>NC_086172.1:139786680-142214180 GCF_023053635.1 Elgaria multicarinata webbii | reverse complement strand
AATTGCCTAAAGAGAACTTTTTTTTTTAATGGCAAGCCATCCATGAAGTAAAACCCTGTCTTGTATTGTTTTGCAGTCCTCATGTCTCCAATGTACAACAGGGTACAACTCAGTTATCATGAAGGGGGAAAGAATAAAGTCCAAGAAGCATTATAACTGTGTTAATATCAATAAAACTGCCTCAGGACAGATTGGACACATATATGATGTATACGAGCAAAAATATAATGACAATGTGGACTTCAGGCAGCTTTTGTGAATCGTATATATTCGAGGTTTGAAAGGGTTTGGTTTTTTTAATGGTAATATTTTTTGAATTCTTAAACTTCAAAACATTGTAACTTCCCTTTATCAGTATAAATCCAACTGAGTTGAGGAAGAAGAAAATGATAACTATTAATTACCTAAAACAACTTCATCTGCACATAATGGTATTATGATTACAAATTTCCCCTAACACCAAGAGTGGAAAGAAAAGCTTTATTCAACTTTTGTCGGGAGACCCTTATGGCAGCATATCTTCACTAATTTATAACTTTCTTCCTCTTTAAAACAATGTTTTTAATAACTGAGCCAGCCTTTAGAGAATGATCTCCAAACTAAAAACTTTTGGGGTACATAAAAGCCACTATAGAAACTTCTCAATATTCCTTGTGTCAGCAAATGCAACTAACACAACCATGAAAAAGAATTTTTAAATAGTTATGAATAAGTAAGTGATTGTTATTCCATTTTTATGGATAGAAACTTTAACAAGACTCTGTAAAGATAGCTGGCTGTAAAATTCAAGAATGAAAAGTTTATTCCCATTAAAGTTGTTCTATAATTTGCTATTAAACTTTTTAAAAACCTATATTGTTACAGTATTTAAGCAGCATCTCAATTTTAAATCTGGACTGACCCAAAGCAGGGAAATATTTATCCAAAGAAACGTATTTCAGGAAGATGTAAGCAGTTACATCTGTAGTCATGAGATAGTATGGCACCAAAATGCTATATTTTCCCCTTTTTTATGAAAAGAAAAGAGAAGTTTTAGAACATAAGAAATTATGGGCCATTTTTAAGACTTGCAGTACCAGCATCACAGGGTGAGATGTACCAATTCCTGCACATTATTGACAATAAAGTTGGATCCAGCAAAAGCAACCTGCAGATGAAGGGCTCCTTCCTTCAATGGAGCTTCTGTTAGTGATGATGGAGGAGGAGGAGGAGGGGGAGGAGGAGGAGAAAATCTTTGCTGATTGCCCCATCCCTCTGCATCCCCCTATGTTCTGAAAATCTGCCCTGGATGGTCATAGGACCCTCCAGTACGGTGGAGGAGATGGAAATTTGAAAAAATAATCTTCTCCACTTCCACCAATGGAAATGTTCTTCACTTGGGGACATTCCCAATGGCAGAATAAAAACTCTGGATCAAATCCAATGTTAGGCTGGCATTGTAGGAATTTTTGCACCCTCCGTACTCACAATTAAAGCAAATTCTAAAAGCATACAGATGCCAATTAGAGACAGGAATATAGTGTCTGCTCTGGATTACTCCTATCATAGCAAATTGTTTCACTTTGCTTCATGTAAGGACATTTCTCCAGTCTTGCCTGGAAATATGTTTTAGGCTCAGGTTGTTATGAGCATAAAATGCCATATTAGATTAGATCAATGGCCCACCTATAATAGCAGTATAACCAATACCAAATGTGTGGAAAAGAAAGTGGCATGATCAATCCCCTGATATTTATCCACATCTTTCAAGATTCCAAATACCTGAAATGTGGAAAGGTACCACAAAGTCACCAGCATAGTTAATTAATATTATCAAGGAAGCTATTAGGAAAGAGAAGGTTCCCTTCGGAAAATGGTAGTATCATCCAAACAAGAAGTATTATTTTGCAAATAATAATAATAATAATAATAATAATAATAATAATAATAATAATAATGTATTTCTTACCCGCCTCTCCCACTGGATCGAGGCAGGGAACAACATCAAATATAGAAATACTATAAAACATATAAAACTGATTAAAAACATATAAAACTAAGACTCTAGTGCCTAAATTTGCTCCCCCCCATCCCTCACAATTCCCCTTTTTGTGTGTCATGTTTTTTAGACTGTAAGCCTGTGGGCAAGGATTGTCTTAAGAAATACTTTTGTAAGCCACCTTGAGAGCTTTTTTAGTTAAAGTGCAGGATAGAAGTGCATAAATAAATAAATAAGAAAAAAAATGAACACAAAATTGCACAAAAGAAATGCAAGCAGGAAATAAGGGATGCAAAAAATGGATTTTAAGGAGCATATTACTAGTTTTATTACAGCCAACAATAAAACAAAATATTTCAATAATCATAAGCAGAAAACTTGGCTAGGGAGACAGTTGGAGTACTGGATGACAAAGGAGTTAAAGGAGAATAAAGGAGTGTAAGGAAGATAAGGAGATTCTTTGCTTCAGTGTTCACTGCAGAAGATGTAGGATAGATACTTATGGCTGAAATGATATTTTCAGGAATGAATCTGAGGAATTGAGGCAAATTGCAAATAGTGGTGAAAAGGGATGAAGTTATCAGCCTTATCAACTGAAAACAAACAAATCATTGGAGGGGGGCTGTCTATATGCCCTGTACACCCCATGGTGGCTGTGCAGTGGCGCTGGATAGTTTATACGACGCAGCCGCCAACTCGCACCCACCATGGGCTTTCCCTTCAAAACTGTGCACTTAAACTGTCACTGACTTGCCACAACTTCTTCATTTACTCCAAGATCTCCACCATCTGTCAGTGGTGATCTCGCTTCACATTGGGCATTTCGGGGGCAGATTGAAACCCACAGTTGGTCGGGGCACACGCAGCAAGGCCAGATGAACTGACTGGCCACTGGCGCTGTCCAGAAGGCCCGTGCTCCCTCCTGCTGTGGGAATCTACCACTCCCACCCCACATGCTGTGGGATTTTGAAGGAACGAGCAGCAAAATGATGCCATCAAGACACCCACTCGGTCCAAATGGTATCCATCCGAGAGTTCTTAAAGGATTCAAATGTGAAATTGCTAATATTCTAACAAAAAATGTAACAGCTTCTATATGAGATGGCTAGAAAATAGCCAATGTGATTCCAGTTTTTAAAAAGGAAATTTTTTTTAATTTTTTTTTTTTTATATATTCCTAGGCCATATTTTAGGGTCAGAACTCTCCCAAGGTGGCATACCACAATAAAATTCATATTAGAAAAATTGATGTGGTAATAAAACAGTAAATATTCCAAAACAACAACAACAAATACCAGCATAAGACAAAACCTACAACACAATTGCAGCTGCAACCAGTCCAATAAAAACATAATTAGAGGAAGGCCAGAATAAACAAGTCTTCAGAGCCTTCTTAAAAGCCTGCATTGATGGGACTTGGCAGAACCCCAATTCCAGAGGTGGGTAAGTGAGAAGGGCCTCTGTTGGTGATCTTAAAGTGTGGACAGGCTGATATGGGCTGGAGAACTTAACATCTGTTCCAGGTTAATTGGTAGAAAGTGTTATTAAAAAAACCAATAATCAAGAATATAAGACTATTATTAAGAACACAAGAAGAGCCACACTGGATCAAATCAAGGGGCCATCTGGTCAAGCATTCTCTTCACACAGTAGCCAACCAGCTGTCAACGGGAGACCCACAAGCAGAACATGAATGCAACAGCATTCTCCCATCATGTTCCACAGCAACTGGTGTACATTGGCATTCTGCCTCTGATTACTGGAGGCAGCATATAGCCATCAGGACTAGTAGCCATTGATAGCCTTCTCCTACAGGAATTTGTCTAACTCCCATTTAAAGCTATTCAAGTCAACAAGGCTTCTGTAAAAGTAAGTCCTGTCTCACTTACCTTTAAGAGTTCTTTGACAGTGTCAACAAGAATGTCAATAGAAGGGATCTGGTAGATGCTGCTTACTTGGACTTCCAAAAGGTTTATGACAAAGTCACTCACTAAAGACTCCTCAGCAAATGTAGCAGTTATGCGATAAGGAGAAAGGTCATCTTATGGATCAGTAACTGGTTAAAGACCAGAAAGCAGAGAATAGGAATAAATGGGCAGTTCTCACACTGGAGGAATGCAAATGGTGGGATCTGCCATGGATCTGTATTATTGAGACCAGCGCTTTTTAGTGGTTCATAACAGTGAGTTGTGAGGTGGCCAAATTTGTTGATGACATCTGAAGAAAGGACATTAAAATGGCAAGTACAGTTCAATATAAGCAAGTGCAAAAGGATGAACACTGCAGCAACAAATCTTAACTTCACATATACACTGATGGGTCTGAGCAGGTGGCAATTGACCAGAAAAGAGACCTTTGGGTTATGATGAACAGCTCAATGAAAACATTAACTCAATGTGTGATTGCTGTGGGAAAAGGCGAAATCTGCATTAGGGAGCATTAGGAAACTAATCATAAACAAAACTACCAGTAAAACAATGCCTTTTAATATGTTTTAATTCTTTATTCAGTAACATGATATTGGCTCTTTTTTTCAGAATGGTGTTTCCACTGTTTGTTAAAAGTGATATTTTAGATTCCCAATTGAGAATGAGGTTTATGATTATATGTTCTACCCAAGAATTAATAGTATTGCTTTTTCAGAATTGTTGAGTAAATATCTAGGATCCTGCTTCTAAAATTGCTCTAAGATTTTGTTCTTTCTTTATTACTAAAAATCACTTTCCAAACAGGCATGTTCTGAGAGAAATTATACTAACATTTGTTTGAATTATGTAACCTTGTTAAAGTTTATCCAGGTGAATGATGTTTTAAAATATATGTATAGCATTAGTTTCATATGACAAAGATTAGACATAACAACCAGTTGAAGGTTAATTGGTTATTGTGTCCTTTTAAAAAATAAAATAACTTTAAGGAATGTATTAAGCATAATTTTTTTAGTGGTGTTGGTGCACTGAAAAACAACAGTAAAAGTCACTGTATTCCTACTAGTGATTTGGGCAGTTGTATTACTGTAAAAAAATATCTGTGTTCATGGCTGTCAGAAGAAATCCTGACAGAATCCACACATTTGCCATATCCATTACGAGTGTAAAGAATTGCTTTGAAATGCATGATCCAACTGTTATTCACCCTCTAGTTTTTCATCTGATTCTCCAACAATTCAGCCTAGCATTGAAAAGCTTTCACACTGGTAAAGTTGGCAATGATCGAACACCTCCCACTTATAAAGTTTTTGTTCTAAGTTGGCAATGGGGCCTTAGATGGTTACGGCTGTGGTAGCACAAATAGTTCTTACTGTGGCCTGACAGCAGCTCCTGAAATACTTTCATACAGCCTTTGGTCTGAGGTGGTGTTCTTGAAAAGCTTCACTTTAAATTTTAGACAGAAATAAGTCCTACAATTTCCAGCATTCCCCAGCCATCACAGAACGCTGGGAGTGGTAAGACCTTTTCCTGTCTAAACATGCATAGGATCACACTCTAACTGGTTTTGGCAGTAAGCTTGATAGATCCTGTAACCAATAGGAAACACCCCCCCACCTCCACTCCCACGTGCACAGACACACACACACACACAAACCATTCCATTTTCAGATCTCATTGTTTTTGAGAACAATGTTATTTTAAAGAGCCAAATCAAGATTTTGAGTTTTTGGGACCAAAGATCAGTGGAGCCTGTTAGCTGTGATGTCAGTAGAGCTGTGAATCTGCTCTGGGTTTCAGTCAGAACCCATCAGATCTCTAAAAGGAGCTAACCTGAACACTATCCCCCAAACAAGTTCAGCACCTTGGATAGCTCCATTAGAGGTCTGACTGAAAGCCAGAGCAGATTCATAGTCCCACTGACATTGGAGCCACCATGGCTTCAGGACCTTGGATGGCTCCTTTTAGAATCCTGACTGGTTCTGAGAGCAAACCCAGGGCAGATTCACAGCCCCACTGACATCGGAGCCACCAGCCTCCACTGCATGGTATCTATTATTTACTGTAAGGAACCACAGATGTCAAAACCAGGTTCCAGTATCTGAAACCAGGAGTTTTATCTTCTGCACCACCAGAGAACATTACCAGAGAAGAAAGCTGCTGGACTGCATTGCCACCACCGCGGAAAGCTAGAGAGAACTGCAGTGAACCACTGATTAGGGCTAAAGTGACACAAGTGGCCAATATGGTTTCCTTTGGTTCTAAAAACCTGCTTACTCCAGCTTGGCTCCTTAGTCTGAGGCCATAGCTGGACTGGGCGAAATCCCGGGACGAACCCCTGAATCGTCCCTGTGCATCCACATGACGCACAGGGGATCCCGGGATCAGGGATCTTGCTCTCCCCTTTGGGCCCACTTTTTCTACAGTCTCGGGGTGAGCCCGAGACCGTGGAATGTGTGGCCCATTGCAGCGGTTGACCCAGCTCCGCACGAGGAGATGCACCCATCGGGGGTAGGGTGGGGGGAGCGGGGAAATTAAATTATTTTTTTTTAAAAGCACCTACCTTTGTGCACGACAGTTCATGCTCTCCTCTTTCTTTAAAAATAAAAAATGGCGGGCACGACACCTCTCTTCCTGAGGTTGTTGCGCCTCACGTGTAAACGGAGGAGGGATCTCGCATTAATCACAACGCAAGACCTCCCCTCCTCCATCGCGGACTATCAGGTAGGTCTAACTAAGGCCTGAGCAACCTATTACTGGATAAACTGCATAAACTGGAATAGACAAGTGGAAATCACCTGCTGCTCCCAAAACTATCAGCCCCAACATGCATTCATGGAAAATTTACAGTGTGCAAAAAGAAATCTGCAAATTAACTGCAACAGCAACTCTTGATTTAACTTATTGATTTTGAAGATTTATACCTCCCTTTCAATCAAATGACACAGCTTACAAGTTGTAATAATACAACGGTCACCCTCCCCCGCAAACTCACACATACATACACAAGTCAAAAGCCAGCATGCAATGGATAGGTCCAAAGCACGCTGCCCTTCAATTCTGCAGTCCAAAACCACCTAGCAGGCAAAAATGAGTGTCTTTTTGACCCAGCTCCGCGCGAGGTGCCACGCAAGGGGCGCAGTGCTCCTCAGGAGTGCTGCGCCCATCGGGGGTAGGGGTAGGGGAGTGGGAAAAGTACTTAAAGTTTAAAAAAGACCTTACCTTTAGCGCATGAGCGTTCATGCACTCATGAGTCTTTAAAAATAATTTAAAATGGCAGGCGCGACGCCTCTCTTCCTCAGGTCATTGCGCCTCACATGTAAACAGAGGAGGAATCTCGTGATAATCAAATCATGGGATCTTCCTTCCTCCATCCTGGATTAAAAGGTAGGTCTAGCTAAGGCCCAAGAATCCATCATTCCATTCACATAGTGGCCAACCAGCTGTCGACCAGGAACCCATAAGTGCAACAGCACTTTTCTACCCTTGTTCCCCAGCAACTGGTATACATAGGCATGCTGCCTCTGATACTGGAAGTATACATAGCCATCAGGACTAGTAGCCATTGATAGCCTTCTCTTCCAGGAATTTTCCTCCATAGCCATCTCCTCCAGGGATTCTCCTCCATAGTCTTCTGCTTCCAGGGAAGCATAGAAGATGATTTCAACTAAAATATGTAGTAAAACACATTTTTGCATTATTTGTGCACATTGTTGACTATGTGTGCATGCACAAGCGTCATGTCTCAGTTCAGAACTGGAGACAGAGTAGGGACCCCACTACAGACAGCTAGCTCCAGGGCCTATCATGGGGACCTGGCCCTGCCTAGCTCCCCTGGCTTCACTTCATCTTTGCACTCCCAGGAAAAGACTGATGTCATCAACGTTCTGAATGTACATTTCACAGCTTACTATATAATATTGAAAAATATGAAAACTGTGCACAGTGGGATAATGGCCACCCTTATTCTCCTTTTAAAATATTAACAGCTAATCAGCTATTGCTTACAGACCATGACCAGTTCAGCATGCATGGCTGATTTAAAACAGTCCCAAACTGCTGTTGTTGTCAACTAAGGAAAAATGCTGCATATCTCTGGTAATGGTTCTAGCATACTACAGATAAATGGGGAAAACACACAGAGATCAAGAGAAGAGAGTACCTGGTTATGAGCACAAGGCCCTAAGATCCAGTCCAACCAATGTTGGGAGAGGGGGGAGACCAATAAAGAAGACAGCAGGCTTTCCAAATAAATGCATTCATGAAATCCTGTGGTTTCTGGAGCGGTTACAGAATGCTCTTATGCTAGGTTTGCTGCTGCTACTGATACTTTTAGTAGTATTTTATTACAATTAAAGAAAATGAAAATATAAACTTAATATCAAAATATACATTGTCAAAAGACCCATCATTTACAGCTTTGTCAGATTCAGCCTCAGTTATATGAAAGCATTTTTTCAAACATATAGCCAATATTTTTATACATTTTAATGTCACTGAAGCTGTAGCTTGTTTACTAATAAGTGTGATAAAATTGTAACTATTCATGAGTGTGAATGCTAAAAAGAAAATCAACAAACAGAAAAAGAAAGTCATTAGTTTTAAGAACCTACAAATAAATTAAACTGTGCCTAAGATGTATTGATTTTCTGTGGCCTTGCCTATAGAATAATGTCAAGCATGCCTGACAATCCATTAGATTCAGCATGCAAAATCTACTTACAATTATTTGTTATTTGTGCCCTGAAAGATATACGAGTATCAGATCTAATTCAGATTTTAGCTGCACTAGAGTAAATCAGAAATATTTTCATGGAACTCCTTGGAGTTACATCAGTGTATGAGAGATCACAAGTCAGATATTTTTAAAAATGGGAAGTAGAGACTTGCAAGGCATGAAGTAGGTTGAAGTGATTAAGGAAGCCTATAGTTCACACGAAAGGAATTGTTTCCAACTTGCTGTGTTGTCAAACTATTAGTCAAAGCATATTGTCACAATGTATACAGGGTTAGTGAGATATCTTGTAATAAAATAATAAATTGTGGCAAAACAGAAAAATGTAATAGAACAAACCATACACTATAATACAAATAAACAACATAAATAACTATTTGTATTCCCTATGGTTGCAGAGTAGGGGTATTCTGAAGCTTTCCAGTAAAAACCAAAGACATCTAAATAGGACTGATTCGGATCTCAAATCTAAATTCCCGAATCTGTTTCTGTTTGAGGAAATTGGGGAAGTTATTACTTAAGCTTCATGGACTGCTTTTTCAGATATGTTTATTAGGTTAATTATTTGGGGGTTCAGGTTGTTCTGCATACAGTTTCATGCTCACAGATTGCACCAGCAGAGATCATACTGAGAAGGGGAAATGAGAATACAGTGATCACCACCAGTGCTGCACCTGAACCCCAAGCTTGAACCTCAGTGATCTTATTGGAATGTGCAAAATGGAAAGACTACTTTTAGAAGTCACATCTTATTTACACAATGACAGTTTCTATGAAAGAGTTTTTTATATTTATTGAACGTGTTGCATGTGTCTTATTCTGGTACGTCATTAGTGACCCTGAAGATGCTATTAAAAAATGAGGCCACATTTCAAGGTAGATAATGTCTATATAGGACCAGTTTTACACAAACTGGGGCGTAAGGTAAAAAGAACAGTGGCTTGCCTAAGGCCACCCTGTGAGCTCAAGATTTAAACCAGGAATATCCTTCATGGTTTTCACAATGCTACCTCAGCTCTAATAATACAGCGAAGGGCCAACACAGTGCTTGGCAATTACTTAGGGTTTCATGCTTGAATGCCACAATACTGAAGCAAGGAATTCTTATCCAGAACTCATTGGGTGAACCTGTGGTGCAGGGGAGGAGGGTGGAAAGGAGGTGGAAGGAACACCTGTTTTCTGAGGCTGGTCCATACATGGCCCCAGTGAGTGCACCAGTGAAAGCGAGCGCACTTAACCCGTCCTTGTCAACAAGACAGAGAGGATGGAGAAGAGGAGGAGTGCTCCCCAGGGCCAGATTAAGACATGCTGAGGCCCTAAACCATGTCAAGATTCAGAGGCCCCCATACTATAAAAATAAAGATTAAAGTGTATCACATTATAGTAGAAAGGGTACAACTCTGTGTTAGACAGTGCTTGTAGTTAAACAGTGTTAGTCTTCCCTAAAGATTCATATAAAAGCACTAATAAGTTGATTTGGACTTCTTTTAAACTGGCTTTAGTCTGCGGTTATTGCTTCCAATACTAAAAGCTGTGTTGCCACGTCTCTATATAAGGCAACTCTGCTGTGAGTCACATTAGACTTTCTAGCATATTAAAGCCCATGCAATTTCAAGTATAATACATCTTAGCTAACTCCAACATACTTAGAAACCCATCATAATATGAGACCCTAAGCCATGGCTTACTTGGCTTGTTCCTAAATCCAGCATGGGAGTTCCCCACATGTATTATAGCTCTGTGCCTGACATGCCCCTTTCTCCCGTCTGCAGAACCATTTATGTGAACTAGGGTTTACACATGGAAATGAGCAAACCAGCTCTAAGATTTGTTTTAATACATGTAATCAATTGGCTGAAGTACTGACATGCAAGCAGATTTGCTGAGGAGTAAGCATCCCAGTTTGTCATTTCAAGCCATGTACTTGTACATGTACAGAACATTGCTCTTTGAAAAATCTCTTTGAGCAATATTGCAGGGAACTTAGTACCCCTTCAATGAAATACTGACTTTCACATCACAACAACACTGGAAACTACAGCTCTAGCTATTTCTGGCATGCCACTGGACATACCTCAGGAAAAAGAAAACACTTCAAATGAAAAATGAAAGATTTTAAACTAATTAAATCCTTATGTCATATGATTCAACAGTTCAAGCTTACACGTTGTGAAAATGCCTCAAAAATACCTGAAGTTCCAACAACATGGCAATGGGTGGATGCAGCGGAGGCACTGCTGCCTAACTTCAGAGAATATCATCATCAACAATATCAAAACATGTTGAAATACAGGCTCCCGGCATGTCACGCCTCACAAATTTACGATATAAAACATTTTCATACCTTGGAATCACAATGACAAAAAATGCAAACAAAGTTTCTGGGCATACAATTGGGCAACGATAAATGAATCAATTGAAGGCAAACATTAAAAGAGTTATTTGCTAATGGGCACCATGCCAGGGTTACTCATGCAACACTGCCTGCAGAATTCCTAAACTGAGTTCAGAAGATACAGATCGATGCACCTGCAAAGAGAGTCTATATCAATCTCCATTTCATTCATTAGCTTGCACTCTGAGCCGGTTGGATGCTAGTTAACTCTTTAATGTGGGAGAAACTGTCAGTGTAAAGGCCACTGGGGCACACACACACACTTCCCTGCTGTACTTGACCTGTCAATATTTCTTGGAGCATACTGTTTAAACTGGTACAGCTAATGGCAAAACGGAGACCTATGGGGTTTGGGAGACTTTCGCAGCTTTATCACGGTTTATGGTAAACATTAGAAGATTCATCCTGATACTGTCATTGTGTTTGTGCCTTCCTGAGTATTAGTAAAAGCCTTACATGATATAATTTAAATCGTGCTGTTCCTGACATCACGGACAGCGTAAATTATGTTAATTTGAGAAACAGGCACATTGAGATATCAAGGGGAAGAATCTGCGGCAACTGACATGTGGCTCATGATTAAAGTGCCCTAGGATCTGAGGCACAGGCAAAACAAAATCAGATCAAGTTTAATCTGAAGTTTCCCCGCGTGAAACAGTTTGGGAAAAAGTGCTTCATGGCAGAAAGAAATGAGAGCTCAAGTAAAAGAGCAATGGCATGGAGCAGCATTCCAGGCATTTGTGCAAGTACGAATATGAGCTCTAACACATAAAGGTGTAATTACTAAAACAAACTACCAGGACTTGTGGGCTTTAGTTGTTTTCTTTATACAAATATTGAATTTACTCATTTCCCTTGCCTTGCTGTTGAATAAAATAAATGTGTGTGGTTTTTCTCAGTAGGGCTGATCTCTCTTTCATTTAAGACCAGATACAGCGTTGATATGCAAGGCTGCAAATAATGTTAATGTAAAATCCTTGAATATTTAGGACCACATCACCCTGTGCATTCACAGCAGTTCCTGGTTCATTAGTGGACAATCAGTACTCTCCATATATTAGCTGAGCTACTTGGGATCCATTGGGGAGGGAGGGGGGAAGCCTCACATTATTTTAATCCTCTAGTCAAATTGTTTGTAGATAAATTTTTGATAACACCTGTTTTTTCCCCTCACTCTTGGCCAATACAATCCATTGAGAATGCTGATTTCCAGAATTTCCCTGCAGAATTGTCAAACATATGTATTTGTATTTCATTACTTGGGTAATAGCCGATTTGCCAAGTTCATTTACTACTAGTTGCTCCTCAAATATCTCAGAGGAATAATTAAGGAATACTAAGAACGGAAACTGTAGTGCGTTAGGTGGGGGCTACAGCAACTGCTGAAATCCCACTCCTGATTAAGCTGCTGTCCAGAATTAAATATTCAATAACTGAAATTCTGTTTTCTTCCTTTGCTCCGCACAACGTATCTTCAAGGAGACAGAATAATTCCCTGTTTTGTGCAATTGAGACCCCAAAACCTCAGAGTGCCAGTCAAACCAATTTTAATCTGTTATATTCCTGCAAGAATGGTATTTAAACTGAAAATTGACTGGGTAATGGAGTAAGTGCTGCCTTCTGTTAAAACTGGTTAAATCCATTGGCATTACACCAAACAGAAATTCATTGCTACATGCTAGTGAACTTGTGGGAGATCTAGTAAGAACTTAGCCTTCCAGTCAAGTTGGAAGTAGAATTGTTTAGTTTTGGTTTTCTATACAATACTGCCAGGGGAAGAGGAATAGAGTATGAAATACATCCTTCTGAGAAATGATGAAAAACCAAGCAGGTCCAGTAGATAGAACTGCCCTTTATATACAGTGGGGATGGTACTAGATGATGTTCTAATAACACACTTATGCTTTGGGGTAGATACTTTTATTAAAACTGCAAAACTACTTAAGCTATTTAGTGCACTTCACGGAGCGTAAGTCTATCAATGGCTTGGCTACTAATCATGATGGCTCTATATGAACTCCAGTATCCAAGCCACTATTAATGTTCTGCTGTGGGTTTCCCATAGCATCAGATTGGCCACTGTGTGAACCGAATGCTGGACTATATAAGGCTTTGGTCTGATCCAGCAGTTCTTCTTACACTCATTTCTGGCTACCAGCTGCATATTGCAAATATAAATTGCATGCATATGGAAGTTTGCAAATCATTTGAGAGATACTCTCTCACACAGCCCCGATAGAGCTGGCAATATTCAATGAGCTCAATAAATTTGAGTAAATTTGCAAAATTGCACCTAAGATTAATGTTAAAAGTAGATGATGTCATGAGAAATCAAATGTCTTTACTTGATTTCTTCAATCAGAGTTAGAAACATAGCATACCTCAGGTGCAAGCAGGCCTCCTGGATTTGGCTTGTGTGCAAAAATCTTATCTGCTCCTGATGCAAAAGTGTACTGTTCAAGCAAGCAGTGGCAGCTCTGGGAGAGGTGCATCTAGCCATCCACTTCTTCCCCTATTTGTGATCTTTTCAAATGTGAAAGGAGATGTAGCCAACATCTTAATACTGTGTCATCAGCTTTCCTTAGGATCATGGAAGTTGAATTACAACTCCCATCGTCCTTGGCAGAAAATGCCAAAGGCTGGGGATGACAAAAAAAGGCAAACCCCACAGAAATGTTTCTGAAATTCATAGTGTAATACCTTTATCAGGGCCACAAAAATATCACACAAATATGCAAGCTTTCAAGATCTACAGAACTCTTCATCAGACAAACTATAGT
This sequence comes from Elgaria multicarinata webbii, assembly GCF_023053635.1. NCBI lineage: Eukaryota > Metazoa > Chordata > Lepidosauria > Squamata > Anguidae > Elgaria > Elgaria multicarinata. The sequence continues at coordinate 142,200,364 of NC_086172.1, read as the reverse complement.
TTCCTGCTACATAAATGAGCTGCAAAGAGCTTCATGTGCTCCCCCTTCCTTCTCCATCAGCAAGGAGGAGATAGGATACTTCTGCTTCCAATTTTAAACAATCCAGTGTCCTCTGTTACAGCTGAACTTGGGTGAGTGTGGTTTGTTTGAACGCTAGTGAGAACAAGCCAAAATCAAACACTATTTTCAGAACTTGTTTTCTTCATACTACAGTTTAAACAATCCATAGTTTTCTGAGTTCAGACACTGTGGGGAATTATGGTCCATTTAAAATCTGAAGCAAAAACTTCTAATCCCCTCATTATAGCTGCAGAAAAGGAGAAGAGAGGGAGAGTACATGTGCCTGAGGCTTGTTTAGGCTTGCTCACATAAGGTGTGATCCATATTTTCCTGTTACATCTGATTTGGATCATAATAACTGCCTCCATAAACCTAAATCCAGGGCTGTTCGGGACAGTCTCTGCCCAATATCTAATCACTGTTATAGAGAATAGAATAAGGCCTTCTCAGAAGTTCCTCTGAAGCATTGCAATAGACTTCCCATGAAGCTACATAGACTTATTCAACTAATGTCCTTCAGAATATGTTGTAAGGATGATAGTTTTATCAACAGTTTCAGGAGCTCTCAAAAAGGTCTGCTGTTTCTGCAATTTTTGTAGATCTCGTCCTGTAGAGTCCCATCACAGTCTGAGCCAAAACATCTTTTGAAAATGCTGTATTGAAAATGCAAACTTTATGATTTGGGGTGGTGTTTGAGGGTGAGGATTAAGCTGATAGAGAGTTTTAGCATTTCTTTTAATCTGTTGATTCCTTTTTTTCTTAAACTTTAATACGCATGGTATCTGGCATTTAATTTATTGTTATCTTCCCCCAAGACTTTGGGGAATGGTTCGTGTTATGAATATGAAGGAAGGATGGAATAACTAAATAAATAAAGTAAACCCTTAGTCCTAAATAGATGGAAAACGGATTTAACCAGCTTAATATAAAGTGGGAAATAATACACAACTAATGGACAGAGCACAGCAACAAGGTGTTAACAAATTATTCATTGCAATAAATGTGCTCTCAAATTCTGTTGTAGAAACAATTAAACTACTGATGGTAGTCTTATGTTGCCTCAAATTGTCTAGCACAATTGATCCACAATTATCTTTGTACTCCCTGAAGTCCCTGAATACTAACTCTCTCAACCACCTTATATTTTCTTTACTGTTCTCAAACTGATCAACTGGCATACTGAAAATCCACAGCGGGACGCTATTTTGATGGATCTAGAGATTCTAAATTCTCCACATTTGACTCCCTGATTTATATTCATACTTAGTTGTTTATAATTATTAAACTCTTGTGTGATCATATACTCCCTAAGCTTTCAGAGAATTGAGAAGAACTTAATAGTTTGAGTTCTTTTACGCCTTGAAATGATATGTCTGTGGAATTTGAAAGATGAATCACTCAAAAACTCTTTGTTGCCAATTAATTAGAACTGGGAGGATTTTGACTACTTTTCAAGTCCTCATGATTGACCCATTTCAGTTCTAAGAATTCATTATATTTGACTCCTATACATACATAGTATTCAGCAACACAGGGGAAAAACCTTTATAATGAGTTGCTCCTTCTACCAGCAAGCATGGCCTGTTAGCAAGTTATTTCAATAGCAGTGCTGAAGATATTTCAATAGTGCTGGTGAAGATATACAAGCAGTAGATTGTACTGCATTAATATCCTTCCTAACCTCATAAACAGGACAGAGTTATTCAATTTTGTCCCCATGCAATCAAATGCTCCTCCTTGGCATGTTACTAGCAAAAAGGTCTGAAAAGATTGCACCCCATTCCATTCCTAGTGGCTTTTCTACAGCACAGATGGCATAGACTGAGAATGCCCAGGATCTCTACCCCTTCTGAAACCTGATCAATATCGTTTGCTGGTGTTCAGCTATTTAGGGTATCATAATGTCATAATATACGATTTGTGTAAATGTTTATATGTCTACAGCCGCTGGACATTCTCTGATGTGTTACAGGTGCTTCAACAAGATTGCCATGAAAACATGAGTGGCAGATTTGAAGCACATCTGGGAGAGTATTAGCAATTTGCCGTCTAAGTAAAGGTTGTAGGCTTTCAACATACGTTCAGGTGGATGTACGACTGTATGTGAAGTTGCATAAGACAGTTGCATAAGACAAATGTTTAGCTGCTCTGTGGCACAAGTAATCTGTTGATCCCAAATTAACCTGTTCTCAACAAAAGCCTGTTGAATTTTGTACATTTCTGACAATATTGGCAAAACTTTGTATGGGGCAGGCTAAAGCCTGGAATAGGAAAAAAATACTTTATCTCAGCCCCAAATAAGGCAAATTTGTTACAATAAACCTTAATTTTACTAGTAACTGAAAATATTGCCAGAAGTTAATTTAGCCTGGAACTGTTCTCCAGTCACTTATATGACAACATCTCTGTGATTCATGTACCAAATGACTACTGTGGTGAATTCACACATTTAAACAGAATCTCATTATGGATCATGGTATGTTAAAGAACTGCCTTTTATTCGCCCACATGAACCACCCCAAGCTCTTTGATAGGCTTCAAATCCCCTGCTCCTGGGCCCTCCTCTGTTGCTATATAATTACATGGCCTTTTCAGTTGTGATGGCACCACACCTGTGGAATCCCTCCATGGGAAAATCTGGCAGGCTCGTGTTGTTGTCTCTTAGTGCTTGTTCGATTGATAATTGTTCTAATTACTAGTTGTTTGCAGCTTTGAATGCATGTGTGCAGATGATAATTGATCATCTCCCAGCTTGAGTCACTTTCAGAGGTCATAAACTGAGCTGGAAAGAAGCAATAATCTGTAGTTGTTTACAATATTACTGCCAGGGCCATTTCTAGGGGAAGGCAAATTGGGAGATTGCTCAGGGCACCAAGAAATCCAGGGCACCAACCTCCCCCACCCCCCACTCCTGGCAGGCAGCAATAGCGAGTCTTGGCAGGCAGTAAAAGGAAGTGCTGCCTTGGCCAGTCCAGGCTGCAGGCAGCTGCCTGTCATTTTAAATCACAATATTTTCCCTACTCTGAGAGTCAGTGAGCTGAACCAAGAAGGCTGCTAACTTTGGGGAGTGTGCAGGCAATGAGGGCGTTTGGAGTGGTTAGAGACCTGAGCTCTCACTGTTCTTTATTGTAGGCCCCCAAAGCAGGTTCAGCTCGCTACCACTTTCACACTGGGGGAAATACTGTGGTTTAAAATGGTGCGTGGCCGCAGCCTGGACTTGTGTGCCAAGTCTTGCTCAGTCACTACTACTGTTACTTGCCTGAGGGGGAGGGTCCTTTTAGGGGGTCCAACATCTAAGCCAACAACACCTGTGCAGCTGCTGGTAAAGAGGGCAGAAGAGGGGTAGGTGTGTGTGTGTGTGTGTGTGTGTGTGTAAGGGAAAAATGGTTCTCTTTTCCCCATCTTCTCCGCTCCCCATACTGTGTACAGAGGTTGCTGGGTGAGCTGGATCTTCGTTCCCACAAATTTGTTTTTTTAAAAGAATAGGACACATTTCCCCCTTCCTGCAACTGGGTAATAGGGGCAGGGAGCAAGCAACTGACTGACCAGGGTAGGGCAGCAAAGCATCTACAGTGGTGGGGGAAAGGATATTTTGCCCAGTCCCCCACCACCACCCGGCCCAAGGCAGGCAGTAAAACTAAAGCACAGCCAAAATGTAGGAAACTTGCATTGTGATTCTACTGTATATAGTTTCCCACATACGCCAAAGAAGTTTTCTGTTCCTTTCGAATATGACAGTGGCATAGATTGAAATAATTATTAACTTCAGTCCATGAGGTTAAGTGTATATAAACAAAACAGATCTTCTACTCCATCTGGAAATAAGGCCCCAGCCGGTGGTTGGCATAATTAACTGTTTATGATTGATTGCAAGAGAAAGTAATAAGAGGTAGATCTGAAAATATGAGCAGAGATTTTTAAAAAACATGGAATGAAGCCCTAATAGTCCCTGAAACAAGGTAGGATGGGAGGAGAACCTGTCAGTTTGATTCCTGACACAAAAACAGCAGCAGACACAGGATATTAAATTAAAGTAAACTATTCTATAATCTGTGCCCCTTTAGTTAAGGTGAGTCACCCCCCGCGCCCCCCAAAAGTGCCACCATTATAAGCCTCAAAATTCTATTGCTTATAAAAATTAGAGCTACTGAGGTAATAATGTGAAATGTGGCATGCATGCTCTATCTGATGAGGTCTACAATTGCGCAAAATTTCAATGACATCTGATAAAACGTGCCAGCAAGTTAAAAGTGCTGAACATTAATACATTTATCCTCTTTATTCCATTTTGAGGCATGGTATATTATATATTTATTACATCTTTGGGTGAAAACTATTGATGCACTTTATTCAAAATTGTTAAGGAGGGGTGCCTTTCATTGGGTTTTAAGCCCAGGTATCATATAGGTCAACTTTCAAGAACATAGATTCAAATACATTGGGGAGAACATAGGATTGACAATAAGGTAATGATAAATTTCCTTTTCAGAAACTAAGAAAGTTCAACAATAAAAAACCTGCTGGTTTAAAAAAGAATTAAAATTATGCCTTATTGGCTTATGGTCCACAAGGGCGGAAAATGGAAGCTAAGGCTGTTGTTCTCTGTGATCAGAAATGATGTGTGTGGCACACCGTCTGCTTGCTTACAAATTGTATGCATCCACACTTTGACTAAAGCACAGTTGTATGCATTATTGAAAGGTATGCATTTTTGTGCACTTTTTCAATGTGCACATTTGTTCTGAGGTATTTTTCCTGTTCTGCAGAATGCATCACAAGACCTGAAATGTATGTATTTCTTAATGCAAAATGTGTCCAGGTCTGTTTCTAAATGGATTCCTTATTCATTCGTGTAAAAAACATGTTGCCATGGGTGCTAGTAATCCTGCTCCTTTTCTGCTTTTTTGCCCCTCAGTCCATTTACCACAGAGATGCTCATGAATAATGCAGATGTGTCTCATGTCTCGTGAATCCCCCACCCCTCTGAAAGGTGCAGCCCTGTCCCCTCCCTCACACGCCCTGATTGGCTGCCTCCATCCCCTTCTGCCTCCCTGCTGGTGGTGACAGCCTAACATCACAGTTGTCACCAGGGCTTTCCTTCATGCCAACACTGATTGACTAAACAGGGCTATCCATCATTCTGCTGGCAGAGGGGATGACCTGCCTGTTTGGTGCATAGGAATTTTATTTCTATTAAAGCTTGAGCTTTGAACTTTCAAAATTCTCTGCATGTCTATACTCATCAAGCTTCACTTTAAAACAAAAATGAGCAAAATCAGTTTGTAGTCTGAGAATGATTGGACGAGGACATGTTTGCCCACTTCCCTTGTGATTGTTTCATCTCTTGTTTTTCTTTCTCTTCTCACTCTGGGGTCCTTTCAGCTCTTTCTCCTCAGCTTCTCTTCCTCCTCCTCTTACTATCTCCAACTCACTTTTCTTCATCCCCTTTCCCAAAATTCCATGCCTGTTCTTTCATTGGTCCAGCACTCTAAGAATTCACAGGAGTATGCATTATTACATGTGCATATATACACTGTGTCACATGTTACATTGTATGCATATTAACTTCCCCTTTGCCTCACCCCTTTCCCTTCTCCCTTCCTGAGCTGCCCAAAGGCCGAGCTTTGAACTTTTTCAAAGTTTCAAAATTTTCTGCACATCTACATTGCTCAAGAATCAGTTTAAAACAAAAATGAGCAAAATCAGTCTGATAGAACTCTGGTATCAAGCCTTACACTACTATATTCTCATATAGAATCCCTGCTGAAATCCTGAAGAGCCACTGCTTAGCTAGATGGGATGAATGGTCTGATACCGTATGAAGCAGATTCATGTATTAATATGATTTGGGCAGGGGTTGTAGCTCAGTGGTGGAACACATATTGTGCTTGTAGAAGATCCCAAGTTTAAACCCTGTCATCTCCAGGGCTAAGAAAGACTCCTGTCTGAAACCCTGGAGAGCCGATGACAGTCAGTGTAAACAACAGTGAGGTAAATGAATCGGCATTCTCACTTCTGACGTTCCTTGGCTCTCCCATCCCTTTTCTCTCTGGTGTCCTCTCTCCCTGATACAGAAAATGGTTCATCTCTGTAAAGTCACCTCTTTTCTGCCTGTTGACAAGTGAACAAGAGACTGAGGAGAAAACAACAACTGAGAAACAAACCTCAGACATGATCCAGTCAAAGTTAACTTAATTCTGCTGAACTTTAATGGCTCCCAAAGAAGGCAAACATTTAAGCTTAGTTGTTTAGGGCATAGTCCAATTCCTAGCACATTAAATGTAAATGATCTAGACTTCTATGTGAAATAACTCCTGAGTTATTCTAGTACGGCTCTGGCTCCACAGAGGTTTCCTTGAAAACAAAAAAGCATATTAAGGAAAGTGAAGAAGTTGAAGTTATTATTAGTACAACAGTTAATGAGACATTTTGGATGCTTCTGTATAGAACAAGAACCTCAGTTCTGTGTTTTATCAGCTAGCAATAAGCATATCCAACAAGAAACAAAGTTAAAAAGCTAAACCTTTTTTGAGTTCTAAAAAGGGACGCCGTTCTCAGAGAGGCTTGCCTGAAACATAGGTTGTGGTCCTTTCGGTGTCAAATGAAGATCTTGTTATTCTCCTAGACACTTTTAAGAGCTTTTCAAGGTCATTTTAAGATTGCTTTAACCACCTATAAGTTATGAAAATTAATAAAGAAGTGGTGCATGGTTTGTTCATCTGCCAGAAGAAGGGGAAGAAAATCTCAAGAGGAAGAAAATATTGAGCAAAGGCCATTTACTACTCTTATTTCATAATATAATTGTTGTTCTTTGTTGATTTATTTATGAAAGAGAGAGAGAGAAAGCAAAGAACTTGGAGCATACAACAAAAGTACCTTCTCATCAAAGGTTGTCTATCGTTTCATGAATCACATGTGATGGGTGAGATTTATGAATTAGAATCTGTGTCAAAAGATTTACAACACACTATATTAGTTATGACATCTTCTCGTCTGTGAGCATAAACTTTCAACAAAATATCTATATCATCATCACGGGAGCATGGCCAACCCAATTCTTTCATTTCTCTGCAGCACACCCAACTCCTGTCACAAGATTTGATGAATTCTTGAAGGAATGGGCTTCAGATCAATTAAAATAAACACCGCAAGCTGATTTATCAAATCTTTTCTGAATGCTCTCAGAAATATGTCAAAAATCTGATCCATTGATAGAGAAAAGTCAGAGAATTGTGGCAGCCTATGGGATCACAAGACCTTTTCAAAACTATCATAAATCACCACAGAAAACAAATGGGGCTCCATGTGATAAGATTTCTTCTGACAGCTTTGCCTCAACAAGACATATATGAGATAAATGGATACTTTCACTTGTTCTCAATTGCCAGTTTACAAAGTTCCAAGTTGTCAAGTTGTAAAATACACCACATCCAAAATAATATACCTTTTTTTGGTTAAACAATAGCATAATTTAAAATACCCCAAGTTCAATTTCTTCATTGTAAGATGTATTACACACTTTCACAGAGGGCTGCTTAAAAAAATCTTTAGATAAAACTACTTTCTTTTAACCTCACGCGATAACCAACATGATGAATTATGTTTCTCTTTCATAGTTAAGAAACTGTTTTACAGTTCTAGTGTAAGGCATATCACACTAACCCTTGATGTTTCTAATCATCACCTGCTAGTTTCATGTTTATTAAAATACTTTAAAAATGCAACAGCAGCCTAACCTATTATTCTAATTATACCAAGGAACAAACAAATTCCCCGGCTAATAAGGTTATGCAAATTGACTAAAAATGTAACTATAAACAGACAGTTTGGAATTTTTTTAAAGCTGTATTACTTTGTTCTGCTAACCAGAAAAGATGAAAATGAAATTTGTAACAATAGTTTCATTGTAGAACAGTAAGGCATTTACAAGGTAGATTTTAACATAAGCTGGGGCCCAAATAAGCCCATGCATGAATGCATGTACGTAGGCTGAGCCTTTAACAAGTCAAAAAACGATATATCAATTGACACATATAGTTAAATAATGATCAAGTATTTTTAAAGCATTAACAGTATGAGAACAACAAAAATAATCAACATATTTTACACGTGTGTTAATTATAAAAAAATACTAATTAGGTAGCTGTTATGATGAAAAAATGACATTAACGTCTAAAAAGAACATTGTAATGGATTATTTATTTTATTATATTTTTATTCTGCCCTTCCCCAATCGAGCTCAGGACACAAAACATCCAGTGGTCCCGTGCGCTAGCAGGACCCAGTACTAGCATAACAGCAAGCTAGAGGCTTAAGAAGAAATCACTGGATAAATTTCGTACACAGGATGACAAACATCTGTTAAGAAGGGAAATCGAGTGGATTCTGAAACTAAAAACTCTCCATCCATTCGGCTTAAATGAAGATCTGGAATTTTTACTGCTACTGTGACTCATGGATAATTTGCAGACACTCCCCAGCTATAGCAGCAGTGACCTACTATGAGACCTTGATCTTATCATAACTACCTAGAAACTACTGGCAGAGCCCAGAAAAAAATGGACTAAGAATATAAGAATAAATTAGAGGATTATGCTTTTCAGTTGCCAATAGATTAATACAGGACACAATATTTTGCTGCAGACACTTCCTTTTAGTAAGTAAGGATTTGTATGTTATACTTTTTGCAATATACCAGATTTATAAGATTTTAAAAATATTATTATATATGCATGGGTCTTAGCGGCACTCTGTCATGTTTATAAGATTTTTAATGCCAATGTATATGCGTAGGCCCTTGTGGCAATGTGTTTAATTAACCTATTTGAAAAAAATATGTTTTAATACTATGTGTGTGCCCCTGAAGAAGGCGTTCAAATAAAGGACAGACCAAAATGCTTCAGGATTCTTGCCAATAAATCTATTTGCATCCTGAAAATGTGTTTCTCTCTTTTGTGACCTGTTTTGGATGCTCATTTCTTTATGGTTCTTCAAGAAGAAATCAGAAACACTTGTTTTTTTAATCAGGGGATGTCAGTGGAGCTCTCGGAATGGAGCACTGCTGATCTGTATCATTTTAGGAACTAGCTTTTCTAGCTTTTTTTTTTTTTAAAAGGTGCTTTTCTGAAAAGTGGCATTCTTGGATTATTTGTTCAAATAATTGGTGGTCAACTAGTCAAGTGATTTGTGTGCCCATTGCGGCATGCACAATAATCTGCTCTCAAAGGGTTTATTTATTTATTTATTACATTTCTATACCGCCCAATAGCCGGAGCTCTCCTCCCCTTCCAACTGCAACCTCCCCTTCCAACTACAGCTATTTGCATCACAACAAATACTGCTCCAAAGGATCATTGGCCTCCAAGAGTAGCTTGGATGACAGTTTTGGCTACAACAGGAAGTAGAGAGTGGCCCCATTCAGAAGACACCTTAAACCACGGTGATTAAAGCCATGGTTTAAGGTGACTTCTGAACACAGCCTAGCTTTCTGGCTTAACCACTGTGGCTAAAGGCGTGGTTTAAGGTATCTTCTGAACAGGGCAAATGAAAACTCCAATGAATGTTACTGTCTGCAGCCCTATCAATCATAGTAATACTTTACAGAAACCAATAGCCACAACAAATACTGGAAAGTTCCCAGCATTAAATGCATTTTCACAGGAAATATTATTTTTCAACTCCCTCTCTCCATATTGTTTGCCATTGTCTATGTGGATTGTAAACCAAAAGAAATGTTAAAATAAATATTTAATTTTAAAATAGAAAAGTATATCCCATGCTTAGAATTAAGAAACCGGGAGTCCAATCCTATGTATATTCATAAGTTTCCCCTGAGTTCAATGAGGCTTACTCACAAGTAAGTGGGTATAGGATTGCTGGCTAAGATTGTCTGATGCTTTCTGGTGTCTTCTTTTCGACTTCAGATACAACACCTACTTCATAAATTCTTAGAACAGTAGAGCTGGAAGGGGCCTATAAGGCCATTGAGTCCAACACCCCTTGCTCAATGCACTATAAATCAACTGCAAGCAGAGGGCACAGTTATATTGTGGGACTACCAGAAGGAGCACACAACCAGAAATAACTGCCTTGTTAATCAGCAATGGAAGCCAGCTGACTAAGGTAACTAACCCCACACCATTAGTGCAGACACTGAGAAGTTTATCAATAGCTACACAATATAGCAATAATAATTAAATTCTCATACAGAACAGAAAGTTAATTGATTATGAGTAGTTTACACTTTGCCTCCCATGCTCCCAGAAGGAACTTTGTGGCGGAGGAGACTTTGCATCCAGCACAGGGAAACACAGATGTACTGCAGATCATTACTGAGCAGATGATTGAGCTTGTCAGTTTTGACAGCATCGATTTCCTGTTTGGTGATCGAAGGAGACTGAAAGCTCCATCCGACCAGCGTTTTATTGCACGCTCATTACTGGGCACTCACGGATTCCTCGGAGGTAGCTCACATGACATCGCCTGCCTCTCGCACGCCTTCCGCCCCTTCTGGTCTTCCTTGCGCCGCAAGAAAAACCAGAAAAGCTCCGAAATATTTTTTAAACTAGCTGCTGCTCTCTCCCCAGCTGCATGTGGGAGAAGCAGCGTGTTCACAACGAGGGGGACTGAATGGCCCTCGTGCACCTTGTTTACTTCCTGTTTGAAAACAGGTAGTAATTCAGTGTCCATGGAAAAGCAATGGTAGCCAGTATTAGCCAGCATCTCTTCCAAAGTGTGATGGAGCCTTGAATCTAGGCCCACCTTCCCTTCTCCCAATGATGATCAGCACTGTTTAAGAGGTTTGTTTATGTTCTGAAACCATTTTAGTTTCACATCAACCCCATGGGGTGGGTTAGGTTGAGAGAGTTGCTCAGAGCTACAGAGCACCTAACTTGACACAGACAGACACACACCCCATTTCCATCAGAATTACATATTTAACCCTTCCCTTTCCATGCAATTAGTTTCCACCTAGCCACTGCAATATAATTAGCAATTCATTTGCAACTAGCCACTACACTGCATTTATGCAATGCTGTAAAGTCAAGAATCCTGTAAAGCTGCTTTGAATCTATCAGACAAGAAGGCCTATACTTTTAAATGGATCAATATAGAAATAAATCTAAGTAATCTGTGTGTTCTAATACAGAAAATAAGGCCTGAGTTTTCTTACACAAATTGGCATTCTCTGATATTGTCTTGTCTGTAAAAGTTGGCAGAGTGGTATGATTACTTCATGGCCTTCAATTGTTCTTGTACCTTACTAATTGCAAACTACATCTAAAAATAAATACCTAGGTATGAGTCAGAAAATGGAATACATTAATATAGCTTGAGTGTTTGGCCTTTTCCCAGACTCCTTAACTTCATCATTGCTCACTGCAAAGATAGCTTTGAATCCTGGTTAAGCATAAAAGAAAATTACCCAATACAACTTTTAATTCCCAAAGCCACATCCCTAAAAGCCTTATTTGAACATCTGAAGTGCACACACTAGTATTTGAGCTCAGAAAAGCTGTTGGCAAATCCCATAGAAATGTTTGACAGATTCATCTTTTAGCCTTTGGGAAAGTGAAGGTGCTGCAAGCGAGATATTTGATTAATACCACAAAAACCAGTGTTGCTGGCACAGCTGGTACATTGGCAGGAAAAGAATTCATCACTAACTCTAAAACTGCCATGTAATTTTCTCCCAACAGTTCTTTTCCTTTCTTGACAGAAAATTTGCACAGGACAAACTAGCCTGACAGAGGACAAGTCAGCCAGCTGTTGAGGTATCTCTAAACATGACAGATCACTATGTTTTAACTCAGATTAATTCACTTATTACAGGCAGACCTAAATCACTGTTCATTGTCAAATCAGATGTCACTACCAGCAAATCATGTCAGGTTTCTGAACAAAACTATTTCCAGATTTCAACAGCTTTTATACCTCAGTGGTAGCTGGTGAATTTTGGAGTTTCTGGGCTGCAGTTCATTTAAGAAAACAATAATCCCTTTTCTCTGCGGGCCCCTGCTGATCTCCCTATATACTCCGTGTGGATAAACCTGACCATCTTGAGGCCTGACTGTAACATACATGTAATCTGTGAGCAGGGAAGATGCTGAAATGGAAACTCATATTAACACTCTACGGCAGCCACACAATAGGTAGTAATTTATTTTTTTCTGTATTCCAAATATGGCAAAACCAGAGAAGACAGAGAGGGTACTTCCTCCTATATTAAAGATGCAAAAGGCAGTGTAATGAGCATGCTAAGTGTAAAAGTAATCTCTCAGCCTCGTTCCTCCCCCCCCCCCCATAATCTGCAATACAGGGATAATTTACTCATTTAGCTTAGAGGGTTGTTGTTAGAGTTACTGAGATAATGTATATGAAGTGATTTGAGCACTACATAACTAAATAAATACTAACAGGATCATGAGACGTGGGATATCACGGTTCCTTACCGTCATTTCTCCCTTCCCACTTCAGTGACTACGTGGCCCATTCAGTGGGCATTTTTATCGCACTGCTTTTCCTGCACACAGCAGGAGATTGCAGCAAGTTTTGCTTAAAAAAAAATTGGACTTACCAGGATCTTATATTGTGATGGAAAGAAGGCCAGACGGAGCGGGAGATGCACGGGAGGCAGACAGATCTGCAAAAAATGCTCAACTGATGACACTCTAAGTATTACTATTGTTCACTTGAATTTCCTCTGACAAAGTCCCTCACCACAGACTCCTGAGCACACTCAGCAGTCATGGAATAAGACTGCTGGGTGTAGTCTTATTTAAGGACCAGTACTTAAGGACCAGTAACTGGTTAAAGAACGAAAAGAAGAGGGGAAGAATATATGGTAAATTGTCTCAATGGAAGGACATAAATAGTGGGCTGCCACAGGGATCTATATTGGGACCAATACTTTTCAACTTGTTCAAAAATGATCTGGAATAAGGAGAGCTTCGGCTATCGGGCGGTATAAAAATGTAATAAATAAATAAATGAACAGTAAAGTGGCCAAGTTTGCTAATGGCACCAAATTGTTTAGGGTCCATAAAACAAAAAGGGATTGTGATGAACTCCAAAAGAATCTCTCCAAACTGGGAGAACGGGCATCCAAATGGCAAATGAGGTTCAATGTAAGCAAGTGTAAAGTGATACATGTTGCGACAAAAAACCCAACTTCAAGTATAACCTGATGAGTTCTGAGCTAGCAATGACCAACCAAGAAAGAGATCTCAAGCTCGATGAAAATGTCAACCCAGTTTGCAGCCGCTGTAAGAAAAAGGCAAACTCCATGTTAGGTATGATTAGAAAAGGAATTGAGAAACTGCCAATATCATAGTGCCTTTATACAAATCTGTGGTTCAACCACACTTAGAATACCATGGACAGTTCAGAATCCAATATTCACTTCAGAATCCAATATTCACTTCAGAATCCAATATAAACTTCTCCTGTTGACCTACAAAGCTTTTCACTGTCTAGCTCCTTCCTATCTTTCCTCTCTCATCTCACACTATTGCCCCGCTCGTGCTCTTCGCTCCTCTGATGCCATGTTTCTCGCCTGCCCAAGGGCCTCTACTTCCCTTGCTCGGCTTCGTCCATTTTCTTCGGCTGCCCCTTACGCCTGGAACGCTCTTCCAGAACATTTGAGAACTACAAGTTCAATCACAGCTTTTAAAGCTCAGCTAAAAACTTTTCTTTTTCCTAAAGCTTTTAAAACTTGCCCTGCCCTCTTTTAAATCTGGTCCCTCTAGTATAGCTCCTGCAGCTTTAACTGTTGTAACGAAGAGGGAATTTCACCAGGTTCTCCATATAAACAAATGACACCAGCTGAAATTCCCTTTTCAATGCAACTGTTAAAGATACAGGAGCCCTGTCCTCCTTTTCATATGGTCACCCTGTTAATATCCCCTTCCACCCTCCTAATCCATATTACTAGGGTAACCATATGAAAAAGAGGACAGGGCTCTTGTATCTTTAACAGTTGCATAGAAAATGGAATTTCAACAGATGTCACTTGTATATATGGAGAACCTGGTGAAATTCCCTCTTCATCACAACAGTTAAAGCTGCAGGAGCTATACTAGAGGGACCAGATTTAAAAGAGGGCAGGGCACCTGCACCTTTAACTGGTGTGATGAAGAGGGAATTTCACCAGGTTCTCCATATATACAAATGACACCAGCTGAAATTCCCTTTTCAATACAACTGTTAAAGATACAGGAGCCCTGTCCTCCTTTTCATATGGTCACCCTAGGTCACCACACCTTAAAAAAAATTGTAGAACTGGGGAAAAAATGGCTGGAAAGGGCAACTAAAATGATTAAGGGGCTAGAGCATCTCCCCTAGGAGATAACAGCTGGGATTGTTTAGCTTGGAAAAAAGGAAGCTAAGGGTAGACATGATAGAGGTCTACAAAATTATACATGGTGTAGAGAATGTGGATAGGGAGACATTTTTCTCCCTTTCTCATTATACTAGAACCTGGGTTCATCCCATGAAGCTGATTGGTGGGAGACTGAAGACAGATAAAAGGAAGTACTTCTTCACACAGCAGGCAGTTAAACTATGGAATTCGCTACCACAAGATGTAGTGGTGGCCATCAATTTGGATGGCTTTAAAAGGGGGCTAGGCAAATTCCTAGAACAGAAGGCTATCAATGTGTACTAGTGGTGATGGCTGTGTGTCACCTCCAGTATCAGATGGAACATGCCTATGTATCCCAGTTGCTGCGGAACATGGGTGGGAGAGTCCTGGTTGACAGCTGGTTGACTTTGTGAACAGAATGCTGGACTAGATGGACCCTTGGTCTGATCCAACATGGTTCTTCTTATGTTCTTATTCTCCATACTGCACACAATTTTTCATGTTTCCCAAAGCCTCCCTGATAGTCTTTTCTTGTGTGGAAATTACTGCATTTCTCAGGAGAGTACCTTTACTTATATGCAGGAGGGGTGTAATAATAAAAATACCAAAAGTGTTTGCCTTTCCTTGCTTCAAACACACCAGCAACGCAAACTCAGCTCTTCTTAATCCAAGCAAATACATGCCCCCAGAAGATAACCCAAAAATGGTTTAGGTCAAAGCTCACCAAGGCATTACCTCCTGAATCTGTTTTGAATGTCATGACACAACTGTATGAACAACAAGTATTGGCATAGTACTTTCCTTTCAGCATCAAACTACTATAAACAGCCTTTACCTTTTGGAGGCTGGTTATAGTAACACAAAGGAATACACAAAGGAGTGTGAGGAGACCCCACTCCTCACACTCTCTTCAAAACAACAGCATTCCCAGACTGTTAATATCCCCTTCCACCCTCCTAATCCATATTACTAGGGTGACCATATGAAAAGGAGGACAGGGCTCCTGTATCTTTAACAGTTGCATAGAAAAGGGAATTTCAGCAGATGTCATTTGTATATATGGAGAACCTGGTGAAATTTCCTCTTCATCACAACAGTTAAAGCTGCAGGAGCTATACTAGACTGACCAGATTTAAAAGAGGGCAGGGCGACAAAAACGGAAGTCAATACAGCAATTAACAACCTCATTTGAAAACCTCCTTGAATCCTTGCTTTAGACCTTGTTTCTTGGATTATGTTTGCCTTTGTTACTGACCTCTGCCTGTGTTTTGACCTTTGAGACAGATTTCCCCACAGATTTCCTCACAACTGAGACCAAACCATCCACAGCAGGACACGATTTGGCCCAAATGCCTGAACAGAGTTTCTGAATTACCATATTGCACACAGTCCTTTTATTGGCTGAGGATGGTAGCAACATAAAAACAACCTTTCTACATTTCTTGCAGAAATATGCAGAACCGACTTTGCTTTTTAAAATCTGCTATGAGGCTTGTAAGCATTGTAGTTTTATAGCAGTAAGTGGACCAGAACATAAATACGACTCTATCAGGCAATACTTAATGCTCCATCACACCAGCGTTTTATTGCACTCTCGTCATGCCTGATTTGTGGTTTTGCAGTCCAGTACTCATATGACACCATGCCTGTCCAGCTGTCATCCCGCCTCTTCTCCATTTTTCATGTTTTCCTAGAGTGAGGAAAGTCCAGCTTATTTCATCCAAGCAGGATTAAAGTGCTCTTTTGCCCCCATATACTGGTGTTATTGCACCATGTCCCTTGTTGGGGGTGTGTGCTTCCTGACGAAAGAGGAGGGTGGGATGGTTCTCCTTCTCCAGCATGCTCTGTCCAATGAACCGACTTGTGCTGAGTCAGTTGAGCAGACTTTCGCTGCTTCAAAATGCTTACAGCTCCCTCATTTTTAAAGATAAAGTGATGAAGCTTGGCAGTATGATAGCTGCCGTACTATTGTATTTGCCCACAAATAAAAACTATACTGCAGAGAGAGGGAGAACTTAGTGTGTGGGGCGGTAGACTCTCTAAGGGAATGGAGGGGGAAACCGCAGACTCAAAGCAGGGGGGTAAATAGGTGTCATGGAGCTCGTAGAGCTACACTAGCTTAATACAAGCAGCTCATCCACCACAGTGACACCTGTCTTTTGTATACGCAGACATAGTTTAAGTCTAATTGAAAATATCACAGTTACTACAGCTGGCAGACTTCTTGAGAAGAGCGAAATGGCGGGAGGCTTTCCTTATAAAAACTGTGCCTGCTTTTTCTTATCCTTCCCCCATTCTAGAAAAAAGCCACTATTTAAAATGGTACCTTGCTACTTATTTGACCAGAAGTGCCACTTTTTTTTCCATTTAGTAGTAACACATTTCTTGTTAGGCTAAGAAATCGGCCTAAGAGATGAAATGGCACCTGTCAGGTGACAATTTCACAAGATGTGTACCTGGATGAAGCTGCAAATGCTGTTATAAGTCTCGACAGTGGCTGCTCTGGTTGAGAAGAAATAGAGTCTGAGTGATGTGCAAATGGAAAGTGGGTGTTTTTGTCTACTGCCCACAAAGGTGACATCTTTGGCTCCCATCAGAACGAGAGAACAAGGCCTGTGAGTGACTGCTTGTTTAGAATTCCCCATACAGATATCAGCAGCTGGCCTCAGTTTTATCAATGTCACCTAAAAGTAGGGATGAGTGAGATTTTGTTTGTTTTGTTTTTTGGATAAAAACTTATCAAAATGAACAACAAGAGCAACAGTCATGATTGATTTCCATCATTGCGATCATATTAAGGATGGGATTATCCAAAAGAAACTGGCCAGGATATAGAAACCACTGTTATCTTTTGGTTGCTACACAACTGGCTGCAAATGCCCAGCAAGGACTGGATTAGCATATCAGCAAGCAATTCTTCCACACCACAGAACTGAGAGGAGTTTCAAAAGCAGTTTGTCATTCAAAATGGATCTTGTATTCCA
Organism: Elgaria multicarinata webbii; assembly: GCF_023053635.1. Classification (NCBI taxonomy): domain Eukaryota; kingdom Metazoa; phylum Chordata; class Lepidosauria; order Squamata; family Anguidae; genus Elgaria; species Elgaria multicarinata. The sequence goes on along the minus strand of NC_086172.1, from coordinate 142,182,958 downwards.
CGAAGAGAAGAAAAGCTAGAAAGTTATCTGGAGCTTATGCAAACCTGTCATTTCGCCTGAAGTACTTCTCTGGATTGTGGTCACAAACTCAAAAGTTGAAGTAATCTTTGGGACATTCTTATTCTCCTTGTGAATACAGACAGAATCTATTGAATAGTGTCCAGTTTCAACCTTGGGCTCACTTCACTGGAATCTTTTCCCATGTGCCACCAAAATAAATGGAAGCCAAGCCAAGCAGGAGGACTTCCCAGTAGATTGTACTCATTGACTTTCAGAACTTTAAAAAATATGCCCTTCGTAGCATTAACTAGCTGAGTGTGTGGTACACAAAGGAAAACCTTTCCTAACTTTATTCTTAAATCTTCTTCACCTCTGTGATAGCTTCTACCAATTTACATAATAGAAAAATATATAAATATGTAAAATATTTATAATATGCCCTTCAATAACACAAACACGTTTTAACATCGGTGAGGAAGACAAGATATTCTAATTGCAAAACTAAGTAGCTGCATAGGAAATAACAAACATCCTGTGACAACAACAAAACACAAGGAAAAGGAGGCTGTCTTTTAGGGACAATAATAAGAACACCTCAATAACTGCAATAGATAAGGTCAAAAAATCGTCCTCTGAAACTATTTCTTTTACCACTATGTTATTTTCTTAATCTTTTTTTCTTGCTCTTGAACTAGTTCTGTAGAAGAAGCAAATAAAACAAAACCAAATTTAGTGTGTTCAGTGAAGTGAGCATTTGACCTGGTAATGACAAATCAGTGCCTATCACTATTAGATTTTTTAAAAATCATACACACGTTCCTGACATAAGAGATCAGGGTAGAACTGTGTTTTTGATCCTTGGAAATGGATATATACATATCAGATAATTTCAATATTGCATGTAGCATAGTAACATTTGACATACAAGGTATATGTTCCTCCCTTGGTTGTTGATTTTAAAGTTCTTTCTATAATCTGATCATTATGTAATAAATTTCTCTTGAAGTTACAGGTTATATGTCACTATAGCCCAATTTGGATGTAACATTAACAATGATTTAGTATTATGTGCACAAGCCTTGCACTCACACGCTCACACCTCAGCACAGACATAAAGAGGAGACTGGATGCATGTGCTTCCACATTTAAATTAAACAGAGCTCCCTGTTATGAAGGAAACTCTGCTTAAACTATGGCTAATGAACAAGCTAGGATCATAAACCATGATTTGATCCTGGTTTGTTTGAAGAAATAATAGATTAAACTAAGGCCCTTTCTACACCTAAGGATTATCCCAGGAAAATGGAGAGATTGTCCCTGTCTGCTCCTGGGATCCCCTGTGTGTCATTTGCTTGCACAGGGATGATCCCGGGACGATCCATGGAAAAAAGGCAGGTGTAGAAACAAGCCTAAAGTCCCCACACCTCCATTTTATTTGTCAATAGTTGTCAAGCTAGCCAAAGCTAGCAGCTAATGGTGCTGGTGCCTGTCAGGGCTACCCTCCAGTCCACTGAAATGGGGAGGAGAGTATGCTAGCACCTGAATGTCCTGAGTCAACGAACCCTTGGGTGTGGTAAACCAATATCCCTCACACCCTAATGCAATCAGGGCAACACGTTAATTGACAATACTAAGGGCCCTCAGCACTTTAGTGACTTATCTCCTGAAAATAGGTTCACCAACAAGTGCCTACCAATCCATTTTTCAGAAAGTCGTTCTGGCAGCCTTTTTGTTCCCCTGAGGGTGGGGCGGGGACACTTTTCAGAAGACACCCCCGTCTGTTGTTTCCCTAACACCAAAGGAAGTCTTCTTTAATGTACTTTTAAGAGCACTCCTGCCAGCAGGCACACCATAGAACTGAAACTCCTGGCTGGGTGCCTACATGCCTGCCTAGTGAATGCCCTGCTGTGGACTGGGAATACCTGATCTCCCACTTTGGGATTTAATCTACTGCTGAGGATTCTGCCCCTCTCATTCTGTTTGTCTCAGCAGACCAAAGATGGGTAATAAGCCCCCTCCTCTCATTCCCTCCTCCTTCCTTGTTCTTCAGTTCATTGTCTTTCGCTATCTCCCATTTTCAATCGGCCCTCTCCCTTCCTGGGCTAGCCGTCTTAGTTCTGTCTTCCTGTAACAAGTTGTGCATACACTGCTGGCTTTCTTTTGTATTTTTCTAATAAAAGTCCCTGTTCTGGGTTAAACCTTGAAGCCTGGCCTCTGTTATTCATCGTGGCAATGCTCCACGATCTAGACCAGGATCCCTTAGTTATGGACACTAGCTCCTGTTAATTCAGCTAAGGTGCTTGCTTACTGAGCCAGTTCTATCCAAAGGATAGTAGCAAAAGCAATACCAGGGGTTGTAGATGGAACAGATTTTTCTAGCAGCAACTAAATTCTCTAAGGGCTCATCTACACGAAGCAGGATATTCCACTATGAAAGTGGTAAGAAAGCGGTCTATAAAAGATAGAAGCCACACTACTGCTTTATAGCGGTATTGAAGTGCACTGCTGGATCTATGCTACTGCTTTACAGAGGTACTGAAGTGCACTGACAACTGTTGTGGCCCATGACACATCTATACCAAGCAGGATATAACACTATGAAAGTGGTACAAAAGGGTTATATGGAATGTGTCAATGGGCCCCAACAGTTGTCAGTGCACTTCAATACCACTATAAAGCAGTAGTGTAGATCTTGTAGTGCACTTCAATACCACTGTAAAGCAGTAGTGTGGCTCCTGCCTTTTATATACCGCTTTCATACCACTTTCATAGTGGAATATCCTGCTTGCTGTAGATGAACCCTAAGTCATCCACTTTTCCCGAAGAGCTCACATCCTTACTGCCAAGTAAGTGTCCATAGGATTGCAGTCCATGAGTAGGTTCACATGTCACCCAGCGAATCACACATGGGTTCACATGTCACCCAGCAAACAGTCCACAGTGGGTTTGTGTTCACAGAACAACACATGGTACGCCTGAGAGATGATTTGGCTTATCATGGCTCCCCCGCCCCAGTCCTCCAGCTAGCTCCAGCATGTACAATAAGCCTATATACACCGGTTTCTGAGGAACGTTGGTGGGAGGGTTTAATCCACCCATGTTCTGATTGTGGGTTTCTTGTCAACAGCTGGTTGGCCACTATGTGAACAGATGGGCCCTTGGTCTGATCCAGCATGACTCTTCTTATGCCCTCATGACAGCTGAAATATGCAAGGAAATTGTCCAGGCAAAAAGGATCACACTTATTAAACAGCCATAAGGGCACACTTGTGCATTTGAGAAAGACTGAAAAAAAGAAAAGAAAAAGAAAAGAAACTCCAACTCAATTGTGCATTTCTGAGGCACTGAAAAACTATAATAATAAAGCACCAGGGAATGAGTCATTTCGTTCATTTTATTTCATTTTTATATTTCTATAGTGCCCCATAGCTGAAGCTCTCTGGGCCGTTTACAAAGGTTCACAAAGTCATGGTCCTTCCAAAGTGCAATTTCAGCATCAGTGGAAGGACAGTCACTGGGGAGATCCTGAAAAGCAAGCATCATGGGCATTTTTATGGCTTTGGCCACCGATCGCCATAGGCCATGATAAAATCAGTCACTTGGGTTCAAACAACATGACAACCCATTGTGTCTATGAACAACTGTACAACAAGCCGTGAGTTCTCAGCATAAGTCACTCCGTGGAAAATGCTCATCGGTGGGTTGTCATCCCATGCAAACCCAGTCTATGATACAAACTCTTTAAGGTTAGAGGAGCCATAAAAAAGTCGACTGGTATAATTTATTGTAAAACAATGGGGTTTTTTTTACTTTAAATGTAAAGATAGATACGATTACAGTAATACAAAATGGTGCTTTACCAAGCCATTCTTATTATCCACCAGTATTTGGATGCTATTAGCACTACTGATTGAAAATTAAAATAGATGGTCCCAGCTAACTCTTAGCTCATACGCTGTCTAAATTAGACTTTCAATAATCGCTGCTTCTTAATGGCTAACAAAAAGTATTCCTGTTTTCCTCCTGTGTCCTTTATGAGTTCCATAAATAACTAATTAACCTCTATGACAAAAGTCCGTATTAAAAGAGGAGGCAGACTGTGTGCACAAAGAGTAGGCATCTCAGCAAGGATCTCCTGAACTAGATGGAACAGACACTCTCATCACAATATTCTCCCCTGAATTAAATGCTTATTGACTCCACATTAATATCCATTTAGTAATCTGCCGTTTTTGTTTGTTTTAATATAGCATTCAGTTTTACAGTAGAACAGAATTATGCAGTTCAGAAGTATGAATATTAAAAAAGGATTTAATTAAATCTGTTGCCTGAAACCTCTGTCTAAAGCTATAATGACAAATTTAGTCCATATTTATTATGGTGCACAAGGGACTTTAACTAGATCATTAGTTTATATGCCTTACTCAGTAGTGAAGTTCTAAAACTTTACATTTTGCATATTGTTACATTATTCATTTTCCCAACTAGGCATAAAATATGGCTTCCCAAGAGTACAATACCTAATTCTTCAAAATATACAAAGATAGCAATAAAATGATTAAATTACAACTCTTACATCTGTACTTTGTCTTATTACAAAGTAAAAATGCTTAAAATGCAAACAACAACAACAAGGCATCTAATTGTGTAACTTCTCCGGGATTCAAAAATACATTTTGCGCTTTGTAACAATCCGAGAAAAATAATAGGCACATTGCAGCTACTGCTGGATGTTGTGTCTCCTTCAAGGGGTTATACAGCACAGCTAAAGCTGGCCAGAACTGCTGCCTTTGATAGCTCAGGCTAACAAAAGAGTTGTTGCGGGAAAGACTGATTAAATAATACAGTGAGATTTCTTTTGGGTGTATATATGTTGGTTTCGAAACATCTATAAAATTTTATGCCTGCCTGGTGGGGAGAGAAATTAAACGCTAATCCAAAGTATTACCCATTCATTGAAAAATGCTGCGTGGTGTTTTCTTTATTAATTACACATTAACAAACATTTAATCCAATCATGGAAATGTGGTAGTGGAGGTGACACTGACAAATTGCCTTTGGCACAGTGTTTGAGCTCATCACAACAGAACAACGGAAGATCATCCTTAATATAAAATGAAATATCAAATCACAATTGCTATCCACTAGTTTCATTTTTGAAAAGATGGGCAAAAAAGAAAGGCTTTCCCTCCCCACACACACTGGTCTTAGATGTATATTATATCTTTTGATATTTGTTATTGTGTTTAGTCAGAGCCAAATATGACTCCTACAAAATTGACACCAAAAAGGAAAAAGGAAAAAGGATGTCTGCAGGAACAGTGGGAGATCAGAATCAACATTAGACAGCATGGACCTCTTTGGAATCCCCTGGTAATCATATCAGGGGATAGAAATCACAAATGAATTTTTCTTCAGTTCCTGTGCACCAATCACTTTTTTTTTAGAAAGTAAAGATATGAAATCTTCCCTGTTTGTCTGTTTTGAAGAGCAGATTTTACTCTAGACAAAAACGACTCCACATGTTCCCTTGACATATGTCTTCCAGATATGTTTTATGACAAAAAAACAACCACCACCCAGCTTTTTCGTTGTTGTTATCATGGATGCTTCAATTGCAAATCAAAACATATGAGAGAGCTGCACAAGGCTTGGCTGATCAAAACTCTTCCAGTTCCTGAGCAGAAAATGTGTAAGCCAACTCACTAATAGCCCCCTAAAGATTCAACTCTCTACTACAAAGAGCTAACATTACAGCTGATAATGTGGAAATGAAATCACTACAAAAAGGTACCATTAAAGGGAGTAGGAAGAGGAAACAACAGAAACCTGTCGGATGGAATGGAAGGCACTGGTCAAATGTTCCAGTTTACAAGACTACCTTTCAATTGTATAATAGATGGACTGCTTCATTTCCCAATATGGGGATGAAGTTTGGGGGGTGGGTTATGGACAGGGAGAAACTGGCTTCATTACAGGATGTCCCTCGATAAATAAAACCTTGGTCTGGCCTCTGTCCACTGCTTTTCTAAATGAGCCCAGTCAGTCTGGCCCATGTTTTTTCATTTCGTTTTCTCAAGCCAAATGACTACCATCTGCTGTCACAAAGCTGTCACACACTCAGTAGTGGAACGTTTCTAAGGAATATAATGGCTCAAGAATGAATATATGACATCGTAGCTCGCATCTAGCAGGGAGAGAACAGCAATCCATTTGAAAAGAACAGCAGTAGTGTTCTCCCACTTCTCAGCAAGTACATTGTAATACAAATCTTTATTTGGACTCAAGACGTTGACAGGTCAATTGAACAGAATAAGTCTAGTTTATGATGCAGTTGTCAGAAGTGGTTAAAGCAGGAGTCTGTTTACCGGCGCCCTGAGATATTCCAACAATTTTTCTTGCAAACCAGCACCTTGAGGTTAATTACTTTACCAATTTGAGTAAATGGCAAGCCATATTCCCATCTGTCTCCATTAGTTCCCCACTATTTCTCAATTTATGATGACTAGGGTCAAGGCTGTGGTACAAAAGAAGAGGTAATAAAGCATGAATAGAGTAATTCTCTGTTTATACAAATGTGGTAGCCACTGCATAAATAAAGAGGAGGCATTTAAAATGCCTTGTTTTTACTTTGAAATCTCGACATACTAAACATACTTACAGGAGAAGGCAAAATACTGGCAATGATTTGTTGTTTCTATAATTAGATGCCATTTACTAAAACTTTTGAAGCAGATAACAAAACTGTTTGGCATGCTCACTGAAACAAAGTTGGTACTGAAAAGTCTAGAACCCAATGACCCAACCTGGTTGAGAAATAATGAAAATCTTTTATTACTCTACCTAAATGTGGTATTGCTAAAGCACTTCCCCCCTTTCTTTTTAAGGTACACAAGTAATGCCGGTGACCCTAAAAAAATTGATCTCTGGTTGATTTCACAGTATCTTTGTTGCAAAATACACTCTACAAATACCTTTACACTCAATTATTCTGTTCTGGTGTAATAGTAAATAATAATAATAATAATAATAATAATAATAATAATAATAATAATAATTTGTATCCCGCCTTTTGCCAAATGCTGGGCCTCAAGGCGGCCTTACAAAGTTTAAAACATACATTGGGGTGGGTGGGAACAAAACCATAAAGGTTTAAAATAAACAACAAAATTATAAGATATTAGGAGGGCCAGATTATTCTCCAAAGGCCTGCTGGAACAAAAAAGTTTTAGCCTGCTTCTGAAAGCCCCAGAATTGTTGTTTTTAAATGGATACTGTTGTTTTTATACTGTTTTTATGTTTTTTTAATTTTTGTATACTTTTAATGTTTACTATTTTTAATTGTTGTAAACCACCCAGAGAGCTTCGGCTGTGGGGCGGTATATAAATGTAAATAAATAAATAAATCAAGGCGGGAGCCAGCCTAGCTTCCCCAGGAAGAGAGTTCCAGAGCACTGGAGCAGCCACCGAGAAGGCCCTCTCCCATGTTCCCACCAAGCACACCTGTGAAGATGGTGGGACTGAAATGATGATTTATCATTACATGATCAAGTCACAGCAACCCTCTGGCTGACCGGCTGACCCTCCCCTTGCCTCTTCCAGTGTGGCTGAAAGGAGAAGATCAGAATCTTTTGCTTCCATTTTTTTTATTAATCACAGTTTAATGTTACAACCATACCCTAAACTATGGTTAATCTAACTATGGTTTGTTGAAGCAAGCCAGCTTTATAATCCAAGATTTGAAAAAGGCTTGCTTAAATAAACCAGAGCTAAAATGAGCCACAGTTTGTCTGAGTTTGGCTGTAACAACAAGCAGTGGTTAACTGTTCAAGAATATGGTCATGTGATATGACTCACCAAGCAATTTTGACTAAGCAATGCTACTCTAACAAAAATGATGATACTGGTAGAAATTGACAATAATTAAAATGCAATGGAAATTTTCCAGCAAATCAGGCACAGATGCATATATCGTAAACCAAAGTGTTTAAAATAGAATGGAAATAATAACATATTGTTCCTTTTTAAAATTTTGTGATATGTTGTATACCCTGTAGAAGTTGGCAATATCCTAAACAGGCAGAAAACTGGAAATATATAAGTCAGGATGCTCTGTTCTTAGGAAACAGAATGAAAATTCATGGCAAAGCCAATTTTCTGTTGTCTGTTGGCAGGAACAGGACAGCCTGAACCGAGATATACAAGAGCAGTATGTTTCCCAAGGGGAAGGAAAATTCTCTATTGCTGCCACACCTGTTGCAACATACTTCTGCAAATGGTTACTTATACAAAGGAAAAACATTCCATTCCCTAGTTTGATGAACATACATACTAGAGCCCAGGTAGGTAGATTATAAACTAGATTTTTGTAATTCCTAAATCAATGGACAAATAGAAGGATGAGTAAATGTCTGAAGGATTCAAGGAGGGATGAGTGGACAACATGGTTCCTATTCATGTAAAAATGAAAGGTTTTTCACTGTTAAATTCTGCAATTCCTTTTCTCTTGGATGGCCTAGATGGTCTCCCCAAGATGGAAGTAAGAGAATAGCTTTTTCCATTTCAGTTATAAAAATTGGAGTAGGGTTGGGTAAATTTGTGTGGGGACTGAGTCAATGAAGCTACCATATTGCTCAGTCTGATGGCTGCACCAGCAAGCCACCTTTTTTGGGCACTCTATACATGCTTGGTCTTAATAGAAAACAGATTTAACTTTGTCAGGAAACAGGATTGCATTTTCATAGAGTAATGGATCATATCTATTCTTTCCTGTTCATACATGTCTTGGTGGTGCTGTCTATGTGAAGGACCACATCAAAGTTTTCTCTCTAAGGTTAGCAGTTTCAGTTTTTGCTCTTCCAGTTCTCTAGTTCAGGGTTGGGCAGAAAGCAGATCTCCAGAGGTTTTGGACTCCCAGTATTATTGATCACTAACTATTCTGGCACGGGGGTCTGGAAGTTGAATTCCAAAACATCTGGAGGCCTACCTTCTGCACATCCCTACGCAGCAAGGTTACAATGAACATAAGAAGAACCATGCTGGATCAGACCAAGGAGCCATCTAGTCCAGCACTCTGTTCACACAGTAGGTAGCCACTGTCAACCAGGAGCCCACATGCAGGACATGTTCCGCAGCAACTGACATATGGGTAAAAAGAACCAGAAGTGTGTGTGTGTGTCTGTGTGTGTGTCTGTGTGTTAAATGTATTTGGGACAAAATTGAAACTCACATATTCATCCAACCCTCTCAAATTCAGTCCTCAATCCTAATGAGCAGTTTTCTGCACATAAATAAGTGACATAGACACCCTTGCCCCTCTAAATAATGCAATGTGCAGAATGCCTATCCTTTGCTAAGAAAATGCTGTAAATCAGTTATGTAACAAGAGGCTGCATTATTTTTATTCTTCTAAGGCCTTAGCTAGACCTAAGGTTTATACCGGGATCTTCCCAGGGTTGTCCCTGCCTGCTCCCAAGATCCCCTGTGTGTCATTTACATGAACAGGGATGACCCTAGGACGATCCTGGGATAAACCTTAGGTCCAGCTAAGGCCAAACTCTCTTTACTGCAGAACAGGTTAAAAATAATTTTGATATTTATTTTTGCTATGCTAGAAGGAGAAATTACATAGTGATAAGTGTGCAAAATTATAATAGCTAATGACGATGATAGTGGTGGTGGACCAACCCAGCACACTCCTTAAAAGAACAACTAGCACATTTTGTGAAATAACATATTTTGTGAAACCCACATGACTGCCTGTTATTTGGTATTCTTATGCTAACCACTGGCTTTTTATTAACCTCACCCATTCTGCACACATCAGAGTGGCATATATTTATGCAACAAGTGTGATTGAAATTTTACTGCTTTGGAATCCTCTGCTTGAAAAATCCTTGCAAATTTAAATCTGTGCAAGATCTGTCCAAACCACATTCCTTGAGTGGTGAAAAAGGCTTCCCATTAAAATCCTGAATCTTTTTGTGGTAAGAGGAACCGGGCTGTAAGGGATCCCTGAATGGTCCTTCAGACCAACCTTAAACCCATAACAATATATAGCAATATACAACAGATAATAGATCGTAGAATAACTTGCTTGTCCTTTAATATAAATTAGAGTAGCCTCAATTAACACAATTTTCACCATATATGTATGTCATATAAATATGACTATTTTTTTGTTCCAGAATAATGAAAAATACAGCTCAGTGTTCTCCATGTACATTGTGAACTACGTCTAACTGATTTCAATAGCTCTTACTCTCATTTAAGTGTGCATCGGTCTGTAAATTCTAACTTTCTTATAAATCTGCAAATCCTAGGATTTCTATTACCTGTTGGGAAAATCAGTGGATACTTTCCTACCTTATAAATAAAGATTATGTACTAATACTTCCCTGCTGTCACATATTTTACAGGATTTCTAGAAATGAATGGGAAATTCTTCTGAAGAACATTTATAAAGTAAATAAAATAATTCTTCATTCTTCATTCAGAAGAATATGTCATTTTGAGTAGGGTAAAAATGCTAATATGTGGTTTACACCAATATTTGTGTAATCAATAAAGTAGTTTAATAAGAAGCATCCTGTTTTTCTCCTAACTGAAGAGTCTGTCAGGATCTTTAATACTTTAGAATGAGCCACATATGAAATTACATGTTAGTTCTGAAAACAGAAATGGGTACTTCAGTTCTTCAAGGGTTTATGAACAACTACGTGCTGTTACCATGAACATTGCATTTGCACAACATTTTTCTGGTTCAGACTGCCAAACAATAGTTTCAGGATACATGAACAAGGCTGGAGAGGATGTCAGGCTCACACATGGCCTTCTCCTCCTCTTTCTCCCTCACATGTAGTGATTAGGGATCAATAAGAATTTCACTTAAGGTTTTGTTTTTTTTTACCAAAAAACCACCAAATTCACACCGGCCCTTTTCCTTCCCCCTCCAATTAATTGGTTCTTGTGGTTGATGGCCATTGCGATGGACATAGGTGCTTTCCCCCCTTGCTCTGGTTTTGTTGTCTACTGTTTTAACAATTTAGCATTTGATGGATCAAGAGAGAACAATGAGAGTGGGGTTGGAGCAGCCGAAGTAGGTTCAAGCGACTCAGCACAAGCCTGGTCATTCAAGCAACTCAGCACACCCTCCTCTTTTGTCAGCAAGACTACCCTTCAATGCAGATGCCCCCAAGAAGGGAGGTTCTGCAACATAGCGTAGGGACGGCAATACATGGGGACAGAGGGGCAGTTCTATCCCACGTGGAGAAAAAATGCTGCACTTACCCCGCCCTTGAAAAACATGGGAAATGGAGGGGAAGAGGCTAGATGACTGCAGGACAGGGACGACGTTGCGTGAGGGTTGTGGGGCAAGGCGGTAAACAAGGCAAGACAACAGTTGGATAAAATGCTGGTGTGATGGAGCTCTTAATCAGCTGCTAAGGATTAGGTTTCTCCCTTTCTGTTTGTCTCAGCAGACTAGTGATAGGTAAAATCCCCCCTTCTAATTCCCTCCTCCTTCTTTATTGTCTTTCACTATCTCAAATTCGCAATCATTCCCCACTTTTCCTGGGATAGGCTTCTTACTCTTATCTTCTTATAAGGAAACATGCACAAGTTTGCCAATGACACCAAATTATTTAGCATGGTCAAAACAAAAAGAGATTATGAGAAGCTCCAAAAGAATCTCTCCAAACTGGAGAGATGGGCATCCAAATGGCAAATACCCTTCAGTGTAAGCAGGTGTAAAGTGATACATGTAGGGACAAAAAAATCCCAACTTCAAGTATAACCTGGTGGTATCTGAGCTAGTGGGGACCGATCAAGAAAGAGATCTGGGGGTTGTGTGGACAGCTCGATGACAATGTCAACCAGTGTGTGGACACTGTAAAAAAGAAAAAGGAAAAAGGGCAAACTCCATGTTAGGTGTGATTAGAAAAGGAATTGAGAATAAAACTGCCAATATCATATTGCCTTTATACAAATATATGGTGTGACCACACTTAGAATACTGTGTACAGTTCTGGTCAGTACACCTAAAAAGAGATATTCTGAAGCTGGAAAAATGGGCAGAAAAGGGCAACTAAAATGATCAAAGTGCTGGAGCACCCAGCTGGGATCGTTTAGATTGGAAAAAAGAAGGCTAAGGGTAGAAATGATAGAGGTGTACAAAATTATACATGCTGTGGAGAATGTGGATAGGGGGACAATTTGTCTCCCTTTCTCATTATACTAGAAACCGGGGTCATCCCATGAAGCTAACTGGTGGAAGATTCAGGAAGTACTTCACACAGTATAGTTAAACTATGGAATTCAGTACCACAAAATGTAGTGATGACAAAAAAAATATGATGGCTTTAAAAGGTTATTAGACAAATTCCTGGAGGAGTAGGCTATCAATGGCTAGTAGTCATGTTGGCTATGTGCTACCTCCAGAGCACCAGTTGCTGGGGAACATGGGCAAAAGAATGCTGATGCACTTGCTTCCTCCTTGTAGGTTCCCAGCCAACTGCTGGTTGGACACCAAGTGAACAGAATAATGGACTAGATGGACCCTTGGTCTGATCTAGCATGGCTCTTCTTATGTTCTTATGATGGATTCTTTTGTATTTTTCTAATAAAAATCCCTGTTCTGAGTTAAATCATGAAATCTGGACTCTGTCTATTCATCCTGGAAATCTTATGATAAAGCTCCACTATCTTGACGAGGGCCCCTTTGTTATGCACACTACCCTCTCTTAATTCAGCTACGTTTTCTGCTCCAGCTCTACCAAACAGATAGTGGACTGTCATCTTTTTCAACTAAATTCCCCAGCTCCTCTGCTGTTCCTGAAGGGCTCACACACACCCAAATACAGAAATAAGTTTTCGTGTATGTTAGACAGACATATCCCAAGCAACTGCGGTAATACAGAGTTCCCTAGAAGTAAGCTTCTCCCCCTGTACTCTAGTATGAACCAGACCCTCCACATGAGCACCTGATTCTTCCCTCTCAAAAACCCAGGATAAAACGAATTTAAAATGGACCTTTATGGAATCAAGTGTTCTTGCAGAGTGCCCAGATCACACTAGACTCGTGTTCAGTTCATTAATCTTGTTCTGTTAGAGGTTATCAACATGGTGGCGGTGATCCTCCACCACACTAATGCTGTGCTGGCTCTAGCTGAATTATAAAGTGTTGTTTTGTAGTATGCCATGCTATGCTCAAAACCACAAGTTCACAAAATGGAAAAGGCAAAGGAAGAACAAATGAGATAGCATGTTTGTTTTTAATCTATGTTGAGTGGATGAACTGTATCAAGTAAGACAGAAACTTTAGAACAAATGATAATACATACAGCTAAATTCATTTCTAACCATTGTACCACACCAGCTAAGAACATCTAGTAGATCTATATCAGAAGGGGGGTTGGGGACACTGGACATTTTTTACTTTGATGTGAACAAATAACCACTCACAAAACACACTTTGTCAAACTGCACAAGTCAGGAAAGGCAAATCTGAAAGAAATGTAAACTAGCAGATTAAAATTGGGACACAATGACATCACAGCTGATTATTATTGCCTGAAGCTATGCTAGTGAATGAACTAGGAATCACCATAAGGCTGCAATCCTTACTTACTTACTAGGGGGTAAGTCCCAGCAAACACTGTGGAACTCAATTCCAAGTAAATTAGTTTAGCATTACACTGCAGAACACAATGAAGCTTGAATCCAAGTTCTAATTTGCAAACTGCATCTGCTTTATAGAGCCTTTTTACAGTGGCCTCATAATTAGAAAAGCATGGCTTATATTTCTCTCACTTCCTACACCATAAAAAACTGGCTTTATTTTTAAAACACTAATTACATGATGGGGAAAAGCCTCTAATTTCTGAGGATGCACTCGACTAAGACAAATAATTTGTAAGCAAGGGGAAAAAAATCTCCGGTGGCAGAGAAATTATGTGGTACTGTACAGAGGCTTTATTAAACAAACACATTTGGTGCTCAAGATGTCGGGTTCTCCCACACTTCCGATTTATTCCTGGTTTTCAGACTATCACAGCATGAAGCAAATTAAGCCCTTTTGTTAAAGAGTAAAAGTAATTTGTCATATTAGTCTATTGTTGCTAAAAGAATCACAGTCTCCTAAACACACACATGAAAGGCTGTAGATTTTGGATACATTCCACCTGGCACGCTTTACGCACCATTTAGAAATGTGTCAAGGTAGGATTTTCATGAGGATGGCTAGACAAAAACTTCTTAACACCTTACCCCTTATCACATCGTAAGGAAAGCATGTTTCCTATGTGATATATAGTCTTTTCATTTACAGAACAACAGAGAATATTTTATTAAAGGTCAGATTTTTTTTTATTTTAAATACTTTTTCTTGCTCACCCCACCCCACCCCCAATGGGCGCAGAGCTCCTGAGTAACCGCGAGGAGCCGGGACAAACCGCGACGCCCACACACTCGGGATCAGCCTGAGACCATGGAAAAAGTGGGCTCAAAGGGTAGGGTGAGATCCCGGAGAAAGGGAGGGATCATCCCTCCCTGCTCCCAGGATCCCCTGTGTGTCATGTGGACGCACAGGGACGATCCCGGGGATTGCCCTGGGATATCACCCCATCTAGCTATAGCCACAGTAAGTTAAATTATGAAATTCACTAAGATGTGGTGATGGACACTAACTTATATGTCAATAAAGGTTGATTAGAAAAAAAATCATGTAGGGAAATGCCAATAGCTACCGGTCATCTCTAGGGGCAGAGGCACAATGGCTCTGTATAACAGGGGATTAACACTAGGGAAGGGCTATTGCTCTCATGTCCTGCTTGTGGGCTTCCAAAGAGCCATCTGGTTGCCCCCGTGGGAAACAGGATGCTTGGCTAGATATTGGTCTGATCCAGCAGGACCATTCTTATGTTCTTTTGATAATTTATTTTACAACTAAAAAGATTGCAATCATTGCCATCAAAAACAGCAATTTAAACCAGATGTAGAGTGCTAATGTAGCACAGTGCCAATAAAGGGATGCTATAAAATTCAAGAAACAACAGAGCAACTGGAGTGAACTGGACTAGAAACTATACCGAAATGCTGAAGGTTTTGTTGAAGTTATAGATGGCTTCAGGGATGTACACTGAATGCACATGGCATTTCTCTGTTGATGAAGTGTGATTTGATGACCTGTCTGCAATGGTCATGTGAATTGCTGCTAAGGATATATCCATGGTCACACAGTTCCCAGATTACTTTGGGCACGTGAGCATATAACCAAGGAGAATGGACTATTTGCATAGACAAGTAATCTTTTGTAAACTTCTTAGAGAGCTTTGGCTATGGGGTGGTATAGAACTGTAATAAATAATATTACTGAATGAGAAGCTCCATTGATGGTAGCTGGATAAAATGCAAAAACAACCAGTCAGCATTGAAATTAATCCAGAACAACCAAAACTCTACAGTGATTCAACTAATTTAAGCAAGTTCTGAAAGGTGAGCAGAAAGGTAGACATGAAGATATGTTTGGGGAGGGTAGCATTCTATTACATGGATGTGTAGTAGAATATGCCCTCTCTTGGGTCCCCACATCTGTACTTCAGGTCATGGGGGAATAATCACCGGGCTTCAGTTGTTGAATCAAACACATACGCAGGTTCACACAGAAAGAGCTCGTCCTTAAGTATCCTAGTCCTGGAGTATTAAATGTGAAGACTAGTGGGCCTGAATGCAAATTAGCAACCAGTACAGCTGAAGCAGTACTTAGATGATACGATCATAACACCTTACACCAGCTAAGCATTTGGTGTTCTGAATCAATTAAAATTTCTGAACGCTCTTCAAAGTCATCCTCATGTAAAGCATATTTCAGTTACCTAATGCTGACAGAACTTGGTCATGAATGACCATGGCCAGCTCCAGTTTCTTCACAAAGGGACACAACTGATGCATCAGTGAAAGCTACTAAAAAGCACTTCTGGCCACCTCTGCTACCTGGGCAACTAGGAGTAGTACTAATTCCAGAAGCATTCCCAAATTGTGTACCTGATTCTAAAGGGAAGTGCACAGGACCAGCAGGACCACTGATCAACAGTACTACTGTCTTTCCTAGATTAAGCTCCAGTTTGTTTACACATGTGTAGTGGTGTATCACTGTCCTCAGGCACTGGTTCAGAAACTCTTCCTCCTCCCTGAGAACAGATTAAATGAGAAATAGAGCTGAGTGTCAGCAGCACTTCAGCCCAAATCTCCAGACAACCTCACTCAGGACAAGGTCCAGGAAAAGGAAATCTGCTTAAAGATCCAGGAGCTGCACCACTCAGCGTGAATAAAATCCATTGCTGGGTCAGAGGAAGATACTTTTAAGAAACTTGCAAAAATGAGGAGGGCAGAAGCTTTGAAGGGCAGAGCCCACCCCTCCCAATTCTCAGAGTAATAAGAACTGCTGCATCACATACTTGTGATGCACTCAATTCATTGCACCTTCTCTAAAGATGCTAATTCAACACGTGTACAAGGTCCCGTCATGGCCAAATAAAACCACAAACTGTCCTCTGGCCTTATACAATTTTTCCTGAAAAAAAGGTACCATTTTACACTGGTAATCAAATCACAGCTATTGATTTTTCACCTATCGACATCTGAATGAATTTGCATACCTGCTGTTCAAACATATTGGACAATAACATTTGGTTCTGAAAGGAGTGTAGATGTTGCTTTAAACCTGAATAATGCTTTTCTCTTCCGGTCCTATTTTCTCTGGCTGCCTATTCTCCCTTTTCAAAATGATGTAATAAAAATTTTAAAATATAGATACTTGGACTCCAAGAAGGGATTAACATATATTTTAAAATGAAACCAAAATATCTTTGTGACTAGAACTATGAATGGCTTTAAATGAAAGCATATTAAAATCATTCGTGTGAAAAATGACATTTCCTTTTCCAGTTTATGTACTCTTGTTGCACTCAGGTATAATCATTACAATAACCAAGGCAGATTAAGGGCTACTTTCCATGTCTTTCATTCAAATATATCTCCTTTTTAGAAGCAGCAAAGAGGAAGTAAAGAGTCCCAGCTTTGCATCGTGGGTCTTCCAGAGATACTGAGGCCTAGTCTTTCTGCCATATGAATTTCTTCTGATGTGCAATTTAGCTACTGATTTATTAAGCTCCCACCTTTTAGGAGCATTGCTAAAGATTGGGCTTGGGACTGTGTTCTCAAATTTTGACTTCTGACCAGTATTTTGGGTGTGTAAAATGAAATTGGATAGTTCATAAGGGATGATGTCCCAAGGAAATGCAACACTGTGGGCATGTCTACACCAGCCCTTTTTTCCAGGGTCTTTCCTGGATCGTCCCTGTGTGTCCAAATGACGCACAAGGGATCCTGGGGGAAGGCAGGGACGACTCCTGCATTTTCCCAGGATAACTGGTTGCCCAGTTATCCCAATTTTCACCGTGGTTCTGGGACCATCCCGAGGACCGCGGCTGGTGTGCCGCACGCTCCTGGGGCCTGAAACAGGCACAGAGCCACATGAGGAGGCTCCATGCCCATGCCCCCCCCCCCCCAGCAATTTTGCCATCCCAGGGATGGCTGGGGGGGGGGGGGTTGTGCACAGGGTTTTCTTAATCTTGTTTTTTGGCCCGCACGTGGGGCTCCTCTTTTTTAAAAAAAGGTGGCTGTGAAGAATGGCCAAAATGGCTATGGTCTTGTTCAGTTAGTTCTGCTCAGTTTGGCTCAGGACTCTGGGCCAAGAGGAGGGAGTTTTGAGGAACATTCCTCAAGGTCTATCTCATGGCTTGGGTAATTGGCTTTGCCAAGCACTCCCTATCTCTTAACAGCATCTGCAGAGTTATCATTTTAGCCCAAGTAGCCAAGCTCTTGCTAATTGGGGTATTGATCTGTTTCAGCTATGGAAACGTCCTGGTGAAGGGCCCCCCGCCCACGAAGGAGGGTGTGCCAATGACCCGAATGGGGCATAGGATTGGCTAAAGTAGGTCATGATACCTGCCAGCCCGAAAAAGGATAAAGAGGTGGGCAGCAAGGGGGCAGCCATCTTCCCTGGACTTACACATGTGTGGAATGGGAGATCACTGGCGAGCCGGGTTATAGCTCGGTTTGATAGGTTTGTTGTGTTTAAGTGTCTGGACTCTCCAGGGAGGACTTGTCGCCTTTGTGGCAGGATTTATGGTGGGTTAAAGTTTTAAGGGATTGATTGGTGTGTGTTTGTTACTTGTTTTTAACTCAAACCCTCTTTCCCTTCCCCCCTTCCTATTCCCTCCCTACCCTCAAGTTTTGACTGGAGCCTTACGTGTTAGTTTTCAGTGTGTAAATAAACTGCTTCAGTCCTTAAAGTGTGTTTGTGTGGTTATTCTCTAAAGGGCTGGCTATTACCATCTTGGGACGGGGTTAGGGAAGTGGCTATCTGGGAAATCGGACATTTGGTTCAGAGCCTACTTTGCAGGGAAGTTATGTGGACCCCAACTTTCTTTCACAGTGGCCGCAACGTCAGCAGCCATCAAGACGCTGGGGGAGGATCGCAGAAGCAGGTAATTTTGTGATCTTCCCCCTCCCTCTATGCCCTTAAGGTGTAGACATGCCCTGTGTTGATCTGTATTTGTATGTTTGTTTGTGTGTGACGCACACACACACACACACACACACCAAAGAGCAGTAGTATATAACATAATACTCAATTTATTAGGAGCTGGCAAAGGGCAGTGTAGTGGTTAACATATTGGACTTCAGCTGAAGAGACCTAAGATTGCAAGAGACATTGAAAGAGAAGCACTCAATTTGATCCTCAAATATAATGGGATCGCCAGCACAAATTTTTCCAGGAGTTTTGTTTCCCAGGATTAGGGAGAAACATTTTATCTTAAATCCAACAAACCAATTCTAGCAGTTTTTACCTCCATCAAGAGAATTCTAAAACGAATTTATTTATTTATTTATTTATTTATTACATTTTTATACCGCCCAATAGCCGAAGCTCTCTGGGCGGTTCACAAAAATTAAAACCACAGTAAAACACCCAACAGTTTAAAACACAATTACGAAATACAGTATAAAAAGCGCAACCAGGATAAAACCACACAGCAAAGTTGATATAGGATTAAAATACAGAGTTATAACAGTAAAATTTAAATTTAAGTTAAAATTAAGTGTTAAAATACTGAGTGAATAAAAAGGTCTTCAGCTGGCGACGAAAGCAGTACAGTGTAGGCGCCAAGTGGACCTCTCTGGGGAGCTCGTTCCACAACCGGGGTGCCACAGCGGAGAAAGCCCTCCTCCTAGTAGCCACCTGCCTCACTTCCTTTGGCAGGGGCTCATGGAGAAGGCCCCCTGTAGATGATCTTAAGGTCCGGGTAGGTACATATGGGAGGAGGCGTTCCTTCAGATAACCTGGCCCCAAACCGTTTAGGGCTTTAAATGTTAATACCAGCACTTTGAATTGGGCCCGGACCTGGACTGGCAGCCAATGAAGTTGTAAAAGGACTGGCGTAATGTGATCTCGCCGGCCAGTCCCTGTTAATAACCTTGCTGCCCTGTTTTGCACCAGTTGAAGTTTCTGGACCGTTTTCAAAGGCAGCCCCACGTATAACGCATTGCAGTAATCCAAACGAGAGGTTATCAGAGCATGGATAACTGTAGCTAAGCTATCTCTGTCCAGATAAGGGCGCAGCTGGTATATCAGCCTGAGCTGATAAAAGGTGCTCTTTGCCACTGAGTTCACCTGTGCCTCAAGTGACAGTTCTGGATCGAAGGGCACCCCCAAACTACGGACCCGATCCTTTAGGGGGAGTGCAATCCCGTCCAGGACAGGGCAAACATCACCTCGCCGGACAGAAGAACCACCCGCTAACAGTACCTCCGTCTTGTCTGGATTGAGTTTCAGTTTATTAGCCCTCATCCAGTCCATTACCGTGCCCAGGCACTGGTTCAGAACAGCCACTGCCTCACCTGGGTTTGATGAAAAGGAAAGGTAGAGCTGGGTATCATCCGCATATTGATGACACCTCAGTCCACATCTCCGGATAACCTCCCCCAGCGGCTTCATGTATATGTTAAACAGCATAGGGGATAAGATAGAGCCCTGTGGAACCCCATGGCTTAGGTGCCACGGCACAGAGCAATAATCCCCCAGCACCACCTTCTGGAATCGGCCATCCAAGTAGGAGCGGAACCACTGCAACGCAGTACCTCCAACTCCCAGCTCAGACAACCTATCCAGAAGGATACCATGGTCGATGGTATCGAAGGCCGCTGAGAGGTCCAGGAGAACCAACAGGGTTGCACTCCCCCTGTCTCTCTCCCGACAGAGGTCATCCCACAGGGCGACCAAGGCAGTTTCCGTTCCAAAACCAGGCCTGAAGCCCGATTGAAATGGATCTAGATAATTCGTTTCATTCAAGAGTGCCGGGAGTTGTCCTGCAACCACCCGCTCAAGCACCTTGCCCAGGGAAGGGATATTAGCCACCGGCCTGTAGTTGTTAACATCCTCCGGGTCCAGATTAGGCTTCTTCAGGAGTGGTCTAATTACCGCCTCTTTTAAAGAGGCCGGCACCACTCCCTCTCTCAAGGAGGCATTTACAACCTCCTGGACCCAGCCGGCGATCCCCTCCTTATTTGATGTAATGAGCCATGAGGGGCAAGGGTCAAGCACACAGGTGGTCGACCGGACTTGGCCAAGCACCTTGTCCACATCCTCGGGCCTCACTAACTGAAACTCATCCAATAAAACTGAACCGGACGGCGCTCTGAACACCTCTACTAGTGGAGCTGCATTAAATGTGGTGTCCAATTCATGACGAATATGAGCGACTTTATCTTGGGTCTTAATTGCCCATTGAATACCAAGCCACCCCAAATATTTTGCGTTACAACAAGAATAGCTCAAAACAACGCATGTGGTTGCTCGGAAGATCCATTTCTGGTCAGCTACCGTGAAGATTGGAGCTAAACTCAGAGAGAACAAAGGATTCTGAGGTGATGGCAGATGATGCTTTGACCCTGTGAGCTCTGGCTCCATAACCATTGTTCCAGTGTGAACCAGGCCCTCCATGTGAACATCCAATTCAGTGGCCAACACTGATATACTCCTAATTCAGTGGCCAACACATCTATCTTTTGCAATACATGTAGGGGAGCAATGGGAAGTGTACAACCTATGTGCAATTAACTCAGAGTGTCACCTCTCTTAAAAAGAAGTGGGATGAAGATGATGATGATGATGATGATGATGATGATGATGATGATGATGATGATGATCCATGCTGGTGTTTAACTGGCCAGACCCTGTATATTTTTAATGCCCAGTTCCTTAATCTATCTAAGAAACAAACAAAAAGTCCCTAAAGGAGTAACTCAGCTCACGGAATGATGCCGATCAAGCACACTGGTAAACCGTCTCACTGCTGCCACACTATAAAACTCACCTAGAAGGTTGCGTTAGTAGAGGCCTAACCTACAGGGTTTCACTTTCTCAAGAGACCCAACATTTATCTAATCCTGTCCGGACAGGTGCAAGAAGTAATATCTTCTACTAACAAGGTAACTCATTTGGAAGTAAAATATAGTGAAGAAAGAAAAGAAAATAATTTAGGGTGTCTATTTTGTTTATTCCAGAAAGGGAGCTGTGCTATCCTCTTGCAGCAAGGAAGTTCATGCCACAATACATTTGTTAAGCTGTAAGCTGCCACAGGGCTCCTTGTTAATGTGAGAGGGTGTTTAACACACCTTTGTTTTGGCTTCACTGTTGATGAACATTCGCACATCCTTTTCATGCGTTGGCACAATGGGGCAACTCACTATCTCTCATCTGGGAGGAAAACATGTTTCCAATGCTTTGCTTAGAACTACTCTTTTAATACGATTAGGAGAGGAAAACACCATCTGTAGCATTTTCTGCACAAAATTTCTTGTGAATTCTAATGTGGCATAACATTTGTTGGGAACAGGATGCTACCTTTTTTCTTTTTTTCCCTTTTTTTGCAAAAATCAGTTCAGCTAAATACAGTCATACTTTAACAGCTTATTCTATGGCAAAGATCCAGTTAACAAATTGTAGTGATACAGAAAAGGCCACATCAAGTTGCTCCCTGTGGTGGTTGTCACTGCAAGGTGAGCTCTTTACATGTCGCATCTTGCTGCACAGAGCAGCCAGTTTCTTCCATGTCTCCACAAACTTTCTTGGCATGTGGGCCACTGCCAAATCTACGCATGGAACTGCTGCTCACCATGCTGTGAAAATGGCCACGTGGAGTATTTGAAAGCAGCTTCTGTCTAATAGTTGAAATATATAGACTGGATCTTAGGCCCTTTCTATACCTAAGGATTATCCCAGGCAAATGGAGGGGTCATCCCTGCCTGCTCCTAGGATCCCCTGTGTGGCATTTGGATGCACAGGGATGTTCCCAGGACGATCCCGGGGGAAAAGGCTGGTGTAGAAATGCCCTTAGACAGTTGGAAGCAGGTCTGGGGAGATCTGGGTTCAAATCCCCATGAACGAATACATCTCATGGGAGATCTCTTGCCAGTCACCATCTCCCAGTCTAAGCCTTTTCATTGGGTACTTATGAGGATTAAACCAAAGCTGAGGTGAAGGAAGTCATGAGCTTTTTATATGAAGGGATGGATAGAAATGTGATGGAGGATCAACAGACAGACAAACAAGAGGATATTATTTATTATCTTCTTATATTCTGTTGCTTTTGGTTCTGTTTTGTTCATTTCAGCTAAAAGACACCAGAATAGATTTTACTGGAAAGTTTTCCATCTCATTTTTTATTGTGGTATCCGAACTACCTATTTTTGTTGCTACACATTGTCATCCTCAAGTCCTTGGCCAACACCGTATGCACTGCTGATCTGATGGATTATTTGTTTAGTGTCACTCAGCACACTGAACAGGGCAGGTTTGTTCTGCTGAAGACTTTATTATCCATCTGCCACAGGGCACGGCTGTGATATAATTCATTCTATATTTACCCTAAAACAACAGCAATAGTAAGAACCACAGAATAACTTCTCAGGGATATGAGATGCTATGCTGAATGAAAATATATACATCTGGCATCATGTCTTTTTTTGTCTTATTGTTATATTATGGATTATAGACTCATAAATGTATAAATAAATACATTTTATATAAATGTATATAAATATAAATAATATCTAACAAAAAGTATAGATGAAGCCATTTATCAGTAATAATGCCACAAAACCCCACATTTAATAAAATAAAATAAACCAGTAAAATGGTATTTATTATTATTATTATTATTATTATTATTATTATTATTATTATTTATTTATATAGCACCATCAATGTACATGGTGCTGTACAGAGTAAAACAGTAAATAGCAAGACTCTGCCGCATAGGCTTACAATCTAATAACCATTTAAATTAAGATAGCTGTACAGTGTTCATCATATATCCATTTTGTCACAAAAGCTTCCTGTCCCATCGAGCTAAATCTCTTTTTTCTGATACTCATCTAGCAAGTCTCTTTTAACTGCTTTATTATCAAATAATAATAATAATAATCCACAGTGTCAGGATTTGGTACTTTGTCTTTTCATATTCTGTTACAGAACAGAATACTGTTCCAAAGATAGAGAAAATCTTTAAATAACAATTGGTTTATAAAAATGGGATTAAGCATGCTTTAATAAGTACATGCCATTGTTCCTCTTTCCCACAATTTAGACAAACCGAAGGCATGTCTGAAACGAGGCACAGTGTATCAATATTTATTGTTGCTTGGAATTTACAAACACAGCATACCCTACACAAATTACTTCAGCCATATGACGGCAACATTTTCTTCACATGCCATGCTTCAAGTCACTGGCTCTCAAACAACTATTTAAATAATACATGGATTTCCTATTTTAATAATATCATTGCTACAAAGCATAGAGACATCCATGTAAAACAGGCACCCCCATCCAGCAAGAGCATCAGCATGCATTGCCGATGTGGTTGCTGATCTGGACATAAAGGCCCATCCTCATTACAATGCTTATCGGAGCTCTACTGAATTTACCAGATGCATCTTTTGCCATGAATGGGGAGGTGCATCCACACCCAGACCATAGGTTGTTATGCATGGCTAGTTGTCTACTACATATAGCTGCTCTGAGGCCAGAGAATTTTGACTAAATGTGTACGACTTTATTTGTTGTTTTTTAATCTTTATTTAATATATAAAATAAAATGTTAAAAAAAATAACATAAAGACTCACCCAATGCATGTGTACATATGTTTCAACAACAGCAACAACAAAAACAGATGAGGGAAAACAACGAATATGGACATTCTGTCTACATTTATCATCCCAAACAACGACAAAGACACTCCATCTTTCAATAAACCTATCCTCAAACATTTGTTCTTGTCTAGCCCTTGTATAATAAGTTAATTTCATCATTATTGCCACATCCCAGATCCTAAAAAAATCAACCAGATAGAGGATGCCCCTTTTCCAACATGAAGCTATTGAGATATTTGCTGCTGTTAAAAGATTAATTTCTAGTTTTACAGTCACCTTTTCCACACAATATTTTAAATAATTAAGACATATGACTTATTTGTGTGTACATTCCAATATTTATTTATTTATTGCATTTCTATACTGCCCAATAGCCGAAGCTCTCTGGGCGGTTTAGATTCTCTCTCTCTCTCTCTCTCTCTCTCTCTCTAATCTACCCTAGCTCCAGACCACCTTTGTCAACTCCAGGTGCTTAGAAGTAAAGGTAGTGAAAGACCCAAATGGAAGTCCAGAACTGGCAGTCCAACACCATGGTTGTCCTTCTGTAGTCCTATTTAGGAAGAGGAAACTAGTGCAGGCAGGTAATGTTCCTCAAATGGGACCCAGCTGAAAACAACGAAGGAGCATAACAGCTACTATAAAGCCCTGCAGTCTCTGTCCAATGCCCACTACCACAACCCTTAGGACAGTGGTGCACTGCTCCTGACGGAGGAAGGGAACTTGACAACAATGGAGTTGACTTCCTTTAATTACATTCAAGGATGTAACAACTGACTAACATGTTAGCCAAACGTTCTATCTATGGTATATCCTTAGCTGTTCCTGGAGGCACATAGAGAATCACAGCATGCAAACAGAGTCATCCACATATTCAACCACAGTTTCCCAGCAGCAACTCCCTAGAAAACATGGCAGCTGGAGGTGGCAGAAGAGGGGTGGGGGATGGGGAATCAACCATATGACACATGCATATAAATCAAAGTGCAGAAAGATGGTAAAGGAGATTGGAGAAAGAATACAGGAGGGCAACCTTTGAGGGGGTGGTACAAAAGCAATACAAACCAGATACAACTACAAGAGAAAAGGGAAGAATATCTTAAGGACAGGTTTATTCTGTAGCAGCAAGAAACTTATTAAACTGGAAATTACTATTCTCTGTTACACTGTTACAGTGTGGAAAGTGGTGGGCGGGAGGGAAGAAGCTGGATACCAACAGGTCACAATTTTATTAGCTACAGCTAATAATAATAATACAGATAGCGTAAAGCAGGCAGGGGCACTTTGAAAGTGGAATGGCTTTTATGTCCTGACAAGTCAGGTTTCCAAAAGTGTGCTTGTAAATGTTGTCTCTCATTCCCGCTGCAAGCAGAAGCAGCTAAACACTCCATGGACCTTCTATCCATGGTTTGTTTGCATGACATGCAAACCAGGATGTCTGGCTTTTCTTTCTCCCAGACAAGCCACAGAAATAACCCAAGAACAAACGCACTAAACAAAACTTGGACAGAAATTTGTTTTTTCGGCAGGAGCAACAAGGCAGCATGCACAAGAATGCTGTTGTAAACAATAAACCAGGATTTTCCCCAGAACTTTGGCTAATTGTAACATTCGAACTGGGTCAGTGTGACCATCATGCTACTGTCAAATTGATTCCTGATTTGAAACTGACCCAGGTCATCCACTGGTTAACTAAAGGCTTAAAAACTTAGGGCAAGACAAACTGCTCACGCTGCCCCATTTACAGTGGCAGTTGAGTGTGGTGTGGTGTTGGACTTCATGTTGGACTGGGAAAATGCAGGTTCAAATTCCCAGCCATGAAGCTCACTAGGTGTTGATGGGCCATTCAGTCACTCTTGCTCAGCCTCACTTCTTGCATAGGGTTGTTGTAATAACTGGCTAGGATCCCATTTATTTCACCCTGATCTCCAGGATGGGGTATGGTTGGTAGCCAGTTTCATGATGGACTGGTCTAATTTCCATAAATTAAATTGTTAATAAGACACCAAGCAGGCAACAGGAGATGGACAGGAAGAGAAGGGAAGACTCACTGCGGCAATCTCCTGGACTGGGCCTTCCTTTATGCTCCAGGCATAGATTGAAGCAATGAAGATTCCACTCTGATCTGTACTTCACTGCTGTGTTCGTAGCTAACCAGCATTTGGTTGGCCAGTTGGGGAACCATCGTAAACCAAACGGGTGTCACTACCCATGATCCAGGCCCTGGCTTCTTTCCACCTTCACACTATGCATAAATGTGTTTACATGCCAGAGGGGAACTTTTAATAATAAGGAGATGTGTAAGGTATATCAAATAACTGGATAGTTGTAGACCACATTTACTCCACAGTTGCCTGCCACTACTACCTCTTGGTCCAAAACAATACATTGTATATCCAGTCAGTTGTAGAGAACATGTAGGAAAATTCATTTTACATGCCTGACATACTAAAGTCATGAAAATACTGCTACTTTATGTATCAACTAGTTTTAAATGTGACGTATCTAGTGTGCTTTGAAAGGAGGAGAACCACAATACTATTGCTATCCTGGGATTTCTACAGGTTTGTACAGTTGTACATTTAATTGAAAAGTAGAGTTTTCCATAATACTGCTTGTGTGCTCAGATTAGAGTTGAATGTAAAGGCTAAAAGTTTTTGTAGCAATTGTGATTTTAATTTCATGTTTTGACAGGTTAGAGCTAGATTTGCTTGCTATAGCTGAAGAAACTGAAAAGTAAATCACACTTACTTTTGTCTCAGAAAAGATTTATTCCAAAACAAAATTGGCCACTGTGAACATGGTCTCAGTCCACTACACAACTTTTCCTTCTAGCTGGATCCTTAGTTTTTACTGCAGCCTCTTTACAACAGTATTAAAATGAAAATAGAGCCTGTATATTTAATTCAGCTGATTTTATTTAATAATTTGTAAACTTTGGCTCTCCCCAATATATGGCGGTGACCAATTAATGAATTGATTGTGGAGAAGATTCTACAAGCCTCTGTATTCTAGCTTATGCTGAAGCAAAGAACTAAAGTTATCGTGTAAACTGTTGTAATCTTATGCCTTAATCCAGAATTTAACAGAGGGATTTTTTTGATCATTGAATAACTAAATATGTATTTGTGAAGAACAGCATGATTTACAGACAGCATCTTCCCCATTTCTATTTTATTTATAGAGATGTCCCCTTAAAACTTAATGTACAAAGGAAAAAAAAACTTATTTTATGCTGCCACCACTGCAGGAGCTTTTTAAATGATTCAAGGAAGTATAGCTTTCATTTAGGTTTGTGCCCTCCAGTCTGTTTATACTGGTCGATACACTTGTCTAAAAAATATAATGGATTAGCACATCATTCAACAAACTAGTCAGAAGGCAGGCTCAAGGCGACAGAGACCAAAAAGTAAATTACAGTCAGTAGTAGGCGTAGGCCATGCCCAGAGCTAGGAAACATCGTATCAGTACAAAACCCATATTCTGAGAGAATGTTCTGCCAACTAAAAGGGTTGAAATATTTACAATGAAATATAATAAAACAATCAGTTCTGTGAATTAATGTCTAGCTACATAAATGTTTCATTTAAAATACATAATATAAGAAACCTGATATTACAACTTCGTTAGGTTTCCTTCGATACTAGATGCTGTAATTTTACCACATTAGTATTTGTTCACATAGGATTTCTTACATATGTATCATTTAAACATGTACACAAAATTTCACAAAAGAATACTGTACTTTACTTATCTCTGATTTAAATGCTGCTTTTCTTATACTGGTGGGCAGTTAAGAAAAGAAATATGAGACAATTAAGAAAAAAAGGAGAAACACAAGAGATTTTAAATAACCACAAAATTAACCTACAGAAAATACAGCATAACCCAGCAAGGAATATAAACTCAAAAATAATTATAAATAAAGCACCAACAGCATAAAATCTTCAGCCAGCAAAAATATACTCTATATTTTTGCTGGCTGAAGATTCTATAGAGGCTGAAGATTCTATAGAGGCATTCAAGAGGCAGCTGGACAACCATCTGTTAGGGATGCTCTAGGGTGGATTCCTGCATTGAGCAGGGGGTTGGACTCGATGGCCTTGTAGGCCCCTTCCAACTCTGCTATTCTATGATTCTATGATTCTACTCGAATAAACGGATCTTCCACTGATTTCTAGAAAACCAAAATTACTCTCCAGGCAGGGCATTCCAAAGCTTTGGGACAACAGAGAAGGATCCATCTTGTTCCACAACTGTCACTATTTCCCTCATTAATGGTTCATTCAAGAAGTCAACTTCCAACATTCTGTTAATGTGTGTGTGGATTTGTGAGGGAACTGTTTTATGCTCACTTAGGTTTCCTCTTAAGAATCTTCCTTTTAATTATGCAGGTTGCGGTCTATGCAGAGGTTTAAGGATCAAAACCAGCACCACAGGGCTGAGGAAAACTTGAAACTGCACAGTGGCATGTCATTGCAATTTGTGCACATTGTGCGCACCAGTATAACACTCCTGTGCATTTTTTCTTATGTGCATTTGTGACCATGTACATATGCCTTGTTGCCTGGAGTAACATTGCATGATTTTTACAGAGCGGTCCTATGGCTCCAGAGGCAGCATTTGAGGATATGGCACATACCCCCTGAGGCTGTAGACGGAGTTACAACCTTGATGGGGAAATCTGACCTACAGTGACCTTGGCAAAAAGTTGGGGAGGGTGGAAAATGGGAGTGGCAGTGGAAGGGAGGGGAGGAGCAAGATTTCACATGCCTGAGAGGCCTGCCTATTTAAAAATAGCATACAGGAGCAACGAGAGGGGAATACACCTCTGTTATTCCTCCTGCCCTACCTAGCAGGGTGTAGGATAGATGGAGCGTCTACAGAGCATCAATTCCATAGGACGGCATACATAGAGACCTATATATAGTGGGGAAAATATTCAGAACTGGGAATTTGACAGCACTGAGTGTTATTCAAGATTCACATAAGAGGCTCTATTAAAACTTTATCTGGAGTGAGTTTATCTGGAGTGAGTATACTGTTAGTTTTACCCTACCCTGTGCCTGCTTACCCTACCCTGTGCCTGTTGGCATTCTCTTCCCCTCCTTATTGTTTTACTATGACTTTATTAGATTGTAAGCCTATGCGGCAGGGCCTTGCTATTTACTGTTTTACTCACCATGTACATTGATGGTGCTATATAAATAAATAAATAATAATAATAATAATAATAATAATAATAATAATAATAATAATAATAAGTGAGGGCTATAAAAAAAAC
This sequence comes from Elgaria multicarinata webbii, assembly GCF_023053635.1. NCBI lineage: Eukaryota > Metazoa > Chordata > Lepidosauria > Squamata > Anguidae > Elgaria > Elgaria multicarinata. The sequence continues at coordinate 142,153,400 of NC_086172.1, read as the reverse complement.
CCTCTTAACTATAGGGTTGGGAACCAAAGGCACAAACTCAGTACAGCAAGCCTGCAGGCCTCATCTCACACCTTTCTTAATACAGTCTGCATCAGATCCTGGAACAACCAAAGTCAACACTTAAGAAATAATAAGCCTTCTACCATATTACATACACCACAAAGAGAAGTATAATATGTATGTGGAGAGACTTGCTCAGTGATGATTTAAGTTGTTTCTTCCTGCTTCTGGTAGGCCACAAACAACTGGAGAAGCAGCCTGCTTCTAGTAGCTCACAAGCAACTGGACTAAAGAAGTCCAGCCATTGGGGCAGACAGCTAAAATTTTCCTTCCCTGAAGGCAGAGAGCCCTTCTCTTGTCTTGAGATGGAACCTCTGGGGGCTTTCAATGAGTCCGCCAAAATTGCCTGAGCAAGCTGCTCTGTTGGTTGGAGGGCTGTGTGAATGGGGAGGGAAAGAGTAGTGGGTGTGCATGATCCAGGGCATGGCTGGCTTTTGACTTGCCATGTGTAACGAAATAGAGAGCGTGCCCTATCTAGAGTGAGGAGGGATGTTGGAAGAGCTGAGAACTCATACTTCTCAAGTGCAACTTTAAGGTCAATATGTGGCTTACTTCTCATTACAATGATAAAAGTAGATAGAAGATTTCTGCCTTCTTAAAGTTCAATAATTTAGGCCCTGAGCATTATCTTGTTGTATTTGGTGAAATCTTTAAATAGCTTCAAGGAGCCTTCTTCTTTTTTTCCATTAGCGATTAGACTGGCTGATGTGCTGTGATACTTTCAGAAGCGAATGTTTCATGTAGCGTTGCCCTAATAAGGTCCCTCTTAAGAATGTTGTATTGGATATTTTCTGGCATCACACATCCCTTACGATAACACTGATGATATCAAATGACTTGCAACAAAAGGGTTTCCATATTCTAGAATTATTTCTTTCATGTTTGAAACATTGGTGAACATTCTGTGGAGAGTTGCAGTGGAGACTGTGGGCTGTCTCTTTGGCAGAGGGAGGAGAAATAGTTATGCCTGATCAGGGCCTATGGTTCTAGAGGAACAGAGTCTAGCATACTAATTTTACTTTTCACATGGTTAGCAATCACTTTTTTTACATCAGCTAACATAATGCAACTTTTGCATGACTTTAATTTGAATGTGAAGAAGCCAAAGAGGTGAACAACTATCACCACCTTTCCCTGCCTGCATCACTTAACCAAGATGTGCTGGGATCCTCCTCCCCTCACAGAGGCCATTCTACTTCCAACTGCCCTGTGAACAAGAAAGGAGAAGAAGCCAGAGAAGCAAACTGCCACCACTGCTTTTCCCAGCCCACCCTTGATGGTCTTTGCCTTGGAGGGGTGGTTTGGAAATAGGAGAGGTTGTGGTGACTGTCTTGTTATAGCTGAACCACTTCCTGGTGAAGTTTGGTATTGCAGAATAAATTCCACCCTGCAGGGGTGGGGGAGCCATTAAGATGGTCCTCCCTCAGGAACATATGGAATTCAATGGAATCCTGAATGCTTTGGAGAATTTTCCAGGATCTAGAGCAGGTCATCCTGTTGAGGCCCTAGTCTCACTGTGGAATGGTAAGGTGTGACAGGCCATCAACATGATTGCGCCTGAGTGCCCTCTCCAACTACTCCTTGGTTCTCTGGATTGCTCCAAGCAATGAAAGAGGCTGGATGATGGCTAGAATGCAGATGGTGTAAGACTCAATGTGAGGTCTACTGAATATGTATTAGAGTGCATAATCGTGCCTACCATGTGTCAGTGAGGGCTCCTCATTGTGTCCTGGAGTAGCCATCCGTTTTTTCCAGGCATATGGGGATTATTAACATCCATCTTGACAATTGTGATTCTGTAACCCTCAGAGGCCTGCTGTAACAGTTTTGCAAGGCATTTTGAGGACAAAAAGATCTCAATGCTATTGTTGTAACAGGTCCAAATAAGCTGTCCAACACACCATATGTCCCATCATGACTTATTCAAGCTGAGGGGGCTTGCCTGGGTGGGTCCAAGAAGTGAATGCATCATTGCATTGATGGTGCTATATAAATAAATAATAATAATAATAATGGGTGATTTTTGCACCCCTTAAAGAGGGGTAGTATGACCTCTTCTGAAAATAACATAGCTGGATCCGCGTAATGGTGAATACCCCAGTTTGGGGCAATGAGCTTGAGGGGGTGTGTGTGTTACTCAGCTGCAGGTGTTCTTGAGGGACACATTTCAGTCTGGTTTCCGGCCTGGTTATGGAATGGAAGTAGCCTTGGTTGCCCTGAGGGATTATCTTTATCAGGAGTACGACTCTGTTACTCTTACTCTTACTGTTATCTTCCTGAATTGCATTTACAGACCATTTTGCAGTGGTTCTGCTCCTATCTACTGGGGAAGTTCAACAGAATAGTGTTGGAAGACTATATGTTGGACCCCTGGCTTGGGATACTTCAAGGTACCATCTTGTTTAATATCTATAGGAAGGAGGAGATTTGGGGCAAGATCTATTTTTCAATTACATCTGAATCAGGAGAGGCCATTCACAACCTAGATTGGTGTTTGGACACAGTGATGGGCTGGTTGAGGGCCAATAAGCTGAAGGTGAAGGCACTGTGGATGAGTTGTTCCCAGGTCTGGGAATTGGTGGAATTACCAATTCTGAATGGGGATGTACTCCCCCCGAAGGAATAGGTTCATCCTGGATCCATTGCTGCTATACATATAAATTAGCATATGCAATTTTTATGCACATCCGTGCCCTTTTTTGTCCTCCTTTTTGGTGATGCATAAGAGGCTACCCTAGTTCTGGAGGAGGTCTAGATGTATCCAGCCAGCCATAGAGAGCCTACCTGTCATGTACCAGGCTCTGAACCCTCATCCTCAAAGGATTTTAACTCCTCATCCTCAGAAGAAGAGACTCTTGAGTTAACTATTCAAGGAGAGGACTCTGTTACAGAAAGCCATCAACAAGGTTTCCACCTCCTCAGTACCCAGTGGTAAAATAGACCACACTCCCTTTAAGAGAAGGAGAAAAAGTCTTAGTCAGTGTGGAGGCAGGGTTAAAAAGCTTAAAAGAGGGCAAACTCCTACTTTAGGCTCAGACATGGTCTGCTACTTGTTGGAGCAAGACACAGCCATGCTTGTCAGGCTTCCAGCTCTGGAAACCGCTCAGAGGTCTCCATGACACTATCTGATTCCTGTTCCTGCCTCCCTTGGAAACCTGGGTAAAGACCGAATCGATAGTGGAACCATTTAACCCAGGCCTCACCAGCACCTAACAATGCTAAGCCCTCAGAGGCAGAACAGAATGCTACCCCGGCATGGGGAAGAGGAAAGATACAAATAAGAAGCAAACTAGGTAATAGTGTATATGCTGAGAATTACAAGCAGAAGGGGATTTTTACTTCCCCCCCCCCTCCATTCCTCCATGCCCTCTCAAAAGCCTCTCCAGAGAGTAAGGGCCACTCCTGAACAGTATAAGTTTAAAACAGCGGGCTTTCTGGAGGTGGGGGGAATTGACCACAATCAGGGTGAGGCATCTTGGGTGACCTGAGCTCCACTCACTCAAGCTACTTCCCGATCTGAGGTGATTCTCTCTTCCCTCGTTGTTTGTTTATTCGTTCAGTCGTTTCCGACTCTTCGTGACTTCATGGACCAGCCCACGCCAGAGTTTTCTGTCGGCTGTCCCTCAGCATTTCCCAAACTCTATCCCACACTATTCAGGACAATCCTTGAACTTTCCAGAATGGCTTTTCAGAAGCACAGGGGATGCCTATTTGCAGTTGCTTGGATCCAAGCAAATGTGCTTTTAATATATTAACGTATATGCATACATTATGGAGGTATTAAGCTTTGCCTTGTCCTCGATAGGCAGGGTTTGTAACATTAGTAATATATTTATGGATAATATTAATTATTCTGTTTTTGAAGGTTGGCCAATTTCCTATTACCATTTTATCTTCCAATCAATTATAACTAGAATTATAATTTACTTATGGACAGTTGGTACTTCAAAGTTTAATCGACACATCTTGAAAGGTAAAATATCAATATATAAACTATGAAGCTCCGCTCTGAGGGTTTAATCAGCCACAGCCTCTTTGAAATTTAAACAATATATCTTTAGAATGAATAAGAAACAAAAGGTTAAGAATGTGATACCTATGAGAAGGTTTTGCTATTGACATAATTGACCTATGAAAACGTTCTCTTCAAGTTGATATACAACAATTCAGTACTCTTGCTTTTATATAATTGCTACCTTAAAAGTCCTTCACATCCAAGTGTTAACATAATTGCAGTTCATATTTCAGATAATCCACCAAAAAGGAAAACTAATTTCAAAATATTTGATCATAAAAGTTGTCCCCAGCTTTTACACACATAATTTAGTCAAATAATATCAGATAATCTTTAGCAGGAAATTGCTAGGAACTCCATCTAAGCAGCATCCATTTGCACTTATATAAATGTACTGAAAGTGTAGGAAGAATTTGACAGCTTGCCATATGTGATTTCATTCCGTAGCCTACCTACTTTACCATCAAAAGTTATATCCTTTGAAGCATTGCCAGAATTACTTTAGCCCAGAAGATATGCTAGATGTGCCCTTTAAAAGCCGTATCATTTCCTTTCTACTCCGACTAGTTCAGTGTAGCATCTGCTCAACTAAATTCCTTTGAAGGTTAACCCACCCCCACCCCCCCCACCCCAAAAGAACCCTTCTCTGAACCTGTTTTACAGTTTACTAAGGTAGCCGGTACTGAATGTGGGCTATCCAGGACCACATTGGGGGTAACCGAATCCACAAAAAGAGAAAACACCATTTTCAATCATACATGAAACATTGTAATTGGCATTTTCAGTGTATGAATATCAGCATGGCAGACACTGTTTTATTTGAAATGAGAGTACGATAAGAATGCTTATATTTTATTTGCTAATTTTATTATGCGTATGAGTTCTGAGATGAGTACTGATGCTAATAAAAGGAACAGCACAAAAATGTATTAAGTTTTGAGAACATATAGCAAAGATGTTGATGTGTAAGATCACAGAGATTACACATGCATGTTTTGGAAGAGGAAAAGTATCCAGGTATTTATGGCAACTATTTGTAGGAATAGGAAAAAATCAATGTTAGTGTGTTTTAAGAATCCATCAGAATTATAAGAATAAACTATATTTGTGAATATAGAATTTTACTGAGTTTTATTTTGTACAAATACCTTGGATTGGATCTAGACTTGCACTCAGCAGATTTCCAGTGATGCTGGAAGAAGTGGGTGAGAAAGATGTTCTCCAATCCCTACAGCACCCAGAACAACTCCCCAAGCAGTTTTACATGTTGTTGGGGGACCCTTCCAGTGGAGGCTGGTGGTGCAAATGTCAGTGGGGCAGTAAATCTGCCCCACTGACATAACTCCTTTATAGTTCTGACTGGTTCTGATGGAAACCGGGAGCGGATTCACCGCCCCACTGACATAGAAGCCACCAACTTCCACTGGACCTTTTAGAACAGTGTGGGAGGTCACATTGCCGTGGGAATTGGAGAAAATCTCTACCCTAAACCCCTTTGTCCAATGGGAAGCCTCTGCCTGGGTCCAGTTCCCTCGGTGAATGGGAGGGTCTTTTCCATTCATGGAGGTGCAAGTCTGGACCCAACACATTTTGTATTTACAGCAATATTCATATATGCCATTTTATCTCTATCTAATTATATTTTGTAAATGTTTATAATAAAATATTTTTGGAGGAAAGTACATCACATATTACTTGAAAATCTGCATTTATTTTTAATTACTTTTAAAACTACTGTTTCTTTTTTTCCCCTTAGTACCTCCCTGTGCATCCTAGATAATAATAGGCTATCACCTTTTACTAAGGCACTGTTATGACATTTTAGAAGTCTCTTCAGTTCAACCCTTTAAATTCTCTGCATGCTACCAAAGGTTGCAGGCCTGTGTTTTTATTAAACAGCTAAAGAATCTCAGTAATTACATGATTTACTTTTCTGCTGAAGAGAAAAGGTTTTCAAATATTAAAATGGCACTGTCCTTTCCTTAGTCTCCTGTAACCCACTAATGTCAATTTTAATTAGCAGGCTGTAAAATGCATGTTTTTATTTAAGAAAAATTCTTCCGAATTCCATCCATTCTTTTAAGTGAGCTTGCATATCACCTTTGGGAAAGTTATATACTTTTCAAATCTGAAAGGATTCTTCATGCAGTCATGCTAAGCATCACAGCATCTATAAATAGGCAAATTCCTAGACATGTAAGTCCGTTGAAGTAAAAAGAAGGGTTCTTGCAGCATCACATTTATTGTGACATCTTTCATTTTGTCTGATGCATGAAATGCACTTCTAACTGTGTGTGTACACACACACACACACACACACACACACACACACACACAGAGTTCAGGGGTAGACCATGTGTGGCCTGCAACCCACATGTGGCCGTGCTGCCCATTGCTGCCCCCCAAACTGGCAAAAAGGGCTTCAGTGCTTCCCTTACTGTAAAGAGGTGGCTGATGAATTTGTGTGCTCTTTACTTTAAACATGATGCCCCTTTCTCCTGTACTTTGCAGCCTCCCCAGCCGCTTGAGCTCCTTGAAAACCCCCTAAAGGGCTCAACCACGATTTTCTCTCTTGGGGTTTTCAAGTACCTTCATTTCAATGGAATGGGTGGCTCTGTGCACCGAACTTTATATGCATGGAATTGTCCCCTCTATTGAGAAGATTGGGAAAGACCATGTACGCAGGATATCTGCCTGCACATGAATGCATGAACGTGAAGGAGCATCACTTTCCATATACACCAGCCTGGACCCACCAAGGGAAGTGAGGTGGGTGGCTACTAAGAGGGCCTTTTCTGCTGTGGCACCCTGGTTGTGGAATGAGCTTCCCAAATAAATTCACCTGGAGTCTACATTGTGTTCTTTTTGGTGCCAGGTGGAGAACTTTTTATTTTCCCAAACATTTTAGCATGTTAGTTTTTCAGTTTCTGTTTTAAATATGTTGCTGTATGTTAAATCTTCGTACTGCTGCTGATTTCTACTTGGTTGTGCTGCTGACTTCTACTTGTACCACCTGTCAGGTATGCTTTAAGGTGGATTCCTTCATTGAGCAGGGAGTTGGACTAGATGGCCTTATAGGCCCCTTCCAACACTACTATTCCATGATTCTATGTTGTTGTCGTTGTTGTTGTTTTTTTGTTGTTGTTGTTGTTGTTGTTATTATTATTATTATTATTATTATTATTATTATTATATTTATTTGTATCCCGCCTTTTGCCCAATGCTGGGCCTCAAGGCGGCCTTATATAGTTTAAAACATACATGGGGGGGGGGGGGAGGAACAAAACCATAAACGTTTAAAGTACACAACAAAATTATAAGACATTAACATAGATGGAGGGCCAGATTATTCTCCAAAGGCCTGCTGTAACAAAAACGTTTTAGCCTGCTTCTGAAAGCCCATCAAGGAGGGAGCCAGCCTAGCTTCCCCGGGAAGAGAGTTCCGGAGCACTGGAGCAGCCACCGAGAAGGCCCTCTCCCATGCTCCCACCAAGCACACCTGTGAAGATGGTGGGACTGAAAGAAAGGCTTCTCCAGAAGATCTTAAAGCACGGGAAGGCTCATAAGGGAGAATGCGTTCTTTCAAATAACCTGGACCCAAGCTGTTGTTGTTGTTATTTATACTGTAGTTTTAAACTTTTACATTATATTTTATTGTCTTGTAATTTATAGTTGTAATTGTTGCAAACTGCCCAGAGAGCTTTGGCTTTTGGGCAGTATGGAAATGTAGTAAATAAAATAAAATAAATAACAGGGCAACTGACCATTAACTGGCCAACTGCAAGACGGTCAAGCTCACAAATGGGGATTCCCCACCATCAGCCATGGAATCCACTGTGTTTCCAGAGCCCTAGGCCTGCACATCCCCTGCTGTCTGGCAACAGCAGAGTTCTGGGCTGCAACCTTTACATGCAAGTAAAGTAAATCTCACTGCATTTAAAGCCCCCTTGCATGTAGGTTTCCTGAGAATTGCAATCCTATGCAAATTTAGATAGGGTGACCAGATGACCCGGAAAACCCTGGAGACCTCTGGAAAAATGGGGATCTCCGGGGCAACTGGGACTGGGCCCCAATTTACCGGGGGAAAGGCCCAGATGATGCATTCCCTCCATCTCTCCCCCACCCCCCAGCACTGATCTGGCCTGAGAAGAAGAAGAAAAAGAAGAAGGAGGAGAAGGAGAAGGAGAAGGAGAAGAAAGTAGAAGGTAAGACTAAGGTGTAGGTGTGTGAGAGTGTATAGGTGAATAGGTTACCTGGTTGTTTGAGTGAATGGATGTGTGTGCATGTGTGTTTTGGAGTGGGTGATCCTGACTATGTGTGTGTGTGTGTGTTTGTGTGCTGGCAGTGTGTGAGTGTATTGATGTGATGATGTCTGAATGGGATGCCTGGTTGTCTGACTATGAATGGATGCATGTGCATGCTTGCAGTGTGTGTGTGGGGGGGGAGGGCTGTAGTTTTCTGTGTGTGAGGTGGGGGGATGATTTGGAGATGATATTCCTATTAAATAATGCATTTTGACCCATAGACCTTCTTCTCCAATTTGTTTGATATGGTTGGCATGATGTATATTTTGTAAAAATTGCTGATAATTGTTCATCCTTCTTAAACATATTTTTTAAAAATCAACAGGGTTGCCATAATTGTCATTATCTTCATCATCATCATCATCATCATCATCATCATCGTTTATCTCTCTTTTCTAGCTCATGGTGGTTTTTCTAATGAACATGATGGGCTTTGCCAAGCCATGCTGTCTTTTACTGATTCAGAAATTTCCTGACTATTGAACATGTTTTAAGTATGACTGCTTTCTGCATATATTTTGGTAGGCCTAATTTCTGAAGGTTTTCTGTAAAATGATGTGATGCTGGTGACTGATGTGACTAACAGAATAATTTTAACTTTTTCCTGTTGCCATAGTTCTTTAACTTCCATAGCCAGTGGTGCATATTTTTCTCTCTTGTACTCTTCCTTTTCTGCAACAATTTTGTCATTAGGTATTGCTATGTCAATGAGGTAAGTGTGTTTTTCTATGGCCATAGCTAGACCTAAGGTTTATCCCAGGATTGTCCTGGGGTCAAACCTGCTCATCTAAGTGCCACACAGGGCATCCAGCACTCAGTCAGGGATGAACCCGGGTTGATCCTGGGATAAACCTTAGGTCTAGCTACGGCCTTTGGTGTTTTTTTTTACTGTTATGTCTGGTTGAAGTTGAAACAAGCTAAGAGGTGCTAGGCTTTAGTCCGTTTTGTTCCATGACTAATGTTTGTAGGGTAATAGTAGTTTATACTTATATGTCAAGAAATACTTTTGTAAGCCGCCGTGAGAGCCTTTTTTGGCTGAATGGCGGCATAAAAATCCTTAAATAAATAAATAAATACTCTTTCTGAATGCTTGGTTGCTTGTTTGTTGTGCTAGATTTTTCTGTACTTGTCAACTACTTCATTTGTTCAGTGGTAGCAGTATGCTGAATGTGTGAGAATGGATTTGAGAAAGGTGATGGGGAAAGAGTGTTAAATGTTAGGAAAGGTTAGACTATGGTCATCCAGTGAAGGATTTGCTGTCAGAAAAGATATTTGAAGGAAGGGGAGACTGTGTCACACAGAGTATAGCAAAAGCTTCAAAGTACAGCAAAAGCTACAAAAATAGGAATGAGTGAAGTTAATTTCAGATACATTGAATGTCTCACTTGTTATTTATTCCAGTGATTTTAACATTAAAATGTTATGTAGAACAGGTTTGTCTTAATTGTGTGCTATGAAATCAGACATGTGACCTAGGCCATGTTTGGGTGTGAACATGGGGGATGAGCATGTTGGTGGGCATGCCCCATTGGGGTCTGGACATGTTGGTGAGCACACCCCCTTGGGGGTGGCCATGTAGTCCTCCTTTTTGGTTTCCAAAATATGGTCACCCTAAATTTAGACAGAAAACAGTCCTACATCTCCCAGCATGCCCCAGCTGGGCATATGCTGGGAATTGTAGGACTATTTTCTGTCTAAATATGCATAGGGGATTGTATCCTAAGACACATTTCCTGAAACTAATTATATACTAACTGAAATGTTGGTAACAGGTTATTTTCATCATGGTATTAGACAATACATACATGTGTCTATTAGCATAATAAAAATAATCTGTTACATTTCTGTTTCTTCTCTTATCATTACAAAAAAAGTGTAAGTGAGGAATTTTTTTCAGCAACACCTTATTTTTTAACATTTCATGCCTGGAATTATTGCAGTTTCCATTCATCAAATGGTAACGCTACAAGGCCGTGTTTTATTACTCTAAGAATTTGCACAATTCATTATAACTACTGACTTCCCTCTGCATAAAGGATTTCAGTGTTTCGGCTTTAATGGCTGGTAAAATATGTTCCAAAGAACAAACCAGGAAGATGTGAGTCTCATGTAAAATAATATTCTGGATTCCCTTAGCACCCTCACTCATACCTAGCTTTGTCTGCCAAACATTTAAAGCTATATTCCTGATACTATATAGAGACACAGAGGGAACATAAGCAAGGCAATGTGATCAGTCACAAAAAGCTAATTTCAAGTTTACTGATAAAATAAGAATAAGTAAAATATCACTACGCATGGCGTTTGCACTGGCTACAGAGCGATAGCCAGTAGATTATTCCATAGATTTCTAATGTTGGAAATCCGGATGGCATTTACTAGCATAACCTTTCAACTCTGACCACATCAATAGAAGTAGGCAGTGGTTTGAAATATGATTCCTTGCAGATAGCATATCCTCATTCATCTGACTGTGGTGCTCTGTGCTCCATTGCACAAACAGCGGCTCACCCACTTCTGAGAGGACACTAATAAAAAAGGCATCAATTTTCAGCTCTAGTACTACTGTGATCTCTTTATATGTTCGACATCCAACATTAAATTAAAATGCTGTTATAAATCCTACTTTCTGAATCTGGAATGAGTGTTGGGTTTTTGTCGCATGAGACCGCAGCAAATCTTGTCAAAAGCAGGGAAGCACGTCTTGTTCACTCAGAATTAATGTTGTGGATGAAAGAAGGAGGTAAAAGTGGGTGAATATGGTGAATTGTAGGTGTCTAAGACAGTGGGTAATGAGCTCTGGGAGGTATTGAAAGCAGAATAGTGCTTCCTGCATTCAGTTAGTTATGACAAACAGCAACAAACAGTATAAAATGATCAATTTTTAAAAGGTGACACCCCATCACACACACACCCAAACTGGATTCTGTATTTGAGCAATTTATATAACTTGAACCACTGGTGGGGGTGGGGGGAATCCAGAACTCCACAATAGATTTACAAGCAAAACGTTTTGGATCACATTAGGATCAGAGTGAAGGTTGTTCCCTGGTTGCCTATGCAAAATTATGCAGATATATAGATGTTGATGCTTATACCTTGTGTCACTTGCACTTGAGTTGTCTGGAAAGTTCTTGTAGGAGAAAAGGCACGTTTTAATTGGAGGAGGGAGGGGAAAGTTTATTCGGCAATCCATCTGAGTAATGCAACAACATCAGACTCTTACCTAAAAGACTACAAGGAATTCTGGGCATATGAATGAACTAGGGCAGATGGCATATTTCTGTTATTCAGAAGACTGTAATATGCTTTGGAGCTTTTCAGCTGTGCCTGATAACCTCTAATGGCAGGTATCTTTCCTCCTTTAAGAGCTGTACTAAACTAGACCGAAGAGACAATAATGGTTTCAGCAAAGGCAGCTATATTCTCTTGCTTCGTTCATTCATTCATAATTATGAAGAAAAGAAACAAGCTTGCCTTCCAGGGGGAAGGGGGAGGAGGAGGGTGCCTTGAAGAGTGGTTCGATATCTGGATCGAACAGAGGAACTTTTTCCCCCTTAGGATCCTGCCTGGAGAAACCTTGACATGCACAAAGTCAGAACCTAGACAAAGTTGCCCTGGTGAGAACGATAAGGTCACCCGTGGGATTGCTGAGATTATCTCTGTCAAGCACTTGGACAGCATGCAGTCAAATGATGCATCATGCAGTCATTTTCAGGGAGGAAAAATCAATTTCTTCACCAGGTCGCTATTTGCTTTTCAAAGTGCCCTTGTAGGCCTTCCACACCAAGCATTTATCAATTTAAATGTTGTAAATTGATAATGTGCCAGTGTACCTTGTACTGTTTCTGAATTATTTTGATACTTCTATTTCCCCAGCCCTACCGTGCGCTTATATTTTTAAAGGGTTTCCCCCCTTCTCTCTCTTTTCAACTAAACCAACCAACCAGCCTAATAAATGTTTTAATTTTGAGCATTTATAAAACCCTCCTGAAAGCTATATGACTACAGAGAATTATATTTCATGTTTAATTATATAATGTTTATTTAATGTTTATTTTTAAATGAGGTCAAATGTCTATGAAAAGCTATCAATACTGGTGGATTAATTTAATGAATACTCATTACTCTGGCCAGTGGCGTTCAAATATACTATGTTGCAAAACAGGCTGTAGTGATGTTTATTTTAATGCTCTCATTATAAGGCTTTTAAAATATATACTAGATAGATCTCCCTCTGACAAATCTCTATTTTAAGATATGAAATTGAGTTGGAGCGCACAAAAGGAATGCAAATGTCAACATTTCCGTGAAAATATATTTTAAGCAAATCTAGCATAAAGTAATGCAATAACCAGATAGTCGTCTCAACTTCATTTGCATCAAAACCAGGTGGGGCATCAGTTGTTGAAGCTTGGGCTTCAGAAAAGCAAAGGAATTACATGGCAGTTTGCAAAGCATCCTTAACCTCCAGTGATTTATTGGCCCTCGGCCAAGTTATCAGGGGAATCTAATTCTTCTTTATTATTCAAATAAACCACATTTGGCACCCTGGTTCCCTTTCAGAATAGCTTCACAAATAGACTGAGTACTGTCATTTATTTGACCTTGTTCTGGTGTGCTGTTGCTGTAATTTTATTTGCCATTCCATAGGACAAATACCCAGAAATCCAACATATAAGGCTTGGTTACAGTTAGGAGAAAAGCACATAAGTATGCCGGTTCACTTTCACCTGTTTTTGCTTTGTATAAGGACACAGCCTAAACAACAACTTATCCTTTATTCCCCTTCACCTCTATTAGCTCTTATTATGTGTGCAGCTGTACACTGTTCCCTTTTTAGTGGGATCTTCTTTTCCGTTTTTTTAAGGGCAATTTGCAACCTTGTGTGTCCTGGGTAGTTTGAAGCAAGGGCAGAAACACATTTTAAAGTGAGGGTTTCAACTGGCAAAAAAGTGAAGAGCGATCGGTTTTTCAATTAAGAACTTGTGTTAAAATTGAATGATATTAACAGTTATTCTGACATATTGTCTTTTGCTAAAGATATCCAAACAATAAAATTCTGCTAACTCCCCATTTTGTTGCTAGATGATGACAGAACCAGCTTTGGACCAGGCTATCTGGAAAACTGCCTTCTCTCATGTTTATTTATTTATTTACAACATTTATATACCGCTCCCCATCCAAAAGATTTTGGAGTGGTGAACAACAAATAGAATGAAAGAATAAAAACACCATGCTAAAATTTACTATTTTTAAAAGAACAAAGTTCTGATAAAGCCTGAGTTCTAGTCATTCAAGGAAAGCTTCCTGAATCAATGACATTTTCCAGAGGCACCAGAAGCAATATGACATTGGTGCCTGCTCAACCTCCAAAGGCAGGGAATTCATAGGAAGGCCTTGAACACTGAAGGCTCTTGTCCTGGTGGACTCCAATCAGACCGTAGGTCCATGAGGAACCACCAGGAACATGCTCTCAGATGATCTCAGTAACCAGGCAGGTTGGTAAAGGAGAAGGCGCACTCTCAGGTATCCTGGTCCTAAGTTGCATTCCTCCAAAGGATCAAGTTTGCAGCTTTGGGGAACTCCTGAATGTATCACTCTGTGTGGAAGCACAGCTGGTACTAGTAACTAGGAGAGCCTTTTATGAGCTTAGGCTGATATGCCAACAGTGACCCTACCTTGGCTTGACAAATCTTGCCCGAGTTACCTATGCCCTGATCACATCTTGGCTGGGTTACTGTAATGTGCTTTAGGCAGAGCTGCCAATGAAGATGGTTTGGAAGCTTTGGCTAGTGGGGAATCTGCTGCCAAGATGGTTGGTTGTGGGAGCTTGGTGTTTGGAGCACATCACTCCAATATTGTATCAACTACACTGGCTGCCTATTTCTTTCCAAGTCCAATTCAAAGTGCTGGTTTTAACCTTTAAAACCCTATGAAGTTTGGGAACAGGTTGCATGATGGATGGCTTGCCTGCATGTGCAAAGCCTCACTCTGGAGTTGCAGCGGAGGCATGGCTGGGCAATGCCAGGTGGAAGGTGACCTGCGATTGGTCGCCTTCCGCTAGGAAGAGAGCAGGGGTGGCTCCAATCCCCGGATGGCTGCCCAGAAACCCCACGCTCCCTCCTCAGTGTCGAGATTACCTGATGCCACCCCAGGGGAGGGAAAGCACGGGTTTTCCGAGGTACGCAGCACCAACCCGGTGCTGGGAAGACACCCCCCAGCTCTGAGCAGAGACAGAATAAACCTCTGCATCCCCTCTCCAACTGCGAGCTGCTGGGAGTGAGACTTGTTTCCTGCCCCCTCTCCAGTTCCAAGCTTAGAGCTGCAGTGAGGTGTAGGAGACTTTCCCCTGACCTTGTCCTCCATCTTGGTGGATTGGAATTCTGCCAACAACAACCCTTGTTGTGCTTTGCACCTGAAGTTACTGGCAACACAATATTTTCAACAGAGTAAGGACGTCACGGGCACTTTTATTATTTTTTTAGAAGAGGAGCTACGCGTCTCCAATCCAGGGAAAAATATAAGTAAAAACCCCCACTCTGTGCCCAATCCCTACCCACCATCCCAGGGATGGCGAAATTGCTGCCCCCCACCCCTGAAGGGCACAGAGCCACCCTGTGTAGTTCCATGACAGTTTGAGGACCCGGGAACCCACACCACACTGGCCGCAGTCCTCAAGGTTTTCCCATGACTGTGGGAAAATTGGGAAAATTGTGGTTGCAGTTATCCCAGGTAAAGTTTCTGGTCGTCCTGGTTGACCCCAGGATCCCCTTTGCATCATTTGGATGCACAAGGATGACCTAGAGACAAGCCTGGGATATATGCATGGTGTAGACATGCCCTGGTTAATCATCTAATGATAAATATTTTTTATTTATTTATTTATTACATTTTTATACCGTTTTTTATAATCATCTAATGATAAAAGGGTTAAGTTCTTGCATGTGTTTACCCAACTTGGTCACTGATGACAAAGCTTCATGACCTCTCCAAGGCCTCTTTTGCTACCTCAGGAAGCAGGCAGTGTGATTCTTTCTGTAGCAGCTGCAAGGGGGTGGGGGGAGGAATCGGATACTGGAGTCACCTTTCTGAGGTTGTAGTAGTGTCAATGGCCTAGGAGCAAGGGACTCCCTCCTGAAGAATCCTACAGTCCCTGGGACACTGTGCCAGGATCATAGGGCTGTTCTCCCCATAATCTTGTTATATTATGTCACTTCTTCTTTTTGTTGCCTTTATTTTATTTACTGTATTTCAAATTAAAATTAAAATTTGTGAAAAAAAGAAAGCGATGCTCTTGGCAACTGCTATTAGGCAGTTGACCTCTCCGATGGAGGCTTGCCAAAATAGAAGGCTGCCAGCATTTCAAAAACAAAACATCACTGGGAGATCTAGACCCTGATCTAGATATGGTCAGGAGTGAGAGATACACAACTAGAGAGAAGAAGACAAAAGTAAGATTTATAGTCTTATCTTAACAGCAGATGAACAGGCAGATCTACAACGCAAGTAAGACTTTTCAGTTCGGATGTTCATATGGAACATTTTTTTGATTCTCTGATATCTTCGATAGAATCAAATGGAACTGTTTATATACAAAAATAAGTGTGATGTAAATGGGCATTTTACTCTTGTGGCTACTGTAGTCGCAGTGCTTTTGGAATAACCCAAAGCAGCTAACACTTTCTCTGTGGCCACAATATGTTCAAAATAAGTTGTAGAAGTTGCACTTAAGACTTCAAGTCGTTTGCTGTGTTTGTTCTGACAATGATACCATGATGCTTAACCTTTGGTCTGACCTCAGCCTTTGGAGAATGAATTAATTTTCTCTGCTATTATTTCTTCTTTATAATAGGTCTGAGAGGGAAATATTCCAATATGAAGAATTGTCCATTAACAACATTTTTGTCCAGGAATTGGTAACCTTCAATATGGGATTGCAGCAATGCGCTTTATGTGGGGCTTCCCTTGAGATTGGTCCAGAAAATGCAGCTTGTGCAGAACTCAGTGGCTAGGTTGCTAAGTGAGGCAGCCTACTACAATATCTTACACTTTTGTTCAAAGAACTGCATTGGCTGCCAATATATTAGTAGGCCAAATTCAAGGTGATGTATAAGGGTGAAAACAACTTGGAAACGGGGGGGGGGGGTCTACACTACTGCTTTTAAAGCGCTTTAAAGCACTTTGAAAATGTTTTGAAACCTGTATATGCAGTGCGTCCTGGGCCTAAACAGTTGTCAAAACTGTTATAAAGCGCTTTAAAGTGCTTTAAAGCAGTAGTGTAGATCCCCCCCAGGTTACCTGAGACAGTGACTGGGTTTGGACGACACGATAACCAACAGTGGTTTAAATAGTCAACAGTGGATTAAATAGTTAATGGTGGGTTATTATGTCATCTCTTGGGACTTTTTCACACCACGGTTGGTTATTTGGCTGAAAAAACCAACAGAAATAATCAACACCCACTGGTTGAACAACCACTGGTTGAACAACCAGTGGTTGTTATTGAACAACCACTGGTTGTTGTGTCATGTGTTGGGCACCATTGACTATTTCATTGCACACAGTTTTGGCAACAATAGAATACCCTGGCAAGAGCGACAAAAGCAGTGGCTGTCACTCTAGTCCAGCCGGCAGAACTCACAATGGCTGATGGGATACCAGTGGGAAGAATGAGGGGGAGAGGGGGTGGAGGATGTGTCAATCAAACACAATGTTTACTAATAGTCAACTCTACACTGGCCTTAATCCACTCTATGGTTGATTACAATCATGTCATGTAGGGAGTACCCCCTCGATAACCAACCGTAGAGTTGACTATTAACTCACCATTGACTATTGTGTTGTCCAAACACAGTCAGTGTCTTCTGCCCATTCACTGAGATTTACAGATCAGGGCCTAGTGATTTTTCTGTCTGTTCATGTGTACATTTGATGGGAATTGGGGTAGGGTGGGGTTGGTTGTTGCACACACACACCTTTGTAATTTTCTCCCCCTGTAGTAAGAAAAGGAACCAGCCTTGATCTTTTGGTGCCTTTTGAAACCTTATACATTGCACCAAGCATTTGCTAAGCAAGACTTTGGGCTCATCTACACCTGCAGCCCTTTGGGGAGTGGGAGGGACAATCACAGAGTTTTCCACTTCTGGGATCATCCCCCAGGTGCCACATGCTAGCGAGTTGTCCCAGAAGTATAGAGGCATGGTCCGGGGTGACATTTTTTTCTTTAAAAAGGAGATATTTGCATAATTGCGCAGGCACAATCCTGTGTGAAGTTGAGATTTAGTTTTTAGGTTTTTTTTTTTTAAAACAAATTCGGTGCTGGGAGATGGCAAGTGCCATCCCAAAGATGGCGAAAATGCTCTCCCCCTCACCCCGATGCCCATGGACTCCCCTCGCATAGCTCCATGCCCATTTCCTGAGCCCAGCTATTCGTGGGGAAGAGGGAGGACACCGGGAGGGACATCCACACTGTTTGTAGAGTTCGGGATGGTCCTGAGACGGCAGGAAAAAATGGGGGGAAAGCAGTCCCAGGTATCCCAGGACAACTGAGTGCTCATCCTCGGTTCACCCCTGGATCAGCTGTGCATCATTTGGATGCATGGGGATGACCTCGTGATCACCCCAGGATAAATAGCAGGTATAGGTTTGGACTTTGTTTTATTTTGGATTTATTGACTTTTAATTGTAATTTTAACAAATTTTGCAAATTTTGGTATAGAAATATTTTAAATAAATAAATAATATTTACATTATAATTTACATTATAGTATTTACTCATTTCATCACATGCTAGTCACCCATTCCCATACTAGTTACCCATCCCCCAAATGAATATTACTAGGAGATTTCTTTCAACTTCCTCTTGCAAATCACAGTCCATTTTTTAAAGCCTGGATTGCAAGTTGCACAATAGATGTGCAACTTGTTAGCCTTCTCCCATCTCCAAAGCAGACATACTAATATAATCACTAACTGAGCAACAAAATCAAATCTAAGGAGACTACAAATATATGTTGCGAGACACACACACATACATCAAGCATTACTCTCAAGAACAGAAGTCCAACATTATTGAATGTGTAAACCCTCAAAGTGTCACAAAGGTTTATTCAACAAAACCGCAACCTCTGCCAGCTCGTGGCAGGAACCCAGGAATGTTTATCTGATAGCAATGGATAGAACATAAAGAATTGGAAGCAAGATATCTCATGTGTTCATATCCCATTAACGCTTGTTCCTGGCACCTTTATCACAAACTGGAATTCAATAACATAACAACCTACTACAATGGTTTCCACACTTTGAACAATTTTGAGATCACTACAGTGAAACATTAGCATTTCCTTTCTACAAGGAGAATTGTTTGCATAGTTATTTCTGCCGCTGCTCTTTGCAGTAAATAAAGCTTTTGAATGCTTAATTTAGTGTGGATGATTGCAGCTTCTCCTTTGCCAGTTAGTGACGAATCTGAAAAATATCATAGCTTTTCTAAGTCTGCCTAAAAGACTATTTGGCGGATAATATTTGGACTCCAGGGGAAGGGAAATACCATATTTCTTCGATTGTAAGATGCCATCGATTGTAAGACGCACACTAATTTCAGTACCACCAACAGAAGAAAAAACCTAAGACACACCCACGATTCTAAGACACACCTCATTTTTAGAGATGTTTATAGGGGGGGGGGAGTGCATCTTAGAATCAAAGAAATAGGGTATCACATTTTGAATGATTTACAGAACTATAACATAAGTAAACATTTCACATATGTTCACCTATTTTTCTTCCCCAAACTCTTTCTTAAAATTAATTTGTGATCTGCAGTACAGAACTCTAATGAATGATTCTGCACTCGTAATGGGAAGGAACACAACGTTTTTACCAAACCTACAATGATGCTTCAAAATAAACGGAGATGAAATGCACCAGACGTTTGTGGCAACAGGAATTACTGTCCCCTAAGGAGGTTGCTTTCTGGCCACTTGTAGGGAAGTTTTGATTCTTCCCCTTCCTGACTGATTAACACTTTCCTACTATATCCACTGATAGTACATCAAGCGTGCTGCTGTTGCTTGTTTGTAGTGATGTTGACAAGACTCACACTACTGGGCTCGGAAGTATGAGTCTCAGGGGTTTGTAACACTTATCTCAAATAAGAAACAAGCAGGATGACCCCTGCATGCTTCTCTAGCTCAGACTGTAATCAAAGTGGGGAAAAATTTATCTCCCTCCCAGCCTGACCCCAATCTCCCTCTGTCCTTTCCCAGTCCCTATTAATCCCCCTTCTCCACATTTCTTCCACTCCATTTTCCAGGGTACAGTGGCGGCAAGCCACAAGGCAAGGAGGTCTCCCAGTTCTCCCCTTCTCCAATGCCTGGTGTGCTGCAATACAAGAAAGAGGTGGGAGGAAGAGGTGGGAGGTCACTGAGGACATGCTCCTGGTGGTTCCACGTAGATCCATCCTCTGATTGGAGTCCACCAGGGGAAGAGCCTTCAGCGTGGTGGCCCCCTCCTATGGAATTCCCTGCCTCTGAAGGTCAGGCAGGCGCCAGCTTTGTATTCCTTTTGGCACCTCCTGCAAACAACATTGTTCCAGGAAGACTTCCCTTGATAATCAGCCATCGTTCACTGCGCATTTTGCTTTTTTTTTTTTAAAAAAAATCTATTTTAATGTGTTTTTATTTTATTTTAGCTTGTATACCACTCTGAAATTTTGAAAAGGGAGCATATATATATATATATATATATATATATATATATATATATATATATATATTAAGGCTGGGGTCTGGCTGGAAGATGGCAGAGACCTCCTCCCACCCTTCCCTCTCTTTGCATTTTGCCACAGCTTGTTGCCAGAGACTTAATGCCGTTCTGGCCTGGTAAATGGGTTGGATGGAAAGGGAGGATGTTCGTATAACTAGTGTAGGATAAGGGGGAAGGAGGTTCAAGGGTCAAATTAGCCAAGCTCAGAAACAAGCCAAGCTACTTCCTGATCTTTTTTTTGTGGGGGACGACAGCTTAGCTTACTTTGATCCCAACCCAATGCAAGCCAGGGGTTCCCACCCATTTGTTGCTCTGGATCAGTGCTCCTATCCCAAACAAGTTCTTTCAGGGACACACACTGGTAAAATGCAACTATTTGGAGTGCTGACCTGAATATGTGGTTGCACAAGACTAGTGGATACCTATTGGGTAGTGCCTGTGACATACCAGATGATAAGCAAAACTGTTTGTATTGTTCTTTTACTGGTTTTTATATTTAGTCAGACACAGAGAGGGGAGGTATGAGGGACCAAAGGGTAGGATAGAAAGGCAATAAATGAACACAATTAATTCCACTCCTTATTCTCCATGCAACACCATGTCGTGGTCCCAATACCGGTGCTCAGCCGGCAACGTGTGTATTCATAGGAGTAGAAACTGACTACTCTCAAAGCTGGCGAAGCTCTTTCATCCACAGCTGCCAGTTTTCCAATCTTACCTTGAGGTTTTATCTGGATCTGTGTCTAAGACAAAAGGTTTCAAATATTTTGCATTGAGACAGAGTAATGAGCTCCAACTACTGTGCCAGTCTCTGCTCTGGCAGGCTGTGCACACCACCACCCCTGTGTGCTGGAGTGCGCTGCACATCGTCATCCATCTTTTTAAAAAGAAGGGATCAGCATAGGTATTTCCCACAGCAGCGAGTGGCTCTACCTCTCTTACATCTGGACTGTAGGTCACATTATTGCCTTTGGATTTGGATTTGCACTATTGCTCTACAAAGGCTGAAATGTGGTAGAGTTAGACTTTAAAATGACAACATCTGGAGAAGTCTTTAGAAAACTTCATATTGGTTTATAGTGTTTTGTGAGGCAGTCAACCCATCATGACCATACCTTCTTTCTTTCTTTTTTTTACTTTGTTAACCTGGTCCATGGAAAGCCGAGTGTTTGAACTCAGGAAGCAGATTTCACACAAGCTATTGGTACACAGTACTTTTGCAATAATATACTTTTCACTTATACTGTGATTAACAAGGACAAATAGGTGTTCCTTTTATCATGGCTTGGCATCAGGCTACATCCAACTCACTATTTATAATCAGAAAATCAGAAACTCACCCCCAAAGTCTAGACAGTGAATGATAAACAGTCTACATGTAGTCGAATAATGTCTGACTACTGATGCTGCAGCTCAGTGTAGGAGTATGTTTTAACAACGAGGACTAGGACAGGGTTAAAGCCAACTTTTTTCTTGAACAGATGATATTTCAGATGGCGACACTATTCCAGATGCATCAATTTCCTTGAAAATCGAATCCATATATGTGCATATGCTGTGCTGGCAGGAGGACTGCCTGAAATGGCCCCAGCCCAAGAGCTAATATTCTTTTGGCCAGAATAATGCAATTATTATTTTCCTAGCTATCAGTCTAAGCATACAGAGCCATCTGTTATGCAAAGCAAACATACACATCTCAATTACAGAAAATGCAGTTGCCTTGACAGAATTTGGATTACACTACTAACCAGGGCTGTAAAATTTGTTTTAAGCTAGTGTATAATGGATGCCTTTCAGGAGTTCCCTAATTAGCATTTACCTGTTTAAACTAATCATTCATCTCTCTTTTTGCTGCTTTATTAAACTTTGTTGGACACTATGCATAAAACAGATTAATATGAACATAAGACAATAATAAACATTAAAGTTCTGTGTTTTCAAAACTGCATTAAGAAGGTTGCACCTTCGAAAGCAGCTTAAAAATAATTTTGCATTAATAAATAAATAAATAACCATGTGGCTTATCAGTAATGAAGTATGGGATGTTTAATACTGGTTTGCAAACAGACTAAGGTAGGTATTAAAGCCTATAACAAAACTAAGGACTTCAATAAGCTACAAATACCATTACTGAGTTTTGCTCAAAATTCTCTTATATTGTTTGCTAAAACATCCACATAACCAATATAACACATATCTAATGCATATACTACACACCAGCCTTCCCCAACCTGGTGGTCTCCAGCATACAACTCCGATTGGTCATGTTGCCTGGGGATGATTATCTGCATCTTCTTTGAGGAATTAATGGCTATTTCAGAATCCGATACTGTTTGCACCTTTCCATGCTAATTCTTCAAATATCCCTTTTTATTACACCAGGATAGCATTTTCTGGTTAGTTTAGGGCAACACATTCCAAATCACAAGGTTATGAAAAGTTCCAGTCCTGAGAAGTGTCTCATAACAACCATGGCAACATAAACAATGAATTCAATATGGGGTCCCTTTCCAAAACAGAAGACGCAAACATTGCCACAACTGCAGAGCTTCTCAAGGGTGGCTATACTAGAGGCAGAGTATCCTACTTTGCAACTCATCATGCAAAAAAGTCTCCACATGTTCCCACATCTGTATCAGGAGGGTTCTGGTACACTGGGTAGCAAATGCTACTAAAAGCTCAGCCATTAGTGGTAAATAAAAGGTAATTCTTTTATTTCCCTACAACCTTAGATTTTAAAACAACGTCAGTAATTAAATGCCAGTAATTAAATGACAACTATTTTATTAAAATGTCCTCTATAGCTTTACTGAACATGGCCGAAAGCAGCCAAATGTGTCCTTGCTGAAACCCTCCCTGCAAGACATTTTAATGGTCTCTTTCAGCATTTCTTGACTCCAAATGACTCCTTGTCATTGTGTCAGCTCCCAGGATAATGCAGGGTACTCCATAAACATCCAGTAATAGGACACAAGGGAAGTACTATTAGTGTGTCCCTTTCCTACCAGGTACTGAGGTTTAAAGTTCAAAACAACCGAGAAAAGAAACTTCATTTGTTCTCAATAAATTAATAATGATCCTTTGTGGGAGAAAAAAGTTTTTCAAGCTCAGTTCTTCTCCCCCATTTGAATGTTCTATACTGACTCAAAACTTTTCAATTATCTTCCAGCGTGGATAAGACATAGAAGTTAAATTACAAATTCAATAACCTGAAAAATGTTACGAAACAGATTATTGCTTTCAAAATGATGAGCACAAAAGTGAAAAACACACCATTAAAATTTCTACTTACTTGGGATAGGCCAAGATAGATGGAGACTGTTTCCGAAATGTACAAAAATTTTCCCTCTTGGTTTAGTGCAAATACAAATCCATCCAGTGACTGCAAAATAAGAAAAAAAATGATGTTTGTTACATGTTTCAGTGTAAGCACAGGCATCACACACACAATCTATTCTTTTTTAAAAAAAACTCAAATTAACATATATTACCATTCTTAATACTTTATTTCTGTTCCGCACAGAAATGAAAACAATATAATTGCAAAAAAATGGAAAAGAAGAGAACCACTGTGGATGGTAGTAATTTGCTAATTAACATGGGATTACAGTCCTCTTCTTCATTCATGAATCCACCCACACACTTTTTGTGTGAGTACAAACAAAACCAATCAACAGATTACTGTCAGATCTGTTCACACCTGGAGTCCACAGAAATCCCGCAAATTTAATCTCTTCAATGTCAATGTGTACATTTAAATTATATTCTAAGAAGTGTAAGGCTTTATGTATGGTTGACAGAATAATTTGTTAAAGAACATGTGATATTGTTCTATGCACATTTGGGAATGCCACCTGAAACATGTAATGAAAAAAAGGCCTAATTTCTAGCCGAAACATCACAGTACATTAAATATACATTTCTGTCTTATGACGGTAAATATTCATCAAGTGGTACACTGGGTTCAATGGAGTGGCCGGCGGAGGGGGGAGCTTCAGATGGCCATGTGTATTCAGCTGTGAAGAGCACTACAATGAACATCTCTTCTCCCCTTGCCACCACATCCCATTCTTTACAGCTGCTTCTACATTCATGATACACTAGAAACAATATATAAAATAAAACTAAACTCTTCAGCAGCCATGATTAAAAAGAAGAAGAATTTTTTATTTTATTTTATTTAAGGATGTTTATGCCGCCATTCAGCCAAAAAAGGCTCTCACGGCGGCTTACAAAAGTATTTCTTGACAGTCCCTGCCCACAGGCTTACAATCTAAAAGACATGACACAAAAGGAAAGGGGATTGGGAGGGAGGAGGAGGAGGGGGGAAAGGAAAGCAAATTCAGGCACTATAATCTTAGTTGTAAAGTTCAGCAGTTACAGTTGACAGCAGGAGGGAGGGGGCTCTCAGCTGGAGCTGGACCCAGGCACGGTGGAGAGGTGCCTGGCTGCTGCTTCCTCCCTCACTGGTGGCCTGCCTCTGCAGAGACAGTTGGTAGCAGGAGGGAGGGGGCTCTCAGCTGGAGCTGGACCCAGGCATGGTGGAGAGGAGCCTGGCTGCTGCTTCCTCCCTCACCAGAGCATGTGCAGTTTCACTTTTTAAATCCCCTTAAATTGTAGTACCCTCATAAGTACAGGAATAAAATGGAGTTTGCTTCTGCTGCCCCAATGCTAAACAAAGGGTGTAGCTAGACCTAAGGTTTATCCCAGGATCATCCCTGGTTCGTCCCTGCCTGAGCGCTGGATGCCCTGTGTGGCACTTAGATGAACAGGTTTGACCCCAGGACAATCCTAGGATAAACCTTAGGTCTAGCTACGGCCAAAGTGTGCAATCTCCAGTATTCGAGGCAGTAAGCCTGTGTGTACTAGTTGCTGGGGAACATGGGTGGGAGGGTGCTGTTGCACCATGTCCTGCCTTGTTGGTCCCTGGCCGATGGCTGGTTGGCCACTGTGTGAACAGAATGCTGGACTAGATGGACCCTTGGTCTGATCCAGCGTGGCTCTTCTTATGTTCTTATTTACTGGGGAATAAGCACCATTTTGTTGTATGAAAGGAGAAACTATGTTTGAAAATGGAAATAATAAAATGACCATCAGGAATCATGGCTGGCCAGACACCTTTTGACATGGTTCTAAAAATTAGAAGAAAGGATGCAAGTGGCGCAACCAACATTAGCCCCAATGGGCATTCCTACGCTGGCCCAGGTTGTGCTGCCAGGCCTGTTTGCGGCTGCCCCCATCACCTGCTGCTCTCTGAATGGTCTGCAAGGCCCTTGGCCTTTGGCCCTGAGGTTCAGTCCTAGCCTAACCTCTCTCTTCATCAGAAATATACTTCATTTTATTATCTATTTCATTTATCTTCCACAATTTGGATGAGTCCTCCCATACATCAATCTTGATTAAAAATGGGTTTGGTTAAACAAATTATTTTCCAAAATAAATCAGAAAAAAAAATTCATTTCAAAACTCATTCTAACATTTGGGGGCCATTGAACTCTTAATGTACTCTATCAGAGGCATGATGGAGCCTGAACACCCAAATCTCCTACAAAGCTTTAAGATTGTCCCCTCTCTGTAGCGATTACCTGGTTAATCCTTCACTTTCCTCCAAATTTAGCCAGCAGTAGCAGCAATTGTGGGGGCAGTGGGTTGCGGTGGATAGAGCCTCTATTAAGACCTTGAATGCTACTCCAACATTGTTGGGTCTGTAGGGCTCCTAGCTGCCTTGAGGGCCATTGTCTTG
This sequence comes from Elgaria multicarinata webbii, assembly GCF_023053635.1. Taxonomy (NCBI): domain Eukaryota; kingdom Metazoa; phylum Chordata; class Lepidosauria; order Squamata; family Anguidae; genus Elgaria; species Elgaria multicarinata. The sequence goes on along the minus strand of NC_086172.1, from coordinate 142,127,509 downwards.
GTAGAAAGGCAGGGTACAAATCAAATCCATCCGTCCATCCATCCTTACTATGGACATTAGGAGCTCTGGGTACTACATTTCCCAGTGATTCAGGTCCAAAACAGATATTAGTTTAGTATCTAGTAGTTACATTCCCCCCCTCAACTTTTATTCTAGAGTAGGTGGAGACACTCCAATCTAGATGAGGATCAGGGGGCGGGGGAAAGGCTTTTAAGATCTGAATCAGTGGAAGATGTAGCTGCTAGATACAGATTTATACAAATGTCTTCTTTGGGCCTCAGGCCCATGGGACACAGCTGCACATATAATGCAGCAGCAACCCTAATCAGGATTCAGAAGTTTGGACAACTCCGTTTCCTAGGGAGTTGGCATTCAGGATGATACTGGAGCATGGGTCTAGGTCTAAAGCAAGAGTAGTCAACTTGTGCCTCTCCAGATATTTTGGCCTAAAACTCCCATCAGCCCTGGCCAGCATAGCCAATGGTGGGGGATGATTACAGTTCTAGTACATAACATCTGGAAAGTCACAAGTTGCCAACCTCTGGTCTAAAAGATGCCCTGCAGTGAGGCCTCTCTGTAGCAATTACCTGGTTAATTTGTATAGAGAACAGAAGGAGTGGCTGTTGTTGAAGGAAAGATGGATAACATTAGATGGGCTCACTTCCAACAGAGTCTTCTGAGCTGCTTGTTTCGTCACTGCTCACAAATGGGTCATACTCACACCAGAAGTACCATCACCACTTTGTGCACTTTTTTGTTTAAGGTTCCCCCCCCCCAAATGGTTATGTGTGGAGAAAGAACAAAAGACAGAGAGGAGGCCGGGGGAGGAAAATGGATATATAAGATAAAAAAATAACAGTGGCTCCCATGTTGCAGCATGGGATTACTGGAGGATTCCAGGTCTTTAAAAGGTTGAAGATATTGATCTATTTCATTTCAGTGAATTCTTTTTTCTCCTTAGTTTTACACACTGCTCCAGAGTCCCACATTCCAACATGAAACACCTAAAAACATAGCTGACAATCAGGCCTGCCTGCATCAATGAGTGGGGGGTTGGAAGTTCATACCCATTCATGCGCAGGCACACATGTATACAGATGCACACACAGATACACAGACATGCACTCATGCACACACTATTCCCCCCACCCCCATCTCAGGGGTGAAGAGGTTTAAACCTTTTGAGATCACGTAACCCCAGGGGGTAAAGTGCAGGGTTTCCCCATGTGCTGACTAACCCACTTAAATTGGGTAAGGCACATAGGAAAACCCTATTAGGAGCACAGTTGTGCTGGAGAAACCAAGCTCAATGGTGGTTGTAGGGCAGCATGGGGGGAATTCGGGGGTTGGGGAGAGCAGCAGGATGGGCCTGCAGCCCATAAGTTTCTCATATGTGATTTCTTTGGAGGAGCAGATCCTTACATGTAAAGGAATACTTCTACCACTGAAAGGAATCAAACAGTTTCTGTGCAGAGAGCTCTGTATTTGCATCAGAACTTTTCCATCCATAAGCTTTAGTCACGAAGACCACAAACTAATAGGGTTCACAGAAATCCAGCTGAAACTAAATATTAGATATCCAAAATTTAAAATTTATAACAGATATACCTGTATTGCAAACAATGTCATTTTATTCCACCTCTCATTATTAGATCAGTTCTAGCTGTGATTATAATATTGGAACGGATTTGGTATATACTTAGAGAAAGCAATGTTTTCAGTAATCTTACTCTATTCCAATCATGAGGAGGTGTATGTGTTTGTTTGTGGGTGGTGGTAAGGTAGTGTTTTAATTCCTTTGCTTCTTGATTATTTTCCAAAATACGCACGGAAAGAAGTTGTTTTGGGGAGGTATTCACTGTTGTTTTATGTAGGAGGTAGAAATATTACTTTAAAAAAAATATCCGTGTTCCCTCCAAGAATGAGCCACTTATTGGAAAACAAACACTAAAGTTAGCCCATTAAAGAAAGGATCTTCAATTTATATTTATGAATTAATAAAAATGTAAATCTGCATAGACTTTAGTCAAACAAAAATATTTATAACACGCAAGTAGTTTATCTTGAAAATTATCATAATTTCTTTTCACATTATTAGCACAGGAACCTTGAATGCTGACATCAATTACTGGTGAACAATTTCAAGTGACGAACTTTAAATGTGACCTAAACAAGAACATACTCAAAGCATTTTTGATTTAGAGAGAAATCCACCAAACACCGTTGTTGTGTAGAATATATTAACTATTAGTCTGTACTGTTCCTGTCCAACTAGGACTGAAATAAAAGAACCTTGAAGAGCAGCTCTTGATGGACACCAACTGCAGTTCTCAATCACAAATATTCTGCACTGTCAAAACCCAAGACACCTGCTGTTCATGGTTGTATATAGGCTGCTGTATACAGGGTTACTGCCTCCAGTATCGGAATAGTAAGCCTATATGCACCAGTTGCTAGGGAACATGGGGAGGGGTGATGTTGCACCCATGTCCTGCTGTGGGCTCCTGGTCAACAGCTGGTTGACCACTGTGTGAACAGAGTGCTGAACTAGATGGACTCTTGATCTAATCCAGCATGGTTCCTCTTATGTTCTTATGGATCTTCTTTCTTCCCTTGCTGTGCAGGAAATAGGGTAATGCAACAACAGCAACACTTTCCAGGAGTCCACAATGATAGTTCCAGAATGCATTAATAGTTAAGTTTTGGCTTTGTAAGTAAAATATGGTGTGAAGGACATTAAATTAGGATTTCACCAGATAATGAGAAAAAATAGGGATGATACTCAACATGAGGCAAAAATTGCCACTATGAGCATGGTAAAAATTGCCAGTATGTGAATCCACAAGCAAAGGAGTAGATTATATTGAGTTCAAATAGGGATCAAAACTATGGTGATGCACTAGATGTACAAAATGAACAAAGGGAGTCCAGTTATAAAAACTAAGTCCAGTTATAAAATATTTTGGAAGAGGTTTTCCTTGCACAGAAGAAGACCTTCCCACATGCTTTATCTTCAGATAAATGCCTCAAGTTTATTCTGGATATTATGGTGGAAGATTTGTCAGTAGCAGGGATACACACCTTTTCTTGCTAAGGATAGGAGCTAAGTAAGTATCAACTAAACAGATCTCCAAGGAGCTATCAATATGAAATCTGTACATCCTTTGGCTATTTGTGTAGCCGCCTTAAAATTAGGGAAAGAGGAGGGAAGGTATACATATAGACACGATTCCAACTCCTTAAAATTCTCTTCCTGAAGACAGGTTCCATACCTTCCCTACTGTAAGGGAAGGAAGACAATATAGTGTAGTTGGTGTTGGCCAAAGTCTCAGACAAGTTCATGAGGTGGCCTGAAGATGCTGAATAAGTGGTGATGATGCAAAGACCACTTGTGGGGTACTTGCTCCCCCTGAATTGTATGGCATTGCCAACTGAATTGTAAAGTTCTACAATGTAAGTAGCAATTATAAAATTTTGTAGTTAAGGCCCAAATATTGACTTCTAATGGGTAACATGTTCTGCAGGTTAAATTATGTTGCACTAGTGTAATTTAAATTATGTTGCACTAGTGTAAGTGACCTCTAGTGCAACACCAATAGCATTTGCTGTCACAATGGGTTTCCTGGGAAACCTGTTGCACTAGTTGCTTACATTATTGCAACATAATTTGCTTTAGCTCTAGTACTGAATTGGATACCACACTATGCCTCCTTATTTAGCTAATCTCATTGGTTTCATGAAGAAGTTGAACCACACAAATTGTGGATGGAAAGAAATGCACTATCACTTTTTCAGAATGCTTAAGTAAGGGGAATAGAATCCCAGATGTCACAAACCTGTTCTTCATTCCAGAGTCTTAACTTTCTACTGGAAAACAGGAGCCGTAAAACAGGAAGGGTGCCTAATTTGATGGCTTAGCAATGTGGTGTCTTATGTGATATGCTCTCAAGTACCAGAAAATGATAGAAGTCTTGAACTGAAAGAGTGAGACATAGGGCATGAAGCAGGGCCAGTCTTCCCATGAAGTAGGGTGAGGTCACCTTACAAGCCTGCTCATGCCCAGAGATCCTCATGTGAGGCCCTTCGCTCGCTCCCACCACCATCACAGGCACGCCTGGTGGGAATCCAGAAGAGGGCCTTCTCGGTGACTGCCCCGGTGCTCTGGAACTCCCTTCCCAGGGAAGCCAGACTGGCTCCCTCCCTGGTGTGTTTCCGGAGGCAGGCTAAAACTTTTTTATTTCAGCAGGCCTTTGGGGAGCAGGCTGGACCTCTTTTTATGTGTTATGTATAAATTGGATGTTTTTTTAAAAATATATTTGTATTTTAAATGTTTTAATATTGTAGTATGTTTAATTATATTTTATTTTTTTGTATATTTCTATCTGTTTTAACTATACATGTTTTAATTTGTAAGGCCGCCTTGAGTCCCAGTATTGGGGGAAAGGTGGGAAATCAATGAATTTGAAGTAGTGATGGAATGGGAGGAGTGGTGAATTGTGTTGCTCCCCCCAGCCCCTGCTAGAAGGGCCTGCCACCGCTGCCTGCCTCCTCCGGTGTGTGCTTTGGGGAGTCCCACTGGCTGGAGTCCCACTGTCTGCTCTCGCACCACGGCATGGCTGGAAGAAGGGGCTCCAGAACTCTTGTTGGACATCACTGGCATTTGCAAAGAGGAGGCCTACATGCACCCCATTGTACATAGCTAGGCCTCAAAATGATGCTGAGATGGGTAAACGTTTTGATCAAAGATATCCCATGCCCAACATGTTTCAATTATGCCTTCCTCAGGGGAAAAATATATAGCTGTTTAGGGTACTTCAACTGGGCATTATGTATTGGGCACTGAAATGTTTGATTTAGGTTTTTATACATATAAACCCATTCGTGTTTATACTGAAGGCTGATCAAGTAAAAAAACAACCAGTTGTTGGGTCTGTGTTTTTTCAATGTTGTACAATTTGTTGTACGATCATTTCCACCTTTAGTAGCAACAGAAACTGTGAGTAGCGCTAAGGATTTACATGGTGCCATATTATTATGAGCCAGTCTCATCAAGATGTAAATTACAGTTTAGTCATCTACAATGTTAAACAGCATCCTTTGCTACAAAGGTGTGGGGCTCTACTCTCCAGTGCAGACTTCTGAAAACTGCCAGTGTAGGCTAGATATTGGCAAAGTTTGAACCTGACTGATCTAAAGGGTCCATGGGGGGTGCGGAGAGGTCTATTTAGTGATCCTTTCCACCTACTGGCTATGTACAAAAATGTGATTAAAGCTGAGTTTCCCCAGCACTTTCTTATTTTGATTTGAGAAAACCATTATGTATTATGCTGTTTCAATCACCACAGGCTACTTTTTTTTTCAAACTGCCCCACTGTTTTCAACAGGCGCCAATTAAGATTCTGGGGTCAAAGAGTTAATTACATCTTCTTACCCACTATGTAGAATTTTCTGATTATTAAACAAGGTTGGATTAAGATGAAAAAGTACCGACACAAATGTTAATGCCTGCCCCTCCTCAAGAAGATTTATCATAATACCATGATGAAATCTATATATTTTTTTTTCCAAAGCGGTTTGAGAAGAAAATCTTAGAGGAAACACTAAAACAAACGCTTTAAAGGCACACAAGTATCTGATTAACAGAGACAGTTTTCTTATGCCTGAAAACAGCTCTAAGCAAGTCAGACAGCAATGATGGGAGATTTTCCTTGTCAGATCTTGGTAAGTCTATATGGTCGACAGGAGGCAAATTATTTTCAGATGTAAAGAGGAGCTGTGGCATATCTAAATAATGATGTTGGTAATTATAATTTATGTTATGTGAATTACAATAATGTGCAAGGCAGATGTGTAAAGCACTATTGATTGTGGTTGTAGCTCTATAACAGAGATTCTGGTGGTTCATTTATTTTGTTTGGGTATTGCCTGATTTTTCTCCCCTCCCCTCCCGTCTTTCATGTCACCTTGAACACTTGTGGAAAGGTGACTAATACACAGATAAGCTACCAACCAAGTTTCGCACCTACACTCCCCTTTGATATTTAAACTGCAAATCCTATACACATTTACCTGGGAATAGACTCCATTGGGGGGGGGGGGAAGACTTACTAGCATCCATAGGTTTGCATTGTTAACATATTACACTGTCAAGGAAAAGGACTCTTACAGAGCAATCCTATGTTCCCTAGACAACATTTGTGGGGGACATAGGATTGTTCAGTTTCCTGGTTCCAAACTTGTAGTCAGGACTCCGAGTTGGGAGCCAGGGAAGTCTGCTCCCTGCCCCTCCTCCTTGTAGGTGGTTTCAGCTACCTCTCCACACTTGCAAAATGGAGTGTGGACAGGGGGGTGGAAGGAGGCATTCCCGGGGCAGGGAGGGGAAGAGACCAAGACAGCCAAGAAATCCTATGGCCATGCCAGCATCCCTCCCTCCCCCTCCCCCTCCCCACAGCCTCTCCTAGAGGGGCAAAAATGCCTGTCTAGTTTAAGTGCATAGGATACTTGTAAGCCTCTGAGTTTAGAGGCTTATGAGTAGCCAGGTCAAATCCCATAGAATTTCCCCCCAACATTTTGAGTAGGAATGGATGAATCCATGTATTTCATGCTACGATGTTCACATTTTTTTCAAACATGAGTCTATTCCATCTCATTTCCATATCAGTCTGTGAATAAGCCTGCATGAAAATTCATACACCCTTTTGTATGCAATTTCCTCTAACATACACATTTCTGAAAGCACTTTCCTCTAATATATGTCTTTTTGTATGCCTTTTCCCTAATGTACATATTTTTCTATGCATTTTTAATTAAACAACTACATTGCAAAATTCAAAGAAGCATAAAAGCCAAAGGATAATTACATTGAGGAAAGTACGAATTAGTTTGGTTCGTATCAAAATGCGAATCAAATGAATTTTTGCTCCCATCCCTAATCTTGAAGCTAGTAGACTACCTCCATCACTTTCTAGAAGTGTACATAATGTCCAATGATCATATGCAAACAGGGGTTGGACTCGATGGCCTTATAGGCTCCTTCCAACTCTACTATTCTATGATTCTAGGGTAGTGGGAAGAATGAAAAACCCAAACACCACCTTTCATGAGAACATTTATATATTTCTATTTTTATTGCACAGATGAAGAACTAGATTCTAGAGATTCTGTCCTCTTTCTTCTCCGCTAATTCAGGTGACAAAATTGCATGCTTTGTCTCTTTCTTTTTTTCACTCCCTGTAGCTACTGAGCATTTTGATTTTGCCATCCTGCTGCCTATCTCCTGGTTGTGGTAAGGTGGGGAGAAGAGGTCTAATTCCAGGCACATCCTGGCAGCCTTTTTTCCCAGCAAGTGATCAGTGTAAAGGCTGAAAGCACCAACTCTTAAGTCAATGGGGTAGCAGTGTGCACACAAGCCCATTGCAGTGTATGTGGATCTCTGTATCAGGGCCTCCATATTTTAAACATACTGTGTTGAAAGGTCAATTTGCCAAGGGGACTTTGTCTTTGCTATGTTTGATATATATTCACATTACAGAGGGAAAGCATACCTTGAAATTTTACCAGAGTGTTCTTCTAGGGAACATTCTCATATGTCACACACCATCGATGAAGTCCCTAATTCCTTCCTCTATATGCCAACACTACAGAAAATCCTGTTACTCTGACCTAAACTCCAGTTAGAATGAAGAATTACCAGTAGGCTAGGCTATTTTAATGACAGATTATTTTAAACTAAGCCTTCACCATCTGTTCCACCCCCTAATTATGAATGCAAAAAGAACATATTTCACAATTACATCAGTTAAAAGAAAGATATACATGATTTAAATGCGTGCATGTGTTCTTTATCCATTGCAGCATGCATCTGTGATGTTTTCCTTATAATTTAGGCTCTGATCAGTGGGGAAATTTCTCCCCCCCCTCCCCTGATAAATAGATTCACTGATATACTAAACTTTTGCTTTGCAAACAGATCATCTTAATTAGAATTTTCTACAGTTAAGATATAATTATATTATAACAGGAGCTAAGCATTAATTTGAGCACAATGTCTGTCACCATTTAGACATGTAGCTTTCAATAACAGCTGAAGTATTTTACTGCTACTAAAGAGAGGGCATACTGGATGTGAATAGCATTCACTTAAACAAGATGGTGGAAATTCCAACTTGCAGATTTCTGCATGTGCAATGGGACTTTCCTTTACTCTTCCCAGAGCTCCCCAATCTAGTCTGGAGGGTTCCCTTACACTCCGGAGCATATTTTGTAAGTGCATAGGGAGCTGCAGGGGAGTCCTTTCCCATTCTTCTCATAAAAACCATTATGAGCCCATGCTCCTGTTGGGGCCCATTGACACATACCACATACCACTTTCATACCACCTTCATAGTGTTATATCCCGCTTGGTGTAGATGTGCCATGGGCCCCAACAGTTGTCAGTGCACTTAAATACTGCTATAAAACAGTACTGTGGTTCCTGCCTTTTCTATGCTGCTTTCATACCACTTTCATAGTGGAATATCCTGCTTGGTGTAAATGAGCCCTGAGTCAGAGGGGGAAGCTACAAGTTAAGCTCAGCCATAGGAAGCCAGACGCCTGAGAATTCAGTTCTACCAGTTCTTACAAGCTGGGAGAGGGTGAGACTGAGGATGCTGATACGGCCTATTTTCCACAGCTGGGAGACAGAGGCCCCTGCTTCTCAACCAGGACCGTCTTCCATGGGAACAGCAGGAGGAAACAGCAGGAGAGGAGGTCTCAGAGGGCTACCCTAAGGTGCATAATCAACTAAAGAGGGCAGTACAGAGGTGTCCAGTGAGAGCTAAGTTTTCCTGACAGGATCAAATATCCAATAGTGATCGATAGCGGCCACTGTCCAAGTATTTGAACCAGAGCAATGGGTACTAGACTTCGGTGGAACCAATGTCTTGGTAACCTGAAAAGCTTCCTGGTTTCACTGAAACTGTAAACTTGTTTAGAATTATTCTGGGTGCTGAACCCAGGGCTGATTGGGGCTGTTGTTGTGCTGCTCAGAAACCGATTCCGGACAAGGGACTACGTTGTCATCTGTTACCTGTGGATCTTTGGTTGGACTGTAATGGGTTATAGCTATTTAACGGAATTGCTGCAATAAAAGGTTTTACTGAGACTTGTGCTACAGCTTTGGGAAGTCAGGTTCTGGTAGCCATTCCCTTGGCAGGAGAGGTTAACTGGACAACACCCATTGTCTCTTGTTGTAATGAAGTTGACAAATTACAATGTTAATTATAATTAGAATTTCAAATCTTAAGAGCTTCAGTGGAGGCACTTCTCCATGTATCTTCGTTAGGGGAAGGATGTTATGTGGAACAAGGGAGAAAGCATTATCTGTGGTGACAGCCCTGACTGTGGAATATCCTCCCCATAGAAACATGACTGGCACTGATGTCACAGTATTTTGGGGATCAGGTCAAAACTTTTTCCCCCCACACAGCAATTCAAAGTCTGGTTATGTTAAACTATTTTATCATGAAGGTTTGTCTTATTTTATTTTTTATCTGGGTGTAATGAATTTTAATTTCTCCGCATTGTATACTACACTAGTATCCGTGAAGATGAAGGGTGGTCTAAAAATATTTTCAATAAATAAACAAAACAAAGAGGTGTGCTACAAAGAATCTGCATCAAATAGCTATCTAGTAAAGATACATCACTGTTAACAGTTGTTTAATAATTGCTTTTTTCCAATGACATCCCACTGAATTAGAAAGACCTCAAACTTTTTTCTCAATATGCAACAACATCATAAAAGTACCTGAGCGAGAATTAGCTCTGAAGCTTTAGGGCCCACCTACTGTTTTATCACTGTTAAAATGTCACTGTAGCAACCCACAATTTCTCCAATAAATGGAGCTCAGCATTGCTAATTATTGTAGAAAACATGGTAACAGTGACCTGGGCCTGCTATGTAAATACAAAATGATATAGGGTGCATTTCAGCTTCAGATAACCTAGGTAGTTTGGAAAACCCATAAATGTCATCAGTGAAATAGGGAACAATTCAAAATGGTCAGGAATCTGTGTTTGCTCTGCATTGTTAGAAGCATTCTGGAAATAACAAAGAGTGGAATATGTTGCATACACAGGATTTAAAAGAATCAGGATCTACAACAATGGGAAAATGAAACAACAGCAGAAGCTGAACTTAAGGAACAGATGTCAGAATGATTTGAGCAAATACAATAAATGGAAAAAGACAGAAGTATGTTAAAAATTTAAATAATATTTATTATTTATTTGTATTTATTTATTAAAACATTTGTATCCCATCCTATATCATTGGGATCTCAGGGCAGAGTACAGATAAAATCAGAACAAGGTAAAACAATAAATATACACAGCTAATAATGTATTAAATCATTAGCAAACCAAAACTAGTACAGAAGTTTAAAAGCAATAAGAACTATTAAAACAATTTAAACAATGCACAACCTTGGAGAATATTAGCATTCAAAGGCTTTAATAAAAAGTCATGTTTTAACTTGGCACCAAAATGAAGCCAGCATTGGCGCCAGTCAGGCCCCCAAGGGGAGAGTAGTGCCATCACAGAGAAAGCCCTCTCCCACATCCCACCATAATGTGTGCCTCACAGTTGGGACACAGAGGACGGCTCCTCCAACAGTTCTCAAATCTCAGGCAGGCATATATCGGGAGAGGCGCTCCCTCAAATACTGAGATCCCAAACCATTCAGGGCTTTAAATGTCTTTGCCAATACCTTGAATTCCGACTGGAAGTATATAGGCAGCCAATGCAATTTCTTTTAAGACAGATGTTATATGGTCTTCATAGGTTGTTCCAGTGAGCAGTCCAGCTTTTGCATTTTGCACTAGTTGCAACTTCCAAGTCATCTTCAAGGGGAGCCCCACATTGCAGTAGTCTATTGCAGTAGTGCATTGCAGTAGTCTAATCGGGAAGTTACCAGCACATGGACTACTGTGGCTAGGTTGTCCCTGTCCAGGAAAGGTTGTAGCTGGCGGATCAGCCAAAGCTGACCCCAAGTACTCCGGGCCACAGAGTCCATCTGGGCCTCCAGTGACAAAGATTGATTTAGGAGTACTCCCAAGCTACACACCTGCTCCCTCAGAGGGAGTGGAACCCCATCCAGAACAGATCGTTTACCCAATTCCTGAACTTGGAAATCACCAATCCACAGAGCTTCCATCTTACCAGGATTGAGTTTCAGTTTATTAGACCTCATCCAGCCCATTACAGCCTCCAGGCACTGATCATGCACCTTCACCGTGCCGGCTGGCTCTACAGACAAGGAGAAGCACTGATGACACCTGACTCCAAAACCCCTAATGACCTCACCCAACGGCTTCATATAGAAGGGAAAGCATATGAAAAAGGACTGAAAGGATTCCAAGGTATGGGTAGCTGGATACATATCTTAGCTACTTATGAGTGTGATCCTATCCAGATCCCCAGCAGCCTCTGAACTTGACGTCCATCCTATGCACAGCAGGAGGAACGTAGAGGCAATCTGCATTTTAGTTAGACGAGCAATGTCACGTATCGAGCTGAGGCATTGGGGAGTGGGAGGCAAGGAGGCTGGGGCAGCCGGAGGAATGTTTGGGAGCTGATCGCCCTGGTCTCTTCCCTTCCCTGCCCACAGAACTGCCCCTTTCTCTCCTCTCTTGAGTTCAGGTTTGTGAGCTCATAGATGCAGCCACTGTGGTTCTCTCCGCTGCAAGGGGGAGGAGGTGGGGAGGTTGGATTCCTAGATCCAAGGTCGGAGTGGTGACTCTGACCTTGGATCCAGGAATCTGAACTATCCTCCAGTCCCCCAGATGCTGTCTAGGATTGCTCTCTAAGTTGATAATTGGAAAGTCAATACATTGTATGCTTTGGAGCATCACAGAATGGCAAGTTCTGGTTTTAGTTGTGAAGCCAGCAGGCATGTAGTCAACTGACCTACAGGAATACTATGTGGTTAGGCTTGATATAAAGTAAAGGGAAATTTCTCTGTGAAAACTGCCTTAGGCCAAGGAAAAGTTCCAACTGTGGCTGATTCAGTGAAGCAAATGGGAGGATGCCGGTGTGATAATGGGCTTCCCATCCTAAGGCAAATAAATGATGATTTTTTTCATACACATAAACAGAAATGTTGTGCTGTAGTTCAGTATCTTGTAAATTTTACAGCCTATCTACTTCCTACAGTCTATGCAAATGAGGGATGCACAACCCATGACCTTTGGCAACAGATGCCCCCCCCCCATGAGATGCAGTCCCCAGGGTGCCATGACACTCCCACTGCAACTGAATCCCACCCCCCACCTCAGGGGGACACACACACACACACCGATATAGTTTCTAAGATTGCTGATTGTCTGTTGCTAGTAGCAGTGGTTTGGAAGAGAGCAGTTGCAGGGTGGATCAGGTGAAAGACTCTCCCTTCCCTTTCCTGATCTTGCTTCTGAGACTGCTGTTTCCTGCTGCCAGCAGAGGTGGGAAAACAGCTATTTTAGTGGAGATTAGGGGTAGGTGGGCGTAAGAGGTGAAAGCGTCTCCCAACGACGCCCACCACCACCAGCAATTCTGAGATAACTGTTCTCCCGCTACTAGCAGTGGTGGAGGAACAGTAATCTCCAATGAGATAGTTGGGGAAAGGGAGATGACGTCACCTCATTCATGCGCCAGGAATCCTTAAATCTTAGCAAGCAGAGAGGCAGTTGGGAGGGATTATGGAAACAAAGAGCGTTGAGAAATATGTCAGTAAGAATAAAAGAGAATTATTTTAAAATTGTATGGAGGTGGTACCTAACTCCGGTTAGATTGAATAAGATAAACAATCAGCAATCAGAAAATTGTTGGAGAGGTTGTGGGGTTAAAGGAACGTATTTGCATATGTGGTGGGAATGTAACTATGTTCAGAAATTGTGGAAGATGGTGTTTTTGGAGATTGAAGAAATTGTGGAAATGAAGATAGAACGAACACCAAAAGTTGCATTGCTGTCACTATTTGAAGAAGATTTTAAATGTAAAAAGGAAATTAAGGAACTGATAACGAATTTGTTGATTGCAGCAAGATTGATTGTAGCTAGGAACTGGAAGATTCAAGGGGAATATTGTATTGAAGAATGGTATAAAGAAGTATGGGATATAGCTATTAATGATAAATTGACAAGTAATATTAAATGGAGAAGAGGTATAGCTAAATCAAATGATTTTGAAGGAATTTGGAAACAGTTCCTAATATTTGTGTTTTCTAAAGGAAGTGGGAAACCACCAGCAGAAGGAAGTATGAGATTCTGGAATCAGGAATGAGATCCCGAGGTGGGGGGTGCACTTGTATGTTAATTTTGATTATGTTATTAAGATAAGATACTATGTATTCAACATTTCAACATTATGTAGTATGTTGTTGTTGTTGTTTTTATGTGAAAATGTAAATGTGTATGTTTAAGTATTGTAGAAAAAATAAATAAAAATAAAAATAAAAAAAGCAAGCAGAGAGGGGAGGTTTAAACTTTCCCATCCATGCCCTGTGGGCTGTGTATGTGTGTGTGTGTGAGAGAGAGTGTTAGTGTGTGTAAGAGTTTGTCTGTGCACATATGTGTGTGTGTGTGTGTGTGTGTGCGCGCAATTGTATATGACCCTCACACACACACACACACACACACAGCCATGACCACACATGGCCTACGGGGCGCCCCAACAGTTGGGCACCCCTGATCTAAGTGCTGTCTTTTTATAAGTGCCTCTTACGCTGCTGAGGTTCAGGTGAAATTTAAAGGCAAATCAAAATGTACAGTAAGTATACTTTTTTAAACCCCAAGGAGGTAAGTGGTTTCAGTCCAAGGTGACTGATTTAGAACAGGACCTAGAACTCCAGTAATATGGTGAACATAAGCTGTTACCCAGAAAAGCTTGATATGTCATTTGAAGTCAAATGAGTGTCAAATGCAGCAACAGTGCTGCCTGGCAAAATGCTTCGGCTTTAGGTCCTTCATTTTGAAACAAAAGTTGCCTCGAAGGGAAAAAAAATACATGGCAATAACTTTGAAACCCGTTTTTCCATAACTCATTCTCATATAAGAGTTTACGTTCTTTTTATCCACTCACTGTATACATGTACAATGAACAAGGCTTGCTAATCATTCCACCCTCCAACTCCACCCCCACCACGCACCATTCCGCTAATTGTGTCACCAACGTGGATGTGAATTGCTTAGCATATTCCTGGCCTTGCAACAGTAGCTAAGCAGAGGAAGATTTGCAGTCGACGGTGTGGATAAAACTACTGGTTGGAAGTGGTTTGATGTTTCATGCAATGCTGGCACAGTGAAAGTCAACCAGAGGGATAGGTTATTTTAATTTATATGTTAGGCTTCACTAGGATTAAGGTTTTAATAGTCTGATGACCTGCTGTGGCTTGAAGCTCTTGGATGGTTTTAAATTCCAAAGAGTGTAAGGAGGGTATCTAAGCAAACAGCCTTCGCTAAGTTGATATGCTGAATAGAAGAGTAGATATGCTATAACAGGAGAAATAACTCCGTTGAACTGCATGATTTTTATACTCCCCAAATCACGTTTGATATAATAAATGCATTTGCATTTCTTGTCTTTTCAAGAATTTCAAAATATTAGTCACTTGCATTTTGTGCAAAGTATATCATAACATATATATTTATTCTAAGAAGATCAGCAGTACCAATTTTAATGTGCTTTAATCTGCTTAAGCATCGTAATATTAGGGACTCATATAGAGCCTGTTTTAATACTTAATGTGGCACAAACTTCCAAGGTGAACTAAAAAAAAGGAATAAATTAAAACTCAAAGACAGCATTTGTATACTGGGGGAGACTTTGTGAGGGAGGAAGAAATGCCTGCCACATGCAATTAAAATTTCCTGTTGTGGGAGTTGGTTTTAAAGCACTGACCTTTCAGAGGATGCCTGTTCAAGCTGAACATGTATGATTGAACTGGTTTCTACAGTTTTAGTACCAGAGAGATCAGACAAAGATCACAAGGCACTTGGCGCAAAATGAATGACAAATATTCAGAATGAGAACTATTCTGCAGCGATCACCTACAGGGTCATCTCAGGCTAGGCCTTTCCTGCAGCTTCATTTCTTTCTTATAATTTACAGGATACCTGCATGCAGTCTCATATCTTGCAAAATACAAATACATGGAACATATAGGACAACTCTGTACAACATGGACTGGAATGTACTTTACAAAAGCTGAACCTACAGATGGGTACACAGGCAATTATAACATGCTTTGCACTCTTGACACATCAGTGAGAGGAGCTAGGCCAGGACTCTTCTTCCTACTTTTTCACAGGCATGGGACATGGCAATGGCACCGCATCCCCACATTGCAATTCTAAAGTGCCACAGTGCCAGGAAGGCTGTGTCACATGCTTCTTTTGAACACCTCTATAGGCTCTAAGAAACCCAGACAGATTCCACTGCCAGATATAGGGACAAGCCAAGTAAGCCATGGCTTAGGGCCTCACATTATGAGGGGCCTCTAAATTTGTTGGAGGTAACTCTGGCCTTAGCTAGACCTAAGGTTTATCCAGGGATCATCCCGGGGTCATCCCTGCCTGCTCCCAGGATATCCTGTGTGTCATTTACATGAACAGGGATGACCCCGGGACAATCCCAGGATAAACCTTAGGTCTAGCTAAGGCCTAAGATTGTATTATAATTGAAATCGCTTAGGCTTAAATATGTTGGAAATGCTGGTGTGACTTACAACAGAGTTGCCTTATATAGAGAAAGCGTGGCAACATAGCATTTAGTGTTGGAAGGAATAAGCACAAACTAGAGCCAGTTCAGATCAACTTACTTTATTAGTGCTCTTATACGCATTTTCCGAGAAGCCTATCTAACACTGTTTAACTACAAGTGCCAGGTTGCCCCTGCTTTTAGGGGGAAAAACTATGCTTTGGCTGCTATGGGATGGCATTGGGTAAGCAGCCACTTGGCTTGCTGGGCCTACATCCCCCCTCTTGCCCAGCTTCCGGCAATCAATGGGAGGTCACCTTCTGCTTGAGAATGCCCCCAGCATGGCGCTGGAGCAAGGACAAATGGCAAAAGAGCTGTGCAGACTTCACTCCGGCAGGAAAAGTCCCTGACTTTTCTGCAGTAAATCTTCATCTCTTTGCCCCACAGGGGCAGCGAATCGGTTGCTGCATCATATAACCAACGCAGTGCTGATTCACAGCCACTGCGGGGCAAAGACAGCAACCCTCAGTCTCATGCCACTTTTACTAATTCTTCAATTCTCTCTTTTACCCTCCACAAAGCTCGTTTCGCCTTCACTCCTCTTTCCTCTATTTATGACAGAACATTTACTTTCTTCCCTCCCTCTCATTCAGCAATGTCTCCTTCTCTTCTCTCTCTGCACTGCACACCAGCCTCATTTCCATTAAAAACCAAATAACACAAACAAGGCTTTTAGCTGTATTTTAGTATTGAGTCTGCATTGCTTCACTGTATTCCACAAAAGCAGAAATGCCTGTTCTTGTGAAAATCAATTATTCTGATGAAATCTGAAGCTTGGTACTGAATGCTTTCACAACAACAGCTCAGTTTACCACTACAGTGCACTGCTGTTGTGCTGACCTTCCACTTCTGTTTCACAGCTGGACTATAAAACCAGGTGAGAAGACAATATGGAGCTCCGCTGTCAACAAGGGCTCCTAATCCCACTTTAGGCTGCAGGGAAATGGTGCTTCCCCCACCCTTCCTCCTGAGCTATTTAATGTCTCTGTAGGTAAAGATAAGTATGGATTTTACTTGCCTCCACCGTGGTTGCATAAATACAAACACATTAACTTGTAGCAAAGCAGGACTCTCTTTTGGGTGGAAAAAAAAAGGTTCATATCCTTTTTATACAAACTAGGTAGCAATCCCATGTGCACTTACTTCAGCGTTAAGTCCCACTAAACCCAGTGGAATTTGCTTCCAAGAAAACGTGCTTAGGATGAAGCTGCACATTTACTAGAGGAGCAAAAACAATGTTTGCTCAACATATAAATATGTTTGCATTTACACTATAATGTTCTATTTAGTAACAGTACAAAACTTCAGAAGACATTTCTTGAACACTGTGGGTTAGATCCAGATTTAGGCATGCGTGGCCGGCAGAAAGGCACTTTCCCACCACCTCCTGCACACAGCAGCTCTTCCAGGCAGCTCTTGCTGAGCTGTAGTGCTAGTGGTTGAAGGGCGGACACACACACACCGACTGTGGAATGACTTCCCTTTGGAGGCCCAACTGGCGCCAAAGCTGACTTTATTCCAGTGCCAAGTAAAAACATTGCTTTTTAACAAAGCCTTTGATGGTTAAATTCACCAAGCTTGCACATTGTTTTAACTGTTTTGTTTTACTGCTTTTAAATTCTATACTGGTTTTAGCTTGATTAATGTTTTAATCTGTTTTTAGCTGTGTATATTTACTGTTTTATATTGTATAATTTTATCTGTACGCCACCCTGAGATCCTAGTGATATAGGGCGGGATACAAATGTTTTAATAAATAAATAAATTAAACGGCTAAACACACTTTCTGTGAATAGGGCAGATCCCAGACTCAACCCCACATTGTGTGTGTGTGTGTGTGTGTGTGCAGAACAATCCCATATTCCAGTTACATTTGCTGGGTGGGAAACAGTTAACTCCTAAGTAGCTGTGCCCCACTGCAATCACACCTTGCACTGGTGCAGCCACTTGGCTCATCCTATGTATGTTGACTCAAAGGATGTCCTACCAAATTCATCGGACTTACTCCTAAGAAAATGTGCCCAAGATTGCAGCCTTAGCTGCACCAGTCCAATAATACTAGTCCAATAATACTAGTCTAGGATCTTACAAAACTCAGAAATCTGTAAAAGTAAAGAAAAAAAGAATAGTGCTGAATTTGGTTATAATTTTGTTCAGATTGTCTTAGTACTTGCAATTCTCTTAGATAAAATGCGATTGGTATTGTTTTAAAGAAATGAGTGAAAATGGAACACAGGGGTGAGGAACAGAGGAGGCACCAGCGGCTAATCCCAACACAGAGAAAGCGCAGGGTTTCTGCTGGCCATTCGGCTCCCGGGGCCCACCCCTTGGCCTCTGTCTGGGTGGATGGCACTCAATCAGGGCCCACCTTTGCCACGCTGCCAGAGCGAGGTTAGACAGCGGATGTGCAGCATTCACCTCGCTCTGGCAAGAGTTGGGATAAATCCCCAAATTTTTAAACTTGCAGCTTAGTGGGAAAGCTCCATGATAGCTGTGAGGTCGCTGCTGCATTCTTTGTATAGAAAACAACAGAATGACATTTAATAAGGATAAATGACAAGTTCTACACCTAGGAAAAAGAAACCAAATGCACAGTTACAAGATGGGGAAAACTTGGCTCAGTAATACTACAAGCAAGAAGGATCTTGGAATTGTTGTAGATCACAAGATGAATATGTGCCAACAGAGTGATGTGGCTGCAAAAAAAACCCAAATGCTATTTTGGTAGGGTGACCATATGAAAAGGAGGACAGGGCTCCTGTATCTTTAATAGTTGCATAGAAAAGGGAATTTCAGCAGGTATCGATGCAGTGCTAAATACAGGAGGGCGAAGGTGTCATGAATCAAATGCCCCTACAGTAATCATTAGTCAGCACAAAGAACAATCCCCTCCTGAACTAGTTAGATCTACATGGAAGATAGATCCCAAGTAGACCAGCAGCCAATCATAGCACAACACTGGAGTACTTAAAATGAAGCAGGGGATCACAGCTCACACATCGCAATATGTAGCATCAACAAGCTACACCAAAGCACCAGGGTCAGGAATGGAAATGTTATGATGGGAACATGGATGATGTGACACCCACCCTTCACTTGGTTTACTCTGAATCACTCTTCTTTGTTCTCGAACCCAAAGGACCCAGCTTGGGTGCATTCATCAGAGTTTTGGGATGCTAAAGCTGTCCCTGTGGCATGCCTACTTCTGCTTAGGTCCCACAGCTATACAGATCTGCCCCCTTGCCCCAAATTTCTCCCTTCCGCTGCCACCATAGATCGACCTGTACCCTCCCCAGGTACTCCAATGACCACACCAGGTGTAAATGAATGTAATTTAATAAGACATAAATGCAGATTTGAAAGCTTAATGGTTTCTCTCAGTATACAAGCATAACAGTTTCCAATGGTAATTTCTCTTCTATGTTTCACAATATAACTTAAGGTTCTCCTACCTACTCTACCCCTTCTAAACTACACTATTCTCTCTCCCACACTCTAATCCACCGAAACAACAAACACGCAGACCCTTCCTATCTCTCATTTACTCTCATCTCAAAGCATTCCTCTACATACAGTACCTTCTCTCCTCAGCAGCAGCATATATATCACACAGTCCTCCGACTCCTCCCCTTCTCACAGCCAATCCAGACGCTCCACACAAACATCCAATCAGCACTCTCCTTCCATCCAGCACTCACTCCCCCCTCTATGGCTTCATACTTACCATTCTGCTACAAACACACAGTGAGTACTTTCTTTAAACTCTGCAAACCTTAACAAACTTTCATATTACACCTAACAACATAGCTACATGCAGTAAAACATCACAGATGAGATGGGCACACTCTGAACATGTTACACACTCTCAACTCACAGAACAATAGTTGAGACTAGAGGGCATATTACATAAGTGTCAACAGCAGGGTGCAACATGCTGACCCTATTCAGGCATTCTGAAGTGTGTAGATTCTACATGGGAGGAAGGGTAGTGGGAGCAAGTGTGATAGCTCTGCCCCCCCCCCCCCGCCCCTGGTATCACGTAGAGGGTGACTGTGTGGAGCAGAGAGTCCCCTGTATCCATAGAAGCTCTCCGCATGATTTTAAAGCCCTGATTTTCCAAAGTCAGACAGTGAAGTCAGCCAGGTCAAGTAAAGAACTCAGGCTGAAGTCAGTCAGTTCACAGTGAGTCAACAAATCAGGTTAAGGAAAGCCAGTTAACTACTGGTTTATTCCTGGCCATTTCAGGCAATCAGAAGCACAGATGGCTACATTAATGGAGCTTGAGAAAGATGTTACTGCAGCAAAGGATTAGAGTCAATTGAGGGCTCAGAAAGCTGGCAGAGCCTGGTCTTCTCATGGCCCCACCCCCATTAGATGGAGTTTGCAATCCTTAAAAACCTTGGGTGAACTACTTGTCTTTTGACTCCCCAGGCCCTCACAGCAAGCATTATATGACTAGCTACATCCTCCATGGGAGCCATTTTGTGGGGGTGCCCCCAGCAGTTTCTCAAATTCCCAAATGCGCTCACGGGTCAAAAAAGGTTGGGGACCCCTGCAGTACAGTACAGGAATGAGGGGGTTGAGCCAAAGGATTTACAGAAAAGGTGAGTTTTGCAGAGGGATTTGAATAAAAGAGAGATGGCACCTCACAAATGTTCTAAGAGGCAGTTCTGAAAATATGGAACTATTAAAAACAGCTATGCTGCCATGGTACTTCATTAAGAGCCTCACTCTCCTCCTGTAATCAGTTAATCAATCAATCAATCAATCAATCAATCATAAATTCTTTCTGATACAACCACTTCTCCTGTTCTTGTGTCCAAGCTGGACAGCTACATCAATTGTTCCATTTTGTAACTGTCAGGCTAAGTTCATTAGGTAACCAAACCATACAGTATCAATTTACACCTTTCTCCCAATGATACCTTACCATGAAATCCCATCATTAAACAACAGCTCCAGCAACACAAGGTGGGCCTACAGCATCCAGAGAACCGGATAATGCTGAGGACAGCATGAAATTTGTCTGAGGCCTGCGTGCACCCCTCGGGCACAGGTTCCCCAGCCCTGTACTATAGTGTAGCAGCAATCCCTTTGAACTGCAGCTATTCCCACAATCGACATGGCACTTTTTGGAGCAGCTGAGATTTCAGGAATTGTTGTAATCCCCTGTCAATATGTATGCATTTGGTAATAGATGCTCAATGAAAGGTATGGGCATTAGAATCTGACTTTCCAGGAAAGCAATACTTCCTTGTACAGCATTATATATGAGCTATTAAATATAATATTCATAAAATGAAGAGTGCTTCAAAACATTCATTATCTAATAGATACACACAAACTCCTCTCTCTACGCGGATAATGTCCCAACAAAAACTGGTCTGGCAAGTATTATAATCTTAAATAGCATTTACACTGTGGCTGAACACAGCATGTGGCAAAATGATACAGCACTGTGAACAAATACATATGGTTGCTTGAGCCAAACTTTTAGAATGGATGAACCGATTTTCTAGGCCTTGGTTTAATGGAGTAGAAATGAGCTAAAAGGCAACCAAATCACTGTACCTATGCTGGAAACAGGCGGCTTTGAGTGAACTTACTAATATCAAGTGCTGTGCTTAAAACAATATAAAAGCAGATCACAGGTCTTGCCGCCAATGAATGCTTCACCTCCAGTTCTTTCCCTTTACTGTCTTCAGTCCCAAACTGAACACTGTAGAGGTGAAACACAAAGGTAAAAGCAAGAGCTCCGTCTTTTTCACTCTGAAATCGATGGACAGAAAGAGCACATTAACCAAGAGGTTAATAAAAAGAGGCTGCCCTGGACAGTAACATAAAGAGCTCTGATATATCTTCCTTCTACCAAAGAGCGGTTCGTAATGCCAATTTTCCCTGAGACCTGCAATAGGTTTTCCCAGTATAGATCTGCGTCATCTCACTTTTTGCCTTGTTCCAATTTTATGTTTGCATTTTATTTTCTCATTTCCTGCCTACTACTCCCCTGTTCCCCTTTCCTAGCTTGATGTTTACAGAGACCTTTACCAGAATTGCAGGGTTTGGAGAGTTTCTTTTTCTCTCTCTTTGTAGCAATGCCCACACTTCTTTCTCGGGGAATAGACAAGTTTACCTGGAATATAAAAAGCTAATACAACCTTTTGCTCATCAACAAAGTATGTCTTCTTGTAGCCAGGAATAAGTTAATAAAACAGGGGGAAAGCTTGCTGCCTTTTTTTTTTCTCAAAAGAAAGCTCCTTGGGGTTATAAACGAACAATGTTGTTTTTTCTTCCCAGCGTGCAAGGATTTAATTAAGTGATAACAGTCACCTTGGGGTGGCTGCACAAGGCAATAATATCTAGGTGAAGAAAAATGCTGAAGAGAGTTGAGTACAGTCAATTTATCTTCAGAGAAGGCAATAAATGAACAAAGCATAGGTATTTGGCTGATTGTTTTGGAATGTTTCCATTACTGATAAGTATCAAAATAAAAAAGGACAGAGATTTGGTATTTTCAGTATCTGAAATGTATTAAATACAGGAGGAAAGGAAGGAAGGAATCAGCATGAGGTCATGTTCTGGAGTTCTAATTGCAATTTGTTTGGTAATTATTCAAACTAAACACAGAACAAGGGGATTTTAATATTGACACAAAGGACAGAACAATGGCCAACTCCTACATTTATAGAAAGTAGACAATATGGAATGGATTTCAGTAGGGATGGGGGAAGAAGGGGGAAGTGGAGAAGAAAAACAAAAACCTGATGCAATATAAGCATATACTGTATCCCTCTGGCCGGTGGTCATGACTTAAAGAATGTGAAAGTTGTGTATAGGAGTAGCTGTGAAATGAGTAATATGCTCAATTATCAAGAAAGGTCTGTGTTTTGCCATTTGTTTTGTGGTGAGTAGGAGGAAGGAAATAGAGGTGAAAGAAAGAATAAAGGTGGCTGGAGAGAAGCTTTTTCTCCAGATCTCCCAAGTGGTGATTGTGGAAAGAGTTATCTTCCATTTGTTTTTAAATGTTTAAAGCTGTTCCATATACTCCTCATGCAATTTTCATCTGCTCATTTCTCTTTGTTCCCCTAACTTTCCAGACTTTGAAACACGGCTCGTGTTCAGGTATGAAGGATGTAGCCCTTAGAAACCATGCGTATTCACATGGAAATAGCTTGTAAGTACCATCAGCTGTGAGTGACAACAAACTATTTTCTGTTTAATTAGGGGGTATGGTATATTTAATTTTATTTACAGCATGTCCTGTCTGCCCTATAAGAAAAGAGACATCAGGGTAGTCTACAACTTAAAAATACAACCAGTTTAAAATTCAATAACTATAACAATAAAATATAATGCAGCAGAAAACTTGAGAAGCAGAAAATAAAAGTGGAATAAACCAGATGTAATAGTTTAGCAGTGCCATCCTATGCCCATTTACTCAGCAGTAAGTCTCACTGTATTCAATGGGGCTTTCTCCCTAGCATGTTTGTTTAGGATTGTAGCCTAAAACAGATTTAAAAGTGTGGGAAAATAAAAAGGTCTTTGCTTGGCACTGACATGAGAACAAGGTGTCAGTTGAGTCTTGTTGGGTAAAGCATTCCATAACAAGGGTGTCACTATTGAAAAGGCCCATTCATCAATAACCATGTCCAGTTTACTGGCGGGGGGGGGGGACACCAAGAGAAGGTCCTCCAAAGAAGGTTTCAGGGTCTGGCTTGGTAAATGTGGGGAGAGGTAATTGTTCTGGTATCCTGGTCCCAAGATGTGAAGGGTCTTAAGGGTCAAAGCAAGCCTTTTGAATTGGACCTAGAAACATATAGAAGCCAGTGGAGATGGCAAGGCACTGGCATAATGTGTTCATAACACACAATCCCAGTTAGCAATCTCACAGCCTTATCATGGATAATTTTTAAAGGAAATCCACTGCAGTAATCCAAATGGGAGGCAACTGAGGAATGGATGTCTGAAGCAAAGCTATCTCTGTCCATGTATGAGAAGTGTGTGTGTGTGTGTGTGTGTGTGTGTGTGTGTGAAAACGCAACAGATTTTTTTTTGGTTCAGGCCTCTGGATTTTGTTCCATTTCTCCCTGCTGGCATCAACTTGATCTGTAGTGAGTTGAGCCAATGTGTGTTTTTAATGGTGGCAATATGCTTTTTTTTGTTGGGGGTGGGTGACTTGAAATTTGCACAAATGCTGTTGTAATTTGATTTTAAAAATATTATTGGAGATCTTGCACAAGTGCACATGATCTGCAGAGACATATTCCCCTCTTGTCAATATCCTTGTTAGTTTCATCCTCTCTACACACTACTACATTTAACCCAGCCAAGCCATATTCTGTACTTGTCAGATAACTTGTCAATTTCACACGCACCTATTCCCTGGAGGATGAATGGGGCTACATAGCACACAGGCAGACTTGCAATTGTGCATATTTCTGCAAGATCACAATTTTTAAAAACATTTTTATTAAACCGTTTGTGGGAATTTCAAGATTCCTCCCCTGCCAAAATTGTGTAAATTACAATTTGCACAAATTGTAGAACCTGGGGAAAATGCTCAAAATGTTTCTGGAATCAGGAAAAAAAACCCTACTGTAGTCTGCTGCTGCTTATCAGAACAGAAACTCCATGGAATCCCATTGGGCTTGAATTAATAGAATTCTCAGTGTCGTATATTTATTTATTTTATTTATTTATTACATTTATATATCGCCCCACAGCTGAAGCTCACTGGGCGGTTTACAACAATTAAAAATAGTAAACATTAAAAGTATACAAAAATTTAAAAAACATAAAAACAGTATAAAAACAACAGTATCCATTTAAAAACAACAATTCTGGGGTCCATTAAAAACAAACTTAACGTTGTTAAATGCTGTTAAAATGCCTGGGAGAAGAGAAAAGTCTTGACCTGGCGCCAAAAAGATAACAATGTTGGCGCCAGGCGAGCCTTATCGGGAAGAACATTCCACAGTCGGGGGGCAACCACTGAGAAGGCCCTCTCCCTTGTTGCCATCCTCCAAGCTTCCCTCGGAGTAGGCACTCGGAGGAGGACCTTAGATGTTGAGCGCAGTGTACGGGTAGGTTCATGTTGGGAGAGGCGTTCCATCAGGTATTGCGGTCCCAAGCCATGTAGGGCTTTATAGGTTAAGACCAGCACCTTGAATTGGGCTCGGAAACATATAGGCAGCCAATGCAAGCAGGCCAGAATCGGTGTTATATGCTCAAACCTCCCTGTTCCAGCTGTCAATCTGGCCGCCGCATTTTGCACAAGCTGCAGCTTCCGGACCGTCTTCAAAGGCTACCCCATGTAGAGGGCATTGCAATAATCTAATTTGGAAGTTACCAGAGTATGGACAACTGAAGCTAGGTTATCCCTGTCCAGATAGGGGCGTAGCTGGGCCACCAGTCGGAGTTGGTAGAAAGCACTCCGTGCCACCGAGGCCACCTGAGCCTCAAGTGACAAAGATGGTTCTAGGAGAACCCCCAAGCTATGAACCTGCTCCTTCAGGGGGAGTGCAACCCCATCCAGAACCGGTTGAACGCCCCCCATCCAATCAGAGGAACCACCCACCAGCAGCATCTCAGTCTTGTCTGGATTGAGTTTCAGTTTATTAGCCCTCATCCAGTCTATTGTCGCAGCGAAGCACCGGTTCAGCACATCCAAAGCTACACCTGATGAGGATGAAAAGGAGCAGTAGAGCTGCGTGTCGTCAGCGTACTGATGACAGCGCACTCCAAAACTCCGGATGACCGCACCCAACGGTTTCATGTACATGTTAAACAGCATGGGGGACAAGACTGACCCCTGCAGAACCCCATACTGGAGAGTCCACGGGGCCGAGCAATGTCCCCCAAGCACCACCTTCTGGAGCCATCCTGCTAAGTAGGAGCGGAACCACTGCAATGCAGTGCCCCCCACTCCCAACTCAACCAGACGTTCCAGAAGGATACCATGGTCGATGGTATCGAAAGCCGCTGAGAGGTCAAGGAGAATCAACAGAGTCACACTCCCCCTGTCTTTCTCCCGACATAGGTCATCATACAGGGCGACCAAGGCTGTTTCCGTGCCAAAGTCAGGCCTGAAACCCGATTGAAATGGATCCAGATAATCAGTCTCATCCAAGAGTGTCTGGAGCTGGCCCGCCACCCCCCACTCAAGGACCTTGCCCAGGAATGGAACATTTGCTACCGGCCTGTAGTTACTAAGATTTTCCGGGTCCAAGGAAGTTTTCTTCAGGAGTGGTCTCACTACCGCCTCTTTCAGACGGTCTGGGACCACTCCCTCTCGTAGAGAGGCATTAATCACCTCCTTGGCCCAGCCGGCTGTTCCATCCCTACTAGCTTTTATTAGCCAAGAGGGGCAAGGATCCAGTACAGAGGTGGATCCTTACCCATATAGGTTTGCTGGCATAGCAGCTGAAGTTGCTAGAAGATGCTATGAGCCACTTGTGTCTCTAGAGACAAAGATGAATCAATGAACATCCCAAAACTATGAACTCTAAAACTGTTCGGATGAGAGCAATCCCCCTCCAAAACAGGTTGAATGCCACTAGCTTGGACAGATGAGCCACCAACTAGCAGTGCCATGTCTTGGCTGGACTAAGTTTATTGGCCTTCATCCAGTCCATTGCATTTCCAGTATGATACAGTCTTGCTCCTTAAAAATTAATGGGAAATCAACTGCACCAGCCTTTTCCCTCCTGGCCATCCATAAATAGTACATCATTTGCCAGCTCCTAACTATGTTGATGCCACTGGATGATCTACTTTGATGTCAAAGCAGGGATTCGCAAACCACAGGAGTCATTCCCTCTCCAAGCTGCTATTGGCTTAACTGCTCTGACACAACAGAGAAGCTAGACAGCGTAGGGTCATGGCCTTTCAAATTTCACCATTTTAGTGAGACTGACCAAGTTGCTCTGGAGTTATGGGAAGATGACACTTGCTGCTTATGCATGAAATAGGTGACCATTCCACCAAACCAAATAATACATTGTCCTGTTTAATAATTGGCATTATCATCCCATTTTAGGCATTGTATTAATTCCAGATGCACTATTCATCTGGAGAAGGAAAAAGACTAGAAAGCTACTCTTGTGTAAAGTGCCTATTGCTTGAATATCTGATCTAAGCAATGTGTACCTCAAGTTCATATTCTATCATGACCAGTATGAAAGGAAAGAGTTTGCTTATTTATTACATCAATTTATATACCTATTTGCAGTGGGCTATCAAAATGCTTTACAGAAATGATAAAAACATAAATATAACAATAAAAGCAGATCAAATAATCACAAGTTAGCTATAACCTCACTGACTGGGTCGCTTTTAAGAAAAGCAGATGTCTAAAAATCAAGACTGAAGATACCTGCCTAATCTCAATGAGGACGGAGTTCCTGAGGGCACGTACTCCTGAGGTAATATGTCCTGAGCATGTGGCATTGTCAGAAGTACTCCTCCTGATGACTGCAAGGACTGGGTGGGAACATAAGGACATATTCAGAAACAATAGGAGAAAAGAATGGCAAACTATTTAGAACTACTAGGCCAGTCAAGGTAACAATACTTGGTGGTTGTTTTTTCATTGAGACAATAAAAGTGCAACACTGATACACTGCATGTATCCACAAAAGAATGCAGTGAAATGCATGGGAAAGTGTGTGTTGTTTCCCCTGCCATTTGAGTGTGTACGTCCCAAAGCAAAGAGGCATTAATTCTATAACAAGTTGTTGTTGTTGTTTAGAAAGTATCATTTCCCCGGTTTATCCACAATGAATTTAGACCTTCTGAGAAGAAAAAAGATCACACAAATATGATATGGCCATGTGATATTTCAGCTAAATTCCAGCAAGTGTAATATAGAACTGTTGTTCCAGAATTTATTTTTAAGTTAGGTACATTAGAAATACCAGAGGAATAAATTAGTTTGTCAATCGAGATAAAATATTTTTTTAAAGTCAGGATATAGTTATTTAAGCTAAGGAAGACAGAAAACATAATACTCTTCACATGAATTAAAAAACCCCACACATGCCAGATTTCATGCCAACATGACTCTCTGAACTACATTTTACTGAAAGCTGATTCACATATGCATGCCAATTACTAATTTAATCATAAACCATCCAATGGTCTGAAGATCTTACTGCTCTTGCTGCATCGGAAGGTATATCCTATAGTCATCATTTTCATCTGCTCACTAACCATTTACTGCGAAAGGGTTAGCGGCCTAACCATGGCTTAGTGTGTTGTCTGAACAGGCCCATAGTGTAATGGCAGTACAAACACATGACTTTTCCTTGGTGACCATTTCCACAATCAGTTGTGAATCATCACACGCAGAATAATAAAATCACATTCCTGAATATGCAAATTGGCTTTAAATCCTGAATTTACTCTGTGTCTCCTCTGAATGAATGCTTGGAGGCAGTAATGGGCTGGATGAGGAAAAGCAAACTGAAGCTCAATCCAGACAAGAAGGAGATGCTTACTGTCAAGGGTCCTAACCTG
Organism: Elgaria multicarinata webbii; assembly: GCF_023053635.1. Lineage (NCBI taxonomy): Eukaryota > Metazoa > Chordata > Lepidosauria > Squamata > Anguidae > Elgaria > Elgaria multicarinata. The sequence continues at coordinate 142,099,218 of NC_086172.1, read as the reverse complement.
GGTTTGGAGGTGTGTCAACCACTTCTGGATGAAGTTATACTCCCCTTGAAAGACTGTGTTCGCAGCTTGGGGGTACTTCTGGATCCAAATGACAGCTCAGATAGAGGATAATGGTGCTGATGATGATTACATTAATATCCCATCTTTTTTCCTCCTTAAGGAACCCAAGGTGGTCTACATAATCCTCCTCGTCTCCATTTTATCCTCACAACAACAACCCTTTGAGGTAGGTTGGGCTGAGAGTCTGTGACTGGCCCAAAGTCGCCCTGTGAGCTTCCATGGCTGAGTAGGGACTAGAACCCAGATCTCCCGACTCCCAGTCCAGCCCTCTAGCCACTACACCACACTGGCTCTCGATAAATGCGACGGCCAGGAGTGCCTATTTTCAGCTTCAGCTGTTATCCCAGCAGTGCCCTTTACTGGATTTGGAAGACCTAAAGACAGTAATGCACGCACTGGTAACCTCGAGGCTTGACTTCTGCAATGTGCTGTACTTATGGCTACCATTGTACCTAGTTTGGAAACTTCAACTAGTTCAAAATAAGGCAGCCAGGTTGGTCACTGGCACACCTAGCGGGGACCATATTACAGCAACATTAAAATCACTCCATTGGCTGCCCATTAGTTTCTGGGCGAAGTGCAAAGTGTTGGTTATTACCTTTAAAGGTTTGGGTCCAGGTTACCTGCGGGATCACCTTCCCCTGTATAATCCACCACACACACTCAGGTCCTCTGGGGAGAATCTACTTCAGTCAACCAAAACTAGTCTGACAACTGTTAGCTTCGGCTATTGGGCAGTATAAAAATGCAATAAATAAATAACCCAGAGAACCTTTTCTTCTGCTTTTCCCAGACTGTGGAATGGCCTGCTGGGAGAGATTCGTCAACTTAACACTCTCTCTGAGTTTAAGACAGCCATAAAGACTAATCTCTTCCAGCAGGCCTACCCAGATGAATTTTAAACCTAAGAATTTTAAGATGTCCTGATGGTTATTTTAATATTGTATCAGTTTTATATGCTCTTTTAATCAGTTTAATGCATTTGATTTATATTGTATTGTTGTACTTAATGTTGTTCCCTGCCTCGATCCAAAGGGAGAGGCAGGTAATAAAATAAAATAAAATAAAATAATAATAATAATAATAATAATAATAATAATAATTACATGACATATCTATTGTTCACCATTTGAATGCTCATCTTTAACCCTAGTTCCCCAATCTATTTCCTTGTACTACAAGGGGGAAATGCTATTAAGAATCTTCTAACCACTACTGAATTTCAGGAGGCTTATATAATCAACTTCCCCATCATCCAGTATCTTTATCTTTTTCTTCCTTCAAATCCCTCCTTAAAGCTTACCTGTAATAGCTTTAGATGTCTAAAAATGCTACAGTGATCACATATTGGTTTATGCAGATAAATATCCTGATTAGGCAGCAGAGTTCCAAATAGGTTGATCGGGAACCAGAAGTGATGACCTTTTGCAAAAGATGCAATTAAGCCAGTTGTGCATGTGAGGCACAACAATTATTTAAATTAGAATTGCTACATCTCTGCTTTTGAATAGGGAATGATACATGATTAAGTAAAACATGCATCATTTGGACACTGGGGATTTTGCTTATCTGTTTTTTGATAAAAGTGCCCTTAACCCCTAAGTCCTCATTCCCAATAGAAGCAATGCCTAACTATCTTCTGACCAATGGGACTGCCATGGGTACTGGCATGGCTCCACTGTATGCCAACATTATGGTTGAGTTTGAACAATGCTTTCTCAGCTCCTGTCCCCTAAACTTTCTATTCTACCCTTTATTATCTGGACTCATAAACAAAGAGGCACTTGAAAAGTTCGTTCAGAACTTCAGTAACTTTCACCCCACCATCAACCTGAGCCTAGACCAATCCACGTGGCAGATTAACTTTCTGGATACTACTGAGCAACTATATAAAGGACGCATAAGCACCATATTAGACAGAAACCTACTGATTGCTACACATACCTACATACTTTCAGCTTCTGCCCAGAGCATGCCACAAATTCCATTGTCTATAGCCAAGCTCTACAACACAAACACATCTGTTCAGACATGGACAGAGACTCACAACTTAGGGATTTACACCAGGCATTTCTTAGATTACAACACCCACCCAATGAAGTGGGGGGGGGAAACACAGATCAACAAGGCAAGAGTGGTACCCAGGAGCAATCTACTACAGAACAGACCTAAAAGAAAAAAAATACAGAAAACCAGTTTTGTCATCTTTAGCTCCTAGTTAAAACCACTGGAACATATCATCAAAAGCCTATCCTGGACAATGACACTTCCCTTTCTCTGCCCTTGGGTGGTGGATCTTTCCCTGCTTAAGACAGCTCCCTAACTGAAAAGAAAAAAAACACCAGTGACAGGCCACATATCAGATTCACAAACTCAGGACTCAGACCCTGCAACACACCCAGAAGCCAACTTTGTCTCCATATCTACTAAAGCAACACTAATAATGTCAGCCACAGCATCACAGCTTCATTCACCTGCTCACCTTCCAATGTGATATATGCTATCATCTGCCAGCAATGCCCTTCTGCATTCGACACAGGACAAGCAAATTACTCTGTTTTCAAAAAGAATAAACCGACAGAAACCTGACATTAGAAACGGCAACCAGTAGAACGTTCCTACACAGCAGTTCACTCTGTCACTGACCCTAAGAGATGGCCATCATGGAACGAAGGAACTTCAATACTGGAAAAAATGTGTGATACCACTGGGGCCAGATCTACACCAAGCCGTATATAGCACTATGAAAGCGGTATGAAAGCGAGATATAAAAGGCAGGAGCCACACTACTACTTTATAGCGGTATTGAATTGCACTGACAACTGTTGGGGCTCATTGACACATACCATATACCGCTTTCATAGCACTTTCATAGTGGAATATCCTGCTTGGTGTAGATGAGCCCTGAATTACAATTCATTAGGAAATTCAATTCTGCCATCTCTGGCTTGAAACTGGAATATTTAAATCATACTATGTATGTTAATTTGTTTACCTATGCCTGGATGTTTAATATCACCAACACTGCTTTGTTAATAGTCATTGTAACTATTCTGTTTTTGCAAAATTATGTTCTTTTCGTATTGCATTTCCCTCTGAACTTGCTCCTCTCCATTTCCATGCAACCATTTCCATGCTCAGTAGTATCCAACCATGTGTGCATATATGCCTGTCTGCCAATTTATGAATTTGAGGAAGTGGACTCTGGTCCACGAAAGTTTATGCCTTAACAAATTTGTTTGTCTTTTTAAGGTGCCATAAGACTCTTTGTTGTTAAAGCCTGAGTAACTGCACTTTCTCACATTCATCTTTTGTGCCCATTCAACTATTTCTCCCCTCCCTCTTTATCCCAAGCAGATCTGGAAATAAACGACCTATTCTGGAGGGGATGCACTCCCTCTTAAGAATCAGGTCTGCAGTTCGGTAGTGCTCTAGGATCAGGCACTATCACAAGTGGCTCAAGTGGCATTTGTGGCTAGGGGTCACAAATGATCAGCTTACAGTGATATAACAGCTACGAATCTGTCAGGTCATGGACAGCTTTGCCACAGTTATTCACTCTCTGTAACCTCTTGGTTGGATTGTGTTCTACCTGGGGCTGCCTTTTGAAAACTGTCCAGAACCTTGTTAGTGCAAAATAGGGCAGCAAGCTTGTTCACAGGAGCTGGATGTTACGATCATATTACACCTGTGCTTTGTCACCTGCACTGGATACCAATCCATTTCTGGGCCAAAGCCCTAACCAGCTTTGGGCCAGGTAACCTAAAGAATCATCTTCTCCTACATTTACCTACCTGCTGCTGCTGCTGCGAGTTTTATTATGGTGCTTTATCCTCTTTCCCTGTTGCTGATTTTCTACTGTATTTAGATTTTATGGTTTTAAGTTCGTATTGTATTATTCTACTTTATTGTGAGCCACCCAGAGAACTTTTGTTATTGTGCAGAAAATAAAATAAAAGGAATATAAGAAAAGGAATAAAATACGGAGCATGGAATTATCTCTCCTTCCCTCTTATGTGAAAGGGCCATGTTCAGTGATGCCAAGTAACAATAATCACAGGAATCCAGGGCAGAGTATATGAAGTTACCTCCATGCTATGCTCACAACAACCTTGTGAAGTAGGTCAGGCTGAGTGACAATAATTTGTGCAAGAATCATCCAGTAAGCCCCCATGTGTGATCTGTTCAGATTTTTAGGGAATGTTTAGATGGGAATTAACGGGTGTGAGCTTGATAGTGGGTAGAAGTACTGTTTTCCCTCGGCCCTGCTCCATTTGTTGCATTAGATGACTGGAGTAAGTCTTATTAGACTCTTTTCCCCTTTAAAATAGATAAAGTATTCTTGTGAGAAGGGAAGAGGGAAGGAGGAACAGGAAAGGGAGTTCAAGTGGCTCAGCTTATTTGGATCCTATCCAAGCCCTAGCAGTCTGCAGTAATGCCGTACCAAGCTAATTTAATAATAGAAGACATGTGGCCAGACTTGAAGGGAGGGGAAGAACAGGAAGACACAAATTGGAAATTGGTTTGAGGTTCGCAACTGTCCCATCAAATAAACCGTTTTGCTCCCAGTGCAGCAGACTGAAATGGAGTCTTGTAGCAGTTCATCCTTTTAATGTGATGAGGCCTTGCCTGCAGCAAGTATAGAGGAGGGCCGGTATCACATCTAAGAGTGGGCATTCCTGAAACAGGAAAGGGGCCTGTGATATTCCGGGTGCAGCTAAATTGTACTCTTTTGGAATTAAAAAAGAAGCAGAGGAACTTTTTTCCTTCATCTTTGGAAAGCCTCATGGATTTGCTCCCTAATTTTGGAAATGGTAAAAAAAAGACTGCAGAGGAAAATGTAAATAAAATATTGTGTAAAGCCAACAGAAGCAGAACATCCGTATCAAGCAACGATCTACTTTAAAGATGAATTACATAGAAGAGAATATATATATTCCGACACTTAAGACATTAAAAGAATAAGATTTGATACAGTACAGGTCACATATGTAAGAGCTAAACCAACTTTAAAAAGATAATGTTAACAATGAAGCATGTATAACCGTTAATCTAGAAAAGCTCTCCAGATGCTAGAATGAATTCTCTTTAAAAAGAGTAGTAAATGCATGAATTTAAATCGGGCTGAAGAACAAAATGATGAGACTTGGCTACATCATAGAATGTGTCACGAATCCAGCTGTCTGCCACTCCCCCATATTACCGCTGCTTAAAAGTGTCTTCACAATTGAGAGAGACAGCGTTTTGCTCATTAGGCACAGCCTTTATAGCAACTGAGGCTCCAAATATTCATTTGCACCCAATATTTATTCAAAAATGCATGTGAATCAAAGACTGTGGAAGTTATTTTCTGTCTGTTATAATGCAATATCGCCCAGAGAACAATGCCTAGCAGTGATGTTGACCACATTCAGGTGAAACACAAGCTGAATCGTACCATTTCTGGCGTTTCTGGGGTGGACTGGGATTCCTTCTGAAGCAACCAGTACTGAAGCTGGAGCTTTCTTGCCTGGGGACACCTCTATGATGTTTGCCATTTTTATACAAATGGCCCAAAAAATCAGAGAGGAGGAAGAGAAAAGGAAGGAAATCCCTATTCCCCGCCAATTTGTAAACTCCCTTCCACATAAACTGCTGCAACTATCCTTGGCAGGATTTTTGTTTGTTTTTAAACTTAGGGAAACTTCTATGATGTCTGTCATTTTCAGAGCAATGGACCACCAGCAACATGGGGGATAAGTGTTTCTCTTTTTTGGATACCCTCAAAACATAAAGGCTTTTCTTGCAGAAATATCTTTGCCCCTATTCATCTGAAACATGGCAGGCTTGATCCCTTCAGAAGTGACAACCATCCCTGCAAATTTCATCTAATTCTGCCATGAAATAAAAAGCTACCAGCAGTTTCTTTTTTTAAAAAAACACATACACACACCTCTAAATATAAAAGTGCATAGCAAAAAAATCTTCAAAAGTATCTGTCTGAAATTGGGCAGGAGTTATTTCCTCGTAAGGGGCTACTATGCCTGCAAAGTTAATCTAAGTCTGACTATGAGAGCAAAAAATTATAGCTATTTTTTAAAATGTCCCATGATAGTCAATGGGAGACACAAAGTTTCAGATTTCTGAACCTTGACTCATGTTCACTACCCGAGTTGAAGCGGATGGCGTCCAAATCTGCTCAAGCCAAATTAGGCCATTTTCTGGCATGCTAAAATGAAATTCGAGCCAAATCTTATGGTTGATGCATGCTCTCATTTCTAATTAATTTGTACTTGAGTTATCAATGTAACAAGAAGTAAAACGATTTCTAGTAATCCATGCAAATTAGTTATGAGTGGGATAGCAAAATTTACTGGACTTGACAAACTGAGCAGCTTTTCAGGGGCACAGGAGGAATCAGCAAAATCACACACACACACACACACACACACACACACACACACACACACACACACATCTTTCTGCCAGTGGGAACATCTCATAAGCAGAGTTCCACTCATGGCAACTTAGGATCCAAGCCATTAAATCAACTCAAATTCAACCAGTCTCCTTCTCTTGCAGTCATTGGAGACCTCATCAAATCATGGCATATTTCCCCAAAACTGCCTTGGCTCCAATCATTCTTTATATCATTGACATTATCCTGTTGACTAGGCATCAGGTATGAAGCCATAGCATTGTCTTCAATTCCTACCTTCTCTTTGTTCCCTATGTTCAATCCCATATGTCCAAGTCATATTACTTATCCTGTAGAGCACAGCAAAACTTATTTCCATCTTCTTAGCTAAAACCCAGGTTCATACATTGCTTATCTTGGCTTATTTTTTCCTCTGGCCTTTCCTTCTCACTGTTCCTCATACCTCTCACCCAAGCTCTGCTGCTCAGTTCTTCACTTCTCTAGCCATTCAGACTGGATGATTTGACTGGCTTCTAATCCCCTTTCACACCAAACACAAACTCCCTGATCATAGCCTTAAAGGCCACTGCCCCCTTACCCCCGCATAACCAGATATATTCCCGCATGTGTACTTTACTCCTCTAACTCCACCAGCTTCAGTCACCAAAAGCCTTTGGAAGAATTCCACTCAACTTCTTTTTCTTCCCATTGTGCCTGAACTCTCTCCTTGAACACCTACTGCACACACACACAAAAATCAAAGGGCACCTGAGTGCATTTATTCGCTATCATCCCTTGTTGAACTTGCCTTTCCCATTCCTCCCCTCTCCCCATCCCTCTCTCCTCCCTCCCTTCTCTCTGATTCATTACTTTTCGACAACTGATTCCCCGTCCGTTGTTTCTCTCACTGTCAATAGTAGCAGTAATGATACTGATGTCCCTGCTGGTTGAGCTGGATCTATTTGCAAGAAAATGTGGTTATTATTATACAGAACATGGACTGGAGGCCAATCTCTTGTCTCCATATTGCTCTGTCGGCATAATTAATTTACCTTCTAGCAGATTGGCAATTAGGTTTGGTTAAAAAAAATTGCTAACCAGTCCAGCAACAAGTTTGGAGACAGAATAATATGGTATGCAAGCACAGTATTCACACAAAAACAACACGTAGGCCTAGTTCTCACAACCAGTTAGCAAGGGATAGAAATACACATCACTATGTGGGAGTGAAGTTTTTATGCTGCCATGCAAAGGAATGCCGGGAGAAAGAGAAGGCTCAACCCACAAGTAAACCTGAAACCACATCACAGCAGTGTGGAATGCCACTAAAACTCTACATGACACAATCATAAATGCTGTTTTGGTAGAGCTTTGTGGTTGCAAGTGGGAGGAGCGACATGTAGTTCTAGAAGATTGTGAGGAGTTTGAGCCCAGTCCCACTTTAGCAATCTCCCTGAGATTTAAAAGAATTTAGCAAAGAGAAGGGAGGATTGGCAATTTTTGAAATAAAAAATCTGAGACCTGGATGGGATCTCAGACAAACCCTTTGGGTCAGATGGTGGAGCCCAAAGGGAGTCCAGCAGTAGGGCCATATGGGAGAGCCAAGTTATTTGGGGCAGACAAAGGGCTATAGCGCAGCTCAACAGTGCCTTAGGGCACAATCCTATGCATGTTTACAGGGGGAAAGTCTGCAGTTGTAGGACTTCTGTTTAAACATGCATAGAATAAGGTAAACTGGTTCAAAAACAATTAAAAAGACCCATGCTGGGCTAGGTCTTTTGTGTGTACGTGTGTGTGTGTGGTGCAGGGAAGGGTGTCAGTAGGTAAATGTAGAGGTAGGAGCAGATCCATCTTTCAGTGCCTCCCATAAAGCAATGCCCCCAATTTAAACTATTTGAGGCCAGCACATCTCCTGCATTTTATAATGTGTTTTATAACTCTTCAATCCTGGATCACCAAATGGATTCTTGCATCATGCCATCATGTTAACTTCCATTCTAGTCTTCTAAGGGCTGGTTAACACACGTACTCTTGGTTTTGTCACATGGCTCTTTAACAATTTATGATTTAAGCCTGCAGAGGAATGGGGTGGGATTGGGGTGGAGTCCTGAGATGACACAATAGAATGCATCACATCAGACTGCAGATGGGGCATAACATTTTAATGCCCCCCTCCCACCTGTCAGTAGGAAACCAGAACAACAATGAAGCTGGGCTACAACTAGGGATGTGCAGATTTTGTTAAAGCCCTTCTGTCTTGTCAGGCATCTGCTCGTTGACAAAATCAGAATTGTTTTTGCTAGAATTTTGTTGTACATTACTGCTAATTTGCATTAGCCCTTACGCAAATGTGCCAATTTGCATTTGTTAACGGTCTGATGCAAAATTCACATAAAACTTCCCCATCCACTGCAACGGAGCCCCTCCACAAGCAGTCCTCTTCTGATGGAGAAGCAGCAGCTTTGCATCTTCACCCCTCCAGCCACAACCTTTGGGAGTGGGGGAGATATGATTACTCTGGACCTCTGGAGAACAGGAATTAAGTCACCTTAAGGGTATACTGAAAAAATGAATCCTAGGATTCCAAAATAATCATAATCATAACTAATAATAAAGCAGCTTGTACAAGATCTAAAACATCATTGCCGGGGAGAATAGATCAACAAAAAACTAAAGTATCAATGAGAATTACTGACAATTTTTGAAACATGGCTTTCTAAACTACTACTGTAAAAACGCACACAAGGAAACAGGTTGCTTTTAACCCTTGTATCCTCCACGTTAGTTGAGATAATTACATCTGACATTTCATGGGTTAAATGCCAAACAGAAGAAAGAGCTGAAAAAGGAAATTCCCCTGCTTCTTAGTAATGAAAAGCGCAGGGTATACCTTCTGTGGTTGTCTCTGAGATGCTTTCACATCCATGTGTCAAGGGTTTTTCAAACTGACAACTTGCAAATTTGAAATACAAAAATGCCCAGAGCGATGTTTTAGTGGCTCAGGGAAACTCTTGTATGGGAAAAAGAATTCTAAAGTGAAACGTCTCTAGAAATCACACAGGGCCTGACCACGATACTCTAATTATGCTAATTGCTTCAATGCCCTTGCTTTATTTATGCTGAGCAGCTAAGATAAATAAAGGAAAATTGCTTTGGATCTAACTATATTCATATCAGAATGCAAACTAGCCTGTGTTTGTTATGTGATTGCTGATCTGTTTACACTAAATTCTGCAGGTAATTGCAGTTTTGATTGCACATTTATTTCTAGCTACACAGGTCCCAGGACTAGGTCTGTCTGTTTTTATAATTAAACCATTTTGTAATATCTAAACTCACTAAAGAGCAAAATGATGCTTTGAGAATTTACATATTATGTACTAAAGAAAATACTTTGGTGGTTGATGACAAAGAGGAGAAATGCTGTTCATCACTAAAAATGGACAGCATGTTCTGGATTTGAAGAAATTTGAGACATCTGTTCCAAGGCCTGTTCACAGAGTGGGACAGATGTCCTCAGCATCCCCATAATCTGTTACACCACATATATTTGAACTTTCAGTTGTAACTTTCATTTAAGTAAAGCACATTAACAGAATGAGCTGTAGCTATGGAGATTAACGTACAGATTTAAATATTGTTTTGCACCTGAGTAGAACTGTGTATACTTTTCCCGGCAGAGCCAAGGGGGAAGATAAAGTATTTTATTTTACATCCCACTAGGGGAGGAGCTGGTAGCCAAATAATTGGCTAGTTGGTTCAAATCAATGTAGAATTTAATTCCCCCCTCTTATTAGCCCCTTCTTTTCTCAGTTCCCAGTTTCCTCTGCAAAGCTACTCTCCTTCTGGGCTGTATGAGGATATAATCCCAGCTGAACTGATAATCTCCCCTTCTCTCACAGAAAACAGATTGCAAACATTCTGATAGCTTTGTTCCCTGAGCACTTGGGAGTGGTTCGTGAACATGTCATGCCATCCCAGTAGCCCAGTCACTGGGTGTCAAAGGCTTCATCACCACAAACACATAGTTGTGAAACAGCCGGCTGGGCCAAGGAAGTAATTAATGCCTCTCTGCAAGAGGGAGTGGTCCCAGGCCATCTGAAAGAGGTGGTAGTGAGACCACTCCTGAAGAAATCTTTCCTGGACTTGGAAAATCTTAATAACTACAGGCCAGTGGCAAATGTTCCATTCCTGGACAAGGTCCTTGAGCGGGTGGTTGCAGGCCAGCTCCAGACACTCTTGGATGAGACTGATTATCTGGATCCATTTCAGTTGGGTTTCAGGCTTGGTTTTGGCATGGAAACAGCCTTGATCACCCTGTATGATGACCTATGTCGGGAGAAAGACAGGGGGAGTGTGTTGATTCTCCTTGATCTCTCAGCGGCTTTCAATACCATCGACCATGGTATCTTTCTGGAGCGACTGGCTGAGGAGTGGGAGGTACTGCATTACAGTTGTTCTGCTCCTACCTGGCTGGTCGGCTCCAGAAGGTGGTACTGGGGAAACATTGCTCGGCCCCGTGGATTCTCCAGTTTGGGGTTCCGCAGGGGTCAGTTTTGTTCCACATGCTGTTTAACATTTACATGAAACTGTTGGGTGCGGTCATTTGGAGTTTTGGACTGCATTGTCTTCAGTATGCTGATGACACACAGCTCTATTTCTGCTTTTCATCTTCATCAGGTGAGGCTGTGGATGTGCTGTGAGGGCTAATAAACTGAAGCTCAATCCAGACAATACTGAGATGGTGTTAGTGCGTGGTTCTGCTGACCAGATGGTGGGTGTTCAACCTGTTCTGGATGGGATTGCACTCCCCCTGAAGGAGCAGGTTTGTAGCTAGAACCATCTCTGTCACTTGAGGCTCAGTTGGCCTCAGTGGCACAGAGTGCCTTCTACCAGTTTCGGTTGGTGGCCCAGCTCCACAATTCAAGAAGGACGCAGACAAGCTGGAGCGTGTTCAGAGGAGGGCAACCAGAATGATCAGGGGTCTGGAAACAAAGCCCTATGAAGAGAGACTGAAAGAACTGGGCATGGTTAGCCTGGAGAAGAGAAGATTGAGGGGAGATATGATAGCACTCTTCAAATACTTAAAAGGTTGTCACACAGAGGAGGGCCAGGATCTCTTCTCGATCCTCCCAGAGTGCAGGACACGGAATAACGGGCTCAAGTTAAAGGAAGCCAGATTCCAGCTGGACATCAGGAAAAACTTCCTGACTGTTAGAGCAGTGCGACAATGGACAATGGAATCAGTTACCTAGGGAGGTTGTGGGCTCTCCCACACTAGAGGCGTTCAAGAGGCAGCTGGACAAGCATCTGTCAGGGATGCTTTAGGGTGGATTCCTGCATTGAGCAAGGGTTGTACTCGATGGCCTTGTAGGCCCCTTCCAACTCTGCTATTCTATGATTCTACGCCCCTATCTGGACAGGGATAACCTAGCTTCAGTTGTCCATGCTCTGGTAACCTCCAAAATAGATTACTGCAATGTGCTGTACATGGGGCTGCCTTTGAAGACAGTTCGGAAGCTGTAGCTTGTGCAAAATGCAGCAGCCAGATTGATAACCAGAACCAGAAGGTTCGAGCATATAAGACCAACTCTGGCCCGCTTGCATTGGCTGCCTGTATGTTTCCGAGCCCAATTCAAGGTGCTGGTTTTAACTTATAAAGCTTTACACAGCTTGGGATCACAATACCTGACGGAACACCTCTCCCGACATGAACCTACCCATACACTACATTCAACATCTAAGGTCCTCCTCTTGGTGCCTACTCTGAGGGAAGCTCAGGGACTGGGAACAAGGGAGAGGGCCTTTTCAGTGGTTGCCCCTCAATTATGGAATGATCTCCCCAACAAGGCTCGCCTGGCGCCAACATTGTTATCTTTTCAGCACTAGGTCAGGACTTTTCTCTTCTTCCAGGCATTTAACAGCATTTAATAGCATATGCCGAGTTTTTTTAACTGACCCCAGAATAGTTATTTTAAATGGATATTGTCTGTTTTTGTTTGTATTTTATGCTTTTTATGCTTTTAAATTTTGTATATTTGTTTTTAATGTTCACTGTTTTTAACTTTCGTAAACCACCCAGAGAGCTTTGGCTATGGGGCGGTATATAAATGTTAATAATAATAATAATAGCCAAACATTGTCAACAACAGCAGTATCTAAGAATCAACAATTTCTTGACACTGCAAAAGTATTATTCTGAAGTTTTCTATTTTTGTTTCAAATTATTCAGTATTTATTTATTGATTGATTTATTATTGCATTTATGTTCCACCTTTTTTCCGCCAAGGAACCCAAGGCAGCGTACATAATCCTCCTCCTCTCCATTTTATCCTCACTACAACAACCTTGTGAGGTAGGTTGGGCTGACAGTCTGTGACTGGCCCAAAGTCACCCAGTGGGTTTCCATGGCTGAGTGGGGACTAGAGCCCGGATCTCCTGGCTCCAAGTCCAACACTTTAGCCACTACACCACACTGGCTCTCTGAATTTCTTTTTGCTCTGTAATGTCTGTATTGTTGACACCACATGATGCTAGAAATTTCTTTTTACTTTAATACTGCAAGTACAGCAATGCTCCCATCTCAGCCTTATACACTTCAGGCTTATTCACAAATGCATCGTGTACATTGCTGGATTTCTCATCATTAGATAACTTAAGAAGATTCTCAGCTGAATGTATGAACTCTCTTCATTTAAAAGCATCATGTTTGAAGCGATACGTAAATGCTCTGAATGTGGTAATTAATCTATTGTGGCCACTTAACAAGCAACTAATCTCTCGATAATCATACATGTGTGAACTCTCCCTTTGACATATCACCCCTGCATTGTTCCTTCATCCAATTTAAACGTGCTGAAATTCCCTCTTCGAAACAAAAATTAAATGTACAGGAGCATTTTGCAGCAGTCCAACAAACCCCTTAGGTCCCCCCACCTTTAAATGTGTTTTATACGTCTGCAAATCTTGGAGTTCCACAAGCTTACTGATACTTCTTGTGTCTGGATGGTTCTATTTTATCTACATAAGGATCCACACACAGAGAACTATTAGTATATACCATATGGATGCTGACACTCCAAGCAAAGAACTAAACTACTTTTCACTCACATTTTCAAAAATGAATTTACTTGCTGTTTCCCCCAAAATTGTCCTGTGTGGATAAATTCCCTCCATTTGACAATACCGTACAGACAGCACCATAATCTCTGGAAATAGTTCCTGTGGATTTCTTTTATTTTAAAGAACCATTTAAAGAGGGAGCAGGGTCTATGCTTCATTAGGTTCCTACCCATATCACTCAATAACAGCCCAGGCATGGCAGCCACTAAGCAAGCATCAGCCGGATCCGTACCACACTGTATTTATATTAAGTAGGGGTACAATTACTTTATTAAATCCCCAAATTTAGTAAAACCCATTGACAGATTTTGAGAAGCAAAGATCTTCAGTGGCCATTAGTCCTGCCAACTAGATAGAACCTCCACGTGCAAAAGCAGTATACCACTGAACACCACATGTTGGGGGCAATAATGGAGAGGCTGAATTCATAACCTGTTTGTCAGCTACATAGAAAATCTGGCTGGCTACTTTTGGAAAATGAATGATGGGCTAGATGGACCTTTGATGTGATCCAGCAAGACTCTTCTTTAAAATACATAGGGGGAGTTTTTAAGATCAGAAAAAACTTCAAACCTTCGGAATATGTCCAGTACTGTGCACATGTAATTACACCCAGCCTTCGCCAACCTGATGTCCTACAGCTCTCAAGATTCCTCAGCATTGGCACTGCTGACTGGAGTCCATGAGAGTTGAAGTCCAAAACATTTGGAGCGCATCAGATCAGGGAAGGCTGCTGTTGTATTCAGTTCTGAAATAATAAAATAACCTGAATCCAGTACTGTGAATCTTTTGAATTTTAATAAAAGGCAAAATGAAAAACATGATACCAGCTATGTAGCTTGGCAGTGCACAGTGGAGTTACATGGAAGTAAATTCAATGACAACGTAGTTCAGCTTATTCCAAAACCACACATTTCAGCTATTCATTCCAAATATCCTTAATTATTGTCATGGTTGCATTCTGACCAGGATCACTGAAGGCAAAGTTAATAAAAGTGTAACCTGCCAAAATGAAGCTATTTCTGATATTAAATTTGAAGAATATCTTCATATATATTCAGCAACCAGGAGTTTTACTGTTCTGATCTCATTGCTACTACCTTGTACACTGAACCTCTGGAGAACTCAGTCCACTGATTCTTCATGACTAACAAGCTGTTTAATTCACCAAAGGCATCCTTCATTATTACCATTTCAGCTTGGAGAGATATGTAAAGGATACGTATTGTAAAGTCTGGGCAAGTCTCCAGCAATATTACAGAGTAATAGCACTTCGTTACATGTAATCCAAACATCCTAAGGCTGCAACTCTATGCACACTTACCTGAGAGTAAGACCCACTTAACATAGTGGGACTTACATCTGAGTAAACATGAATAGGACTGTACCATTAGGCTGTAATCCTAGGTATACTTACTGAATTTCACTGAATTCGGTGGAACTGATGTCTGAGTAAATAAATATGTATACAATATGATCAATATATAAGAAACATTTTTCTTTTATTTTTGAGAAATACATTAAAAAAAACAAAAAAGTAAAGGTGGTTATGAGATGGTGATAGTGATAATTTATGTGATTTTTGCTTAAGAGTTCAATAATTTTCATACCAGACTGGTCTCAAATTAATAGAATGTTTGTCTGTTTATATACAAATTAACACACAACCATGGTAACGGGCAACTGAAGTTAGGCCTGCCTAGGGATGGACCAATCAGAGCACAATCAGGATTGTACCCTCAGTCTGTTTCTCTTTTAATAGCATTTTTTTCCTTTGGTTTTTGGCAAGCACAAGTTTGTTTTGTCCTGTATCTGCATCAGTTTGCAAATGCTTCTTTTTAATTCCACATGGAAATCTGTATATATTTCTATGTGTTTTTTTGCATGCATGCCCCATATGCAAGCCATGTCCCCAAATGTATGCCATTCTGTATACTACTTTCTCTAATGGATTCAGGTTTGTACACTTTTTTGGTTTGGAGAACGAAATCATACAATTCAGACAAGTGTAAAAACGAAAGAATAATTGTATTCTGATTTGGGTATTAGTTCAGGAAGTGTGAATTGGATCAATTTGTATTAAAATGCAAACTAACTGACTTTCTTCCCCATCCCTCGGCCTGGCAATGGGAGGAATTCACACTCCAGAAGGAAGAAGGAGGCATGTTTAACCACATTTAAGCAATATCAGAGTATTACCCTGTTTCCCCGAAAATAAGACAGTGTCTTATATTAATTTTTGCTCCCAAAGATGCGCTAGGTCTTATTTTCAGGGGATGTCTTATTTTTCCATGAAGAAGAATACAGTACACATGTATTGTTGAACAAAAAAAAAAGGTCTTATTTTCGGGGGGATGCCTTATATTACAGCGAGAGGCAAAACTGGAAGTAGGTCTTATTTTCGGGGGATGTCTTACTTTCGGGGAAACAGGGTAACTCTCCATTGGCTCTTGAGGCTCATGGGTGTTAAGCTATCCCCCTTTATGTAAAAGCAAAATGTTCTAGAAGATACTTTAGGTCTGTATCATCTGCAATTCTGCCTTCCCTGATTTCCGGTTGCCTGTTCCGAATTTCACTCTTGGCCCAGTGGAAAACTGCTGAAATTCAGCAGCAAACAGCTGATTAGGCCCCCGGCAGGAGCGCAGCCCATGGGAGAGTCCAGGGGGTGACCACCCCTGGTGGAAGGAAAAGAATAACTGCTTATCATACCTCCTTTGGGCTGGGGAAGAGAGACAATACTTTTGGCCTTTCCCAGTCATGCAAACATCCACTATTCCCAAGGTCTCCTAGAGGAAATCTCTTCTGTGAAGTTCACTGGTAACACAACTCACATTCTGAATTGTTAAATTTAACCAAATTTGGCCTTTAATAACCCACAGCAGTTTAATCAGCAAGGGGTGGACTGTTATATCTGGGAACAGGTACTCAAAACTGGGCCCAGGTTCAGCCATTCCCCCCCATTCCCCCAACCTAAATCTTCCAGACTGGATCTGAGAAAGCTCCTGCCATAGGAACATACTGTAGGAAGCTGCCTTATATTGAGTCAGACCACTGGTCCATCTAGCTCAATATTGTTGGTACATCTAGCCCAATGTTGTTGATAATGACTGGTAATGGCTCTTTAGGATTTCAGGCAGGATTCCTTGCTAGCCCTATGTGGACATGCCAGGGATAGAACTTGGGACCTTCTGCATGTGAAGCTCCCACTGAGCTTCCATCCTTCCTGGCCATGAGTGAACGAAGGCAGATACTACATTCTATTGTCTGCCAAGAAATCTGGACACATTCCCCTACTAACCCAACTGATCCCTGCCAATGCTTCTCTTATGTTCCTTGCTATTACTAGGCATAATAAAAGATGATCAAGGGTGGAAATATTACTTACAGAATGCAAAATTCAGTCAAACAAATGTGTGTATTCCCCATTACATTATTCTACAGAAATCTTTTACATTCAATTGTAAACATTTGTACTGTCATTCAATATAGTTACTGAAACACTGGCACATGCTGTCATATTTTGAAATGTTGCACTGGTAAGGCAGTTACATACCCCAGCCTAAGCACTTATCTGCTGGCTGAACAAGCCTCATGGTTTGGCAGCAAAATTTCTCCCTTTCAGGGATGCACCTATCTGACTGCATCAAATTGAGCAGCACATTGTATGTATACCATTTCAAAGAATGAATACTTCAAGGATAGAATATAAAAATAACTGGAACCTGATTCAAATCGGGTTAATATACAGCTTTCCCCATCACTTAAATTCTACAAATATCTGAACAAAATCTGCTAGTCAGTGTCATACCAGTTTCAGCTGAAATCCTTATTTAAACAATTACATGCTACAGGCTTATAGATTTGATTCTAAGACACTGTCAAGCAGAGTCCCTGAATCGCAGAAAACAGCATTTAAGTTTAGTGTGTGTACATATGTGTATCTCGATTACTTTAAATCCTGCACTAATATGCTTTCATTTTAAAGATAAATGGAGTATGAATTCCTCTGCTTTTTAGCCAAAAATGCAACAGAGGGTTTCAAAAGGCCTTTTCGTATATATTAATCAAATAGATAAAGGTAGGCTAGACAGGCTACTCCAACAAATGTTAAGTTAGAGAAAAATAATGTTGGCAGCAAGTCAAGAGCCAAATGTTTCTATTTTGATTTATTCAGTATTTCAGAGATGTTTTTTCTATGGGGAACAATATGAAAGGCATTGAAAATTCAGAAGGCACATCTTTTGTGTACTATAAAATGTGCTGCTAACCTACAATACCCTCATAGAAATACAATTCAATAAGGAACTCTGTTGGGAAGGGGCCTCAATAGAAAAACATGAAAAAATGGTCAATACAAGAATGATTTAGCTTACTTTTACAAGAGAGCTTGCTTCTGTAAATAAATACGCCTTTGAAATATAAAATAAAATCAACATAAATACAGATCCATGTTTAATTCCTCAACATATTTAATGTCGCATTTTAGCACATCAGCATCTCTCAATTATCCCTTCTATCAAGCCAACCACTTGAAAAGTGTTATAGCACTTAGCCCTGGGGGCACAGATAAGTCTTCGCCATTGTCATATATAGCACACGTATTCAGCCATATTATGCTGAATGAGAATATAGTATTTTGTAGAACTGTAGTGATTCCTGCTGAATATCCTGAGATACTTATCAGGCTGTTAAAGGAGACATCTGTCTTTTGTCTGCATTGCCCTTGACACATCCTCGAGGACAGTATCATGAAATTCTTTGTCTTCTGAAGAACCCTCAGACCTCTTAGGTCTAATGTAGGTTAAGTGCCCCACAGATATCTCAGGGATACAGAAGCACCTTGAAAACTACAGGAACCGCTGTTTCATTGGCCACAAACAAATAAAAACCGAAGCAGCGAACGGAAGGAAATCTTGCATCAGAAATGAACCAAGCAAAGTTATCGAAATTCACAAAGAACATGGAATATGGGAATAAGAGCAATTAGAAACTGGTGCAAAACGTGGACTGTTTTGATCAGAGCTCCTCGGAAAATAAGGATGAAAATGAATAAAACGTAGGAGTGTCACGTTACCGTTATTAGCATGTTGCATAACTGCATTCAGGATTTTCATACTGATTTACACAGAGTGAACAGAAATAATCTTCCATGGGAGCATTTTATTTATATTTTCATTTCATTGCTTATCTCAATACTTCTGCCAAATTTTATAAAATACTTAATGATCTGAGAAAAGCACAACCTTGGATATCAGTCTGAAGTAGCGTTGGGGCAAAAATCCACCTGGGTCCTCGACGGCAGCGGATGTCCCTCACGGGCCCAGGAGGACTCACCCAGCACTGGGACAGGCCTGTGCCCAACTGCTCTTGAGCTTTGATCTGCAGCCCCCTTGTCCTTTTCCCCTGCTACATTAATGGCAGCCGCCATTAACCCAACTCTAGCGGAGGGAGAAAATACGCAATTCCCCCAGCCTTTAGGGCACCCATCGGGGGGGGGGAGAAATGTAATTTCCCCCCTGCACCAATTGAGGCCTGGAAGGCCCTCTTAACCTTGCATTAAGAGGGACTTTAAGGCCCTGATTAGCACATGGGGGGGGAGTAACAGCGCACCATTAGCATGTCCAGGGGAATTACATACTTTCCAGGGAATTGTGTATTTGCCTTCCCCCATACGCCAATCTTTCCTGCCTCCTCCCCACCCCCCACACTGCAATTGCTGCTTGCAGTGGGGATGAAGATTTCTGGGAAAGGGAGTGGAGAGTACAGGCAAGTGGGAATTTGGTAGCAGGGTCAGGGCACCCATGAGAGGCTGCAGTAAAGGCTAGTGGGGTGTATGCAGCCTCGATAGGTTGTGTGCCCCTGCTTTAGTATCTTTACCCCACTGGTATGATGGTTTCCAATAAGAGAGTATTTCTAGTCATGAGGAGGAAGGTAACTAAAAGCCCGAAGAAGCAAACATAGTAGGTTATTAACCATTTTGGAATGAACAAAAATAAAGGAACAAAGGGTCCCATAGGTTTGGATTCATGCTTTGATGTAGACCCATTGAAATCAATGGTACTTTAGTCATAACAAACTTGTCCCATTCATTTCATTGGTCTACTCAAAATATGAACTTGTCTGGATCCAGCCCATATTTTCTTGTTCTCGTTTACTTAAAATCAATCCCATCCTCGTCAGCACAACCTTGTGAAGTTAGGATGTTTTGTCCCAATGGACAAAACATATTTTGCACTTAATTATATTGAATAGGTATGAGTGAATCTGTCTCTTTCACTTTTTCCAACATTTGGGTTTTTTTTTTAAGTTTCAAGTTCTTTCCATCCCAAATATGAAAAGTTCCCAGTCAACAGGCGGCTTGGCCACTGTGTGAACAGAATGCTGGATAACATGGAACATGGGTTTGATCTAGCACAGCTCTTCTTATGATCTTATGTTCTTATTGTTATAGGGTACCACTATAAGTATTTTTATGGGATGGCTCCATAAATACAGCAAATAAATAATGTTGTACATTACACATCAATTAGAGAATATGGGTTTAACGCACTCATGATCTTACCTCCTGGTAAGATCATGAGTGCATTAAGGTCTGAAAAGTTTAAGGTTTTTACACATCCCAGAAAGAGGCAAATGTGGAGCTACTTCACAAGGCTGATGATTACAGAGTCATAGCTCTCAGCCCTAGAGTCTTCTTTTAATGCAGGTCCCAAGAAGAAAAGACCGTGGTATTGTTCAATTTGAAAAGCACATTTGCATTCTTAGGGAGAGACCTAGATCCCTCTTTTTACAACTTAAGGCACAATCGTATCAGATCCACCCTGGGTACACATGAGCTTCCATATCAAAAATCCAATACAGTTTCCAATGAGTATCCAATACAGAGCAAGAGCAGCAATGCACCTCCTTCTCTGCATCTTAGCTAGACATGTATTTCCACCTGTTCAGTGGAGGCTTCATGGAGGAGGAGTGAAGGAGGCTGGTGACAGCTACAGATAGCTCATATCCCCGCATATCCAGTTTGCAGTAGCTGCAAGAGGGTGGGGGAGGGGGCAGGGAGTGCAGTTTCCTGGCTCTGAGGTCGGAGCCTAGTCTCCAAGCTCAGAGCCAGGAAACCAAGCAACCCTATGTCCCCACAACGCTACCTAGGGAAATAGGATTGATGTGCCTATCTTTTAGCCTTCCAAGTAAGATACCCAACATGCTTCAGAAGTCCACTGAATCTCACCAAGAAAAACAGAATTAGCTCCTCAACAGAGTTTCCATTCAATGGACTTCAGTTTGCCTTAACCTTTCTGGTACAGTAAGCTTACCCTAGAATTATCTGCTCCTTTCAACACAGCAAAAGGCCAGCAATGTAAGTTCTTAGATTAACATGATGCAATTTTACACATTCATTGTACTTTGACATTAGCCTAGCCTCATCTTAAAACTGGCACAATTTTCACCCCTTCATATAGCCCTTGAGAATAACTAATAGGAGTAAGCACCAACCTTCAGGTAGCTGAGAAATTCAGCCCCTGGCAATTTAATGGTTACTTAATAATAAAGCTATCCATAATCATGTCAGTTCACACTAAGAGGATGAAATATGTTCAGAATTAAAGGACAATAAAAAGAAATATGTTCAAAATTAAAGGACAAACAGTTTGACAGATTTTTTTCATATTAAAAAGCAGAAAATTCCTGTAGGTGGATGTGCCTGTTGGGACTTTAAAACAACACTGTAAACTGGCTTCAAAACGCAATTTAAGTGATGGGGCACATGGTGTGGGATGGGCTGCTATTCAGGAAAAAAGAAGACGTCAAAACCTATAGTGGTTTCATATATTTAATGGATAGTATCTATCTCAGCATTTGGACCAACAAATAGATGGCCAACTTAAGCCTGGGATGAATTGGGTTTGATTAATCTCAATTAAGGAAGTCTTTTCTCCTTGAAATAAGTAGAACACCAGTACACATTCTTTTTTCACAAGCAGATGGTTATTCAGTTTTGGTTTGAAGAAAAAAAGAGAGAGCTTAATTTACTATTATTTTTAAGTGTCTGCATGACATAGGAAAGACGAATGAAAACCAAGAAACCTGTCCAGCCACAGACATTTAGGCAACACATATTTCCAGAGATCCTGAACTTGGCAGGGAACTTAAACTTATACATTTGGCAGCCTTTTGATAGGACTGAAATTTTCATCATTACCCAGCTGGATTACTTCAAGTGATCACTGCAGCTTCCAAAATGACGTGTTTTCTAGATGTACTACCAATCAAATTTGCATTCCGTTTTTATTCTGTGAATTACTATATATTACAGCAGTGTGGTGGCTTTCTGTCTGCATGAAAAGTAATACTATAATAATAACCAAGATTTAAAAATAAATGAGTAAGCAAGCTAGTGCAAGTGAAAAATTTACGAGGCATTCTGAGCAGTCCCTGCTCAGAGAAAGTCATTGATAGGATCTGTCAGTAGAACTGGGCAACTGCAAGCTTGTAGAACAGAAAAGAATTATCATTTGATATGGTTAGGTTACACCACGAAAATAGGGATGAAATGGGACAAGAAAAGGAAGAATTAGAAGTAAATCTGAAGATTACAGAGGTTGTTGCCATCTTAAAAGTTATGAAAATGAAAAGAAATGACAACTTTTTTCTGTGAAGAAATATGGCTGTGGTGAAATGCTGCTCCAGCATAGAGTGGCAGTATGGATAGACGTTTTGTACATTCAGCAGTTGAAAATGAAGAGCTACACTTTTTAACTTGCATATAAACAGACAGGCACACTGACTGGGTTCACACAACACAATAACCCAGACTCAAGGTTGAGCATGGCATGAGTTGAGCGTGGGTTGTCATTGAACCATGGGTTGTTGTTGAAACATGGGTTATCATGTTGTCTCAACCCAGCTGCACTAACAAACCATAGTTTGTTAACCACAAACAACCCATGAAAAGAACTCATGGTTTGTTGTTGCGTTGTGAACTATGGGTTTTGGGGGGTTAACAAACCATGGTTTGTTCATGATGCTAAGTTTAGACAACAGAATAACCCACTTTTCAATAACAACCCACAATTCAATGACAATCCACACCCAATCCATACTCAAACTTGAGTGTGAGTTATCACATTGAGTGAACCCAGTCACTGACCAGGTTCGGACAATCATAGGGGCAAAATAATCTATCGTGGGTTCTTTTCCCACCCTCATGCATGCTGATCATGCCACTGCAAAATTTACATAATTATCTGTAATTAGGGATGTTGCAAGTATCTGAGTGGGTCCAGGAATTCGGAGGACTCCCCTGCATCTGGACTTCCAGATCCTGCTCACTGAGCTGCAGTGCGTTCAAGGGCAGGCTCGCCAAGCACCTCGCAGCTCGGGGCATGCCCAACAGGGCAGCTCACATGTGAGCCATGGGTGGGTGGGCAGCTCCGTCAGCCACACAGCAAAGCCATTATTATTATTATTTATTTATATAGCACCATCAATGTACATGGTGCTATGAGAAGCTTGTGCAGAGCTGTGGGCTGGAGTAGGAAGTGGTGGTGGCTTGTTGAGAAGCCACTGAGCACGGGTGGAGGTGAGTCCTAGCATCCCTACCTGTGATACACCGCAGGTTGCTGTGTCATCTGAACCCTGCGCATTGCACTCTACAACTCACATACTGGGTTTGGATAACACGGCAACCCATGCAGCATTGTGGGTAATTATGCAAATCACGCTTGTGCGACCGGCACATGCGGGGGCTCTTTCAACTAGGGCTGTGCATGGACACCCCACTCTGCTCCGCACCCGATCCCCAAATTGCGGATCGGGCCCGCTCTGCCCCACCTCAATCCGCCTAGGGTCCGCTCCGTTCCGCTGCGGAGCTCTAGCTCCAAATCGGAGCTCCACAGCAGCGGGGGCAGCCCAGGTAAGGCCCCCACCCTCCTCCCACCTTACCTGCGTCCGTCGCGGTCTGGCGGCTGCTTCAACTGAGGCCGAGGACTCAAACAGGAAGACCAGGCTGCATTTGCGGCCTGGTCTTCCAGTTTGAGTCTCAGCCTCAGATGAAGCTGCTGCCGGAACTCGAGGGACTCAGGTAAGTCCCTGTCCCCTTACCTGGCTACACCACTGTTGCCACATGGAGTGCAGTGGTGGCGGCGGCAGGTACGGCTCCCTCCCTCCTCCCCCCTTACCAGTGTCTGTCGCATTCCAGCAGTGGCTTTACCTGAGGCCGAGGACTCAAACAGGAAGACCTGCTCTTCCTGTTTGAGTCCTCGGCCTCCGTTGAAGCAGCTGGTAAGACCCCATTCCCCCTTACCTGGCTCTGCCACCGTCATCGCACGGGTGGCGGCGGCAGGACCAGGTAAACCCCTCTCCCTCCTTATCTGTGTCCATCCACGGTCCGGCGGCTGCTTCAACTGAGCCCGAGGACTCAAACAGGAAGACTCAGGTAAGTCCCTCTCCCCTTACCTGGCTCCACCACTGTTGCCACATGGAGTGCGGTGGTGGCGGCGGAAGGTACGGCTCCCTCCCTCCTCCCCCCTTACCTGCAGCTGCGGCCTGGTCTTCCTGTTTGACTCCTCGGCCTCAGTTGAAGCAGCTGCCAGAATGCAGACAGACGCAGGTAAGACCCCCTGTCCCCCTTACCTGGCTCTGCTGCCATCACCGCATGGGTGGCAGCGGCGGCAGGGCCAGGTAACCCCTCCCTCCTCCCCCCTTACATGCGTCCATCCTAGCCTATCGCCAGCTTCACTAGAGCCCACGGCTCAACCTGGAACTGTTGGCTGCAACAGACCAGGTAAGACCGCAACAGATGGGCCACAACGGACCAGGTAAGACCCCTCTGCCCCCTTACCTGGCTCTGCCGCCGTCGCTGCATGGGTGGTGGCAGCAGCGGCAGGGCCAAGTAAACCCCCCTTACCTTTTTTGCGGAGCTCCAGATCGAAGCGAAGGATCCGCCTTCATCTAGATCCGCTCCGCGATGCTCCGCTGCACCCCCGATCCTCTTTGCCTCCGCCTTAAGGGGAGGCGAAGCACCCCGATCCGCTTCTGCTTCTCCGATCTGAGGAGAAGCGGAGCACAGCCCTACTTTCAACTCCATGATCGGTTTTTTCATCCCTGTGATTGTCCAAACTTGGCCCATGTGTCTTAGAAGAAGGCAGGTAAGGCCCAGGTATCCAGATAACTATGTTGTCATGAACCAGGACTCTGACCTCCTGTCCCCAGAGCCCTTGGCCTCTAAAGAAGAGGCTCCAGAGTTAATGATTCATGAAGATCATTCATTCAACAAAGGCATCATGAGACTTCCACCTCCTCAGGACTCAGTTCCCCAGAAAGAATCCAGAGATTGTTTCCCCTGTTTCTAGAGGAGGTTGCCTTGCCATCTTCACACACTGGCTGTGAGGACACTAGTATGTCAGAGCCACTCCTATATTGTTGTAGCTCGAGGCTGCTAAAACAGGCCAGGCGTCTATAAGAAAAAAGCCCTCAGTCCGGGTGGAGATGTAGCCAAGGTTGAAAGCATCATGTTGAATTGTGCCTGGAAATGAACAGCAAACTAACACAGGTTTTTAAAAAACTGGTGAGATGTGTTTAACTGACGAATTCTGGTTAGTAATCTAAATCTAGAAAATAGAAAAAAGAAACCCAGGGAAAAAAAAGAAAATGTAAACAGTGCCCCCACACTAGGTAGTAGTCCACAGAATCTGTCCACAAACACACACCTTAAGATTTCTCTGTAAATGTGTTTTTGTTTTAATTTATTTGATTAAACCAACAGTTGTAGGTTAGGCTTCTTGTAAAGATTGGAAGCTAATGAATGTACTAAAGTTGAAAATTAAAATACTAAACAATTTGAACAATGTTTGCACATAATATCAAAGTAAGAATCACATCTTCTACATCTTCTTCGAAAATTAAGAATGAAAAGAAATCCTGCATCACTTCAAAATCGTCTGTAGCAAATGTAATTTTCTCTTCAGCTTTCTCCTGGATGTTGAAATGGGAGCAATTGAGGTGCAGATTATTACTGAAGGTCACAGCTGTATCAAATTTTATTTTGATACATACACCTTCAACATGAAAATAATTGTGACATAAAATTCTCAGATGACTACAATGAGATTGTGGATTTTTTTTCTTCCTCCCCAGAAGCTTCTTAAAGAGTGTTGACATGCAAGTTAGGGTGATTTTATTAACTAATTTAAAACTCAAACTATGTGAGAACCAAACATTTAGAGGCTTGGGAGAAAGTAGAAAACAAATTCCACTTTGGTCGAAACTGACATTTAGCAACTTAAATTGCTATTGCTTTCCATCATGACTTATTATTAGGTTTTCTCCAGTGTTTTCTAGGGATCTGCAGTTCTAGTTGAAAGAAAAAATGTGATTCGAAGCTGAAGGTTTATTCCAGCCAGATAACCATTACCTCTTAAAGCAGGTTAGCCTGTTCAATTAAGAGAGAGAGAGAGAGCGCATTTTAGGGGCTGATCATACATATTAAGGTGGAATGTATCATTCCTACAGTCCATAGGCAGTGCCAGAAGAAGGTTGGGAGGGCAAGTAACCCTCAACCAGTAGCTCTCTCCTAATTACTGTGCTCCCATAGTTACTTGAAAGAAAGGCGCTTTTCACATGTTCCTAAGAATAATGTATTATATAAGCTTCTGAATTGGCTTTTTGTTTTTTCTGTCTACAGAGGTTGTTTACCCTGTGGGGAAGTTATTTTGAAGAGAATGCCTTTCAATTAGGTCTATGAATAAAGCCATTTGTAATCAATGCTATTAGGACTAAGTTGGTAGTATTTTACAATGTGGGACTGTAATAATTGTAGTACAATTACATTGTTTTACTGAAATTGCTCTAGTTCTTGTAGGAGTAAATATTTTGATAATTCCCTTTGGATCATTTTTGCACACCTGACTGGTCATTTAATTATTGCGACGATTTTTCTGAAGAACTTATATATGAAACAGGCATATATTAGGAAACCCGTCACATCTGTTCTCTATTTTGCAAAAATGATGTTGTCATAGTGACCCTGTTTTTATACTGCATTTGTAATATAAAGCTCAATAAGAACTCAATATTTAATACAATTTTAATTTCAATTTAATTTGTGTATTTTGGCATATTTTAATATAAAGTTTTCCACAAGATCTTACAGTTGTGAAAATCTTATATTTTTGTTAGGAAAACTTTTATTATGCACACTTTGTGTAAACATTGTATAATATATATATTTAAACTTTTTTCCCAGTCTGGTGGTTGCTTTTGGTTCTCAATATCAACCAGTCTTCCTGTTGTTTATTGTGAGTTGATAATAATAAACCCTATAAACTTCATTAACAAACATTTGCATGTGAATAGGAATTCTGGTGCACACATGATGAAACAAGTGCTTGCCCACTGAACTGAATTATAGGAGACACTCTGCATATCCATCTCTGTAGGACTGTCCTTGAAACTGTAGCCAATGAGGAAGTCTACTTGGAGAGAGCTCTGAATGCACACTAGACTACACACATACTTTTTTTAGAAGGCCTGTTGTTGTGACAGATATATTCCAGACCAATATGCACCACATGCATTGTGACTATGAGGATTTACATGGCCATTAATACAGTGACTGCAAACTACTTTCAAAGCTAATAAGCTTGCGTTAATAAACTCACCCTGCCTATTTGCTAGCTAATTAAATTCTCATTACCAGTGGTTAAAATACCTCTTACATACATGATTCTGTGATTTGAGTATAATACCATGTTATCCTGTGGTCCTGGTGGTATGACGACTGCCAAGATAGACTCATTGTGGGAAGTGTCAAACCACTGGGACTTTTTTTACTGCAAGTGGCTGAAATGTCAATATGAGAACTAAGTTTCCGACACACACACACATGCTGTTACAGGGGAGCTTCAGGTATGCTGGCTCTCCATTCCCAGGTACTATTTATGGGTTGTAACCCAAACACCTTGACTCAGGAATCGACAGCTGGCTGGCCACTATGTGAACAGAATACTGGACTAGATGGACCCTTGGTCTGATCCAGCATGGCTCTTCTTATGTTCTTAATCTATGTTTGTTCCAAAAGGTATTGCTTATATAGTTGCCAGGAACAACCAGCAGACTCTGGAATGCTACATAGTTAGGACCAGTACAGTGTATATAACTATGCCTCAATTTAATTTAAGGTAGTTTTCCCCTGCAACCAGAGGACACAAGCAAATGCATACCTGGTTGTCATGCCACCACCCAGCCAAAGGTACCTTTGAATTAGCCTATTAAATTGAATTGATCTCATGAACTCAAAAGGGTACCTTTGAATTGGCTTATTAAACACCCCAGCAGAATAAAAAGTTCCAATCCTGAAGCTTCCTCATCTACTTACCCATTCAGTGAGCATGAGATCATCTACTCCTTTCCTTAATGACCAGCTACGGTGCACTGTACATTTTGCTTCTTTTAAAATTTATTTTAAAGTGTTTTGTTATGTTTTTATTTTATTTTATCTTGTACACCGCTCTGACATTTTGAATGGGGAGCGGTATATAAATATTGTAAATAAATAATGAATTCTTTTGTTTTTATTGTGCTGCGATACCTTGAATAGCTAGCTGGATGTAAATGTAAACATGGGGCAAGGGACCTCCCTCTACCTTCCATTCAATAGTCAGAACCAAACTTTGGTTACCTTTCTTTCAACCCATCCTGAATCCAGCTTCTGAGCAATCAAACCTTTTGTAGTCTTTTGTGTGAAGCCCTATAACTGCCAAGAAGTTCAGGTCATCTTCCTTTGTTCCCTTTGCTTGGGCGTACCAGGTGTTTTTCAGCTTTTAGAATCAACCTGGGGTTCGATTGACTTTCATCATTGCTCCTCATGGTTCTTTACTAGTACAATTCTCTATTCTTATAAATCCAGTTTTGTTTTGAAACTGAAGGTATGTCAGATCATTTCTCCAAATTAGAATTAAGTTTTATAGTGTGCTATGTTTCCCGATTTAGAAGTAGCTATTCTTAATCTGAGTAACAATGTAGTACATAAATCCTGTGTGTATGTAATACAGCTCAGGTTAGAGTCCCCATAAATCGAAGTTGCTTGTTACATGTGTATGAATGTGGGTTGCATGGGAATGAAGATACACAACAATAGCACACAAACACATTCAAAATATTGGTATGGTCCCAGGAGGAAGGGGTAGAGCTAAACCAAAAAGGATGTAGTAGGAAAAGTGATCTAACTGAGATATAAGGAATGTTTATACCCTGAAACATTTATGAAATAATATTAAATGTGATGTATTTACAGTGCAACCTGTATTTTTATTGGACTATTTATGTCCTTAAGCATTTATATTATCTTCTAAATTTGAAGCAGTTTACAGAAAATAAATATAAAAACAATATAATCCAATAAATTCCATGCATGCATGCATGCAAGTGAAGTCTACAGACTGTGAGTGAGCTGAGAAGTCTTGTTTCAGCCACAATAGGTGCTCTTAGGTAAGCTACTATCCTTCAGCCCCATTCCCCTGTGTGGAACATGAAGGGAACGTTGATTGATAGATTGATTAAAAATGTATACCCCCTTTCATTGTATCAGATCTAATGGTGACGCACAGCATAAAACAAATATTTTCCTTAAAAAATTACAAAAATAAGAAAACAGCAGACAAAACCTTAAAACAAATGTAAAGATTATTGAAATAATCTATGTCATAAGTTTGAATACTCAAAGAGAGCTTTATAAATGCCAAATATTGTTACTATGATGAATAATAAACAGCAAATTCTAAAGCACCATGATAAAACATATCACGGAACAAATGAACACCACTGTAAACTTTAAAATCACAACAACGCTGATTTTCAACTGAAATCCTACACGTATGTATCAAATTTACTTCTAGGTAGATTAGCATAGCAGCGCACTGCATGACTCTGATTTCAAGAAAGGGACCTTTAAGGCTGCAATCCTATGGTCTCTGGGAAAATGTCCCGGGGGGCATAGGATTGTTTGGATCCCCGTCCTCAGAGGGGGAGATTTTACTTCAGATAGCCTCTTTCCACCCTCACAGAAACTTCCACAGCCCTTACCACCTTGACATCAGAGATTAGGACAGGAAAAAAGGAGCAGATCAGGGCAATGGTGTGGACATGCCTTTAAGACATGGTGATATTTATGCTAGCCTGGAGCTGGAGTAAATAATTTCTCTCCTGTTGCTTGCAATGAGAAGATGGGATAGTAAAAAAGCAGGGGAGGTTGGGACAGACCTGGAAGTGGGGACAAAGCAACTGCTGTTCCTCTCTCACGTCCATCCAGCCAGTAGGGCTTGGATATGGCACGTCATCCGACTTCAGAGTTGCTACCCGCGCCACGTTGCATTGATCTACTTGTATATATTGCACATTCAACCCATTGCTATAAACAGCTCACTTGTTTTATTTCAAATATAGTACTAATGTCTCACTGTAACACATCTATTTCTGTTGCATATTTCAGTGTCTTTCGTCTTCCTATCCTCCTCCTCCTCTATCTAGAGTTATATGAGCTGGGATCATTTAAAACTTTAAAGATCTTACAATCTGCACTTTTGCTCAAAGCCTTGATTTAAAATAATATTTATTAACTAAGGTCTTTTCACAAGCTCACCTAAGATTAGGCATCGAAACTACAGAAGATTGTTCTGTTACAAGAAATCAAAGAGAGAGATAACAGTTTAATCTTTCAATTTTTAATACAAATCTTCTTATTAATGTCTCAGGCTTCTTACACAGTTCCTAATTAACAAGAGGGCATGTTCTGGTCCATACAAAATCATCTGAGATTTGGTTTTAGTTTAATTTTCTGTGAATACAGAGGATATCAAGGCTGTTAGCACACTAGCCTTTAACTTCTAAAGGCTTAGATGTGAATTTGCTTAAGATTACCGGTGAAATGAGTTTAGTCATTTCATCCTAGTCTTTAACAAAATCAGTTCCATTACAAAGCCGTACAATACTAACTTTCTTATACATTAAGAATGTCTGCTTAGAGGAGAAGCAGCCTAGGAAATTACAGGTATCTAACACTTTCTGGTCAATGAGAAGCCACTTAGTTTGCATCAGAGGACTTCAGACTCAAACTAGAGCTATTCTAGGCTTGATAGGGCTTGGTGCACAAGAATCTATTATAAGACACTTTACTGCTATTACAATCATCATATTGTGCCTAGGATTTCTCTATGGTGTCTTCATTCTTCAGTACCATAACAAGTCCAAAGTTGATGAGCTATGTTTAGCATTCATTCTATATGCTTGTTGACTGTGATAGCGTCCTGACTCTGTGGGATAAAATGTTGTTGTTGTTTTTCCCAAGGAACATATTGATTCTCTGTGTTCTGACAAGCATGTGAATTGTTGGTAAATGTAACATTATCTCAGATTGCCAATGGCAAATTTGGTGACAGCCCCCTATTAAAATATCTACACATAGATAATGAAATATTTGCATTTAGAAAGCTAGAAAATTGGAGTGATGAAACCCAAAATTTACTGATCCTGTTCAACTTTACTCAGAAGCACAAGCAAGGTCAATAGAATGAATGCCCAAATAAGAGAGGATATCTGGAATTAAGTGAATTTCATTCCAGATACGGTATAGAAATGTAATAATAACAATAAAAAGTTATGTTGAAATGAGTAGGACTTACTTTCAAGTAAATTCTTTTAGAATTGAGGACCCAATTGGTTTAATTCCCTATTGAAATTTACTTCAGGTGGCGTGGTGGGAAGAGTGATGAATTGTGCTGTTCCCTCTACCTGCTCCAGCAAGTGCTCTAGAGAGCCCTGGTAGCCGCTCTCCAACTACGGCATTTGCTGTAGTGAGACAGCAGCCGCTGCGACTCTCTGGAGCAGATGCCAGCCCATCCTCTGTTTTGCTTTGAGCGGATCCTCTGAGCAAAGCAGAAGATGGTTGGTTGCTCTTAGCCACCTGCCCTCTGGCTTGTGTCGAGAATCCTCTCTGTGAGAGCCAGAGGGCAGCCAGGGAGGCTGGGTGGGCTTTTGCAAGAGCTACAACAGCTGATGCTTCTGCTTATGTGGCTCCACAGAGAGACAACACTGCAGCAGTGGTGATGGTAAGGGGAGGGGAGAGGTGCTATGAGGTAAAGGAGCAGGGGATGTGCAATGAGGGAAGGGGGAGAGGCATGGCCACATGCGATGAAGGGAGGGAAGGGATAAGCAGGCACAATGAAGGAAGGAGTGAGGGGGGCACGTGTGCAGAGGGAAGAGGCACAAGTGCTTCATGATAAATGGAAGTGGACACAAGGCAGCTGCGGGAAGGGGTGGGGTGCAAGGCGATGGCACGTGTGCTCTCTTGCCTCAGGTGGCAGAAGAGCTGGTGCTGGGCCTATTTCCAATAAGGAATCCAATTCAAGTAAAGAGAAATCAAGCAGCAGTTGTGATGGGAACATATAACCCAGGTAATGACTGAAGGTATTTTACTATACAATGTTATGTTCATTGAGGAAAAACAAAAGGGGGAAATCTCCCAAGAGATAATAGCTTTGGCCCTCGTGAAATGTTAGCTATGCAGCTAACATTCCAAATGCAAGCAGCGAAGAGCTGCAATCTCCTTAAAAAAAGATATTTAGGTACACAGAGAAGCAAAACAGATTTTAATCTCGACTGTAGTCTTTTGTTTTGGCTGTTTTCAACTGACACACTTTATTTAAAAATGTTTAAAAAGACAAAACGTGCATCCTGAATAAAACTACACGAGATCAAGGTTAAGGGACAGTGTAATTCTAACAAATTTAGTGACAGGTTAAGATCAAGGGATGTCTTGACATTCTCCTCAGAAAGGTCAATCTAGCAGGTCTGCAATGTAAAAATGAAGACTCTGCCATCATTGCCATGGCAAAAAGGTCAGACACAAGCTGATTGGTGATAGAATTATCAAATTAACCAATCGATGTGTGTGAGTAATAGATGTAAGCAATCCTCCGGGAAAGCCACAGGGCAAATGCCAGCTCATCAATAACACATTGCCTAGGAAAAGAAGGCCCTCTCTTCAATCCATGTCCTTTCTATTAACAGCAGTATCAAGGAATAATAGCAAACAAAACAAAGGCAACAGTTTTACTTAAGCTTTTGCTTTATATAACACATGTTACTTTATTAATGTTAATTTTTGCAGTTTCCATCAATGCAGAATGGTAAATAGCACAGAATCAGCTGAGATTTATTTTAACTGCAGGATCTAAAAGTGCATAAGTCCTAGCTTTTGTGCCAACCATTGCTTTTGAACAAAATTTTAAAAAGTGGAAGTCTCTACGTGCAAGCATTGAGGAGTTCAGATTCAGAGTAGCAAGTCTTTTTCTCTTTACGGGCCACTCATGGATCTTCACAGGTCATTTTGATGATGCAGTGCTCCTTCTGCATGCCTCCTGCTTCTTCTGTTGTTTTTTCTGCTACAGAATGCAACCCAGAAAATCTGTTTCTTCTTGGCTTTGACAATAATTGGAGCCATTTCCTGCTGTATGCAGGAGAAGCTGTGCTACAAAAACACGTAGTCGCTACTTGCTTCCGCTTTCTTCCCTATGTGAAGAAAGAGGAAGCTGCTCATCCCTATTGCAGAAAGAAGCAGGCGGCAAAGCAACGGTAGGGAAACACGATTTCCTCCCTGTCTGAAAATGCTCGATGTTGATGGTAATGATAATGTTGTATTACAGGACGGTACACATATTTGCTGAAATATTCTTTTGCTATTAGACCACTAAAGCATCTTAATAGATGTTATCAGATGCCACAAAAGGTTCATCTTTCCAGTTGCCCCATCCTCCTGCTTCTGGCTGGAACGCTCCAATTCTAGCCTTCATATCACTCATTCAAGCTTTCCAAAAGTTCCTTCAAACCAAATTCCTGCAGTTCGGAATCAGTTCCAAACTCAGTATTAGGCTAAATGACATGTTAGCCTTCTTCAGGCATTCAAAATGAACATGTGAGGTGTGTGTGTGGGGGGGCAGGGTCACAGCCCTATCCCACACATTCCCATGAGAGGAAGCTTCAGAAATTCATACTGAACACACTAAGGTCTGAAGAGAGCTTCTACACACATGCAGCTGAATGTATATAGAATCCCCCTTCAGGCATCACACTAAATGTGTGAAAGATAAACATTCCTTCCATGAGCGTGGGGGCAGAGTATTCAGTATGTGCTCCTGCTTAACTAATGTGCTTAGAAGTGTACACATCTCTTTCTTTAGAAATAGCAACTGTGGAGTCCCAATATTCATCAGAACTGTGGCGTGTGGGAAAGGAATTTCTTTCTCCCTCAGCATCCTTCTTTCAAGACACACATCTGCATTTAAGTTCAAATACAAGCTTGACCTCTACTTCTATTTCAGAAGGGAAGAATGCAAATATATTGTAATACATGCCTTGAAGGCTAAGATATACAAATGAAGACAACTAGTGTGTACATTCAGGACAAAATGATGCACTTCAATGGCTCAAATCCAGCACCCACTTTCAAGGAGGGCAGCAACGATGCAAAACACAATATATTGTGATATCACCCTTGGGAAACTGAGGTATCAGAATGTTTCTGCTATGCATTTTTGAGCCTGATTCTACAAGCTCCCTCCACAAGTATTGGTAGGGGGGCTTAGATAAAAATGCATTGTGATTCAAAATCTCAGTTGAGACCTCTCAAACACAGTGATTTATGGATATAATGAGGCTTTTAAAACATTTTTGATAAAATACCTGATGAAAGGCTTCCAAGAAAACACAGCAGTCATAGTATAAGAAGTCAGACCATCATAGATAGATTGGTAAAAACAGCCAGCACTATTTATTTAATTTTACAGTGCCATCCATGTACGTGACACTTTGCAAGGAATGAGAAAACAGGTCCCAATCCCGAGGGACTTGTGATCTAGAAAATAAGATACATGGGAGATAACGGAGAAATGAGAAATGGAGGCAGGTGTATAAAGGGGATGAATATGGAAGTTAGTAGATGCAGGGACCAAAGCATCAAGGGAAAGGTGATTTTTGAAGAAGGTAGGAATAAACAGTCAGTTTTCACAATGTAGGAAACTAAGCAGCAGAGGTCTGTAACAGGGCAAACCTGAAGGCTGAGGAGGAGGATGTTGCCTTAATCTATAGGAATTTCAGCTTTCCCTCCAGTCTCCCTGTCCATTTAACTACTAGTCTACAGTGTTTGCATCTTGTATTAAGCTGGGGATACAGACTGGGAGTTCTGCTGCTATACTGCACACCCTGCTCTCTAGCACTCTCCTTTCCAAGGGTGACGTAGGATAGCTTTGGCTATTGGGTGGTATAAAAATGCAATTAATGAGATGGTGAGATGATGATGATGATGAACTTCAGAATATTCAAAACAGTTCACGTACACATTTTGTTATTGGAATTCTTGCAACCATCTTGTAAGACAGCTCAGAATTATGTCCATATTGCAGACAGGCTGAGGCTCAGAAAGCACACATTTTCAGGTGTTCAATATGCAGGAAGCCTCCACCTCTCTACACATGAACTGGACACCTGAATGGAGTTGCCTGCATATACATCTGAATAAATACAGAGCTCTATCAATATAATTTGGAACGCACTGAGGGGGGCAGAGTCTGCCAATTTCCCTATGTGAATTCATCCAATGCGCAGAGCTGAACACCAGGAAGCGGCTTGGAAGAACACTAAGAACACCTAGTGAGTACATGGCAGAGATGAGCATTCAGCTAGGGATGAATTTGTTAACATAAGTACAACCATGTTGGGTCAGAACTAGTCCAGAATTCTGTTCCCAGAAGATGCCAATGGAAAACCAACAAGAAGCACATGAGCACATCAGCAATATGCCACCCATTCCACAGCAACTGATATTCAGAGGCATATCAGTTGCTACTTCTGATAATGGAGGTAACATATATCCATAATGACTAGTACCCATTGCTAACTTCATAAATCCATCTACTTCCCTTTTAAACTCATCCAAGCTGGCAACTATCACTATGTCTTGCAGTAGCAAGTTCCACAGTTTAAATACGTGCTGTGTGAAAAGGTACTTCCTTTTCTTTGTCCTGAATCTCCCATTATTCAGCTTGCTTGGATGACTCTAACGTTATGAGAGAGGGAGAACAAACTTTCCCCTATCTGCTTTCTCTACACCATGTCTAATTTCATACACCTGTATCATGCCCCCCCCTTTACTCATATTTTTTTTCTATGCTAAAGAACCCCAAACGTTGTAAGCTTTCCTCATAGGGGAGTTGCTCCAGCCCTGTCATCGCTTTGGATGCCCTTTTCCTAAATCTACTACATAGTGTTCCAACTGACTTCCTATCACCCTCTTTCAACTGCATGACAGAGCCTAAGGCTG
Organism: Elgaria multicarinata webbii; assembly: GCF_023053635.1. NCBI lineage: Eukaryota > Metazoa > Chordata > Lepidosauria > Squamata > Anguidae > Elgaria > Elgaria multicarinata. The sequence goes on along the minus strand of NC_086172.1, from coordinate 142,063,270 downwards.
CTATCTATGTGGTGAAAAATGATTATACAGCTACAATCCACAATACTTCTCATTCGTTGCTGTGTTGGAAGACTGTGTGAGATCTTGAACAGATCTCAAAACAGTGTGTCAAAAACATTTACGAATAAGATCCGTTTGAAGAATCCAAACCTAGATCTGATTAAAAGGCAAGTGCGATATATGGTGCAACTTTTCATAGGGAGAACTGAAGACTGAGAACTGGGGCTGCAAATGCTTAAGGACAATTCCTACTGTATATTTGGGGTCAGCCAATGAGGCATTTCAATACTTTCCCCTATCCATATGGGAAATGCTCTTTGATAAGCTACACACATTTGTTGAAACACCATAAGCAATGGCATACAGAACTGTGCAAAGCTGTGTACCTTAACTCCAGCATAAAACACTTATTTTTTTACTGTACACTTTTTATCATCTTTCACATGGGAATATTTTGGACACTTTTCCTTGTAATTAATTATAACATTTCAGTGGCGTGGAAGTCATTTCTCCAGGGACCCATCTCTCATATGAATTCTTTTTAATGATCATTCTGCCTGACAGCCTGATCTTCAGCGTTGTCGGTCACTTCAGCACCTACTGAAGAGAATGGGCTTACTGACGCAGCGCTATCAACATAGGAAGATATCGGTATGTGTTTGGTGGCTATGATAATGCATGAGGCATGCTTCCTCCTCTTGAGATGTATAGAATAAATTGCTTTTGCTGCACACTCATTATATGTTCATACAGAGGGAACACCATGCCTCAGCCACAGAAAAAGGGGAGAGAATGGGCTGAACCAAGAACAAAATTGGTGGCAGTAGAAACCGTCTGCCACCCCAAATATTCTAGTAAGCTGTAAGGGCAAAATGAGTAACAAAAGCATTAGAAAAATTAGAGTCAGTATGGTGTAGCGGTTGGAGTGTTGGACTTGGATTTGGGAGATCCTGATTCTAGTCCCTTCTGAGCTATGAAGGGTAACTTTGGAGCCAGTCACTGAGGCCATAGCTAGACCTAAGGTTTATCCCTGGATCATCCAGGGGTCAAACCTGTTCATCTAGGTGACACACAGCGGATCCAGTGCTCAGGCAGGGGCGAACCCTGGATGATCCCAGGATAAACCTTAGGTCTAGCTGTGGCCTGACTCTCAGCCTAATCTATCTCACAGGCTTGTTGTGAGGATAAAATGGAGAGGAAGTGGACCGTGTAAGCGGCCCTCGGTTTCTTGCAAGAGGAAAAGAGGTCCTGTGGCACCCCAGTTGTGGAACGAGCTCCCCAGAGAGGTCTGTACTGCTTTCGTCGCCAGCTGAAGACCTTTTTATTCTCTCAGTATTTTAACACTTAATTTTAACTTAAATTTAAATTTTATTGTTCTAACTCTGTATTTTAATCTTATATCAATTTCTGCTGCGTGGTTTTATCCTGGTTGTGCTTTTTATACTGTATTTTGTAATTGTGCTTTTAACCTGTTGGTTGTTTTATTGTGGTTTTAATTTTTGTGAACCGCCCAGAGAGCTTCGGCTATTGGGCGGTATAAAAATGTAATAAATAAATAAATAAAAGAGGTAGAATATAAATCCCCGTCTCGTTTCAATTCTAGTTTTGGGTCAGAATTGGCCTTGGTCACAATGATGGGTGTCCTTCATGGGGAGAGGGACACCCGGAGTGCAACCTTATTACTTCTTCTCAATCTCTGAGCAGCTTTTGATATCATTGGCCACAATATCCTTCTGGACTGTCTCTGTGAGTTGGAGTTAGGGACACTGCTTTACAGTGGTTTGACTCTTACAGGTTTGGTTCCAGACAGGGATGTTGCAAATTTTCAAGAGGGGTGGAGTCTGGCAGACACCCCCCATCCGGTTTCCTGGACTCCAGTCCATAGACCACCACGCTTACTAGACCCTGTTCAGCTCCTTGGATGAGCCACCATACTGTCTGCAAGTGCCTGGAGAGCAGCACATGACCACTTGGCCCCTCAGAGAGCCACCATTTTTGGGGGGGGGGGAAAGCAGTTCAATTCTTTTTGTAAAAAGCCTTTTATGTAAAAGGCAGCTGTAAAGCTGCCATTTTCGCAAAATTACAGGTGTGAATAGACCAAATGAGCAGCGAGCAACATGGATGGAGATGGGTTCGCCCATCCTTATTTCCAGAGAATAACTATAGGAGACTGTGCCTTGACTCCCTGGAAATTGAACCGTGGGGTGCCACAGGGCAAAATTTTGTCCACAATGTTCTTCAGCTTCTATATGAAGCTGTTGGAAGTGGTCATTAGGAGATTTGGTGTATTTCTCTATAATGTCTGAGTCAGAGACAGAGACCCTATGTATGGGTAGTTCCCAGGTCCATGAAATGGGTTGTTTACCTGTTGTGGATTAGGGGTCCTCCTGCATCCATCTTGGTCAGTTGAAGTCAGGTGACCTTTGTGACTTGGGCCATAGCTAGACCTAAGGTTTATCTCTGGATCATCCAGGGGTGAAACCTGTTCATCTAGGTGACACACAGGGGATCCAGTGCTCAGGCAGGGGCGAACCCTGGATGGTCCCAGGATAAACCTTAGGTCTAGCTGTGGCCTTGGAGTGCCCATAACTATCTAGTTGGTGCATCTGTCCCTGAACAGGGATGTCCTAACCACTGTGGTTCATGACCCAGTAACCTCACAACTGGATTACTATAGTACACTCTACGTGGGGCTACCTTTGCACCTAGGTCAGAAGCTGCAGCTAGCGCAGAGTACAGCAACTAGGGTGCTTAGTGAGACACCTAGCCATATTCACATTACACCTGTGTTAAAAGAACTTCAGAGTCTTACTATTAGCTCTGAGCCATATTCAAGGTTATACTGTTGACATAGAATACCTAAACAACTTGGGACCAGGATACTTAGCAGATGTCCCAGCTGACCTTTAAGATCCTCAGAGGAGGCCTGCTGGTCATTCTGCGACCAACAGAATATCGCCATGTAATATCTCGACAGTGGCACCCATAGTCTGGAACACCATCTCCCATGCATTTTGGGAGGCAGGAAATGTGGTATGTTTTAGACAGCTCCTGAAAACACATGTTTTCACCCAGGCTTTCGCTGGCTTGTAATTCATCGTATGTTGGTTCATTTTACTGTTCCTTGTATTGTTTTCTAATCTTACTCTAGTTAAAATTATTTTTAATAGTGTATTTAAATGTAATTTTTAATATTTACATGTAAGCCACAGATATGTTATTATATTAAGTGGTATATTATTATTATTATTATTATTATTATTATTATTATTAATTTATAACACTGAAAAAGCAAAGAAACCATACCCCAAAATACAAACAATACATAACTAGTTATGTCATTGGAAGCTGCCTTAGATGATTTGTGCATCTAGCCCAAAATTACCCACTCTTATTAGCAGTGGCTCTCCCAGATCTCAGATCTCCTATTGAGGATTTTCCACATCACCTAATGCCTTTTTATTGCAAATAGCAGGAATATCAAGGTGTACAAGTTTTAGGGGTGTAAAGTTCCCCGAATGTCCATTAGTGCAGTTAAGAGATCATATTCCTTAACATACTGTATAAAGCTCTTCTGGGGAAATCCTGACAAAGGCTCAGTTAATTTACATGATTCAGACTGTTTATAAAATCAGAATGATATCAATTGCTTAAAATTCAAGAACCCATTTGCTCCATTTATAAATCAGTGATAATATCCAACATACTGGTCCTTGAAAAGGAAATAGCACATTCTTTTCTATTTAAAGTGACTGGCAAAAAGTAACCATGCTTACAAATAACAATAATAAATAAATACCAGTCATTTAGAGTTACTGCTAAGCTGCAAAATTCTGCTGATAGCAAACTCATGCAGCAGTCCAAGATCACTGACAGCAACCTATTAAAAATCAATGGGCTGCATATCTACGAAGAGAAATACATCTTCTTGCAGTCTACACTTGCAATAATAAGCACATTTATTTACTTATTTAAAACCCTTGTTAGGTATCCTTAAAGGGTGCCCCCCCCTGCAAGGTGGCATAGAAGATAAAAGAAACAATACAAAACAATGAAATTCAATGAAAATATCCAATAGTAAAATACTAGATAATATACAAAATATTAGATAATACACGTATGCATAAAACATTAGAAAACATTGGTTTTTTAACATCTTTGAGATTCGCCATGTATTCGCCACGTTTTCATTTGGAGAAAAATCAACAATCACCAGAGTTCATCAACACCTTATCTCAGTAGAAATTAATGTGACATATTAAGAGAGTTTGGCAAATATATGTAAGTAGCTTCAAGCTTGATAGCTAGTTTGTCATTCTTCTATAATAATAAGCAAGGACGTCTGTCTGTCGGAGCCATAGCACTAAGACAAAATAATGGGCTATTCCAACCTGTGTAAAGGTGAGTCCGCTCTTTAATCAGAATATGTAGCCAAGGTGGGGAATTGTCTTCCTGCTGAGATCACCCTGGTTGAAATCTATGGAGGTCTTCATTCCAGCAGTGGGTGTGGCCAGAGCCAAAACTGGGTGGAGTTTCAGATGTGACTCCTATCTTTTTTTTAATATGCAACAAGTGTGTGTAGGAGGGACATTTGCATCCAGTCATACTCTGTCATCAGTTTGTGCAAGATTCCCACCATCTGCTTTGTAGATATGGGTCAGTTTAGATGGAGTAAATAATATAAATAACTCAGCGTGGGCCCCGCGAGAGTCTGAAGCTCTGGATTGAGAGACTTGGAGGTTTGGATTTGGTCATCAGGATGAAGTTCCTCAGCCTTGATATACAGGGATGGAAATTTCCCTGTTTACTCACTGTGTTTCTGTCAAAGGCACTCATGATGTTAAGATAGACCTTTTTAAAAATAATTATTAATATAAGACATGTATGGACTCTAGCAGTTACAGACTAGTTTTTAAGTTAAATTTGACTACAGTGTAAGAACTTCAGGCAAGGATGGCTAACCGTTTCTCTGTCAAATTTTTCCTACTCCAATTCTGTCTGCTCAAGTTCTTAGAAAGGTCAAGGTTTTGTTTTGTTTTAGAATATATGCATGTATTGTCGAGGCATTCTTTTTTATGTCTTTCATCTTTCAGGTTTAGATTGTGACAGGATACATCTACTTATTAGCTGCATATATATTGGGGTTTTAATTTTCAGGTTTTTTTCATTTTCACTCCTCTTATTATTTAACTCCTCATTATCTGCCCCGAGACCCAGTGAATACAATAAAACCGTAAATAGACACAGATGTTTCAGACTTCAACTCCCATCAGTCTTATCCAGCATGGCCAATGGTCAAGAATGATAGGATTTGTAGTCCAAAACATCTGGAGGGCACTAATTTGGCGAAGGCTGTGCTATGGGGTTCACAGATCAATTGCTTTAAACGCCTCTGTAAGGCATTTTCACTTTCACAAGAGTTTGGTGGGTGTTTTAAATTTTAATGTGGATTGAGGGTTTTTAATGGAAACTATTTATGTATTAGTGTAAAGTGCTGTGATGCCAGAAATGGTGAGGTGGCGGTATAAAAATGTTTTAAATAAAATAAATAAATAGTTTGATGTTAGGGGGCTTATTTTATTTATTTATTTATTTATTACATTTCTATACTGCCAAATACAGCATAAAATACAATATAAAACCTTAAAACTACAGTATAAAAGTACAACCAGAATAAAGCCTAGCAACAATGCAGAGATCTAAAATACGGGAGCAGATTTAAAACAACATAGCTAAAGGACTAAAACGTTAACATGTCTGGTGCCGGAAAGAGCACAATGTAGATGCCAAGTGAGCCTTTCTAGGAAGCTCATTCCATAACCGGGATGCCACAGCAGAAAAGGCCCTCTTAGAAGAGTGAAGATAAGAAACTATGAGCCAGGTCCATACTTGAATAAAGTTTGGGCCTGTCTTCTAATTAGTTTGGCAACACTACAGGAGGAAAGCATGAGTTGTAGTGCAAGCAGTAAAGCAGGCGCATAAGATATATTGTAGTTTATTCGTTCAGTCGCTTCCGACTCTTTGTGACTTCATGGACCAGCTCACACCAGAGCTATCTGTCAGCCGTTGCCACCCCATAGCTCCCCCAAGGTCAAGTCTGTCACCTCCAGAATATCATCCATCCATCTTGCCCTCGGTCGGCCCCTCTTCCTTTTGCCTTCCACTTTCCCTAGCATCAGCCTCTTCTCCAGGGTATCTTGTCTTCTCATTATGTGGCCAAAGTACTTCAGTTTTGCCTTTAATACCATTCCCTCAAGTGAGCAGTCTGGCTTTATTTCCTGGAGTATGGACGGGTTTGATCTTCTTGCAGTCCAAGGCACTCTCAGAATTTTCCTCCAACACCACAGTTCAAAAGCATCTATCTTCCTTCGCTCAGCTTTCCTTATGGTCCAGCTCTCACAGCCATAGAGTAGGCTGCATTCTCTCAGGTTTTCAACAAAAGATAATTCCAGCCAAGGCACAGCCCCCAAATGGGTGCACCTCCCACCCCCATCCCAGTGTATTATATAGCTTGTCCTTCTCTATCAGAGGCACATAGGAAGCAGCCTTCTCCTGAGGTCCAACCATTGGTGCATCTAGCTTGGTACTGTCTACAGAGACTTGCAGCAGTTCTCCCAGAATTCAGATCAGGGGCTTTCCCAGTCTGACTTGGAGGTGCCAGGGACTGAACGTAGGACTTTTTGCAGGCAAACCATGTGCTCTACCCCTGAGCCACAGCCCTTCCCTTTCACCCTCAATCACCACCTCTCTCTCGCCATAAACATGCTGCTGGCTCAAAGAGTCTTAGCTTAGCAATAAGGCTGCATCTATTATCACAGCAATACAACACTGCTATCATCACAGTGGGGAGGGTAATAGAGCAGCACTCAGTGCAGCAATCTACTCTGCCATCAATAAATGAAACTATCAGAGTTAATGAAAGTTGTGCACATGTATCGATAGCAAAGCAGATTTCTAAGTGAGTGCAATTATGATTTATAATGTGAAATTCTCCAAATGCTATTTTTTGCATACCTTTTATTATAAGTGCATACATAACACCTTGAAAATGTGAACTGGTACTTATTTGAATATGAGCTACCTTTCTTAATGCTAGCCTTCTAAAGTGATCTCTTTTAGGTGCTTAATAATCCATCCATATTGTTTGCACTGAAAGACATACTCCATTCTGTCAGAGGTTGCCGAGAGGCCTGAAACTTCCCAGAATACTTCTAAATTTCTTGGAGTCAAATGTACTTGTATGCCGAAGCTTCCTGGGATAATTCTCAACTGACGCAAATTGGTGAAGCTCCATTAAACACACCAATTGTATAGATCAACTGACCATCTGGTCGAACGGTTTTATCTAAGCAAACAATTTGTAAGAGAAAATATACCATCACTTGTTTTAGTTTACCAAATATCTTTATATTTATTAATTAGCCTCAAGTTCAGAGAACCTGATTCACCTACATATTCCATTTACTGGATTTGATAATTATATAGATTTGATATTTATGCAGGTAGCTTAAATCAAAGTGACCAATACTGTTGAATTTTTATGTATCCAGAAATGGTTGTTTTCTATGGCACTACTAAGTGTAGTAAAGGAAAATTAAACAAAGAAGCAAAAAATACACAAATGAGGAAAAATGTTCATACAACAAAAAGGGCCTAAAGGATGGGGAGGTATTAAAGGTTAATAATAACACTCATGCTGCTGCTACTACTACTACTACTACTAATAATAATAATAATGGTTTAATAATATTGGGCGGTATAGAAATGTAATAAACAAATAAATAAAAATTAATAATAGTAATTTGAGCCCTGCCCAGTTTTCCAGAAAAGGAAGCTAACTACAATAATATTTTGTTATCCTTCTCCTTATTTATACAAATAAACAGTACAATGGTACAACTGTCACTGAATTATTTCATCATCTGTTGTGGGTGGAAAGGAGATCCAGAACAGACTGTGTGGAATTAACACAGCTCTCTATCTTTCCATCTGGAATTACATTTTTTTAAAAAAATATATCTCAGAAATCAATAATGTTCATCAGGTACAGTAGAAGCATTGAGATGTATATAGATATTATTAGAACAAAATAATGGTTACAATGAAAATGTCACTCCAAATACTTATTTGTTACATTTATATCCCACCTTTCTTCCAAAGAGCCCAAAGTGGTGTACACAACAACTCGGTGAGGCAAGTTAGCTGAGCATCAGCAACTGGCCCATAGTCACCTAGTGAGCTTCATGGTCTCCCCAGTCCCAGTACAACATTCTAACCACTATACCACACTGACTCTTAATTAATGTGGGGCAGGGAAGCTCATCTCCTGATGGCCTTGATACACATGATGAGTTTTGTCAAATGACACAATTAGGTAGGAAGTACTTGCCACACTGATGTTCTTCCCTGTGAACCCTCATTGGTTTGTTGTAGCATGTGAGTATTTTTCCCCACTAGCCATGGACATAAAGTAGAAAGAGTGGGTTTAAGAATCTGACCCCCAAGTTCGAAACATTTTTGGCATGGATGAAGATGTTGTTTTAAAGGATGTGCACTTAAGAATTAGCTTGCTATCTGTTTATTCTCTGTGAAGCACCGTATTAAGGCTCAAATTACAAAGTACATTAACCCCATGTAATCTCCCCCTGTTTAATTTCAACTTTACTTTACTCAGAGCAGTCACCCAGAGAGTCTCCAGTGGGAGACCAGTATGAAAGTGGGGGGAAATCTTAACCTTTTCATCTTCACCAGTTTTCCACTTCCAAATCAAGTCAACTTACTTTTAATGCAATGGGGGGTGGGGAATTGGTACCCTTTCATCCAGGAAGCTACAAGCAGCTTTGGGGGGAATTTGGAGATTAGGGACTGAAGTCTGAGTGGTTGCTTTAAAAAAAGAGAAAAGAAAAGAGGGAAACATAAGAAGTTGTGTTATACTGAGACAGACCATTCATTATCTAGACACTATCTACACTAACTGGCATTATCCCTTCAGTGTTTCAGACAAGACTCTTTGCCAGAAACCTGAGGCATGTCTAGATGGGGCGATATCCCGGGGATCTCCCTGGGATCGTCCTTGTGCATTTACATGACACACAGAGGATCCTGGGGCTGGGAGGGATGATCCCTCCCTTGCCCTGGGATAACCGGGACAGCTTTAATCCCGATTTTTCCTGTGGTCTCGGGATCGTCCCGAGACCACAGGACATGAGGGCAGCCATCCTGGTTTCGTCCCGGCTCCTTGCGAGTAACCGCGAGGAGCTGGAAACCGAGCATGGGGCACGGAGCTCCTCAGGAGCTCCTTGCCCAGCGGGGGTGGGGTAGGGGGAGGTTTTTTTTAAAAAAACCAAAAACCAAAAAACTTACCTTTTACCTGGAGCGCTCGAGCGCTCATCTTCAAAAAAATATATGACGGGCTACGTGTAGACTGAGGGGGAGGATCTCATGATCATCATATTGTGAGATCCTCCCCCTCCATCTGTAGGTCTAGCCATGCCCCCGGAGTTATCAGCGATTTGAACTTCGGACTTTCTACATGCAAACCATGTGCTTTACCACTGACCTACAGCCCTCCCATGTGATTAATATCATGGGTAGCTTAAGTCTCAGACTTCAATCTTCTTTGGAGTTTCTGGATGATACCACAATATAATAATCACTGCAAATAGAAATGTACATGTGTATGTGTATGTGTGTATTACTGCACATATTTCAAAATTTGGTAAATGTCTTCAGTTGTATGCTAACAGTCTTATGTGAATTCTCTGAATGCTCCCAAACATATATCTCTTCCCTAATCCTTCAGACAGACTTGGGAGAATCCTGACAAATTCATTTAGATGGCCATCAAAAAGTGCACTGGTGTATCTCTGAGTTTTCAGATATCCACAATGTGTGTCCAGGATTGTCAGCAGACACTTGGTTGATTGACCAAATCTCTGTGCCTGAGCTCTGCTGAAGACATTTACTGGAACACCTGTGCAAAACAAATCACTACACAACTGTTACAAATGAGCACATTTCCTGGTCTGTACTGCATGTAGGAAATGGATGAGTAAACTCTCTTTTCTGAATGTTTCAGAAAACATTGCCACATCCCCAGGCTGCAAGTTCACACAGAACCTCTGCTATTTTATCAGGATTAAAAATGACATGACAACCAATGAGTTCTGGTTTCAAACGCTGCAAAGTAAGCTGTCACCCCACCCAACTCTATGAAAATATGGAATATTTAACCATCTCTGAACAAGCTCATGGTTCTAGATTAATGAATGGCATTAACAAGCCACTGATGTGAAGAAGTACATCCCACTTACAATGTCACTATACAAAGCTCAATAGCCTAGAAGAGAAATTATCATAGGACAGAAGCAAAGAGAGAGGGGTGGGGGTGGGGGAGGAACCAAGGCATTTGGCAAAGGACAGCTTTCAAAGTTACAATACACCTGCATAAAATGTTCAAATTATTATTATTATTATTATTTTGTGGGATGCACAAAATACAAAATATTTTTGAAAGTCTGAATGGGCAAAATGCTCGTATAACATAGAATACCTGTGTGCGAAATGAATATAGAGAAAATCACAGCCTTTAGTAAAGCTCGGACATGGACACCTAATCCATAATCCCCAATTCTACTGCCTTTACCCTATACAAAGACAACTTCTCTCTGAATCATGAACAACAGTAACGCTCAGGCAACCATTTCCCCCAAGTTTGTAGAAAAGCTAATACTCGGTGGATGAGCCACACATAATCAACACTCCTCCCCTGCTATATTCCACTATATAATCATTTCTAAAATACACAGGGACTGCTAGATTTGGCCAGATGAGAGAAATCAATAAAACCAGATCAACAATGTCAAGGTATAGAATTGAAAGCACATGTTCGGTTTCAATCTCTTACCCATAAAACCGCATTACAAAACAAGTGTGTAGTACTCAGCAGGTAACTATGCAATCTAATATTCTATCCCATTCTGAAGCAAACCAATTTATAGTATGTTTTCTGCACATGAAATTGCAAGTATCTGTGTTTCAGATTTTGGAATCAAATAGTTGAACTCAAGAATTACTAAATGAGCAAGCGGAACGCAATCTACTAAATGCATTTGCAGTGGTAGGGCAAATAGAATGCTATAGTGCTATTTACAGCATGTAATTCTGCTATGGAATTCTCTTTCAGGCATTAATTTTTCAATGGTGCACAACTCTTATAACATGGCCGATTTAGCCTTGTAAAAATAGCATGCTGTGATTTTTAGACAGATGCTGAATTTCTAATTCCCTGGCCACCAAACTACATTTTACCATGATCAGACCAGTATGTGGCAATCTTTTGCAGAAAACATAGTATCACACAAGCTTGCTGATGCAGATAAACATTTACTTTCAACCACTGTTGATGAGTGTGTTAAATCTCCAAATATTCATGACGACTTTCAGTCAGTGTTGCTATGTTAAAACAGGAATTTGGTAACACAAAAATTAAAGCAAAGGTGGTAGGAGTAATATGGAATTCTTATTATTTCAATTTTTCTACAACTTGTTACTAGACAAAAAATATTGTAGTTTGATTCTTATCAAGTTGACATTAACCCAGCCTTCTCATCTTATTTAGCTGCTCTAAGTTATCATTCTGTTACAGCTAAAAGGACATCCAGTTACAGCAAGTGGGGCAAATCTGTCTAGCTGATGCCATATGCTTTTCAGGACTGTTTTACATGACATAGCTACAGGGCCGGAGTTAAGGATAGGAATAGTCTGGCACCTGCCAAGGGACCACACTCCAGCAAGGGCCTACTGGCAAGAGCACCTGGATCTGCTCTTCCTTTTCACCATTGCAGCCTTCTTGTTCACCTGTCTCTCACTCTAGCCCAGGCAACGGTGGTGATGAGGAAGAAAAGGAGTAGAAGCCACTGTGCACTGGCACCTGCCTGTCAAAGAACCAAGTGATATCAACGAGAAGAAAGAGAATGACCAGCAGCTGGGGACAATGCGACTGAGAGGATAGACTCACTAAGAAAGGGAGGCTATTGAGGGTATCTTGCCCAAGGGCCCTGAAAAGCATGGAGTGAACACTGCATAGCTAAAACAGACCCAGGTTTGCTATTTATCATTCACTCAATAGGGAGCTGCAGCCAACCCTGGCTCTCAGATGAGTGTCTTCAAACGGGGGGGGGGGGGGGTGGGGTGTTGCACAGGAAAACATGAGAAAAATGTGTGAAGATGCCAAAAAAGAAACAAAGGCTCTCTTGTGGCAGCTTTGGGGAGGGGGGAGTCAGAACTCAGTTGTATCAGTGCTAGGTAGGGTGGGACAAATCTCTCGATTTCAGTTTCTCTCTTCTTCTTCTTTTTCCAATCTTCAATTCGGTTAGTGACAAAACTTGAGAATTTTTATTTTAAAAGTTTGCATGAAAACTTCATGTTCTGCATTTCACTGCAGCGCTGCTAATTATAGATTGTAGTGCCTGAATTTGCTTTCCTTTCCCCCCTCCGCCTCCCTCCCAATCCCCTTTCCTTTTGTGTCATGTCTTTTAGATTGTAAGCCTGTGGGCAGGGACTGTCAAGAAATACTTTTGTAAGCTGCCGTGAGAGCCTTTTTTGGCTGAATGGCAGCATAAATAAATAAATAAATAAATAATACTTTTATACTTTTAATTTTAATTTTCAAAGTTTGCATGAAAACTGTATTTTTGTGTAAATTTCTTTTAATACACACATTTTGTACGCAATTTTGCCCAATATATGCAATTTAATGCATTTTAATGCTGTTTTCACTAATATGCACTCCTCCTTAATATTAAAAAAAAATGTATGCAGTTTTACTGGAGAACTCCATTGCAAAATTTGGACACGTGTGAATTTCAAAGGATAACTGAGTTTCAACTGATATATTTGTTTGAAAGGGTGAATTAGGTAAGTTTGCATTAAAATACAAACCAAATGAATTTCTGTCTCACCCCTTGTGCTAGGAGAACTGGCCCCCTTTAAAAGGATGTGGCATGAGTGGGGGTTGAGTGGAAAGTGTGCTGCTGACCTGGTGATGGGGATGTGCTAGCTGAAGATCCTGTCTCTCTGCTGCCACTGAGCAGTAGGACACATGATTGGGCACTTAAAATCACATGCGATCAGAAGTTCACTCGCACATAAATATATGGCACTGTCACACAACAATTAAAAAGAGAAGTGCAACTTGTAAAACAGCACATATTTATTCCTTAGTAGGCTGGCACAGCAAACCACAGGGTGCTTTCAGCTTTAATGCCAGATCTTCAACACAATTTACCAAACAGTGTGTTGGACCAGATGATCCATTAGTAGTCCCCTTTAACTATATGGGTCATATGTCAGTAAAATACTTGGTAAAGATAGAAAGAAAGCTGCTATTTCTGGATCATCCAGTTTCCAATTCCCTCCTGTCATTTTTGTGTGAACAAATTTTCTCCTTTTCCTTTACTTTCTGTCTTCTGCAAATATATTTGACAAATACCTTATTGTTTGCTGAACTATTCTCTGCAACTTCATGTTCTGCATTTCATTGTAGCGCTGCTAATTATACTTTTAACTTGCTCTTGCTTAGAATCATATTTCCCAGTTCTCACCATAAGAGGATTCTTTTATTTTTCAAAGAAGTCTTCAATATGTTGCTTGTTCTAACCTATCCTCAGCTTAATTCAATTGGTCCCTGTAGTTTTCTGCAATGTCTTTTTGCCTGTTTTCTGTCATTCTATCCACACATCTACTTTCAAATACATGCCCTTGCTTACAAATGTGGCAGAGATTTACATTCTGTCTCACACTGATATAGAGCCATATATGCACTCAAAGAGATGTGGCATATTTACACATAATTCAATTGTAGGCTGATCCAGTTGGTCCCTTACTTGCAGGAGGACTGGCCAAGAGGGAGAGAGGGCTCACAGCACGAATCTCATGTACACAGAAGCACATAGATGGAAGGTAATGAGAAGGATGCAACAGGCAACTGATCTGGCTCATAAGTGTATGATAGAGCCACAGGAAGTATTCTGCAGTTGAGGTGGGAGGCATTCAGTGTTAAAATGACCAATAAATAAATAAATAAATATCCCTTATAAAATGGAGAAAATTTGCCCCTTCATTGTGAAATTTGGTATGACACATTCCTTGGATGAGGGATTCAAGCCATCCAAACAACAGAGAAATTGGATGAAATATGGCTCAGCCAAAATTGGAGGCAGACAGGTTCCGTTCCCCCGCTCCCCCCTCAGATGGTTACCAAGTTTTGTTAAATGGGGAAGCATAGCTTAATGTTATATCCACCTAGAAATGTATTTTTTAAAAATAATAATCAAGTGTGCCATCCAAGAGTGCCTTGTTCAGTTTTTGAAAATCAATCCTTCATGCTCAGTGGCAGCCACCAGGGGGCGCAGTGAAAGTAACTAAAGTTTGTAACTAGGAGGAAAATAGTTCAGTGAGGGATCATGTTAAGCAGGGACAGTCCAAATTGAGACAACAGGAAAAGAGACTGAATAGGAAAGAGTGGAATCAAGCAAGCCTTGGTTTGGGGGCAGGCGAGGGGAGAGCCTGAACGTAGAAAACAAAGCCTAGGTGACTGTGTATGAGAAGACTGTGGGGGAAATGGGATTTAGCTGGGTGTTTGGGGAGAAAGGCTTAGGTAGTGGGAACTGGAACGAGAAGTGTTCCCCTATGGTCTCCTGTCACTTCTCATAAGCAGATTACCCAGGACTTGGTCACTTTATGCTTTGTACCTGAATACCTCCTATTATTCTACTCAATCCAGACTTCAAGTCTTTGCCCCGTATGAACCCAGTAGTTCTCACTGGCCTTTCCTTGCTGTCAGCTCCAGTTTGCTCTTTCCCAAAATCGCAACACGCCCCCTCACTCCCAATATTGCAACACAGATTCCAGGAGTTACAGAGGATAGCTTCCTATTTGAAAATGCCTTCTATTTGAAGGGCGCACAGGCCACAAGGTCACAGTTGTCCCCACTACGTTGAAATGTCTTTCCATTTAAATTATAGTAATTATTTCTAAATTTGTATCTATAAATATAAATTAGCATATGCAGATTTTATGCAAATATCTGTCCTCTTTTTGCGTGTGTAAGCGGCCATCCAAATCTTGGTTCCTAGCCCCTCCCACTGTGCATAACCTAGTAGATTGAACTAAATAGTCCAATTCCAATGGCCATTCTCTGTCATTTGCTTTTGAATATCCCCAATAAATGAGCTGCTTCGCTGACAGGGAACCGAAGGTGCAAACATCAGAGAACCTTGTGGGATCTTAAACACATTTATTGTGGCATACACTTTTATGGGCTTTTCCCTTTCCCTGATGCCTTCCTCCCTAACCCTCCCCTTGCCAAGCCCCATGCTGCTCTCTTGTATTCTTTCCCAAGCATTTAAAGTGGTATGCAAATCACGATACGATTTATTTCCAAATGCACCACAATAAATCTACTACTCTTTTAAGGTGACTTGAAGTTGTTTTTCTGTAGCCAATTAAAATGGCTCCTCCTCAGAAGTATATGTGGGTGTGAAATTACAAAAACAAGGTAAAGTAACAAGGAGGCAGGCAACAGACAGTGGAACAACATGGAAGCACATGTGGGTGGGTATCTCATCCTTTTCATGATCTTCTGCCCCCATTATTCTTCCTAATCACTTATTTCACCTTGTCATCATGGCACTTGTCCTGTCATTCCACCCAGCCACTCAGTGCTCTGCCCAGCTCTTGTCTTTCCCATACACACACCATGGTGGCTTCCATTCTATTCCACAACCCTCTTGCTTTCCCCCCACAGATATATTCGTTCACAGCCGCGTAAATACTGCTGTCATTTTCATAACCCATTATTCCTGCCAATGGGCATCCTGTGTTATTCATTTAAACATGTAACCAAATTCTTAAAAACTTTGATGGCAGCAATGCCACCTTCAGTGTTGCTTCCAACTTTCAGAGGAATGAGGCTGGAAGACCAAAGCAAAATATGACTACATGGACCCTAATCGTAAGCATCCACAATTTACAAAACTCCACAACATCTTTTCTGCTTATATAAAGTGCAAGTTAAGACAAGATCCTTAATTTCTATGGTTTGGGGGGCATATGTGAATTGGTAAGAGGCATTTCTCTTTTGATCCTAGAATATGTTCATATTACCGTGCACTGAAAAATATAGTATGAACACAATAAGTACAATACCAGTTGTACAACACATTACAAGTATTCACAATGTTTCACATACTGAAGGAATGAAGCTGAGGGAAGAGTGACTCATAGCAAATAAGTTTGTGCTTGAGGTGAAACTTGAACTAGGAACTTTACGATTTACGACCCACCAGTTCTTAAATTGTTCGGCATCAGATCTACATTATTATTATTATTATTATTATTATTATTATTATTGTTGTTGTTGTTGTTGTTGCAATACAAGCCCTGAGGAGCTTACAATCTAAATATCAAAAGAGAGGAAAACAGAAAGGAAAATGGAGGTGAGGATAACTGTCAAAGAGTAAAAGCATGTTCCGTTACATGTAATTAAGCTTAATTTAGGAGAGAGGTGGGTAACTTTGGGTGATTTGTACACCAATTCCCTCCCCAACCCTGGATCCACCATGGGGCATACTCCCCCTGCTGCAACCTAAATTTGTCTGTTCTAAGACTCTGTAAAAGTTTGCCGGTGCATTTCACCCGCAAATTGTGATTTTTTTTCTGCCTTTTTTTCAGGTAAAAAGAAAAAAAATAGGGGTGGGACAATGGGGCCAACACTGGCGGCAGGCAGGGAGTGCATGTGGGCCATGTATTGACCACCCATGATTTAAGATGAGGATTATGTCAAAGGCATCACATAGTCATATTTTAAGTATCATTAAGAAAAAATGACAATGTGCACACATTCATAAAGGTTAGGGTTGGGTAAGAAAGTCACTCTGACACGTTGTTGTTACTACAGATTTCCCCAATTCATGTGGATCCAAACAAAATTTGTGGTCAGAAATCTTGTCAATGGGTGCATGTGTATACAAAAAATGTATGTATTTGAAAATATGCACACAAGAACGTCTACATTTGAAAAAGGTGCACATGTATATAGAAAAACAAATCCATATATCAAGCTTGACAGATCTTCCCATTCCTAATAGAGATATACCCTCTTTCATCTATAAAGATGCATTTATCATATAAGGATGGGTTATTCATGAGAGCCACCCAAATTATGTCCCATCCTAGTGGGCAGTGGAATATACAGCTTTAACATGCATCTGGAACTGATATCTGATGGATTGCCTGCTCCATGCAATATGTCACCTGGCCTGTCGTTAGCAATATCATCAGAAGGCCAGCATTTGGTGCCTCTATCTTCTGAAATGAGAAGCGTGGTTACCAGGAATAGGGCCTTTTTGGTAGTGACATCTCATTTATTGAACTGTTTCCCTCATCATTTTATCTTGCTCCAAACCTGGTTTAAAAGGTTTAAAATCAGTGAAATTCTGCGATATCACGAAAATAAGTATTAAATAGATCCATTACTCTATGGAAGGCACATCCTTAAAGACAGAAATTTGAGGCAGCTTTGTTGGTCTGATAAGGCCTGATAAATTACAATTGATCATAATTTTAAATATCTGCCATAAAATGGAATAAATAAGAAAAAATATTTAAATAGATAATACAGATTACATAATCTATGCCAAATTGCCAACATAGCGGCTAATTAATTATTTCTCTGGGGTAGTGTCTTATGAATTTGTTTTCCTCTGAGTCATAAAAAAGTAAACAATAAGTGTTTAACAATTAATAGGCTAAATTCTGCAAATGGATGTGGGTCAGGCAGTGAAAACATGTTTCATTCTGTGTTTCTGGTTCTCCATTTAATTTAGTGTGCTTCCTTAACCCTATTTAAATGGTCTTAAAATGGGCCTTGTTTACTATCAACAAAGACAAGCAGGGAAAATTTAGGCAAGAGGAGAGAGGTGTTAAATCTTGCAATTCAGCATGGGAAGCTATATTTTATCCAAGTCTGCAGAGATTGGATGGAATCCAATTTGCCATCGTTTAGTAAGAACCATTCTGCTTATGCTGTGTTCTTCTTCATTCTTATTCACTATTTACCCAATTATATCTATTCTTATTAGACCCCTGCTGAAGGCAGCAAGGCACTCTTAGTCATGGAAGTCCCATAGCGTAACTTAATCCTATTATCTCTAGATAAAACAGGGATGTATAGGGCTTTGAATGGCCAACTTTAGCATTACCCTCCCCCCCTTCCCATGAGGAAGAATGCTCTTCCCTATCCCTATGCCTGATGTAATTAAGATCTGGAAGTATAACCCATTCCAATCCTTATCCAGTATAACCATCACTGTCACTGCTGAGAAATGAACTACTGTTGTGATGCAAAGAGATGACACTTCAGTGACATTTGCTGATGTGTTCAGATTTTCCGATGCCATGGCACTATGTGGCTTATGGCTTCAAGATTTTAAAACGCTTGAATGATAAAAGGAGAGAAATGTATGAAAACAATTGATTACATTGACATTAATAATTTAAGATTTATATCACCATAAAGTATTGATGTGGTTTCACCTCTGCATTCAAGGACAATACCAGAATGTACATAATTATAAACAAAACAAAAAGATCGAACATAACGGTGGCTAACCAAGGCACAGCCATAACTGAGAAACTTCCCTTCTCTTCATCAAGCTTTGTGTGGGCTTGATGAGTGGAATGAAAACAGGCCTGCCTTCAGCACCCATTTTGTTCAGGCAAATGCCAGACGTCACAAGTTCAAACACAGCCTAACAGAGCTGACGCAAGTTGCTGAGACATCTCTTTTGCCTCCTTCTCCTCCTCCTCCTCCTCCTTTTTAAAAAACATTTTTTACATGGTGGCAGGCCACTTGGCAAAGTTAAGCACTGCCTAATGCTTCAGCCATCTACCATCTTCATTTTTTCAGAATGTCTCCTGGTCTTGACATAGCCTAGCTGTCCTGTCCATATAGTAAAAATGCGAAGAAAAAAATAGATCCCTTCCCACCAACACTTTGTATGCTTATGTAGGAAGGATGGAGGAGAGCAGAGTGTCTGACGTAGCAGGAAGGCAAGTAAGGCAACATGGGCAGTGGAGAGAGAGTGGACTGCCTGTGGTGTGGCAACACAGGGAATGTCTGGGGTTAGTACGTGAAAACAGAGTGACCAGGGCAGTGAGATGGGGGAAACAGAACAACCAGAGGAGTGCATGAGGAGGAGAGGATCCAGGGTTGCAGAGGGGGTATCCAGATGGCACCTTGCTCAGTGCCCCCTCAAACCTGGCACAAGATCTGAATGAAATTCATAATAATCATAGTTGGCAACATGCGGAAATACACGTTTATCACTCCCTCTAATAGCAAACTCAGTATCCCTATATCAACAAAAATAGAGCTTAAAAAGTACCATTAAGAAACAAGAGGATGCTCAGCATATCATCATGCTCAGGTTTCCAGAAGTACACACCTCCCCTTTAAAAAAAGAGGAGGAGGAGGAGGAGGAGGAGGAGGACGAGCAGGAGGAGGAGAAGAAGAAGAAGAAGAAGAAGAAGAAGAAGAAGAAGAAGAAGAAGAAGAAGAAGAAGAAGAAGAAGAAGAAGAAGAAGAAGAAGAAGACATTAGCCCGGCCCAATACAGACTATTTCATAATGTTGAGTGATACTTGGAACAGAAAAACGTAAAATGGTGGGTATGGCGGTGGGTAAGAGGGGATGTGAATTGGCCTTACGGCTTTTAGTATCCCATGGCTGCTTGGAACTCTGAATAGATATGGTCTGCGGATATACTGCATGTCCCACTTGTTTTACCCCTATGTTCAAGGTGGCTTTCAAGTCAAGAAAATACAACAATAAAATTCAAGAGAATAAGAGATCTCTCTCCCTGCCTCAGAAAAATTAACTGAGTGGATTGATAACAGAAGCTTGCTGAACAAATTTATCATTCAAAATGAAAACATCTATATCAAAGGGAATTGAACAATTAGACTAGCAGACCTGGAAGGAATCCAGTGGATCATCTAATTCCTTCCAAAACAGGACATTATACATCCATGTTATCTCTGACAGATGACTAACTTTTTCTTGAATGCCCACAAGGAAGGAAAGTGCATCAAGGCAGCACATTGCATTGCTAAACTACTCTTATAATTTGTGATTTCCTCTTCATGTTAAATAGCTAAACCCTTTACTGTAATTAAGAACAGAGTTACTAAATTTAATCATTTATACCCTGTCTCTAAAAAGAAATGCTCCCAAGGTGGCTTGCAAAATAACACAACACCAATGAAATCATAGTTCAAACTGTATCAAACAATTAAAAGCACATCAGAATGAAATATATACAGTAAGAGCTTGCATAAAATTGCTACTAAAATGGCATGTGGAATTAAAAGGTTTCAGAGAAGGGAAGACAGGGTGGTTGGAGTTACAGATGTCAGAGATATCCACCATGGATTCAAATGAGTTCAG
This sequence comes from Elgaria multicarinata webbii, assembly GCF_023053635.1. Lineage (NCBI taxonomy): Eukaryota > Metazoa > Chordata > Lepidosauria > Squamata > Anguidae > Elgaria > Elgaria multicarinata. The sequence continues at coordinate 142,042,762 of NC_086172.1, read as the reverse complement.
ATTTCTATGAAGCTGACCTGCAGATTCCGCGGTGGACTGGCTTCTTCAGAGTTGCACACACTTGCGGACTGTTGAGGGTTTTTTTTACTTTGGGGGTGGGGGTTAGCGCAAATGCACATTTGCAAACAGGAACAAAGTTTTTGTTGTACATCCTTTAAAAACCCTGATTCCATCAATGAGCAGATGACAGACAAAATCCGTACATCTCTAGTTGGAGTGTCCCAAGGAAAGGAGTTGCACAGCTACAGATTCATATTTCCCTATCTACAGCACCCTGTGTTTGCACTGCATACACATAGAACTCCTGTATGGGAGGGCTGCCCCAGTCATGCACAGGAAAAGATGTAGGTGCGAGTACAGAGTTTCATTGCGCACCAATGTATTATACTTGTAATGAATAAAATTTGAGTTGTACCGTTTCCATTTTGTGGTCTGGATTTTTGTTCCTGAAGGCACAGTTTGCCAAAATCTCGGTAAACCTTTACATTGACCAATCTCAGTGCTTACAGATGCATGCATGGAGACAATCTGTTTTCAGACCTCCAGGAAGCACCAGTGTTTCTTGCCCTATCCATCAGTGAATAGGGCACATAATTGTTGCTGTTCTTTTTTTTTTTTTACATCATTTTAGATACCTCTAAATATCCCCCACCCTTCCTCACTCTTAAACATTTCCCATCTCCTACAAGCTTTTCTCATAGGTATATTATGCTATTCTTTAAACTTTTTACATCCTTCTTAAATTGTGGTGCATGGAAGTGAACTCAGTAGTACTTTCAAAGCAGTCTAAGTAGGGTTGAGCAGAATGGTACGGGAGGCAGGCCTTTGTCATCAGATCTGTCATTATATTGCACACTTTAGGTATGCAAGGTCCAACTCCTTACATAAACACCAGCTTCCCCTAACTTGGTGCTTTCCAGATGCGTTGGTCTGCAATTCCCAACATTCCAAGCCCGGCTGGAAATGATGAGAGTTGCAGTCCAACCTATCTGGAGGGCCCCAGGTTGGGGAATGCTGTATAACTGGATACCATTACATAGTTAAGGGACTTTGCTGTTTTGGACCGTTTCAACATACTTTGAGCAATGCATTTAATTTTCAGTCTATTATTTTCCAACCATTCAAAGTAATATTCTTCTGCTAGATATAGCATATCAATTGGACCAGATCAAATGGGGGTTGTTTATATACTGAAGCACCCATTACGCTGAGGTTATTATGCTACCTTCTACATTTTCTTCAAAGGTGAAACGTCTATTTCATTTTAATAATTAAAACGTTGAGATTTCCAGTCAAAAATCTCGCGCAGTGCAGACTGCTTTATGTACCATGAGTTTAACTGTATGGTTTCCAGGTGCTGAAGATAACTGGCTGCAATCCTCTAATTTAGAAACTAAGGTGCAATCCTATGCATGTTTAGATAGAAAAGAATCCTATATCTCCAAGCATCCCTCAAGCAACCATGCTGGCTGAGGCATGCTGGAAGCTGTAGGACTTTTTCTGTATGAACATGCATAAGATGCTATCGTGATATTTGTACAGAATGACCCCCACACACTTTGCTTTTTAAGTACTCATTCTGATGCCATGTTATTTTACAGCAGCAACAAACTCCTACATCAGTTCCCAAAACATTTTACATATTTGAAGGTAAGCATTAAATGTTATGTTACCAGCATTTCTGAATGGTGTAAAACACAAAGATCTAGTTCTGTGTAAACATGTATAAGATTGGGGTTTAAACATAGACTGTTAAGACTTTTGCTGTTCTATGTTGACTTATGACAGTGCCCATGACCACCAGTCTTTCTTAGGTATTGTCGCCATAGATTTTCTGGCTAGGGGGTCTGACAGGACTAATTATCATCCCCATTGCAATAAGGGGTCAAACAGCTGTTGTTCTGAAACACAACCATGGAATGTAATGGTATCTAATGATCCCTCTGTCACCATTTTCTAGCAAGATACAAAATGTATTAGGAGTATTTATTTTATTGATTTATTTATTTTATTGATTTATTACATTTTTATACCGCCCAATAGTCAAAGCTCTCTGGGAGGTTCACAAAAATTAAAACCATGAAGAGCATAAAAACAACCAACAAATTTAAAACAGAAATACAAAATACTATATAAAAAGCACAACCAGAATAAAACCATACAGCAAAAATTAATATACTGTATTTCTTCGATTGTAAGACACACACTAATTTCAGTACCACCAACAGAAAAAAAAAAACTTAAGACACACCCACAATTCTAAGACGCACCCCATTTTTAGAGATGTTTATATGGGGGGGAAAGTGTGTCTTAGAATCGAAGAAATAGGGTAGGTTAAAATATGAGATTAAAACAGCAAAGTTTAAATTTAAGTTAAATTAGGTGTTAAAATACTGAGAAAATAAAAAGGTCTTCAGCTGGCGACAGAAAGAAAACAATGTAGGTGCCAAGTGAACCTCTTTGGGAAGCTTGTTCCACAACCGGGGTGCCACAGCAGAGAAGGACCCCTGTGGATGATCTTAAGTATAAGATCTTAAGTATAAGAAGCTACCTTATGCCAAGTCAATCCAATGGTCCATCTAATTATCTACACTGACTGAATGCAACTCTCTGTGGTTTTTGGCAGGAGCCTTTCCCGGTCCTACCTGGACATCCCAGCAGTAAAATCTAGACCCTCATGTATGCAAAACATATGCTTTATAATTGAGCTATGGTCTTTCCCTGTTGAATAGGACCAGTAGTATTTATTTATTTGAGACACTTATACCCCACCGTTCAGGACAAGAAACACACCCGAAGGTGGCTTACAAGAATTTAAAAATAAAGATAATAGCTTAAATAGAATTAAAATAAATCAAATCACCAGATAAAAAACAGAAATAGATAATCAACAGAGAGAAAATCAGTAAAAATAAGTGAAATAGAAAGTTATTAAGATTGCTTAAAGGCAAATTCATACAAGGCCATGGGTACTTATTTAAAGAGAGCATTCCACAGATGTGGGGCCATCACACACACAAAAGTTCCATGTGTAATACATACATGAGAGATGGAGAACTGCCTGCACTTGGTTCTGGACAGAAGGCATTCTGAGTTACTAAATAATTTGTATGAATGGGACTTTCAATATCTATGAATGTGTCTTCCTTCTCTCTCCCTTATAAACCTCTCCTCCCATTCCGTTCCTCTCTTGTTCCCATTCACACACATCCTAGCTTTGTTTTCTCTTCAGTCTTTTGAGCTCAAACATTCCTCTCTATCCTTGCAGTTTGACTGGAATTGAGATGAGTCTGACAACAGCATTCTAGCTGGGTGTTGGTGATGCCTGGCTTACAGTAGTTTGTTTTTCTGAGGGCGGAACTTTTCAGTTAAGTTAGATTCTGGGTCAAAAATATTTGAATTTCTGGGATAAGGAGATGTATCTCCACCAAAGATACTTTCAGTGTATCTGAAATTGCCTGATAAGTCTAAAGGGCTCAGTAAGACAAAGACAACATTATATGTCTTCTAGGGATTTTGATTCAAGTTTAGAGGGTTGTTGCTTGGGTCTGACAACCACAGACAACATTTCTGGAAGAGGACCGGCAAAGGAAAATAAGGTGACAAAGATTCTCCACCAAGTATTCTAGGAGCCAATGTTAGTTTAAAGAAGTTCAGGGTGGTAGATTAATATTTATTTGCTTCTGCTGCTTATTCCACTCATAACTCTCTACTTAATTGGTTAGTTAATTTATGGAATCAAATCTAGATCACTGAAATTGACAAGCGGTCACTGAAGAAAGGATATTACAGTTTAAATGCACGAAAGATAGCAGTAGAAATGATATATATTCTGCTATTAAGCAAGTTATCATAAAGTAAATTACAGTGAGTATGGATTGAATGTGAACATCATGTTTCCTCATCAGTCCTGGTAATACCCAACGCCTATTATCTTGCCTGAATCCTGGCAAGGCATACATCTTTGTGGATAATATATTCAATTTTGTGTTTAGCTAGAACAAAATATTTTGGCATATTAACACAAGTATGTATAATCATAGATAATCATACCAAAGTCTGTAATCCTGAAAAATAAAAAGGAGCTAGTAATTCACAACAAAGAATGTGAAGATTACAGTCAATCAGATCAATCCCAGATCAAACCTTATGCACAATGGTGCAGCTCTGTGTAAATTCCTATTGCTGCCCAAACGCAGCAGTCACAGGAGCGCCACGTGTACATTGCAGCACATGCAAATTTTGCTTTTAAGGCTAAGGGCTAACTACATGTTACACTTACTTCCTGGGATGATTTGCTACACTTACAGGCATGGGGATGGTTTTTTTGGGGGGGGAATCACAGCATTCCCCAGCCATGACCTATAAAACTCAGCCCCTCCTGCAACTGCAAGTGATAGTAAAAAAAGAAAAGAAAAAAGGCCTCCACTGACACCAATGAGGGCTTCTTTGCTATTGCTGATTTTTGTGCAGAAGGTCTGAATTTTCAGTGGATCATGGCTGGGGAGGGAAGGGATAAGACTCTCCTACCCACTTGCTTTCCCCACTCCCATCACTACCCTGCTCTTGTAATAAAGGTAAGAAAAAAGAGATATAGGCCATTTCTACACGAGGCAATTATCATGTGCTCGTGACTGGTCATGGAAGTTTGTGGGTCTTTTGCACAACACTGTCATCCTCCAGGGCACTTCCCACTCTTTTCTTTATCGTGTTGGTTTTCGTGATGACGAAAGTCCAGCCTTTTTCCTCCTACTGCAATGGACCACTTTAACTCTACAGTGTACTGATGTCATGGCGGATTATCGCAAATAATACAAAAGTGCCATCTAGTGGCTTTATAATGAAACATATAGACCTTGCCAAGGAAAAAAGAAGGAAAAAGGACTCCATCTAATCCCTCAAGGAATTTGGAAGCAGAAGCTCTGTTAAAGTTGCGGGATTTTTGCCTGGTGTAGAAATGCTTATAGCTACATATTACAAACTAACCATAACGTCTAATTTGGCCTTAAGTTATAATGGAAAAAAAGACTAGAGCATAATAAAGGAAAGGAACCTCTCGTGCAAGCACTTGAGTCATTGCTGACTCCTAGAGGGATGCCTGCTTTCGCTGATGTTTTCTTGGCAGATTTGTAGCGGGATGGTTTGCCATTGCCTTCCCCAGTCATAGTTACCTTTCCCCCAGCTAGCTGGGTACTCATTTTTCTCAGGCTGAGTCGACCTCAGCCGGCTGCCTGAGAACCAGCTTCCACTGGGATCGAACTCAGGCCGTGGGGAGAATTTCGGCTGCAGTAACTTTCGCTTACCACTCTGCGCCACACAAGGCTCTAGAACATAATAAAGGACTATGTATAATGGAAATGTATTCGTATTCTGAGTTGTCAACTAGAATTTTACAATGTAGATTTGTGGGTTTAAATCTACTTGAGTATAGCAAAAAAAAATTATTGTAGGGGACAGTAATTAAGAAAGCTTCAGTATACCTAGTACAGATTCTTGTTTCCAGCTGCAACCATTGGAAGGAAGCGTACCGCAGCACAAAACAATAATGGGCTAAAGTATTCCCTGTCTTTCACTTCCAGATGATTCAGCTCGACTATCTAGTCATTGTAACAGGGGTGGGCAAAACGTTCAGAAATGAAGTCTACCAGAAAATATTGCCATCACACATTCAGTAAAAGCTAGGATTGTCAGATTTCTGCCAATAGTCTATGCATCATAGTTTGTGATTTTTTTTCACCATCACTGCAACATGATATTTCTACCATGTTCACATTCATTTAACCCTTTACTTAATTATGCATTGGGACTGATTATCCTATATATAGAAAAAGTATTCCACTTCCACAAGTCGGGGTGGGGGGGAATCCTGGAAGCTGCTTTAAACCTGCTGCCTTTAATGTTGCTGTGGTTCCTAGATATTTCATGTAAAATAGCTAGGCTGTATTCACTTTCTCAATCAATTCATGTATTATTATTTTTGCATCGTATTTCCCCTTCCTCTACCAATCTCATTTCTAAGCTGAAAGACTTTTAGCCTCTCCTCATAAGGAAGCCTTCCCACCGATCATTTGTTTTTGACAGTTTCTATGCCTTTTCCAGCTTCTGTGTAATCTTCTGAGATAGCAATGCCAGATCCTTATGGACATGGGTGCCCCATTTATTTATGAAAGAATGTTTTATCTAGCCTTTAGGCTGCAGTCCTATACCCACTTACTTGGTAATAAGCTCCATTGAATTGAGTGGGAGTGGGACTGACTTCTGAGTAGACATATCTAGGATTACACTGTTACATCACAATCCTGCAACAGGGGATTAAAATGGGGGATTTCCTCTCCCCTAGGACTGCCTGCACCCATGGAAAACTGCACCTTCACTGGGCAATCTCACCTATGGGGTTTCTTATTTACAGCAAATATTTGTATTTCAGGGCCTAAGGAACTCTCAGGATTCCAAAACCTGACCCTTTTCCACAGCAATAAATTATGTTAAGAATACTTTCAAACCTTCTAGTAGTTGGTATAAGAGGCCGAAGTAGGAGATGGGCACCAACACTCCAGACAAGGGATATTTCATACATAAAGGATTATGAATATTTGTTTTGGGGTTTTCAAAAGACTGCTTAGGGAGCACTCTTAAGTACTTAGAGATACTGTTGCTGCTGCAAGCCTTCTGTTGACTTCTTTTACCTCAGACCAAATTCCCTAGACCTCCAACCCAGCCAAATTATTATTGTTATTATTATATTTATTTATATCCCGCCTTTTCCCCAGTACTGGGACTCATACTTACTCAACAAATACCCTCACACTTAGTCAGAAATAATGTGCCTAGTACAAGGCTGCTTCTGTCTCGCATTTAACTAAGGAGTCATTTGGTCCTCTGTCCTGTTCCACTAAGTTCCTTTGAAGACCATGTACCCATTCTTGCATATTATAATCGGCATACTCAAGGAAGTTTCCTCCCAGTCATTTCAAAACAGTATTCCTATGACACTAAAGTTCCTGCTGTTGTATTTTTGGCTACTTGAGCAGTTTATCTGGGCTTTTACAGCCTGTTTGTATAGCCTTCTTCTGGTAAGGGCAGCCTCTTGGCACAATACAGCCACCTGCTCCCTCTTTCTGATCCTCACCAGCCATGTATATGCTTATTCCACAGAGAAAGAATAGATTAATATTCAGCTATTCACTTTCTCCTCAGCTTTCTCTGGGCCCATTCACATGACACTGAGGGCTCTATGGTTAGGTTAACCATGGTTTTCTGTTGTTAGCACTAACCACAAGCTCACACACAACACTGTTAACCCTGTCCGGTTCTCAGTTTCCTTAACCTCACACTAACCACAAAGCAGTTAGATGACCGCCTGAGTCGTCTGAATGCTCCGCCCCATATCCCATCAGCCCTTGCACTAAGAGAGCTGGCAGTTGCATGATTTAGGCCATTTAAGCCACTCTATACTGCTAGCTCTATGATTTCAGCCCCTTAACCACAGGTGTGTGTCAGACGACATAAGCCAAAGTTAATGCTGCTAACCCTACTGCAAGTTAGTGAAGTCGACCACAATGTGGTTCACGGAAGCACCTGGTTAAGGAAAATGCATGTCAGATGACACCATTAACCCTGCTGCTTAATCAAAAACCCTTAACTAGTATGTTGTCTGAACAGGGCCTTTGGGTGCTTTTAGAACACCGCACACCAAGCAGCAGACCTTCTTCCCCCCTCTCCACAGACTCACTCTGAACTGCCAATTGTCAATTTCTTAAATGACCTTTACCATCTAGCTAGAATCCCCAGCCAATCAGAAACAAATTTACCCCCATCTAACAACATTCAAAGTTATTGTCTCTCAATCCCACTTCAGAATGTCACCCAGCAAGTATTACACTGTAATACTTTGACTGTAACAAAACAAGGCCTCAGGCTTACTTAGATACATTGTAGCCTCACAGAGGACACACAAGTAAACAATATTTATTTATTTGTTTAAAAAAATTATATCCTGCCCTATATCATTAAGATCTCAGAGCGACGTACAAATAAAAACATACAGTATAAAACAATAAATATGCACAGTTAAAAACAAATTAGACCATGATCCAAGTTAAAACAATATATAATTTAAAAGCAGTAAAAGCAGTTAAAACAGTTAAAACAATGTGCCAGTGAGTTTAACCATCAAAGGCTTTGTTTAAAAACCATGATTTTACATAACAACAATTATATTCAGGCCATTTCTTCAGAACATGTGCACTCAGAAGTAAGTCCTGCTTTTCTTCCAGATAAGTTAGTATATTATTGAAGCCTTAATGCACAAGCAAATAATAAATTACATGTAGATTCATTTCTTGAAATCTTGCAAAAAATGAAGCAAAAAGGACAAAATATTCTACTAAAAAAACCTTATATTTTTAGGCATGGGGTTGAGGATAGTTTAGATTGTTGCTTGCTCCATCTTTCTCATACCATCTCTCAATTTCAAACATTCTTGATCGTTACAGATACCAATTAAATGCATGAATAATGAAAATGATAACATTTTACATTCTAACTGGGAACAGATTATAGGAATGGTTTGAATCTGACACCGATTAGTAGTCTACTTCAAAAATCCCATTTGAATAATCAAATGGTATTTTGCCTTGGCTGGTTTTAAAAAGCTATTTATACCATTCAGCAACTCTCTTCTAATGAGCCTTTTAATTCCTTGAGGGAGTTCCACTGCTGTTATCAACTCAACAAAAATCAATTTCAGGATATCTACAAATTAAAAATATCATAAAAAACACCCTTTTGGTCTCCAAAGGTCTCAACTTGCAAAAGATATTGACATCATCATACTCGCCTGTGTGAGGACTGCAGAACTACTGAAACATAATAAGCTTATTACCATCAAAAATAGTTTCTGCTAAATGATTTAAATGTATGCCAAAACAAGTGAATATGTATAAAAACTGCAGAACTATGAGGCTAACATTTAAAAGGTATCCAACTGTGTCCAACTGCACATGCAATGGACTTTGCTAGTGGAAAGGATTCCTCCTTCAACTGCAGCCCACCCCAATCTACTCCAGAGGGTTGGGGGCATTCTGGAGCAGATATGGTGGGGTGCAGGGGAGAGAGGAAAGGGGAGAACCATTGAGCAAGTGGAAGTTTGCCTATGTAATGTTGGATGTAATCCTATGTTTCTACACTTGAAAAGGAAATTAAAGATTTGTACCACCTGACATAGTACAATCAGCACAATCCTATGTTGTATATTTACTCAGGTGTAAGTCCCACTGAGTTGAATGGAGCTTAATTCCAGGCAATACAGAACTGCAGCTTAATAGAATATGGTTGAACAGCTGGGAAGAACTGTGTCACAACCTCTAAGTGGTACAGGTTGTGACATCCACGTGAACACATTCAACACAGTTACAATGATTGACATCTGAAGGAAGCACAAAATAGAGGTTTGTGTAGAAGATGCAATATTCCCCAAACAATAGAAATACATTACTAAATGTTGTAGTGACTGTGCACAAACACAAATTCATGTTTTATACACACAAAAGAGTGCACTTGGAAAAGAAACCCTAGTCAGAAGGCTCAGGAAGGCTGCCTTTATTGTTTTATCATCATAAAAAAGAGCCTGAGTGTACCTCTTTTGAAATGCTCTTTTCTTAAATTGCACTTCTTTTTTCTCCTCTTGTATCTTTCTGTCTTTTCAGTCTGAAGTTTAACCTTTTCACTTTCTGGAGGGCTGCCAAGCAGATGCTGGCAAGGAATGGACAAACCTGCTAACAGTTCACCCTTAAGAAAACAAAGGTGATCAGGTACCACATTTTTGAGAGAACTGTTTGGATGGGATTTTCATGGATTATCATAGATCAGAAACTTACAGAAGGAGTCAGCATGTCAAGTTTACTGAGAGAAGAGGCAAGCAGCTTATTCAAGCATTCCATGAGTTTTATTTAGCATAACCCCTTCTGCTCCGTAGCATAAAAAAGGCTTTTATAGCCTTATCGAGACACATACTCTTCGTCTATTAAAAGGGAATTAGCTTTTAGGATAATGGCTTTCTTGGCCCCCAGAATATTTAAAGCATAGATGTTTCTAACTTGAAGCTGTAAGAATACCCTCACACCCCAATCTTCAAGTAATTCATACAGATAAAGAACTATTCACTTACAGTATAAACCTATGCATTTCTTCTCAGATGTGTGTGCCACTGAGAACAATGGGACTTACTATGGAACAAGTGTATATCAGATTGCAGTCTACATTTTGAGAAAAGTTGTATATTGCTGTCTCTCCCTCACCTCCAAGTATGTGAATATATAAAAATTCATAGGGGTCCAACTGTTCAAATCCATTTTTGACCATTTCATATTCATATATATATATATATATATATATATATATATATATATATATATTGTTTTTTGTTCTTGTATTTATACTCCACCTATGGTCCTACACCAGAAATTGTCAAAGGTAGTAGAAGATGCTGAACATTGAAATGCTGAACACAGAGATGCTGAACAGAGGGATGACGCTGACTGCTTTACAATACTGATCACCATCCAGGAAGGACAGATTCCCCTACTCCATTATACAGGTGACCATCTATTTGGTAGGTACATATATGGCCCTAATCCAGCAAGGGACACTCAATGAATTGTCTAAGGAACTAGATGTAGATTGCTGTGCATGGTTCACATTGTGCATTAGCAGCCAATCCAGCAGAAGTTCTACTTATGGAAGCAGGTTCCTGTGCATGGGTCACCACTGCTGGATTAGCATTCTGTTTATAAATTCATACATTATATTATCAGATAGAAGATGCTATACTGCATAGCTAAAATATGTTTAATTTCTCTATCAATGCATGTTGTATAGCAATTGATATTTATCAATTGCTGAAAAAGAGCTCCAAATAACCATTGATATTGGAAAGCTATAATCCTATATATTTGGGCTGCTTGCATTACGTTGAAGTCAACGAGACTTAAGAATTGTACGCAAGATTGTAGACTAGTAGTGCAATCTTATACATGTCTACTGAGAAGTAAGTCCCATTTAATTCAATGGGGCTTACTCCCAGTTAAAGTGGTATAGGAGCGCAGCCTAAGGGTTTAAAACAATGCTAATTGCATATTTTCACTGATGCAAGTAGACCAGGTGTGATCAAATTTAAACACAAATAAATAAATAAATAATTCATCCAATTTCCAACAACCTGCAATATGCTTTCTAATAGTTGATACAAAGTCATCAGGGAGATTTCCCAGGCTATGTATGTGTGGTGTATGTGTGTATTTGTGTATCTCGTAACTCTACTCTGAAAAGTTACAGAATGGCAACCAAAAGAAAGTTATTTCAAGCAAAATCTGTACAAAATATGTTATGAAACCAGCTGTGTTAGTGGTACAGCATTTAATGACACAAAATCTGAGGTATAAATTCCCATGAAGCTTTGTTTCTGAGAAAATGGAAATTTAAACATCCAAACGGTTAACAAAATAATTATATCTCAAAACTGAAATATGTTGTTTATTCGTTCAGTTGTTTCTGACTCTTCGTGACTTCATGGACCAGCCCACGCCAGAGCTTTCTGTCGGCTGTCACCACCCCCAGCTCCCCCAAGGTTAAGTCTGTCACCTCCAGAATATCATCTATCCATCTTGCCCTTGGTCGGCCCCTCTTCCTTTTGCCTTCCACTTTCCCTAGCATCAGCCTCTTCTCCAGGGTATCCTGTCTTCTCATTATGTGGCCAAAGTACTTCAGTTTTGCCTTTAATACCATTCCCTCAAGTGAGCAGTCTGGCTTTATTTCCTGGAGTATGGACTGGTTTGATCTTCTTGCAGTCCACGGCACTCTCAGAATTTTCCTCCAACACCACAGTTCAAAAGCATCTATCTTCCTTCACTCAGCCTTCCTTATGGTCCAGCTCTCGCAGCCATAGGTTACTAGGGGGAATACCATTGCTTTAACTATGCGGACCTTTGTTGTCAGTGTGGTGTCTCTGCTCTTAACTATTTTATCAAGATTTGTCATTGCTCTCCTCCCAAGAAGTAAACGTCTTCTGATTTCCTGGCTGCAGTCAGCGTCTGCAGTAATTTTTGCGCCCAGAAATACAAAGTCTGTCACTGCCTCCACGTTTTCTCCCTCTATTTGCCAGTTATCAATCAAGCTAGTTGCCATAATCTTTTTTTATATCCATCATTTTATAATTAGAACAATGATCAAAGGTTTACAACTATAGAAATAGCACCTGATATAATTTCAGAACAACTATTTACAACTTCCAGTTGTTTTTATATTGCTCTTATTTTAGCATGTTATATATTTTTTATTGATGATATAGCAGAGGCAAAACAAAAGTGTTTTTTTTTACCATTTTATAGAAGTCAAACAGAGGTTCATTTCACTAGGGGAGGAATATAAAAGGAAAGGCTGTGGGGGGGGTAATACGTGTGCAAAACAATTGATGTAACAAGTAAAAACACACTTCAAGGGAAAGTCTTTAAGCTGCTGTCTCTGCCATTTCCTATTCAAAGTTTATAAAATGCCCTGAACATTCTAATCATAATAAAATCCAAACTATCTGTCCCAGCCTCATGAAATCTTCCACAGAAAGTCTGTGTGACGAAAGCTATAAGGATAAGAAATGCCAGAGATACAGCAGTTTAATGATTGCCAAAACTAAAGTGTATTGCTTATGTACAGACTGATTTGGATTCATCAGGTCAAAAATCTGGGCCTCTTTTACACACTTCCATGTATGCAGCTGCAAAATAATGAAGCTACTTAAGACTGCATATTTATGGTTTATGTCTTATTCAAGCCTTTGCTAGATGTTTTGTTTATTTTGTGGCCATGATGATTTATTAGGCTCTCTTTAGTCCCTTGAGGAAAATGAGAGACAACAAAGACAACTTTGAGAGATTCTGACTTTTGGAGAACACAGTAAATCGTTAATTTTAAATCTAAAGACTCCTTATTGATTGTACTGCCTGATAAACAGTCGGTGTGTGGATAGCTTACATTAACACAATATGTGCCATCTTATAAAAGCCACTGAATAAGTACACTAACATATTTTGGGCCAAATTTAACTTTTCATTTTGGCTCGATTATGACACCATCTTCTTTGTCATGTCATAGAGCATCTTGGCTCAAGCCAAGGGTGGGGGATCTCAGGTCTATGGACCACTATCTTGGGTCCCAAACTGACCCTCCAGATTAGCCCCTGTTTGCCCAAACCACAGATCGTTTGATGGTGTTCTGGCTTTTGTACAGTTTCCCCATTCTAAAAGGTTGAAATGGCTCTCCTAAGGTTTAATTACTGACTACAACGTGTTGGTATTGGTGGCCTCACCACTTTTGCCTTCAGTCCCTGCCAGTGAGGCCCTGAAAGCATCTCCAAAATTCAATTCACCCTCTCAAGCCATTTTCGAATTTGTTTTGCCTGGAGAAGATAAGCTAAACTAAAGGGTTGGATGATCAGGAAAAATTGAAAAGTTATATTTTAACATATAGAAAGACTGGTCCCCACCCAGTTAGCATATGACCTTAAAGTTCATGAACTCCTGATCTGCTGTGCCTAATGTAACCAAGCCCCACTGTATGCCAATTGAGTCCTGAGAAGCAAACCAGAGTCCTGACAAGCAACCAGAAGAAGGCAAACTTTAGGCTTGTGGGATCTACTTCGTTATTTTTTACTAGAACTCCCACATCCACCAATGAAGCCTGGTGCAAAAAACAAAAGAATAATACACCTAGAATTAAAGAATTCTGAGCCCTTCCACACAAAATCCACTCTTGGTTACCCCAAATGTTCTTCAGTATATTTTAGGGTGTGTGTGTGTCATTTTGTTGCTGTCTGTTAAATAATTGGGAGACAAATCCTTGCCGATCTCCTGCAAATCACATAGAGCAACCAGTAGATCTAAATCTACTTTCTGCCCACGTCTGCTGTACACAAAACACTAAACCTCACCTGAAAATCTCATCCTTCTTTGTTAATCAAAGGATAATAGCTTTCCTCCTGCGCATCTGAGGCTTGCTCTCCCTGGACCACCCCATTTTTTGAAAAGCTTTTTGTACACCAGAACCTGTAACTGCCAAAAGACACTAGAATTTGCCTGAACAAACTTTTAAAAGTTTAACTAAAAGTGAGAACGGGAGCAAGCTGAACCAAGCTTTGAAGTGAAGTTTGGAGAATTTCAGTGAGCTTAAGCATCCCTGGTTCTCCCATTCCTAGAACTGTTCTCCTGGTGCACATTTAGATAAATTCTCCTAGCATTCATATTCTGGAAGGTATTACATGGAGAAGTACTCTGCAAACTAAGCAAGCACAGTAGCAGAGTACTAAAAAACTAGTATTTACATTCTTTGGGGTGTGATCAACTTGTTTTGTACACTAGTTCCACAGTAATGAGACACTGCCATAATTCTAATTTGTGGCACTACTCTACTGCTGGGAACCACCACAAGACTGGTGAATCAATCTCCATTGACACTACTTGCCATCTGTCCACAATCTGCGTAGCAATCTCACGCCCTGGGGGTTGTGGCTGTCCACAGAGTATTTCCTCCCCCATAGCAGCCTTCCCCAGCTTGGTGCCTCCTTTATGTATTGGGTTGCCATGCTGGCTGGGGATGATGTGAGTTATAGTCCGCCCAGAGAGCTTCAGCTATTGGGCGGTATAGAAATGTAATAAATAAATAAATAAATAGTCCAACACATCTGAAGGGCACCAGGCTGTAGAAGGATAGTTTATATAGCATCTCATTATAGAAGATATTTATATGGGGTGGTTAAAGTAGCTTTATAAAATCAGACCACTAGACCTATAATGCTATGCACATTTAGTAGGAACTAGGTGCCAATGAAATGGAGACGGCCTATTTCCAAGTAAAAGTGCATAAGAAGAGAGTGTTAATCACTGAAGAACTGTATAAATCTAAGAATATATTTCCATATGATTTAAGAGACAAGTGGGGAAAAAGAAGAAGGCAATAAACTAACTTTACAAGGAATTACACCTGCATCTAAAGCCTGGACACACTTACTTGGAAGTACTTGTTTATTTGTTGTTTCAACCACCATGGCCATACTTGGAAGTAATGGACTGTGTACATGTTATGTAGAGTCTGCCTGAAATATATTCTGGGTGAAGTCTTCTTTATCCTCCCAGGCTTTTTACTCCTTCGGTTTTTAAGAACTCTGTTAGGGCTTTTTAGATTCTTCCATTCTGCTGATTTTACTTTGGTTTTATTTTGTTGCTATTTAAAACATTTTGTTTAGATTTTACATTATGTTTTATTACGTTTATGTATGGTTTTTAAATTTTATTTTGTGAACCACCTGGAAAGTTTCAGCTATTGGATGGTAAAGAATTTCAATTAAATAAACAGCTATTCTATGGGGCAGCTACTCCTCGCAACAGCCAAAATATGTAGAGCAGCTCACCAAGTAGATAATCTATTTTATGCGGAGAGTCTCCATGATACCACCTGATGTGCTTGGCTGTGGCATGAAAACTCTTTATGTGTTAAGAGACTCATGGGCCAATCTACTCTACCATCTATTACTATCTTCTGCAACTAGACAGAAATAAACACTGGCTATACTTTGAAACATTATTTAATTGAACATGAGGCGGGGGGGAAAGTTAACTGTAAGTTTAACCCCATGGTGAGTAAAATGGAGGCCTATCATCATAAGAATTTCAAAAGCCTAAGGTTTTTAGCCAGCCCTTGATTATTGTTAGCCATTATTACTAATTATATTTATTACTGTTACTATTGTTAAGTACATTTACATACCATGTTTCCTAGGCTGAAATTGTCACAGGAAAATTGATGACAACATGTGCTAAACTTGCACATATTGGCTTTTAACATACATTTGCAACTACAGCTTCAATTGGTTATGATTGTCAATCAAAAACTAGTCCATGACAAGTTCAATATGTGTCATCGCCCTTCACACACTGAAGTCCATTCATAGCAATCTCAGTAAAAAATCAGTATTGGCTAAATATATATATATATATATATATATATATATATATATACATACACATACACAGTTGCTCATACAAATTCATGATAATATTTTTTGCAATGTTGTAAATGAGAAACTACAACTGAAGTTATGCCCAGTACATGATCTCTCACTGGCTGCGTTCAGACAACACAATAGTCAATGGTGAATAATCAACTTGACAGTTGTTTATCTAGGGCGTACTCCCAACACTACATGATAATAATGAACCATGGTGTGGATTAGGATCAGCATTGAGTTGACTATTAGTCCACGCTGAATTGACTCACCCATTTCCCACTTTCTCTCCCCACTCTCAGTCCTCCTACTAGTATCCCATCAGCCATTGCTGCAGAAAATCTATCCTGACAGTTGGACTAGAGCGACAGACACTGCTTTGACTACTCTTGCCTTGTGACTTTGTAGCTACCAAAATATGATAACCAATGGTGGTTCAAATCGCCAACCCTGTACAGCGTTGGTTATTTCAGCCAAATAACCAATCATTAGTTTAAAAACTCCCTCCACACAATACAATAACCCATAGTAGGTTAAATAACCAATTGTCGACTATATTAACCACCATTAGTTATTGTGTTGTCTGAACCCAGTCACTGTCAGTTAGTTGACATGTGTCACATAGGAGGGGCAACCTTAAAGTCACATATTCATAAAATGGATACTCCACATCATGCATAAGTATGTTTTGAAAAGACTGGGGAGGAATCTTCCTTGTGTATGTCGATTATGATACACAAGAATGGGAACAGGTTCTTCAAGGGAATTTAGTGGAACAGGACAAAGGACCAAATGACTCCTTAGTTAAGTGTAAGAAAGAATCAACCTTGTGTTAGGCACATTACTAAGATTTGCTAGTGCTGTATACACATAGGGTCTTTGGTCAGGATAGTGCTCATCCCTGAAAGACTCTGATATTAGACATGAGGTTTTGCGACTTAATGCAGAAAGGAATTTTATATGACTAATAGGATTCAAAAATCACTTTAAAATCACAGAAATTTATCCCAAAAGGAGGAGGAGAGCAGGAAGAATGGCAGTTAGCCAAGGATCTCCAGCATTTGCTGAGCTACCAGGATCTGGAGGCAGAGGTATCTTCATGGGCAGGTAAATCCAAGAGGCACAGGGCTAATCCATACCAAGCAGGATATTGCACTATGAAAGTGGGATGAAAGCAGTATATAAAAGGCAGGAGCCACACTACTGCTTTATAGCAGTACTGAAGTGCATTGACTTCAATGCACTTGTTGGGGCCCATTGACACATACCATATATCACTTTCATACTGCTATATCCTGCTTGTTGTGGATTAGGCCACAAAGGACAGGTGTTCTCAGGCCATAGTAGAGCCTTATGTTGGGGAGGAAAACAGGATGCAGAGATGCAAGAACAAGTATCAAACTGAGCGCTTCAAGACAGAGTTGTGGGCTCTGTGGATGCCAAGAAGCATGCTTAGTATGGACGTCCAAAAGCATTTATACTGTTCAAGAAGGGAGGTATCTGCTGAATGGGAGGGGAAAAGGGGTGGTAGTACCAAGTCTCTTTTCTTTAAAGTGGGTAGTAGACTCTGGATGGGTGTGTTTCGTACTAAATGGAAGGTCGAAAAGGCACTCAGGATTCTTTGGTATTTTCAATTAATGTTTGGAAAGGCCTGATTGCATTAGGATGCAGAGGAGATGTCAAAATGTCCCATAGCCCAAAACACTTAAGACTTCTCTTCTTCATTGCAATGGAAGATAGAGGCCATGGCTAGACCAGGTCTATATCCCGGGATTGTCCCAGGATCAACCCTGTGCATCCAAATGACACACAGGGGATCCCAGGAGCAAGCAGGGATGACCCTCCATTTGCCTGGGATAATCCTTAGGTCTAGCTAAGGCCAGAGACTCTTCCCGCCAGTACAGCATCCCCATCCTTGGTTACTAGACCCTGCCATTTTGGCAGTGATAGACAGACAAGATGGAAGCTGGGGGGGGGGGAGTGGGGATTCTCTGGCATATGAGACTAAACACACAAAGTTATATTTTGAAAGATAGTCTGAGCAACTCCTTTTTTGGAGGAAAAAGACAGTTTATACATTTCTTAAATAAAGAAAAAATAAATTGAGTCACTTGGAAGCATTATGCCAGAACATGAATTATTCCAGAGCACGGCTTCAAGTGTCCCTCAAAGAGACAAAAACAATATTCTCTACATGGGGGAATACTGCAGAAAAGTCAGGAAACCACCCATTTATCGGTGGTTAGGGGACAAGAATAACATGCTGGATCAGCAGTGGCCAACCTGTTGACCAGGGAACCACAAACAGGACATGGTGCAACAGCACCCTCACACCCATGTTCCCCACCAACTAGTGTACTGGGCTGTTTGAATATCAGCTGTCAATTCTTGCTTGTGGTCCCTAGCTGTTCAAAGTACCTAGGGGTTGTAATGTTTCCAGAGAGAAAAATTAGAATGAGAAATGCTAAATCCAAAATAAGAGAGAGAGAGAGAGAGAGAGAGATCTGAGATCTTCTAACTGCACCTTTATGTAGGGCCTACACAGATGTTTTGTTTTGTTTATGAAAGCCATCAGCTATATCATCAATAACTGCTTAGTGAACATGTTGTAAATTTGCAATCAGTGTAAGGTAAAATTTCCCTATATCTTCCTCACATGCACTCAACACCAGGATGCACCTGTAAACTATAGTCTGCACTGACCATTTCCTTCCATTTGCTGTTCAATAGCGCTAACCTCAAAAAACAGGAAGACAACAGCCTTACAAGTGAAATATTTATTATTAACACCATCTTGTTGAACACAGTTAAACAACTACTAAATGCGGGTAATTTTCCTGATGTATATTTGCTGTTCAAAGCCTCGATTCTATTTTAAAATGTCATGCATGTTGGTATTACTACTGCTTTATCATTTGTCAACAAATCAAACTACCTACTTTAGCAGCTCTCGTGAGAGACTTTAAACCATTGGCATGAATTTCCTGTGCATTTACTTCTTCTTTTTTTATAACAAACTTGATTGTCACCTATGATATTTCAAAGATCACTCCTCATATAGACATCATGCTGGAAATTAGATGCAGGGCTTTGCTTTCCATGGAACATTATGCAGAGGCACTCTGGCTAATAAATCTTTGTAGCTAATGCATTCCAGATGGAAGCCATGTCTCACAGATTTAACCTTCCTAAACCCTTCCAAAAATTCCTCCCACCAAAGGCTCTCTGAATGAGATATGTATGATTGAAATGGAATCATTAATATATGGCATCTACATATCACTCCAGATCATAATTACTTGCAAAAACCTTTATATCCTGTCACACAAATATACAGTTTTGGGACAATATGTGACAGGGAAATGAACCAATCACAGTGAACTATACAGTTTAATTTCTCTCCAACCCTTAATGCCATTAGCAGATGCTATAAAGAGAACATCCACTTCTGTCGCCTTAACTTTTGTACATGCATAACAAATGCTGCAAAAAAAGAGGGATCAAGTCTCTCACAGAAGCCACTAATTAACATCACGGTTTAATCATGTCACCATGTTTAGCAGGCTACATCATTAGTTTATGTCAGACGGAAGCAGTGAAATATCTAAACACCTACATGTAGATCCTTACAAATTCAGTCATGTGAAGTGGGAAGGTCAGTGTTAGACAAGGCTGCAACTACACCTCTGATATTTAGAAACCATTACAAATCACCATGATAATAGGCTAAGGTAGCATTATATAAGATACCTTTGCTTCTTTGCTAGGATAATTTCCAAAGCCAGTTACATTTTTAAAATCATCTATAAATGTTACGGATTAACCTTGAGTTATAGGTATTTATACCTTCGCTACTTTACCGCTAATGCTGAAAGGTACAGACCGGAATACATTGTTTAAAAGCACACACACGAGGAATGCCACAGAGGATCCCTAAAACTTGAGGGCATAATCCAAAGTTCACCACTTTTAAATGTTATTTATGTCAATGGGAAAGTTAAACATGTGCTCTCTTTCCCCATTCTGAAATCAATGGGTTATAAAAGGCATCCGTTGCTGGATTGCATCCTTAGGTTATTTTTAAAACAATAAAATTTTAGTAAACATGGGGCATTATTTGTTCTTATTAAATTCTACAAGGATTAATTGATTCATGCAAAGGAAACAACACTAATACAAAACAGAATTGATAGCTTTCAAGGTATCAATAACTTGATTCCAAAAAGGCAACGTTTTACTGAAAATACACATCCAACACTTCTGGCATGAATACAATGACAGTGAATGTGTAATGTATATAAACTCCATAATGGAAAACCCCATGATATATAACTACTCCTGCGTGCTTCTATGGTTGGCCTTTTCAAACATGGCGATTTTAATCCTCTTCTTAGGCCCTAGGGTGAATAAAGCAGCCGCACAGGGAAGTGGGTATAAGAGTAAACTGTACAGCTACCACTGCTAAGTCACCAGACTGATCTGCCACCACCACCAACCTGCCTCCCTCAGCTTACCAGAACCTGTGGGGAAGCTCCTAGCGCGTCAGGCATTCCCCAGGAGTCCACACACCCTACACCTGGCCCCAACCCCTTTCTCCAAACCACATATTGTTTAATGGTTTCCCAGATTTTGTGTGGTTTCTCTGAGGGGCGTGTCCATGGGTATCAGAGGTGTGCGAGAGTGGACCTGTCACCCATTGCCACATGTTTCCGATGGATATCATCATGTTTTACCATCGAATGTATGTGTGTTTTTAATACAAACATATCTCTGCACAGGAGTGCATTTTCGAGGGAGTTCCTATCCTCCCATGCGTTGCTGCGCATCTGCGCTCGTGCACGAGTCATTAAAAAAAATCTTGGACCCGTAGCTGCGTCATCTGCCCAGAACTGTCCACTTCTGCTGCTCCGCATGCACAAGCGACGTAATGGGGCACACATGCTCCTGCAATGACACTCCTGAAATTGTGCTACACATCAGTGCCGTGTGCCCCAAGAGTGATTATTGCAGAAGCGGAGAACATTCTAAAGCATCCCTCTTCCGTGCTGAAATGCCCGCAGGCGTAGATTATCTCATACTCTAAAATGTACATAGTAATTTCAGCTGATATAGGTTTTTGCCTTGACAATTAATCACGATCATATGCCTTGATCAGTGTTGACACTCGCCCTCATCTATACTGAGCAACTGCCCAGGATCATCCACAAATGTTCATCAGGCCTACCAAACGTTGGACCATCTTCCCTACTAGTTTCCTCTGTACCAGAAGAGCAACAAGAAAGACAAATTAACCATTGCCTAGGCATAGAAATGGCATAACCTTGCTGGAGAAGGAGCAGTTGTTTTGCCTAGGTCTTCCCAAAATGCTGAAGCCAGCCTTGATACCTGTATGGTGCCACAAGATGGCAAATATTAAAATCAGGGTTTTATAAACCACACACACAAAGGACAATTGGTAAATAATGACCATGCCGAGTCTTTAAAATCTGGCTCTTCAAAATTTAGTCCCTTTCAAAGGGGCCTCGATGCTGGAACAAAACCAGTCTGTGATCTCCGAAGCTTCACAATTCCTCTGGCAGTTCAGCAGACACTGACTTGCCAGAGCAACACTAAAGGTGCACTTAGCCTGAAAGAACCGGTACATTAGCGTGCAATGAAGTAGTTAAATGATAGAGTCCAATCCTCTGGTTGGCTCAGTTACACTCCCAATCAGATTCCTGATGAAGCCAACCATATTGAAAAAGAAAGAAAGGGGTGGGGGAGAAAATCAAAGCTTTCGCTTGTGGTTTAGGATGCTGCACAACAGCAGCAAAATCAATAACTTTTAATTCCCTGTCCTTCTCTCTGTAAACATGATGGACTGCCAGTTGCTGCGCTCATGCACCCTGACTGGCATTGCATGATGTCACCCTCAATTGTTGGCTTACAGAAATCCTCTTTCTTTTTCTCTGCCGGGGCGACAAAATTCAGTACTTCTGTGGAAACATGGATCATTTCGCTCCATTTTAGTGAGAATGTCTGGGAGTCGACACACAGGTCTTTTGGGTTCGGGGTTTTAAAAGCATTTGGTTTGTGGTTTTGTTTGTTTGTTTGCTTAAACCATTTTGGCAAGCAGAATTATTGTTCCAATTATTGTTCTTACTTAGCAGAAAACAGACTGGCAAATGTTAACAAAAAGACAGCCACAGCTAGACAGTGTTTCATATATACAGTCACAACCAAGGAAATGTAAACAACATTGTTGGCACAGGGGATCTCTGAAAGGTGCTGTGCAAATGATTACAGTTTGTGTAAAGGTTCATTTCTCAGGCTACTGGAAGAAATGTGAAGACCATGTTCTAGGTCCCGCTTCTTAAAAAGACAGTGTGTGTATGTGTGTGCATTTGTGCGTATCCACATTTTATTTATATAAACATTTATATCCTGACTTCTATAGCCTATGCATAGATAGATAGATAGATAGATAGATAGATAGATAGATAGATAGATAGATAGATAGATAGATATTACTATATACATGTATATGGGAGCTACACACTTAGCGATGCAGAGTGGGTCACCTGCAGTTTAGAACCTGCTCTTTGTACATAAGTTGACAGTGTTCAAGATATTGCTTCACTTACTAACCTTTCCTTCTGGCTTGTCTACCTCAGCATTCAGAGTTTGCTTTCTTCTCAGGAAACTGCTGTGAACCTCCCCCGCCCACTATAAATATAGCTGGCACACATAAAGAAGATTACGTAGCCACAAAGGAATATGGGTGGGGGTAAACACTCATTTCCTTGACAGCATTATATACAATCAATTTTGTACAAGATTGAGAGGAGAAGGAAGAGGAGAAAACAAGAAGATGGGATTAAGGAATCTGCTCATATAGTCATTACCCATAAGGAACAACTTTGGAAGGGAATGCTATTTGCATATCATTCTCTCCTGCCTCAAGGCTGCATGGTACTGCCAACTTCAGTGTTGTTTTTTATTAAGAAAGAAATAACCAAAGAAGAACTCCTCAGGGATATGAATCCTGGTCTGTGAGAATCCTGGTCTTTGAGAGTTGCCGTATTGCTCCTTTTTACCTTTGTTTTTCAGCCTGGAGCCCTTGGGCACCATACTGACAGTTTCTCGAAGGCCTTGGAGTTGAGCAGGAAGGCAACCCTGGGGAAGAAGCAGAAAATGGCTGCCAGGGCAAGAGCATTCTTCGTCAACAACATTTCCTAGGAGGAATGGCTATTCAGTTGCAGAGTGTTTGAGGATTGCTTGCACATGTTATACCTTGGGCTGCAATCCCATAACCACTTCCCTGAGAGTGAGCCTCAACTGAATAGGATTTACTTCTGAATAGGCATGAATAAGATTGCATTTTATGTTTGTTAAAACAAACGAACACAGAACTGCTCAATGCTCCTGAGGGTTTATCTCAATCTAAGGTTGAGTCTAGAGGTCATAAGAAGATTCTCCAAGGACACAGAGGGCCTCAGCAGCCTTCTACAACAAGGACAGAGCCTGAGGCAACAAGGACCTGATCCTGAAGACCTTGGACTTTCATTGAGGCAGTTAGATTTTGAGAGGTCTCATTCTGGCCAACAATATCCCTTCAGGAAGGTGGGACAAGAAAAGATTAAAGTTTTAAAGATTTTGGCATTGTTTTTCCAGCTTAACCATTTGACTGTTCCAAGGCAGAAACAAAAAAAGTAAAGTTCTTGACAAAATCCTTGTTTTCTATCACTTGCTAAAGATATTCTTATGTGATTTGATACTGTCTGGGAAAGTTAATAAATGTGACACTGATTATACACCAGAGATAAGTAACTGCAGGCTGTGGGACCAAATCTGGACACAGGATATCTAACACAGGCAGCATGAAGGATAAGGGAAGATTTGGCAGAGTCCTCCCCATTTTATGCACTTCAGCTACAGATGTCTGTTACATGACTGGACCCAGAAGATTGTAAGAGCTTTTGTTCTGGCACAAGTATCACCCTTTCGGGGCAAGTTGTTCAAGAGATGATGGTGGTTCAGCTCAAGGCACCTATGGATGAAATATATAATCTAGACCCATTTCAATCTGGGTTTAGGCTGTGAAACAGTCTTGGCACTGAAACAGCCTTGTTGCTCTGATTGATGACCTCTGACATGAGATACACAAGGGGAATATGACCTTATTGATTCAACTATGGCATCTTGCTGGACTGGCTCTCTGAGTTGGGGCTGGGGGCCCAGTGATACAGTGGTTCTGCTCATACCTGCATGGTCAATTTCAGAAGGTAGTATTAGAAGACTTCTGTTAGAACCCTTGGCATTTGAACTGTGTCACAAGGTTCCATCTTGTCCCCCATGCCCTTTGACATTTATATGAAGCTGTGGGGTGAGGTCACATGGGGATTTGGAGTGAGGTATCATCAATATACTGATGACACCCAGGTTCATTTCTCTAAGTCATCTGAATCAGGTGAGTTGTTGTTGTTGTTGTTGTTATTGTTGTTGGTGGTGTTGGTGAAGCGCTGACTGGACTCAGAAATGGGAAGGATGAGACAAATCTTGAGAAGACAGAGACACTGTGGGAGATGGATCCTGGGCTGAGGGAGTTAGCATTCTGGATGGGGTTGCATTCTCCCTGAAAGGAGCAAGTATGCCACTTGGGAAGTGCTCCTTGATCAAACATTGTCTCTGTATCTCAGTTTGTACCTCTGTATCTCAGGTTGCGAGCAATGGAGATGCAAAGCAGACATTACTTCAAAGACATAACTAGCAGCTACACCCTCCCCCCCCCCCATTTTTACTCAAGAATAAACACAGGGTGCTCAAGCTCAATAAAGATTGGGATCCTAGCTTGGCAGGTGGGGGTGAGCTTTAACCCTTTCTCCCTGCAGCAGCTCTGATCCAGATTCCCCCGCCACACACACACAATGTATAGTGCTAAACAGTAAAGCAGTGTCTTTGCCCCTGAGTCAGTGAGTGGAGCCAAAGCTGATGATGGCCTTTCAGTAGTTGAAATATGGCGCCTGTTAGAAAAAAACAGTTTTGCTGAGGAGGGCCGACCCGTTGAGCATTCCAACCCTAGCCTGCCAATGGCAGTCTACTGTCTGAAACACCATACACATTCCGGAGGAAGCAGCTCTGCATGCTTAAACAGAAGTCAGGTCTTTAAATGGTTTGGACTTCAACTCTCAGAAGCTCCTGCTAGCATCGTCAGGAACATTGGGAGTTGGTCCAAAACAGCTGGAGATCTACTTTCTGCCACCCCTGGCATAATGGATACAATGCCAACTGTATACCAAGGGGGACCTTCCAGTCATGAAGCTCACTGGTCACCTTGAGCCACTCACCATCTTCCAGCCTAATTGACCTCACAGAGCTATTGTGAGAATAAAGGGATGGGGAGAGAAAAAACAAACAAACAACCCACATACACTCCCCTGACCAGCTTCCTAGAGAAATGGCAGGATAAAAAGAAAATAAATAAGTGGAAACCTAAAGAAAAAAGAAAAAAAAGAACACACATTTTGATTCTATGAGCAGAAAACCTAAAAATGCAGTGACCTGAGGGGCTGGGGGTTGAGGGAAGATATTAATTAAAGCGGTTAATCAAGTGCCTTAAAATACCACTGGTGGTTTGGGAAAATATGTTGGGAAGCATTAAAGTATGTTCTACTATTAAAATATAGCAGTTACATAATATATACAGTTGCCCTGTTGATTTCATCGGTCAAGTGGATATTTTTATTGGGCTGGCTACAGTTGGTGTAGGAAATTTTTTATTTATTTTAGAGAATTTGAATCTTGTTTTTTTGCCATAAAATGACTTCAAGATTGCTTACAACAACAAAAATGGTACCATTCTAAACAACCAAGAAGAGGAAAATAGCAGAGTCAACACATGGTAAATTGCCTTACACCAAGTCAGGCCATTGGTTCATCTGGCTCATTATTTGCTCTCCAGCTCTCCTGAAGGTACCGGGGACTTAAGATGGAGCCTTTTGCCTGCAAAAACATTTGTTCTACTAGTGACCTAGATAAAACGTTTCTCCTAATAAAAGAGTGAAAGATAATAGATTGAAAGAATGGCTAAAAGAGCATTAGAAGTATCTCAAACACTGCTGAAAGTACAAGAGGACAGACCTTGCTTGATATCAAAAACATAAGGTAAACAAGTTGGCATCTGGTGAACATGTCTGGAGAGAGTTCCTAATTTGGGCACCAGCGCAGAAAAGGTCCTCTGTTTGCCTGTCTGAAAGAATGGCCTCTGAAGGCAGGTTCATATGGAAGATGGTGGTTATTTAGATATCCCAGCCCCAATCTCTTTAGGGCTTTAAGGTCAAAACCGGCACTTTAAAATGAATCCATAAACTGAGAGCCAGTGAAGAGCTTTTAATGGGTTCATAGTAGTCAGCCTCAGTATTTATTTAATTTCTATACTGCTTAATAGCCGAAGCTCCCTGGGTGGTTCACAAAACAAGACTTAAAACCATAAAATACAATAATATAATAAAACAAAATATAAAAATTAAAAAGTTTAAAATAAAGTAAAAAAAAAACCACCAAAGTAAAAGCCAGCAGCAGTGCAAAACACTAAAAAGGTCTTCATCTGTGAACGAAAAGGCCACAACCTAGGTGTCAGGTGAGCTTCTTTGATTATAAATTAATAATCTCGCTCTCATATTCTCCACCAATTGATGTTTTGGGACCGTGAGTTGTATCCAACTGTGCCACATCATTACTGCTAATGACATTGTGCTATTGTAAACCAATGCTACTTCACCGAAGCTAACACTTGCCAGGGCAGGAGTGACAACTGCGTGAAGCTCATGGACCATTCTCCCCTCCTCCCCTCTGCAGGATGGTCTTCCAATATTTTTTTAAAGAGGGACAAACCACTTCGTAGGACTAAAGAGTGCTACAATCTCAATTTGGCCCTTATGGCATTCCATAGCCACTACAGCCGCCATTTTTATTAGGTAAAAAAGGTTGTTAAAAAAAAAACAATTGGAGGAGCAGCAGGGGCAGCATGTGACCTGCAAGCCATGCATTGCCCACCCCTGTGCTAGGGCAATAAAGGGGTGATTTGGCACCAAATTCACCACTTTTACCATTTCTCCAGCAAGCGGTCTTTACATTGCACAAGTGTGGGTTTATGCTAGTGCAGTGTCACAAGTTGTAGCACTGGGGCACACTTGGATACTACCACCTTTTCAAAGAGAACCCCTTGTACAAAGCATTATAGCAATCCACCCTGGATGTTAAAATATCCATTCTTTATATCCCCTAACTTAAAATAGCTGCATGCTCTAACAGCTCGAAGAACTGTAAAATGGTATAGGGTTCCTTGCAGCTCATACATTAAAGCCTATGCTCACAGTGAGCTTGAGCATCATCATAAGGAATAGCAGCTTTTATTACTATCTTACTTTTTTTAAAGGCATGTTTAGATGCAGTTCTCTGTGGAAGTGTCACCACTGCTAATTAGTCTCAACAATAGCTTCAGCTATTGGGCGGTATAAAAATGTAATAAATAAATAAATAAATAAATTCAGGAAACAAGAGAGAATCTTGGAAGTCTTGGAGGGCTAATTTTCATAGTTATTACAGGTGCAAAAGCGCTTCCACACATCACACATGCTTTTTACAAGAAATATCGTGTGTAAGCCTGAACACATTTATAAAATAAACTATAAACTTTGTGCACGTGTTGCTTTAAAGGTTAGTTCTTAAAGATACAGGCACATGCAGAGACACCCCCATGTCATGTGAAGACACCTAAATTATGCTTGACCAGGGATTGCAGAAACCCAGTGGATAAAGCCTTGGCCATAGACTCTGGTACCACCAAGCCACAGAATGTGCAGACATTTAGCCAACTGTTGTTTGCTTGCAGTCATACAGGCTCAGTGTACTAAATCATGAGCAACTATGTGTTAATTGTGCACATGATGCTAGTCCTTTAGTGGCCTCTGTTCAACTGGAAGCAGCAACAATGGTATGGTTTCCATTACACCACCCGTGCACAGAGGCCCCATTGCTGGCTGATTTCTCAGTGCAATCATGATTTTCTAGACCCATTTCAAACCAGCTTCAGAGTGTGATATGGAGTTGACACCACTATGGTCACCTCTGTGGATGATCTTCGCACGAGTATTGACAGACAGAGTGTCTCTCTGCTGGTACTTTTGGACTTCTCAGCGGTTTTCAATACCATCGACCCTGGCATCCTTCTGGAACGCCTGAGGGGTTTGGGAACCGGGGGCACTGTGCCCCAATGGTTCTGGTCCTACATCTTGGGTAGGTTCCAGATGGTGATGCTTCGGGATAGCTGCTCTTCAAAAAAGGCACTGTTGTACGGTTTCCACAAGGCATCATCCTATACCCAATGCTGTTCAACATCTGCATGAAACCGCTGGTAGAGATCAACTGGATGCATGGGGCAGGGTGCTATCAGTATGCCAATGACACCCAAATATATTTCTCTATGCCTTCGACAACAGCATCAGCTAAGGATAGTGTGGCTGAGTTCGGATGACACACTAATCAACCAGGCGGGCAGGGTGTGTAATAGGAACAAAATGAAAAACAACCATTGATTAGCGTGTTGTCTGAACTCAGCCTGTGTCTCCTCTGAATGAATGCTTGGAGGTGGTAATGGGCTGGATGTGGTGCTTCAGTCTGAGGGATTAAACAGAAAGGAGGAACAGCTGAGCCTGGAAGTGTTTGAGGAGTGGCCCTTCACAGGAACAGGCAGAAGCTCATGCAGCTGACAACAATTCCCAATCACCACACTTGCCATAAAAGACTTGCCAGAACTCAGAAGCAACACTATAAGCAACTATTGTTCTTGGTGTCTTGTTTTTATCGCTTGCATACCAGCTCCTTGATCTTGGACCAGATCCTGACTATGCTTTCCTGATTCCAGTATTGTTGACCTGGCTTTGGACAGATACTTCAGCTTTTGACACAGACTTTTTGTTGACTTTTCCCGCCTGCTTATTGAGTTTAAAGCTGGTGATTTACGACACTAAATGAGGAAAAGCAAACAAGCTGAATCCAGACAAGATGGAGGTGCTTACTGTCAAGGCCCTAACCTGGGTTTGGAGGTGTGTCAACCAGTTCTGAATGGGGTTACAGTCCCCCTGAAAGACTGTGTTCACAACTTGGGGGTGGTCTTGGATTTGTTGCTCCAAATGACCATCCAGATGTGAAAGGCAGGAGTGCTATCAGCTTCAGTGGTTACATCAACTGAGCCCCTTTCAAGAGTTGGAAGACCTAAAGATGGTAGTGCACACGCTAGTAACCTCAAGCCTCAACTTCTGCAATGTACTATACATAGGGCTTTAAATGTAAATAGTGGTTTTAAATGTATGTGTATATTGTATGTTTTTGTGGTTTTTAATTTTTGTATATTGTTTTTAAGTGTTTTTTTTATCTTATGTGAACCATCCAGAAAGCAATAAATGCAATAAATAAATATAGTTTGGAAACTTCAGTTAGTTCAAAATATGGCAGCCAGGTTGGTCACTGGTACACCTAGGGGTGACCACATTACACCAACTTTAAAATCACTCCACTGGCTGCCAATCAGTTTCCAGGCGAAGTACAAAGTGTTGGTCATTACCTTTAAAACCCTACATGGTTTGGGTCCAGGTTACCTGCAGGATCACCTTTTCCTGTACAATATACCCCACACACTCAGGTCCTCTGGGGAGAACTTACTTCAGTCAGCCAAAACTAGGCTGACAACTGTTACCCAGAGGAGCTTTTCTTCTGTCTCCCCCAGATTGTGGAATGGCCTGCCGGAGGAGATTTGTCAACTTAACACTCTCTCCGAGTTTAAGACAGCCATAAAGACTAATCTCTTCTGGCAGTCCTACCCAGATGAATTTTAAACCAAAGAATTTTAAGATGTCCTGATTGTTATTTTAATATTCTATTGGTTTTATACACTCTTTACTTAATTTTATGTATTTGATTTATATTGTATTGTTGTACTAATGTTGTTTCCTGTCTCAATCCAAAGGGAGAGGCGGGTAAATAATAATAATAATAAATAATATCTCAGAGCACGTTGATGCCATTATCAGCTTGCAGCAGCACTAGTGGATCTGACACAAGTGTACTCTTAGACCTGCTTGATCTGCCAAAGTGCACCTGAATTGTGTTCGATTTATTGCCAAATTCTGGTTTAGGTGAATTTAGACAGCAACTTGACAAAAGCCTATAATTACTAGAAAGTCTATATATAGTAAATTCAGAAGCCTTCAAAAATGTATTATACGGTAAATCCAGAAACCTTCCAAGGTATATCCTGATAGTCTGCCAGATATAATAAATACTTAATTTTGCACTGACTATACAGGAAACAAAAAATTCTCAATATTTGATACATGACTACTAAAATCAATAGAATAGCTAAGATATAGCATACAGCATGCTTTTGAAGATTCATATTACATATAATTACATCCAGGGCTTCTGTCCTGAAAGGCAGCCAAGAAATGTTTTAAATAAATATAAATTAAATAAATATCCACATAATTAATTACTGAAAATATTTGTAATAAATAGTAATGTTGTACAACTATCATATTTGTCAGAATAATTAACATCAGAGTTTAGCAATTTCTCTTGGCCAGTTATATGTGCATTATATACATGGACACTTATAACCAACATGCATGGCATAAGATAAGACATCCAATCATAAGGGGCTTTGGAATTTAGAATAAATTTTGCCTATATATCAATTGTTACATGTGTGCACGCGCTGCTTTTGCATGTCTGAGCATCGTTTATCAATGAAGAATGTCCAGCAGAGGGCTCCTTTGAAACAGAATGTGAAAAAGATGTCAGACTTTTAGCATATAATTGAAATGTATAGCAATTTGGAATGCAGTATATATGGTTAAGGTTTGCCAGTTATTTTAGAAAACCACAAACAGATTTAATACTTTGAGGCTTTGATAGTGAATAGCATTATTAAAGATTATTGGGTTCGCTTCCATGAAGTCCATGGAATAAAAGTTTACTGTTTAAAACTAAGCATGTGTCGTACTTTGAAGACTTGCCTACACACTTCCCAAGGGAAGACAGTCCACTTGTCCTCAAGCTCTAGTTCCTTTTCCATGCTCACTAAAAAGATGAATCTCCACTTCATTTAACTATTTTATATTATTATTATTATTATTATTATTATTATTATTATTATTATTATTTACATTTATATTCCGCCCCATAGCCAAAGCTCTGGGTTTCAACTCAAGTTGAATGGGGTTGTTTTACCCCAGGTTTCTGAATGGTTCGATTTCCATATGTGTGCTGGCCCATGATTCAGTCACAGTTTACACTGTTCAGAAGGCAAAGGTAACCTCTACCTCTGTAAGGAAAATGTCTTTGAAAAAAATGAACTCAACACATTCAGATAACATGACAGAGCAGACTGCAGAAGCTGAGTGTACTACAATGTGTAGTTCTACCTTGTGATAGGGAAGAGACAGATCAGGAAATAGGGATTGTTACTAGATCAGGTATTTCCTTCCTGTATTGAAAGAAAACCACAGAAATCAAGCCAGGTAGGAATTTCCTTTTCCCTGGACAAGGGTACCCACAAGCTATATATCTATATCTCAGTAGCTTTGGCCTTATAGGCCTCTTCCAACTCTACTATTCTATGATTCTATGAACAGGACTGAAGCCAAAACAGGGCCACTGAAGGAAAGACATCTGAAGTTTCCATTTGGAACACCAGTTCCCCATTTTCTCCAAATACAGAAAACTACTTTACATAAAACATGTTCAGTTACTACATCAAGAAATCAAACCATGGTTTGATAACTAAACATGGGTTGTTCAACCCATAATTCCCTACAGTGGGGCAAAATGGAAAATTTATTTATTCCAAACCATGAACTGAAGCTCCTAATCTCTTCATGTGAGTGAAGCTGGGGGAGCGGGGAAGGAAGGAGGAGGGTGTGAGCCCAGGCTTACCTCAACATGTTCTTGTCACAATACACCACGGTTTGTTTTGACATCTTGAATGAGACTAATGTCTTGAAATAAAGTCTGAAATACTAAACTGTTGTACATACAAGGCATATTTCAAGATAATGATCATTCATTGATTTTTATTTATTTATTTATTTGCAAGCTAAAATTAGCTCTATAAGACAATCATTGGAAGTATTTTTATTTTAACATTTGTCAAACAAAGCAGTGGTGAAAAGGTCAGCTGAATTGGCCTTTCATAGTGCTCATTATATAAAACTTTATTAAATAGTAATACACTGATAAAATGTTCCTTGTATGAAAGCCTGAGAATTACTGCCTAATATTCCAAATGATGATCCAGGTATTTATTAATTAAAAAGGAGCTCAAAAATAGTCATCTGTGATTTTTTTTTTTTAACAATCAGACTAAATGTCCTTAGGCTAAGAGCTTGACACTCACGCTGGTTATCTAATCAGCCTGTTCCAATACAGTTAAAAATACTATATATCTTTTTTTTTTAAAAAAAGTATAAATTGATGAACCATTTTCACTTTATTATTATTATTTCCCCTGGAAGCCATAATATTTAGTAGATGGGCTGGCCCTACCATTTGCAAGGGTGAGGCTTCTGCCTCAGGTGGTAGATTCTGAGGGGCTGCAATGGATGTTCACTAGCTGTTTCTTCTGAGGCCTTCTTAGCCATTCCCTGCTGTTGGAAGACAACGTTGTGTGCTCCACATGGTTTGCTCTGCATCCCTTATTCTAGCCTGCTACCCTCAGGCACTAAGAAGTAAGGGATGCTAAATTGCCTGTCTTAAGGCTTATACTGGCGACAACACTTTAAGCTAAAATATGCTGGTATTTTTGGTTCCACTTCTTTTGCCTTTGGCAAAAGAATGCAGCCCCCAAAAGCTTCTCCAGAATGGAGTTTGGCTCTCGGCCTCAAGGAGGTTTTGTGCTCCTACCCTACAGAGATGTTGTAAGAACAAAAGGGAGGACCCACACATGCTGCCTTGAGTCCAGAGAGGAAAGGCATGAAGATACAGATATTCTAATAGTAATAAATAGAATGCAAAGATTAAAAGACATAAAATAAAATGGATATTATTCAAATTCGGCCTGCAGCTCTGTGACACTGAAATCAATGGAGCTTAAGTGTGAATAAATGGGTGCAGGTTTATAGCCTTAGGGCACATTTTGGCACTGGGCAAGGATTGGCATGACAGCCCAAAGTGTGTTTTGAAAAAGCGGCTGGCACTTTTTCCAGTGACACTTTTAAGTTTTCCGAAAAAGAAACAAACTTAGAGGGGGAACTATTTGTCTATCTACTGCAGCAATTCTTATTTTAACAACAAAGTAATGCAACATGGAGTTGTGTTATTTAACATAGCACTTGACTAAACAGAGGGCTATTTGAACATGCCGCTCTTCTGGGGCTTGTCATAATGACTGACGTTTTCTGATATTGAGCTAGAAATAATATGGATATTTAATCCTACAGAGTTCACCTCAAGTGGAATGGAAGCAATACTGTTATCAGCAATCTATATCACTGGATAATTTCACCTGACGGTCATACCGTAGAATGAACACATTAGTACAATCTTTAATGTTCCGTATTATGTTTATTTATTTTTTAGTTTCATGAATATTAGTTATGTACATTTTGTGCTTCTCCACTTGAATGGTGACTAAAAATCTACTTTTCAGATGTGTTACACTAGTCATGAATTTTTTACAGTATCCATCTGTGCATCGCAATCTCTATTCTCCATGGTTCCACATTGTTTTGGCTAACTAACAGGCCCATATGTTGCCTTAATGTATTTCTACACAATGTTTGTACTTTTTTTAAAGGTTGTTTTTTTTTTAAGGAGGGGAACGAAACCAGGAAAAACCACAGGGCTAAATAAGCTATAAAGAGTATCCACATACAGTTAGACTGTCTTTACTGAGTCTGAAGACATTATGATTCTGCTGCGACAAGCAGCATTTGTCTTCATTTTGTCTGACTGTCCTCATGTGTTATTATTAGTGGCTGTCAGGCTACAGCAGAAAAAAATAGCATCACTTGACAAAGAAGTTGAATGCATAAATGCTATAACTACACATCTGAAGCTGGGGAAAGCATGCCTTTTAAGATGAGAAATGGAGGAGGGGGATCACCCCATTTAGTATGAAACTTTAAGAACCAAAATATTTTTCCTCCTTGTCTCTATAACTAAATTTAGAGCTAGCCATTAATAAAAACAAGTAACTTAGCACATGA
The DNA here is from genome assembly GCF_023053635.1 of Elgaria multicarinata webbii. Lineage (NCBI taxonomy): Eukaryota > Metazoa > Chordata > Lepidosauria > Squamata > Anguidae > Elgaria > Elgaria multicarinata. Next base: position 142,008,469 of record NC_086172.1, on the reverse strand, counting down.
GCTTTTTGCATGTCAGCTTTGTTTAAAAGCAGTTAAACATGTATATGGAACAATCACTTCCATTCATTTTATTTCTGATAGCACTGATAAAATACAAACATTATGAAGTCTTTATTATGAAATAGTTGTTTACTGAAATATTTAACATTTTTGCTTCACACATGGCTGGATGCTCCTGTATTCATTTGTCAATGAAACAACCTTCTTTGACATAAACTTCTAGGGCATTTCTGAATAGGGGAAAAAACAAAAAACCACACTGGTCTCATCATCTGTCTATAGAAATTTGTTCAGTCTCCAAAACAACAATATAATGAACAAAGAATCGCAATCTAGAGCACAACCACTGCAGGATGAGTCCATGCACATAATCGTGGCCACAACCATCTGAAGGAAGGAGAAAGTCAAAGTTGTCCTGCTAATGTCCCTTGCATCTATTCTGAAAGTAAGCCCAGGTAACCGGGTGGAATGAGGTGGAACAGGAGCCCACATTGGGTGAAACAGCATGGGGCTCCCAAAAAGAGACCCCCATTTTGGCAAACTTTTTGGGAGATTCACAAGCAGGTTGAAAATGTTTGTCTTGTCTGACAGGACAGCTGCCATCTAAAGGAGAACATCTGCAGTGTGCTGCCAAAGGCAAACCCTCCTCCCTGGGCAAGCACTTTGCCAAGCAAGAAGGAGGGATTGGGATTTTGCAGCAAAAGGCTTTGATTTGATTTTACAGGGTGGGAGGGGCTGCCTCAAGAAAACTCTGTTTTTACCACCTCCCCACCCCAAGCCAGGTTATCTTTAGCTGTGAAAAATGGAGTCCATGAACAATCCACGCAGCCCTACTTCTGCTACATTCTACTTCCTTACCACCACAAACACTTTGCTACAGAGAGAGGGAAATGGTAGTTACCATTACACCGTAATTATGATTCTTGAATTATACTTCCCAAGTTCTAGTTTAATTTGGATTTATTAATAGGAGTGTTTCAAGAATATGAAGAGTGGTGCACAAAAAGGTGAACTATTCGAACAACCAAAGACAGGCTAGAGCTGAACAGGGCCTGTTTGCTTCAATTCTGCATACCTACTCCTAATCCCACTTTCATAGTGCAATATCCTATAGTGGTGTAGATTAGGCCCAAGGCATATATAACCTTCTGTTAGGCCTCTCAAGTTGGTAGAGACCAGCTTTTACAGTAAGGAAGTGGAGGGCACTTCCAAGTTACTGCAAAGCCACCACAAAAGCCACATGACTGAATGGGCATGTGTTGAGATCACAGAGATGCTTCATTCAGGATACCTCCTTCCAGGCCAGCGATCAGGGCTCTTGGCTCTGTTCCAGCAAGCAGGGAGAAGGTGTAGACCTCCATGCCTTCCTAGCCATTGCTTTTCTCTCTCTAGGAATGTACAACCCTGGCTGCTGCCTTTGCCCACAATCACTTGCCAGTCCACTTCCTCCTGCACAGCAACCACAGCTCCCCACAAGTGAGTCCTATATTTTGGCCAGCTCAAATCCTAATGCCACGAGCTGCCAGTTCCAGGGGGCCAGCACCATCCACCTGCACAGGTGTTTCTTCAGGGCAGTGAGGCCGAGAAACAAAGCATTCCAAGCAGGGTGCATAAGGACAGTGAGTTCTTTCAGGTCATCTCATCTCCCTGTGGAGTCCATATGGGCAGGAGGGCTGATACAGAAGTAGGAAATAGTGCCACCCTGCTACACAGTGTATTAAAGTCATACCCAACAAAACCTTTATTTTCAAGGGGGTTCTAAAATATGGTTATAATTGGCCACTTAATTCTGTTGGCAGGCATCTAAATAGCTTGAAATAATAATAATAATAATAATAATAATAATAATGATGATGATGATGATGATGATGATGAAGAAGAAGAAGAAGAAGAAGAAGAAGTAGTAGTAGTAGTTCCAGCTGGACATTAGGAAAAACTTCCTGACTGTTAGAGCAGTACGACAATGGAATCAGTTACCTAGGGAGGTTGTGGGCTCTCCCACTCTAGAGGCATTCAAGAGGCAGCTGGACAACCATCTGTCAGGGATGCTTTAGGGTGGATTCCTGCATTGAGCAGGGGGTTGGACTCGATGGCCTTGTGGACCCCTTCCAACTCTGCTATTCTATGATTAGAAGAAGAAGAAGAAGAAGAAGAGGAAGAAGAAGAAGAAGAAGAAGAAGAAGAAGAAGAAGAAGAAGAAGAAGAAGAAGAAGAAGAAGAAGAAAAAACTGGACTTACCAACATACATCCCCACCAACATTCAGAAAGCAGTCATACTTAACATGCTCAATTGTCAGGAAATTCCTGAATCATTAAAGACAGCATGACTTGGCAAAGCCTGTCATGTCCGTCTAGAAAAACCGCCACGACCGAGAAAAGACAACAACAACAACAACAACAATATCTACACTTTTGACTACTTATAAGGTTAGCAAGTTTATAAGCTTGGCCTTGTAAGCAGTGTTTCTGTATCCCTTGTGATTTTGAAACAATGCCCACATCCCTAACATGGAGATCTCATATATTTCTAAATTCTAACTTCCATCCATCACATCCTACTGCCTTTGGAATAATATAGACAGCATATAACTTATATTTAGGAGGCTTCCCTTTTATCGTTGTGAATATAAGCTGCATGGTATGTTATTTATTTTAATTTTTTATGGCTCAACAGAAACCTCAGGGCACTGAGGTCAAAGCTCAGTTTGGCTAGAATGTTCTCTGGCAAAATGGATGAAAAAACTAAAGCCACCCTCCCCGCAAATCTCAGACCACTTCTTCTACTGCCATCCATTTTAATTTTTATCCAATTGAAAGAAAGAGATCTGTGGGGAAGCGGCTGTGCAAGTGTACTGTTGATGCAGAGCACATCTGCATTGCTGAGCCCATCCGAGCCCTATTGATCTGGGTAGATGCATCTTTTGATGTGGATGTGTATTCACATCTGGGGGCTTTAATTGATATGCATGACCAGTTGCTCACCAACTACAGCTAGATAAGAGACTTGTTCTTGTTTCAGGAACTTATAGATAAAAATACGAATAAAACACTTCTGGCAAAGCTGCAGTGGAACTATTGAGCAATGGGAAGGAAACATTGGAACATATTCTGAAGCACGCCTCAATATTTCCTGGGGACAGTGTGCTTGGTCAAGAGCCAGGAGGGCTTAGGATCCCTCAGATCTTCAGCCACTCCCTCTCAGCCCCTGAAATATCTATTTTCCCCACTCCACAAGGTCAGAATTTCAACAGCATACAGGAAGCCTCTACAGAAACCTCCACAATGCTGGGAGGAGCCAGGAGGCGGGCTCCAGCATCGGTAAAACTCCTCCAAGGTTAGAGCTCTGTCTACAACCTCAGAGGGTTTTTTCTAGTCAATCGTATGGGCCCTGGGCATTCTACGGACCATAGGATTGCACTCTTAGATTAATGATATGAACCTGGAACCTTTGCAATGATTTAACCTGCTGTGTCTTGTTACTAAAGTGTAGTTAGCAACAGATTCTAATTTCAGTTCTTCTTACTCTGCCTGTCTACCTTCTTCAAGTACAACATTTAAAAGCCCATATTTGTATACGTTTATAGGCAATCATAGTAACACAGTTCTAATGCAATTATATTTTTACATAGATAATTAAATTAAAAGCCTGATGTGTCAAATTTGTAAGAATACCAGGAATTAAATTGGTGGAATGAATCGTAATCTGTTCGACTGTTTGAAAATCTAAATATGGTTACATACGTGTCATGGCGGGAGGGGGGGATCTTTTACTTATTTATTAAAACATTTATACCCCAATGTTCTGTCAGGGACACTCAAGGCAATAACAAACTTCAAAGCAACCAATCAATGAAAAGCCAGGAATAGAAAACCCAGATAAAAAATTGCACACACACTCCAAAATTACAAAAAATTAAAACAAAACAAATGACCACAATTAGTGTATCCAGTATATAATTTTTTATGTATTTATTTAAAAAAAAATCTAAAATTTACATTTTTGTAACTTTAATTTTTTTAAACATGTACATATATAAAAAGGTTTTAAAATCTGAAACTTTTTGGTATAAAACACCAGTTTCAGTCACTGAAACATTTCACATTTAAAATCTATCTATCTATCTATCTATCTATCTATCTATCTATTTAAATTTTAGATTTTTTAAAAAAATTAAATCTATAAAATTTATAAACTGGATGCACTACTAGTGGTTATTTGATTTGGAGTGCTGTACCATGTGCATCACATTGCCTGCATATTGGTTGATTCAAAATTAAAACAGCAAGAACATAGGGTTGTATCCCCGGGTGTCCTTCAGCTGATGGAAGGCTGTATGACCCAGTAGAATCTTCCACCAGCAAAATGGGGACAGATATAAAGACTTTGTTGGGAAGGGTATTTTATAAGCTATGTAGTGCAGTCAAAAAGGCATTATCTCAAGTCCCGGGGTGGGTGGGTGCACAATCAATAGGGCCTTTTTGAACAAAGCATACAAACAGGTTTGTACAGAGAGAGGTAGTCCCTAAGGCAGGCTTGCCAAACCTGGGCCTAATCTACATCAAACAGGATATTGCACTATGAAAGCGGTATATAAAAGACAGGAGCCACACTACTGCTTTATAGCGGTATTGAAGTGCATTGACAACTGTTGGGGTCCATTGACACATACCATATACCACTTTCATACCACTATACCCTGCTTGGTGTGGCTCTTGCCTTTTATATACTGCTTTCATACCGCTTTCATAGTGCAATATCCTGCTTGGTGTAATTTAGGCCCTGGTGCCCTCCAGATGTTTCTGTCCCTTTAGCATTGACAAGCAGATCAAGGCAGTAGTAGAAGGGGAAGCAGTGATAATTGCATTTTTCTAGCAATCCTGCTTAACCTTAGTACCCATACATATGCACACAAGGACAGCTGTATATTTTCACAATTAATGTAAGTAGTGCTGTTCTGAAAAAAATAAACCCTAGGTTTCAAAATTGCCTGATAATAATAAACTCTATATTCCTCAAACTGAGGATAATAACTGATAGATGCTAATGAAAATAACTAATAGGTGCTAACAACTCTGTCCCGCTTGCATTGGCTGCCTGTACATTTCCGAGACCAATTCAAGGTTCTTGTTTTAACCTAAAAAGCCTTACACGGCTTGGGACCACAATACCTGATGGAACACCTCTCCTGACATGAACCTACCCGTACACTACGCTCAACATCTAAGGTCCTCCTCTGGGTGCCTACCCCAAGGGAAGCTCGGAGAATGGCAACAAGGGAGAGGGCCTTTTCAGTGGTGGCCCCTCAATTGTGGAATGATCTCCCTGACGAGCTCGCCTGGCACCAACATTGTTATCATTTTGGCGCCAGTTCAAGGCTTTTCTCTTCTACAAGGCATTTAACAACATTTAACAGCATATGCTGAGTTTTTTAACTGACCCCAGAATAGTTGTTTTAAACAGACATTGTCTGTTTTTGTTTGTATTTTTTGATTTTTATGCTTTTAAATTTTGTATATTTGTTTTTAATGTTCACTGTTTTTAACTTTTGTAAAATGCTCAGAGAGCTTCAGCTATGGGGCGGTATATAAATGTAATTAATAATAATAATAATAATAATAATAATAATAATAATAATGTAGTTTTACATTTATTTATTTATTTATTTATTACATTTTAATAAAACTGCAATTTTGAAAAAAAAGTCACTTCTTTACATTAGTTTTGGTATCTCAGTCAGTTCTCCAGTGTAATTACTACATCAGCTACCTACAAAGTATGTTTAAATTGTTTGATGTTTTCTGATTTATTTTGTTCCTTTTTTTCTGCAGTGGACTTTGTATTCCATCTCATTCAAATCTACAGGGTGCAAAAATATACAGCTCTTCCTCTCAATGCATGCCAAGAGGGGGTTCTATTTCTCTGCCTTCTCTTATCTTTCATGTGGTCCTCAGATAGACTATTCTTGAACCACAATCAAAGGTTTTGTTTCTGAGGAGGGAACTCATCCTGCTATTGCTATTTTACTTGGCATTTCAAGCTAAACCAGAGAGCAGCTCTGATGTTTCTGATTTCCTCCACCCCACAAGAGTCGTACTTATTGAATGACAGTACGGTACTTTTCGAACTCTTCAATCAGTTAAGTATTTCCTATTACAAATCTTATTATCATGCTTGTGAAGGTGAAGAAAGATTTCTGAACGTCTAAAATTGTTTCAGTTCTGCCTCTGTGGAATAACTTCCATATTTTGAAGGATACAATGAAGCTTTACACACACACACACACACACACGGAATAGTGATGGCAAGATATCACAATAAACGTGCAGTCCTATGCATGTTTAGACATAAAATAGTCCTACAACTCCCAGCATTCACCAGCCAGTATAGGAATACACCCTAAGAGAACATTTCACCAAAGGGTTAATCTGCTTAAGAGTGTTAGAGATGTAATAGCAGGGCTCACCCAGCATGAAGAACTAGCCAGCTGTCCTGGTTACATGCAGGGAACACTGCCTACTAGCAAGGCAAAGCCAACTAAGTTTTCTTTTTACTTTAACCAGGGCTGCTTCTTGTAAAGAAAATTAAAATAAAAGTTCAGTTCCTATGCCAGTGTTTACGTGTGCTTTTGCAACCCAGCAAAATCTGTTTTCCCAAACCTTCACTTCATGAACTCAGTTATTCAGCCACTCTTGCTAACACACTTATGCAAACAATCATTATAAATTGGTAAACACCTTACATGAACTAGATTGGTGGAAGATTCAGGAAAGGTAAAAGCAAGTAGTTCTTAAGCTAGACCTAAGGTTTATCCCGGGATCATCCTGCTCACAGAATATCCTGTGTGTCATTTACATGAACAGGGATGACCCTGGGATGATCCCAGGATAAACCTTAGGTCTAGCTAAGGCCATAGTCAAACTATAGAATTCACTTCCAAAAGAGGTAGTGATGGCCACCAATTTGGATGGCTTTAAAAGGGGATTGGAAACATTCATGGTTGGCTTTGCCTTGCTAGTAGACTTGTTTCCCACCCTGCATGCTCCCGCTACTGGCCGCCCCTTCTCCATCCCCTTTGTGTATTCGTTATTGTGCACTACATATAAGCCAACTACTCCACTATTGTGAATGAAACAGCATAATTATGAATGGGAAAAGGAGGCTACTTATTGTGAAAGCAGCTCTACTGTGAATGGGGGAAAAGAGAGAAGTGGGGAGGGTGACCCCATCCCTTGACCCAGGTAACTGCCAAGTCACAGAAACAGGCACAGCCAGGATTTAATGCAAGAGGACCAGGCACACTGTAGCAGAACTGCCTAGGAGCCATAAAATGACTTTCCAAAAGTGTGCTTTTCTAGAGGGTGTTCTCCCTCCGCATTAAATCTACCATGTAGATTGGCTCTAGGTCTCCTGCAGATATGAGGCTCAGAATTTTGACATCTTATTGACATACACTGGAGATCAAAGTAAGAACAGAGTTTCTCAAAGCTATCATAATAGGTTCAGAGATGGAGTAGGCTGAGTCTAATGAGCCTACTGTCACCCATGAAGTAATCCTAGAGGAATGCAATCTCCATCAAAGCTGACTTAGGCCTTAGCTAGACGAAGGGTTATCCCGGGCTTATACCCAGGATCACCCCTGTGCATCCAGATGACACCCAGGGGATCCCAGGCTCAGGCAGGGATCAACCCACCCTTGCCCTGGGATAGTGGGCACCACTTTTGGCCTGGTTTTTCTCACGGTCTCGAGCCCGAGACTGCGAGCATGTGGCCCTTTGAAGCAGCTTCTCCCGGCTGCGCGCGATTACTCGCGCATAGCTGGGAGCTGCGCCCATCAGGGGCAGGGTGGAGAGATCAGGGGCAGGGTGGGGGGAGTGGGGAAACCTTTTTTTTTAAAAAAAAAAAAAAAAGCCCAACTCACCTCCGCGCATGAACGTTCGTGCGCATCAAGCCCTATAAAAACAAAACAAAAATGGCGGGCACGACAGGTCTTTCCATTAGCTCATTGCGCCTCGCATGTAAATGAGGGTGAGATCCCGCGATAGTTGCATCCGGGCTCTCCCCTTGTCAGTCCCGGATTTTCAGGTAGGTCTAGCAAAGGCCTTAGAGAGGAGAGAGAAGGAGAAAGAGAGTGTAGAAAGAGAAATGAGGGAGGGGGGAAAGTGGTGAGAGGGAAATGAGAGGACAGAAATAGAGGAGGGGTGAGAGGGAAAAGAAATGGTAGGAAGAGAGCGAAGGAAGAGTGGGAGAAAGAGGAGAGAAAGGGAGAGAGATTCCCTTTTCACTCTGTCATGTTCCTCCCAACTCCTGCAAATGTTGCAGGGTGTGCATTCATATCAGCTATTTTTAAAATCGGAAAAATTCCCTTTTTTTATTATAGTTGTCAAACAGTCACATGTTAAGTACACATTTTAATACCTTTCTGCAGAGGTGAGTCAATTAATTTGAAATGTGTGTTATTCTTGCCCTATAAAATTCTTTATTGTGGGTCCTTTGTGTTCATAACCAGTTTCAGTAATAACCCATTTCCAGTTACAAGTTGAGACAGCATCAGTCCTCAATGTTTTAATAAATGAATGGTTTAACAATTGGGAACTAATTGTCACAGTGGGATGGCCTTGAAGGCTTGTAATCAAGACCTTTTACCACAATTCATTTTCATATTGTAGCAAAATAATCACCTTAGGAGCTGTTTCAAATAAAGAAAATATTTTAAACTCATAGATGGTACGGCGTACACACTAATAATAATTAATAAATATTAATAATTTTAGAGCACCATAATTATAAACATGCAAAGTGTGCTTTCTCTGTACAGAAATAGCAATAGCAACATGGCAAAAGAAAAAAGGGGGAAAAAAGAGAAAGACAAATGCCTACACTGTACTGCTTTCGTCGCCAGCTGAAGACCTTTTTATTCTCTCAATATTTTAACACTTAATTTTAACTTAAATTTAAATTTTACTGTTTTAACTCTGTATTTTAATCTTATATCAATTTTGCTGCGTGGTTTTATCCTGGTTGTGCTTTTTATACTGTATTTTGTATTTGTGCTTTTAACCTGTTGGTTGTTTTATTGTGGTTTTAATTTTTGTGAACCGCCCAGAGAGCTTCGGCTATTGGGCGGTATAAAAATGTAATAAATAAATAAATAAATAAATAAAATGGATGGGTTCCATCAAAGGCAAATTACCTGTATATTTTACAGATTCACTTCACTACATCTTTACTACAATACAAAAATCAGTATTTATTTAAAGGAAGGGTACATTTATATAGAAGAAGATATTGACTGGGTTTGCATGATCACAACCACATTTTATATAATTACCCACGACGCAATGCAGGTTGCCGTGTTGTCTGAATCCAGCATGCAGCTCAACAAGAATAACTTTGTATGCACCATACAACCAAACACCTCCATCGTGGGTAATTATGCAAAATTAGGTCATTCAATCAGTATGCGCAGTCACAGGGGAAGACAAACAATGGGTTCTTTCGCCCCCACCATCATGTGAACCCAGCCATTGTAAATTAAAGGTTCGATAAAAGCAGTACATTGACTTGTGACTAAGACTTTTCTTTGAAAACTATGCTCATAAATTCAAACTTAAACTTTAATGTATTGCAAAATCAAGATTCAGCAGTAGAGGGAATTTTGTTAATATTTGTTAATGTTGTTAGTAAACAATATGCTGCTCCAAACATGCTATTTTATAAATCAGCTTTCCGCAACCTTGTGCCCTCCAGATGTCTTGGACTGAAATTCCCATCTTTCCCAGCTACTGTCTATGTAGGCTGGGGTAATGGTCATTGTAGTCCATCAAATTCCGAGGGCACTAGGGGAAGGCTGTTATAGACTGGCCAGAAATTATTCGTATCTAACAGGGCACGAGGAGCAACAGATGTGGTTTTGTCTCCCCGCTCTCCTTTTACACAACATTCCTCCAGAGGAGTCTTTGAGACCCTCTAATAAGACTTAGTGCTGGGAGATGGGCAGGGCTGGAAAAGCCAGACAATTTCTAGTATTCCTGCCTCTCCTCTCCTCTCCCTTCCCTTCCCCTCCCCTCCCTCTGGAACACCCGCTTTCTCTCCCTGCAAGGTCACATTTGCAACCTCGGGAAGCCAGTGTGGTGTAGTGGCTAAAGTGTCAGACTGGGAGTTGGGAGATCCGGGTTCTAGCCCCACTCAGCCATGGAAACCCACTGGGTGACTTTGGGCCAGTCACAAACTCTCACCCCAACCTACCTCACAGGGTTGTTGTTGTGAGGATAAAACGGGAGAGGAGGAGGATGATTATGTATGCCACCTAGGGTTCCTTGGAGGAAAAAAAGGTGGGATATAAATGAAATAAATAAATAAATAAATAAATAAGTAGTCAACATGGTTCCTTCCACGGCAGTTGTGAAGGGGTGGGGGCAGAGGATCAGAAGTCAGAGTCCCTCTCCAGAGGACGTAGCAGAGGCTATGGCCTCAGGAGGGGTACCCCAAATCCTATATTCCCTGGCACACACTCTTCTGTTCTCTACATTACAGATACAAAATATAATTTTTAAAAAATTGAGAATTTGCGTTCTGACAATGCAATGTTCTGCAGAGTAATGATACATTTCAACTATTGCCAAAATTCATAATGTTATCTCATCTTCAGGCACAATGCGGGCTACAGGAACATTGCTTTCTGATGACAAAATACCGTCTGCCGAGTGTATTAGTTAAGACACTTCAAAGGCTAGTTCTAACTCAATGTTCAGTCACATCAGGAGAAGAAAACATGTGTTTGAAGTCCCATTTAGTAATACTTGGGGAAACTTGATGTGAAAAACTCCATATACTTAGAAGGATGACCCATGATTTCAGTACCATTTGCACATTCATAAAATTACAGCCATTTTGGCGTAAGATTTCTTCAATAAGCATTTGTACCTGAATGTTAGAAAATATCCTGGAAGTGCCTAGTAAATGTATTATAGCAGGCCTCAGATGGGTCTACAATGTCCTTAGGGCTGGCATGTAATAGTCCCTGGACGACACTAAAAAGCTCTGCTGGGCAGCAGATTGAGAATTTAATAGAGGCAGCAAGATGTTGTTTCTTTGCTGCCCTCACAGCCCCTGAGTTTTTCTCCATCTGCACTCAAGGCATCTCTACTTTGCTTCATCGCTCCGAACTCTGAAGTATAACATGGAGTATACTCCAGAGTATACTCCATGTTCAATTGACATTCCTAACTAAATTAGTCTTAGGCCTTAGCTAGACCGGGCTTTATCACAGGGTGAACCCCAGGATCGTCCCTGTGCACAGGGGATCCCAGGATCCGGGAGGGATCATCCCTCCCTTGCCCTGGAATAGAGCCCTCCACTTTGGGCCCACTTTTTCCGCTGTCTCAAGCTGAGCCCGAGACCGCGGAACGTGTGGCCCATTGCCGCGGTTTGACCTAGCTGGAAGCTGCGCACGGGGAGCAGCGCTCCTCAGGAGCGCTGCGCCCATTTGGGGTAGGGTGAGGGGAGCGGGGAAATTAAGTTAAATTTAAAAAATACCTACCTTAAGCACACGAGCACTCGTGCGCTGCTTCTCCTTCAAAATATTTTTAAAAAATGACAGGCGCGACACCTCTCTTCCTGAGGTCGTCGTGCCTCACATGTAAACGGAAGAGGGATCTCGCGTTAATCACAATGCGAGATCTTCCCTCCTCCATCCTGGATTATCAGGTAGGTCTAGCTAAGGCCTTGGTCATCCTTTAAACCTGACTGGCAAGGAACAAAATGTGTTACGGATTATTTATTCCTATAATTTTTTAAAAAATGTTTTAGTGTAAAGTTCTTAAAGTGAGGATCAAAGTATAACACCATTTAAAAAAATTAAAACCCAACATAAAAGAAACAGAAGGGAAATTTTATCACAACCAGAACCACTAAGCCAATAAACTAGCCACAAAAGGTTTATGTGAAAAATAATAATTAAAAAGTCTTTACAGAATGATTAAAAAGGCTAAGATCTGCATCTGTAATATTAGTGTAGAAAACTGGTTGCAATTCAAGCTTAGGGGCTACTAGTGAAAATACACAAACAGCAGTGAACATAAGCCTAATAGATAGTGATATAAATAATAGTTAACTAATAGTTAACTGTTCTCTATCAGAAGACAAGCAGTAAGGCAAATATGCAGCCTAGGTGCCTGGTCAGGAGATGAGTAACTAGAAAATACCTAACCTAATCAAGCGCTGAGCACGTAAGCAACCAGCATGATTAGTTATAAGTTAACAGGTAGTCAAAGGGCAGTGGCTGCAATGTTAGACCATAGCAACTGTGGAAATTTACCCAAGCATGCCACTGTATAACCAAATATGTAACTTGTTTTGCAGACTATATAAAAGCTCAAAGCAGACAGGTACTCAGCACTGCTTCTGTGTTTGAAACAGACAGTCTTTCCGCTTGCGTGAAATAAAGCCGACGCTTCCTGATCTTACCTCGTGTCTATCTATCACTGGAATTGCGGCTAGACACGGACCCCCTGAGCCCATTTGGGGGGCTCTTACCACAATTGTGAGACCACCAAAGGTTTTGAGTGGCAACAGATCATAAAGAGTAGGGAATGTCACCGAATTACAGCTTACAGCATCTACCTATGCCAAGGTAGGCAACCTGGTGCTCTCCAGATGTTTTGGACTGCAACTCTCATAAACCTTAATCATTGGCTATGCTAGATTGAGTTTATGGGAGTTGTAGTCCAAAATATTTGGAGGGCATCATGTTGCTTACCCTTCACTTAGGCACTGAAGTACCCTCAGGCCTTGGACTAACTCGGTCCAACCAAGCGGGTAACTGGATCCTCCTAGACAGAAAGGAGAGCTTCCTGTGTTCTTCCATATTTTGGTTGTTCTTTGCTTTTGACTCTGGCTTGGTCATTGGTCCTGCCTTCTACTTTCTTCTTCAGTCCTGACTTGCTCTCTGGTCCTAACTTCTGGCTTGCTTTAGGCTTGTCCTTGATCTCTGGTCTTGACTTCTGGTTTTGCCCCTTGTCTCCCATCTTCCTGACAGGGAGAAGGCACTCTATCAAATATGAGAGAAGGCACTTTTTCAAATATGCTGCACACAAACTATAAGGGACATTAAAGTTAAACACCAGACCTTGATTTCAGACTGGAAACTGCTCATATCAGGTTATTACTTTATGCTCTCTGCAGCCAGCATCCAAAATTAAGTTGTATACAAACTAGGAATGGATGAATATATCAGTTTTGCTTTCGCCCACATTCATTTTTTTTTAAAAAAACTTAAGTTCTTTCTGTCTTTAATATGAAGAAATGTGTGAATTTTGGTAAACCTTTAACAAAAATGAACCAAAATTCTCACCCATGTGCCTTGACCAAATTCAATAGGCACATGGACAGGACCATGTTGTACCTGGAGCCTATCGGAAGAAAGAGGTGGCAACGCTAATTCATCATCACGAACACTGCTGAATATACAGAGATTCAAGCCCATAGTTAAATACTCAAAGCCCTCTTCCTGGCTAGATCCATCTGTGAGTTTCATTTCCCACATTCAAATGTTTTTAATCTGAAGTTCTTTGCAGCGTGAATATAAAGAAATTTGTGGATTTTGGTACATTCTTATCAAAAACAAACTGAAACAAAATTATCACCCATCCACAATGCAAACTCTCTACTAGCTCAAACCTGAGTCTGATAGGGTGGGGTAGGGAGAAGGAAGGGGATGGGACAAGACAGCCTATTCTCCTTGACTTTGCCATCCTTCTTTTGCCCACTGAAACAGGTGAAAGGGCAGAATGGCACAAATCAAGCCCCTTTTCTTTTTGAGAATAATAAAGGTGGGGGAAGAGGCCCCTCTTATCAGCAGTGTCTCCAAACAGAATGGTCATCTCTCTATAGCAGGGCATGTGAAGCAGTCCCACTCCATATTTGAAGCAGACAGATTATCAGGAAATCTGTATATACAAAATTATGTGCATAGGGAAAACCCCACTATAAATATGATCTCTGCATAGTCCCAGATAGTTGTAGCCAAGGTAGAAAAAAACCCAATTATCCTGGAAAATTCATGAATGCATCTGATCTCTTGACCCAGGGTTCCAGTGCCATTAGTTGCTATAGAACTTTGTTGGGCAAAACGTGTGCTTTGTTTTTGTACCTTGAATATGTTAGTATGATTTCCATTGGTTACAATTTAAAACTAGTATAAACAAAAAACATCCTGGAAGACAACACTAGAGCAGATGTAAAAGCCAATAAAGGAAATTGATGACAGAATAATATGCTTCAAAATCAATTATTAAAATAAAAGCATTAATATTAGAAAACGAAAGGACTTTTTAAAAGCTGGGAGCACACAAGCACAAAACTGTATCTAGCAGGAAAATATTCTGTACTTTGGTATAAGACAATTCTCATCTTTATGAACTTGCTAATCTGGTTCTGAATTTCTGGAGTAAACAACGACATTAGGTAGTCATCCTCTATTTTTTAAAAAAGTATATATAGTATGCCCCATTGGTGAAGCAGTTTTTAAATTCTAATATAATTTCAAGGTTATTATCTATTTCAGAACAACACGGAGGGTCAGAGTTCACAGCAGCCAGAATTTACAAACCTCCAATGGGTTTTGATTGACAGCAATCAGCATCTCTTCAGCATCACTGAGGGAACAAAGTACAGGTCAAGACAGCAGGCGATTTCATCTGTCATTTTTAATTATCTAAATGATATTCACAGACAAAACCTTTCCCATCTATCAGGGCATCACATTACCATAGACAATGTTTGTTTAAAGAAGAGGCCATAAAATCAAACAATTATGAATGCAGACATGCCTTGCTATTGACTGCATAAATAATCAAGTGAGATTTCCAAAACTCTTTGCTAATGAATGGGTAGATTGCTGGCAGGAAGTGGTAAGTAATAATACAGACAACCGTCTAATGTTCCTATTGACTTTTACTAAAGCTTGGCTACAGTAGCAAAGATAAAAAAATGACGTCAAGTAAGGTTTCCATAGGAGCCGTATTGATAGCAGTACCCAGCTAAAATACAAGTAGTTAACTCCTGACCTTATAGTAGGACCAGCGATCCCCTGAGAGAGCTGAAACGTTAGCAGTACAATACATCATGAACTAAGCCAACAGCCTCAGGGCCCTGACAACATTACAGCACAGGGAAAGGGTCCCTTCCTTTGCCATTTATAACAGTGTAATCTGCAATAATTCAGTGGTAGCCTTGGAAATGAACTCAGTTTGAGGTTGTTAGATCAGTAAATAAACCTTCGTAGGAAACAGAAATAGAAAAGTAAATATCTAATCAAAGCTGTACCTACAACATATTTCCACCAACCCCAGCTTTGGTACACAAGAAATTATAAAACTTACATTTGTGCACCTGAACAGAAGCCAAAAATGGTCATGTTCCTTCCATCACAATGCCTGCTCCACTGTTTTTGCATAGGAGCTTCAGCAGAATATTGGGTGAGCAACAAAGCTGGTACAATACCAGCTACAATGGTATTGGTGCAACATTTCTGTTGTTTTAAATCTACTATGCTATTTTAAATCTTTGCATTGCTGCTAGGTATTACTGGTTTTTACTTTTATCCAGTAGTTTTAAACCTTAAAACTTTTATATTATATCTTATCTTACCTTATATTTTTATTTTATTTTATTTTATTTTATTTATTACATTTATATACCGCCCCATAGCAGAAGCTCTCTAGGCAGTTAACAAAGATTAAAACAGTGAATATTAAAAACAAATATACAAAATTTAAAACCATAAAAAGCACAAAAACAGATAATATCTATTTAAAACAACTATTCTGGGATCAGTTTTTTTTTAAAAAACTCAGCATATGCTGTTAAATGCCTGGGAGAAAAGTCTTGACATGACGCCGAAAAGATAATAATGTTGCCGCCAGGCGAGCCTCGTCGGGGTGATTGTTCCATAATTGCGGGGCCACCGGTGAAAAGGCCCTCTCCCTTGTTTTATGGTTATAATTGTTGTGAACTGCCCAGAGAGCTTCGGCTATTGGATAGAACAGAAATGTAAAAAAATTAAAAACAAAAACAACTGGTACAATCGTATATGGCCTCTTTTTGTTTTTATGTTGTGGTTTTATTATACATCCCTTAGAGGGCCCTGGTGGGCAGAAAACTTATATATAAATATAATATAATAGAGTATTAATGCAAGCTGACATAGATTAGGACTGTTCAGATCAAGTCCACTCCAGCTAAAATAATAATCAGAAGGTGAGGTAGAAAAAGGACCTTCCTTTCTTATTTTTGTTATTCACCTAGGGTCCAGGAGGAGTTTGTTATAAATGTGAATTTATGGTCATGTAGGAAAACCATTTTTAATTATAAGAGTAGTCACAGAAATTGACATTTCTTTAACAAAGTGGTGGTTCATGAAGGCTTAAAAGGCTAGAACAAAATTATTCATCACAGGCTTATAAGGCATCACAAAGGCCATGGCGAGACCTACCAGGTCTAGTGCGATGGAGGAGGGAGGATCTCGCAATAGGGTTATCGCGAGATCTCACCCTCTGTCTACACGTGGCGCATGAAGTCCCAGGAAGAAGAGGACGTCGCGCCTGCAATTTTGTTTTTTTTATATATAGGAGAAGGAGTGCATGGGCGCTCAAACGCAATATGTGGTTTTTTTTAAAAAAAATCCTCGCTCCCCCCACCCCACCTGCGATGGGCACAGAGCTTCCTCTGTGCCCCATGCCCAGGTCCTCACAGTTACTTGCGAGGAGCCAGGACAACCTGCAACGCCCGGCCACACGTTCTGCAGTCTAGGGATCATCCCGAGACCGTGGAAAAAGCAGGCTAAAAGGATAGGGCGATATCCCGGGACAAGGGAGGGATCCTTCCGTGTTCCTGGGATACCCTGTGCATCATGTGAACGCACAGGGATGATCCCGGGATGATCCCCATGATATCGCCCCATCTAGCCATGCCCGAAGTCTAAAGAACAAATGAATAGAAAACGTCTTAGCTTATAAAGAAATATGTTCTATTAAATGTACATTCCCAAAAGTTCAGAAATGGAACATGGGTTGCTGAAACAACTACCAAACATTAGGGACACTTAATTCAACTTCCACATTCTTAAACCTATGCCATTACATGCTCAATGACTTACTACTGAACTTAGAGAGATTTGACTTTAGAGGTCTGGTGTTTTTATCATTAAAGTTACACACACAGTAATCCAGAAAATAGTCCTATTCCCCAGTTGAACAGCCACAGTTGCTGGAAACAAAGTCCAATCATGTTCTAAAAACAACTCTCTCAGAAATGGAATCCTAAGAAAGAATGTTTCCACTATTATTTTAAACTCTGAATTGAAACTATGGTTCATTAAGAAATTATGAAATTCAAGGGTACTTCTTAGCTTGAACAAAATACCCCCGTTTTAAACATGTAACTCACAAATGTTGTATAAGGAATAGGTTTCTGAACTATCAACAACACCCAGTAAGTGAAACAATCACTTACCCAAAAGACAGTAAGAATTAAAATAATCCATCAATGCATCATAGTTTGGTTGCAGGCAGTTAAAATAAGCCAGTAATACTGTAGAAGTTCCTCAGTACTGATAGCTTCTAGCCAGATCTCACTCACAATAATCTAAAATTGTTAGTCCCTCATGCATAACATAATTTTTAAGAAGCGCAGTGGCTGCAGAAGTAACTGCTATTATGGAAAATTATGAACATTTTCAACTGACACACAATCCTACATTTATATAAAGGAGACTTATTATTTATATATAGGAAAATATATTTTATATTAATAGAATAATCTAGCAGCTTTAAGCACAAGCAGTCTACAGGAAAAAAAACCCTCCTTCCTGCTCTTCAGTACTGCAGACCAACTTCAATCTCTTGCTAAGTACTGGAATTTCCTTCTTTCTCCTCACCTGTAATTGTCAAAAATCTTCTTCATGCTCCTTGATGTGACTTACATTAACTCAATTCATGATACCTCCTAATTTATTTAAAACAACTATTCCTAGAATGAGTGTACAGAAAAATGGGGCTGATTCCTTCTTTCTATACTCCCTTTACTTAAAGAAAACATGTGTTTTGTTTTGTTGACAAGTGTACACACTTCTCAAAGGATGTATTAGGATGTCTGTAGCCAAGTGAAAAACCGACCACAAGAAGCCACTGTAGTAGTTAAGAAGGATTTCTCTGCAACAGCAAAACACTATATCCTTAAATCATGCCTGGTAGAAGTGAATACTCTAACAGTGCCACTCTCTGCATATCTACTCAAAAGTAAGCCCCAATGAATTCAATTGGGAATTACTCCCAGGTTAATCTTTAGACAGTTTTCTCAGAGTAAGCCCCACTGAACTCAATGAGGCATATTTTTGAGTAGACATGCTTGTTGTGTAGACATGTTACCTGTTAAAAATAATTTCTAGGGAATCTGGGAAGGTGCATTCCTGTGTAAATTGCTCCATCATTATTTGTTTAATAACAAATAAACTTTTAAAATTGAAGGAAAAAGTGGGGCTGCTGGCAGTGTTGGCACAAGTCCACTTAAAAACTGTCACTGAGGGCTCATCTACATCTAGCAGGATATAGCACTATGAAAGCGGTATATAAAATGCAGGAGCCACACTACAGCTTTATAGCGGTATTGAAGTGTGCAGACAACGGTTGGGGCCCATTGACACATAGCATATACTACTGCTTTATCCTGCTTGGTGTGGCTCCTGCCTTTTATATACTGCTTTCATACCACTTTCATAGTACAATATCCTGCTTGGTGTAGATTTGGCCTGAGACACAAAATGTGATCTGTGGAAGGAACTTCAAGAATGTAAGAACATAAGAAATGCCGTTCTGGATCAGTCCAAGGGCCCATCTAGTCCAGCACTCTGTTCACAAAGTGGCCAACCAGCTGTCGACCAGGGACCAACGAAACAGGACACGGTGCAACAGCACCCTCCCACCCATGTTCCCCAGCCACTGGTGCACACAGGCTTACTGCCTCAGATACTGGACGTAGCACAAAAACATCAGGGCTAGTAGACATTGTTAGCCTTCTCCCCCAGGAATTTATCCACCCCACCCCACCCCTTTTAAAGCCATCCAAATTGGTGGCCATCACCAGATCTTGTGGTAGTGAATTCCATAGTTTAACTATGTGCTGTGTGAAGAAGCACTTCCTTTTATTTGTCCTGAATTTCCCACCAATCAGCTTCATGGGATGACCCCAGGTTAGTATTTGGAGTGAGAGAGAGAAATGTCTCCCTATCCACATTCTCCACACCATGCATAATTGTGTACACCTCTATCACATCTCCCCTTAGCCTGTTTTTTTCTAAGCTAAACAATCCCAGCTGTTGCAACCTTCCCTCATTTTAATTGCCCTCTTCCACATTTTTTCCAGTTCTATAATATATATTTTTAAGGTGTGCTGACCAGAACTGTACACAGCATTCTAAGTGTGGTTGCACCATAGATTTGTATAAAGGCAGTATGATACTGGCAGTTTTATTCTCAATTGCATTTTTTTATAATTCCTAACATGAAGTTTGTCTTCTTTACAGCTGCTGCACACATTGAGTGGACATTTTCATCCAGCTGTCCACCACAACCCCAAGATCTCTTTCTTGTTTGGTCACCGCCAGTTCAGATTCCATCAGGTTATACTTGAAGTTGGGTTTTTTTTTGTCCCAATGTGCATCATCTTACACTTGCCTACATAGAACTGCATCTGTCATTTGGATGCCCGCTCTCCCAGCTTGGAGAGATCCCTTTGGAGCTCTCCACAATCCCTTTGTGTTTTAACAACCTTAAATAATTTGGTATCATCAGCTAACTTGGCTACTTCACTGCTCACTCCTAATTCCAGATCATTTATGAACAGGTTGAAAAGAATTGGTCCCAATACCTAATACCTGTGGGAAATCCACTATTTATTTCCCTCCGTTGGAAGAATTTACCATTTATACCTACTTTCTGCTTTCTGTCCTTTAACCAGTTACTGATCCATAAGAGGACCTCTCCTCTTATTCCATTACTGCTAAGTTTGTTCAGGAGTCTTTGGTGAGGAGGGACTTTATCAAAAGCCTTTTGGAAGTCCAAGTAAACAATGTCCACCAGATCACCCCTGTCTACATGGTTGTTGACACTCTCAAAGAATTCTAGCAGATTAACGAGACGGGACTTGCCTTTGCGGAAACCGTGTTGATTCTTCTTCAGCAGAACCTGCCCTTCTATATGCTTATTAATTTTGTCTTTAATAATGCTTTCAACTAATTTACTTGGAAATAACGTCAAGCTAACTGGCCTGTAATTTCCAAGAAGCCCCTGGATCCCTTTCTAAAAATTGGTGTTACATTGGCCATTTTCCAGTCCTCTGGTACAGAGGCTGAGCTTAGGGACATGTTGCATATTTTGGTTAGAAGATCCACAATTTCATATTTGAGTTTTTTGAGAACTCTAGGATGGATACTATCCAGGCCTGGTGATTTATTTGCTTTCAATTTGTCAATAAGGTTGAGAACTTCATCAGTTCCTTAGACTCCTTTCCTGAAAATAGCAGTTCAGGCACAGGCATCTGTTGTGTATCTTCTGCAGTGAACACCGATGTGAAGAATTTATTCAGCTTCTCTGCAATCTCCCTTCCCTTCTTTAGTACTACCTTAACTCTGTTGTCATCCAATGGTCTAGTTGCTTCCCTAGCTGGTTTTCTGCTTCTGACTTTACTCTTGAAAGCAGAACACTTGCAGAAGAAAGCTGCCCTCAGAGCTGTAAGTTGGGACTAGAGAAAGGGTGGTTGTCCCTTGGCTCTGGAACACCTTTCTGAGGGAGGCCAATCTCACTTCCTGATGAATGACTGTTTAGGAAGCCATTTAATGTGTGAGATTTAGAAAATGTTTTAAATACTTTAGGGTGCAATCCTACAGGCTAGATGGCCAAAGGACAGATAGCTTTGATTTCAGAGCCCCACATCATCCTAAGTCTTGCTGGGCTGGGACACTATTTTTGCCTCTGTTCTCTGAAATAGCTTCTTATATTTGAAAGGCCTCTGAGTTCGTCTAATCCTTCCTTCCTTGATGAAGGTGGGGATGAGAGCTGAGCGGCTTTTGGATCCAGGGAATTCAATTTCTCCCCACCCACTGGCCCAACCCAACACACCCATCTCCTCCCTTCCCAACTCCCAACCTTGGAAGAGGGAGCTACCAGGGAGCTTTCTGCAGCTTTTGAGAAGGGCTTGGGGCAGAGATCCACAGCTGGATCTCTTCCTCTACAGACTGTTTGGGTCTCTGGCTTTGAAGTAGGAGATTCACTGCATCCTGTAGCCCCTCAGATGCCATAAGGATTACTCTCTCAGTTGATATCTTGTTTTTATTTTCTGCTGTTTTCACATGTTCATGTTTAGCGTTTCTGTTTTTAAATTGTAGGGATGTTTTTCCTTGCTAATCTTTTTGTAATTATCTGAGCTATCTTTAATTATGTGAACTTCCAGGAAAAAGATGGGGTATAAATAATTATAGTAGTGGTAGCAGTACTACTACTATTACTACTACTAATAAGAAGAATACCAACAAAATCCAACAATGGGTGTGTGAGATACCATGAGGTTACCAAACAAGATGGAAACTGAAATTGTAAAACAATGAGAACTGTCATAATAATAAAATAAAAGAGTAAACACAAGAACATTGTTCTGTTCTTTTTTCCTAGCAAGGCTGAGGAGACCCTAGTGCAGAGTAAATCCCTTAATGCTGCTGCTACTGCAGTGGGTGAAAAGGAACTGAGCAGGAAGGCAAGAGGCACACCCCCTTGAATATATGGAGGGAGGTTGTGGGGCAGTCAGCCTTCCACGGTACTATCCTAGCTCTAGAAAGTTTCAAAACACATCTCTGTGACTGCACAGGGACCTCAAAGAACTACACTAGTGTTAGCAGATTAATTATGGGTAGGGTAGACATTTCATACTGAACGTATGGGTGAAAGGGATTTCAGACCAAGTTTAAATACAATTTATCTTTAATTCAACTGAGTTTAGTGCAACTTACTCGTGAGTAAATGTGTTTTACATTTGGAGCCACATTACACTTGTGATTCACTGCAAATTGAATGAAAAGGAAGTGTAATCAATGGCACCCTGTACTGCATGTGGAATGCTGCCAATTGAAGAGCTTGACCCAAGATCTTTGGCTGCCGTAAATATTCTCGGAAGTGAAGGTCCCTCTATACTTTCAGAAAAGCTGGAAGAATAACAGAACATCCCTGAGGATCTATTTCAAGGTTATCAGAGATGACCTCACTGTTGTTGCTTTTTACTTCTGGCAGCAGACTTCTGCTGCAAGACCAATTTAATACCAAAGCACTGTGGCACATTCCCTAACTTCATTCCCTTCCCCCAATCCTTCTCTTTTCTCATGTTTTTTTGGAAAATACAGTCTCTCAGGGACTTGGCTCAACTTGAGATTTCAGAAACTCTATACTTTGTGTCGAAGGAAGCTTATAGGTTCTCTTTGGCAGGAAAAAAAAAAGGCTCACATACAAAAGCAGGTGCTTGCTTGTTTCATTTCCTTTGTACTGAAAAATGGCTGCACTTTAAAAAGAAGACACAGAGATCCCTCCCCTATTCAGAGAGCGGTGAGCCCAGCAAAGCTAAACCTCTGGTAAAAGTATTGTGTGTTTAATTCCAAGTGTCAACACTTTCATTTTAAAATGCCTGTTTGCATTCAAGTCCTTCAGCTGGAGTTGTATTCGAACTACCCACAGATAAAAAAGAAGCATGCCGATTTCTTTTAAAGCAGGAGTAAGCAGAAGATACATTGGGATTGATCGGTAGATCTCTGTGTGATCTGCACTATATCCAAAAGGGGTTCTGACTAGGATTTGGAGAATTCTCACTGGGCCCACCCTGCGAGTTCGCCAAACTCTGCTCGTGGGACCCCGCTTCAAGGAGCTGGGCTGCGCGATCCTCCTGAGCCCTCAGCAAAGCATACTTTCCAGAGGTCCCGGAAAGCACTCTTTGCTGCTGCTTCGCACGAACCAGGGCCTTAAAGGCCCTCTTCGTGTGTGTGTGTGTGTGTGTGTGTGTGTGTGTGTGTGAGGGGGGAAACATGAAATTTCCTCAAGGCTGGGGAAATTGTGCATTTCCCCTTTCCACTCTAATGGCAGCCTTGGGGAAATCAGGTGTTTCACACACCCCGTAGATGGGGGCCTTCAATGCCCTGTTAATACGGCCTTTAAGGCCCCTATTGGTGGGGAGTGGGTGGGAGAGAGAAACATGCAATGCCATTAGAGCGGAAGGAGAAAATATGCAATTTCCCCAAGACTGGGGAAAATGCGTATTTCCCCCTGCTGCATTAATTGCACCATCAATGCAGTGGGGGGAAAGGGAGAAACGATGCAGGTCAGGGCAGACTCAGCACCTGACCGCTCTTGAAGGCGCCCAGCCTGGGCCTGTGAGGGCCAGATGCGGGCAGGGATCCGCTGCCCTTGTGGGGCCAGGCAGATATTCGATACAACGATAGTTCTAACTCCTAAGAGTGGAACAATAGCAAATAAATTTGCAAGTAAAAAAATAATTACAAATCTTTACCACAGCTGGCCTCATATTAATTACTTATCTCTCAGCCTTCCTTGATCCTCATTTGTAAAACAGGGAGTATTAACTGGTTACTTTTAACCAGATCTTTGTGCAATTCCGCTAGCCAGTTTTAGAAGTTTGTATTAAAATGCCCGATGGGTAGTAATGCAGATGTGGGTTTGTACTAGCATATGCATATCACATAGCTCACAGGGTGCTCCTTTAGTAGTTCTGCTTCCCAGGCCACCATTTTGCACCCATCTGGCTCCAGTTAATGGACCGCAGAATTCCAGTAAAAAACAAAGTTAGTCCCATAAACCATATAAAAAGGGTTACAGATTTTGGACAGGATCTAGTGTGGGCCTTCCATACATGGCCAGCCCCACTGGTGCCAGTGCATGTGCAGCCCCTACTGTTGATGGCCACAATGTAGTATTTCTGGGGGCAAGCCCCCAAATGAGCAAGAACGCTCATTTCTGAAAGGGACACAACCTGCCTCTTTCAGAAATGAAAGTTTCCGCTCGTTTCAGGGCTTGCCCCTGGAAGTGCTACATCACAGCCACCAGCGGTAGAGGCTATAGGCACACTGGCACTAGCCGCACACACATCAGGACCAGTAGGGCTGGCTTTGCATGGAAGGCCTCCACTGGATCCTGCCCTTGGTTAAATTCAAGGTGGCTAAAGTAATGTCTTGTAGGGCTAAAAAGAAAATCACACAGAAACCAAACAAAAGGCTTGCTGAAACAAGAAAGCCTTCAGCCTATGCCACAAAATAGCTTGCAAGGAGAGGCAAGAGAAATCGCCTGGACAAGAAGTTTTGCATTATGGGCACTGCCACAGAGAGGAACTTCTTCCCTCCCCACCAACCGCACTCCAGATCAGGGCCAACTGTATAATTAGGCAGAGTGAAGCAATCACCTTGGGTGGCAAATGCTTCAGGTTGCAGTGACACTCCCCTGGCTTTTCCTCCTGACCCCCTCAGTCAGTCCCTTCTGTCGTAGGACAGAGCTATGTGTGCCACCTGGCCTGCTGCCCTACCCCTTGCCATTGCTGGAGTAAAATTCAGCTAGCAGTCCAGTCAATTTCTCTATGTAGAATGGGAGGGGGGGCATCATCTTATCTTTCATTTCAGGCAGCAAAACGCTTGGGCCAGCCCTTCTGCAGATGGTGGCGAGACATGAAAAATCGCCCCTTTCCTTGATCTCAGTGGATGACCAAGATATTCACATGCTTCATTTGTTTTACAGCAAAGCCTCATGTGGGGATGTACGAGAATTTTGTTCCAGTTTGTTAAAACTTCAGAATACGGCCCATTTGTGAGCACATTTCCAGGCAAAGTTTACATATTCCTGAACTTGTGATCACAGAATATATTTCTTAGAAAAATTGAGCACTTTAAAGATGCAGATTTTGAAAAACAAAACTGTATTTAAAAATGTGCACTTAAAAGTACACCTTTCCTGTTCGAACAACAACAAAAAGTTCACATTTGAGAACAGGAAAAAGGTATACTGAGCTTCAAGGTGGAACTCGGAGAACCTTGATGAGCCTGAACTTCACTGATTCCCAAGTCTCACATCTGGCAACCATAATACGCTGAGTTTTCTTGCCCACCCCCTTGCCCAAAGGCTTATTTTGATGGTTCCACAGAGCACATGTTTTGCCTACAGAAAGTCCTGGGCTCAATCCCTGCCATCCCCATTTAGGTGGGTAAAAATTCCTCTCTGGAACCCTGGAGAGCTGATGGCTATCAGTGCAAACACTACTGAGTGACATGGACCAATGGTTTGACTCAGTATAAGGTAGGTTCTTATGTTACAAAGCATATATTGGTGTTTTTACCATTTTCTCACAGTTGTACCTTTTCCCTTCGCAACTTCAAGATTGAACACAAAACATCCATTCACTTCCTAGCAGTTGTATTTTGACCCAGATGGTCCCTTCAAAAGTACGAATTCAGCTTTAGAAGTGCTGGTTTACACACTTTCAGAAAAAAGTACTGCCTTAGATTTGCTGCATGCTAGTTCTACAAAAGCTGCTCAAGGTTGGGGAGCCAACTGCTAGGGTATCGCTGGCAGATGCAGGTTCCATATGCTCAAGAATCTCTGGATGAAATTCTTATCCAGCGCATCTGCATGTCAGCTTGTCTTTTCTGGCCCTACTGCTGGCTTTGTTGATAAACCCGATTGCCTGTCTGCTGTGTGTCAATTTTCTTTGCCCTCTAGTCATGTAGCTAAGACCTCAGGTAGTTTCATCTCACTAAGGAACAATATATGAGCAGGGTATGCTTCATTATGCCGACATATAGCTTGCAGAATGCAACTGTTTTCAATTAATTCAATACAAGTGATTTGCGGGTGCAATAAAAATGAAAAATGTTCTGGAACACAAATGACAGTTATAGCACCCACAATATTTTTAATCTTAAAGTATTTTAATCTTGAATAACTATGGAAGAAATTGATATATGTAAATTTGGACACACCTGGGTGTCTAGAAATTGGAATGCACAAATATTTTTTAAGGTAATTTGAAAAACTGCAAAAATTCTTGCAACTTAATGGGTTTGATATTTACAAAAACAACTAAACTTCCAACTAAAGCATCAGATAGAGAGAGAACCACCCAGGGAGCTTTGGCTGTTGGGCGATATAAAAATGCAATAAATAAATAAAAACAAATGAACTATACAACAAGCCCTGCATGCCAGAGGCCCCACATGTCACAACTTTCGAAACCTAAACATTTTTTTTTAAAAAAATATATTGTTATATGGTGTGAAGAGCAGCTGTCCCCCGCCAAAAAATATTTATTTATTTATTTTTAGATTGAGCAAGACTCTTACAAGCCTTTAGCCATGCCTAAAGTAACTCATTGGATGGCGGCCAAAAAAAGGCCTCTCTTTCAATTAACCTCTGTGTTCTACCAGTGTGACTATATAATCTGGGGATACTTCTCCAATCTTGTAGCTCTGCCCCTTTAAGTAAGCAGCTCTTTGGCCCAGATGAGGTTATTCAAATAATAGTCAGTTTATTCACTTACAAAACTAGGAATTCCCAGGGCAAAATAGTATCCCTTTGTAGCAGCTAGGGTACCTTTCCTTGCTCTTTGGACATTTCTATCAGCCTCGTCCAGCTACCCTCTCTCTCTACATTGAAAGAACAGCCGTTTTAGCTTTCTGATCCTCCTCGTCAACCAAGCTAATAAGGCCATTGTGTCTACACACCCACACTACAGTTACTTATATACCACAGCAATAACACAAGAAAATATTGTAACAGTGGGTTCTATTTAGGGAATCTGTTTTGCAGGGATCTGTTTTGAGGGTGGATGGAGCTCGGCGCATTTTTGCCAGCTTGTGTATCCCTGAGCTTGCTCAACCCGGTACATGCTGAGTAGAGGAAGCTCGCAGTTCCCCACTCTGAGTGTGTGTTTTGTGCAAAATTGTGGTTGTAAATAGCACAATTTGCACAAAATGAATGGTCCTTTAAACCTGCATTTTATGCAAATTGTGCCATTTATTGCCATGATTTTGCACAAATCATGATTTCTGTAAATATTCCCAGCCACGAATTTGCACATATCGAAGCTCGTGGACAACAACAAAAAGAGAAATGTGAGTTATTGCCGGGTGCCTTCAGACTGCCTGGCATCTCACCCCGCATGCACGCTGGGGTCTGGAAACCAGCAGGAGTCCAGCGAGCAGAGCACAAACAGGACTAGGGGGAGTTCACCCATCCCTAGTATCCAACTGGTGTCATTCTACTGATGAAATGCTGTCTTATCCAGCGGAGGCTTTTCTCAGTGGAATGAGGAGAGAGGTGAGTTGGAGGAGATTCCCCCTCTCTCCTGTGGCCCTCACTCCCACAAATCTGCTCTGGGGCATTGAGGGGCCTACAGGAACAGTTTGGGAGTTGGTGTGAGTACTGTGGGGGAAGCGTTGTTAACTACAATAGTTATGCCTTTCACAAGATCCTGAAGGTGACCCCGTCTTCACTCAACCACAGCTGCAAGGGTAGAAACTGACCATTATATAGGCTATGAATAAGGCACAAACAAAAATGATTCCTAACGCTCTCCATCCCATTGCTGCAGCACTAGGGAGCAATCTTTGATGTGCATGTGTCCAGTGCAGGCAGAAAGTAAACACAGTTATGATTTATGCCTGCAGATTTTATAGATATATTGATATAGATGTATTAATATATTAGTATAGATATATTGAATGCAATATATTGACTACAATAAAATGAGCTGGGAGAGGTATGATTAACATAAACATATTCAGAGGTTTAAGCAATGAGTTTAATGTAACCTATAGCAGTATTGCATATGCCTACGTAGTACTATGCCACTCAAATAAAATGGGGGGGAAAACCCAAACACCTCCATTTTGTAACGAACAGTATTTAGGTAATATTGTAGATCATTTTCAGAGAGAGCTGCATTCTGTATCGTCATTTCTGCTTGACTGAATAGTTTGTTAAGATATCAGAATCCCAGCTTTGATCATCATACAGATAGGGAAAGAAAAACAAAAGGGGGAGGAGGGATGCAAGAAGGAAGGAAAGCATTTGGCAATATGTTTGTTTGATGAGATTAAGCCCTGCAATTTTTATTTTCTGAACAGCTACCTTTCCCCACCTTAAAAAAAACACAATTTCTAGTAAGAACATGAAAAGAGCCCTGCTGGATTGACCTAAGGCCTATCAAGTCCAGTATTCTGTTCCCACAATGGCCAACCAGATGCCTATGGGAAGATGAAAAGCAGGACACGACTGAAATCATCCTGGTTGCTAACCATATGTATACAAATAAATCAATTAAATGTAAAGCATAATAAAAGATACTTGACTGCAAAATTAAATATCAAAATATTATGTAAACATTATAGTTTTAAATTTCTCCTATAAAAGAATACATCAAAATATAGTATTTGAATTCTTTCCTAATATATTCAGGCATCAACCCTGCTGGCTACTGTGTCAGCCTTTGGCTATCGCTTGTGATTATTTATGGATGCCCTGAGACTATTCAAAGGAATAACCCTCTTGAAATGACCTCCTGCTCCTCTAAATTTCTTATGATCCCTTAGTAATACTTACTTACAAGAATAGAAGCCAATTATTTAGCTGGTGCAAATCAAGTGCACAACTCACAGTCTGTCCCACCAAATGCTTTAGTTAAAAATATAGCTTTAGTTAAAATATAGTACTTTTTTCTAAATCTCCGTCTAAGGGCAGTATTGTATTCTGCTGTTGTGCCTCTGCTATTTCTGTTGCACCTGCGGGATTCACAGCTAGCGCAACAGGAACTAGCGCTTCTGAAATGTGTGGAGATGCTTGTGCTTAGATTAGGGCAGGTCAGCAGAGCTCCCTTCTGTGAGTTCCGCTGACTTGGCCTGTTCCGGAAACTCTTTCTGAATGATTGAGGAACCTCTACTTAACCATTGTGCTAGTAGTGAGTCCCACTAGCATATGAACAGCATATGATACAGACCTTTAGTTGCAAATAGAGCCAGTGTGGTGTAGTGGCTAAAATGTTGGACTGGGAGTCAGGGGATCCTGGATTCTAGTCCCCACTTGGCCATGGAAACCCACTGGGTGACTTTGGGCCAGTCACAAACTCTCAGTCCAACCTACCTCACAGGGTTGTTGTTGTGAGGATAAAACGGGAGAGAAGGAGGAATATATATGCCACCTTGGGTTCCTTGAAGGAAAAAAGGTGGGATATAAATCCAATAAATAAAATAAAAATAAATAAAATAAATAAATATGCAAATCAGAGTCTTATTTTGTCTTTCCCCCCATCACCTTTTGGTGATGTATAAGTGGCTACCCTACCTCTTCCCATTTTTGCTCCAGTCCTCCTTTCTCCAATATAATCTCTTTACCACAATAATCCAGAGGGAAACGTGCTGGGTTCACACAACCCAACCAGTCTGGGCTGTTGTTGAATCATGGGTTATCATGTCAACTGAATGCAGTACATTTTCCACAACTCAGTATCCCTCCCTGTAGAAAACACACTGTGTTCAGACAACACAATAACCCATGGTGGGTTAGCATATTGTGTGAACTCAGACATTAAGTCCCTACTTTTCAGACCATTGTTTACCTTGACCCTCTTCTTTTAGCCAATCTGCCTCTTTAGTAGCTTTCCTAGCTTTCCTCTGTCCTCGCTGAATACCATATAGGCCAACTTAACCTCAAGTGCTATGAGGTTTCTTCAGCCTTACCTCATTAGCTTCTTGTTGTCCCAGGTCTGTGCCTTCCCTTCCCTCATTATCCACCTTTTTCCTCAAGTTTCATTCTCTACTTATCCTTATCTCTGAGAAAGTAAACATTTATACCAGTTTCAGAGGCTTCACAAGCATAAAAACAAAACAATATAGATATTAGCAAGTTATGAAGTAAAATGGGCTCAAGCTTTCAACTAATCAGGCTCACATTTTTAGAGGGAGGAAATGATTCTATGGGAGAAGTGTATGATTATGTGAGGAATAGTAGATGAATATATGAGAGTGTTGGATTACAGAGTATGGAGAGATTGAGGGGCAGATACTGGATAGTAGGGATTGGTGTGAGATATTGGGTTGAGAATATAGATATTAAGTCCTCAACTAGACAAGGAGGTCAGAGGGAGGCGATCTCGCAATATTATGATCGCGAGATCTTTGCCCTGGTTTACATGCGCCGTGCGACATCGCGGCTGCCATTTTTTCTTTTAAAAGAGACGGAGCACATGAACACTCGTGCACAAATTGTAACTTTTTTTAAAAAAAATAATTTCCTCTGCACCCCTACCCCACCCCCGATGGGCACAGAGCTCGCCATGCACGGCTCCTCACAGTTACTTGTGAGGAGCCAGGACAAATTATGACGTCCAGCCACACGTTCTGCAGTCCCGGATCAGCCTGGGACCGCAGAAAAACTGGGCTAGAAGGGTAGGGAAAAATCCTGGGGAAATGGAGGGATCATCCCTCCTTGCCCTGGGATCCCCTGTGTGTCATCTGGATGCACAGAGATGATCCTGGGGCGATCCCTGGGATAAGCTCTCGTCTAGCCATGGCCTAAGATAAAGAATAGCAGAATTCTATAGTGGAACCTTTTAAGAAAGAACTTACAGAAACCATTATGTGATGAAGCCTTGTAACCATACGCTTTGCAGCTGAGGAAACCATTAAGCTTATTTATATGCAATTACTTATGTTAATAAATTCCAATTAGTTTCAGACAACTGGTGTGGTCTGTGGAAGAGTGACTGAGGAGGGAACAGTTAATGGTGGCAGCGGAATGGGAAACTGAGGGCTGGGCTGTAGAGCTGTGGGGCCTAAAAGACTAAAGGCGAGACAGGAGCAGCAGCATAAGGCCTAAACCCTCACATGCGTCATCAGCACAGGGGGGATTGAGTGGTCCTGAGTGCTAATGGCATGGATAATCTTGTCAAGTAGCCTGTGGGTGGCACAGATGATGGCAAGACAACACAGACACCACCCTGGTGAATGCCCTGAGGCACCTGAATAGTGAGGAGATCAACCAATCTCTCATTGCTGTCTGGCTCAAGAGTGAAGTGGCCCCTTAGCACATTGGGGTTCATGCTCATTGACTGCCAGCCAGTGGCAATGGATTGGGGCAATCATGGGGCACCTCAGTTCGCCTGACAGTCAAACAGGCAATGAGAACCTTCATGCTTACAAGTGTTTCGAGCAAGGGTGGAATTGCTCATAGGGAGGCTTGGATGTTTACTATGATCTCTCTAAGGAGATGGTGCTTGAACTTCATCTGATTTTCTGCTTTACCTTGTTGCAGATTCTTCTTATGTTCAATAAGAAAACATAATAAAGTTGTGGCTCTTTAGCCCATCCATGTCTCCGGTGTTTTCATTCCATGAGTGAGCATGCACAATATTTGGTTAAACAAATAAACAATACCTAAATAATGGACAACACCTGCATCCAGCCTCTACCAATGTATTTGTAAAAGGACTTTAAAATGAACAAATCATTTAAATTTGCCATTTGCTTTATCAGCAGAGTGCAAACAATTGACATTTTTGGAAATTGCAAGGTTCTTTAGTCTTTGTTTTTCTTTTGAAGATCAACATAAAAATATAATTCTGTAAGAAAGCAAAGCATCTAGCAAACAGACATTTTAATCATTCTATCCACGGCTTTCCAATCTTTATATGATGCAAGGCTCTCTTTTGGAGAAACAATCCACGGTTTTGTGTTATCTATGCTTTAAAGCCATTTTACATCTGCTGAAAAATAAGGCTACAGCCCCAAATCACAGCTGAATGAAGTCTCCATTAAACACAGTTTTGTTGATGTAGCAGGGGATAAAACAATCCCTCTTCAACCTCTACAAGCTGCAGAAAGTCCCCCATTTCTGTTAATGACCTATTCCTTGTGTCTGATTCAATACAGCCCACTGGCTATGGAAATGACAACACTCAGCAGGTGACAACAAAATGGTCAACAAACAGTGCTGAGATATGTCATTTTCTTCAAATACTTTCTCAAGGAATGAAATGACACACTATGGTATTCAGTATCCTGCTCAGATCAAATATTTCTTTATTAAACGAAACTACATGTACCATAGTTGCTGTATAAAATGCAGGTTTAAGTGTGCTGCTTCAAGCTCCAATTGCAAAACAATTTGATACTTGCTTCTTTAGGGGGAAAATAGCTACAGTTTCTGCTTAATATATCTATCCTGGCCACTGGCCACAAAGAAAAAGCTTTAAAAAGCTGCCAAAGGAAAGCATTTTCTTACCAGTAGGGTGACCATATGAAAAGGAGGACAGGGCTCTTGTATCTTTAACAGTTGGATAGAAAAGGGAATTTCATCAGGTGTCATTTGTATGCATGTCGCACCTAGTGAAATTTCCTCTTCATCACAAAAGTTAAAGCTGTAGGAGCTATACTGCAGCTATACTGTGATCATGTTTAAAAGAGAGCAGGGCACCTGCAGCTTTAACTGTTGTGATGAAGAGGAAATTTCACCAGGTTCTCCATATATACAAATGACACCTGCTGAAATTCCCTTTTCAATACAACTGTTAAAGAGACAGGAGCCCTGTCCTCCTTTTCATATGGTCACCCTATCTAGACAAACTGGAACATGTTAGTACTACAATGGTGTGCTGCACTGTTTGGATATGCTATGCTTTGCCTCGGGAAGAATTTAGCAATGTTGCAAAACCAGGGTAGCCCATTTAATAACTTAAACTTTAGTGTCAATGGCAGCATTTCTTTAAGGAGTGAGCTTTGCTAGATGAGTTTCCAAGGGTCTACAGTTCAGGGTGGAATGGTGACACCTCCCTTCTCTTTCACAGTGGCTCTGATCCTGCAGTACATGCGAAGTCTTCCTTCCTTCAGATGTTTGCTCTGTACATAAGGGCATCTGGGAGAGGACTAATGGCACATGCAAAATCAGAGGCAGAGCTACTCAGCCCATCCTGTCCATATTTGCATGTTGGTTTAACTACTTTTAATAATGCCTAAGGAAAAAACCCTGCAGACTTGGAAGGAGGGGTTAGAATGGAGTACCTCGAAAAAGAGAACACACAGACACACACACACACGACTATATATACCGCTTTGGGATTTTATATGAAGCGCTATAGAAGTATCACAAATAAATAAATAATATATATACACATCCACATATATTTAAAGAACCAATGTCTCAATAGGTCATTTCATGGTTCACAATGAGAAACCATTTTTAAATGGCTCTAGGATGGAAGTGAGAGCTGTCTATAGAAATCAATGGAGAAATCTAAGATTTTAATGTAGTTGGGATTGGGCAATGGTGACTCTACACACTCATCACCCCTAAAATGTAGCAGCAAAATGAAGATTTCCTGATCTTTGTAATTTTTTTGTTTAGAATGTTTAACACAACCCTGCTAATTCAAATTCCAAAGCAAATGTAGCTCATTCTCTATATTTCAGGTTGGAAGGGATTGTGGGTAGAAGAGCACCACTTATGACAACCCTGCAGTGTAGCTCACACTGAATACTGCAGGTCAGGCTCTGAGTGATTTGTAATAACCCTGCAGTGTTGCCCAGAAGTATCAGACCCTAGTGCAGGCTGCAAGTTGGCCTGAAGGAGAAAGAGTAGTTTAGAACTACCCTGCAGTGTGGTTACTTTTATCCACTGCAATGTAGTCTACTATGACTACTGCAGGCCAGAGATGGAGCTATGCAGACCTCCTCCCAGATCAAATCATGTACTTCATTACCTGGAGAAGCCTCATGCTCCACTGACCTGCATGCAGACTTGTTGAAAGTTTTAAATGTATGAAAACTTTAAAAACATTATTTGCACATGAAGTAAGACCCAAGTTAGCACAGAGACTATGATGCTAAACTTTTGTTTCTTCAAGCCCCTCAACCGCAGGCACACATTGCCACATATACGCCAAGATACACTGCAACGTTTATATAACATATACACCAGGGATACACTGCTATGGTTCCCAGTTGTGTAGTGATGTGGATGAAGTTGTTGTTGTTGTTGTTGTTATTGATGATGATGATGCACACTTCTTTTTTTTATATTGCCAGAGCTTTTCAGTGACCTGCTCAGAATACTGTGGTATTTCGAAAGACGAAATAACAATGAAAAACATAAAATCACTGGCCTCAGTGTATAGCAGTCTGTATTGTGGACTCGGAAACCTGTGCTTGAAAGGGATGATGTATATAGAATCTTCATAGCAATAATGAGCCTCATGCTGTGCTCAATCTAGTAGGCTATTTCAGCTCAAGATACAGAGCTCTAGTACAACAGGCCAGAGCGCAAAGACTGACGCTTTAAAGCTAAAAGCCTGTATTTTAAACCACATACTCACATGACTGAAGGAACATTCTGTGCTTACTGTAACCAGCAATGACAGAAGCTTTAACGTTGTTTCGAAAGGATTACAGAAATTAATGGATGATGACTGTATCCCTCCATCTAATAGGAAACCTAAGTCAGATGATGAGTGCTGGAAGGATTGGAGTCAAAACGGGACCACCGAGAAACAAGAGGGAGATATCAAATAGCAGGAGTAAGGCAGGATGTCTGCCAAAGATGGTCTTCAGTCCAGTACCCCATGTCAGCAGCAACTCCCATATTCTTTGTTAGTGCTGGTCTGGGTTTTCCTATATACAGCCTATATATAACACACCTCTTAATTCTGCATAATGATAGCCTTTCCTGGAGAGAAGTATATTTCATCTCATGACTGCTGTATACAGTAAGATGGACAAAGACTACAATTCACAAGATTATATTACCTGGCTGCATACGTTCATTATTTCAACGATCTTATTTTGTTTCTGAAAAGTTATTTCTCTTACCTTCAGCCATATGTACTGAGCACCAAGCATTCTCTTACAGATAAAGGATTCATATCAACATAAATAATGTCTTGGCAGTCTTTTCAGCACCATTGTGCTTTTGCCTCATGTGTACTCATTAGTACGGTTGTCATGTTTAAAATAATACAAAAAAGATCAATACTTCATAATGTCTCCATTTCAAGTGGCAGTACTGTAAAAACTTCACTTGAAATTGTTTTACAGTATAAAATTCTAAGGTATGCCTTTTGGTTTAAGAAATTTGAAAAGCAACTTATTTAAATATGCAGAATTATCTTGAGTTGTTCATACGTGAACTTAAAAGCCATGCAACACAGGAAAATTAAGTAATTATGCCTCCAAGTTATTTACTGCAATTAAGCTCATTTATCATATGCAAATTAGTGCAAACTGGTCTCATTAGTTACTAAATTACTCAATATGAGCTGAACAATGTAGCACTCCAGTTTGTAATGAAAAATCCCTGTAGAGGCAAGCAGGATCAATTAAGCTAATTTGCATATGCAAATATATTATCTAACTTTTACTTTCCCCTATATTTAATCCTACATTTTCTGGTCATTCTTGATTATATAAAAAGGATAGGGTCAATCACTGTCTTTTATAAGTTTTAGACTTGATGCAGATACAAAAACTTTATGCAGGTTAGCCATTTCCATAAGTTCAGTTTCTCATAAAATTATCTAATAAAAGCTTACAAAATCTATCTTTACTGTATGCTCAGGAAGAAAATGCAAAATATCCTCAACTTTTCCCTCCCCAGGTGTAACCAGAAAATGTCAGTCAAAGGTAAAGGAAAACCCACTAAAGTTTTTGTCTGTCTTCACTGCATAAAATATAGGACAGATACCTGTCCTTGAACAGATGTTTTCAGGAAGGAAGTCTGAGGAACTGAGGCAAACAGTGGTGACAACAGGTGAAATTATCAACATTATTGGCAAACTGAAAGCAAATAAATCATTGGGCCAAGATAGTATCCATCCTAGAGTTCTTAAAAAACTCAAATATGAAATTGCTAATCTTCTAAAAAACATAAGCAACATATCCCTAATATTAGCCTCAGTACTAGAGGACTGGAGAATGGCGAATGTAACACCAATTTTTAAAACATGATCCAAGAGAGATCCGGGAAATTAGAGGCCAGTGAGCGGTAACGTCTGTTCAGCATAAAGTCGTTAAGAGCATTTTTAAAGAGAAAATTACCTCGCATATAGAAGGGAAAACACAGCTGAAAAAGAATCAACATGGCTTCCACAAAAGTAAGTCCTGTCTCACTAACTTTTTAGAGTACTTTAAGAGTGTCAATAAACATGTGGACAGGGGTGATTGAGTACACATTGTTTACTGGACTTCCAAAAGGCCTTTGATAAAGTCCCTCAGCAAACACTCCTGAGCAAACTTAGCAGTCATGGAATAAGAGGAGAGATCCTCTTATGTATGGCACCTTGGGTTCCTTGGAGGAAAAAAAAAGGGTGGGATATAAATGCAATTAATAATGCAATTTAAACAGTTACTATGGATCAGTAACTGTTTAAATTGCAGTTTTTAAAATTGCATTTATATCCCACCCTTTTTTTCCTCCAAGGAATCCAATGTGCCGTACATAATCCTCCTCCTCTCCATTTTATCCTCACAACAACAACCCTGTGAGGTAGGTTGGGCTAAGAGTTTGTGACTGGCCCAAAGTCACCCAGTGGGTTTCCATGGCCAAGTGGGGACTAGAATCCAGATCTCCTGACTCCCAGTCCAACACTTTAGCCACTACGCTACACTAAACAGAAGGCATGGAGTAGGAACAAATGGTAAATTCTTCCAATGGAGGGATGTAAGCAGCAGGGTCCCACGGGGATGTGTATTGGGACTAATGCTTTTTAACTTATTCTTAAATGATTTTGCATTAGGAGTCAGCAGTGAAGTGGCCAAGTTTGCTTTGTTGTTGTTTATTCGTTCAGTCGTTTCCGACTCTTCGTGACTTCATGGACCAGCCCACGCCAGAGCTTTCTGTCGGCTGTCGCCACCCCTAGCTCCCCCAAGGTCAAGTCTGTCATCTCCAGAATATCATCCATCCATCTTGCCCTTGGTCGGCCCCTCTTCCTTTTGCCTTCCACTTTCCCTAGCATCAGCCTCTTCTCCAGGGTATCCTGTCTTCTCATTATGTGGCCAAAGTACTTCAGTTTTGCTTTTAATACCATTCCCTCAAGTGAGCAGTCTGGCTTTATTTCCTGGAGTATGGACTGGTTTGATCTTCTTGCAGTCCAAGGCACTCTCAGAATTTTCCTCCAACACCACAGTTCAAAAGCATCTATCTTCCTTCGCTCAGCTTTCCTTATGGTCCAGCTCTCGCAGCCATAGGCTACTACGGGGAATACCATTGCTTTAACTATGCGTATCTTTGTTGTCAGTGTGGTGTCTCTGCTCTTAAGTATTTTATCAAGATTTGTCATTGCTCTCCTCCCAAGAAGTAAACGTCTTCTGATTTCCATGCTGCAGTCAGCGTCTGCAGTAATCTTTGCACCCAGAAATACAAAGTCTGTCACTGCCTCCACGTTTTCTCCCTCTATTTGCCAGTTATCAATCAAGCTGGTTGCCATAATCTTGGTTTTTTTGAGGTTTAACTGCGACTCAGCTTTTGCACCTTCTTCTTTCACCTTTGTCATAAGGCTCCTCAGCTCCTCCTCACTTTTGAGCTCACTAATATTCCTAATGAATATGCAGTGGAAGTGAAGAATAGATTTAAAGGACTAGATTTAGTAGATAGGGTCCTGGAAGAACTATGGACAGAAGTTCGCAACACTGTCCAAGAGGTGGCAACAAAAAACGTCCCAAAGAAAAAGAAAACCAAGAAGTTTGCTTACAACACCAAATTATTCAGGATTTATTTACATTGTTGTAAATAAATAAAGCTAGCATGGTTAAAACAAAATGGGATTGCAAGGAGCTCCAAAAGGATCCCTGAAAACTTGGAGAATCGGCATCAAAATAACAAATGCAGGTCAGCGTAAGTAAGTGTAAAATGTAAAGGGCAAAAAATACCAACTTCAAGTAAAAACTGGTGGGATCGGAGCTAGTGGTGACTGACTAAGAAAGAGATCTTGGGGTTGTGGTAGACAGCTTGATGAAAATGTCAACCCAATATGCAGAGGCTGTGAAAAAGGCAAATTCCATGTTAGGTGTAATTAGAAAAGGAATTGAAAATAAACCTGCCAAGATCAAACTCCCCTTACACAAATCTATGATGGCCCACGCTTAGTATACTGTGTACAGTTCTGGTCGCTGGACCTAAAAAAGGATATTGTAGAGTTGGAAAAAGTGCAGAAAACAGCAACTAAAAGAATTGAGGGGCTGGAGCAACTTCCCAATGAGGAAAGGTTACAGCAGCTACGATTGTTTAGTTTAGGAAAAAGGCAAATAAGGAGGGACATGATAGATGAGCATAAAATTATGGTGTGTCGAAAGCGGATAGGGAGACATTTTTCTCCCTCTCTCATAATACTAGAACCCAGGGTTCTAGCTTAAGAAACAAACCACAGGTATTTAATCTACGTGCATAAGCACATAATTGGATCCCTTACTGGGTTCCTTGCAAGAGGTAAAAAGGGAGGATATAAATGTAATGATAATAATAATATTCTACGATAACATGCAGGAGCACTGAAGTGCTCAAAAGCATCAATAATAGTGAGAGGGGAAGAGATTGTGGAAAATGGGGGATAGTTCTGTGCCAACTCTGCAATTTCTGAAAATCTATTCTGGAATAGTTGCTAGTTTAGTGCCAATTCATGGGGGAGCGGAGATCATGAATTCAGTTGAGAACTGTGAACTGATGAGAAATTTAGTCTGCAATCTTCCTTATTTTAAAGGCTTTCACAGTGTTGATCTTCTACTGGAGCTGTTGTTGGATTGAGCCCAACTCACTGCTTCTTCCGTATTCTTATCTCAGAACAGCTGCCTGATGCTGTAAGAGACTTCTGTTCCCATAACTTGATAGACTGTAAGTGCAATCATATATTCAGGAACAGCAGGTACATACATTAGCTTGTTGTATTAGAAACAAAAATGGGTCCTATGGCATCTTAAAGACCCAAACATGAATTGGTAACATGCATTTTGTGGGCCGGCACCCGCTTTGTCAGGTGAATAAAGTGGACTCTAGGAAGATAACCTATATACATAACTAGTTTGGGATCACACCTATGGAGGCTCATGCCATAGTACATTTGTTAGTCTGAAAATGTCATCTGCCCAGTGGAGGCTGGTGGCTCCTATGTCAGTGGGCTGGTGAATCCACTCCAGGTTTCTGTCAGAACCAGTCAGAACTCTAAAGGAGCTATCTAAGGTGCTGAGCCCATTTAAGGACTAGGTTTCAGCACTTTGGATCACTCCTTTAGAGTTCTGTCAGGTTCTGACTGGATACCAAGGCAGATTCACCACCCTATATTCCTAGGAGCCACTAACCTCCACTGGATCTGCCTCTTCGTTATAAGATATGCAGAGGTTTGTGCTCTTGCAGGTTTCCTTGTGGGGAACACTTATTTATTTATTTATTTTTATTGCACTTTTAAACCACCCAATAACTCAAGTTACTCAGGCAGTATACAATACGTCGAAAACATAAATACAAACAAGAAAACAATAAGTAAGAAATTCACATAAAAATCCCAAGTTCAAGCCAGAAGCAAAGACGTAAATACACTACACTGCATAAAGCCAAAATAAGACCACCAGCAGAATAAAAGTACGAGGATCTAAAAGCATTAAAACATTAAAATGCCTTGGACAATAAAAAAAGGTCTTCACCTCAAGCTGAAAAGACCACAATGTAGACATCAGCAAACTTCTAATGTCTGCATCCCAAAGACAGGGTGCCATCACTTAAAAGGCCTTCTCTCTTGTACCACCTGCCCTGCCTTATTTGGTAGGGGAACCTAGAAGAGGGCCTCAGATGATGACAAGACACAAAGGACAAATATGGAAGGAGGACAAATATGGGACATATGCTCCTTCGGAGTTATGGTGCCTTATATACATTCTGTGGTATATAATGCTAAAACAAAACAAAACATTTTCAGATTCTCATTATCAGCTTGCATCCAATTATTAACTCATTCATATTTTTCATTGTTAGCCTTCTCTCTGGTCTAATTTGTGTAAAAAATACCTGGAGCAATTTGATATATACAACATTATCCAGAAAGCCATATCTCAACATGTATTCATTGTAATATCAATGGTAGGATGAAGACAGAAAAATATGAGATAAATGCACACATGGAGTACTAAACCTTTAGTCAATAATTTGTATTTTGAAAATCCTTGCACTTCCAACAATTGATATGACTTATTCCCCTTCTCCCAAAAGTCTATGATAGACAGACTGTAAAGAAACATCAAATAATATTCAATTAAAATTCTATGGTAGTATTTTGAGATGCATGAATAAGGTCAGGATGAGCACATTTCATAAATAGGACTCAGATGGGTTGTATACAAATCTATTTCAATTAGTACTTTCTGCATTTTTATAATGATATGAAGTGTGACCATAATCCAGGCTATTTAAGTCCCAATGATTTAACAGAAGAGTTAAGCAGAAACTTAATCTCTCCTGTTGAAATCAGTGGGACTTCAAGTGCTTAACTTTGTCCACATTGTGCCCTATCTGTTAATACATATTTCATAACAAATGAAACAAATTACACAAATGAAATATCAGAAAGCTTTAGGCTATTTATCTTTTCTTAAACATCAGGGTGATAATAACACAACAAAACTCCTGTCTTATATGTAAAATAGCAAATACAGTATTTGTATATCTGATACAGTAAGCAATACATTATCATGATCCAGTTACAGAGTAACAACATGGCAAGTTAAATTTGAATCAAAGTCATATAAAGGTTGTCATATTGGCGACCTTGAGAAACTCACTCTACTTGTAGTTTGTGATACTTATAAAAAATTCTCTAGTCTACCATATTGAACTTTTAAAATATGGCAATTACCCATAGCAATTCTGAAATCTGCAGCTGCATATTAGAGATGACCGCCTCCTATCTGTTTAAGAAAAATATCTTCTTGTTTGATATCATAACTGCAATTAGACATTACAATGAACTCTGATTTATTGTGATGGAATGAGCCTATAGCCTTCTCCTGGGCCTTTGCACTCCTCATCTCCTCTCCTTCTCTGGCATGGCAGAAAGGAGGAATTCAGAAACGTTGGCTTCTCTTTTTTATTAATTGTGGTTTGTTGTGTCATCCAAACAAACTGTGGTTAAACTTTATTTGAAACAAGCCAACTTCAAACTATGGGTTATGAAGCTGACTTGTTTCAACAAATCACAGTTTAGTTTAATCATAGAGCATGTCTACACCACAAGGATGTAGGGGGAAGATTGCAGATTTACTTGCTTCCGTGATCCTCCCTGGGTGTCTTGACGGCCACACAACATCCCAGAAAGACGTTGCGGGTGCCATATTTTTAAACAACAACAACAAGAGCAACGCACTTGCATTCCACTGCAAAAGGTAAAAACAAAACAAAAAACAACAACTCCACTTTCCACCCTTCACCCCCAATGGGCACGGACTGCTGCCATGCAGCTCTGTGCCCATTTCAAGTGTCCCACTACTTACGGGGAGGACAGGACAACCCCGGAGCAGCGGCCACATGGCCTGCACTCAAAGGGATGGTTCCGGAACCACGGAACAGTCAGGTTTTCCTCAGTTCCTGATATCCTGGGGTAAGTCCTTGCTCATCTCAGGTTGCCCCCAGGATCCCCTGTACATCATGTGAATGCACAGGGACGATCCAAGGACTACCATGGGATATAAGCATGGTGTAGACATGCCCATAGTTTTACATTTGGATGATACCTGGTTAATTTAAAAGCTTCTGAAACCCTCCTTGTTGCTGCGCTAGAAGAGGAGAGGGGAGGCCTAGTGGGAAGCTAGGCTTGTTCCTGTCATGATAAACCATGCCTTACCATGACACAGCAATTCTCAGTCTTTTTTTAATCTTCAGATAGAATTCCATTTTGAACAAACAGATTAAGCAAACCTACATTTCTGATAAATAATGGCCGTTTTCAACGCAGCAAAAGATACCATAAATATATATATATATATATATTGATCCTATTGCCTTTAATGGGATTCTAGTATGGAATCTTCTGTCAAAACAAAACACATGCACAACGCATGAACGCTTGTCAAGATAATCTGTTTGGCACATACTACAGAATGAAATTTTGAGAAACACCACACTGATAATCTAGTAAGTCTAAGATCTGGAAGACATGCTATCTTCTAAAGGAAGATAAATATCATTTTGAATGTGACAGTCGAAACAGTAGTAAAGGAGAGAAAAGGGTGCTGGAAAACTAAATAGCAGGGGGTGGGGGGGAAATAAAAGCCTAAATGTGAACAAGACAAAAAATAATAATCACAAAATAGTGATTTATATTTATGCAAACACACACAGTCATTTGGGGAGCCAACAGCTACTGCACAGTGCAATACAACTAATTTGTGTGAGATCTAAATTATTACAGCACAAATAATACTTGCCCTCCCTCTCTCATTAACATTCTTTCAACCATGGCTTTCTAAAAAGGAAAAAAAATGAATTCGTAAAAACCTCATCATATAAGCCATGACAATAACACATACAGTATCCAAATACATAACTGACAGACAGCTTAGATCTTATTACTAAGCATGTTCAACTTTTTTTTGTTTCGTAAAGCCATTGTTTTTACCTGTAAAATGTGGCTTCCCAAATGTGACTCAAATACTTCAGTGGCAAGTGCACTGGGGCTTCTCCTGCGCTGGGCACCTATAACTGAATAGAAAAGCAATTATGTTGCAATCTCTGCACATTCAGTCACAATGCATCCCTGATCGGAGACCAATTTATTGTATGAATCAATTAAATATTTCATTCAATCTTCCATTTGAAAAACAAAAAAACCAAAACCTATTATTAAGCAAAACACTTGGGGGATTCCCTGAGAGCTCAACAAAACCCTAATTTCTCATTTTCCCTCAGCGTGCATTGGTGCATGCGCAGGCAGTACAAGAGGCTGTTGCAGGGAATGAGAGGTCTCTGTGTGTCTCCATATCCATGCCTAGATTTCCCCCTCTACTCAGCCAAGTTAGAT
The DNA here is from genome assembly GCF_023053635.1 of Elgaria multicarinata webbii. NCBI lineage: Eukaryota > Metazoa > Chordata > Lepidosauria > Squamata > Anguidae > Elgaria > Elgaria multicarinata. Next base: position 141,965,340 of record NC_086172.1, on the reverse strand, counting down.
GCTGAACGATAACTTGACTAACCAGAGTAGGCAGGCTAGATAGGGGTACTGAGTACCCACAGACCTCCCATTCCTGTCCTGGGGAGCTGTTTGTGTGCATCGCTATGAGCAGCTCCAAACGGGGAGCTGGAAAGCAACAGAGCTCGGTTGAGCTCTACGAGGATCCCTCAGCATGCCGGCAATGTGACCATTGCAAAGAAGAATCATACCTGCGAATGAGTTTCAACGGCTGGAATCTGAATAGTGGATATTTAATTTATTAAAGGTTCACAGTTATGATAATGAAGAGGTTTTTAAAAACAGACCCCTTATAACATAGATCCTTGGTTTGATGAACTGCATTTCAGGGATATAGCCAACAAAATTATTTATTTATTATTATTATTGCATTTCTATACCACCCAACAGCCAAAGCTCTCTGGGCGGTTGAGGATTGGACTGAGCTAAAGAGAATATACAATAAGCTCAAGTATTTTTCAAGTCCAAATGGATCCAAATCAATTTGTGGGTGTACAAAACATTTCTAAAATAAGTAAGGATGTCCCCAGACTTTAAAGGCCAAACTATATGCAATATTAAATGTGTAGTTCAGATTGATTTTTTTTTTAAAAAAAAACTTTAATAAATAATAGCCATGAAGGATGCAGGATTGTAATAACAGTTTGCATTAACCCTTTCTCCCACAAATGGCCAAATAGCAGCTATGTGTATGTTCTTTATGAGGATTGAGATGCAGGAGAATGGGTTAAAAAAAACAACCAGCCATCCTTTGCTGAGCTCCTCATCGTGACATACATACATCCCACAGCTGATAAAGCTAAAAAGACAATAACCACACAATATGTCAGGATAAGGCCCATTCTCCCTAGTGTGGGGGATGGGCTTTCAGAGACTCAATCGGAAGAAGAAGAAGGAGACGTACACCATTCAAGAGAGGAAGTGGGGGAGGAGATTCTCCAAAACCTTAAGCCTGGCCCGGTAGCCAATTCCCAGTGCAATTCCCTCAGCAAAGGAGTTACATGCTGAAAAGGGGCAGCTCCTGACAACAGCCGAGCTGCTGCATTCTGCACTAGCTCCAGCTTCCAGAGCAGTCTTAAGGGCAGCCCCACATAGACTGCATTGCAGTGATCCAGTCTTGAGGTTATTAATGCCCGTACCATTGTGGCCAAGCTATCCCTCTCCAGGAGTCAAGGAGGAACCTTCCCAAGAGCTTATTCAAATAAGACGCCCAGGCTCAGAGATCACGTTCCCTGCACCAGGAACCCAGTCTTTGTCAGGAGGGGGAGGGAACTTCAGAGATGACAGACCCCAGAGTCCGCCTCAGGGTCAAGCGGGCAGATTTGAGAGGAAGCAGGAGGCAGTCCGCTAGGTCGGCCAGTCGGCAGAGGCTTCACTTTGAAGACCTTCTCTGAAGGAGGGATTCAATAAAAGCCTGCAGGAAACTGTCCATTCAGTTGTTAGGCAACTGCCTTTCCATGTTAGGTTAATTAAGCTTAGAGGATAGCTCCTAGCATTCACATTCCCTTTAGGTGTGAAGAGACATCTATTTACTGAATAAAGCTTTGTGGATTGCACGGCAGACCTCTTCATTGTCTCACATCACAACACAATACCATCTCCTCTCTCCCTATCTAATGCCACTATAAAGGCTGCTCACTCTTCCAAGTGAAAAGCACAACATATGATACCCAGCTACTTGATGCAGCTAAGCAGGTTATGTTACTTTGCTAACTATCATAAGCACATAACTTCACCTGGGGGGGGAAAGACTATTTTCTTTCTAATTTCACATATTCATTCCCTACATATGATACATTTTCCTAAACTGTCTGTTAGAACATTTTAGAGAAAGAAAATAATCAAAAATAGTCACCAGCTATGGCCTCTTCTGGACAGGGATAGCTTGGCCACAGTGGTACAGGCATTAGTAACCTCAAGACTGGATCACTGCAATGTAGTCTATGTGGGGCTGCCCTTAAGACTGCTCTGGAAGCTGGAGCTAGTGCAGAATGCAGCAGCTCGGCTGTTGTCAGGAGCTGCCCCTTTTCAGCGTGTAACTCCTTTGCTGAGGGAATTGCACTGGTTACCTACTGGCTACCAGCCAAGGCTTAAGGTTTTGCTAGTGGTGTAAAAAGCCCTAAACAACTTGTGACCAGGATACCTGAGAGAGCGCCTTCTCCCTTACCAACCTGCCCGATCACTGAGGTTGTCGGAGGGCATGCTCCTGGTGGTTCCATGTGGACCAATGGCCTGATTGGAATCCACCACGAGAAGAGCTTTTAGTGTAGTGGCCCCTTCTCTGTGGAACTCCCTGTCCCTGGAGGTCAAGCAGGTGCCAACACTGGGCTGCTTCCGACGCCTCCTGAAAACAACTCTGTATTGAGAAGCCTTCCTCAACTGTCTAGCCACTGTTTTTCTGGTTCCTTTGTTTTTAAATTGAATAATTTTCATTTGCTTTTTATATATATTTACTGTTTATACCTATGTTCACCGCTCTGGAATCTGTGTTAGTTAATTGAGCGGTATATAAATATTGTAAATAAAGAATAAATAAAAGGCAGGGGCAGCTAGACTGTACAAGCAACAACATTTCTTGGGGTGCCAATGGAGAGGTGTAATCAGAGTGGTATGGACAAGGACCTTGTGCAATGTTAATGAAGATTACACTGTATATCTCTCACTACACACAATCAGAGTTGCCCTTTCTCCTGCTACAGCTGCACCACCACCCAGCATCTTCTGAGATATCAGAAGGTATCCTGGTCCCAAGTGGTTTAGGGCTTTGTATGCTAGTACAAGAACCTTAAACCTGGCTTGGTAGCAAATAGGCAACCAGAAGACCTCTGTTTGAAAGCCTGTCCAGTACAAGTCCAGTTTAAATGCAAAGTCATCTAAGAAGAGAGAACAAGGGCCCTGAACTTGCCCATCAATGACTAGTGCTAGAACAGCAGACTGAGCAGGCACCCAGATCACCTGGTCACAATTTTCCTCACTGTGATGAGATATAATGACTTCTATTTAAATTATAATAATGCTTTCTAAATTTGCTTCTATACATATAAATTAGCCAGAGAACATTACACAGACCTGTATCCTGGTGATGCATTTCCTCTATTCTGGCAATGCATAAGTAGCTACCATATTTCTGGCATGTGCGTGCTACAGCATCATCAGACTGAGGACAATCATGTTCCCCTACTGTCACTTTTCTGTCCCACAGTAGGGATGAGCAGCTTCCTCTTTCTTCACATGGGGAAGAAAGCGGAAGCAGCAAAGACCACATGGCCCATTCAGTGGGTGTTTTTATCACGCTGCTTTTACTGCACACAGCAATGGTGACAAGTTTCGCTTCAATCAAAAATATATATATCAGATTTTCCGGGTCTTATTTTGTTGCAGAAAATAGACCAGAAGGAGCGGGAGACACACGGGAGGTGGACGGCATCGTCAAAAGGACCTGCAAACATCCATAAGTGGCCAGTAACGAGCATGCTATAAAATGCCCATCTGATGATGCTCCTAATCTCTCGTGAAACACATTACTACCACTAAATGTGCTTGCAAGGTGTTTTAATTAATGAAGCCATATACAGATCAATTGTAGCGTGTGGTACTTAACAGGCAAACACAAACATAAATGTACATTAACAAAGTAGTTGTTATTCTACATAGTGGCTTCTTGGTACCAGTCTGATTATCAATCAATTCAGTGAAAAGACATTTTAGAGCAATGATTTGTAAGTGCGTTCTGTGATATCAAACGTCAAATCTGATATCTGCACACAAAGACATATGACACCTACTGACAGGAGACAAGGGATATTGTTTCAGAAGTGTAACATTACGGATGTTACATGTAATTTATTTTCAGGAAACACTGAGCTATTTATATTGAACAACAAATTTACTGCTGGAGTAAAGTAATACACAGAAAAATTAGAGATGGCAAATGCTACAAAACCAACAGTTTGTGTCATCTTCATCTGCTCTTAGAAAGGAAATCAAGGTCATACATAAACCAGCTCAAAGCACCTTTCCTGATGTTTTGTACTTTATATAAGAGTATTTATTGAAATAATACCTAGGAAAACCAATAGGGTTTTTTAAAATGTCAGAATTACTCATTTCATGCAAGGGCTGAACAAAAATGATGTCACAGTAGTATCTAGTTTCAAAGTAATCTCTTATTTTGTGGTTTTGCTCCACAAGGTAATTTCCATTCTTGTGATCTTAAATCATTTTTGCTATTCCTTGCTCCTGTCACTCATTTCCCCCAAAGATAAATTAACTTCTGAAATGTTGAGGGGGTTTGGTTTAGGATAACACAACTCTACAGCATATTACATTAGATTAAGTAGTGTTGCTAGAAACTGAAAAACAAATGGCTTCCCTTCCCCATTCAAGACCTTTCACCATAACCCAATCCACCATATCGAAGCCTAAACAAACACAGTCAAATAAATCCTTTCTTCTTTTGGTTTGTTGAGAAAAGCTTCCAACACTCTTTTTTAGTTGCCTGTGGAAACTGCATGTTTGCTTAGGAAAGCTTTCACTCTTCTGATACAGCAGTATCCTGGACTGGCAGATAGGATATTAACATCAAGTCAGAGTACTGTTCTATAGCATCAGACTACACTAGCTTGTAAAGCAAAGAGGCCTAAATCTGTTGTCTTGATTTTTCCCCCCATTCTGATCCCTAAGGTTCATGTTTATGACATTTGTAACATCTGCTACAAATGCTGAGGTAAGTCAGGCACAACCTTATTACTTCCAATCTAATGCTCCATTCATCCATAGGGCTTTTGTGTGCCACAAGTATGTCAAGAAACTGCTGGATCTACATGAAGCAGGATGCAATATATGTATTTCTCAGATTCACTGTCCATAAAGTGTGTCATAGTTTTAAAACCCATTTAAAGCCCCTTTCTTTTTATCACTATCTGTTATTCTAGTATAGACCCTTTCCCAGCCAAAAAGCATGTAACAGATGTGATGACATTTTCCACACACATTTCTAATGCTTGTATGGTATATTTCAGTTTATTATGTCTAAAAGATGTCTTTTTATTTATGTTGAGAACCTTTATTAACTTTTTGAAACCTGCTACTTCGCTGTTCCTAAACTGGCATTTATTTATTTATATTTAAATTTAAGAGCTGCTTTCTGGCTCATAGGCCCACAACGTGGTGTACAAGCATATAAAAATACTAAATGAAAATAAATTCCAATTATTATTGGGAAGTTTTCTTGAATTATATGTAGAATGATGTAGTCCATTAACAGGGCATATAGACAGCCCCAAGAACACTAAAAGTGAAAATAATCTTAGGATGATGTAAATGACTTTATCGCTGAAAAACCTGACATATTTCTGCCTCTATCTGTAGTATTAGGCCTTCTTCTTGAACATGCTTGAACCAATCCTTTTATTTATTTATTTATTTATAATTTATGTTTAATTTATTTTTTCTATGTAACTATACAGTTACCCAATTTTTACTTAATGATCTAACTTACAGATCATCAGTGATCTAACTTATAAACTTCCAGATATTTTACTTTATATGAAAAGAGGGGGAAACCTAAAGGAGAGGGATTGAGGGCAGGGTAGCAGGAGGGAGGTTACTGTTTGAATCGCACTGGAGAATAAAAATAAAATAAACTGCTAATAACAAACAAAATGTAATCACAGAGGACTGTTTCACAATTCACATGTTATATGGAGAATGTACAGGGGTAGTCAGTCATATAGATGTCAGTGAAGAGGGAAGGAAAGAGACATAGAAAAAGCCAGGTTATGGTGACAGCAGACAAGGAAAGTGGATGGAACAGACAAAAATTAAATCAAATAGGAAGTTGTTTGAAAAGGGGAAATCAGGGGAAAGCGTGGAAATGTAGCTATTGGCATGGCACCAAGCAGTGATGTACTAAATGGCTGTGATGGAGATGCAAACAAAGACATCACATTTCAACCAATACCCCCAACCTTCCCTTGTCATAAATTATCACAACTTTGCTCTCCCCTCCTTCCCCTTTGATGCATGACATACTTTTTGATGAGCCATAAAGACAGTTATGTCATCTGCTTCTTGTCCATTATAACATTTGGCTTTGTTTTTGTAATAGTATATAAGAGTGCCTTCCGTTTGCCAAGAAAACAATCAAGCTACCCTTGATTGGAAACCATACAAATGGCCCATTATATAGCAGGCTGCAATATGTGTTTTACTATGCAAGAGGTGTGGTAAACATCTCTTATGCCTCCATCATCTTCAGCAGGGAGCAAATATCTACTAACTTGCTTTTGTAGTCAGTGTGAGCTTTCAGGCAGGACTCTTTCAGGTGAAATTGCATCCTCTCCCACCTGATGGTCTAACTGCATACTAGTTCATTGCATTGCACTGCCATTGTTTTACTTTTAATTCACAGCTTTCATGTAATCACAGAGTCCAAAAGGCCATCTAGTTAATTCCTTACTGCAAGACAGGACTATCAATCCATCAGCCACTCACCGCACCCCCACCCACAATCCACCTATGCAATTGAGGCAATAATAAGCAGTTGTTATTCTCTGCTGGAACAAAAAAAAAATGGTGGGAACAAGGGAGATTTTGCCACTGCTATAGCTAAAATAAGGTGGTTAGTTATAAACAATGTTTTACAAGATACTTTTTTTACAGATAGTTTACAATAAATCACTAGTGTTGACAGAGATTAATTTGGTGGTTGGTGTTATGGAATGGATAGTTTATTGGGCCTGGACATGGAGATGCAATGTTTAAATTTATCCTGCGTTATGAAACTCCATTACACTGTATACAAAATATCACAGCCTTTAATTATATGTTTAATCTGGAACAATTGCCATGCCCTTCTTTATACTCCTCATTACCCAAACTTATTAATTCACAAGTTTGGAGAGGGCTTTTTTTGTGGGGGTGGGGGAGTCCACTTTAACATTCTTCAACCATCCTAGACATAGAAAGGCGATAAGGGGTATGTGGTTTTATTCCAGCCTTATTCATCTCACTGGAATGTGAGTATGATAAATATGAATGAATCTCAAAGCAAAGGACATTGTACACTTACTTATATACCCAGAGTATTTGATAATTACACAGTTGTACACATCAGTATAATTATTTTCATATTCTGGTATAAGAAACTACTCCCTATGGCTTTGATCAAAAGGTGTAGAAGAACACCGTGTGACAAAAACTGATCCCCAAATCCAGATAAATTCTTCCATCTGCACAAGTTATTTTGCAAAACTTTGTACACACACTTTTCAAGACCTGGAGTACCTATGCTACTTTAACTTCCATGTTTCTTATATGTAATACAATCCCCAGTACATTGTGGTGGTGCCCTGGAAGAAAAGCTCTCCTAACTTGCACAAGAGTTTGAGGAAGAACACTAATACAACTTCCACTTGCAGTTCTTTTGATCCAAATCAATGTGTCTGCAACTTTTATTTTCTCTTGAATTTACTTTAAAAATGCTTATAATTACCCATTCTCCATCCAAAAAATTGCTTTTCAAGAAAGCATACATCTCACTAGGAAATGAGGAAAACAGGTTAAATTGGAAACCCGCAGAGTAAGGACAATGTATTTACACAATAGTATTCCTAGATCCATGTTGTACACTGGTATAGAAAAAGAAAATAAATAAAGCAAACACTTTTGGGAACTCATCCACTAAACTAAGTTCTTTCAGATGAGCCTGTTCTACCCATGTGATATGAATATACCATTTTAGCAAACACCATAGTTTTCACAGAAGTATTTATGTAAAAAATAATTTGCTCTATACTTGATTAAGCTCTAGAAACTCTGAAGCTAGAAGGCGGCAGTAGCTCCTCCAGTATTTTCCAGCATCCTGGCACTACACCAAAAAACATGGGAAGGTCTCCACATTCACTAAAAGCAATCTAGAACTGGATAATGGCTCACAGAATTTAACATTGATAGAAGAGGATATAGTAATGCACTGTGAATGCTGGAGCATCAACTGTCTACTCAAAAGGATTCTGAGTATTTCTTTGATGACTTGATTGGTTCTGCCAGTGTAATACTTAAATATCACCTTTACGAACTAATTTGATGGATATACGGCTATTGGGCGATATAGAAATGTAATAAATAAATAAATATACGTTTCCGAGCCCAATTCACGGTGCTGCTTTTAACCTATAAAGCCTTACATGGCTTGGGACCACAATACCTGATGGAACGCTTCTCCTGACATGAACCTACCCGTACACTGCGCTCAACATCTAAAGTCCTCCTCTGTGCCTACTCCGAGGGAAGCTCAGAGGATGGTAACAAGGGAGAGGGCCTTTTCAGTGGTGGCTCCCCAATTACGGAATAATCTCCGATGAGGCTCGTCTGGCACCAACATAGTTTTCTTTTTGGTGCCATGTCAAGACTTTTCTCTTTTCCCAGGCAGTTAACAACATATGCTGAGTTTGTTTGCCCTTACTTGACCCCAGAATAGTTGTTTTAAAAAGGATATTGTTGTTTTTATGTTCTTGATGGTTTAAAATTTTGTATAGTTGTTTTTAATGTTCACTGTTTTTAACTTCTGTGAAATGCCCAGAGAGCTTTAGCTATGGAGTGGTATATAAATGTAATAAAATAATAAATAAATAAATAAATAAATAAATAAAATGGATAGTGGAGGGCTGGGCTCTGCAAATTTGTATCTCTTGTTAGTGAATTTGGTTTACTTGCTGTCCTCAAGTAAAGTTGAGTAAAGTGAGTAAAGTTGGCTATCTTGGAATTAGAGTATGTGCATGTGATGTTTGTACTGTTTATTGCTATTTATTTATGAAGTAAGTGCTGTTTGGACTTTGGATGGTAAGTGGTTAATTATGTTGGGATGGGCAGTGAGTGAATGGAATGTTGGAGTGGATGCTGATTGGCTGTGAGATTCAAGTGTATGACAGTTAGCAGTTAGAGAAGCTGTTGAGAGTTGTGTGTGGAAAGTTGACAGTGAGAGAGAGTCTGGGTTTGTCTGCTGGAGGGTTTATTTATTTATTTATTTATTACATTTCTATACCGCCCAATAGCCGGAGCTCTCTGGGCGGTTCACAAAGATCATTTACGGTTTAGATCAGAGTAGGATCAATGTTTTATTGTTTTGGGAAAAGAGGGAATAGGAGGAGATAGATTTCACTAGTGGGTAGAGTAGGCAAGGATACATGATATATACTGTATTGTAACAAACAAGTATTGCAACAAATGAAATCACAATATTGAGGAATTGCATGAATGTACTCATAAAAGTTATTTTGCTTCATAAACTGGACTGAATTCTTAAAGTACCTGAGGTACTGGTATATATGGTGGTAGTGCTGAAGTAAAAGGGTGAATAGAGTGGAGTACAGTGTGTTGGGCTGGTTGCTGTGGGGGCAAAAAGAGTCAGTGAAACCCAGAACCAGTGAGCAGCACTATGCCGACCAGGTCCATAGCTGGAAACCTTTAATAGAGAGAAGTAAAAAGGAGACCCAAAGGGAGCGGTTGTCACAGTGCACATTCTCTTTGATGTTATTGGAGAGTGACCAAATAAAAAGAAGAGTAAATAATATAAACAGACCTTTTTATTTTCTCAGTATTTTAACACCTAATTTAACTTAAATTTAAACTTTGCTGTTTTAATTCCATATTTTAACCTATATCAATTTCTGCTGTGTGGTTTTATCCTGGTTGTGCTTTTTATATTGTATTTTGTAATTGTGTTTTAGGCTGTTGGTTGTTTTATTATGCTTTTCATGGTTTTAATTTTTGTGAACCGCCCAGAGAGCGTCGGCTATTGGGCAGTATAAAAATGAAATAAATTAATTAATACAGTATTGCAAATTCAGTTTGATTAATATGTGTACTGAAACTGGACCACAAATAAGAACAGAACACTTTACAGCCTTACAGTTAGAACTGCTTCTTCCTATTTTATTAATTCTTATGTTTTCCTATCATCAAGGCAGGGAAAGTTATAATGAAAGCTAATAAATGAAGTGGGGCAATCAATCAACATTTTGAGGACGAAATCTGCATCGGATGCCAAAACTGAACTGAGTATAATTAACCCAAGGTTCTCATAAGGACCAACTTTGCAACACACCAATTATTTTTGCTGTAATTCCAGATGCTCTTTTATCTATTCATAGTGGAATGAGTGGGGAGGCAAAATGATATTATTTTTAAATCTATGTATTTTAAATAAAAATTAACATGGTTTAAAGGGAGCATCATATCTATGTATGTTAGATCCAACCTGGGTATTGGTTCAAGACAGCATTAATAGTCAGTGTGGATAATCTTCCCTATAGGACAATGAAAGAAAATCTCCTTGTTGATAATTCTGAACTTGGCAACAACCTTTTGATATTATTAATCATAAGACTTTACTTAATATTATATCTGAGTGGGCACCCCTGAGTGGATTGGTTCAGTTTCTCAGAACGAACATTAGAGATTGTCATTTAGGTCCTTGGGAGTTTTTATGTGTTATTCTGCAGGCAGCAATATTTTATCTCCAGACACTGTTTAACATCACCATGAAGACACTGGGAAATACAGTCATAGGAAAGAAACACAGGAAACTGCCTTATAGTGAGTCAGATTGTTGATCCGTTTAGACCAGTATTGTCAACACTAACTGGCACCAGTTCTCCAGGGATTCCTAGTCCTACCTGGAGACTAGGTTGAACCTGTAACCTTCTGCATGCAAAGTATGTGCCCTGCCACTGAACTACCAAGGTTTTGAGTGAAATGTCATGAATATGATGATACAAAAAGCAAAGGTAGCCATATTGACCCTAATTTCCCCTCCCAAAATCCATATTAGTGTAATACCTTTATTAGACAATATCAAATATCATACAAATTGTGCAAGTTTTAATGATATGATCTCCAGATATCTTTATCAGACAAGATGTCTTCGTAGTCAGAGACTTAACACATTATGGAAGATGAGTGTTTGCCAACATTTAGATTGGGCTCTATCAGATGATGTGAGCTTCTCCTTTTTCAGTACGCCTAGAACCCGTGGAAACAAGAATCTGGTGAGTGTTGTAAACTGCCCAGAGAGCCTAGGCTGTTGGGCAGTATAAATATGTAATAAATAAATATAAATAAGTGTTCCAAAATCTATATAAATGAACATCCAAGTGTAGCCATTTCTGTTTTCAATCAGATTATGGAAGTGATGGCTTTGTGGATGAGGAATAACAGGTTAAGGTAGAATCCAGAAAAATCAGAAGGGATTTCTGTTGGAAAGCCAGGCTATGGCTCACCTCCTCTATGTGCTTGGAGCAGATCAATGCATTTAAACACACAGTTTTACCACTGTCATGTCTAGCTTGTCTCTCATAAAACACTTCTCTTTATATGAGCACCCCCTTCACTTATTAAGAGTCAATCTACATGTTACACTAATTGCTGAAGGTTAGATTTTTATTTACTCTAATGTAAGTGTACAGGACCCCAATTCAGATCAGGACCAACGTGCAGAGAGGATTAAACTTTACCCCCACTGTTTTTCCTACCTACTCCCCATTCCATTAAAACCAACTTCCACTGATACCAATGGATATGTTTGTTTGTTTTTTCTAACCCCCATGGAGATGGGGGGGGGAGTATGGTTTTACAAATGGTGAGGGAAGGGAGGTTTAAAGTTCCCCTCCCAGTGCATAATGGTCCCACTTCAAATCAGGAACATGTATGTTTACACTTGAGTAAATAGTGTAGCTAACCTTAAGCAAGATGCTATACAATTAGCATAATGTGTAATTTAGGTCCTGAAATCAGGTAAGGCTCCTGTACAAAATTTCCTTGTCCAAGGAAATCAGGAGTGAAGCATGAAGGAAAAGGGCAATTTTAGCAGTAGTTTCTTCTCCTGAATAGCTTTCACTCACTTACACTTTGGAAATACGGATTTTAAATTTTTTGCATTTATCACGTAAGAAGGGTGCCAAGATATTTTGGATTCAGAAAATAATCCACTTTACAAGCCATAATACATTTCCAAGCTTTCACTTCTGAAGTCCACGCCACTGTGCTTTCTTTGTATTGTTTTGTATCATTATTTATTAAAAATTGCTATTCCTGCCATCAGCATTTTATGTCTCCCTGCCTGCCCGCCTGTCCCCACAAGCTTTGTGCCACAAGGCACTATCTGCAGCAAATAGCACTTCTATTGGCAAATACCAGTTCAACCCATGAAAGTGAAGTGCCAGGGGAACAAGCAGTGAGACTGTAGTAAATGCCACTAATGTTAGACTTCTGCATAATTTAGCAGTCTATTCTGCTATGAGATAAGGCCTGAAAGCTTAAGAGGTGGCCATCTTTGCAGTGCAAAAGCAATTGAGGTATTATCCAGGTAACATAGGGGCTGTCTACATGTGTTGAAAGCCCCACAGTGGCTGTGGATCCGTGCCCTGTCACCTAGATGAAGCGAGCGCAGGTTTGCAGCTGCCACGGGGCTTCCCCACAATGCTCCGATTTGAAAAGGTCGGGATTTACTCCGACTTTTTCAAAGGGAGCAACATCAACATGGCATATCCGCCATGTAATGAAACTCTGTGTGCAATCTGGGACCAGCGATTAGTTGCCTTCCACTAGGAAGAGGGTGGGGGCAGGAGAGGGAGAGCAAAAGTTTGAGGAGGGAGGTGGCACTAACCCGGCGCTGTGAAGACAGCTCCATAGTCTCACATTCAACCTCTTTTGTTATGAGAGCCATCAGACAACAGAACATAAGACATACACAAGCTTATTATTGTTAATATCTCTTAATATTTAAGCCCCAAAAGCATTTTTTCAGAAAACACAAAAACAATGACAAATTTGTAACTGCAGTTGGCCCAATGAAACTGTCGCAATAGTCACTCTGTATATTAGTTATTCCATAATACCAGTGCAGAGTCAAGCTACATGAAAAGTAGTTATTTGGCTTGCTCAAAGCTCTAGCTTCTCAAAATAACACAAATAGCATTCAGAATATTGATGCTGCCATTTAACAGGAATAATTGTCTACTGAGTGACAATTATTTAGCTTTCATTCTCTAAAACAGTTCTGTAGAAACAGAAAATAAAGTGTGTTATTCCAAAAACAATCTGTTTCAGTTTCTGGCAGAGAGCTTTAGGATGGAATATGATGCATTTTACAATCTCTTTCGCAAAGCCAAAGCAGGAGGTGGTGTCAACATATTCTTAAAGCTTACTGACTACTTCTATAGACTATTTGAAACTCTGCATCTAGTTTTCTACTCCTACTATTCACCAAAAAGCCTAAACAAATATTCCTCTGCACCCTGAAAGTTGGCAGAGAGGAGCAATCTTGGATCAGGGCCTTTGGGCCACTACTGATAAAATCCTCCTGGGCAGATGATATACAGAGCTCAGGGTCCTCCTAATGCTTGTAATGAGTTCAGGAGATTCATACAGGTAGAGATGGTCTTCAACGCCTTCTTCCCATCAGCAATTTCAAAGCATTCCGGATGACATTGTTGCAGGCAGGACATGGTTTGCACGCAGCTGAATAATTATTACTGCTGCAATCAGGCCCCACTAGAGCTCGCGTCATCTAACTGACAGGGCACAGATCCACAGCCACCGTGGGGCACATGTAGACAGCCCCTATGTTACTTGGATAATACCTCAATTGCTTTTACACTGCAAAGATGGCCACCTCTTAAGCTTTCAGGCCTTATCTCATAGCAGAATAGACTGCTAAATTATGCAGAAGTCTAACATTAGTGGCATTTACTACAGTCTCACTGCTTGTTCCCATGGCACTTCACTTTCATGGGTTGAACAAGACACTAATCTTTTAATCAGTGACAACAATGTGGGTGTTATGTTGTTTTAACTGTTCTCTACTGGACTGTTTTGTCTGCTGAAAATCACCACCTGAAGCTGGTATTTGCCAGTAGAAGTGCTATTTGCTGCAGATAGTGCCTTGTGGCAAAACACTTGTGGGCATGGGCGGGGAGGCAGGGAGACATACAATGCTGATGGCAGGAATAGCAATTTTTAATAAATAATGATACAAAACAATACAAAGAAAACACAGTGGCGTGGACTTCAGAAGTGAAAGCTTGGAGATGTATTATGGCTTGTAAAGTGGGTTATTTTTCTGAATCCAACAAGCTATGGTGGTAGGTTGGTTAATTTGCTTGCTAAGACATGCTGCTGCAGACAGATATGATCAGGAGCTTGTTGGCTTGCCATGATTTGTTTCCCCCATTGTCCTCTTCCCCCCCCCATACACACATATTCCAGGGGCCTTTGAGGCACAAACTGTCTATACTCCTACTGTGATGAAATCCCCCCTCTTTCTCGCCTTGCAAAGCACATGCATTGACAAATATATGCCATATCTGGGAGAAGGGGGCTTACCTCACATTTTAGGATGAGGTGGCTGAGAGGGTTTTCTTTATTTTCTTTCTTTAGCACATTAAAAAAAATCATCCTTGGCTGCTCCTCACAGCCCATTCTTCTTTCCAGCACAGCTATGCGTGTATGACTGATTGACTTACCTCTGGATAAGTGCACGCCCTCCCTAATTCAGGACCGTGGTAATTTGGGAGGGGTGGAATTTGAGCTTCCACCCCCCTGTTTTCATGCCTTCATTCTCCCTCCCCGCCCCCACAAGAAACAAAAAGAAATTGAGATATTTTTTCTTTTTTAAATCCCCCCCCCCACATGAATACAGGAGGGAGGAAGCTAAAATTTCCTCTACCAAATTGCCATGGTCCCAAATTGGGAGAGCACACACATGGCAAGAGATAAGTCAAACATGCATAGCTCTGCTAACTCAGCTCACAAGGGGATAAAACCAGGTCGCTACCAAATGAAGCACCGAGCTGGAAAGCAATGAGTAGCACGGTTTTCACCAATCTTGCCAGGTGCCTCTGTAGCTCTTTCAGTCAGAACATGCACAAACCACTTTGCTGGGCTTGGATGTCCTGACAAGCCAGCCTGAAAACAAGCCACCTTGAACAACCCAACAACAAGCCATGGGTTCTCAGGATGGCTTGTGCATGGTTAACAAACCAAGAAAGCTGTGTCAGGTGTGGACATCACGACAAGCCACCCTAAAACAAACAAAGGTGACAAGCTACTGTGGGTTGCCATCTTGTGTGAACCAGGACACAGAAACACACTAGGCTGGCTCAAGCCATTTTGCTGTCTGAGGCTAAGGACAAGATGTTGTTCCCATTCTATGTGCAGAAACTGTCCAGACTGGTACTATTGAACCTTATTCGAACACTGATGATGGGGCAGCATCCTCCACCACACCTGAGGGCAGAAGGCTAGCTTAGGGGGGCACAGGGAAGGCTCTATGTCAGATACAGCTCGGTCCTCCAACATTCCCCAGCATCTGCCACCTGAGGCAGCTGCTTCACTCTGGTTAATGGTAGGTCTGCCCCCAGAAACACAGCTACCTTGCAGCAAGACAGCACAGAGCATGTAGCCTTCCAAAAGCACACACACAGAAATAGAACTAACAAAAGCCACACCAGGAATGTATTGGTGGGAACACTTACATTACAGTCCCTTTAAAGGTACACTCAAGTTATCTTTGCATTGCAGCAGTATGACTTGATGTTGTCATTGAGCTTTCTTCAAGACTAACAGTATGATCCTGAACATGTCTACTCAGAAATACGTCCAATTGTGTTCATAGGGCTTATTCCCAGGTAAGTGGGTATAGGATTACAGCCTAAAAGTTTCTTCCCTAAGGGGTCACACTCTGCCAGCATACCTATGAGGCTGTGTTTTCCTCATCCCAATGCACAGCATTTTGCATTTGATTTTCACTAAATCTCATCTTCCATTCTGATGCCCATCAGTCACCCACTATGGAGTATATGTCCAGCAGAAATGCATGAGACTCCAGCAGTAATATTCATGGTTCTACGTACTTTCTAGACAGTAAGCAAGCAAACGCTCCTGCTTGAACACATCCAGTCCAGGTCCGGGCCCGTTTCAAAGTGCTGGTATTAACATTTAAAGCCCTAAACGGCTTGGGGCCAGGCTATCTGAAGGAACGCCTCCTCCCGTATGTACCTGCCCGGACCCTAAGGTCATCCTCAGGGGTCCTTCTCCGTGAACCCTTGCCAAAGGAAGTGAGGCAGGTGGCTACCAGGAGGAGGGCCTTCTCTGCTGTGGCACCCCGGCTGTGGAATGAGCTCCCTAAGGAGGTTTGCTTGGCACCTACATTGTATGCTTTTAGACGCCAGGTGAAGACCTTTTTATTCTCCCAGCATTTTAACAGTCTATAAATAAATTTTAACTTGGTGTTTTAAATTTGTAATTTTGTATTGCTGCTGTTTTTATCTGGTTGAGCTTTTATATTGTATTTTATAGTATGGTTTTATACTGTTGTTTTATACTTTGAATGTTTTTAATTTTTGTGAACTGCCCAGAGAGCTCCGGCTATTGGGCGGTATAGAAATGCAATAAATAAATAAATAAATAAATAAATAGAAATATCCCTAGAGTATCCTGTTCAGTCTATTCTACAATGATGATGGGCTGTACTATGTTTATTGTTAGCCCATCTGGACAACAGATGTGGTACTTAATGGCTGCAGTGAATATTTTTAACTGGCACAATGGGCTGACTGACCAGTCTTTGGTAATATAGAGACTTCTACCTAGTTTACTTATGCAAATACTCACAAGAAAAGAAAACTGATTTGGGATATTGAGGCTGGAGGCTTTGGACAGAGAGAGTATAACATTTGCATCAGTCAAGTAGTCAGCTTGACAAGCCTCTATTGAGTCCATTAAAAGAAGGAAAGGTACATGAATTTCAAGCTTGGAAGCCTCTAATTACCTCATGCTTAAATTTTAACTAGGGATCTCAGTTAAATTGCTGCACTAAAAGCCATAGAAGATCCTCCACCTGATTTGTGCTGGTGAATCTAAAACAAAGTGATACTGATCTTAGAGACACAGCCATTCAGCTTTTAGGGAGCTAGTTTTGAACCCATTTCTAAGCCGTATATAAGGCTTATTTAGATTTTTTGATGAAAATATTTGAAATTATGTTAGTTGAAAAGCAATAAAGGGGCTGCAATCCTCAAGAACACTGGCAGAATTGTAGTTACAATAATTGATTAAGTCACTGCTTATTGTAGTTTTAGCAGTTAAAATGTAATTTTATATTTGCTTTGTTTACCAGCTTGAGCGTTTCTTGGAAAAAGACTATGTACATGATAAATACATTTCTTTTGCTAAAGACCAAAGATTTGTATTTGGTACAGGTGTCTGTTGGACCCATTATATTCATCTGCTAACAACAGCTACATCTGGGGGTGGAGTAGCTGGCTTATGTAAAAATGTAACTCATTCTTGTACCAATTTGAATGAAGCCAGCTGGACAGTATTCCAATGCCGTGAATGTATGGAATGCATTAACAGTGTATTCATCAGAACCACTGTGCTAACTTGAAATTGTACATGTGGTCAGACTCAAAATGTTCTGTTTAACTAATTGCTAAAGATGATAAATGTTCAAAATAAACACAACGGTTTTGCCATTAAAAACATTCATATTTTATCCAACGTATACTATGTAACAGTAGTTTTTCCATGCCAACAGTATCCTAGGCTATTTATCTAGTTACAAACTTCTACAGACATGAAATATTTTAAGAAGTCCCCTGAAAATGGCCTGAGGTAATTTCAAACTTAACAGACCCTGTCCCACCAGAGCTCATTACAGTGAATTTTATAACAAAGTACCCTCTACTTAATTTTCAGAGTTTAGCCAAGCGTACCAGAAATGCAGCTGCATTAACTGCAATTAATGGTATAATAAAAGCAGTGGAGGGCTGTTTAACACTCAAGAACCAGCAGTAAACAGTGGCTTCATGTTCTCTAACAGTCAGTGATGTGTCAAAGTGCCAGAAGTAAAAGATTTCCTCTACTTAGGGAAAAAAGGAACATTTCCCTCTGAAGGGGAAAAAAAGTCAGTAAATGATCTAAAAATGATCCCCTCCAGTTATGCCACCAGCATTCCTCACTCTCTTTGAGAAAGTGTACAAAAACAATAAACCCATATTCCCTTCAGTGAGAAAAAGAGGCAAATTCAATTTAACAAAAAGTAAGACTAATAGAATGTGACTAATATTACATACAAAATTATACTCAGCTCAATTTATTGTAAAAAAATAATAAGAAAGAAACAAAATATCACTTTTTGGAAAGCAATTAGCTATACCTTTTCTATTTTTTTTAATCAAAAGTAGAAGAAAAAGCTGAGCACATAGTTGATTTTAAAAGTGATATGACTATATAAAATTGTGATTTTACGTGTTGCATTCAGTGGTGTTATCCTATTAGCAGGCAGACCTCTTGCTCACAAAAGTCACCTCTGCCCTATCTTCAGGGATCATCCCTTTCTCACCAAATCACCCCATTTAGGAGTGCCCCCCAACCTTCTCTGCAGCATTTCAGGGGGCTTTGGCGGAATGGAGCGGAAATCAGCTACCGCAAACTCCCTTCTGCTGGCACAATGTTGGATGGAACCCTATGACTTGGCTGCGATCCACAAACTTGTTTCATGAGAAAGCTTGTAATTGTATAATTATGGTTTTGGCATCTAAAGACCAAAAGAGAGAAGAACAATTATTCTGAAAACTGAAATAGCCAAATCAATGGGTGGGTGGGTTGGGGGGGTTTCTTTCATAACATATTCCAAATGAAAATAGCATAAGCACACAATCCTATCTGGATAGTTGCCAGCCTCTGAAATCGGAGGCTGCCAACTATCCTATGCAGGGTGGATGGAGCACTGAGGGGATCCTCTCCCCATGCTCCAGCCACCTTGCATTTTTGTCTAGAATTTCGCCCATCTAGGTGCGGCTTCGGAGAGAGGAAGGAAAGGGGCCTGGAGACCTGATATAGTTGTGTAAAGAAGCTCCTGCAGTCTCCTACCCTCCCTGCCCCTGGGACAGCCCCCTTTTTGCTCTCACTACTCTGCATTTCCAAGCACGGAGACATAGCCGGCACACCAAGAACTGCGCCAGCAACAAAGGGATGAGGGAGGAAAGAGCGGTTTCTGGGCTCTGGAGTCAGAGCCCTGGTTCCGATTTTGGTTCCCAGAAACTGAAGAACCCTATGGCCCTCTAGACCATGTCTAGTTGTCATAGGATTGCTCTGTCCTAATATCTTCTTTACTCGGAACAATTAAGAATTATAACTTCATGAGCTAAAATATAACATAGGTTATCAGCACGGCAGTCCTTTCTTAAAATATTAATAATGCCTCACAGCTTGGATATTATTATAATACTATGCTATAATATTTCAATAGTTTTGTCCATTCTTTCATATCCTGAACTAAGCCATCTCTAATATAATGTGTGAGACAGCTTCATTATGTTTCCTACATACCATGTCCTAAATACCTAAAAAGATGTCTTTGTTTACTTTTGACAATTTGCAGCTAGCACACAAGAAACATCTTCTAATTCCCTTCAGAAACAATAACAGAACTTCTGGATGCAGGGAAAGATACACCCATTTGTTTATCTATATTAATATTCAGATCCAAACGTATTCATTATAGAACACCTCTTTCAATGTGGAAAACAAGTCACATTTATGATAATCAATCTTCTAAACCTAAAACTAGTTATTTTGATTCTGCTTATGGATTGTAATATGAACCCTTTAAGTTTAGAAAAAGGAGGAGCAGCCTGGAGTGGCACTTGAGCAGGATCTGGAAATTGATTTCTTTGGATGTACGTAGATGGAGAAAGATGAACCTATCTATTATGGATAGGGTGGCAGCTTTAAAAATGATGGCCTTTCCCCGATTATTGTTCTTATTTAGAACTCTGCCGCTTACTGTACCAAAAGGACAGTTATTGTCATGGCAGAGACAACAATGTGTTTATTTTGGGGGGTAGACCACGATTGAGGGGGGAATTATATAAGTTGACAAATCAGGGAGGATGGGGCATCCCCAATTTACTTTTTTATTGTGAGGCTTGTCAATTGCAGCATCTGGTTTCCTTTGTTTTGGAGGATCCCAACAGACAATGGGTTGCTTTGGAGAATGTTAAAGTAGATGGAGTTCCCTTGACAGTTACTCCATTTATGAAGCATAAATTTAGATCTCTTCATTGGATTCCAAATAGGTTCACATATTCCATGTTTAATATATGGGTTAGGAGGTCTGCAGTTCTTGCCCCAGGGGTGTCACAATTGTTGCCCCTTCGTTTTCATCCAGTTTTTCTTCTGAAAGATGCAGATAAAGGTGGTTTTAAAGGATGGAGGGATAGAGGGCTGTATAAAATGAAAGGTTTTTATTGAAATGTGATCCCTCTTTCATTATCCGAAACCTAACAAGTAGCTAACCCTGTTTTTACATGGTTCCTAGGGTATCGACTGTAGTCTTTCTTCTCCAACAAGGGTGTAAGGGACGAGGCTGTTCAGTGTTTAACTAGTTTTGAGAAACCAACGGATAACAACACGGGCTGTGTTAAAGGCATGGTGTCTACCATATATAAGATACTATTGCTCTCTGAAGAAAGCAACAGTGATGGTCTCAAGTGCTGGTGGGAGGCAAATTTAGGTACCTCTATTGACGACACAGTTTAGACTAACATGTGGGTTAGTTAAATCTATATCTATATCTGCTAACACAAGAGAAATGTCTCTGAAGCTATTACATGGTTGGTTTCTGATTCCTAGAAAATTGGCATACATTAAATCTGGTTCTTCTCCCATGTGCTGGAGGGGATGCCAAGTGGTTGTCACGTACCAGCACATGTGGTGGGAATGTGCTGAGACTCAAAAATTCTGGACTACAATGTTTTCTGAGATTACCCAGATTGTAAAAATGGAAGTACATATGGATTCGGAACTAGGTGTATTGAACTTATTTGTTGAGGTAAATATGAATTTGAAGCATAAGGAGCTAATCTCATATCTTTTGTTTGCTGCCAGGAAAGTAATAGCATTGCATTGGAAGGATTTCAAATTTACAGACTTGAATGAGTGGTATAAATTGGAAGACAGCAATAACAGAAAAATTGTCATATAAATTACAGGTCATGAGAGGTCAATGAAAGTATGATTCCTTTGCGGCTGTTTGGCTACCATTTATTGAATATACTAATATGGCAGAATATGGCCGGACGGTACCTGCACATTATAAATATGCAGCTGCCTACCTGTAACTGTAGTTCTTCAAGTGGTCATCTGTGCATTCACACATTATAGTTGTTGGAAAAGATTTTATATTGTTTATTTTCCTGAGGGATTCTGTATTTTCATACTTTATAACTCGATCTAGGGGTGGGAGGGGAGGGTGGGAAGTGTTGTATGATGTTTTATTTTGTAAAACACAACAAACAAGGACCACATACACATTAAAAAACGTATATTGTCCTTTAAGTTTACAAGAAGGAGGAGCAGCCTAGAGTGGCACATGAGTAGTGGAGTTTTATTGGTTTTGGAGGGCTTTCTGGTTTCTAGTTTTGCACATGTGGTTGGTTGAGTTGCAGACTCTCTCTCACTCCCATGCAGGGGACAACCCAGAGAAAAAAGAGCAATGTTCTCTTGTAGAAGAGTTACCTTAAAAGCTGAATAGCTTGGCTCAGGGATCTTTTACCTTCTTAGGCTGTTGCTGAGTGATGCGCCCAGGTTCTGCTTTTGCAAACTGGAACTTCAAAAAAGATTGCCAGAGCCCAGAACTTCCTAAATAGTAACTTGCAGCAACTCCTGCATTAACTAAAGTCATGCTAAGAGAAGAGGACTCATTCAAGTGTTGATATGTTAGTATCAACAAGCATCGCTGTTCCCTGTATTACAGCTCTGGATGTTTTCAACGCACAAGCTAAGGACTGTCTGTAATTGTTGCTTATATAAACATGAATTATGATCATTATTTTAAAAATTGTCTCTGAATCTACTTTGCCATTCATCTCTAACTTTATCTTGGCATGGGGCAGGGGAGAAAGATAGAAGATGCCATGCCCCCAAAACAAGAGATGACCAAAAAAAAAAGTGGGAGGAAAGTGGGAGGCACTTTGGTTGGAGGTCTGCTGGAAGAATTTGAAGCTTTCTAACCTTTCTGTGGGCCTAGACTGCGCAATGATTTAGGGGCTGGGAAGAAAGAAATCTTATGAAATCCCATCCAGGCCTGCAGCATGTATACTTCTCTGGAATACTCAGCATGATCTTTGAGAAAACAAATGTACAAGGCAATCTGGTAGAAGACTTGGGCTGCGTTCCAGAGCCCAGCATGTGCACGGTTTCCTTTTCTCCCCTATGAAAAGCATGCACATTCACATTTCCCTTGCCATAGAAGAAAATGTGCATACCAAGGTCACCACAGGCTCCTTTAGATCACAGTCACAAAAGTGTTCATTGTTCTAAAGGTTGTCGAAAAGTTAAAAGCAGCGTGTTATTTAAATAGGTTCTTCAGAGTTATAATACCAATGTGGAACAAAGACTGAACTTTTGGGAAATTACATTTTGAGGAATGGCTATTTCCCCCCAAATTTGCTAACATGTTCTAGCTAATATGTTAAATTTAGTAACAATCATGAGAAGAATGCTGCAGATTTATTAAATTTTAGGGCACTGGGGCCTGCCCATGGACATACAATTAATTTCTTCCTGTTTCTTTTAACTTCCTAATAATTTCTATTGTGAATTTTAACACGTTCTCATATTTTTATTCATGAGGTTTTAGAAGACTAAAAAAAAAAATCCTACCAGGGCCAGTTCCATGATATGAGTGCCCTTAGAAACATGCCTCTGGTGGGCCCCTGCCTTCATCCACAACCTTTCAAGCAAGCAGGCAAGGAGAGAGTGCTACTTCCACTCACTGACCTGGCCAAGTAGCACATAGGAAAGGGTGCATACAACTTCTGAGGGGTGTGTGTGCATTTTTACTGCTGCTGCTACTCCTCAGTTGTAGCTCATTGGGGTTGCTACACTGGACCCACCTGAGGAGCTGTGACCTCGGCAGCATCCTGACAGCATCCTTATACCTGCCCTGATTCCTACCTTCTAGTGCAAGACTGTCGAACATAAAGTGCCATGGCCTCATTAGTCCCTGTGAGATCTCCAGTGCTGTCCACTGCAACTTTTCTGCATCCACAGAATGGAACCTTGACAACAGAGACAACGCCAGGGCTAACAAAGCAATACAGGCCACGGCATCAAACTGAAATCCACCATCAAATTTCAAAATGTAAATTGTCAGCGCAGGTGACAAGGGGTGTGGAAATTGCTATTTGCCTGCATTTGCAGCCAAGGGTAAAAGGTATGGAATGGGTAATGATGGCCAGTAAGGGGAGGGGAAGACTTACATAATCGGGATGCTTTGGATGGCAGGGTGATGGTGGTGGTGGTAGCTGTTGTGACATGCAAGGATTTTGGAGGGCAAACAGCAGCACATAGAAAGAAGTGGTGTTTGGGAGCTGCGTGCCTGGAGAGAAGGACTGGAAATTAGGGAGCAGTTTGTGTTCTTCGAGGAATTCTGACAGGTGAAATATGGCAGGATGACACATTGCAGTTGGATTTTTAGAAGCCAGCCACTGCTACTGCTACTTTCCCCTTTTTCTATTTTAAAAGGGTTTGGGTTCTTTCCTTTCCTTGTTTCTTTCATTTGGGTGGGTGGGCGGGTTGGTGTAAAAATTATGGTTTTTTTCCTAAATGGCTTTCCAGCTAATTTGAGTTTGGCAGCAAATGTGCTTTCGGTGTGTGCTGAAGGCAATTTGTAAGGCCAGTTAATTGTAAATAATGATAATTTTTACATCCATTGTTTTCAATTTTTTTTTAACTTATGAAAAGTATACTGTGGCAACTATGAAAACACACTTTTAAAAACAGCCAGTGTCCATGTGGGGAAACATATATAAAGTGGAAATAGAGAAAGTATATAGTAAGCAGATAGTAAATAAGCATTCTGCTTTTAAAACTTTTTTTGGGGGGGGGAGGAATACATGCTAAGTTTTATTAGGAAAAGGGCATGATTTCTATAGAGTTCTGAAGCTATAAGAATCTAATTCTTGACAAAAGCTTAGATGTTATATCACATTACAAAGAAGATCCAACATTGCTTAAGATTCAGTTACTCAATGTGATAGACCACCAACAGTAATGCTGTTATTCTTGGAAATTCAATGCAAAATGAATGTGCAGATGTTGACATAAAACTTAATTTAAAAAAAAATGGAATTAAAAATGGCAAGAACAATGAACAACAGGGACAGCTTTATGATAAAGCATACCATTGTCCGACCACTCTTCATACTATTATATGCATTCTTTGAGAGAGCTGACAAGCATGTAGATAGAGATGATATGGTAAACATTATATACATGGGGTTAGAGAAAAGATTTGACAAAATCCCTCAGAAAAGGGTCTTTAGCAGTTGTAGGATTCCCAATTCTTTTATGTATTGGTAAATAACAGAAAGCAGAAGCTAGGAGTAGCAGACAGGTCTCACAACGGAAGTAAGCAGGTACAGGGATCTCCCAAAGTTTTGTATTGGGACTGAAGCTATTAAACATATTCATAAAATCAGGGGCTAGGTAAGCAATGAGGTAGCTAAATTGGTGACTGACACCACATTATTCAGGATGGTGAAAACCCCAGCAGACTGTGAAGAGCTCCAAAAATATCTCTCAAAATGGGCAACAAAGTCATAAATGAAAGTCAAAGTAAAGATGCATACTAGGTCAAACAATTCAAACTTCACATCTATAGTGACAGGGTCTGAACTGGCTGTGATAAAGGGAGAAAATTCTAGGGTCATAGTCACTATGACAGAGAGCACATTATTATTATTATTATTATTATTATTATTATTATTATTATTTATTTATTTATTTATTTATTCATGTACATGGTGCTGTACAGAGTAAAACAGTAAATAGCGAGACACTGCCGCATAGGCTTATATTCTAATAAAACCATGATAAAACAATAAGGAGGGGAAGAGAAAGCAAACAGGCACAGGGTAGGGTAAACAGGCACTGGGTAGGGTATTAGCAAAGTTCCAGTGCAACAAGCAAATTCTATGCTAAGTTTTATTAGGAAAGGGGCTGAAAATAAAATTGCCAGCACAATACTGTTATATATGCCTATGACACCACTACATTTGGAACACCACTGAACAGATTTTTTGTAGAACTGGAAAGGTGGCACTCAAAATAATTAATCAGTTTGGAGCCAGAGCTGGGGGGAGAAATTAATTCGCTATTCATTTATTTTATTTATTTATATATTTGCAGTACCTGTATACCACTTAATAGAATAAAATCTCTAAGCAAGCTTATCTATTTTCATACTTTTGAACCAATACATGAATGAAAACTTGATAATGCCTCAAAATTTGCACTTTTCCAAATTTTGGAATGGAGTCCTCCAATAATAATAAAAAAGAGAGTTCAAAAAACTGTATCTTAATTGAAATGATATTCCAATACATAATCAAAGTTTACGGGATTCTGAATACCATGGAGAAAATGGAGAAACATTGCCTTTCTCCTAATCCAGGAATGTATTCATTTATTTATTTGATTTGTACTCCTCTTTTCTACAAAGGTGGAGTACAAATCAAATAAATATATACATTCTAGGGTTAGGGTTTCCTGGAAGCATCTGGCAGGAAACTGCTGGAAAGAGGATGCTTGACTAGATGGATTTTGGTTAGTTCTTATGAAAATACTGTCTGTGAGCAGACTGCAACAGTCATATTACACTCAAATGAGGTTTAAAATTAACACACAAAGCTGGTTCGCATGTAACAGAAATCCAGAGTATGAGTTAAGTCTGGGTTGTTGAATCCTGGGTTGTATTTACATGCAAATCCAGAACTAGGGATTAACTATGGTTTGTTAACTACGAACAACCCAGGAAGAGAACCCATGGTTTGTTCTTGGATTACGAACTATAGGTTGTTTTAACAGTGGGTTGTTGATACATGTGAACCTAGAACTATGGGTTGTTTCACCAGGCTACAGAAGTGGCAGGCAAGACTGGTAAAACTCCCCACCTGCTCCACATGCCAATACCATAGAGCTGCAAACACATTTGGGATACAGAGAGGGAGAGATGAAGGAAAAGGAAATCATACAACCCAGGAACTGCAAAAACAACCTAGGCTTTCTGTAATCTTTTGGCAGACAAATCATGGATAAACTCTGGGGAAGGCAACAACCCCATTCTCTAGGTTGGCATTATGTGCAAACCAGGTAACTAATTGGTAGAGGAGAAAAATAAGATGTATAAAAAGTAGATAGGCCAACTAACACTAAATTTCAGAACCCTATAAGCCACAAATTATATAAGGAAAAGTATAAAATACAATTAAAAGTTCATGTTTAATTTGTAAAATATGCAGTCATACTGTCCAGCAATACATTAGGATGGGGAAAAAAATGAAATCCTGAGAAGTCTGTAATGTTGCATTCTGTGGAGTTAATTGTTCATTGCCTTTATTTGCTTATCACACAGATGTACGTCTTTAAAAGTTAAAATAATTCAAATAATAAACAGATAAATCTCATTAGAGCATAGGGCTGAAAAAGACACAGAAAAGAAATATAAAGAAATCATACCGCTGAAATGCAAGACCCCCTACAAGTGACTCCTGTAAATGCATACATATGGCAGCCTGCTGAGGCAATGGCTTGTACATGGGGTTTTCTTTCCAAATTCATCCCAGAAGCAAATTTCACATATGAGCTGCCTTTACCAGTACTATAAATCTTGGTTCGCTAGCTTTTTGCAGGCAGTGCAACTCATTCAGAACGGCTGTGTTATGTTCCCGGTAGAATGTTCCACTCAGCAGCTTAGCCGTGGTATTTTGCACTAGCTGCCACTTCCAGGCCAGCCTCAAAGGCAGCCTCACACGAAGCTTATTGCAATAGTCCAACCTTGAGGTTGCCAGTGCATTGATCACCATGTCCAGGCCATCCATGTCCAAGAGCAACTCTAGCTGGTGAACCAACTGAAGTTGGAAAAAAGGCACTTCTTGTGGTGGAGGCCATATGTGCCTCCAATGACAGTGAAATATCTAGGAGCACCCTCAAGCAAGGACCTGCTCCTCCAGAAGCAGTGCAAACCATTCAGAACAGTCAAGTGTCCAATTCCTAGACAAGTGAACGACCTATTCACAGTGCCTGCATTTTGTCAGGATTCAGCCACGGTTTATTGGCCCTCATCCAGCCCATAGTGCATCCAAACACTGGTCCAGGGCCTGCATATCCTCTCCTGACTCAGTTGATGCAGAGAAATCGAGTTGGGCATCATCAGTCTTTTTGTTGTTTATTCGTTCAGTCGTTTCCGACTCTTCGTGACTTCATGGACCAGCCCACGCCAGAGCTTTCTGTCGGCTGTCGCCACCCCCAGCTCCCCCAAGGTCAAGTCTGTCACCTCCAGAATATCATCCATCCATCTTGCCCTTGGTCGGCCCCTCTTCCTTTTGCCTTCCACTTTCCCTAGCATCAGCCTCTTCTCCAGGGTATCCTGTCTTCTCATTATGTGGCCAAAGTACTTCAGTTTTGCCTTTAATACCATTCCCTCAAGTGAGCAGTCTGGCTTTATTTCCTGGAGTATGGACTGGTTTGATCTTCTTGCAGTCCACGGCACTCTCAGAATTTTCCTCCAACACCACAGTTCAAAAGCATATATCTTCCTTCGCTCAGCTTTCCTTATGGTCCAGCTCTCGCAGCCATAGAGATATGTCGGTATACCATCGGAAGATGGGACCCCCAGGTCGGAAGATGGTCAAAATGCTACTGGGGAGGAACAGAGGATAAGTTCAACTAGCCCCAGATGTGATGACGCAGCTAGCTCAAAGCCGAAAGGACGGCTAGCGGCCAACAGTGCTGGTGGTGAACGACAAATCCGATGTTCTAAAGATCAACACACTATAGGAACCTGGAATGTAAGATCTATGAGCCAGGGCAAATTGGATGTGGTTATTGGTGAGATGTCAAGATTAAATATAGATATATTGGGTGTCAGTGAACTGAAATGGACTGGAATGGGCCACTTCACATCAGATCACCACCAGATCTACTACTGTGGACAAGAGGATCACAGAAGAAATAGAGTAGCCTTCATAATTAATAATAAAGTGGCTAAAGCAGTGCTTGGATACAATCCAAAAAATGATAGAATGATCTCAATTCGAATTCAGGGTAAGCCATTTAACATCACAGTGATTCAAATATATGCCCCAACCACAGATGCTGAAGAAGCAGAGTAGATCAGTTCTATGAGGATCTGCAGCAGCTACTGGATAATACACCAAAAAGAGATGTTATTTTCGTTACAGGAGACTGGAACGCTAAGGTGGGCAGTCAAATGACATCTGGAATTACAGGTAAGCATGGTCTAGGAGAACAAAATGAAGCGGGACATAGGCTGATAGAATTCTGCCAGGACAACTCACCGTGCATAACAAACACTCTCTTCTAACAACCGAAAAGACAGCTTTATACATGGACTTCACCAGATGACTGACACCAAAATCAGATTGACTACATCCTTTGCAGCCAAAGGTGGTGGACATCTATACAGACAGTAAAAACAAGACCTGGAGCTGACTGTAGTTCAGATCATGAACTTCTTATTGCACAATTTAGAATCAAACTAAAGAGAATAGGGAAGACCCACAGATCAGTTAGATATGAGCTCACTAATATTCCTAATGAATATGCAGTGGAAGTGAAGAATAGATTTAAGGGGCTAGATTTAGTAGATAGGGTCCCGGAAGAACTATGGACAGAAGTTCGCAACATTGTCCAAGAGGTGGCAACAAAAAACATCCCAAAGAAAGGTGGCTGTCTGCTGAGACACTGGAAGTAGCCCAAGAAAGAAGGAAAGCAAAAGACAACAGTGATAGGGGGAGATATGCCCAATTGAATGCAAAATTCCAGAGGTTAGCCAGAAGAGATAAGGAATTATTTTTAAACAAGCAATGCGCGGAAGTGGAAGAAGACAATAGAATAGGAAGGACAAGAGACCTCTTCCAGAAAATTAGAAACATCGGAGGTAAATTCCAGGCAAAAATGGGTATGATCAAAAACAAAGATGGCAAGGACCTAACAGAAACAGAAGAGATCAAGAAAAGGTGGCAAGAATATACGGAAGATCTGTATAGGAAGGATAATAATATCGGGGATAGCTCAGACGGTGTGGTCAGTGAGTTAGAGCCAGACATCCTGAAGAGTGAGGTTGAATGGGCCTTAAGAAGCATTGCCAATAACAAGGCAGCAGGAGACGACGGTATCCCAGCTGAACTGTTTAAAATATTGCAAGATGATGCTGTCAAGGTGATGCATGCCATATGCCAGCAAATTTGGAAAACACAAGAATGGCCATTGGACTGGAAAAAATCAACTTATATCCCCATACCAAAAAAGGGAAACACTAAAGAATGTTCAAACTATCGGACAGTGGCACTTATTTCACATGCCAGCAAGGTAATGCTCAAGATCCTGCAAGGTAGACTCCAGCAATTCATGGAGTGAGAATTGCCAGATGTACAAGCTGGGTTTAGAAAAGGCAGAGGAACTAGAATCATCAGTCTACTGTGTTTGTAATAAAGTGGATGTTCAATATGTTAGAGAGGAGTAGAATAAGAAATTGGAATGCTCTATCGAGCCAAATCAATGGAAAAGTGCCTTAGCTTCCATATGTACTATTTCTGGAGACTTAGAAACAAAACAAAAAATGATATTTTGTGTACATTGGACACCATAGAGGCTTGCTATGAAGAAGCTGGCTAGCTGTACTAGATGTACTTACTGTGTTATCTGTACAGCACCATGTACATTGATGGTGCTATATAAATAAATAAATAATAATAATAATAATAATAATAATAATAATAATGCCGGTGTTCTAATACAGACAATGCGTTGGTATGACACATGATGTGGGCATGCCCTGTGGTGATTTTTTTACTGGTTGGCAGTTACTGCCCATATAAATGTCATTCTTAAAAAAATTTGGGATCACTGCAAATGTTTATGCACTTTTAAATTATATTCCTGCAATGTGGAGATTAACAGATAGATAGCAAAAGTGGACTTTAAGAGCCCTAACAGTTGCAAAGAGACCCATACTTCAAGCTTGGAAAGATAAACACCCAGCACCTATCATTCAATGATCTGAAAATCTTACTGCCCCTGCTGCATTTGAATGTATATCCCACAGTCTGCAAGCTTATTTAGGTCTATAGATGGCTTATAATAAGGTATATTTGAAACAGACATGTTGAGTCTTTTCTCTCTCATTCTCTTTTTAATTAATGGTGTTGTGAATAGTTTTTGTGAATGGATATGCTTGTTATTTTTGATATTTTTCTTAATTTATTTTTCCCCTTTTGTTTTGTTATAATTGCATTTAAAAATAAATAAATCATAGTAGTTATATATTGCATTACTTGAATCAAGACTGCACCCAGATTGGTAGTGGCAAAGAGGTGGATTTGTCCCAATACAGTTACTACTAACTAGTGCCTGTGTCCTTGTGGGATGATACAGCCAACTACAAAGCAGTCATGATGCCATCCAACCATATGGCTGTAAGAGTAAGCAGCCAAGTGGCCATGTAGGGGAATCAAATATATTTGCTTAGGGCAGGGGTCCCACCCTGGTACAGCCAAACAGCTGTCTATTCTGGGATTTACATGGCTTTGGTTAAGGGGATGTGACAATGTTAATGCAGCTTTTGGCTGGATTAATTCAATTTTAAAGAAGCTGCTAAAACCCCAAGTGAAGTTCCATTTTGTGGGAAATAGTTTTGAGGTACGTGCAACCTTCATGCATTTTAAATTATAAGATACAAAACTTTCAAATTACTTTCTGTTGTGCTAGTGGAAAGTTTTTCAGTGACATTCCAAAATGCTTTAGCTTCAGTGAATGACACATATACTAGAAATAAATTAAATTAAAACATCCCCAAAGAGGTAAAATCCTGCAGCAGCCTTCCCTAACCTGATGCTTTCCAGATTATGCTGGACTACATCTCCCATAAACTTTGATCATCAACCATGTTGGCTAGGAATGATGGGAGAGTTGTACTAGAATTGGATGAAGTTGTCTGGTTTCTCTCAGTCTCAATTTTCCCATCCTATGTTCAATCCATCCCCATGTCCACATCAGTTTGTGACATTACAAAAAAGGCTGCATGAAAATTCATAAGCATTTTTGTGTCCATGTTCCTGAAATATGCTTTTATGTATGCGTTTTAAAGCAGTTTTCTGTTTTGTGTGATTTTTCACAAATAAATGCATTTTTGTAGGCATTTGATGAGGGGAGGGGGTTTGAAAATCTACATTGCAAAATTCTGAGTGTAACTGTGTTCTGTTTGTATATTGATTTAGCCAGTGCAAATTTGGTAAGGTTTTATCAAAATGAGAACTGAACAAAATTATCCCTAGTATGGGATACACTAGCATGGGGAAAGCTACTCTACAGAAATACTCTTTCCTGTGATGAATATACATACATTTATGTTAGGGAAAGCCTTTTAATGTTTTTATGTTCTTAATTGGCGTAATAGAAAATATATCTTTTCTTGGATTTATGCCCACAGTCCAGAGGCATCTTGAATCCCCATCAGAATTTTTCCGCAGCAGTTTCTTGCGTGGAATCCTTAACTAGCTTTTTTCATTCTGAAGTTGAAAAACAGCGCAATCTGAATCCTTCTGAAAGAGGAGTTGCCATCTATTTGTGTGACTTACTTTCTCCTGTGGACTTCCCTTTCAGCTGTTCTTGTGCCATTCCTCCCCACCGCCCAACAATATTACTTTTGAGCAGCCTCAAATGACACAACAATCAAAATTAAATTAAAAGAGGAAAAGCTATAAAGCACAGGGAGGCAAAACCACAGCAGCAGATTAAAACCAAATTCAGATAACATTAAAAAAAAGGGCCCAGGGAAAAAAAAGTTTTCACTTGGCCCCAAAAAGTCATAAGGGGAGGTGCCAGGTGAATCTCTCTGGGGGGAAAAACATTCAAAAATGAGCCATTACAACCAAACAAAGCTCTCTCACCAATTGTCACACAAAATGGGATCATCTGAAACATTTTCTTAATGCATGGATTTGTAGGAGGACCTGGGTCCAGCCCTAAAGTGCCCATTTCCATTTCTGAGCATATAGATTTTAAAGCTAAGCACCAGCACTTTGAATTGTGCTCAGAAACTGACCAGTACCCAGAGAAGGTTAGATATGTTCCCAGTGAGTGGGAACAGTATTCTGGAGTTTCCGGTAAGACTTCAGAAGCAACCCGCTGTAATTATCAAGGCTGAATGTTACCAAAGGCATGAATGACTGCAGCTATGCTAGAAGGGGTTCCAACTGGCGATCCAGCTTTGTCTGTTGGAAGATGCTTTGCTATTGCAAGGGTCCTGTTCCTACCTGGGGTCCAATTCAGAAGGTGGTGATGGAAGAATAGTGCTTTTACATTATGAGGTCCAACTATCTTTTCCCCCATGCTATGTCACAAGTAGAAATTGTTAAGTGAGATAATCGAAGGATTGGAATGAGGTGATGGAGGAGGAGGGTGGTGGTGGCATACAGGAGCTTTTTGAGTTTTAACTTTTTGAGTGTTTGACTAAAACACTTGAAAAACCAGTAGTCCCTTTTGGCATGAACAGGAGGCAATTGCCCATCCTTACCTGACAGTATTCACTTATGGGTGGAACATGCATTTTTAAACATAGAAATTGCGAGTCATAACCAGGAATGTGACAGAGGCCAGCTATGGAGGAAACAGGATTCCACCAAGGCCCATGCCATCCCACTATCACATGTATTGCTGCTCTTGTAGGTGTAATGGGTTTTGCCCAATATGTTAAAATGAATCTGACCAGATGTTAGGAAAGGGGGGTGAGTAAGTGTGCCAGCCAGCCGAGTATAGTCTGAATTTGCCCCTTGTCTGCTTCCTAGAGGCAATGTGAGATTGGAGTCACTTGACTAGCTTTTCCATACTGCATGGTAAATTTCTGCAGCCCCCTTGCAATAGAAATATATTTGAACTGCAGTGTTGTTAGTCTTTACTTCAGACATGACTTCCTAAAATTAGGAAGAATCTGGTAACTTTGTGCAGGATCATAAGTGTCATAAGGCGGCAATGCAAAATACACTTACCAAGGCGTAAGCCCCTTTAAACACAGTGGGAGTTACTACTGAATAAACTTGCATAGGTTTGTTCAGCAAATAAAGATGTATGTCTTATATGATTTCATTCTTTTATGTAGACTCACCCACCATAACCTAAAAATTGGGATGTGGGATCATTTTATGAGCTCATCCCACTTTTTCCTGATGGCATCCAGCCCTCGGTCTCTGTTACTTTGCCAAAGGAAAACAGGAATACAAATTACAATGAGGCATCTTTAGTATTAACATAATTAACAGTGTTTATCTATGGTTTAACATTTTGTTTCTGCTATCATTCAATTACTGACATCTGTAGGAACTAGGATCTCTGATATTTCATTAAAATCTTTATCTGTATGAAACATTATAGTATAACTCAATTTGTACGTAGCAAGAAGACAAAACAACAGATAAATCAGAAGAGCCTCACTAATAAAACAGGCTAGCTTTCAAAAACACCCTTCACTTTGTCCATCATATGATAGTATTTAGGGTATATAATACGGAAAGGGCAATCTGATAATCACACTAGAAGCAATTTTAAACCACGCTACTGCTGAAAAGTCAATTTAACTTTCCTGCTTTATAAGACTTTGTTATTGCTATTGTTAATTATTTCTCATTTAATGGGAAATTGGCAACAAGGTCCCCTCCTGTCATTTTAAATCTGCAATAATATCATGTGAAGCTTTTCGTCCTTATTCCCCAGTCCTGGATTATCAGAGCTAAATGGCAGCTCTAGCATTACAAAAGCTCAGGGGCAGGTACTGTTACACAAATTGCCAATTCAATTAACAGTGTGTAAATGCTCCACTGGCAGACTGAGGGAAGGACAGCCATTTTGGCAAGTGTCATTCCTAATTTATCAAACTGTCAAACCTTCCCACTCAGGTGCCCACGGTCACTGTCTGCCTCTTAATGTTAAATTGTGACGCTGCAGGAGCCATTCTTGTAGTTTGACAAGGCACAATACTCAAAACTGATTTTAAAATCAAATGTACAGTTGTCTTAATTATTCTCACTATAAATGATGTTTTAATTACGAACACAGAGTGGGAATATTAAATCAGGATTCAACACTACACTCCCCCATTGTAGAAGGAATATATTTCTAACCTGCACGCAGCATCATTTTATCCTATACTGCGTGACTGCATTCAGATAGGATGTTTCTCAGTATTAACAATAGGCTATGTTGTGCTGGAAGAGGGGTGGGGGCTTTGAACCACAGTGGGGGGGATCAAAACACTCAAGAGTATACAAGACTTCATGTGATAATAAAAAGATACACAGTAAAGATACAAGATACTGAAGGCAGAACTAGGGAATTGTGAAGGGATGGGCTCTAAGGAATGGGCAGTCCCAGAGGTTGATTCAGGTGGTCTCGGAACAGGGAAATTGTCAAAGTTATGTATCGTGGAATATGGAGGTTATTGGAGAGGTGGAACTATAAGAATACTTCAAATTAATGTATAGTAGAGGAGAGGTTAAAGAATGCTGTTTTTACTATCTGGGTAGGAGCACTGTGGGGACACACATGTTTTTGGATTGTGCTGTTTGTAATGTGGACCTCTGTGTGCATGGTTGTATATTATATAGTTTGCCTTCTGCAAGTATACATATGTACGTGGCTACCACTGGAAATCTCCCCTGCCTCAGTGCAAAGGTTGCACACACAGTTTCTACAGCCTTGCACATAGAGTTTCCCATTTTTAAAAGATACAACAACACTATACTGTCTCCAAGTAGCAGAGTGATTATGCCAGGATTTTTTTACAAAATTGTACATTTTTGGTTAAAAGCATCAAACTTGCTATGAACACACAGTGATAATGCTTAACTATTTCCAGACATGAATGCACCTTCTATCTACTCCTGCTTTGAAATAAAGAAATACGTTTTTGTATCTAAATTACTATTCTCTACATCGAGAAAATGTTCCCAATGGTGATTGTAAGCTCCCAACAGAACTAAATGACAAATTGAATTCACATTGACAAAAAATACAAAACAAGGCAAGTGCATGTTTACAATATAATATGGCATTATTTAATATCTATTAAAATAAATATAGATGCAAATAGTTCACTAGAAAGTGTTTCATGATAATGCAATATACAGGGCAGCATCCAACTGAGTCATTGCACTAGCAAAAACTAGGTTCCAAACCATGAGCAAGAACAGTATTCAACTAAAGTTACATTTGCGCAAGCGATTGTACATAACATTTGTGCAACCTCTTGTGCAAATTCATTGTGCAACCAGTTGCATAGCTCCTTTAGAGTTCTGACTCGTTCTGACATTGGAGCCCCCCACCCCCACTTTTCAATTATACGTAAAATGGTATAATTGGCATCAGGGAAAGCTTGTGGTCTAATACAACACTAGGTTGCATGAAATATAGTGCCATCTTCTATAAGCTACTCTTCTTATTTGGGGTGGCCCAAGCTTATTTTGAGGGGCACAGATCCAGAGTTCTTATCCAGGTTATTATTGTTGTCTTCTCAGTCATGTATTAGAGGATTTTTTTGTTAATAGCTTGTTCAAGTTATACAGGTGATAGAAGACAAACATAGTTTTTAAGAGCCAGTCAAATTATTCTACTACTTAGTGAGAGAGCTGATTGCCAGGTATGGAACAAGGGAATGGATGCTTCTGATCAACACAGTTACTAAAGAAGGCTAACTAGGCTGAGGAGCAGAAAAGAATAGAGAAACTGCCCATTAGATCTTCTGCCACTAAGATCTAATCTATGCATGCATGGAAATAGAGTGGAAACAAGGTAGGAGAATCCTGAGAGAGTAGAACGGACTCAGGCTGCACATGGATGGAATCACAGTTTGTGATGTTCTTCAATGTAAAATACTTCCCTACAAATAGAAAACTGGACACAGCAGCCTTAGCTAGACCTAAGGATTATCAAATGGAGGGGTCGTCTCTGCCTGCTCCTGGGATCCCCTGTGGTCCTTTGGATCCACAGGGATGATCCCAGGACAATCCTGGGATATAGGCCTGGTCTAGCCATGGCCAGCAAGAGCAAGCTGAAGTAGAACCTTTCTCCCAGACATGCTAGTTTTCTCCTTAGAGAAATATTTATAATTAGGGGAACATCCAAAAGTGTGACTTCCCCCATCTGCACCCTGAAGTAGTACAGCCAAATCTATTGTCTCCAGATTCTACCACCTCGTTTTGCAGCATGTGTATGCTAAGTTCAGATCAGAAGCAACTTCATATTACATGCAAACCTAGGTAAGGAAACCCTTTGAAAGGAAAACAAGTTCCAGGAGGTGGAATGTTTGAGCAGAAGGCCACAGTGTGTGTATATATATGTATGTGTATATCTGTCAAATAGAGGGAGAAAACGTGGAGGCAGTGACAGACTTTGTATTTCTGGGCGCAAAGATTACTGCAGACACTGACTGCAGCCAGGAAATCAGTTTACTTCTTGGGAGGAGAGCTATGACAAATCTTGATAAAATAGTTAAGAGCAGAGACACCACACTGACAACAAAGGTCCGCATAGTTAAAGCAATGGTATTCCCCGTGGTAACCTATGGCTGCTAGAGCTGGACCATAAGGAAAGCTGAGCGAAGGAAGATAGATGCTTTTGAACTGTGGTGTTGGAGGAAAATTCTGAGAGTGCCTTGGACTGCAAGAAGATCAAACCAGTCCATACTCCAGGAAATAAAGCCAGACTGCTCACTTGACGAATGATACTAAAGGCAAAACTGAAGTACTTTGGCCACATAATGAGAAGACAGGATACCCTGGAGAAGAGGCTGATGCTAGGGAAAGTGGAAGGCAAAAGGAAGAGGGGCCGACCAAGGGTAAGATGGATGGATGATATTCTGGAGGTGACAGACTTGACCTTGGGGGAGCTAGGGGTGGCGACGGCCGACAGAAAGCTCTGGCGTGGGCTGGTCCATGAAGTCACGAAGAGTCGGAAGCAACTGAACGAATAAACAACAATATCTGTCCAACTGAGCAGGGGGTTAACCCTTTCTCCACTGGTCATTTCTCAACTATCACCCCCACCCCCATAGCCACACACAAGGTTTCTTCCATAGTATTCAGAAATATGTTTGCAAGGGTAAACACTAGGGCTGTGCTCCGCTTCTCTTCGGTTCTTAGAAGCAATAGTGGAGCGGGGTGTTTCACCCCCGTTAAAAGCGGAGAAGCAAGTTGGGTGCCTAGCAAAACCTAGTGAAGAGAAATGACCACAAGCGGATCGATCCGCTTTCCGCGGATCGATCCGCCCGCCATTTTGAATAATTTTCCCCATAGGATTGCATTGTGGAAAAGATTAGTGTATAACTTTCTTGTTTTGAAACCCACATCCCTGAAACTTACTGTGCTTACAGAGTGGTGGTTGAGGGGTCATTTGTGGAGATGTTCAAACCTTTTCGTCATGCGGTTTGCTTGCTATTAATTTGTTTAGAATTAACAAGGCAGATTGAGAGGCAGATTCAACTCCCAATCATGATCACCTGATGAAGCATCCTCCAATCCCAATGTTGGAGGGGGGGAATAAGCAAAATGGGATACTTAATAACTTGGGATACTGGGTAACTTTTCTTTCTTTGTCTTAACTGACTTTTTCCAGTGTTTTTTTGAAACAGCAGCCCCACCAAACGCACAAACACAACCTTAAATCATACACTACTAAGTAAATAAATAACAGATAGGAAACACAGCACCGCTACCCACCCTATCCTTGGTGAACAACTGAATAGATGTGGTGCAAGAGGATGATGTCCATAGGGCATGTAGACGTGCCCAGTGCACACTGCCCTGCCTTGGGGGGTCATCAGAACCTTCCAAAGGTTAGCCAGTGGAGGAAGCTATGCCTGTCATGAGTTGAAGTGTGCAATAGCTTCTGAAAGACTGGTACCTTGACAGGACCAGTCAAATTGGCACAACAATTCCCCTCCCCCTGGGCACGTCCACTTTCCTCTTACTGGTAAAAGACAGACATAGCCTTTTTTAAAAAAAATATTCTTGTTGTAGTGGTTCAGCAGCACTGCTGCTTTTAATTCCACCCTCCTGTGTTTATTTATTAATTAATTACATTTATATACCACCCCATAGCCCAAGCTCTCCTGGCTTTCCCTCTTCAGTGAAGTCAGTCAGGCTTTCATTGTGGTTCAACTTCTTATTGTTGTTGTGATTATGATTATTAATAATATTATTAATATTAGTACTGCTATTATTAACATCATTATTATTATTATTATTATTATTATTATTTAATAATGGCTGTGATCACAGTGCAGTCAATCAACTCTAAAGCAATGATCACAAAGCTTTACTCTTATCCTCCTAGCTCCCTATTAGTTATGGGATGCAAAAGAAAAGGCATCTCTCTGTGCTATTCCCGCCTCACAGGGATGGTTTGAAGCAATCCTTGGCTCACTTACTTGTGCCCCCAGAAATGTCTGCTGCATGCCTGCCTTCCTGCCTCCGCCTGGGTGCTGTTGTTGTGGGGGATCTGCTAGGACTTACTTCCCCATAGATTTATTTATTTATTTATTTATACTGCCCAATAGCCAAAGCTCTCTGGGCAGTTTACAAATCTATGGCATAGTCGTACATCTTTGCCTGCCTCTCTGCCCTCCTGGTGCCTGGGAGATGTACTAGATGTGGTTTAACCCCACAAGCCTCTGGCATGCTTGCTCCCAGTGCTACAGGGGCATGCTGCCTGTCCTCCTCTATGCCCGCCCCACAGGGATGGTTTTTGCATGTCTTGCTTTGACTCAGGGTATCCTTCCTTGTGATAAAAAGCAGCTGCATTGCGCGCTCACCCTGTTTAAGATTTCTTGGTGTGTGCGTGTGTGCATTTTTGAAGTGTTTCACCTGAGATGTAGATCCTTATTTAGAAAAAATCTTTATTCTCCCCAAATCATTGTCCTATTGATTGCTATGGGCAAGAGCTTTGCAATGGATCCCTATGGTTTCTCTATGGAGAATTTTGTGCTATTATTGATTGCCATGGGCAAGCGCTTTGCAATGGATCCTTATGGGCAGGTATGGAAAGATGTCGGAGCTATTAGCATTTCTGAAAATGGGGTGGGGGATTTTCATATATTCCACCCAAATCAGTGGAGGCTCAGATTTGCTTCCAACTGGGCATGAAGGTGGATACATGGATAAGCTATCATGGTGCCGATTTTGAGGTTTGTAATATGAAAACTGATGGAGTTCTAGAAAGGGGTGTGAATTGGGGTTAGGGGGTGATGCTTAAAACGGGAAAAAAATCACCCAAAATCAGGGCATGCTCAGATTTGCTTGGAGCTTGGCATGAAGGTGGATACATGGATAAGCTCTCATGGTCCCGATTTTGAGGTTTGTAACATTAACAGTAAAAAAGTTATAGGTGTTTGAATTTCAATGCAAGTCTATGGGGGGAAAACACGGAGCTCTGATCTGAATCCGGAGCTCCGCAGTGGAGCGGACCATAGGCAGATCGACATGGGGTGGAGCGGACCTGATCCGGAAGTTGCGGATCGGGATCCGGAGTGGATCGGGGGGTCCGTGCACAGCCCTAGTAAACACAGAATAAAAGGCAAAAGAGAGAGATTTAGAGTGCATAAATATGTGGGGGGAAGCAACCCCCCTCACACACTTCAGTAAAAATTGTGACCTCCTGAAGCTACTTTTCATTTATTCTCCCCCCCAAATCCGCCACATGACCTTCTTTACATGCATTTGTATATAACATGGAGTGTGCCCCCTCAGATGCAAAGTATTAACTATCCGTTCCTTCAGTCCCTGCCCAGTTGCAAGACTCAGCAGCCGACATTAACATCA
The DNA here is from genome assembly GCF_023053635.1 of Elgaria multicarinata webbii. Taxonomy (NCBI): domain Eukaryota; kingdom Metazoa; phylum Chordata; class Lepidosauria; order Squamata; family Anguidae; genus Elgaria; species Elgaria multicarinata. The sequence continues at coordinate 141,925,363 of NC_086172.1, read as the reverse complement.
TGGGAGCAGATGAGCTCCTGTGGTCCCAGTGCCATCAGCCTGATTTCAACACGCTTAGCTAAAACCGGGCAAGCGGACAAATGGGATTTCTTGCAATTTTGCCAACTTGAAACAGTGTTTGAAACTTCAGAGCAGCAATTCCTCAGCATGCTAATTGCCATCATGGTGTTGCTGCTGCTTCATGTTGTGATCATTGTTTCTGACTAGCTTGCCCTTAAAACAGAAGTTACACAGTTTGTTGCTTTTTTGAAACTGGAGAAAGGTGCGTGGATAAGGGAATCCAGATAAGACCTCGTTACTTTAAATCAGAAATAAAAAGCAGTATCTGAGCAAATATACTGAAGACATTATTACTCTATATAAGGTTGAAGCAACATATAAGAAGTTTGAAGTAGGGGTAAGAATTCAAGGATTAAAAACTAGGGAAATTAAGTAAATAAAATATTGTTTGAGCACTCATTCCAGATACAGATTCTTCTTTGAAGCTAACAGTTACTTTGTTTTGAACCTGGATGAAGTTGAAACACGCCAGAACATTTAACCCTATATCTGTGAAATATTTTGTAACTCCATATGAAATATGAAAAAAGGTCAGCATGCATAAACTATGGATTACATTTCATCCAGATGAATATGTAAATGAGAAATGAACCGATAATGACAACTACTTTGATATCTAGGCATCATTCCAACAAAAAATTATTTCCATAACATAAATTTAGATGGCACAATAATTTTTCAAACTAGTGTATGTTAGAGCAATTAACTCATAATTACACCTATATAATAAATTTAATGCTATTTATATTATAAATATGAGATCTGAATCAGGTAATCTGATATTAATGTTTAAAGTGATTTTCAAAGCAACATCAAGACTACCAAGTTTATATTTCAGTCACTGTAAAAGAGTTCTATGTTGCATTTCATGTCCAACAACAATGTCTATCTATAACAATGTCTATCTATACGTGTGCTAGAACTAGAAAATGGGTATGATCAGGTCAGCATAAGTCTGTGAATACCATTTTCCATAACAGCCACCAGTCATGTTCTCACAGTACCCACCTCATAAATTATGGCACCTACGTCCATACAATTTAAATAAAATTATAGGCTTGGAGCTTTTTTGCAATTGCAGCAGCCCTCAGGGGGAGGGGGAAACTACATCTCCCTTGATCCTCTGGGATTTTGTGCCCTGATGCTTGATTGCTCACATGTCAAGGCAAAAGAGATGGCAGGAGAGAAAGAAAATGTCTTCCTCTAATTGTGTCCTGTATGCTATTGCTGTTGCTATCAACACTTCTGTTGTTTCTTCTGTTTGTGGAGCTGAGGGACTGGCTGATGGGACTTCTGGTGGAGGCCGGTAAGCTGTGTGGAGGGGGTACTTTTCTGAATCCACAGATTGACTTGGAGAAATGATTCAACCCCTTTCAAATTTTTGAAAAAGATTTTGGATAATTTCTCAGTAGCCTAGCCACTGTGATCCATGTACTGGTAACCTCATGATTAGACTACTGTAATGCACTCTATATGGGGCTCCCCTTGCATTGGTTTGGAAGTTTCAGTTAGCAGAATGCAGCAACTAGGATGCTCAGTGGAGCACCTAGATATACACATATTACACCTATGTTAAAAGAACTGCATTGGCTGCCTATTAGCTATTGAGCCATGTTCAAGGTTTTGTTGTTGACATACAAATCCCTAAACGACTCAGGACTAGGATACCTAGCTGACCATCTTCCCTTATATATATATGCAGCCCATCGCTGAGAGCTTCTAAGGAGGCCTACTTGGTTGCTCTATGGCCAATGAAATGTCACTAGGTAGCAATATGTAAGTGGGCCTTCTCAGTAGTGGAACCAATCCTTTGGAACAGTCTCCCAGGTTCAATTCAAGAGGCACAAACAGCTTTCCCTGACCTGTGTGTCCCTCCATTAACACCTTCTTTAATTGTTATGATGTTGTAATGTTTTGTAAAATATTCTTAATGTTTTCAACTATTTATCATTTTTATCTAGTTTCTATATAATTATGATGAAATTTATGTGAACCACTTAAGCAGTATAAAAGTATTATGAATAAATAAATTCAAAATGAGCCATACACACTTGATTATTATTATTATTATTATTATTATTATTATTATTATTATTATTATTTATTTATATAGCACCATCAATGTACATGGTGCTGTACAGAGTAAAACAGTAAATAGCAAGACCCTGCCGCATAGGCTTACAATCTAATAAAATCATAGTAAAACAATAAGGAGGGGAAGAGAATGCAAACAGGTACAGGGTAGGGTAAGCAGGCACTGGGTAGGGAAAAACTAACAGTAGAAAGTAACAGTAGAAGTCTGCACAACATCAAGTTTTAAAAGCTTTAGGAAAAAGAAAAGTTTTTAGTTGTGCTTTAAAAGCTGTGGTTCATATCTATTTTTAAAGTAAACATAGCTCTCCTTTCTTCTACCATGAAACTAAAGGCACCATACGTGGGGTTACCAGATGGCCTCCCATTCAGGTACTGACACTACTTAGCTTCAACAAGAAGCCTACATCATGTGCCCTCAGGCTATGCCTTGGGACTATATCAAATCTGGGGCTACTGTCCTAGGTAATAGTGGACTTGCTCTTTACAGGAAATGCAAGCCCATTATAATCAAGAAGTTTTCAATGAAAAATGATTTCAATGCACTAGCATTGCCTACAGTTTAAATCAGGAAAGATTCAGGGAATAGCAATAAATATAATCCTAAGCATACTCACTGGGAAATATGTTCCCACTGAGCAGTGTATTTGCATTTTAATGGTGAAAAACAGAAGTGGTAGAGGTCCAACCATATCAACAACCTAACTGTAAGACTGGTTCGGGAAAGGAACAAGCTGGTCATATAATTTGTGAATCTTTTGCCTCAGATATTTTAAATGGAGTAGACTCTCTTGGAGAGAATTTAAAAGAAAGGAATTTTGGCAAGTTAAGATGTTGGACTAGATTACACAACATCCTTTTTCTACTCCATGATTATGATTTCTAAATCGGCTCTATCATAATCTATCTAATTGCTAGAAAATTTTGCCTAATTAAAAATCAGAATGCTTAAAAGCATGATTAATTTCTAATCAAAATTTATCTCCTGGAGACTTTAGTGCAGGATATTCTAAGAAAATTGGAATATTTCTTTAATATTCATTGACAATTTTATAATTAGTATTTGACATTCAAGGATTTTTTTAAAAAAATGTGGGAGGTGTAGGGCACCTTGGTGTGGGGGTGGGTAAAGAAAGTTGTCCAGGGCTGCATTGGTGCCCGCAGGCATGAGACTGTTTGCTCCTACTTGGTAGCTATACATGTGAACACGGGCTTTAAAATGTATAGGAGGTAATTTGATGGTGGCAAAATCTCATTCAATTTAAGTATTGCCGTGTAGTCTATTAAGAACAACACATGCTAATTGCAGCATGTATTGTGCTGGCAAAAGCGCAGAGAACAAAAGAAGGTCTAGACTACTATGGTTAAGAATAAAGGGCAGTATGCAGTGCTGTTGCAGTGCTAGCAATAATGCCATTGCACTAGTGCAAACAGTGCTTGCTCAATACCATGAGTCCTTGCTCGGTAAAAGGAAAAAAGAAGTGACTTGCTGCCAAATTTTGGCCTCAATTCGCCGCTTTTCACCTTTGCCTATCAAGTGTTAATGACACTGCGTAAGCGTCAGTTTATGCTAGTACTGTGACAGCACTGAATACTGCCCAAGTCACCACTTATAAACTGTTATGGGATGGGAAGAAAAATCCAACACAGACTTTAAAAAACAGATAGTAGTATCTGTTAAATATTGGAAAGAAAGGTGGATTGTATGTTAATCTTGACTGTGTGGAAATTATTATAAATAAGTAACACATATATTTTAGCTTCATTCATGGTCTCAAGATAATGCTCTAACCCTAAGGATTCTCAAGAAAACTGTTGTGAGTAAAATCTTGTAATTATGGGTGTCATCTCCATTAGGAATTGAAGCATTTCTCAAGTGGCCAGAGTGAAAGTTCAGGTACTGGTGCAATAATGCACACTTTGTTCTCATTTGTTTGATGACTTAGGCTTAATTCCTCCTGTCTTTATCAGAGAACTTAAACTTGACCCAATTAATTTAATGCTTGAAATAAAATGAGCAAGAAAAGTGAGCAGTTAGTTCCAAGATGCAGGATGAAGGCAAACCAGCACAGTAAAAGGCAATTCTCCCCCACAGGCACCTGAGTTCCTTCCTTTTGGTATTTATTCCTGTAGAATGTATTGCTTCCTCCTGAGTTTCCGTCAGCTCCATGGGAGACAACACCATCCGTCTTATTTCATCTTTTAACAAGGACTTGATGAGGTGACAAAGGACTGATTCTTAAAAACACATTACCTGTTATGTGAGGCATTGTGTGACAGGAAGAACTATCTTACTGACAGGCACCTGACAGCAGATTTGTTGATTTCATGGTCACTTCATTTAAAGTAACAACAGGGTGAAATATGCCATCTGATAATCTGTTTGAATGTTGACTGTGAAAAGCACTTAACATTTCTGCCAGCTACTACTACTACAGAATCTGTTCCTCAATATGTGCAGTTTTGCAGGTCTCATTAATAATTACCATGTATGCACATGCACATCTACACAACAGTTTAAAAATATATCAGAAATTTGCAAAAGTAATTCTAGGTGTTCCTTAAAGTAAAAAAAAAAAAAAATCTCAAATCAGATCAAATGTAAATTTAAATTACAATTTTTCAAACCACTTGCACTTGAAGTAGTCTAATTGATTGATTGCATTACTCCATGCTGAGCAACTAGTGGGCTTTCAAAAAACGTTTGATAAAGTCCCTCATCAAAACTTCCATATGAAAATTTTGCTTAAGATTTGATGAGAGAAACTATAGAGGGTGAGGAAACAAAGATGAAAATTTTCACACTGAACTAAGCACTATTTCTGAATTGGGATTACTCAGTAGGGTATCCCAGTTTAGAGAGAATACTAATTTATTCAGAACTATGTAACCTCTAGCACCATATGAAGAGGTCCACAATGATTTCTTCAAATTGATTAATGGGCAACTGAATGGTAGATGCGAAAGACGTGAGAAAATGCAATATAATTCACCTGGGGGGGTGGACGGGACCCAAATCCTTACTTCACATATATACTGATTGACTATGAATACTCAGGAAAGAGATTTGGGGAGTCATGATGTAAACAAATCTAAACAAGAAAATATTGTCAGGCATTCTTCGTTGTCCAGCTGAGGACGTCCCTCTCCCACGCTACCAAATTGCATTGCTGAGGACATCAATCGGAAGAGAAAGCAGCAACCTTTCTATTGTGCTTAGATCCAGCTCCATGACTTGCTAAACTATGCAACTAAAAACTAATGCCAGAATTAGTTCCCCCCCTTCGCCATCTCAATTCCTTTTCCATTTCCGTCATGTTTTTAGATTGCAAGCCAGAGGACAGGGACTATTCATTACTGAGCTTTGTAAGCCGTTCTTAGAGCTTTTTCAGCCAAAGAGCAAAGTAGAAATGTTTAAAATAAATATGTTATTAATTTAAAATTCTTTAAATAAATAATGAATGGAGCACTTACTGGGCTGGATCCAGAGAAACCAAATGTAACAGAGCTGGCATAAGCCCCTTCCTCCCTCAATCCCCCCCAAGAGGTTCCCCTGAGGGTCAGGGGGCTGTTTAATGGGGTAGGTTGTGGTGCAGGAGGCTTAAGGGGGAAGAGGGGGATCCCCAAAAATCTGGTAGAGGCAACTTCCACATGATATGATTATGAGAACTACCTTAGAGCACATTAAAAAGGATTTCATGCAGGATTGGTCTCCGATAGCTATTAGTCATGAGAATTAACGGGATCCCCATATTCATCAGCCTCTGAATATCAAACGATGGGCAAATGCATGACGATGTCACAATCATGGCTCACTGTGTGTTTGCAAAGGTAGGTATGTGGCTGGCCACTGTTGGAAACAGCATCCTGGGCTAAATATTCTTTGTCTTGAGCACTTTGGAGAAAATGCGGGATAGTGTACAAAGCAAGCAAATAACTTAATTTATTCATCAAGCCATAGTTATCTCTTAATGTGTGATTGTTTTTATGATATAGCATAGATGGAAAAGCATATGCTCAGCATGCATAGTTGTGGCACCAGAAACAATGTTTATAGGATACCACCAATATATGCATTCATTTATTTATTTTTACATTCAGAAAACACCTGCATGTTTCCAAATTAAATATACTAGTAGTCAAAGGATGACTGAATTTTTGTTTGTTTGTTTATGAAATGCAGAGTTTTCAAAAGAAAAGTGATACAATATTCAGATATGAACATGTTTAAGATTACAGTTTACTGAAGTAAACACGCTTCGTTATTAATATTAAATACAAGAAGCAGATCTGCCATACATCTTAGTTACTTGATTACATATTCCCTCTTTCCCTTTTTGACACATACATACACACAAAAACAATAAACTGCCTACTTGATTTATACCGGCTCACAAGAGGCACGACGAAGAACACTTTGAATATCGTTATGCTTTAAAGCTTTTAAAAACAGCATTAAATATGAACCAGAAATAGGCTGGTTAAAATTTATACTTTCTCTGAGAGATTTTTGACACTTCCAATGCTTGTGAAAGCTGAGGGGTTGACGGCACTAGTCAAATACAGTTGAGTGAGCAGACTGCTTGCATCCCACATTCCACCTCCAGTGCAGTTCAACCGTGACGTGGAGGGACCAGCCTTCTCTCACTCACTCACTCACACACACACACACACACACACACACACTTATTTACTTTCCTTCAGATATTTTATTTGCTAATCTTTATTCACAGCTAAGAAAAATGGAGTTGAGTAATTCAGTAACTTCAGAATTTTGCTACACAGGTTAACAGACTCCTACCTAGTGTGTATATTTAAAATAAGAAATCTAGCAGGTTAACAAGCTGTATAAACTCATACCAAGCACTTTTTACCTACTATGTTTTATTTGAAGTTTTAATGTAAATTTGTTTGCTTTTATATCTTCTTCACCCAAAGGATCCACAACTCCTGTCTCAGAGACTCATGCCACTGGTTAGAAAAAAAACCCACCATCACCATAGATGTAAGATCAGGGTTTTGCACAGTCTCTGTATTATTTTACCATGCTATAGTTCATCCTGTTTATTTTAATGAATATTCTGTATCAATTAGAAGCATCCACCAACAGAGGCCACGGATTATGTTGGGCTTGGACATAGGTTTTCAATGTTTGGAATATAAATCTTTTTTTCAGCCATGAAAATCACCATGCAGCCTTGGCAAAGGTACTACTATGAACATAAATACAAATTTGGTATCGTGAAAGGTGCTATAGAAAAGCTTAAAACATTCCTATTAAATTAGACCATGTGGTCAACATGTGGCCTCTGTGGCAGCAGCAAAACCTCAGTGATTTTGCTGTAAAACATGGTGCACAGGGAGCACACACTAGTTTAAAACCAAATCACGATCCTCGAAGCCTCACAGAATTTGGGAAATTGTGGCAAATTTGGAAGTAATGAGTAGTGTGGGCCCCCAGTGGGTTTCAGGAGGAGGAGAATTGGCCCCCAGTCCCCTGGATCTTCTGAACTGGATCTTGTCAACTTGAGACAATAAAATTAGTTTACCTGAAATTTTTGTTCTTCTACAGTGGTAAACGCTCAAGAATAGAAAGAAACTGTATTCCTTCTTTTGTTCCCTGAGTATCCACTTTACCCTTTTACTCGGCTGGTAGAGTTCCTATATTTTCCTCCTTTTGAGATAGGAGTGACACTGTGCTGACATGTGCAAACACATGTTCCCAAAGCAATATAAATGTGGTGGTGGAGGTGGACCTGCAGGGGAGAATGAGTTGGTGGGAAGTGCTTAACCCTTCCGTTCCTGTAATTCTCTACAGCAGACTACTACAGACTACTTTCCCTGCAGACTACTTTTCTTCCTGCCAAGTTTATTTCTCAACTTGGAGTCCAACTGGTGGGGAAATGGGTAAAAAACAGCCTAAAGGGAAGAGGATGAACCTAACCTGCATCAATTCCTTGAGATGTCTCCACGGTCATGCATGCCATAGTTACATCCTATTTGGACTACTGTAAAATGCTTTACGTGGGGCTGACTTCGAAAACTGTTCGGACAGTTTTCAGCTGGATCAGGATGCTGTGGCCAGACTGTTGACAGGGGGCAGTTACAGGGATCACGTGTCTCCCTTGTTACAGCAGCTTCACTACCTAGAGGTTTGTTTCTGGGCAGAATTCAAAGTGCTGGTTATGACCTATAACACCCTATATGGTTTGTGACCAAGCTATCTGAAAGACCACAATCTCCCATTGTAGCCTGGCCAGTTCTTAAGAACTTCTGGAGAGGCCCTTCTTTCGATATCACTGCTTTCAGAGGTGGTGGCAACCCAAGGGAGGGCTTTTTCAGCTGCTACTCCCAGGCTGGGGAACTCCCTCTCATGAAAGGCTAGATTTGCTCCCTTTCTGCTGTCTGCCCACCATCAGGCAAAGAGCGTTTTATTTAAGGACTTTAGTCTGTCAGTGGGTCTGTTGGGTTGGTTCTGTTTTTTAATATATGTATGTATTTTCTGTAACTTATGTTTTTATTGTATTTTTATGTATTGTTTTATGGTTTTAATTATTATTATTATTATTTCTTACATTATTATTATTATTATTATTATTATTATTATTATTATTATTATTATTTCTTACCTGCCTCTCCCTCTGGATCAATTTTAATTGCTCTGTGAGCCACCCTGCGTGCCATTTTTTGGCAGGACGGCAAGTGCAAATAAAATAACTAAATAAACCCATTCCAGTTCTTCCATGCAAACACTTTGTCTTCACATTAGTTAGTATTGGCCTGGTTCAGACAACACGCTAAACCATGCTGCTTAACCACAAAATGGTTAATGGAATGCATTCCCTTAACCATTTTGTGGTTAAGCAACATGGTTCAGCGTGTTGTCTGAACCAGGCCATTGTTTGTTTTATTTTGATACCACACCTTCAGTGGCACACTAGGGAGGAGCCCTCAGTGCAACCTATAGATTCAAATAAAATAAAATGATATAATAACAAGATAAAATTCAGAATGAAACTAACACTATCGCAACACAATACCATCACACAGAATAAAACCACCACACTATGAGGCAACTATAAGTTTGGAAGCCTAGGCTTGTCTTATAAGTTGTAGTCCTGCTCATAGATCTCCAGTACATGTAAACTGTCCCCTTCACCTCCACGACCATCACTACCATCACAAAAGAGATAACTTCCCTCCCCACTTCCTTGAAGTAAACTATGTAATTACCTCTCCATGTGACTGTAATTGGTGTTCTTCAAATCATAAAACAAAAGTCTTAATTCAGCTAAAACTAACTACTTTGAAGTCCCACTGATTATTTATGAGTGGTGAAATTCTCCCCTCCTGCCATCCCATTAGAAGCCCACATATTTGCTACCTCCCCAAAGGCACTGAGCAGTCATATGTGACTATATATGGCATCTCTTGAAGAACTAGATCATACACAGTGTTTAAAGGGACCAGAAAGATCAAGTCTAACACCTGCCCACAAACATTTATCATGTACCAATACCTGTATCCATTGTCCCATCACTAGATTAGCTCATGCTGTCTAGCCCATAGTGTGCAGTAATCAAGGCCAATTGTCATGTTGAAGGCCTGTCATGAGAAGCCACTACTTGGTGGCATATTCACACATAAGCTACAATGGGGAAACTATTTGTCATATGGATCAGTCATAAGCACACACTTCAAATATCCTCTGGCACTGTTATGGAAATTTCCTACAGATCAGGAGATATATGTGGCAAGCATGTGCCAGCACTTTCAAAGTCTCCTCACATAGGGGGCAGAAAATTAGATTCAGCTCTCAGAGGGCAGGCACTGTGCAGAAAGATGCCCACAAATGAAATATTTCCATATGACTTATTTTACTTTTATTAGCTGCCCTGTAGCAAATAGCATTCAGGGTGACGTGCAATAAAATACAAATAAAATCCATATACATCAGATAAGAAGCAGCAAATCAATCAATCACTTAAAACCAGCAGAGGTTAAAATAACAGGCAACACAACAACAACTTTAAAAAACACATACCACAAAGATGAAACTACTAACAAATGCAACATAACAGCAGAAATATACAGAGAATTAAAAATCCTGAGTGAATAAAAATGTATTTTTGCCTGGTACTGGAAAGATAATAAAGTAGGCACCAGGTGGGCCTCTCTGGGGAAGATATATTCCATAACTAGGCGCTGGGGAGAGATGCACTACTGGGGGCAGGGCGGCATCTAGCAGGCTACTACAAAAGAGCCACGAGCCATGCCACATGCTGCAAGTTAAAGCATACAGCCTGGGAAGTCATTGGGCAATCTGCTACTGAGAAAGTTTCACTCAACTCAGAAGACAAGTGCTAACAATTTATTTTGAGATACGGCTATAATGAAGAGTGGTTGTTTTGTCCTAATTGCAAAACAGTGTATCAGTAGAATAGTAGAGGGAGGAAGAAGCCACACATTAGATGCATAGAGTTAGTATGTAGGCATAGGGAAAATATACTGGGGGAGGGCATGCAGAGTATGGAGAATGAAAAAAAAATCTCTCTCCTTGGCCCCATCAAGCCCTCTTTAGCATCACCTTTAAAACTTTTACCTACAATCATGACAGCTAGAAACCGTACTGTTATTTAGGTAGTTCTAAAAAATGAAATTCCAACAACTGCATTGAATATACTGGACAATCTAACGTTGTGCAACTCCAAACAGTACACCAAGCCACTGCTCAAAACAGATGGATAGGAATTAAAGTCAAACTAGATTCAACAGAGAAAAACACAAATACACATTAAAATCAAACAACCAAGAGGTATGATAATAATGTTGAGACGCAAGCATGTCTGTCTCTGAGATTTTATTAACTTTCTGTATGATATCAAATGGAGTTAAACTCCAACTGTGAAATGTCTTTGCTATCTCAAAGAGGAACATTTTTTTTCTTTATACTAGTGCGTTATACAATTTATTGCTTTCATCTTTCTCGCATCTGCAGGATATTGAAAATGAAATGAAAACAGAAAAGGATTTTTAACATGAGGGGAACACCTGATCTACAAAGTTACTGAAACACCAAGCATGTGTGGTAATATACACACTCAGTTCTATGGAATTTGTTGGAAAGGAACCCCTCATATTTAATGCAACTAGCAAACAAATAAGCCTCTTCTCTCAGTAGGAAAGAACCACTGCTCTATTAGATTGCTAAGGAGTTCTGTTCTGACAATCCCTGTGTCTGGTGTCCTGCCCCAGTCAGAGACAAGGAAGGCAAATATGTTTTCATACAGTAGAACTTGAAATGTCACACCAGAATGAAAGTTGTGGAACAGACAGCAGAGAGGAAGCGATGTGGTGCTACATGAGGAGTGGTGTTCCAACAATGAAAGGCTGGTGTTTAAGTCTGCCAAACAACGTAATGACTCATCCAGGCAGAAAAATATTACCACCATGGGAAGACTTGGAACGTCTCAGTTTGAGAGTAATTAGGGACTAAACTACATTGGCATGCTTCAGTGATGAAATGAGAAAATAACCAATACCTCTGTCAAGTTCTGATTGGGGAATATTAAATGGATATGAGCTTCGGACATCTCTGACCACAAACTAGGAACTAGCAGAAATTTGCAAGAATCTCCTTCCCATACAAATATGGTATAATACACACACACAAAGGTGGAAATCCCCCCACTATAAAATAATTGCACTTGTTTATCATTACTACTGGACTCACATGTAGTTTATTCCCTAATAAGAATTTGACAGAGGATACAAGCCAGACTGCTCACTTGAGGGAATGGTATAAAAGGCAAAACTGAAGTACTTTGGCCACATAATGAGAAGACAGGATACCCTGGAGAAGAGGCTGATGCTAGGGAAAGTGGAAGGCAAAAGGAAGAGGGGCCGACCAAGGGCAAGATGGATGGATGATATTCTGGAGGTGACAGACTTGACCTTGGGGGAGCTAGGGGTGGCGACGGCCGACAGAAAGCTCTGGTGTGGGCTGGTCCATGAAGTCACGAAGAGTCGGAAACGACTGAACGAATAAACAACAACAAGCATGCCCAAATTGAAGAAAGGGACAAGACAGCAATTTAGGGCATAATCCTATGTATGTTTAGACAGAAACAACTCCTACAACTCCCAGCATACCCCAGATGGGAATTATAGGTGTTGTTTCTGTCTAAATATGTATAGGACTGCACCCTTAATTCTTTTTAACTATATGCTAAAAATGCATAAACTTCAATGAGCCTGGGTGGATTACTGCAACAGTTCTTGGCCATTAATCTATAAACAATATTACCAATGTTAATTTTATTCACTCTATTCAATGTATGTATTGTTAACCAATGTCAAAGGGCCTTTTTCTTTACTACTGTAAACTGGCATTGTAATTAAATTACATGACCTCCCCAGTGTCTGCCATTTAAGGTTCACCTTAAAGCTAGCTTGGTAAAGTGCACAATATACAGATCTACCAAATGGAGTCACACATCAATAGCCCTCTATTCTGTTCCAGTGACCAGGTCAGACCCTTGGTAAAACACTGTGTGAAAACTTTAGAAATTATAAAGTAAAAACTGTGTTCCTTACAACAGAATATTTTGAAACATAATCTGGCACTTCATATACAAAGATAGACAGACACCATAAACTACCACAATAGGAATGCAATTTCCTAATATGAACTAATATTTTAGGATAAATTATTTCTCTCCAAAGCATGTACAACCGACATTAGGCCAGGTTAATAAACTCTAATAGATGTAAAGGCTAATATGATATTCAGCTATTGACATAAACATAAATATAAATTTGAAAGAAAATAACCTACTTTAGTAAAACTACCTGTGCAATAAAAATTAATGAACTCCAAATGATTCTGCACATCTCTACCAAATTGCATTTTGAGGCTCACATCTTCAGGACATGCTGGGTGGTTTGATGCATTCCCACAATTCATCTTTCTGCTAAGCCGGTTTTAATTTAAATGCAATTAAAGGCTCAAAATGAACATTATGTATTAGATAAAGGCCTGAATCTGCAGACTATCATAAATATGATTTTCAGAAAAATTAATTACAAGCCATTAGGGTACAAGTCATCTTACTGCAAATGTTGAGTTAAACTGCAGAATTAGTTTATTCGTTCCATTAAATGTTAAATACTGATATTAAGCTCTGCTTCAATGTCAGTGGATCTGGGCAGTTTAAAGGAAAGAAAAATCTGTCTCAATATTCTGTGGAATTAAAGCACAACCCTAAGCACACTTCAACAAAAGTAAATCCCACTGAAAACAATAGGCACTACTTCAGAGTGAATTACTTGGATACAAAGACCCATATACCAATTTCCCCATGATCAATATAGGGTTGATCTTGTATTTCTGAAACAAGGCGCCCATGCTTTGAAGAAAGCCCTTTTCAAATTGTGATATGAAATGGAGGTCTATTCAAAGAAAATACATATGAATTCCACTGGGCATGCCCAAGCCACTAAGCACACCTAAAGTAGCTCTACAGATCAGGTTTTAAGTAAAAGAGGCACTCCAGGGTAGACAATGGAGGGCTATATGACAAGTAGTCTTGCTATAAGGCAGAGTCCTATGAAAGATGCAGTGTGTGACAGGGAGAATTTTAAAAGGTTTGTTATGTGATCCAGGGTCATCCAAAAAAATAGACATATCACATTTTTCTGGGGTTATTTATACAAATACTAGCCACACCGAATTTAGATAGACAAATATTTCTAAACAGAAATAAACCTTGAGAATAAATGCAACACTTCATGTTCCTATATTACATAGGATGTCCAGCTGGACATCAGGAAAAACTTCCTGACTGTTAGAGCAGTACGACAATGGAATCAGTTACCTAGGGAGGTTGTGGGCTCTCGCACACTAGAGGCATTCAAGAGGCAGCTGGACAAGCATTTGTCAGGGATGCTTTAGGGTGGATTCCTGCATTGAGCAGGGGGTTGGACTCGATGGCCTTGTAGGCCCCTTCCAACTCTGCTATTCTATGATTCTATCAGGCAGGATACAAAAGAGATATACCCTAGAATAGTGATACTCACATAGAATATAATGGGAGAATGAACGAACGTACTAAAGATTGATGAAACTTAACTAAGAGCTCAAGCTTGCAATTTTGACACTTGCTGTGAGCTGGAAATTCTGTGCACTCCAGGTATATAAAAAACAACACAGGAAAGAACTGTTATTTCTGTCTTTGAGCAATGTGACATTACTACTACAATTTTAACTTTTATGCGTGTGCTAGAGTGTGTCAAACTAATCTAAACCACTCCTATCAAATATATCTCCAAGCCTGGTAGAAATCCTTGGCATTTGACTGTGATTCAGGTTTCATTTAACATTGTTTGTTTTATACTTGTACAAGTAAGTATAACAGTCTTAATACCAGATGAAACTGCAATTGTGATTCATTTTACAGCATATTCTTTTGAAGCAGGCATTATGTTCTGCTGATACAAATGTATTAACAGAGCCTTGAGAGAGACAAAAGAGTTTTATTAAATTCACCTGTTCTCTATCTTGTTACCTACGTGTTCTTCATAGCTTATATAAAGCTACCATACTCTCCCAATTTAACCCCAGCGGACTTGGGGGGCGGGGGAGAGGTTGTGCGTTTTTACCCCCTGAAAACACAAAACAACTGCTCTTTCATCAAAATGGCATTATAATTAAACCCTTAAAAAGCAGCAGTATAATTTGGTGAAATACAGTCGTTATTCTCATAGAAACTATTTATAAAACATTACTACTAACTCAATGAAGCACAACAAAAATTCACGGTCAATTTGTTTTTTAAACATTTATTTAAAAAATGAATTTCACTTGTTTTGTAGTGACTTTTAAATTCAATAAGGCTGCAATTCTATACACACTTATTTGATAGTAAGTCATATTGAACTTAGCTGGCTTAGTTCTGAGTAGATATGTCTACTGTTGAGCTTCTTATACCCAGTAGGGTTGCCACCTTTTTCCTAAAACAGATTGCTTAAAGAATCTATTCAGAAGAGAACTATTTAACTGCTAGTGAGGCATTTCCCCCTCAAAGCTGGGTGCTCCAACTGAAGGCAGGCTAGAAGCCAAGTGGGTGTATGTCAGCAGATCTCTCTGGGTCAGGAGTGCATGCAATGGCAAACAGTTGAGTGGAGAGCTTGTGTAACAACTATCTCAGCTCAGCAAATCTAAGTTGAGCAATGAGCTCGACAAATGAAACACATACGCACGTCTACTTTGAAGTAAGGCTCACCGAATTCAATGGGGCTTACTCCCAACTAAGTGTACATAGAACTTCATCCTTAAACATGCAGCTGCCTCTAAACCTCAAGTCCCCAAGGGAGGGTAATCATTCTGATCTACCTTACCAGGTTGATGTAAGGATCATTGAAATAATGTACATAATCTGCATTATCGAAGTGTTCTGAGCTATATTTATTTATTTATTTATTTAAAATATTTATATCCCACCCTATATCACTAAGATCTCAGGGCAGCGTACAGATAAGAACATACAGTATATACATACAGTATATACTAAGCCTGCAATCCCAAAGACTGTTAGGAAGGAAGGAAGCTTAATTGAAGCCTGTGAGATTTATGTCCAAGTGAATATGCAGAGATCTGAGCTGGATGGGTTGGATCCAATGCTGGCTGTACACAAGCAGAATAAATAAAAGCTGCTAATGGAAAGGATTTACCCTCCCTGCTGAAAACTCCCATCCCATCCCCAAAATCTGTTTTTGATGGTTTGAGAGAACCTCTGGAGCAGATGTGAGAGGCAAGGACTGCAGGGGAGAGGAAAGCAAAGGAAAGGCCTGTTGCATAAGTGGAAGTCTGCTCCTGTGACTTAGGATTTCGCCCTGATAAAAATTGTCTAAGGAGGAATATCCATGCGTGATAAAACATTTATATTTCTCTCTAGGTCTTCGCCACCATTACATATTACACATTCACATACTAAAGTCGGATGTTTCCTCCCAAGGCTTTCATGTCAACTAAACATATGCATCTTATTTGGCAGGGCCCTGAAACAAACAAAGTGTGCTAATTACCTACACACTGTGGGTTTTCACATAAACGGCCTAACCGCAGGATGAGATACCGCTTCTTTATTCATACAATTCTAAATTCCCAAATATAGTGAATAAATATAGATGGCCAAAGAAGTCACATAATCTAATAAAATGGAAATGCAAACTTGCAATGAGCTGTCATCCAGACTTTGATATACAATCTATAGTACTCTTGCAAGCTTACTGCTGTTTGCCCATTAGAGCTGTGCTTTCCGAATAACAGTGTTACTAAACAGGTGCGAAAAAGTCAAACATTGCCAAGCTTGGCTGCCCATGAAGCTGTTGAAATCATGAGGTTTCCATTCAAAACAAGGTTTCTGTGACAGCAAGGGCATATATACTGAATATTTATAGGTACAATCATCTGAATGATAATGAGTATATTGTCCATTATCAACAATTAAATTGTTATAAAGTAAGCACAGATAAACAATTGAGTAGTGTTTAAATTTCATTTAATTATATTTATGTCTAGATACCAAAACTCAGAGCAAGTAACATGCACAGGGGGAAGGTAAGGCAGCATTGGCAACCAAATGCCCAATTAAAACAAAAAAGCCATCTACTGTTTTTTAAATGTTTAAACTCAGAGTTTAGTAAAACTCTTAGGCAAGGGATTTCCTAACTATGAAGTAGCCAAGCCAAGGGAATGTCTCTACACATCTTTGCATGCATGATATTAATAGGAGGGCACAAATTTACAAGAAGGAAGAAGTATTTAAGTTATGAAATATCAAAACCATTTAGAACTTTAATGAGTTCTAAATACCTGATGAAGCATCTATCCCAGCATGAACTTTCCTGTACAATACGTTCATCATCTAAGGCCCTCCTCCAGGTGGCAACAAGGGAGAGGGCCTTCTCGGAGGTGGCTCCCAATTATGGACTGATCTCCATGATGAGACCCTGGCACCAACATTGCTGTATTTCCAGCACTGTATTAAGACCTTCCTCTTCTCTCAGATATTTAGCAGCAAATGACGAGGTCTTGATTTTTCTTATTGTTGATTGTTCAACATTGTTTAGATGTATGTGCTTCTCTGTGTGTGCTATATGTTTGTACGTAAATATTTTTTATGCTATGTATAATGGATTTTTAAGGTTTTGAATCTTTGTAAAATACCCAGAGAGCTTTGGCTATTGGGCTGTATAGAAATGCAATAAATGAAATGAATGAATGAGAATGCCAATGGCTGAATATCATCAAGAAATAGGCCACTGTAATCTGGAAGTGACACAGTTTCCAAAATACTTTCAAGAGCAATTTCAACCAGAACACATGTCAGCCTTCCTCAACCTATTTTCTTCCAGATGGTTTGGACTACAGCTTCCAACATTCCTGAGCATTGGCCATGCTGATTGGGACTGATGGGAGATGCAATCCAAAATATCTGGAGGGCTCTACGTTGAGGAAGGCTAATTTATGAGGCTGATTCAAAAATGGACCAGGTAACTACGTATGCATCCAATAACTGCCTTCCCAAATGTGCTAAAGTTCTTCCTGCCTTACATAACTGGCTTGCATCCCCCGGCTCTAGCCTCATTCCCACCTAAACAACAGCAGTTACTATCTATGCCACAGGGATATCATGTATTAGACTGTGGGCGCGGGATAACTCTGTAAAACAGATTAAATGCGAGAACCAAAGCATGGTACTCATATAAGCCACTCTTTAATGTGTACAGAATTGTCAGATGGTAAGAGGAATGGAATTAAAGCAATCTGAATGATTAAAAGGTGGGATAACCATATCTCAATGGTAAGAGCAGATGCTTTGCATACAAAAGTTTTCGCATTCAAACCCTGGCACCTCTACTTAAAAAGACCAGGTATCAGGTGATATGAAAGACCTTTGAGTGAGACCTTGGAGAGCTGCTGCCAGCCAATACTGAAGTAAATGGACATATAGTTTAACCTCGTAGAAGGCAGGTACAGATTCAGGTACAGATTGTCCTACAGACTTGTGACACCAGACAAGCGACTTAGCCTTAACAATCAATCCTATATACGAGTATCCCCAAAACTGTTGTTCCTTATTCATAACTGTGACTCAGCTTTTGTCAAAAAATAAAAGTTGATGCCAAAATTTACCCAAAGCAAAATTAGGGTTTGGGGCACTCAAAATTAGGGGTTAAAATAAATGTGTACGCTAGCCCCACCCCTCCTCCTTTGCATTAGTAGCGCTCTACTCATGGAGGGCAATTTCTGAAGAGGAGAGCCTCCGGTATCTGTGGAGACTCTCCACGCAATTAAGAATACTGAGTAGGGCTCTTCTCAGTCGGAACATCTGAGAGATTTCAAGGCTAGTGAAATTTTTCAGAAGGGTTCTAGAAATCCGTAGGTTGTCACCAGATGGCCTAAAGCAATATGTGAAGTAAATCCAGAGGTTACTCCTCAAGTGAGAGTTTCAATAAGAGTAGTGATCCCTAATTAATAGAGGTGTGCATCTCATCAGATGAAGCATGGATACTGAACCAAAGCTTCTGAGGGTTTTGGACCTCCTCCCAAGTGGAGCAGTTTTTCCTGAAGTGATCTGAAGCGGTGGGCTGATCCTGAAGCTTCAGAGCAACTTCAGTGCTTTATGTTGTATGAGCAGCGCTGTCTCCACAGACTTGCAATGGGAGGAAATAAAAAATGGATACTCCAAAACAGCTGTAGAGAAGCCCACCCTGTCAAAGGCCACACCATTTCTGTAGCTCTAATCACTCCTTGCGTATTTAACAGGTTTACCAGTTTCCTGGGTCTCTGAACAACGTGGTAAAAGCAGCCCTATGTAAATACTACATTCTTTCTTGAACAGGATAGTCAATGAATATTTTTAACTGTCATGACTAACTCTATCCTTTTCTTGGAAATGCTCTATGATTTGATTTTTATTATTATAAGTTTTAATATAATAATAAAAATCAATAAAACAAAACAAAAAACCCACAAATAACCAAGTGCAATTACATACCTCAAAAGCCTCAGTTTCAAATATCACATTTTAAATAGAAAAGGAAGAAACAGAGAGAGGAGAAAATTATACATAAACTTCCATGAAAGCAGAACAAATATCCAAATATCTCCACTCATAAATGGCACCTGTATACTAATCTTTCAGATGTTGCTAGTGTTGGTAAGTCTTCAACCCATTGTGTTATTGGAAGTGAGCTTTTGTCTTTCCAGTATTGTAGTATCAGTCTTTTAGCAGACAAGAGTTTGTGAAAAATCCATTTACGCTGACCATGTGTTACATTCCAAGAAGCAGGTACTTAATTTAAGATAACACATACATCAGAAAATAGTAAAGAGCTTTCCAATACAAAGTTTGTGTCTGATGATTTCCTCCCAAAACAAGGTGACTATTGGGTATTTCCAGAACATATGAACAAAAGAAGTATTAACTGTATGACATCTCTAACAATTAGCCAACTTAGACAAACCTTTGTTAAAGAGACATTGTGGCCCGAAAGAAAAGGTTTTGCTGAATAAGGCATAACTGGAGGTCCATTGACATATCAGAAACCGATGCCAAAACAGCAATCGATTGATTAGCTAAATTAGGACATTCCATTCCTGTTGTAGACCCCATGTATCATATTTACTCACTGATAATAAGTATTTATAAACATGAATCTTGGGTCAATATGCCTGGTTGGCTTCTTTAAGTGTTTCCAATAGCAAAG
This sequence comes from Elgaria multicarinata webbii, assembly GCF_023053635.1. Lineage (NCBI taxonomy): Eukaryota > Metazoa > Chordata > Lepidosauria > Squamata > Anguidae > Elgaria > Elgaria multicarinata. The sequence goes on along the minus strand of NC_086172.1, from coordinate 141,905,437 downwards.
GAGACTCCAAGGCTCCAAGCCACAGGGCCAAATTTAGATTCTAACAAATGTTGCAATTACAAATACTGTCATTCAGCTGTTGCAGGCAATTCAAATTTATCTCACAAACCTGAAAACAATGAAAACTCATCATCAACACCCAATAATTGATCCAGGGTAAAAAATCATTCTGTCTATCCAGTTCTGCTACAAGAAACACACATTTCCTTTCCACTTTTTAAGTCTGGATTTCCACATAAAGTCAATTTAGAATGGGAAAATGGGTCAAACTGTAATTATAATGCCACACATCTCTTACCACCAAAATTGTTTAAGGAGCTCTGTACACCTTAATATCCTGAGAATCTAATGTTGTCTGTTTGGTAAGAGGCTCCAGACAGAATGATTCCAAAATTGACCAAAGTGTAAAATAAAATCTAAGCGGAAAAGACCAAAATTTTGTACAAGTCATTAGGTAAGTCCAATGGTTTGTAGCAAGATCCAGAAAGCTGAAACCACCATCTTTAATTGGAACTTGCATCCTTTTCAGGGATATTCTTGGTGGAGAGGAACTCCCCGCCCCCCCCAAAAAAATTTGCAAAGTAAAGTATTACATTTTTGAAAATATTTGCCAGGTATAAGTAAGGGAATTCCACATAAGGTCCTCCTCTGGGTGCCTACTTAGAAGGAAGCTCGGAGGATGGCAACAAGAGAGAGGGCCTTTTCAGTGATGGCCACCTGATTATGGAATGATCTCCCCGACAAGGCTCATCTGGCACCAACACTGTTATCTTTTCGATGCCAGGCCAAGACGTTTCTCTTCTCCCAGGCATTTAACAGCATATAGTTAAATAGTTGTTTTTAAATAAATATTGTCTGTTTTATGCTTTCTATGTTTTTAAATTTTGCATATTTGTTTTTAATGCTCACCATTTTTAAACTTTGTAAATCACCCAGAGAGCTTCAGCTATGGTGCGGTATATAAATGTAATAAATAATAACAACAATAACAACAACAATAATAATCCCTATGGTTATTCACTACATAGAGAATTACTAAAACACACAACATGCACCTGAATTAACTACTATTGCATACCAGAAATAACTACTATTGCATACTGGAAAGCACTACTCTCCAATAGGCCATTCAAGAGGAATATCAATCTCATTTTCTTTACTAGCATTATCCTGTGTGCACCAGTCGCTGGGGAACATGGGTGGGAGGGTGCTGTTGCACTGTGGCTGGTTGGCCACTGTGTGAACAGAGTGCTGGACTAGATGGACCCTTGGTCTGATCCAGCATGGCCCTTCTTATGTTCAAAGGCTATTTTTCCTATAGAATCATAGAATCATAGAATCATAGAATAGCAGAGTTGGAAGGGGCCTACAAGGCCATCGAGTCCAACCCCCTGCTCAATGCAGGAATCCACCCTAAAGCATCCCTGACAGATGGTTGTCCAGCTGCCTCTTGAATGCCTCTAGTGTGGGAGAGCCCACAACCTCCCTAGGTAGCTGATTCCACTGTCGCACTGCTCTAACAGTCAGGAAGTTTTTCCTGATGTCCAGCCGGAATCTGGCTTCCTTTAACTTGAGCCCGTTATTCCGTGTCCTGAACTCTGGGAGAATCGAGAAGAGATCCTGGCCCTCCTCTGTGTGACAACCTTTTAAGTATTTGAAGAGTGCTATCATGTCTCCCCTCAATCTTCTCTTCTCCAGGCTAAACATGCCCAGTTCTTTCAGTCTCTCTTCATAGGGCTTTGTTTCTAGACCTCTGATCATCCTCGTTGCCCTCTTCTGAACATTTTAATCTCCTATTCCATACTTGCATTAAATTGCCTACACATAACGCTCTATCTACTTTGTCTTTATACAAATAGTCCTATACGTATATACTGTTATACATACTCCTATACATACTAGCAACCCTATCAATTATTCTGTCACTTTCATAATTATGGTCAGCAATTTACATTCCACTTTAGAACATTTCAACTTCTTCACATAAATTATTTCAGCAATCTTTACAACAACCCTGTAAGGTAATTTACCATTATTCCATATCACACAGGGAGAAGGGGCTGAGACTGAACGATAGAGGCGTGCTTAAACCCATCTTTTTAATTCATGACAGAGAATGGCTTAAAATTACTTATAACAGAGCCTAAAATATACTAGGTATTATACATTAATAAAATACATGGGTCCCTGCCTACAGGTTCACAATCTAAAAATCAAGAGACAAAAAAAGAGGGACTAGGACAGAGGGGAAAACACGACACTTGTTGGGTGAGACTAAAAGGAAGCAGTAAAACCAATCTTATAGTAAATTTAATAATAAGAAAATAATCAAAGGAATCACATTCATCCATCTTCAAGAGGGAAGCACAAGAAAAAAAGAGGTGAGTTTTAAAAAATAGTTTCTTAAAAGAGGACAAAGAAGTCTGTCAAATATCTAAAAAGGTGGAGAGTTCTGTGCGTAGTGGGCTGCAAGACACAAAAAACATACAGAGAAGAAATAGCATAAAGTGGTGGAGGTTTAATATGAAAATTACTATTTGATGAACAGATGGACCATGAAGAAGAAATACAGAAAGATAAGAAAGGGTAAGACCATTAAGGAGCTTAAAAGTTAGAAGAAGTTTAAATGTAATACTGGCCAATACAGGAACGTGGTGAAGAAAAACATATAGCGGTGTAATATGATTAAAGCATGAAGAAAGAAAAATTAAACAAGCAGAAGATTTGAGATAAAAGATTTAAGCTGAGAGACAGGAAGTACGGTAAGCAAAATATTACAATAATCAAGAAAGGCAGAATGAGTTGAATAAGGGGTTTAGTAAAATCAGCTGATAAGAAAGGACAATTTAGAGAGAGAAAACTACCAGATCCTAGCTAGAGCAGTAATTTGAGCTGAGAAAGAGGAGGAAGGATCAAAGGTAATGCCCAAGCTCTTAACTTGCTGAAGAGACTGAAGAGTGATGTTGCCAACTGAGAAAAAGAAAGTGAAAAGCAAAAGGTTAGGGGGAAATACAATAAATTCCATCATATTGTGTTTGAAATAATGATCTGACAGCCAAGCAGAAATATCTGTAAGACAGCTGGAAATAATAGTAAGAATAAAGGAAGAGGCGGAGGAAAGAGAAAGGCAGAGCTGAAGATCGTTGGTGTAACTATGATACTGCAGGTCAAAAGAGAAAATCAAATTACTAAGAGGAAGAGTGAACGAGTAAAGAATGAAATGAAGGGGGCCAAGAACTGAGCCCTAGAGAATACCAATATAGAGAAGAAATTGAGAATAAAATGTCAGTAATGAAAACTTTAAAAAAATAATTCCTGAGCTAGGTGTGAAATCAAGGAAGGACAATACTACAAAACCCCCAAAATGAAAAGAACTAGAAGCAGGAAGTGGCCAACTGTGTCAAAAGCTGAGGAGAGATTAAGAAGAAGAACATACAGTTTATACAGAACACTCTCAGTAAAATACACAGGAAAAACCTGTCTTGAAAACGTGAAAATGGAATTGCAAATTGACAAATTGCTCAGGTGGTTTAGAGATTTAGAAAAGAACAAGAAATACAGTTGTTAAGTGGTCACTCGATTAGCAGGGCAGATGTTGGGTTTACTAAATAAATAAATAAAGGAAGATAAGCAATAAAAGAAGATAAGCTTCATGATATATATATATATATATATATCTTCATGAGAACCTGTTTCTCCTTTTTTTCTGGCCTTTGGGTTCAGAGCCAGACTGTCATTAAGCCTTATAACAAGATAATCTGGGACCCAATTGTGGGAAACTCAAAGGCTGGGAGCTTGACTCTGCATGGCCTCCCATCTGATTGCAGGCCAAAGGAGAGCGAGATTCCCTTTCAGCCATAATTGCAAGATAAGGTTTTGAGTCAAACCTCCAATTTGAGGCAATGTGGGAACGGGGCAGGAGGAAGTCTCTGCACGGGAGGGGGTTTCGGGAGTGTCACTCAAATGAAGATGTCAACTAAAACGGCTAGAACAGCAATGGCCTGTTTAGCTTAGCATTAAGTTACAGGATACAATGCCCTGTCAGGATAGACCATTAGAACATGAGCTCTAGCAGCCCCTCACCTATATTTAAGCAGATGCATAGGTTGGAAGCCTTTGTTGGGAACTTTGTCTTAATGACCTGAAACACTTTTTGGCTTGGACTGACTGTGAACGTTGGACTCTTCTCTGCTTCAAATCTCATACCATGAGCTGGTGCAGCAGCTGACAAGATTTTATTGGGAACGTCTTCTTTCTTTGCCTGGAATGCCTGGGACCTGTTTCTTGAACTAAGCAACGTGCCAATAGTAAATGCTTTTGCTAGCCAATTTATAGAGCGTTGTAACCATTAAGCTCTGGGTTTCTAAGAAGTTGGTCGGTGTAACCTGATCTACTACAATAAAAAAAATGTCACTGTTACTTGTGTTTCTGTACAAGCTTGCCAATGTGTAGCAGAAAGGCGGGTCCTGACACTCTAACACAGGAAAAAGAACAAATTAGCCTGAGAAAAGAGACAACTAAGGATGAGAAGTGGAACACAATAAATAGAAGAATATAGGAAAGAAGTATGAGACACTGCAGAACAAAAGGGAAGCAAAGGAAAGCAGCATATATTTTTAAAGTAGACAAAGAGATGGAAGAAGGAAAGGAAAGAATCTGTTACTGGAGGAGGAGGGGACAGATGATCTACATCACCCTAAAGGAGAAAGAGAGTAAAAAAAAGTGGAAAAAACATAATAGAAAGCAGGAAAGGTAGGAGAGAGAACTGGAATAATCCAGATTTCTGTAAGAAAGCAAGGAAAGAAAAAGAGAGAAAAGGGAGAAAAGTATCCTGTAATAGGTCTGCTTTGGGCATAAAAGACAGAGAATATAACACTAAATTAGAGCAATGACAGCAATCAGCTGCTTTGGAGGCCAGTTTATGGAAAGGCAGGTAGAAATTTTTTAAATAAATTAATCAAAGTGAATGTGCAGGAGAGGTGGAATTGTGAACATCATCATCAGCTAATAGAACGAAAGTACAAATAAGAAATGAATGCATTATAGAAAAGTGGCACAATGTACAACACAAGAAAGCAAAGAGGAACTGAAGAGTAGAAACCAACCTCAATCACAGTTGTCAGCACAAACTGAGTGAAACACTCTGGGCTGGACTACTAGATGGTAAATGGCAACTAACAAAGCATCCTCCTGCTGGTGGTGGAAGTCACTGATTTACAGCTCAGTCTCTCAAGCACTAGGCTACACTAGCTGTGTTTTCGGTTTAATAAATCATGTCTTGATATTCCAGCAATAACACTCATTTAAAAAAACACCAACTTTTATTTGCTGTGACCCATTATAACAATTACTTAAGCCTCTTGTATATCTAGTTGCTTTCTAAACACTTAATTTAACAAGCTGTTTTTATCCACAGGATTTTTGAATAAAACCAGTTAGGCTATGAACCAAGGTGAAATCATTCATCATCAATATCCATACAATTCCATCTCACTCCTGATCTCACGTATGTTACTTAATATTTGTATCGATATCCTGCATCCCCTTATTCCCTTCCATACTGACATCCAGTTGCTACTTCGTACTGTCTCTTAAACACTGTGTTCTTCACTTACTTTCTTTGTATCCCTTGTATCTATATAACGTTCTGCTTCTAATATTGGCCATGTTTCATTTATAGGTCTCTCACTCAGATTCATTTATCATTTCTTTTTTGCCTTCAGCTCTTAAACCTGCAATTTAAGAGTCCTAATTGTTTAACATCCATCTTACATAAACTTACCTCTAAACTTTTCCCAGGTTTACAAATGAATGAGCCATCACTTGACAAAAGACCACATAACCTAGGTGATCCATTATACAATGCACTGTATTTCAAATAGAAACAACTATTTGGTCTAAAATCAAATCTATCCAGTATTTTCTTAGAACCGCTTTGTACATTAGATGCATGAGTGCACCTGTGCTCTGCATTCCACAAATCCCTAAAACCTGCACACCAGGGGACCTACATGTCTTAGATAGGTATCTCTCCTCACATTGGTGAGATGTGCGGTTCCAAATGTGTGGGGTAGTAATTTATTTCTCCAGGGGGCAAAGATGTGTAAGTTGTTGTTTCTTTAATGCTATAAGGAAGTGGAAATGCAATTGCACTCATGCATCTACTCTCTGCCACTTGTAATATGAAAAGCAGCCCTTAGAGAAAACCTTACAATCAGTTACTGCAGGCAAATAAAGTTTAAATATGTAGGTGTACATTCTTAAGTTCTATAAAACACTTCTTTATTGAACATTGAAGATGTTTTCCAGCCTTGAATTCTCTATTCCATCCTTATGTATTTATGACTTTGTAACTTTTGCCTGTGAAATAATGTAATGGGGCAGTGGTGAGATAACAGATTCTCCTAGTCCAGATTGGCTACTAACTAGGTATTTTTTTGCCCCAAACAAGTATAGCTAGCTTGAGCTGGGTATGTTTCACCTATTCTGTTTTTCAACTTCTATAGGTTTCTCTGCTGTTGTGTGTTTTTGAGGCATACCATTTTGATGAAGCTAACTAATTAATTGATTTTATATAGACATTACCCTCATTGTGAACCTGGGCATGCACTGGATCTTGTTTTCAATGCATGAGTTCACTTGTGGCAATATAATAAAGTGCCACCGTGTACACAGTGGTTGTCTTTCATTACAGAATAATCTCAACCAATCCACATCTAACTTGTATTAGGAAAGAGGATTTCCATGCCATGAGTGCATTTGCTTAACTGCGCCACATTTTGATTTAAGCTCTTTATTTTAGGATCAGTATGTGGGCACAGGAGAAGTCTGGGCTAAACAGACAGGGTCCAGTTTCAATTCGCCTGTGAAGATGTTTGACCAATAATCTTGTTGGGCAAAGGCTAAAGATGATAGATGTACCCCAAAGAAGAAGAAGAAGAAGAAGAAGGAGGAGGAGGAGGAGGAGGAGGAGGAGGAGGAGGAGGAGGAGGAGGAGGAGGAGCAGGAGCAGCACACTAGGACTAAGGGTGTTTCAATATGGCGGGCTCCTAACACTATCAATCAGAAGGCATTGTGCAGCATTTCCATCTTTTTTCCCCTGAATGGATTTTCCGCAGTAAGAAGAAAGATGGAAGAAGCAGTGGGAACAACCAGAAGTGTTACAAATAGAATATAATTCTAAGAATGAGGCAAGACAACAGAAACCCAAAAGCTTGTCTGGAAGCACCTTACATATCGTGAGCTCTAGATATCACACCAGCAAGAAACAGATGGAACAGAGACTTTTCCAAGGAAATGTGAAAGCATGGTCTATTGACCTCTTAACTCTCCCAGGCATCCATAGATAGGGTGACCATATTTTGGAAACCAAAAAGGAGGACAACATGGTTGGCACCCAAAGGGGCGTGCTCACCAACATGTGCAGCCCCAGGGGGCGTGTCCAGCACCAACAGGGTGTGCTCACCCAAACATAGCCTTGCTCACATGTCTGATTTTACAGTACACAATTAAGACAAATATGTTCTACCTAACATATGAATGTCAAAATCACTGAAATAAAGAACAAGTGAGACATTCAGTGTATCTGAAATTAACTTCACTCACTCCGACTTTTGTAGCTTTTGCTGTACCTTGAAGCTTTTGCTATACTCTGTGTGATACATTCTCCCCTTCCCTCAAATATCTTTTCTGACTGTATCCTTACTCGTTGCAAGCTGCTGCTGCTGCTGCTAACGGGGTTTGCTACCAGCCAGCTGGATGGCTGGCTTTTTTATTTAAAAATTTCATTTTTAAAAAAAACTTGTGTACAACTGTCACAAGTTCCTCTACTCTACCATTAGGGTGGGTGTTGTGGGTGGTGGACACTACTTCACCCATTCACACTTCTCACTTATATACATTAGCTTCTCAACGCTTGTGCGTTGGCACCACTTCGCACATCCAGACTTTGAACACCTGTCTACTTCCTGCACAAACATGTGACTCTGAGACCCTCTTTCTAATGCCCTGCGTTGCATGCCAGCACTGTGGGGCAAAGTTACAACAGGTGTCTCTGTGTTGTCTGTGTCACCTCTGTTGTCTCTCTAAGTTATTGCAGCCAAAACAAAGCCTCCAGCCTTAAACAATCTCTCTCTCTCTCCCCCCCAAAGTCTCCTGACGGTCTAGCTGGGCTGCTCACTTGTAGATGGGGATATTGCTTATTGCAGCTTATTGCTTGGTCATGTCCAGTGTCTCTTACTTTAAAAACCTCCACCACCAGCTGCCTCCACCTCCGCACAACCGCTCAACTCTGGGTGACAAGTCAGCCTCTCAGAGCCAAGTTACAGGTGCATCTGAGTTGCCTTCAACCTCTCTCTGCCTTATGCCAGCCAACCAACATCTCCAGCCTCAAACACTCCCCCACCCCTCTCTCTACCAAAGTCTCCCAACAGTCCAGCCAGGCTGTGCACTTGTACACTGTGGCCGGGGGTAGGGTGACAGCTTATAGCTCGGTCGCATCCGGTGACTCTTGTTTTCTAAAAAACTCCACTGCCACCCGCCACTGCCTGCACCAACACTGGACTGAGACACTCTTAAAAAGGCGTTGTGTGACATCAGCCTCTCAGGGCTCAGCTACAGCCATCTTTGAGTTGTGTCTTCAGTCTAACTCTGTCTCTAAGAGATATGCTAGCCAGCCAAAGCAGCAAATCTATTTTTCTCTGACACTTCTCCCAGGCAGTTAACAACATATGCTGAGTTTTTAACTGACCCCAGAATAGCTGTTTTAAATGGATGTTGCTGTTTTTATGCTTTTAAATTTTTGTATTTTTGTTTTTAATGTTCATTGTTTTCAACTTTTGTAAAATGCCCAGAGAGCTTCGGCTATGGGGCGGTATATAAATGTAATAAATAAATAAATGTCCTGTGTTGCATGCCAACAGTGCAGACAAAGCCTAGCTCACAAGTGAACAAAGTGAAGTGTAGGAGAAGGGGCAGCGAAACAAAGCAACAACATGCCAGTTCCAACATCTGCAGCAATAGGGCATCCACAAATATGAGAGCCTCTCTCTCAACTGGCACCTCTCTGTTAGTTGTGAGAGTTTTTTTCTAAGGATGACCCTTCTTTGCCCATGATGTGGAACTTTGAGAAAAAGGCCTCTGGACTATTTTGATTTGCCTTGTGGGCTGCTTTGACTGACCTCTCCTTTCCCACACTTTGATTTATGGACGCCTCACCTCTGCTGAGCTCCAGGTACCCGACTGCCCACCAAATCTGCAACAGGAAAGGTGCCTGCTTGCCCAGCATTTCTTAGCTAAAAACTGGAGATCGCCTTGATGCCAAGGGCTGGAACTGTTTAAGGTGCAAGACCCCAAAGAGGAGGTTTGACAAATGCAGGTTGCTTACCTGTAACTGTAGTTCTTCGAGTGGTCATCTATGCATTCACACATATGGGCTTTGCGCCTGCGCAGAGACCAGACCGGAACCTTCTCTAGCTGAGTGGAACGTTTTTGGCGGGAACCCCTCCCCCCACGCTACCGCGCATGTCCATGGGGTTCCCGCCCTTACCTCAGTTTACAGGAGTCCGACGTTGTGCCCCCATAAACATGAGTGTAAATAAAGTAAAGTACATTCCACAATAAAACAGTGTCATTTGTAAGTCTCACACCACCAAGTGGGGATGGTGGGTGGGTTGTGTGAATGCATAGATGACCACTCGAAGAACTACAGTTACAGGTAAGCAACCTGCATTTCTTCTTCGTGGTCTCTATGCATCACACATATGGGCGAATAGCGAGCTGACATACCTTTGGAGGTGGGTTGGTGCATCATCTGAAGATCTCTGAAAGCACTGTCCTCCCAAATGAGCAGTCCTGCCTCGCACGGGTGTCCAAACTGTAGTGCTTGACAAACGTGGATGGAGTGGACCACGTTGCGGCTCTACAGACTTCTGCCAGTGGGACACCTCTGGTGAAGGCCACCGATGTTGAGACAGCTCTGGTGGAATGAGCTGTCACCGGTTTCACTAACTCTAATTTAGAAATAGAGTAGGCCAATTCAATTGTCTCCACTATCCAACGTGACAGTCGTTGGCAGGAGACAGGGAGTCCCTTAGAAGGCTCTCCATAACAAATAAACAATTGCTTTGATTTTCTGAAAGTCTCTGTCCTGTTTTTGTAAAAAGCAAGAGCCCTTCTTACATCCAGAGTATGCAAAGAAGACTCAAGAGGTGTAGTTGGATTAGGAAAGAAAGCAGGTAAAGTAATATGTTGGGACAGATGAAAAGTTGACACTACCTTAGGTAGGAAGGCTGGGTCTGTGCGTAGCACAACCTTATCCTTATGAAAGATAGTGTATGGGACATCTATCCTAAGAGCTTTAAGCTCACTTGCCCGTCTTGCCGATGTGATGGCTACTAAAAAGACAGTCTTTAAAGTAAGCAGCCTAAGGTCTGTCGAAGCCATGGGCTCGAAGGGCTTGCGTGTCAATGCTTGCAGCACAACTGACAGGCTCCAAGGCGGCACGATAGTCTTCACAGTCGGTATCGTGTTCTTCAGACCTTTCAGAAATTTCTTGGTTGTTGGATGGGTAAAAGGTGTAAAACCATCCACACCCCGGTGAAAAGATGTAATCGCAGCAAGGTGAACCCTGATGGATGCGAGCTTAAGTCCCTGCTGGAAAAGTGTCAATAAATAATTAAGGATGAAGGGTAAGTGGCAAGATTCTGGTGTTTGATCTTGTACTGAAGCAAAGTTCCGAAATCTTTGCCACTTTGCTGCATAAGTTTTCCTAGTGGAAGGCTTTAGTGCTGCCAATATAATGTGATCCACAGTCAAAGTTCTAGTTGCAGAGGAGGAGTTGTTGTTATCCTCCATGCAGTCATCTTGAGGGTCGACAGATCTGCGTGCCGAACCCTGCCCTGGTGTCGAGACAGTAGCTTCGGTGTCGACGGGAGCCTGATGTAATCCCCTCTCGATAACCGAAGAGCGTGTGAGAACCACGTCTGTCGAGGCCACCACGGCGTGATCAGGATGCAATCGGAGTTGTCCATCTGGATCTTGGCTATCACTCTTGTCAACAGTGGAAAGGGAGGAAACATGTACAGGAGATTTCCTCTCCAAGTTCTGGTGAAAGCGTCTCCTAGAGAGCGCTTTCCTCTTCCTGCCCTGCTGCAAAACTTGGCGCAGACTGCGTTGTCCTCGGTAGCGAAGACATCGACAACAGGGCGGCCCCAGTACCGAAAAAGGCTTTCCCGCACTTCGACGTCGAGCTCCCACTCGTGGTCGACATGGAAGGATCTGCTGAGAGAGTCCGCAAAGACGTTCTCCTTGCCGGCTACATGGATCACAGTCAGGTAAGTCCTTCTCTTTATGCACCAGTTCCATATCCTGAGTGCAGAACGGTTCAGGGGGTGTGATCTTGTTCCACCCTGCCTGTTGATGTATGCCACTACAGTAGTATTGTCTGTCGCGATCAAGACATTCTTGCCCTCGATCATCTGTGCAAATGCTTTTACTGCATTTTCTACTGCCAGGAGTTCGAGATGGTTGATGTGATGCTCCCTCTGTGATCGAGGCCAACGACCCTGAGAGGTTAAGGAGCTGCAATGGGCTCCCCATCCTTCTAAGGATGCATCCGTCGTGATCGTTACCGAAGGCGCCTGTTGTTGGAATGGAACGCCTTCGAGAAGAGTCGACATCGAGAACCACCATTTCAGCGATGCCCTGACTTGCTTCGGTAACGAAAGGTAAGTTCGTCGAGCATTGAGCCTGAGATCGAAAGTTCTTAAAAACCAGGCCTGCAATACCCTCATTCTGAGTCTTGCAAACCTGATGACTGCCGTAGTGGCTGCCATCAGGCCTAATAGTCTCTGGACTGTCCAAGCCGATACTTTCCGCCGGCTCTCGATGTCGATGGCTAACTGCTGCAAGGTGTTTGCCCTGGTTGAAGGTAAGTATGCTCTCCCGTCTCGAGAGGATAGGGTTACCCCTATGAAGTCCAATCTCTGCTGTGGAGTCAAAATGGACTTTTCGTGGTTGACCCACAGCCCCAACGAGTCCAACAGGTTGAGGGTGGTTAGTATATCCGACTGGAGCGCCTCGCTGCTGTCCGCTACGAGAAGCCAATCGTCCAGGTACGGATAAACACAAATGCCTTTCTGCCTTAGGTGGGCGCATACCACCGCCATGACCTTCGTGAAGACTCTCGGTGCCGTGGCCAACCCGAACGGAAGAACGGTGAACTGGTACTGGGATGCACCGATCGAAAACCGCAGGTAAGCTTGATGCGACTTCCTGATGGAAATGTGGAAGTACGCATCCTTCAGATCCACCACTGCGAACCAAACTCCTTCTTGTAGAAGCTGCAAAATTGAAGTAACCGTTGTCATACGGAACTTCTTCGGGATGATGAACTTGTTCAGTTGTCTTAAGTCCATGATCGGTCGAAGACCTCCATCTTTCTTCGGGATCGTGAAGTAACGGGAGAAAAAACCTTGGTTGATTTCCTCTGTAGGTACGGGAGAGATGGCTCCTTTCGATAGCAAGGTCTGTACCTCGAGTAGTAGAGGAGGGGATGGAGTCGTTACTTTCACGCCGGAAAAAGGAGGAAGGGCATCGAGCTCGATGGCATAGCCCGAATTGATGATAGTGAGCACCCAGGAGTCCGATGTTATTGACTCCCATTGATGGTAATGGGGTGCTAGGCGGTTCGCAAAAGGGGGTGGATCTGGAGCCGAGGAGTCAAACCCGCTGCTTCTTAGAGAAGTCGGGCTGACGTTTTTCCTGTTGGAAACGGCTCTGATAAGGCCGTTTCCTTTGAAGTTGTTGCTGCTGCTGCCTTGGTTGCTGGTATTGGGGCCGTTGTTGTTGTGGAAGAGGTCTTATCCATCTTCTCTGTCGGTATTGAGTCTGTGGAGGAGGAGCAGTAAACCCCATCTTTTTAGCTGTTGTTCTCGCCTTGTAGATAGAGTCCAGCGTCTCGTCGGTCTTTGTATTAAATAGACCTTCGCCATCGAATGGCATGCTCTCTATCCTCCATTTCGTTTCTTGAGTAAGATTGGCTGATCTGAGCCAAGCGTGCCTCCTCAAAGAAATGGCCCCCATCATCGACTTTGAGTGGCAATCCACCTGGTGTCGAGCGGTAGACAATTGCTGCCTTGCTATGGCTGTCGCTTCATTCTGAAATACTCTCGTGAGCTCCTTCTTATCCTCCGGAAGATGTTCGCATAGAGAACCCATCTTTTCCCAAAGGAAAATCTGATATCTCGCCATAGTTGCCTCGTACGCCGATGCTCTGATGCCCAAAGATGAGGACGAGTAAACTCTCCTGCCAGTTTGGTCCAATTTTCTCCCCTCTCTGTCGACAGGTGCAGAATGAGTCTTTTGTGACTGTCCCTGTGCCGATTCCACTACAATTGAATTCGGCTTAGGATGCTGAAGCAAAAATTGTGCATCCTCTTCCTTAACTTTATAGAGTGTCTCCAATCTCTTTGATGTTGCCTGTGTCACTGCCGGGGTTTTCCATGACAGTTGAGCCGTTTGTTTCAAGGCTTGAGGAACAGGAATGGCCAAACGTTGGTTCGTTGTCGACTGAAACACATCATAAATTGGGTCGACTACCGATTCATCTGTTTCCTGTATGTCAAGTCCCAATGCTTTGGACATCCTAAGCATATGGTCCGAAAAACGTACCATATCGTCCGAAGGCGAGGATGGATCGGCATCTTCGATTGCATCGTCTGGTGAAGGAGCAGCTGGGGCAACTGAATGTTGAGATTCAGAATCAGAAGGATAGCTATCCTCTGGTGATGATAACGTCACCACTTGCAGACCATGTTGTTCGTCTTGCGGCAGCACAGTAACGGATGCAGCAGATGGTATTGCTTGCTGTGCACGGTGTCGAGGCGTCGATACCGTCGACATTAACTGAGCGGATGGAGAAGGCAGAGGCAACTGGCAGACTCTTGTTGTTGGAGGAGGTTGTGCATAATAACCTTCCTGCTGGTAGTAACCTTGATCCCCTTGAAAATATTGTTGAGGACGGTATCTTTCCCAGTCATAATATCTAGACTGGGAATCAGAGTACTGCGATGCCCTGTCCCAATCTGTTCTTGAGGTCCGTCTCGGGGAAGGCTGTACGAGTTCTTGCGGCCTCATAGGTTGCCGAGCGGACGTTACCGACACTGAATCCCGAATTTCACCCTCTGATAAACTTGGAGGACATGTCGGTACCGTGGCCGTCGGTACTGACATAGATCTTGGTACCGAAGGTGACCTCGGTATCGAAGTGGTCGGTACAGCAGGAGGCGTGGAATGGCTCTTGGCCGATTCCCGATGTCGAGGTGACGGTACGGTGGATTTCTCCACATCCCTCTTTTTCTTCTTCTTCTTTTTCTTCTCCGGCTCAGAAGAAGATATCAGAGTTCTGGCTGTTTTAGGGATTGTCTTAGCCATAGAACTCGATAAAGACCGACCAGGCGTGAGGGGTATCTCAGCCCTATTTGCTCTGGTCTGCACTTCAGTGCTATGGTCTGACGGTTTCTCCGCAACAGTCTTTGTAACTGCCGTTTTACGGGCAACAGACTTATGAACCGCCGTTCTTTCCATCGAAGGGGCCTCTGTGGCCTTGAGAGCCTTCTCCCAAAGTACGGAGCGGAGTCGGTCTGCTCGATGTTTTCTGGTTTGTTTGGTAAAAGACATACAATGGTGGCAGGTCTCTACCACATGTCCCTCTCCCAAACAGATAATGCACAAAGAATGGCCGTCAGACGGAGGGAGCTTAGCTCCGCACTTGACGCACTTTCTAAATGGTGCTTTGATTGCCATAAAGGCCTCACACGACCGAAGTCGCTGAGGAGAAATCTAACTACAAAAATCTTTTTTTTTTTTTTTTTTTTTTATATAGATAAAGAGAGAAAAAGGACGAAAAAGAAGAAAGCTGAAGAAAAGGTAAGCTAGAAAAGTATTTTAAATAGATCAACAGAGAAAACGCTAGAGGTAAAGTTTTTCGGTCTAGGCACAACGGCGGACGACGAAGAACTGAGGTAAGGGCGGGAACCCCATGGACATGCGCGGTAGCGTGGGGGGAGGGGTTCCCGCCAAAAACGTTCCACTCAGCTAGAGAAGGTTCCGGTCTGGTCTCTGCGCAGGCGCAAAGCCCATATGTGTGATGCATAGAGACCACGAAGAAGAACCTGAGTTTGAAAGATATAGCTCCAGCGTTGTTGTTTTTAAACAATAATTTTAAAACCTTGAACTTTTTTTGGGGGGGAATCCTAAAAATCAATGGATGAATGGATCTTCTTCAAACGTGGCATGGCTAAATCCCTGAAGTGCTATCGTGGTGCCAACTTTCAGCTCTTTACCTTTAAAAATGACATTAAAAAAATAGTTCTAAGAGCTTGAACTTAAAAAAAAAATCTTAACATTTAATGGATGAACAGATCTGCTTCAAACATGGCATGGCTAAAGTTCTCCTTAACAGCAATCATGGTGCCAAATTTCATCTCTTTAGCTTTAAAAATAACAGCTCTTAGATTTTTTTTAAAAAAACCCTCAAATTTTATAAAAAAAATCCCAATAATAAACAAATGAAAGGATCTACTTCGATTCCTACAAGCTATCATCGTGCCAAGTTTCATCTCTTTATGTTTAAAAATGGTGGAGATATAAGCATTTTCATTAATTCCCATTAAAGTAGAGCTGCCCTTTGGGTGGGGAGGATGGGAAAAATCTGGATTTTCCTTCAAATTTCATAATTCCTCCCCTCCCAGATATGTTACCCAAAATCCTGACAAATCTGAGTTTTTCCTGTCATATGGCCACCCTACCCACAGACTACTAAAAGGTTCATTCAAATAAGTTTTCTGAGGCGTTTACAGTGTAGGCATGCCTGGATTCAATTAAGTTACATTCTCTCTGGAATGGTAGGAGTAAAAGGGACTGAGAACATAGGAAAACCAAGGACAGGATATCAGTATTCTGCCACAATGGTAGTTAATTTCCCTCCAGTTCTACCAGTTTCTGACTTCATATCCCACCAAATTAAACATGGGCACTTGGTATTCATTAAGTGATGCTTGATAACGAGATCTCTACAAATGCTAAGCTCTGCACTGGTATTATAATTAATAACTATATAAAATTAATACTAGTTCACCAATGGCAATATTCAAAGAAATTCCTGATTACAATGTGTTACAACCCCCCCTCCCCAACATTTTATAAAGAGCGTGAAAAATAAAGTAAAGGCAGTGGACATATGAACAATCATCACTAAAGGACAAAAATTATATGAAACCAAAACACTGTGCAGCTAAGAGACTACGATGACATTACCCTATAACTCTGTTTCTCTGTTATTACAAAATGACAATATTGTTTTTAGTCAATTTCTCTTAACCAGATTGACAGAATTACAGGTTGACATTACTGTGAAATTTTATGATGTATCATGTTAACTGTGCCAGTTTGATTAGCCTTGATTGACAGCTAGTACCTGCATAGCAAGTTAAATATCTCAGAAAAAACACAGTGCATGTATCTCTGGCATTAATATCAACATACTGATAACTGCAAGTAACAAAAAAGTAGCTATGAAAAGGCAGCACATGGGAAAAAAGATACATCTATTTTAGCACCCATTTATATTTCTAGTAATATGCTCTATATTCCATAAGCAGTTGAACATATAATCATAGAACAGTGAAACAGCATACAAATAGAGATATTTATTCTATAGAAATGGCGTCCCAATATACTATGCTACCACATTGTGATATTATAACTTTCTTAAAAGCAATTCAGCCATCTCAATATGAACAATCACTGTATCAGAGCCATCGTGTTCAAAACGCTGCCCATCTATCACCTGAACAGAACAAGAATGCTTAGCAAACTAAGCAGAGATTTGGCATTTTGTTGCTCTGGATCCCTGTATGGAATTCGAATTAATTACGAAATGGACTAGTTTGTTGTCTATGAACTCTGTATGCTAGAACAGAATTCACAGTATACAAAATATTTGTATACTGGCAGACATGAGGTACAATCTGCACCTAAGGGGTTGCAAATATCTAACAGACATTTTTATTTTTAACACTGTGAACAGCAGACCTGTTCTGATCTCATAATTAACTTTGCAAACTCCCCTGCATTCTAAAAGCAGTTCCCTGTTTGTTGTGGAGACTGCTGTTTGAGAAGGTCTAAACCCCCCTCCCCTTAATATTAACATTATAGTGACTATTTACAAATCTGGTTCTTTGACTGACTTGTAAAGGAATAATGAACTTCAAAAACAACTGGTTAAGAATGTGGAAGACACACTGTCACATTCAGTTAGACTTTACTAGGTAGTTTCAATATCCTAAAAAGCAGGAAATTAACAAAACAATAAGCTACTATTTCCAATTTATGTACTTGACTATGGAACTGTGACTCTAATTTTCTCAATCAAATTTACAGCACCATTTCTTTTAAAAAAATTATAAACAGGTACAAAATCTACTCTGGTTCTTCGAAATCTGTTATTTGGCACAGCAATATTTATAATATGTAATTATTTGAACCCATCCTGACTGTCATTATTGATCTTTGTGTCTCCTTTTAAGAAGAGCACATGGCTTAGTATTGTACATTAGGATGAAGTGGTGGAAGCAACAACGTAACCAGACTGACATTTATTTATTTATTTATTTATTTATTACATTTCTATACCGCCCAATAGCCGGAGCTCTCTGGGCGGTTCACAAAAAGGAACGTAAGAACATAAGACATAAGAACATAAGAAGGGACATAGGCCATGGCTAGACCAGGCCTATATCCCGGGATTGTCCAGAGAACATCACTGTGCATGCAAATGACACACAGGGGATCCCGAGAGCAGGCAGGGACAACCCCTCCATTTGCCTGGTATAATCCTTAAGTCTAGCTAAGGCCATACTGGATTAGACCAAGGGTCCATCTAGTCCAGCACTCTGTTCACACAGTGGCAAACCAGCTGTCAACTAAAAGCCCACAAGCAGGACATGAGTGCAACAGCATCCTCCAGTCCATGTTCCCCAGCAACTGGTGTACATAGGCATACTGCCTCTGATAGTGGAGGTAGCACATAGCCATCAGGACTTGTAGCCATTGATAGCCTTCTCCTCCAAGAATTGATCTAACCCCCTTTAAAGCTACCCAAATTGGTGGCCACAGAGCTCAAATGCATCCTGTATTGGAGAACTCCCTTCTGGGCTAGGTCCATTGTGTTTTGGCTCCAAATGCTCAGTGACGTTCCCCCCCCCCCAATGCCACTTCCTATTTAATTTTGTCACTTTTTCTTTTCCAGTGGATTTGACATTTTTGAAAAGTGTTAATTGCAGAAAGCTGCCTGTTATCTAGAGGGAAGACCTTTTATTTATTTATTTATTTAGGTTAGTCTTCCCCACTTTCATGACATAATGGTTTATAACAACATGAATCTATTGCCAAGGGTGGTTTGGTCTAGTCAGTCACCCATGCCCATTCTATCTTATCCCACAAGGAGACAGTGGTCCTGGATGAATAAACTTGTAGACCGCTGGGAATTGATATTCCTTCATCTATAAAGCCCTTTGGATGCACTTCCTCATCTGGCCATGACATCTTTAAAAGGCTTCTTTCCCAGCGAGAGATAGGGAGCATTTCCCCAGCCTTCTAAGCTGTTTCTGAATATAACATATGGAAGAATTTGCTTCGGCATTATTTCTATACCTAAGGAAGTGAGAATGTCATGATGATGAAATACAGATTAACTTCCAAAAAAGCTGCTGAGAAAGTGGCCTCTCTTGCACTTGAGGTTCACAAATAATATTAGAGAGCAATTACAAGAAATCGGAGTCTGGTGATTTTCTTTCCTGAATAAGGAATCAGAAAAAAAATGTACTGTATATTGGGGCCTAATTCATTTGGGGAATTATAAAACATTATTTAAAAGCTTATTGTACATGGCTTTGTAATTTTCCTAATGTCATCGTTATTGTAAATATGTTATATATCTCCATTATATTTAAAGGGCATAGTCTGCTTTTGTAATCAAATCTAAAATTGTTATGTTCCCATAGCTGCATAGATACCAATACATACTCTAGGTATAGAGGATGAAATCCAATATGACCTCTCAGAGGGACTTTCTTCTCTTCATGCCTCTGAGTGGCCCGTTCTTCCCCACAATCTCCTCCAGAGCATCGCCCAACCCTCTGGAACAGATTTTGAGGTTGCCTCAGATGAGGCATGGGGGAATTGCCCCCTACCTATTCTGCTTATGGAAGCCATTCTGATGGCAGGACGGGTTAATAAGAAACCACCCAGATGTTTCTGATTATCTTCAGGCTTCTTTTCCCTCCTCCTGAAACACTTTACTGGCTTTATTAGGAGAGATACCATTGGGAAGGTCAAAGGGAGGGTTTGTGATAGAAGAACGATAGAAGAATAATTCACAAGATGATTTGGCTGATAACTGAGGCTTCAGTGCCTTTGTGGCAACAATCAAAAACCTAACCACATCCTTATTAACAAGACTAGCAAACAAGTCAAGTGAACAAAAGGTTTGCCAACTAGATACATGTAACCAGCTCACATATACTGGGGTTGAACTTCAAGTCTAAAGCACTGAAGGAGCCAGGAATGTTGCCAAGTATCATATTTTGAGGTTCATAAGGCCTGCTTCAAAAATGAAGCAAGTATTTTGACTCCAAAATACTTTTCCAGCACAGGACTTAACCCGAACAGAAAAAGAATTTCTCTCTTATTCTCACAATCCATGAGCCTTTTCCCTCTCACCCAACAACCCACTTAAACTGCTTCCTGCCACTCCAGCTTACCCTGCAGGTGCCCTGCAGGAAGCCGTGATGACAAGTTGGAGGAAGGAAAGGAGGGATGTATCTCTCCTCACTCCCAGCTGCAAGGCTCAAGTAGCCCATAGGAAATATTCTTTTCCTCAAGGCCTACTGCAATGTCAGTAACTATTCGTTCCTTCCGCTTCCTACAGATACATCTCACTGGGTTTTTAATGTTCAGTTGAAGGTTCAGTTGGGAAATTCCTGCTGGAATACAACTCTATGCAGTGGTACATACTGAGAAATCCATTCTAAATAGTCCCATTTTGGAATTTTCTTCCATTTATACTTCCACATCTGCAATGAACTTAGATTCTAAGAACATTCGTCTTATGTCATAGAATCTTCCAAATTTAAAAGATAGCAGAATTCTTCATGCTCTTGAAGGAGCAGCCATATAAACAGAATTTTGATCATTCTTTTTAGAAGAGATGTGAAAACAGACACATTTCAGGTGACTCTTCTGACTTTGTATTTGGTTCATAAAGCCATTTGAACTACTATCCTTTTGGTATACTTGGCCTGAGTTGCTCTGTATTTGTTAATCATAATGTAAAACATTTGCTCCCTAAGATATAACCAAAGGAATCAGTTCCTGGAAACAATTTCTGTCTATAAAAGTTTGCCATTTGGATATACTCAACTAAAAATTATGACTAGATAATCATTGTCTACATCTTGGGGATTTTCCAAAATCCTGTCACTTCCAGATCATGCATATGAAAAAAGAAATCTCCTCTTAATCATTATACCCATTTGATATTTTTGGAAGGCAGGTTTCTGATTTTTGCCAAGATTAGAGGAATCCTGTCCAAACTAAGTATATTTATTTCCATAAATTTATTCCATCTCATCAGGAAGTATATAGACAAAAGTGCAATTAAATCTCCCTGAGAATTTTTTTCTTCTTGAGGGAAAAATCATCAGTGAGCATTTTTAAACTAGGAGACAATATTTTCACTAAAACAAGCAACATTCTGAAGTGCTAAGGTACAAAAATAAAGAAGGATAGATCATAGCTCAAAGTAAAAAAAAGAACAGAACAGAAACTATGATCTGCACATAGTTTTAATCTATAAATATGTGTTTATGCATTATGGAAGCACAGGTTATATACAAAATGTCTTGGGAGATATTTCCCAAAAATACATTTAGGTAATAGGCGAATACTATTTTCAGTAATAAAGTAATATCAAATTTTATGTATAGCTCTATCAAATTTATTGCAATTCGTACATTAAATCATAACAGTAAGCTTACATGCAAAGTTTTATCAGAATAATTGCAGCCAACCAATTTCATTGATTGGAATAACTGTACAATGAATGTTTCATAGTACATAGGTACTATGTTCCAATTTATTTGGTGATGAAGCATGACAACTGTGATCTTCACACTTTATAGCAGAAGACAATTTTTCAACAGGTGTGGCAAAATTATTTTACTATCAGGCATCCTCCACGTGGCATTTGCTTGAGTGCTTCTTGGTCCTAACCTTTACAATCCTGATAATGACATAATGCAGAACAAGCAGAACAATCTGAAAATTAATATTAGTTTTGTGGGTGCAATAAACAATTATTGAATGCATAGAAGCATTGTTTTGAGATTGGGACACAGGGGATGTTCCACAATCTAGGAAACACTTTCAGTATGTGCAAGGGATAGAGCTTGTGATTATTATTTTTTACTCTTTTTCTTATTAGAAAGCCTGCCCTCCGATAGCTCATGCTGCATCACAAATCGTCCTTGGAATTATCCTAAATTTCAAAATCAACTTGGATTTGGGTTTGCTATTAATTTTTTTAAAAAAAGGCCACAGTTCCACTAGACTGTTTTCTGGGCTTTAACTTAGACAAATAACACTATTTCTATCTTTGTATAAAGCAATCTTAAATACGAATGGATGATGTCCGAAAAGGTTACAATCAGTAGAACAACTTCAAAACAAGTGACAATGATTTCTGCCTACAAAAAGAAATGACTTGATATTTTAAAAATTCTCGTAATTCTTTTTTACTCAATGACTATTTCCAGAATAATATTAAAGCAGTTCCTTCATTTTGTTAAACTCATAAAGCCATTTGGAACATGGCATACGTCTTCCCATTTTCCCACAATAGAATCCTTATTTCTTCCTAGCTGCAGCCTAATATACCAATAGACTAGTTAAAATACAATTAGTCCAATTTCACATTTCCAAGCAGCCGAAAAATTTCATGTTATTTCAGTCACAGTGGATGGATGCCAAGTTCATTGGAAACAACCCTGCTGATTTATCTAGTCCATTTTAATACTTTAGAAATACTGTTAAAACATGGCTGTCCTAATTACATAGGGATCAGTGCACAGCGTCCCTCTCACCCTGGATTCTCCCAGAAGGACTGCAATCACCTGCCTTTCCCCTAATTTCACCATGCAATTCCAACTAATTTCATCCTAGTACAGTGCTGTCAGACAACTCCCATGTCTCTGCGGTTTTAATCGATTAGCTCAATGTCTCTATAATGCATCACCAGCTGCCAGGCACAGAACTGGACGCTTTGCAAGCATTTCAGCTAAAAGACAGTTTAATTACTATACCAGCATCTCAAAGGCATAGCACAAAGACTTGGAAGGGAATTATTTTAAAAAAATAGTGTCAACAAAACATTTAATAACTGAGCGAACAATGACATTCAAAAAGCTGGAAATGACGAGAAAGTCAGACTTCTTTTAAAGTGTGCTTTTAATAGACTAATGTATTCAGGAAA
Source organism: Elgaria multicarinata webbii (assembly GCF_023053635.1). Lineage (NCBI taxonomy): Eukaryota > Metazoa > Chordata > Lepidosauria > Squamata > Anguidae > Elgaria > Elgaria multicarinata. The sequence goes on along the minus strand of NC_086172.1, from coordinate 141,882,846 downwards.
ACTGACTGGTATGGGTATTACAGTTTACATAGTGAACTTGTGCTTTACAATAATTCTTCCGTTGGCAATAAAAATGTGTTATCAAATGACATTGTAATATTATGAATTTCCAAATATCAAATTTTTAAACAAGAAAAGAGTAGTGCATATTAGAAAACACCTGAAATAAGTAAGACCCTCTCCGCCATGTTATTTTGCCCAGAATTCACAAACACCCTGAGCTTTGCGGCAAATTCTAGTTGTTTCATTCTCTTTGCATGAGAATTTGCATGAATTACATGATGGGCAAAGATTCTGAGAAGGAAGAAAGAGTTACCAGATTGGTTTAGGGTCCATTCTACTCTTGACCAGGTTGATATTGGTTTCAACAAGAACCTCATAGAACAGGGAGAAATGAAAAATCTAACCACATGTCACCTTCATAGTGGTCTATGCTCTGGAAACGTCCAATTTAGATTACTGCAATGCACTCTACAGGGTTTTTTTTTTTAACACAGTTCAGAAGCTGCAGCTTATACAACATATGGCGACAAGCTTGATAACAAGGACCAGAAGTTCCTAACATATAACACAAATTCTGGCTGCCTGCACGGCTTGCCTGAATTTTTCAGAGCCCAATTCAAGGTGCTGGTTTTGACCTATAAAAACTTACGTGGCTCAGGACTGCAATACCTAACAAAGCATTTCTCCCAGCATGAACTTGCCTATATACTACCTCATCATCTAAGGCCTTTCTCCAGGTGCCTCCTCCAGAGAAGACTCAGAAAGTCGCAACAAGGGAGAGGGCCTTCTCAGTGGCTGTCCTCTAATTATGGAATGATCTCCCCAGCAAGGACTGTCTGGCACCAACATTGTTATCTTTTGGGCATCAGGTTAAGACCTTACTTTACTCTCAATCAGAAGACAATGTCGAGCTAGACACCCATTTCGCACCAAAAATGTGTACTAATTCAAACACCAATTCTAAAGGAAGCAGGGTTCCAGCCATGGGCAATTGCTGTATCTAGGAAAAAGCCTTCAGGCTAGGTCAAGACAGAAGATATGAGCATCATTCTCAGGGTACAAAGTGTATCTCACCTATATGTGGCTAGTCATTTTATACAAATGGTTGGGGGGGGGGGGAAGCAGAGCAAGTCAACAAAACTGTTTCAAAAATAATGTTAACAAATGTTAACAAAACTAATGTTGGGCAAATTTTCATGCATATTTATTTATTTTATTTATTTATTTATTACATTTTTATACCGCCCAATAGCTGAAGCTCTCTGGGCAGTTCACAAAAATTAAAACCATAATAAAACAACCAACAGTCTAAAAACACAAATACAAAATACAGTATAAAAAGCACAACCAGGATAAAACCATGCAGCAAAAATTGATTTAAGATTAAAACACAGAGTTAGAACAGTAAAATTTAAATTTAAGTTGAAATTAAGTGTTAAAATACTGAGAGAATAAAAAGGTCTTCAGCTTAGAGAGTCATGCAAAGATAGTCATGCAAAATATCCATAAAAACTAAGGCCATTTCTACACCTAAAAGTTATCCCAGGATAACATGCCTGCTCCTGGGATCCCCTTTTTTTGATGCACAGGAATGACCCAGGGACAATCCTGGGGGAAAAGGCAGGTGTAGAAACGGCCAAAGCTTCTGCAAAGTAAATAGGAAGGAATGCTTCTGGTGGGGAACAACTGCAGGAGAGGCCGATAAAGAACATAAGAGCAATTCCAGTTCAGACTAGGGATCCATCTAGTCCAACATTCTGCTCCCACAGTGGCCAACCAGATGCCAATGGGAAACCCACAAGCAGGACATGAGCGCAACAACACCCTCCCACCCATGTTCCCCAGCAACTGGTGTACATAGGCATACTGCCTCTGGTACTGGAGGTAGCATAGAAACATCAGGACTAGTAGCCATTGATAGGCTTCTCCTCCATAAATTTGTCTAAGCCCCTTTTAAAGCCATCCAAATTGGTGGCCATCACTATGTCTTGTGTAGTAGATTCCATAGTTTGACTACTGGCTGTTGTCCTCATGTCCTGCTGGTGGGCTTCCCAGAGGCATCTCATTGGCCACTGTGGGAAATAGGATGCTGGACTAGATAGGTCTTTGGTCTGATCCAGCAGGGACTGTTCTTCTGTTCTTCAGGAAGTTGTTTAAATCAGACAGGCTATCTAGAAAAGTGGCCTTCTTCTGTCACAATGTGCTGCTGCTTAATAAGGCAATTATGTTTTTAAAAGCAACAAAAATAAAAGTTTCTAAAATTCAGACAACTCACTTATAGAAGAATTTCCTAACCATTTAAATAGATTTTATGGGCTTTGTTAGTTTAATTTAGCTCACTCTGCTCTGTAGGCTCAGAGTTGGCTTACAATATGTTAGTACTCAAAAACTAGGGTATTTTTCAAATTCTAAATAATGTGAATGTAAACAACCTATTATAAAATACTGATTAAGGAAAAGGTTTAGAATCATAGTCTGCTGATCTTTACAGACAAGTAACTATTTTAATAGAGACATACAGTTAAAACAAACCTGTCGAAACAAATACAAAAACCAACAAATGGATGAAACTAAGTAACTGAGAGAAAGGGAAGAGTGAGGGGAAAGGTGGGAAGTATGATGTTGGAGTGAGGGGATTGGTATTGGTTGACCACGGATTGATCTTCAGAGATCTGTGGTATATTGTCCTTGACAATGGCATAGTCAGCAATGCCACTTTACATCTCTCCTGCTCCCCAAAACTGGTGTAGTTACCTCCACAACTCAAGATTATGGTAGTGCCTGGTGGCCAGAGTTAGTTAGTACCAGGTGTACTCTCTATTCAGGAGATGAAGAAGTTTTTCCTTTAATTTTATTATTTCTCATAGACATGTCAAAAGAAGTTACTATGACCCTTGGCTATTAAAGCTCTGACCTTCCAACAAGTGTCCAATTAGCAGCCCCTTATGTATATACCACCTGCACTGCAACACGGAAGCACAATGGGGCGCCCTAGCTGTAATATATCAGGAAAATTAGAATCTCTCATACTTATGCAGTAGAATCCACTAGAGATTCTAATCTTCTTGGTAGGCCCACTGCACTGCTAATAACGCTGCACTGGTTTAATTTGTGGTCATTTGAATAACTAATGCTTTCTGATGATCCCCCTTTATACACCCTTAATACATATTAAGGAAACAGTTTACTTTATTGTTGTTGTTTTTCCTTAGTGCAGACAGTGTGTAGAAGAACGTCTGAGGTTTTTGTTTGTATTTATAGAAGCAATGTCATACACTATCAGATATCCTTGTGATTTATTTCTGCCACTTCATAATGAATAGAGAACCACTTATTTATAATATCTGCAAACAAATTTAGCCACTTTACCCTAGAGAATATCCACTGGGTTTTCCAAAGCCTGATTAACAAGTGTCTAGAGACTGTTGTTCCCAGGGCTATCAGCCTTTAGTTATTCCTTCCTTTAATTGTCATTCAAGGCCAATTTAATGACACTAGTACTCTCCGGCTCTTTCCATCCTCCACACACGTTTGGCTTGTGATAGAAGAAGCCATTCCTCCATGAAATTTAACTTGAATCATTATAATACAATATTAAAAATAGAGAGGGAAAATCTTGTATCCTAAGAAGCTTTGAATCCTGATATTGTGCAAGGAAATTCTTTAAATATGGTTTCTGACATATTATTTAAAAACAATTTGACTACTCAAAAGGACAAAAGTGTTTAATTCATTATCATGCATCTCTGACTTAGATATATAGATGTGAAAATCTCTGTTACTAATTTAAATTACACTATTCCCTCTCCACAGGCAATGGTTATATTAGTTTGTTGAAATAGTAGTGAATCACATCAAAGTAGTGGGCTACATTTTATAATATATCTAAATAACTATTCTATTTTCTCAGCATGTTGCTGTATACTTTAAGTATTAATATTATGACACCATCTTATAAGAACATATCTTTTTATTTGAAATAAATTTTCCTCACAGTGTACTTTAGCAATGTTAAAAATAATGCTAAATTCTAAGTAGCGATCAAGTAATAAAGCAGTATCATTTACCGTAGCAGCACATAAGAAATGTTTTCACCTAGCCATAAAAGACTCATGAAAGAAGCCTGAAAATACATCATTCTCATGCAATATGACCTTGCAAACTGATAACTCTATGTGCAAAGTTTAGGCATAGACCGCACCTGGTATTTTTGCTACATTTATAGGCATTTATGCTGTGAGCATGTCAGGTCAAATGCCAGAAGGAATGAAACTTATTTATTTCTTAGTTTTGCACACACATTGGGTCCTTCTTGTTTAAAACAGAATAGGATTCATGTCAGGGACAATACACGTAATTCTTGATGAATACATTATTAACACACTCTTTCTCTCAGGCATATACACATATAAATATACACACCAACACCTCAACCATGCAATCTTGTGAGATGATTTGGGTAGTCTTTAGGTAGTCCACTGATTTCAGACAACCTCCTTCAGAGGCACATTTGTTGACAAAGTGAAAAAGACCCTTCTCGGTGGCCACTTCCAGGTTGTAGAACTCCCTGCTAAGGAAGGCTAGGTTTGCTCCCACTCTGCTGTCCTTCTGGCAGCAAGCCAAGACCTTTTTATTCAACCAGGCATTTGGTGTGTAAGCTGGTCTGATGGATTAGATGTTGTTTTTATTCTGCTATTGTTGTATTTTTAATTGTGTTTTAATGCGTGTTTTATTATTGTTTTAATCAAGTTTTATTTATCACTGTAAGCCACCTTGGGTGCTGCTTCTCTTGATAGAAAGGCAGGGTACAAACAAAATAAATCAATAAATAAAGTAATACAGTTATCTATATATTTTTTAAAATACCCTCACAATAGCCATGTTCACATGTCATGCTAAACCATGGTTTAGTGTGAAGTGAATGAGCTGGAACAAGCCGAAGCTTGTGCACTTCCTTTCCCTTCTCCTTGTCCTGCATGTCTGGGAGGATGACTTTGGCGGCATTGAGTTCCCTCTAATCTCAGATTGTCATTTCATGCAAACCAGCAAATGAACTCTGGTTAGTTTAAGAATTGTGCCAGTGTGACTGACTGGGTCATGTCAAAAAACTAAAATTTATACGAACAATATATACTGCAATCATAGAATCAACTAGAGGGGAGGGGACCCTTCATTGAATCCTGAGTAGTGCCCAGGAGCTGTTCCAAGATTCTAAGCTACTTGGGAAGAATGACCCTATAGCTATCAAATTTAATATCTATGGAAACTTATCCAGAAAATCCAAAAGTCAAATTTGATTTCAAAAGTAGATGCAACTTAATAATGAGGGGATTTGCTATAATGAAATTAGAGTTGGGAAGGCCAATGTTTTTCACAAAGATTGGAGATAATTTAAAAACACAATAATAAGAGCTAAATAAAATGTATACTACAGATTAAAGAAGGTATAAACAAATCCAAAAGGATGCCACGTCTGGCCCAAATGAGACATACATTCTGGAAGAACAAATATGTTAATGCAAAACAAGTAAAGTGGGAATTTGAGTATATTGCTAAAAACTTTAAGATAAATAATGCAATTTTCTTTAAATACATCAGAAATTATAGAAATGGGTAGATGTTAAATGACAAAGGTGTGAAAGTATATGTGGAAAAGGAGATTGTGGAGAAGAAAAATCAATGATTGATATTGTGATTTTTGTTATGAAATATGCTGGAGCCACTGAAAAACTAAAGAGTATGACCAAAGCTGAACTCCTTGAACTAAAACTGTATGTGCTTTTTATATTGTATTTTGTATTTGTGCTTTTAAATTGTTGGTTGTTTTATTATTCTCTTCATGGTTTTAATTTTTGTGAACCGCCCAGAGAGCTTCGGCTATTGAGAGGTATAGTAATGAAATAAATAAATAAATAAATGAAGTCATGAACTAGATATACCTCTTAGCACTTATAAAATTCAAATGTAATGTTGTTTTTCTTCACAAAAATATGCAATCTGTCATTAAAATCAGGCATCTAATGAGAGGATAGGAAGCTATCCAATATAGCACCAAAGCATGAAAATGTGTGAACCACTCCATGCTCATTAACATAGAAACTGTCTTCACACTGTATCCTGTACTCAGTGAATACCGGGGGGGGGGGGGGAGCAGGATCATGCCACCTGTACCCACCCTTTGACCTGCATGCAGCCACCATGAACCTGACCTTGTCCTTTGCAATGTGGGCCACAGGTCCTATGCCCATATGTGTGATTGGGAAACTTGCCACGATTGCATATATAGACCCTAATAACATAGTGCTCATTCTCACTTTGGGGGAAAAACACAAAGAGTGACAAGTTCACAAACTGGAGGGCAGAGCTCCCAAATCAGGCAGTTTGTATAATCTCATTCTTCTCCACATGTTGATTGAACATTTTTAGGGCAGCAGCATGAGAAGAAGGGTAAAGTGATTACAAAGTGATGAACTTTGTTAAGTGATCACAGATGAACTTTCAAGTCCCCTACACCAATTCAAACACACTACTATTCAAACAGAACATTTAGCTGAGACTCATCAGTTGTTGAGTAATCAAGGTGATATCCCTCTGTATACCTCTGGGAAAACATGTGTGGGATGGTGCTACTGCACTCATGTTCTACTGGGGGGGGGGCTTTCCATAGGCAGCTGTTTGGCCTCTGTATGAACTGTACGCTGAACTAGATGGACCCGTAGTCTGATCCGGCATGTTCCTCCCCAATTATCTTCACATTAAATTCTCTGTTTATTAAATTGTGTCATGTCTAAAGAGAAGTTTGATTCAGCAGTGGCACGGTTGCCATTTATTGAAGTGAAAAAGAGAAAACCATAGAAGAAAAAATGAACAGCACTGAAGCAAATTCCACCCCACCCCACCCCAAAACCAACCACCAAACCTAGCAGTTTGCCTTTTGGAAGATTTCTTTCTTGTATATGATGTGTCTGAATCGATTGTGTGAGTTCTTTGATCTGAATTCTCTGATATTGATTTGGCAGCTTTATACAGCACATAAATTATATTATATGATTTGACATCCAGAGAGCTCTCACTTAATTTGATCCAGCTACAGCATGGTCCAAAATGCCTTTTACTGAGAGAATTTTGTACAGACAGAGAAGGGCTTGCGGGGTGAGCCAGAGCAAGTTTGGGGAGACATCAGGTAATACTAAAATCCAACTTATAAGGGATTTTGATAATTTGGGGCGAGTAGTGTTAGAGCTTGGGGTCACTCTAGGTAGCTGGTATAAACATTGTGATTTTCTCTAGCTGGCTGCAATAACACTTTGGATTTTCAGAAGAAAAGGTTAAAAAAGATTAACAACATGTATTAATGTATATTCTATTCCATGGGTCCAAGCAATAAGGGGCCCTACAGAGCAAACCAGAACCTAAAATTTTAAATTAACTCAGCAAAAGATAATTGCTTTAGGCCATGTGGTTGTATGAGGAAAAACTGTTGCTTCTTTTTCCTTTCTTTTTTTAATTCAGAACTATACTTCAGGCCTTGCTAAGGTCCACACTGAAATACATTTCATCCTCTAAGTTCAGCCCTCTAGGGCATCTTAGGTTGCATTCCAAACCCATAGCAAGTAACATTTCAGTTTAGCATGATTGGCAGGTCATTTTAGAACAGATTGTACCACTCTTTACCACTGCATTACTTTTGATATACAGAGAGGAGAGTTTCTAGGTTGAACTTCAAATCCCTGATATAGTAAGCCTGTTAAATTAGCTGCACTATTCCCAACATGTGAACAAACGAAACAAGTTCAAAGTCTAGCGCTACAATCAACAACAAAACAACAACAGCAGCAGCAGCTAAGTGGCTTATAGCAATACTTCTGTGTTACAGTTTAATAAAACAAATATGTATTTCTGTATTAAAGCTTGTGGTAGAAACAAAAATGTATTTCTGTTACAGCTGTGCACAAGGGGCCTTTCAAAACTCTCCACCGTATTTGTGGGTAGAAAAATTGGGGAGGGGACATTTCACTGAATTTCTCCAGGGGGAAGAGAAATTCTCCAACAATTTCTCACAGGTAGGCATCACCACTGGCAAGGTTTCTAGAACATCTTTTTTTCTTTTTCTTTTTTCCTCTACGGGTTTTTGGTTTTTCTGCACTGCCACTGCAAGTGGCAACAGCATCAACTGTGTTGGCAGCCTGGCCCCCATTTTGCATCCTCCACAATGCCTGATATACCTGGCATCACTACAGGGTATTGAGGGGAGGGAATGCAGCCACCCCTCCCCCCCCCAAAAAAAAAATGGTGAAGAAAACGTGGAGAAAATCCTGAAAAGTGCCCTTTTCTTTCTAGGGGATAAGAAAAGAAAAATCTCATGAATATTCTGAGAAACATGTCTTCTGAGGCAGTGCTTTCACGAGAGGTTCCTTTCCTTCCTTTCTAATTGTCATTCTTCAGGGTTCAGCAACATTTCTCAGGGGTGATGGTGGATATGTTTGTCTCTAAATCAGGTGCTGCCCTATGGCAGGTGTGATGTGGGGTGGCTCCAGGGAAAGGGTAGAACTAACACTGGGCTAAAATCCATCCTCCAATTTCCTGAAAGTTTTCTTCTGCCATGAAAAAGGCTTCCATTATTATTATTATTTTGCCTCATTTTCAAGGCATTTTAGAATTTATTTTGAATGTGTTGGTGGTGTTTTTGATTTACCTAATCACTGTGAGGTGGCTGAGGGTCCTGTCTGTATTTTTCTTTCTATTACACATTACCATTGCTCTACAGTCTCCCAGACTGCCTGCACTTCTTGATCCCATGGGAGGAATAAATTCATGATGTCTTTCCCTAGGCAGGAAGTGTGGGAAGCCAAGGAAGCTACGGGCTGTCAGAGAAATGATGGTACAATGAAAGACAGGACACTCTCACACACTCCTCAGGCATGTTATAAGTAAGATAAACACAAGAACCCGGAACCCAACCCATGAGACTTTCTATGGAATGCTTCTCATTTGAATTTCTATTTGAAAGCAATTTCTTTTCTATCAAACCTAATAGAATGGTTGAAATTTTCAGCACAGCACTAATTTCAATATTTTGCCACAAACAGAAATGCATATACAGAATCTTTATGATCACTTCATTTGCTCCCTCTGGATCTTGTAGATTCATTTCTCCCCATTTCCTCCTGGCCCCCTTTTTACCTTCTCCAACCAAGAGAAGCCACTGTGGAGCTTTCTACACTGGCTGGGATGGGTGGGGAGATCCCCATGCAGATTTCCCTTCCAAGGTTGTAGCTGTGCCTAAGGTCTAAGGAGGGGAAATCAGCTATCTCCTATAGTCCTTGAGATACTCTCCCAAAGACCGTAAGATTTCTCTATAGGACTTTTTTTCCATTTTGGAAATACTGGTTTCTGGATCCTTTATTTCCCTAACAAAAGAATGCTCATTTTCAGTAGCACTTAGTGACTCATAGTCCAAAAGATCCTTTACATATTTTCAAGTTGTGCCTAAAGTGCAAACAGGCAGGTCAGCCAGCATATGCAACAGTTCACTCAGTCAAAGCATGTTGAAAGCATATTTTAGTCTTTAAAGAATGCTATTAAATCCCTTCTATAGTGATAATGATGCCGTAGCTAGGGCTAGATCTTGGGGCCAAAGTCCAGGGCCCTGCAGCCAAGCCCTCCCACCCCCATAATCAGCCAGAGAATGATAGGTAATGAAGGCATTAGAGCAGCAAATGTAAACTTCCTTTTATTTCTGTACTCATGATGGTGCTATGATTTAAATGAGTTTAAAATATGAAGATTATTTGTTTTAAAGAAAATCATGGTTGGCAAACAGGTTTTGTTGTTGTAATTGTTGTTTTTGTTTGGGATTTAAAAAAAATAAGGAATATAGAAGCAGTTGTAAAGCATAGAATTCTGATGATGGGTAGAAAAGTTGAATGTGTGCTTCACATCTGAAGTAATAAACATGTCTGTCTAAAGGGGACATCCATAAGACCATTAAGTCCAGGATCTAAAATTACTGAGCTTCACCAGTACAATGATGACAACTCACTCCACATTTTATGAATTTGTAAAGCTCCCAGATTTTTATTTGCATATCCAGGTAATCAGTTCATAGAAAACTAGACATTCCTGGTCTTAGTTTTGTTGATGTTCTCTTTTTTAAAAAACAAATAAGTGAGACCTGTAACAGAATGTCACAGTGTGGAGTACTCTTTTTCAGGATTCCAGCTGGCCAGGCCTTCTTCAGAATGCTCCATTCCATTCTCACTCCCTTTCCTCCCATGCCAAGTTGGCCTCTGAGCCTGCTAAACCTTCATTGGGCTGTTTTGGGGTGGTTTGTTTGAGGGAGAAGTTGTCCCCTTTTTATTAATTTTAGAAATCATTTCTACTTCTGAAAACCTAGGGATTCTCCCAAGCATGCTGATATCCGCTAGTTGTTTCAGAGTACCCCAATCTGGCTACATAGCCATCGTAAGTCAGCACTCAAGTTGGCTATTACTATATAAGATATTACTGGATAAGCAACCCCATGTCTGAGCTGCAGTGATGGGGACAGGATTGCACAGCTCTCAGACAATGCTTTGTTTGTTTATTTGTTTATTTATTTACATTGTAGAAATATTAAATGTTTCATTTAAAATTGTTCACAAAATACTGAGAAATGGCACCACTCATTGCTTTTTGCAAATGCCCCAATATCGTACAACTCTATTCTACATGTCAACCATTAACAGCAATTAGTAGGCAAAAATATCTCTGCAAAAGAAGCAGAGTTTTGATTAAACACATATAGATTTTGTGCAGAAAATAAGAAATCCTTATGTCTAGCAGGTGAATGTGACTCAGCTTGGAACTGGACACAGAAACAGTGCTATTTTCCTAAAAGGTTGGATAATAGTTCGTTCTCTGCCAATCCCACTTCTGGATTTGAAACGTGATTTCATTGGGAGTGCCACAAGTCTGAATAATTCCAGTATCTTGTGATTTTCCTAACTGATGCCCTGTGAACCATCAAATCCTTTACTACCACCACTTTCTCAGGGCTTCAGCATTGCAAGGGTTCTCTAGAAGCCTCAGTGTGTGGCTTTCCTCCATGGTGCCTAGGAGGCTGGTGTTGCCAAACAAAGAGTTGCTTCCCCACAACCAGGTATGTTGCAGGGTCTGGGCCTGATCGGCATTCCAAACTTCCCCAGTTTCAAATTCTATTTATACACACACACATACACACACAGAGAGAAATGTATTGTACATTTGACCCCACAGTTTTCAATTGCAGACATATCTCCTTTTTTCCTTGCTACAATCACTGCTCCAGCTCCAATTATTACCTCAATTTTACATTCTCCACTTCACTGAAACGACTGTTAACAAGAAATTTAATGAATATTGCACACTAAATTACATATCATCCTCATCCTCTCCAACCACTCATTCAACTCTAAAACCATTGCTTTTAGCTATTCATCTATAGAAACATATACATATATCTCTGAAAATTCTCTAAGCATCAGTAGTTGCATTCTTGGGGTGCTCGAAAGAGATCAACTTTGCTGAATGAAGAATCCATACTATAGCTCTAGGCCAAGAGCAAACAATTGTTCTTTTTTTTTGGTTGAGTTTATACCAAACTGACATATACTTTCAGGGCAGACTGCAATAACAACACACACACCACAGAAAATACTAAAATAAGAAAAGAAAAAATACAACTATAAACATATCATAATAATACCATATTAAACATTACAAAATACAAATATTTAAAAACCCATAAAAGAGTAAGCAGCACAATTAATAATCAAAGAAACAGATTAAAGATTAAATGCCTGCTGGAAGCAGCAGCTCTTAATTTGGTATATAAATGTATACAGTGAAGATGACAGGGAGATCTTTCTGGGAAAGGCATTCCACTCTTTCTCTGCTACATAGGAACAGGGGGACATTATTGTTTACAACCTACATGGGAACATAAGAGTCTGCCTTATGCCGAGTCAGACCATTGGTTCACCTAGGCACTGATTGGAAGTGTCTGTCCAGGGTTTCAGACAGGAGTTTTTTCATCTCTGCTGTAGATGCTGGGGATTGAACCTGGGATCTTTTGCATACGAACATGTGCTCGACAACTGTGAATGTAGCACCCAGAGAAGAGCTTCCAAAGATGATCTTAGCAAATGGTTAAGAATGCACTCCTTCAATGAAGAGAATGGAAACATTGGGCCAATTTTCACAATCAAACAAACCACTGTGGCTTAAATAAACCACAGAGGCTTGTTTTAATCCCTGGCACATGCTGGGTGCCATTTCCCTAATTACACACCCAGTCGCAGATTGTCGTGTAGTCCAAGTCCACTTGGCATGGCTTGATTGAGGGGAAAACAACCCTCAAATAACCCTGTCCTAGGGATTAAAATACACCAGCGTGGTGGCTTGTTTTTATCATGCAAACCATGATATCTGTTGAGTGGAGATGGGACCAGGCTGTACGTGGAAGTTTATCTTCCTTTGGATTTTTAAGAACATCTTCAGTACATGCAAAAACATGAATAGCTAACTTTTGATTTAAAAACGAAAATAACTCAGACCAGTAATATTAATGAGGATATTTTCCATATCCCTTATCATCTCATTATAAATATACTGTCAATCTTTTTATGGTTGAAGGAGAAAGCTTTTAAAACTTGATGTTGTGCGGACTTTATACTGTTAGTTTTACCCTACCCTGTGCCTGCTTACCCTACCCTGTGCCTGTTTGCATTCTCTTCCCCTCCTTATTGTTTTACTATGATTTTATTAGATTGTAAGCCTATGCGGCAGGGCCTTGCTATTTACTGTTTTACTCTGTACAGCACCATGTACATTGATGGTGCTATATAAATAAATAAATAATAATAATAATAATAATAATAATAATAATAGAATTACTGTTTAGTAAATATAAAGTGTCTATTTTCTGCATTAGATGGAATTATTTTGCCATCCATTCACTAATTTCCACAGAGATATCAAAATGATGGTCAAGTTTGAATTTTTTGTCTCTAGTCCACCTATGAAGTAGCATAGCCTACTTATGAGAAAAGGAAATCAGGAGGCATGGGATTCTGGAAACAGTTAAAGCCAAGACCTCGCCACATAACTGTGATTATTTTCTACTAAAAGCAGGTGGGCCATATGCATGCCACACAAAAGCCATGTACAGAAGTTGCATTGAACACACAGTCATAATTAAACAAATGCAATTTTTTATATAAAAATCATTGTAAATTAATGTAGTACGTACCAAACAAAATACTGTCATATGCCTTCTATCACAAAATATCTATGTGGGGTAGACCTTGATAAATCAGAATTTTATATCACAGGAATTATTCTTCCCCACTTTTGCCCCTAAGCAGTAAAAAAAAGTAGGCTTAGGGAGAAGGCAGGATATGTCACCCTCGAACAATGCCTTGAACCTTACTGCTATTCTATTGCATAATTTTATGTAAGCCTCCTTGTGGATCTTTATGGAACCACTCTGCCTCCACTGGCTCCATTGTGCTCATGGGAGCGCAATGGAACCAGTGGAGTTTTTGTGCTTCCAAAAATAACCCTGGAAACTAGCAAAAAAAACCACTGCATGAGGGGTCATCAATAGATCAACAAATGAGACTTGATCAGGCTTGCTTTTCCTTGTATATTCTTTATTTTCAGTTAGCAAATGGGAAGGACACACAAAGAAGCATTGTCCTTTGAAAAACAATTGCAGACGTAGTGGGAAGCATCTGGAACTTGATATCAGCATATGTGAGCAAGTCGAGCAGATACAATGTCATCATGACCACAAATATGCGTACAACTGAACATGATCATTAACCAACATGTGTTCAAAATTTCCCTGTGTTAAATAAGCATGTTTTAATTGTTCTCGTAAGCCACCTTAAATACCCAATAGAAAGGTGGACATGCATTTTAGAAATGAATAAGTAAATGAAAATAATGTTCACTGTACACAGATTAAACATGTGTACATTACACGATCTGCACAGGGTGGGATTTCTGTTCAGAGGAAGATGGCAGGCTTACATTCCTGACATAACCTAACCCATTTCTACCCATGCTGTTTCTATAACTGGTTCTGACAGCACTGTTGATAAGAGCTGTAGCTGTGGCTCTTATTTGTGATCTTTGTAATAATTTGGGAGAAGGCTTATCCCTAAAGTCACAATGCTCATGTACTGAGACTCAAAAACTCCATTCCACTGTTAGAAAACTTTCTAAGGGCACAATGCTGGCTGGGGAATGTTAGGAATTGTAGAAGTTACTTCTGTCTAAACATGCATAGGATTGCATCCTAAATGGTTGCATTTCCTAGCAGTACAGACCCTGCTGTTACTCTAGTGGGCATCTCTCTCTCTCTCTCTCTCTCTCTCTCTCTCTCTCTCTCTCTCTCTCTTTTTTTTTTTTTACTATACCACTACAGACCTCATCTTAATATATTCCCACCCTCTTCCAGTTAGGTGCATCAGATACCTGGACCAACAGGCATAGGGACATCCAAAACATGAACACTAGGAATAGTATCTTTATAAAATTAACACGTATTTTAATTTATTTTTCTTCCTCCATTTGAACCTCAGTTCTATTGATGCAGGATCTAATTTAATGACCAAGGTGAATTGCAGTAGTTGAAATATGCTGATTTTGATGCACTCTATCAATTTGATTTGTTAGAAACTGGATTAGTGTGTTAAACCTATGGTGAAGCAGATGAATATTTCACTGGAAGATGCAATAGCAATTTTGGTCAACGATCTTCTGAATTCCAGTGCAACTTCAAAACAGATATCACCTTTTCTGTGGCTGTGTTCGGACATCACTTTAAGTCATGATGGGTTAACAAGCTACTTACAGCAGCTTATTTTGAAAATAAGCTACAATTATCCCACACACGAAGAGACAAAAAGCTACTGTGCCTGGCTAGGAGAGGGCCTTTTCTGTGGTGGCCCCCCAATTATGGAATGATCTCCCTGATGAGGCCTGCCTGGTGCCAACATTATTATCTTTTCGGCACCAGGTTAAGACTTTGCTTTTCTCCCAGGCATTTAACAGCATATGTTGGGTTTTAACTGACTCCAAAACCAGCTTTAGCCCGACTGAGTGTTTAAAAATGGTTTTAAATGTTAGCTTTTTTATGTTTTTATTTTTAGATTTTGTATATTGATTTTTAATATTCAGTCTTTTTAATCTAATCTTTTTAATCTTTGTAACTGCCCAGAGATCTTTGGCTATGGGACAGTATATAAATGTAATAAATAATAAGATTATGCATAGTTTATTAAGCTACTGTGCGTAATCTGAGTTATCCCCCGTCTCCTGTCCTGGCACTGTTTCACCTATTGATAACATTGCAGCAGCCTGTTTTAACTTTCCACAATATCACAATGAGAGGGGACAGTTTAATTCAGTGCTTCAAGCATCATTCCGACAGGGGCCTGGTGGCTCTAATGTGCTAGAAGTATGCAGGATTGGGACCAAACAGTCAGGATGCATCCGATACACCATCAAAACCCTGCACAATTACACCCAAAGGAGCAAAAAGGGGGTGGTGCAAATAAACCCATGGAAGTTTGCAGGATCAGGACAGACAACACAATAACCCATGGTGTATTAAATAAGCTATCATGTCTTATTCATCCCACCATGGGTTATCCTGACATTTGAACCCAGTCAGTGTATCTTACATGTCAATTCAACCCATGTCATCTATTTATGTGGGGATTAGTGCCAATGATTTCAACACAATATACATCCAAATAATTGTACTAAGGGTTTTAGTGTACATCAGCTAAGGAATGCACTTCTGTAAATTATTTGTGTGTCTCTCAAGTGAACACACTTTAGTTTTTAGTAGAACTAGGAAGGAGAGGAGAGCCATCACCATTTCATAGAAACTTGTTTCTACAGCAATGCTAATCAAAAAGACAGCATAGACCAGCAGACGAGAAGGATTACTAAGAGAAAAATTGATAAGAGGGCCTCAACAATGCAGCAGAGGAAATTACTCAGTTCACGTTGTTTATATATTTTCAGATTAGCTTCTCGTTCATCATCTGCAGCCAAACAGCAAAAACCCAGCCCCTAAAAAGTAGTGAGAAAATAGCTAGAAGCTTGCATAATTGTATCAGTAAAAACAAATGTCACATGGGACAACTGCATGTTGTGCTGTTCTCAATTCCTTTGCTGAATCATGTACTGGCTGTACTAACGCTAAACAGAAGAAATAAGTTAAATACAACCAGTTAAGAACAAATTGACTTTGAAAGAAATAGCAACAGCTCCATAATACAATATGCTGCACTGAAACGGCAGCTGGTATGACTGGGCATATGGATTCCAGCATCAATGTGCAAATATAATTTCCTTCCTTGATTTGTAAATAAGTGGTTTTAAGCAAATAAATGTTGATTGATTGATGAAGGGGAATTTTTTAGGAACGAGATGAGCCAAGGTCTGGCCCTGGGTTGGCAAGTGTCATCAGCACAGTGAAACCAATGCTGTCCTGTCTTCACCATTATCTGTGGCTTCTGGGAGAGGCAATGCTGACAAAAGCCTCAGATCCTCTTCAATCAGCACAAATCCGAGCTCTAGAAAAACTTGGAACATGGTGAAATAGCAAGTGGGTCAGAATTGGATGGCTCTAGAAGGCCGAGGCTAGGATGCCATTTACCTGCAACAGTGAAAATCATTGCTTTATGCCAATAGAGCAAGTCACCAAGGATTGGGCTGTTTGAAGGAAAAGGAAAGAATCTGAATAAGATCAGTGAAAGATTCAATAAAGAGTCTGGAGTGAATGTTTCATTAGCTTGCTGTTACTCAAATGACAGTATACGCATATGAATACTCCACGCACCCTTTCCAGTACAGACAGGGGCTCTTAGAACTTCCCCAAGCATTTCTTTAATAATTTTCAGTTTTATCATATATTAATTTAAATTATTTTAAGGTATAATTATTTCTTTTTGAGTCCAGCTTTCTCTCCATTCTACCACAGATTTAGCTTAATAAGGCACAAAATAGTAATTATACTGATCTAGGTGAGTTTCAATAATACAGATTACTAATATAAATGTGAGAAAACTAAGACTTTATGTTAGAAAGAATAAGGAACCTTGCTCAAATTGATCAGTACCAATAATAACAGCAAGTGTGGATATTGTATTTATATGTTCTAAGTAGAGAGATAACACTTCTTTCAATATATTCTATTTATTTATTTATTTATTGCACTTATATACCGCTCCCATAGCCAAGGCTCTCTGGGCGGTTTACAGAAATTCTAAAATTAAGATAAAAATGAGTATACAAAATTTAACGAGTATACAAAATTTATGATTCTCTTGCAGAAAACAGAAAAATGAAAAATAAATTTGCTCAGCAATGTAACCATGCTGGATCAAACCAACAGTCCATCTAATCTAGCATTCTCTTCACACAGTGGCAAACCAGCTGTTAACCAAGAACCTAAAAGCAGGTCATGAGCGCAACAGCCATGTTCCCCAGAAACTGGTGTATACAGGCTTTACTGCCGGGGCAGGGGGGTTAGTGTACAATTGGGCACAAAATGCGCAGTTGGGGAAAATATGCAGTTGGAAATCTGATAACGTGCAGTTGAAAAAAGTGGTGAAAATAATAAGACACATTTTATGTGTAGGCGTTTATTAAGAACTTAACAATAGACAAAGGCCTTAGCTAGACTGGGTGAAATCCCGGGATGCACGGGGGATCCCTGGATATCGCCTCCCCTTTGGGCCCTCTTTTTCCGTGGTCTCGGGCCTGAGACTGTGGAATGTGCGGCCCGTTGCCGCGGTTTGACCCGGCTCCACGCGAGCCGGGAGCCCTGTGCCCATCGGGGGTAGGGTGGGGGGAGCAGGAAGTTAAAGTAGTTTTTTAAAAAGTACATACCTTTGTGCATGACCGTTTGTGTGCTCCTCTTTCTTTAAAAATTTAAAAAATTGGGTGCGACGCCTCTCTTCCTGCAGTCGGCGCGCCTCATGTGTAAATGGAGGAGGGATCTCGTGTTAATCACAACGCGAGATCTTCCCTCCTCCATCACGGACTATCAGGTAGGTCTAGCTAAGGCCAAAGTCAAGGACGGCATGTAACACAAATTATATAAGGACGCAGGTGAAAGAGCCCTTGTTGGTATGACTGATGTTGCTGGGTTCTGTGACAGTTTTGCCTGAAAAGATGTGGGGGAAGAGTTGGCACTTGGGTCTATTGCATGGTCTGGTCTCTCTGTCTGTGTCTCTATCCTGTGTACTATTGCTGGTTACCATCCACTTCAGGTTGGGAGGTTGTCTATAGGCCAGGACTGGTCTGCCTCCCTAGGCCTATGAGAGAGAAGTGTCTGTGCTGATGATGGGTTGGAGTTCACTGATGATCCGTTGCAGTGGTTTCAATTGAGGGTTGTAGGTGACAACCAGTGGTGTACTTCTCTTGGTCTGTCATCCTTCCTGGGTACCCATATGGCCTTGTCAATCTGTCTTTAAGTTTAAGGAGCTACAAGCGTTGGTGATAATCTGCCCAGTCACGAAAGAGAAATAATGTGTTTGGCTTGGGCAGGTGTGTGTGTGTGTGTGTGTGTGTCTGACAGGGCATTTGTGCAGTTAGAAAATTTGCTTTAACCCCCCCCCCCTGCTTTACTGCCTCTGCTGCTTGAGGTAGCACATAGCTATCAAGACTAGTAGCCATTGATTGCCTTTTCCTCCAGGAATTAATCTATCCCCCTTTTAAAGCCATCCAAATTAGTAGCTATCATTACATGTTCTCGTAGCAAATTCCATAGTCTGCACTGGGTGAAGTAATACTACTTTTATCTGTCCTGAATCTCCCACCAATCAGCTTCATGGATAACCCTGGGTTCTGGTATTTTGAAAATGGGACAAAAATGTCTCCCTGTCCACATTCTCCACACCATGCATAATTTTGTTCACCTCTATCATGCCTTCCCTTAGCCTCCTTTTTTCCATGCTAAACATTCCCAGCCATTGTAACCTTTCCTCATAGGGGAGAAGCAAGTTTTACTACTTCAGATGTTATATGTTTACTGGCACAACCCACATGTCACACAGAGGAGCGGCAGGATTTCTTCTTGATCATTCTGGAGTGCAGGACATGGAATAATGGGCTGAAGTTACAGGAAACCAGATTCTGGCTGGACTTCAGAAAAAACTTCCTGACGGTTAGAGCAGTACGACAATGGAACCAGTTACCTAGGGAGGTTGTGGGCTCTCCCACACTAGAGGCATTCAAGAGGCAGCTGGACAGCCATCTGTCAGGGATGCTTTAAGGTGGATTCCTGCTTCAAGCAGGGGGTTGGACTCAATGGCCTTATAGGCCCTTCCAACTGTGCTATTCTATTATTCTGGATATATCTAAGCTACCAGAAAATTTAAGCACCTACCTGAATTTCTAAAGCATTTAGCTGGGGGTGTCAGTTGCTGCCCTCATAACCAGTAGTCTATGATATGATGTGATATGATATGATATGATATTATTTATTTATTTATTTCATTTTTATACCACCCAATAGCCAAAGCTCCCTGGGCGATTCACAAATGAGAGGGGTACTTGCTAAAAGTGTGCTTACGCAGTTTTCTCGCTGTGAAGAGGGTGTGGATTTAGTTTCACACCATCATCATGGTGTCTCTGCTGTTACCTTCTTCGCCTAGGTAATATAGGGGTGTTCAGCATTGTGATTGATGCATGATAATGAAGTTGCCAAACACAGAGTTTGACGTTGCATTATGTCTTGTTCCTACTGGTATTGGTTTACTTTCTAGTTTTCTGCTGTGAATGCATGGGATTTTGACTATGGTATGCTCGTGTAGCAGCCACCAGCAGAGTGGCCGATAGTTAGTGGCTTCTTCCTTGAAAAATGCTTCAGATATCAGCCATCTACAATTTTGATATTATGCATCCTATTATAGATTTTCTACACAAGCTAATATCTTATTCAGAAATGCCAAATAAATTGCATCTTTAATAAATCCTCCTCTAGTACCAATCACATTTTGCTAATTATTTCAAAATACTGTAATCCTACATTATTTATATGTTAATTTTTTTATCCTAGAAGAACAAGGCAGCATATCATGGATGTACCTACAACAAACAACAATACTGAATATATAGTTGAAGATACTATAATTATGCAGCAAAGCACTCATTTAGGATTTGGATGACATTAAGCATACAACATACTGTGCTTTGTCTTAGTAAATACTTGGCCTTGAAAAAAATAAGGTGGGGAAATAAAGCATAGAAATTATGAACCATATTTGTTGCAACAATCACACAAGAATTATAAATTTCAAATGTAAAAATCATTCAGATAAATGTAAGGGATAGCCTTATCCTCACAAGGTGCATGTCAAAGTAAACAGACAGTCCACTTTAGAAAGTGTCTAGTGAATTGATTTAACAAGTTTAATGTGAGCATCAGTGTGGGGCTATTACTGATCGTAAGCTTTACTGATGTTATTTGTTCGCTTGGAAAAATACCGCTCTTTGGAATGAGCACATTAAGGCTAAAATTGCAGAGAAAACCCTATTACAACTTTATTGCTGGCAAATTGGAACCAAACCTTGTCTGTATATCAATTACTTAGAGTTACCACAGAGATAAATCCTTTTTTTTTTGTATAGACTCAATCTTGAAGACAGTGATGAGAAGCTCCTTATTATACCCTACCAACATCACTAGGTTTTCTTTGCAATTTCAAGAAATTGTCAATTAAGTTCTTTTTATTAGGTTCCAAAAGCTGTTAAGTCAAACACAGATCTATCATAAGGCTTGTAACAGCATGTTATTTAGGCAAATTTCAATGTTTTACTTTTTCATTATCCACCTTCCCAGACCCTAATCAAAAGTTACTATAAAGTGAAGGAGTTTCCAGCCCTGAAGTCTCATGGGTTCACAAAATTTTTAAATGAACACTTATTATTTCCAGTGAATTCTACCTTTAATTTAGAAAGTAAATAAAATAATTGAAGTGCTTTGGCTTCAAGTAGATTTATTTGAAAGTTTAAAAGGCATTGGACAACTTTGTGCACAGATAAAAGACCTCAATACCTCTAAATAACAGTAACCAGGAAATAAGGTTTATTAAAACAGCAGTAAGCATGTATCCATTATTTCTTTGCTATAATTCTATTAAAGCCAAGGACTAACATATTAAGGGGAGAATATACTTTACAACCCCAGGAACTGCAAGATTATGAGAGGAGCTTTATTCCTTGCTCACTAAAGCAAGAGAAGTCCAACAGATTGTAGAAAGCACAATGCTGGTCTCCAGGAAGAGTGAAAATGTTAGTTATCACCCACAGAATGAACACAATAGAAAGCCATGCAGGTCAGCTTCCAAGACATCTACCTGTTGACCTCCTGAGTCAGACATATAATGTCTGAGAAAAACAGGAAAGACAAGCAGAAAGCAAGCAAATAATTCTTAAAAGTAAGTCCGGCTAGACGCTATCCAGCAGTTTAGGAGCTTAGTATTTTAATAATATTAATATTTTGTACTTTTTAAAGCAATGTTCAAATGCAGGCCAATGGTTTTTCAAGCAAGCCAATGGCTTTTAAGTGATCTAGAACACACATATCAATACAAGAACCGCTTGCTTTGAGTCGCTGTAATACTAAGCAAGTAACAGAGGGAGCACTGGAGTGGGAGACTCCAGCCTTAGCCAGACCTAAGGTTTATCCTGGGATCGTCCCAGGGTCATCCCTGCCTGCTCCCGGGATATCCTGTGTGTCATTTACATGAACCAGTGATGACCCCAGGACAATCCCGGGATAAACCTTAAGTCTAGCTAAGGCCTCCGTTGTCCAAGAACCACCGCTTCCTAAATCATTTCAGGCTCATGTTGGCCAGGATGGAAGGTGAGAGGGTGGTTTCATTTTTTACCTTTTTGGTTTTGCCGGTTGCTTGTTTTCCCTTCCATTGTTTCAATGGGATTGAAAATAATAATGCCAGTTCCAGGGCTGGCAGAATTTTCTGCATTCTGGGAACTTGCCTGCGAAGGTGGGGGCATTGGATCCAGCAGATCCAAAACTTCTCCTAATATGCCCCCGATATCCCCAGAATGCTTCCTTTTTATTTATTTTATTTATATACCGCTCCATATCTAAAATAGATTCTGGAGTGGTAAACATAGGAATAAAACAGTAAAACAACAAAAATGCTGAGAACAGCATATTAAAATGTTTAAATTTAAATCAGAATAGCAATAAAAATGGTGGCTGGTCTGTTGACAGATGCTTCTTGGAAAGCAGCCAGAAGCAGAACAGTGTTGGCACCTGCCTGACCTCCAGGGGCAGGGAGTTCCAAAGAGAAGAGGCTACTTCTCTTCTTCTGGTGGACTCTTGTTGGGCCATAGGTCCATGTGGAACCATCAGGAGTGTACCCTCTAACGACCTCAGGGGCTGGGCAGGTTGGCAAGGAAACGGCAGTTGCGACGTCGTGCGCTGCGTGTAGACGAGGGGGATGATCTCGCAATCATAAAATCACAAGATCATCCCCCTACACCCACTTTGTCTAGCCACGCATTAAGTGATTTTACTATACAAGTTTGAGAATCTAAATACGTATATGAAGCTGTTTTATACTGAATCATTGGTGATCCACAAGCCAAATAAGATCTAATTTGATAACAGTGGCTTTCCAAGACCTCAGGCTAGGGGTCCTTCGTAGTCCTTCTACTTGAAATCCTTTTAATTGGTTTCCCGGGACAAACTTGGGACCTCCTACAGTCAAAGAATGTGCCTTAAAAGTGACCCATAGCCTGCCCCCTAAACGTCTTTGTGAATACTGTAGTGTTGTACTACCAAATATAGTTTTGTCATTTAATGAAATAAATCTCCAAATTTTCATAATTGCCACTTTATGAATATAGCTTTTAATCCATGTTAAAGGTACAAGGTTTCCAAGCTTTCACTAGCCTTACAACTACTTGGTCGCAGACTACCAATATCCGAAGAGAAAGAAGGTCAAACCTGTCATTATGGTGAAAACTAATCATGGTGACAAAAATAAGTTTTATTTATTACTCTTAATGCAAGAAACCTTTACTGTGGAATATGATTGTACTGCCACTACACACCAGAGATTTTTAATCCCCAATCATTTCAACTTATTTTACAGTTCATTACCTTTTCAGTTAGATATTGCAGCAAAGACTCTCCTGAGCTTATACAAGAGCTCTTAAAATCTGCTATTTTTGTATTCATTTCTTGAAATAAAACAACAGACAGTGAATTTGAAGAATTAAAACCTACATATTCTGTATAAAAAGAACAAAAGAATCTGAAAGAATATTTTGCCTAAATCATTGTATGTTTTATATAGTTATAACATCTTAATAACTATCAGACTTTCCTCTTCCACTCACATGATCAGGCACTATGAAAATTAAGGCTTACTGTAGAGTCTCAGTTAAACAAAGATGGAGTAAGTGTATATTTCAAACAAAATAGAGTTTTCCAACAAACAAATACAAAGTTCAGGGCCTCCTGGAAAAGATTGCCTGTTATGGTTCTCATATGTTCTAATAAGTGTCATTGTGGAAAAAGTAACCAGTTGTATCACTGTGAATTTTGTCCTGTAAAAATCCATCATATATGGGCATATTTCATGCACTACTGCTCCCAGGTCTCCTCTGTAGTGACAGAATGCAGAGTTCATAAGCAAAATGAAAATGATTCTCTTGACACTGACTGTAGTAGAGTTAAATGAGTCAATATGTGAAAATATTAGTGCTGTGCCAAATATTTCCATTCTTTCATTTTTGGCATTTTGTAGGGGACTGGGGGTGAAATAAAAACTCTGGTGAAAGAGGCTGGGAGAGGTGAGAATGAAAAATAATTTTCTCCTTGGGAAGGAGGACAGGATTTCTGTTTACCTTTTTAAATGTAGGTAGTGACTGAGGGGTTGTCTTTCTAATATTATTTAAAAAAAAACACCCCCTACACTTGCAAGAACCCAGGACTCTTCTCCAGCCCTGCAGCACTTTCTGAACTTCCAGGAGACAATGTGACTTTGCCCTCACCTATAGGCATTCAGGAAGTTCTCCCAGGCTGCAGAACTGTCTTTGCAAAGCAAGAGCAAAGAGGGCTTTTGGATTTTTAGAAAAAAACTATTCTTCCTTCCAGCAACACAGGTAAAAGTAGTTCTAAAGCTCCAAAAGTCCCTTTTGTTGTCCTTTGCAGCAGCCCAGGACTCTTTCTAAGACTTTGCAGAAGTGAAGAAGGCTGTCTGTAAAGAGCCTCATGCTGGGGCATTTTATCAGTATAATAATAATAATAATAATAATAATAATAATAATAATAATAATAATATCATTAAGCCAACTTAAAAAAGGGGGTATGTAGAAATGCAGTCCCTGCCCCAAGTAGAAACTTATTTGAAATATATTTTCTAGTACTGTTCCTCTTTCACAGAGTGCAAAAAATCCTGAAAATAGGGGGCAGGATTCAGCACAGTACTAGAAAATATATTTAATTATATGTGTTCATACATTTTGTTTTAAGATAGGTTTTTTTTTTAAAGTATGATACCATTTGATTATGAGGCAGGCACGGAACAGTAGACATGGAATTAGGTTCACAGAACAGAACAGATGTTGAGGCTGTGTTAAAGTTTGATGTGTGAACATCTTTGGCAAAGATATATGGTTGGATCTGGAATTGGTCATACTTAGAATAGCCCCTCTAAAATCAACGAGATTTAAATTAGCCATAACTGATTTAAGCCCCATTGGTTTAAATAGGTCTTCTCTAAGTATGACTAAATTTGGACTCAATCCATGGTGGATTTTGTCTAAATGTCATCCCAACAAATCTCAGATAAGCCTTTTAAACTTGTCCATGATTATTCATACCCACTTTGTTCCTCCTGTTCTTCCTCATGGAATGCTTTGAAAATGTCTGTAGGAAGAGGTGTGTTTTCATGGGGTGAAGGGGAGGATTGCCAAAAGAAACTTCATTTTCAGCTCAAATGAAAGCTATTCTGTAAAACTACATAATGGAACTACATGTTGAGACAAAGAGGGTGTAAATAAAGAGCAAAAACAGATAGACAAGGCATGAAGTAGTGCTGATGCTTAAAGATAAATTATGCTCATCACTGGAATTACTATAGACATATAGGGTAAAAACCCCCACTGACTATCTACAACAGAGGTGGCCAATCTGTGGCTCTCCAGATATTTTGGTCTACAACTCCCATCATTCCTCACCATTGGCTATGCTGGGTAGGGCTGATGGGAGTTGTAGGCCAAAACATCTGAGGGCCACAAGTTATTCATCCCTCTAGAACTACTCAGAATTTAAAGGCTGGTATATGTGTGGACAAACTATTGACTATCTAGAACAATTGAGAATTTAAAGTTTGACAGATTGGTGGAAAACCAGCATTATACTCCCAGTTCAGCCATGAAACACACAAGTAAACATAGGTCACTCAATCTCTCTTAGCCTCACAGCAGTGTTGTGAGTATAAAATGGGGGATATATGTGTTTGTTGAAAAAACAGCAGGATTATTATTATTATTGTTATTATTATTATTTATTTATTTATATAGCACCATCAATGTACATGGTGCTGTACAGAGTAAAACAGTAAATAGCAAGACTCTGCCGCATAGGCTTACAATCTAATAAAATCCTAGTAAAACAATAAGGAGGGGAAGAGAATGCAAACAGGCACAGGGTAGGGTAAGCAGGCACAGGGTAGGGTAAAACTAACATAAGCAAATAAATATACTCCCAATCTTTACAAAAAATTGAGCTATTCAAATCTGTGGAAATTACAGGATATCAGTCTAATGAACCATGTAATGGTGTGTTTGGAGAAATGTCTGTAATTCACACCTGGGAGGTAGGAAACTGAAGTTTGTAATGCTTAACTCTGTTTTAGGTTAGAAAGATTTGCAGCTGACACTATCTTTGCATTTTAAATGTTTTAAATATTAATATAGGATTGAGGCATTAATTAGTGTATACAGTGCATGAAAAAGTCTCCATGAACTGTTAGCTGAACAGTCTAACAGACCAATGGTTAGAACAGTTAGAATGATCTAAGACAGATATGGTATGATTTCAACTGAAAGATCCCAGAAGTGGTAGAACCCAGAAACTCCCAGTAAAAAAAAATAGGAAGCTACTTCTTAACAAATAGGATTATTTGTCCACCTAGTGCAATAATCTTATCTAGTCTGATTGGCAGTAATTTCCCAGCATTTGAGGCATTTTTTATATCACTTGCTAATAATTTTACTTAGTGATTACAATGACTGAAACTGGGACCTCCTGTATGCAGAGCAGGTGCTCTTCCACAGAGCTATCAGCCCCCCTAGAGTTTGAATTCATGGGAGGAATTTGTATTTATTTATTTTCATAATGGATGTTTTAACTGCTATGATCCGGGGTGGGTGGGTCAAAGCAGTTAAATGCTAGGGGTGGAAATGCTCCACGTGCTGTGTTATTTATAAGCAAGTTTAAGGACATAAAAATCAAAGTGCACTCACAGAGCAAAATAGACAAATGTGGAGTCATCATGTGATGGTCTACATGTGGTTTGCATCCATCCACAGTGTTATCTGTGATAAAAAATAGGTTTGAATTTGGGATTAATGAGCATCCTGCTGCTTGCCCTGAAAGGGATCAAACTTTGAGAGTATTCAGCTCAAACTCATAGAGGCTCAATATTTTGAGAGTTCATTACAAACACTTAAAAAGAGCTCTATGCTTCTCACAAAACACTTGCTGCCATCTCCCCTTCTCCCCAAGGGTCAAGAAACCTATCCAGAGTAGAGTGAAGCAGAGGAGACAATATAGTAGTAGGCATTCCCCAAAAGCAACTGGATCACTATTTTGCAATAGAAAATGGATTAGGCCCATAGTACAGTAACAGTGTCAGAAGCCTCTACCCCCCCTCTCTCTCTCTCTCACACACACACACACACACTAGAGTTCTGATCCAGATTCGCGGCCCTGTGCTTCTCTAGAGCAAAAATGAAGAAAAAAGTTGTAGCTGATAGGTATGTCTTTTAAGTAATGTCTGTTTTGCCCTCAGTGTGTTTAACACAATTATATGTGAAGGTCAAAAGGAGTGGCAGTGCAGAAGAAGAAAAACTGATCCTTAAAACTCATTAAGGATGACAAATAGAAAATAAATATTGAAAATTTTAGTATGCTTTCCAATACTGTTTATGCAGGAATTTTGTTACAATCCATCCTTCAGATTCCTGGATCATACTAATAAAAACATAAAGGTCACAATTTCACATCACACTAAGCCATGTCTTAACATCACATAAACAAGCAGAAATGAACTACAGCAATTAACTCATGAACACCCCTTCTCTTCTCCCACAAATCCAGGAGGAAGAATTTGGAGGTGACTGTGGGTAACAACATTAACTATGCTTCAAACAAGCAAACTTCAAACTGTATTATCAAGCCGGCTTTGTTTAAACTAACCAGGGCAGATGACATGGCAAGTCAAAAGCAGAAGCAGAAGTTTCTGAAATACTCCCAGCCATTCAGACAGCATGTGAGCCCAAGGATGACAGAGAGCTTGTTCCTGCTCATGTACTGGCATTATACTATGGTTTCGCTTAACTATATTGAGCAAACAAACAACTCATCCCCTATGGTTCATTGAGTGCTGTTCATCTAAAAGCACCTCACACTTTTTAAAAACAAGTGCAAGAGGAACATTATTATTATTTATTATTATTATTTATTTATATAGCACCATCAATGTACATGGTGCTGTACAGAGTAAAAGCAAGACCCTGCCGCATAGGCTTACATTCTAATAAAACCATAATAAAACAATAAGGAGGGGAAGAGAAAGCAAACAGGCACAGGGTAGGGTAAACAGGCACTGGGTAGGGTAAAACTAACAGTATAAAGTCAGAACAAAATCAAGTTTTAAAAGCTTTAGGAAAAAGAAAAGTTTTTAGCTGAGCTTTAAAAGCTGCGGTTGAACTTGTAGTTCTCATGTGATCTACCTGCTGCTTCTCTTGCAAACATAACCATTTTTGTCTCTTTTATTTCATCTTCGATATCCTCAAATTGCTTAATCTGTCTAAAAGTAAACTTCTAGTCTGTTTTCCTAACTCTTCTTTTGCTTCAGTTTACCTATTCCCTGACAGTACTCTTATTTTTTTCTTCCATTCAGATTTTTAATTTGGAGGTAGTTTTGACTCGCCTTATTTCTGTTCTTCTTTTTATTCTGGCCAAGCCCTGCCTGTTTTCTAACTTTTGAATATTCCTGAAATCTCTTTACTGATTTCCTGATGATATAACTTAAATAATGATCAATTCCTGTAATTTACAGACTTGATAAGTGCAACACTCTTCTTTCTGTTCACATTTTTTGATCTGCAGTCTCTTTCTTCTATATGAAATGTCAATGCTCGCCTTTTACATTTGCCCATCTTGTTCTATTGACTATTTTTTGGTTCCTCATCTGGCTTGTTAAAGCAACCCTTGAAGACCCCCATCTCCTCCCTCATTTCCTCTGCTGTGTAACCTCCCTTCATGCCCTTTTCCTTTTCTTCTATTTTAACATTTTTTTATATTTTCTGTACACTGTTTAGACCTTGGAGTCATTACTACCATTTCTCCTCCTCCAAACTATTTCCATTTAGACAAAGACAAATGTGAAACAGGAAATACTTATTTTTGTGCACTTCTAAATGAGGGCAATTACTTTTAAGGCTGCAGTCCTTATATATTCAGATTGAACACATTGGGACTCACTTCTGAGTAGACTTGAATAGGATTGCACTGTAAATAACATTCATATAAATACTCACAATGTTAGCCTTTGTTCATCATGTTTTCCCATTATCGGCACTTGATCCTCAAATGTAATTAAACAGAGGCTCTATTAAGCAAAAGATGCTTTTGATTCTTAGAGCCAAACTTTAGATTTTCTTTAAAAGGATTAAAATAACAAAGAAATATTAAATTAATTTACTTGCTATACTTTTCTGCTGCCTTTCTCTTTGAAGTGCTTTTCTTTACCAAATATAAACGTAATTGGGAGATCTAAAGGACCAGGGGATGTGTCTTCACAGCACTGCGTTGGTCCCATGTTTCCTTAAAACCCAGAGCATCGTAGCTGTGGGGTGGGAACAGATAATCCCCATTTGGCTCACCCAGCCCAGACCCTGCCCTCTGCCTGACCTTCCTGCACTTTGAACAACCTATCAGTGGTCACGATCTGCCCCCAGAACGCCCCCAGTCTGAAGCCGAAGCAAGGTCACCACCAACAGACAAGGAAAAACAGTGGTGACCTTGCAGCAAAGCAAAAAGTTGCAGTAAGTCTCTGATTCAGCTTTGGGGAAAGGCCCCATGGTAGCTGCAAGTTGGAGGCTGTGTCATATAACAGGCACAGTGCCACTGCGCAGCCACCACAGAGTAAATAGGGTGCATAGACGGTCTCTAGACTTCAATTCTATTTGTATACACTGACTTTTAACCCCATAAGCATTACTTCAGTGACAAGGGGGTGACACTTCGCACATGTGCCCAAAGCATTCTCTTTTCCAGCATTTCTGAAGTAAGAAAGAAAAACAATTCAGCTAGTGCTTAATATTGTATTATCAGGTTCTGGGATCCAATGCACAGGCCTGTCAAGTGACAAATACAGTCATAGTGTATCAAACCCAGATTACAGGAGGGTACAAGTGAGGAGTATCATTGGCTGAACTAGAAAGGGTCTAGGCAGAGTGTACAACATATGACTGCACCAAAGAGGCCTTTCAGCCACAGCAAAGGACTCTGCAATGCAGTCTTATTTTAGTACACCCTAGGTCAGGATGGGTAGACTTCAGGCTTGTTTTTCCCTAGAACCCCAAGATCCACCAGCCAGAGCCTGGTGCAAAAGAAACAGAATTAAGATAGGCACATGGAAAGATATTGATATTCCATTTCATGTGTCCTAAAGCTGACCTGTGCTTCAAATTACATCTTGAAGGAAGCAGGTAAACCATATTAAAATAAGTATACATTTGGAGAAATGTTTAATGTACATGTGTACAGATTTACTCCCGACTAGAAAGAACACAGCACAATGCTGAATATGACAATCCATTTTGCTTGACCCACCTCTTTACAATTAACACAAATGTACCGTCTCATAAGATCCATAAATCTTATTGAACAGGGTTCTGTAGGAGTGGGAAATTAAATTTGATAGTCCAATTTAAAAAAAATAATATAAAATGAACGTTTTTTAATGTGCTGAGAGATTTTTTTTTGTCCAAAGATACAGGATCAGAAGGAATCGAGAAAAACAAGCATGTTTATGGTAATTATATAGTAATTTAGGTATCATTGTCAACTTAGATCAGGCGAAGGGCAAACATTCAGAATAGTTCCAGCAAAGCTGTAAGCCCTGAAAGTACTGAACAAAGCCTAGTGGTGACTGTCCTGGGGCACAAGCCTGGAAACAAATAGAAGGTACCCAGATTTCAAGTAGATGAGGCTGGGGCAAACAGGGCTCCGAGCGCTAACTCCCAGAAATAATGGATGGTTTAAAGGGGGTTAGTCAAATTTATGGAGGATAAGGCAATCAATGGATACTATATGCTACCTCCAGTTGTTTGGGAACAACAGTGGGAGAGGGCTAGTGCCCTCATGTTCTTCCTCAGGACTTCCCAGAAACATCTGCTTGGAAGCTGGGCAATATAGGCTTTCGGTCTGATTCAGCAAGGCTTTCCTCACTTTCTCTGTTCTTCTGGCATAAAGAGTAGGCTTCCTCGAACTGGACCTCTGACTGAGCTGAGTCAGAGACTTGCAGCCCCATCTCCAAAAAAGGTCCCATCTACATCAGAATCATTGTCCATGGCATCTAGAATCTGGGACATGACAGAGCCACATGAATGCACAAGAGATAGTCTGCACATTTCGTGCTTACTTGGCATTTTTGTTGTAGCAGTTCCCAGGGCCAAACCACAAACCACTTTCTAACTTCCTTTAGTTGCTGCTGTAGTGCAAATGAAGGAGAAAATATGTTTGTGTGAGTGCTGTTTCACCAGGGAGATGCTGCATATTTACATAATGTATTAACCATAATAGTGCCATCACCCAGTTCTAACAATCCAGCACAGACTTAAGCATTTTAAGTACATTGAAATTAAAAGGCTTAAATCTAAACTGCATCTGACTGTATACCATTGCTTGACAGACTAAAACTATTTTCCAGCACCACCCTATGCATGTTTACTTGGAAGTAAGTCCCATTGAGTTCAATAGCATTTATTTCTAGGCAAGTGGATATAGAATTGCAGTCAAAATTACGCAATAGATCTAAGGGAGATTTCTGCATAGGTCTGTTTTATTACAAGTGAAAAATCCTTATTATCACTAATAAAGTATTTCTAAATCATTCTAGGAATCTTATCTGGCACCTATTTTCTTATACAGATTAGCAGAAACAATTTAGCAGATGGACTTGCATGGATAATTGAGTAATTAGCATTGTCCAAATAATTACACCAATTGCCCCAAAAATCTTATACAAATTTACAAGAGCATGACTTTGAGGAATTGACAGGACTCTATAATCAATTTATGAAACAGAAAGTACCCAGGTTCAATCCTTTCTGACCACCATAGAAACCTGGCCCAATTAATCTTAGATTTGTGTAACTTTATGGTAAGAGAAGGGCATATGGTATCCACCTGCATGCACAGAGAAAATGTTCACAGCTCACAGAACAGGGTTTAATCCACTATTATTGTAGCTCTGAAGGTAACATCGTTAGAACATATATGTGCCCCTAATGAAGTTCAACTGTGGGACAGGTGGTCTCATTTCCATTTTCCTGCAGGGTAGAAGTAGCAGTGCTTGAGAAATCTTATTGAGGGTAGGCTGGATTGTTTTCCTTTAGCAGGCTCTGGGACCAGGCTTCCTTTTTTCCAGGTATGAGCACTGATATTAAATTAGCATAGATTCCTCGACTAAATTCAGTCTCAAATTAAGTCCTGCTTATAATAGAAAAAATACACATTTCCATGGACTTCCTCATTACTATTCCTTTGTTTATACTTCTACCTGCTACAAACAAGTTGAGCATCTTGCATCACAATCGATGAAGGACATGAAAAAACAAAGATGGATAGTGTATAGTTGAAATACATCAGTAGTTTCTAGAGAGTTAGTTTGAAATCTAATTTTAAGAAAAGTATGAAGTAAGGGTACAAATCTGTTTGTGTGAAACACTGGAAATTTGCCCTGGACTTGTTGGTAAATGTTGAAATGAGAAATTGACTTTAACATCATGAAAATTATTTTCATATTCATCAATATGCATCTCTAGAATCCTGTTTAAGAAAACTATTTATGATGCAAAATTTCTAAATGCACAGTATCAAAGAATAATTTTTGACATTTGATTCATACATGCTTATAAAGCTCCAAGACAACATGGTTTAATTATAAAACATATTTCTACTGCCTTAGTCATGCCAATTAAATTTGATTGGATACTTTCCTTATTCAACAAGCCCCTTTCATGTCATTTTAATTTACTGTCAAAGCAGCCTGAATATTGGAAACTAAATTATTTACTACAGTCCATAAGCCAATAATGTTCCATTTGTCTCGTACAGAGGGAGACTAGACTAACAAGATTATTAAGGACATTACTTGTAATAGCGAATGTCCTTCACTTTATTTGAGCTTCATGCTGTGCTTTCAGAGATCGTACTTCAAAAGAGCTCCATTTCATTCCGTCACAGAACCTCTGATACAAATTATTCTTTGCTAGCTTTGTAATGCACTGATCACAGAGAAAGCAAACTTGATATTGTTGGGCAAAAGCAGTGTCTCTTCTCTTCTAAGATAACTACATTAGTTTATTTGTGCTGAACACCTTTGATGCACTCTCTTATGCCAAATAATGTAAAAAAGGGAAAATCCTCTGAATTTATCAGACAACAGCAACACACAGTCTGAATTCACAAGCACTTTGGTTCTGATTGTGATGATTTTGAGCTCAATTGTGAATCTTAAATGCCAATGATTCAGTCAATCCTATGATTTCTTTATAGCCACTAAGAAGGAAATTCAATAAGCATTACCTAGAACAGATTATACCAAAATACTGCCTGCTAATTCTTTTTGGTATTGGTACTATAATTATAGGTACTGGTTTTAAGCAAAAACGTTTCAGATTGTAAGCAATAATATTTCATATTGTAATTTAAGGTCTATTCTGATGTTCCAAGTTAGCAAATGCATTTATTTATTTATTATGATTGGAGGATACACACTTCCTGAGCAAATCACATCAGGAATATGCTTAAGTACAGGGGATTCCAAATTAAACAATACCCCTCAAAGATTAAATATTCTTTTCTGAAAAACATTCTATTATACGAACATAATTAGCATATTTTTAGACCCCATAGTGGTACATCTTGAAATCATCAGTAAGGATGTTAAAAAAAACAGCTTAGTGTTAGTTGTAGGGATAGGATCCTATTAAAATTACAGCTATCTGAAAATGAAAACCTGCTAATGATCAACCCAAACCTCCAAATGTCTAATAACATTGGAAATAACATTGAAAAATACATGTGACTGTATCTTCATCCAATAAGCAATATTGGAAATTACATAAGATCAAGGATTGTATTCCTACAATTTGCCAGAAAAAAGAGTTAAAATCCAGGCATCCTGGGAAAGATTAAGAAACCATTAATCACTTTCCAGATCAATCTAATCTCTTGTGACTAGACAGGATGCAGAAGGGCTGAACATGCATGTGGTTTGCCTAATCTCTCCAAACGTTCTGTTCATATTCTTAGATTATATAAACTTTACAAAAATCAATTGAAATAACTATTAGGATTTAAGACTACAAACTTTAATTTTTACAGATTATTATAATGTAAATTATTGTCCCAACAATATTGTAATCCCAGCCCCAAGACAATAAACAGCTATAAGAAAATCCATGCTTTCCTCATTCAGGGAGAGTGAGGAACTTGAACTGGCAAACAGCAGAGGTGCTGAGTTCTCTCCCTCTTATATCGCTTACAGCCATGATTTGTCACAAGACTGGGACCAAGATGAAGGGCAGACATTAGGTTTGGCCTGCCCAGTCAGAGATCAATAACAAAGAAGTCTGTTTCAAATACAAAAGAGGAAGACAAGGGACAGGCTGGTTAAGGTTAATAGCCAATGCTTTCTGCATGAAAGCAAAGCATGATGGGGGGGGTGGATTCTGGAGTTGATTACTGAAGTCTCTAGCCCAGTGGTTCCCAAAGTGGGCAGTACCGCCCCCTTGGGGGCGGTGGGATTGCATAGGGGGGCATTAAGAGGCAAAGGGACGGCAGGGGGTGCTAACAGGCAAAGGGGCGGCAGGTGGGCACTCGAGGTGGTCTCTCCAGAAGGTCCTAAAACCCAGGGACCGAGCAGGAAAGAGTGACAAATTCAGCTACTCTCTGCACACTGCTCCTGCTCAGGAAGGACTTTCTCACTCACGCAGCCACTCTCTCCTCCTATCTCAAGCCCACAGCGGCCCCACCAGAAGTAGGAGGTGGGGGAAATACCCACAGGAGGCAGCAGAGCAGGAAACAGTGGTGAATTCAGCTTCTCTGCCCACTCTTCTCCTGCTTAGGAGGGCCCAGGGTTTCTTTCCTGCTGGAGCCACCGCCACCCGCTCGCTCGCTCCCTCCATCCCTTGGCCAGAGCTGCTCCCTCCTACAAGCTGCCCTGGCAGACCTCTCGCGATAGTTGCTGCACAAGGCAGGAGCAGCAGCCCTGCGGCGGAGAGGAAGGAGCACATGGAGGACGGAGGACGGCAGAGCAGCTGCCAAGAACAGTGGCTGGCTGGCTGGCTGGCTGGCTGGGGAGCAGGACTGCTTGTGCTGCTGCAAGGTATCACCAGGCTCCCTTCCCCCGTCAGGAGTTGCAGATTGGGGCCATCTCCCCTCTGAGCTGCTGCCCTCCTGTCCTAATCAGCCCGGCAGTTATTGTGAGGCTTGCGGGGAGGGGGGGTTGGAGAGAGCGAGAGAGAGAGAGAGAGGCTGTGTGTCTCTGTGTGCTCCCACCCCCAAAACAATCTGGACTACAACAGGATTGGGAGAGAAAAGAAAAGGGGGAG
Organism: Elgaria multicarinata webbii; assembly: GCF_023053635.1. Classification (NCBI taxonomy): domain Eukaryota; kingdom Metazoa; phylum Chordata; class Lepidosauria; order Squamata; family Anguidae; genus Elgaria; species Elgaria multicarinata. The sequence continues at coordinate 141,847,677 of NC_086172.1, read as the reverse complement.
GGAGAGAGAACTGCAATTCCCCAGGTCCTTCCTGGCTAAAGAAGATTCAGCAGCACCTTTTTCCAGAATGCTTGCTGAAACAATTCCTATCTGCCCTTGCTTATTTCAGGGTGTCCAGCCCCCTTTTTTCAAGCGTTCTTTTGGTAAACATGGTATGTGTGGATCATGTGTCACCATAAAAACAGAGCTGCAGCACAATCCTAAGTATGTCTACTCAGAAGTAAGCCCACTGAAATCAATAGAACTTACTCTGAGGTAAATGTGCATAGGATTCAGCCTGAAAATGAAGAGAGAGTGAAGAAAAGACAGGAGAAAATGAACTGTAGAAATAGAATAGCAAGGTAACTGCGATATTTAACCATATTTAAACACAATAAGCACAGTAAAATTAGTGCCCCTCTACTTCAGTCCCAGCCAGGTTTTCCATAGGAAAACTCTATACCAGGTGGCAGATAATTATTTTAAAATTTTAATTAAAATACATTATCTTTTCCTGTAACAAAATGGTGCTTACTCCTAAGTAAGTGTGTTCCACTGAAGAAGGATATCCTATTTGATTCCTGTATTCATGCTAGTGTGACATGATAAAGGCACAATTTTATGCATGTTTAGACAGAAAAAAGTCCTTCAACTCCTAGAATCCCCTCTAAATGGGAAGCACCCGCCCCAAGCTTGCTGAGGGAGGGAGGGAAAAGAGAGCGAATGCCTCTGTTTGCAGCCAGCGTGGCAGGGCACACCAATTGGATTTTGAATAAAGTATTCAATTAATTGTTACTGTTTTGAATTTTTTTGTTATTATTCCTTAGTAGGTCACTGAAAACCACTTTTTTGAATAATGATTTTTATAGTGTAGGGTAGGGGGCGCTGGGCATGAGTTTGTGGAACCAAGGGGGCGATTACCTGAAAAAGTTTGGTAACCACTGCTCTAGCCCCTTTCACACCTTCAATTATCCATACATTGAAAGCATGGAGGAAGAAGCCTCCCTCCAACCTCCACATGAGTCTTAAAAGAGGCTGACACAGCTCTTATGTGCATAGCATAGGCGTGCGCAAGGGCTGTGCTGGGTCTGCCCAGGCTGCTGTGCATGCTCCCTAGCTGGGTGGGTGGTTCATAGATGCTCCCTGCTCGCTCCGGGCTTTTTCCTCCTGTAGTACAAAGGGACAGAGACAAGCAGTGGTCCTGGGAGTCACACCATGTTCCAGTCACTTCCCACAGGCTCTGTCACTGTGGTGGTGTGTTCAGCCCTAGATGAGCTGCAAATGCCATCGCAACAGTAACTGCTGCTGCACTGCTTCAGATCTGGCCTCCCCGCTTCAGTAGTGGGGAGGGGACCAAGCCCCAGCCCGTCTCAGGGAGAAGGATGTGTGTAGAAGACTTGCTGCTGCCACTGCCACAAGAGCAGCTGGTAAAATAATAATAATAATAATAATAATAATAATAATAATAATAAATGTTTTTAAATGGATACTGTTGTTTTTATACTGTTTTTTATGTTTTTGATGGTTTTTAAATTTTGTATACTTTTAATGTTTACCATTTTTAATTGTTGTAAACCAATGACAACAACAGCTTCAGCTGTGGGGCGGTATATAAATGTAATAAAATAAATAAATAAATAAATAAATAATAATAATAATAATAATTTATTTGTTACCCGCCTCTCCCTCTGGAACGAGGCGGGGTACAACCCAAATGCAATATTTCCCTTCTTTCTCCTTCTCTTTCCCCCACATAACCCAAGACCAGCATCAGCGAGCTCACTTGGAAACAGGGCTTCCCTAGCAGTGCTGCCACCTGTGCCTCATTAGGGCCTGGGGGTTGCAGCGGAGTTGCTGGGCATCAGTCAGGAGGAAGGGGCCAGGGATGCCACACTCTTGCATGTATCCCCCCCCCCCAATTGCCCCTTGACTCAATCATAGTTAAACGTGATGTGATCAAGGAATTTAAGTCCATAACACCTGGTGAGCGACGTTTCATTCTCTAGAATAAGAAGATGAAGACAGCTTAATCTGTTTTGATCAATTTGGGTTAGCTCATTATCTGATTAATGATAAAGATCATGAAAATTGACTGTATCTTTGTATACACCTGGTTATCACTACAGGGAAAAAATGATATTTTGTATTTCATTTTTAAGTTTGTATAGGAAGATGAAGAAACCTTAATCTGTTTTGGTCAATTTGGGTTAGCTCATTATCTGGTTAAAGATAAAGATCATGAAAATTGACTGTATCTTTGTATACACCTGGTTACAGCAAAAAAAATGTATTTTATGTCTCATTTTTTAAGTTTGTATTTTTAAGTAAAGTTTAGTTAATTTTTTAAAAAATAAGTTTAGTTAAGTATTAGTTTCTTTACTTTGTTTAATGAATTAAAAAAGTCCTTTATGACTGATTATTCAATAAATGTTCACCTTTAAAAAATAATCCCTGGGTGCATTCCCTAATGAAATGTGCTGCTTACGCCTATGCTGCATAGGAACTTCCACCAAACCAGGAACCCTAGTCATGCCATTTCCTGTTACATCAGCTCCACATCAGAACTCCCCAACCCAGTATCCTCCAGACGTTTGGGACTATAACTCCCAGCATTCATGATCATTGGCCATGCTGGCTGAGGCTGATGGGAGATATAGTCCAAAATATCTAACAGGCATCAGGTTGAGGAAAGCTAACCTATGAGGATGATTCAAAAGTGGAGTAGGTAACACTTGTATGCATCCAATAATTGCCTTCCAAAATTTCCCGCAATTCTCCCTGCCTTACAAAACCTCCCCATTTATCCAGCATCGCCACCTAACACAGAAGTTACTATTCATCTCGCAGGGACATCATGTATTAGGAGTGGGGGGGGGGGGAGATAACTCTATAGCAGAGATTAGATGAAAGAAACAAAACATGTTCCTGGAATAAGCCACTCCTTATGTGTCTCATACCATTGGATCCAGTGTTAGACTACATTAGCATTCCACAACCTGGTGCCCTCCAGATGTTTTGGACTATAACTCCCAGCATTCCTGACCATTAGTTATGCTGGCTGGGGCTGGTGGGAGCTGAAGTCCAACACATTTGAAGGACCCCAACTTGGAGAAGGCTGCTTAACATGCAATCAGCTGTGCATAAACAGGGCCTTCTTCAACTTCTACTGTTAACATGTAGACGTCGGGAGTGGGGCCAGGGTGCACAGATCTGCCCCCCCTCTCCATGCACTTAGTATACATAAGATTTAAAAGTTGTGAAAGGGAGCATAATCTGAAAATGAAGACAGTGACAAGCAGGATGGCGTCACAGGTAAAGGACAGGCCATGACAAGTGCAGATTATATACACATTTACCTGTAATTGGTGTTCTTCACATCACCATCTATGCAATCTGCACATGTACAAACCCATATGTAGGACTGTATATAGACCACAAAGAGAACAAAAGGAAGAACAGCGATGGAGTAAAGGAACAAAGTTCAGACTAGGAGTCAGGAATACTTGAGGATCAGACTAAGAACCCTATTTTTAGGCAATGTACATTAACTTGCCTTGGTAGTATTGATATTCAGCAGGAGTCCACAAGGGACAGTTAGCTTGGTTGGAGGGAGAGCCATGTCAAATGACCATAATCATTATATTAGAGGACTCTGAAGGATAAAGACTGCAACTAGAGTGGAGTAGTGAAATCTACAGCAGCTTTCCAAGGGTGAGGCTCGAAGCGAAATTCGCACGAACTCACAAAAACAATGCAGCTGTAGTTGTAGCAGTACAAGCATCTAGTTGCATTCCCAAGGAAAAAGCACATGCAGATCCCACAGCCCCAATATCTGCTATGCCAGAAAAGACATGCAAAGGCCATTTTAATCAATGTTCCACCACAATACAACAATTACATTACACCGTCACAAAAATTTTGCTGAAGATAATATTGTTAGGATTAAAGTGCCACTTTAATTGCTAAGTTAATGCCTCTTTTTCACCTATATTTAATATCATCATCATCATCATCATCATCATCATCATCATCATCATCATTTATTTCTTATCTGCCTCTCCCTCTGGATCGAGGCAGGGAATATAAAACATAAAAATAATACATAGATATATTCCTCAAAACAGGATTCACAGTGTTTTATCTCCTGCAGAGTGAGCCTGAATCTTCCCTACCTAACCCATGTAGTGAACTGACATACATAGTAATGATTTCAAAACTGATTTCAGTTGGCTGTCTTGCTCTTCCTCACAATTTTCAAGTGGGCTGTCCACCACTTCTTTTTAAAAACACAACATGACATTTGTCATTTTTTATTTATTTAAGGGAAATCCATTTAAAAACCATTTCAATTAATATTAGCCAATTAAATAAGGTCCTGGAATAGGTGTGGGTTTTTGTCTGACACTGCAAATGGCAGCCAATCTGCACTGAATACAGCTGGATTCTGCTGGAAACTGGCAAAACCTCCCCCCAATCCTGAATTTGTTCTGAGCTAGATAATATGTGCCTATAGAGAATTCATTGAGCATGCTTTATAGTGACTCGATTACTCAAACCGTTCAATTCTGCATATCGTTTTGAACCAATATGAACATTCAGGATTAAGGCTGCAACTGTATGCTCATTTACATGAGAGTATGTCCCATTGAATTCAGTAGGACTTACTTCTGAGTAATCATGCTTAGAAATCCCACAATAAAGCACTAACAATTTGCGTTATCTTGTGGAACTATCATTTTCTAAATATAATGATACACACAACACATAAACATTGTATATTTCTCAACGTTTCTGTTCATGATAATAATATCATTTATGAGCTCGTGAAGTGATCAGTATTTTAATCCTTGTTCCATCTTAAGAAGTGTGGAATGAATTTATAAGAAAGGATTTCTATCTTCATGTGATGAATGCATGCACATACTTACAGAACAATCCTATGCATGTCTACTCAAAAGGAAGCCTTACCAAATTAAATGGAAAAAGGTTAGATGTACATACACAGACATGAAAGTCCTATTTTGTGCAAAGAGGAACACAGCTTTAGTATTTTTATGGATAAAAAGATAAAAAAATAATGAAGAGATTATTCTAAAATATGTTGAAATGTGATTATCTTTCTATTTTAAATAGTATTCATATTATTGAAACTACTGCAGCATTAGCAACAATGTAAAAATGGAAAATTATCTTCAGGTAAACAAAATGATCAGTGTAAACATATGAATCGCCTAGTACAAAGTCAGTCCATTGGACCATCTACTCTGGTACTGTCTAGTTTTCAAGGTGTCAGGAAGAGGTCTTCCATCGCATATCCTTTTAGATTGCGATATCAAGCTGGACTTTCCTCTCCGCCCACAGGACCATCTACTACCAACTGCCTAGGAATGTGCACACAAACAAAACTTGAGCTTATGGAAGTTCTTCAGATTCCAACTTGAAGGTCTTTCTATCTCATGTTCGTATCAGACTGCAACCTGAGTGTGTGTGTGTGTGCTTTTGTACGAAAATCTCTGCACATTCTCATGAGTGTTTTTCCATATGTACGCAGCAATTGCGCTCATCTTTAACATGCATGTATTCTTTTTGCATTGATTAAAGAGTGTTTGTATGCATTTTTCAAAAGTACACATTTTTCATGAATATTTTTCAAATGTACCCAGGATGCCAAATGCATTTTATTTGGTCTGCAAATCACAGTGCAAGCTTGGACATGTATGGACTTTGGCTGCAGATTGTGTTTAAGGCCGTGTTTTGTCTGTGATGTGCGAACTAGGTTAATCTTGATAAAAACCAAACTGACATGAATTTCTCATACTTACCTACAACTACCTTGAGGGATGGATTCCAGAGACAGAGACAGAGAGAAAGGCAGTCAAGGAAGACCTAAGTCTTGCTCCAGTTGTACTTTCCCCTTCTCCTGTGGGAAGGATTCCAGGACAGAGAGGGAGAGAGATGAGGATAACACCAGACACCTGCTCCTATTCTAGCTGGACTCTTCCCTCCTCCACCTCCAGGGCCATCTCCCACCAGCTGCCCTGTGGAGATGATCCTAATGAATTTTATTTGTTAATATTGGTTATTGTGATTTTATTGTGTTTATGTTACTTGTAAGCTGCCTTGGAAGAATCTGTATCTTGAAAGGCAGCACATAAATAATTGTAACAAATACATAGTAAGAAGCTGAGGTGTCTCACATCGCTATATGCTCCTTTTTGTGGGATTGATTTCAGTTGCTGTGGCCTGATGATCTGGACAAGGCACTTGCAGCAAAGCAATCAATGATGTGGGTGTGCATATGTGTGTATCACTGGGAGGGTCTAGGTAATGACTAAATCAGCACTGGTCACCCTGATAGATGTCCTTTATTGAGAGAAGCACAGACCGAGTACATCCCTGTTTATTCTGCTTGTATCATCAGCTTTTGATACCATCGACCATGGTATCCTCCTGGACTTGCTCCATAGGTTGGATATTGGAGGTGCTGTGTTACAGCAGTTTCAGTCTTAACTGCGGGGTTGATTTCAGAGAGTAACAATGGGTGACCAGTTCCCAACTTCTTGGCAATTGAGCTATGGGGTTCCACAGGGTACTATCTTGTCCTCAATATGTTCAATATCTATATGAAGTCACGGGGAGCAGTCAGGGGATTTGGAGCAAAGTGCCATCAGTATGCTGATGATACACAGCTCTATCTTCCTGTGACATCTGAATCAGTCGAGGTTGTGCAAGTCCTGGATCAGTGCCTAGACTAAGTGATGGGCTGGATGAGGGTTGTTGAATGAATGGTTCCCAACTCTAGGAAATAAGTTTATTGTCTGTTCTCAATGAGGTTGCATTCCCTCTGAAAGACAAGGTTTGTAGTGTTGCTAGATCCATCTCTGACACTGGGGGCCCAGGTGGCTATGGCAGCTCAGAGTACTTTCTACCAGCTTCAACTGGTATGCAAGCTATGGCCTCCTGGGCAGGGATAGTTATAGTGGTACAGGCAATGTACTCTATGTGGGGCTGCCTTTAAGATTGGTCCAGAAGCTGCAGCTGGTGCAGAACGCAGCAGCTCAACTGCTACCCCTTTTCAGCATGCAACTCCTTTGCTGAGGGAACTGTACTGGATGCTACTGGGTCAGGTTTAAGGTTTTGTTATTGGTGTCTAAATCGCTAAACCACTTTGGACCGGAATATCTGAGAGAGTAACTTCTTCCTTACCAGCCTGCCCATTCACTGAGGTTATCAGATGAGGTGCTGCAGGTTCTTCACCATGGACCTCCAGTCTGGATAGAGTCCAGTAGGAGTAGAGCCGTCAGTGTACTGGCTTCCTCTATGAGGAATATTCTGCCTGCTGGTGTCACACAGGCACTGACATTGTTTTGTTTTTGGCACCTGCTGAAGACATTTTTACTTAAACACATCTTCCCTGCTTGAACAGCCAGTTATAATCTGATTTTAAATATGTTAATTTTGTACCTTGATTCTTTTTACCCCTTTCATTATTCACCACTCAGAAATTCTGCTGGATGAAGAGCAGTATAGAAATGTTGTAAATAAATAAATAAATAAATAAATAAAAAAGGATTGTACCTAGGGCGTGTGATCTATGGGCTCTCCCCACTCCTCCTTTAGCTATGGACCCTTGCACATCTGAATTGGAAAAGAAATGCTATGTGTTCTTCTGTAGTTGTGTAACAGAATGGTGCTTACAACTGCACAACTACAATTTACACCAAAATAGTGTTATGTGCTCTAATATACCATTACAAAGAAGAGGTAATGTCATCACTTTTCCTATCTAAAGCACATGTATGTTTACAAAACAAAAAAAGAATTAATTCTTTTTGACATTTCAGTATAAAATAATGTGTGCATAAAATAATGGATTTTTTTTCCTGATTGAGGTTTATACATGATGCTCCATTTTGACTGAAAAAAGTGAAATAACTAGCATGTTGCCTTCTCTGAAGCCGAAAGCAATTTCCTTTTCTAATTTTAGTTATGCAAAGCCTATGGGCATCATCAGCATTTAGTAATTAGTTTTATAATTACTGCTGTTTTGCTCACTGTCATTCAATTTTTCTTACAACATGGTCTGGGATTGAAACATCCCACATCCACAGCTGTGTAAATTGCCATCCATTTATAAGACAAAAAAAAGTAACATTCCATATTTATCATTATTCAGTCAAAATTTTGTTACTTCTGCTTAGGTGATGCATTTAGTATATAAGCTTCCTTCAAAATAGTAACAAGAATATTTAAAACACAGTAAATCTTGTCTAATTTGATACAGCAAGGGGAAGACAACTAAATTAAATAGTTTTACAATTCCCTTAAAGTGCAATCCTATGCTTGTCTACTTCCAGGTAAATGGGTATAGGATTGCAGCCCTAGTATATTAAGGGCACTAATGAATATGTTGAAGTTATAGTACTTCCTCTACTCCCACTCCCACTCATGAATCTGAATTGTTTTGAAGACTTCTGGTACAATTCACAGCCATTGAAATAAATATACAATTTGCAAAATAATTTCAGCAGTATTGGTGAAATAATAATAATAATAATAATAATAATAATAATAATAATAATAATGCATCATAACTGCAGAGTAACATAAACAAAATTACCAGTCACTCCCCTAAGGAGCTTACCAACTAAAATTTGACAGTAGGAAATAGTACATCTAAGATATACAATCCAACCATTTAAAAACAATTAATTCCCCTTATTTCCTTCAGGGACATATTGGCAAAGCTCAGTCATGGTCAGGATCTAGTCCTATGGATGTACTTATGCATCAAACCAAACTCCATTCCCAAAGGGTAACGGATTAGAGCAAAGGATCTTGGGAAGACAAGTGATAGCCAAATTTTGATACTATTTATTCAGTTATTTTGGAGTTGCTGTTTTTTTAAATTGTTGTTATCTGTTTAATTCTGCTGAAGGGCATTGTAGAAAGATTTTAAATAAATAGTACAGCTTAGGAACTAAGAGACAAACTTATGCTTATCGCCTAGTTTATGTAAGCATATGGTCTCAATTTGGAACAGGACTATGGTGCTTTGGGGAGAGGAATTTGACTTTTTCCCCACCTGTTTTCCCCCCAAAATTCCTCCTACCACTACTGGGTGGGAGGAGCAGTTCAAAAAATAAAAAATTATATCTGTCGGAATCAATGGGGGTTGGGAACCCTCCTGTGGCAGAGAGATAAAATTTCAGGGTGGGGGGGTAGCAGGGGGTAACATTGTAACCCTCCTCTCCTAGAACACCATGGACTCAATCCAAACTAGGCCCATGCACACACAAGAGTAAAGAAAAATGTCACACCTACATGCTATGCAATTAAGATAATGCATAGTTTTGGCCCTAAAAAAAGCTAGAAACAGGGGGTTGGTAGAAGGTGACATTCTTATCTGCTCGTCCTCCCTCTGCCCCCCCCCCCCAATTTCCTGAGAGTGAGGGTCAGGGAACCCCTGAATACAGGGTGAGCTTTGGTGTAGAGAGCTGGGCGGGGAATCACCCATAGAAGTTTGCTTGCCTCCATTAACCTTTGCTTAGCTATTTGAAAAGTAATAGGTATTACAATGATAGCATGTCTCAAAATGCAAAAGAAACAAAACCCAGTAGTACCGGCCTCTCGCAGGTATGTGCAACAATGAACATAAGACCGATAAAATATATATATATATATATATATATATATATATATATATATATATATTGAGCCATTATTTTTACAAAACGGAAGTACAGTCATGGTATTCTGACTTGAGAAATCAGTTGTTTGTACATAGCTTGATGTTCGTAAAAACAATCCAGTTTTAATACTAATTGCTTTTTATTTTAAGTGAGAAGTGTCTGGCACCCAAGGTACTACTGCAAATCCATTGGAAAAGTCAATGGTCTGTTTCGATATAGTAATGATTTAAATCAGGGAAATTTACTTTTCAAATCAAAGAAGACATTAATGCATTCAATTGTGAAAGCCAGAAACATAATAATGAACTGGGCTAAAAGTCTGAATTCAGTTCCTATGTTAATTAAAATCTGGTGTCACTAAATTATTAACTAAAGATGGCTTTAATGGCATCTCCAATCAAGTTCAATCTGTCAGGTTCAGGTGCAACTTTCCCTGAGAGCCTTCTGGAAATATCAACACTGGCATTAACAAAGATTACTGTCTAACCAGGAACTGAAACCCATTGAGGCTATGGTTTCATCACTAATTTCTGTTCTAAACTGTAGACTTATCTACACCAAGCAGGATGTTGCACTATGAAAGCGGTATTTAAAAGGCAAGAGCCACACTACTGCTTTATAGCGGTATTGAAATGCACTGCAGGATCTACACTACTGCTTTATAGTGGTAATGAAGTGCACTGACAACTGTTGGGGCCCATGACTACACCAAGCAGGATATAACACTATGAAAGTGGTATGAAAGTGGTATATGATATGTGTCATGGGCCCCAGCAGTTGTCAGTGCACTATAAAGCAGTAGTGTGGCTCGTTCCTTTTATATACCGCTTTCATACCACTTTCATAGTGGAATATCCTGCTTGGTGTAGATGAGCCCTGTGTCAAAGTAATCAAGCCATTATATTTGGGAACTACAAAGTGACAGTGGATACCTGGACACAAGCTCCAGCAATAGAACAATCCCTGGGTTGCATTCTAAGATGACTGTATGTAGTATACATGGTGGCATCCATGAGCCTGGGAGGAATAATGAAGAGCTTGCCAGGCTGCCATGTTGTGACTATACCATCCCCAAGGAAGGCAGGGGTCATGCTGATGACACCCAGTTTTATCTTTTGTTTCTATTGTCTAATCCTGGGAAGGTAGTGGACATCCTGAACTGGTGTTCAGCAACAGGTAGGGACTGCATGAGGAAAAACAAAGTGAACATGCTGGATGGAGATACAGTTGGCCGGGAATTCTGATGACCTAGGAGAAGATGTTCAACCATGAAGGTGTTTGGGAGTGCTCTTGGAGCTGACCATGGAGCAGTGGCCTGGAATGGTTTTACCAGCTTTGTCTTATGCACTAATATGCCCTTTCTTGGACTAACCAGATCTTTCTTCAGTCTAGTCACTGCCAATTAATCTACTGTACTACTTCCAATGTGAGTCTGCAACTAGGAGCTTCAGTTGGTTCAAAATGCGACTGCTAGGGTTTTGACTGGATCACATTATACTAATCTTGTGCCAAATTCCTGCCAATTTGCTGTCGGGCTCAATTCAAGGTGCTGGTTTTGACCTTTAAAGTTTATGGATTCTGGTACCAGAATATCTCAAGGAAAATCATTCTTCCTCCATATGAACATACCCCAAACCATTAATCTTTTAAGGCTATTGGGAGGGGGCTTGCCACTGCCATTATGACAAGTGGGTACATGAATTGGGGACTTTTCAGTTATGATTGCCAAGATCTGGGATAGTCTCCTAATGGAAGTCTGTCTGGAGGCAATAAGACATTCTTAATATGCTTTTCTGCTATTGCTGCCTTTCAAATTTTTAGTTTCCAGATTTCTAGTTTTTAAATTGTTTTCATATTTTCCACAATTTGTTTTGTTTTTATGATAGTGTAATTTAATCTTGACTGAAAGCTGCCTTGGATAAATTTTACATTAAGGTGGGATATAAATCTTGATAATAGATAATAGAAAGCCTCCCGCCCCTCTTTGTCTGGTTCTCAGACACCAATGTGTAATATGCTCTGGTAGAAGCTTTGGAGAACCACCTCCCTTCTACAAGTGCAAGCCTCACCACCTCAGCAGAACCTCACCCACCCATTCTGGTGGTCTGATAAATGATACTGGAAGTATCATTGAGCAGGGGGTTGGACTCGATGGCCTTACAGGCCCCTTCTAACTCTACTATTCTATGATTCTATGATATGATACACAAACATTCTTAATTACCAATGAAGAAAATGTATAACACAGAAAATGGGTTGTTTTCTAACACTGTCAAAGCCAAGGAAAAGTAATTGTTACCAGAACTATTCAGAATTTAATGATACGTATTTCTAAATGAGAACTGTGTTGACAGTGAAAGGGTTAAAAAGAGAATAGATTAACATTGTCAATCATTATATTCAGAAGAATAATTAACTCAGTATGTTTATTTGTCTACTTTTGCTACTTGATTAAATGAATGACTGATGACAGGTTCCTTGTTTTCTTCCTTTTTGTCAGTATAAACGATCAATATTAAACTAAATAGCAGTACTCAAAATAATTATAATGAAATTAAATATATTGCAATTGTGTTTGGAGGCTTTCAACTTAGCAAAATAATATATATATTCCTAAATAATACTATTAGGGGAAATAATTGACAACCGAACCATCAATTCCACTCATTTTCCCACTACATTATAATAGTTCATATAATGATTTTATAATGAAAGGTTATTTTGAAAACACAACAGACAAATTACATTCTTTGGGTCCTTAACACAAAAGATTTGGGTGTGGGAGTTTTATGGGAGTGTAAAAAAATGGAGAATACTATAGTTTATAGACTCTACATCCTTTATATTGTACAGAGATCTGTAGGTAGTGAAAAAGAAAAAGAGGGTCCAATAGTTATGAGGGTTTAGACCTGAGATGCAGAGAAAATGCTATAGGGTGTAAAGACAGAAGAAAGAAAACTACGGAGTAGAAAGAGAAAAGTAGAGACAGAAACAAGATCAAAGAAAGTGGTAGTGGAGAGGAGCAACTCGCGAGAATGCACTGTAAGGCAGAAAGAAAGAAAATAGCTTAACAGAGAAGAGGTTTAAAAGAAAACAGAATTAAAATTGTAAAAACCAACAGGCAAGCAAACAAACAAACATGCTCAAGCCCTCTTGTGTTAGTAGAGGTATAAAAGTGGCCCTCAGGGGTATGTGAGCTCTGCACTCCTGGTCTAATGAAAGCCACAGAGTGTTTCTTGACAATCCAGTGTTCAGCCTCCTTGAAAGATTCTGAGGTAGCCTGGATGTTCAGCAATGTTTCAATGAACATGCTGTTTCTACAGCCAAAAGGAGAAGAGAAGGTGATTGAATAGTTTGACATCCATTCTCACGGTGACTGAAGTTTGGTCTAGACTACATTTCAGACATTTCTTCCCAATTCGTTTAGCTAAGTAAAGTCCATATGAATTTGCTTTTGACTCGAATCAACTATTTTGATGCACCTACATGAAATCTCTGTTCTCTTCAATCTGATCTGATCATCCAATGCTCATAGTGAAGCACTTCTTCTCAACTGAGGTAGCACAGACACTTTCACATCGTCAGTTTTTAGCAGCAATTGCAGATCAACTAGCACAAAAAATTATGAAAATTCTGTATGTCACTGTATATATTGAGCACTGTGCATCTTTGGTTCACCATCTTTAAAAGAGCAAAGAGGAACAACAAAAGCAGATAGAGAAATTAATAGAAATTATTAGGGGCATTAAATATTTACCAAATAAGTAACTGAGGAGGAGGAGGAGGAGGAGGAGGAGGAGGAGGAGGAGAAGAGGAGGAGGAGGAGGAGGAGACACATTCACTGTGTATCAAATGATGCTCCCCAAATGACCTCCATAGTTGTTCAGACAATGGTTTGGATCTAATGGTGCTGTTCCACAGTAGAAGGGAAAATTTTGGTGGAACTAATTTTCCACTCCCCCTGGAGCTCCCCCCACATCCCTTCCAAAATCAGGTGTGCAGGGAGAGGGAGAGGATGAGGAAGCCCCATTGCACAAGCAGACTTATGCTCACGTGGCATTGGATCCAAGCCAAGGTCTTACGAGGAACAAGGATCTTATATGGATATAGTCACTGCCTCTCTTCAGTTAATTATATAATTACAATATCTGCTGTGATTGTAAAAAAATTGCCCTCAAATAATGATGAAAGTGTACATAGAAAGCCGTGTCTATACAAGACACTTGTCAACGTATCCTTGGGGAACCATTGCATGAACATAAAAATTACAGTTGTGAGCTGACCTGAAGAAGGACTGTTAATACAGGATTAAATGATGTGGAGTTCTAAAGTAATACAAATTTTAAGGCACATTCTTTTCTAGCCTGTTCCCACACTTTGGACCCTTTGCACATGTATCCGGACAACCATTCACATGCTGTTTAGCATGCTGATACGAGCATAACCCCACATTCATGGATATATTCCCTTCATGAAAGGATAGGAAAGGGTTAACATGCATATCTTTTAAGCCTAGCTGTTGCCACTAATGCAGAGAGGAAAGGAAAAGGATAAAACGGCATCTTAAATAAAATGAAATATTCCTAGTGGATTAAGGAAGCCCCATAATCAGGTTTTGAATAAAGTCTATAAAAATCGTAAGTGGATTGAAAAAAGGAATAGCAAGCAGGTGTAATACTAGTATAATATCTGTTATGTAATGTGCAGAGGGTGGGAGTGAGAGGTAAAGTGACAGCCCTCTTCTCCCTTGCACTGGCAGCAGGGCCAGAGCTGGCAGGGAACCAGAAGAGAGTGAGGGAAAGGTCAATCACTGCACTGAGCAGAGAGGGAGTTCGACAGGCACTCACAATTGTTTTCACAGACTGATGCCTCCCTTTCTACCCATGCCAGGGGAAGAATTATAGCTCAGAGGGAGCAGTGGAGGTGCCTCTGTCCCTTGCAATTCCTTGAATGAGGGCTAATAAACTTAAACTCAACCCAGACAAGACTGAGATGCTGCTGGTGGGTGGGTCTTCTGATGGTGGGTGGTGGGTGTTCATCCTCTTCTGGATGGGGTTGCACTCGCCCTGAAGGAGCAGGTTTGTAGCTTGGGGGTTCTCCTAGAACCATCTCTGTCACTTGAGGCCCAGGTGGCCTCGGTGACACGGAGTGCCTTGTACCAACTCCGTTTGGTGGCCCAGCTACGCCCCTATCTGGACAGGGATAACTTAGCTTCAGTCGTCCATGCTCTGGTAACCTCCAAATTAGATTACTGCAATGCTCTCTATGTGGGACAGCCTTTGAAGACGGTTCAGAAGCTGCAGCTTGTGTAAAATGCAGCGGCCAGATTGATAACTGGAACCAGAAGGTTTGAACATATAACACCGATTCTGGTCCGCTTGCATTGGCTACCTATACGTTTCCGAGCCCAATTCACGGTGCTGCTTTTAACCTATAAAGCCTTACATGGTTTGGGACCACAGTACCCAACGGAACGCCTCTTTTGACATGAACCTACCCGTACACTGCGCTCAACATCTAAGGTCCCCCTTCGAGTGCCTACTCCAAGGGAAGCTCGGAGGATGGCAACAAGGGAGAGGGCCTTTTCAGTGGTGGCCCCCCAAATATGGAATGTTCTCCCCGATGATGCTCGCCTGGCACCAACATTGTTATCTTTTCGGCACCAGGTCAAGACCTTTCTCTTCTCCCAGGCATTTAACCGCATTTAACAACATATGCTAAGTTTGTTTGTTTTTTAATGGACCCCAGAACTGTTGTTGTTTAAAATGGATACTGTATACTGTTGTTTTTATATTTTTTGATGGTTTTAAATTTTGTATACTTTTTAATGTCCACTGTTTTTTAACTTTTGTAAACCGCTCAGAGAGCTTCGGCTATGGGGCGGTATATAAATTTAATAAATAAATAAATAAATAAATAAATAGTCAGCTTTGCCACTGTCACTGCAGAGAAAGGTTAGATAAAAGGGCTTGGGGTTGGAGTGAGTGCTCTCCTGTTTCCTCTCTGCTCTACTGCACTTCATGCAAGCACCATCTTTGTCCTCTCCATCCAAGGTCTACTGCCTGAATAACTTCGCCTCCATTGTAGCAGCAGCAACCATGCTATTCCTGAAAAACTTGAATAACAGGGACTGCAGAGATTGCTTCAGCCAGTGGGAAGATGCTAGCCCTGTGCATCATTTGAGTAGACATATTGACTCCTCTGTCTCCTGGCTATTAGATTAGTGACTAGAACTTCCAGGCCAGTAAAGTCATTAATTCATATCCAGACTGCCCCCCAGTTGCCAAATTGGAAAATCAACAGCCTTTAGGAAGAACACTGAGCTATTCATTCCTAATGTTTACTTTAGCATCCAGAGACGGGGTGAATAGTAGAGAATATTATCCCTTTGGTATATGAGCTGTTTAAACATTCTACAGCATCTTGATCCAATCACTAGGGTGAATTCCCTATCATAAATCATGGCTAATCCTCAGAAACTATCCCCTAAAATGAAGAATGAAACAACACACAAATACCCCATTGCAATGATTTACAGTGTAACTACACATAAGACCGTTGCTTGCAGCCATGACAGGGGCTTTCTTTAATCCTATCATGGTGGTGGAGGGGATTTCCATCAGGACATGGGTAGGAGAGGTTCAACACTTCCCCCTCCCTCTGCAACCCCCCACCGCTAGTGCAATTAGTGACAGAAATAAAGCTCCCATATCCATGTGCTACAGTCCCCATTGCTTAGGATTAAAGAAAAAACAACAACCCCTGATATCACTGCAAGTGACACATTTAACGGGAGGTGTAGTTGGGTCTTTAAACTGAATTTTGAATATAAGAAAATGTGATATTTGTTATTTATTAATAATATGGCACAAGATGGAGTCCCTGCTCAAAGTGGCTTCTTATTGCATGTGTTTCAGCTATGAAAATATTGCTATCTAGTGCACTGCTTGTAAATAGCTTACTCCCAAAGTTGTTTTTGCTCTTTTCTTCAAAATGTAAACTAATTTCAAACAGCTGTGGAACCCTTAACTTACATGCATTTCTCAGTGGCATAATCTTTTGTCTCTGCAACATACTTGTCATCAGAGAGACTTTAGTGCAATCACTAAGACAGAGGAAATTATGTTCATTGTCAATAGCAAGCATTTTTAACTGCTTAATTTAGGGGAAAGAAACCCTATTATATGCCAGCCAGCTGACAAATATATAGATTTTGCGTGAATACAATATAATGTATTGTATCATCTGGTCCATACATTACTTTACTAGCTTGAACAGCATTACTATACATTATCCATCAATCAGAATGGTAAAATGAAAATTAGAATAATGTTATATGGTTGTTTTCCATTTTGTTTCTTTTATGCTACACAGGCTGTGAATGGAAAGTCAAGACATAGATGATACCATATTTAAATAAATGTGGGAAGAAAAAATGTTCTCTTACCTATAAGTTTCTGTTGCAATAAGGAACAGGAGGACATCCTAAACAGCTGGGTCTGGGAAGTTCCCAGTCTGGGATTACAAGAAGCAGGAATACAGCAACAAATTCCTCCCAGAAAGCTGAAGTACTGTATTTTCTGGCGTATAAGACTACTTTTTAACCCAGGAAAATCTTCTCAAAAGTTGGGGGTCGTCTTATACGCCCAGTCGTCTTATACGCCAGAAAATACGGTAGTTGTTCTAACACAGAGGTAGGGAACTTGTGGCCCACCAGATATTGTTGGAATGCAACTTCTATCATCCCTCACCCCTGGCTATTCTGGTTAGGACTGATGGAAGGTGAAATCCAACCATATCTGGGGGAGTAGGCAGAAGTTACCCACCCTTTTCCTAATAAATCCAATCTGGGAAACTTGATAAATCAAACAGGCACACAATATTTTAATCCCCACAAAGCAATACTTAATGGACAGTTGTCTTGACGTAGGCCTCCTTCTCTTATAGGAGAGAATGGAGCTATTTGTAGGTGCATCACCTGTCAAGGCCTTAGGGCCATGTACTAGCCCTTTTTGTAGGATGGCTAAAATATGGAGCACCTCTGTCTCTATAGAGCATCTGAAAAATAACTTTCTCCAGGTGAAATCATATACCTTATTCATGGACACTTTACAAGATGGCAGAGGGATCCTCATCTAAAATAGGGCACAGAGGACTTCAGGAAGCTTATTATAGTCTTTCAGCTTTCAAGCAGCTAAGAACTCTGATTCTGGGTGGAAAATTAGGGCCTAGAATGCTTAATTCTTTCCTGAGTATATTAGATACAGTTGGATCCTGTTTCCGCAAAATGGTGGTCACCATCAAAGACTAGCTGACTCCCTAGTCTTCATATACAAGGCATGCTTCATTGTGGAGGAATATCACACAGCTCAGAATAGGTGAATATTCCTCTTTCTGGAGACAAGGGGCCTAATCTACACCAGCCGTTTATTCTGGAATAATATTGAGGTCATCCCTACCATGCCACATGATAGTCACCTACTGCTGCAGTGATCTAGAGACGACCCCTCAGTTTCCCTGGGATATCGCTGACAGCTTTTCTCAGTTTTTCCCCTCTCTCGCAACAATCCTGAAGTCCTCTGTTTGGCGCAAGCTCCTGGCTTGGTGAACAGCCAACCTGCTGATAGGGGCATGTCCAGTGGTTTCGGACATATGCGGGAGTGGGCAGCCGCCATTTTCGGCACAGTTTTTGAATGGCTATCAGTGTGTTTTGGCGCCATGTGCATTTTTAACACAAACATATTGATGCGCAGGAGTGCATCTTCGACGCAGTACCTATCCCCCCACTTCTCCCGATACACCTTCGGAAGTGCCATCATGGGGTGCACGTCCTCCTGCAATGGTTCTCCTTTATTCCTGGGAAACTTCCCGTGCGTGTGCTCTGTGAGGGACAATCGCAGAAGCTGGAAACCCCACGATCATCCCTTCCCCCTCTCGAAAGGGCTTTAGGTGGAATTAGAGATCCTAACCTCTGGTCTTCTTTGATTATGCAGCCATTGCTGAGGGAAGAACATGTAGGCAAAGTTTTTCTCATCCTTTCCTACCTATAGGCTCATAATGGGTGAAGGAGGAATGATGCCTCATTTTCTGACCCTTCTTTTCCCTTTCTCGGCTGTTCTTTTACTGGCCCTTTCTACACCTAAGGGTTATCCCAAGAAAATGGAGGGATTGTCCCTGCCTGCTCCTAGGATCCTCTGTGTGGCATTTGGATGCACAGGAACGATCCTGGGACAATCCCGGGATATAGGGCTGGTGTAGACATGCCCACTGTGTTTTTTAATCATTAATAGTGCAAGCTCAAGGAGCATGAGGTAAGACCTTCTGTATCCTCAGGAAGCAGGACTCAGAAGAGGAACCTCCTTCCCCATAAGAAGTGTTGCTATATCTCGACTTCCTGGCATCCCAGAAAGGGGCTTCCTTGGTTGTTTTTCAAGATGCCTTTTTGATCCTGATTGAGAATCCTTAAAATCCTTAAAAAAGCAGCAGAAAACCAAAAGGATGATAAATATTCACAAAGCATGGTCACAAACACAAAGACCAGATATGATCCCATTTGTTTACAAATTTTGTGGCACAATCTTTGGAGTGTTTTCCTCATGTGTTTTTCCTTCTAAAAGTAGTGGAGATTGTGTGAAAGCCAAGGTAGATGGACAGTGTTTTTCTTCATTATTTAAGAAGATGTAACTCAGCAATGATGCCCCAAGTGTTTCATGTGGAATCGTTACTTCACTGAATAACTTATAATGGGCATTTTTTGAGAACTAGCATGATGTTTAAGACTGTAGCAACCATAGCTAGGAAACTAAGATATAGCAGTGAAATGAATATTCTCTAGAATATTAGAGAAGAAAATACAGGTGAAGTAGGTTAGACAAATGTCATATAAGATTTTCTGGTTCTCTGGAAAATAAAAACAACAAAAACGATGTGCAAATACTGAATACAACTGGAAAAAAAACTATTTAATATTTTATGAGGATGGAATACAGAGCGCATTTTTGTCATTTAAATAATTAAGTGTAGGTTGATACATTAAGGCTTTTTTTTTTTAAAAAAAAATGTTTGTCCTTAAGCTACATTATCTTTATTAACCAGAGCTACAATCCTACAAAGTTGCCTGTATTACATTTTATTATTTTAAATATTAAATATTGTATTTCATGTTTTTAACAGTTTGGAAGGCATTTTAGACTTTTAGCAGTTTGTAATCTGCCCAGAGAATGTTGATTATTGGGCAGATTAAAAATATACAATAAATATATATATTTTAAAACTATGTACTGAGCTAGAAGTATCCTTGAAGTTTCTACTGCAGCCACTTACACAACTGAATGTCAATTTTGAACTGAAAAGTGGATGTTCTGTCTATTGGTGTAGAATACACTTCAAGGACAATTCTAGCAGAATCCATGGGTTGCACCTGCATACACACATATCCTAATGTACCTATTTTCATAGGTCTTTGGAATTTAAACTGAAAGAGCATGGAAATTTATTATAAAATTATTTGTTTAATAGTGATATTATTATTATTATTTATTTATATAGCACCATCAATGTACATGATATATCTTCGTGACACTGTTACAACTTAATTGTTATCATCCTCAGTGCTAAAGACTGAAAATCTGAAAGAGAGACCTATACTTACTTGAAATCTACACGTTTACTTCAGTTTTTAAAATGGAACATCAGAATGTTTGATTTTCTAACATCTAAGGCCTTAGCTAGACCAGCAGTTATCCCGGGCTGATACCCGGGATCGCCCCTGTGCATCCAGATGATGCACAGGGGATCCTGGGCTCAGGGAAGGATCATCCCTCCCTGGCCCCGAGATAAAGCTCTACGCTTTGGGCCCAGTTTTTCCCATGGTCTCGGGCTGAGCCTGAGACCGCTAGTGTGTGGCCCGTTTCCACGACTTTTCCCAGCTCTGTGCGATTACTCGCATGGAGCCAGGAGCGCTGCGCCCATCGGGGCTAGGGTGGGAGGGAGCGGGGAAATCATTTTTTTAAAAAAAAGACAACCTTACCTTTTCGCTCCTCTTGAGCTCGTTGCGCCTTGTGTGTAAACGAGGGCAAGACCTTGCGTTATTCACAACGCGAGGTCTCCCCTCCTCTCTCCCGGATTTTCAGGTAGGTCTAGCAAAGGCCTAAGTCTCTGTAAATTGGTTGACATAGGAATTAAACATTATTTGGGCAATTCTGTATAAATCCACTATTTAAAAAAGGGAATTAACTGAATTGTTTTTTTTAAAAAACAGGAAAAAGTATGTGTGTATTGCTTATCTATTTCGTATGGTTGATGAATGAAGCGTGGCAGGCAATTCTGCACATCCTTATGGCAGTGATCCATAGGAAAGAAAACCACTATTTTGATTTTCATAGAAATGTAAGCTTAAATGGCAACTTAAAATAAGTCTATGAGGAGCAGTCAACTAATCCAAAGACTGAATCAAATAGGCAGCCATGCTTACAGAAGTGTGTATTTACAGCTTTTATAACATATCTGAGCATATCTGAGACTTTAGATGATTAGTTGGAATTAATCAGTTTAAAGGTTTACATTTTTTTCTATATCCACAAATGTGTGTAATATAGGTATGGTGTATATCTGTTTATGCATCTTCATATTCATATGCACACACATACACACACATGAGTATAAAACTTCATAAATCTTAGTTTTTTAGGTGCTATAAATCTCTTTGTTATTTCTGAGAGTGATGAACTGTTTTCCAAGCCAAAACCAGATTTTTAAAGTATTTGTATGCCATCAACATTTGGAAATTCTTGAGTAGATGTTGGCTTCACTATCTCGCCCAAAATTCTCTGCCCACCTCCTTATGCCATCAATCTCTTTTTAAAATATCCAGGACATTGATTAAATATGGGCATGATCCAGCCTAAGTGGAGCACTTTCTGAATGGAATCCAATGGGAATTGTTACCATTAATTCAGTCAATATAGCTTAAAATGCCTCACTTTGGTTGGATCATGTCACATTAGTCTAGTTCACACATCACAATAAGCTACTGTTTGTTGTTGCCTTGTCACTCTGGCTTGTCAGGGGAAAGTCAGTGCTCCTGCTTTGCAAGTCATGCTAATCAAACTACGGATAGAAGATCCATGATTTATTTAGCCACTGTTGCTTGCACCAAGAAATATTGGTAAGCCAAGGTCCTTCTGGAGTCATGCCTTATGATGACATGTGAGCCAGGCTAATATCTGCATGCAAACACACACACACACACAAAGTAAGCCTCTGCCCAAAAGTAGGCAAGCAAGACAGCTTGAAAAGAAGCATTAGAAATATGAAGGTAGTATAAATAGTAAACCTGAAAATAAAAGAATGTGTACAATAGATGTATGTGAAATAAATGAAGTTAGTAGATATTTTGCTATAGAGAATAATTCAGAATTAGACAGCAGAAGTCATATCTGTAAATACCTGCTAGATGTGGTAGCAGGAAGCCTAGATGGGATATTGCCATTTTCAGCAGCAGCTACACATGCAGAGGTACAACTAGCTTGACTCTGAGAATGGCCATTCTGCCACGCCCAGCATGGCCTGGGGAGGCGTTTGTGGGCGAGGGAGAGGGGAGACATGCCCAGCCAGCATTGGCTGGTGCTGGTATGGGGCCACATGGGGGGAAGAGTTTAGAAGCCCATAAATTAAGGGCTCTCCCTCCCTCCCCCCTCTTTGCTGCGCGTCTCCCTCCTTCCCTCCATGTAGGCAGTGTGGGCTTGCTGGTTGCCGTTAAGAGCCGAGTCGGAATTTTTTTACTCCTGTACTGAATTGTGCAGGAGTTTTTTCGCCTACTCCACACTGTGAGACAGTCTGGGTATATTAATTAGGTTAATCTGTTTTCTAATTTGGTCACATTTTGCTATTTGGCGCTAAGTACGGGTATCCAGAGTGGGAGTGGAAATGGTGAGCATTCACAGGGCACTGTTCACAGTGACTGGTAAGTCTGAGGCTCCCAGTTTGAGCCCTGCAGCCTGCCTGGGAGATAAGACTTACCTTTGGGGCCAACTCTACTCACCCACTCTGAGCCGGGCAGCCTGAGATAGGGCGTGACAAAAGAAGGTCCCCCTACCCCAAAAGGGGCAGGCCCAGGGGAAAGCGAAAGACACAGCACCTACCCTTGGGCCATGAATAGCTCGTCCAACTTCAGGGGCCTGGCAACAGGCCATACTGGATGCCCGGTAGGATTCACCCCCTTTTGCAGATCATTTAATAAAATGTGGCCCTGTTTAAATCCAGCTGTTGTTGTCTAGTCTCCTTATTTATCGACCTTCGCACCACAACATATTTTGCTAGTTTGTGCCTGTATTACGAATGTCATTACTGTCCTCCTTAGATCAGAGCAATACTACATTACCATTTACCTCACTTGTTTACATGGCCCTTTAGCTATCATTGATAAATTAGTATTATATCCCACCTTTTTCCCAATACTGGTATTTGTGGAATCCATCCCTGGCTTGCATAAAAACATATGATGCTACCTCTTCATATTGCACTTCTAAGGAATGTATTGTTTTAAATGTATAAACTGCCCTATCCCTCAATCTCAGAGACAGTAATAATTATTTAAAGGACAAATAATACAAATAGATCCCAAAATCATATTGGAAAACTTAAACAGCTGTACTGGACTGTATCACTGCGAATAAAGGAAAGGCCCTCTCTACTGCAATACAATTAGAGATTAGCTTCCATTTCAGGAGCAATTCAACTAAAAACAAAAGACTAATAGAAGATCAATTTGGAACAAAACCCAAGCCCAAATGTATAAATAATAGGTTGAATGCAGTTCTGCTCTTCTGTTCATGGAAGGGCTTTTGATCCAGGCAGCACCTCCACCAGTGTGAGCAGAAGGCAGGTGATTTTGCCAGTTTACCCTGCCCCTCCGAAAATCTGCTCCAGATGGTTGGAGGATCCTCCAGAACTGCACTGAAGGTGATGCAGGGGAATCGGTGAAAAATGCCTCCTCTCTCTCTTAGTGGAACCCTTAGATCAAAGACTCTTCTGTGAATGGAAGAATTCCTTCTGTTTACAGAAGGGAACCTTGTATACAACCCTATATTTAAAATAAGCATTTAAAAACTATCAAGCAGCAACAATATTGGCTCTTTTAACTCTTCTCATCAGGAAGTTAATTCCCTCATTAGGATAAATCCACTTGTGAATCATTTTATTACCTTGTAAAGCAGTATGGTACTCCTGTGGTTGCTTAAATGAAACCTACATCATTAACCCATGAAAATATGAGGCACATTACACTTCAATGTACTGTATATTATTAGTTCAAAGTTATTTGAAACACAACAATAAAGAAAATAAAATTATGTTGTAGACTTAAATGTGTGCAAACATCCTGGATCAACATGGTCATGGTCCGGTTTGTACAATCACCGGAATCCATTAGTAAAGATTTTACTAGAAGGTACTATTTCAGGAGGAGCTCATGTTTGCACATTTATCTTTCCCCCTTTCCCCCACAGTGGCCAACTGGATGCTTACAGGAAAATCTACAAACTGGACATGAGGGCAAAGCCCTCTCCTGCTGCTTTTCCCCAGCAAGTGATATTGACTGGCTAAACCCCGGGTGCTAGCATTCTAGTCCACAAAATTGAAAATTCCAGCCACAATTGGGTACTCACAGAGTCCATCTGGCCCTCTGTTGTAACAGGCTATGCTCCCCAAAACCACTAGGCCCTGATGTCCAATGACATTACTAGTCCAAACCAGGCTTTCTACTCCTGCAGAAGACTGCATTCACTAAACTGGACTCTTCCTGATCCCTGTCTGATTCTCCTGGGAAGTTGGAGAGGATTTCCCTTCAGTATAGGCTGTGTCACATACTAAGTGCTCTAAAGTCTGTTATATGCCATGCTACTGAAATGTGTTATAACTCAGAGGCCTCTGGGGAGACTTGTACCTGTGACATCCAGAAATCTGTGGTAGAATTTGCTGACAACCATCCCACCCACCCTCACTGCCAAAACTTCCATGACATTTGTCCAGGCTTTCCAAATCCATTGCTAAGTTTCAGAATTATCCAGAATTTGGCAACATACGTAGAAAAAAATGTTAGATCAAGATCTGCTCACAATTCTCGGGTCATGGCAGAACTGGGATGTGTATGTGTGTGTGTACTCACATTCCATGTAAGCTTTTGAATATAGGTGATTGTGAGAATGGTAATAACAGATCTTCCAACAGTTGTGTTGATTATAACAGTTTGCTCTAAGCATGTGCTCGTCAAAATATTTTCTTTAAATTGGATCTCTACTTCCTATACATTGAATGAATATCCTATTATTCCATATTTCGTTTGGATTTTCTTTGACATGAACTCTACCTGATCATATAATTAAAATTCAGATCTTGAAAATGTAATACTTGAAGTCAACTACTGAAAAATGTTTGTATTATTGAATTCAGTGGTTTCTATTCCCCAAGTAACAATGACATGATGTAAGGGGCAGGGGAAAACCCAAAGTTTGCAATACTAGAAAAATTATCCAGTTTTAGAAATGACATATCAGTGGCTACTTCTTTTTAGATTAATAAAGATATAATAGTTTCTAGATATCCCCCAAACAAATATAGCTATGAATAGAGAAGTTCTTAAACCAACAGTCAGGACAATGAGATTTTGTTAAAGGTTACAATAAGGAATGCATGGTCATTTTTTTTTTAAATGTATATTTGATCTGTAACAATACAGATATTTCTAAAATAATGCTGAAAACTATCTCTTGCTTTGTAATTGTTTAACATATCATTTCCATGAAGTAATTGACTTGGGAAATATTACACAGTGTCACCTGAACGTTCTTTCTGCAAGGACAACATGGAATAATCCATACAAAACATGCATAAGAAAACAAATTCATCAGCCTTTATAGACAGGACAGAGTAAAGGATCTTTTTGGAACTCTAAATTAAAATGATTAAATTGCTGCATCCAGGACAAATGTAAAACTAAGCTTCGATATGGAATTATTCACATGAACAGGCCATCTCATTTTTACAAACAGCCATAGTTTATAAAGTGTAAGTATTCCTCATACATTTTCCAAATACTTTTAGGAAACTGTTCGGGGTGGCACAATATATAGAGCTTCTAGTGGTTTTATTGCAGGATTAGAAGCCATGTTTGTTATCTTTCTGAAGGCTATTTATGTAAAATTATTTCTCCATACAAAGGAGAAAAGAGCATATCATACTAAATGAGAATTAAATTCATTTGATATAATTTCAAAAATGTTTCACCAGAATATTCAACACTTTTATACACAAAGAAAACTAGTAAACTAAGGAAGCACATACACATTGATGAGCTGGTTCCACATGTAGCTGATTCACACATAGAATGACATGCCATTTGCCAGTATAATGTAGTAGAATGTGTTTTGTTATTTCAAAGAACCTTTTGTAAATTGTCTTCAGAAACCGTTAACACTGATATTTCAATGTCATTAACACTGATGGAACTATACTTTTCAACTGGAAATCCCACACTGATTTAAAGGCAACAGAAGTATAAGATGCTTATATGAAATCACAGAAATGGAATGGATTAGAACATTATCATAACAACACCCACACCCAAGCACTTTAAAGCAGTACAATCTATCTACAACTCAGCCCACACAATTTAGTATTGTATGCTGTTGTATTGTTTTGAGTTTACTGTGGTTTAGACTCCTTTCCTGAAAATGCTGGTTCAGGCAAGAATACATTTTCTGCAGTGGAGAGATGTAAAGAATTCATTCTGTTTCTCTGCAATCTCCTTATCTGCCTTTAGCACACCATTAACTTCCCTGTCATACAACAGTCCAACTGCCTCCATAGCTACTGTAGTTTCTTGCTTTTGATTTATTTATTTTAAAAATAAATTTATTCTTTTTAAAAATAAATTTCAGGAGCACCATACCCCTCAAATTATTTTCCTTTCTTTTTTGCATCCCTTATTGACTGCATTCATTTCTTTTGTGCTCTTCATTGTCTTTATTTGCACAAGACTTCCCTTGACTCTGTTAGTTAACCATGCTGGTATCTTTTTGTACTTGGTGGTAACTTTCCTGATCTGTGATAAACATTTTACCAGAGTTTCTATTACTGTGATTTTGAATGACCTCAAGCATTCTGGAGAGACTTTACTTTCTTTCCTTTCCTTTTCAACTTCCTTCTATTAATCTTTTTATTTCTGAGATGTCTCCTATTCTCAAGGCAAATGTGACCGTGTTGGACTTCCTTGGCAATTTCCTACTACATATTCATTAAAGATGACAGTGTTGTCATCACAATTTCCAGATAATTCAACCACAGATCAGATGCTGTAGCTACTTAGGATACTGTCCAGCATCATTTCCCCTGGTCAGTTCCATAATGAACTGTTCTAGCTTATAGTCATTTTAGGATATCTAAATTTTTTATCTCTCGTTGTGTTCCAGACAGGCATTTCCCAGTTTATGTTAGTTTGTTTGATGTTATGTGCAACAACAACACCCATATGCCACTCCCTGTCCTTCCTATAGAGATAAGCATATTCTACTGGTTCTGTCCATTACACCAGATTTCTGTTATGCCCACTTCATCTATGTTCTCCTTCTAAACCCAACACAGAAATGTGCCCCTCTTGAAACCCATTATATACTTTCTTTACCCTTTCAACTTCAATAAAGATTATTCTAGCTTTCTCCTGAATATAAACCACCCAGGGAGCTTCGGCTATTGGGCGGTATAAAAATGCAATAAATAATAATAATAATAATAATAACAACAACAACAACAACAACAACAACAACAACTACTACTTTGACATCTGAAATGTGGCAGCAATTACTGTGTCCTAGTCTCATATTCACACTAGTATATAGAACATGAAATCAATTGATATATACAATACATATCAACTGCATACTCATGTAAATTATATGCTCTCGAGATTACCAGTAAAACTATTTCTTTTTCCAGTATAAAATTAAAGCATTTTCCTTTTATAAAAATGCTGTAGTTGCACTTGCATTAAACTATGGTACAGTGCTACGTGAACAAGTCTTTGGCTCCTGCACTTCCATTTCTCATCTTGCAGAGCCACGAAGAGATCAGAATAATTTCTAACTGCGACAAACGGTGTTAAGTTTTAACTGTGCTTTGTCCAAACAAGCCAAATTCAAACCGCAGGTTATAACCCTGGCTTATTAAGATAAGTCATAGTTAAAACTGATTGCAATTCTTGGTTCAGATGCAAAAACAAACTACAATTAGTAGAAAAAGGAAAGCAATCTTTTCCTTGCTTTCAATCTCTTCCTTCATTTTTTTTTTTCAGGAGAAAATAGGTTTATCATGATAACTGAATGGGATCATTCTGTACATGCAAAGTTACCTCTGTAGTCAGAAATAGCCTTTACTCTAAGGACAGCTATGAAGTACTGATATACATCATCAGAAATAAATTTACACCCTTATTAATTATGTAAAAATGGCCATTTCTCACAGATTTTTAAGAGGTCGCTTTCTCTTCTCGCTAAGGAAGGTTACACTTATTCACCTAAGTGTTTCTATTTTTAAAAACACACAGAAAAACTCTTAAGGTAATAATCCTATTCACATTTACTTAGTCAAAGATATGCTTAAAAATGAAAATAAACCTACAAAGCCCCTTTTCACACCCACTGCACTGTAAGAAACGAGCTCATTTTAAGTTTAAAATGCTACTTATGATGTAGGATTACAGGTGTCAAGTCAGAAAAAAGAAACTTGATTTGAACCAATACATTTAAGTAAAATGATGAAAAGTTCCTATATGAGCTACAGATCTGAGAGGAGCCTTCAACACATTTAATATATGTTTCTTCCGGATCTGTTCCACAATGTAAGCTTTTTGTTTGGTTATAGTAAAGCAGTTGTAAGCAGTTGAACATTTTAAGTTCATAAAAATTATAAAACACAATGAAACATATATAATAGTTTAATATCTGAATTGTAATGTTTCGCTTCCACTACCTCAACTTGAGTGACATAATGTATACATAGAAATGTTTTGTACGCATTTTTTTGTTGCTTTATAATGCCTGGACTAAATCCAATGGTACACACGCTGACTTCCACTCACACGACAGGAATGTCCCTTCCTGTCCTCCCTGCCATACATCCCAAAACTCTGCTCTGGAGGGTCCCCAAACCGTCTGGAGCAGATTTGGGGGCAGGGACACAGGAGGCTGCAAAGGAGGTCCATTCCGTTGTCAGAAGCACACTGCCGGAAAAAATCCCCTAGTTTGAGTAAACTGGCAATTTATGCTCAATTAAATTATTTAATTCTTTTAATTTCAAGCAAATTTGTGAGAAATTACTTTCACATCTGGTGAACTACAAAACTAGAAACAGAACAAACTCATAGTAATTCATAATTAACTTCAGAATTCAACAAGTTGTCAGACTGTTCCTCTTCTCAATAAGGAAGGTTATAATTCTTCACCCAGAAGAGTATTTTCTATTGCACGCACAGAAAGACTCTAAGGCAACAGCCCTATGCACTCTTAGTTAGAAGAAATCCTCTTTGAACACAGTGGGGCTTGCTTTAAAATTAACATGCATAGGGATTGCACTTCACAGCTACAGTCCAATACAGAATTAAGCATGCTTAAGCTCGTTGACTTCAGTGGGTTTAAAGGTACTAAACCCTGTGCTGAATTGTGGCCGAACTCGTGTAAAAATACATACGTAATCTCATTTTCTCACTACAATAGTTGTACTGAGATTTTTTTTAAATAAAATATAAAGAGAATAAGAGGTTTATTTCACCTTCACATGGTGTCTTTCTCATGCAGACCTCAGATTTCCACATTTGTATCCCTTTAAAGGATTTGATATGCAGGGAAAAAAGAAAGGATGGTAAACATTTCAATTTAGAGATCAATACTGGCTGCCATATTCCATACACCATGACCATCCAACCCCATACCTTTTACTGATGTGTTGGGTGGTGGTCCTTCCATTCGCAAGTTCCATGGAGGATCCCCCTGATTAGCAAAGTCCCTCATCTTCAAATAGCTAATTGTTAATCGGATGATGGATGCCTTATCAAGCTGGCTGGTAATAGCTGCAGGAAGTGGCAACAATTTGGCCAACTCGTAGAACTCAAAATTTTCCTTCCCTCGGCGAGAACGAGCAGCATCCCGGGACTTTTCCTTTCTCAAGGCTTGTAAACTGAAACAAGAACAACAGAGCAGGACATTCATCAGTATTATGATCTCTCTCTTTCTTATTCCTGGTTTCTATGCAATCACTCTATAAATATTTTCCAAATATAGACATGCATTTCATGCACATATATGCTTAAGGGAAACTTTGCATGGTATTCTTTTCTTTAAACTCTATTGATATATTATTTCTAGAGATAACCAATAAGTGCAGTAACCTGTCATAAATAAAAGAGGTCTTAAAAACTCAGCTGTAGTTGCTTTGTCCAAATGTGAAACAATAAAGCAGAGAATATGGCACCATAAAAGGGCAGATGGGAATTATTCCAGTAGCAAGCAACTTTCTGTTCAGCATAAAGCATGTAATGTTATCCATTCATTATTATCAGTTATCATTTAATTTATGCTATAGCTGTAGAAATGGCTTCACAGTCCTTAGTCCCCCAAACTTGTAGTGTGGATTTGCATATTCAACCTTATGTGCCATAATCAGGTTAGACGTTCTATGACAAATAGATGGTGCTTATCAACCCCTCCACAACCCAACCCCATATGTACCCATGTGTCATGCCACATTTTCTCCCATACTTATCTGAGAGCTCTAAGTCATTGCTAGAGCACATGCTTTGCATGCATCTGGCCTCAGGTTCAGTTCCTGACATTTCCAGGAAGGGATGGGAAAGCGGCTTTGTCAAACACTGGACAGCCACTGCAAACAATACCAAGCTAGATGGTACAATGACGTGATGCAGTATAAGGCAGTTTCCTATGTTCCTATCATAATGGGTTGGATCCAAAGCTCTCCCTTCTTCTAGTTGAAGTAGTCTTCCTCTGAGAGAAAGACTCCTTCCATTGAGGAAGATAAGTGTCGGATCCAATGCAGTATTTTATTTAGAAATGAACTAATCATACTTCAAAGTATTTTCTCTCTCATCCTCTAATACTCTATAATTCTTGCATTATCTAACCCACCCACAATTTCCATTACTGCAATCCTGCTAGACAACCTCACCGATCCACAATACACACAACACCTTTCATGTCATGTCCAGTGTTCTTCATTATGAGTGTACGTTATAGGTATATGCTTTTGTTTTATTGCTTCATAAACTGATTGCTATGTGTAATAGAAGCCTTAAAAATATGCAGGACAAAATGTGAAGCTCATTATTTTTACTCCCCACAGGATATAGTTAAAAACCATGCTTTAAAATTCAAATATAGGTCATAACCCATGTATCAGTGAGGGGACTGACATGGGCCCAATGGAGTCTTCTCTGGTCCTTTCCCCTTCTTACCAACATGTTCACTACTGCATTACTTATGAAGAGATACCAATATATGCCAACTGTATATACACTGAACAGTTGCTCTCCCCCATGGGGCTCTGGCCAATAAACTACTCTTGCCCAGAGCCAGGGGGGAGATGGCTCAATTGATCCCACTGAGAGTGGGTATGTGGGTGGACTATGCTGTCATTTTCTATGGCACATTGTTATTTTCTTTGTTAAAATACATAAGCTATTGATGTCTTATTTGGGTGCTGCACTTTTCTTACACAGAGCACTAATAAACACACCAGTTTTATTCTTCCAGAAAGTCATAGGTTTTGTTAAAAATATAGCAGATACATGCTTAATTATAAAATATTGTTTTTGTATTCATATGTTATATAATGCTGCTAACATTCCCTTATATATAATTTAATTAACATTTTAGCACTATTCCTTCCATTCTGAGAAAATTCAAAAATTCCTTCAGTTATTCATGAAATGTGAAGTGTCACCTGCCATATTATACACATCTAACCAAAAGTCTTTTGAAGTGACAGCACTGTACTTGTAATAAATAGTGATTGGTTTGGAGGGCTATAACCATAAAATAAGGCCCTAGGGGCTGAAAGGTTGTTGAGACTATGATATAATGGCATAAGCCAGTGGGAATGACACAGCTTGTACATTAATCTAGTGCCCATTTGCATTAGCTGGTATTAAAAAGCAGAAAAAGCTACACGCTGTCTGACATGGTAGCAGCCAGTCCCATTTTCCTCTCCACCCCCATGTCGTCTAACTTTGACGCAAGATAATTGCAAGAGCAGTCACCATAGTGCTGTTTTTTTTTGGGTTTTTTTTTTTTTTTTTTTTTTTTGCAGTGCTAATGATGGCTGCCTGTCTTGGATCCTTTCCAAACCTTGTCTTTTGTCAGGAGGAGTTTGTAAGGGCAGAAGTGTGCCAAAGGCAGTTTAGGTGAAGACAGAGATCAGGAAAGTGGTGCGTGGTTAAGAGCCATCTCCCGATTCATTATTTACAAGGCTGCTGTAATTGTATTTTTATCATTAACATTCACAATAAATATATATATTGTGCTAGTCCATTATACATTATTTTCAATACTGGGCAGTATCCAATGCTGCTGAAGTGCCAGTGGGATTGATCACTAGCACGATGGGATTTAGCACTTTGGATAGGAATAAGAAACAAACAGAAGAACTCATTTCTGGAACACGGAAATTCAGCAGACCTCACATAAGGAAGTTCCGCTGACCTGTCCCAATCCATAAATGAGCAGTTCCTCTCATTTGGGAGCTTGCTTTGCTAAGCGCTAAATTCATGTTGGTCAAGTAGTGGGTCTTGCTCGCACAACGGAATCGGTGGGAGTGCAATGTCCCTGTTGAATACTACCCATATATTCATACTGTAT
Source organism: Elgaria multicarinata webbii (assembly GCF_023053635.1). NCBI lineage: Eukaryota > Metazoa > Chordata > Lepidosauria > Squamata > Anguidae > Elgaria > Elgaria multicarinata. The sequence goes on along the minus strand of NC_086172.1, from coordinate 141,815,087 downwards.
CAATTAGTTTGTATAGAGAGAATCTGAACCCCATGAAAGAATATACATAATGAGTCAATGACAAAGAACACTCTATTTGTGACTCTTTCCCCATTACGTTACATTTCATCATTTTTATTTAGGAGGTATAATTGTCACTGAAATTGATCCTACCACTATAGTATCTGAATTTCCACAATGGTAATATCAGGTCTGAAAAGGGATAGCCATCCAGGAGAAATAAACCAAGAAATGCACCAATGGCCAATGGCCTCCAATTGATTTTGGAATTCAATATAAGCTTCTCCTGTTGACTTTCAAAGTTTGTCATGATTTAGCTCCTTCTTCCCTTTCTTCTCTTATTTTATATTATAACCCAGTCCAAAAACCCCGCCCAAACATAGCTCATCAAATAATATGTTTCTTATCTGCCCTAGGGTTTCAACTTCTCATGCTTGTCTCCCTCTGCCTGGAATTCCAGAGCATTTACAGACCATGAGTTCAATCAAAGTTTTTAAAGCTCAACTGAAAACCGTTCTTTTCTCCAAGGCTTTTGGAATTTCAGTCTGACATGTTTTTTTTAATGTTGATTAGCTTGATTTTCTCCTGTGCCTATCTGTTTGATTGTGATTTTATCAGAACGTACACCTCTGTGGCAGGGAGTTGCTCTTTTACTATTTTACCTTGTATAGCACCATGTGCATTGATGGCACTATATAAATAAATAATGTTAGAAGAAAATTACAGGACTATTGTCACTACTGGACTCTTCTCATTTTTGCTATAACATACTGACACTGCTACTCTTCTACTCTCCAAGGAAAGAGATTTCAAAATCCCTTAGGTCAGTGTCTGAACTCAACATTTCAGAAACAGTTAAAACAATATTTCTGCTTAATAAAAGTGATTTTAAAAAACCTCAGAAAAAGAACCTCTCCACTGAAAAGAAGCAAGGTTAAAAGCCTTTCATAATTCTCCTTTAAAGAAGCAACAACTAAGATCTGAGGAGAAGCCAACCTGGCAGATTTTTATAGATTTTTATCTACTTGTTTGCTTAGGAGAATCTAGCACTGCACAGTTCTACTATTTATCAATTAATCTGGAATGCAGACTCAAAGAAAGAAGGCCGACCTGTATTAAAAATTCCACTATTAAAAATTCATCAAAGACTTCGTCATTTTAACTCACGAACCTTTGAACACCTGCATACTTGTCAGATCTTTGGTCATAGTTAACATTGGAATCTATAGTTGTTACAGAATCTACACCACTTCTGACATGAACTGCATGAGAATATTTGAGGGTTAAACTTTTTTTTAAAAAAAAACCAATATAAAATACAGTACAGCTACACTGCTCTGCCAAACTTCTATGTTTAAATTACTTATTGGACAAACTTCAAACTTGATCAAATTAGGCCTTTTACATCAATAAATTCTTTAGGGGGGTAATTACTGATTCCTCATACCATAAATATCCATTTTCTCACAAGAAAAAATGTAAACGGATCTGTAAACAAAATTATTATTTGTTATTATCTAGAGTGGCACAGACCACAGAATGAAGTTCTTTAATCCTGGCCAAGAAAAGGTAGCGGTTTCAGAAGCTTTCCTTTAATGTGTGAAGAAAGCTGCCTAGTATATGCTGGAAGTTAAAGCTGGAACCTTCAAGTTCAAGGTAAGAACTCTGTTGCTTAACTAATGCACTGCTCATAGCTGTCATCATTAATTTATGTTAGCCTCTGTAAACATCAAGAGTATAATAGGCCAATTTCACAACTAAATATAGATGCACATTTTGCCCTTATATAAATGGCAGATTGCTGCTGTAGATCATCACTGCAGCAACACGTCAGTAAAGATGCACTGTTTGATGGTCTGATGCTCACACAATATATAAAACCAGTTGTAATGGTTGTTTGGAAGCAAAGTGTAACACAGCAGCAAAATTTCATTTGTTCCACAAACTCAGGATATATTAAGCTTGGCTGACAAAGACTGTTTGATGTGCTAAATCAGTTTGACCTTCATTTTTTTTGCTTTATATTTCCCATTTAACACATTAAATGGCCTTTTTTTAAGCTCCCTGCAAGAAAATACAGAACTCGATGCCTTAGATTTATGAAGAAAAAATAAAATGCATATGTATGTGTATATATATATACATACACAGAGCAATGATATCTAGCAAATATTTAAATATTACAATCATTATACTCTTATATTTTATATGAGCTGAGAATGTTTTTATTTGAGGTATTTTTGGATGAAAAGTGGCATGGCAGATTTTAGCAATAATAGTCTGTGTTTGTAAACAATCTCTTTACACTGATGTACTCTTGATCCAACCATAAATTAAATAAATTGCTACAGTTGATGTTATAACCAATAACGAAACTATTTATCTAAGATCCAAATGATACAAGTATTCCTCCTCTCTCTTAACCATTCATTTGGCATCCTAAAAGTACTAGAGAAAGAGCAGTTTTACCTTGTAAAAACTACCTAGTAAACACATCACATTTAACTCAGAGCAACTTGTATATTTCACACCTAAAATTTCTATTTATAAAATCAGCTAATCACTTCTCAATTGAACTTCTCAGAACAAAAAGTTATCAATTAAAGTGGTGGAAACTCCTGCAAATTATAATTTAAGAATGAAGTAATTGCTTTCATCAGGGCAGAAAAGCCCGCCAGAACAGAAATGTCACTTTAGATTAGTGTTCTCACTCCTGAAGCAATGGATGACACAGCTGATATAAGACTAAATGCCAAGACCAATCAATTGCTTTTGTGGCTCTGTTCTGAGCTGCTGTAAAAGGGGCCATTTTCTAGGATCTACTCTTCATTATAGTAAATGCTATCTCCTTGGTAACATAATTCCATTTCTCATAAATTCTGTCTGAGAGCATTGTCCTAACAATAGATGTTTGTGGAAAAGAATGCTGTTGGTTTAATGCAAAGAATTAAGTGTGAACGGCTGTCAAAGTACTACAGTTTATTTGTTCTTAAACATAAATTGACATCTTCTCCATTAAAAATACTCATGTGGAAATGAGCATTATGAACAAGTGTAATATATTGTATTTGAAGGTGTTGTATAACTGATTTAGAGTTTAGACTTCTTTTTTATATGCACTTGCTTTGTCTCTGTTGGGCACCCTGGTCTTTAACAGAGATTTGTCAGTGTAAAAATAGAGTCGATAAACACTCCACTTACTTTCGCAGCAGTATAGTTTACAAATGTGAAATTACTGAAGAAAACACAGTCTCATTATAATATGACATGCTATTTGTTAGCAACCTCATCTATGTATAAAAGCTTCCTTTGAACTGAGCTCTGGCTGAAAAATATCTGTACTTCAATTTGTATTGTTCATCTTCCTAAAATACCAAGAATCTGAGTTATGGGCTCCAATTAAAAAGATATCCAAGAAGCTAATTTGGTGGAACAGCAGCAATTTCCTATGTAACTCTTTTCATGACTGAAGTTTACAAACAAATTGCAGGTTCCAATTCTGAGTAAGAATAAAAAGTACTTTGTTACTAAAAGTACAGTTTGGGTTTTTTTTCTTTTACTGAAGGACAGGAACATCATTGCAAGCCGCAGCATGGTTACTACCCAAACCATCTGTCCTTGTAAGGCTCCATTCAGACAATGTATGGAATTATCTCCTCATGTTTCTGCCCCAATCAGGTAGTGATTCTCCATGCCAATGGCAGTAGTGCCAAGAGATCTGGGTTGGAGCTCTGGCAGATCTATGTGGGAAGCCATAGGATTCCCACTCCATAGAAAATGCTTTCAGAAGCAACTACATAACTCCTGTAAAATATGAAACCAGCTTTGTCTCTACTATATTTGCATATTTTTTCCAGGCCTACTCTGATAGTTTTGTACTATAACTCCCATTATGGCCAAAGGTCAGAAATCATGGCAACTGTAGTGCAGAACATTTGGAGGGAACCAAGTTGTCTATCTGTGCCCAACTATGTTTGAGCTAAATTTCCCACAGTTGTTCATGTTCCAGAATGCTTATTCCATGAATACAGGTTTCAGATGTGTATAGAGACACATCTCCTGAACAACTATGGTAGCAATGCCCACCTTGAGGGTCATCATCATCTATTCTACTGAGTCAATTTCATATTTACATTTATCATTTTTACTTGCTTAAGTTCAGAAGGCTCAGATATTAAAATGTGAATATTATTATATTATGAAATAAGTCATCACTAAAACTCAGTGTCCATCTCAAGACAAAACAGTGGCCTCTCCAGTAACTATCAGCTATTTCTTCTAAGGGCCCATAAGAACATAAGAAGTGCCCTGATGCTGGATCAGACCGAGGGTCCATCTAGTCCAGCACTCTGTTCACACAGTGGCCAACCAGCCATCGGCCAGGGATGAACAAGCAGGACATGGTGCAACAGCACCCTCCCACCCATGTTCCCCAGCAACTGGTGCACACAAGCTTACTGCCTCAAATACTGGAGATAGCAAATGTGAAGTAAATAAATAAATCTTCACTCTGTAGCATTCTAAAAATGCATAATTCGACTTTAAAATATTTATTTATTTATTTATTTATTTAAGGATTTTTATGCCGCCATTCAGCCAAAAAAGGCTCTCACGGCGGCTTACAAAAGTATTTCTTGACAGTCCCTGCCCATAGGCTTACAATCTAAAAGACATGACACAAAAGGAGAGGGGATTGGGAGGGAGGAGGAGGAGGGGGAAAAGGAAAGCAAATTCAGGCACTACAATCTTAGTTGCAAAGTTCAGCAGTTACAGTTGACAGCAGGAGGGAGGAGGCTCTCAGCTGGAGCTGGACCCAGGCACGGTGGAGAGGGGCCTGGCTGCTGCTTCCTTTCTCACTGGTGGCCTCTGCAGAGACAATTGGTAGCAGGAGGGAGGGGGCTCTCAGCTGGAGCTGGACCCAGGCACGGTGGAGAGGTGCCTGGCTGCTGCTTCCTCCCTCACTGGTGGCCTCTGCAGTGTCAGTTGGTAGCAGGAGGGAGGGGGCTCTCAGCTGGAGCTGGACCCAGGCACGGTGGAGAGATGCCTGGCTGCTGCTTCCTCCCTCACTGGTGGCCTCTCCAGAGACAATTGGTAGCAGGAGGGAGGGGGCTCTCAGCTGGAGCTGGACCCAGGCATGGTGGAGAGGTGCCTGGCTGCTGCTTCCTCCCTCACTGGTGGCCTCTGCAGAGACAGTTGACAGCAGGAGTTCAAAATATTGAACTCTCTTTATACTGCTCTCTCTGCACTGTCAAAAGATGTCGCAAATCTGTGGAAGAGACTCTATTTTGTTGTAAATCAAAATGTTTTAAATGTTTATCAACCAATGGGATTGTACCTTCTCTTAGAAAACCACTGAAGTGTAAATAGAAGTGTTGATTAAAATCCATGAAGAGTCATTGGTGATTTAAATCATCCTGATTTAAATCAATCCACCATGCCTCCGACCCCTTAGGGCTGACTTTGATTAGTAACCATTCCCTCTTTGTTGAAATGTTAAGAAAAAAACCCCTGAAATACAGAAAAATAAGGCAGAACAGAATAAAAACAAGTTACTGAACATTGGATTTTTGTGAAATGATATGTGTAACAGAAGGGAGATATTATATTAGAATTTCAAGCACTATAAAACTGAAAACCTTTATTCTGCTTCCCATAAGCTGTTGACAACAAAATTCTATGCATGTCAAACTCATAAACAAGTCAATTTATTTCAATGAAACTTACTTTCAGGTAAGTGTTATCGAATTGCAGCCTAAAAAGTTGTTAAAAGACTAGAAAGTTACTGTTCAAAACCATTAGCAGAACCCTATGTGTCTTTTCTAATTGTAAAGCAGATAGTTGTATATTCATTGTATACATTAATTAATTAATTATTAATAATAGTAATAATACTATTATGATTAATAATCACACATCACACCAGGATCTGCTTAGGATTTTGAGATCTATCCAACATCATATGAACTCAGTTCCTCTCACGAAATGGGATTTCCTCTAGTTGTTTTGCCACCTGCAGCACCCTCTCCCACCCAAATCTGCTCTGGAGAGTTCTCCAAGCCTCTAGGGCCACCAGTGTTTAGCCTGGAGAAGAGAAGATTGAGGGGAGACATGATAGCATTCTTCAAATACTTGAAAGGTTGACACACAGAGGAGGACCAAGATCTCTTCTCGATTCTCCCAGAGTGCAGGACATGGAATAATGGGCTCAAAAGTTACAGGAAGCCAGATTCCGGCTGGACATCAGGAAATACTTCCTGACTGTTAGAGCAGTACGACAATGGAATCAGTTACCTAGGGAGGTCATGGGCTCTCCCACAATAGAGGCATTCAAGAGGCAGCTGGATAACCATCTATCAGGGATGCTTTAAGGTGGATTCCTGCATTGAGCAGGGGGTTGGACTCGATGGCCTTATAGCCCCTTCCAACTCTACTATTCTATGATTCTATGACAGTTATTCATACTTTGGTAACCTCTCGATTGGATTACTGCAATTGGGTTATCTTGAAGATGGTTCATAAACTTCAGTTAGTTCAAAATAGAGCTGCTAGGTTACTAACTTGGAGTGGTCGATATGATCATGTGATGCCAATGCTTCATCAGCTGCAGTAGATTCCAGTCGGTTTCCAAGCCCAAATCAAAAAGTTGGTGTTAAATTTAAAAGCCGTAATCGGCTTGGGACCAGAGTATCTAAAGGAAGATCTCCTCCCACAGATACTCAGGTCAACTTTGGGTGCCATTACCTAAAGTTAGACACGTGGCTACAAGTGAGAAGACCTTCTCAACGGTGGCATCCCACTTATGGAATAAATGCCTGTTATCTTTTTCACACCAGATAAAGACCTTTCATTTCTCCCAGGCAATTTAGTGACCTAGTTCTATATTTTTATGGCTCTTCTGTCAATTCCTGTGCTGTTTATTGTTTTGCATTATATCCTTTTCAAGGTTTTGCATTTTATTCTTTTAAATATTTTTATTGTATTTTATATCTTTAATGGTTGTATGGCACTGTAGTTGCTTAACTGTTATAATTTGCCAAGAAAACATTAGTTATTGGGTGGATTAGAAATGTAATAAATAAATGAAGTACAATATAACATCAAAAGAAATGAAAAAGTTATCCAATAATAAAAATGCCACTATAGACCTATACACAAACTTTAAATTCAACACTTTAAAAAATGCCAATGCAGTTCATAAATACAAAATACATAAATATTTAAATATTTTGCCAGAAACTAATGTAATCCAAACGTTTCCTGAATGCTCTGGGGTATTTGGTGATGAATAGAGATGGCAAAGCCCTTTCAGTTTGGAATGGCAAAATGAAAAGAGGTATCGAAATGCTCTCTCCTGAGTGGCCTGACTGTTGCTGTGGAGATTCCAGGGTATTCCAGGGAGCTGTGGGTGATGAAACAGTTTGGACCACAACATAGACCACATGGAGTAGAAATCTAGTTGCAAAGTTGACATCACATAGGACACTACCATCTGAAGAGCAAACGAAAATGGTTATATTATACTAAATTGCCCTGACAAACGATCTGTGCGGGGTTGAAAAGGGGTTGGAACTTTCTCTCATTGAATAAAACATCATTTTAGTCTACCCCTTTGCTTTTGGCTTTTTGGCATTCCTCATGGGGTTCCATTTTTGTTGGCTTTGCACCACAGGTAGAGCACCCGTGGCAAAGTTTGGTTGCGAAGCTGACTGAACACAAGTAATAGCATATAATTGTGCATACTGCTTGGCGATCAGGGCACTCAAAAGGGATTATTTCTCTGCCTTTATCATATCCTCAAGTAGTCAATGGAGCTTTTTAAGGTGGTCCTGGGGCTGTTAAGATTGACTTCATTGGAAACCCACTGTAATTCTTTTGCTAGGCATTTTAACGACAACATCACTTGTCTTCGCAGCAGTTTTGATGCCATATTTTCTATGGTTGCAGCTGAAATGTCAAATGCTGCACCTAGCCAGGTATTATGGGATCAATTTTTGTGATCAGAGAATATGGGCAAGCCATTTCCACTTACACACTGAACCACATGCTCTCCCGATCCTTGTCCTTTTTGACTGATTAAAGTTTGCTGAGTGGGTCCTGAGTGTGGGGAATACATCCCTGTGGGAGAGGGTGAAGCCTGCTGCCTTGAAAGAGGAAATGGTGTGACCACTCCTTAATGACTATACCCTGCAACCTCCTATATTGTTTTGTATCTTGCTTAGAAATTTATTTTTTAATGTAAGCAATTCATAAATGTATTGTAAGAGATTCATAAATAACAGAAAATATTATAATAGATATATCAAACGAACAACAAGCCTTCTGTTGATTCCTTCTGGAACAGATTTTGGGGGCATCTCCCTTGTTGATGGCAGCCTCCCATCAACAGGGACACTAGCTGGATTCCACCCTTAGGTTCCAACTTTAATCTTTGTTAAAGGAATATATATTTAGTTTGCCAGCAGCTCTCTTAAATAAAATAAACTACTAAGGGGATTTATGTAGTCAGAAAATACTGATGTCAGAGGTAAGTAAGCATCTTTTCATCTTCCTCAACAGTTAGTGTGATATATTTGTCACCATCTGTAGTTCTTGTATTTCTGAGTGCTTTCTGAAGCTTATGTGCTGATGTATTCTACCACAGAAACTACATTATCAAATTGAAACTGGGATTGTATGATCACAACCAATAATAATATTTTAATTCCATCCCTAGATTCACACCGCATATTGAAAATACACCCTATCAGATAAAGATTCAAATCTAGTTAACGTTCATTGTGAAGCTAATAGTACTTAAAAATACTAGTTGTATTACTTTGCCTATGTTTCAGCATCAGGATTAGGGCAGAAAAAAGAAAGGGTAAATGAAGAGACCATCAAAAAGAACGATTATACCTGATGTGCTCCACAAAGACAGATGAAATATGAGCTTCAGTATTCAAAATAGAAATGATACAATCTTATGTCTGGTTAACTTACAGGAAATGGTTCCAGAGACAATTTTACACTAACTACAGTGATTTGAGCAATTTTTAAAAATAATACCAGTCAATTTCTCTCCATTATACTCCGCTGGCAGAAAATAAAACATTTTTCTTTGAAATGATTGCCTTTGGTTTTGTTAAATCATGCAGTCTGACAACATGTGGTCACCATTTTCACATGATCTTTCTGCTTCTCTGGAGAAAAATGAATTTGCAGTCTGATCCCTGATATAAATATGTAATATAGCTCCAGTTAAGGCTATTTCGATTACTTCAAGAAAGAAAGAATTGCTGTACTGTATTATGAAGAAGTCAAATTCAAAAGGATAATACTCAAAAGTCTTAATGTATACAATATAGGTGTTTATATTAGAATAGAACTAATGCTGGTAACAGTTCCTGGCAATGGCAAATATGTGTATCTTTAACAAGTAAAGAACCTCATTCAATAGTTGTACCGATTCCGGTACTTTCTATAAACGTTACTGGAGTGCTGGGAGAGTCTTAGAAACTTAAATACATTGCAGCTACTGAACAAATAAAGATGACCTTCCTTATGGCACAATCATATGCACATTTAGATAGAAAAAAGTCCTATACCTCCAGCATTCTCATCTAATATGGCTGGCTGCGGCATGCTGGGAGTTGTAGGACTTTTTTTGTCTAAAAATGCATAGGATTGTCTAAAAATGCATAGAACTCCCAAGTAGAAATTTATGTAATTTTATAAATGTGTACTCAATATAGTCACCCAAATAATGTAGCTTGAAAAAGAGTTACAAACTTAATATTTTTAAGACATTTAAGCAATTTCTTAAAAAATAGCATTCAAATGCTATCTTTATATTGTACAACATTTTAGTGTGCTGTGCCATATTCCTTATCTTCTGTGTTTCAACTCTGTCTTACTCTTAGAAGTGAAAAGTTGCACAAAACTGCAGATCTGTGCCTGATAAGAGTGAATGAGTTTGAAATTCACAGCAATGCTGACAGGACTGACAGCTGTGACTTAAGCATGTCTTGTGTTAGTATTCCATTTATTCCCACTTAAGGCACACTAAATGGAGTGAATGATGGCTCTTGAGGGCAAAAATGAGGGAAATTTCACCAGGCATTCTTCTATGTAAGAACTGCACACCAGGCTATTTCAAAAATATCCCTGAAGTCTTAAGAGGAATTCGCATTGCAGCATTAAAATTTCCCTAAACACTTCACCAAGAATTTGTATCCTTTCTACTTTTATATACTTTTAATCAATCCTGGCAGAGGAGACAGACAAAATCTGACTGAGGAACTCCTTATGCAATATGCAGGACACATTCACAGACATCCCAGTTTGTCTGTCTGCCTTAAAGAAGGTAGCCTTCTCCACCTTCTCAAAGGCAGACAGACAGACAAATTGGGATGTTCAGGAAACCTAGAACCTTAGATAGTCTATATATGTATTTTAAACCTTTTCTCTTATCAATTTCTGGAGTCCCCTTTCCTTTTAAGGTGTTTATATCAACATCAACACCCCCAAAACTACTCAATATGGTGGGATGCAATGAGGTTTTGCCTATTACAGAAGGAGCTGTCCACCAATAAAGGAACGAAAGGCCTGTTCACTACCTAATGATGGCTTTCTATGCATGAGCCTATGAGAGTTTAGGCATAATGCTATTCTTGTCCAAGTGTTGCCTTTTTTCTTACTTCATTTTAGATCAAATTTTAACTATATTGGAAGTGTTCACTTAAAATGGACTACTTCAAGTATATGACTAACAAAATACATGTGATAGAAATACCAATTGAATTTTTTTTTTGGAATAAAATGTTCATACCCGAGTAATATAAAAAAGCAGAAGTAAACTTTAAGGTAACAATTGTTTTTTTTACACAGTCCTTATTTGAAAGCCGGATATTTTCCAAACGTTAAAAGCCTTGTGTAAATCAGTTCTATTTACATTAAAACTTCAAAATAGCAACAAAGTTTCTATGGCCATCTGCTACTCTCATCAAGACTCTCTAGTGAGAACAATGAGGATTTTAGTAGTTTTACAGTGGCAATGACAGAAATAATTCTAAAAATATTTTTTATTCAGGTCTTCAGTGCCAAATTTTGAACTTGGATCTACAATCTATATGTTAAGATTCCTGGGACATCAAAACAGCACATATTTTTGTAGTCCATATCAGTCTCTAAGTTTAAATACAAGTAGTAGATGCAAATGTTATAGTAACTTAAGTGGAATTTGGAAAACATGTTACAGTATGGAGAGTTATCACTCAGAGTTCCAGCCAGCTAGCCATGACCTTTGCCAGGATATTCCATTTCTCCTTCCTACTCCATTTTTCTATTTCCTGCTCTTCAACAGTTAGCCAGCATTCCTCAGCTATTGAGCATGATCAGTGTCATTGGCTGTTTGGGATTCCCCCTTACAGTCCCTCAAAAGTGTTTTGTTTGTTTTTCAACTTATTGTTTAAACCCTACGCCTGATGATACCTCCCTCTTGTCTGTGGATGGTGGTGTATGAGCTACATAAGGATCCACATTTAGAGTTCATAGGCTGAGAATGACCACTGCTGACATCATATTGAATTTCCCTGCCATAGATTTCCTTCTTGATCTTGCATGAGCTACTTAATTCATATATTTACTCTGATTACTAAATATGCAGTCTAGGCTGAAACTAGGCAACAATGAAATGCACCCACACACTTTTGTAACTATTTGTTATATGGGGAGCATTCCACAAAACATTGGCTTCCTTATGCATAATGGGCAAAACCGAATGTCACATGAGCAGACTTTCATTTGGGCAATGGGACTTTCCCCTCCTCCCCACTCTTCATCTGCTCCAGAGGGTCTCCCACTTCTATACTAAATGCCACTTCTTGAGGAATTGTTTTATTAATTTATTTATTTATTACATTTAAATATTTCCGGGCGGTTTACAAAAGTTAAAACAATAAACATTAAAAAATATATACAAAAATTTAAAAGCATAAAAACAGCAATATCCATTTAAAACAGCTATTGTTGGTGATAGTATCTATGTTTTTGCCATCCCCTTCCTGCCCCGCCCCCAAACTTGAAATTAAGGTGAAACCACAGTAGCCACGGTGCAACTTTCAACCAGTGTTATTTTGGCAATGATGAGTAAGCCTTCACCTGAAATGGAAGAAAGTGGGAAAACAGATATTTCATTTCCTGCCATTACACACATTCTACTTCAGAGCAACCAAAACGATGACTTCTGCAAACCTGCAGTCACTATTGCCACTGCATCTTACAGAAGCAGCATTGGCAGAAGCACAGCTAAGTTCCACCACCTCGTGCCTCACCTAATTAGAGAATTGCTTAGCACCTGGGTGGTGGCAGGAGCACATCCTACAGTATGCATGCACACACCCTACTTTCTGCTTCTGAAAACGTTCCTTAAACCACTGTCTCCCTATAGACCACCAGCTATCAACCACTAGCTGTCTTCTTCCCCAACTTGTCAACTGCTGTGGGAGTCTTCTCTTAACTCCAGTCATGCATTCCACTGGAGTTTTCCTTCAACTTTTCTTGACATCAAAATATGGCTGGAAACCAGCCATATTTTCTTTATCTTTCCCAGCAATCACAGTTCAATTTCACATGCCACTTCCCTTAATTTGTACTCTCCAGGTTGTTTTCTGACATATCCACTTCAATTCAGTGATGTCACCTTTATAACAGCTATTTGCCATAGTGAATAGAACTTGATAGTTTGTGGACTGCTTGTTCCAACATCTAGTATGTCCAGTTTAATTTCACACACTGAAGCAGTCAGTGGAACCCCAGAAGGTGACTTAACAGTGTGTTGTGTGTAAACAAAACACGGGAATTCAATATACTTATTTTTCTCTTAAATGCTACTCTTGTTTATACAATAAAGTAAAGCAGACACATTACGACACATACTTCTGAACTGACATTGCATTTCGATACATGTAGGTGCATTTTATATATACAATATAAAAATCCTTATCTATCTTTCCTGAAAGGCTCCTACTCATTAGGGCACAAGATACATGAAAATTACTTGTGACAGCAGAAAAGAGCTATCTTGAAGCTTAGCATTCCATAATCAGGGAGAATATAAATGTCTAATTTGAACAGAAAAGCCTAAAATGCAAACGCTAGGTTTGGGTTTAAAATTTGTTTTGGTTCCTACTCATCACTTTGCTCAAATCAATCATCTCCTTTGCCAGCATTCTGAATTACTTTCTGATTGCAACCATCTTGACATAGACCCAGGCAATTCTCAACAGAGCTTCAGTTCACATTGTGTTTTTTAATCCACTAGTAGCTTAGAATAAAGAGATGAAAGTCCATCTCCAAATTACTTCAGATCTCTAGAGTGGCGTTAGCACCCACAACAGGAAACTTAACCTAGGAAATTTCCTTCTCCAACTAAGAATATTTCAATTCCATTATTAGCTCTTTAAGTTTGAACTCTGTTCAGTTTATCTATTGCTTAAACCTGGGAAATATAATCTTATGGAACATCTTAAATAATTTAGTTCTCATAAGAGCGTAGTTTACTGATTGGGCAACTGGTATTTAATGATTTTTTTTGTTTGCTTTTTAGGAAACGTGAGCCAGTACAAATATTACAAATGACAAGAAAAGCAGCAATCACTTCTGGATCTTCCAGCAGTCACTTGAGCTCAATGGCAGGTACAACGTGCAGTCCAAGTTCACATAGTAGTGAAAAGGATGGAGAGCAGAAATGCTTATTTGTAAAAACAGAATGCTCAGTGGCCCAGTTTAGACCTCTAGAACAAACCACAGTTTGGTCATTAGGAAAACACTGTGAACTCAATTGCTACTACCAAATCTCTCCATCACCTCTGTGTTTGCAGTAATGATAGTTTGCTGATCTCCAAATCAATCAAACTATGATTACCGCTAACCATACTTCGCCTCCAAACAAGAACCAGGAGTGGAGATCACCTTCAAACTGTGGTTTCTGATTCTAGTTTGTAAACAATCAATGGTTGGAGATAAAAATGATAGCATTCTCTTCAGCCCAATCTGCTTTCTCAACTGCTCAGAAAAAAACCTCATCTAATTTCTAAGAGTTCTTTCTCAGGTCAAAATGCACACAGTATGGACACTGATCATGCAGCACTAATGTGCATCAACTTATTGTTCCCTGGAACTATAGTTTGGCTTTAACTGCCCTACACCTACCCTATAGAACTAGTAATAGTTGAAAGCCACTTGGAAAATTCAATGATTCCTCTTCCAAAAAGAAATCACCCCAGGAACAAGAAAGGTTTTTAAATTGGAATAGGGCACAGCAATGATATAAAAGGTATAAAAACAATCAAGAGAAAATGCCCAAATAGAAAAATAGTAAATACTGGCTAATCAATTTGATAGTTCATATCAATCAGCTAGACTTTTATCAAGAATAAATCATACGTACAAAGCATCTGATGCTAGATCCCTGATGTATTGAACACTGACCTCACATGCTCAGAATTTCATTTAACTTCCCAAACTGAACAACCTAGCCTCATTGAGAAAACACAGCTGTTACGCTTACGGTGGGCTGTTTTTCCCTGACTTCTCCCAGAGTAGCTCCAAAGGTATGAATTAACCTCTGGATACCCACTAATTGGCAGAACCTTTCAAATTTTCAAAGAAAGCTTCAGTCCCCGCCTCTTTGGCTTCTCTTCCAGCTCCAACTCCCCAGTCCAGGTACTTTATTTATTACATTTATTTATTTATTACATTTATATGCCACCCCATAGCCGAAGCTCTCTGGGTGGTTTACAAAGATTAAAACAGTGAACATTAAAAACAAATATACTTGCCAAGTCTAGAGGAAAAAATCCATCTGGAAGGACACGAACAAGACAAATTCAGAGCCACACTCCTCCTCCCAGGTAAAAGGGCTAGTCCCCAGCAGGAGCCAGGGACGACATGCAAAGTAGACTGTAGAATGACATTTATTGAACTATTTCAACAACAGGTAGACAGCTTTCAGCCGAAAGCGTAATGCAGTAAGGCATTAGTTCAGAAGGTAAGAAAGTAACAAAGAATACAAGGATAGGCAGCAAAAAGTTTTCTGACAATTACCACCCTCCAACACATAACACAGGCGGGATTGGAACTATTCCAGGGGAAGTCAGGGAAAAAGAGCTCACAGTAAGCGTAACAGCTGTTTTCTCAAAGAAGCTAGGTTGTTCAGTTTGGGAAGTTTAAAGGTTCTCCCAATTAGAGGGGACCAGAGGCTAACCCATACCATTGGAGCTTGTTGGGAGAAGTCAAGGGAAATGGTGTTTCATTTAAGACGAGCATTATGAGCTGGACAAATTTACATACCAAAGGTATATGGCAAACCAGGTGAGTACAAATTTTGATTACCAGTTAACAGTAATGGTAATTTTCCTAACCTGGACATCAAGCAAACTCTGGTTAACTGTGAACCTGACAGTGGAGGAGAGAATCACCTTGCATCATAAGTGGAAAAAGGATATGAACCCTCAACACATCCCCTACAGCCAAACAATGGTTTAGCCATGATGTCTGAACTTTGCCTATCTGCACATTTGCTTAAAGAAGTAGTTAATACAAAAGAAAATAGTCTCTCAAGGATCCTTCCTAATGCACTAGTCAGCAATCTGAGAAAGACTTTCTCAGAAATATATTATGCTTCCTGTTCTGTCTGTCATATATTAGAGCTGTCAACTGATTAAAAATGATTAATCATCTACCTTTAAATGAATAAATTGATTAAATGTAAATAAATTTGTAAATTACTCAACATCCACATAGAATCTATGTGAATGTTTTAGTAATTTGCAAATTTATTTATGTAATAGATTTTTAGCTACCAAAGGAAGAGAAAAATAGTGGGGGTTTTGAGTAAAATATGATTTATTAGTTATTAGAAAGAAAAGCCATCTTCAATATTTTATCTTTCATTCCCACCAGAACAACAGTAGACCCAAAAAACATACAAGTGTCAACTCACAGTCCCTTTGATTAAATTTGACCGCATCAATTAATCAAATAAAGGTTTAGTTGCTTAATCTACCAATTAAAGATGGGAACCCTATCAACTATTGTAATTCATAACACAACGAAGAGATATAAATAATTTTTATCTAATCTGTTTAATGCTTTTTATGGTTTTAAATTTTGTATTTGAGTTTTTGATGTTCAATGTTTTAATCTTTGTAAACTGATCAGAGAGATTCCGGTATGGGGCGCTATATAAATGTAAGAAAGATAAAATACGAACATGTGGTAGACATATTGATTTAAATGTACCTTATGGCTACCAAGTAGTAAATAGGATTCTGATATTTGAATCTGGTCTGACATCAGGTGGAGATTGGTCATCCAACCTTCAGCATAACAAATATTATATGTATTTTACAGAATTATTGCAGCAACATACATAAGGAATTTGCACATAGCTTGCCAGAATGAGCTTCTTAATTAAGTGTGATGCTAAAAGAGCATCATCATTTGAGGAATGCACAGCCTGACAGAACCTTCAGAGGAAAAGAGGGGTAGTAGTCTCAGGGCAACTCAAACACAATATTGTGTGAGATGAACTTTACTGCTAAAAGGCTTTTCTGGGAGAGTTTTGCTACATACAAGTTACTTCACATTGGGAGTGTGGGGGTAATCAGTGGACATGTTTAGTGTTGAGAAGTTTCATACAAATTTGTGTGAGTGAGCTTTCCCTTCTTCTCCCCCCCTCCCCCCCAAGCCCTCCCAAATCTGCTCTAGAGTGTCCCATAACAATCCATAGCAGATTTGGGATGGGGATGGGGGCTGTAGGAGAGAGGGAAATCCCTTCCACAAGCAGTATCTGTTCTACTGGCAGATGTACACAGCTGGTATAACCCTATTTTCACATACATCAGACTGCAGCAATTATCATGGGGTTTTTGATTTGTTGCTTCATTTGTACTTCGGGGCTTGATTCAGTTGTTTCAGTTCCCTCTAATATTCAGATCATTCTTCATTTGTCTTTAAGTTAACACAAAAATATAACATGATGGCCTCATAAAAGCCTCACATTGCATGTAAAATAATTACTAAAATGCCTCAGAAAATAATGTAAGTTACCAACTTGTGTCACTCATCATTCTTATTTTGTTTTCAGCAAAAGCCTACACATACAACTGCAAAAATTATTTTTAGATTTTCATTACTGAATAAAAATTCTGGACACAATTCAGCAAAGGTCATGTACCATTCTCCCCTGGCAGAAAGCTCCACTAGTGTAGATGTCCCACCAGATGTGTTCTGCCGATAGTGGTGGTGAACTAGCTATGTTGGGGACGGCATGCATCTGCCAGATCCAAAGCCCCCCAATTTCTCCAACACACTCAGGGAATTGAGACTAAGGCCTCATCTACACCTATAGCCCTTTCACAAGGGAGGAGGGGTGGTTGCGAGTTGCCCCGCTTCCAAGATCGTCGCTCATGGGGCATACACAAAGGAAGTTTCCTGCAAGTAAAGGAGAGCCATTGCGGGAGCAAGTGTGTCCCCTGATGGCGCTTCCACATGTGGATCGGGAGAAGTGGGTGGGGATACACAGATGATGCAGTTACAGGGATATACAGTATCGGGAGGGATGCAAAATCACAGCTATGTATGGGGTGGATAGGAGGTCCACCAATTATGCGATGTTGTGCAGAGATATGTGGTGTGTTGTTTTTTTAAAAAATACACACAGTCTGCGACACAACACACCGATAACCAATCAAAAGCTATGACAAAATGGCGGACGGTCCACTCCTGCACACCTCTGAAACCGCTGGACACACCCCTGACAGTGGGTTGGCTGTTCGCCGAGCGAGAAGCTCTCTCTAAACAGCTTTGTGAAAGGGGGGCACACCAGCCATGGACATCAGGATTGTAGTGAGATAGCCAAAAAAAAAAAAAAAAAAGTGACAAAAGCAGTCTGTGATATTACTGAATAACTGAGGGGTGGACCTGAGATCACAGCAGGATCAGCTGTGTGTCATGTGGCCCAGTAGGGACAACTTTGATATTATCTTGGAATAAATGGCTGGTGTAGACACGGCCTAAATCCACTTTCATTACTGTCAAAAAGGAAGAAGACATCCTCCCCACTGCCGACCCTGGCATCAGTGAAACGTCAGAGCCAGAAGAGCTCCTGCCATAATGTAGTATTGCTATGCTAATTTGCCTACTGTTTAAGGTTAATGATAACTCAAAAACTCAAATTCACTATTACTAAAAGGTACCTTAACTCAGATGTCAACAAGAATGCACATGAAGATTTCTTCATCCTGCCCTCTGCTAAGCAAATAGAATCATAGAATCATAGAATAGCAGAGTTGGAAGGGGCCTACAACGCCATCGAGTCCAACCCCCTGCTCAATGCAGGAATCCACCCTAAAGCATCCCTGACAGATGGTTGTCCAGCTGCCTCTTGAATGCCTCTAGTGTGGGAGAACCCACAACCTCCCTAGGTAGCTGATTCCATTGTCGCACTGCTCTAACAGTCAGGAAGTTTTTCCTGATGTCCAGCCGGAATCTGGCTTCCTTTAACTTGAGCCCGTTATTCCGTGTCCTGCACTCTGGGAGGATCGAGAAGAGATCCTGGCCCTCCTCTGTGTGACAACCTTTTAAGTATTTGAAGAGTGCTATCATGTCTCCCCTCAATCTTCTCTTCTCCAGGCTAAACATGCCCAGTTCTTTCAGTCTCTCTTCATAGGGCTTTGTTTCTAGACCTCTGATCATCCTGGTTGCCCTCTTCTGAACACGCTCCAGCTTGTCTGCGTCCTTCTTGAATTGTGGAGCCCAGAACTGGACGCAATACTCTAGATGAGGCCTAACCAGGGCCGAATAGAGAGGAACCAGTACCTCACGTGATTTGGAAGCTATACTTCTATTAATGCAGCTTAAAATAGCATTTGCCTTTCTTGCAGCCATATCGCACTGTTGGCTCATATTCAGCTTGTGATCTACAACAATTCCAAGATCTTTCTCGTTTGTAGTATTGCTGAGCCAAGTGTCCCCCATCT
Organism: Elgaria multicarinata webbii; assembly: GCF_023053635.1. Lineage (NCBI taxonomy): Eukaryota > Metazoa > Chordata > Lepidosauria > Squamata > Anguidae > Elgaria > Elgaria multicarinata. Next base: position 141,796,065 of record NC_086172.1, on the reverse strand, counting down.
TGTAACTGTGCATTTGGTTTCTATTCCCTAAATGTAGAACTTGGCATTTATCCCTATTAAATTTCTTTCTGTTGTTTTCAGCCCAGCACTCCAGCCTATCAAGATCACTTTGAAGTTTGTTTCTGTCTTCCAGGGTATTAGCTATCCCACCCAATTTTGTGTCATCTGCAAATTTGATCAGCGTTCCCTGCACCTCCTCGTCCAAATCATTAATAAAAATGTTGAAGAGCACTGGGCCCAGGACTGAGCCCTGCGGCACCCCACTCGTTGCCTCTCCCCAGTTTGAGAAGGTTCCATTGATAAAATAATTATCTTTGAGTTGACAACTGGTAACCATGGTCCATTCCACACTACAGCTCTTTAACATATGGAAGCACTGCTCTTCTGCAATCAGTACAAGGCAATATTGTTACTTTGGTACCACATGGCACTTGATAAACAGCTGTATTTTTAAAACTCTAAATGGCTAAGAGCCTAGCTATCTGAGGGACCCTAACCCTAATCCTGCAGGATCTACACTACTGCTTTGAAGCGCTTTATAAAACTGTTGGGGCCCAGGACACACTCCGTATGCAGTTGTCAAAACTGTTATAAAGCGCTTTAAAGCAGTAGTGTAGATCTGGCCCCTGTCTTGGTAAGAACCAGCTGCCTCCTTAAGATTTTGTGAACCGCCCAGAGAGCTTTGGCTATTGGGCGGTATAAAATGTAATAAATAAATAAATAAATAAATATTAAGATCAGCAACAGAGGCTTTTTCGAAGATATCCCTTCTTGCAGAGCCCTGCTTCTTCCTGCTCCAAATTTAGGAACTCACTCTCTTTGGAGTTGTTGCTGGTCCCTGCAACTCCAGAAAGGGGGTCAAGAAACATCTTTTCAACTTAGCTTTTCAAATCGTTCTGATTTTATGGTAGCTTTTACTACGTTTTTGTTTTATTTGTTTTTACCTTTGGATTTATTTTTTAAAAACTGCACCATAGCATTAAAATAACATAAATAAATAAAAATATCTGTTACAAATACAGCCAAATGCAACCTGTGGATCTTATACTGACAAACCTGTAGCGATTGCAATGACAATGAAGTAGGCTGGGGTATGTAAATATGTATATTACAGCCATGCCAAGCCATTAAAGATCAAATAACATACTGAATGGTTGTAAACTAAGATCATAAACAGTAAACATTGCTGCATTGGTCCATGAGAAAGAAAGAAAAATCAGAGGAATCAGGCTCAGATACTGTAGTTCTAGCAAGACACCATACTACCAGAAGCATCCAAACTTGCCAAAGTACATTATTACAGCCTATCATCAACCTATCATCAGTTTACTAAGAACTAATTTTGGGTCCTTTATGAAAACAATAGTAAGCAATTGTCAACACTTGCATACATCTTGGAAGCAGCAATAATAATAATAATAATAATAATAATAATAATAATAATAATAATAATACATTTGTATTATGCGGGGTATGTTTTAAAATATCTGTACAGACAAGGCACTCACAAAAAACAAGGAGGGCCCTGTTAGCAGCTGTAGAAAAGAACATTTGTGCATACTCAAATACCAGTTGTGTTCACAGCTGGCAGTAAGACATGTAATTACCTGATTCTCAAGTGCAACTGCTAATGTTTAAATATTTGGTCTTACCCAGTATGTCTCACAAATGTTGAAAATAATGTCACGAACAATGACACCAGAAAGCTGATCTTATATCCATTATTTTTATCTTATATGTTAAACACAGGGTAGGCTAATTTTACAATAGCATATTTAGGCTAAATACACACAATAAATAGGGAATAAGCCCCATTGAATACAGTAGAGTTTACTTCTGAGTACACATGCATAGGATTGTGCTGTTAATGATTACAATGCAATCCTATATAGTAAGTCTCTTACTGTATAGGATTCAGTCAGACTTACTGAATCAGATTCAGTTCAGTCTGATTGAATTGTATAGGGTTTATTCCCAAATAAGTGAGTAAAGGATTGCACTAATTGTATTTATTATGATCAATTAACAACAGCCCATATAAATCAAATATGAATTCTATTTTAACCATATGCTTACAAGTTGAAAAGAAAGTAAATTAGTATATTTTATAATAGTCATACTGCAATACATGAACATTCTGGGAAATATTCTGCACAAGAGGCTGAATGAAGTCTCCGCCCAATTCTTTTTTTATTTATTTTTTGATCCAACTCACATTTTTCCTAAGTTAGGAGTATAGTCATATAAACAGTGAATGGGAGTTCCAACCCCCCAGATGGTCTAGAAGATAAGGGTTAATATCCTATTCAACACTAGCGCTAACGTAAATTATGTTGTGCTAGAGTAAGTGACCTCTAGCGCAACATCCATGACATTTGCTGGTAAAATGGGATTCCCCAGAAAATCTGTCATGCCAGTAGATGCTACTGGCATTGCGCTAGAGATTAGTTACGCTAGAGCAATATAATTTACCTTAGGGCTTGTGTCAAACAGGATACTGCTCAGAAGCTATGATATAAGGCTGAAGGATGGCATGTTAGGGAATATTAAAGTTAAGGGGACATGCTTATGTTTTCTCCTTCATATTTCAACATAGCTCAGAAAAAGGGGGCATTGTTGATTGGATTTAAAAGGCAAGAGAGAATATTTGAAAGAAAAAGAAGGTACCAAAAACTCACTGAGTCCCTTATAACTCAAGTAGACTCAGAAAATGCCATAAATAAAAGTTAACGATAAACGTTTCTGCTTGTAAATGGCATGATAAAAAATTGTGTATGTCACAGTTTATAGAATGTGCATAGTTTACAGAGTTTAAATTTGGTGCACAACAAAACCAGTTTTGAAGCAGTTTTTTGATACACTCAAAGAAGATGGCCATTTAGCAGAAAACTAAACCCTCTCTGCTTTTTAGGATCAGTTAAGAAGCCATTGGAGAATGTGTAGAAATTGATATATTTATAGGTGGTATCTGCAACTTCTTGCGAAGACAGCAATCTGATTATTTAGAAAATGTCAGTTTTCACAAAACTAATCAGGCAATAAACTATTCTCTTTCTAACACAAATTAATCTTAAGATTAAGAATGAATTCTGGCAAATAAAATGGCTGAATAATCAAATATTTACATAGTATTCATACCCCTGGGAATGTCACCAGCTCCTTAGATATCTATTTTAAATATGTCTCACCTTACCATCAAATAATCTATAAAAAACCTACATCATAATAAAAACAAACTACATTAAAAATAGTTACAGCACATAACACACATTAAAAGGGGGGGGGGGAGAAAAGAGACCACCTATCTATCCACCTTTCTAAAAGGCACTTTGTAAAAATAAGCTTTTATCTTACCACCGAAACTCTCAATGAGAAAATCAGGTTGAATCTCCCTCTGAAAGCAATGCTACAAGCTACATGTTAAGAAGTCTCAATTTCAGTACCACTCACCACATAGCTTTAACATAACCCCTTACCATATGTTCAGAAGCCTCAACCAGACCCTGAAAATATTATTGGGGTAAAGATAAGAACAATGATTCCTTCTATGTTATATAGAAGGACATTAAGCTAGACACTGAAAAAATACAACTTAAATATTGTCAGGTGACAAGCATAGGACATATGATCTTTGCTGAAGGTCTGTCAAAGTAGGACTGAAGGGGCAGAGATAGACTTCAGAGTCCAGAACAAGAGTCCAGTCTAGCAAAAATCCAGATGAAATTTGGGCTCAAACCATGTGTTACCAAGAAAAGCTGATTTCTAATTCTAGAGCAGCCATGGAATATGGAATGCTAATGTGCATATGTGTTAGTCTGAGTGTACACATAGGTATGCATCCCTGGCGACCCACACAATACCGAATGCGGTCTTTGGAAAACAACAGAATGAAATTTAATAGGGATAAATGCCAAGTTCTACACCTAGGAAAAAGAAACCAAATGCACAGTTACAAGATGGGGGATACTTGGCTCAGCAATACTATAAGTGAAAAGGATCTTGGAATTGTTGTAGAACACAAGCTGAATATGAGCCAACAGAGTGATGTGGCTGCAAAAAGAGAAAGAAAAAGCAAATACTATTTTGGGCTGCATTAATAGAAGTTTAACTTTGAAATCACAAGAGGTACTGGTTCCCTTCTATTCAGCACTGGTTAGGCCTCATCTTGAATATTGCATCCAGTTCTGGGCACCACACTTCAAGAAGGATGCAGACAAGCTGGAGGGGGTTCAGAGGAGGGCAATGATGATGAACAGGCAATGATGATGAAATGCCCAATGAGGAGAGACTGAAAGAACTCAGCATATTTAGCCTGGAGAAGAGAAGATGGAGAAAAGATGGAGTGTGTTCAGAGGAGGGCAACCAGGATGATCAGGGGTCTGGAAACAAAGCCTTATTTTATTTATTTATTTATTTTTATTTATTTATTACATTATTACAACAATAGCCGGAGCTCTCTGGGCGGTTCACAAATGAAGAGAGACTGAAAGAACTGGGCATGTTTCGCCTGGAAAAGAGAAGATTGAGGGGAGACAGCACTCTTCAAATACTTAAAAGGTTGTCACACAGAATAGGGCCAGGATCTCTTCTCGATCCTCCCAGAGTGTAGGGCACGGAATAACGGGCTCAAGTTAAAGGAAGCCAGATTCCAGCTGGACATCAGGAAAAACGTCCTGACTGTTAGAGCAGTACGACAATGGAATCAGTTACCTAGGGAGGTTGTGGGCTCTCCCACACTAGAGGCCTTCAAGAGGCAGCTGGACAACCATCTGTCAGGGATGCTTTAGGGTGGATTCCTGCATTGAGCAGGGGATTGGACTCGATGGCCTTGTAGGTCCCTTCCAACTCTGCTATTCTATGATTCTATGATTCTTCAAGTACTTGAAAGATTGTCACACAGAGGAAGGCCAGGATCTCTTCTTGATCATCCCAGGGTGCAGGACACGGAATAATGGGCTCAAGTTACAAGAAGCCAGATTCTGGCTGGACATCAGGAAAAACCTTCTGACTGTTAGAGCAGTACAATAATTGAACCAATTACCTAGGGAGATCATGGGCTCTACCACACTGGAGGCATTCAAGAGGCAACCTGACAGCCATCTGTCAGGGATGCTTTAAGATGGATTTCTGCATTGAGCAGGGGGTTGGACTCGATGGCCTTATAAGCCCCTTCCAACTCTACTATTCTGTGATTCTATGATGAAGTTGCCCACTTCTGCTTTTATACAAATCTATGAAGCAAATACTAAAAGCAACAGTAGCCAACAGTAGCCAACCAAAATAATCAAGATGCTGGAGGAACTCCCCTTTGAGGGAAGGTTACAATGTCTGGGGCTCTTTAGCCTAGAAAAAAATGAGGCAGTATAACAGTTGCTGATGAACACAAGCGGGAGGTTCTTTTGCACTCATGTCCTGCTTGTATGCTTCCCAGACATCTGGTTGGTTACTGTGGGAGCAGAATGCTGGACTAGCCAAGGTAAGCCTTTGTTCTGATCCAGCATGGCTCTTCTTATGTTCTTAATTTTTGCAGATTCCATTGAGACACTGGAATTATAATTTTTTTGAAGGAGAATTTTTAAAAGGATTATGTTAAGAGTATATAAATCACTTCTTAAAAATCCATTTATAGGGAAAAAATCTTCAAATACTGTGACAGATAACTTCCAATTAACCTTGAAATGGAGATTGTACTAAGATTTGATTATATATTTACAATTATTCTAAATCATTAAAGTCTCAAGAGATGCAGTTTTTAAAAAAGGTTTCATATCATATTCTGTGTCTAGAAACTGTAATGGAATTAAGGAGTCACAATACCCTTACCGCTGTCCTTTCATTTAACCATGGTGTTTATGACGTCTTACTTGAAAAGCTCCGAATAATGGGGCTGAAATCCTAGAAGTATTTACAGTACCAGCTTTTCAGTTAAATCCTTTAATTTGGGCAGAAATCTTTTACATACTTATATACATACACACAAAGAGAGCTTCAGCTATTGGGTGGTATAGAAATGCAATAAATAAATGTGTACAAGCTCTATTGAAGTCAAAGCTATGTGCAACTTGCCCTGCAAAGTCAGGGCAGGTTGAGGAGACTTGAGAACAAACCACCAATGGTAAACCCGTAAGAACTTAGGATAGGTTTGGAGCAATATTTCAATGGAGAAAAACTCTCCCAGAAAGGCTCTCCTGTCATCTACACTGATGTCATTATGGCACCAGGAATACCCTTTTTATTTTCTCTGGGCTTTTTAACTGCTTAGCTGGTATTGAAAAAAAGCAATTCCTCTTGTTATTTTTATCATTTGGGGTGTGTGTGTCCTGCTGTGTGTCTCCTATTTATTTTGCTGTTTTTATAATTTTATTTCATTGTTTTATTTTTTCTATGAAATTGTAAGCTGCCCACAGAGTATTTTATGTGTCAAAATTGCATGCTAGAAATTAATTAATGAAAGTAAATATCCAGTTCATTAAGGAATTGTTATGTCCTTCATAGACTTATATTGTGCAGGTGGCAGTTGGCATATGGTGAAAAGTTTACACTTGGTCATGCTGGAAAAGGAGGTGCTTTTAAGCAATTTTACATACTAGAGAATGACTCTTGTCAAAACACAGGGGTTGCAATTCTCTACCCATTTACATGGCAGTAAACACAATGGAACTTACTACAGGGCAGTTACAGATTGCACTGTAAGTCTACAATGATCAATTTTATAGTTAAGCCTTTCTAGCTTCTCTGAGAACTTTGCGTTTATTTCTCTGCAAAGAGTGTCTGAAACTCCCTCCGGCAGGGAATTACCTATGACACAGAAGCACGTAACATACACAATCTCCTGCCAGGGAAAAGACAAAAGTTGGTGCCAGTTAGAGCAAAGCTATGGCTTTTCAGAGCTGCAAAGATTATGAGGGTAAAGTGAGAGCGATCACCTGCTGCCCTTCAGTATGCAGTGCACACGTGCACTGAGAACTTTAGTGCCATCCAGAATCTCATCATATTTGACTTGATCCTCTGTCTGACGTGTAAAAAAATGTACCTACTGGACTAAGAAGGTCTAAAACAGCAGTGTATTTGAGCATGAAAAAAATGTTTCATCCTTCGGCAGATTCACAAGCACACTATAACGCTGAGAGATTTGATACCAGTTTGTAAAATGCCTCCCTACTCATTATTAATCTGAATTTTCCATTGAAACATGGAAACATAAACCAATATAGCTTTAATATTATTATTATTATTATTATTATTATTATTATTATTATTATTATTTCTTCTTACCCACCTCTTCCTCTGGATTGAGGCAAGGAACAACATCAAATATAAAAATACTATAAAATATATAAAACTGATTAAAACATATAAAACTAATTTTTTTTTTTAATTACAGGCAGACATTTTAAAATTTGACTGAGTAGGCCTGCTGGAAGAGATCAGTCTTTTTAGCTTTTTTTAAATTCAGAAAGACTGTTAAGTTGGTGAATCTGTCTCGGCAGGCCAATCCACAGTCTGGGAGAGGCAGAAGAGAAGGTCCTCTGGGTAATGTTCAGCCTAGCTTTCACTGAGCAAAGTAAATTCTTCCCAGAGGACTTGAGTGTGCAGGGCAGATTGTATGGGAGAAGGCGATCTTGCAGGTAACCTGGACCCAAACCATGTAGTGTATCCTATTAGTTTCTCTAATGTAATATTAGCCAGTATCCATAGGATTCATTAAGAAAAATAACCAAAATGCAGAGACCTATGCCACAAGCTCTGTGCACACACTGGTGCTTCTGAAATAATCTTAGAACAGAAAAGTCCATCCACTTAAGAAGCAGATTTTGATAGCGAAGAGAGTTTCCAATGCTATTTGTGATGTAATGAGCAAAGCGGGTTGTGGCAATGAGAAGAGAGCCAGAATCGCTGTTGCACAAACACAACTTTTATATTTCTACCAGTGTTCTCAGTACTGTAGCCTATTGTATTACCCGATAGCAGGGTTAGGTAACCTTTTTCAGTCCAAGGGCCAAATTCCAATCTAGGGAATGTCTGGGGCTGCATTCTATCTGTGATTATGGCCCAATGCAAGATGGGAATGGTCAAGGGCAGAGTAGGTGTGACCAAACTATGATTCTTACCAATTTAAAATCTGCTAAAAAGTGAGCAGGAACAGTTTCTGCATATCTACGCAGAAGTAAGGAGAACCAAATCACTCATTAGCACTTTCAATAACAAACCTCTGCATGACTACTCAGAAGTAAACAGTGCTCACCTCTGCAACACAAGCCACCAAAGTAAGCAGGATTGAATAACACATCAGCTCTGTCCCTGGCAGGAAAAGCTCTTATCTCTGATCTGCAGGTAATCAGCAAAATTGTTCTCTTGAAACCAAAGTAGTTGACCTGGAGGAGGCAGAGAGGTTTGGTGGATGAGACCTCCAGAACCTAATTACAGTGCTCCTCTGCTGTCATGGAGAAGGGGGGGTCATTCCTCAGAAGAGGGCAATGATCCCTTAGAAAGGACCATTTCTTGAAAGGTGAACCTTGATCATGCCAAAGATGTACCTTGATCATTTGACACATGTGCATCTGAGTTTGTGATGGGTGTGAAGACCGCATGATAGATTGCCTGCCTGGTGTGAAGATTGTAGACATCACACACCATATAGATAGCTTTGTAGATAGTGCTAGGATGGAATCAGTTATAGTGGGATCAGTTACCAATTATGTTACCAACCTAAATTTGACTTCCAGGAAATAAGTAGGTGGTTGAAATCAAGGGCCATCAAGGTGGCTTTCCCTGAAGTGCAAACTCTCCCATGAACAGGGCCAACTATACAGGGGAAGCTGAGGCATCTCAAGGAGTGGATGAAACAGTCGTGGTTCAGATTTGTTATGCACTGGGGAATATTTTGGGACAAACTGGGCCTATACTTTGAACCAAAATGGAGCAAGACTGCTGGTGCTAAGCAGAGCAGAGTAGCTTTTAAACAACTCTGGGGGAAATTTGAGAGGAAATGGGAAGCATCCGGTAAGGGTTGAAATATTCCTAGGGGATAAAGAACATGTTTCCAATTGCCCAAATGGAGATGGGGAAGGCATAGGTCAGGAGCATATGTGAAACATGATACCCAGTCAAGGATGCCTAAGGGCCACAGCAGAAGATTCTTACACCAGAGACCCATGATCATCCCATAAAGCTGACTGGTGGGAGATTAAGGAGAGATAAAAGGAAGTACTTCTTTACACAGTGCATAGTTAAACTCTAGAATTAATTTCCACAAGATATAGTATTTTGTAATATTAAGACTATACTAATATATAGTATTTTGTAAATGCCAATATATATATATATATATATATATATATATATATATATGGCACTATAGAATACACATATTTTATTCCTTTCAAATAAATCTAAAACCAGAACTATCCTTTTAAAATAGTTGACATATTGCATAAACAAGAAACATAGATATCTTTTTCTAAGTTTTAAAAAACCCAATACGTAGGGTGATTTATTATGCAATTTATCTCTTGCCATCTCTGTACTGTTGATAATTTAGATCCACACTGGGCAGTTCCTACACCATTAATATTAGCCAGATGTGCTTCACTTTAAGGCTATGATTATTTTAAATGTTTTAAAATGTATGCCATTTATCATTAGCACCATGATGGTGACATTCATGTTATGGCTAAGGTGGTGTCAGCAGATTTTATAAATCCTTATTGTAGGAGTTCAGAAGTCAGCCATAAAAATGGCTACATGTTGAAACATAGCTTGTGGTAGCCAGGCATGGGAAGCAATTTTTTTTTGTTTGTTTTTTTAAATCAAATGATGGGAAAAGGAAGCTTTTTTTTTTTTTTTTAGTCGCTGAGAATAGGTTTTCTGATGTTACCATTCAAAAATTATTCAGAAAAAAATTAGAAGGGAAAGATTTTAACACAGAGAATATGAAAATGTTCAGGATAGTTATTTTGAGGAAAAGGTTTGATGCTGCCTAGTGATTTCTGAATTACCTTCAGAGTTGTTTTCGATAATCTTGTTTCACATAGAATCATAGAATAGTAGAGATGGAAGGGGCCTAAAGGCCATAGAGTCCAACCCCCTGCTCAATGCAAGAATCCACCCTAAAGCACGTGTTTCAAGAAAAGGCCAGTCCTACCACCAGGTAAAGGCAGACTGTTTGACTTCAGTGCAAATTTTGGGATATAATTCTCTCTCTCACACACATACATATTTAAAGTCAGGGTTCAAAATGGAAAGATTTTGGGGCAGAAAAACACATTTTTAAAAAATATCTGGTGGAAGAGCATCATAGTCAGAAGTTATTGAATTAGGACTGTGATGTGCACTGGAGGTATTGTCAGGTATCAGATCGTGATGGACCCTAGAATATTATTTGGAATAATGGTTTCACCTGTTAAAGCTGAACATAGGTAATTATAGCACAATCTACTATTATTTTCATTTATTTACATATCTCCAAAGTTTCCTCCAAGGAGCTCAAGATGGGATATACAGACCACATAAGAGCATATAGGATTGCTCCCAGGTATAGAAAAATAGAAAACAAGCAATTAGAATTTGTGTCTGATATATATGATGAATTATAAATACATATGGGTTGTATTTATAAAAGGAATGGGCTCCAAGTATGAAATGTTGAAAATGGCAAACCCTAAGAAAATGTCTATATAGAAGTTTGGCTTTTAAGTTATAGTTATTTTGAATTTAAATGTTGTTTAATTTATGTCATTGAAAGATAATTTTGGTATAATAGATTGTATTTATCTATGAATTTAGTAGTAATCTACATAATTATTAATATTATACGTTGTTGTTGTTGTTTTTAAAAAACTTTATATTTTCAGCACCATGGGTGACCACTCAATTTTTTTGCCTTAGGCACCAAATTATCTTGGATCATATCTAATTCAGTAGCCATAACTATCATTTAAAAACAACAGAGTTGCTTAAATCTTCATTTAGAATTCTCCACAGCTCTATTACCTAGTAAATATGGCTTCTCAGCAACTGTAATCTTGCTCTTATTAGTGTATCCCTATGTATAGAAATAAAAGGCAGAGAGAAGGATTTGCACTACCTTCAGCGCAACATGGAATGATTTAAATGTTAATTGCAATAGGAGTACAAGAAACATCAGAATACAAGCCATGAAAGGCAGAAATCAAGAGAATGCAGTTTTCACAAGTGCTGGATTTAAACATCTTTACTACCCAACCTTATCATCCTTTTGAAATATTTGGCTGTGCAAAACCATCAGAGAAGCTCTTTAAAAAAAAAAAAAAGAAAAAAAGAATCCTGTCATATTCCCCCTTCTCATAAGCGCTGCTAGTTTCGCAATGCCCCTTTGACAGTATAATCAGTCAATTCAATCAGAGAAATTCTATACTACAATGGTAATTTCCCCTCACTTTTTTCCCTTTACACTGTCAGTTTCAGCCACCTGCTGAAAGCACTGATGTGGAACAGCTCAGTATTAGCTCTGAAATTAGTACCAGTCCCCAGTTAAATACTTGGCACTTACAGTGTGGGGTAGACACTGTTAATGGCATATAAACTCATCAGTTCCAATCGGCACATTACTTAAGCAAGTATGTTTCCAAGTTATCCAGAGAGCACCTTGCTGGATAAAGCCCCACATGTCAGAATAGGTATTATGAAGTGGAGAAGCAACCTCCAAATGAAGAATGAGTTATGTATCACACTAAATCCTGTGTACACACTAGATAACAGTTCACTAAACAGTCAAATATCTATGCGAAAGGTATTTCTAAAGCACTGTGATATTTAAAGGTATACAATATGGGATATCATTTGAAGAACTACTGAAAGAACAATGACTAATTAGTCTAATAGATCAACTTCTTTCTAACACTGAAATCTGCACTATGTGCACAGTCAAGTTAAACTGCTTATAGCCCTAATATCTCACAAATCCAGCATTTGTCTTGGCCTGTGTAGCTCAGCAGGCAGTCTATGTGAAAGAACCAGGCAACAGTGATGAAAGGCATTTACAATGGACTCCTCTCAGGGTCATCAATGGACAACCTGTACAAGATTTGTGCTTTAAATAATAAATGAACTAAACACCTTGAGGTAATTGCCTGTGTGAAGCCTCACGCTAGGCCAGATAGTCTGTCTGTACAAAGTAAAGTAAGATTAAATAATAAATGAACAGTGTAGAGGTTTTCTAACCAAACTAATTCTACATACTTTTTTTAAGCACATGATGTCTATGAGCTGAGATGCTTTCATGATTTTATGCCAGGGTCAAGGGGCCTCCTCAGTCTCTGTCAACAGTAACCATTTCAATGGTCTGTGCCTCTTTTTGTAATAATGTTACTAATTCAGTTCCTATCTTGCTCTGTACAAGCAATGAAAACATCACATTGAATAATATATCTGCATCTAGGATCCACCAAGAGCAGGATTTTACTTTTATAAGGAGTGAACAACAGACATAAAAGCCACATCAAAAACTAAATAAATCAGAATATTAAAAGAAATTTAACTTTTTACACCTCCTGCAAATTCTTAGGGTATTTAACCTTGCTGGCAGTAATGCTGCAAGCCCCATGGTCCTCCAGAAGATGGAGGCAGCAGAGAATAGGGAAGGGAATAAACTTCCATTAAGATTCTGCAGCCAATCTGTAACTTAAGACCATAGACTTCTCCGGGGTCTGTGGGAGAATAGCTTCATTTAACCCAAAAGGTTCATAAACTTATTTACCTCTTTGCTTGCTTTAGGTCAATGCACAAAATTAGTCATGAATAGATCATTGTGTGGTGAGCTTAACAAATATGAGTGTCCCTCTGCATTGCCAGGTACTACTCAGACATGATACAAAAGCACAATTGATGACACTTCACATGTGTTCAATGTTTCAAACAAGCACATAATCAGACTCTACTTGAAAAAGAGACAGTGGCGCATCAGTGAAATGCCCAGGGATTTTCAAAGAATCCCTTTCACCAGCAGTTTACTGGAATTTAAGGCTGCAGTCTTAAACCGATTTACCTGGAAATAAGTTCCATTGAACTCAATGGGACTTTTTTTCTGAATAGTCATGTGCATTGAAACAGAATGACATGCCAAAGAACTTCAAAGCCCCTAAAAAACCAAGGTAGCCTTTTTCTCCTCTTTGCAGCCTATTGCTTTGCTTCTCAGTTAGTCCCCCATGCTGCATTCAACTCTTCCTCAACTCTCTCTCTCTCTCTCTCACACACACACACACACACACACACACACAGAGAGAGAGACAGAGAGAGAGAGAGAGAGACAGAGACAGAGAGGTCTACATCACCATGTTCTGTTTGTCTTCTTTCCGGCACTCCCTTACTATCTTTGTATTTCTTTCAGAATTTTTTCTCAGAGCTCCATCCAAGGAGCATTTTATTGCACACTCGTTATTGGGCACTCACGGAGTTTCTCAGGTCCCTCACATTACATCAACTGCATCCCGCGCGCCTTCCGCCCCTTCTTGCCTTCCTTGCACGACAAAAAAACTCTCCACGAAGTCCGCTATATTTTTAAACACAGAATTGCTGCTCTCTCCTGCTGTATGCAGGAGAAGTGGCGCCATTAGAACAGCAGACTCAATCAGCCTCATGCTTATTCTGTACTTCCTCTTTTGAAGGAGGAAGTAACTGAGGAACGAAAACACAGGCAGAGAAGCGAAGGTAGGGAGCATGTTCTTCCCCCCGCTGCCCCCCAGTGATGGAGCTCTCAGTCTCTCAGACTGCAATCCTATGCACAGAAGTTAAGCTCCCCTGCTTATTTTACTTCTTCTGAGTAAACATGCACAGGCATGCACTGGCAGTGGTGAGACTGACTTACTCATAGATGTGCACAGATTCAAACTGCCAGGATGCAATCCCTTGGCAAAAGTACAGAGAAGTAAGTCCTATTGATTTCAGTGGAGATGCAAAAACAAGTTTAAGACTGGAAGGGGTGTATGAAAACACATCCCCAAATGATGAAGGGGGGGGGCAGGATGAGAATAAATGGTGGAAAGCAAAGTTTGATATGAATTTACAGGCAATGTAGTGGAGAACACTTGGGGAGGTTGTGAAGTAGATTAAGAGAGGGAGAAGCTAGATGGAGACTGCTGCTCAGCCTCCACTTCCTCTCTGCTGGGAGTTGTGGGGATAGAGAGAAATGACCCAGTGAAGAGCAGATTCTTCTTGCCTCTTATCCACTGCAGCCTCTGCCTCATCTTGAGTTGAGGGGCAACACTGGGAAGAGGGAAGCCAGCTGCACAATGGGAGGCTTATTCTCTGTCTCACTCTCACTCTTTTAGAAAATTGGGATCAAACAAACTAGAAAGTGGGTGGTGAGCAAGGGGCGCATGTTCATTTCCCCTTTTTCCACCTGAGAAGTTTGGGGTCTCATCTTGCCCTGGGACAAACTGCATTGCAAGCAGATGCAGCAGGCAGGCAAGGGAATGGAAGCGGAACCTGGCACAAAACAAAAGTAGACCAGCAGCCAGGATAGCACCAAGCTAAAGCAAGCACCGTCCCCAGCCCAACCAGCTCTCCCAGAGACCTGAGAAGTTCCTGTGTGTCTGTCTCTCTCTCCTCCCAGGCTGCAGTCCTGCTACTGCTGTTGTTGAAACTACTCTATACAGATTCCACCCCATTCTCTTAGAGCATCATCAGGTGGGGGGAAATCACGATTCCTTACTGTCACTTCCTTCCCCCCCCCCACACACACTTCTGTCCCACAATATTTCCTCTTTCGTCACACGGGGAAGAAAGAGGAAGTAAACAATTACCACATGGCCCATTGAGGGGTCATTTTTTTCTTGCTGCTTTTCCTGCACACAGCAGGAATGGTGGCACATTTTGCTACAGCTGAAAATGTTGGATTTTCTGGGTCTTTTTTGTGACATGAAAACAAGCAGAAGGGGTAGAAGGTGCGCAGGAGGCAGACGTTGTCGTCAAAAGGACCTGTGAAAAAATGTGACTGGCCAACAACGAGCGTGCGATAAAACACATGTCTGATGAACCGCTTACAGTCAGCCAGCCACACATGGAGGCAGAAGTGACCATGGTGGGAAGAAGGGATGCTGTGTATGATTCCCCGCTGTTTCCTTACCCACAGCTTCAATCCTGTGCTTCACTTCCCCTAATGAGAAGGGTGCCCTGATTAGAAACTTTTTTATTGCTAGCACCAGTAACAACCTAAGTTCCCTTGCCACTGAAGTCTTGAAGGGAACAAACTAAAGATTCACACGCAACTCATTCAATGCCAAAACCTCAGCTGGCATAAACTGGCAAATTGAGATAGGCCTTATATTTTATGGGAGTTTCTTTAATGAAAAGGAAGGATGGCTCATTGCCAACGGACACTCTTTTGCTCATTCTCATTTTTGATAGTCAAAGTGCCTTCCACTGTCCTGATATGCTACTTTCATCTGCTTCTACCTCCTGCTGTATCTATGGCTCTTCTGGTTCAGTTGCTTGGGTAACAGTTTCTTTTAGCAATTTGGAACTACTTGAAACATAGCCCTGGAAGTTTGGAGGACTCAAATGCTTTTTTCTTCTGCCTTTTCAGATTTTTGAAGCTTTTTTCTTATCGTTCTTATAGAGTTGTTATGTTCCAGAGAGCAATCACAAGCTGACTGCCTACAGGGGTAATCCTATGCATGTTTCAACAGAAAAAAAGGCCTACAACAAGTTGTAGGCCTTTTTTCTTTAGAAACATGCTTAGAATTGGGCCCTAAGTTGGTCTTCTTTGTTCTATCGTCACTACGCATGTACACACCCTTACTACCTGTAACAAAAAGCAATGTTCTAGCACACTTTTACATCCTAGAAATCCTTCCCTGAAGCCAATTCATTCTTTAGATTAATTGAACATAAAGACTTGTTACAGCATTATATTTTGTTATATTCCACCAATTCTTCCCTTAAAAGGTCGAATGTGAGGATTCTAATTATTGTATTACATGGATTTGGGTGGTTTTTCCCCCCCTTTGGTATCCTTGCATTCAGTATGAATTTCATGGGTTTTCATCATATGACATGAAATACAAACGCAACCGAGACTCCATATCCAATATATGTTCTATTTTCTCTTTATATCTTCATCTCCAACTGACAATACTGCTCCATGACAATGTTTCAATACTGTTTCAAATACCATGATTTGCCACATTTCTTCAACTAACAATGGGAGGAGGGAGTTAGAGTGAAATATGGGAGAATGAGGCTAGTTTAATCAGATACCTCCAACAACTAAATTCATGCTGTTTGTAAATATTATATCAAACAACTCTAATAATGAGGTAAAGAAAGCACACAAACAAGCTATAAATATATTAAAATAAATACACCCAAACACATACACTCACACATACATACACCTAAAAGCTGTCAAAAGAACTGTAAGGGCAAGTGAAAGCAACTCTTTAAAATACACAAGTAGCATTTATGCAGCAGATAATCCAAAGTCTCAATGACCTTGGCAGCCTTGCAGAGGTAATCTTTGCATAGATGAATTATTCTTGAACAATTGCTCTAATGTATTAGGCACAAGCATACTGTCCTTCAATATTAGCCATGCTAGCTTGTCTTTCACCCATTTCTTAACAAACATATTTATTAAGGTCATAGCAAGGCAAGAAATCCCACATATTTCTTGCAATGTACCATAATTTTGAACTTCTGCAAAACACACAGAAGAAATTATTATTAGGACTTTTTTCTCCATAACTTAATATTTAAGAATAGCTCATGCGGATGACTTGTTGTTCTAGATTGGGTGCATGCACCCAAAATGAACCATTCTTTTCTTCTTGGATCACTAAGAAACTTGAAACCAGTCAAAGACTAAGGGAGTGATCCTATGCCCCCTAGAGAACATCTGGGATGGGGATTGTGTGGTTTATGGGCTTCAGTGTCAGAAACAGGGCTCTGACATCAGAGCCCCGAAACAGTGCTCCCCACCCTTCCATCTTGTAGCAGCTGGAGTTCTTTCCATGTTGGTTACATCTCTGCACTCATAAACAGAGCACAGAGACTAGAAAAGGGATTGTTCGCAGGGGTGGGGAGAGGAGGAGACTGGGGCATTGGCAATATGAGGAATCCTATGGCCACCCCAGCCTCCTTCTCTCCTTTTACCAAAAGCCTCATCTAGATGGGCAAAATCACCCATCTAGCTTAAATGTAGAAGATTAGAGTGCTTGCATAAGATACCTGTAAGCCTCCAAACCCTTACAAGGAGCCAGGGTGAATCATGTGGGATTGTGTCTAAAGAAATTAAATTAAACTTGAATAATTATTTGACTAAAACTGATCACTTTGATGCATGCGATACAGTGATGTAGAAAACTTTACATTCTGAAATTATGTCTTTCGTCCGTCTGTGCCTAAAGTCAATTTTGAAACACGGAGTGGGATATCAGACCCAGACTGTGCAGCCTTTCACTTAAAGCCCATTACTTCCAGACCCATAGCAAGACAAAAACAGCATCTGGGATTGTTATTTACATCCTCATTCTTTCCTGGTTTATGCAAGGTGTGTACAGCAGTATGAACTAGTGATTTAAGAGCACTTCTCACTGTAGTCCAAGGGTGGGCCTACATAGGGATTTATGAGAATTCCATCTGTGGTGAACAAAAACTTGACAATTTTTTTTCCAGTTCAGCCCTGGTGGATTTCATTCCATTTCCTCCTGTTGTCATCAACTCGATCTGTAGCAAGTCAATCCAATATACGGATTCTGATTTATTTATTTTTATTGGAGGCAATTTGTTCAAATTGGATGGGGGCGGTCATGAAATTTGTGTAAATGAGCTTGCGATTTTAATAAAATATCGGTGATTTTACATAGTCACAAGTCCATCTATCCGCTAGGTAGTAGCCGCTCAGACACAGATTTCCTTCTTGTAAATATCCTTGTCACTTTCATCCTCTTCAGACACTGCTTTGTTTAGCTTGCAAAGCCATTTTCCCTACTTGTCAAAGAACTGGTCAGTTCCATCCTCTGCTTTGGTGATTCCGGAGGATCTACTAATGTTGGAAGAAGAACCACTGCCACTCTGCAGGTTGAATATGTTTTTGTACCAGAAGCTGCACAGTTAACTGTACTGATTTAATTCCATACACATGTAGCACAACCCTTTGCCCTTAACATTAGGCAAATTGCTATCACTTTTGCTGGAGTCCTCCCTCACTTTGATTCTTTCCCCTCAGCAGTGGGATGGTGCAACTGGTCTCTGAATCTGGCATACCATAGTTTGAATTGTATGGGTTGATCAGTGATCTGTCTCTGAGTGCTGGTGAATGGGTTTGTCTTGCCTTGTTAACAAGGGGATGAAACAAATGAACTCTGGCTTCTCCCAAATCCATACATAGGGCACACCAAAATGCATTTTCAAAAGAACCTTCAAGAACATATGGCAACAGACATCACTATTCTATGTCAGTTTTCCAAATTCTAATTTAATATGCTTTTGCCAAGTGCTTGTACATTTTTCACAATAAAATATATTGCACCTATCAAATAGGTGTCAGAGGTCTGCAAAAATGGATGGTCAGACTTTCATGTCATTAATGAACAGCCCAGGACCAGTAGGTGGTTTGTTATGTATACATTATGCACAGACTCTAGTTTCTGAAATACAGTTTAGACAGTGTTTTCCATCAGATTCATGGATCACATAAGCAAGAGACAGATTTTGCAAATTATTCTCTCAAAAATAGATAAATGAATTCCGTATTTATGCTACTGAAGGGAAAATTGCAATCATGATAGAGCAATGCTAGAGAAATAGGGTATATATGTGTGTGATATATTGGATAGCCTTGTCTGTGACTGTTCATGCAGTGTAAGAATTTCTTTATCCAAGGACAAGTTCTTTCACCTTCCCATCTGTCCTGTGATATTTTTTTTAATGTCTAAGACAGGTGGCCTGTTGGAAACCTAAAACCCTATGGGTACAAAATATGATTAAAATCTGATGTTAGTCTCCACGATAAAGAAAAGCTCCAGGTTTAGTCAAGAATTTCTAACAATCCTGCATAAATATGTCAAAGGCAATTTAAACTCTACTTAACCAAAAACATTTTTAATTCATGCTCAGTATATGCAGTGTCAAAATATTGCATGCAATCATTCCTCTATAGAAGAAAATATATATACATATTAGTAGGTTAAGGTATTACCGCAATTGTCTGCTTTCTTTCAGATAAAGCTTCATTAAATATAATTTAAATCAAAGTCCATTCATCACCATAAAATAAAAGACTGATATATTCAACCACCTAGTTGGGAAAAAAACTTATATTGAATATTATTAATGCGCCTGTAATAAAGGCTAATGGTTTTCAGGATTTCTTGTCTTACATTACTTCATGTATGCGGAATTTCACGTGTAAATTGGTGTCTTGGGGCATGTCTAGACAAGGCAATATCCCGGGGATCGCCCCGGGATCATCCCTGTGCGTCCACATGACGCACAGGGGATCCTGGTGGCAAGGTGAGATGATACTTCCGTTTTCCCGGGATAGCGGGACGGTTTTAATCCTGACTTTTCCTGTGGTCTCAGGATCGTCCTGAGACAGCAGGATGTGTGGGCAGCTGTCCCGGTTTCTTCCCAGCTCCTCGCGAGTAAATGCGAGGAGCCGAAAACCAGGCATGAGGCACGGAGCTCTTCAGGAACTTCATGCCCATCTGGGGGGGGGGGGGGGGAAGAGACAGGATCTTTCTTTTTTTAAAAACTTACATTAGTGATGGAGTGCTCGTGCACTCATTTTTGATAAAAATAATAATAATGGTGGGCTTGATGTCCTCTTCTTCCTGGGATGTTGCGCACCGCATGTAGACTGAGGGGAAGAATCTCGCGATCACCATATCATGAGATCCTCTCCCTTCCCTCCCTAGGTCTAGATATGCCCTTGGACAGACTCCACCAGGGCTGACCTAAAACATAAACAACCCAGCCAGCTGCTTGAAAAAGGAATAAAGTTACCAATGGAGCAATGTAAGATCTCAGAGGAACACCCTAGAATCTCTTGCAATAATCCACTGGATGCTATGCAAGGGAACAACCCCCAGACTATGCATGCCAGCTTGGCAAAGTGAACTTTGCATTTCTTGTGTCATTTCAATGGATCCACTTGGATCTCACAGTATAGGCACTTGAGGCAGCAAAATATCTTAGGTTGGCTGTGCCTGTTACCAATTCTCAAGAATCTCCACTTTACTTGTTTTTTTTTTTAATGACATGTTGCTAGTTCTAATGTTTGTGGAACAACATTTTAACATTTACCCCATTTCTCAAATGCAGCAATATTATGTATGTACAGAGCTCTCTACCAGGGTATTTTAGGGAATGTTTTGAACTGCACACTGGTATGTGATTGCAATGTGTACTCATGGCACGTTCATTACAACACACACGTGCATTTTCCATGCCTGTGCAAGGGAATGCATGCACTCCATTACATTTAGAAACCTACACAAAGTGGCAGAAAATCCTCAGAACTCAAAATTTGTATCCACTAATGAAGAAGGGTATTCACATGAGCCATCATGAACTCCAACAAAACTTTATTTGGAGTGAGGGCTATGAACAAATGAATAGGAGAAAAAAGAATATTTTCTGTTATCATAACATTGACAATTTCACATGACTTGTTCAGAAAAGAGGTCTCTATGTTCATCTTGGAAACAGTGGTGGAAAAACGGTGGAGAGTAGCAGGCCATCTGCACGGAGTGTCTTTTGCAAGAGGAACAGAAATAGCCATCCTCGATCAGGGCATGGGTTTCTAGAGGAGCCTATACTACTCACTGTAGTTTTCATACTATCAACAGCTAACATAATACAAGTTTTGCATGACTTGACTCGGTACTGAACATTTTTTTATCCAAGAACTGCACATTTTTGTGAGGTTGCATGTTATAAAAAAACCAAAAACAAAATAAAAGCCCTGCCTCCTACTGAACAAATAGTTGACACAGTCAGCAATGAAAACTGATGTTGACTGAATTCAATCCCACCTCCAACAAGTATTCAGGGATGCTACAGATTCTCAAGAATCTCCATTTTAGGAGATCAACCCTTTAGGAGATCAATTTATCTATATAGTGGGGTACACGCAGCCCGTCTAGCAAAAGGTGGCATCTCAAGGATGCTTGTCACATTGTGCCCACCCCACCCCGCAATGGCTCAACGTTTCTTTACAGTTTGTAAGTGTAGATCATCCTAGCTGGGTTCTAGATGATGGAGTAAAAGGGCTCATCTACACCAAGCAGAATATAACACTATGAAAGTGATATGTGTCAATGGGCCCCAACAGTTGTCAGTGCACTTCAATACTGCTATAAAGCAGTAGTGTGGTTCCTGCCTTTGATATACCACTTTCAAAGTGGAATGTCCTGCTTGGTGTAGATGAGCCCAAAGTTTCCAATGTTCAGGGAGTAAAGCTTCACTGTGCTGAGCTGGCCTCTTTTAGTAGCCTCAAGATGCTGCAGATAATAAATTACCCATTTATTTTCACCTGTGCTTCTTCTCACAAAACCAAACATCCAAATTCTGGAAAGGGTAAAAAGCGACTCTCCAACAGCCCAATTCACCAGTATCAGGTTCAAAATAAAGCATGCAAATGACACAGCTTTATGCAAAATTAACCAGTAACATAAATGTTCCTTACGTGCATAATTTATGTTAAGTACAAAATCTGAAGTCTTGTTCATATATAAGCAAAAATAGTATTCGAACAGAAAGTTAATGTTATATAACTTTTCTGAAAAGGTCAAGATAGATAACAAAAGGTTAAAGTATGAAATAATACATTGCAGATGATATTTGGGAGGCGGGGGAGGAGGAAGGAGAATCAAGGAGATTGCAGGGTAAATTATCATTGTATTTTCAAGTATTTCCCAGGTAACAAGGAAGTGAATTGAAATATATTTAGTTTAAAAGTTTTGCACAGAATACTAAGAGATGATTGCTGCAGATAATTAAAATTTAAAATATTAAATTATTTAGCATGTTCTAAATAATTGAGGGAATTTTAAAAACCTAGGCAGCCTAAGACTGGAAGTAGCTATACAATATATTGCCAACTCCGATATAACAGAAGATACACATTGCCCTACACATACATTATTTTTGTTGTTGTAAAAAGTGAATTCCAAAAGCCTCATAAACTAAATTAAACTATATTGATTCACATTCCCTGAAAGAGAAAATTGAGCGCTACTCTCTAAGGAACACTCAGTAGATATATTTTCAATTTATAGTTTGTATGATATTATGCAAATATACCTCCAACTGAACATGTGCCACGCCCTGTCAGAAATCTGTAACAAAATAAGCCTGATTTAAATTCCTCTTAAAAGTGGCTTGAGTATCTTAATTGATGGTCAACTTCATATGGAATACAGCAGGTTTGTCTGGTTATCAGTTGAAGTGCAGACAACAGATCTGGATCAGGTACCAGGCAATTTTCACAAATTGCCTGGTGCCTCATCCAAATTGCACTTTGTTTAGGTTAAATTAGTATTTTTAAGATACACCTTACATTTAGAGATAGACGTTAATCTCAGTCTTGTTTAGATTGTCAGTTTTTTGAGATCACATTTGTTCCATTCTGTTTCCACCCATGCTTGAGATTAAAAAAAAAATCTGTACAGAGATTTGTACGCATTTTTGTAATGTGCGCGTTAATATGCATATTAATGCATGCAATTCTATGTGAGGCTAGAGACTGGGGTGAAAGACAGGGTGGAAGATTGGGCAGGGCAAGAAAGCAATACTTTGCTTCTCTGCCTGCTAGTAAACAGTTGATCTTCAGCAGGTTCAGGAACAGGAAGGCATCGGTGGTGCCCTAACTTTTTTCAAATTAAAAAAAAAGGTTTTTGAAAGGGGCAGGAAGTGAGTGTTTTCTGGGTGCCACTGGAGGTCCCTGCATGTGCTATGGCGCCCATGGGCATCACATTGAGGATCACTGAAATATTTTATTTAGAGAAGGAAAGGGCTGTGAAAAATCAAGTATTCTATGCAGACAATATTACTATGCATTTGGAAACTGGAACGCAGATAGGGTTTAGGATAAGTGGGAAGGGAATTTCATTAAAAGTGTACTTCCATAAAGATGGTAGGCAACTGGAGAAGAGTTACAGTAGCATTCCCATCAAAATTTCACAGTTAAAAATAGGGACACATGTATCTGTGACAGATATTCTTACAAACAAGGATCACTACCAGAACTTTCTTGAACTGGTGTTCTCTGTATTTGTTTTCTCTATAACAGGCACTCCTTTAGGGTATATCAGTAAATCAACTATATCTGTCTGTCTCTCTCTTTCTCTGGCCTTAGCTAGATGGGGCTTTTTCCTGGGGCGATGCCTGGGATCGTCACTGTGCATCCACATGACGCACAGGGGATCCTGAGATCAGGGAGGGATGATCCCTCCCTTGCCCCGGGATCTCACCCTACACTTTAAGCCCGTTTTGGAATGTGCGGCCGGGCATCGCGGTTTGTCCTGGCTCCTTGTGAGGAGCAGGGACCTGCGCCCATCGGGGGTGGGGGAGCGGGGAAAATATTTTTTTTTTTTTAAAAAAAGGACTTACCTTTTGCACACAAGCGCTCCTGTCGCTTTAAAAAAGAACTAAAATGGCGGGCGCAACACCTCTCCCTCCGAGGCTGCCACACGCCACGTGTGAACAGAGAGAGATCTCGCGATAAAAATATCGCAGGATCTTCACCCTTTCGTCACGCTAGACCGCTAGGTCTAGCTGTGGCCTCTCTCTCTCTCAAATGTTTAAGTCTCCACTGATAAACAAGAGTCAAATGTACCCCGAGAAAGTATACAAATAAAATACCTAGTACAAGTTACTAAGCTTGATGTCATTTGCATTTTTTTAAAAAAATCATCCCTCTATGAACTCCTCTCCTTTTTAATATTATGCAATTATCATGTATACAACACATAATTATGTGTCGAACATAGAGATAATCCCTGCTCTTTCTCTTGGTGTCAGCAGTGGTGGGGCCTATTTATTTATTTATTACATTTTTATACCGCCCAATAGCCGAAGCTCTCTGGGCGGTTCACAGCTCTGAGGCTGCTTCTCTCGACATTTCAAACAAGCAACTATGTCCTTAGATTCAACCCAGGGCTTGATCAAATCTACAGCCAGCTTTTCCAGGTAAATAATATTTTTGGAAGTTTGCATCATTATGGGTAGTTCAACTTCTAAACAATATAGGCATTTAAGCAAGCAGTATCCATGGTATGGGGGCGGAATCACCATTGGCCACCATTTATATTTATATTTACTATAAGCTTCTCAGGGAACTTTCAGTTATGGAGTGAAATACGAATGTTGTTAACACATAAAGAATAAATATATGTGAACTTGGAAGTGCATGTGGAGATCATAATGTCACAAGTGTCTACACCACTTTTGTCCTATTATAATAATAAATTCCATCCACACTGGGGGAGTTTCTGGTTTAGTTTAGTTTAATGTGCCAACCAGGATCAGTTTTTTCTTAGCTAATTACCTGGCTCATGGCACACCGGTTGCTATAGTTCATCTGGAACCATGTAAATATGACATTAATTTATCAACCACTGAGGTTTTGACATGCTGAAACACCCTTATATATTTTCAGCATAATAAATATGTGATATTTTGGCATTGCAACACAGTCAGATTTTAATGCCTGACTTTGTAGTCTTGGATGGCATATACTGCACCATTGCGGTTTGGATTGGCATACAATGCCACCGAATGGCAGTAATTGTTCATCAATTGAAACATTCTTAAACGGTACAAAGCACTGTGGGATAGGCTTTGCAGTTGCTGCCAAAATGCCCCCAATAGCTGAATGAGTAAATTTTGTGCAAACTTATGCCTATAATGAAAAGGAGGAGCAAATCAGTTTTGCTGGGACATAAGGAAAATTTTAACTGTAAAAAGAGAGAGAAAGAGAGAGAGACTGACTGAAGGGAGACATGATAGCACTCTTCAAATACTTGGAAGGTTGTCACACAGAGGAGGGCCAGGATCTCTTCTCGATCCTTCCAGATTGCAGGACACAGAGTAATGGGCTGAAGTTACAGGAAGCCAGATTCCGGCTGGACATCAGGAAAAAACTTCCTGACTGTTAAAGCAGTACAACAATGGAACCAATTACCTAGGGAGGTCGTGGGCTCTCCCACAATTGAGGCATTCAAAAGGCATCTGGACAGCCAACTGTAAGTTATGCTTTAAGGTGGATTCCTGCATTGAGCAGGAGCTGGACTCGATGGCCTTATAGGCCAGTTCCAACTCTACTATTCTGTGATTCTATGAGAAAGACAGAAAGAGTTTAAAAATCAGATTTGTAAAGCGTTCTGTAAATCTGTGGGATACTATTGACCCTTTATACAATATGTGCTGATGTTAAGTGGGTATAATATGAAAATGCACGAAATATTTTTTCCACTTTCTATTTTCCTTTCTCACATAACACAGACAGAACAGACTATAGGCTAAGCATCTGTAGGCATGGCAAGTAACTAATAACTTTAAACAGTATTTGGCAGGGTCTCTTTGACCACAAGCACCTTATGTGCAAGGTTTTTCAGCTGTCCCAGTCATTCCGGCATTGATTGCTCACTAAATTAAGAAAGGCCCAATGGAAACACTATTCAACAATTCATGCCTTACCATAGTTCAAGTCTACCTGGAACATGGAGCTGTGGAAGACTGACACAATTTTTTCCCCTAGTACTTTTGGGGTGTGTTTGAGGATTAATAGAATGCTTAATGTTACAATGGATCTAGCTATACTTGTTAAAGAATTCTTTAACAAGTATATCTAGATCCATATAACTACATCCAGCAATATTTGCCATCTAAATCCAGTCAGGGGAGGGGAGTGAAACAATGCACTCAGTCAAGATACATCCATACCCAAACCCCAGCACTTGGGATTTTAAAAATTATGATTCTTATAAAGTTTTATGATCTATTGTAAACTACCTGGACATTTTTAATTGAAGGGCGGTATAAATGAATGAATGAATGAAATTTTCTACTGCTACAGCTCTTGTGTATATCGTGCCAATTTAACAAGTCCTCCTTACCAGGGACAAGTCATTTTACCAGGGACAGGTAGTAGCCAAGTATAGGGATTGCCTTTGGTAAATAAAGGACAAGATAAAGGGTCACATCTTTAAGTCTCAGAAAGAGAGTACCCTAAAGGTGCTATAAGAAACTATATAATGCCAGCTAGCCAAGAACTATCATCTGACACATTTCAAGCCCACAAGACTCTTCATGTTAATGGAGAGAAAGGTATTTTAAGATGATGATTGGACTCATTAAATAATCAAGACATTTTAGCAATGCAGAATACTGATAAACATGCTATGTATCAATTCTATATCAGACTTTTTTTCCTTTTTTTTCTTTTAAAGCAGAGTTCCCAGCAGAAGATACCTCTGGACTCAAACCTGCTGGACAATTCGGCTAACAGCTATTGAAGCCTTTCTTACAACACTTTTGAGGTAGAAACCGCCCCCCCCCCCCACTTTCTTAGGGAGAAATTAGAGGAAATTATATATAAGGAAATTCAAGAACTTTGGGGCCCAGATATTTTTCTCATCCATCATTCCAGTTCTTGGAAGAGGAATAGAAAAGGAAAGAAAAATACTCTGGGTGAACAACTGGCTACGAAGACGGTGCCAATGTGAGAGATTCGGATTCTGGGACCATGGGCTATACTACTTGGAAGATGGACGGCTGGCAAGGGACAGATTGCCCCTCCCAAGGGCTGGGAAGAATGTGTTTGGCCAGAGCATGAAGAACTTAATCAGGAGGACTTTAAACTGAATCCTACGGGGCAGGGAGATGTAAACTTAGAGGCAACAACAGCTTATGCACCATAACAGAGAGAACAGCTCTAAGAGTGCCCCCAAATAGTCTTCACAATAGTATAGGAAAGAAGCCAGACTATGAAGCACATGATCTTCAAAATACTAATACCCAAACAGAACAAACTTGAACTCTTAATACATGAAGGCAAATACAACTTGATAGGTATAACGGAAACTTGGTGGGATGACTCTCATGAGTGGAATACAGCAATTGAAGGTTAAACATTTTTCAAAAAGAACAAAAGAAACAGAAAGGGAAGTGGAGTTGCACTACATGTTAAAAATACTTATCCCTACACACAAACACAGGAGGATGAGCCTGAGAGCCCCATCAAGAGCATCTGGATTAATATAAATGGGGCAAGGAAGAAAAGAAACATGATAGTCAGAGTCTAGTGCTGACCACCCAATCAAGGAGAAGACGAGAATTAACTTTTGAAAAGCAAATTGCCAATGTTTCAAGAAAGTGCGATGTAGTAGTGATGGGGGACTTCAATTACCATGACATCTGTTGTGAGACAACTTCTGTCAAAAGTGGCCCTTCCAAGAAATTCCTGACATGTGTGGCTGATAACTTTATCCTACAGAAAGTGGGAAAAGGAACTAGAGGATCAGCTATCCCCTTGACTTGATACTGACCAATAGGGATGACTTAGTGGATAAAGTGGCAGTTACGGAAACTCTGGGGGAAAGTGACCACGTCGTACTTGAATTCTTGATTTTAAAGGAAGCAAAAACTGAGTGTAGCCATACATGTACTCTGGATTTTAGGAAAGCTGATTTTAATAAACTCAGAACTATGATAAGTAAGGTCCCATGGCAAGGGGCTAATGAGAAAAGGAGTCCAAGATGGGTGGCAGTTTTTTTTTTTTAAAAAAAGAAATTTTAAAGACATAATTACAAACAATTCCAACAAGAAAAAAGATAGAAGACAACAGAAGAAACCAATGTGGCTCCACAAAAAGTTTAGTGATGACCTGAAAACAAAGAAGGACACATACAGGAAGTGGAAGGAAGTCCAGGCTACAAAAGAAGACTACAGTCAGGTAGCACAGAAGTGCAGGAATGTCATCAGGAACGCTAAAGCTGAAAATGAGCTGAGGCTATCAAGGAATGCTGAAAGCAACAAAAATCTTTCTTCAGGTATGTGCACAGTAAAAGACAAAGGAAACAACTGGTGGTTCAATTGCTTAATGAGGATGGCAAATTAATAACAAACAATAAAGGCCAAAATGCTCAATTCCTACTTTGGTTCAGTCTTCTCCCAAAAGTGGATCTGTGACTCCCCTGGAAAAAGTGAAGTACAAGCTGAAGGGGAAGGCTTGAAGTTTGAGACTGTTAAACAAATGGTCAAGGGACACCTTAATTTCTTTGAATGAGTTCAAATCTCCAGGGCTCGATGAACTGCATCCTAGAGTAATAAAGGAGCTGCCCAAAGAACTCTCAGAACCACTGTCTATTATTTTTGAAAAATCATGGAAGACAACTGGAGGACGGCTGATGTTGTCCCTACTTTCAAAAAGGGCAAAAATGAGACACCTGGGAACTATAGACCAGTTAGTCTGACATCAATCCCTAAGAAATTTTGGGAGCAGATTATAAAGAAGTCAATCCGTAAGCACCTTGAAAACAATGCAGTGATTACTAGAGGCCAACATGAATTTATCAAGAACAAATCCTGTCAGACCAATCTGATCTCATTTTTTGATTGGTTAACCTCCCTTGTGGACTGGGGGAATGCTGTGGATATAGTATACCTTGACTTTAGCAAAGCTTTTGACAATGTATCACATAATATTCTGATCAGCAAACTAGCTAAACGTTTGCTAGATGGAACAACTATTAGGTGGATCCACAGTTGGCTACATGATCGGACTCAAAGAGTGCTAATCAATGGTGCCTTCTCAAACTTGGGAGAGGTAACTAGCAGGGTACCGCAGGGCTTAGTCCTGGGCCCAGTGCTCTTCAACACTTTTATTAATGACTTGGATGAGGAAGTGCAGGGAATGCTTATCAAATTTGCAGATGACACAAAATTGAGTGGAATAGCTAATACCCTGGAGAGCTGGGCTGAAAACAACAGAAAGAAATTTAATAGGGATAAATGCTAAGTTCTACACCTAGGAAAAAGAAATCAAATGCAAAGTTACAAGGTGGGTGACACTTGGCTCAGTAATACTACAAGCGAATAGGATCTTGGAATTGTTGTAAATAACAAGGTGAATATGAGCCAACAGAATGATGTGGCTGCAAAAAAAATCAAATGCTATTTTGGGCTGCATTAATAGAAGTATAGCTTCCAAGTCGTGTGAGGCACTGCTTCCCCTCTATTCAGCCCTGGTAAGGCCTCATCCTGAGTTTTGCGTCCAGTTCTGGGCGCCACACTTCAAGAAGGATGCAGACAAGCTGGAAGAGGGTAATGAGGATAATCAGGGGTCTGGAAACAAAGCCCTATGAGGAGAGTATGAAATAAATGGGCAAGTTTAGCTTTGAGAAGAGAAGGCTGAGGGGAGACATGATAGCACTCTTCAAATACTTGAAAGGTTGTCACACAGAGGAACACCAGGATCTCTTCTTAATCATCTCGGAGTGCAGGCCACGGAATAATGGGCTAATGTTAGAAGAAACCAGATTCTGGCTGGTCATCAAGAAAAACGTCTTGATTGTAAGAACAGTACGACAATGGAACCAATAACCAAGGGAGGTTGTGGGCTCTCCCACAGTAGAGGCATTCAAGAGGCCGCTGGACAGCCATCTGTCAGGGATGCTTTAAGGTGGATTCCTGCATTGAGCAGGGGGTTGGACTCGATGGCCTTATAACCCCCTTCCAGCTCTGCTATTCTATGATTCTAACACAGATGGTAGGATGGCCAAAGTAGATGGAGACAACTAATTATGGTGTCCACATCCTCCCTACTGCAATGCCTCTAAAGACACTTACGCATCTCAATGTAATTCCTTAATATGCTAAATCTAACTGAACTTTATAATAATCTCTTACTTTGGTTTAGTAGGTTTCTATACTATCATACCTGATTCTGTGTTGGGGAAAAAATGGGTGGCCACTTCCACCCTTTCCAGCCACCCCTTATTCTCCAGTTAAACCAGCATTTCAGGGTGGAAAAGTTAAGGCTTAGGGATACAGTGACACCAGGGATACGTGTGGAACATGTGGTGGCTTCTCAGCTCTAGGAATTTCTGGATATAGATCCATTTCAATCTGGCTTCAAGCCTGGTTATGCGACAGGGAGAGACTGCTTTGACTGCCGTATTCCCACTTTGTACTACTTTATATAACCATGTAACTTCTTGTTTTATTATGTTCTGTTGACTGTAAATACAGAAATGAAAAATGACTGCCTTGGTGGACAATCTACACCTGGAAATGGACAGGGAAGGTGTGTCGCTGTTGCTTTTGCTGGACCTCTTGGCAGCTATTGATACCATCTGAGGCTGGGTGGATGATATTATTCCAATGAAGGTTTTTAAGCCCAAAGCCTGCTGGATCTCACCCAGAGCTCAGCTGCAGTAATCAAAGCTCCCTTTCCAGAGTCGACTGGCTTGTTACTTTAGGTGACGATGCTTCCAGGGGTCAGGGGGTAGTTTTGATTTGTGATTGTAAACCACCTTGGGTGTCATTTTTCTTGATAGAAAGGCAGGGTACAAATAAAACCAATCAATTAATAAATCTATCCCAACTAGGGTCCAGATCCAGATTAGGTACTCTGCACATACCCTATGGAGTAAAAAAGAAAGAAAAAGATGGAGTTGCAATGTTTGGTTCGACTCCAGTAAAGTAAAGTAACATGTGCTTTACTGGAGTCAAACAAAAGTAGAGTTTGAGCACATTGAACAGGAGTCAGATGCTGCTGTCCCCAACTCTCCTCCAGAGCTGAGATTCTAAGTTTAAGAGCTGAATTTTTGCCTTATTCTCTTCCTAGGAATGGTTTCAAGAGATCTTTTTCTCGGTTCCCTGCTGACTAATTTGCACTAACCTTCAGCTTGTTAAAAATGTTCACTTTTGCAGATACTGTCCCACACTCACCAGATTTTTTCAGGTATTTCAAGTATCTTTTTCTGACAGGACACCTGTCTGGACAAATTGTGCCAGAACGTTTTCAGGTTGAGCAATCAGTATTTCGTACCAATTAGGGATGGGTAAGAAATTTGCTCTGTTGCAGTTGTGCTTTTTTTATTGCCTTTTTTTTTTTTTTTTACAGAGTTACCTCATTCACACATTCTGAGCCTTTCAGCAAGCAACCTAGTCACGGGTCTCAAATTTCCACCTTGAAGCTTGTTCTGACTCATGTCTCTTTTGAAATCCAAGCTCTCTGGGCAGTTTTCGCATCAGTTGTGCACATTTTTTTTTGAAATGTATGCATTTTCCCCCATTGAACAAAGTGCGTTCATGCACATTTTTCAAATGTACATGTTTTTCATACATAATTTTCAAAGATACGCATTTATCGAACACATTTTTGTTACTGTGCGAATTGCATTGCAAACTTGGAAATGTACAGTTTCAGTCTGTAGATTGTGTTCAACTTCAAGTTCAGTTCTGGGCAATGTGAATTGGATCAATTCCAATCAAAAATGAATTAAAATTAATTTCTCACCCATCCCTACATGTATCTTAGTAGCAGTGCTACCACACCTGGACTGCTGGCAACATGGACTGCTAGCAAGGGATGGGTTGCACCTCACAAGGGCTGGAAAGAATTTGTTCAGCCACAGAGTGAAGAACTTGGTCAGGAGGGCTTTAAACTGAATCTTACGGGGGCGGGAGACGTAAACTTCGAGGCAACAATGGATAAAGGCCAATGCACCACAGTACAGAGAACAGCTCCAATAGTGCCCCAAAATAGTGTCCGCAACAATGTAGGAACAAAGCCAGACTATAAAACACATGGTCTTCGATGTCTATATGCTAATGCCCAGAGCATGGGAAACAAACAGAATGAACTTGAACTCTTATTACATGAAGGCAAATATGACTTGATAGGTATAACTGAAACTTGGTGGGATGACTCCCATGACTGGAATATAGCAATTGAAGGATATAACTTGTACAAAAAGAACAGAAGAAATAGAAAGGGAGGTGGAGTTGTACTATATGTTAAAAATACCTATCCCTGCACAGAAATACAGGCGGATCAGACTGGGAGCCCCATCGAGAGCATCTGGATTAAAATAAATGGGGCAAGGAATAAAAAGAACATGATAATCAGAGTCTACTACCGACCACCCAATCAAGGAGAAGACGAGGATGAAACTTTTGAGAAACAAATTGCCGGTGTTTCAAGGAAGTGTGATGTAGTAGTGATGGGGGACTTCAATTACCCTGATATTTGTTGGGAGACAAATACTGCCAAAAGCAGCCCTTCCAAGAAATTCCTGACATGTATGGGTGATAACTTTCTCCTACAGAAAGTGGAGAAAGGAACTAGAGGATCGACAATCCTTGACTTGATAATGACCAATAGGGATGACTTAGTGGATAAAGTGGCAGTTACGGGAACTCTGGGGGAAAGTGACCACGTCATACTTGAATTCTTGAATATGAAGGAGACAAAAGTTGAGTGTAGCCATACACGTACTCTGGATTTTAGGAAAGCTGATTTTAATAAACTCAGAACTATGATAAGTAAGGTCCCATGGCAAGTGAGCCTAATGAGAAAAGGAGTGCAGGATGGGTGGGAGTATTTAAAAAAGGAAATTTTAAAGGCACAGTTACAAACAATTCCAACAAAGAGA
Source organism: Elgaria multicarinata webbii (assembly GCF_023053635.1). Lineage (NCBI taxonomy): Eukaryota > Metazoa > Chordata > Lepidosauria > Squamata > Anguidae > Elgaria > Elgaria multicarinata. Next base: position 141,763,420 of record NC_086172.1, on the reverse strand, counting down.
AAAGATAGAAGACAACAGAGTAAACCAATGTGGCTCCACAAAAATCTTAGAGATGACCTGAAAACAAAAAGGGATACATATAGGAAGTGGAAGGAAGGCCAGGCTACAAAAGAAGAGTACAGACAGGTGGCACAGAAGTGCCAAAATGGCGTCAGGAAGGCTAAAGCTGAGAATGAGTTGAGGTTAGCGAGGGATGCTAAAAGAAATAAAAAGGCTTTCTTCAGATACGTGAGTAGTAAAAGACAGAGGAAAGAAATGGTGCTTCAACTGCTTAATGAGGATGGCAAATTGATAACAGATGACAAAGAAAAGGCTGAAGTGCTCAATTACAACTTTGCCTCAGTCTTTTCCCAAAAGCGGGTCTATGACCCCCCTGGAGGAAGTGAAGCAGAAGTTGAGGGGCAGGATTGCAATTTGAGATTGATAAACAAATGGTCAAAGAACACCTAATTTCCTTGAATGAGTTCAAATCTCCAGGGCCCGATGAACTGCATCCTAGAGTAATGAAGGAGCTAGCGGAAGAACGCTCAGTCTTTGCAAAATCTTGGAAGACGGGTGTGGTGCCGGACGACTGGAGGAGGGCTAACGTTGTCCCTATCTTCAAAAAGGGCAGAAAGGAGGAACCTGGGAACTACAGACCAGTCAGTCTGACATCCATCCCTGGGAAAATTCTGGCGCAGATTATAAAGAAGTCAATCTGTAAACACCTTGAAATCAATGCAGTGATGGGCGGGGGATGGCCTGGCAAGGGGAGATTTGCCTGGGCTCATGGGAAGAATCAGCTTTGTTGTTGTTTGTTTCCATGCACAACTGGACTGTTCAAGGGAGTGGGGTCACTACATTTTCAGGTTGAAGAGCCTTGTATTCACCCATCCTTAATATCCCCAAGGACCCTCCACGATAAGGAGCATGCCACTGACTACCTGATGCTGAGACAAACCATTAAACAAGGAATGACTATCACCTTTATATTCTGCTTGTAAGCATCTAGAGTTGCCCTCTCCAATGTGGAAATTTCCAGGTGCTTTAACCTACAGTTTCCATCATGTTTGACCATTGGTCAGGCACCTCTCTGGGAGCTGCTGAAAACAGAATGCTGAACTAGAAGGATCTTGGTGTTATCAGCAAGGCAATTCTTCTGTCCTTGTGATATATTACACCTTCATTCTTCTTCTTCTTACTAGACAAGTACTTACAAACACTGGGGGATTTTTTTTATTGCCAGTTAAAAAGCCAGAGCCCTGCTGCTTGCCATTCCTGCTATTGTCAAACTTCTCTTTTAAGGTAAAAATCAAAGCACAGTAAAGGGTAGCATGGCTGAGCAAGGCACGAACAAACTGCTTGGCTTTTCCTTAATTCTCATCTAGTTATAGTACCTACAGCTTGATAAGTCTACTAATATGACTAGAAAATGCCGTTATCATTCAATAGCATTTTTTACTACCAATTCAGGAAATAACCTGCTTCCCTTCAATTTTTAAAATAAAGACAAATGGAACTTGAGTTATGGTTTCTTTTAAAAAAGATTCTTTCTAAAATATATAAAATGTCTAGAAACAATTCGACCCAATTTGTTATGAAATAAGTTGCATATTATGAATAGTATTATTTCTACCTCTTTTTACATTTTAGAATTCGGTTTTCATTTGCTCAAACACGCATGTCCTGGGATACAGGGATCTTAGAAAATGCTGAAATGCACAAAACACGATAGAAACACCAGCAGAGCACAACTTCTCCTGTCCCAAGGACTTGTCAGTGAACACTGCAATAGATACTGTGTTGTACACCATGCCAGTTAGCTTAAAATCTGTCCTGGGTAAATTGGTTGAAAGCACTATTAAAAATAAAACATCAAGCATATAGACCAACATTTGTTGCTGAAGTAGAACCAACATGGCTTCTACAAAGACCAGTTATATCTTAATAATCATTTCTAGTTCTTTGAGAGTGTCAGTAAGCATATGGACTGGGGTTATCCAATACACACTGTTTACTACAACTTTCAAAAGTCTTATGACAAAGGCCCTTCCCACACCATATGGGTGTAGAGGGAGGGAGGGGGGGAGGATTTCATGGTATTCTGATCGCAAGATCCTCCCCTTAGTCCAAACGTGTGCATGCCATCCCAGGAGGAAGAAGCGATGTTGTGCCCGCCATTTATTTATTTTTTAAACAGAAGGTGAGCACACATGTGTTCCAACTACAGGTAAGATTTTTTTTTAAAAAAAAACCCACTCCTGCTCCCCCCTCCACCCCCAATGGGCATGGAGCGCCTGAAGAGCGCCATGCCCAGTGCCCATTTACTCATGAGGAGGTAGGACAAAGCCGGGACGGATGCCCACACACCTCCCGCAGTCTCAGGATGATCTCGAGACAGTGGGAAGAATAGAGTTTTCACAGGGATTATTTATCCCTGGGAAAACTCATGCTCATCCCTGTTTGCCCCCTGGAGTCCCTGGCCCTTTATACACCTAAGGATTATCCCAGAAAAATGGAGGGATCATCCCTGCCTGCTCCTGGGATCCCCTGTGTGTCATTTGGATGCAAAGGGATGATCCCGGGACGATCCCAGGATAAATGGCTTGTCTAAACATGCCCCCTGTACGTCGTTTGGATGCACAGGGACTTGGCCGTGACCGGCCCGGATTTTCAGGGTGTTGTAGAAATGGCCAAAGTCTCTCAGCAAAAACTCCTGAGCAAATTAAGCAGTCATGGGATAAGAGGAGAGATCGTCTTATGGATCAGTAACTCATTAAAGAATAAAAAGCAGTGAGTAGTAATGAATTTACAATTATCACAATAGAGGTGTATAAACACTGAGATCCCTTAAGGATCTGAATTGGGACCAGTGCTTTTCAACTTGTTCATGAATGACTGGTTGGACACTGTGTGAACAGAGTGCTGGACTAGATGGACCCTTGGTCTGATCCAGCACAGCTCTTCTTATTTTCTTATGACAGTGGTTAAAACAAAAGAGGCAACAAAAATGATCTCCTCAAACCCTGAAAAGGGTGTTAAAATGGCAAATTCATATCCTTAAAGTGTAAAGTTATACATGTTGGGACAATGAATCCTAATTTCATGTATTTGCTGATGGGATCTGAGGTGGCAGTGTGACTGACTAGAAAAGAGATCTTGGGGTTTGGTGGATCGCTCAATGAAAATGAAAATGTGTGTGACTACTGTGAAAAAGTCAAAATTCATATTGGGAAATTGTGCAGTTATCCGCCTCCATCAATAGCATCTAGAGCCTCTGTAAATTGCGCACTTCCCTCGTGTAAATGGGGGGGGGATGGGGCTGCCACTGACACAGTGGGGAGAAGTGTACAATTTACAGAGGCTCTGGGAATTGCGCAATTCCCCTGGTTGCATCAATAGTGGCCACCATTGATACAGAGGGGGAAAGTGTGCAATTTTAGTGCTGCAGCCATGGATATACAGAATATATATATATATATATATATATATATATATTCTGTATATATTATATATATACAGGAGGGCGGGCTGCGGCCAAGTTCACTATGAGCCACACTGATGCTCATGTGGGGTCTGTGTTCATGCCATGAGTGCCCGAGTGTATCCAGGGAGCAGACATGAGGGATCCACCAGACTCCCAGACCCAGTCGGCGGCTCAAGACAATCCTACCCCCTCACTCGCCTTAACAGTCCCATTTGTTGTAACTTTTCCTCATAGGAGTGTTGCTCCTATTGATCATTTTAGTTGCTCTATTCTGCACTTTTTCCAGCTCCTTTTTTAGGTGCAGTGATCAAAACTGTACACAGTATTCCAAGCGTAGTCACACCATAGATTTGTAGAAGGGCAGTACGATACTGGCTGTTTTATTTTTTATTCCTTTCCTAACTATGTCTAGCATGGAATTTGCCATTTTCACCACAGTCGCACATTGTGTTGACAGTTTCATTGAGCTGGTCAACACAACCCTAAAATCATTTTCTTAGTCAGTTACTGCCTGTCAGCTTATATTTTTGGGGCCCAACATGCATCACTTTGCACCTGCTTATACGGAACCACATTTGCCAATTCATTCCCATTCTCCCAGTTTAAAGAGGTTCTTTTGGTGGTCTTCGCAATCTTGATTTGTTTTAACCACCCTAAATAATCTGGTTTGTTTTAACCACCCTAAATAATCTGGTGTCAGCAGCAAACTTGACCACTTCACTGCTCACTCTTAATTTCAGATATATTATGAACAAGTTGAAAAGCAATGGTCCCAATACAAATAAGTTACCATTTATTTCCATTCTCTGCTTTCTGTTCTTTAACCAATTATTAATTGATAAGACTGCTCAGTAGTCTTTGGTGAAGGACTTTGTCAAAAGCCTTTTGGAAGTCCAAGTAAACAATGCCCACCAGATCACCCCTGTCTACATGTTTTATTGACACTCTAAAGGACTCCAAAAAATTAGTGAAGCAGGGTTTACCTTTACGGAAACCATATTGATTCTTTTTCAACAGGGCTTATCCTTCTATATGCTTACTAATTCTATCTTTAATAATGCTTTCCACCAATTTACACAGAACAGATGTTAAGCTAACTATCCTGCAATTTCCCAGATCCCCCACATCCTTTTTTAAATTTTTTGTTACATTGGCCATTCTCCAGTCCTTGCTTCAGAGGCTGATCTTAGGGACATGTTACATATCTTTTTTAGTAGACCAGCAAGTTAATATTTGAGTTATTTGATAACTCTAGAATGGATACCATCTGGGCCTGGTGATTTATTTGCTTTCAATTTATCATTAAGAGTAAGAACTTCATCTTTTGTCACCATTATTTCCCTCCGTTCCTCAGCCTCCCTTTCTGAAAACAGCAGTTCAGGCACAGGTATCTGTCCTACATCTTCTGCAGTGAACACTGATGCGAAGAATTCATTCAGGCTTTCTGCAATCTCCCTGTCCTCCTTTAATACTTCCTTAACTCCATTGTTATCCAGCTCTCCAATAAAAAATTTAGTTATTCCAGCTTTACCACTACAGTCAAACTCACAGTACAATGTACAATAAATTGGCAACTGCAGTCATCTCATGAACTATTTACCTGACCTGAGCCCAACCAGCACAGATCACAAATTGTTAGTAATTAATACATATTAGAGACCTGTGTCTACTGAGTTTTAATTCCCAAATTTTAATCCCTATTTCCAAACCATTATATAGACTATTTCACATTATTATAGTACTACTGTACATTTAAAAGCCTGACAGAATTCACCCAGATCTGTACACAATTTCTTCATTCACAGATTTGTTGTATAATAAAGAAATATTTCTAGTTAGTGATTTGTCTAAAATAAAAATTGGCAGATATTTATACGTATATAATTATATAATCTGTATATCTATGGCTGCAGTTTATCTATAATTATATTCCTGAGGAAAATACAGCTTAGACATTCTTTTTGTGACTCAGGCCAACCAATAACCCATGTACACTCATCCAGAACAGATCCCCAAACAGAAGACTTCTTGTAGCAGCAGTCTCAGCTCTACTTGTATAGATACCTGATCTGGAAATAAGCTCTTTTGTTCAACAGATGGAGACAGATAGAACAATAAACTAGGGGAACTTAGATAATTTATCTTTTCGAAGCTGTTTGTATAGTTTAATATGTCAAAGTATGAGAAGTAATAGCCCTCCGAAGTAGTATTAGAACAACCTACCTGGGAGGGGTTACCCAAGAGTGGTGTCTTGCCATGGGCATGTCCAGACTTGTTCTAATGGGAAAAAATAATTTAGGGTTAACTCATGGGGAGAATGAAGATAGCAGGAAGCTAATTGGATTGCTCTTCAATCCAATTAATGTCAAGAAACAGCACTTAAGAGGAGGAGGTGTCTACACAATATTCTGTATACCTATCAATGCAGTCAGGTTCGTACAGGCCTAAAAGTAATAGCAGTATTTCTCTAACCCAAAGAATCTACTTTATTACTAACTTTCTGTGACATTGTCAAATGTGCCACAAAGACAGGCCACTGGGCTAAGGGAAATAGGGTGGTAACTGACTATCAGATGGTTGGACGACATGAGAAGGAAATTAGCTTTAGAGAAGTAGGACTATAGGAACATAGGAAACTGCCTTATACTGAGTCAGAGCATTGGTCCATCAAGCCCAGTATTGTCAACACTGACTGGCTGTGGCTTCAGCATTGCTGTGTATAAATATAAAAAGCCAAAATAGGAACATAGGAAGCTGCCTTGTACGGAGTCAGACCATTGGTCCATCTTGCCTAGTATTGTCAATACTGACTGGCAGCGGGTCTCAAGGGTTTCAGGTGGGATTTTATCCTCACCCTTCCTGGAGAAACCAGGAATCAAACTTCGGACTTTCTGCGTGCAAAGCATGTCCTCTATCACCCTGAGCTATGGCATGTGGTCTGCAATTGATGCATTCCTGACATTGTCAAAGGGAAAAGAGATGGTAGTTATTGTCATTTCTTCTTTACACTAAGCTACTAGTTAGCAAGACCACAATATTTGTTTATTTTGCTAAAGAAAACACCCACAGAACATTTGCCTCACTTTTATTTTTTTCAAGTTTTGGGGTGAGATCCAGAGTTGCCCTTGCCTTCAGAGACAGTTTCCTTCTTTTCATGAAAGCAGCTAAGATGTAGAGGTGAATCCTACTGGAGGAAGGGGGAAAGGTAATTTCCACTTATTCCTCTGTTCCCCTACAGCCCCCCAGAACAGTTTTCAGGGGGCTAAAGGGAGCATCCCTTGAGCAGAATTCTGCTAAGGGGAACTCTGGATCCAGCCCTTTATGTTTTGCAGGCACTAATCAATTACACCCCAAAATTATAAATTACATGTGTTTTTCATAACCAAATTCCAGTAGAAAATAAAGTTACTTTGATGGAACCATTTCTTTAATACTCCTAATAAAAATTATATCCAGTTTACAAAAGATATGATGATCAATACTGTTAATTGTATGCAGAAGGAAATGAAACATGGGTAATTTACAAGTCCTAATTAAAACAACAGAAGCAAAATGCCTCTCAAAGTGCGTGAGTAGGGATTGCATATTGCAAGGACTTCATGATTTTTCTCACAGGATCGGTGAGAGGCAGGCGAACACTGGTTGGGATGAAGGACAGCTTTTGCCCTTCCCTCCCTACAGGGCTTTACTCTTCCCCTTATGAATAAATAACAACCATTTAGTTATACAGAAGACTCAGAGACAATCCTCATGTCTTTATTGACCAGGACCTACCGAGCCATATACAAGGCTACCGAGCCATACACAAGGTTATGTTATCTCTACCTATAAAGCCCTAAACAACTTAGGTCCAGCATACCTAGCAGACCGCCTTCCCTTATATACACCCAGGCCTTAGCTAGACCAGGCTATATCCCTGCGCGAACCCCGGGGTTGTCCCTGTGCGTCCACATGATACACAGGGGATCCCAGGATCAGGGAGGGATCATCCCTCCCTTGCCCCGGGATACAGCCTGTGGCGTTACACCCCACAAGTCAGTTCCCTAATGCATGTCTGAGATTGATAAGCCTGTGGTGCTTAGAATGTTTACCTGGGTGGGTGGAGTTAGAATGTCTGAGGACTGGGGAGGAGTGATGTATAAGGGAATGACTGAGGGGATTAAGGGAGACTTTTAGGTACTCTTAGAGTCTTTAGCCTTTAGTGCTTGAGCTCTCTCTGGGTTAGCTCTTGGTGTGTAGAGTACTTGGGTTCTGGAGAGTTTGAGGTTCAGTATAGAGAGTGGTGTCTTTTGAGAGTGGGGTGTGCAGATAGACAGTTTGTGTAAAATAAACAATACTGATAATAAAATTCAAGAGTGAATGTGTGGGTGACAGGAAAGCGTGTATGTGAATGGGTGAAAGGATTGGATGAGAGGTTTCAAAAAGGTTTTTAAATGTTTTATTTTGAAACAAAGCTTGTGAACATTTAAAATACATTTTAATTATTTTGTTTAAACTACCACAAAAATCCCACGTGTCTGTTTGGCATTTATCATCTGAAGTTTATTCATTTAACACCCACTCTGACAATAACTCCCCTCAGCACATATAATTCACAGTGCATTATTTTATTATTGAAATCCTTCTCCATTTAACCCCTTTCTCCACATAGTTTGGAGAAAGGCGGTGTTTGTCCCTCGCCTCAGGAGTATCAAGTGGTGGTGCTTGTCTTGAGCAGGGAGTGTCCGCGGCCGGGCCTGTTGTTCAGAGCCTGTGTCGTGGCACAGCCCTCCCCTTTGGGCCCAGTTTTTCAGCGATCTCAGGCTGAGCCTGTGGCCCGTTTCTGCGGGTTTACCTGGCTCCGCACGAGCCGGGAGCCGCACACGGGGCGCAGGGTGGGAGGAGTGGGGAAAGTAGTTAATTTTTTTAAAAAACCTTACCTTTGCACATGAGCGTTTGTGCGCTCCGTCCCCTTTAAACAATAATTAAAAATGCTGGGCGCGGCACCTCTCTTCATGAGGTTGTCATGCCTTACATGTAAATGGGAGTGAGATCTCGCATTAATCGCAACAGCGAGGTCTCCCCTCCTCTCCCCTGGACTTTCAGGTAGGTCTAGCTAAGGCCTCTGACGACAGTTACGAACATCAGAGGAGATCCTGCTGGCCATTCTGAAATGAACAGAATGTCGCCATGAAGAACCTCGGCAGCGGGCCTTCTCAGCGGGCATCCATCCTCTGGAAAAACCTCCCTTGTGCAGTTCGGGAGGCGGAAAATGTAACATTTTTTAAATGGCTCCTAAAAAAGTACCTCTTCACACAGGCTTTCCCTGGACTGTGATTTTTCTGATTTTATATTGCATTCTTAAGCTTTTAACATTTTAAATTTATTGCATATTTATTGTATTTTTATGGTTTTAATTGTGCACTGCCTGGAGAGCCTCGACAGTATAAAAATGTAATAAATAAAAATAAATAAAATAAATGATCTCAGAGAATTAAGTCTATTTCTATTCATATATCCCACTTCTGATATAGATGTGTGTGTGTATATATACACACACACACACACACACACACACATATATTTGCTTCACACATTAGAATGGGATAATATAATTAGAATGGAATAATATAATTGGGTGCGTGCCTATGTGTATTAATATAAAATGGTTCTATCTAGAATGGTATTCTGTTAAAGAAAAGGGCAACAGCTGGAAAAGTAAACCTTCATAAGTGAAATTTGAATAAATGGCATTAGCCTTCAAAAGCAAGAGAGTTGCTAGTTGAGGGACAAAATGGAAAGATTTTCCATCACCAAGTTTTAAAGTTTGTAATTATAAGTGAGGGCACCAAGGAACATAAAGTCTTGCAGGGGATATTCTATAACATTAAATCAGGAACTATCTTCAGAACCGCCCAGAGAGCTTTGGCTATTGGGCGGTATAAAAATGTAATAAATAAATAAATAAATAAACCTTGACCTTATTATTATTATTTTTACATAAACAAACCAAAACCAGAGCTTTTCCAAGAGTAATTATAAAATCGAAGTTAACAGTATACAGTCTAATATAGTTCTTTTTCAGAAATTGGGAAGCATTAATCAATTCCAATAAAATTAAAATAGCAAACAATATGCCTAGTTTAAGCTATACCCCATTAAGGAAAAAATCCAACCTAGAAAAAGGAAAATTGGTGGCGGGATGGGGGGGGGGAAATCAAGTAATCACTGGATTCAGAACACAGAAGATCACATTGTGTTTAAGGAAACAAGACATTCTCCTCACAAGAATTAATAAATGGTATCTAATTTATTATAAAATAGTCCTGTTGCTGCTATTGTTGCTGTTGTTGCTGTTCTCATGTAATGTATTAATTTAAATAGAGAGCTCCGGCTATTGGGCGGTATAGAAATGTAATAAATAAATAAATAAATAAATAAATATTTAAGAACAAATGCATTCATTTAATCAATGAATTATTTGTCTGTATGAAAAAAGACATCTCAATGTGGTTTACAACCTTAAAAGAGTAAAATACAAAACATTTTTTTCTATCCACTGTAGTTATAAGTAATGATCTTCATTTTTGGCATGACTCCCCCCCCCCTCAGAACATTGTCCTTATAGTTCAACCTAACAAGCAATATTTTGCTTCTCAGTAGCAGTGCAGTGATGCCAAAATTATGGAAAGACACTTGTGGCTTTTTTGTTTTCAAAACACATTTCTTTGGCAATACAGTTTGGCCCAAGCTTACTAATGAGAGAGCTTGGCAGAGCAGCATGGGTGGCATTATAGGTATCTAGACTGGAGGAGATAAAATCTTGAGCCAGATTTAAAAATCAAGCACTGTTTCTCCAATAGTAGTGATTTAGACAGGTCAATTTTACATTCCTATGGTTTCTCTTGCCAGGAGAGTGCTGCAGCCTGAAAGTTAACTTGCAAATCTAATATAGAACATTGATTGTGGTTCTGAGGTATGAAGCACAAAGACCAAGACCATTTCTCCACCTGCCTTTTTTCCAGGGATCATCCCAGGATCATCCCTGTGCATGTAAATGACACACAGGGGAACCCGAGAGCAGGCAGGGACGATCCTCCATTTTCCTGGGATAATCCTGCAAAAAGGGCCCTAGATATACACCTGAGCTGAGGGCAATGAAGCAAGAGGGAAGACAGCTAGAACACAGGTGAACAACAACCTGTTCAAGTCCAACCCATAGGTTAGAGCTCATTATTGAGTCTACCTTGTGGTAGTGATGGTGGCAAAGAGGGAGTTCTTTTTCACTACCACTGCATATGCTCAGTTTCATCCAACAGAGCTTTTTCATGTTGTTGTTGTTATTATTATTTATTTATATAGCACTATCAGTGTCCATGGTGCTGTACATAGTAAAAGAATAAAACAGCAACACCCTGCCACATAGGCTAACATTCTAATAAAATCATAAGAAAACAATAAGAAAAGGAAGTGATGGACCAATTAGGCACAGGGGACAATAAAACTAAGGCCTTAGTTAGACCTACCTGATAGTCCGCAACTGAGGAGGGAAGACCTCGCGTTGCAATTAATGCGAGATCCCTGCTCCATTTACACGTGAGACGTGATGACCTCAGGAAGAGAGGCGTTGCGCCCGCCATTTTTTATTTTTAAAGGAGAAGCAGCGCACGAACACTCGTGCGCTTAAGGTAGGTCTTTTTTTAAAATTTAACTTAATTTGCTCACTCCCCTCACCCTACCCCCGATGGGCGCAGCACTCCTGGCTCCGCGCGAGGAATCGCGCAGAGCTGGGTCAAACCGCAGCAACGCGCCACACATTCCGCAGTCTCGGGCTCAGCCCAAGACTGCAGAAAAAGTGGGCTCAAAGGGGAGGGTTCTATCCCGGGGCAAGGGATGGATGATCCCTCCCTGATCCTGGGATCCCCTGTGCGTCATGTGGACGCACAGGGACGATCCCGGGGTTCGCCCCGTGATAAAGCCCGGTCTAGCTAAGGTCTAACAGTGTGAAAGTAAGAACAAAGTCAAGTTGGTAGTTGGAGGCACTGCATTGCAGAGATTCTGCTCCTACTTCGATTCTTGCTCTGTGCCTTGGTAGCTATGATAGGTGCCACAGGCTCTACTATATGTTCAACATCTACATGAAACCACTGCAGGAGATTATTCAGAGGTATAGGCTGAGGTATCACCAATATGTGGATGACACCCAGCTCTATCTCTTCTTTTCATCGAATCCAGGTGAGGCAGTGCCTGTTCTAATCAGTGCCTGAGCACAATAATGGACTAGATGAAGGTCAATAAACTGAGACTCAATCCAGACAGGACAGTAGTACTGTTAGAAGGTGATTCAGCTGCTGGGTTAGGTGATTTTCAACATGTTCTGGAGGGGGTTGCGCTCCCCCTAGAGGATCAGGTTCATATTTGGAGATGCTCTTAGATCCAGCATTGTCACAAGAGGCACAGGAGGATTCGATGGCATAAAGAACTTTTTATCAGCTTAGGCTGATATACCAGCTATACCCTTATCTGGACCAAAATTGCCTGGCTACAGTTATTCATGCTCTGATAACCTCTTGTCTGGATTACTGCAATGAGTTATACTTGGGACTGCCATTGAAAATAGTTGGGAAACTTCAGCTAGTCCAAAATAGGGCATGAGATTGTTAATGGGCACTGCCAAATGTGATCATATTATACCAAAACTTTTCTATCTGCCCAGGCTGCCAGTCCATTTCTGGGAATGATTCAAAGTACTGCTATTGATGTTCAAAATCTTAAACAACTTGGAGACAAGATGCCTTAAGGACTGTCTTCTCCTTTATATATCTGGTCAGACCCTAAGATCTTCTTCAGTGGTCCTTCTCCAGGAGACCCCACCAAAGGATATGAAGTGGATGACTACTAAGAGGGCATTTTCTGTTGTAGCACCATCACTGTGGAATGAATTTCCCAGAGATACTTGCCTGGCACTTACAGTGTGCTCTTTTGGCACCAGGCAAAGTTCTTATTTTCCCAGTCATTTTAAACTTTCTGTTTCCATTGTTTTAAATAAGTTATTGTATTTTACATCTTTTCACTGCTGCTAGGTTTTATTTTGATTTGATTTTACAGTGTGGGTTTAAACATTTATATTATATTTTATCCAGTTGTACTTTATAAGCTTTGGTTATTAGGCAGTATAGAAATATACTAAATACATACATACATTCATACATGAAGAGTTTTGAACAATCTCAAGTGCCATATAAATGGAGACGGCCAGGAAATTATTGTTCACCACTCTGGAATCTCTTTAGATTGGACCTGTATATACATATAAATAAATAAATTTTATAGTGAATTTACAACTTTATTAATTGTAGTGGTATCTGTACACCAGTACAGTTTGTTGTGTTATGCCACTGATGTGCAAGTTCAGAATGAAACCAGCTGTGTTTATAAGTATCATATCTTCCAAAATGTTGCACCAGTTATACAAAAATTAAATTCTTGTGCACAGATAGGAACTTGAGTTAATTACGTCAATGGGACCAAATAAGCAACTTTTGCCTTGCTAGCAAGATGTTTATATACTAAAAGATTTTAAAAGGCTTGAAGCTGTAATTGATTTTATTCAAATGAGGACAGAAAAAAATAATTCTCACTTCCCTTTTCTAATTAATGAATACTTCTTGATAGGATGATGTAAGGTTATGGAACAAAGAACTGAGTTTCTTCATATGACCTACATTATTCACATACACATTTATCAGAATACATAGCCAAATATGTGCAGTTTTATTACAAACAGTCATTACTGACTGTTATTCTGGACGGATTCATTAAAAAAAAAAGACTGTATATCAGATGCATAACAGAATGTTAGTGGAAATAGTTTTGAAGTTTCCGTTGTTTTATATTTGTCAAAAACATTTCTAGAGTTGGTACTGATACAGAGGAAACATGTACATGTGAATCTTTCCACACGCACATTTCCTTCTCCTGGGTTTCAGGCTCCGGAAGAACTTTGCACCATCAAACTTTAGCATTCCAACATTCTTCATACAACAATTCTGCACATTACTAGAGTAGGATACAATCTTTGCCAGCCTTCAAGCAAACTGTTGACAAAGGAGTTAAAATGAATGCATTACTCTTCTTTACAAAACAAAATTATATATAGGAAGTGACCTTGCTGGCTCAGACCACTAACCTATCTAGTCCAACATTCTGTTTCAGAGTGGCCAAACAGATGCCTCTGGGGAAACCCACAAGCAGGACATGAGGGTATAGCGCTCTTCCAGTCTTGTTCCCCAGCAATTAGCATATTTTCTCTGATAGTAAAAGTAATATAAAGCCTTTGGATTGAATCCAATCATGTCGTTCCATCAGGGAAGGTAAACCACTGGTGGAATGGATCCCCCCCTTGAAGTCCCCTTGAAGAGAACAGTGGTCCCATTGTGCAAGAAGAAGTCTCGTTGTGTGACCAGACCTCTACTCACACAACTGTTGTATCCAATCAATTGTGATAAGCAGCAGCCCTACATGAATGTGGCAAATCCCTTTTAAAGCTATCCAAGCTGGCACCAATAACTACACCTTGTGATACAAATTCCAGTTTAACTATGTGCTTTGTTGAACAAGTACTTGTCCTGTGTCTCCCACTTTTAGCTTCACTGGATGACCACTAGTTCTAATATTACGAGGGAAGGAGAAAAATCTCTCCCTCTAGATACAGTATATTCTTTTAGACGCCAGGTGAAGACCTTTTTATTCTCCCAGTATTTTAACAGTCTATAAATTAATTTTAAATTTGCTGTTTTAAATTTGTAATTTAAATTTGTATTTTTGCATTGCTGCTGTTTTTATCTTGGTTGTGCTTTTATATTGTATTTTATATTATGGTTTTATATGGTTGTTTTATACTTTGAATGGTCTTAATTTTGTGAACTGCTCAGAGAGCTTCGGCTATTGGGCAGTATAGATAAAGACTGATCTCTTCCGGCAGGCCTATCCAGTTGAATTTTAAGACACCTTTTTTAATGGTGTGCTGCTTTTAATGATGCACTGGTTTTAAATGTTTGAATTAGTTGTATGTATTTTATGGTGTTTTTATTTGTGTTGAACCCCATCTCGATCCAGAGGGAGAGGCGGGTAACAAAATTATTATTATTATTATTATTATTATTATTATTATTATTATTATGCAATAAATAAATAAATAAATAATTTTTCTCCACATCATGCATAGTTTTACATTCTTCTATCATCTCCCCCACCAGCTAAGGACATGGCTAGACCAGACCAGGCCTATATCCCGGGATTGTCCCGGGATCATCCCTGTGCAACCAAATGACAAGCAGGGGATCCCAGGAGCAGGCAGGGACAACCCCTCCATTTACCTGGGATAATCCTTAGGTCTAGCTAAGGCCTAAGTTATAAAACTCAAATATTATAACTTTTCCTCATAAGGGAGATGTTCCCGCACCTTCATATTTTGGTTGCCCTTTTCTATGCCTTTTCTAGCTATGTAATGTCCTTTTTGAAGTGTAACCAGAAATGTAAACAGTATTCCACTTTGAATTTGTATAAAGGCACTATGATATTGGCAGTTTCAATTCTGATTACTTTTCTAATGATCCTCACCATGAAATTTGCCTTTTTCACAGCTGCCATACACTGATTTAACATTTTTATTGAGCTGCCCACAACCCCAAGACACTTTTCAGGTCATTCACCGCCAGCAAAGATTCCATCAGTGTTTAAGTGAAATTGGTGTGTGTATTTTTGCCCCAATCTGCATCATATTATAGATTACATTGAAACTCATTTGCCATTTCAACACTCATTAACCCAGTTTGAAGAGATCCCTTCAGAGCTCTTTGCCATCCCTTTTTGTTTTCACCATCCTAAATAATTTGGTGTCATCAAAAAACTTGGCCACTCACTGTTCGCTCCTAACTCCAGATCAATTATGAACCAAGTTAAAAAGCACCAGTCCTAATACCTATCCCTGGAGGATCCCACTGTTTTTAACCCCATGGTTGTGAGAATTTTTGAATTCTTTAACAAGAACTTGAATGGATATCATCTGGACTGAGTGATTTATTTTCAATTTTTCAATGAAGTCTAGAACTTCATCTCTTGTCACCACTATCTGCCTCGGATCCTCACACTGAAAATGTCAGTTGAGGCCCTACATCTTCTGCATTGAGGACAAATACAAAAATAAATTCAGCTTCTCTTCAGTCTTCTTATCCTCCTTTAACTCCCTTGTCATCTAATAGTCCAACCACATCCTGAGCCACTTTCCTCCTTTTGGTCCATTTAAAAAATATTTTATTGTTGACCCTAATGTTTTTAGCAGTATACTCAAAATCCTTTCTTGCGTCCCTTATTATTTTCTTGCATTTCTTTTGTAAACATTTGTATTCCTTTTTGTTCTCCTCTTTCGAAAAAGGCTTTCATTTTCTGAAGGAAGTCTTCTTTTCTCTAACAGCTTCTTTACCACTCCTCCTTAACTATGCTGGTGGCCTCGTGGACTTAGCAGTAATTTTCCTAAGCTTTGGTATACATTCTAGCTGAGCTTGAATGTGGTTTGGAGTAATTCCCATCAGTTGTGGAAAGACTTGACCCTTTTGATTTTCCTTTTAAAATTACTTTTTACCTGTCTCCTAATTTTTGAGAAGTTTCTTCTTCTCAGCTGCCCTGAACTTCCTTGGCAATTTTCTATATATAAGTTGAAACCACTGTGCTTACCATTTCCAGTTACCATTTCAACACTTGCATTTCATTGTGCAAACTTTTTGTTGTGGTTGGTTGGTTGGTTGGTACGCACAAGGAAAAGTCTTTGGAATCTGTCATAATAATTTCTAGTATTGCAAATAATTCTCTCAGTATATCTTCCCCAATAAACTATGATTCAGCTAAATGTTCTCTTTCTTTGCCAGTACCAACACTGCAGAAATGGTCTACAGCAATAATCTAGTAAAACCTTACCTGGACAAGGATGAATTTAAAAACAACAACCCAACACTTGGAATACAAGGTCAAATAAATATTTATTTTATAAGTATTGACCATGGATATATATATATATATATATATATATATATATATATATAGAAGAAACAAAACATTGTTTTATTAAAAAAAAAAGACTCACCTTAACTGGCAGAGCAATCCAAAACCATGTCACAAATTCTAGCGCTAAATGGTCCAGATCAGAGCCTAGTCCAAATCTTTTAAACTAAGGGATCTTTCCAACAGTCTCATCCAGAAACCAGATTTAACAATAACACTCACTGTAAGCAAAAGCTCACTGAAAAGTAAGCTCAACATCTCACCAAATACAAATGTAAGAATCATATATTCTAGTTCACTAGGGGGGAAATAACATTGCAAGAGTGAACAAAATCTGTAAAGAAAAAAAAAAGACAACAAAGACCGAAGTATCATTTAAGCATATCTAAATGCTAAATTCTACAATGTGTTTTCCTTTGTACTTGGCTATATATTTCTCACTTGTATTGCAGTATAAAGCTCCTATAAATTTTATTCCCACCATGCAATAACATTAAATATCTAAATTTTTCTGCTTCCAGCTATTGCAACATGGAAATACAAGGGGAAAGCCCATAGCTCAGGGAGAAAGCACATGCTTTGCATACAGAATGTCCCCAGCTTCCTTCTCCAGCACCTCCAATTAGAATATTTCAGGTAGCAAAACTACAAAAGCCTTCTCCTTCAGGCTTTGGGATACTCACGGTTTGTCAAAAGATGAATTTGGGACCATAGTCTGACTTGGGTATAATCTGGCTTCATATGTTCATTCATTCATTCATTTCGTTCATTTATTAAATTTCTATCCAAGCTCTATGGGCGGTTTACAAAAACCAGAACCCTAAAATACATTATAATAAAATATAATATAAAAGCTTTAATTTAAAGAAATGTAAAACAACAAAAACAGAAAAAAGCAATTAAAAAACCCATAACCCAATTTTAAAAACTCACATTAAAAGTCGCATAACGTGCCATCAATGCCTGGGAAAAGAGGAAAAGTGCTGAAAAGATGATAATGTTAGTGCCAGGCAGATCTCTCTAGGGATCAATTTCTGGAATGGGGGACGGGCACCATTGAAAAGGCTTTCTCCCTTGGACCTCCCTCAGAGAAGGCACTCAGAGGAGGACCTCAGATGTTGATTGTATTGTATGGGTTTTTTTTCATACCACTAGAGGTGTTCTGTCACATATTGCAGTCCTGAGCAGTGTAAGGCTTTATAAGTCAATACCAGCATATTATTATTATTATTATTATTAGCATCTTGAATTGGCCTCAGAAACTTACAGCCAGTGCAAAGAGACCAGAATTGGTCTTATACACTCAGACCTTATGGTCTCCACTATCAATCTGCCTACTGCATTTTGCACAAGCTGCACTCTCCGAACCATCTTCAAGGATAGCCTCACGTTGAGTGCATTGCAGTAATCTAACTTGAAAGTTACAAGAGCATAGACTACTGAAATGAGGTATCCCTGTCCAAAAAGGAGTGTATCTGGGCCACCAACCAAAGCAAATAGACGGCACTGTGTTCCCGAGGCCACATGAATCTCAAGTGGTGATCGATAACTTCAGGAGAACCCTCAAGCTACAACCCTATGTTCATAGAGAAAGCAAGAAAAATCAGTAAACATGGTTTATTTGATAATAAGTACTTAATTAAAAATCACCATATACAAAGCCCACCGAATCGTGATTTCAAGGTAGTAAAGCTGTTTCAAGGAACTCTTCAAGGTTCCCAGAATCCTTTCACCACAGCCCAACACATGTTCTCCAGTTGAGCAATCATGGGCCTCACTTCAGAAGACAATACAAAGTCAGTGCTCACTCACTCACATGTGGAGCCCTGAATATCATCTTACATTGCCCCCCAAAGCTCATAATATGGTTCCTGAGTTTTCTGACCCCCTGACTGTTTTAGCACTCTACTAAAATTTGCATCCCAGATGTCCCAGCAAACCATCCATTCACTTTCTAATTACCACCTGTTCTCAGTAGGTAGGCTTAATTTAGAAGACTATCATAACATGGACAACATCAATTGCCTACCTATACTGGGAGACTGAGGCTGGCAGCTGGCCCATGTTGGAAGGGTCCATCAGGCATGAGTTTCTGGGTGAGGCAATTACCACTGTCAAGCAGCTGATGGGTCAGTAGCAGTCCCTAGGAGAGGGCAAAAAGCAAACAAGGGAAGACGGGAGTCAAGGGCAGGGGAAACAGGGTCAAGCAGGCATTGGATGAAGAGAACAGACCACTAGAAAAAGGTCCAAGACTGGAAATGATTTGACACCAGAGTTTATAGAGGATTCCAATCCAATCAGAAATCTGTGCTGGGTGCCAATCAGGAGCTGAAAGATCTCTATAGCGATAGGAACAGTCATATTTTTGAGAATTTCTGTACTGACTGAATGTTTAAAGAATGCTACTACACACAAGTTCTGTCACGAACTTCCAAAACGGACAGTCAATAATCAGTATAGTACAGGGGAATCCTTTTGACATTTTGAGAACCGCAATGCTCTTAATTCTGTGGCCAAGCAATTTCTTGGATTCAGTCTCTTCACACAATGCCTCCAATCCTAAGAAAGTTAGTCATGCTTAAGTCTGATCGAAATCAATAGAACAATAAGTTGAAGCACATTAATTTCGATGGGAGCTAAAGATGACTAATTTTCTTGGGACTGGTGTATTATGTATAGGATTTAGTGACTAAAACAGTTGACTAAGTTCATACAATGTCTACTGAATGTTGGCCAAGTTTGCACAGTATGGTAATTCAGGTTTTTCTTTTGTTTTTTAAAACATCAGTCCAGCAGAGAGACAAGACAGAGTTCTGGATTTCAACATCACACTAAATGGAGCTCCCCTGGATTATTTAGCTGCTCCTGATGGCAGGAGGAGCCAAGCGGGAGCAATTGAACCATGTGAACTAACACGCTAGCTCGTTCACAGTAACCAAGGGTTTAAAAGACTTTATATTGTTGTGATATGCAAACTGGGCCATTAAAGCCTTAGCTAGACCTAAGGTTTATCCCAGGATTGTCCCGGGGTCATCCCTGTTCATGTAAATGACACACAGGATATCCCGGGAGCAAGCAGGGATGATCCTGGGATAAACTTAAGTCTCCTACTACCTAGAAAATCTTTTTGATAGTAGGATTGCCAACTAGTCATAATAACCCCCATGATTCCAATGTTTTCAAGATAATGTTTAGAAAATATCAGGACTATAAAAATAAAACACTATAGCAATTTGGTTTAATTGCTTAAAGTCCAATTCTCTTCAAGTCTACTCAGACAAAAGTGCTACTAAATTCAGTGGGGATTTCTCTCAGGTAAGTGTACACAGGATTGCAATCTAAAAGTATTATCTAGGCATTTGCTAGGAATACCTCTAATATTGGGTGGTGGGGATGGGGGTTATTTTACACTTCCATGTTGATTAACGCTGTTATACCTCCCATCCTCTTCTCTATAAATGTATTTACAGACACAGACAGAGATATAATTCCTCCAGAATACCCAAACTCCTTTCTAAGTGCTGATTTTATCAGTTTGTTAATTTACAAAGGCAACAAACTATTGGCAAACTTACTGGTAGGTGCCAGGCATGCCTAGCTAAAGGCCTCATTCCATTATTTAGAACCCTCATTCAGAAATCTCCTGAAATCAATCTGAAATTTCTCTTATGTTTGAACGAATTTAATTTAATTGGGATGAAATATATCCTACTTCCAACTAATATGAAAGAACAATTAATGTTAGACAGATTACTGAAGCAAAATTTGTAAAAGGTTATAAAAATTAAAATCGTGTGTAATTTTAAAAATTAATAATACATCCCTATTCGTGTATTTTAAATTCTTTTATTTTTTCATGGAACTGTCACTGTCAAACAAAGACATCAGAATGTCAAATGGATTTAGCAAAGATAAATCTCCGCATACTAAACTACAAATCTTTTTAAAGACAGTTGTTCTTCTGGGCAAGGGAAATCTAGTCTATTTGGACTTCAGTAAAGAGTCTGAAATAACCAAGTGCCCTCAAGATATTTTAGACTACTGTTCCCTGGATTCCTGACCATTGCCCATACTGGTGCCCTCCAGATGTTTTAGACTACAACTCTCAGGATTCCTGACCATCAGCCATGCTAGCTGGGCTGATGGGAATTGAAGTCCAAAACATCTGGAGGGCACCAGGTTGGGAAGACTGAAATATAGGAATTATGACAAAGTATGGGATGTTATTTTACATTGTCAAATGTAAGGTTTGAACTTGAGGCAATAATAATATGTTTGTCAACTAAAAATTAATAATCTATGGAGAAATATAAAGATCTGAGAATCTTAAAGTAGTCAAGAAATAAAACTAAATCTCCAAAACGACATATATGCAAAAAAACTGAATGCAATACTATAGCATTTCCAATATGGTCAGCGAAACATTATATTATTGTACAAGGACGTTAGTAGAATGGTATGTCTAATTTGGTTGCTTCTACTTAAGAAAAACATTTCAATCCAGCAGCAAACATTGAAAATGTCCTACTGGATCAGACCAAAAGTCCATCTAGTCTGACATCCTATTACCAATAGCAACCCACCAGCCAGTTAATTCACTAGAAGCCAACTAGAAGGCATAAAGTAATTTGGAGTTTCCATTCAGCAATCATGGCTAGCTACTGATAGACCTATCTTCATTAATTTATCAAACTCCATTTGAAAGCTAACCAAAGGCCAAGCTAGACATGATGTTAAATGCATCTGTGCATTTAACATGCATTTTTAAAAAAATGCAAATAGGAGCTTCAGGGTGGGAAAGCTCAAGGGGTTGAGGATTCCAAGCAGCCTCACCCCACCCACTTTATCAGGCCTTGGAGTCTGATGAGGCTTGCTGGCTGAAGATTGGTGCCAGAAGGGGTGCTTGGTGGAATGAGGCTGAGAAAGGGCCACTACACTAAAGGCTCTTCGCTGTCCAGAAGAGGCCGTAGCTGGGGAGCCAGCCAAAGCTGGTGAAAGGCACTCCGAGCTTCTGCAGCCACTTGGGCCTTCAGTGACAATGATGGATCTAGGAGTACCCTCAAACAACGAAACTGATCTTTCAGAGGGAGTGCAACCCTATCCAAAACAGGCAATGAGGCTATATCCCAGACTCAAGAACCATTCACCTACAGGGCTTCCATCTTGTATTTTATCCTTTAAACTATTTGTATTGTATTTATTCTTTTAACTGTTTGAAATCTGCCCATAAAATGTTCATTATTGGGCAAATTAATAATAAATTAGTAAATAGATGCTATTGCTATGCTATATTCAGATCTTTTTCTTCCAATAATAATTGTTCTCTTCCCACAAAATATTATGTCTGTACAAAACTAGACATTAGGATTTAATATTTATATCCTGACCTTCTACCAATAATTACCCAGAGTGGTTTTCAAAAAAGGGGAAACAATATACATTAAGAATAAACATATTAAATAATAAACAGTATTTAAACACACGGCATTAAAAATATAATCATGAGAGGCAGCAATTAAAATAAATAAAAACAGGAGCAGAACTAGATATGAAAAGCCTGTTTGAATAAATATGTTTTTAATCTGTTTCTGAAAGATAACAGGGTGCATCCTGAATATCGAAGCACGTAGGGTGACACTCAAGTACCTAATGAGAACATTTTCTTGCATACTTCAATTTTATTATAGCCCTAAAAGAATACTCACGATGGTTAGAACTGGTTAGTGACAATGGTATTATTTTCATTGGTCTTAGACTTAAAGTCTGTACCACCAGCTGCTTCATCTGAGTTTCTTTTTCTGAGGTTCATTCTTGCTCAAGATATTCCCCAAGAATAATGCACCTTGATCCTGATTTCTGCTCTGGCAAACTGATCCTGATTACTACAAGCACGGGCTAAGTAAATCTACATTACCATAGAGGACAGAATATGGCTTTTAATAGAAAATCTAGCAACTTCAACAGACTCCCAAGAATTTAGATTTTACTGAAAAGTTTCTGGTTGTCATCGTTGCAAAGGGAAGTGGGGAGGAATCCTGAAAATATGTTCACAGCTTTTGTTAAAAACGTAAGAGAGAGAGAAAGGGTGTCAAACAACCAAGCTGCCCTAAGGCTGGAGACCCATAAAGCAATCACATCATTAGCAGGAACAGCAGCACAATTACCTTTGAAAGCTTTATTTTGAACTTTAAACCAATAAAACCATCAAAGGAAACTACAAACGTATCTTCACCCTTCCTAGGTCTCTGTTGGTAAAGAGCACTCAGCCTTTATATGGCTGGGGCTCACTGAAGATTAACTAATTTCTATGAATGGTAACCTGCCCCTCCTAAACTCAGATTTATATGAGTCTGTCTCAGCA
This sequence comes from Elgaria multicarinata webbii, assembly GCF_023053635.1. NCBI lineage: Eukaryota > Metazoa > Chordata > Lepidosauria > Squamata > Anguidae > Elgaria > Elgaria multicarinata. The sequence continues at coordinate 141,740,555 of NC_086172.1, read as the reverse complement.
CTGCCCTTCTCAGAAGCCATGCCTCTGAGAAAATGAGATAAAATACCCCAGAGGGACCCAAAGGGATTCTAGTGGTTAGTGGATGGGATGTCTTTATTTAAGACACCTATTACCTATCCCCAAGATAACAAATTTGTCCTCTCCTAATTTTTATATGCATTATACAAAATTTGCATCTCCCAAACGAATAAGTGAACCAGAACACAGTTCCACACCAAAACCAACACATTTTCAAATTTTCTGATACAGTTCTCCACTAACACCCCCCCCCCCCCAATAATTCTACATTAGGGGAAAAGACATTCAAATATCCTAATACTAGAGAAGTGAGAGCTAAAAAGGTGCATGTTACTTCGCAATTATAGAATAGAAACACTTTATAATAAGGAAACTAGCATCCAAATAACCTGTACATTATGAAACAGTGTTCACAAAAATATGTACTGAACAATTGGGGGAAATGCATACAAAAATGCATATATTAGAACTTTCATGTGGACTTTTAAAACAAACATTCAAACACTGATGCGAATCAGACCCAAACAAACTTAAAGTCGGAAAAATGAGAACCTGATTGGAACTGAAATGAATTGATTCATCCATCACCACAGCATGTAATCTGCATTTTCCTTCTTTCCAGATCTTTCACAGAAAAAACTAACCAGAAATATTCCAAAATTGCAGAATAATAATGAAAATTCTCCTATGAATAGGTTATTAATAAGGAGGAATAACAAGCTTGATCAGTACTTACAAATAAGTTTTCTGTTTTTTTCCCTTTCATTAACTTGAGAACAGAGGCTAAATTTGAAACAACTCTTGTCAATTTAGAAGAGTAAAGGGATGTTTTATATTTATATTATATTAACTTTAGCTTTAAACAAAAATGGAGAATGGAACTACCTATATGAAGTGAAATAAAGGATTGGATGAAATGTATCTTAAGATTTCTTTGTTTAAATGCTTGGCTGAAAAGTGTGCATTCTTCTTTAATGTGTGCATTCAAGAGTTTTGTGAGTATTTTTCAAGAGTACGCATTTTCATGCACATTTTCTTTTGTGCCCAAAGTGTCAGGGCCAACAAAGAACCATTTCAACACAAACTCTTCCCCACCCCCAACATCACTGCCAAGCCATCTCATTCTCCACATCTCTTTTTCTCTCTTACTCTGGATCACCACTCATTCTCTCTCTCTCTCTCTCTCTCTCTCTCTCTCTCTCTCTCTCTCTCTCTCTCACACACACACACACACACACACACACACACACACACACACCATCATGAATGTGCACATTCATGGATAAAAGCACATCCCTCCCTTCTCATCACTGCAAGTACATACCCGGAAAACAGTCGTTATTTTTCAGGCTCTCTCCAAATCCCCCTCTACACCCTTTCTCTTTCCCATTCTCTTTTCTCACACACACGCAACCTCCATCCATTCAAGGACACAACCACCACCCCTGGTTGCTCCCAGCTGGCTGCTGCAGTCCTCGCTGCCCTCCCTCTTCCTCCCTTCTTGCTGGCTTTATGCTGCTTTCCCTGACTCCTCAATTGGCTCACACTGCGCTTCCTCATCCAATTGCTCTCCCACCTGCCTACCCCTGGCTGCACTCTTTAGGTTCCTCCTAAATTTTGCGAAACCTGAAAACCAAGGAACAAATCATCTCAAAATTAGACCCCATTTGGACCATCATATCTTGGCTTATTAAGCCAAGATTTGCACGGGCCTTTTCCCTATGCACATAGCTCTTTGCTCCTCCCTTCACAACATTTCACAATTAATGTAGACATTTTGTATGTATTTCAGGGTGTAAGGAGGAAAACATGGTATTTTGCCCACAAACATGCAAAAAACTTTTAAGATGATCAGAAATCCCACTTTTTGAAGGATGTTTCCAAACATAAAGTAACATATATTCCACTACACTGCTGCCTATGTCTTTCCCCCACTTTGGTTAAAACATGCTAGATTTACTGTGCAAAATAGAAATAATGTTACCAATAAGGGCCTTTTGATATGAAATAATTAGTAATTCCTGTCCTACTGGTTGAGTTCCTAAGATTTGTAACTTGCTCATAATGGTTGCAATTGGATTCCTACCGTACAAATTGAGAACAGCTCCACACACAAGATTGCTGCAGGAGATGTCATTATTCTCTACAGCAAACTTGTAAACTGTGTATCATCAACACACAACTGTACACATGCATCATTATGCACTAGTGTACATACGTCTGAGGACCCTTACCTGTGGTGCCCATGTGTGCTTTTTGCAAGTGTGCAGGCCCTTTAACATGGATATGGGGAGCACACGCAAATGACCCAGGAGGTTGCTGGGACCACTTTGCCCATCTGGAAATCTCTACACTTTTCCATATGCACAGGGAGTTTTGCCATATTTGCCATATTTTAGGCTGAATCTTCAAAATGTCTGTATCAGAGATGGGCAACTTGTGGCCCTCCAGATGCTTTGGCCTACAACTCCCATCAGCCTTAACCAGCATAGCAAATCATCATAGATGATTGGATTTGTAGGCCAAAACACAAATTGCCCACCTCCCTCATTTGCAGAAACAGCTTTTCCCCCAAATAATGAGGACATTATAGATTGATGTAAACAGCAGTCACTGCTAAGGTTAATTTGTGAAGTTCACTAACAAATGATATCTTATTATGATCACATAGATGTTTTGATATCTGAAAAACAAAAATCAATCAAAAAGTGTTCAAAGGTACAATGTTTTGGAAATATTGCCATGTAGCATTTACCATAACAGCTGTACTGTTAAACTTTAGGCACAAACTGAACTGAAGAGGATCTGCTGCATAAATAAGATCCCCATGGCAACTAAATGTGCTACTAGATAACAGAGAAAAAAGGATTTATGTGTTTGCTGAGCTGTCTTGCCCTGGAGGAATTCTCCAGGCAAATGCAGGCCACCTGCCACATGTTACATTAAGCTCAGCCTTCTGGACTTATTTTCAGCAAAAAGGTCCAGCAACTTTTGTTTGAAAGTTTCATTGAGCTTTATTTCCCAGCAACTCCAAATGAAAGCAGATTCTTATTTTCTTGTACTTTTGCATAACTGTGATTGCACATAAATTATGTACATCATTATGAATACAAAACACTAAATGATTGTAACCCCTACAAAAAAGAGAGAGCAAATACACTAAATTACTGAACTGTTATGCAAATTCTATCACTTTATTTTCTTTTCCAAGAAGATTCTCTTTCTAAAAGTAGCCAAGAAAATGCTTATATCCCACACTCTCACACTTACATAAAACACACCCTAAAGCCAGCAACACAACTCATATGCCAAAAAAGTCCTCTCTCATAATTAATTGCATTTTCCACCTGAAAACTAGATTTCAAAATTGAAACCAAACTATTTATAAGTGATTCAGAACGCCCAAAGGGCCAATGAAACATCCAACAATGAAATATAATAAAGAAGAAAGAAACGGAAAACGAACAATTTAAGAGTCTGATACACAACTCATTTCAGCTAGTGATCACTTGTGCTACAGCTGTTTTTACAAAGTGCTTGCATTATTTCTTAACAACCAGAACACTAATTTCTTGATGGAACCCATTTGGACAGTATCATTCCATAGAACTGTTGTGTTATTAATTCAAAGGAAATACCTGTAACAAATCTATGGGAAAAAGAAAAAAACCCAGATCTTCACTTCTTAAAATTCTCAGGAGGAAATAAAAGACAACGAGGGAAATGCTTTTTCTGCTTTCATTCCTATGGAGGAAAGGTTGTGCTATGGTTGAATGAGGAAGGGAATATCCATCACTCATATAATCAGTATTGATTTTCTTATGTGCCTGATATAGAGATCCATCATTAGAAACCCTATGTTTTCTTATTCATATTCATTTTTTGTGGGGGGGAAGTTTGAAAAGTTAGGAAGGTACACCATGAAAACAGGAAAGGTAAGTAGAAAGAAAAGAATGATTCAATCCTAAAAGCCCAATTTCTGCATTCAGAGTCTGTTGATTTCTCATAGCTGAAGCCCACACAAATCCAGGAACATTTGAACTACAGAATTGCATTGGTTGAAGAGATCATGTATGAAGTTTCCACCACACCACTTTCCTGAGAGACAGCAGGGCTGACATGTAGGGTTGCCATGCTATCAGAAAAAAATTGCCCCATCTAGTTACAAGAATAATAAATATCTGCCCCATCATTTTCATTTAGTGTGCAGTTTTGAACAGTGTAGCCCACAAATGCACACTACAGTGCTAGACTATCTTTTCTACATGGTGCTACATGAAAAAAGGTGTTACATGATTTTTTTTTTAGAAATGGGGTACAAGTCACATATATTTAGCAAATATCATACAATATGGGATCCATTTATTTATTTTTTAATGTTAAGTATATTTAGGAATATAAAAAAATCACTCATAGTCTCCATCACCAGTAAACAGGTGGTAATAATAAAATGCTTCAAAAGCTAATATGCATACTGTCAAAATTAATATACTTCACTATTATACTTTAAATTATGTATTAAGTACAGCACTAGAATAATAATTCAAGGCTTTGAGACTTCCATACTATGACTGGCATTCAAGTAGCTGATCGATGATTGCCATCTGGCTTAAAGTTTGTCTATGTTATGTCCTTTTTCTTCATGTTTTCAGATAATAGGTCAGTTTCATCATTATGGCAATGCCCCGTATCTTTTTTTATTCTATTATTTTTATTGGTTTTAACATGTATAACTGTAATAACATCAAAATAAACAATAAAAACAACACGAAACAACACTGTGCCCAACACATCATTACTTGTAGAGCCACCAGCTTCTGAAACTATGGAAGACAATGACTGTCAGAACGGATTGCTTTGCTATTAATTCATTTCACAAGATATTTCAAAACCAATCTCTGAATTCCATGAGGTTTGAAAATCGGAGACCACCTGTTGACAATTGAAAAGAAGGAAAACCAAGTTTCTATAAAGTTGTTATACATGGTCACTTCTGTCTGAAGTCAACTGTGGCAAGCCAGTCCCTCTGTATGTCCAATCTTCTATATTCTCATCAGCAAACCCTGGATTATAAACCCAGACTGGGCTTCCAATGTTGTGTGACCATCATGCTATTACTGATAGAAAGTTAATTATAAAGTAGTATAGCCTTTCACATCCTGGTGCCCTCCAGATGTTATGGACTTCAACCCCCATCAGTCCCAGCCAGAATTTTCCACTAAGGGTGCAATCCTACCTGGGGAATGCTGGACTATTGAAGTAGGACTATTTTCTGTTTAAACATGCATAAGATTACACTTTAAATCTCTTAAACAGTATTGTTGCTTAGATTCCAAATTGATATACTGTTTATATCTGTCTACTTGACTCAATTGAGATTGGTTCAGGAATGGTAAGAGTGGTGATATAAGCAAAGCAAGGCATTTCTTTTACTGCTTCCAAACTTGTATAATTGTTTGCTAAGAAAAGACCTTTCATTCCATCCATGGTAGACTTTTTGAATGGTAGAAAAGATAAGTCATTCAACGATGGTACGGTTGGGGTAGTCTTCATTTGCCCCCAAGAGATAACTGGTGTATCATGGACATTGGCTTATGGCTGTGCTGTTTTATTCAGGCTAAATCATAATACACCTTGAAATGTGGAAATCCTAGCCTTTTGTTTTTGCTGTTCCTAGAAATTATAAACGTATTTACCATGGTTCTCTTGCTTGCATCTGTGAAGTTCCTTAGTTTGTTTGTTTGTTTTTGCACTAATGATCCAGGATCTGAGTCCGAATTTTGGGAAGACAGACATTTTGATAGCAGAAATACTGGCTAACTAATAGAGGTTTAACCTTTTCCAAGAGCTACGTTTATGCCTCATTTCCTACACAAGCTGAGTGAAATTTTGCTTTCGATGTTATTTTAAGGCCTTGGGATAAACACTCCCAGGCACTTAAAACTACTTGATTGGAGATATAAGCCTGAGAGCTGTTGCATTTTAATTTATTCATTCAGGGGAGTGTTGAGACACACCAGCACCTATTTAGATTAGTTTCTAGCCTTGCAACTCAATGGAATTCTTAGTGGATCACTTAGTGCCAGCAAACTTTTGTTTTCTTATTTAGTCTTCTGTAAGCAGATTGCTCATGGTCTAGTAGGAGAACAACATCGAGTTTGTGATGTTTAAAGGATTTAATTATAGCTCTTTTTTATCAGGGAACCCAACACTATAATATTTAGAGACCAGACCTTTAGAATTCCCAAGATTAATAGGCTCTGCCATTTTAGGTGTGGGAGATTTTGTCTCAATGTGAATGCAGCATACAGCACTATCAAAAACAGAGAGCTCTCTGAGGGAACAAACATAAACTAACCTGACCCAAACTAAAAATTTGTAAAACCTGATCCATACCAAGAGAGAATTGTGAAGTGAAAGCTCAATATAAGAAGCTTACCCAGCCCTCCTGCCCTAGGGGAATTTCAGAGAAACTGAAGGGGGGATTGGTATAAAGTCTTAACAACACGAACAAAACCCCCCACCTTCCCTGCCATCCATGAAAATTCTATGAATAGAGTGTAGGTAGCTAGGCTGAAACTATTAGACCTTACAAATTATTCAAGGTTGCAAAGCTTGATGGACATTGTTGACATCATTCATACCCCTAAATATGAAGGGTAAGCAAAACATATATGTGTTGCATTAAGGAGACTCTTTATTCTTCTTCACTCGAATGCAGTTCCTATTGAAACTTTGGTGATCTTACTCTCTGTCCTGGCACTTGATTTCATCTCTTTTTCTGCTTTCCGTGGTTTAGCTTCCAAAGCAATTCCGATTCCTTGCTAGTTAGAGATCCATCGTCTGAGGCCAGCTATGTGATCTCTATGTTCAGCTCCCAACTTGCTTATTTGATGATACCACAAGTTGTACCTTCAGTTCAAAAGGAATTCCCCATCACTGTGAGAAGCCAGTTTCCCTCAACTTCTCACTGAACGTTTTTAATACCGACGACTCCGCAGGGTGCTCTGACTTGGATCTTGGAACACCTGGATTATAGTGTCATTATAGGTCATAACTGTTGCAGAATGCCTGGAAAATTTTCATCACCTTTCTATATTTTTCAAATCCGATGATTATTTCTCAAGGTTGACTGTCATTTTGAAGTCAGAAACTGATTGATCTGTATACCCATTCAATATCCTCAACTTAAGTCAAGTTGATTAAGAATGCCTCCCTATCCTTTCCTTCTGATAATGCTGGGGCGTCACCCTGATCCTACTGTTAAACCAGAGGATTCTGCACCGAACTTTAGCTAGTCACTTCAACTTTACCTTGTATTCTAATCCCAGTTTCACAGCTTAATTGTTTTATTTATTTGATTTATATCCCACCTTTCCACCAAAATATGGCCTTCAAGGCAGCCAACAATAATAAAATCCAGATAAAAACAAAAACATAATTAAGCATAAAAACAAATACATTAGCAGCAAAATTTGAAAACACAACAATAAAATAATAAACAGCATCCAACCAATAGAACCCCATTCAGCAACATGCCACCTTATATGCCAAAGGCCTGCTGGAATAAATATATATTTGCTTGCTGGTGGAAGGACATCAGAAACCTTGCAGAAACTTTGTTTAGTTTAACTTCTAGGATAATAGGGCTGCTGATGGAACCACTGTCTGGCCTGTAGCCAGGTATTTTATTTACATGATTGCATGGTCTGCAAAACTAGGTCGTCGTCGTCGTCGTCATCATCATCATCATCATCATCATCACTTTATTACGATCCATAGATCCATCAAGGACAAAACTCAAGACATAAAACAAAGGACAAATTAAAACTATTATCAACTTTCATCTAATACACAAAGAGCTCTAATCCTGGCTGCCTCTATAAGAAATTTAGCAACAGCCAAAGAAGGTCAGAGTCCATTGACATGGTATTTGTCAGTTCCATGCCTCTAGGCCGAATCTATACTACTGCTTTAAAGCACTTTATAGCAGTTTTGACAATGGTATATTGAGTGTGTCCTGGGCTCCAACAGTGGTCAAAACTGTTATAAAGCTCTTTAAAGAGCTTTAAAGCAGTAGTGTAGATCCTGCCTAGGTCTCTTTATGCTACCCTTCGCCATGTCAGTTTCTTCTTCCCCTTCTGATTGCTTGAAACTGTCATAGTGAATTCTGGTAAAAGAACAAAGTTTCGGGAATTTTTGCTGCATCATTGCATTCTCTGTTACATCACCTTGCTAATTTTTCAGGTTTTGCTAATTAAATTGTCATTAAATTAGCTACCTGTGATAAAAAAAGGGGAATTGGTGGGCTAGAGTTATAATGCTAAAGCACCATTGGAAAGTCATGGTCCCAAATTGTAAGAAACCATTCTTCTGGTCTGAGCACAAATTACTCTTCCAGCAATGGGTATTATGCTTTCTTCACTTTCAGTATGTTAGCTACTATGCATGATGTTCCTTTAACATAGAATTTCTTACACTTCTAGTAAACTATACAAAGGGCTGAAAGAAAAGTTGATTCCTATTATTTCATCTATGAAGGGGAGGAGGGGGATTTGTCATGAGACAAGACATGTTGAAAGTCTCCATTTTAAATCCCTCCAACAAAATAACTTCATGGTTTGTATATTTTGCAGATCTTTCATGGTGTAAGACACCTTCAGTAGCATCTTTAATCATCCAACCTTTCATTAAACTTGGTTAACTAGCGTTGTAATAAAATTACACATCTGGAATTGCCATGTGACCTTTAGCAATAGGATTCTGTTCTGTGCTGACAAAATTATTTTGTGGTTTTTCCTTTGCAGAATGAGTTGTCTGTTTTAATCTAGCTTTTAAAAAAAAATCTTCAAAGGTATGTAAACAGAAAATACATAAAACTGGAATTTAGGCTCATCCAGGGAATTTCATACTTTCATGAGTTTCATGTATTTTTTCTTTTTTTATTATTTTTACATGTAATTGATATATTTAAAATTAAATTTCTAATTTATGTTGGTCAGATTAATCCATTATTGCTAATAATACTGTTTCCTCTGCATAAATTTTGTAGCTGAATATTTGGCTGAAGTTATTTGCTTGAGTATTTCTCTAATTGAATTGATGACATCCAGTGCAGACATGAGTGTTATAAGCATAAACACTTATCTTGACTTCTTTTCTACTAGTGGCAATACTCTTGAATTTATTATTTTTCCTTATTTAGAATGCAAATTTGGTTGAGCCAGAGTTCTGTAGAAAATGTTTTATCTCAAAAGGGGAATAGGGGCAAGGTTCCTCTGCTTACCTTTTGATTTATATACACACACGCAATGCCAGACTGATGGCAGGAAGCACTGCTATCACTCTGATTTGGCTTCAGTTGTTATAAAATAACCCAACCTTATTTGCTACGTGGTATTATCCCCTAAAATACGCTTGCATGACAATTAACCTTAAGGGGAAAACACTTCCATGGTCCAGTGGTTTTTTCCCCCTAAGGTTAATTGCCATGCAGGGGGAGGAGTTCCAAGAGGGTCACAGTTAGGAGACAAGTGGGGTGGAGGGGGAAAGTGGGGAAAGGGACAAAGAAGTGTAGGGAAGAGAGAGAGAAATAAAATGCATCTATTGACCTTGTAAAAGATTAAATAATCTGGGTAGGAGGTCCTACCCAAGTACTCCCAAGTGTGTGTGCCTGTGGGTGGGTGAGTGTTTGCACAAGCATGTGTGTGAGTGTGTGTAGTATGGCTCATCTTGATCTTTGTGTGTCTCCACATCCAATATTAAGGCTGACAACTGTTACCCAGAGGACCTTTTTTTCCTGCCGCTCCCAGACAGTGGAATGGCCTGAAGGAGGAGATCCGTCAACTTAACACTCTCTTTGAGTTTAAGACAGCTGTAAATACTAGGGATGTGCTCCGCTTCTAATCGGACCGGAGAAGCAGTAGCAGAGCGGGGGGCTTCGCCTGCCCTTAAGGCGGAGGCGAAGAGGATTGGGGGGCCGGCGGAGCGTGGCGAAGAGGATCGAGGTGAAGGCGGATCCTTCGCCTCGATCCGGAGCTCCGCCGGAAAGGTAAGTGGGGTTTACCAGGCCCTGCCGCTGTCGCTGTCGCCCATGCGGCGACGGCAGCAGGGCCCGGTAATGCCCCCCGCCCTCCTCTCCCTTACCTGCCTCCGTCCGCAGTCCGTCAGCGTCTCCAATTGAGCCCGTGGTTCCAGCAGGAAGTCTGGGCCGCACTTGCGGCCCAGACTTCCTGGTGGAACCACGGGCTCAATTGGAGACGCTGACAGACCGCGGACGGAGGCAAGTAAGGCCCCCCTCCCCCTTGGTCCCTTACCGGGCTCTGCCGCCGTCGCCGCATGGGTGGCGATGGCGGCAGGGCCCGGTAACCCCCGCCCTCCTCTCCCTTACCTGCCTCCGTCCGCGGTCCGTCAGCGTCTCCAATTGAGCCCGTGGTTCCAGCAGGAAGTCTGGGCCGCACTTGCGGCCCAGACTTCCTGGTGGAACCACGGGCTCAATTGAAGACGGCGACGGACCACGGACGGAGGCAGGTAAGGCCCCTCTCCTCCTTACTGGGCTCTGCCGCCGTCGCTGCATGGGCGGCGATGGCGGCAGGGCCCGGTAACCCCCCCCATGGGGGGGGACCGGAGCTCCGATCCGGATCCGGAGCTCCGAGCGGAGTGGGCACAGGCGGAGTGGGGGCGGGGCGGAGTGGGCCGATTCGAAAATGGCGGATCTTAAAGTGAAGCGGAGTGGGGGGTCCGTGCACACCCCTAGTAAATACTAGCCTCTTCTGGCAGGCCTACCCAAATGAATTTTAAACCTAAGAATTTTAAGATGTTCTGATCGTTATTTTAATATTGTATTGGTTTTATATGCTCTCTTAACTAGTTTTATGTATTATATTGTATTTAAAGTAATTCCCCTTTCCTTTCCCACATTTTGATCTGAGGATGCCTCACCTCTGCTGAACCCCAGGTGCCTGCTTGCCCAGCACTTCTTAGCTAAAAACTGGAGATTTCCTTGATGCCAAGGACTGAAACTGCTCAAGGTGCAAGACCCCAAAAAGGAGATTTGACAACCTGAGTCTGAAGGATATGGCTCCAGGAGTTTAAGAAAAAATTACTTTAAAACCTCAAACATTAAAAAAAATCCTAAAAATCAATGGATGAATGGATCTGCTTCAAACTTGGCATGACTAAAGCCCTCCATAAGAGCTATCATGGTGTCACGTTTCATCTCTTTAACTTTACAAATGACAGTTTTTTTAAAAAAAAATTAAAACCTTAATTTTTTAAAAAAAATTCTAAAAAACAATGGATGGATGAATCTGCTTCAAATTTGGCATGGCTAAGAGCTGTCATGGTGCCATTTCATCTCTTTATCTTTAAAAATGATGGCGCTGTAAGCATTTTTGTTAATTCCTGTTGAAGTAAAGCTGCCTTTGGGGTGGGGAGGATGGGAAAAATCCAGATTTTTCTTCAAATTTCTTAATTCCACCCCCTTCCCAGATTTGTTTCCAAAAATCCTAACAAATCTGTTTTTTTCCTGTCATATGGTCACCCTACTTTATGCACATTCCGATATTAAGAATTTTATTTATTTAATTTTTTACCAAAAAATGGCACTCAAGGCAGCTTGCAGAACCCAATTAAAATTGATTGAACTATTACATTAAAATGCAATAAAAGTGTAACAATTACAGAAAAAAATATTATTTAAAATAGGACCCAACCCACCAGACCCACTTACAGGTTAACACTCTTCTTAAATAAAGCAGCCTTCGCTTTCTAGCAGAGCGATGTCAAAAAAAGAAGCTTCCCCTCGGAAGCATGGAAGCACCCACCAAAAAGGGTCGCCATCAAACAGCAATTTCAAAAGAAGGGCCAATTCAGAAGGTCTTAAAACCTGTGCACCTTTATATGGACAAAGGTAGTCTTTCAGGTAGCCTGGTCCCAAGCTGTAGAAGACTTCATCATTATAAACAGCACTTTGAATTGCGCAAATTCAAACTGGTAAACAGTCTGAAACTGTTGTAACCTGACTGAGTCTGGCAGACTCTCCCAAATCTGACCTCCTGGACCCAGTTGGGTGCATTTGGTGCGAGCACAAACCCACGCTCAAGCACTCGCAAGGCCCCACAAGTGCTCGGAAGCCACGTGCTCTTGCTTCCCAAACAGCGCACTTCCCTCCACGTGTCAAAGACCCCATTTATGCAAGTGTACAGGTATGCACAATGGAGGCTCCGAAAATTGTACACTCACCCCACCTGCTGTGTCAGTGGTGGCTGCCATTGATGCAGAGGGGTGAAGTGCACAATTTTGGCAGCAAGGGTGGCTGGCTCCTGGGCCAAGCTGAGCCTCAAAAGAAGTCCGTGCAGCACAGTAAGCAGGGGTGAGTTGGATGCAGGTGAGTTTGTCCACCCCTAGGTAACAAGGGAATCATGTGCTACCTGTAACCTGCCCCGGTCAACAGTCTGGCTGCAGCTAAAGTTTCTGAACAGTTTTCTAAGGCAGCTGCACGTACAGTATATTGCAGTAGTTCAAAATGGGATGTAACTAAGGCCTGGGTGACTGTGGCCAGATCGGACATTTCTAGGAACAGGCACAGTTGGTGCATCAGCCTCAGCTGTGTGAACACACTCGTGACCGTCACTAAGACCTGGGCATTCAGTTCAGGGGTGAGTCCAAAGATACACCCAAACTGTGAACCTGAGCCTTTAGCGGGAGTGTAACTCCATCCAACACAGGGTGAATCCTTACTCCCTGATCTGCTGTTTAATTGACCAAAAGCACTTCTGTCTTCTCTGGATTAAGTTTCAATTTGTTTGCCTTCAGCCAGCCCATTACCGACATATTCATTATGTTCTTATACTAGGCTGAAAATTTTTTGTAACCATTACGTTTTGAGACATTTCAAACATGGCTTGCTTCATGATCTGAATAACTGTTAAACTATTCACAAGGCCCAACCTATTCACATGACTTTGTATCATGTTAACTTCCAGCCATGTAAGTCCATGGTGAGGTGCCCATGTAAGTCAGCGTCATACACTAAATTCAGCCCAGTAAGCTTTGACTTTGTCCCCCTCCTTGACCCCAAAATCACTCATAACATCTCAGAGGCTGCAGATACAAATCAGGTAGCAAAAGCCTACCTAAGCTTATTACACAATGTTGGCATATACATTGTGCCAACCTGTGCCAGGACCCATATGAGTCAGTAAAGGTTGGTTGAACCAGTTGCCACCAGTTGTGCATTGTTAACTATGATGATAAGAGCTTAAATGTATTACTGAATACCTCTTTTTACTCTACTTTATTTGCCTGTATGCTGCATGTTAGGTGCATTCTTTGAATATTGTTTAAAAGGTAATCCTTAATACGGTAGTAATACTAACATATACTAATACTAATACTAAAACCCTATCCATTACTTCTTCATCCATGTTTAAAAATCTATCTTTTGAGGAAAATGTAAAAATAAATCATTCTGTTATAGCTATACAAGAAAATACACCTGTCTTATAAACAGAACACAATGCCCTGCTTTTTATTACATAATTATATATATACATGCCAAAGAAATAATATGTATCTCAGAATTAACTGGAGTGTGTATTACATTTCCAAAGAATAAGTTGCAGCATTATTTTATTACTAAGTGTTGTTTGTGACTTGTCATGCTTCAAATCAGAATTCAAAGTAACAAATATAGAAGACCAGCATAAGTTTTACTTTGACTGGATTTTTGTTAGATGCGATCATATAAAATACTCCGCCAATAGATATGACAAATGCACTTTATATTTCAATGTGTCAAACTATTTCAATGCCATGAAACTATGTTGAAGCTGGCAGGCAAGCAGACTATATTAAATTTTTCTCTGGAATCGACTTCAATTCTGTACTGAATTATTGGAATTTTAGTGACCTTAAAAAAGGCTGTCAGAAATAATATTCAACACAGAGTTTTCAAATCTAATGCTCTATTACACATACTTCAGATAAAATAATATAGTTTCAATATAGGCAAACCACTCAAGAACAACAATCTATTTGTACTTGAATTTTTGCTTATATCTTTATATTGTGTTGTTTCAGCCATTTTAAGCATACTTTGTATTTGAAAGCAAATCCAAGTATATATTTGAATGTTTAGTTGTATCTTTATATTGCTTTGCTGCAGCAATTTTAAGTATGCTTTCTGTTTCAAAACAAATTCAGAGTAATACTGAATTGAATAACCTCCAGTGAATTTGGGAGGTATGAAATATTTCCAGAAAGACTTCCTAAACCCTACCCTTTTCAAACCTCTTCACTGATTAGTTGCTGCTTTAGCACCATTCTTTGCTTTGAAACCAACCGCAATCCTAGTACAGAAATCTTTACTTGTGAATAACAAAGCCAATCAGATTTGACGGTGTGATGACGTCACTAAGGGCAAAGAAAGCTAATGCCAAGTGAAGGTAATGCCAAGTCAAGAAGAATTGCTCTCACTATGAATTAGCAATGAGTTACATTGTCATGTAGCCAGTCAGATGTGGTTATGACACTATTTTGAGGGAAAAGGCGATTCCTGAATACCATGGCCAGTGAGGTCAAGGGCCATTATAATCTACACCAAGCAGAATATAGCACTATGAAACTGCTATGAGAGCGGTATATAGAAAGCAGGAGCTACACTACTGCTTTATTGCGGTATTTAAGTGCACTGACAACTGTTGAGGCCCATTGACACATACCTTATACCGCTTCCATAGTGCGATATCCTGCTTGGTGTGGCTTCTGCCTTTTACATACCACTTTCATAGTGCAATATCCTGCTTGGTATAGATTAGGCCATGGTCTGCCTGAATATGTATTTGGTAGGATTCTCTCTGAAACACCACCCATGGTGGGGGGTGGGGAAATGCCAATTAGCCTCCCCTCTAAATTTATTGAAATATTGCTCTTCTATGGGAGAACATGTTTTTCATGAAAAACACTCAGTTTAAGCTCATCCTGATCTTGCTTCCTGATTCTGTGGTGGATTAGATGTTTATTTAACCACAACAGAATTTATTTATTTATTTATTTAAGCATTTTTATGCCGCCATTCAGCCAAAAAAGGCTCTCATGGCGGCTTACAAAAGTATTTCTTGACAGTCCCTGCCCACAGGCTTACAATCTAAAAGACATTACACAAAAGGAAAGGGGATTGGGAGGGAGGAGGAGGGGGGAATGCAAACAAAGTAACATATTTGAAAACTCAAAAAGTTGTCAGATACTCCTACAACCAGTATATCACATCATCCATTTATTCAGTATGATTAGAAAAGCAGTTGAATTTGGGGAGGGGGGGAGACTACTTTTATGTGTACTTCCTAATTCACAGTATAATACAAAGTGCTCAGTAATAGTCTTTCTCCTTAAAATACATTCCTTTTGTGATTTCTAAATCCTGTAATCTGGTTTTAAAAGTAGTTCTTAATAACATAAAGCCTGAAAGACTCAATTCAATTGTCCACTAATAATTGTTCTCTTCCTCTACACAATCTCTTTCATCATCTAAAATTCTGGAATGAACAAAACACTACAACTGTACGTAGCAAGAGGTTACTCTTGCAGATCTAGTGATGTGATGGAAGCACAGAAATCATAAAAACTTGGTCTGTTTCAGTTAAATAAGGGAATTCAATTGTACATCACATAGCTCAGGAGGGGGCATGATTAAATTCACAGCGGCTTGGTTCAAAACACAGAGAGCCCATCAGAAGCTTTACTCTATGACGTACCCAGAGGCAACTCGAGAGCTGTCAACATAACAGCCTGTGAAGCTTGCAAGGGAAGCAATAGCCAATTATGTCCCATGACCCACTACTGGAAAACACAGCGAGGAAGACAACAAATCAGAGAATGGTTTTGAGGGTGCGTTTTTCAGAGGAAGTAATGACTGTATTTTATTTTGGTAAAATATTCTTCTTATAAAAGTTTTTCTTAGAGCTCTAAACAACAGATATATACTCTGAATAACTACTGTCATGCTGGTTAGGAAAAAAAATCACCCCAAATGCTTCTAAGTTAAACATGTATATCCAGTCTTTCCTACCAGGATGAAATAATCTATGTAACAAAACTAAAAGTGAAGTGAGAATCAAAAAAAAAAAAGTTCATTAAATATTTCACCAATTAAATTGCTAGACATCTATTTCTCTATCTCTTTTAAAATTATTGAACAGTGCACTGGATCTTTCTGAATATGATTTATATGTCAGCAATAATATGCAAGAATACATACATCCTAAGAAGGTGATACACAATCTAAGTATTGGATCTTTATAAGAACTAATTCTACTCTTATTCAGACTTACCAGAGTTAATATCTACAACCCAGTTCACATGTGCACGTGTTCAGCAATTTTCACCTCACGATCACAAAATGATAGTGGTCTTCAAATATCTGAAAGGCTGCCATGGAGAAGATGGAGCAGACTTGTTCTCTGTTCCTCCAGAGGGCAGAATTAGATGCAATGCGTGGAAATTGCCAGGAAGCATAGAATCATAGAATAGTAGAATTGGAAGGGGCCTATAAGGCCATCAAGTCCAACCCCCTGCTCAATGCAAGAATCCACATAAAAGCATCCCTGACAGATGGCTGTCCAGCTGCCTCTTGAATGCCTCTAGTGTGGGAGAGCCCACTACCTCCCTAGGTAATTGGTTTCACTGACATGGCAGATTTTGGCTAAACATTTAAAGAAACTTCCTATCAATAAGAGAGCTGTTCAGAAGCGGACAGACTGCCTCAGGAGGCATACTCTCTTTCACTGGAGGTTGCTCAAAATCACAAAATAGAAAGGGACCTCTCAGTACAGGATATATAACAACTCCACACAACTCTTTCCAGACATTAGCCTAAACACATGGAGTATGGATTGGGGCTGTACCCAGTGGTGTTACCACAGGTCTCCATATATTCATCCAGACAGCTAAAAGGGCCATCTAGGTATGTACAGATTTACATGCTGAGCAATTAGGGTTTCAAGGTTATGTGTATCCAGTGGTGGAATTCAATGTGTAACATGAAAATCCTAGCCATTCAGAGAGATCCCACTGCCTACTCTATGCATGCAATCTATAAACGCGGAGAAAGTCTGAAAAGGGAGGCCATTGAATACCATGCTCTAAACTGGCCATGATATTTTGAATCCTCTTACCTGGAACGCCAGCCTGATCAGATGGAGATTCTTGAGACTACCAAGGAAAAGTAGTGATGATGAAGAAACTCCATACAACATGGCTCATTTGCTAAGTTTACCAACATTACAAACGCCACCTGAAGTAATGTTGCGAGGAAGTGGCTTTCAGTAATTCCTACATTAAACCTATAATGTTTTAATCAGCCCTCATTCATTCATGAGGGCAAAATACTTTGGATCCTTGCTATCCAAAGTGTTCTTAGGGAACACAAAATGCTAGTTATTACCTTAGTCCTGTGAATTTATTTCACATTTAAAGCATCTGGTATCCCACAAACATTGATACATGGTTAAAAAAGAGTACCTCACTTGGTTCATATCTATACTAGTTAAATTTTTGTGAACCACCCAGAGAGCTCCGGCTATTGGGTGGTATAGAAATGTAATAAATAAATAAATAAATAAATAAATTTTAAAAAATTAATTTAACTATCTTGCCTTTTCCCCAAAGCTGCAGCACCTCTTTACGGAATAAATATTTGCCTGAACATGCTCAACCATAGCTTCCTGGCCAACTCCCATTTTTGGGAGGCCCTTTCATGCTTCAGCTGCTGTTCTTCCTTCATGCCATCGGTAACTAGCCCACTGCAGGTGATGGACTCAGAGGGAGAAGATGGGCAAGCAGCCAGTAGCAGTAAGGAGGTGGGGTAGCAGTAGTCCCAATCCAGACCTTGTGTGTCTCCCAGCAATGGTGGATGTCTTAAGGAAGAATAACTTCAATGCTAGGCTGGTTATGTCCTGGCTGATGATGATGTAGCTCTCTTCCCTGGCCACATGGTATACTATGGAAAGCCTGTGGGCCTAATCTCGTCAGAGGAGCCTCCAAAAATTTCCCCAAGGGCAGGGGCTTGGCATGAAGAAGGAAACCCCACACACAAACACACCTGAGAAATCCCTTATGTTATCTCTGATCTGAGGACAGGGACTGAATATTCTCCTAACTACACTCTGATAATATTCCCATCAAAATAATGATGCACATTACAGGTACTCCTCATATAGTTCCTTTTACTTACATTTAAATATTATCTCATTTTTCTTCCCAGGAGATAGTGTGTTAAGATGGCTGTGTATTGTTTCTCCTTGAAGTAAAAAATGCTTGCTGAAACCCAATGAGCTGTGGTATTTCACTTGGAAGCATGGTACAGTTGGGTATTAATGCAAGTAAGGTTTTGTTTTTTAAATCAATTACCAAGTATATGTTGCTTAAACATATAGTAAAGCAACTTCAGAGAAAATAGAGAATGACTTAAATCACTGAGGAGCTTGATGAAATAAATAATTATGTTCTTTAGCAAAAACATGGATTTTCAAAGGCTCAGTTCAGACAACATGTTTCTCAAAAGCGGTTTTAGAACTACACAGTGGAGTTTTTACACCACCGTTGAGAAAAGTGTTGTCTGGCGGGAAAACTCCAGGAGAGGTTTTTCTGGAAAACACTCCACATAGAATATCCACGCTGTGCAGAGGAGAGTTCCTGCACAACAGTTGTATCGCGTGGTGTGTGGCAGGCTCCATGGAGTTTTCCGTGACCGTTGCGTTGACTTTTCACACTAGTTACAGAGTTCCCTGGCAGGAGCAGCAAAAGGAACAAGTGCTGCTCTAGGAGAGCTGCCAGGATTTTTTGTTTGTTTGTTTGTTTGTTTTTGCAGCAATGGCTGATGGGATACCATTGGGAGGACCGGGGAAAGAGAGAGGGTGGCGGAACTGGAACTGACAATTGAGATGGATTTTACTCAACTCCACAGTAGCCCACAGTCACACAGTGGTGGAGTTCAAAGTAACCCCTAAAATCTCAGCCACTGAGTGGAGTTTTCACAGTGCATTGTCTAACATGTTGTCTGAACAGAGCCACAAAGTGTCTAGTCAAGTAACATGCTTCTTTTAATATTTTCTGACTACAAAACAAAAGTAAATTGAAGTTAGAAAATATTTACTAAATACACATTAAGGATCTGCAAATGACCATTGCAGCCAATTCCATGGTCCCACAATGACAATGTGAATACACGGAAGAGAATAAGTTTCTAAGAAGGATTGAAGAAGTCAGGTGTGAGAAGCTTTCCAAACCATTATTTTAAAACAGGAATATTATCTGTTAGGTTGAAAGGCTTGCTGCAAAAGCTTTATTTTTTCCTGAAAATGAACGGGATTTAGATATCATGAAGCTTTTCACTGAAACACACTGGAATAAACACATAAATGCATATATAGAAACTAGGTGTTCTGTTTCTACTGTAATTCTTTCTAGGGACAGAATAATATCTTTATGTGTCTGCATCTTAAAGAGATTGCTCTGAAATATTAAAGATACGAGACAGGGAAAAGCAGTTGGTGTATATGACTGTACAAATTCCTCATTTCCTAAAAGCCCGATATGCAATCAATAGTGCTTTATATTGTGTTTCCTCTCTCAATACAGAACCCAAATGGCAGAATGTAGCACCATAGGGAAGGTTGTTAGCAGTATTTAATCTACATTTTATTATCAGTGAGGCTAAAACTTCAGGAGGCAAATTAAGAGTAAGGATTCTGCATGGACCATAGATCATGTTTCAAGAATGCTATGAATTCAAATCCTCTTTGTTCTCATAGATTCTGATAAACACTGATACCTTAGTGAGATCTGATTTGGGGTCCATTTTTTCACCCCCAAGAACTAAAACTAAAACAACAACAACAACAACAACAACAGCAACAACACAGATGTGGTCTGTGCTTCTATTTCTAGTGATAACAAGAAGTGTTCAGTAAGTCCAAGCCTTTTCTTTTTCCCATAGTCATCTGTCTGTTACTGAGATCAGAATTGGAAAGCCTTTAGGGACGGCAGGCACATTGCCCCATGTGGAGAAATCCGGGTGATCTCATTTGTCCAGCTCCAGTTTCTCTCTCCAGCCACTCCTTTCTTCCTATTCCCATTTATCTCTGAGTCCATGACCTTCATGCCTCCAATCTCAGCCTTCTCCCTCTGGTCTTCCTAATACATCTATGTGGCCTCACCAGCCACAGACAACCACTACCTCTTACACCTCTCTCCAATTTGTCTGTTTGGCTTTTCCAAAAGTGTACAGCATGTTTTCAGCTCCTCTGGCATTCTCCATCACAGGGAAGCTGTGTGCATGGCTAAGCACCAGAGTTCAGCATATGGTTCAGCAGTCAGAAAAATACCAGTGGAAACATCTAGTTCACCTACCCCCACACAAACAGCCTTGGACATTACTCTAGTTCAGAGCTTTTCAAACTTTTCATGTTGGTGACACACTTTTTAGACAAGCATCATTTCGTGACACAGTAATTCAGTTTTACTAGCAAACCGGAGGTTAAACTAACCCCTTCTAAGAGATACGGACACATACATAAATTTTAATAACAAAATGTATGGGAACACAACATATCTCATGAAAACCTTTCATTTATGTTTTTAAAAATATATGAATTGCAAGATAATAACATACATTTCCAAGACTTTTCACATTGAACCAATTTTGTCGAGCGACGATCGAGTGGCAGTTGAGACGGTGTTCTATCAAAAAACTGGACCCATGGAATTTCTCGAATGCGTCACTTCAGGTGCAGCCGTGCCACCGGAAGTGACGTGGAATCAGCTGTTTCGACCCGATTATGCATATTGCGCAGCATGCGGCACAGTACCTGTATGATCCCTCGACCGTGGTGTGCATACACGGATACGACGGAAGGGGAATATACTAGTGCACCATACTAATCGGCACCTTTGCTGCGTAAAAATGCATGCAAGTTGGTGTTGCTTATTTCACAGAGACTCAGGGGTTTCTCGTTACGTTCGCGTGACACACCTACACACTGCAGCTGACACACTAACGTGTCGCGACACACAGTTTGCAAAGCTCTGCTGTAGTTACTGCATTTGGGAGGGGGGAGGTGTTTCAGCCTACTGGGCTTTCTAATTTTTAAAAAACTAATTCTGATTGTAATCCTCCTTGGGTGTTGCTGTATGCAATGGAAAGGTGAGGAATAACGACGACAACAACAACAACAGATGTCACACAGTGAAACAACCTAGCTCTTTAATAGGAAATACTTGAAAGATTTCCAATTGTTTAAAAATTGGATGGGGCAGTCATATGAGTTATGAACTACAAATGTATCAGATTATATCCTCAAAGTGTTCACTCCTATCTCTTCATTTCAAGGAAAGATTCCAATCAATTTTTTTTCTCTAAAGTGACACAAAATGTTCAATATGTGCATCTAAATTATTGACATGGTATCAATAGCATTAACCTACATCCTGTCTAATAACTCAAGGCTAAAGAAAATTAGCTACTGCAAAACTTGCTAATATACCTAGCACCATCCAAGTCATTGCTAAAATAAAGTGTGTGTGCCAGGGAAGGGGGGGAAATCAGCCTCCATTGCTGAAGTCTTGTAATTTGATTTTGGAAAATCAGAAAGTGAAGTACATCATCCTCTACAGTTAGGATACAATTCAGTAGAATGAAATAGCATATTTTGTAGACATTAAGACTATCTGCTTTCAAGGGCCTGGCCCTGGAGTATCTCTTTTAATTTACAACACTCATTCAGACACTCACGTAAGACCATTTTTCAACAACAAAAATATGTCTTGGTCTTTCTTCTGTGCCCTGGGGGCTCAGACAAAACTGCAGAAGCCCTTGCAAATCACTTTGGAGGAGGCTTTACAGCTTTGACTGGGCTTCCAGGACAGAGAATTCAAACAGATCCAGCTTATTTATTATTTGAGAATTTAGTGTACATGAAAAATGGTTGCTCTTTTCAATTCTCGTCTTTTTGACAGACCAGGTAAAGTCAAGGAAAGAGGAACAGAAACCTAAGAAAGGTTGTTCTTTTTGGCTTCTCAATTATTAAATAAACACTAGTTTTCAAATAATAGCAACCAATCCTCCCAATATATTCAGACGACCAATTTATTCCACATACATAAATACACGTTGAATAGTTACAGTATGTGATGCTAAAATGTGTCTCAGCTATAGCCAAACTGGGCTATACTTCAAATTATATTCTGGGAGTTATGCAGTATCTTGTTTATACAAATGGAGTTCAGGAAAAATGAATAATGATTCCAGATTATTGACCATACTTGTATTTCCAGAACCAGGGCAATAAGTGGCCAAAATCCAATGTACTATGTAAGCAAAGATCTATGGCCTTTTCTCGTCATCCAAGTGGTTGCACTAGCAGACCACTGTGTAAACTTAAAATCTGCATGTGGAACTTTAGTTGGAGTCTCCAATTGTGCATACCTCCAGTGCCACAATAATCACATTAGTGGAATGGCAGTGTTGGATACAACCCTTAAAATGAAAAATATATGCTAATCACTGGTTGAAAGACTCTTTATACATAGGTGAACTGTTATGCAAAATAAAGGAAACACATTAGTTCTATGTATCCATTTGCCTGCTTGCATGTAGGGCTAAACTGTGGAGGAGAAAATGGGTGTGCACATAAGCTCTGCCCTCCAGCTTCCTTACATGACTGGTTTCCATGCAGGCCTTCACGCTCTGGAGAGATCTTGTAAATGTATTCAACTGAATGTGCTTACAGAGTTCCTGCAGTTGGAAACCCTTATATATCCCTCAGTCAACATAGCCTTTTGTGCAGATTACAAAATGTAAAGCAGAAAACACTAAAACCTAAGCATCAAATAGAATGAAAACTCCACCACACCCTAGCATAATGATTGATTGATTGATTGATTGATTAAAATATAAGAACGTAAGAACATAAGAAGTGCCATGTTGGATCAGACCGAGGATCCATCTAGTCCAGCTGTCAACCAGGGACCAACAAAGCAGGACATGGTGCAACAGTATCCTCCCACCCATGTTCCACAGGAACTGTTGCACACAGGCTTACTGCCTCAGATACTAGAGGTAGCACACACCCATCAAAACTAGTAATCATTGAAAGCCTTCTCCTTCAGGAATTTTTATATTCCCTTTTTAAAGCCATCCAAATTGGTGGCCATCACTACATCCTGTGGTTGTGAATTCCATACTTTATGCACTGTGTGAAGAAGTAATTCCTTATATTTGTCCTGAATCTTCCACCAATTAGCTTCATGGGACGACCCTGGGTTCTAGTATTTTGAGAGAGGGAGAAAAATGTCTCCCTATCCACATTCTCCACACCATGCATAGTTTTGTACACCTCTATCATGTCTCCCCTTAGCCTGCTTTTTCCCAAGCTAAACAATCCCAGCTGTTGAAACGTTCCCTAACAAGGGAGATGCTCCAGCCCCTTAATCATTTTAGCTGCACTTTTTCCAGCTCTATAACATCTTTTTAGGTGTGCTGATCAGAACTGTACACAGTATTCTAAATGTGGTCACACCATAGATTTGTATAAAAGCAGTATGATATTGGCAGTTTTATTTTCAATTCCTTTTCTTATAACCCTAGTATGAAGTTTGCCTTCTTTACAGTGGCTGCACACTGGGTTCACATTTTCATCGAGCTATCCACCACAACCCGAAGATCTCTTTCTTATTTGGTCACCACCAGCTTAGACCCCATGAGGTTATACTTGAAATTCGGGGGGTTTACCCCATCATGCATCACTTGCTTACATTGAACCACATCTGCCAACAATACAGCAATACCCACAGAGTGGTCTTAGGAGGTCTTAAAACACCTGAGAGAATGAAGAGGTCTTCACCTGGTACCAAAAGGACCACATCATAGGATCTAGTGAGGCTCTCCTGTTCACAATTCAAGTGATTAGCAGAAAAGGGAGAAAGTTTTAGTTCAGAGTGTCTCCCCAGTTGAGGAAAAAGGCATTGCCAAGGGAGTTGGGGCTGTAGTCCATCCTTATGCAGAACTTCAAGCACTTTGCCTTTGCCATGATGGGAAAAAGATCCACTTCAGGAGTTTCCCGTGTCTTGAATAGAGTCAACATAACGACTTGAGAACAACCCCCACTTGTGAGGGGTGGTTTGGGACCGACTGAAAGAATCTGCAGTCATGTTCATGGTACTGGCAAGGTGAATGACTGAGATTATATGATAAACAATGCACCATTCCAAGATGTTCAAAATGATAAGCAGGAGGGAGAGTGACTTTGGACCTATTTGTTTGTTGATGTAGAAAACTACAGTAGTGTTGTCTGTGGCAATCTGAATTCTGTGTCCGGTGAGGGTTAGCTCCAAAACCTGAGTCTTCATGACTGCAAGGAATTTGAGATTATTGATATGCATATTTTGTTCCTGTTGGGACCAAGGAGCACGTAGTTTGAGTGGATTGCAATGGGGTACCAACTGGAAGGAGGGGCACCTGTGATATGATTATGAAAGGGTGGCGGTGTTGGAAACTGATCTCCCCTAAGAGATTCAATGGGATGGTCCACCAGCCCAGAAACCTTTGGATTTGGAAAGGAAGAGCTAATGGGTATGTCGAGAAATCCCGCTCCAGATCAAAGACTTTGAGGAGCACCACATGTAAAGGCAGGTGAGAGGGGTCGTAGTCATGGTCACAACCATGGTTGCAGCCATCAAGTCAAGGAGGCATTGGCTGGTATCTGTTCAGGACCAGGGACAGGAATTGATATCATGTGCCAAGCATCTCAATGTATTTGCGTGGAGTCCAGAAGAGGTTCTATGAACTCTCTGTGAACTAAGAGTTTGAAAAGGGAATTGGAGATGAGGAAGGATTTGTCCTGGCTGACCTGGAGGCCCAGTGAAATAAAATGATCTAATGCAGCCTTGATGTTTTCCTGGAGAAGGCTAAATGAGAGGTGAAAAAGAGACCATCTATACAGGGAAAAAGGCATTTGGGTGGTAGAGCTTGTCCGTGAGAATCAAAGATGCTGTCTTGATTGGTTGGGGTGATTTCCCCTTGAGGATCATCAATATTTATTGTGGAAGGTTTGTCTATATTGAAATGGAGTCCTAGTTGGTAGTCTGCATGCCCTGCTCAAGGATGAATCTGACAGGTGGTTAGTGGATCCCTGGCACTGCACAGCTGCCTCCACCCAATCTAGATAGTGCTTGACACTTGGTGAGGTTGCAGTGCATAACTGCTGGGGGAAGGGTTAGGGTGCGGCTGGGCTTTGAGCACAATCAGTTGCTAGGCAGATCATGAAAAGAGAGATCTGCTGGCTGGAGGAGATCGGTGGCAGCAGTTTTCATCACTTTTGCCAAGCAACTCTTTAGATGACCAAAATGACCCACTCTGGCCGCCACACAACACAATAAATCATGACAGGTTAAATAACTCACTGTGGGTTATCAAAGTTATCAAATAAGCAATCATGGGTTAAAAAACTCCTGACAGATGACATGATAACCCATGATGGGTTTAATAAGCCATCATGGCTTATTTAACACATTGTAGGTTATTGCAACACCTGAACCCAGTCTTTAAATCTGTGTCTAGCAGCAATATATTTTGCTCATTTTTGCTTTATGTAAGCTACAAGGGGCCTGATAATGATATTTAAAAGCATCACTACCTCATGCACTAATGTCCTGATTGCATATGGATTTATATTTATTTATTTATTTATTTTATTACACTTATATACCGCTCCCATAGCCAGGGCTCTCTGGGCGGTTTACAGAAATTCTAAAATTGAGGTAAAAACAAGTATACAAATTTTAAAACTCTAAAACACAGAACATACACACATAAAGCATTAAAAACCTGATTTACAACAGGATTAACAAATAATCACAGCCTCTAATCATAGAATCATAGAATAGTAGAGTTGGAAGGGGCCTATAAGGTCATCAAGTCCAACCCCCTGCTCAATGCAGGAATTCACCCAAAAGCATACCTGACAGCTGCCTCTTGATTGCCTCTAGTGTGGGAGAGCCCACAACCTCCCTAGGTAACTGGTTCCATTGTCGAACTGCTCTAACAGAGTCAGGAAGTTTTTCCTGATGTCTAGCCGGAATCTGACTTTCTGTAACTTGAGTCCGTTATTCCGTGTCCTGCACTCTGGGATGATCGAGAAGAGATTCTGGCATTCCTCTGTGTGACAACCTTTTAATTATTTGAAGAGTGCTATCATGTCTCCCCTCAATCCTCTCTTCTCCAGGCTAAACATGCCCAAGTCTTTCAGTCTCTCTTCATAGGGCTTTGTTTCCAGACCCCTCATCATCCTGGTTGCCCTCCTCTGAACATGCTCCAGCTTGTCTGCATCCTTCTTGAAGTGTGGTGCCCAGAACTGGATGCAATATTCTAGATGAGGCCTAACCAGGGCCAAATAGAGAGGAACCGGTACCTCACACGATTTCGAAGCTATACTTCTATTAATGCAGCCCAAAATAGCATTTGCCTTTCTTGCTTGGCAAAAGTGATGAAAACTGCTGCCACCGATCTCCTCCAGCCAGCAGATCTCTCTTTTCATGATCTGCCTAGCAACTGATTGTGCTCAAAGCCCAGCCGCACCCAAACCCTTCCTCCAGCAGTTATGCACTGCAACCTCACCAAGTGTCACGCACCATCTAGATTGGGTGGTGGCAGCTGTGCAGGATTGTCATTTTACCTAGTTTGCTTCCTTACCAGGTGATGCTGTGTATGAAGTTTTGTCTCATTCCTGAAATTGGACATAACTCTATGGAGTTATGGATGCCACCTCCCTTTTAAAGAAAAGATGCTTTCACTTGTGTGGCTTTGTCATTGCACAAGGTTTTCATCGGGCCTTGTGTGCATCCCTGCTAGGGAAGGCTGTGTATGAAGTTTGGTCCCGATCCTACAAACTTCCAAGAGTTTATTTGCTCCACTCCCTTTTTGGTGCACTCAGAGTTTTCACTATTTTGTGTGTAATCACAAAGGGTTATGAAGGTACATCAGGTTCCTCTCGACTAGGGGGTGGCTGTGTATGGTCCCAATCCTGAATATTTCCAGCGCTTAGAGCCACCACCCCTTTGTTGGGGTGATCTTGGAAGTGTTGAATTAACCTCTTCCCAATCATTGGGATATTGTGGAAGGTTAAAACAGGCTGCTGCAACATTGTCGTCAGGAGATTTGGGGCAAAGTGTCATCAGTATGCTGATGACACCCAGCTCTATCTCTCTGTAACATCTGAATTAGGAGAGGCCGTGAACGTTCTGAACCAGTGCCTGGATACAGTTATGGCTTGGATGAGGACCAATAAACTGAAGCTGAATCCCAGTAAGACAGGGGCCTTGTGGGTTTGTGGTTCCCAGGAATTGGGGTGTTTGCCTGTTCTGGGTGGGGTTGCACTCTCTCTGAAGGAGCAGTTCTGTAGTTTGGGGGTGCTCCTGGATCCATCGTTGTCACTGGAGACCTAGGTGGCCTTAGTGGCTCTTAGCATCCATTATCAACTTCGGTTGGTACACCAGCTATGCACATTCCTGGAAAGGGATAGCCTAGCCTTGGTCATTCCTGCACTGGTAACCTCACGATTAGACTACTAATGCGCTCTATGTGGGACTATTTATGTGTGTAGTTCGGAAGCTGCAGTTTGTGCAAAATGAAGCAGTTAAGGTGCTCACCAGGACACCTAGCTCTGCCTACATAAAACCTGTGTTAAAAGAACTGCACTGCCTGCCTGTTAGCTACCAAGCCATATACAAGGTTATGTCATTATCTTAAAAAGCTCTTGGGACCAGGATCCCTAGCAGACAGCCTTCCCTTATACACACCCAGTCGACATTTACGATCATCAGAAGAGGTCCTGCTCGTCATTCCAAGACGAACAGAATGCCGTCACAAAAAACTTTGACAGCGGGCCTTCTCTATAGCGGCACCCACCCTCTGGAAAACCCTCCCTCGTGCAGTTTGGGAGGCAGAAAATACAGCATCTTTCAAATGCCTCCTGAAAACACATCTTTTTAGACAAACCTTCCCTGGATAATAACTTTTCCTGGTTTTATGTGACATTTTTTTAAAAAAAAGTTTTCAAAGTTGTAAATTCTATATATTGTGGTTTTAACTGTTTTAATTGTGAACTGCCCAGAGAGCCTTGGCTGTTGGGCCATATAAATATGTAATAAATAAATAAATAGTCAATGGGTGAAACAGTGCCACTGCTGGGGAGGAAAAAGTACTCAGATTACACATACTAGCTTAATAAACTATGCACAGTAGCTCATTTGTCTGATCATGTGGAGGATAACAGTAGCTTATTTTCAAAATAAGCTACTACGAATAGGTTATTAACCCATCATGGCTTAAAATGAGGTCCGAACATAGAAAAGTAATGTCTATTTTGATCCTAAGTCCAATATTCTATCCAACAGTGATCATCTCAAGCAATGTAGAACTTAACATCAAGAGGGAGTTTGCCTTAGAGAGCTTCAGCTATTGTGAGGTACAGAAATGTAATAAATTAATAAATAACAAAGGAAAATTGGTCAGATTAAAAGAAATGCAGATCTAAAAATCATTCTGATCACCATTTCTATTATGGAACTCAAATTATTTAGGCTGCAAACTCACGTATACTTACCTGGGGTTAAGTCCCATCTGACTTGCTTCTGGGTAAACATCCATAAGATTGCACAGCACAGCATTAGTAGAGTGGTTATATGAAAGCTAAAACTTGATTCACTACCATTTTTTTTTACTAATTAATTAAAAAGAGATATATGGAAGGCAAAGTATTCTATTTCGTAAATGCTCCTGAATTATCCAATCTAAATTCGATTAGGACTGACATAGGACAAACCTATAAGATAATTAATTTGGTCTAGAAATTACCGGTGTTAGAGAGGTTTTGAATATCGATCTGTTCTCTAAAACATACACTATTGCTATTTTTGTAATCTATTATATTTAGGTAATCTTATAAAGTTTTCACAATATTCTTAATATGTAAATAACAAGAAATGGATAAAAGCATATAATAGCATTGCTATCCTTTGAAGTATAAGCTCAACCGTGTAACTGAACAGCCTAAAATAACTTTTTTTTCCCTATTATGAAAAAGAGCAATATAGGCTATTATGTATCAAGTACCTTATGAAATTACTCTGTAGACACCAATTACTTGCCCAGTACATAATGCATTTTTCTTCTAGGTAAAATTAAGTCTTAGCAATGAAATCACCATGCCTAACAATTTAGGAAAGAAAGAAAATAGAAGAAGAAAAGAAGAAAAGTGAATACATAAATTAATAGAACACGCTGAAGGCTTTTCCCTCTATATTCTAATTCCTACAGCCTCTTAAAACTTGGTAAAAGAAAACTTGGCAGTCTGAGCATAACAATCAGTTTGCCCCAAAAAAGTGGGGGGAAAGAGGGGATTCATAAATCAGTAAAATAGGTTAAAAAAAAATCTCCTTGAACTTTCTCATTCCTGTTTACTAGTGAGCACAATATCTTAGGTAGTAAGACCCCTGAACACAGTGCTAACCCATGTTCAGAACATTTATAGTCAAAACCAGATTTCTATCAGGGCAAGATTTCCTTTCACGTTATTTTGGGTCCTAGCAACACTGTAGATTCTTCTCAACCATTCATTTAAAGACCTGAAGAAATTGGTAAAGTGTGTATGTCACCCTTCCTCAACCTGGTGCCCTTCACATGTTTTGGACTACAACTCCAGCATTCCTGATTATTTGCTCTGCTAGCTGGGGATGAAGTTAGTTGAAGTCCAAGACACCTGGAGGGCATCAAGCTGGGGAGGGCTGATATATGTGTACATAATCCCCCTTGTTGGGGGAAAATGATGTACGAAAAGGGGGAGAAGCAGCTTACTTCATAGTTCCCCGTTTATAGTCCCCTCCCTTGTTCCCTTTTTATATAGTGTACCTTAAGTAGCTATTGTTCATTATTGTCACCTATGTAAAGCACTTACCATCTTGCTATTGCTGACACTGCAATCCTATACACACTTACCTGGGAGTAAGTCCCATTGCACTGAATAGGGCTTACTTCTGAATAAGCATAGGATGTGTAGGATTGCATGAAATGCATAAGATTGTGCTGTTCCTTCTTAAAGATAATGCACAATAAATAGCCATTTGTTTACTCCCCGCCCCCATGAATCTTCTTTGGAAACTTTGGGAATATATATGACTATTTCCAGAAACTTTTCTCCCAAAAGCATTTTCAAACATGCTTTTTTTCACTTTAGGTGGTAGAAATAAAGGATATTCACTTTAAATATAACATTCAGGCTCTAAATACATCCAAACAACAGAAAAATCAGGGTAGACAACTAAGGCTCTCATAGTGCTTACAGTCTACATCTGTGAAGGCTTTTTCTTCTGATGTCAGTGGGGCAGGGAATCCACTCCAGGTTTCAGTCAGATCTCTAAAGGAGCTATATAAGGTGCCCCTCATCCATGCCTTCAACAACTCCTTTAGAGTTCTGACTGAAACCCAAAGTGGATTCACTGCCCACTGACATCAGAGCCACCAGCCTCCACTGATGTACACAACATATAAACATTTCAACACACTTTTTGATTCACAACTATATTGAATACTTCTATCAGTGTGCATATTTATTATAAGCATTTTAATCATATCCTGAGAGTAACTAACAAAAAGAATAAAGCAATTTAAATGTAAATACCAAAACTTTAAAAAAAAACTAAAATACCACACAAACACAAAAGCTTAAAACAGCAAGTAGAATTAGAGCAATAAAAAGCTCAGGAGGCCTGGCACCAAAAGGACAGTATAACAGGTGCCAGACAAACTTCTCTGGGAAGAACATTTCACAAACAGGGCACCAACAGTGAAAAGGTGGGTGCGTGGCTACCACTCTCTGGCAGCCACTCACCTCACCTCAGATAGCTTTGGCACCAGTAGGAGGCAATCTGAAGTTCTTAATGTATGAGTAAGCAGATATGGAGACAGAGAGTTGGATCCAATATTATTGTTCCATCAGCGGAACAAACACAGGTAGAGGACTTCTCTGTCCTCTACTCCCTTCATACATCTGGAGCAGATCCAGAGGTTGCAGATAGAAGAAGAGGAAGGGGAAGTCCCATTCTGCCAGCAGTTTCCATTGTGCTGGAATAAAGAAAATACTGGATCCAACTCACACAGTTCTTCACGTGCCCTGGTCCTAAACTGGTAAGGGCTACAAAGGTCAAAACCAGCACTTTGAATTCAGCAAAGATACAGCACAGCGCAGGCATAATATGATCACAACAACCATCTGCTCTTTCCAGGCCATCTTCAAAGACAGCCCCACATATAGCGTATTGCAGTAGTCTAATCTGAAAGTTACAAGAGCATGAATAACTGAGATCAGGCTATCTCAATACAGATAGGGACAAAGCCTAAAAGAAATTTGTGATTCCAGTGACAAAGGTGGGAACCTGTTCCTACAGGGGGAGTACAACACGCTATAGCACAGGATGAACACCATTCCCTTAGACAGATGAACTGCCGACCCACAGTACCTCCATCTTGCCTGGATTGAGCGTCTGTATACTGCCCCTCATCCAGTCAATTACTGCAGTCAGACAGTGATTTAGCACTTCTACCATTTCACCAGAATTTGATAAAAGGGGAAAAAAGAATGGGTGCTTTCCACATGACACCTCACCGCAAATGTCTGGATGAACTCACTACATGGTTTCAGGTATATGTTAAACAACACAGGGGAAGAATAAAACTCAGTGGAACCTCATAGGCTGCATTCCAAGAAGTCAAGCAGCAGTCTCCCAAGAACCACCTTCTCAAATTGGACATCTAAGAAAGAATGGAATCACTGCAACACAGTGATGGATGAATCTGTTTCACTTTACATAATGTCTTCTCTTTTTTTAGCATAAGTTATCTTGTTTCCATATCCGTTTGCGGGTGTTTTTTTAAAAAAGTTTTTTAAAGATGTATTTTCCCCAATATGCACTAATTTCGCAAGCACTTTCCTGTAATATATGTTTTCTTTGTGCTCATTTTTATGTCCATTTTTCTCATCAGAGAACTGCATCACAAAATTCAGAAGAGTATGAAAATCGCATGAGATCCACATATTTCTTAGGCTGGCTTGTAATAAAATGGAAATCAAACTCATTTTGTCCCCATCCTTTCTCACCAATCCTTCTGGACAGCCTATCCAGAACGATACCATGGTCAATGGCCACTGAGAGGTCTAGGAGAATAGATATGTTTGCACTCCTCCTGTCTTTCTTCTGGCATTCATCATCCCAAAGCAGTCTAGGTGCTAAAACTAGTCCTAAATCTCAATTGAAACAGATCTAGAAACTCTGACCATGGCTAGACCAGGCCTATATCCCGGGATCATCCCTGTGCATCCAAATGACACACAGGGGATCCCAGGAGCAGGCAGTGACGACCCCTCCATTTGCCTGGGATAATCTTTAGGTCTAGCTAAGGCCTCAGTCTCACCCAAGAGTGCCTGGAATTATATACAGTCCCAGCCTCTTTCTCCTTTGAATGCATCTTCATGACATCTGCTCTAGATTTGTGCTACATAAAAGCCCAAATTATTTCTGTCAGTGGTAATTGTCACACTAACTGTTGCATTTAGAAAGGGGGGAAAGGGGGAAGAAATTTAATTTAATTATGAAAAGTCAACTAAGCATGTAAACCAAGACCAAAAGTCAAGAATGTCTCTTGTTTTGGCCTGCAAACACACTACTCTGTCAATCTAGGCAACTTTAGGCCAGATTGTGCATATCTCAAAGTGACAAGCAACACCAACCTGTGAGTAGAATTTGAGAAATGACAGAAACCTATACTATATATATATAGAGAGAGAGAGTACTGATGTGGTTTACAAATTGCAAATCATCAAAGAATTATATATCAATAGCTTTGTATCTTATGCAGACAAATATGAAAGAATATTAACAGCATTACAGTACAAAATAATAGTCCCGCCAATAAAACTAAGCTTTCCGCTTCCTTCATAGACGAGACGTTTGCAATGTATTCTTCTATTCATTTCAGTGCTATAATGGGATACTGACTTTTTTCTTCCTTTTTTGTTATTCATCTGGACAAGATCGCTTTTCACCAAGAATAACAGAAAGTATGGGATTTATTGCTATAATGAAGTTCTTTCAAATCTCTGTTTTCTCTCTATAAAGGACAGGAGGATAGGCGTTCATCTCATCAGGCAGCTTATTAGGATTAGCACTGAATAAGACACCACAGAATGTCAAGCCTATCAGTTACTAAACATGCATCATACAAACTTTGTCTTTGCGAGAACCTCTGCTCTGCATTTGTCATCCACCTGAATAATTAACAAGTACATGCTGCCTGCCAGCAGCTTAGGGAATTAATTTTGCACAGATTAAATGCAGATCACGTCTGCAAAAAATACTCAGACCACACACATACTGTACTACTACCTTTCAGAATTATAAGGCAAGAAAAAAAAACATATTATGTGCTTGGAGTTAGGTAGTTCAGAGTTGTAACAATTGTGAATTCATACACATAGAAGTATTTCCTAACAGCTAACTAATTTGATACTCACTGGATATTTTCAATTTACTTTAATTTGAGCAGTGAAGAAATTATTCACTTTTTGCATGAGAATTATAACATTAATCATGATAATATTTTCCTAGTTCCCTATATGAAAACTAGTAAATATCACTTCAATACTTTTGACTTCAATAAATATTTTTTAGGTCTAAAATCCAATAAAGTGGAGGCAACCATGGGATAGGAGGAAGATGGAGGTGAGGTTAAATACGGGAAGAATAGTTGTAAATTTGCACATTCTTAAGCATAGTTTCAGGATGAGGAGATGTTTAAGGTTTCATAGAAAAGATGGGTCAGGTATTATAAGAAAGAAAGAGAGGGAGAGGGAGAAAAGGAGAATGTTTTAGACAGCACAGTTCTGGAGAGTGGAGAGAGTCCTGAGAAAAGGTTGCAGTAGTTAAGGCAAGATATGACTTATTTAATTAACTGATTGATTAAATGATTGATATCCTGCTTTACCACACTCAGGGCAGCTTACAATCATAATTAAAATCACAAAAGACTAGAAAGTGAACCAGATATTTTGCTAAAGGAGGCAGAGAAGAAGGGCCATTTGTTATTTTTGCAATGCTTTACAAGGAGAAGCAAAATGACTTGGTGATAGAATGGATATAGGGAGCAAATATGTAAGAGTCAAAGATAAGCCAGGGCTTCATGTTTGATCAACGGGTAGATGTTGTTGTGAATGAATACAAACAGCGTACAAGGACATAAAACCTTGAAAGGAAACATGAGAAGTTTGGCCTTGAACATACCAAGTTTGACAGCAATAAAATATCCACATGGAAACATCATACAGACAGTTGGAGATGGTGCATTGGATGGAGAGGGAGACTTCTGGGGTAGAGAGGTAAAGCTGGACTTCATCAGTGTATCCATGATACCAAAAAACATTGGATTTGATGAAGTCACCCAATGACATTGTACAGAGAGGGGCCAGAACATATCTTGGAAGGACCCCAAGGAAAAAGGAAGTGTTCCCCACTGTGGAAACTAATGATTATACAGGTAGAAAGCAAACATACTAAGGACAGAATCATAGAAACTTTGGGAATGAAGGGAGTAAAGCAGGAGAGGGTGACCAACAATGCCAAAGTCAGCAAAGAGGTAAAAGAGAATAAAAGTAGAGTAGAAACTCTGGATTCTGCAGTGATTTTGGTGATGGCCACTTCAATGGATTGCAGAGGGCATACATCAGATTGCAGGGAGACAGGTGAGGAGTTGCTTGGGGGGGGATCTGAAGGAGTAAACTGCATGGTTCCTCCTGTGGGCAGATGTGCCTTAGGTGCTCATACCATGGGATATCTGGATCCAAGCTCTTTTTCAAAACCATTGGTCCTGCAGTCAATTTGTGTCTTTGCATAGAGTATATAACTGGAACATGTCCCAAACATCTGGAATTAGGGAGAAGGTTTCCAGTACAGAATCTTCACTAAGGTGTGAGATTCAGCAATTCTGACTTACACATCTAGTAGAATCAAATTGTGCAGTTTTTTCTGACTCTTCAGTTTATAGGTAGTGGAACAATTTGAAACCTTTCCTACAACCTGCCCCCCCTCCTGTGCATATACAAAACTAGCATGTCAAGGGGAAGTGCTTTAAGCTGGCATTCTCCGTAAGGTGCTAATTTTCTATGTGGAACAATGTTTGGAGAAAGGAGCATTCAAACTATAAGCCCAATCTCCCATCAGAAGAGATTATGTTTAGGACAGACTAGACAAAATAACAAAATACCTGTAGTATGAAGGGATTGCCTCCAGGTCACCAAAAGGGAAGCTTTCATAAAATGGAAGACTATTTTCAGGAGTACCATGGGCACAAATAACTGTCATAGTCTAGTCAACATATCTATGGGCTAGTAACCTTTATATGCTTATTTGCAAGACTATTTCAGAAAAGGACAGTATAGATGATAACACAAGAGCTGCCAGTAGCAGATTTCTTGTTGGATAACCTGTCCTTGTTGGATTTGGTAACAAATCCTCCATACTAACATCTGTACCACATCAACTCTGTCACCTTTCCCTCTTTTAACCTTGCATACCAAGTTCTTGCAATGATTTTAAGAGTTCGGACAAACTTTCCACATTTCACATATTGGCACCAAATATTTCAGAAGCAGTTAACAAAAAACAATCTCATCTCAAGTCATCCATGCCCTTCACTCAATCTTGAATGTTTCCAAGAGTAATTTAAAATCAATTGAAATGGTACTGAATTGCAATAACAATGTACCATTTCATACAAAAGTAACTTTTCTTCTAAATATCAGATCATTAGAAA
The DNA here is from genome assembly GCF_023053635.1 of Elgaria multicarinata webbii. Lineage (NCBI taxonomy): Eukaryota > Metazoa > Chordata > Lepidosauria > Squamata > Anguidae > Elgaria > Elgaria multicarinata. The sequence continues at coordinate 141,704,623 of NC_086172.1, read as the reverse complement.
ACAAACATTTTACATCAAATTATCATACTACAGCTAGTAACAGACTTCTGGTCTCCAAAGTTAGAATACATATTTTATACTAGCAAGTGTATGCAAAGCACACACCAAAACGAAAAAAACCATGTTCTCCTTGTTTAATACTCTGCTACTGCTGTTGAAATTTATATTGAAAAGGTTTGGTATTGTCCAGAGTGAAGACCTCGCTCCAGCCACAGTATGACTATCACTAGCACACCAAAATTGAGGCCCTGCCCTTAGCTCTTGGGCTTAATCTCAGAGTAATGCTGAAAATGTTCTATGCATGAATTAGCAAACTAAAAGATGCTAAAATGCTCTAGCATGACTCCTCCACCTTCAACATCTCCTAGATCACAAACCATAGTCATAACAGTAGTCAATGTGTGTATTTTTCAAAGGCTAAAAATAAATAAAAGGGAATGGAGAAAGAGGGCAGGGAAGATAATTATTATTATTCCTGAAAATGAAAAATAAGCTGATCCTGAAAAAACTGGACTAATTCTGCAAACTTTTATTACGTACATGTAGTTAATCTTCCATTTAACTTTAGTATTGTTCCTATTACTACTCAAATGCAATACATTATTCTATAATAAATTATCATGCACATTTGGTGTATAAGGATCCAGGAAAGGGGGAAAGGCAAATATAAACATAGATATTTTGAAAGCAAAATGTATTGGCGATCCTTGTTAAGAACAAGCAACTCATTTTTCCTCTTTGTTGGTCAATACATGTTGTTGACACATGAAGTCATATTAATAAAAAAATGCTCTGATATAATTAACACCTTCTAGTTTTAGGCAAAGGGGTGGGGGGAACAGCACCACCACCATTATTATTGCCATGAGGCTTCAGGTTCTTATTCCCAGCTTTCTGTTGGTAGTGCACGTTGTCAGTTGCACCTTGTTGATGAGGAAAAGCATTGCATTCCCTGCTACCATCGCTGTATGATGCTTCAGTTGTTTGGCTATGCCACATACTTCTTTGGGGGCTAGGAAAGCCCTTCTACTCCCAGAGAGAGGGGGAACAAGCAACAGCCACTATGACAGGGATGTGAAACTTCAGGTAAACTGGAAATAACTGCAGGGAAGCAGGTGACCTGGACAACACCAGGAAGAGCAGCCACTCTCCCCGAAGCCGTGCAAAGCCAGGAACTCAGCCAATGCCAGAACAATCAACCTTTCTTCCCAACAGCACTTGGGTCTTTTGCACAGCACCCAGGGCCAGTGCGAACATATAGGCGACTAAGGCAGCGGCCTAGGGCGGTAGATCTCAGAGGGGTGCAGCATGGCCTGCCTGGTCCGCAGCCCCTGGGACTCGCAACCCGTCGCCTGCTTCCAGTGCCGCTGCAGGCTCTTCCCGGCCGGCACAAATGCTTAGCGGCTGAGCGCGGCGCCAGGGGTTGACTGCGGCAGCGGCCACTACCTTCAGCCACGGGACACCTTGAATTGGCACAGCCCTGCTGAGCAGAGAAGTGCTTGCGACCCCAGCAAAACTCTCCCTCTCCCTCTCTCTCCCTGGACTTCCTGTTGTTGGAGCAAGCGAGGTGAAAGGCAGAGCAAATCCACACACCCCTTTGAAAGAGCAGGGCAAGAATGTCAGCTTTAAAGGAGAGAACAAATCCACACACCCCTTTGAAAGAGCGGGGCAAGAATGTAGGCTTTAAAGGCGAGAGCAAATTCACGCACCCCTTTGAAAGAGCGGGGTAAGTCGGCTTTAATCAATAGCTGCAGCCTGCAATCGCTTTGCCTTCTGAAGCCCAAGCAGCAGCATAGCACGACATTGAACTCGTATCATGCGGGACACCGGCGGGGGGGTGTGGGAGAAAGAGAGAGGAGATATTGCAGCCTTTCCGAAACTGCCGCTTCAGATGTGTTGCACTACAAATCCCATGCTCCTGAGCCAATTGCCCAAGCTGGCTGAGGAGTATGGGAGTTGTAGTCTAACACATCTGGAGGGCACCAGACTGGGCAAGAGCTGCTGCACAGGTTGCTCTGGTACTGAGAAGCATTAAGACATGAGATTGCTATCATGAAAGAGATTTGAATTCTTACAGCTTCCTGACTTGAATCTAGCACATTTCCTGGAGAGCTATATATTTTTTTTTCCATGTTAATAATTCTGATGGGGTAACTGGATTATAAGAAAAATACTTGGGAGTTGGGGGGGGGGGAAGTGTGGTGATTGCTTTGAGGCATTACTTATGAGTGAGTGGCTGTTTGTAATAGATATTTCCTTCATTTAAAAATAAATAATCCTGGTCTAGTAAGACCAGGATCATACACATGTCTACTCAGAAGTAAGCCGCAGTGAGTTCAATGGCGCTTACTCCAAGGTAACTGAGTATAGGATTGTCACCTAGTGTGCTTCCAGGAAGAGGGCTTTGAGAGCTATGAATCAAAAGGCTTGGCACACCTAGTCCATCTTTTTCCCTTAATGTTTTTTTTTTTCCTGGAGAAAGAAAAATGACAGGAGAGGTGGAAAAACACAGGAGTAATACAAGTGGAAGACACTGTCCTCTGGACCCCCTGTAAAATCTTGTACTGTGTGTGATGTGGGGCGTGCATGGATGTCCTCGTGCAGGCATGAAAGGGGCCAAAAGGTGCTTCTGCACCCCTTTTGCACCCCTCCGGGCATCTTCAGTCTCTGAGCGAGATGGTGGGTGCCCCCCCCCATTGGATTTGCGAAAGATAATCAAAAATTGATAGTTATTTATTACTTATTCTTGCAATTTAAAATAAATTTAGCAGTTTCAAGTTTTGAGCTTTTTATTTTTTCTACAACACATCTGTTCTTAAAAAACGAAGTTGGCAATTTTTTGGGGGGTGTGTGTGCAAGTAGCTCGCCTTGCCTAGGGCGCAAAATAGTCTAGCACCGGCCCTGACAGCACCGTTATCTTAAATAACATGTAGAGCGCCACAGGTTAAAGGTGCTAGAAATCTCCTGCTTGTGGGTTCCTCATAGGCATCTGTTCACTGTGGGAACAGGATGCTGGAGTAGATAGGCCTTTGGTCTGATCTAGCATGGCTCTTCTTATGTACCAGTAGAGATCTTTAACACTGGTGTTATGTCACCGTGACAGCCAGCTCCCCAGCTGGATTCTTTTCAAAGGCAGCTCTATGTAACAATGCATTAGAGTAGTCTAGCCTTGATGATACTAAAATTAGAGTAGTATACTCTTGATGATGACTACACTGATGATGTAACAAGACCATCCCTCTCCAAGAAGGGGCACAGCAGGTGCACCAACCAAAGCTGGCGAAATGCACTGTGACCTACTGAAGCCAGCTGCATGTCCAGTAACAGTGATGGATCTAAAGGCAATCTCATACATAGCAATATCAAGCAGCAGAAAAACTTCAGCACCTCTTTAGGAATATATGCATAACACAACAGGTAAGGCTCAATGTAGCTCAGTGACAGAGCACATATTTTGCATGTGGAAGGCCCCAGATCAATCCTGGCATCACCAAGTTGAGCTGCAAGAATGCCTGTCTGAAATTGTGGAGAGCCACTGCCAGTCAGGGTCAACAATATTTGACTAGACAGAACAATGGGTCTGGCTCAGTATAAGGTAGTCCTATGTTTTGTTCTTAAGGCTATTGTCTTACCAAGTTTTTTTTGTTTTTTGTTTTTACTATTATTATTATTATTATTATTATTATTATTATTTATTTATTTATTTATTTATATAGCACCATAAATGTACATGGTGCTGTACAGAGTAAAACAGTAAATAGCAAGACCCTGCCGCATAGGCTTACAATCTAATAAAATCATAGTAAAACAATAAGGAGGGGAAGAGAAGGCAAACAGGCACAGGGTAGGGTCAGCAGGCACAGGGTAGGGTAAAACTAACAGTATAAAGTCTGCACAACATCAAGTTTTAAAAGCTTTAGGAAAAAGAAAAGTTTTTAGTTGAGCTTTAAAAGCTGCGATTGAACTTGTAGTTCTCAAATGTTCTGGAAGAGCGTTCCAGGCGTAAGGGGCAGCAGAAGAAAATGGACGGAGCCGAGCAAGGGAAGTAGAGGCCCTTGGGCAGGTGAGAAACATGGCATCAGAGGAGCGAAGAGCACGAGCGGGGCAATAGTGTGAGATGAGAGAGGAGAGATAGGAAGGAGCTAGACAGTGAAAAGCTTTGAAGGTTAACAGGAGAAGTTTATATTGGATTCTGAAGTGAATTGAAAGCCAATGAAGAGATTTCAGAAGCGGAGTAACATGGTCAGAGCGGCGAGCCAAGAAGATGATCTTTGCAGCAGAGTGGTGAACAGAAACCAACGGACTGATGTGAGAAGAAGGAAGGCCAGAGAGAAGAAGGTTGCAGTAGTCCAACCGTGAAATAACCAGTGCATGAACAAGCGTCTTGGCGGAAGAGACAGACAAAAATGATCGAATCCTGGCAATATTATACAGGAAAAATCGACAAGATTTAGCTACTGCTTCAATATGAGGAATAAAGGAGAGCGAGGAGTCAAATATAACGCCAAGGCTACGAGCTTCCTTGACCGGAGTAAGCGTAACATCATTGACAGTAAGAGAGAATGAGAGATGAGGAGAAGGTTTAGGAGGAAAAACGAGCAATTCAGTCTTTGCCATATTGAGTTTCAAACGACGATGAAGCAGCCAAGCTGAGATATCTGAAAGACATGCCGAGATACGATCGTGAACATCAGGAGAAAGTTCCGGAGATGACAGATATAGTTGTGTATCATCGGCGTACAGATGATACTGGAGGCCATGAGATTGAATAAGCTTGCCCAAGGGTAACATGTATAAGGAAAACAACAACGGGCCAAGCACCGAGCCTTGCGGAACACCTACTGAAAGGGGAAAGGAAGAAGACGAGCTGCCATTAGCCAACACGCTGAAAGAGCGACCCGCTAGATAGGAGGCAAACCAGTTATAGACAGAGCCACAAAATCCAAGGTCATGAAGGGAATCTAAGAGAAGATCATGATCAACCGTGTCAAAGGCTGCAGTTAGATCAAGGAGGATAAGAACGGAATAATGGCCTTTAGACTTGGCAGTAAGGAGATCATTTGTGATCTTAGTAAGGGCTGTTTCGGTGGAATGCAGAGGACGGAATCCAGATTGAAGTGGATCCAACGCAGAGTTACTAGAAAGAAAGTCAAGACAGCGAGAGTAGACCGCCCGCTCCAGGATCTTTGAAACAAAGGGCAACAAAGAGACAGGTCGGTAGTTAGACAGAGATAGCCTATCAAGAGTAGGTTTCTTGAGAATGGGAGAGACTGTAGCATGTTTAAAAGCAGAAGGAAATTGTCTAATGTGGATTTTACAAAGAACTGGGTTTTTCACCTCTATGAAAGAGAGGATGAAGACTAAAACCTAAACTGAAAAACTACAAGGTGAGGATGCATTCATGTCACTTATATAGAAGTTAATAAACTTTGATAGTTATGAGTGAATGCTAATTGAGTGTCAGAGAGAGAAAATGGATGCAAGTCTTCAAAGTCACAAGCTCTTGCATTATGAAGAGTCTAGCAGAGCTAGAATCAGTAGGAACCTTCGCAGCATGACATTAGAAGTAAGGCCCTTTATAACACAGATCTACAGAATTGCCAGACCTATCTGTAGAGTCTACTAGCATCTTAAAAAGCAGGTGATTATCTAGACTTCTTACGAACTGCTTCAGGCATGGTTTCAGGGCAGAATCACAAGAGAGACAGGGGGAGTGTAACCCTGTTGATTCTTCTAGATTTCTCAGCAGCTTTTGGGATTGCTGACCATGGTATCCTTCTGGACTGGCCATGTGGGTTGGGGTAGGACGGACTGAATTTCCTTTCTGCAGGGATGGTTTCAGAGAGTTGCACTGGGTGACCATATGTTAGGCTCCTGGTATTTGTACTGTGGGAAGCCTCAGGGTACTATCTTGTCCTCAATGTTCTTCAACGTCTATGTGAAGTTACTGGGAATTGTCACTGGATGTCTTGCCAAACGATGACATGAGTATGCTGATGACACCAAGCTCTGTTTCTCTGTGACATCTGAGTCATGTGTGACTGTACAGGTCTTGAATCAGTGTCTGGAAGCAGTGGTGGACTGATTGAGGGCAGTCCTGTCAAGATAAAGCCCGCAGGTGAGTGCTTTTCATGTCCAGGAATTAGGCATGTTCTGAACAGGGATGCATTCCCCATGAAGGATCAGATTCATAATTTGGGGATACTCCTCAAACCATCTTTATCACTGGAGTTGTTAACTAGGGATTTTGCTAGACCAGACTATAACCCGGGGTGATACCCGGGATCGTCCCTGTGCATCCAGATGACGCACAGGGGATCCCAGAATCAGGCAGGGATCAACCCTCCCTGGCCCTGGGATATAGCCTACCCCTTCAAGCCTGCTTTTTCCCGTGGCCTTGGGCTGAGCCCGAGACCACGAGCGTGTGGCCCATTTTCGCAGCTTTTCCCGGCTCCGTGCGAGCCGGGAGCTGCACCCATCGGGGGCAGGGTGGGGGGAGCGGGAAAATCAATTCATTTTTTTTAAAAAAATACAAAACCCTTACCTTCACGCATGAGCATTCATGCACATTGTCCCCTTTAAAAGTTTAAAAAAATGGCGGGCGCGACAGTTCTCTTCTTGAGTCACCTCGCCTTATGTGTAAATGAGGGTGGGATCTCGTGTTATTGACAATACAAGATTACCCCTTCTCTATCCTGGAATATCCTCTAGGTCTAGCAAAAGCCTAGGAGTGCCTTTTACCAGCTTGATTACCCTCGTTGACTGGCAGTAGCTGTAGTTCCTCATTTAGATCTAAAACCAACTCTTGTTTCCAGGCATGCAAGTTTTGAGAGGCACTACATTTCCAATCAGATTTCTACCATGGCTGGTGCTAGGAACAATGTAGTAAGTTATATGTACATGTTCATCAACAGCAGACATACACCAACATTATGAGTCAAGATGCAACACACACACACACACACACACACACACACACACACACACACACACAAAAGACGACCCCCACAATGGCCACCTAAATGTTCACAAAGAAAATTTGCAATTACCAAGCTGATAATAAGCTGACAGGAATTCACCCATTACTAGCCCTATGCTGTGGCAGGATGAATGTCACTGAGTGACAAGAGATCAAATGATACACATGCATGTGCAGCGTTTGTCAAAAGGGAGCAATATCAACCTTTGTATTAGTTGCTGCAAGAATGAATAAGGAAGTGTTGCTGCCCATGCCTTAAGAGAATTTGATATAAATCTAAAAATCTGCTTGCCTTGTAATAGAATAAGCCTTTTACACAAACCTAGAGGGACCACTTCAAAGATCAGAGGGTAACTCTAACAATGCCCATTTAGGCACTGGGGTGTCCTTTTTTCTTTTTGTTTCATGTGGTTGACAATTTGTGGGAACTATGATTATGGCTTTGTGATATTAGCACCTTTCTCCTAAGAATATGACTGAGACCACCAACTCATTTCACATAGGCCAGCTAAAAGCCATCAGATACTAATGACTTAGTATCTACCCACCTGGGCTACATTCAAAGGGATGACCTAGAGGTGAAGGTCTCCATATCCCATTACCAAACTCTCAAACCATCTAGTCCTCCTCTGCAGTAAAAGTTACATGGCAGTATAAAGTGTAGAGTGATAGTAAAAACTCTATACATGTGAAATCTGTCTTCAAGTTCATGGCCAGTCATCATTCTGATAGGAGTGCAGTTCAGATACATTTTGTGCTGAATTTTTATTTTCAACCAACATAAATATCATGCAAAAGCAGCAGCTACAAAATGAATGTCAAATAAAGTCAAAATGACATTTTTTCTAGAAACTCACTTATTTCTTTAAGAAATGTCTAATATAGCAAACAAAACACTCACAGCTCCAACCCATACCACAGAGGAGCCTACTGTCTATATCTTAGCACCATCTATTGAAGTTCTTAAATTTAATAACAACATCCCAAGGAACATATCTATTCAAAATGATACTGCATGATTGAAAAATAGACAATAGATGGGCATAACCCAACCAAAGGGATTTTAAAGTCCCATTGGCAGGATTTTAGTTATTCTGAAAGGTTTTGCATGCAATCCCAGTTGCACTCTTATGGATTGGAGCCAATGAGAATGAAAAATGGTTAACCTTTACAGGATTAAGCAGTATTTTATTATTTAAGAATTTAAAAAAAGAAAATGGAATGTTAAACACACTTCCAATAACAAAGTTTAACAGTGTTATTTGAACAGATTTCAGATTTGGAAAAAAGAAAGATAAAGTGTTCTTAAAGAATTTTGGCTTCTTCAAACAAGCAAAATAAAGTACACTCATGAACAGCCACTCATGGAAGTTTGGGTGTCCTTTTGATGACGTTGGTAATAGTCTGGATGTCTCTTAGGGTTCCCCCCTTATTCCATTTTAAAATAGATCAGAGATAAGCTGTAATAAACCATAATGGCCGAAACTTGGCAGTGTGTAAAGTTCATTGCACTATGTACCTCCCGAGGAAAGACTTTCCGTGTCTGCAATTGAGGGAGAAGAGGGTAAAATGCCTTCCTGCAACAAAAGGAGGCAGATCTGATCCTCCACTCCACCATGAGCACCCCTTTACATTCAATCGCACTTACTCCCAAGTAACTGTGCCTAGGGTTGCAGATTTACTCAGAAGGAAGTCCTAGCTTTCCTGGAGGCTGTGAGGAAACTGTGCAGCATAAACTAAGCTATGAAAACAGGACTTTCCCTCCCCTAGGGTGACCATATGAAAAGGAGGACAGGGCTCCTGTATCTTTAACAGTTGAATAGAAAAGGGAATTTCAACAGCTGTCATTTGTATATATGGAGAACCTGGTAAAATTCCCTCTTCATCACAACAGTTAAAGCTGCAGGAGCTATACTAGAGTGACCAGATTTCAAAGAGGGCAGGGCACCTGCAGCTTTAACTGTTGTGATGAGAGGAAATTTCACCAGGTTCTCCATATATATAAATGACACCTGCTGAAATTCCCTTTTCAATAGAACTGTTAAAGATACAGGAACCATGTCCTCCTTTTCATATGGTCACCCTACCCTACCCTCCGTTGTACACATGCCAGGGAGGGAGGGAGGCACTCCTTCGATTCAAACCTTTAAAGGAGCCCTGGGAAACAGCAGGATCTTCCAACTTGTCGCCCCTGTCCTCCAGTGTAACCAGCCCATATTAATTGCGCCGAAGAATCAGGAAGCACAACAGTCCCGGTAAACAATGCAATTTCCCTCTTTGACTCTTTTTCAATACTTTATAGTGCTTAAATGCCAAGTTAAGTACATTTAAATTCCATTAATATATGGAAGAATATCAAACATGTGCTTAACTCCGCCATTCAAATCAATGGAACTTGGACACATTTAACTAAGGGTTAATGTTTTACATAACTGCAATGCATTAAAGTTATATTGATAAATCTTCTCAGCAAGTGTTCAGCACTGCATGCATAAGAATCCCTAAAGGTATAGCATAGTATTGTTTTCCACCCTCAGTATATTTGCACAAGTGCACACAGAGGCATTAGAATGAACAATTACATGGAATAGGGGGCTTCTTTAAATGTGCGATTTTTATTTATTTATTACATTTATATACCGCCCCCATAGCTAGAGCTCTCTGGGTGGTTTACAGAAATTCTAAAATTGAGATAAAAACAAGTACACAAAATTTAAATTTAAAATTCTAAAATGCAGAACATACATACATACATAAAGCATTAAAAATAAACATGTGGGTGATTAAGATGTGCTGCCTTATGCCTGGGCAAAGTCTTCACCTGGCGCCGGAAAGAGAGCAGTGTTGGCGCCAGGCGAGCTTTATAGCACTCTCACGGATGTTCACGGGTCATTTTGATGCTCCTGTGAGTCTCCTGCTCATCTCTTGCTCCTTTTCCAGGTTTTTCCATAAAAAAATAATAATAATCTTGAAACCCCCGTTCTTCTGAAATATGTCAGGATTTGTTGGGATTTCCTGCCATGTGCAGTCGAAGTTGCGTTATAAATGTCCACTAGAGGTTGTTGTCCTATTGAACTGTATGGGCTGGGAGGTTTTTACATTACAGACCACATAGTCACTGCTCTCTTCCCATGTAATTCAACTCATTTTAAATGTGGAAGAGAAGCAGGAATCAGAGTGATGGTAAGGAAACATGATTACGCCCCCTGTCTGAAAGTCTTAAGGCGGTATTCCCATCCAGCCCTTCTTCACCAATGAATTTAACTAAAGGAAATTATGGGAACCACCTTGCATTCCTTTTAACAGCCTGCAAATATGCCTGTGCATACACTCTGAGAGTGAGAAAGCAGAATTCTTTTAGCATTAGTATTTGATTGATATCCTTCTTTTTTAAAAAAAACCAACTACATAATGCTCTACAACAAGAGTAGCCAACCTGGTGCTCTTCAGATACTTGCCTATCTGGGCTGAGATTGATGGGACTTGTAGTGTATGCCTACAGGATTCCTCAACACCCATATTTTATACCTTTTTTGATATTATTATATTTTACATTTGCAATTCCAAAAACTAATAAAAAGAAATTAAGACCAATAGATTAGCTAGGATATCTGAAAAAAATATAAACATGCTGCATACAGCACTGAATTTAAAATATTTTGTTTAAATGCAGTACTGAAACATTATTTAATCAGATAAAGATGAAAGTGAAAAATTTTGCCAGTAGAGTTTCTTATGAACATTCCTCAGTTATGCCTTTCAGCTTGGTATGAAGGATATCTTGTTAAAACAACCGTTGAAGGCAACTCATGTTGTATCAGCCCACACACCATACCCTATGGGGCTCAAATGTTTCAAAGTCTATGCTAATATAATCCTGCTGCACAATTCAACTGGAGGAAGGGGTGGGGGGTAGAGAATGGGTTGGGTTTCTTTCTTTTTCTTTTTTTTCCCAGTGACACACAAGGCTTCTATAAGTACCACATTATCTATATGTCTTCCAGAAACGAGGTAAGGCTACAGTAAGGATTAACCTGAATCAATTTAGGAAGGTTAGTGTTGTTAACAAGTACCATAAAATAGCCAGCAGTTTATTCTAATCTCCATTTATCAAATGACAAGAAGGGGTGTGCTTCTAAGTACAGCTTCCGACAATATATCTATAAGACAGCAGCGTTCTCTGGTTCCAGAAACCCATGCAACAATTCAGCAAGGTGTTTGCTGCTTTCTAATACAAGATTTACTATGCAATATTCTATGTGCTTCCAGACACATGATACAAAGTGGTTGTGGGTCTTTGCCTAACTAAATCTTGTGAAAGTGGTTTCCCCTGGTCATAACGACTAAGTATAACATGTTGCAGAATGTCTAAAGGCTCTGCTGCATTTCTCCATATAACGAAATGCGGAATTGTTTGCAGAGCTAGAAAAGTATCTGAAATCTCAACAGCAAAACTAATCTAATAGGGTTAGAGGGAGACTGTACTATTTCTGGCATTTTATACAGCAATTTCCGTAACCCTTTAAACCTTTACTGGAGACATACAGAACAATGATGGAACTGCCAGTATTTACAGAGCATAATCGCACAGCTTTCATCACACCTGACAGACCAATCCAGATTTATAAAGAACTGAGAGGTAAATATAGACACAGGAGTGAAAATACTTCTATTGGGCTGGCCAGATGGATGTCCAGGACAATAAAAAGTTTTGTGATTCTATTTTTAGTAGACTTCCCAGACCACCTAAAAGGGTTTACATTAAAAACAAAAATAAGGGAAATAACAACATTTCTGATTAACCAAGCTGCTGAAAATGGTGACACTGAGCTTCAAGAGTTTATTCTCATTACAATGTCCCCCATATCCAGCATGAACAATCAATATAAAAAAACCAGGTTCCCAAAGGGGAATTACCCTGTAGACCAAGTTTTGCGCATGCAAGGACAGATATGTAAACAGTGATGCATACTTATTTGTATCTGCAGGTCTGTGGGTACCCTTACCAAACAGATGGCTGGCATGATTCAGAGCACCAAACTCTTTTTGGAGCAATACAAGCACCATTTCTCCCTGCCGTCCCACTCTTGTGTAGGTGATACACACTGATTTACTACTCTCAAACATTTTCCCCCAATATTTTTTCAAGGCTAGATGTTTAATCTTGTCTGCTTCTTTGTCTAAAAACATAATATCAACAATAACAACAGCCTGGGAATGTTAACACAATGGCCGTGTTGGCACTTAACAATAAGCCAGGATTCCTGGCTTAACCTGCCTTTCTATGTACACGCAATTATGTAACGAACCAGGAAGGGATAGCTTACTGTGAAATATGAACCCAAGATAGTGGCTTGGAGTTTGTGGCTGGCATATGAAACAACAAACCAGGATACTGGGTTCAGATGGCACAATAGATTTATTTATTTATATGACCTGTAGCCGAGCTTTCTATCAAAAACAGCACTCAAAACAGCAAGGAAGTTAGATATATTGATTTGAATTTATCAGTAAATGTACTGGGCTTACATGAAGGGAAGAGCAAACAAACTGCAAGGGTAAATAAATAAGGTCACCTCGCTTATAGTTATATACGAACACAGCCAGTGTGTTAGTTCTTATTGTTACCTTTTCCTGTGAACAGCTCTGCCTAAGGTAGAACTGCTTGACATGGAAGCTTGCTTCCAGCAATTCATTTTTATAATTATGCTAAATAAAAATAAAAATAATTCAATACATTAAATAAAACTAAATTAAAATATAGACTAGTAGAGTCTGTGTAATATATTATTTATGATTATTTCTGTAAAATAACTTTTGATGTATGCAGAGCTTTACAGAGTAACAAAGGTAAACTGTTATTTTTTTATATTGTAGTCCAAAACAACTGGAGGGCATCAGGTTGGGGAAGGCAGCAGTAAGGATGAGGGATTCAGTCCCTTGTCAAGGACCCAATTATGTCCTCCTCCAGGATAATGTAAACTGGAAAGGGCTAGAGTAGGCCCAGTGTTCTTCAATTTTTTTATTAATGACTTGGATGAGGAGGTGCAGGGAATACTTATCATATTTGCAGACAACACAAAATTGGGTGGGATAGCAAATACCCTGGAAGACAGAAACAAATTTCAAAGTGATCTTGATAGGTTGGAGCGCTGGGCTGAAAACAACAGAGTGAAATTTAATAGGGATAAACGCCAAGTTCTACACCTAGGAAAAAGAAACCAAAATGCAGTTACAAGATGAGGGACTCTTGGCTCAGCAATACTACAAGCAAGAAGGATCTTGGAATTGTTGTAAATCACAAGCTGAATATGAGCCAACAGAGATGTGGCTGCAAAAAAAGGAAATGCTATTTTGGGATGCATTATAGAAGGCTAGCTTCCAAATCGCGCAAAGTACTGGTTCCCCTCTATTCAGCACTGGTTAGGCATCATCTTGTGTATTGTGTCCAGTTCTGGGCACCACACTTCAAGAAGGATGCAGACAAGCTGGAAGGGGTTCAGAGGAGGGCAACGAAGATGATTAGGGGTCTGGAAACAAAGCCCTATGCAGAGAGACTGAAAGAATTGGGCATGTTTAGCCTGGAGAAGAGAAGGCTGAGGGGAGCCATGATAGCATTCTTCAAATACTTGAAAGGTTGTTACAGAGAGGAGGGCCAGGATCTCTTCTCAATCATCCCAGAGTGCAGAACACACGGAATAATGGGCTCAAGTTACAGGCAGCCTGATTCCACCTGGACATCAGGAAAAACTTCCTGACTGTAAAAGCAGTATGACAATGGAACCAATTACCTAGGGAGGTTGTGGTCTCTCCCACACTACAGGCAGCTGGACAGCCATCTGTCAGGGATGCTTTAAGGTGGATTCCTGCATTGAGCATGGGTTAGACTTGATGATCTTATAGGCCCCTTCCAAATCTACTATTCTGTGATTCCCACCCCCTGCAGTTTTCTAACACTCAAGATCCTTGGAAGGCATTGAGCAGGCTCAGTCCTCATAGGGATGTTTTTTGGATGGTTGACCTTTCCAAGGTTTTGGTAAAGGTGTTTTGTAGTTCTGCTGAGGCCTCTCTTTTTCCCCTTTGGCTTCAGTTTTGCCAGCATGCAGTCACTATTAGAGGGAGTGATAAGGAGCCACCTTTTACTGCATTAAGCCAGTGGCTCAGCCAATCCAGTTCTGTCCTTGTAAGCAGTGGCAGGTTTCAAACACTGTCATTCAGGATTTTTATAAAACAACCAAGAGTCTTGTGGCACCTTAAAGACTAACAAATTTATTCTGGCATAAGCATTGGTGGACACTGTCCACTTCATCAGATGTATGAAATATTAACCTCAAATTGTCAGATCTGGCTTTGATAAATCCTTAACCTTAGTGCCAAAAGTCTAACCTGGGATCTCATGTCTGTAGAATATGCTCTCTTCATGGAAAACCTCTGTCATGGATGCTACTTGGTCTCAGTCATCTCCATGTAAGACATAAACTGTCATGACTTCATTATGCATGTAGACATGCACATGCTGCTGATGTACAATAAATATTTTTAGCAGAGATATTTATACATTTTTAACAATCTCTTGGTATGCTAATCCATATTCAAATTGCATGTTGCAGCTCTCCGATTACCCTTCTGGTTCATTATATTTACCTGTAAGTCACTGACAGACATTGTTTGCACTGCCATCTGGAATGCATACTGTGGTCTCCAGAACACAAGCCTCAAGCTAGTGGGAACTAACTACATCATGAAAGTGACAGGCACATTAAAAACACATTGAATGCTTTCCTACCCTACGCTGCCTGACATATACCTACAAAGCAGCTTTTACGTGGTTTTTGTAAGATGCTAAAGCACTGCCCTTCTTCCTATGGTTCAAGGTTAAGTATCACTGCAAATAACCGATAACAAAACAGGGCAAGAGAATAATAATGAGCAGAGGAGTAGGGGGATAGTTTCTATTATTCCGGGGGGGGGGGGGGAACTTGAGCAGTGGGAGGAACAGTAATTTCCTGTTTGTGATTATTAGAGTATTTGGCTAACAAAATAACAGTTTTCTGTTCTTAGTGTGATCTTACTGTCATTATGAAGTAGAAATATTTACATCAACTCTAAAATAATATTTTTTGTAATTTTAATACAGCTGTAAATGTTTGCTTTAAAAAAACACAACAATAAAAGTACAGCATCTGCATGCTTGAGATCATCAAGTCAAGTTTACTGGAATGTTATCAATCAAGACTACCTATGCACAACTGCAATCATAATTTTTACATTGATGCTGACCAAACTGAAAAGCCAAAGGCCTGGCAGAAAAGACTGAAACTTATCTGCAGTGTATCAAAACCAATCAATGTTTACGTATTTGAGAAACACATGAAATATATTAATTAATACCATTCAGGAAACATGTGGATAAGTTGCAATATATGTCAATGCAGATGGAGCTCTCTCCCCATTCTCACTTTCACTGTTTTCAGGCAATTAACAAGAAATCTATTGGGACAATACATGTTGAAAATTCCAGTACTGGTGATCTTCATTTTTTTATGTATTAATTAGTAATTATTGACATTTGTGGTGCTCCCAAGAGACTCGTCTCCCACTGACTGATCCCATGTTTTCTCTCCAACTCATCATCATTTATTATTTGTAAAACCACATAAAATGTAGTCATCTCTGAATATTCTTCTGGTTTTGTTAACATCATGTCTAAATGCATTCCAAGGCCATGCTGTTTTTGGCCAGAAGACATCAGAACACATATCTATGTTCTGTCTCTCACAGTGGCCTGGTTCAGACAACATGCTAAATCATGCTGCTTAACCACAAAACGGTTAAGGGAATGCATTATGTCTTCAATGTGCCTGACATGGGTGCAATCTAAGCCTGACAAGGTCTAAACCTACAACAGTCACCTCAACACCATTCTCAGGGCCATATCTCAGAAGATGATGGAAGTGCTTGATTCTAAGACTCCCTCCAAAGCTGTTGTCTGAGTCACCAAGATTTCAGTGAGCATGTATGACATGTGTATATCACTGCAGTGCTAGAATAATGTCATGGCTCATATGAAGACAATGAGGTGAAGTTGTTTTGACTTTTCTTTAACAAGTATATGTCTTGTTTCTTATATAATGCTTTCTTGTGAACCGCTTTCAACATATGGTATGGGATAGCATAATTTTATTCCTGTTGTTTTAAATTCTAGGTATTAATTGCTAAAAAAAAACTATGTACACATTCAGGACTCTGGGATGTGTAGAGTTCACCATTCATTTCAATGGAGGGGGATCATCTGCCTGCTCTTACTGTCAATGATGTTACGCTTACTCCGGTCAAGGAAGCTCGTAGTCTTGGCTTTATATTTGATTCCTCGCTCTCCTTTATTCCTCATATTGAGGCAGTAGCTAAATCCTGTCGTTTTTTCCTGTATAATATTGCCAGGATTCGATCATTTCTGTCTGTCTCTTCTGCCAAGATGCTTGTTCATGCACTGGTTATTTCTCGGTTGGACTACTGCAACCTTCTTCTCACTGGCCTTCCTTCTTCTCACATCAGTCCGTTGGTCTCGGTCCACCAATCTGTCGCTAAGATCATCTTCTTGGCTCGCCGCTCTGATCATGTTACTCCACTTCTGAAATCTCTTCATTGGCTTCCAATTCACTTCAGAATCCAATATAAACTTCTTCTGTTGACCTTCAAAGCTTTTCACGGTCTAGCTCCTTCCTATCTCTCCTCTCTCATCTCACACTATTGCCCCGCTCATGCTCTTCGTTCCTCTGATGCCATGTTTCTCACCTGCCCAAGGGTTTCTACTTCCCTTGCTCGGCTTTGTCCATTTTCTTCTGCTGCCCCTTACGCCTGGAACGCTCTTCCAGAACATCTGAGATCCACAAGTTCAATCGCAGCTTTTAAAGCTCAGCTAAAAACTTTTCTTTTTCCTAAAGCTTTTAAAACCTGATGTTGTTTGAATTCTATACTGTTAGTTTTACCCTACCCTGTGCCTGTTTGCATTCTCTTCCCCTCCTTGTTGCTTTACTATGATTTTATTAGAGTGTAAGCCTATGTGGCAGGGTCTTGCTATTTACTGTTTTACTCTGTACAGCACCATGTACATTGATGGTGCTATATAAATAAATAAATAATAATAATAATAATAATAATAATAATAATAATTTGCATGGATAGAACTTATAAAATGAACAGGATAATTTTTGCTAGTAGAATGCTGCGTGAACATTTGAGCAAATGTTTCTATAGATTATGTTACAGAATTATTATATGAATGCAATAAAACTAATAAAACTATTAAAATAAATTTCTTTTAAAAACTTGTATTACTCCATTATTTTTGCTAAACAGCCAATTATAATAATTAAGATACTTTTTAGAACAGAAGAACTCTCTGTGATGTGGAGGAAAAGGGTGAAAAACCATTAAACTATGGCTTTTATTATAAATTTAAATAATGTTTATAATTTGCCCGGTCAGGATAACTTTATAAGTTAGCATATGCATGGTGTGACTGGCTTCATTGTCATTTTAGATGCTCTATAGGGAACGCATAGTTCTTCAAACTAACTCTATACTCTTCCACACCCCAAGCACAATCCCATTGGCATTGCTGCTGTTCAACATCCATCCATTTAAACAAGGCTTGCACAGGCATCATATGCATGCTGCTGAAATGAAGAGCCAAGCAGTAGACTCCACTCTTCTGTCTTTCTGCCTGTGAATATGAAAACTGCTCAGCTGCCATTCTTTTGTGGATATTTATCTGGTGCCATTCCTTTTCTTGCAGATTTCAACACCAGTTTGTTACAGATGCAGAAGCTTAGTCTGTATACATGACTGAGTGCCCAGAGTGATATGAATCAAAACCTCTTCTATTAGTTTTCACCAGGTCCAAAATACAACATAATTATCAGCAGTAATCAATGAGCACTGCAACATCGTTTAAAAACATGCTGCTACCCTGAAAGCAAGGATCTTCCCACAGGAAGTATAAAATGTTACTGGCATAGTATGAGCCTGAAATTATATTTCTTGTGCTAGCATCACCAACATAAAATGGGTAAGCATTTGGATCTAAAACTGAGGTGATCCTCAGTAAAAAAAAAAAAAAGGAAAGGAAAGGAAAGGGAATTCCAAACCACACTGAGCTGCAATAACATGGGCATTATCCAATGCTGCAATGGACCAGCATATGCTATTGGCATTCCACTAGAGGTTACTTATGCTAGTGCAATATCAGTGCATAAGTGAAGTGACAGGGATCAATACTGCCCTAGATCTTCCCCTCCATAATGCAGCATACTGTGTGGCATTTGGAGAAAACTATTGTGATTAATCATTGGATTGTATCCAAAGCTTGAGTGCAAGGACACTCATGAAAGGGTAAGTTTCCACTCCTTCACATAGCTGCTGCCCCTGCAAAGCATTTCTAGAATACCTTTATTAAATATAAAAAGCTGGTTTGAAGTGGGTTTCAGATCTTTGGTTAAGGCAAATCTAGATTAACCTTGGCTAGTGTAGGAGCCCCAAGTACCACTTAAGAGAAATTAAGATAGGATAAAGGAATTTGCTCCAGGAAAGGGAAAATATGCAGGAAAGAAGCACATGTTCCTCAGGCTGGCTTTTGATTTGTTAAACATGGCTATCAGAGGGCTAACATCACACCTGCAATGGCCACAGAGTCAGATACAGATCTGTTTTCAAACCAAGAGAAAGAAAAGCTGAGAGCCAAGCATCTTGGGACTCAATATTCTTATAGTTGATTTATACATTCAGGACTATACAATCTCAGAACACAGGGGGACTCACTTGTCTGAAAGTGCCTATACTTCACTATCTCTCCGAACAAGAAAAAAATGTATGTCAGGGATAATGTCTTATCCCTAAGACTTCTCACATATAGAGAATTAAATGTTGGGACATACACGTAACAGGTAAGCAAATATCAAACTAACAAAACCCATTCTGCTCCAAAACCTAACAAAACTATTAAAATAGGCGTCAGCACATTAAACAAAAACTACCACACAGCAGGCATGGGGATGGAATTCAGCATAGACTAAATGCCTCAAGAAATAGAACTGTCTTAACAAGCTATCTAATTATCATAAAAGACGGGCCAATTGAGCCTCTCTGGGGAAGGGAAAGTACAGTGTGGGTGCTGCAGCCAAAAAATGAACACATCCATGTCTTCACAAGCTACTCCTCCAAAGGTGACAGAATAGGGCCCGAGATGCTAAATGTTGTCGGTGGGCGGATTCATATGAGAGTATATGATACCGTATTTCTTCGATTCTAAGACACACTTTTCCCCCCATATAAACATCTCTAAAAACAAGGTGCGTCTTAGAATCATGTGTGCGTTTATTATTTCTTAGAATCAAAGCTTTTTTTCTGTTGGTGGTACTGAAACTAGCGTGCATCTTACAATGATGCATTGTAAGGATCGATCTTAAGATCGAAGAAATATGGTAATTCTGCCCAGCCTCTAGTCATTACTTGAAGGTGCAATCCTATGCATGTTTAGATAGAAAAAAAGGCCTACAACTCCCAGCATTCCCTAGCCAGGTGAAAAGGTATAAGAACAGAAAGGAACACCTAATTTGAAAACAAGTCAACTATTATAAGACCTTTAACAATGAATTCATGTAAAAGAAAGTTATAAAGGAACACCTAAGAAAAATTCTATATTTGAGTACCGTTAGAAGAAATGTTTAAATTAACAGAGCTCTCTACTATTTTTTTATTTTATTTTTTTGAGGAGATCTGATCTGACTTAGATATAGGGATATATGTATGTAGCAATATTTTGGTTACTGAAGACATATTAAACCAGCCACAGATAAATGGTATACTGAGTAGAATAAATTATATTACTCTACAAAAATTAGTGAAATAGAGAAAAATGGACCTGTGTTTCTTTTTTCCTCTCTCTCCAAGGAAGACATCGGCATAATGAAAACTAGAATTAATTCCTTATGCAATAATGAAAAAAAATGTACCATTTAGAATTTAAACTGAACTCAAGGACATAAAATTTTAAAACAAGGAGTTTAGTCTATAGTAACTGTTTCTTTACTTCCCCTTCCTAATGAAAGGAACAGCCCCCTTAGCCCTTCCTTAAAGTGCAGTGAAGAGGTAGGCGGTTTTTATCAGAGCAAAATATTTCAAAACCTACTGACAATACAGTAATTTTTAAAAGTATTTTCACAGCTGGAAGCCATGTCACAGGCATCTTTCTGTATCATGGTGTCTTCATAATATACTCAAGGGCAGAAGCGTGAAGAGTCTCCCAGAATAAAAATTTAAAACACACATAAACCAGATTACTCACACAGCATTGTTTCTGTCTACAAACTGTATATTTCCAGCTAACTAGCTGTCGTTTGTAAAATTTTGCAATGTTTGCACCAAAATAAATGCCTCTTCAATTCTCACAGGTTACATCCTATTTGAAGCTGCATAAGAAATAGAAAGCAACATTCCTATTGATGCTTATGACATGATATCCAGCTGTGAACGTACTTCATTCAACAACATACTGCCTGTAGGGTTTGATCTCTTTCACTCCCTGTTTGGCAAAGCAGCCTCTTTTCATTGCAAAGAGGAGTGAAAAGGAAAAAGGAACACAGTGTGGGATTGTTCCCTTTTATTAGAAAGAGCCAATTTATCTTTGGAAGGGGAAAGAATGTTAAAGAGAAAAATTAGAATCTTACATACAGATTTATAAAAGTAAAAGGAGAAAGGTTTGCTCTGAATTTAAAAACTTAGGTAAATCCTCTGTCTTCAGGTAACTGCAGGACCTCCTGCTCTTTACTTCACATTAAAGAAAGTTAGGACAAGGGGAATCTGGGTTCTAGTAACTAGTACAATTCCTTCCCTGAGATCTCCTAAATTGTGAGATCAGCCCAGAAAAGTGGCCTCTTGACTTTTACTATAAACTAGCAATGCTTTTTCCTCCCTCTGCACTTAGAAACAACAATAGATGCATTATTAGATAAATGAGGAAATGGTAAAATTGGGGACAGGGATAGTGATATAATAGTGTATAATTCCCACACTGTAGCAGGTCCTATCAGTGCTAAATGAAATGGTGGCATTGAAACCTGAAAACACTGTATAATTCAGTTAGAGGGGTGGAGGCACATGGGGTCACTCAGCAAAAAAAAAAATAGTATAGTCCAAATACGGTCTTGGACAAATCACTATCTCCCAGTCTGCCTCACCATGTTGTTCTGAGGTAAAACAAACAAAAAACAACAACAACACTCTGGCCTAATTGAAACTAAGATACAAATATTAACAAATGTAAATAAAGGTTCCTACTACTAGAGTTTAACTAAAATGACAAGGTAGATTTCTGGTCTACAATGTGGTGCTCATGGACACCTCTTTTGGCACCCATAGGCTTCCTACCAATCCCCATTTTATCATTATGTTTTTAAGATTATATATATAAAAAACTAGGATCTTTCTATGTTGCAAAGCAAAGTGCTGCCCTCTAACATCAACTTTTTTAGGTTCAACAAAGCAGTTTGTGTTTTGGAGTTCAAGACCCACCTTTGCCTTGTACTTAAATCCTTGGGCAAGATACTTTTCTTTTAGTCCCACCACTTTGTCACCTGGGAAATCAGTGTTTTCCAGCTGGTCATGCACACTGTGACAGCCATTTTATTAATTAGCAAGCTGCCCTCCTATTCCATGGCAGCCATTTTATGATAGTGCCCACAACACTCTCTCAAAATTTCAAATTTGCTCATTGACCCAGAAAAGTAGGGGACCTCTGAGGTAGAACCCCACTCCCTTCCAGCTCTCTCCCTCCCTCCCTCCCAGACAATTTGTCAGAATGCTGGGGGCCTCTCAGTTCTAGACTTGAAGAGTCCACCCAGTATTCTCCCAGAAGCTTTAAAGACCAATGATGGATGAGACTGCTTCTGATTGTCTGTCTCCTCTCCACACTTGCAGTAGTTTTCGGGGGAGAGGGTTTTTAGGCCAAATTACAGATTATGTAGTACAATAGCCAGAATCAGAGTAATACCTGCATTAGTCTGTTTTACATATTTATATATGTTAAATTGTTCTGTGAGCTGCTTTAAGAAGTCCTAAAAGACAGCATAAAGAACTCACCACAGACATGGTACAGAAGGGCTCCACTTTTTATGGTAAGCTAAAGCAAACAAAACAAAAGCACACATCACTTGTGCTTCTACATTCCCTGCTTCTCTGTAGCATATGAAGTGGCTATGAGTAGTAACATCAAAAATAATTAGTTTTTTCAGTATATTTAACCCTATTCAAACATGCTGTACTTTGAAAGGCATGCATATATTGCAAGCATACCAAGAGTTTCCCCCTTGCATTTTTTATAAACGTAAATTGAGAATAGTATGCAAAACATAATTCTTCTCCCTTCTCAGTTAATAGCCCAGTTTGGAATTTGGCTCTCCTTTCTTTACTCTTATGACACCACCGCTAGTTTCACAGCAGTGGTACAAAGAGCCCTTCTTGATGGCTACTTTTTTCCTCCCCCAAAAAATTTCCCCAGTGTTGACTGCCATTTGTCCCCCAGATGTTTCATGGGGATGATACTAAGATATGATGTAGTGTCTTTTCCACTTCTGGTTGGTAAAGAACTGCCAGCTGGTAGGCATCAGGACCAGCTCTTGTTGCTACCACTATTAGCAAGTCCCTCTTTCAAATCACCAAAAAGACCCCCAATTTGCCATCCATGAATAGAGCAGGAGCAGCGAAATGAGAAAGACATTTTGTCTCTCCTCTGGTCAAGTGCGACAAAGTGACATGCCACTTATGCTTATAAAACACGAAGTGAGAGACCAAAAGTAAAGTTAAAGCCAGGACACAGGTAAACAGAAAAAATTGTATCCGTACTTTAATCTCCATTCAGAGGATATACGTTGTTGATGACTACAGAAGCACCAGTGAGATGATTTTAAATTTCAACATCAATTTCAGCTTATGCAAATCAGTTAGAATAATTTCATATTCACAAATTTCAATCCTTAATTTGTAGTTTTGACATATAAATCTATCTATTACCATGATAAAGCCAGCTAAGAATGACCACCTTGGACGAAGAGCACAACAACTGTACATCTGATAAATATAAATAGCCTTGACTAGGTGAGTAAGGTGCTATGTTAAACATTAAATTTAGATTAAAAAAACCTTTCTTCTTATAAGATTTCTTGCTTATTGCTAGTTATCAACTGCTAGTATTCATAAATTTGTAGAGACATCATAATAGTTAGAACTGATTATTTAAGGGTGCATTGCTATGGTCACTAGACACATTCTAGACAGCCATAGGATCTTTGGTTTCTGGGAACCAAGCTCAGAGCCAGCATTTTAACCTAGGTTCCCAGAAACCACTCTATCCACCACCACTTGTAGCTGGCACAGTTCTCACCGTGCTGTCTGCCTCTCCCATTTGGAAACAGAAAATGAAGAAGCTAAAAAGAGAGGGGCAGCCGAGGGGGCAGGAAGGGGAGGAGACTATTGGGTCTTTCCCTCACCTTCCTTGAATCTATGCCAGGATGGGCAAAATTGCATATCTAGGTGAAAATGCAGGGTGGCCAGCACACAGAGAAAAGGAGGCTGTTGTCTATCTCCATAGGATTGCACCCTGTTTATCTTCTTGTTGTAATTTAAAATCATTCTTTGATCTATGTATGATCAGGTTTCATTCATAAAGGCCTTATTTTCCATAATCATTTAATTTGTAGTCATTCTATACCTTATTCTTTCTGTAACTGGCATATAATGAAATCTTAGTAAAGTGTTGGAAACTTCAAATTATCCTGATTTAGAACTAGAATAAACCTATTTCTGAGCATAAACTGCTGGATCAGGCCTACTTTTTAAATGGAAAATGGAAAAAAAATACCCAACTACTGTGAAACAGTAAAATATATATCTGACTTTAAGGGTATTAAAACTCAAACTATATTACATTTTCTTGTTCAGGCCAATATCTGACTATAATGCTTTCCTCCGATAAACTTTTAACGTTCTCTAGTCACTAACAAATTCAAATACTGCTAGACAAGGGACAAAGGCAAATGACTGAAAAAGCAAAAGGACTCAACTTCAATTTAACTGTCCTGTAAGGTACATACTAATTAGCTTCAAAGCTATGAAATCCTAGCTAGCATGTTAAGTCTGCTACATGACAGTATAATTTGCCTTCTTAAAGGATTATGCAAATTACAACTCATCATTCCATTACACGACTGAAAAAAGTGACAGCTAATTTATACATAACACACCTTTCAAATCCCTAAGATGTGAAGCACCTGTGCAATATACTTTGCCTAGGTTTTTCTGAGTTTAAGTACTTGTTTACTGCAATATACAGAAGCATACCTAAGAGATTTAATAAAGTCCTAGAGGTTTATTTATTTCCCTTTTAACTTCAAGAGCACAATTCCCAAGTATGAAAACAACATATATCTGTCCCCAATTTCAAAGGTATTTCATTCAAGCAGAAGTATAAGTTTTCAATGCACGTTTAACTTCTGAATAGCGGGACAGCACTAATGCACGAGCCAGAAGAAAGACTCACACAGATTTCAACATACTTCTGGTAGGTAGATTCACAGTAGATTCCGTCATATCTGTAGATTTTCCTACATTCTGATTGGTTGGGCAGAGGATGCTGGACAGTTATTCTGTAGAGGTATCAAAAACAGATATACATGACTAGAGATTCTCTACAGTCAACTGTAATGCAGGACAATTAGTATTTTGAAAGGCACTACTGTTATATGTTACATCTATCTCATCTTGTTACACTGACTAAAGATATATATATATATATCTTTAGATATATATCAGATTCCATTTCTGGAATGCAGCTTAATTCTCAATCAGAATAATTTTTCTTGTTAAAATGGCAAAAATTGGGACACACAAATTATTCTAATTATTTAAACTAACAACAGTGTACATATTTAAAAGAAGTATGATATAACACTTAACTAACTTAACACAATCATCTGTCTTTACACTTGGGGGCATAATTCCAAACTGAATCCATCAATATTCACACAAACAAACGTGTCAATTTCAGTTTCTCTCAATTTCTCATTTTTACAATCTTAACTGTTTTGCTCCATTTCCGCATCAGTTTGAGATTTTAAATATCATCATCATCATCATCATCATCATCATCCTGTAAGCCTGCATGAAAATTTGGGCAGATTTGCGGGCAGATTTCTCCTAAAATACACATTTTGGCAACACATTTTGCCGAATATATGCATTTTTTGCAAGCAATTTCCCCTAATATAATGCATTTCGGTATCTTACTGCATTTATGTATGTTGTGCATTTTTTCATTGAAGAACTGCATTGCAAAATTTGGAGAATTGCAAATATCAACGTATAACTGTGTTTCAAAGTTCATGTATTGGTTCTGAAACTGCAGATTAGGTAAATTAGTATAAAAATGCAAACCAAACCTAACCAATATCTCCCCCACCCCTAGTTCAGGCTGATTCATAACTTTAAATTACAGCTACCTAACAGGTTATTAATGTTTCCTGTGATGATCAAAACAAAACTAAGGCCAGTGACCTCATCATTATAGGACTGGGGCCTGCCACATAATTTTAGAGTCTACAATTAACCATTCAGTTCAATGTTCCTTTTAGTTTAAATTAAGAAATTGCTCAAAAAACACACACAATTAATTATTGATTTTAACCCTTTTGGCTATATTCATGGTTGCACAGCATCATTCATTATAAATAATTAGCCTGCAATTTAAGTAATTCATTTTCATTTTTAGCTAGTTACTTTTAATAATTTCTCTACTTCTTAGTGGTAGCCCCCTGATTAAGAAACTATCTCTCAATGAAGTCCGCCTGGAGCCAGTATTATCTTTTCAGGGCCAGGTTAAGACGTTGCTCTATTCTCAGGCATTTGGCAACATTTGATAAGATTTTTTAATCAGTTCCAGGGATTTCTTATTTGTTGATTGTTAAAATTGTTTGGATATATGTACATGTACGTTGTCTATTTATATATTTGCATGAAAATAGTTTTATACTATATACAATATTGTATTTTTAAGTTTTTTCATCTTTGTAAACTGCCCAGACAGCTTTGGCTATTGAGGGGTAAAGAAACATAATAAATGAATGAATGAAATGAACAGAACAGAACCATCAGAAGCAAATTCTGCTTTCATATTACCAAAGTATTTATTCATATGAAAGTTATCTGTTTGATTAGCTTTACAATATATTTTATTTATTTTATTTATTTATTACATTTTTATACCGCCCAATAGCCGAAGCTCTCTGGGCGGTTCACAAAATATACTTAAGTATATCAACATAATTGTTTCTTGATACTTATGTATTTAATTATTTGTATACAAAAATTAAAAGTTGTGCTTCCTAACAATTGTTACATAATTGATATATTACAGGTGATGGGAAAATTTGGGAAACTTGGTGTATTCTGATTGGGATCCCTATGAATTTTTCTAAAGTTATATAAACGCTCTTATTATTTCCTCTTTTTCACCCATTTTTCCTTATAAGACAGCAGTGGTTTCAATAAAATATCATCTACAACCTGTTGCCCTTCAAATGTTTTGGACTCCAACTCTAATCCACCCTAGCCAGGATGGACATTTGTCAAGAATACTGGAGGTTGTAGTCTGGAGGACACCAGGTTGGGGAAGTAAAGTGATTCATCTAAAGTGATTCATCACATCCACATAAATCTCATCTAGACCCACTTTTTATGTCAATTATAACGCACAGCATAAAATTAACACAGAAACTGGCCCATTCTGATTAAAAAAAGAAGTGCTTGTTCTCAAAGTACTATGGATCACACATGGAGTATGTCAATACAATATTCACTAATTGCTTTGATATTTCATATATATACATAAATTATTCCTAACTCTTATATAGTAAATTTATGAAACAATCATTTCTATCTATTATGTAAGTGGGTACCAGAAACTAAAGATTAGCTACTAGATGGATTTCAATCACTCCTGTAACCAGGCAAATCTCTTAGTGAAGCCATTCAAAAAGTAGATAATCTGCACGGGTGTTTCTGGTTAGGAATAATAATCTTTTTCATAAAGCCAGTTGAATGTTCTGTCTGTGGAACTGACGTTCAGACAGCCTATCCCAAATTAATTTTGATAACTCGTTCTTCAGCACATTATGTCAGCAGGGAGGGTTGATCTCATAAGTTCCATATAAAAATTGATTTTGCCCAAGATCAAACTGTATATTGGCTATTTACTCTGGGTACTGTATATTCCTGTTCCATTTTATGCTTTTAAATTGATTTCTTGTATATATATATTCTCAGAATTGAAAATTAAAGAACTGAATAGTATTTGAGCCTAATCAATTTGTACTGGTTAACTGAAATCACTTTCAGCTTGGTTTTTGAAAGGTTTGTAAAACAAATGTTCTCATTCTGACTTAAGCTATTTGGCCACAACAAGCCCTCATTGTTCCTTCTCTTAAGACAGTAAAAGGTTAATATTTTTATATAACATATGCACTACACTAAAGAACACAGCTACAGTGATAAGATATTTTCTGAACGCTAGCAATAAAACTCCACACTGTGAAAATCAAACAAAACCCATTTAATATTTATATCTTCTTTTCTTTGCTACAAGTACTGTATAAAAAAGAAACTGTCCATTCCATGGCCTGTTTTTCTTTTCTTTTTTTAAATACATGCTTTCACAAAAAAAGTTCCCAAACATCCTTTCAAATACAGCTGTATTTGCACATCAGACAGTTTGTCCTCCCACCTTGACATGTCACTTCAACTCTAGATGGACCCATCATATAACTTGAGTTGGAACTTTATGTGCATTTACATACATGTGAAACATGTAAAGCTATGACTAATTTTAACTCACAGGGCAGAATTTAAATAATTAGTTACAGGAAGTCAAACTAAAGGAAAAAAGAAGGGAAGAGATGGTTAGAGGCAGAGTAGTAAATTGTTCCATTTTTGCAGGTAATCTAAATGCAAACTAGAAGCAACTTATCATGAGAATGGATTTTCCACCATCTGGTCAAATAACAGGGGATTTGTCTAGTGGCAAGCAAAGAATGGAATGATGTGAGAAAGATTAGCGGGCAAGTCCTACAGTTGGCTAAAATGTATTTTGTGCAAACAAGAACAGATGACGCCTTAACAATTACACCTGTCAAAAACTCCAGAAAGCAATCCATCTCTGAACAGCCCAGTTGAAAACAGGCTAGTTCATAACAAAATGAATTTTTTTAAACAATTGCCAGCCATAACAGTTTGATGCATGACAAGCTTAGGAAGTCATGTTCCACGTTCAACTGAAACCTTAACTAACTGGACCCTGGCTTTTTGTGATAAGTAAGATATTAAACTGGAAAAAAAAATCCTTTCTAAAGTAATGCAAATAACCAGCAGCCTTTCAAAGGCAAAGGAATTCAGACTTAAACCATACTTTTTACCTATGCTACCACCATGCAGAGGTATTTTAAACATTCTCAGAATTATGGCTATGGTTTGGGGGCACGTTTCCATGTCTATGTATGAATTTAGCACTAGTCTTTATCAGGCTTTTAGGTCTCAACAGTAATCAGTGAACTCTCTGGAATTTTATATGTCAAACAAAATACAGTATACAGTTCTGGGGGCTTGAAATTTCGCCTGGCCTTGAAGAGCAAATCCTACTGAATAAATTTCTACAGAGAAGATGTTACCTTCCAGCAGAATATATGGAATGAGATGCATAAATTATATTTTGCTTAATGTAACCTGGTTCTTATTATTCTGCTGACCATTTGTATTGCTTTTTAATGGGCAATATCAGCATTTGTAGTTCGGTTCAAAATGTTACACATAGTCTGAAGACTGCTGTTTTTTGAGTATCCTTAACTAGTTTGCAGACTTTTGTCTTTCTTTGGTGAAATAGTCTTCAGACTGTAATATCAAGCCTCCCTAAGTAAAGGCAATGTCCATTTAAGCCTTCTCATTTTAACCTAAATTAACAACTGGAAAAATACTTTCATCCTTTCCAGCGGCAGCACACTGTCTCTAGCATTATGTTCTTAAGGGTGTGGAAACATCAGAAGTTGCTCCACCCAAGTCCATTCCAGTGCAGAAGCTGGATGTTTTCTGGCATAATCGTATGTCTGAAGGAAACTGAAAAAAATACTCCTTGGCTGGGACTACCTTCAAATACCTATCCTATGCTCAGCTGTGAAAAAGACAACAGAAGAGCCAATCACATACTGCCATGCAAAGGGATACCCCAATACCTTGTGATGTTAGAAGACAGTCTTGCTCTTTGCTTGAGAGCAGCATTAGTTGTCATTGAAGCTGTGTATGTTCTGAGAGCAGACCCCTAGGCCATGTCTACACCAGCCATTTATTCCAGGATATCAAAGTCATCCCTACCGGGCCACATGACTCACAGCTGATCCCGCTGTGATCTCGGCTCCACCACTCAGTTTTTCAGGAATATCATTGACTGGTTTTGTAGCGGGGGGTTTCTGGCTCTCTCGCTACAATCCCGAAGTCCATGGCTGGTGTGACCCCCTTTCACGAAGCTCTTGCTGTTTGGAGTGAGCTCCTGGCTCAGCAAACCGCCAACCCACTGTAAGGGGCATGTCCAGCAGTTTCAGAGGTGTGCAGGAGGGGACCCGTCAGCCATTTTTGGCACATTTTTTAATTGGTTATGGGCATGTTGTGGCGCTGTTTATTTTAACACAAATATATCTCTGTGCAGCATTGCATAATCGCAGGACCTCCTATCCACCCCATGCATAGCTGTGATTTTGCGTTCATGTGCATCCCTCCCGATACGTAAAAAAAATCCCACTAGTCGTATCATCTGCATATTCCTTCCCATTCCTCCCAATCCACATGCAGAAATGCCGTCGGGGGACACACATGCTCCCACAATGGCTCTCCTTTACTCGCGGGAAACTTCCCTCATGTGTGCCTCGTGAGTGGCCATCGCAGAAACGGGAAAACTCTCAACCACCCCTCCTCCCTTGCGAAAGGGCAGTAGGTGTAGATTAGGCCCTAGTCAGTGCAAGGAGCAGGGATTTGAAGGGAGTGAGGAGAATGATTGCCCATAGCCTCTAGTACAGTGGTTCTCAACCTTCCTAATGCCGCGACCCTTTAATACAGTTCCTCATGTTGTGGTGACCCCCAACCATAAAATTATTTTCATTCTTCTCTACACGATCCATTGTCATGGGATGGTTTGCTAATGAAAATAATACATAACAATAGCTTTAATAATACAAAAGATGATACATGACATAGTTCAGTCAATACAGTTTCCTAAGACCATCGGAAATATGTGTTTTCCTATGGTCTTACGCGACCCCTGTGAAAGGGTCATTCAACCCCCAAAGGGGTCCTGACCCACAGGTTGAGAACCGCTGCTCTAGTACCTTTAACTAAAAATTGTGAGAGAGATTTTTCAGTAGCAACTGGCAGATGCTCTCCTTTTGCCTTACAGACAATGCCCTTGTAGCTGTTGTGGTTCAAGCAGAGGGATAAGGGCTGAATATATGTTGATGTATTTTCATTACACATTATTACACTTGATAGAGTCGCCCACTTTCATAGTTACTTTTATTCACATGCAGATGTTAATATTAATGTATAGAAAGAAGTGAACAAGTGGGGCTGCTATAAAAAAAATGGTGGATACCGGGGCAGAGGGATTTGCTCCCTCTATCTTATGCCACCCATGCTCTCACTTTTTAAAACTCTCCTTCTCTTCCTCCCCCATCTGCTATTGCTCTCCTTGTCCTGTTTTTCATTTAGCCTTCTGGTAGCCGGAGTGGGAGGAAGGAAGAAGGAGGGGGAAAAGCTGGCAAATATACAAAGGTGAGAAATCCTTACTATTCAGGAAGTTACAGGTAGGAGTCGAATAATCAGTTTAAATACAGACACATGTGCGCATACCCACACAATTTTGATGGGATGGCAGAAGCCTCTCCTGCCCTTCTTGACACTCCAAAAGTCTGTCTTCCTTTGGAAATAAGATATATACAAGTGGAAACCGATAACAATTCTTAGGGGGAAAAGAGTTAATTCCAAGGTTTGAAAAAGGGTGGGAGTTAGGCCAGGTTTATGAAGTAGGGTGAAATAAAAATTTGGTCCTGAATTAAGATGAAAGGAAATTGAATTAATTAGGATTGGGATGAGGGAGAGAGTTGGGGTTAGGGAAATAATGGCTTAGGTAGAGAAGTAGAAAAGGCTCATCTCCTTCTTATTGCTTACTATTTTAGAGAAAGTGACTTCTGGAAGGCTTCCAGAAGAAGAAACTTTCTGGAATGCATTTCCTAAAAGGCTGAGGCTATTAAAGGGAAGGAAGGGAGGTAGGTGTAACCAATCCCCCATGCAACTGACAGAATTAGGAGCAAAGATAGGTTGCATTCACTTACTTCTTCACCTTGGAACAATAATTTGAGATGTTGGGGAAAAACCCGAAGTGAGCGGAATGGGGGTGGAGTTGCATTAGAAAAAAACATCTAGTGGTATTTTATGGTGTTTC
Organism: Elgaria multicarinata webbii; assembly: GCF_023053635.1. Classification (NCBI taxonomy): domain Eukaryota; kingdom Metazoa; phylum Chordata; class Lepidosauria; order Squamata; family Anguidae; genus Elgaria; species Elgaria multicarinata. The sequence continues at coordinate 141,673,058 of NC_086172.1, read as the reverse complement.
GTATTTGTGTTGTAGCCCACCTCGATCTAGAGGGCGAGGTGGGTAATAAATTATTGTTGTTGTTGTTGTTGTTATTACTCCTATGCCTGCAAAGTTTTTTTCATGTGTACTGGAGACCTCTGGGACAGATGTGCTGCCCTGCTGGCAGAGCTTATCTCCTTTGGAAGTGATTAGTATTGCTTTCTCAGACTTCAAAATCCTGACATATTAACCTTATTTTTTACTGTTATTAAAACAATTTCAATCTATATAGATATTTTTTGCAGTAGAGTAATTAGTCCATAATTGGAGGATTATGAAACAAGGCAAAAAACTTTAGGGAAAATATGAAATCATGTAAAACTGTCGGAGAGGGTTCAGGATTAATTTTTACGGCCTGGAATCAAGACACGTATAAGGCCATTGCAACTTTTAGGGGAGGAACCAAGGATAATCTCAAAAAAAAAATGTTTGAAAAAAGATTTAATGAAGATAGCTATCTTCAATAAATCTTTTTTCAAACAATAATATTTTTTGAGATTATCCTTGGTTCCACCCCTGCCTTTGGCTTGTTTTCTCACTCCCTCACGGGGTTTCCCTTCTCCTCCTGCATCTATTGCAACTTTTAACCTTATGAGCGTAAATATTATATGTATCACAATGTACTGAACATTGCCCTAATAAGAGGGCCATAATTTGTCCATACGGATGTTTTTCTTTTATCACCAGTTGGAAATCTGATAGCCATCACTGTTATGCTTGGCTTTTCTAGCAATGGACAGGCACCAAGCTCCACAGCTAAAAATCTTTTATCATCCACTTGGCATTTGTTCCATTGATCTTGTGGCATTGTTGCAATGCCTGCAGACCATGGCAGGGATAGACTGAGTTTTGCATGAGTGACTCTTTTCTTCTCCTTCTGAAAGGAAACAGAGGGTAGTTTTGAGATATTTGTTGGTATACCCTACTTGTTTTCTTTTCTAGAAAAGCTACAAGTTTGAAGTTAAGCATTTTTTCTGTTCAATAATGCTGATTAGGAGAGATATGTACCAAACGACACTCAGTGTGCAACTCCATCCATTTGGCTCATGTAGAGAAGTCAGACAGCATATCTCTGCCTACAAAAAAAGTACAATTGGCAACTAAACATAAATGAAATAATAATTTGGACTAAAAATACAACTTTTTCTTTTATGGTACAACTCAGTATATCATAAAATACCATAAAAAGAGCCCAATTGGATCAGAGCAGAGGCCAATCTAGTCTAGCGACTCATTTCCCACCATGGCCAATCTGACGCCCATGGAAAGGTATGGCAGAGACCTGTCGTTATCCCACAGCCAACACCAAATATGGTGGAACAACCTGTGGTTTCTCCCACCTATGTCTCGAAATGTAGAAATATTATATAGGTTTCACCATCTACTTCTTATTGCTTACTACTTTGGAGAAAGTGACTTCTGGAAGGCTTCCAGAAGAAACTTTCTGGAATGCATTTCCTAAAAGGCACTTATTAAAACTTTGACCCTTGTGTTTATGAAACTTCCTGCCACTGAGCTACCTCAGCTATAAAAATCCTTAACCATAAAACCTCTGCCACAAAAATAAACACTCTGTATCTTATTTACCTCAGTAGTCTGATTACTAAGAGGCATAGAATTGACACCACTGTTAGAGGCAAAAATTTAAGGTATTTATTAGGGAATTATATTCACAATGGAATAGAGTGTGATTATTCAAATAACAGGATGGGATGCTTATCACTATCCTTGGTTATCATGCCTAATAAGAGAATCTTCCCTCTTAATAAGCTCTCAATAGCTTTTTCCCTCAGAACAGATTTCCCTTCATTCCACCCCAGCCAATCCTTTACAATGAAAAATAGAGGCTGTACAGCAGTCTTCCTCTGCCTCTAGGCCTTTCTGTTGCCTCTGACTTATTTAAACTACTTGTTATCCTAATATCTCTTAAGTGGTTTATATATTAAATCCATACAATACAATGTAAAATGATATAGAACAATAAATATATTTTTAAAATTTGCAAGAACAGTAGAATAGGTATTAGGATAATACCATTTCTAGACTCTTGTTGAAGTTCTCTCTGATAAGACCTCTGACTGAATCCCTCTGGTGTCTGGATTCAGCCTGTAGTATCAAAAAAATTGGAATTTTCCAGTGGGTTTCACATTTATAAAGCTTCCTAACACTAGTTTACTTCTGATTTTCTAACCATCCTGTTTTTAAAATCAGACCAGCTTTTAATTCTTTTTTTCTTTACAAGATTAATTGAAAAGTTTAATTCTAAAAAGGTTCTAACCCATACTTTTATTCTAGTTACTGCACCTTATGTAAATCTTACTATGTATATAATGGTGGTATGTCACTTTAACACTGAACAAAATGTGGTTTTCTGCTGCTATGGAGTATTTCTAATGTTGGGAGGAGGAGCTGTCTTTACTGTCAAGCATAACTGGGAGAGTAAATGCAAAGTAATGTATTTATGTGCCTGTAATTCAAAAAATCCAGTCATGTAAGGGATTGACTTTTTAGTGTTAGAATCTTTTTGAAACTGATTTTCAGACCACTTTGCAGCTACACTTTTAGTGCAGCCCAAATATGTTTCGATCCCTCTGTGTGCCTGTCCTTCTGGAACACAAGATTTCAAGCATTTTAGATAATTTATATACTGCCTGTTCTGCTGCTAAATGACCAGTGCTCTGTTGTTTCTACTTTTATTGTCAATGTCTGTTTTCCCCTTCTGGTGCTGGACTCTGCTGCTACCTGAAGCCACAGCATGGCTTCCTGTTCTCCACAACTATCAACTCCAGATTCCAGGTCTCCCACCAGAAAAATTCTCTCAGACTGGCTTTCTCCTTTCCCAGCTCTGAGTTCCCTTTCTTAAGCTAACATCCGTCCACCTGTTAACGCTAACTCCCTGTCACCAACTGACTAATAAAAGACTTCTAAGTGACCTTTTTTAAATCTCCAGGCCAATCAAGTTCCTTATGGAACCTCTAACTGCTAATCACCTTTGTTGATCAATCCAAACAAAGGTAGCTTCTCCCTCTAGACATTTTTAAACTCAGCCTGTAACCTCCTTTCATAAATAACTGCAACCATGGCAGTCACAACTGTTTAGACCAAATACATAGTAACAAACCCAGGCCTCTGGCCTACTCAGGTACATTATAACATCACAGCAGTCACTCAAACTATATAAACATACCAAAACATAAACAAACAGGCAAAAACAGTGTTTCTTCATTGAAATCCACAAGCAGAACTTGAGAAGAAGGCAACTGCCTTCTCCTGCTGTTGCTTCCCAAAACCAGAATTCACAGGCATATTGCCTATTACCCTAGAGGTAGCATATAGTTATCATAGAATCTTAAGAGTTGGAAGGGACCTCAAAGGTCATCTTGCCCACCCCCTGCTGATGTGAGAGATCTACTGCTAATGCCCTCCCCCCACCGCGTCCCATTTACGTGGCTGCTATGAGGTTGTTGCAAGCGGGGAGGAGGAAGAGACGTGCCTCCTCGATATTGGAGAAGGCTCCATGGTGCCACTGGTTTGGGGTGGGGCAGCAGCACCTATATTAGGCGGCCACACCCAGCCCCCGGCCTCTGTTGGATCGCAGCTCACTCCCTCCCAGTATGCAGTGTGGGTTATCTGGTCGCCCATTTGGGGGCCAAGTAGGATTTTTTTTCTCATAGCCAGATTAGCTGGGGCTATGTGCTTTTCGCCTACTTCACACTACAAGTCTGGAGAGAGTGTCTTAGGAATTGGGTTTTACCAATTGCTCACATTCGGCCTAGGCTGTTAGGTAGGGTAACCATATGACCAGATTTGCCTGGTTTTGGGGTGACAAATCCAGGAGGGGGAGGGGAAATCCGGATTTTTCCAATCTTCCCCAGCCAAAGAGCAGCTCTAATGGGAATTAACTAAAATGGTTATAACTCCGTCACTTTTAAAGATAAAGACATGAAACATGGCACGATGGTAGCTCTTAGGTAGGGCTTTAGTCCTACCAAATTTGAAACAGATCCATTCATCCATTGATTTTTTTAGGAATTTTTTTAAAATTGAGGTTTTAAATTGTTTTTAAAATCATCATTTTTAAAGATAAAGAGATGAAACTTGGCACCATGATAGGTTTTAGGTAGAGCTTTAGCCACACCAAATTTGAAACAGATCCATTCATCCATTGATTTTTTAGGAATTTTTTTAAAATTGAGGTTTTAAAATTATTTTTTAAATCATCATTTTTAAAGATAAAAAGCTGAAAATTGGCACCATGATAGCTCTTAAGGAGAGATTTAGCCATGCCAAGTTTGAATCAGATCTGTTCATCCATTTTTTAAGGTTTTTTTTAAAAAATTCAAAGTTTTACAATTATTGTGTTTTAAAACTGCCGGAGCCATATCTTTCAAACTCAGGTTGTCAAACCTCCTCTTTGGGGTGTTGCACATTGAGCAGTTTCAGCCATTGGCATTAAGGGGATCTCCAGTCTTTAGGTAAGAAGTCTTGGGCAAGCAGGGCACCTTTCCTATTGCAGATTTGGTGTGCAGTCGGGTACCTGGAGCTCAGCAGAGGCAAGGCATCCACAAATCAAAATGTGGGAAAGGAGAGGTCAGTCAAAGCAACCCACAGGGCAAAACAGAATGGGCCAGAGGCCTTTTTCTTAAATTTCCACATCATGGGCGATGAAGGGTCATCTTTAGAGAAAAATTCTCACGACCAACAGTAAGGTGCCAGTCGAGAGAGAGGCTCTCTTCTTTGCAGATGCGCTGTTGCTGCGATTGTTGGAACCTGGCATATCATTGCTTTGCTTCGCTACCACTTCCCTTCCACTTCACTTTGTACACTTGTGAGCTAGGCTCTGACCTCACTGCTGGGATGCAGTGGCTTTGGCTGGCTGGCATATCTCTTAGATACAGAGTTAGACTAAAGACACAACTCAGAGATGGCTGTAGCTGAGCCCTGAGAGGCTGCTGTACCACACAGAGCCTTTTTAAGAGTGTCTCAGAGTCCAGTTTTGGTGCAGGCAGAGACGGCTGGCAGTGGAGTTTTTTAAAAAAACAAGAGTCACAGGATGCAACCAAGCTATAAGCTGTTGCCCTACCCCCAGCCACAGAATACAAGCGCACAGCCTGGCTGGACCGTTGGGAGACTTTGGCAGAGAGAGGGGGGGTGGGGGATTATTTGAGGCTGGAAATGTTGGCAGGCTGGCATAAGGCAGAGAGAGGCTGAAGGCAATCCAGATGCACCTGCAGTTTGGCCCTGAGGCTGGCTTGCCACGCATAGTGTTTTAAGAGTGTATTGGGCAAAAGGGAAATTAATAATAATAATAATAATAATAATAATAATAATAATAATAATAATAATAAAGTCACCAGACACGACCAAGCAATAACCTGCAATAAGCAATATCACATGCCACAAGTGTGCAGCCTAGCTGGACCATTGGGAGACTTTAGGGGAGAGAGAGAGAGAGAGAGAGATTGAGATTGTCTGAGGCTGGAGGCTTTGGTTTGTCTGCAATGACTTAGAGTGAGAGACAACAGAGGCTGCACAGACAACCCAGAGACATTTATTGTAACTTAGCCCCATGGTGCTGGCATGAAACGCAGGGCATTACGAAGAGGGTCTCAGAGTTGCATGTTTGTGCAGGAAGTAGACAGGAGTCCAAAGTCTGGATGTGTGAAGTGGTGCCAACACACAAGCCTTGAGAAGCTAATGTATATAAGTGAGAAGTGTGAATGGGCAAAGTAGTGTTCACTGCCACAACACCCACCCTAATGTTAGAGTAGAGAAACGTGTGACAATTATACACAAGCTTTTTTAAAAAATTGAAATTAAAAAAAGCCAGCCATCAGGCCGGCCAGTAGCAAACCCTGTTAAGAACAACAGCAGCTTGCAATGAGTGAAGATACAGTCAGAAAAGATATTTGAGGGAAGTGGAGACTGTATCACACAGAGTATAGCAAAAGCTTCAAAGTACAGCAAAACTTACAAAAGTAGGAGTGAGTGAAGTTAATTTCAGATACATTGAATCTCTCACTTGTTCTTTATTTCAGTGATTTTAACTTTAAGATGTTATATAGAACAGATTTGTCTTAAATGTGTGCTGTAAAATCAGACATGTGACCAAGGCTACGTTCGAGTGGGCACACCCCCTTGGTGCTGGACACGCCCCCTTGGGGGCCGACCATGTTGTCCTCCTTTTTGGTTTCCAAAATATGGTCACCCTAGGGGCGGGCACATTTAGAAAACAGGGACAGTGATCATTCTGTGGCACCTTTATTTGGTGACAGGTGATGCCTGAGGCCTTCTACTGAGGGTTCTTGCAGCCCCAGATCCCCACAGAGTTACCTGTGAGGCCAACTCACCTCACTCCACCCGATGCCTTGAGGATCGGGGGAGGGATGACATGGGAAGGTGTCCCCTCCCCAAAAGGGGTAGGCCTGTGGGTGGCGATCGAGCAGACCCCACTCATCAGGTATAGAATGTTTCGCCCATTAAAATGGCTGCTAGTTGCTGGTGTAGTAAGAGCTCGCCCAGTGCTTCCTTTGCAGACCTTAAAAAATGTTGTCCAAATTTGAAACCATACACACTGATCTCGTCTCTTTATTTCCCCCCTCTATTCGCCTGCAATAGCATCCTTGATAGGTGACCATTCAGCCTCTGCTTGAAAATCTGTAATGAAGGAGTATCCACTAACTTCAAAGGAAGTCTATTCCACTGTTGAACAGCTGCTATCATCAGGAAGTTCTTCCTAAAGTTTACCTGAAAGCCCCTTTCTTGCAACTTGAATCCACTTTATCCATTAATCCTAGGGCTTAAGTCCTAGTCCCAATGCCCTAGTTCACAACTAAGCCTGTAACCAAGATTAAGCATGTATTACTGAAGCAATCACATATTCTTTCCCTGTTTACCTTTGCTCTGTCTCTGCTGTGATGAATTTTAGATTGTAAGATCCTTGGAGCCAAGGCCTGTCTTCTTACACACTTTATAACGTCATGCACACAGATAGTGCTATATAAATTAGTAGTACAGTGCCACCACTCTGGTCAAAATTAGAGCCCAACATGGCTGATTTACATTTTTTTTTAAAAAAGAAATAGTGCCAAGATCCAGTAATCAATTCCTGCATAATTTTTCTTTTGGCTCTGGTATCTGGAATTTTTGTCTGGGGTGTCAACCAGAATGCAACTGATGTGTCATCTAGCTTTAATCAAATGCAACTGGTCTATCCTGAACTAGTACTTGAGCAAGGCAATGGACTGGATGAGGGCGAAGAAACTGAATCAATCCACACAAGATGGAAGTATTATTGGGTGGTGGTTCAACTTTTGGGTGGTGATTCAGCTGGTGTTCAGATTTTTCTAAATGGATGTTGCACTCCTCCTAAAGGATCAGGTTCACAGTATGGGGGTTCTTATTGATCCAGCACTGTTATTTGAGGCTGAGGCACATGTTATCAGCTTTGGTTGATACACTAGAAGTGATCTTACCTGGATGGAGATAGCTTGGCCACAACTATCCATGCTTTGGTGATCTTCCACTGAGGCTATTGCAATAGTTGTATGGGGGCTTTATTACAGTTGGTCCAAAACAGGCCTGCATATTACACATCTTGTGCTTTGTCCACTGGACTGGCTCTCCGTCCATTTCCTGCCCCAATTTAAAGTGCTCATTTTATACTTTAAAGCCCTAAATGGTTTAGGACCAAGTCACCAGAAATGCTGCCTTCTCTTAACTACATTAAGATCTACTTCAGAGACCCTTCTCCAAGTGCCTCGCTGAATGGAGTGGCATCCCATTAATGGTACAGCCTTCCCAAAGACATTTCACCTGGTGCCATCCCTGTGATCTTTCAGTGCCAGGTGGATACCTTTTTATTTATCCAGGCCTTGTAAAGAACTCATATATCTGGGCCTCTCAGTTTTAAAATCTGTGTTTATAATTTTGGTGCTGCTGTTAATTCTATTTCTTATTATATTTTATGTTACCTTTGATTTTATTATATCATAGTTATGTCTCAATTGTTTTTATATTTATTTATTGTAAGTCACCGGAGAACTATATATATTATAGGGCTAAAAAAATGTTACAAATAAATAATTTTTTGTGCAATGCAATTCTTGGAAGTATCACTGAGTTGGGCACTTACACTTTGAAGTAAGTATGCATAGGGATACAGCTATTGTTTTGTTATTTAGGAAAATAGAAAGGAGGGAAAACAAAAATAGAACCATCAACATTGTAGTACATATTGGGCTAAGACAGTAGGTGGACCCAGCATTGTCATGAAGAAACAGAAAAAAACTCGATTTTTTAAAGAAAAACAGAGAAAATAAAAACCCATATTATGGGTTCTATATATCCATTTTGAGTCAATTCAGTGATGAAATGCACTTTGACCATTATTTATTTATTTATTACATTTATATACCATCCCATAGCCAAAGCTCTCTGGGCGGTTTACAAAAGTTAAAAACAGTAAACATTAAAAACAAATATAAAAAGTTTAAAAACATAAAAAGCATAAGAACAATTGTGGAATGAGGAGAGGGAGGTTTTTCTCTGACTCCCCTCTTCCCTGTAGTTCCCTGCACTACTTCACGCACTTCTCTGACAGTCTTCTAACCATCTGGATCAGCTTTCAGGAGGAGCACAGAGGGTTGCAGGAGGCGGAAGAATTGCCCAAAATTGCTTCACTACTCATTCCAGTGACAGAAGACTCTGCTGCATTAAAGAACATTCCATCAGTAGAGTGACACCAAATGATCACGGTCCTACTACACCACTAATACTACTAAGGAGCTCATTGGCATTTTAGCATCACACATAGCAAGGCCTTATACACACTTACTATAGTCCTACACACACTTACTTATCTATGCATACTCACCAGGAGAAATTGCTTTCAAATAAATACACATAAGACTAGGTTGTATGTGTCACTCTATCTATCTATCTATCTATCTATCTATCTATCTTTAATTATCTTTAGTTTTTGATATGATGTGAAGAAATTCTGTATTTTTACCTGTTTGTTTATGTTTTGTAGTATTTGTATTCTGTAAGTGACATCCAAGTCAAGTTATAAGACAGTAGCGCATAAGACAGTAGTGGCTGCCTTGGTTACAGTTGCTATGGAAGGAAGGCTTCAAGCTGACAGTTTGAAAGTGACTAGGGGAAGAAGCTACCTTTGTTTGGATTGGGGGGTGTTAATAAATTGGAATGGTAGTCCATAAAGAATATGATCAGTCATAGTTTTGTAAAAGGTTAGTTAGTCAAAGGAATGGGAGAGTCAGTTGAAGCGGATCATTGGAAGAGAGCCTTGTGGCTGAGGACAGCAGAGCTCAGACCTGGTAAAGGAGCAAACCTCTGAGTATGACAGAACCCTACTGGAAGATCTGAAGACTGCAGTTGGAAACTGGAGCAGGAAGCTGCGCTGCAAATTGTGGTGAATCTTCAAGCAGGCAGCAGATCCCAGCACTCTGTACAGCACCATGTACATTGATGGTGCTATATAAATAAATAAATAAATAAATGAATGAATGAATGAATAAATAAATAATAATAATAATAATAATAATAATAAAAGGGCTGAAACAGAGATCTGTCCAGGGGGTACCTCAACAAGAATCTTTGAAAGTGTATCATCCTAGAAGTCAGAGCCAACAGGAATTGCTTGATGCAGAGGACGATTGCTGTCAGCATCTATTTCTGGTTGTGAGGGAATGGTTGTGGTGGAGGTTAGGGAAATCCGGTCTGAAGGGAAAGCTATTTGCCCAGGCGGAAGGCTCTCTTACATAGGAATTGTAACGAAGTGTATTTAATCTAAGCACTTTTAAGTGATTTTAACCTATTATTTTAAGAGTGATGTTTTATTCTCTTTTGTACAATATTTCCATTATAAATGTTTTGTTAAAATGGTCTCTAGTGATGGTGTCGATCCCATGTCTAGACCATAGAAACCAAGCAAATGGGTTTGTTTGTTTTTAGGTATAGAGGATTTATTTAGATAGCAGTTGTTAAAGGTTTTATACTTGAGGCAGCATCACCTAATGGGTTTTTTAACCTTTTTAAAAAGATTTTTTAATATACATATATTAATTTCTATCTATCCATAGCAATGGATACATATGAAATGCACATCTATGAAAATGGAACTTACTAACAATTATACCTAAGCTTCAACAAAAGCAGACCAGATATTCAAATATCTATTAGAAGGTGGTACCTATATGCCACCACTTCAAATGTTGATAGCGTTGCATAGAATTGCACCCTAGATGCTTTTTTTGAAGACTTTCAAAATTATTTTGAAGCTTTAAACACAGATTTTCCTCTGTTGATTTTTTAAAAATTATTTGTTCTATTTTCTTTTATTTTCTTTGGTGTTGTTTTAATGCTGTGTTTTTTCTTATTCTATGAGCCAACGAGAAAATGTTTTGTTATAGAACAGTGGTTCCCAATTGGTGGTCCACGGACCCCAGGGGATCCGCGTAACCCACCCAGGGGGTCCGTGGCACCATTCACATATTAGCTCTGCAAGGTCCGCATTTTAATAAAAGAAAATACACCATCTCCCGTGCTTCATTTGCTTCGACGGTGACATCATGCGCGAAAGCACCTGCGTGATTTAGCGACTAGCTTCAGAGATTATTTCCCTGCACCTAATCCTGAAAACTCATGGATAAGGAATCCTTTTGAATGTGGTGATGAACTAACAACTCTATCTGCAGAAGAGCAAGATGCAGTTGTTGACATGACTTGTGATGGTTCATTGAAATCATTTTTCAAAGAATATGGACTGGACCAATTCTGGGTGAAGGTTTTTCCTGATTATAAGAAGTTAGGTGAAAAAGCTTTGAAACATCTAGTTCCCTTTTGTTCCACATATCTTTGTGAACAAACATTTTCAACATTTTGTTATATGAAGAACAAGCATAGAAATCGGCTTGATGTTGATCCAGATTTGAGATTAAAAGTAGGAAATATTGGACTGGATGTGGAAGGGATTGTTCAGGACAAAAAGAGGCGTGATTTCTCCCATCACATTTAGGTTTAGTAGCTGCTAGACATGTCATAATTTGTTCAATTGTAAACTAGACGTTAGTAAAATTAAATTCGTCTTTATATTCCTAACTAAATCATTGTCATTTTTGTATGGTAATATCACAAATATCACAAATTTTTATGGTCTGTTTTTAAGTATACCTAAAATCCTTTGGTTATTAGGGGCTACCCCTTATTTTCTCCAAAAAATTGCTTCGCACAGGTAACTACCATAGAGATAACAAAATTTTCAAAAGTAGAGGGTCCATGGCTTGGCATTTGAAAAAAAAGGACTCCGCAGTACTTAGCTAATTGGGAACCACTGTTATAGAAGACTCTATAAATAACTCGATGGATAGATGGATAGATAGAATTGGGGATTTCAAGCAGTTTTGGGATCCATGGGCACATTTGCTTTTTTGACCAAATTCAACGTTTACACCATCACAGAATGAATGCGGGGGGGGGGGGTTCTCCCCCATTTTGTGGTTGCCATCAGTTATGCAATTGCAAAGTTTACTAAAGACACACAAACCACAAAAAATCCATTTCATAGAAAGGAAAGCGATGAGAGTAGAAGACAAACACACTGGCCTTTGAATCCACAATTTTCTGTTCCAACAAAACACCTGTGTCATAGAAAGGCAAGCTAATTCTGCCAAATCACCTCTAAAAAGTTCTTATAAAATTAATTTCCCCTCATTCATTTTCCTAAAATAGGATGATCATCCCACAAAACTTTTCCCTCTAAACACACACAAACCACACTGCAAACACACACACATACACACACACACACACCTATTTAGACACATAATTCACTCCAATTTATCCATCACACACACATACACACACGTCCCCTCAAAGATTGGTCCTCAGCTGCTCTTTACTTGCTCACTTCACACCGATTCTGGCCCGCTTGCATTGGCTGCCTATGTTTCCGAGCCCAATTCAAGGTGCTGGTCTTAACCTATAAAGCCCTACACGGCTTGGGACCACAATACCTGATGGAACGCCTCTCCCGACATGAACCTACCCGTACACTGCGATCAACATTTAAGGTCCTACTCCGAGGGAAGCTCGGAGGATGGCAACAAGGGAGAGGGCCTTCTCAGTGGTTGTCCCCCGACTGTGGAATGATCTTCCCAATGAGGCTCGCCTGGTGCCAACGTTATCTTTTTGGTGCCAGGTCAAGAGTTTTCTCTTCTCCCAGGCATTTTAACAGCATTTAACAATGTTAAGTTTGTTTTTAATGAACCCCAGAATTGTTGTTTTTAAATGGATACTGTTGTTTTTATACTGTTTTTATGTTTTTAAAATTTTTGTATACTTTTAATGTTTACTATTTTTAATTGTTGTAAACCGCCCAGAGAGCTTCGGCTGTGGGGTGGTATATAAATGTAATTAAATAAATAAATAAATAAATAAATTCAATGGCTTTCCTAACCTTGTCCTCACCCTCCCTCGCTCACTTCTCTACTCTCCATGCCATCTTCGGAGTCTCTCAAGCGTACTCCAAGCTGCTCTTTTCTTCTCCTTCATTTCAGTTTCAGCTGGCTGACAGCAAGCAGCAGTGCTCCTGCCACCTACAACCCTACCCTCTTCTTTTGCTCTGAAATATACTCTGACCTACATATGTCCAAGGGCCTTCTGGGAAAGAGTAAGAGAGGAGGGCAGGACAGCTGGAGTCTGGAGATCTGCTGCTTTCCTGCCACCCAAGGTAAAAAAAAAATCAAAGAAAATGAAAAAAAAAGTTTTTAATTAGGAGGGGCAGAGGGCAAGTGCCAAAGCTTCTGCCAAGGCGTGCTGGTGCGTTTATGAGCACTGTATTGCCAGTCCCAGAGCTAGATGGACCTCTGTTCTGATCCTGCAAGGGCCTCTTATTATTTATTACCACCCTTGGTATACCATTTTTCTATCAGTAATTTTCGAGACAGCTAATGATAATGCAGTAAAAATTTACAACTACAGTAATGGCCATAGAGCACAATTCTGTACATGTCTACTTAAAAGTAAGCCCTATCAATTTCAGTGGGGCTTACTTCCAGATACACGAGTATAGAATTGCAGTAACTAAAAGAATTGGACATTGTTTACTTGGACTTCCAAAAGGCTTTTGATGAAGTCCCTCACCAAAGACTCCTGAACAAACTTAGCAGTCATGGAATAAGAGGAGAAGTCCTCTTCCAGATCAGTAACTGGTTAAAGAGCAGAAAGCAGAAAGTAGGTATAAATGATAAATACTCCTGATGGAGGTCCTACACAGATTGGTATTGGGACCAATTCTTTTCAATTTGTTCATAAACGATCTGGAATTAGTAGTGAGCAGTGAAGTGGGCACGTTTGTCAATGACACCAAATTATTTAAGGTTGTTAAAACACAAAGGGATTGTGAAGAGCTCCAAAGGGATCTCTCCAAGCTGGGAGAGTGGGCATACAAATGGTAGATGAGGTTCAATGTCAGCAATTGTAAAGTGATGCACATTGGGGCAAAAAAACCCAACTTCAAGTATAACCTGATGGGATCTGAGCTGGTGGTGACAAAACAAGAAAGAGATCTTGGAGTTGTTGTGGACAGCTTGATGAAAATGTCAACCCAGTGTATGGCAGCTGTAAAGAAGGCAAACTCCATGTTAGGCTTAAGAAAAGGAATTGAGAATAAAACTGCCAGTATCATACTGCCTTTATACAAAACTATGGTGCGACCACACTTAGAATACTGTGTACAGTTCTGGTCACCACACCTAAAAAAAGGATATTATAGAGCAAGAAAAAGTGCAGAAAAGGGCAGCTAAAATGATTAAGGAGCTAGAGCATCTCCCTATGAGGGAAGGTTACATACAACAGCTGGGACTATTTAGCTTTGAATAAAGGAGGCTAAGGGGAGACATGATAGGAGTGTACAAAATTATACATGGTGTGGAGAATGTGGATAGGGAGACATTTTTCTCCCTCTCTCAAAGTACTAGAATCCAGGGTCATCCCATGAAGCATATTGGTGGGAGATTCAGGACAAATAAAAGGAAGTACTTCTTCACACAGCACATATTTAAATTATGTAATTCACTACCACATGATGTAGTGATGGCCACCAATTTGGATGGCTTTAAAAGAGGGTTGGATAAATTCCTGGAGGAGAAGGCTATCAACAGCTGCTAGCCCTGATGTTTGTGTGCTACCTCCAGTATTCAAGGCAGTAAGCCTGCATGCACCAGTTGCTGAGGAACATGGGTGGGAGGGTGCTGTTGCACCATATCTTGCTTGTTGGTCCCCGGCTGATGGCTGGCTGGCCACTGTGTGAACAAGTGCTGGACTAGATGGACCCTTGGTCTGATCCAGCATCAGGGCACTTATGTCCTTATGTTAATTGCAGCGAGTGAAATACACATAGCCTATGTTTCTAAATTTTCACTATGAACTTCATAAACTTTAGAAAAAAGGTGAAAGTTTGCATAAACAGAAGCTTACCTTCAAGTGATAATTTACTCCTTGATTTTGTATGTGCATTTTCAAACATTCATTTCCTTTCATTTTATGAAGATGCAAGAAATTGAAGCAAGTAAGACTGTTCTGTATAAAGATCCTGCCATCATGTTACACATGCAATATGCATCCCAGACTCCCAGTTTGCACTCCTACACCAAACACCTGGAGATCTTCTGTATTCTGCAACACTTGAAAGTACTTTTCTAACAGCAAGTCCTAAGAGTGTTATGTGTTTGGCAATCCAGTCAAATGCAGTAACAGAGCTGTCATCACAGATATTACTACCTTTGAATGTTGGATCTAAGATATTTGCAGCAATGTGAATTGGCTGAGTACCAATATTAGTTAAAAACATTGACTCAAAAAGCATTTCACTTGTCATTCTGATAAGAACATTTTTCACAAGGGCTGTTTTTCAGTTTCTCCCCAAAATTCCATTTTTTCTGTTTCAGGCTTCAGAAAACAGACACACACACACACACTTCCTCCCTCAAAGCACCAATTTGTGTATGTGTGTGGATCAGGGGGGAGGGGACATCATCACATGTAATTCCCAAGATTCATCTTCACATATTGGAATGGGAATAAAAGTGCAAATACAGATTGAATGTTACATTTAAATGGGACAGTAAAGGGTGAAAGAGTCCTTTTTACTCCTTAAAATATTGGGTTAGAAATGTACAACAAGAGTTGAATACATTCCAAGTATCAATTTTATTATTTATCTATTTATTTCTAAGATTTATTTGTTGCCCTATAGATAAAAGCTCTCAGGACAATGTACAATAAAAATACAAATAAATTCCTAAATTCACATAAAAGCAGGAACATTCTAATAATATAATCAATTAAAAGCACCAGAGACTAAAACAGACATCATAAGAATTAAAAATATCAAACATAAAACTACTTGCAGCCGAAAGAAGAGGATTAAAAGGTCTATGAGAATTTTAAAAAAATATTTCCCTGGTGCCAAAAAAGGTTACAAAGAAGGTTACAAAGTAGGTGACAAGCAGATCTCTCTGGGAAAACTATTTCATAATTGGTGAGTACTGGGCAGGATCTACACTACTGCTTATAACAGTTTATAATGGTTATGACAACTGTTCAGGCCCAGGACACATTACATATACTGTTTTCAAAACGTTTTTAAAGTGTTATATCCTGCTTGGTGTAGATTGGGTGTTGGTGAGTACTGATGGCTGCTCCCAAGTACCACTCACAGTATAACATTCAGAGTAGGGCTTCTAGTGAAAATATTAGGGCTTGGGTTCAAGAGGTACCCCTTCAGATACTGTGACCCCAAGCTGTGAAAATTTTTGTAGATTAACACAAGCACCTTGAATAGGACCTGGAAATGAGCTGGGAACCAGTGAAGATGATACAATACTAGTATAATATGATCATAACTCCCAACTCCAAGCAGAACCATAGCTGTCATATTTTTGTAGTTCCTGGACTATCTTCAAGAGCAACTCCACAAACAATGCATTACAGTAGTAATCTAAACAGGTGTTTCTCAGGCAAAGGGTCACTAAAGCCAGGTTGTCTCTATTCACACAGTGGTGTAGCTGTGTACCAAGTTAAGCTGATAAAAGTGCTCTGTGCCAAAGAAGAGATGTGTACCTCTAATAACAAAGATGGAACAATAAGCACCTCTAAACTATGAGCTCTGTCTTTAAGGGAGAGTGAAACCATTTCCAGAATCCTGACCAGAACTATCACTTATGTGGACAGATGAACACTGTGTTTGGATTAAGCTTTACTTTATTGGCCCTCATGAAGTCCAATAACACAGTCACTGTCTCACCTGTATCACATGAAAAAGAGAGAGAGAGAGAGAGATGCATGGCATCAGCATACTGATGGCACTGTACTCTAACTATCTGGATGACCTTACTCAATGATTTCATGTAGATATTAAATAGCTTGGGGATGGCACCCTGTGGGTCCCCAAACCAGCACCGGGTGGGTCCCCAAGCCATAAACACCATGGGTCCTGCAAAAATAAAAATAAAACTTCTGGAACCAAGTGTCCAGATATGACACCACCACATATTAAAATGCCTGAAATGTGAAATATGAAAAGTCATCATGCAAACCAGCAATTTTTTCCTCAAAGTGTCCTGCAAACATATCATAGTGTACTACAGAGAGTTCTATCACATCTGCCACCAGGACAGAATCAGAAAGGCCCTGAACCCCTAGGAAAAGCTCTGCTAGACAATATTGATAGAACACAATGGTAGAGGAGAAAAATTGCTTCTTTGTCTCCATTCCGACCAAAGAACTCTTATTTGTATCCAGTCAGACTCAAGATGAGTTTTCCTCCACCTGCATTCTAGTAATCTCCCAATATGCATCATTGCTCTCAGCCAAGGAGCTGAACAGGGTCTGCAAGGTGGGAGAGGATGCTCAGGATTGATCCTGTCAAATGTCCATGTTACCTCCCTATTCCAGGGCTTCAACAGCAGCACCCACCATAATAGTCAGAAAATTCTCCAGAGCCTTCTGGAATCCAATGTTATACAGTAGCCTCCAGGGATGGACCATCCTGATAGGTCTCCCAACCCTTCCAAAGAGGAATAGTTTAATGCAAGCATAAATCTTAGCTGGAAGTAGTCTGACCATGACTAGGGAGTAGATATAAATGCCCCTAACATCAAACCTCCATTCTCCTGTCTAGCAGAATATGACCCACTACATGCATTTGGCCATGTGGCATGTTGGGACACCTCCATGGTTGTCAGAGAGGTCATTACCTCCAGAGCTGCTCCCATCATGGCAGTTCCAACATATTCAGATCCCCCAGAACCATCATGTCATTTTTATAGTATGTAAAAGTGATAACAAGACATCCCAAGTACATTTTGTTTTCCACATTTGTATTTTTGTTTAAATCAGTATCATAGCAATCCCTTGTAGTGTCTGATTATGCTGTCCCACTGTTTGCTACTTCTAAGTGTCATGGAATCAGTGCCAACCCAGCAAAACCTCTCCCATGCTTTTTGTTTTGCAATACTCATGTGATCTGAAACAGAGCCAGCGTCAAGGGCAGGTATGGCTGGGTACCTGCCGAAGGCCCACACCTCAGCAGGGGGCCTACTTACAAGTGCTCTCTGCAACTGCTCCTCCTCTTCACCAATGCAACCTGCTTGTTCTCATTCCTCTCACTCTGTCCCTGACTATAGTGGTGGTCGTGCAGTGGATACTACTGCTTACTTAACCATTAGTTCTCTGCCTGGCAAACAAATAGGTGATTGCAGTAATGACAAGGAGCAGCAACAGCACCATAGTGGGTCCCCCTCACTATGGTAAGGGGGACCCACTAAAGATGTCTTGCCCAAGGGCCTTTCAAAACCTGGAGCCAGCCCTGATCTGAAACATCTCACTGTTACCTTCCCTAAAAATGGTTTTAGATTAACAAATGCCCTAAATCCCTGCCCAGCATAGCCTGGGCGGGGTGAGGCTGTTGTGGGGGATGGGGGAAGCGAGGCGTGGAGGCCGCAGATTGGCGGCCTTGCCTGCAGGCCATGTGTCACAGGGAGGGGCGATAGAGCCTATTGAAGTGAATCACACCCCTCCCCGTTACCTTTCGCAGTGTGGTGAAGGATGCGCCTTGGGCGTTGGCTTCGGCGTCTGGAGAGCTGCGAAGAGGAAGGAGTGGCACGTGGCGGGAGCGCGGTGCACGGGGATCGGCACGCGCCTGACATACGAAAAGATGTCGGCGTACAAAAAGGCAGGTAGGGAATTTCAAGCCTTCTGTTGTCTCTTTAACCTGCCACAAATTTGGCCCATACCAGTTGAACATATATTACAGTTTTGCGTAGCTGAGCGGAGAAAGAGCTTAGCAGCTAGGACCATAGGTGGTAAGCTTGCTGCTCTAGCGTTTTGGGCCAAGATCCGTTGAGTGGCTGACAACACTACTGAATTTAGGGTAAGGAGAACCTTGCAGGGCTGGGCTAGGACATCTCCCAAGGTAGTCAATCCAAGACGGTCCCTATCCCCAAATATTTTAATTGGCTTACAAGCCTTATGGCCATCATTGTGCTCATCTCCTTTTGAGGCTGCCTTATTTCATGCAGCTGCCTTAACTGCCTTTTTTGGGGCCTTTCGCATCTCAGAACTGGTAGCTGCGGCAAAAGGAGATTTGACAACACGAGCCTTTCAAATTACAGACTTACAATATTCCCCTCAGTTGGTAAATTTAAGGCTGAGGAGGTCCAAAACTGACCAAACAGGCAGGGGGAAGGTCATATCTCTGCACCCCTCGACTAAAGAGGAACTATGCCCTGTTCGTGCCCTCGGTGTATTCATAGTGTTGCGTGGCCAAAACCCAGGCTGGTTGTTTTCCCACCAGTTTGGGACACATTCTTTTCGAATTGGTGCTGCTTCAACAGCAGCAGCAATTGGTTTACCCCCTGAAAGGATACAGGAAGTTGGCAGATGGCGATCTCAAGCCTTCCGGTTCTACGTGCGCAGTTTGCACCATTGAGTTGCAGTTATTCATAATTACAAAGTTGCGTTTTCTTCCTAGATCTTTGGAAGCATCAAGACCCAGTGCGGGTCCTCATCTGCGGGCACAGTTTTGTCTTCTGGGCCGGAAGGAGGGCGTCCTGCACAAGCTTCGGTACTCAATTGGGTTTAAGCCGAATTGCCAACAAACAATGGTTGGGCAAGCGTGGCATGCGGTGGGAACACCTCCTTCCTACTTTATTCCAGTGTGCATTCATTGCTTTCCCACAAGTTTTGTTAGTACACTTGGTAGGAAATGATTTGGGCTTGCTCAAAGGCAAAGCCCTAATTCTCCAGGCGGCGGCTGACTTCCAGCTGATCCGGCAGCATTGGCTGGGAATAGTGATAATCTGGTCTTGCTTAATTCCCAGGATGAATTGGAGAGCTAGTGATCCCAGGGCAA
Source organism: Elgaria multicarinata webbii (assembly GCF_023053635.1). Lineage (NCBI taxonomy): Eukaryota > Metazoa > Chordata > Lepidosauria > Squamata > Anguidae > Elgaria > Elgaria multicarinata. Next base: position 141,653,602 of record NC_086172.1, on the reverse strand, counting down.
TTGAGCATGCTCGTAGAAGGGTAAATTGGGAAATTTACCAGGAGTTAACTAGGAATGGCGATTGGAGCATTCAGCACCTCGTAATTTCAAATGCATGGAGGGAGCTATATAGGAGCGATGGCATCCATCTTTTGGATCTCGGCAATTATTTGTTTTTGATGGATTTGCAGAAGGGTTTGAGTGAGATCATCATGCGTGTGTGGGGAGTAGACGACAAAGCATGAGGCTTGTCGCCCCCATTGGCAGGTATGCACAGGCAACTTCACCTGGTGAGGGATGGTGAGCACTCAAAGGCACCTGGCGGTGATTGGGAAACACCTGAGGTTCAACAGCTGCGAGTCTCACGACCCAGCTGGGGAAATAAGGATTACCTCTGAGGTCAACCTTTCTCACCCACTCGCAGTCACTGAACGTGAGAGGGGGTAACATGGAAGGCTGAAGGGCGGCGAACTTTGAGGCGCCGCCCCTTGGCTGTGAATGTCTCGCCCTTTCAAATAACGGATGTATGCCGTTTTGAGGAAGATGCCTGCTAGGTTTCCCTTCTGCAGATCTATCAATAAAAGTGGCCCTGTTTTATACCCAATCTCTTGTGTCTGCCTCGTTATTTCCCACATTCCACATTCCACAATGCCAGAAACACCACTGAATTTAAGGCCAAATGGAACAAATTGCCTCTTGGTTGTATGATCTCTTTCTTCTGGAAACATTCAAGAGTGGATGTGTAGTTGTATATAATTCTCTACGTAAAAACTAGCTTCTTTAGTGCAGTAGAATCAACAAAATGACCCTCCAATGGCTGTCTGAAAATAAATAGGCATGAGTTCCAAATCCTCTGGCAAGCATGACATATACTATTTATAACCATGGCCTCCCAGAAAGAAAGAATAACATTCTTTTCCACAACACCAGAGAAAAATTGTAGTCCTGAAGAGGGTACTTATTACTTTCACATCTGTGAGTGAATGGGACCAGTTTGACAAAACAAAAAAGATATAATTTGCATACTGCAAGCCTATATATATGTGTGTGTGTGTGTTCCTAGATTTCACAACAAATCAACCCCCTTCATTTCAAAGAATGTGTGAAGGGAGACGTCTCAAACTCTGCATTGCTATCCATTGGAATTCTGGCTACAATTCTGAAGAAGACTGCCTTTTGTGAATTTGGAGCAAGAACCATTAAGCATTTTTCATTTTATAATAATCAACTTGACTTAGATTATCCGTGTATCAGATTTTAGCTATCTATTGTAGAAATACTGTTAACAATTTGATATATCTGACAGAATGAGACCTATATCTGTCAGCATTTTGTGATACTATCTTTTTAAAGGTTTGCAACACAAAATATCTTAGTAACAGAACCTTATATGGGAATTATACCCCAGTATTTTCCTAATGCTGAATGGTTTATCTAATGCTGAATGGAACTTTTAAAAGAATTCCATACCCTCTTTCTCTCCCAGCAAATTCTTTACATTTGTGTTTTTGCCTCATTAATTCTAGGTATAACAGCAGTAGCATTTCCTCAGAATGCAATATCTATGTGTAGAACTACAGTTCATTTTTCCTACACTTTAGCATACTCACAAGAGAATTTGAAAGTGGGCACAAATACATCCCTGGCCAATGGCTGGTTGGCCACTGTGTGAACAGAGTGCTGGACTAGATGTACCCTTGGTCTGATCCAGCATGGCTCTTCTTATGTTCTTAAGATGCAGTGAAAAGAAATATCAGTTATTACAAAAATATATATTAGAGTCGTTGAAAGTAGAAGTGCAAACTTAATAGTTAAATAATGTATTGGATACAGCAAACGTATAGCATAAAACATAATTTGTTAATGTTAAGATTAATTTATATTATAGGAAGAAGAAAGCACAACTTTCCTGCACAAAGCCTAAGAATGTTTCTCTTGTATGTGTATCTAGGTAATAAATAACTTCTGTTTCCCATTATACTTTCAATCAATTAGTGTATGCTAATAAGGCACAATAAAGTATGTTTAATTCTTTAAATATTTATAATTATTGCACAGGTGGTTGCATGTCATACTGTAGCCCTAAAGAATTAACCCATTTAATTAATCTGAAATACTCAAAAATCTACTGCAGTATGTGTTTCCATATGAGCTCCATACACTAAGAGCATCCTAAAATCATAAAAAGAATCATGCTAGATCAGACCAAGGGTCCATCTAGCCCAGCATTCCTTTCACACAGTGGCCAATCAGCTGTCAACCAGGAATCCACAAGCAGGACGTGGGTGCAACAGCACCCTTCTGCCCATGTTCCCCAGTACTGTGTATATAGGCTTACTGATTCTGGAGGTACCATCAGGACTAGTAGCCATTGATAGCCTTCTTCAGGGATTTATATCTCTTTTAAAACCATCTAAATTGGTGGCCATCACTCAGCATTAAAAATGGAGAGCTGCAGTCCTAAGCCACTGATATTGGAAGAGTCCCACTAAAGTAAATAGGTTGGTCTCCAATGATTTTTTTTCACGAACATACCAAGAAAAAGCCTAAGCACTTCACCAATAAGGAGCCTATGCTGGTACTGCAAGATTCACCTTTTTCTCTATCTTAGTAATTTTATCTCATGAAGCCATTAAAAGGAAGCCTATGTGATGTAAGGGTACCAATCTCCCCTATCCTTTAACCTGTAAACCATGCTTTCAAACACACGCTTATAACAAAAGCTCAAAATGTAACAAATCATCTCAATATCTTTGAATTATTGAAAGGTTTTACTGTATCTATTTTTATATAGTGAGTAACAAAAAAACCTTAACTGCTCTGTCATGGAGATTTGTTTCAGGGAAACAAGTAAACAGGTAACACTACAAATAATCTTGTATGCTATTTATTAAAACAATTAAATTTATAGAGTTGCGGAAATGCTCCTGAGAATCAGCTTCCTGAAGTTTGACTTGGGCTGATGCCAAAACGTTTCAGGTTTAGTACTCGGGAGTATTGTTTAGAAGATAAATTGCCTGATATCCGATTTTTGGGAAAGGTAGAATTACCATCAAGTCTTGTTGCATAACAATTCACTGGAGAAAACAAACCCTGTATTACTCATTCATGCTTACAATGAAGTAGTAATATGACTTAGGGGAATTAAATTTAAATAAAATCTTTCGAAAATGTCATTTGTGTCAAGAAAAAAAATAACCCATTGCATTCCAGGTTTGGCATACAGCTTCAAACTGATCCAGAATATTATGCAATCTGTGGCTCTTTTACAATTAAAAATTGATAGCTTCCACTAATGAGCGAATCTTTGCAACTGATCCTGAGTTTTTCCCTGAACAAGAATAATTCAATGACTTGGTTCAGATGTACATTTCCCAGCTCCTAACCCACAGTTTAGCAGCCAATAATGAGTGTCCAGATGGTGCATTCCTCCCTTACCTCTCCCTACCCTGGAGCATCAATCCTAGTTCCCTCTTATACCTGAAACAGAGAGCTGTGGCTTAATATCAGTTTATCAATCAGACCTTAAACTGCATTCACAGTTTAAGACTTGTGTTAATGAACTTGCAGCCAGTATTATTTTGCCCTTATACAAATCTATTGTGTGCCACATTTGGAAAACTGTATACCGTTCTAGTAACGACACCTAACATAGAATACTGCAGAGCTGCTAAATCCATTATTTATTCATTTGTTGTTTATATCCCTCCTTTCCTAAAGGAGCCCTATGTGGCATACATGGTTTTCCTCCTGTCCATTTTATCTTTACAAAAACCTTGTGAGGTCAGTTGGGCTGAAAATCAGTGACTGGTTCAAAATTGCCCAGTGAGCTTCATGTCCAAGTCGAGATGAGAAACCAGGCCTACTGAGTTCCAGTCCAACACTCTAATCACTACACCACACTGGTTTAGCAAGTCAGGAAATGTGCAAAGCCAAATCATATACATCAACTCCTAATTACATTTTCACTGAAATGTTACATTCAATTAATTGCACTTCATAAGAATAACAAAATCATGGGACAGTTCTTTTCTTTTGTGCTATAAGGGAAATTTCTGCATATCTGCAAAGAAAAGCCAATGCCCTCTTCTTGCATACTATGCATGTTCATATCCCTTTTGTGAATGGACAAGAGGATGATAGTGGAATGTATATGTGTCCCAATGTCTTCAGTCAAATGCAGTGTATAACAGCTGGATATATTTGAACATTAATATTGTTCCAGTGAAAATATCCAAGTGAGCACTGGAGATGGCAAAACATACCCTTCCATAACTTAATATTGTTTAAAAATCCTTAATGGTTCTTTAAGGAGGGAAACAAGGCTAGATACAAACATAATAAATAAAAATACAGGCCATATTTAAAGGACACCATAGGCATATCTACACTATGCCTATAACCCGGGGTAGTCCTTGGATCATCCCTGTGCGTCCACAAGATGCACAGGGGATCCTGGGAGCAACCCAGGACTAGCAAGGACTAATCCCAGGATATCAGGAACCATGGAAAACCCGATTTTTCCATGGTTCCAGGACCATCCCACAGAGCGCAGCTGTGTGGCCGCTGCTCCCAGGTTGTCCTGTCCTCCCCACGAGTAGCAGGGACCATACAATGGGCATGGGGCTGCATGACAGCAGTCCATGCCCATCAGGGGTGGGGGTGGGGAGTGGGGTCGGGTTTTTTCTTACATTTTGCGCTGGAGTGCTACTCTCGGTTTATTTTTTTAAAAATGGCAGCTGCAATGTCCTTCCGGGATGTCATGCAGCCGTCTAGACACCCAGGGAGGATCACGGAAGACGTTAAGTCTATGATTCCCCCCCTACACTCTTGTGGTGTAGACATGCCCCATGTGACACCTGGATTTCAGAGCAATTCTGAGTTTCCGCCTAAGAATCTGGATGAATTTGAGGTCTCTTGAGGATTTTCTTGCAGGCTTAGCCAGACATTATGCTGAGGCCCTGGTTTTTTCTTGGGATGAATTGATCGATACAATCAGTCCCAAACCTCCTTGGCTCAGTTGTACTGCAGACATGGCTCCAGAAAAGACAGCAGTATTCAGCCTTGTCCTGAGCCCTGTAGGCTTATGCTCAAACCAGGACAACCTGCATTTTGAGGGCAGTTAGGTCTGTAAGTACAAGGGAGAGGGCCTTTTCTGCAGTGGCCCCATGCCTCTGGAATGAGTTGCCATCTGGAGTACATCACTCACATCATTATGTACTTTTTAAGAAATCTCTGAAGACTCTTTTGTTTTCTTTTACCTTTTCATGATTGGTTTTTATTGGACTGTTACTGGGTTTTAGCTGCAATTATGTGTTAGTATTTTCTGGGCTGTATGTTTGTTATTGTTCTTGGAGTTTTTTGACGTCATTAATTTTGGTTGTTTTGTTCTATAGGATTTTATTATGTAAGCTGCCTTGAGGGCTTTTGCTCTTAAAAGTCCAGGATGAGGACTTCCCAAGTAAACTCTCTGAATATATCTCATTGAGGGTGGGTGGGGGTGGGGGTGAATCTAAGCACCTGAAAGAGGAGGTAAGAAATTTACTGTTATGGAGGGCACACCAAACTTAGCTGACACCATGACAGACTTTACCTTTAGCAGTAGGGGGCCAGTTTATTATTTTTTTCTTTTCTGCTGCTACATATAGTTCCTCTCTTGGTTGCAATCTCAAAATAACCCGGATGCAGCATCACTCCAGTATTACTGGGATAGGGTGGGGAAAAACAGTGATAAAGATAATAATACTGCAATAGCACTCTCCTTATTCACATCAGTGATTCACAATCACACCAGCTTTTCTCTACATTATAGACACCCACACGCACCCACACATTACTAGGCTTTGTTAAAGTTCTCTAGTGCATCAAAAATGAAACTATGCTCATAACAGCTGGAATGAATGAAAGAAACAGAGGGGTACGGGGTTTGTATAGTATTATTATAGAGGAGTTTGTCAAAAGCAATATTCTGTCTTGCTGTTTGACAGAGAAGGCAATTTCCTGTAAAATACACCATAAATAAAATGTAAAAATAAACTAGTGCAATTATTTCTCTACACAATTACTATTAGTTAGTTTTGTTATTAAAAGAGGTTTTTAAAATCCTAATAACTATAGCAATATTTATTAATGCACTTTTTTAAAATAACAGGTGTGAAAATTCTCAAAAGACATTAATTTAAAACCATTTCTCTACACTTTCTTACCAATACAGTTTAGAAAAAAATATGAACTTTACCACCACTTCAATTTCTTGACTTCAACGCCAGTAACAGATATTAGCGTAATCTACCTAAATTGAACAATGTAATTCTTGATGCAAGTATAGATATGCCAATTATAACTTAAATAAGTCTTTTCCTCCTCAATAATCCTATGGTAATTGGCTCAACTGTTTCAAAATACTGCTATTTACATATTTGCAGCTATACAATAAACAGTAAACTATTTTTAAAACCCATACTTAACTTTTTCTTAATTTTAATTAAATATTCCATTTAGGAAATATCACCCCTTTCAGGAAAATTAAGGTATGCCAAATTGGCTTTTCACATCTTTCTATAGTAGAAAATTTATCGACAGATATTAAAATATTAAAAAAGCAGTAACCTTCCACTTAAAAATAGCTTAAAATATATTTTATAATTACACCAGCTGTTTTCCACAGCTAGTGTAAACTTTAGAAGAGAAATTGGGCAACAGAAATCCTGAGGTATGAAGCCGTTTTGCTTGCATATTCACTGTATCTGCTATTGAAACCACTTAATAATAGAAGAGCATGCACTTTCATGTAATTCATAATTAGAAAACTACTACAACTGCATTATTTAAAATCATTCCTTTGTTATCACCATCAGTTTTAGACAAAAGCTGAGAATCATTTGTGAGCTGTGGCAGACCCAGGCTGTTCAAAGCAATTGCTGTTCAGCATGAAAGCTGCAATGGAGGTCACAGAACAGGTCAGGAGGAAAGATAGTGTATCGATTTCACACCAGGAATAGAGGCGAAGCAAGGGCCCACTGTTGCCGTATGTGATGTATTTCACTACAGTTTAAGGCACATTTCATTCCAATTCAGGAGGGGGTGGGGAGCAAAGGGCGAGTGGATTTCACACAGAATCATGATGAATTCTGAACTCGTGTATTTCAGTAAATACTGCCTTCCTGACATTAAGTATTTCTATACAACGCAGTAAATATAATGGAAATTAGGCTGCAAGCATGTAGCAAATAGCACTATAGCATTGAAACTGGAACGGATATTATATTAAGCCCTTTTCCACAGATACAGCGTGAGATAAAACATTAAAAACAAAACATAATTGTTCAAACACAGCATTCGGAAACATGACAATAATTCATTCCAACGATCAGCATGGTCTAACACAATATGCAAATGTATCTCATGATTTTATTCTATATAAATGTGATCAGACTTCAGATGCACAATTGATAAATGCCTGAAAGGGTAGGTATTGAATGAATATGTAAAACAAACTGGTGGAAATAATTTATGCATACCTTTTTATAATTATATTTTAAAACCATCAATGTTAATGATCTAAACAGAGAAATGTGATGGTAGCTTTTTGTTAAACTTTCATGACAGGCCTCCCAAATTCACATTATTTAGCACTTTTTTTCCAGAAGCCACTGGTTTAGGATTACCTTACATAATACACATAATGTGCCGACTACCAATCACTTGCCACTTTCTCACATCATGGTAAATCATTAATCCAGGCTTAATAAACCATGATATGCACAAGCAGATCCTTCCCACTTCACTCTTCCCATTACATGAGTGCGTAAACAAAGTAGGAATCTACAATTAAGCATAGGTTTCATTTGTGTCCAAAATCAGAGACTATAATTGCTTCCAACCAAGCCATGTTTAGAACCCAGCTTTAAACCAGGGTTTGAAGCTGGATTACAAATCCTGGCTTATTTGGGAAACAATTATAAGGGGAAGCTACACTTGTTTGTGATTTCCTGGTTTGTTTACCCATTTTTATGAAGTAGACCGGTTAAATCAGGCTGCATGCATCAACATGCTGTTTGTTTGTATCATGGTTTATTAAGCCAGGGTTAATGCTTTACCATGACGTCTAAACACAGCCAATGTCATATCTTGAAACTACAGATCATTAAAAAAAGGCTTTGGGGGTTTTCCTCTCAAAGTAATAGGATAGTATATTTTCCAGCATCAGTGCACTGAATTTCCATCATATTTGCTATTATTTTGTAAAATATGCATACCTAAGACAGGAAAAGGATTATCATGAAAAGGATTTCCTTGAAGAAAGTGTGTAATATTTTCCATTATCTATAGATTTTCTACTTTCCTTAATTGAAATTACTACATTACTACACAGTTTTATATAATACTAACATTGGTTCTTCGGCTGCAATCCTGTACTCACTTACTAGGGAGAAAGTCTCATTGAACTCAATGGATTTTTCTTCTGAGTACATGAATATGGCATTGCACTCTTAAGTGGCAAATATTGGCTGGATAAACAGAGTCTCAAATATTTTAGAACAAAAATCTGTGCTCTTGAGGACACTAAGGCAGTAACACCAACCTCTCTAAAGTTCTATTTAAGAAAGCACATGTAATACAGTCAGAAGAATCAAGTGATGATCCTTCTCCTGTTTTGTACAATTCCAGGCTACAGGTGGGGATTTCATGTCTGACTGTTTTCCCCGCCCGTTAAAAGCTTCCTACTTCCCTAAGCCTGCCAAAGAGCAATTTTCTCAGATGCAACTTGATCCAACCCAGACATACCAACATCCTTACTGTCAGGAAACTTGGAGGGATTTGTACTTGTTTGATGCAGTTTACCTCAGAATTGTCTTGTTACCTAATACACAATGATATGTAATACGTTTGATTTTGGAAGTTCCTTCCTTGTTAGGCCAAGTCATCTCCTGCCTTCCCCACAACCTAATTTGTTGAAGACTGGGAGAACAACAAACTGTCTGATCGCACAAGGAAGATGTTACTGAACAGATAGGTGCCTGGAAAGAAGGACTACATGCCATCATGAATTGCAACTTTAACTCTACAGGTGTCTAAACTTCTACTAAACCTCTCCAGCCCCAGATACTATCAAATGTGGTGGAAGCCATCAACCATTGGATTTTCAGGTCCATCTGATCCATCAGCTCTACAGGAACAACAGTTCTATCCATTTCCTGAGCAATGAAGGCTGTGTACATTAGATGCATTTGTATCTCCATGCTATAAACACAGAATCTGGTGTTTATAGCAGAATCTGGCCTACTGAGAATCTCAATCATGTTTTCAAAGAAAAAATGCATTTCTGACTCTTAACACCATGGTGATGAGCTTAAAACAACCTGGGCTGTTCTCAGTGGCATCTCAGTAACTAGAGGGGAGTTGAGCAGCACTTGTGGTGGCTAAAAACAGGTCTCAGTGGTATATATAATTGTACTGGGAGGATTCTACACGTCGTACTGAGGGCGCTTCTATGCGCCCCCAGTGCGGCCCCAAAGCGATTGTGTAACTTGCCTGGAGAAGAGACAAGGAAGAGGCATCCTTGCTGCCGCTGCCACCCACCTACCTCTGACCCGGCCCCGCCTTCTTCCGCCGAGCTCTCCGACCCGGCCGGCAAGGAGGTAGGTGGGTGGTGGCGGTGGCGGCAAGGACGCCTCTTCCTCGTCTCTTCTCCAGGCAAGTTACTTGATCGCTTTGGGGCCACACTGGGGGCGCATAGAAGCGCTCTCAGTACGACGTGTGGAATCCCCCCTGGTCTTCTCCTTCTCTCATTATTAAATGAGTTCATTTGGGATGCCACCTTTGCTAAATGTTGTATGTCAAACAAAGTCTATAGTTTGAAATGTACATTTTAATACACATATTACTCTGGAATAGCAAGGAGTTGGCCAAGTCTGAATTGCAAGGATTTGAAATGTGATACAAGAAGCACTTCTGGAAAGTGAACGGAAGATAATAAAGAAGTCTCTAATGTGGATTTCTGTACACAATATAATATTGTGCATGACTCCATCCTTTCTCTCTCCCCCAGTCACACACAGTAAAATGTATTTTATATTAGGACACAAAAGGTGTCCTAATATAAAATACAGCATTAAATAATGTCTCTGCAACTTAACCCCATCTGAAATGTCATATTGGAAATGTGTATATGGAGATATGACTATAAACATTGCTGGTTTGCTACACTGTGGTTTAGTTCACATGTAATGAAAACCATGTACTCACACACTCCATCCTTCTTTCTCTCTTTGCGCGCTCCATTTTAAAAGGTAACTTCTGCTTTTGCAAACCAATGTCAAACCATGGTTTGTAATCCTGGTTTGGAAGGCTTAAAAAAAAGCATAGTTGGCTGGTTCAAATATGTGACCCTGTTCACACGACATGCTAAGCCACAGTGGTTAAGCATTTTGAGCTAAACATTATGGTTTAGTGCATCGTGTGAACCATTCCTAAGCATGGTGGCTACATAACCACGGTTTGAACATGTTCACTAACCATTTGCTGCAAAAGGGTTAGTGGCCTATGGCTTACCATATTGTCTGAAGAGGCCATGAAACTATGGGTTCTGTGAAATTTGAAGTAACTCATTAAAATGGAATGTATGAAGGGATGAGGGAACACAGGGCTTTTTCACATTAATGACAAGCCATGGTTTAGCATTACATGTGAAGTGAACCTGTGTAAATTTAAGTAAGAATGGGATTAAAAAATGAAATACATATTTAAGAGTCATGCTTTAATATAAAGCCACTGAATCTGTGATTCATATCGTCCTCCAAGTCAGTATTCCTTCAAATTTATGACAGGAGTAATTCTCAGAACATCACAATGGAAATGGCAAGTGATCAAACTGCACCTGTACTAATTTACACGAGGCCTTATCTGAAACAGATGACTCTATACCAATTAGACATGCTTTTAGTGAAGGTAGGGTGGTAAGTGGGTGTGTTCACAGGAAATGCAGTCCCTTTTTCTTTATGGCTGGAAAAATGAAGTTCAATCAAGTGCACAGTGTTAAATTGCAACTTCAGCTTGTAAGATGCTTTTACCAAAATATACAGCACCTTCAGCAACAATTTCATTCGAGCGACAATATTTGGAGTAAATGGCGTGAACAGAAACTCTTAGATCTACACAAGACATTTTCAGATTGGTTTAAAAAATACAGTTAACTGCTTTAGAGTCAGTTTAGCCTGTACTTAATGAATATCTGCTACAGGCATAACTGCCATAAGTAAGTGATCCTCACTCTCGTGCGTGTGTAAGGTTGACAGGCAATTTAGTTCGGGCAATTAATGGTATTTCCTTGAGGAACCTGGGAGACAAATACTCCTTCAACCAGAACAGGACAGAAACTCATTTCTGCTTCTGGGTGTGCTACAGAGAGAAAGGAAGACTCAAAGTCCAGGCATATTGGTCACAAGTACCATTGATACATCTGATCTTTCTTTCAACCAAAGAAACTAGAGCCCTATGCAGGCATTTGCTGGTTTGCGTGTAGTGAGCAACTGAGGAGGGGGACATGGGTGCACACATAAGCCCTGCCCACAATATTCCTGCGCAACTGGCTGCCAATTAAATCTTTATGCATTGGGCTAAAAAGTTTCACAAGGTCTCTGTCAAACCTTCATTCATTACATTTCATTACAAAGCTATTGGGCAGTACAGAAATAAAACCTTTAACATTCAAAAATGTAAAACAGTTTGAAGACAAAGTTAAAAACAATTAACAGTAAACTACCAGGACCCGATAAAAAACAAAAAAGACATCATATGTTGTCAAATGTCTGGGGTAGAGGAAAGTTTTAACTTGGTGCTGAAAAGATGATGTTGGGGGTGGGGGACTTCACAGGGTTGTTCTTGCAGAATATGACATCATGGTCAGCGTGTTCCTAACCAGCCACTTCTGCCTGGAAAAAAAGCAGTATTGGAGAGTTCTTTTACTCCATTCTTTTTAGTTAAAACAGCTCCTAGTTGCTTGGCCTGCAATGTGCCCCCATGCCTCTGCATTAAATCCTGGGCATCTGTCTGTGACATGGGCTGGCCCTTCCTCCATTCGCTCTTTTTCTCAGTGTTCCTATTGAGACGTTTATGTGCTTAATTGCTGCGTTAATTCAGTTCTGAGTTAATTCGGTTAACTCAGAAATGTGCAGCTCCAGAGTTGCGAACAGGGAGCTGTTTTAATTTGGTTTTCTGATGCAGTGTTAGCTCCGAAACTCTGCATTTCCAGAATGAGGAGCTGCATTAATTCTGTTTTCTGATGTTGTGTTATCTCTGAAGTTGTGCCTTTCCAGAGTTGGGAGCTGCATTAATTTGGTTCTCTGGTGTGATGTTAACTCCAAAACTGGGGCTGGCGTGATACTTTTTGGAGTCGGGTTTATTTGTGCCAGTGAGGTGCTCTCATGGGGAGTCAGTGTTGTGGGCTAGTTATTCCACATTCACATTCATAAAACTGTAGTGGTGTGGGGAGCCTGGAGATGGGCGGGTAACAAGCCTCTCTCACTGTTAACATTGATTCTAATCCCCACCCCACCCAGAAGTACGCTTTCTCTGGCATGGAAAAGTTCTGCCACATAAGACTGACAGAGTAGAGCCGATTTGAGCATACTGTGGAGAACAACAATGTGCCCCCTTGCTGTGCTTGTGAAGTCAGGGGCAATGTTGGCTTCTGGTGGACCTTACTTTTCGACCTGGAGCCAACAATTGGGGTGCCACAATTGAGAAAGCGGTGTTCCTTATTGTCATCCTCTGGACCTCCATCTGAGGAGGTACTCAGAGGGTCTCAGATGTTGATCGTAGTGTGCCGAGCTCCTATGATCGTGAACATTGCCGTATGATTCTGGGTAGCAATACCACCACCACCACCATCTAAGCTATAATGTCTCAACTCAGCAGGAATATCCAGTATTTCCCTTTAACTCTGCTTGGGATGCCTCCAAAAATACTATTTTTAAAATATATTTAAGACTATTTAATTATTAAGGTGGTAAGTCCATCCCTCTAGCAGCAGCTGCTGAGATTTGTTCTATGCAAGCCTGTTGTACAGTTCAGAAATCAGCAAACTTACGTAGACTATATCCTTGGTTGGAGCTACCATATAAAGTTTTGCCAAAGCTAACAATATTCTTTGAAATGAAGATAACAATAATTTCAACTACCATTTTTAAGCAGTACTGGAGTTTGCCATACTAGGCTTTCTGAGATCAGGAAAATATCTGAACTTTCCCAAGTGCAACCCTGATCCATCAAAAAGAAATTACTTCCCAAGATATGCCACTATCTTCCAGAATAGTAATAAAAACAGTAGGTGGTACACCATCCTTTTGATTCCAACCTTGTAAACAGTTAATTGCCTGGTCACCAGTGGCACATAAGCCTTTGATTCAGGTAAGAGAGAGAGAGAGAGAGAGAGAGAGAGAGAGAGAGAGAGAGAGAGAGAGAGAGAGAGAGAGAGAGAGATCTTTCTTTCTTTTAGGCAGCCAATATGCCACAAGTGACTAAACTAGCAATTCAGGAATAGACAGGACAGGCTAATAGTTTGAAGACTTACTGGAAAGTCATTCAGAATTTGGCACTCTGCCTCCTAGTGGAAGCAAGACAAAAATGGGCTGGCGGGAAGATTGTGCCTTGCATGGCAACATCTTTATAATGATGACACCTGACTCTTTCTTTGAGAACCAGCAAACAAAGGTATATATAGATTTCTGATGTGCCCAAAAATATAGTGCAAAATTATTCAGAATATCTATAACTATAAGTGCTCTGTGAAGCATGAGTTAACAAATAATTTAAAATTAAGGGGATCTGTATGCATCAAAAATTAGTTTAATTGCCTTTTTCTGCTGTATTGCTTCACATATTTTTTTAAAATTCCTTCATCAACTTTCAACATGTTTCACAAATAAGACACTTCAAAACGAATTAAAGCTCTCTTTACACCTTTCCCAAATTTACTCACATGTAAAAACTTGGTTCTAAAAAACTGCAGTCTATCAATTTATACTTTCTTTGGAGAACCAGAATGGACAACATAATCTTCCTCAACTAAAACTAGCAAGGTAATATTTCTATTGTCTGACTAGCTGTTATCTTCCTTATTGTTATCTTCTAAAATTATGCAAGCAAAAGGACATCTACAAAAAGCAACCTTGAAGAACTTTTTTTCTTTTAGCAACGCAAGCTTGGGATTTGGGATAGGCTGGGGCAAACAGCTGGATAGGAGGGTAAAATTAAGCTGTTCATGCTTGTACAAGCAATAAGTTTGTGAGATTGAGGTTAAGTTACACTTCAGGCTATGTTGTTTTCAAAAGATATATTGGTCACTTTACTTTGGAAATGTGTTGAAGGTTCGGTCCTCAAAACTTTCCAACTTTCATATGGAAATGTGCATTTTCAAGGTTATCTCTAATATGGATTTAGTTCAGACATTTTCAGCTGCATAACGTTTACTTAACGTCATCAACAACTAGGGTATTCTGCTGCCTATAGTATTCTATATGTAGGGAGGATATAAACTGAATAAACAACAACGGTAAATTTTCTAATGGGTAAGACCCACCATTAGTAGTACAGGGAGCTAGAGGTTCAAAAGAGCAACCTGAAATTGCTAGTTTCTGAAATGGGACAGATTAGCAGAGATCACAGAAGGGAACTCTGCTGAACTTTTCCAATCTAAAAACGAGTGTTTTCACTCTTTTCCAGAGTTCCTTTATGAAGTGCTGTCACCCTGCTGTGCCAGCAATGGGTTCCTTCTGACTCAGCAAAATGAGTGGGAACACACCGGCCCTGCTGGACACTGCCCATGGTGGTCAAAAGAATCCTTGAATGGCCTCAGTTGTCAGATTTGTAAATTTAATTTTAGCATGAACTTAGTTAACCTCAATTTTTTTTTAGTGAACCATTATCTTATAATTAATTTTGTCTTCTCATTCTGCTTCAGCAGTTTTATTCTTTTATACATTAAAATTAGCAAAGCTCATACTACTCTGTCAGTAATAGATACTTGTCATGATTCATCCAACATCAAGCACTTTTAAGGAATAATACCCAGGTGCAATCATAGTATTCCTTCCCAGTGCAATCCACGTATTCCAAAGTAAATACGCATAGGACTGAGCTGTGTGTCTCATTCTCAATTGGAGAGCTAATTCCAGATAACCTAATTAAGACTGAGATCAACAAAGGAACCCTAGAGAGATAAGGAGAACTATCTGATGCTGCATTGAGCTTCCCCTTGTTTCTCAGGCTTGCAGATTACTTAGGATCTTTCTGGATCTGCAATTGTGCCTAGAAGGTTACAGCAAACATGGTCAGATGAGTCTTCCACTAGCTCCATTTCAGGAGAAAGATACTGTAGGGCTGCCTTTTACTCTCACTGTCTAGAATCTTTAATAGGTGCAGGACACAGGGCACTGACTCTTCACAAGGGCATGTTTCTGAAAGGAGATAATACCACTGTACTACAGTTTGCACTGGCTATCTATTGTTAACCAGGTACTAATAAAATGGTGGCTTTGACTTACAAATCCTGTCACACCTTTGCGTCACATTCCTCTGAGACCACATTCTGTCTTTTGTTCCATATTATGACATTTAAGAACAACAGGTACATCAAAACCTGAGGTAACAAGCTCTTAACCCTCACCCTCCCCTTCTTGCTGCTTTCCATCGCCAGTTCATCCTTGCAAGTTCATTTCCCTTGCCAATGTTCTAGAGCCATTTTTGTATTAGAAACGTGTGTCTGGAACAACAACCTAAGCAGGGCGGAAATTGAGCGGAGAGGGTAGAGTTCAAGAAGCAAAGTGGAAACAGTGGAAGAGCTAGAGAACCCTCTTACTCCCTGCCACTTCTCTGCCAGCAACATACCTCTCCACAAGAATCAAGATTTAAAAAGAGGATCTGATGTGTGTAAGACAGTTCTGGATAAGGAGCTCCTTCTATGAGCCCCAAATAGAAAACTATTCTAGGTTGCTGCCCCACTATTACGGAATTCCCTTGTCCTAGAACAGCTTTCCC
This sequence comes from Elgaria multicarinata webbii, assembly GCF_023053635.1. Taxonomy (NCBI): domain Eukaryota; kingdom Metazoa; phylum Chordata; class Lepidosauria; order Squamata; family Anguidae; genus Elgaria; species Elgaria multicarinata. The sequence goes on along the minus strand of NC_086172.1, from coordinate 141,637,585 downwards.
TAACCAGGTGCCCTCCAACTCCCATCATCTCCTGCCATTGTCCATGCTGTTTGGTTCTAATGGGGGTTTCAGTCTAAAATATTTGGAAGGCTGCCCTAGAAGGCTGAGATGAAGGCTATAAGATCAGTCTGGGCTTGAGTTCAACAGTAAGAGTTATTTATTTTATTTTATTTTATTTATTTATTTATTACATTTTTATACCGCCCAATAGCCGAAGCTCTCTGGGCGGTTCACACCCAGAGTTAAGCTGGTGTTCTGCAATACTTAATAGTGGGAACAGCTATGGTGCTCCAAGTCAGGGCTGGTGGGCTATTTGTAGCCCTCCATAGGCAATGTTGACTAAGGCTGATGGGAGTTGTAGGACAAAAGACGGGAGGGCCACAAATTGTGTACCCTCTCCAAGGTGGGCATGAAGCCACTTAGACTTAAGCTCAGCACCCCATACCATCTATAGAATGAAGATAACAATACAGGTCTCTTTACAGGGCTTTTGTAAGGGGCAATGAGATAAATTATGGCCATGATGTTTATTAATACAGCTGGATTGGCTGTTGAATACAAGTGTTGGTTGTTAATCCATGTTCCCTCATTGAGGTTAGATCTGTTCCGTTCCTAATTGGTTCTGGCTCAGCTTATAAGTGTAATTGTAGCACACTCTTGTTTATGACTGAAGCTCGTATTTTATACTGAAATGTTTCACATTTTAAAATCAATAATATTTTTTTAAAAAACAACAACTATAAATTAAAAAAATCATTAAAAATTAAGAACTTGATGCACTACTAGTGGTCATTTGTTGTTATCATCATCATCATCATCATCAAGCAGGTATGGGGCAAATTTAAATTCTCTATATAATATTTAATGCTACTGTTGCCTATCTTGAAATCCTAATTGACTGACTAAATAAACCTATGAGCTTCACATTGTAAGATCCTGGTATCTCCCCTTTATTTAATTGTGGCAAACACTTGAAGGGAAGAAGTTTAACAATGAGAATGGAACACAGATTTTTGCACAAATATTAGTAATTTAATCTAATTTTCTGGGATCGCAACAGAGGATAAAAATGGAGACTGCAGCTCATCCTATCCAATTTTTAAAATATCTATGACTGACAATATGGGATAGATCCTTTGTGTATTCCAAGAAATGATTGTAAATAAACATTTCCAAGAAAATGTCAGTTTGTCCACAAAGGCAATGCAACAAAACCCTAAACATGTAAACTAACACACACACAAATATTATTTCTCATTTTATATCTTAAGTAAGTTTTAAGTACAGCCTATTGCTTGACATGAATTCAGCTGCAAGTAGAAACTTTCCAGGTTGACGTTCTGGGGCAGAAGAAGGTCACTCTTTAAAGTACATGCTCTCTTGGGAGGAAAACCTGGAAGGATGCTGTTTGAGCAGCAATTTATACTCAGCACAGTAAGTCATTAGATGACAGTCAACACTGCAGATCTTTGCCACAAGTCTGCCATGATCCTGTTTCTGCAGCTGTGAGTAGTTATCATGCAGGAAAATAGTACTGAAAACCTAACAGGTCAAAAGGAAAAGCTCAGAAAATAGTATTTTTCTTGAACGCTAAAGAACATGCTATAACTCATCAATTTGTTTTTGAAAAGGTAAGAGTTACAAAGCAATGTATTCGATGGTGGCACAAATATCACAAGACATTAAAGTAGGAAGAGATTACTATTTGACATTTAGAGCTAAAGGACTAAGGCTGAAATCCTACAACTTACCTTGGAGTAAGGCTGATTGAGCTCAAATGGGCTTATGTCTGAGTAAACATGTAAAAGGATGGCACTGATGGACAAAAAGAAATTAACAGATCCCTTTCTCATATTCAAAAACTTTTAAGATAGTGCCACTGATCTGTTAAAAGTCAAGTAAATTAAATTTCTTGGTCTCAATTAAATAATCCACTAGCTAATAAACTAAAATTTATCTCAGAAAGTTTCACTCCACTAAATATGTACAGCATCTACCTAGCTAACATGAAGCAGCACTGAGCTGAAACTTGGTTTTTGAAAATCTCCTCCAATTATGCAAAATTTTACTCATAAATCAAAACTTATAAAAATTCAGCTCAGTCCTAGCATAGTTCAACACGTACTTAATACTCTGACATAAAAATCAATGGGCCTTCAAATGGTTAACTTTTGCTAGATTGTGTCGTACATACACAGTGATTCAGAAACCCATGGGTGCTTTCCTGCACAAGTGAACTTTTGTGATTCTACTTTTCTTCAACAGAGAAGACAACACAGCTGTAACATCAGCTCAAATGTAGAAATTCTTGAAGTAGAGTAATAGAGGATTACTTGTCTAAGGCCACTTGGTAAGCTCATGGGTGAAGTGAAATTTTAACCAGGGGCTTCCTCATGCACAGTTCACACTCATGGTCAATATATTCTTCCAGTACTTAATTAAGGAAACTATACATTAAGGTGAAAAAAATCATGTGGGACAAAACAGATCAGGGAAGGAATAGTCACTCCATCAACCAGAATTGCTTCCTCTTCCCACAAGACTGTAGAATCTTCTGCTCCAGAGCTGAGGTTGAGAACAGAGCACTGAAGAAGAGGGGGTATTCTGTCTTCCTCCTACATAAATAATGCTGCTGTAAAGAACCACCACAGAGGAGCACTGGTATCACAGGGGTTTGTGGAGGGAGAGTTTAACTTTTTCTCCTCAGTGCCAACGTAAACTTGAGATGGGAGGGGGCAGAGCTCATTCGTCGAGCACATGTTTTGCATGTAGAAGGTCAGGTTTGACTCCTAGTATCTCCAGGTAGGGCAGGAAAGACTTTTGCTTGGAACCCTGGAGAGCCACTGCCGGACAGTATTGACTGGACTAGATGGGCCAGCTGTGCAGCTTCCTATGTTCTATAGCTTCACTCCCAGTATAAATATAAGCTTCACAACAGTGATTTCCATTAAGAGAGAAAGGGTTTAATTTTGATATGGTATCAAAGACATTCAAACTCCCCTGCAGTTGGTACTGACATTTTTAAAAAAATGCATGCTAATTAACATCATGTCTAGTTTAGTCTTTAAAGCATTTTTTAAAAGAACTTTTAGGAAGTATTGTTGGAAAACCTGTGGAGAAGATCAATCAGATTATAAACTAAGCATTTAGGTCTAAATGACAGATAAATGAAGCAATGGTAATGTTCCAAATGTGGAACAATCCAATTATCTAATCATCTTAACAAGTTAGTAAGTTATTCTCCCTAACAAGCAATAGAGCAGATATTTTAGGCACTTTCTTCTTTTTGATATAGTGTTAGGGAGACACAGGAAGGCAAGATACTGCCCCATCCCTATGATGATGATGATGATGATGATGATGATGAAAAATAGAGAAAGTTGCTCTTTTTCTTCATTCAAAATATTATGAAGTCTTTTTATCTTTTGAAAATCAGTTTGAGGATTTTGAACAAAAAATGAGTTACAGATTAGACAAGCAATAAAAAAGATTACAAACCCACAGTTGGAAGCAATGGGAAAATAACAGGAAAAAACACGGAAAGCACAATAAAAAGCTTGAAATTGAAGATACACAAAAGTTAGAGATAAGGAAGCAAGTGAGAAGAGTTCGAATCTGTTTTGAAATATAATGAGTTATTGATGTAAACAATTAAACAAAACTTTAAGAGAGTAGATGTGAAGAATAAATATAAAGAAATAGACAACAAGGACAGAAAGAAAATATAAAGATACAAGGACTTCAAACAACAATAATGAAATTATATTTTTAATGAGAATCTTTTTAACAAAAACCGACTGCAGGGTGAATATGATGACAGCAAGAAGGACATAATTAGAGAAATGGGCCCTGATCCAAATAACTTCTTAATTATTTGTCATTGCTAAGTAAAGAATTACAGGGAAACAATCCTTTCCAATTGGCAAAACAGATCTTTGTTCTCGTGGAAGTCTGTCATAGACTCTTTAAGTTTCTATGGATCTGACCTGTACAAAGCCTCTGCACAGATCTATAGATCTGATCTGTACAAGGATTGGTATGATTTTCTGATGATATCCAAAGGCAGTATTCCTTCTTTGGGTCTCAACAGGTTTTTCCATCCTTAACAAACAATCTTTATTTCTATTTTTTTCATATGAACAACAAATAGATTAATTCTTCCTACAGATGTATGTGCGTATAAAATGCCTAGATATATAATTCAAGAATACATGCTGACACAAAATGGAGTTAAACATTGTTTTAGCTTAAAATGTATATCTCTAAAATTATCTATAACAATCAGAAGGGACAATGGCAGTCTATGGGAAGTAGGAAAACCTGTTGCATCAGAAAACACTATTACACTAGAAGATCCTTATGCTAATATAACGTAACTTACAATAGCATTAGTGCCACCTTGATACTGCCCTACAATATCTGTGCTCACATTGACATTCAAAGGTCACACTGAAATTTGGCTTATTGAGTAGATTTCCCTGCTGTCCTAGCACAAAGAGGGTTTCCACCCCACCCAACCTATTGAGGAACTAGTATATGAGAAATACAATCTTTTGCTGGCTCAATCCAAGTTTTATATTTAGCTTGGTTTTCCTAAAAATGTTCTAAAGTCATATTTTTATTGACACAAATTAAGAGAAATCCCAGAATCCTGGAACAATTTTTGCATGCACATGCCTGAGCACACTTGACTCACATAGAAATCCATACAATGCTGCAACAGTAGGACCCAGCATAACAAAATTCAAGTTGTGTCATAAATCTCTATAAGTTCTGGGGTAGCACAAGCATCTCTCTGAATGTTTGTGTTGCAACGTTTATTAGATCCTCCTGGATCAGCTATTCACTTATGCTTCTTTGTAATGGCTAGACCAGTTAAACATGTTCTCCACCTTTAACATTCATACACAAAAGGCACACAGAAATCCTTCCTTGCTGCCAGTTCCTTTCTGGAAGGGTAATACAGATATCAACCCCAGGACCCCTAACTTGGTAGTCTCTAGTAGCTTACTCACTGTACTACAATGGTAGAAGAGGGCCCTTTCTACACTTCAGGATTATCCCAGGAAAATGGAGGGATTGTCCCTGCCTGCTCCTGGGATCCCCTGTGTTTCATTTGCATGCACAGCGATAATCCTGGGACGTTCCCTGGAAAAAAGGCAGGTATAGAAACGGCCAAGGACTGATAATTACTAATGCTTCCTAGCTGTTACTCTTGGGTGTCTATATGCAGCTAGTCTGAAGAAAACACTCAAGCCTGCTCCTTGACATATCTAGGCCAAGCGCTCCTGACAGAGTTGTTTGTTAGGTGACTTAAGAAACTAGGGTTTCATTTGCCCTATACATTCTCAGAGTCTACATAGCTCTTCTGGCTCAATGATGCATCTCCACAGTAAAAACTGAGCTGCCTGACTTACTTCCCAACTATTCTCAATCTCCTCACCCACCAACTGACTAGTACTTGCTTTGCCCAATGGATTACTTGCTTGATTATAAGGTGCCTTTCAGACTATACAATATTTCATAAGAAATTGTCAATGACGTGAATAATTCCCAGAGGAAGGTGCACTTTCACCACCAAAGAGAACAGAGTCTGGGACCATGGGCTTGGAAAAAGGCAATTCACTCTTTCCAGAGTCTTCTCAACTCCTTTGCAGACACTTTCATAAGCATTCCCTGATGTACACCCTCTAAGCATAACCCCTCTCCTGCAATCCTCTTTTAGATCCCAGGCCGAAGGAAAGTTTTGTCAGTGTATTCACTCTAAGTAAAAAGGATTTTACAGACCTGAATGGTAAGGGTTAACCAAGCTCCTGAAATGAAGAGAGCTAATTGCATCAGCCAGGGTGTGTTGATTAGCAGCACCTGGGATGTTGCTGGTCAGGTTGAAAACCCTGTGTATATATTCTGTAGGTAATGTTCATGTTGTGGTTGGGTAGTTGATGTAGTCGGTGGTGGATGGTTGCTAGAAAATATATTTATGATTAATTGGACCAGCAGACTCTGTGTCTTTCTTTGGACTGGAAGAAGGGAAGCGCGTACTCTGTCAAGTTTCTTGCTTCCCTTCATCCTGTCAAACCTTCAGCCACAGGCAGAAGATGACTCATGCTAGAGTACTACTCTCTTGTGCAAGTATACCAGACAGATGATACATGCCATCTGTTAGATATGCTTTAATGTGGATTCCTGCATTGAACAGGGGATTGGACTTGATGGCCTTATAGGCCCCTTCCAACTCTACTATTCTATGATTCCCTGGCAACATTAAGACAGTAGTGAACATGTGTGGAACCTGCCAACTGTGGGTGTTCAAAGAGGCAGTAGGGAGTTGTTCTGATCCAATATTTTTTCTATAAGGCAAAATGGTGTCAATCATTGGAAGAGACTGTCTTGCATTCTGTCTTCTGCCATTTAGATTCCTCAATGCAGACACTTCACTTTACAAACCGAATAAGTGATAGTCACCCTTAAAATTTCCCCATAAGACATCCCAAAGTCATTGATGGTGCAATAATAATAATAATAATAATAATAATAATAATAATAATAATAATAATATCAGCTATGGTCTAGGGAAAACCAGGCTTTAGAATTAGAGTATCTGAGTAAAATTTTATTTTTCTGTTATTGTTTTTAATGATGTTTAAAATGTATTGTAACATTACCTGAACCACTGGAATAAAATGGGTTATAAATTTGGCACAGATCAAATGTCTGATATCTGGGCCTCATACCATTCAACTCGGAACATTGCTGAGGAGCCCCATCCTCATCAGGTGCAGTGGACTTGACTGTTTAAGGCTTTTTCAGCTTCTTGACTCTTTCTAGCCTAAGGGACTGCAACTGGCCAGCATAGATCTTCCCATTGGACCTCTTGCAAAGTTTCTTTGAATGAGCAAGCTGTTTCCTATCAAAGTAAATTAAAATTATTCCCTTTTACTTGACACTCTGGAGTCCTATGTCAACATGCTCTAAACATTGCTTCATCTATATATTTCGGACATGAAATCCAACATTGGAACAGACCATTTTGACTATAGAACTGATCAAAGTCTTCCAACACCAGGATCCTGCCAGAATATCCCTCCATGTGGCCTTGATTGGCCATGCTTTCATAAAGGTTTTGGTAATGAACTTGAAAGAGGTGGGTTGCTTTAGAAGGTTATCTAAATTAAATACCTTTTAAAAGACAACCGGGGATGCTTCACAATTGACAATTTCCCTTCAACAGGTAAGAAAATATCTCATGGGTGAAAATTGATAGATGTCTATTTTTGCATAATTACACATGCCTGGAAGCTGTTGTGCACCTCACACATATTATTTTCCCTCTGGAGTGTAAAGGGGAAAGTTAAAAGCAAATATCATGCATAGATATTCTTTTCGTATGTTTCAAGCAGGAAGGCAATGGCTTGGTTGCACTTTGCCACACTAAACAACTTCAGGTAAAGCTTCCAAGGTTAAAGTTGTCACACACCATTATTGGACAAAGGCAAAGCCAAGCGCATGCTCTAGTGAGAGTTGACTTCCTTCACAGGAACATATACATTCCATTACAAATATCCCCTTGCTAATGTTCACTGCACAATAAACAAACTGAAAATCTTTCATTTTCGAGAACAGAGGTCTCAGCATATCAAGTATAAAATTCTCATGCCAAGATTATTATTTTTAAGTAGATATTCAGGCAAAAAGTAAAGTCGAAAAGGACATATACGTATTAAAGAATATATGTACATGCAAATATATCAACAGCATATATGCAGATAATACCTTAAAATTCATTTCAAGCTTGACTTTCTATACTGTTCTGAGCAGCTGCTTGCATATGTGTAACTTGTTGTCCAGAATGACAGCTGTATTTTCGCCTGTTTTGACATTGAGTCTGATTTGGGTGAATAGCTCATATCCATTAAAGTGCTTTTACAACACTGAATGACTGCCAGAATACTTCCTGATCAATTTTAAAAGCCAGCTAGCTGTCATCATCTAATCGCAACAGCAGAAAACAAATCTCTGGGGAATAAAACAAGATTTTAAAGCATTTTTAAAAGCATGATATTAATTTTGAAACCTACAAGCTATTTAAATAAGAATCCAAGGCTGCTGCAGTCATATCTATGTAAAAAAAAAAGGCAATGCTTTCAGCACTTTGAATAAGCAAAATACTTGTTAATATGCAAGCATCCTAAAACACTTTCTCTGTTCACCATGTTAATGGTGAGTTTAAGTTATTTCCATCTCCAGGAAACATTTCTGTGTTCACCATTAAATCCAGCTCTATAAACCTTCTGACTGAATCCCAATGGTATGTAACAGGAACATGCATGGGCACTTCAAATGTGCAACTCTAACATCTTATTAATGTGTGGTTGGGAGGAAAAAAACGTATGTCATGTCTAGCCCTACTTCCCCCGTTTTGGAAGAAGGTCTTTCAGGTATTCAATCAGAATCAGACTCTGAGGTAGAGGAGTCGGCCCCCGACACAGGCCAGCCTGTACCAGTGGAGGACAGAGCTCTCACGCTTCCTCCTCCAGCTGGTCCTGATCTCTCCCCAGAGCTTATCTCATCAAGAGCAAATCATACAGTGGCAGTGGGAAGCCAACGTTCTTCAGAAGGAGAGGCCACCAACAAGCTAACTGATCCCAGGCTAAAATGCACGAAGCGAAAGGAGGGCGTGAAGAAGTCGGACAGGCTCACATTGCACCAGAAACAGCCTCTCTGAAGTAACGCACTTTGAGAAAAGGCTTTCTGTTCTCCTTGATAGGACAATTATCTCACTTAGTTTGCATAGTTTGGCCTAGGGGGAAGTTTCCAAGAGGCTAGACTCTCCTCAGGTGGGAAGAGATGTTTACTGTTTAATAAAAGCTCTGTGGATTGCTTAGCAAGCCTCATCACTTATCTCCCGTTGAAAGCAGGGGTTTCCCAAGTAACACAACAATGTACGACATAACTCCATAATATTTCAACACCCTCTGAAAATTACAGCCAATGAAGCAGGAAATACAATGACGTATTGTGTAACTTTCAACTGCATGTTACCAGGGAGATGCAGGTCGGAGATGCCCACACATCTCATGTAGAGTGCTTCACAATATGGCAGTCGTTCCAAGGACAATGATCAATTTGGATTTGGACTTATTTTCAGTGATTTTTTTTTTAAAAAAAAAGCTCACCAAAGAAGATAAGGTAACATGAATTAGCTTCTTAAGCAATAGCATGGGTGCTTCCAGATAGAACTCTACCAACAGGAAGGCATTTGGGAGCTATTCCATCATTTCTTTTTTAATGGATTCCTTGCAATAAGGAAAAAGATGGAAGAAGTGGTGGGAAAACACAGGAAGCTCCTGAGTTGAAGACAACCGTGTTTGGACACCTCTGAATGGGACAGGGCAATGGTGCCATTAAAATGCAAGAATGCTTACACAATCGAAACTACACTACCAGAAAATGGGTGGATAATAGAAGCCAGCGGAAATATAAAAGGACATACCCTTTATCAAAACATAGCCTTTATCTTGGACATAGCCGAGATAAAAGACTAAACTATCAAAATGACTAATTATCTACCCGACTTGTCTCTCTTACCATAAAATAGCCTTTCCCATTTTTTCCTTATTGCACCTTTTCCAAACTTGTATTAATTCGACCAATGAGGTGGATGAAAGACACCAAGAAATTATAACTTAAAGTTATAATATCCTAAAAATTGAAAATAATTCAGCTGATATACTGGCGCAAATTAAGCAAACACTTACAACTTGATGGGAAGGTAACTGGGATGGACATTCACCATTTTAAATATTACGCCGCATGACAACAACACAACACTTGTGTAATGCAAGTAGCCTCATTGCAAGTAGCCAGTTGTGTAATGCATGTAGCCTCACTGCAAGTAACCTGTGATGAGTAAAAGTAATGCAGAGGCTGACAACACAGAAATTTGTGATATTAAATAAAGTTCCCATTATTCCTCCTAGACTTAAAGAGCTACAGTTTCTTTAAGGCTAGGTATCCTCCTCCTGCGCAGCAACCTTCTCGTTGCAGCCCTGTTTAATACAGGGATATGGTTTTGAAACTGAGACTGAGGTGCCTCTTCCTGCTTTCTGTTTTCCTGTCTTCTGTCTTCCATGCCCAGTTCACCTTTAAACTCGGAACCCTGTGCTTATGGCTCTGTTCTCATTTACTTACCATTTTGGTGACGTTCCGCTCAATCCATAAAACCCATAGTGTGAGCATCTTAGGCTGCAGTCCCATACTTACAACCTGGAAGTAAGCCCCAATGATTCTGAGTACTAATTCTGAGAAGACTTAGGCCCTAGCTAGACCTAAAGTTTATCCCGAGATCGTCCCGGGGTCATCCCTGTTCATCTAAGTGACACACAGGGGATCCCGGGAGCAGGCAGGGACGATCCCAGGATAAACCTTAGGTCTAGCTAAGGCCATATATTGGATTGCATTGTTAGACAATCATTCCAAACAGCATGGGCACAGCAAAATTCCAACCATGTTAAATTACATGTATGCCCATCTGATGGTCTAATGGTTGTTTGTGTTTGGACCAGTGCTCTGTCTTTACCCTCTCACATCTTCAATTCTAAATGCCACACCAACATTCAAACATTTATTTCAGACGGCATGTTAAACGACAATGCATTTTAAGCATGTCTATTTTTAAGCTCCACTAGGTGCAGGCAGCATGATTACATTACTCCAATGGATGCCCCAGGAGACACTTTCTGCCTGGTTTTATGTACTAATACAATACCATTCAGAAATAGGAATGCCTGGACATCATAAAGAACTAGGGCTCTTTTTCACAACTTAGAAGACTAGTTCCCAAATAGAACCTAGCACATAAAGAGATTGAAAGGTAGCTGAATTACTAAGTAACATTACCCAAATTTCCAATTTTATTTGCATAATGAAACATAAACACCATCACCTAGAGCCTCTTCCCATATGTACCTGCCCGGACCTTAAGATCATCTACAGGGGCCGTTCTCCGTGAGCCCCTGCCAAAGGAAGTGAGGCAGGTGGCTACTAGGAGGAGGGCTTTCTCCGCTGTGGCACCCTAGCTGTGGAATGAGCTCCCCAGAGAGGTCTGCCTGGCGCCTACACTGTACTCCTTTTGTCGCCAGCTGAAGACCTTTTGATTCTCTCAGTATTTTAACACTTAATTTTAACTTAAATTTAAATTTTACTGTTGTTATTCTGTATTTTAATCTTATATCAATTTTGCTGTGTGGTTTTATCCTGGTTGTGCTTTTTATACTGTATTTTGTATTTGTGCTTTTAACTTGTTGGTTGTTTTATTATGGTTTTAATTTTTGTGAACCGCCCAGAGAGCTTCAGCTATTGGGCAGTATAAAAATGTAATAAATAAAATAAAATAAAATAAAATAAACTGAGCTGCTTGTCCAGATGAGAGCTTTTGCAAGTTACCTTGTAAACTACTTGGAATTCAGCTGACAAATTCACAAAAGTATGAGCAAGATAGATATTGGTTAAATTGAATTTCTCTGTTTCTACCCTAAATATATACCATCTCTTACTCATTAAAAACGTTTGAAATATTTTGGCTATTTTACATGAATCTTATTAATTAAAACATTAATCGTCTTACTGGCACAGAACTTGTACAACGGAAGATTGTTTAATAAACTATTTAAATTGTTTTGTATTGACACAGTCAGTTGCATAGCTATTATTTTGGAACTCCTTTTTCTCTGTCATGAACAGATAACTAGTATTTTTATAACACACACACACACACACACAAAATAAACATTGGCTGTAATCCACAGAGCCCCTGTAGACATGCAAAAGACCTTCCAAGTGCTCAGTAAGGCATTTGCCTTTTATTCAGTTCAACAGCCCCCCTTTTACTCCCCCCTTCCGTGTAACATCACTAACTGCTTTTGAAATTCATTAGTGGGTGGATGGATTAGTGTGCCGTTGTCTAGATTGTAGCCTGTATTTTTCTTCTTTCTTACAGATTTGCTAAGTTGATTTTGATTTGAATAAAAATAAATAGCTGATCTCTTTTCCAGGAGCAATGTACAAGTCTTAATTCGGTCTGGCTCTTGACTTTAAACTGGCTGTTATGAAAAAATTACTTCTAGCCACAAAAAAGAGAAGTTAACCACACTAAAATGTGTACTTGTCATTTCTAAATTCACTTTCCCAAAACAGAACTTAAAAATACAGACAGGCCAATGCTTACAAAAGGATTGCAGTTTATTACATTTGTTGTGCTCCAAATAAATATTGATTTCAATCTTGAAATGCTTCAAAAGGGCTTGCATCAATTACACTGCACATCAGAGTCCTGATGCAACTTACCTAATAACTCCTAGGATGCGCACAGCATAACAACCACCTATAGCCGCACAACTCAGTAAGTCACAAGACTCCTGGACTTGCTTTTATTTGAACTTTAAAAGGCTCTGTGCATTTTGTTGGAGCATCCTGACAGAAAATGGGTGCAGTGGAAACTGTGAAATAATCTCAGAGAAATCTGCAACAATTATAATTACCTCTGTTCTACAGTGTCATATGTATTATAATATACCACCAATAATCTAAAAGAGCCCTTAATGGCAATAACATGATAAAGGGAGGTTTCTCTCATATATTATCTATTTATTCAAACACAAAATTATTTGGCAACTGTGATAAGGCAGCAAGAGTACAATGACTTTCCTTTAATCACTCATTAAAATGCTGATTGCCTGTGGAGTGAGACGTGCAGTTATGGTCAAACACCAAGTCCTATTGTGTGGTAACAGCTTGGGCTGTCCTTGGGCTGGGTGGGGTTGAATCACTGCAAAGTAAACAAACATTCTCATGCTGGAAACTACAAATGCTTAGACTCAATAAAGCCTTTAAGTAACTTTTAATTTCACAGCTTTAAAGAAGCTAATATTGTAGAGTACAAAAGGTCAGAGATAGGGAGACCTACCAGGTGCTAGAATAAACATTTATAGTTTACAGAAGAGGAGTACTTAGCACATACAAAATTATTTATTCCAACGTACAAGCCAAGAGTGAAATTAATTTCATAGGCTGTACTGAAAGGACCATGGGGACATTTCTGGCATAAGTAATGCTTCTACCTCTACATGTGTCTAGGTTAATGTATAGACCACTGCACTTACATTAATAAAGTCATCTTTAGCTGGGTGGGAATCTACACTGATGTTATTCTAACATTTTGAATGGGTTACTGTGACGCACAGCCTCACGTGACCCTGGGTCTCCAACGTTGCAAATGAGTTGTACTTACAGGTTCTATTTCTTAGTTCCAGCGTGGCTACAGATTCATGTGCCTTGTTCTACTGGTAATTTTCCTCTCGCAACCCAGAGCTGCTGGGTTTGCTCCGCCCACTTCCTGTTCTCCTTCCTTCACCCCGTTTGCTATCTTATCTGCTACAGCAGATAAATCACACCAGCGTTATACTGTGCAATCACTGACAAATCACTTTGCATGCAATCACTGCATGCAAAGGACTCAGAAGTGTTCCACCTTAGAATCTGCTTTGATTGTGAAGTAGTCCCATGCATCCAGCGTTAATTGTGCTCCTTTTGCAAAAGATTCGCCCGAGCCGCTGCTGTGGGCGCAGGAGCAGGATTTTAAACAAATGCTTACTTCTGCGTAAGCTTTATAGATAAAGACACCAAAATTGGCACAGTAATTCAAATACCAAATTTGAATCAAATTGGGTCATCGGTTGATTTTTTATGACTTTTTTTTAACATTTCCCTCCTCTTTGCAAAGGAGCTGAGGAGCGCTCAAAGGAGCGCTGTAGCTCCCTGCAGGAAAATTAACAAGGGTCTAAAGTCCAAAACTCATGACCAGCTGGGCTTAAATGGGCCTGTTGCTAAAACTTTTCAATTTGGTCTCCCATCCAAACTCTGACCAGACACGGCCCTGCTTAGCTTCAGCAAAGTGGCTGGCTCCTATGCCTTCAGGAAATTCCCTGGGACTTGCATTAAGATGTTTTGGGAGGAGGTTTGTGTGTGCTTATGACTATTGCCCTGCCCTGCCCTGCTCTGCTGGCTAGGAATGAGGCAGGCAGTGGGCGGAGCAAACCCAGCAGCTCTCACAGAAGAGGGAGAACAACAGAAGGATTGAACCATGTGCCCTGAAGTTCCGTTGCAGCGAAATGTAAGTCGCAGCGAAACGTAAGTCACAGAGAAACGATACAGAGAACCACATTAGAAAGGGACACTAGCAACGTTATAAGACTAGTATAGATCCGGCCTGGGTCTAAGCATTACAAGGAAATAATTTGAACCATATATTATCATGGAATCAAAGGTCTGGAAGGAGCCTGATCACCTAGTCCAGTCCAATGCCCCCTTCTTCATTGTTTGGATTGCTACAAAGCCTCTTGCCAAAGACTGAATTTGCTTTTCAGAAGACATGTGTTTAAAATCTGTCCTTCGTTTACAAGAATATTTCCACCTTCCCCACATTCTCACACTGCATGCTTAGATCACTTATCTGCAAAAGCACATCCGTGTTATTACGCACAAGTGTAATAACATCCACAAAAGCACATACATGTACATGCGCATACAACCAGTTGCCACTTTCCTCCTCTCCCCTGGCCCCCGATACATATACTCAAATCTGCTGTATATTTGGGACACTCACAACAGCATGTATGTGGTTTTGAATTGGAACAGTACAAACATGGGCAGTCACCAAAAACACTGCATGATTCTTGTGTGGCAACTACTCTGATCCAACTCAGCCACTTAATACTTAACTTGAATCTTTGTACATAAGGCCAAACTTTTACTAAGGAGAAAGGGTGTGACTATATTAGCATAGAGAATACAGCCTTAATAACTGTCCTCAAGGATTAACTTCAATGAACTAAAACCACCGTTTTCCAACAAACTTTCATCCGAAATGCTCAGGAATGGGGGGTGGGGAGGGGAAATGCTTCTTCTAACTTCAGCTTGTTCACTTTGTATGAAATCGATTCAACCCGTAAAGTTAACGTAGTATAAGTGAAAACCTCTTAAACACAGAGCATTTTTCATCAGTAAATTCATTCCTTTAAAAGGCAGCGTCCTTCATCAGATACGCATTTATGACAGTTTCATCACATAAATGAATAAGAGAAATGAGTGGGTCGGCTTCGCTCTAGATCAACAGATTTATCCACTGAGACGACAAATATGATGCAGTGTTTAAATGCACTATGCTTTTATCACATCCCAAGTAATCAGTTAAGAGGTTTTCATATACAGTGCCATACATAGGATGATCTGAATACATTACTGTTAACAATATACTCTCCTCAGTTATTTATATTTTATGAAGAACCAATGCTTAGAAAAGTTCAATTAAAAAAAGAGTTCACTGCTCCATCATGTATTTATGTCTGGAGGACTCATTTTGCAACATACGAAAATCTGTTTAGTCAATGTAGATAAGCATCATCAAAAGCAACATCTATTTAATTTCATATGTTATCACAAAATGTTAAGAAAATATAAAATAAACATTATTTCACAAAATAGTATGCTCTGATCGTAATATAATTATATTAAAACACGAGATACAATACATACTATAGGCTGACATAATGTAGTTGAACTGGAACCTAGAACAGTTTACCACATTTTGAAGCAGAAATTTGTGTCTGGTTCTTCATGCAGCCAATACAAACACAGCATTGTAAGATACTGTCTGCACCTACGCAGGACAGACATATCCTAGGGAGGAGCATATCTTCCATCATCTCCACTAAGTGTTATATCCAATAAGCTTAGATTACTGCATAATGCTAGTTACTTCACTAAACTGTCAAGCCCTCAAAGTACTTCATAACAAGTTATGTCTCTGAGTCCTAGATGAAGGATCAGGTAAATATACCATTCATCTGAGGAATAAGGAGTTGGGAGCCTCCCCTTTTCTGGTTTCTCCACGTGTTTCTCCCTTAGTGTTGGGACCCAGGGCCAGCCCTACCAAGGTGAGGCAGTTGCTCAGACAGCAGAGGTGGCAGCAAGATAAGAAGAAAACAGTGGACAATGTGGTCTGCTCTGCACTCCCTAAGTTAGCCTGCTGCCTCCAGGGTGGTGGGGTAGATTATGTTGTCCCAGTGCCAGTGGTGAAAATGATTCAACTACCAGAACAGTTAGTTTCTGTATTTGGAATAGGAGGAGATGCCATCTTGTCTCTTGCCTCAAGCAGAAAAAGTATTTTAGGCCAGCCCTGGGCCCAGCGCAGCAGTGGGTTCAATGGTTTACAAGGAAAGTCTGATCTGAAGTTGCTCCAAAGAGTTTGGAGCCCAGTTCAATACAGAGATGCCCAGGGCCTAAGAGTTTGATTATGCCTAGTTACTCATGTAAAGGGGCCAATCAGCCTGTGGAATATCAGAATACATGTGAGCATATATCTGTCAGTTTTCTCAGAGGAAAGCAAGGGGGGGGCAAGTCTCTCCTATCCAGTGCCTAGTGAATTTCCTGCCTAGAGTTAAGATAGCTAACAGCCTCTCCATGAAAAACTAGTAGGAGGGGCAGGGTTTTTCACAGGTAAAACACAGGGTGATAAGTCAACTCAAAAGGACAGAATAGAAATGCCCTGTTTGGCACTGATTTCATTTATGGGCTAAGATTTCCTGTCAAATCGATTGTTAGGAGGTGTGTTATTGCAGCCCCACCCTTTCTTTTAAGCCAATGCCCAGGATGGGAGACTTTCCTGAGAATATCGTCTTTAATGTCCATCTTTTCTCATCTGTCTTTTACTGCTTGTAACCTTTCATTTTTGGAACTTTCCTCCATCTGAGTTGCAAGAAACACTTAGTCTGTTTCACCTGAATTTTCTGTTTAATCTATGAATCATAAACAATCTGCCATGGAATGTATTGTAATACTTTTCATAGACTCTGCATTATTTTTTCTTTCTTTTTTACTATGGACTGGGCATCTTCATCTTCAATAGCCCAGAGAGCCTGCTGCCTTGGAATGATCGTGACTCTTGGATTTTTCTATTCCTTGACTCATGTAACATGAGGATACCAAAGTGGAAGTTATGGTTGTCAAAATTTCAGTGTGTGGGGGTTTACTTTGGACTTACTCTTGAACCTATGTTTTGACTCTTGGATTTAATAGGCCTTGACCGATATAACATAGAAGTACCAATGAAGATTTCAAGGCTGGACTAAATTTCAGCATGTGTGGATTTACTTAGTCCTTTTTCTAGAAACTTTGTCCGATTGCCTGAGATGGTTTTCCTTTGCCCTGTATTCTGATTCGTAGAGATTGCAATGGGGAAACCAAGTTGTAGTGATCTCTGACACAGTTATAGTTATTAGCTTTTGACTGTTCTTTAAAGTAAATAATGAGCCCATAGTTAATTGTCACCAGCTATATGATTTCTGGAGAGCTGAAACCATTATGCTTTTGCCGTGAGAGCTAAGAAGCTCATTTATGAAAACTGATTTTGCTACCAATAAAAGTTCTCGCTATTTCCAATGTTCCGCATTAGCTTCCCAGAATTTGTAACAAAAGATGGACATAGGGCACAGTTACTCTAAAGCCCAAAGATTGTCATTGTTTGCTCTTCATATAGGCCCTACTGGCATAGGTAATAATAATATATTTATTTATTAAACGCCTCTCCCTCTGGATCGAGGCGGGGAACAACACCAAACACAATATAATACACAAAATTAGTTAAAAGAGCATATAAAACCAATACAATATTTACAAGCTGATATCAAAATGGGATGAAATGAATTTAAGATTACGAAAATGAGAAATTGTGAGAAACCAAAATTGAGATATTCATCCATCCTTACCGCTTGCTCTTGGGAGCATGATATTCCTATCCTGCAGCAGCTGCACTGATTATCAATTTGTTTCCATCCATAATTCAATGTACTGGTAAAATCAGCCATAAATCCGGAGAGGGGGACCTCTCGCAAATGGGCCTTCGCTGTCACATCTAGCCCATGGAGATTCCTTCCCAGGCCTTACTCCCTCTCTGCTAGGAATCCCCACTGTTATCTCTGATCACAAATTCATGCACTACTCAAAGGGATGGGGTCTCCCCTCTGTTCTCTTCAATCAGATAACAGCGGGAATTCCTAGCAGAGAGGGGATGGGAAAGGGGTGGGGCAGGTCTTTCTTTACATGCTGTGCACTCAGAGATGATGAGCAGGGTGCAACTCAGCTAGGGCTTGGGAGAGCAGCTCCATGTACCAGCGGAGTCCCTTTCTCTGTGCAGAGAGAGGCATGGAGAGCTAAAATTGGTGTGTAAAGGAAGAGACAGGATTTGATGACATCTGGGGTGGGCCCAGGAGGCTATTCAACTGCCAGGACCAAAAAGATTCTCCAAACCTTTACTACACTGCTTGGGTCCGGGTTATATAAATCATCTTGTACCAACTCACCTGCTTCTATCATTCTGGTGGAGCAGCTATCCTTTTTTTTTTGTCCTGCCTATGGGGGAAGCATGTCTGGCTGTGACAAGAGATAGGACGTTCTCCATAACTGCACCAAATTTATGGAACAACTTGAAGCCTATGGGGCTCCCCCTTTTGCTTCTTCCTGCATGCTGGTAAAAACTTTTAATATATATTGGCAGGTTTTTGCCTTAGTGGGCAGATAATATTTTGTATCCTATGCCCACCACCATTGTATTGCATGTTATGACATTTTATATTATTCCTTCATTGTGGTATTGTGTTTTAATTGTTGTATGCCTCCCTGAGTGGAAAAGCAGAGAAAATAAATAAATAAATAAATAAATAACACTAGGTAAGTATACAACAAGATTTGATAGTATGTATTTGGGTTACCTTATTATTAAATTATTATTAAACAGTTGTTTGCTTGCTTGAACACAACTAATTTTCAAATTGTTTACATGTTTTACTAAACACCGCAGATTGTTTGAGGGGGTTCAAGACCAAGCTTGTTGAAACAAGAAAGCTCCGTTAGATCTGTTGGCACCATCTTTGAGTACTTTTTGAGTACTTTTGTATGGCTTGGGCCAAATGATTGCATATTATAAGCAGTACTGCTCAGCTAGTTGTCAGACAGGTCATATTGATTTGTAGGATCATATTGATTTTTTAATAATACATCTGCCAAGTCAGACTTTCTAAACAAGGGAGAAAAAAACTTTGCTTTAGAACCAGTCTGACAGGCTGGAAAGCGGGGGAATGAGACGCAATAAACTTTCCCCCAAATTTGCAAATATTTGTAGTTCGTGCAAATTCCAAAGACAAAAGGAAATGGGCTTCATAATATTTAGCAAGGAGCAACAGAATAAAATGAGAGAAACACTAAAAGTGATACCGTGGATCACTTCTAATCCACTTTGTTGCAGTAGACCATAACATTAAACTACGAGGGGTGGGGGGTGGGTCTAAACATGCAAAGCAATACCCTTGTAGTTAGGGGAGGCTACCAGCAGTGTAACTCCACCAGCAAAGGGGAAAACAGGCAGGAATCCTAGGCTTGCTCAAGGGGGGGAGGGTGGCAGCTATAACAGCATCTACAAAAAAGATGGGATATGTTAAAGCACTTTCCTTGGAGATTAGTGGAGGCCCAGTTGAACTGAAAAAACACCATATAACTGTAGGCTGGACTAACTGTGCTCATTTTAAACATTTACTTAATAATGAGTTAAACAGTAAAAATATTGAAATCCTTAAAAGCATTACATTTGTTCACTAGAACACTATGACTGCCATCATAGTTTCTAATTTTCTGGAAGAGGTCTCTTGTCCTTCCTATTCTATTGTCTTCTTCTGCACATTGCTTGTTTAAAAATAATTCCTTATCTCTTCTGGCTAACCTCTGGAATTTTGCATTTAATTGGGCATATCTCCCCCTATCACTGTTGCCTTTTGCTTTCCTTCTTTCTTGGGCTACTTCCAGTGTCTCAGCAGACAGCCATCTTGCCTTCTTGCTTTTCTTTTTTTTGGGGGGATGTTTTTTGTTGCCACCTCTTGGACAATGTTGCGAACTTCTGTCCATAGTTCTTCCGGGACCCTATCTACTAAATCTAGTCCCTTAAATCTGTTCTTCACTTCCACTGCATATTCATTAGGAATATTAGTGAGCTCATATCTAACTGATCTGTGGGTCTTCCCTATTCTCTTTAGTTTGATTCTAAATTGTGCAATAAGAAGTTCGTGATCTGAACTACAGTCAGCTCCAGGTCTTGTTTTTACTGTCTGTATAGATGTCCACCACCTTTGGCTGCAAAGGATGTAGTCAATCTGATTTCGGTGTCGGCCACCTGGTGAAGTCCATGTATAAAGCCATCTTTTCGGTTGTTGGAAGAGAGTGTTTGTTATGCACAGTGAGTTGTCCTGGCAGAATTCTATCAGCCTATGTCCCGCTTCATTTTGTTCTCCTAGACCATGCTTACCTGTAATTCCAGATGTCACTTTATAGAAGTCCTTAATACATACACTGCATTTTTAATTTTTCACGGGTTTTTGTCAGACATATTTTGGGGTGCACTCTCGGCTACAAGAACTTAGGTAAGTCAGATATAGAAATAATGTGGAAGGCATAGACTTTGAGGCAGATTTTTCAGTATCTATAACAATAGCAATACAAAATAACTCCAATAAAAACTTGCTGTTGCAGCATCATTATTCAGGTGGCCAACTCTTCAGGAAATTCTGGGTTCTTCCTCTGAGAGAGCAAATGGGCTAGATGGAATCATGGAGTTGTGATTGGTGGGTGGCTAAACTGCATGTTATGGTTAGTGTAGTTAAGATTAACGTTTGTTTCTGTTCACTTTGCTAGTGGTTAAGTAATTCTACATCAACACTAACACATGGAATGGGCTGTTTGTTAAAAAAAAAACACCCCACACTAAACAACTGCCAGAGTTGAACTTCTTCCTATAACCCAATTCCATATGGATAGCATTTCATATGAACGGAAAAAGAAACTCACTAAGGAGTGGGAAAATTGATAACCTAGATCCTCAGTATAAGTTTTACTTTACAGCAAACATTTCTACCCTGTATAGCAGTCTCAGTATATTGTTGCTTTCCATTTTAATAATATCAGCCAAAGCAAAAAATTGTCTACACAAACAAGTGCTTCAGCAGCTTCAAAATAAGTACAGCAACTGCTTCAAAACACTAATGTGCTTTACCATTGTGGTAGCCATGAGTATTCCAAATTACTGTTATGGGTTTTCCACAACCAAACAACCAACCCCCACCAGCCATAACATTTGGAAGATGTCGCTGCATGAATTGGGACCATCAGTTTGCAAGTTCAGCATCTGCCAATGACATGGAACAGCTGTGAAGAAATTCACTGCCTGATGGCCCCAATTCATGCTGTGAGTGCTGCTAAATGTTATGGCTGAGGAAAAGAAAACTCACCATGGGGATGCTGTTGCCCATGGCAACCATAATATATAGGCCAACTCTCACCTCACCCTACATATTTAACATATGGGCATCAGGATGGAATGGAATTTGTGTGCATCTATGCCAATTCACTACCATTCTATTCTGTTGCCCCTGGAAAAACTCTGCTGCACAGTATCCACAAAGACAGGTTTAAAATTATGCTTCCTCTTTCTTCATCCCCCCCCCCCATTAACCCATGTGATGAATCATCTGTTCTTTAACATTTGAGCATGCTGAAGGACAGAATGATCTGTCCTTCAGCAAGAGTCGAAGGAACATGCCTTTTCTGACAGGTAATGAATGTAGTCTTAACCTTTGGTAGTTGAAGGAGCTAGGAGTTTCTTCACTAGGGTTGATTCTCAACAAAAAGCCTTCCAAAAATCATCGGGACACTCAGTTTCTGTCTCATGAAGGGATATACAAGCTAGTATCTGCACCAAATATTCTTAATTTCAATATTCATTTCAAAATCAGCCCATTTATATAGCTATATTAATTACCAACAATGTTCACTTTTCAAAGTCAATTGTTCTCTTTTCTGCTGAATGCTCCTTTGTACCATTTTCTTCATTTTATTTATTTATTTTGCTCCCACTGCCCTTTACTTCAGTTGCCCTTACTGCCATTGACTTTGATGACCTATATAATTTTGTTTAAGTAGGTCAACAAATTTTGTTTGTTGTTGTCATCAACAAAATCCCACAGATTGCCACAGCTGATCAGCTTAAATAGCAATGAAGCCAACTGAGACTCTCGATAGTAAGAAGTAGCCAGGTGAACAAAAGAGCACTGAGCAACACTGAAACGAAGTGAATGTGTCTGCAAGTTTCAAAACAGGAAAGAACTAACTGGAAAAAATGTATAAAAAGAGGTGGGAATATGGTTTGCTGGAGCTACTGACATTAAACTTGGTATAAAAAATTTTTTAAGGGAAGAATCAAGAGAGAAATCTATAAATTGTTACCGAACTGATTTACTGTAAGAGTAGAAAGGTATGTCTTTACTAGAGCTAGCCAAAACATCTTACCTACTTCAGAATGATATTTTAAAATTCTATGATAAGCAATTCTGAGTCCTGGTCTATTTCTGTGCCCAATTCAAAGTACTGGTGCTTACCTTTAAACTCCTACAGAGTACTGAGACAAGGATATCTAAAAGGATGGCCACTAACACATAGTCTTGCCCTATACACTTGGGTAATCTACATAGATCCTCCTCTGGATGCCACATCATTTGAAATGAGGCAGGAGTGGTAATTGGGAAGAGGGCCTTCTTGCTTGTAGCACCTTATTTCTATAGAATGCTCTCCCCAGGGAGGGTCACCTGACATCTAGACTAATTTCAGGGCCTGCCAATGTTTTATTTTTTATTAGCTTTATACTCATTAGTTTTATGCTGCTCAAAAAAAATGTAACTCTTGAGATTTATGCTGCTGAGACAATCTTTTTTAAAATCTTAGACTAGAACCACCAGAGAAAGAGGCTTCAGAGCACCATTATACCAGGATTGTAGGTAGCCACTGGATCCTTGAAGAGCCTATAGTTTTATCCTGTGCAGGTACCTATTGCTTACATGAAAACTGCTCTACACAAGCCCTTTGGATTATAAGTCATAGCCCTTATTTGTGGTGTGTTTTTTATTTTAGTGTTTGTGTGGCCAAATGGAGAAGAAACAAGAGCTTTAAGAAAGTACTTTCAATTTCAGAAAATTGTTCATGTTCTGAAATTAACATTACAGAATTATAGGAGAGGATGCATCCAGACCCAGAACTTGCAAGCTGCTTAGGCTACAATCTTATGCACACTTACCTGGGAGTAAGTTCCATTGAATGCAGTGTGGCTTATTTCAGAGTAAACATGCACAAGGTTGTGCAGTCAAGTCACCTAATAGAAGTATATTTGAGTCTGTTTTTCAAATATTTTACGAGATGTACAAAGAAAAATATAGAAACAAAAAAAAAGAGGGGAAGAAAAAGTAAATTCAAAGCAGGTGCAAATAGATGCATGCTCCTTCAGAATTCTCAGTAGCACCATCTTATAGGTCACAATGAGGTCAATCCCCAATCAGACAGGGATCCCTTATTTCAGCCTGGAATATTTGACAAAATATTCCTTTCAAAACAAATGCCACAATACACTGGATGTTTCACTACAGTCCCTTGTTTCTTATAGTAAGGAAAAGAATAACTCCAATCTTTTCTCAGCTGCTATAAGGCTTACACAGAGGAAATCCTACTAGGATTTCTTTTAAACTAGAATAACTCACTGAAATATTCAGAGAAAAGAGCTCATGATAGTGTTATATTCTTTCTGAAAGCTTCATTTAGACAACTGCTAGCAGATCCCTTCATGGGCACAGCAAAATCTTAAACTGTCTCTATTTGACTCTGCTTGCCTAAGGCATTAAGTTCAATCCACCATGTCGCACCTCAGTAACTCGACACAGACTAGAAAATTCTTACAGTCAGCTACCCCAAGGGATTGGTTAAGTTTCACATGCATTTAGTTGTGCAGTTGGCCTGCTCAAATTGATAAACTTGTTGCTCACTGCTTTCTACTGTACTTTCCCCCTCCCTTTTATCACCAAGAGAATAAATATGGCGAGGAAAAAGCTGTTGCTATGTTTGAAAAAGGCCTGTTCAATTAAAAATTATTGCACAACCATCACTGTTTTTTCCTCCAGTCAAAATGCATTCATTCATTTTATATGTAGGGACAATATACTGCTACATGTATGAGTCCAACAAAGTGAGTGAGTGAAAGAGAGAAAATGAATTAAGAGAGAGAATGAATAAGTAAAGGAAAAGCATATCAACCACATTTTTGAGGATGGAGGTATTCCATTTTCTCGACAATAGCTGTCCAAATACTGAACGTCTGAGAGGGCTCAGGAATCTAAATCATCCCAATATGGAACGATGCGGCAGCCTCTTAACATTGTGTAGGCCTCTACAGATACTAGAGGAGCTCATAAACTTTGGATGAGTCCTGAACCCCAAACTAAGACTGGCTGCTTCGGAGAGATTCGGAACTTATCCAAAGCAAATTACATGTCCTTTGAAGCATCCCAAACTGAATCAGATTCTTCCTTAAGCTTTAGAGCACATAGGCAATTTATTTATTTATTTATTTATTTATTACATTTCTATACCGCCCAATAGCCGGAGCTCTCTGGGCAGTTCACAAAAATTAAAAACTTTCAAAGTATAAAACAACAGTATAAAACCATACTATAAAATATAATATAAAAGCTCAACCAGATAAAAACAGCAGCAATGCAAAATTACAAATTTAAAACACCAAGTTAAAATTTATGTAGGTGCCAAGCGAACCTCCTTGAGCTCATTCCACAGCCGGGGTGCCACAGCAGAGAAGGCCCTCCTCCTGGTAGCCACCTGCCTCACTTCCTTTGGCAGGGGTAAAGGAAGCAGGGGTAAAGGAAGCAATGATAGTAACTTGTGTGATGAGCCTTACCATATTGAAGGAGTGATGCCCTCAACACGCCCTCAACATCATGGACCTGTGCTCTAACATCTGCATGTTGAGCATGATTGTTTGCAAAGGAGTGTCAATATGCAAGCAACTGCTTCCTATAGGAGTTCCACATGCTGCCTGATTGTAGGGGTGTCCCAATCCCATGGAGCCCCTACAAATAACCATGCTTTGCTTAACCAAAATGAACTGTCTTTTTCCAGCACAGTGAATACAATTTGGTTCAATCTTCTCATAAGCTCCCTTCTGACATTTGCCAAAGAAAGCTTTATTCTAACTGGGGAAGGAGCCAGCAAAGCACACTCTGGCCCCTTCCTGGAAGGTCTGCAAGGGCAGCTGAACATGCTGACATTGCACCATGTAATTGGGAACTTAACTGGACTTCCAGTTGCAGGCAACTCTGTAACCCATGTTCAGCAAATCCATGTTCAGTACATGCCTGAAGAGAGCTATAGTATGGAGTAGAAAGCTTAGAATAAAGGGCAATGTCTGGATACAGTATGGGGGGAAATGACCCTGTTCCAACTAATACACATAAAGTCACCAAAAAAAAATCAACCTATTTGTGCAAGCTAAAGAGATATCCCATCTGATATTTATTGTCCAACAATTATAACCTCAGACCTGCAATTAGGCCACGAATGAATGAGAAAAAGTCAAAGAACAAACTGTTCAGGACATAATGCTATGCATAATCCTTGTCTGGCTGGGTGATGCTGGGAACTGTAGGATCTTTTTCTGTCTCAACATGCATAGAATTGCACCCTTAAAGCTATAAATGGATATGCTTGCCTCTGAAATGACTATTGATTGTCCAAAGGATACAGACCTCTACACGATATAGCTATGAAACATCCTAATTCAGAGATTGAAATCAGTGAAATCAATACTGAAAGAAATGTATTTATTATTAATTACTATTATTAATTACTATATTGAAGGTGGTGCTTCAAGTAACTTGATCCCAAACCATTTAAAGGTTTAAACGTCAAAACCAGCTCTTTGAATCAAGCTCAGAAATGCACTGGTAACCAGTGCAGTTATTTGAGAACATTATGTTGAAAGTATTGTAATTACCTGCTCAGATAATATATATGTGAGATTATGAACAATATATGTGAGGTTATGCACCTCTATCAGAAGTTAGTGCCATTGAATTCACTGCAACTTACTTCCATGTAAGTTTAGGATTGTAGCCTTAGTTTGTAATGAAGAAGAAACAATCAAGAACCCATAGCATTTGACTATGAATGTATAATAGAAAATATTCAAGTTCAGATCGCTGTGCTCAGATTTCAGTTTCAAACAATTATGTTGAGTATTTTAATTAATCTTTTTCAGATTAATGATACACTAATATAAATAAGGGAAATTTAGAGACTACAATCCAGATCTCAAGCCAACTACAGATTAAAGCCTGTGGAATATTTATTAATTTCTATTCTGTCAAAACAAGGATCATCATTAAACTTAAATTAGACTGCAATCCTGTACCCATTTACCTGGGACAAAGCCCCTCTGAATTTAATTGAACTTATTTCTGAGTAGACATATACAGGACTGCACTGTTCATTCATGTGTTTTAGTTACCCATCATTCTTATGGATTTTGCAATTTGTAGCCTCTATAACTTCAAGATTAATGCAGTAAAGATCACATAAAAGGACTTCAGGATTTGGGTAATAACTGGGGCATATCTTGAAGAAGTGCACAGGATGTAGATTTATTTTTCAGCAAAGGCACCATTGCCATCCATTTAAATTAAATCATCAACAATATCCAAGATTTCAACTATGCATTTTCTCCATGCAGATAATACTGTTAAACTAAGTGAAAAGCAATTGTCCAGCTTCCCTCACAAATAGTTATTTTCTAAAATTCTAATCCAGTCACCCTGAATTAGTCATATTTATGTCCAAGCATTACCATGTCACTTGTTCTATGTTGATAATACAGTTAAGTATCTACAGAAATCAAAGTACACTTTCCACTGCTCATAAACCATCAAATGTAAAGAATCCAAAAGCAATATTCTCACATTCAATGTATTTTTGTCCTGTCGAACAACCAAAATACCTTAGTTCTAGGATACATCATATCAGCACATACAATTAAGCAGCTACTTTAACAGTGAAGTTCTATAACAGACACATTACCGTATTTCTTCGATTGTAAGTCGCCATCGATTGTAAGACACACACTAATTTCAGTACCACCAACAGAAAAAAAAAAAAACCTAAGACACACCCGCGATTCTAAGACGCACCCCATTTTTAGAGATGTTTATATGGGAAAAAAGTGCGTCTTAGAATCAAAGAAATAGGGAATATAGCAATTGTAATGTATATTTATTTATTTATTTATTTATTTATTTATGCATTTTTATGCCGCCATTCAGCCAAAAAAGGCTCTCACGGCGGCTTACAAAAGTATTTCTTGAAAAGTCCCTGCCCACAGGCTTACAATCTATGTTTCACATAAATTGTGAAAAGGCAGCAATGATTGTAAGAGGGAGCCAAACCATACCAGAATTAAAGTTTCAAAACATTGTAATTCTTATTTTCAAAACAATTCAAATACCTGCCAATTTTCCTACTTAAAATAGACACCTGATTTTAAAACACAGAAATTCTAGAGCAATTCAGTTGGGAAAGCAAATCAGTGCCAAAGACAATAATTTGGGCACAGACTTTTATTTATTTATTTATTTATTACATTTTTATACCGTCCAATAGCCGAAGCTCTCTGGGCGGTTCACCAAAAAAAAAAATTTTTTTGCTATCATATACAGCATTTAAATTATTAAAAAAAAAAACACTTAGTGGCTTAAGTCCAGAAGCTACCTCATGTTAGCTCAAGATCCACAAAGCCAGGAAATTGGAAGCTAAGGTAGATGCCTTAACAAACTTACCCTAATCAGTAAATATGTTGTGCAATGTCATAAATTGGGCTTGCTTACAACTTATCCTTCATGCACACAAACATTTCCTAGATGGGGAGGATGGAATGACTGGGACCAGCAAATGTTGTAGGGACAGTGAGAGCCGGAATTCTTATTGCATAGGATTCCTGATTGAGAACTGTAACTGCAGCGAAAGTTTCACGATTACAGCTCCTCTTCAGACCTTCTCTGTCAACATAGAAAAGTTAGGAGTGAAGGAGACTAGGCTGACATCACCCACCCCCTCTTTTGTGTGTGCTGGAAGGAGGCATAGAACTGTGCCTGATCTCACCATGGAGAGAAAGACCCAAGCCACCTGGATGGTGAGACTTTCCCATGCAGGTAAAAGTGGCTGCTTTCCCTCGTGCAGGCAAATGCCAATGCCCACCCTACCCCTACTGCTATGTCCAATCTGAGATTGACAGCAGGGGTTGCACTGCTGGTACACACCAGCAGGGGAATTCCCGCAGTTAGTGACAGCACAAGGTCTCCAATCCCCACATTTCCTTTTATCTACCTTTCCTCCTGTGTGCCTTTATAGAAGTATCCAACTGAGGCGAGTTATCTCAAGCACTAAGTTCCAAGAGAGAGACTCCCATCTCTCTCCAAGATCACCCATTAGTCCTCATGGATGATGGTGTTGCCATAATTTATGCCCTCTTCTTTTGAGTTATTTTATCAACTTATGAATACTTAGGAACCTACCAGTACTATACTGTTTTATTCTTAGAGCTAAAAGCTGCTGTTAAGGTCTCCTCAGGTTAGGAGAAGCCCCTGTCCAATTTGCACAAGTCCACACGCAATCCATATGATAATCATGCAAAAACACATGTTATCAATGAAAATGGCATACAAAAATGTAGGATGAGGAGAGACATGAGGGGAGACAAAAAAGGAGGCTGAGAGGAGACATGATAGAGGTGTACAAAATCATGCATGGTGTGGAGAACGTGGCTAGGGAGACATTTTTCTCCTTCTCCGATAATACTAGATTCTTCCATCCTATTGTACAAAATTGTACAAAAATGCATACGAAAATATATACATATTTTCATGCAGATTTTCTTTTAAACAAGTTGGTGTAGAAATGGGACAAATTGAACTAAAGACTGGAAAAATGAGAAACTGTGTGAAATTGACAGATTCTTCCATCCCTCCTGGCTAGGAAATTATGACTTAATATCAAGACAGAAGAACAATAGGTATTCAGGTTAACTAAGCTTGCATGTAGTTGTAGCAGGAGAGAAATTTTATTTTAATTAAAGCTAAGATTTTCAGGAAGAAACTCTCTAAACCATATACTAGATTATTAAAGCAATTTTGAACATGTGAATGTAGAGAAGATGAACAATACTGCTGAAATGCACTAATACAAAGAGGAAAAGCATGGGACGCATTTTCATGCCATAGACTTAGGAAAAAGATATGTAGATCCACAGTTTCCTGCTTTTATTCTTAATGTTAATATCATTTTTTCCATTTATGAATTAGAAAATAGGCTTATAAAAAACCCAGGCTTACAAGAGGAAATCTGGAAAGTTTTACCCACATAATGTGATTCCCCCCTTTTGTATTGTTAATTTTAATTATGCATTGTAGAAATAAATACCCAAGTAGCATGGAAGGTACCAGCAGGCAGCCAGCAAGCAGGCAAAGCAGCAGGAGGGAAACAACACTTGTACACCTGTTCCACACACTTTAAATAAATAAGGCAGTCAAGAAAATTTGGCAATTTCTGGATGACACACACTTTTTGTCATTCAATTTCACTTTTTAAAGCTTACCTTTTTAAAGAAAGCACAAAAAGGGGGAAATAGAAATGATTGGACGGAAATTGTGAAATTTCCTGGGTATTGATGGCTTTTGAATATCTGGCCACTTAATTTAAAGACCCTTACACAGAAGCTGACTTTTTCAGAAAATGTGGCCCTTTGCTGCTTGAGCATTAAGGGATTAAGAGCTATTTTGGTTGGAAGCCTAATTTTCAAGGGATGTTTTGCCTTGGCACATGCGTTAAGAATCATATAGATGCTTCACATTAGAAAATATTGGTTCTCCCTTTTCCTTTCACTTTGTTCTTAGAGCTCAGACAGTTACCTCCTCTTGGGCAATTTAATATTTATTATAAATAACCTGTGCCAAAGATATTTATTTTATTTATTACATTTTTATACCGCCCAATAGCCGAAGCTCTCTGGGCGGTTCACAAAAATTAAAACCATAATAAAACAACATTCTAACTACTTTCAGAACAAATGAAAGGGAGTGGGATATCACTGCCACAGACATTTTAGTTATTGACATGAAGAATAACTGGTTCTTCAAGACTGGCCATGTTGTTCCAGCAAACAAGTGGGAAACACTTCCTGCATCCAAGCCAAAGAAGACTTCCTGTCCTCTCCCTAGCACATCCTCACCAGCTTCCACGTTGCTGCATCTGCATTTCACATGTGTCAATAAGACAGGTTAACGTTTAAGAATTTAATAAAGTAAGAATCATTTTTATAGACTTCATGCACAGCTCAGAGACCAAAGGTCTCAGAGGCCTGATGTTTTGGTGGCAACAAATCATCACAATGCTCAGCCAGGCTTGTAAGGCAAATAACATTGTAGAATCTCAGAAATGGTCCTCTAATAAATAGAGGAAGATCTATTTCAGTTTAGGGAGAGCTATGGTTCTAAGAATTAATAGCATAAACTGAATATTAACACATTTTGAGAGCAAATAGGAAGAGAGCTTAAAAGAGTACACTTGCAAAATTCTAGAACGTGATCCAGGTGTTTGGGCTAAAGTGTAGGTCTCACATAGATGGCTAAAGTGGGGAGGGGAATGTGGCCACACAACAACCCTGCATGTCTGCTTGCTGATTAGACACATGAAGCTCTAAAGGGACATTCAACTGAGTATGCTTACAGAGCACCCGTAATTGCGAAATGATTGCATGGAAATTGTGAAATTACCTGGGTATTGATGGCTTTTGAATACCTGATCACTTAATTTAAAGACACTTGTAAATGGGGGCCTTATCATGATTTTCAATTATGGGAACTCTAACTGCATTCAACTGAACATGCTTACAGTGCCCTTTACAGACATTTGTGTGTGTAATAAGCAGCCGAGCATGTGTGTGCCCAAGTCCCCTTCCCCACTTTGGCCATACCCACCAGTAGGCAAATGATTTCATTTTGACTCCAAGTAAAAACATGGCTTTTTAACAACACCTTTAATGGTTAAATTCACTAAGATGGCACATTGTTTTAACTGTTTTAATTGTTTTTACTGCTTTTAAATTATATATTGTTTTAACTTGGTTCATGGTTTAATTTGTTTTTAGCTGTGTATGTTTATTGTTTTATACTGTATGCTTTTATCTGTACGCTGCCCTGAGATTCTAATAATATAGGGCGGGATACAAATTTTTAAAATAAATAAAATGCCTGAATGGGGCTAAACGCTATAGCAGGTATGGGAGCAAGGAATCTAGTTAGGTTCAAGTTAGCTAGAAGATTTATAAAGAATATCTTGAAGTTTCCAATCCAGTACCCTAATGAGTTCAGCCTATGTTCCACACACATACATGCAAGTTTCTTATTTCCTCTTCCTTTCCCAAAAGTAAAACATGTCATGGTTAGAGAAAAGATGTTGGCTGTGCAAGGGGTGCAAATTTTTCAGGCTCATTTTCAAGACCTGATATCATCACTTTTCACTTCTTATTCCTTTGGTTTTTATTTAGAGTGTCACTTATTATGCTTTTTTAAATAATACATTACAATGATTATACTATATAGGGTCAGAAAATATATCCCCTCCCCCAGGTCAGACTGAATAGTGACAGCAAAGAAAGAGGCATTGTCTTTTCCCTCCAACCACAGTGCAATCTATCTGACAACAGCCTTGGTTCAGTTACCGCAGTGCTACATGCAGTGTTGAAAATCCTAAAACAACATACAGAACACTCCCTAGGTTTCAAAACTGAGACGGGCTGATACTATCCAATTTTTAATTACAGCAGATTATAACTAGAAAAGGTAACCTACTCTATGATTAGAGCAGATATTACACTTACACTGTAATCTTATGTATGTTTATTCAAAAGTAGAAACTCCCAATGTGTTCATTGGTAATTTTATTTAGGATTACAGTAGTAATTGTATTTAGGATTACAGCCTTAGCCATGAAGAACAATCCTTAGATAAGTTCAGGAAGTTTGTGGAAGGAGAGTTCCCCATTCCTTCCTCCTCCCACAACAGCTACCTGCAATCCATGAAAAGCCTCTCTGGCTTTTTTGGGGGTGGGGGTGGGATGGGTGAAGAATGCTGGTGGGTAAGATATAATTGCCCAAACTACAGCTTCAGTTCTAAGGCAAGTCACCTTAAGAATGATTACAGGATGATTCCTGTCCACAACAGAACCCTTCCCTGGCTGCCCCATCTCACATTGTCTAGGAGAGTCACTCAACCCTCTGGAGTGTTCTTTTTCAGGGGAACACAGGTGCCTGCAGGAAGGAGGAGAGGGTGGGAAACCTTCCTTCCTTAGACTTCCCTAGGTTAACTTACCTTAGGATCCAAGCCAGTGTTTTGTTTTTAATTTCTAGGAAGCTATTAAGACCAGATGCCACTAGCCCTAAAGAGACAGCTGGACAACCATCTGTCAGGGATGCTTTAGGGTGGATTCCTGCATTGAGCAGGGAGTTGGACTCGATGGCCTTATAGGCCCCTTCCAACTCTACTTTTCTATGATTCTATGATCTTGGGCCTCACATATCTTTGAAACTGCTTCTTTCCTTATGACCTTCAAATCTACAATTCAGATTTTCCATTATTCTGTAGCTGGTGTATGTATAGAACTAGTCCTGAGAATCATAAAGGTTCTCAGGACTATTTGAATGAAGAATGGAACTTCCATTTTACAGAGTAGTTTTCTCCAGGGATTTCTACAGCTCCAGATTATTAGCTCCTCAACCCCATATGTAATTTCCACCGTTTTTTAAAATTAATGTTTTATTTATTTGAAATGTGGAAAAATGAACAATGCAAGCTGGCACCTTCATGAGCTACCTTCCATGAAGATACAAAAAAACTATCTCATGCACTAGAATAGGAGAAACACAAATTCTTCCAAACTACATCTTTGTTTGTGTTTACAATCAAAGTATGCAAAGAAGAAAGCTTTACAACCCTTGGAATTCTGGTCTAGCTAAGACTAAAATCCTACCTGGAGAACAATTCCTGGCTTCCCCAGCCCAGTCTCACCACACAGTCACTTCTATTTACACACTTTCCAAGCACCCACTGCATCCCTGTGTAACACAACCCAACATATTCAGGAAGGACACCTGACACTCCAGAAAGGTTGTTAAGTGCGCAAGCGGCTACAGCAGAGATGGGAAGAATAGATGAATGAATGGTCTCTGTATCCGACCCAATAATACTATAAACTTAAAAGAAATATGAAGTTAACCACCATAAAACTCAACTAATTACAATTGGACAGATCCAGAACAGCTTAATTTTGGCTGGAAGGTGAGAAGCACTTTTTAGCATGGCTCTACTCCTACGGAAACGTTCAGATATACACACAGACACGAGTTCAAAATGTGGTGGGGCAAGGGCACAAAAGCAATCCCCACCTCCAACAATCCTTCATACCTATGTAGATCTTGCATTGACCACAAAGTTCTGCAGAGGGGTTTTAAGCACATCAGCTGAACGTACTGACAAACTTCCCATGATTAGGAATATGGTAGGGTTCCTGATAGCGAGGAAGCTTGGAAACATGTGATCTTAGTGCAAAATGCAGTGTGGAGAGGCATCTGCACACCTGCCTTCATCGAGGGCAAGGTTTCGGTGCATCCCACCACTCTTTTAGCCCTGCCACTTAAAGGGTAAACCACTGCATAGGGCTCCTGTGTACTCCCTAAACAACTAGTTGGCTTCCACATATGCGTTACACATAAATAACGTTTTGCACTTTTACACACCACCTCTGCTAGAACCCATGTTGTACAAAAACAGATTTAAAAATCTGTCCTCTAGGCAGAAAGACCCACAAGGTTTACATATTGTGTCTTCTTTGGGTGGTTTTTTTTTATAATACCCAATGCCTCTGAATTATCCAATCACTAATATGTGTGCTACAACATATAGTACTTTTCCCCAGAGGTGATTATTTGTATGGAAACATCTTTGAACTAGAACCATCAATGGTTCTTTTTATCATTTTATTTTATTTTGTCTACACTCCTTACTTCCACATTCTCTCTTAGTAGAACAATATCTGAAGGTGCAAAGGTAGCTGGGGTATTTCAGAGCTGTAGGACTTTTTTCTGTCTGAACAGCCATTGGATTTCACCCTTATTTACTTATTCTGATATTACATTTTTCCTTACCTTCACCACTACTTTAAAGATAACTTTGCCAGAAATTGCCTTTTTGTGAACAGCAAAACACTGGTGAAGATTATTCACTGTGGGGTGGGTTTTCCCCCCCTGAAGTTTTGCTTCTAACAGTTTTTTTTAACACAACATTATTTCAAACAAGCAATACTTTTAATACACTGCATTGTGGGGGAGCATTCCTTTATTCTGATGTCATGCTCAAAGCTTTTCTTCTCAGAAGACATCTTTTGTAGTTACAATCAAGAGGCACAAAAAGAGATCTCAGAGTGAAGAAAGCATTATAAATGCCTGATTTATTCATTTTTTTTCATATGGAGCGTACAGGGAGGGAGACAGCATTATTTCTAGGTGTGATTAGTTAATATAGTCCAATTATAAGTGAATACTTCCTCACGACTTTAAAAGTATTGTGTCTATTTTTCACACATTAGCTGGATTTAAAATTCTTTGCATTATTGTACTGTATCACAAGGAAGTCAGCTATAGTTTCATGAAAGACGTTTTCATTCCTGACTGGCATCTTCTCAATAGTAGGGGCCCAGGCACACCACTCTCTTCCAAGCAAACCTTTCTACTCTTGAACAGTACTGCATTCATAACTTATTTTCAGCACTGCAGGGCAGCACCACAGAAAAAAAAACTGTTCCATCTTAATAGGTTACATCATTGAAAACTCTATTTGGACTAGGTAGAAGAATACCTCATGCACTTTTCCACACACCCACACCAAAAATCAAATTATCCCTACCGTACACATTCATTTCTAAAGCCATGTTTTATCACACCTAACCATTTCTGCTATTATAGTTTTGAAATGACATAAATTACTTTGTTTTAAGGCTGCACCAAATATAAGAAAATATATGAAGTTTTAAATGAATTAAGAAAGGAATAGCCACAACGAAGTGCAATAGCATGAGACAATGTGCTCCACAGTTGGGGTTCTAGGCTTATTGAGTACTGTAAGTTTACAAGTAGTTATTTGTCAGCATTAGTCTTAGCCCCAGTACCTTTTCAATGCTGCTACGTGGGTTACCTGGTAAACGGCGCCCCAATGTAATTTGCAGCTCCTGCTATTACATGTAACTTTCCAATGACATGGAGAGTTGCCAAGGCAACAATAAATAATTTCAGGAATATGTGGTACTGATATGGAAGCTCACCAGTCATTGCAAGTTTCCATTTGATAGGTGGCATCATAGCAAGGAAGTAGTCTGCTGTGGAGATCAAACAATGGGCAGACTGTAGGGATGGATGAATCTGTCTGGTTAAATTCTACTCAGTTTCTAATTTTCTAGTATTAAGTTCATTCCATCCGATTTCCGCATCAATTTTGATTATTTTTAAAGTATACAAAAGAACTGTATGTATTTCTTCTAATACGTATTTTTGTACCCATTGTTTCAAATATGCATGTTGTTTTCAAACAGTTTTCCCGTATATAATACATTTTTGTACACACTTTTCTCTAAACTATGCATTTTTATGTCACTTTTTACTTTACAAACTGATTCACAAAATTAGGAAAGGTGTGACTATTGCCATATAACCATGTTCATATATAAAGGAGGATTACTGAATTACCGGTTTAAGTTTATGATCCCTAAAATGGTTGTCCTCCAGAAATCTAGGCTGGTGGAATTAGGTGACAGCAATAAATTGACAGATTTGGTCTCCAAATATTTCCTTTTGGAATCACTTGTCCCCTTTATAGAACTTTAAATTCATCCCATTATTGAGTACTATTCAGTCTAAGTAAAAAAAATAAAAAAGGGGGGGGAGAAATCAATGTTGTTCATCCTATTTTTAAAGCATGGAAGCTTCACAAAATGGTTTGAGCCCTGGGGCATTTCAAATTGAATGTATCGCTTTTAAAAAAAAAATCATTTTAAGTTTCAACTCTGGCCTACCTGCCCAGAGGAAATGCTCAGTATTACCATGCCACAGATGTAGGTTAAATTTCCGGTCTGTCTCTAAACTCCCCGGCTGGCACAACCTGGGGTGAGAGGGACGACTCTTGTTATCATACATACAGTACTTCAACTGATTAAGGAGCAGCACCGATACATTCCAAAGAGATTCCCATTCCCCATACCATGGAGGCTACCTCTTTGAGCACAGCAAAAGGTTAAAGCAGGTTGAGATGGAGTATATCCTCAGGGCTCCATCAGGGACATGAAAGACAACTCAAGAAAGCATGTTATATTACAACAAAGACATCAAATAATTTGCGTTGGTTAGCTACTTTCTGGCACTCCACATTTCATCTGCCATTTAAAGTGGCTACTGCATTTATTTCCTCCCTTCTCCAAAGCTGTGAGTGGAGCAATTCCTGGGGACATTGAATGCAAGTTGCATTTATAACCAGAAGTGTCTGGCTGTGATGCTGAGGAAGAGAATTCTACATAATGCATCAAAATCTTTCCATCGTAAATTGAACTGAAATCAGAAACCTCTGGTAGGAATTCTTACGGAAGTTACTTTCCATTTCAGAGCAACACGATCAAAATAGTTTCTTCAGCACCCTTAAGAACTGATACATCAAATTCATCTAAAGGAGTTTAAAACCATCTTTAAAATGTAGATTTCAACACAAACCAACTGTGCATTGACCATTGTTCAGACCCATTGTGATTTTGCTATTTTGGTTCATATCCAACTTTGCACGGGCAAAGTTCTGTAACAGGCCTTATCTGTCCTCTCCCCTTTGCAGTCCCCCTATGTTCCCTAAATCTGCTGCAGATGGTCCCCCAGCCCTCAGGAGCAGATCTGGAAGTGCATGGGGGATGGACGGACAAAAGGACACTGTTGGATTCCAGCATCTATATTAGTTTGCTTGCTCTCTGTCAACACATATGTCTGTTACAGTCCAAATGGTTGCTACAGCGTAGCTTTGCCTACAACATTAGCAGAAATATAATATATGCAATAATATATGCAATCCAAGACTCCCAGCCTATTATCAGACATGGAGCTTCTATTATCTTGGCAAAACTACTGAGTCACAATTAGGCAGCCTACAGCAAACCTCATAAATATACAACCTTAGCTCCTGGTAAATGTCCTCACCAGAAATATTGACATCTAGGTTTATTGCTGACAAAGTCTCTTCCCTTCTGCTTTTTATTATCTGGCTTGCCATATTTGTCTCTGGGTCCAATGGTCACTGGTTTGGTTTTCGCTACTATCCATTTAAAGCCAGACCAGGTTACGCTAAGACCAAGCATAACTCAGTAGATAAAAGGGGATGGCAAGCAGCTTGCAGTGAAATTTACCAATTAATTCCAAGGCGGAAGAAGGTGTGAGGGAAGAGCCAACTCTGGTTGCAAAACTGACAAGTTTATTTAAGACTTTGATGTGATCCATAAAACTAAACAAAGATGGAGCCAATCTAACCATGTGACCACAACCACTTAAAAAATCTGGTGAAGTTGGAGGTCTGGTGATGATTGAAGTTTATAAAATTACATAGCTAGACTAGACCTGCCATAGGATTAAGTATTAAAATGGCCATCGTGCAGTAGGGCTGTATATGAAGAAGATAACCCACTGTATCTATTTCCAGAGAGCAACTACAATTGTCTCTGTTTAGCCTCCCAACCACAGTGGCCTGGTTCAGACAACACGCTAAACCACGCTGCTGTTGGATCCTGGGATGGATCTTGGTTATGTTTTCCAGTGCTTTGTTAATTGCTGAGGATCTGGAAGAACAGAAGACTCAGCAGAAACTTAAAGGTCAACTCTACACCTGGACATTGAGTGTCATAATTGAATAATTGTCTAACAGATTGTCTTCAATTAAGGGTTGCAAGGAGTTGCATCATTGTACAGGTTGTCTATAAAAGTAAATGTATTTTCATGTTCGCCTTACTTCCATGTCCCTTACCCAACTTGATGTGAGCTGTATTGACTGACCGTTTGTAAGTATTTGTATCTGTAGTGCCATAACTAAATTATATATTTATTTGCCAGTAAAAGGTTTGTTTTAATGTACAAAAATCTCTGTCTTAATTCACGTCTTTGCTGACTTGGCTGAGAACCGCTGCAATCTCTGCTAGTCTCTGGAAGGCCCAGACAGAGACTTAACACAAAAGGTTATGTGCCAGAAACCCAGTCTGTGCCATAACTAATCAGCTTTTAAAGCCATAACTCAACAGCTGCTTAACCACAAAATGGTTAAGGGAATGCATTAAGGCTAATACATTCCCTTAACCATTTTGTGGTTAAGCAGTGTGGTTTAGCGTGTTGTCTGAACCAAGCCAATGTGTTGGATCCAGGCCAGTGCAAGAGGAGGGGACAGGGAGCCATTTACTCTGATTCCATTTCCCCCTGCATCCTTAGCACTATTTCCCGTCTTGTTTCAGAAGGATCCTCTGGGAGATAGCTCTGGCAGCTTCAAATCAAAGGGGTAATCAGAGAATATCACTGCCCAGACCTCCTCCAAAGAGAAACCTTCACTGGATCCCAGTTCCCTCCCTGAATTGAAGGAGCCCTTCCATTCACCGGGTGGAGTGGGGTTCTGGTTTAGAGGTGCTCAAGGATTTTATTCAGCCTGAATTTTTAAGCAAACCAACCTGATTTGCACCTCCCAGACTAATATGAAGATTGGAACATAGTTAGCCTTACGTTTGCACACTTCCCCAAATTTTGCAATACAGTTCTTGACTCAGACTATCCACCCCGAAAATGTGTATTATTACAGTTACAATGCATACGAAGATACATATTTTTAGATTATAATGTATTATATACATGCATCTGCTAGGGTAAAATGCATTAAAAAGAATGACCTGATTCAGTAGACAGCTTAAACCACAGTGGTGAAGCCAGAAAGCCAGGCTGTTTTCAGAAGACACCTTAAACCACAGCTTTAACCATGGTGAATAAACCAAAAAGCCTTATTCGCTGTGGTTAAAGCCATGGTTTAAGGTATCTTCTGAACACGGTCTAGCTTTCTGGCTTAACCCCCATGGTTAAAGCCGTGGTTTAAGGTGTCTTCTGAATGGGCCCACTGTGTATTTTTGTGATTTTTTTTAAAAAAAGCCTATTCATGCAGAAATGAGACAGAACAGAATTATGAATCAACATGTATGAAACTGACATGGATGAGAAATAGACTGACCCATCCATCCCTCATTTGGATTAATTCAGTTACTGGAAATATCTGCCATCCTTTAAGCACACAGTATGCTTTGAGTGGACTGGATTTTACCAGGGCAGAATCCCAGCTTCTCTATACAATGGAATGCAGCAACAACTGTTTCAGCACCCTTTTAGGGTAAAACCCTTATTCCTCCCATCTGTGCAGTAACAAAACAGCAGGGAGGGGGAAAAAAGACATTCTGATAGAGTGGCTGCACAGTGACAGTGGGGGTATAAACTGGAACCTGTGGTTATGTGAAAATCACTGCTTGTTTAAGGCTGTATGCTGATAATAAATGGCTTTAGGGTCTCATCTATATACACCTCTAACAGAAAAAAGCAAAACAGGCCAGAGTGTTAATAATGTGAAATATATATACTGCTAAAAATTAAATTGAAATACTATTTTCTAAATACCTTCCCACACGTAAGTGGCCTATTTTTTCCCGAGACAGTATCAGTTTATTTCAAATTTAGAGATACTGGCCTTGATTCAAATTCATGGCAGTTATAGAAACCAATGTTCCATGGCTTGATTCAGGTGGCAAGCATTAAATCTTTTTCCTGCTGTCATGCAACAACAACTTTAATACAAATTAGCACTGCCAAACTCAGTTTTCTGAGCTCCAAAGTCCTTGATGCTACTCCCTGAATTTTATTCATTCTTTCACACGGATTGTGCTCTTTTGAAATTGTTGTAGCTGACAACAAGAACAACAAAAACCTACCATTTAATAACAATGGATTCTGCACTATAATTCACTACTCCATTGAAAATTTAACAGACAATCTTCATTATTTTAGCTAAGGTAAAACTCAATCAAAACCATGCACCATAATTTCTTATTTGGAAACTGGGTTTTTTGTTCAACATCAGATCCTCTCTTCAGATCCTCCAATAACTGTTTACATTGCCACTAACTTGTCAGTTAATAATAATTTCATAAATATGTCAGCTTTCATGTCAACTTCTCTTTGGACTTTTCTGCACAATCAGTCAAAGTATGTTCCAACCACATTTTAGCCTTTGCATGGCTTTCCCATAAAACCCCTTTAAACGACTATAGTGCAATATTTGATTTGCACAGATGTGGGATGGTAGTATTATTACATTTCCATACTTCCCAATAGCCAAAGCTCTCTGGGAGGTTTAACTGAATGCTGTGACTGTCCATTTTTTCAGCCTGGTTAAAGGTGCACTTCAACACCTCTTCTCCTTGGAATCTAGTACTCTATGTGCTCTCTGCACATAGACCATGGGCTCATCTACACCAAGCAGGATATTACACTATGAAAGTGGTATGAAAGCAGTATATAAAAGGAAGGAACCACACTACTGCTTTATAGAGGTGCACTGACAATTGTTGGGCCCCTTGACACATACCATAAATCACTTTCATACCGCTTTCATAGTGCTATGTCCTGTTTGGTGTAGATGATTCATGGGCCCCAACAGTTGTCAGTGCACTTCAGTACCACTATAAAGCAGTAGCGTACATGCTGCAGTGCACTTCAATACAACTATAAAACAGTAGTGTGGCTCCTGCCTTTTATATACCGCTTTCATAGCACTTTCATAGTGGAATATCCTGCTTGGTGCAGATGAGCCCTATATATGGCTGAACATGCATGTGATTTCCCCCACCTGCAAGTGATACATTTCTTGAACAGTTTCACCACTTCAAATGCTATATAGTTTTATGACCTAGAATTCAGGCCTTCTGTATAATCAGATTTGCACAGAAATCTACATTTGTTTCTCAGTTGTAACCTTCCTTCAGGGGTCTACTTCCACATGTTCCAAGCATGCAAGGTGCAACATTTTTTGCTTAGGAAAATGAACCATTTTCTCCCAGGCACTCATTGCTATTTTGATTATTATTAATATGGTTGCACGAGTGTTAACAACTGACTAAAAATATGAAGAAACTAGAATGTAACAATGTCAGTTGCACAGAGCAGAACTTCATGGTATCATGGAAGGCCTCCATTCAAAATTGAAGTAAAGGATAGAGGACAAATTCTATGGAAAATCAACCCAAAACACTTTGGGCAATGTTTCCCCAGCTGAAAACAGAAAATTCAGAGAAGTAAATAAGACATTGATGCAGTGCGCTGAATACCTGCAGAAATGGTATGATGTTGAACATTCCTTTTTTTAAAAAAACAAATGTCTCTCACTTTACAACTATGTGAAATGGGCAGATTTAGAGGTCTCACTCTGTATTAACACTGACAAGCTGTTTTATGAAACAAAGGAAGGGAATGCCTCCAAGGAGTAGAAAATAGATCAGAAATGGGAGGAGGTTTTCAGGGGAATGCCCAAGGGTAGTGGCAACCAACTGAAAAACTGGTCTCTTTCACATTTCCCGTTACTGTATACACTGTGACAGTTTTCTCTATTTAATGGCACAAGGACAGAAACAAGCTGAGTGATAGTATTGTGAAGGGCAGGCCACAGGTGTAACTGAGCATTAACATAACCTGTGCAAAGTTTCTCAATTTCTTAAAAAGAACCCGGATCTGCTAAAAACACCCAAAGGCTAGCTCAAAAACAAATTTAAAAGGAAAGACGCTGAGGGAAAGCCAACCCAGATTTAAGATAAAACATCACATTTCATTTCCGTATGAAGTTATGTCTACCTGTAGGAGAGAGGAATGATACAATAAGCTTACGAGCTTGACAGCAATGGCTTCAGAGTCTGAGTGACTGTCTGGGGAGACCCACCATCTTCCTGGGGTTTACTGTTTAAAGGTGAATTGAAGGGGTGAAATTGGGTCCACGAATTCTAACCAGCATTTAGAGAACTAAAACAACATATAGAAATTCCATTTTGGTTTTAAATAAATCTCCAGGAATTTCCTCAGCCTAACACTTTCTGTAGTATACTAGTTTCATATATGCAGGGAATTTTATTGCACACTTATGCAACTATATAATGACCCATTCATAGAATCATAGAATAGAAGGGGCCTATAAGGCCATCAAGTCCAACTCAGTGCAGGAATCCACCCTAAAGCATACCTGACAGATGGTTGTTCAACTGCCTCTTGAATGCCTCTAGTGTGGGAGAGCCCACAACCTCCGTAGGTAACTGGTTCCATTGATCTTGAACAAGTATACCATTCAAGAACAGCTTTACTATCTCATCTACTGTTTGTGTGGTCTTTGCCTAAGCCAGGGGGAGGAGCCAAAAATCAGTGGGTGACTTTTTGCCCCAGCCCACTTTTTATCATCATTACATTACAAAGCTAACTAATTCTGACATGCCAGACATCTTAGGGCTAGGATTCAGAGATCAGTACATCCATTACAGAAAATATATATACATGTAAAAAAGAAATGCAGGTTGCTTACCTGTAACCGTAGTTCTTCGAGTGGTCATCTGTGCAGTCACACAAAATGGGCTCTGCGCCTGCACGGAGTCTCAATCGGGAAAAAACTTCTATAGCTGAGGCGTTTTTGGCGGGAACCCCTCCCCCACACGCAGAGTGCGCATGCGCAAGCTGAGGAGTTCCCGTCCAGAAGCTCAGTTCATGGAGACCGACATTGTGGCCTCGAAACCGAGCAAAAATAAAAGCTGCCGGCATCGATGGAGACATCGATGCCGAACCCAGTGTCTTTTCAGTAGTATTAAATGTTCGTATCGATGAAGGTGTCGATACCGAAATAAAGTTTTGTCAAAACAATGTTACTATATCCCTAGGGTAACTACCCGTATATATATATATATGTAAATGTTATTAAGAAAGACATACGTTACTGTACCTACTACACCGAAGTGGGGATGGTAGGGTGGGTTGTGTGACTGCACAGATGACCACTCGAAGAACTACGGTTACAGGTAAGCAACCTGCATTTCTTCTTCGTGGTCTCTGTGCATCACACAAAATGGGAGATTAGCAAGCTGACTTACCGGAGGTGGGTCGGTGTCCTTATGTCAGTATT
Source organism: Elgaria multicarinata webbii (assembly GCF_023053635.1). Classification (NCBI taxonomy): domain Eukaryota; kingdom Metazoa; phylum Chordata; class Lepidosauria; order Squamata; family Anguidae; genus Elgaria; species Elgaria multicarinata. Next base: position 141,594,248 of record NC_086172.1, on the reverse strand, counting down.
GATGAAAGAACAGCTCTCCCAAAAGAGCAGTCGGCTCTCGCTCTCGTGTCCAAGCGATAGTGCTTCACGAAAGTCGATGGTTTTGACCAAGTCGCAGCACGGCAAAGTTCAGGGATGGAAATGCCCTTGCCGAAGGCTGTCGAAGTGGCCATCGCCCTCGTAGAATGAGCTTGGACATTTGAGTCCAGAGGGAGTTTGGAAGTTGGTATGCCAACTTGATAGTCTCAACGATCCATCGTGCAAGTCGTTGCGACGAAATAGGCATGCCCCTATGTTGACCAGAGTAGGAGACAAATAAACGGGGTGACTTGCGAAAGGGTTCTGTACGCTGTTTATAAAAGGCTAAGGTCCTTCGTACGTCCAATGTATGAAGAGTAATCTCCATCTATGATGATGGAGAAAGAAAAAACGCAGGAAGAATAATATCTTGATTCAGATGGAATTCTGAAACCACCTTGGGCAGAAAAGTTATGTCAGGTCTTAATATTGCCTTATCCCTATGAAAAGTTAGATAAGGAGGATCTATACGGAGAGCTGCAAGCTCACTCGATCTCCGAGCCGTAGTAATGGCTATTAAAAAGGCTGTCTTAAAGGAGAGTAACCGAAGGTCTGTTGTGGCCAGTGGTTCGAATGGTTTTGAAGTTAATGACTTTAGTACAACTGAGATGCTCCAAGATGGTATACGTGTACGGATTGGTGGAGTTAAATTATTGAGTCCCTTCAGAAAACGTTTTGACAGAGGATGTGAAAACACAGTTGAGCTTTCTATGTTGAGCCGGACTGATGATATTGCTGCGAGATATACACGTATGGAGAACGTGGATAAGCCTTTTTCTGAGAGAGATAACAGAAACATGAGAATTTGGACCATGGTGGAAGAAAGAGGGTTGAAATAATTGTCTTTGGCAAATTTTTCAAAGGTAGTCCACTTTTGTATATACGATTTTCGAGTGGATGGTTTCCTAGCAGAGTCTAGGATGTCCTGTAATTGAGTGGAGGTTACATCAGGTTGGCGAACTGAATGTTCCATGCTGTTAACCTCAGGGTCTGTAGAATGGGGTGTCTGATTTTGCCTTCTTGTTGTGTCAGCAGTGTTGGTAACAGTGGAAGCTGTCGGTATCGGCTGTTTGACAGTCGTAGGAGTGGGGCAAACCACGTTTGCCTCGGCCACCAGGGAGTGATCAAGATGCAATTGGTCTTGTTGGCAATTATCTTGGCAATCACCCTGGGTATAATGGGAAACGGAGGAAACGCGTAAAAAAGAGCGTTCGTCCATTGCAACGTGAAGGCGTCGCCCAAGGAGTTCCTGCCTAGACCTGCTCGGCTGCAGAAACTGTGGACGATCTTGTTTGTATTCGTGGCAAAAAGATCGACGTCTGGTATGTTCCATGTTTGGAATATTGATTTGGCCACAAGTTCTGTTGAGTTGCCACTCGTGTGCAAGATGATGGGATCGACTCAGGAAATCGGCCAGTGTGTTTTCGGTGCCGGCAATATGGATGGCAGTGAAAGTGACATGCCTTGGGATGCACCAGTCGAAGATTTTCATTGTCAATTTTAGAAGACGTTCTGATCTGGTGCCACCCTCTTTGTTTAGATACGCAACCACTGTGGTATTGTCTGTGGTTATCTGTATAAAATGTCCCGCAATCTGGGATTCGAATGCAACGAGGGCTCTTTGCACTGCTCGCAGCTCGAGAAGATTTATGTGTTGTCTGGCTTCTTTTTTGAACCATAGACCCTGGACAGTTAGGGAGCTTAGATGTGCGCCCCAACCCCTCATTGAAGCATCCGTAGTCAATATCTTTATTGGTTGCTCTTGACTGAACGGGATTCCTTGAGCTAGATGGTCGGTTGCCATCCACCATACAAGAGAGTCCTTTACTGTAGCCGGGGGGCACAGTAAGAGATTTTTTGAATCCTTTTGAGGATTGAAGTGTTTCAGAAACCAAGATTGAAGTGGTCGCATCTTCAGGCGGGCATACTGAACCACTGCAGTGGTAGAAGCCATGAGGCCTAAAAGTTGTTGTACTTTGAACGCCGATATGTGGGGTCGACGTCGAAAAGTTTGAGCGAGATGAATGATGCGTTCGCGTCGAGTGGCTGGCAAGAAGGCTCGGGCGGCTACGGAATCGAGGATCCCCCCAATAAACTGGATGACCTGTGAGGGGTTTAATTGGGATTTTTCATAGTTGATATAGAGGCCTAATTTACATAATAAACAGCAAGTAATTTATATCGAATTTTGAAGTTGTTGTTTTGTTGGTGCTACCAAAAGCCAATCATCAAGATATGGATAGACTTCTACTCCCTTGAGACGAAGGTGGGCACAGACTGTAGACATACATTTTGAAAAAACTCTCGGGGCCGTGGATAGGCCAAACGGGAGAGTTCTGTATTGGTAGATGTTATGGCCAATTATAAAACGTAAATATCTTCGGTATGTGCCCTCCATGGCGATGTGGAAATACGCATCGCGAAGATCAATGGATGCAAACCATTGTCCTTTAAATAATAAAGGGGTAATAGAAGCTAAAGAAACCATCCTAAACTTTTTGGTCGTAATATGTAAATTTAGTAAACGTAAATCCAAAATAGGGCGAAGCCCTCCGTCTCTTTTCGGTACGGTAAAATACCTAGAGTAGAAACCCTTTTGAAACTGACTCCCTGGAATAGGTTCGATAGCGCCTTTGCTAAGAAGCATATCGACCTCATGGAGTAAGGGTATAGTAGGTGGCGTAACTTTTACATTACCAAGAAGAGGGAGGGTTTAAAATTCTATTCGATATCCTCTTTGAATTATAGAGAGGACCCAGGTGTCGGTAGTGATAGTCTCCCATTGATGGTAATAGTGGGAGAGTCTATCATCAAAGAAAAAGGTGGGATTATCCACAGGTGAGGGGAAAAAATCAAAGATGCCGTTTAAAGGCTGCATCGGTCCTTCAAGGAGTTGCTCTGCCTCTGTAGCCCGAGAATTGCTTACGTTGCTGAAAGGCCTGTTGTTGCTCTTGTGGTTGTTGACGAGGTTGAGCTTGTTGGTATTGTTGTCTATTAGGATAATATGAAGAACGTGGTCAAACCCAGCGTCGTTGGAATTGTTGCTGGGGTTGGTTGAACCCCATACGGCGGGCTGTTGTTCTCGCCTTTTGTACGGTATCGAGCGAATTGTCAGTGTCGGCATTGAAAAGCCCGATACCATTGAATGGTAAGTCTTCTATTCTAGAGCGAGCCTCTTGAGAAAGGCCCGCCGAGCGGAGCCAAGCATGTCGACGGAGTGCTATGGTTCCTGTCAGGGTCTTTGCGATACAGTCAACCTGGTGTTTGGAGGTATGTATCTGCTGACAAGATAGCTGTGAAGCTTCGGAATAGAAGAGTCTAGCCAAATGCTTCTTGTCGTCAGGTAAGTGTTCCATCAATTTCCCCATCTTGTCCCATAGCAGTAATTGGTAACCAGACATTGCTGCTTGGTAATTTGTAATTTTTAAGCCTAAGGATGAGGAAGTATATAACCTGCGTGCTAGGAGGTCTAAACAACGTCCCTCTTTATCGACAGGTGATGAATGCTGATGCCTGCTTTTTCCCTGAGCGGCCTCGACGATGATGGAGTTCGGAGGCGGATGCTCAAAAAGGAACTGGACATCTGCGTTCTGGACCTTGTACATCCCTTCTAGGCTCTTAGAAGTTGGCGGGGCAGTCGAAGGTGACTTCCAAGATTGTTTAATATTATTATTATTATTATTATTATTATTATTATTATTTATTTATTTATTTATATAGCACCATCAATGTACATGGTGCTGTACAGAGTAAAACAGTAAATAGCAAGACCCTGCCGCATAGGCTTACAATCTAATAAAATCATAGTAAAACAATAAGGAGGGGAAGAGAATGCCAACAGGTACAGGGTAGGGTAAGCAGGCACAGGGTAGGGTAAAACTAACAGTAGAAAGTAACAGTTTCTAGTAAGGCTGGTAACATAGGGATGGCCACTGGTTTCGAGGTATCGGACGAGATGGGAGTCGAAGACCAGATCCTGTATCGAGGATGTGGATTGTTCGACTTGTAGACCTAATGCTTGAGCCATTCTAATAATCTGGTCGGAAAAATGACCCAAATCCTCTGATGGAGAGGTGCCCCCTTGTGGAGCGACCTCTATATCCGGGGACGCAATGGATGGTCGTGCCGACGACGAAGATGAAGAATCAGACTCATAATAGTCGTGAGGAGATGATGGAGAATTGACTCTAGGAACCAGCATGTGAATGAGTGGTTCCGGTTGTTGTGGTTGGGATGCCTGTATACTGGGAGGTAGAGTTGAAGGCGGTTGCATTGGTTGTGTACTGGCATCGATGAGACTGGATTGAGGGTTAGGCATTGTAGCGGACAGTCTAGCTACAGGTTCAAACCGTGGATGTCTCCCATAATCTGGTAGTCGGGCGTGATAGGCTTGGGGAGAATATCCCCACTGTCCTTCATAAGGTCTTTGGTAATACATGTCTCAACCGTAATATTGGTCACTGCGAGGATACCGTTCCCATCTCTCATGGTGTGGTGAACGGGACCTGTCTCTCGACAGCGGTGGTCTGTCATAATAATAGCCTCTCCCTGAGTGACCCGAAAACATGGACTCTGGGGAGTCGTGTCTATAGCGCCTGTCCTCAGGTCGCGTCTGTCCAGGTGGTATAGGAGTTGGAGAAATGTCTCTGATTTCCCCTTCAGACGTTGAAGTCAATCTCGGACCGTGTGCCAACTGCGGTCTTAGTGTCGGTATAGGTGACAACAAAAGCGGTGGCGGCGGTGGAGGTGGCAAAGGTTGTGCCGGTATCGGCATCGATGCCAAAGCCTCGGCTGCCAAAGTTTGCGGCAAAGGATTATTCCTCGATGCCGATGGGGATTGTACGGTATCGACCGTCGACATCGGTATATTAGTCATCGGAGGAGGAGAAGACGGCCGAGTAGGGTTCGGCACACTCTTTTTAAGAGATTTTTTATTTCTCTTTTTCCTGCGCTCCTCCGGTTTAGAGGCAGTATGTTTTGCCTTTTTTGCTTTCTTTGCTAATCGTTTGGCAATGGAAAGCGTAACACTTCTCCCAGGCGTCACAGGTATCTCCGGCTGTTGTTGTTCCTGAGCCAATAAAGGAGATTTTGGGGAAGTTTCAACAGGCTCCATAGTGCTGGAAGTCGATGTCGAGGGTTTTTCGACTGATTGTAAGGCTTTGCTCCAAAGCAGGGCTTTTAGCCTATCTGACCTGTGTCGTCGTGTTTGCTTGGAAAAAGCTTGGCAAAAACGACAGGTCTCGACAATATGGGCTTCACCCAAACACAAAAGGCACAAAGAGTGTCCGTCTGAGGGGGGAAGTTTACTTCCACACTTCGTACACTTCCTGAACGGGGCCTTGAGGGCCATGCGCCCTTTCGGGCGTTTTCGCTTTTCGCAAAAAAATAGGAAAAGAAAAATGTAAAATAACAATAATAATAATAAAGTAGAAACATGAGAAGGATAGAAAGAAGAAGAATAAAACGCCTCTTACAATTTTATTTTCTACAGAGAATTTTCCCAACGAGGTCACCACAATGGAGGTCAAAATTGATGGTGCTATATAAATAAATAATAATAATAATAAAAGAGTACTGAGCTTCTGGGCGGGAACCCCTCAGCTTGCGCATGCGCACTCCGCGCGTGGGGGAGGGGTTCCTGCCAAAAACGCCTCAGCTATAGAAGTTTTTTCCCGATCGAGACTCCGCGCAGGCGCAGAGCCCATTTTGTGTGATGCACAGAGACCATGAAGAACTCTGTTTCTCAGATCAACCATTTCAAGCTAATGGGTGCTAATTACAGGGCTAGAGGAACCAAGACTCACGGGTTTCCATAATCATGTTCAAAGATTCCTAGCAAAATGTGTATTATAAGTAATGTCCAGTACTGTTTTGGTTAAGTAACTAACCAAAGCAAAACAAAATACAAAATTCTTGCAAGTTTCTGCCAAATTTGTCAGTGACTCTCATCCTAAAATGACCTTTCATTGGCAAGCAAAAACCTTTTTATCTAAACAGGCATTTGGCCTATAGATCTGGCTGCAATATTTATATGTTCTCATTTGTTTTTAAAATTGTTTTATATTTATGTTACTTTTCTTGTTGTGGAGTTTACTGTTGTTTACATATTAGGCATATTTTATGCAGTGTTAGGGTACAAACGTAATAAACAGCAGTGCTTTTTAATGGAGCAAGTAATTTAGAGCAAATAAAATGTGTCATTTAGAGCCCTTTTATTAAAAATAGTAACCAAAACCTAGGGCTAAATCCAGTCCTACTCAGGGATCCATGCATTGTACTGTTGGAATTTCATTCCACGCCCGCCCACCCCTTCATGGCATACACACACAGGCACTAGGCATGCCAAGCAGTTACTGGGAATGCTAACACCTTTGATCTTGTGTTTCTCTACTGAGTTGAAGGGATATGGGAGGCATGCACACAGTCATCATGCATGCAGATGCGCCACAGAGAAACAGAGAAAGCATGGCTCAATTAGCCCTGTGGGTGATGCCAGATAAAGCATCTATAGGCCAAACACCTGTTTCAATCAAAAGGCTTTTGCTTGTCAGTGAATGGACATTTTAATATGAGAGTCACTGACTCATCCGAAAGAAACTGGAACTAAAACAAACTCTCAGTATATAACACAAAGACTGGATGTGAACCATAGCACTGTTTGCTAAGATATATATTTTTACATATAATTCCACTTAACAACAAACACATCAACAATCTACTAGGCATAATAGATTAGTTTTGAAGGTCTTTGCCCAAACACCAGATCCCTAGATACATCAGCCACTATTAGACAATTAGATCTTTTCCGTTCTATGTGAAAACTCTTGCACATAAACCGAATACATTAGTTCAATAAAGATGATGCCATAATTATATACAGAGACTACAGTCCTAAAGTCACATTTGTAAGTACAGCTTATTGAAATTAAATCCAAGTAAATGTATTTAGGACAAAATGCTATTTCCTCAGCAACACAGCAAGCACAACCCATACAACTGATTTTGTGAAGTAAAGCATATATACTCATGTGACCGCTCTACCTGCTTAAGAAATCATAGGGTCCCTACAGTTATGTAGCAGATACTTTGCAAGAAGACGGATAATTCCCTGGCATCTCCAGTTTTCAGATAGAAGAACTAGAAAGCCCACAGCAGATGCAATCCTATGCCTATTTAGAAAAAAATGCTTTCCCCCTGTCTAGACATGCATAGGATTGCATCCTAAGACTCTGGAGCACTGCTATCAGCTGGAGCAGATAAATACTGGGCTAGACAGACCAACAGTTCTGTTGTCAGGCTCCCAACTGACCCAGGGCCAAGAAAGAACCTTTCAGAGGAAGTGGATCCCCCAAAAGCAGACCTGATTCAGCCAGAAGGATTCTGTGGCTGGGAGGCCTTACCTAAGGTAAGACTCTCACGAAAGAACCTGTGGCAACAGAACAGGTGCACGGTCAGAGCCTCCGCCAGAGGGCCTGCCAAGGTCTATATCCAGAATCTACTCATATGGAAGGGTCTACTCATGAGGAAGCAGACCCAGCTGTGGCTACCAAAATGGTAGACCCAGCTGCAACTGGCCACGATCTATAGTCTTCCCTAGACCTTTACTGATACAAGATAGCTTTATGTATCAATAATCTGAAAATAACTGCATTTAACAAATCTCAATAAGTATCTAACAAAGAAGTCAACAAGTATATAATCAAAAACACATTTTGCCCAGAATTCCAGTCTACAAATATTAGTCAAATAACAAGCCATATAGCACAAGTCTAACCATGTTTACAGAGAGGTATTACTTGATTTCAATAGCACTTGTTTCTTATTAGCATTCTTATACATGGGTAATATCAATAAAATCTACTGACATTTCACTGATCTCAAGATTTGCCCTTTCTGAGAATTTGGTTCAATATGTTCTATTTAGTACGGTAGATCTGAAGTATGAGGGGGGGGGAGATACATTTCTGGGGAATGCACACAGAAAAGGGTTACAGAGAGGTTAAATTCATTCTGACTGCGTTTCACAGAAAGTCAAGCAACTTTCATTTCATCTGTTCATTGACAGAACTGAATTTTTTGGGGTGTATAAGAATGTCATTTCACTTGCACATTATTGTAAGTGTGAATGTGTGCAACCCCACCCCACACAAAAGCAAAAACCCAGGCTGCAAATCTGTGGAATCCATGCAACATGGAAAAAGCTGCTCTGCTGCAAAATCTGCAGGGGCCTGTCTATACATGATGAAAGCCACGGGGTGGGTGTGCAGTGGCACAACGTTGATTATATGATGTAGAAGCCACTGCACAGACATCCCAGGGCTTCCCTCTGAAGCAAAAAAGTTGGGGATTTGTTGTCTTTGTTGACCAGGGCACAGTGAGGATGGTGCACTGCCAGCTGTTATCGTGCTCCAGGGTCATAGTGGAAACATGGCTGGGCGAATAGCGACTCCTGATTGGTCGCCATCCACCCGGGCAGGGGGGAGAGGGTGGGCTGGTGGGCCAGCAAGCTGAATGGCTGCCAGAACACCCCTGACCTGTCTTTGGAGTGGGGAGAAGAGTCTCCCTTTTACTGGAAGAAAGTTCTCAACAAAGCCAGGGAGGAACAGGCAGTGATGGCTCCCCTTCCCTGATGATGAATCATATAATCCCCGTGCTCACTCCTGCATATGGGGATAACTTGGCACAACCCCACAGGAATGAAACCACAGGACTTTGGGGGCTTGTGGCACCAATGTGCCAGGTCAGATTCATAGAAATCTAAACTCATTCAAATCTGTTGTGGATTGGCTATTCAAAATAGAGATAGGTAAACCCGCCTCTCTTCATTCAGATTGTGTTCTCTCTTTCTGAACTTTTTCAGAGTATTTGTAAGAACAGCTTGGGCTTTTCCCAAGAGTTTTTTAAAAACTTAGGCAAGCCCCAGCCATTAAGAATCAAGAAGAGGGAAATCCTGCCCTCTTTCTTTTCCCCATAGAAGTCCCCATTCCTAACCCCCTTGCAAGTGGCCTCACTCCCTTTTCATAAAACGTACAGTACCTTCCAGTAGCAGCAATTGGGAGGAGGATGCAAAAGGGATTGTTACTTCTATATGCCCTAAAGCTTTACCAGCAAGGAATTCCTAGCATCATGATCCCTGGGAAGTGTAGTTTCTTTGGCTTCAGGGCATTAATGAAGGACAGGAAATCCTTGCTAATTATATTTATAAATTATAATTTGAAGGAATTTTAACTGGGAACTTCCTGTTCATAAGGGTATTTTATAGCTAATGAAGATCCAAGGAGTCCTTCCCTTGATGCATATGCAGTCTCTCTCACACTCCCTCTCTCATGCAGACACACTTTTGGATGATAGAAAAAGGTTTTCGGGAACAGAAAGTAGGCTGGTCAGAATAGTTTGGGGCAGGGGGCAAATAGCGAAACTACACACAGAGCCCAAATTCCAAAGCTGAGCAATATTATTAACACTAATTACTTTAATTATGCTTCTCTGAGACAGCAAAATTCATATGGAAATGTAACAGAAATCATAACTGCCCTCAATACTAGAAGAATTAGAAATATTGACCCATATTGATACTAATCAAATACTTTTACTACTTGCCATCTATCATCAGCTTGTGCCTTTTTAAATGTGGAACTCTAGTGAGTTTTGCAATGGCAAGAATTATAATGAATGTAATAAAAATAAATAACTAATGGGACATCTTAAAAGTGATAAATACTGGGATTATCAAATTTGCTTCATCTGTGGCTGCTTTTAAGAGCACTTGAAAAATATACTTGTTCTGTCTGGCATTTAGTTGAATAATATTTGCCCTTGTTAGATGTTTGAAATTGTATTTTATTTTGTCTGGCTTATTGTTTTAATTTAAAGGTGTTCTAGAACTTATTTGACACTAAATTTTATTCATTTTATATTGTAAACCTCCTTGGGAAAACTATGGTCTTGAAAAATGGCTAAGAAATGTATATAAAGATTAATCTGCATATTATGGGTAAAATCTTGGCTAACAGTTTATTTGTGAAAAGAGAATTCCCATTTATTAAGCCTACCAAGAGTTAGGCAACAATTACTCTATTTCCAGTGTTAGGCAACAATTACTCTACGGTGGAGAAAATGTACTCTCATATGTTTGTAGGAACTTCCATCATCAAAAATTAGTCCTGACACTTAAAATAGATTGAGGCTCAAATTAAGGAATAGGTCTACCAGATACCTGTTGTGTCTCAGTGTTTAATAGTTGGACCAATATATCTTTACTAATTACTTACCTACTGTAGTTCCTACTTCTTCAGTAGATTTTCAAGCATTTTCAGTAAGGGTATTAGTCATTGTATGCAATGTTTGTGTGTATGGATGACACATTTATTTCCTTGACCATGTTCTTTATGGATCCATTTTAACACCAGCTTATTAGAGAATAAATGTTAAACTGATGGGGGGAAAGTATGAGTTGTAGTTACTATTCAATAAACAAAAAACCTACGGTTTACGAAACAATGTTAAAGGCTATACAGTTTTCAACCAAACTCCAAAAAGCAGGGAAATTGGGAGTTAAGGCTCACAGGCCTATAACGCCACATCCTCCCTAAGGAGGCAGAAAGTGCCAGTGAAATTCTCATTCTCCCAAAGCAGATATAAACCATGAGGACAGGATGGAGAATAGGATAAGTAGAGGTGACTTTGGGGTTGTGGAAAACTGATGACGAACAACTTAGGGCCACCTACTTCTCTTTTTTTGTTTAGAGCAGCCCTTCCCCAACCTGGTGCCTTCCAAAGGTGTTAGACTACAACTCCCATCATTGCAAGTCAGTATGTCCTGTGGTCAGGAAAGCTGGGACAGCAGGATAGGGAATGCTGTTCTATATCCTTACCAAATACAGGGGCTGCGCAATATTTTTTTTCCTAACACACATCTTGCATAGAGCAGCATGATTGATAACAGAAGTGGCACTATTTGTTGGAGATGTAGAACCAGAGCAAGGACTGGCACTTTCAGCTTTTGGTAAATACCCTGCCCTTCAAAGAACCAACGTTTTTTCTTAAAATGTGTTCATACGAAATATACTGTTCACTCCCCACAATCCCTCCACAATACATCATCTCATCAGAGTGACAGAGGAACAGAAAAGGATTAGTTTGGGAGTCTTGAACTCCTTTCAGATGAGATTAGTTTGCAATCCTATACCACTTGGGGGGAAGCCCTAGTAAAATCAGTGGCACTGGCTTCTGAGAAGACATGTATAGGATCCAAGTATAAACCATCCTTCTCCAGCCTAGTACTCTCCAGATGTGCTGCGCTGCAACTCCCATGTTATGGTGAGGACAAAAATCATTTTCATCAATAGTTTTTAAAATAATCCTTTCTTACACATGAATCTACGAGGTGGTAGCTCCGCCTTTGATCTCACACTGCTGAACATGTAAGAAAAATCCTCTGCGGTCACAGCATTCGCAGCATTCTTGATCACTGTCCATGCTGACAGAGACTTTTATGAGTTGAATGCCAAAACATCTAGAGATCTACATTTTGCCAGCCCTTGCTCTAGAACAGCATTCCCCGATCAGTTTTCTAGAACCCCACAGCCACCTCTCCACATGTTTGAGAGTACAAGTCGCAGCATTTCTGTCCATGGGACATACTGACTTGCAATGATGGGAGTTGTAGTCCAACACCTTTGGAGGGCACCAGGTTGGGGAAGGGCTGCTCTAAACCGCCCAGAGAGCTCCGGCTATTGGGCGGTATAGAAATGTAATAAATAAATAAATAAATAAACAAACAAAAAAAGAGAAGTAGGTGGCCCTAAGTTGTTCGTCATCAGTTTTCCACAACCCCACAGTCACCTCTGCATATCCTATTCTCCATCCTGTCCTCATGATTTATATCTGCGTTGGGAGAATGAGAATTTCACTGGTACTTTCTGCCTCCTTAGGGAGGATATGGCGTTATAGGCCTGTGAGCCTTAACTCCCAATTTCCCTGCTTTTTGGAGTCTGGTTGAAAACTGTAGAGCCTTTAACATTGTTTTGTAAACTGTATGTTTTTTGTTTATTGAATTTCATGGTTTTGTGTAACAGATGACCACACAGGAAAGAAGCCATATAAATGTATGGGATGTGGGGAAAGCTTCAGCTGTAGTGGGACCTTGAGCAGACATCAAAGAACCCACACAGGGGAGGAAAAAAATATTTTTTAAAATAATTTCCCAATTTACACTATTTAAAAAAATTAAATTATAACACTATAGTGTAATTATTTAAAAAATTACACTAAAATTTATAATTTTTACTATATTGACATTAAAGAATCCACTTAAACCAAGGATCAGAGTATCTAGCATTTTTCATATAACTGCTTGCTAACCCACATATCACATAACTTCCAGATGAAAGGCATCACCAAATGTTGCTTCCTTGCTCGTATTTTCTTGCTATGTCAATAACTGGAGATCATTGTTAACAACACATTTAGGTATTTATTGCAGAGCTTTGGCTATGGGGCGGTATATCAATGTAATAAATAAATACACCCAGGCTACGGGGCGGTATATAAATGTAATTCCTTATGCCCCCCCCTTCCCGGCTTTCCCTCAGCCTACACTACCTCACAGGGTTGTTGTGAGGATAAAATGAAGAGGAGGATGAAGAGGACTACATGCCCTGGACTACTGCAACTACTGAGGGGCATTGAATTCTATGATTCCGTGAATCTAAGTCTACAGCAACTGGAGGGTGCCAGGTTGTAGCAAAAACTAGGTCCCTTAACCATTTCTCTGGTGTGAAGTAATGCTTTGGGTATAAGATTCATGCATGTACATTTTAGAAAACATGTTCCTTTCATACAAACATAAAGCAGCAGATTTAGCTTATAAGAAGCAGGTACACAGAGAAAGGAAAATATTTTCTTCCTTCAACACCAGAGATTTTTTAAAGAGACCTATATCTGTGTTCAAATTCAAAATACACACACACACACACATCTATAAAAGAAAGCTTAAAATGTAGTTCAGCATCTTTTAAAGAAACACACACTACCTGAATAAGTTTAAACTCATGGCAGATAGGCCAGGGTTAACCTCCTCTCATTCCTAGTTTCAAAATATTTATTTCCATAAAGTTTAAACTTTAAGAGGCTGCCACCCCAAACTGCCACCCCAAAGGAAAGTTTGCCATATATTCTTTACTTTGAATTAAGAAGGATGCACCAGCACTTCAAACACACACACACACACCCCTCCCTCTTCACAATCACAGACATACAACAAAGTCAATCAAACCCCTACCTGAGCAAGCCAGGTTTTCTTTTTTCTTGGAGGCCAGGGAAGGGCCTCCCTCCAAGCAAGGCAGATAGTTTCATCCTCCCTCCCTGGCCTCCACAGCACTGTGGGGAAGGAAAGGGTCCAGACATGGCCTTGGCTTATCTGCAGAAGGAAATGGCTCCTAAATGAGCCAGGCTGCCATCTTATTTCAGCCAGGCAGCCATCTTATTTCCAACATTCCAATCTATTTGGGACAGGAGGGAGGGGGGAGAGCGATGCTACTGAGCACGCTTCATTTAGGAGTTATGAGTCTGTTCTCACTTTAATGGGGCAAAGAAATGTTCATTAAAAAACAATGGAAGCAAATTTTGAAAAAAGAAAAGCCATTCCACCAACTAGAAGGACAGGGAGACAAGATCCCACCACTGGTTTGAAGGGTAAGGGTCCCAATTTGGAGCTTTTAGTGAGCAAAAAAATCGTCGCCACCCAGAAATAGAAAGCCATTTTGAGCCAGAGAAGTTTTCCCCATTTTCGTACTTTGAACTGCCATCCTGCCCTCAGTATTTCACAAATCTTCTTGAAACGGCAGGGTATGTAAAACCAGCATTTCTTTCTGGCAGGTCTCCGTTTCAGAAAGATTGGTGAAACATTTTCCATTTTATGAACGTCAGAATGACCCACCCCCAATTTCGGCCTTAACATGGTGGAATGCTCTTTTCACTGATTGCCTATAACACAGGGAAACACTCCCGTGTTTCCCTGTAATATTGGTTCCTAACCTTAAATTATTTGTTTCATTTAATTCAGTTGTGTGTATTTGTATTTTTAAGGAAAGGAAATAATAATTAATATTATAGGTAAATACAAGCTTAGTTTGGATTTGGACTTCAATCAAATCTATAATAATTTCTAATTATCCAACCCCAAAATCATAACACACTTCATGCTAACAAAAATAAAAATATAAAGCGTAAGAAATAAAATGCCCAGCTTTCAGCAAATCCAAACTAAATAAAAAACCTGCCAAAAAATAAAGTTCTGCTTTTTCACTGTTTCTTTTCTATATGACTTATCTGTTTAGAATCTGTTTACTTAATGACATTCAGAAAATATCGTAATAGCACACTACTAAGTAACACAGTTATAATATATGCAAATTATATTATCAACAAGAGAGGACTTTCTCAGTGGTGGCCCCCCACTTATGTGATGATCTTCCTGACAAAGCTCGCCTAGTGCCAACATTGTCATCTTTACAGTGCCAGGTTAAAACTACCTTCTTCTCTCAGGCATTTGGCAGCATATAATGAGTCTTTTGATTGGGTCCTGGATTGTCTCTGGCTGATGGTTTTAAATTGTTTTAGATATATGTTGTGTATGCTGTTTTCCTTATGTGAATTGTTTTATACTTTATATAATGTATTTGAATGTTGTTGTTGTTGTTGTTGTTGTTTTGTGAACTGCCCGGAAAGCTTCAGCTATGGGGTGGTATAGAAACAAAATGAATGAATGATAGTATTTCCATTGATATCAATTGGATTGCTACAAAGAAACAGGTTTAAGCTCTACAGCCCAACCTGGGAACCTAAGTTTTAGCTTGCCATGTTTCTTTCTGCATCAAATAGAGTGAAATTGGAAGCAATATATTATCCATCTTAAGTGTTTCTTCCCTTTGTCCTTTCAATTAATCATGTCTTCAAGCAGTAACAATTGAAAAATGTCAATTTTAAAACATATGCTCAGGGAGAACAGTTAATTTTTCATTTCATTTCCTTTTTATGTGAAAAGAGAGCAGGAAGTATTTTTCAAACATAAAAAAAGCCCAGAAACACAGCCACAAAATTCTCACTTCATGAAAAAAAAACACCTTAAAAAAAGTAATTCTCACCACCACCACCACCTGAGAGCACACTTCTTTGGTTTTCAAAGTAAAAGACCTGGATACATAGGAATTTGTTTTATACGAGGTCAGAGCCTTTGTCCATCTGGCCTATTATCATCTTGGCTGTCAGGCAGTAGCACTCCGAAGTCTCAGTCTTTTTCATCACCTACAACCTGTCCCTGGCTAAAAATGCCCAGGGGTCGAAACTGGGATCTTGTGCGTACTAAGTATGTGCTGCCACTGAGCTACAAGCACTTGTTAGTAGGGGTGTGCATGAACCCCCCGATCTGCTTCTCTTCCAGATCCGCAAATTGCGGATCGGTCTGCTCCGCTCCGCCCCGCCTATAGTCCGTTCTGCTCCGCTGCGAAGCTCCGGATCCGGATCGGAGCTCCGCTTCCCCCCCCCATAGGCTTGCATTGGAATCCAAAAGACCCTATAACTTTTTTCTGTTAAAGTTAGAAACCTCAAGTTTGGCACCATGTCACCTCATGGACATATACACACGCATGCCAAGACTCAAGCAAATCCAAGCATCTCCTGATTTTTGGGGAATTTTTGAAAATCGGACACCCCATTTTCAGACATGGGATTTACTCTGACATTTTAACAGATAAAAACTTGGAAGCAGGCACCCTCACAGATGCCATCTAGATCCACATTTATGACAAGTTTCAAGCAAATCCCATCATCCCCTGATTTTTGGCGGGGCCTTAACCTCTAACTCAGCACCCATAACCCCAATTCACACCCCTTTCAATATCTCCGTCAATTTTCACGTTAGAAACCTCAAACTCGGCACCATGATAGCTTATCCATGGATACATATGCATGCCAAGACTCAAGCCAATCCAAGCCTCCCCTGATTTTGGGGGAATTTTTGAAAATCGGACACCCCATTTTCAGACATGGACTGTTCTCTGATATTTTGACAGATAAAAACTTGGAAGCAGGCACCCTCACAGCTGCCATATAGATCCACATTCATAGCAAGTTTCAAGCAAATCCCATCATCCCCTGATTTTTGGCGGGGCTTTAACCTTTTAACTCACCCCAAATCAAGTCCCATGCTAGAACTACGTCAATTTTCATGTTAGAAACCTCAAGTTCGGCACCATGACAACTCATGGATGTATACACACGCATGCCAAGACTCAAGCCAATCCAAGCCTCCCCTGATTTTTGGGGAATATTTGAAAATCGGACATCCCAGTATCTCAGGGATTTAAAACTGCAGATAGCTCAATGGGGCCATTTCAAAGGAAATCCCAACATGCCATGAATTGGGGAGTAGAGATAAGCCTATATGAATCTTCTTCCACACTTGAAAAAAATATTTGGAACTTCAAAAAGTCTAAGTGAGCGCAGGAAGGACTTATCCCCTGAGTCAACGCAAGACACACACAAACCATCCCTGCGAGGCAGGCAGGGGAGGAGGGAGGGAAGGCAGGCAGGCAGCAGACATTTCTGGGGGCACAAGGAAGTGCAGCAAAGATGGTTTGTTTCAAAGCCAGCAGTAAAGTCATGCATTGCAAAGTGCAAACCATCCCTGCGAGGCAGTCACAGAGGAGGAGGAGGACAGGCAGGCAGAGAGCCAGGCAGAGATATGCTATAGATCTAATATGGAGGAGTCAGTCCCGGCAGATGCCCCACCACAGTAGCACCGTGGGTGGGGGAAGGCAGGCAGGCAGGCAGGCATGGAGCAGACATTTCTGGGGGCACAAGGAAGTGAGCCAAGGATAGTTTCAAAGCCAGTAATGCAAACCATCCCTGTGAGGTGGGAGCAGCACAGAAAGATGCCTTTTCTTTTGCATCCCATAACTAGGAGGCTAGGAGGATAAGAGTAAAGCTTTGTGATCCTTGCTTCAGAGTTGATTGACTGCACTGTGATCACAGCTATTACTAAACAACAAAATAATAATGTTAATAGCAGTACTAATTAATATTAATAGCAATAACAACAACAACAACAATAAGGAGTTGAACCACAATGAAAGCCTGCCTGACCTCACTGAAGAGGAAAAGCCAGGAGAGCTTGGGCTATGGGGTGTAAATATAAAATGGAATAAATAAATAAATAAACAAAGGAGGGGTAGAATTAAAAGCAGCAGTGTTGCTGAATAAACAACAGGAAGATTTTTTTTTAAAAAGGCTGTATCTGTCTTTTACCAGTAAGAGGAAAGTGGACGTGCCCAGGGGGAGGGGGATATGCCGATTTGACTGGCCCTGTCTAGGGACCAGTCTTTAAGAAGCAAACTAACATTTCAACTCATGATAGGCATTAGTCTCTCTCCACTGGTTACTCTTTGGAGGGCTCTGATGACCCTCCAAGGGCAAGACACAGTGTGTGTGCACTGGGCACGTCCACATGCCCTAGGGGACCTCATCCCCTTGCACCACATCTATTCAGTTGTTCACCAAGGTTAGGGTGGGTAGCAGTGCTGTGTTTCCTATCTGTTATTTATTTGCTTAGTATATGATTTCACGTTGTGTTTGTGCATTTGGTGGGGCTACTGTTTTAAAAAACACTGGGAAAAGTCCGTTCAGACTAAGAAAGAGAAGTTTCCCAGTATCCCAAGTTACTAGTATCCCGTTTTCCCTATCCCCTCCTCCAAAATGGGATCATGTGATCATGACTCTGCCTCTCAGCACTTCAAAAAGGTACCTCTCCCGCTTTTTTTACCCGATTTTTAAAAAAATTATAGCAAGCGAACCGCACCACGCAGAGAGCTGAGAGTAGGCACAAAATGACCCCCAGCCACGACTCTCTAAGCACACGAACTTTCAGAAAGATAGCTTAAAAAACAACACAGTTATCCCGTTCTTTTCCGCAATGCAATCCTATGGGCGAAATTTTCCAAAATGGCGGTCGGAGTGCTCCGTGAAAAGAGAAGCGCTCCACCTATGGCCGCTTCTCTTCGCCGTGCTTCTAAGGGTCCGTGGTCCGCTTCTACTCCGCCTCTGGGCAAGGCGGAGTAGGCCAATTCGCTTCTGATTCTCAGATTCTAATCGGAGCGCAGCACATCCCTACTTGTTAGATATTCATCACTATTTAATTTGAAAGGTAGAAACTGGTGGTGCTAACCCAAAGAACCATGTGGAGAATCAATGGGTAGTATCCAATGTTAGTCCTACTTAAAGTAGACCTACTGAAAAGAATGGGACTTAGATTAGACATGACTAACCTAAGTTCCATTCATTTCAACAGATTTACTCGAAGAACATCTACCATTGGACACAACTCAATAAATCCTAAGGAAGATTGTTTAATTGTACTATAACATTGTTTGGATTCCGAATAGCTATCTGTGATAAGTGAAAAGCCGTTTACATCTGACTGAGTTACACTGTATGTAAGGCCTACAGTTGGCAGCTTGTCAAGAGTCAACATAGCAGTTATTTGTTACTAAGGAAACATCTGTAAGTCCAGTTGTTTTTGTACTGGGCAGTATAATCAAAAACAAGCTGTAATGTAATAGGTCCATTAAATAATATTATTTTTGCTCTCATTGGCTCTTAAATATAGACCAATAGTTAAAATGTTATTTATTAGTAAAAGGGTTCTGGTCAAGAGTATAAAAAGGAAAACTGGGCAGTCAGGCAGAGAAGTTCCTGAAGGAGAGCTGAAATCACTTCCTAGGAGAGGAAGTCTACAGAAGCATTCTATGCGGAAGTTCCTGGCCTTCTACTATCATGTATCCTTACCAGTGACATGGTGACCATACAAAAAAAATCAAGTTTATACCTCTGAGTTAATCTATGAGGGCTATCTTAGGAAAACTGACAATTGCTTTTTACCACAAAACTAGGATAAGGTAATAGCTGCTTTCTTTCAAGTAACAGTACCATTTTCAGCAAAAAAACAAGTAAAGCATATTTTGAATATCTAACCTCCTAAATAATTAAACATCTTAAAGTGTGTGTGTATGCATGTGTGGAAAAACACACAAGTAAATCTCCATGTCTTTTATCCTATAGCTATGACCTAAAACCCCACTATTGAATGATTATGTGATAAGGGAAATAAGGTTTACTAAAGAATTGAATGGAAGCGGCAGAAATTAAGTGATACGGAAAGCAGGTTCATTTATTATATAGCATTATTTATAATATCATAAAGATCTTATTCCTTTATATTTGGTCAATTGTGCTGAGACCATGTAAAGGAAGTGCAACATGGTGGCATCTCTGAGGTAGGATTATCAGACAGACAATCCCAACTGTGTCATTCTGGTGGTCAGCATGGTGGGATAATAAAAAGGTACCAATCCCCTATCCTTGACATTTTTGGTTGTAGTGGTAGGATGATACAAAGGTGGTGATGGGATTTATTGTACAAATAATAAAGTCAGCTTTACTCCACAGGAGGTAGAGCAAGATCTTTTATTTCTACAAAGCACAAATTATTATATCCACCTCTCTCACTAGTTTCTTGGGTTTGAGAACAAAGACAAAGTCACTTCTAGTTAATGCCATTACTCCCTATTAATATAATGCTAAGGCAAAGGTAATGCATTCAGTATGGAAGGTGAAATGAAGGTGTGGTCTATAGGCTAAGATGCTTCCAAAACTTCTAGGTGGGGAATTCTCAGTGCTTACATATCCTTCAATGTTGTTCTGTAGTGCAATGCAATGCAACTAAGATTGTAGTGCCTGAATTTGCTTTCCTTTTCCCCCTCCTCCTCCTCCCTCCCAATCCCCTTTCCTTTGTGTCATGTCTTTTAGATTGTAAGCCTGTAGGCAGGGACTGTCAAGAAATACTTTTGTAAGCCACCGTGAGAGCCTTTTTTGGCTGAATGGCGGCATAAAAATCCTTAAATAAATAAAAATCCTTAAATAAACTGCCTATTTCCATATGAACATGCCCATAATTAATTGCCATCATTGGAGGCACTGTTATATGTCCCACCACCTAAAAAAAAGTTGGGTTGTTGAATACTCAAGACAGGGCTTTTTCAACAGCAACCCCCAATTATGGAACTTCCTCTCAAGCAAGATAAGGTTGACTCCATCTTTGTTCTGCTTTAAACAGGCAGTAAAGTCCACTTTGTTCCATCAGGCTTCTATGTGTAATGTTTTACTGCTCCTTAGTTTTAATGTTGGTAAATTTTATTGTAATTTCTCCTTTGTTCCTTGGGTTTTATTGAATGTATTGTTTTTATTGTATACCATTCTGAGTGGTCTGCTAGGCAGAGTGTGTGATTTTATAAATCACATAAATAAAAGCTGTATCCATTTCAACCCTACTTAGATTTTTTTGCAGTCCTATACAGGACTGCAATGAACTCCTCATTCCCATAGGAATCTGTCTATAGAAACTTATCTCCAGAGTAGTAACGCCTTGAAGAACATTCCAATCACTTTGCCATCAGCAAAGTGACTGTAGACTGTAGAATGATGACTGTAGGATTATCATTGTCAATCCAGAACTGAATGCAAGACTCCCCGGAACCATATCTGAAATGGAAGTGTTTTGAGACAAGGAACCTGGACAATGAAACTAGTCACAACCTTAGGACTAAAGACTCTCAACATATTGAAAAGAGGAAAATGTTTGGGAAAATATTGACTAGTCCCATGATCGTGGGATTTCAGTCCTGAGACACAAAGGCTGAAGCTGAAATCAGGAGTAGCCAATGAACTAGTACCAACTAATAGGCACCAAATGAGATTTATCCAGTTGACCTCCTGTTTGAATTACTGCAATGTGTTATATGTGATAATATGTTTGAAAACAATAAATGTCAATTAATCCAAATCAAGGCAGTTAAGTGGAATGGAACAGTACTATGTCAATAGTATGCCTTGTACACTGGCTGCTAGTCCATTTCTGGTTCCAATTTATAGTGCTAGTTTGAATCTTTAAAGCCCTAAACAGCTTGGGGGCAAGTTACCTGAAGGAGCATCTCCTTGCATATTCATTTACTCATCAAAATCCAAGGTACTCTTCCAAGGCACCTAAGGAACATAGGAAGCTGCATTATACTGAGTCAGACCATTGGTCCATCTAGCTCAGTGCTGTCAACACTTACTGGCAGCGGCTCTCCAGGGTTTCAGGCAGGACTCTTTCCTCACCCTACTTGGAGAAGCCAAGGATTGAACCAGGGACCTTCTGCATGCAAAGCATGTGCTCTACCACACTGAGCTACGGTCCCTAACCTAAGGAGCCAAGGCAAGTGGCTACAAGCAAAAGAGTCTTTTCAGTGGTGCTGCGCTGTCTGTGGAATGCTCTTCCAAGAGAGTCTTGCTAGGTGAACACCTTTATTTCCCCCAGGAACTGCTTCAGTACCTTTAGCTCTCTGCACTGTTAGTTTTTACTGGTATTTTCCTTCCGTTCGTACTTTATATTTTAAATTTATGTCTGCACTGCCCAGAGAACTTTGGTCCAACAGTAAGCGTGAACTGGACATCACAGTATTGCTTTCTGAATTGTGATTTGCATGGCTTTAAAAAAATACAAAATGTGATAAGATGTATTTTGAATTGATCACCTGGATAAGCCCTTATTGATGACTTTAAAACATTTTCATACATAGTAGTCAATATTTATACTTATTTTATAAAAAAAAAGCAGGAAAAGAAAGAAGATTGATAAGTGTTTAGACTATAAACACTTGTGTGTCTTCTTCCAAATTCATGATTTTAAAAGCCAATTCAGAGTGTTACTGAAAGTCTAATCCCAATGCTGGACAAAGGAAAATTAAAATGACTTTGACACAATTGTTACTATTGAGATCATATTTTCAAACAGAGGCAGTCTCTTCAAAACATGAGTTATCAATGGATGAATTAACAATGTTGGCTTGGATTTTGATCTATCTAGTTTAGCTTTACACAGAGTTCCTCCCAAACACTTTAATTTGCTTCATTACACAGCATACTGACACTTGAAATGCTTGTCTAAGGCTTGTTTCCGTTTTATGAAATAAGAAATCAGACAAGCAAAAAAGGATAAAGAAGGAACTAATAGTTTGCACTGTGCAGAAGTTATCATGTATGCTACAAAATTGGCTTGGCACCTTTGCTGGCATGCAATGACCTGGGCTGCAGAATACTCAAACACTTCCACAATCTGTGTGTTTCTCTGAACTACACACATGCTTCTTTGCTTTTCACACCAGCTTTCAATCCCTGTTGCACACTATATGTCCCAAGTACTCCAAGACCAGGCTCAACTTACATGCAACCCATTTCCGGCCTCATTCATTCCAGTAGTAACAAGCATTCAGTTCCAAAATAATATTTGGAAAGTATAGGTCCTCTCTTTGTCTCTCATATCTAAATTAGGATGTGATGATGGCTAAGGATTGGTTCAGATTAGGAGCCCTGTTCAGGCATTTACATAAGTATGTGCGGGCTTAAAGTGTGTAACGGGTCACACTGGACCCTACATTTCTGGGCATACTGCATCCTCCCCTTCAGTTTGGACTTGCTATATTGAATAGTCAAGGTCTAAAAGGGGGTTCTACTCACATTTCCTCATGCTCAAAACTCTCCATATTACTGGGAACCTTGATAAAGCAGGTTCCACAATCATGCAGAGAGTTTTATTGGTGTTTAAGTCAATTCAAGTAGACTCCATTTGAAACTTTGACAGTTCAACATGAGTTTGAACTGAGAGGGGGAAAGCCAAACCCAAAGCCATAAGGGATCAAGGCCCGTCTAGTACTCACTTTAAGCCCTCATATATTCAGGCAAGTGCCGGAACAGGGCTCTTGAAAGGGCTAAAACAGACATTATTTTATATCTTTATCTAGCAGCTACGTTTTTATTTTTACGTAAAAGTAGGTGCAGGGGCCCTGATCAAGATCTTAAAAGCCCACTTACTATTCTATGGTTCAGATCCAGATCAACCCCTCTGCACCTACTGGAGTAAAAATGAAAACTAAAATGCATAGCTGCTAGATACAGATTTAAAGTAATGTCTGTTTTGGCCCCAAGTCAAACAGCAGACAGCAAACAGTGAGCTACTTAACTTCCATGATGCTACAGTTGAAGTATCAGCATTTAAAGCAAGAGGGAAATCCCAGTTGTCAGTCTCTGAATAGAAATATTGGGAAAAGGTTGGAGTTCAGAACCTTTAGACAAAAGACTTTTCTTCCTGTAGCAGCAAGCAGAGCAGAGGATTCACAAGTGGCTGAAATTAAACCCAAGAGGCTGAGCTAGTGGAAACAAAGTGGTCAGTTTTCAGTAAAATGTGCTCCCAAATAACTGGATAGGCTTTCAAATTCTACCTAGTGAAGGAGACCAAACCATCCAGTTGAAGTTGGGTGTTGTTTTTTTAAGCAGGAAGTAGAAGGAAGCCAAATGCAACAATGCTATCTAAACCTTGCAAAACTGTTAAGACATGGAATATTGTTCTCAGAAGGCTCAACATCCTATCCTTATACCACTAGATGAATTACTGATTCGTGTTTAAAAAAAACCCACTACCTGTCCTTCTAGTCAATCTGCAAGTTCTTGGTACAGCTTACAACACCACAACCATTTCAATCATTAAAATGCCATATGCCATACAATCATTAAAATAAGCAATTTAAAATCTAAAAACAAGCAACACTGCCATAATACAGCCTTCTCTGTCCTCATACAGTAACATCAGCAAGTATATGTCAGTGATACTGGAATATAAGGCACACACACATTTCAGCTGAAGTAACAACTCATTGGGCTAATATAAGCTAGCAACTCTCTGTGAGCTTTCACATTACTCATTAAGTTATCCCCTTGTGCATTTTAATGGTATAAATGTTCAGTTGTGAGACAACATCATATTAAAGATCAGGTCCTCCCCATCTCCTAAGGTTGCCTGGTTTATATCAAATGATGAGAACATAAAAGATCCAATGCAAAATATTGCCTAATTATATATGAGCTGTCAGATTTTTTGACCATTGTAATCCTTTATGATTCATCTGAGGACAATATAAAAACATCTGAGACTCTCCATTGCTACATATTATCTCTCAGTTGCAAGTTATCTGGCTTTTTTTTTTCCAGGAAATAAGACTTATAATCACACAGAAGACTTACAAGACTTTCTTTCCTCCTTTTCAACAGTACCATCAATCTAATGCATCGTATAAGCCTCTTATAAATCATGCTCTACTTCACAACCAGGTGATTTTGTTACCCCAGTTGTCTTACACTGAAAAGCAAAAGCGATGTCCATTAAGCTCCATCTCCCCATGGTAAGTCATTTTATTTGTAAAAAACAGGAACTGGAATGATATAAAACCCTACATTGGGGGACACCTGGCTAGAAATGAAAAAAACAAAAAACAAAAACCACAATATTCGAAAAAGCAGGTTATAATCAACAGTTTACTGGGTTGGATCTAGCATTTGACTTCTATTGATAAGAGGACCTTCTGGCATGTGCATAAGGCTTCTGATTCACTGGCAGAATGGAGCAAGTAGTGATTTTGTTGATTCCCTCCATCCCCTTTTCCAGTCCCCTATATCCCACAAAATCTGGTATATAAGTTTGGGGGATTCTCCAGAACAGGGAAGGAGATGGAGGTGCTTTCATCCACTTTTCTTCTGGAGGAGTTCTGCTCAGGTGGTGCACCTGAGGGTGGAATGAAATGCTGGACTCAACCCATTGAACTTTAAGAATTGTACAAATCCATACATTTCTCGAGCAAAGAAAGGATGCCAACATCAGTGCCTGAGCTTGAGGTGGGTGATTAGGGATCTTTTTTTAAAAAATCTTAGTATACCACAAATGAATCCTTCAACTACAAAGGCGGAGCTGGGGATAGGTCAGTAGCAGAGTACACACTTTGAATACAGAAGGTCCCAGTACAATCCCTAACTATTCAAGAAAGTTGAAGAGCAGCTGCCAGCACCGAACAAAATGAACCAATGGTCTGACTTCTCTGTACATGGCAGTTCAATATACTCATAACCCTCCAGAGTGTCTGTCATGGAGACTTGTATCATTACAGTCATATGCAATCACTGTTGTCTTTTAATATCATTAAAGCAACTGATTCACTGGTTGAAGGTTCATCTATTTCTTCTGCAGGCATCAACTATATAAGCTTACAGTTAATATAAAAGAGGAAAATCTTTACTAATATTGTAATACAGTACTCAACAACCCACAGTTCGACAACCCATACCATCATGTTGTGTGAGCCCCGCAATTATATATGTTGCCGTCCCCATTTCCTTGCTTTCCCCACAAGACCAACACTACATCGGTAGCACTCACTTAAATGACTGAATAAGAGCATTTGAAAAGTTGTATGGCAGACTTGCACAACTTATGACTCATGAAATCACAGTCTGTCAGCCATACTGGACAAGCCACCAAGGCCTCAATCTACCTCCTGTGACTGCAAAAAGTAGGCAGCTAACAAGGAACTGGCAGGATACATGGACAGTGGGCCAAGTTCACGTTGATGGTCCGCAAGTTGTGCAGCATGTTTTATGTAAGCTATTTCTTTAGTAGTTTTTTATCATATTGCACAATCATTTATTTTGGTACACACTGCAGCTATATTATCAGGATGTGGAGCAGAATTTTTTTCTAAGCCTAAGCAAATGGTACACTTTGCTTACCTATAGCACAAGCCTTGACCTTAATTATTATTATTATTATTTAGAAAACACCATCAATTTTCATGGCGCTGTACAGAATAAAACAAAACAAGACAATCTGCCATATGGCTTACAATCTGAAATCACAGTAACAGACAGGGGAAGGAGGGAAAAAACCAACCAGGGTAGGGGGCATTAAAACTAAAATATAAACTAGTATGACCACACCACGATTGAAAAGCTTTTGAAAAAAGAAACTTTTTCAAGCAAGATTTAAAAACTGAAATTGATGTCGCAGTCTGGCAAATGCAGGGGAAAGTGTCTTGTGATTCTTTTTTTCTTAATTCTTAAAATGTTCAAAACAATGATATTTATCCACATGGGGCATGTGCTTCTGTTCCATGGGTATTTTATATTATACCCATCATAGTATTTCTGCATCTGGAGAATGGGTTTGTTCCTGATGTAATCATGCTTGTTGCTCGACATCAACATATTATGCCATGTTGTGCAAGACAATTGTGCCTCACAATGTTGCTGGCTGCACTGTAGTTGGCGTCATTCCACTGTGTCCACAGTTGTAGTTTTTTAATTAAACTTGCCCATTCCTATGCAATTATCCAAAAGCTTTTAGGCTGAGCAAACTGCTTCTCAACTACTGCCATGCCTTATTAGGCATAAACTTCCTTAAAGAAATCTTAAGCTCTTGCAGCATTTACAACAAACCAACCTTTTGAAAACAACAAATGCAGACCTCTTTTGAAAAGGGTTTGTTTTTGCTTCCAAATAGATGACTTGTTATAAAATATGCTTGACTCACCTATCTTTAGAAATAATTATTTTTAATGTTTACTAGCAAGATTTGTTTTAAAAAGGCCAAGAAATTGGCATTTATTGATTTTGAAGAGCTATGTACCTGAAAACTAGATAATTAGTTCTATTTTATTGAACTTTTCATCCTGGAAAATTCCTCCACTGTAAATGTAAAAAGAACATTACAGTTTAAAATATTAGTGCCTGAAGCTCTTGTCTATCAATCACATTTTATGCACCTATCTTCCTTCGGTAAAGCATTCTTTGTAGTTACAAGCCCAGATTTCTTCAAATGAGCCATGCTCTTCAAAGATGTTTGTTGTTTTTATTTAACTTAAATATATTACATAGATGTTTAATATTTAACAATGTACCTGTAACTTCTTTCATCACAAGATTCATGACATTACTGAAGTTTCACATCAGTGAAACTACTCCAGAAAAGTAGCACGTAAAAGCCAAGTTTGTAAAGTTAAACTATGTTTGATGTTAGAAAATGCTTGCATCAAAACATATAACTACAATAAAATGAATGCACTGTAAGGCTTAATAGCCTAGTGAAATATTTGACTGCAAGTGCATCAGTTCAGTATTTAATTATGTGTTACTACATGTGTTGTTATTTTCCAATGGCCATGCTGGTAGGAAAGGATGGATGTTACTGGAAGGCACCACATTGGGGAAGGCAGATTACCCGCAGGATCAAAAAGATCCAAATTCCACTCAGTGGGCAATAGCCAACTATGTTATTCCATTAGCACCAATAGCCAACTGTGTTATTCTGTTAGCACAAATGATATTGCGCTAGAAACAAGTAGGTTCTAAACTATGCACTAGAGAAGAAGCTACTAACATTAGGTTTGTACAAGTACGGTAACGCAAGCAGTTGTCCATTATACTTCTGCAAACCATTGTGCAACCCGTTGAGCAACTTATTGCATATAACTCTTGTGATACCCTTTGTGCAACATGTTGTGCCAGTGTAATGGGCAACCACTTACACAACAAAAAGATTCAGCAGAGCTCTGCTACTGCTATTTCATTTTGCAGAATGACAACGTTGGATACTGCCCAATGTGTTGGTTTTTGTTTTAATAATGTGGTAAAATACAGTATAGAAGGATCAAATTAGCACTTATTTAGATTCTATTAGTCTTATAGCCATGGGATTACATCACACATTATATGTCAAATCTTTCTATCCAATGTGTCTTTTTAGCTGGCATAATACAATTCCATGAAACTTAAGAAATCAGAATTTTGATTTTTTTTTTTTTTAAATAAATGCAACCCAAGATTCACATGTTTACTGTAAAGGATCACAGTCATAAAGATGTCCTGTAACAGCATTCTCTTATACATAGGTAGTCTTTTGTGTGCACTTGACAACACCAATTTTGCCTCTGTTCACTAAAGCAAGAGAAGCATGCAATTTTTGCAGATATTTTAAATGATAAAAAATCTGGTAAGTAGCAAATCCTCCACATAGGAGTGGTTCAATTTCTCATTTAATCTCCTCCAGATGACTCCTCACTGCGCATTCTCTGTCCATTTCTACTCCTGCGCATAATGATGGTTATATCCCGTAGCATTCTACATATACAGCAGGGCTAGAGAACCCCTTTCAACCTGAAGGTTTAAAGTTCTTACTGCCATTAACAAAACCTTGAGAGATGCACCTCAACCTTTTAAAATGAGGGGGGAAATGAAAAACATCTAGGAAATCACCAAGCATATGGTGATTGGAGGAAAGGAGGTAGGGCTAGGGAAAAGGGGCATGGCCATCTGGAGAACCCCCGAGTGCACGACCGGGACCCAATTAAGGGCCAGATTTGGCTCCTGTTCCTGAAGTTTCCCACCCTTAAAATATAGGTTAGATCCAGAAATGCCTCTCCACAAATGGAAAGGGTTCCTTTTATTTGTGGGGGGAAACCAGGATCCAGTGGAGATTTCCCAATGGAGGAAGTGGGCAAGGCAGTGATTTTTGCCTACTGCCTATACCTTATTAGAATGTAAGCCTATGCGGCAGGGTCTTGCTATTTACTGTTTTACTCTGTACAGCACCATGTACATTGATGGTGCTATATAAATAAATAATAATAATAATATACCTCTGCAGCTCCCAGCACCATCTTCCATGCGTTCCAGAGTGTCCCCAACACTCTACTGCAACATTTTAGGAGCCACAGCTGCCTGCAGGGGGCTTTATAATTATCTGTGACCTCACTATCCACAACCCCCAAAATATAAATCAACAAAAAAAGATTGACATCTATGGCTGAAAGTCTGTTGGGATAATGTGCCTTCATATAATGCTCTTCTCCTGTGTTGTGTTGCTAACTATAGCTCTTGCATATATAATTCCATTATACTTTTATAAATCAGTGTTTTGAGAAATGATTTTGAACCATTAATATATTTTCCTGGTTAAAATTCTTTGAGATGTTCTTAACAAGAGTCTTAGATAATGAATTTGGGCAAACTCTGGAACAGTCTTTACAGTATTATCATTCTCATTAATTTTCAGAACTACCCACTGTGTTGAGATGATTGTCATGGGCCTAAGACTTCAATTTGGCTAAATATTTTTGCATATATTTCAACATATAAGTAACTAGCAGATGTTTAAATCTTAAATTCGCATTCTGGAAATGGTTAAATATTTACTATAATGCTATCATTTATTTTGCTGCACTCATCTTCACCTCACTTTTTCTGCCTTTAAACATTCCTTCTGTGCTCATCAACTGAAGACAAAAAGCTTTCAGAAGACAACAAAATGTAGTGGATTTAGTAAATGCAGCTGTGTTGAAAGTCTCTTTTTAAAAAATCTAGAAATACATAACATACCACAAATGAAAAACAAAGACAAATATAAAAAATGCTTTTTGTGTAAGAGTTTCATAAGTTTCACACTATGTAAAATATTTTAAATGGTTCGAATAAGATTTCTAAACTCATGCTTTCTCTATAAGCTTACCCTCTTTTCTCACATATAAAGCCATTGCCTTAAATTATTAGAAGCTGTACCAATAAAAATAATATGAATTCAGACTATATGCACTATTCTAGTTTAGCTCCAGTTTAAAAACATTTTTTTGCTTGTTATCTTTGAAGACTGCTTGTTTCCAATTGTTTCATCCTTTAGGATCCTCATATCAGAGCAATAAGTATTTCATTACTGGTTTATCTGTCCAGAGGCTTGAGAAGCAGTAACAATTAACCCTCCCTTCACAGTGATTGATACAGGCTTTGCTTTCAATTTGTTCCACTACACAGATCATGAAATTCTGAATGCGATCTTCCTTATTGACCTGTACCTTCAAACACATTGCAATTATTAAAAGGAGCACAGGACTATTCAATGCTAAAACAAGGTCTTCAAAAATCTTTTTTTTGGGGGGTGGGGGGGACAACCTAAAAACTGACATTATCAGATGTAAAACCAAAGGCTGGATTTTTTTTCTAATATAGAAATATTAACTTTCAGTGTCAGGATGAAGTCTTTGCTTCTGGCTTGGGAACAATACATTTGGTGTAGTAATCACTGATCCTTAATCACTAATTTCAAACTTCTATTCATTTGGATACAGTAGGCCAACCACTAACATATTTGTATAAATACCTAGACATACACTGGTGTGTGCTCCTTAAAAAATAGTCATAAAATTGGATGGGACCTCAAAGGTAATCCAATCCAGCCCCTGTGTGTACAGGAAATCCACACCTACAGTGACCCTGGTCAAAGTGTCATCCAACATCTGCTTAAAAATCTCCAGTGAAGGAGAGTCCACCACTTTCAAAGTCAGGATAGAAATGAAATTGATAAATAAACATAAATGTCTTTTCAATATGTTTCAGATTAGGATGTGTGATATTTTATTTAAGTGTCAACAATCATTATTCCAGTATTGTATGGATCACAGAAACAAAATCTATTAGGAAGAATACACTTTCAGTTTATAAACATTAGAACTTCACTATACCTTTCCATTAAAATGCTTGATACGGCTTGCACCAACAGTTCAAATTAATGTTTAACGTAAAGGGTGTGGGGTAGAGCAAATAAATTAGAGTAACCATATGGAAAGGAGGACAGGGTTCCTGTATCTGTAATTTTTATAGAAAAGGGAATTTCAGCAGGTGTCATTTGTATGCATGCAGCACCTGATGAAATTCCCTCTTCATCACAACAGTTAAAACTGCAGGAGCCCTGCCCTCTTTTGTATCTGGTCACAATGAGATAACAATGAGATACATTATTTTAAAGAAAACCTCAGAAATAGCCTCACAAATATTAGCCGCTACAAATTGATACATTCTGTAAAATATCACATGATTTGTCAAAGAATACGCAGGTCACTTTATTTAAAGTAAAGATTAATGTTAAAGAAACCAAATTTTTTAAAAAAACCATATAGCAGAATGCTCTATACAGGCCGAAGTCACACCAACAAAAGGGGGTGGAAGGGAACCAATACTGCATGGATTACCAATGAATTACTTTGAACTATGATCAAAGTAAGCATAAAGAAAAGGTAAAAACTAGTCATTATTTAAAATCTGATCTAAAGATAAATGCTGGTGGGGAGAGGTGGAGGATAGAAATGTTTAAAATTTGTATGCGAACAATGAAAACCTGAAGTGCTGCTAATGTCCTCAGTGTACTGTATTCACACAGTGCAATCCATAAGTGCATGGCGATAGCAGGGTTAAGTCAGACAGCTTCTCTGTAAACCAGCATACAACAACATTTGATATCAAAGGCCGTCTTTGTAGGCTTAAAATGATTACAAAGGGATTTTTGTTTGCATACTTAAATTTACAAAGAACTGTACTTTGCTAATTATTTTATTTTATTTTGATAATTTCTCTTAACTCCAATCAAATTTAAGATAGAAATATAAGATTGCTCTTTCACTCACTGGGGGAAGTTAAAACTAACTCAACAGGGAAGGAAGAAAGAAAGACAGAAAGAAAGAAAGAAAACAGCTATTCACAGAAATTCCTGAGATTCTTATGAACAGACTGTTTAAATGAAGAGCACTTTAATCAGTAGAGGAATCCTCACGTTTCTAATGTCTTGCTGTGCATTCTGCAGGTTAGAGTAGCAGCTGGTAGAGGTCATATATCTTTTGTGAGCATCCCAAAAAGGCTCACTGCCAGACTGTTAAATTATGAATAAGCAATGAACAAAAGAATGCAGATACGGTAGTGACAAGATAATCCAAGCAAATTTATCTATGACAAATTTCACAGGATTAACAAATTACATTTACACAGGACAATAAAAATTCGCAAAAAAAAATTGATGAGCCTACTTTTCCATAACATCATCAGCTACCCTGCACAAAAAAACAACACCCACTGCATGTGATTAAATTTAACTTTACTTGAAAATAAGACATGTATAGCTGAATCCAATGCATGTTTACTTGGATGTAAATCCAACTGAGTTCAACAGAACCTAGTAAGTGTGCCTAGGACTGCATCCCTAATCAACTAGGAGGGGAAATTAATTTGGAATGCTTGATTTGTATATGTATTGTGTTTTATGTTGTGCAAACTAAATTACGTTGTTTTCCTCACAGCTAGTATTAGGGAAGTTAAAAGTACTGAGTGTTAATAGCACTTTATTGCAAAAAAGAACAAAATTGTTATTTCATTTTCCCCCTTTACTTTCTTTAATCTGTTAGCACAAACAGCATCAAACAAATTTAAGTCATTAGAAAAATGCTAGCTATCTTCCTTTTTGAAACCTACCAAATTCTTACCAAATACAGAATACAAATTAGTTAAATACGAAGGGTTAAGTTTTAACAATTTGTTTTGATGAACACCATTGGTTTTGAATTAACCGAAGCCTTGGTTTTAAAAGCAATATATCTTGTTGGAAACAGAAGCTAGTTATAAGGAACAGTAATTGCTAATTCATAAGTATAAATTCACCCCAATCCAGGTCTAGACAAGTGGTTACAACTTATATATGACTAATCGCAGCAGATGTGACTCTATATTTGGATATGTTAAACGTTATCCATGTCTTGGTTACATCACATTTTGACTATTGCAATGTGTTCTACATGAAGCAACACCTGAAGAGTGAGCTTCAATTAGTACAAAATGCAGCAGCTAGGTTGTTAACTGGTGTACAGTAACAGGAACATATTATGCCTGTCCTGAAAGACCTGGACTGGTTGCCAGTTGCTTTCTGGGTGCAATTCAAGGTTAGGGTTTTAACCTTGGAAGCCATAAACAGCTTTTGTTGTTGTTTATTCGTTGTCGCTTCCGACTCTTCGTGACTTCATGGACCAGCCCACGCAGAGACCAACTGTCTCACTATGAACTAAGAGCTATCGGAGAGGGGATTTTGAGAACGCCATTACCCCCCAAAAGACCCATTTAAACATGAATAGGCTTTCTCCTGTGTTGCCTCCAAACTGTGAAATGTGCTCCCTCGAGAACTACGATTGAGCCTCCTCTTTAAGCTTATCAAGGGTGTGATGATGTATCTCTTCAATGCAGCTTTTAAAAAAATATGCAGTTTTAATTGTTTTACTGTTTTTGATGTTCTTGTTTTGTTCATTTTAAATTGTTGTACAGGGCTTTGATTGCTTTTTAGCAGATGAAGTGGTATATAAATGTAAATAATAAATATATGTGTGTGCTGTTGAAAGTACTGCAGTGCATAGATGCATTTGAGTGTGCATCAAAGTGCACATCCGGTTTATTCGCATGTTTCCTGATCTAGCTAGTGATACCCACATCCCTGTGGAGATCACCAGATCAGGTCGAGGCTTTAAAAGCACATTTTATATTACTGAACATAAAAAGTTTCCATCTGCATCTGCCATTAAAGTTTACTATCTCTGATCATGATAACAACATACTACAATGAAGTGCCAAAAATTGTTTTAATGTTAACTGAACTCTATCTTAAGTTGTACTTTATTTTTCTTTTAAGAACATGTATGCCACTGTTCCATCATACAAATGCACTAATATGATTCAACCTAGAACACGACAACCTGGATCTCAAGTAAAATAATCACCACCTGTTAGATTTAGGAAAAATAAATCACTGATATCAATGGACTTCCACTTTCTTCTGTCCTGCATTTTGACCATTACGTGGAAGTAATTTTCACTGACATCAGTACAACGTACTTCTGTATTATGTGTATATAGAACTCTATTAAAATCAATTGAAACGTCAAAACTAATCACATTTGAAAAGGGGCCTACTTAACTAGAGTCCAGCACATGTTGACCCAATCTTCGCAATTAGTATCCATGATTCTAACAATGATTGTGCACATTAAGCCAACAGATGTTGCCTCCTTTTCAAATGATGAGTATAGACAAACTGGAAAGCATCTACCACAGATCTACAAAGAGAGAATGCATTTCAAATTGCTTGAAAATGTAACTTAATTTTCAGTAAAGCCCAATGAGCTTCAGCCCTGATATTTGCAAACTTGGGCTGCCACCCTGTACCAATATACCTAGGAGTTATCCGGATTGAATTCAATGCAGCTTGCTTCTGAGTAGACATGCATAGGATCACACTGTACAAGTAATTTTTGAGCATACTTGACTTTCTCCATATTGTACCATTTTCGAGCATACTTGACTTTCTCCGTATTGTGCATCCCAGGTGCAATCCACTGGCTCCCACTCATGCACACTGTGTGCAATTCCAAAGAATGTGCAGAGAATTCCCTTTCAGCAAATGGAGAAGCCATTGCACATATGTTTATCTGAAACCCCATGGGGTTTTAGATTACAACAACCAAATTTAAATTACAGAATCCTACAAGCGAGAAAATATCTGTAAAAGAATAAAGCACTAGTCTAAAACAATCTAATGTCTTGTTTTTCTTTTAAATCTCTTCATTGTTATTTTATATGGTATGTTCTTGTCTATTTAATTTAGTCTTTTTAATATTTTTAATTATAAAACTCTAATAAAATTAGTCCTCTTCAGTACATATATATCATTTACATAATAAACATGTTTTTACATAGTAGTAACCATAAAACAGGAAATGTCAATATTAAAGTTAACATTCAGTTAATTAAGATACTTAAATATAGCCCTTTAATCTTCAAATACAATTGAATACAATTATGTATATATGCAGCCAAAATGCAGGGGCAGAAAACACAGTAATCTTAGTTTCAATCTAGAAATGTATGCTTTATTAAAAGTGAAGTTGGAGAATGAAAAATATGGCATTAACATTTTTTTGCAGATTTCTGATCATCTCTCCTTATTTCTTACAAAGCAGTAATTCACTAATAACGTTTTCTGAATATCTTTGTGAACCATTGCTTTATACATAACTGGAGCATAACAGGCAATTCTGTATGCAGTGATACTTTTCACAAGAAGGATCAGCCACTTTGTGCCATTATGAAGGTTAAGGGATAAACAACACACTCTACGAAAGTCCTTTTTTATCCCACAGCCAACATTGTAAAGATTCAGTCATTCAGCCCTCTCCACTGACCTCCACCTTGACCTATAAAGACTATTACCTACAAGTGGTTGAGTATTTTGTGTTTCTCTACAATGCTGCAAGTCTATTCTTTACTTGGGGAAAGAAGACTTTTATTCCAAAACTTAGCAAATTATACAGTTATGCCTAAATGGCACGCAGTTTAAAAAGGGTAATTCTGCAACAAACTATATCATTTAAGGTAGTGCATAAGTAAAGTGAACTTTAATCCAAGTGAGATTCAAAAGCTCAAGAAGCATGAATAACCATGGGTGGGAAATGAAGCAATGAAAACCCCTAGTTTATATGAAATGCAATGTCAATGTTGCATTGTTGTTCTCGAAGACATATTAACCATTACCTGCAATTTAAGTAACACCATATCTACACTTTTCAAATTATACAAAAATACAACTCAATAGAGGCCACAATTCCATCAAGTTGGTAGATGGAGTAATTAAAACCATTCCCTTGTTTAGAGACTGCACAATATTTACTAAGATTTTGCAGGTTGAAATTTCACTATAAAAATGAATTGAATAAGATTTTATAGGGAATACCAGCATCTTTTCTTCAAGTAGTGCATTTAATGTGATGATAAGCTCCTGCTCTTGTGGAAGATCTACTGTATATGTCCTGATTCTTGCCCCTTGGTCAATGATACAGGGTGTGTTAGCCGGAGACATGACTAGAGAAGAGACTGCTCCTCTCTGATACACCTCTGGGTTGCAAAAAAGCAAGGACTCCAGAGACAGCATCTATGTGGTTTCTTGCCTTACCATTCACACTTAGTGCCAAGTGGTAATTTACCATAGCATGCATGTAATCACCTGGTAAGCTGATTGGTCTGTATCATTCTTAGACATGTAAAGAGATTTCTACCACACATCAAGGACAGATGAACGATAAAATAGATATTTCAGTGGAACGTGTTTATAATAAGCATGCTTGGAAAGGTAAACTGCAGTTACGAAAATACCACCTTTCTTCATGATACAACAAATACATTCTGAAGTCCATGACTTCACCTGTAAAACAAGTAGGCAACAGGATGTCTAATCTATCCTTCTCTCTACATGGTTCTGTGCATTCCCCCCCGCCACCCACCGTAAAGAGTCCTACAGAAAATTATTAGGAAAAAAATCACCTGTCTACCAATGCATACATACATTGACAAATGTCCTTAAAAATACAAATTAACAAAACCAAGCTGTTCTCCAATTACAATAAAAAAGAACAAAAACTCAAAAAAGAAAATACATTCATTTCTAAACTTGATACAACTTTATGACGCATGGCTTTGCTTCCTTGTTGCATACCAACTGGAAATTATAATATTCACACACAGGGTTATGCCACCAGTTTGTCTGAGTTCAGACATAACGAGTAACTGTAATTAGTTAGCTTTACAAAAGTAAAAGAGTCATGAGAAGTAGGGATGCTAAAGAAATTCGCGATGTACTAAAGTAAGTTCAGATTTCTAAGAATCCGACTCATGAAATCCGCTGTGGACCAGCCTTCCCAGGCCGTGCGCGCGGAGTCTAAAGACTTCTAGATTTATTTATTTTTACTTTCTTGAAATTCATTCACAGTAAAAAAAACAAAACAAAAAAACACCCAAGTTTCTGCTGAGACATATGCCATGCTGGAAAATATATGCAGAGAAAAGTCAAATGAAATGGAGGACAATATGCTAAACGGTACATACTCACATAAATTATGTAAATTGTTGTGAACTTTCTTATGGAATTATTTCTGTATTTTTCTGCATACTGAAAAAAACTCACATCAGTCTATGAATGGATGCTGGAACAAACAACACTACACAATCCATGAAACACACATGGGGCAGATTTCACAAAATTCAGACATTCCTAATGAGAAAACAGCGCATAAATGCACATACTTAGGAAAATGTCTCAAAATAATGACTGAGATTTTCTTCTAGAGGTTCATCATCTAGCAAGTATATTATACACTTATATTATACATACAATGTATATGTGTATACTTTATGAATGCACATGGGTATGTTATATAAATGGGTGTAGAGAAAACTGTAAATCAGGAGTGGGGAACTACTTTCAGGCCAAGGGCCAAATTCAATTTTGGCAAAGGTCTTGAGACCTGCTCCAGTGGTGGGCAGGGCGGCACCACCAAGCAAACAAAAAATACAAGTATATTGCCGCTTTAAGCCCTTACTTCCAGTAACTAAGCCATAGAAGAAGTATTTCAATCTTTTAGAATGGGGGGAAAGCAGCAAAAAGGCCAGGAAACCATCAACTGTTAGGGGAAAGCAGGTGCTGCCAGGGGAAGTTGGTGTGGCCCTCTAGGAACCCCAGAGAATGGGATTTGGCCTCAGGAGAGCCAGATTTGGCCTCTGGGCCTAGCATTCCCCATCCCTGATGTAAATGGTGAGGTCAGTTGGAAATGAAATGCAAAAAAAAGGAGAAAAAAAAAGAAGAACCTGTGACAATTACTTTTAAATATATGCAAAAAGAAAAAAAGCACAGTGACCATTCAGAGCAATTGTAATTGGTAATAACACAACCATCCTAGCTAAGTTAATGAACACTTGTAGTAGAATAAAACTTGTTATATTGATTCAGTCCAACGTCTTGATGAGTTGTAATCCAGCAGTTTCACACTGGAATCTCTCTTTGAAGTTTCTTTGTTCAAGACTGGCCATTTTCAAGTTATCAACAGTGTCCTGGGAAGTTGAAATGTTCTTCCCCTGCTTTCTGAATACTGCAGTTTACATACAGAGTCTGTGGGTTTCTCTCTCATCTTTGCAGATTGTATCAACTTAAACATAGGATTTCTAATTTAAGCAAGACAGTCATAGGTCACATTTTTCTGTAGAAGGAGCATAGTAGTGAAAAGAGAAAATACCATGAGATGCTGCCTCAGGCCTAATCCATACCAGCCGTTTATTCCAGAATAGTATCGAGGTCGTCCCTACTGTGCCACACGATGCACAGCTGATTGACAGGTTGCTTACCTATAACTGTGGTTGAGTGGTCATCTGTGCATTCACACTTTATGAGGCTCTGCACCTGCGCGGAGCCTCACTCAGAAACTTCCAATATCTCAGAAAATATTTTAGGCGGAAACCCCTCCCCTACCATTGTATCGCGCATGTCCACCGCATTCCCCTCAGTTCCTCTTCAACTATTTATTTATTACATTTCTATACCGCCCAATAGCCGGAGCTCTCTGGGCGGTTCACTACCATTCAGGTTGCTTCATTGGGAACTTCGTAGGTTTCCATAACTGTTAGATTGCTGAGATTTTCCTTCTTCCAAACTCCAAACTTCTTCTCCTAGGTATCCCTTAAATTTTGTCAACTGTTGTAAAATGTCCCACATCTTTACAATTATCCTTCTTCCCCCCTCCTCATTGTGAGATACTTTCACCTTAAACAATAAAAAATTATGATTGATTTCACAGGTGTGTATGCCTTCAATTTAGACTTAATCGTACTTAAACCCAGTGAAATCAATGGGATTTAAGTTTGTCATTAGTTGATTTAAATGGCTCTATCTAACTATGATTAAGTCTGGCCCCAACCCTGTGAGGTGTGTGGTTGTCATAGGTACCTCATTAATTACTTAAAGTTACTTAAAAGGGGGATAAAGTGGGTTTCTTTCTGAACTTGTACTATAGTAGCTACTGCACAGCAAGATTCCTCTCCTGTCTTATTTTCATACCACAGTAACAACAAAATTATTTTGTGTGTACTGGTATTTCAATACATAAATAACTATATAGAGTCAGTATTATTTGGAATAAAAAAGAGATGATACACAAATGTTAGTTCTGGGATAGAGTGATAATGGTCTTGGTTCAGATTAAACTATGGTCCAGATTCAAACATAACAAGTAGCTGTGGTTAGTTAAAAACAGAAGTGAATACATTCACCTTCCTTCTCTAAGGGCCAAACTACCTGTTACATTAATCACATAGTGTGCAGCTGCCCCCTCTGTTTTTACTCTAGAGGGAGAAAAATCCTGCATTGACACAGTAGAGGCTTTTTTCCTATAGCACTAAACTATGGTTTAGTGTATGTCCAAATTCACCTAATGAGGAACAAACTGAAATTAAAGTGACCACCTTTCTGATGAAAACACGCCATGAGGCTGAATTGAGAAGAAAATGAGAAAAAGAGTCCATAGAAAATTATACGTTCTTGCCCAATCTCTCCTTCATGTCAGCATTTAAGAGAGAATGGCATGGCCACTATACAGAATTCAGAATTCACTGAAATCATCTGTTGACTGGAGACAGCAGGCTGGTCAATATACCTAAATCATTCTGACACTTCCACTTTGCAATACTATCCACTTTTCAATACTATATCTTTTTTTAAAAAATAAAAAAATAAATCAGGAGAACCTTGAATTAGCTCTGAAAGAATTCTGGGCCTTTATGGTTATCTGTTAGATTCAACTAAATAAGATAATTCACCCATTCAAGACCATAGTAGTTTGGTTCTATGCAAAAATGTGAACTTCATTATATAGCAGAATTAAATCTATCCAGAGGTCTTTTAAATAAAGAACACAGTATATATATTTTCAAAGTTCCCTTAAGAATCAAAGTTTAAATATTGTGGCTACAGTAAATAATGGTTTTGAAGTCAACCTTATGCAAGAAGGAAGGTAGAAGAACCTATATGTAATATATAGTAAGTAAGGTGGGGTTTTTTACTATTAAATGTGTACACTCAATTAATTTCAGCTTTTCTTTAGCGATAGCAGAACTTGAATTTATATTCCCAGCAAAGGCACATATATGTTTTAAGTTTAAAGATGGTACTGTTCTTGGTATAATAGATCTTTCAATGTAATATTATTCAGTGTAATTTACACCCATATAATAAATTATTAATGAATACTTCTGCTCAAAGACCTGTTAAAATAAAGGGCACAGGAGAACTATTCATTTTGCAAACACTTTGTATATAGTGAAACTACTGATCGTGCTGGACATAGAATAATGTTGCAGTCATATCTGATACAGCAGCAGCTATCACATCTGTACTGTTACTCTGCTGAAAACTAATGTAGTATTGCTACAAATTATGATTACCATATCAAGTTCTATGGGCATCAATAGTCCAAGCACTTCAGTCTTAACTGGGAGCAATTATGGCAAAGCAAATAGCATTTCAAATTTCTGCTACAAAATGTAGGGTGAACAATGTAGAAAGATTTCATTTAAAATATCATTGCAAAGTCTTCATCAACTATGAGTTAGTCAGTCATCTTTTAGAAATGCTTAAATAGAAGTGTTTTGAATGCATATAAAAATGATTTTTTTAAAATTATAAACTGCAATTCCATGTACACCTATACTGATTAATTATATTGATGAACTCTAATGATTTTGGTGTGATTAACTTACAAGTAAATATGCTTATGAATGGGTTATAAGAAAGCAACTTGTGCCATAATATTCAGATTGATTGACCATGATTAAACACCTCACGTGGTCTCATACAAAATATTGCATTACAGCACCTCATCCTAAAAAAGCCACTTGAAACTCAACAGACATAATCAATACTAAAGCTCCCAATAAAAGCAAACAAAACTTTCCATTACACAACTAGGCAATGATCAAAATAATGACTGATAAAACGAGGTCTAAACATTAACTAATATTTGTACGGTAATATCAAAGAACTGCATATCCAGGAGTTCAGTTGTTATTAATATAATAATGTCAATGCTAAGCTCCACCAGAAATAGAATATACTGTCAAGCCTTCATAAGAAATTTTAAAACAATGTCCACTGACTTTCCTGTATGCAAATAGCCTGTTTTAAAAGCTCTCCATGGCATATGCACTCTACAATTACTATTTATACTTTTCTAGGGAAACAATGACAATATATTACACTCACATATAGATGAATGAAGAAAATGACAAAGCCATGTCCCAACAATGGCTATATTTGAAGTGACTCAGTTTTATAATGCCACATTGAAGTAGAATAAAACAATCCTGAATATTAAACGTAATATTATCTCAGACATGCATGAAAGTAGAAAATATATATCAACTTGCTTGTTCACCATGTCACGCCAGGATGCCACAGAATAGCTTGAGTGTGGAATCTGGTAAGCAAATTGCTCATGAGGAATTGTTAATCACCAGAGATGAGAAGTTAACTACAAGGTACCTTACAGCAATTTTAGAACACATCATATCAAGATTTATTTTTAAAAACTGTTTCTGAAAAACATGCTTTATTATGACTTTTTTTTTTTTACAGAACCTTAGGGCTGCAAAGTATGCAGACAAAAATCTTTATGCGAGAAGCTCATTCGCTACTGAAAATACTCTCTAAGTTGATCAATACTCTCATATACACATAATAACATATAATTCCATTTAGAATGCAGCAAACCAAATATGGGAGAATGTTTCAAACCGTTAACATCAATGCAACTACTAATCCATAAATCAGGAATCAGAAATATTGTGGTAATGTGGGAGGCTCTATTTAATAAAGGTCATTATAACTCCTAGCTCTGGAGCTATAAGATCTAATATCCTCTCTGGTACCTCTATGATATGCCCATGCATTACTGTTCTTGTTGACAGTCTGTTGCCTTGGAAATATTTCATTATTTCAGTTTTTCCATTTGTAGACCCTTGGCCTTGTGATATGAAGGCCACCCTATTTCATATTTTCGATTATCATTTAAGCAATCTTCTGGAGCTATTTATATAAAAGCAAGTGTTAGACAATGCATATCATCATTTATCACTGCTGTGTTTAAGCATATACTGTAGGAAGAAATACCCCAAAAAATGAAGGGAGCTTTTTTATACTTTACTTTACAACAGTAACACAGTGATATGCTTTACAAATCACTGCTGGCATATCATATGTAATGCATTACTCGTATATCTATTTACAGCACAATCCTGTGCATGCCTACTCAGAACTAAGCGCCACAGAATTTAATGAGGAAATCTCCCTTGTAATGGTGTATAGAACTGCAGCCTTAATTTTCTTGAGTGTATCCATAAAAACTGAACAATCCCAGCTTGTTTTTTGAACAATATGCTGCCTGTAACATTGTTAAAGAAAATACAATATGTTCAAGTCAATTAACTTTTTTTCAAATTATTAACTAAAAACAAAAGTTTGAAAATTATCCGCAGCTACCAAATGTCAAAAATTGGGTGTATTTTTTTTTAAAAAATCTCCAATTCACCAGTTATAGTATAATGGTTATCTGTAAAAGTTTAGTAACACAATTGACTTCTGCATAATGATTTATTAATTTTAATAACTAGCAGCAGAACCTGGAAACCTTACTCTTAGGAGTAAGCCCTATTAATTTTCCTAGGACTTACTTCCAAGCAAGGATTGAATTGAAGCTTAAACTTCAGTTCTCCACATGAAGTCCTAATTTATTTCAGTGGAATATGCAGCCCAATCCTATGCATTTTTACTCAGACGTAAGTCCTACTGTATTCAATGGAACTCACTCCCAGGTAAGCATGCATAGACTTGCAGCCTGAATCCAAATGTGCAGGTTCATTATAGTATTTATGCAGGATGTGTCTGATGATTATAATATTTAAGAAGAAATAAACAA
Organism: Elgaria multicarinata webbii; assembly: GCF_023053635.1. Lineage (NCBI taxonomy): Eukaryota > Metazoa > Chordata > Lepidosauria > Squamata > Anguidae > Elgaria > Elgaria multicarinata. The sequence goes on along the minus strand of NC_086172.1, from coordinate 141,551,571 downwards.
GATGTACACTATCAGAGAAAGTGGGCTTAAACTGCTCCATGCAAAAACCAAGTATGGTCTAAGTGTTAAGAAAATACTGGGCATTTATTTATTGAAACACAGCTGCATTTGTCTAGACACCTATGTTAAGAAGCAACAGTTGACATATTGTAACTTAAGTAGAGCTCCCTCAAAACAATTCATGTATCATTTAATCATAAAATGGTTGGAGCACTGTAAGCAGTAACAAGTTGGGCCTGAGGGCATAAAACAGTATCTGGACACTAGGCCAAGCTTGGGGTTACTTGTGTTTCATGAATGTAGGTTACTTCCCCTCACCACTTAAATTATTACTCATCCCACTCCCTACAGGATAAAACTACTCTGATCCAACCTTTAAGATGACAGCATCAGAGCTGAACAAGAATATGCTATTAAAGGGCATTAAATTAAATACAGTATATCCTCCTACAACTTCAATCAGAATTTCAGACCAAGTGTTATTTAGTACAGCTCTCAAGTGGAGCAGAATAACAAATCGCATACTTTGATTTACCTTCTTCGAATGCCAAATGGAGACAGGTGATAAAGAAAGCACTCATGCACAGGCTATGAAGTTTCCCCTAGAAATTAATTCTATCTTCAAGATTCCTATCTCAGAAAAATTCCCAAAATGGCACACAAATATGCCTCTGCTAGAGAGATTACTGAAGCTGTCCCGGCAAATACACTTATTACTAATATAGTACAGGTTCATAAAGAAGAAAGCAGAACTCTCTGGTTTGGGGGAATGAAGAGAAGACAGCATATATTGGTATTTATGTGTTTGGGTTTTTCTTCTCAAATGTACAAGTCTATGTGCAGGAAACCAGCATGCTGCTAAAGACATTATTAGTAATATACAAATGTGTTTACAGTCACTGGAGGGAAACGCTGAATGTTCATAGCTAAAGAGAAATAAAGGAACGTTAAACCTCTGATTTCTAGAAATTTCACCAAGATGATGTATTTCCATCATGAATACTCTCAAATATTTCTGGAGGTGCAAAATGCAACAGCCTATATTATGAACAAAGCACTAAATACAGCATGAACAAAAGTAGGATTTTTAGATTTAAACCTATTTAAAAAATGAGACTAAATCAGCTCAAATCCAAACACTCCAGCTCAGCTGATATACAGATTACCCTCAGATACCCATTTTGTCATGATGAGCGTACAGATTAACATTTAGCCTCTTTTGACATCCTGATTATAACATCTTTTTTTTAAAAAAAAAAAAAAGCCAAATGTTACATTAAATCAGTATAAAGCAACAACTACAATTCTTCACTTTCCCCTAAACAATCATTCTGCAATGTATGATCTCATATAATCAAGACCTTTTTAAAAGCTATTGAGAAGGTAGTTTTCATGTTTTAACAGCAGAACTGGTAATGCTAAAAGAAGCAAACAGGGGACGGGGTGCAATATGCACTTTGGTCCTCCTTTGGCCATCAGAGTGAAATGACATTTTGAAGATTTTAAGAAGCATCTTTCAGTAACATCAAGCGAACTTTTAAACTTTGCAATATGTTGCTCAGAGTAAGAGGAGGTACTGTAGAAGTTGTCTTTCCTTGCAGCGGTGGGTGCTCTCATACCACAACTTCAGGCAATCAAGTCTCTCAGTACCCATGGCAACCTCTATGCCATTCCTAAATGTTCGCTATGGCTTTCGCTTCCTTGTTTTTACACCATTCCCTGTATCAGCCCTTCCACGTTTTCTTCTGCAGGGCTCACTCTGCATAAGAAGTAGTGGGACTCAATCCTGCCTGGAATTCACAGCCTATGCTACAGAAGCGTTGTCCCCTAACTCCATTTCTAGGAAGGATCGTTACAATCACTCAGAAAAGTACTCTGCACATGCTCAGAGCAAACGGATTCTAGGGCTAAACATTGGCACGCCCTGACTCAAACTAACCTCTCAGCTTTCTCTTGCAGAATGGTTGCAGCTGACTGACTTGCCCTGAAAGCTCACATAGCTTGAAAAGGCTTTCACACCTCAATCGGCCATTCATCCATACTCCCATTGTTTCGGATGCCTCTTCCAGATGTGCCTGTTACTTTCTATGGGCCAGGCATTCGGCTCTCCGCCAAGGCTACCAGGATTCCCCCCTTCTCTAAAGACGCACTTCGACTAGGGCGACAGCAGCAGACATGTCATCAGCCAGAGTCGCCCGGGAAGAACAGTAAAAGTATATGGGAGGAGGAAATATAGGGAGTATGGAGAGACTTAAAGCGAACCCACATTTCTCGCATTTTCTGACACAGCAAACTCTTCTTGTGGCTGAAACATCTCCACTATGTAAGTTAAAGACTGAAGCCAAATCTCGAGCGATTCCAAAAGGCGGGAGAAGAGGAGAGGGTTCAACTCAAGGCACTGTGGAATTGTTGCCGAGTTTCAACTAAACTTGCCCCGGCAGTTGCCAAGAAGAGCCCGGGCAAGCTCCTCTCCATAGTTTTGGCCTAGCTGCACGAGCCCAGCAGCGAATTCAGGGCCTGGCGAAATCTCTTCGCCTCTCCACGCATCCCGTCCCTTTCTCTCTATTCCGCCCCGTCGCCGCTGTCCGTTTCCCCCTCCCCCACCCCGCTTGCCGAGACCATCCAGCCGAAAAGTTGCCTCCCGGGAATTCCGCCTCACACCCCCTTTCCTTCCCTCCCGCCCCTTCCCTCCCGCCAGTGCGCCCAGCCAACACCGACTCCTGCAATGTGGGGAGGTGCAGAGTCGCTGCTGCTGAGACGCTTGCCTAGCCTAGCAAGTGTTGTCTGTCTGCGCGGCGGCGGCGGCGGCAGCAGACAAATATGCATGCACCAAGAAACTCCCTAGACCTAGCAGAGCGAGCGGGTCTTTGCAGGCAGCGGAGAGCCGTCGCCGTCTGCCTCTCCTCCTCCTCTTCCACCACCCCCTCCCTCCGCTTCGCCTTCTCCCGGGCATGGAAGCCAACCAAACCAGACCCAAGGCAGCAAGCGGCGGCGGAGTCCCAGACACAGGCAGGCGCTGATGCCGCAGGTTCAATACAGAGAAAGTGTTACCGTTCTCGCCTGGAAGGATCCTGCTGAAAGCTTGGCTTGGTGGGCGCCATCTTCCTGGGCTTTTTCCCCCCTTTCCTCTCTCCCTTACTTTTCCCCCTCCTGGTGTTGGTGTGTCGTGTTGTGTCTAGCGGCGGCGGCGGCAATGGCCCTGCTTAGGCAGGCAGGCTGAGGAAAAGTACTGAGGCCAATGCATTGCGGGCTCCCGCTCCCCGGCGCAGCAGTCCTGGCGCAGGTTGCTTCGCTCTGCTCGCTTGCTAGCGCTGCTGCTGGTGCTGTTCTGGCCGCCGCCGTCCATAAGCCGAGGAGCGGAGAGAGCCCAGGCTCCGCCGCCTCCGAAGACATACCAGGCGCAGTGACGAGTGGCCGGCCGCGGTTGAGGGAGAAAGGCGTGCAGCCCCGGCGGGCAGCCCGGCCGTTGGCATCGCCCGGCAGGTGTGACAGCAGCGAGGCACACCACGAGAAAGAGAGCGCGCCCGCGGGACTGGCTTAAGCGCGAGGCCAAGCCATACGCGAGGAAGTGGAAAGTCCGGGCTCTCCGGGCTTGGCCGCTCTGAAAGTATTTCTGGGCATTTTCCAGCTGCCTCCCCAGCTCCGACCGCTCTGACTCTTGTGTGCAAGGGACAGGAGAGCCTCCGCCGCCGGCGCAACAACGCCACTCAGTTGCAGTTTCGCATACTTTCCTTCTCTGGAGGAGCAGAGCCAGAAGCAGGAGAGGGAGACAGAGAGAGAGGCTGGGAAGCTACACACACACGCACACACACGCTGCTGGGCTAATTCTAACAAAAACCTGTGTGTATTCAAGGAATAGCACAGCACACACGTGCTCAAAGATGGAATCGGAACGCGTGTACTTTGGATGGTGTATATACAATGCATACATTGTGTGTATACACATGCCGGGCGGGGGAGTAGTGTGTACCGATATGAGCATTTGTGCGTCTATTAGCATACGTACATGTCTTAACGCACATTGTGTGTGCGTGGAGAGGGAGAGGAAGGAGTGACATCCTTCAGCTACACGGACTGGCTGCACATGCGTCTGACTCTTGTCCTCCATCCAACTACCGTATACAACTGAGTGGACGTGTGACTGCGCAGAAATGGGTGTAAATGCAGCCATCAGGACGTACAATTACCGTATTTCTCCAGACATGACGATAGCGCACCCCGTTAGGGAAATTTCATGTTCCTACAGATTCCTACACTGTCAATTTATAAACTAAGCAAGAAATATCTGAAATAAGGGGAGAGGGGTGTTTTACCAGTACTTCAAGAAAACGAGTTTTAAAAAAATCCAAAGGAGGCTGATTTTCTGAATGTCACCTTATTCACTTAGAGCCATTCCATTATTATTAATTTATTAAGGCCCATATTTTGTTCCCAAACTAGAAAAAAAAGTTTTCAAATAAAAGCAGCAGAGTCAGACCCTTAAGAATTAAAGGCGCTCAAGCTGGATTTTGAGAAATGGAAAAGAAATGCAACAGCTGCACACGTGCCTAGGTAAGGACTTTGCAAAGTGCCGAAAAGTTTGGCTGCAGGGTGGACTCAGTGACCCCAAAAACATGATGTCTGCCACAGGAGGCAGCGAGTTTGACCTGCCTCAAATCCCTCAGGGCTTCAAAGAGCAGATACAGCCGACCTAAGTAAGCTTGCAGCTCTGAGCTTTGCAGCAGCCTCTCTATCTCTCCACCAACACTATTCACTTCCTCCTGATTTGGACCCATCAATTTAAGGAGTCCTCCTTTGCATTACAGCACACAACACCCGAAAGGATAGTCATAAGGAGATACCTCCACATAAAAAGATCCCAGTAATTATAAACACAGTTTGTTTAGACAGATTTGGTGTTTCTGTTCCTACAAAATTCCATAAGGGTAGTGTGGAGATCTTTCTGCTTAACCCCCTACTTCTCCCACCTCATTGAAAACAATAAAGTTAACAGGTGTTATCTGGTATTTGCAGAATACCGTGTTACGTTAAACAGTTCCACAGAATCATATGGAAGGGTCTTTTTAACTGATTAAGGAAAAATACAGCTGGCTTTTAATATGTACGTGCAGAGGTAGGAACAAGTTTACAAGTTGTATTTTAGTATACATTTATAAAGGAAGGGATCCTGGTATGGATTTTGATTGTAAAAGAGTAAGAATATACTAAGAAAATAAAGTATTTATAAGCCCAGTCTTCTAAGTTTACTTGGATGTATGTCCCACTAAATAAAAATGAGACTAATTCCCACAAAAGTATGCATAGCATTGTAGTCTTTGCTGGGATTAATAACATAGGTTAGAGGAAATTCTATTTATTTCATAAATTACTAATATATTGCTCATTTATCGAATACGTATTGTCCCTTCAATTTCTTAGAACTTAGACAATTAAAATGTAATACTAAAATGAGGAGTTAGTCCATATACTTACGCAGCATGAATTCCTAAAAACATATTTCATTTATGGAAAAGTTAATCTGCTATTTCTGACCCTTGCTTTCCCCTTCACAGAAAAAAAACCACTATTTTGACTGTTACTTTGCAATTCCTAGTGAAAGTAGGTATCAGTTTCCCCTGTAAATATGTAAGTGACTAATTCTAAACTAAGAATGGCAAGTGCTACAACAACTTCTGTTTATCCTTTATATCAGCTATACTGCACTTATTTTACAGGGGGAGATCCTATATTTGCTTGAAACAAAAGAATACTTCTCTTTGATTTCAAACATTTATTGGCTATGAGAGTGCTTTATTATATCTTGAGATGACTAAATTTGCAGAAAGCAAAAGTGTTAGACATCATCACCAGAAAAGTTCACTAAAAGCAAACTGTATTTTCTAAAACTAACAGTTGTCTGATTCAAAGGTGATAGAGTGGGCAATCTGAATGATTTTAAGTATAAATAATAGTGGTTCCCAATCTAAGTTCCCAAACCCGTCAAATTTGAATTTTAAGTTTCAAGTACTGGTTGTTCATGTTTGCACACATCCTTGACTTTTCTTCCTTCAATATTTTACTTAATGTAGTAGTAAAAGACAGGATATTTGGAATAGCTTGCAAAACACAAAAAGAGTGAAAAATAAAACGTTACAGAGTTCAGTCTATTATCTCTCTTGTTTGTTTCCTACTTTTGATCATTACTGCTTTGCTATGATCTTCTAGTAACAAAGAAAGGCAAAGAAAAATGTTTTTTACCTTAGAAAAAGAAAGGAATGTCATTTAATTATAGGTCGTATTAGTACTAGCACCTGACTGTGTATTAGTGGTTGGGGGAGAGAAAGTGAAAAGGTGAGGAAGGTCTTTAAACTTCACTATGACTTATTGCCTAAGCCAACTTGGTTAGGTTTCTTTCCTAAAGAAGCTGTCTGTGAACCTCGGAAATTTGCATTAGAATGCATTTCAGATGAATACTCCACAGTGCTGAGCCCACTTAGGATTTCCTGCTAGATTTCCCCCTAGTAACAGGTGACATGCTAATACTGTTGTAATAAAAATGTGCAGTTGCAAGGGTGAAACGCCAAGTGAAAACTCTATCTTGTTCAATTGAAAACAAATTATCAATCACCATAGCGTGATCAATTATACCTCTTGGCTGCCACGCTGTGGGGTTTGCACAAGGAATTGACATTGAGAAATCCCTACTTCAGGAAGGATAAGTAGACAGGATCCCAAACTTTGCAGCAGAAAAAAAGATCTTCAGCCTTTGAGCAGCCGGGGATCTTACTTTCCCCTTTACTATTGTTGCTTCCGAAGCTCAAAGCACCTAGAACATTTCTGTTCACAGCTTTTAAAAGACCCTTTTGGTTCAGTGCTTCCCAAAAGCATTCAACAGCAAGAAAGACATAATTTTAAAATGAAGACAAGGCACACACAAAAAGGGCAAGTGAGGCAGCCCAATCCACACACGTTTTAGATTGTGTACTTACCGCTGTTGGTAGGAAGTGATGCCCTGGACGTTTTGTGGGTTCCCGTTAGCTGCGGTACTGGCTCTCCCCATGCCCGGACCGGCCGGCACCCCCCCGGCTGCCCCGCCGGCCGCAGCTGCAGTCACCTGCACGCTGAAATCCGGGAAGATCCTGATCATCCCCGCGGCTCAACACCCAGCGAGTATCGGTGAAGAGGTACAGCAGCTCCTCTCCCTTCGGCGGCTGCAGCAGCAGAGCCAAGCACACTGCAATCCCATTAGTGAGCGGCGGCCACTGGGAGGGAGGCACAGCGCTTTGATCTGAGCGGCTGGGCTGAGATTGAGTTGAAGAGGGGGGGGGCTTAAAGTGAAGGGGGGAAGAAAGAAGGTATTTTACCAATTTGCAAACATGCAACGTGTCAGGATTTGGGGAGACGCGCGGGAAGGGAATGCCGCAAAAAAAGAAGCTGGGAAAATCTCTCTACTACAGCCCAGGAACTGGCTAGCCCAGGAATCCGAGTGGAAAAGGGACGGCGAGAAGAGAGAGAGGGGGGCGCAATTACTTTAGCGTGGCTGTGAAAATGATGGGCAGCAAATGTTGCTTTCCTTCTTCCCTCCTCCCCCCGCCTCCTACTCCGCCCCAAAAACGCACAGTCTTAGAGGATTTCTCTATTTCTCAGAAACGCTGCTGACCACAGCTTGGTGGGCCAGAGCCAACGGGTCGGTGGGGGTGGGGTGGGAAGAGTGGGGGAGGAGGGGGGAGGAGGTAGAGGAGAAGATCCCCGGTTCCAAAAAGAAAGACCAGAGGAGGAGGAGGAGGAGGCTTGTTGCAGCACAAGTTCTTGGGAACTAGCTTTCCTTCCCCCTCCGTTTCTCCTCTCCCTCCCCCCTCTCTATGAAGAGCTGGGTTTGCACCCAAGAGAAAACGCGCCGCTTTTGTGCAACGGTAGAGTTCGTTCTCTATTATAGGGAAGTGACTCTCCTGCCCTCCTAGTGTGCGGCGCTGTTATTGCTACTCAAACTTGGAAGATGCTGGGGGAGGAATGCGCGCGCGCCTTCGCCCGCGCGGGGCTGTCTGCACACACCGATCCCCGCTGCTGCTCCAACATATCAATTATACCGTTCAGTGCCGTGCAAGAAAGCCTTTGCCAATGCATCCTACGGAGCAGGAATAAACACAATAATGAGGGAGGTAGTGCGTTTGGTCTGCAACTGCAATCATGCACGCCATTGAGCGGCGTCTCGGGAGCGATTCGCCGTCCCCTTGTAAACGGGCTGAAGCGGCGGAACATAAAGCCAATCTGGGATTTGATTTTATTTTCCGTCAGCCGGCTTTTTCTTTCTTGACTTCAAGCGGGACGCTGGATTGCTGTGGTACTGGGACAGAAGTTCAGCAGCACGTCAGCACAAACTGCCTTCCAAGTACATGTGTTTCTTGGATCTAGTAGTTTGTGGGATTAGGGATTGCCGCTCCTTTGTGCAAGCGAGTGTGGCAGGACTGAGTGCAAATTCAAATTCCTCTTCCCGCCCCCTTAAACCTTTCTGGTTGCCGCTCTGCAAACCAAAAAGAGGATAAAGGGCCAGGGGGGACTCGCAGGCTGATTGCCATGCTGGCGATCCATCAGGAGCTCGCGTGTGTGTCGTGAGCAATGCTTTTTGCAGGGCCGCTTGAGGTGGCAGGGCCGCGCGAGGCGCTGGAATGTGCAGCGGTAGCCACCCCACGCTTCGTGCCTTTCCCACTCTTCCCTTCACTAGGAGCGGAGGCACGTCAAAGAGAAAAGCGGCTTGCTCAGCCGAAGAGGGAGGGGGCGGGCCGGCCGGGGGGGTAGACTCCCCTGGCGTTAAGCAGAGGCACTGCAGTCCCAGATCTTTTTCTGCTTCCCTTTTTCCCTTTCTTCCTCACCGCCCCCCCCCCCCCGCGCGCCTTGCCAATCTCTGCAATTGCACCTGGTTAATATTCTGTTCAACGGGAAAATCCATGCAGTTGTCGGGGTATTTTCAGGGAGAGTAAAGGAGGGCTCTCCCAAAGGAGGTCTTTCACACGATTACTTAAAAGAGGTGACTTATTTCCCAACATTGCAGGATCCCCCCTTTTCTTTGCACGATTTGAATGTGTGCATCAAAACCGCTCCAAAGACCAGGCCATTTTACGCCAGCCTGTGTGCATCACTAGTTGAGTTGTTTTGTTTTTCTCACAGCAGCTCAGCCACAGGTACATAAAAAAACCACTATTTGGATGGGGGTGGGTGGGAATCTGACCGAGAAACTTCGGTCTTCAATAGGGATGGGACATACGCTTTCACTGGGCATATCCTCCTTACATGTCTACTTTTATAGCTAATGAAAGTGCTTACTTTCATAGACACTGACTTATCCAAAGTGACAGCTTATGTTAATAGCAACAATACAATTGCACATCGGAGTCATTGCAGAGGTGGGGGGGGGGCATGTGTCCCCTCTGACTTTCTCTTCCCTTGTACAATTTTTGTGCCTCATACTCTAAGCCAAGTAGGACACCGTCTTCCTGTACAACTTCAAACGTGCACACGGAGAACTATATACTTAATTGTTACAGACATTAAATTTTACTTATTCGTTATTGAATAAGTGATTTCATACCCCACCCTCTATGGGGTCTACTCTCAGAGATGACTTAAAATAACCAATCCTTGCATGGGTAAAGAAGAGAGCCAGCGTGGTGTAGTGGCTAGAGTATCAGACTGGGAGTTGGGAAATTTGGGTTCTAGTACACACTTGCCCATGGGAGCTCACTGAGTGAGGTTGGGCTACCTCACAGGGTTGTTGTTGAGAATAAAATGGAGAGGAGGATTATGTATGCCACCTTGGGTTCCTTGGAGAGAGAAAAATGTGGGATATAAATTAAAAAAATAAAGCTTTGTTCCCTCACAGAAATATAAGTTGCACCCTCAGGTGAAGAATTTGCCTATCAGCATATTTGCATTTTTCTCTTGCTGCCTTCCTTGTTAACATGCACCAGAATCCATGTGCAATGGTCTGTATAAAGGTCCATTTGTGATGAAGAATGTGCTTCTATTGATAGTAACAGTAATACATCATTATCCACTATTAGGATAGCCCAAGTCTGAGGACTAGAGGAGGCTGGGGCTTATACAAGGAGAAGGGCCATAGTTCAGAGGTAGAACACATGTTTTGCATGTAGAAGGTGCCAGGCTGGATCCCTGGCATCTCCTTATAGGCCCAGGAAAGACTCCTGTCCTGTCCAAAAATCTAGAGAGCTGCTGCCAGTTAGTGCAGTCAATACTGAATTAGATGTACTAATGGACATGATTCCATATAATGCATCTTCCTATGTTCTTGCTAGGCAAAGCTAGCTTACAGACACATTTGGGTGGTATCCAATGACTCCCTTGGGTAATTTAGAATGTTTTTGGTCATTCTAAACAATCAGCAGGAGAGAAGCACAAAGAAGTACTTTCTCTTGCCATTTTCTGATGTGATATTCGAGGGAGGGGAGAACTTGTATGTAAGGAATGCACAAAACTATTTTTACATCTACCTGTAGGCCTGATATGTCCCAGGTGCTGAAAGATTCTTTTACTGTTATCTCAGAGCACTGATAAAAGATAAGCGGGCATTTAAACTTTAAATATCCTGCAAAAAATCCTCCGAGCAGTTGCACATAATTTAGCTGTGCATTTTGCAGAGCTGACATTTGCTTATTTCTGAGTAGACATGGTATCTGGAATGTTATTTAAAAGTGTTGCTGAGTGATTTAGTGATCCTGAGTGATTTAGTGATCCTGAGTGATCCTGCTTGATTTTACGCTGACACACAGAAGCTTTATCCTGCTTACTTCTTAGTAGGCTTAAAATGGTAATATTAATATTTGGCCCTCCCATACTGAGTTTGGCTCTGCCCGCAATGAAATGTGGACCCCAAGACCTTTCCCATTTTGCAATTCGGCCCCTAGGCTGAAAATGTTTCCCCACATCTGATCTAGAGTTTTTATGTCAGAGGGCATGAAGGAAAGTGCAAACTGGTCCTTAGAATGCTCCAAGCCATTTCTCAGTAGATATGTATTTCTTAGGCTTAAAGTTCAGATCATCGCCATTTGAAGGATTTACCGAAGGGGTGGTCACTATTACCTGATTTGCACATGACGCTAACCCGTGCTTTCTTGTCTATAGTTTGTTTTCCCAATCACTGGGTTGTTTGTTTCCTGCCTTCTTGTCTCACTCCCACCCTGTATTCCAGATACCTCTGCAGTGCTGTAGTACTGACATGAAGGGTGCCTGGGTTTTTTTAAATCACTCCTGCCTACCACCTCTGTAGCCAGGAGGAATAATAGATGGTTCTGGTTCACACATATGACAACCCATGGTTCAAACAACTCAGAGTTCACACCCCAACAAACCATGGCTTCTCTTTCTTGGTTGTTTATGATTAGCAAACCATGGCTTGTTAGTGCAGCTGGGTTCTCACAACACGACAGCCCAGAATTCAACAACCCAACTCTACTATTCTATGATTCTATGAACCCATATAATAGGTTAGTGTTATTTGTGGGCTCAGTCATTGGGTTTTAATTTAATTTTACTTTGTCTCCTCCTTGTTTGGGTCACCAGGAATGTCTACTGCTCTTCACATTCATGGAACAGAATGAAACACACTGACATAAATAGTTTGGGGGTTATTTTACTAGGTTGGCTTTTCATTAGAAAGGGTTTTATTATGTTCCCGTTGTGAAAAATTTCACTATCATGTAACTTATGATTTAGTAACGTTATTAATCAATCGTGTGAACCGATCTTGAGATTTCAGAACTTCATATGAAATTTTATTAAAACTGTTAGAGATGGGCTAGTACAGTAAGTGAGAAGGTGTTTGCGAAGGCTCACCCTTCTCAAGCCAAGCTCCACCTCTTGAAAAGCCTGAGAAAAGGGTAAAAATAACACAACCTTTCCCCTATATGTAAGGGAACAAGGTAAAAGGTTTTGGAAAATAGGTTCTATTGTTGAGGTACTGAACTGCAGGTGTATTGCTAGATGTTTTTACACTGTGTAATATAGCAGGTAATAAATCCGAGCTGACATGTGGTTTGTGGTAACAGAAAAACAAAGTAAAGTTTATTGAAATTTAACAGCTCTTTGGTATTTCAATTTGGATCAAACCTGCTTATTTTTATACTTAAAACAACAATCCCAAGTCCCTTAAAATCCTATCTCTTCTCACTTCTCACACACCAAACACTCCCATGAGGCACAAGCCAGACTAAAACTCCCAGACTAAAACCAAACCTCAAACTAAACTCACAATCCCCTCAGCTAACCTATTTATACTCCTCTCTCCCCTTTCTCACCACATCACTAGCCACACCCACTCAGTCAAACATTCCACACTTTCTAGACATACAAAACAGACATACCTAAGGGACAGAAAGGTGGGTATCGCCACAGTGTTCCATGGCGATATGCCAACCTGGGTCTTTGCAGGGTCAAATAAGCCAAGTGCTGATAAAGACCTGCCTGGCAGCTGCTGCCAACCATTGTATAGACCAGCATTCCCCATCCTGGTACTCTCCAGATGTTTTCAACCATAACTCCCACATTCCTGGCCACTGGCCATGCTAACTGGAGTTGATGGGAGTTGTAGTCAAAATATCTGGAGGGCACCAAGTTGAAGAAGGCTGACATAGACAAAACTGAACTAGATGGACCAATGATCTGACTCAGCGTAAAGCTGATTCCTGTGTTCCAATAGGAGTGAAAACACTGGAACATAGTGTCTCTGACCGCCAGCCCAGGGCCAGATCTACACCAAGCAGGATATAACACTTTGAAAAACGTTTGAAAGCAGTATATGTAATGTGTCCTGAGCCCGAACAGTTGTCAAACCATTATAAACCGTTATAAAGCAGTAGTGTAGATCCTGCCCAGGATACCATGATGAATGGTATTTGAAAACCACTGAAAGGTCCAGGAGAATTAGCTTTGTCATATTCTCCCTTTCCCCACCCCCTGCCACACCACCATTCTTCTCCCAGCAATGGCTATCCATCAGGGTGACCAAGACAGTTTCAATTCTGAAATCAGGCTTGAAGAAAGACTGAAATGGATGTAGATAATCATTTTCATTCAGAAGTGTCTGAAATTGTGCAGCAACCACCTGCTCAAAATATTTTACATGTAAAACATCTATTTGGTTGTCTTCTGAAAATATGTATTCGACTTTGTAATAGACATAATTATAAATTTTAGTGATTAATTGTGAAGCCATCAATTTATTTTCAGGGGCACGATTATTTTCCCACAAATCCAGGCATAGCCAGCTTTAATTTGAGACCATTCTGAACTCAATCAGATAATATTTAGTGGTAGAAATGGAGTGAAGAAAAATTCATGCTCCGTATTAATATATAGATGTGGCTTTTTCTTACTGGTTTATGCTTAAATTGGTTTTAAATGTATTTATGGTTTTATAAACTTGTTATACTGAGAGAACTGTATGCTTTATATTGTAAGTCACCTTGGGAAGACCATGGTCTTGAAAGGCAGCTAAGAAATGCAGTACCTAAGTAAATGAATAAATAAATTCTCCACATTGTTGGATGAAGGGCTGTTTGGACTCTTGCAGTTCTTTGGTTCTATGAAATAGATCCATAGCCCATTTAGCATTTTGAACCGGGCCCTCTTAACCTAAACCTAAACATCTGAATGGGAAAGGAATAGAGAAGCTTGTGCTTCTCCAGCGTCTAGTCAGTGGAGGTTGGTGGCTCCGATGTCAATGGAGTGGCGAATCTGCTCCAGGTTTCAGTCAGGAGTTATCCTTTTTCTGACTGAAATCCAGAGCGGATTCATGGCTCCATTAAAATCGGAGCCACCAGCCTCCACTGCAACTAATGTTATCTTTGTAAAGACTAGAAGCCCTGGCTTTTGGGAGCAATGGCTCTGAGGCCTGCTGATAGCAATGACAGGAAAATTATTTTTTCTCAGAAGAGGCTCCAGATATTGCTTACCTTGAAACTGGCGTTCTAAAAGTAGCACATTCTAAAACATCTCAAAAAGGCTAAGCAGAGATTTCTAATAGATAAATAGCTTTTACCTCGTGGTAGCACACTAAAAGGAATTGTGTTGATGGCTGCCATAGGCCAAACTGCTCTACACATTCTTTGCTGTACAGCTCTATGACAAAGAATCAATAATATCTTTTTACTTTTACTTTAGCATTTTTGTTCTAAACCAAGTTAAGATACATAAATTCAATGTTAAAGCAGAGTCTGCGTTCAAATCCTTTGCATTAAAGAGCATCTGTGTTTGCATTCTACTTTAATACAAAATGCTTTGGACTGCAGCTAATACCAAGAGATATGAAACTAGTTAGTCCCCACATGTTGCACATAAAAAGAATTCATAATGAGCATCTGTGGGATGTGGAATGGATCCCATGAGTTAGCTGAAGACCTCATAACGTAAGAGCTGAGAAGCCTAAGTGAATTATGACTGTCTCTTTCCTCACAAGTAGGATTAATTTTCTATCCCACTTATATTCATTATCTATCCTGTTTATACCACAGGGACATCAATTGTTTGAGTGTTAAATATAAAGTCTTCACACAAAAATATGGGATTGCTCATTGAGCACTTCCCCTCTTCTCTAATCAAAATATTACTCAAAGTCTGTGTTTAAGGAACAATACTAGATGGGGACATTCACAGATAGTTTAAGTAAGTTTATTTTCTCCTTAATTGACATATTTTAAGTGTTAAGGTTCTCATGCTATCCCCCATCCGCCCATGGCTCTACCAAAGACATCAATAGGAATTTTGTATGCGGATCAAGAAGTGTATATGGCCTTTAGAGAGCAGGTCAATAAATGGCTGGAGGAATGATTAAAGACTTCTTAACAGTGCCCTTCCTTTTTCTTACAATCCTGTACAAGACTGGCATGAATATAGGGCTGAATATAGGGATTAATGCTGGAAAGAATTAAAGATGTGTGATAGCCATGGGTGGTATTATCTACTCATTCTCATGTACTGGTATTCTTATTTTAATTAATTAATTAATTAATTAATTTTATCCTTCCTTTCAAGTGACTTCCAAAGTGAAACACAAGGTAAAACCTAGTGATTTAGAACACTGACATTAAATAAAATAATAATTGAAATGTTCAACTTCGTATTACAGCTGTCATATTCAATAAAAGAATGCTTACAGATGGCACACCCAGATCCATCTAAGCCTTAGATTCTAAGGAAAAAAGAGCCTCTGGTCTCAGGCCACTTAGGATACAGTTTATAACCAACCCTCTGAATTATGTCTGGAAGAAAATTGGCAACAAATCCAAGTGGGTGAAAACTGATGTAATATGTACTTTATATCCCAGGCCCTCCAAAAGCTATACCAGCTGAAGCTATCTTGACAGTTTTGAAGTTCATCCCATATAGAGCAAATTACAGTAATTTATGGGTTACAACACTGGCATTTTAAAAATTATATCTGATTCTGGCTGATGTGTTCTCAACAAGTGATAAATAATATAAATGGGCATTGTGTTTTAATTATTGGTATTGTCTATTTTATAGTGAATGTAAAATATTAAAATGTTCGCATTATTGAAATAAATTGTTTATTTGGATTGTTGTATTACATGTTGAGAAGAACTGGTGCTAGATTGTTGACTGTAAGGATGTATTGATATATATTGTGAAGTGCTTTGGGCACATTTAGGTGGAAAAGTATACAAATTAAGGTTGTGGAGCTGGTGGGTTGGATCTATATCTACTGTGCAAACTGTACAAGTCTACTCAGAAGTAAGTTCCATGGAGTTCATTGGGACTTACTCCCAGGTAAATGGGTATAGGATTGCAGCCTTAGTCATACTAAGTCATGAGTAAACCCACTGAAATCAATGGGACTCAAATTATTTATGACTAACCTAACCTAAATTGGTCTATTCTAAACATGACTAAGACTGGAGTCAACCCATAAATTACTAGATTATATGAGCGTTAAACCTTCGCATAACTCATGTTCACCAGGTTCACACTACAAGACAATTCGGTGGTTGGATATGCAAAATGGTGGCTGCATGCACCACAGTCTCATGTACTGTTGTTGTGTCAGGCGAACCAGCCCATTATCTGTGTAGATCAGGGGAAACAACCATCTGAAAGAGCCATGGAGGTACAAACATATCTATATCTATGTTTATATTATATCTATCTATCATCTATCTATCTAATAGTTAATAGTAAACATTTAAGAAAAACGTAACATATTTTAATGGAAGCATTGCTGAACACCATGTTGTCTAGCCATGAGAGGCCAAACCATTCAGAATGGGGCCTGCCATAACATGCACCAGTCTCCAAACATCACTAGAGCCATTCAGGACACATTTCCGTAGTCTAACCACAAGATTACCATAAAAGAATCACTGTCACCACACCTGAATATGAAGGAAAGGCTTGCATACTTCTCAGCAGATGGCCTTGGTGTCATTCAAATGCAGCATTGAAACCGTCTAGTGATCAAGAAGCCCGAAACAGTTGGTGATGGACGTGTAGGCTGCTAACATGTTTGTCTATGAATCTTTGGTCAGAAGAACATTATGCTACTTCTAGCCTCCAACTGCAGCTGCATGTTATTTCAGCACTGAGACTATAGGACAGTTACCCACCACCTGGTGCCCTCTGGCCATATTTGTTGGGGATGCTGGGAGTTGTAATCAAGTACATCTGGAAGGCACCAAGATGGGGAAGGCTGCGATAGGACCTGGAAGCAGGGGCATAAACTATGGGGGGTGGGGGCGGCAGGGCTCAAGCCCCCACTGGGATTTCCCAAAGGGGGCAATGCTCAACCAGGTAACATCAGTAAGCTCACAGCCTGGCAGATTCCTCAGTCAGTTTCCAGTTGTCTGTTTGGGGGTCAGTCTAAATGACCTCCAAGCAAACCTTGCTTCCTCCTCAGCTGGCAAGCAGATCTCTTTGCAAGACAAAAGCCGCTCTGCTTTTGTGTCAGGTTCAGCCCTCCCCAGATTCATTTCCTCCTACCCCCTCAGGCCTTGTAGGATGAAAGGTTGCCCATTTAGGAATTACAGTGAGTGAGTGTGTGCCTTTTAAATATGTCTGAACAAAAAAAAAATATGTAATATAATGTATTGTTTTACTATCTACAGCATGGTGGCTACATAATCACAGTTTAAACACGCTCACTAACCATTTACTGCAAAAGGGTTAGCAGCCGCTTAGCAAGTTGTCTGAACAGGCCCAATGTTTAGCTCAAAACATGGTAAGTCATGGTTCATACAACATGCTAAGCCATAATATTTAGCTCAAAATGCTTAACCAACGTGGCTTAGCATGTCGTCTGAACAGGGTTATTATGGCTTAGCATGTCGAGTGAACCAGGACTTAGTGTGCTGGGTGAACCATTCCTAACCATGATGGCTACATAATCACTGTTTAAACATGCTCACATGTTCACAGACCACTTGCTGCAAAGGGGTTAGCAGCATAACCATGGCTTAGTGTGTTGTCTGAACAAGCCCTATGTTACATTTACCCACTCTCCAAGTAGTCCCAGACATGTAGCACTTACCTATGTTTAGTTTCCTTTGGAAGGAAAACACTGGAGGGTTACTGGTGTTTGTAATATGGGTGTTTATTTATAAATATACAAATTGAGTAGAGGCACAGTTCAAACAGACAGACAAAGACCACTGCTTGCACATCAGAGCTTTAGTGAAAAACAACCAGAGTGTTGTTAGCTTAGAGAGCTCAACACTCAGCTCTCTCTCAGTCGCTAGGCTGGTTCACATGATCAAACAGGCCAATGTGGCTTGTTTAAGCCATGGGGAGCTATATGATCATGCAAACCAAGTCACTGACTCAACACTGTAGTTTCAATTGCTCTTTTCACACAGAAACACCTCGATTACATCACCAGCATGTGATTTTTATCAAAATCTCTCTCACACCTTCTAGAGAAGCCACCAGCAATTTGCCTGCCATTTACCAGTAATTTCCCTAATAACTTGACCTATTGACTTTTAAAAAAACATTTGCCATAATGCTGGCCCGATTATCCCTTTTCTTGCCAAATCTTATAAAAACACCCATATCCTGCTCTTCTATATAAAACGCTCAAGGTGGCTAACAAGTCAAAATATGGTTTTGCTTGTTTGAATGCTCTCCTACCTATAAAGAAATGGCCATGTGGTTGGAGAAAAATGTTCAGCCTAGCTGTATTCCTGAAATGCTAGGAGGATTAAGATAAAAACATTAACACCTCAATCCATTATTTGCTGGGTATATAGTAGGGTGACCAGACATAAAAGAGGGCAGGGCACCTGCAGCTTTAACTTAGGGTGACCATATGAAAAGGAGGACAGGGCTCCTGTATCTTTAAAGTTGTATAGAAAAGGGAATTTCAGCAAGTGTCATTTGAATGCATGTACCACCTGGTGAAATTTTGTCTTCTTCATAACAGTTAAAGCTGCAGAAGTCCTGCCCTCTTGACCAGATACAAAAGAGAGGAGGGCACCTGCAGCTTTAACTATTGCAATGAAGAGGGAATTTCACCAGGTGCTGCATGCATACAAATGACACCTGCTGAAAATCCCATTTCTCTACAACTGTTAAAGATACAGGAGCCCTGTCCTCCTTTTCATATGGTTACCCTATTTAACTGTGGTGAGGAAGAAGAAATTTCACCAGGTTTCCCATATATACAAATGACAGCTACTGAAATTCCCTTTTCAATACAACTGTTAAAGATACAGGAGCCCTGTCCTCCTTTTCATATGGTCACCCTATATAGAGAGACTCTGATAACTGGATGGAATTTCCTCATCTGCAATATAATTTCAGTGAAACAAAAAAGGACAGTTACATACAACCCTTTGCACGAATGGACCTGGGCCTCCATAGAAATTAATGGATCCATCTCCGTTTTCACTCTGTATATGGATTATGCACATTGGAACACACATGGGGATCAGGATTGGAATGTAAATATTAGATTCTAGCTTTGAGCTGAATTTATTTTTTACACAGCTGTGGCATACTATTACAAGATGTTCTGCAAATTGTTTCATTTGAGCTCAAAGCATTCCTAATAATGTTAACGCCTTTTCTAACAATGAACTGCAGCATATCAGCCATACTTTTATGGGGGGAAAACCTCAGTGATAAAAAAAAGTTGAAATACACACTCACACAGGGTATATACTGTAACAACACTTAATATTTAAACCTTACATTAGCACAATTATATGTTGTATCTTTATATTAACTGTCAGTGTACTACTATTCCTTTCCCTCACAAGTGAAAGAAAATCTCTTCTCTAGAAATTCATTTCCATTTACTTAAAGTTAAATGGTTTGACTTTGAATTTTCATTATCTGCTGTTCGAAGGAGCTTGTGACAGGTACTAGAAAGAATGCCACAAACCTTCATTGTATCATCTAATTTTTGCTTCACTTTAGTCAGATATCATTTAGGTGGAAAGTAAAACAGTATTCATAGAACAGGGTAAGACAGAACAAAATAGAACAGAAATAAATACAATGAAAGTAGGATACATAATGACTTATTGTAGGGGAGAAACACCTTTATACTGTTAGATTTAAGAAAACATTTTTGGGTGTTATATTGATTCTTGGCTACTGAGATAATTGGACTAATTTCATATGAGCGGAGTATGACTTAGCAAGGTATAGTGTGTTTATAGTAGTGACCTTATCATTCACACAAGTAACATGGGTATGAATGAGCAATCATCTCCCCCCCATCCCATTAAATATATATAAAGTCCAAACAGCCAATGTAGCTCTTAAATATTTTCTCCCCCCACCCAGTTTTACAAAGCTCTGTGTTTTCACTTGTGTGTTGACATTCACACCAACCACTCTTCTTATATGAAACAGGAAATTCATCATCTTCACAATGGATGGAAATGAATGATGGAAGCTCGAAATAACAAAAGAGAAGAAAAGAAGAAAACATTTAAGGAAAGGATATAGGCGAAGAATGGAAGAGAAGGGTCCTGAACTGGACTGTGTTCTCATTGCCAGCAGAACTTTAAAACTTTTGTATCATATACAGGAATATTTTCATATTAAATCTGCTTATGAACCAAAACCCTTGCTATATCTCAAGTTATATTGCTAAACTTATTCCCAAATAACTTATCTGTAGATATACCCAGAGTGAATGATAATTATATAGTTATGAGAAATACTTTCCCCCACTAATTAGCAGTAGCAATGATGGCGGGCAACATTAGTTTTAAAATATATTTATTTCGCAACTGTGAAAAATAACATAATTTCCCCACTTCAAATGACGATCTGTTCTACACATTGCTTTTAGCCTTTTGTAAAGCTAATGAGCTGAGTTTAAAATAGATTTCGCAGATTAATACCAAATCAAAAGGGGGGGGGACTACTGTTACTCCTCCCCAATAATTGTCTATATTAAATATGTGGATGAACATTTTTTAAAAAATGAATAGAATGTGTTAAAACCTATTCAATCCTTTTAAGTCTTTGATGATGGCCTTGGAAGAGCACCTGGCTCTCAAGGTCATTTGTTGTCCAAATAGAAGTACTAGGAATGAAGAAGGGAGTTAGTCGAGTCCACATATATTCAAAGAAGAGGCAAGCAAGAGAGTAAGTTAGAAGGAAAATGCCTGGGGATAGGAGCATCACTATTGAAGTCATAAAAGATGTATAAAAACATCAGTAGAAGAACTAGGGAGTTGTGGGGGAGGACTCTGGAAGAATGCCCTAAGGTGCTATCTCAACAGCTGAACTATTAGCTGATTATGCAGCTGTTGGGGAACTAAAAGTAAGATTCAATTCTAGCATTTGGATCCCACTTATCAGTACTGGCACCAGAATCACTATCAAGATGTTTCTGAAGTCTTTCGCATCAAGGGCATATTTGCAGTGTGCCATTCATGATGATCTCTACAAACAGTGTCCTTATAAGCACTTGACTGGTCCAAAGAAGGTAAGAAATCCTACAGCACAATTATATAGAATAATGTGTTCATAACTGTGTAGCAAATGATTGATCAATTTACTAAAAGCTAGCTTCCTGTCACTAAAGGTTTAATTTTTAAATAGAGTTCAAGTATTCTTGTAGTGGCTATTTGATTTTCTTCTGCATCAATGGCTCCTGCAGTTGTTAAATCATCCCATGTTACTTTACTATGGATGGAAAATAGTGCGAAGATCTGAATATCAGGACCAATCATTACTTTATTTTGTGCCAATTGTTACTTTATTGGGTCAGTATAGTTGAATACAAAATACACATCCACTCACGTCCCCTCAAAACTGAAGGATGTGCGTAGAATAAGGTATGTAGAATTAGGTATTAGGTACAAGCACAATCTTCAACAAGTTTACTTGGAAGTAAGTCACATTGAATTCAGTGGGGCTTACTCCCCAGTAAGTGGATGTACAACATCTGAGATCTGCATCAAATCCTATGCTCTATCCCAGTTAACAGTCCATATTTTTTAAATTATAGTTAGTGCTTCACTTCTTGCTGTTGCCTCAGCTTAGTCTGTTGTCTGTTATCCTTGTCACTCCTTCACCTCCTCTCCCACCTGTTTTCCCCTCACTGAAGGAATTTTAAGCTTTTTTGGTAAGGGTCATCTTGTGTTTTGAAAACTCTTGTCAAGAGCCATGTACAAATGTAATAATAGTAGTAGCAGAAATACTTTGTAACACCATTGACCGTATAACATCGATTAGTGTTGTAAATGATTTCTTCTTGATCATTGTACTGCCTTTCTCCACCTTTGTTTGTTCACTCATTTGGCATTACTTTTTAAGAACTGTATGTCTCTGGGGCTGTTCGCATGTAACACTAAGCCACCATGTGGGGCTTAGTGATGTATTGGCTGCCATTTGGAATATGCAAGCAGCAGTGGCAGAGCACTCATAACTTGCTGTGCCATGTGAACTCCGCATTGTGAATTGTTTGAGGGGATAGACAACTCTCAGATAACCCATAGCTTGTCTTAGGGTTATTTTCAGATAGTCTACTCCCTCAACCGACCTATGACACTGGGTTTGCAAGCATGGCAAGCAGGGACATCCACAGGCATAACAGGGTAGCCCCAGTGGCTAAATTAAACCATGGTGAGCTGTCGTGTCAGAAGAACTGGGTGGGTGGGTGGGTGGGTCTCTCTCTCTCTCTCTCTCTCTCTCTCACACACACACACACACACGGATCTCATGATCACTGGAGTCTAGTCCGGCTTATTTAAGTTGGCACATGCCATAACACACTGTTATAAGCCACTGTAGGCTGCAGTGATCATGCAAACCAGGTTATCACGTAGCTTCTGCTATCTTCAGGGCCAGCGTCAAGGGTCAGTATTGTTGGGCATTTGCTAATGGCCCACTGATGAGCACCTGAAACTTGCTTGTTCAACTGCCCCTCACTCTGGCCCTGACAATGGTGGTGAGAAGGAAGAAGAGTAGATGCCACTGCCTGGTTGCTCATTGCCTGTCTTCCTGGCCAGCAAACAGATAGGACCAATAATAAAGAGCATCCCAACACCAGGATTTTTATCCCACAATTTACCGGGTTTCTGCTTCCAGATTCTTTGCAGTATAGATCAGCTTCTTTGTGGGAAGAGACAAGTGCCTTGAATTAAATACTTCCTCATTGAATTCTATATATTTTATTATACAGCCACTAGATGGTGCTGCCAATATGTTGCATTAACGTCCTTTATCGCTTTATCTTAAATCTTTTTGAAAGGGGGAGAAAGGGGGAAAGTGTGGGAGAAAGGGGGAAAGCGTAAACTTCCATGAGTGGCCAATCCTGATTGTGCAATAAATCACTGGTCTAGAAATGCTCAAAGAAGCAGAGCAGCAGCAGCTGATGGTAATGTTAGCAGCAGATCATAGAATCATAGAATAGCAGAGTTGGAAGGGACCTACAAGGCCATCGAGTCCAACCCCCTGCTCAATGCAGGAATCCACCCTAAAGCATCCCTGATTCACTGAGGGAGAAGGGTGAGGGTGTCCTGCCCAAGGTCCCTCCAAAACCTGGAATTGGCACTGACTGTCTTTATGCCCTGTTAGGACCTTCTCTGAAACCCTCCACTGGTCCTTTATCTCCAACATTCGTCTACTTTGCTCCTCTTTTCATAAAATCTTTCTTGTCCACCTACTCTTCCTTCAGATTCCTATTTCTGTCTGCTCCTTTATTCAATTCTCCCACCTCTAGGCTCTGTGCTCATGTAGCACCACCTGTCTCTGTGTAAGGGGTTTATCAATTAAACTTTCTTCAAAAAAATGAGCTGTTTATGAAAATCCTGTTGTTGTTGTTGTTGTTATTGTTGTTGTTGTTATTATTTCTTACCCGCCTCTCCCTCTGGATCAAGGTAGGCAACAACATAAAATATAAAATGCATAAAACTGATTAAAAACATAAAACCAATACGTTATTAAAATCTCAAAACCTTTTAAGACATTTTAAATTTCGACTGGGTAACCCTGCTGGAAGATAACTGTTTTTATAGCTTTTTTAAATTCAGAAAGACTATTAAGGTGGCAGATCTCTCCCAGCAGGCCATTCCACAGTCTGGGAGTGGCAGAAGAGAAGGTCCTGTGGGTAATGGTTCTCAGCCTAGTTTTGGCTGACTGGAGTAAATTCTTCCCATTAGACCTGAGTGTGTGGGTCAGATTGTACAGGAGAAGGCGAACCTGCAGGTAACCTGGTCCCAAACCATGTAGGGCTTTAAAAGTAATAACCAACACTTTATACTTCACCTGGAAACTAATTAGCAGCCAGTGAAGTGATTTTAAAACTGGTGTAATGTGGTCTCCCCTAGGTGTACCAGTGACCAACCTGGCTGCCATATTTTGAACTAGTTGAAGTTTCCAGATTAGGCACAAAGGTAGCCCTATGTACAGTGCATTGCAGAAGTTGAGCCTTGAAGTTACCAGCGCGTGCACTACCATCTTTAGGTCTTCCGACTGTAGGAAGGGGTGCAGCTGGTGTATCAGCCGAAGCTGATAGTAGGCTCTTCTGGTCATTGAATCTATTTGGGCTGTCATTTGGAGTGACGGATCCAGAAGTACCCCCAAGCTGTGAACACAGTCTTTCAGGGGGAGTGTAGCCCCATCCAGAACCGGTTGACACACCTCCAAACCTAGGTCAGAGCCCTTGACAGCAAGCACCTCTGCTTTGTCTGGATTTAGCTTCAGTTTGTTTTTTGTCATCCAGCCCATTACCACCTCCAAGCATTCATTCAGAGGAGACACACTATCCTTAGCTGACGCTGTTGTCAAAGGCATAGAGAAATATATTTGGGCGTCATTGGCATATTGATAGCACCCCACCCCATGCCTCTGGATGATCTCTCCCAGCGCTTTCATGTAGATGTTAAACAGCATTGGGGATAGGATGGCACCTTGTGGTATGCCATACAATAGCTCCTTCTCTGAAGAGCAACTATCCCCAAGCATCACCATCTGGAACCTGCCTAAGAGATAGGCCTGGAACCACTGGAGCACAGTGCCCCTGATTCCCAAACCCCCCAGGCGTTATAGAAGGACACCATGGTCGATGGTATCAAAAGCCACTGAAAGGACCAGAAGCACCAGCAGGGACACACTCCCTCTGTCAATACTCAAGCGTAGATCATCCACTAAGGTAACCATAGCTGTCTCAACTCCGTATCCTGTCCTGAAGCCGGTTTGAAATGGGCCTAGAAAATCTGTATCATCCAAAACTGCCTGAAAATGTCTTCCCTCAAAATTTATAACATGTGTGAACATTCCATATCTCAGAAGCTCAGACAATATGCATATTATTGGGAAAGATAAAAAAATGTGCAAAGATTCCCATAATGTAGAGATTATGCAGAATGGTTGGCTAAGATTAGAAAGACCCATCAAGATTAGTTAGTTATTTGCTTTATTACATACATGTTTACATTGTCCAGCAGATCTAATATTTGGAAAGGAAGGCAGAATCACTTTGAATGGAAAGCTGCCACCCCCACCTCCCTGCCAACAGCCGGAGATGGGAAGTCCCCAGGCTTGCTTAGCATTCTAACCGGTTCCCTCGATTTCTAGGGCCAATATAGAAATAGTAGCACCAGACATAGAGTAACCCTGGATAGCTGAGCTATAGGAAGACATATGCCAGCAAATTTGGAAAACACAAGAATGGCCATCAGACTGGAAAAAATCAACTTATATCCCCATACCAAAAAAGGGAAACACTAAAGAATGTTCAAACTATCGGACAGTGGCACTTATTTCACATGCCAGCAAGGTAATGCTCAAGATCCTGCAAGGTAGACTCCAGCAATTCATGGAGCGAGAATTGCCAGATGTACAAGCTGGGTTTAGAAAAGGCAGAGGAACTAGAGACCAAATTGCCAATATCCGCTGGATAATGGAGAAAGCCAGGGAGTTCCAGAAAAACATCTATTTCTGTTTTATTGACTATTCTAAAGCCTTTGACTGTGTGGATCATAACAAACTGTGGCAAGTTCTTGGTGGTATGGGGATACCAAGTCATC
The DNA here is from genome assembly GCF_023053635.1 of Elgaria multicarinata webbii. Lineage (NCBI taxonomy): Eukaryota > Metazoa > Chordata > Lepidosauria > Squamata > Anguidae > Elgaria > Elgaria multicarinata. Next base: position 141,526,075 of record NC_086172.1, on the reverse strand, counting down.
TTGTCTGCCTCCTGAGGAATCTGTATAACGAACAAGTAGCAACGGTAAGAACAGACCACGGAACAACGGACTGGTTTAAGATTGGGAAAGGAGTACGGCAGGGCTGTATACTCTCACCTTATCTATTCAACTTGTATGCAGAACACATCATGCGACGTGCTGGGCTTGACGAATCGAAGGCTGGAGTTAAAATCGCAGGAAGAAACATTAACAATCTCAGATATGCAGATGACGCCACTTTGATGGCTGAAAGCGAGGAGGAGCTGAGGAGCCTTATGACAAAGGTGAAAGAAGAAAGTGCAAAAGCTGGGTTGCAGTTAAACCTCAAAAAAACCAAGATTATGGCAACCAGCTTGATTGATAACTGGCAAATAGAGGGAGAAAACGTGGAGGCAGTGACAGACTTCGTATTTCTGGGCGCAAAGATTACTGCAGACGCTGACTGCAGCCAGGAAATCAGAAGACGTTTACTTCTTGGGAGGAGAGCAATGACAAATCTTGATAAAATAGTTAAGAGCAGAGACACCACACTGACAACAAAGGTCCGCATAGTTAAAGCAATGGTATTCCCCGTAGTAACCTATGGCTGTGAGAGCTGGACCATAAGGAAAGCTGAGCGAAGGAAGATAGATGCTTTTGAACTGTGGTGTTGGAGGAAAATTCTGAGAGTGCCTTGGACTGCAAGAAGATCAAACCAGTCTATACTCCAGGAAATAAAGCCAGACTGCTCACTTGAGGGAATGGCATTAAAGGCAAAACTGAAGTACTTTGGCCACATAATGAGAAGACAGGATACCCTGGAGAAGAGGCTGATGCTAGGGAAAGTGGAAGGCAAAAGGAAGAGGGGCCGACCAAGGGCAAGATGGATGGATGATATTCTGGAGGTGACAGACTTGACCTTGGGGGAGCTAGGGGTGGTGACAGCCGACAGAAAGCTCTGCCGTGGGCTGGTCCATGAAGTCATGAAGAGTCGGAAACGATTGAACGAATAAACAACAACAGCACCAGACACAGAGTAACCCTGGATAGCTGAGCTATAGGAAGACATAATATTGATGACAGCTAATTCTGAAATAGAACTTTTGAGAAACCAACATTCTATTACTACTATAACTGTTTATGATTTATGTACTGCAAACAACACAGTAGTCACACTGACATGAATTTGAACATACTTAGAACTTTAGAGATTATTATTTAGTGTTGAACTAGAAAACATGCTATATTTTCCCAGCTATTTGTGCTAAATTTATTATGGTCAGATTAAGGATTGGCATACACTCATGGGTCAAAATAACTTCTTAAGTAAATTCTCAGGCTGCTGGAAGCTCAGGACAATGTTGCTGAAAGACTTAGTCTGACTTACCTTTATGTGAAAGTCAATTCCATTAAATTGACATTTGCTATGATTTGGATGAACATTTGTTGTTTATTCGTTCAGTCGCTTCCGACTCTTCGTGACTTCATGGACCAGCCCACGCTATTCATCAGGTGGAAATTAATGCAGATGTTCATTAAGGCAAGGTAGAATTCCATTGGTGAGTTGGGCAACCAATGAATTTGGGCCAAGCCGTTTTAAAAAGTGTATCTCATCTCACTTGCATTGGTGCCAAGAACGAAAGTAATTTTGTTAAATACAATTACTTGCAAGCAAATTCCATTTAAATTATAGTAGGACTTGCTTCCAAAGATTTAGGAAATGGTTGTAAGGAATGGTTATAACAAAAAGTTTTTCAAGGACAATTTTTTTAAAAACCTAATTCACAGACTAGTATAATTTGCTTTAGTAAAATTGTAACATTAACTGGGTAAAAGTAGTGGTGTGCCTAATTTTTGTGAGGGTTGATTTTATTATATAACCCAAACTCTACCTTCAACAAGGCAACAGAATGGAGAAACCAATAACTGCAATTTGGCAGTGAACAAGTGCCAAATAAGGTGATCAAAGGGAGGAGGTTGTGAGGCTTTTCATACCGCATGAAAGCCTCCCTTTTGCAGAGAAAATGTTTACTCACGAACATTCAGCACAGCCATATTATTAATTTCTGGGTAAGCTAGAGAAAGATAATGTCAGCTAAGATATCACTTACCCCGTTCTTTTTGAAAAGTGCCTCTAGTCTAACTTCTACCTAGATAGCCATCAAAGGCTGGCTGAATGGATCTCAGTTTAATGTCCTTTCCAAAGGATAGTACCTATGAAAACATATTTACCCCTAGGCTGAAGTATAAAGACAGTGGAAATCGGCTAAGCTCAGGTAAGGGGATAGAATCCACAGTCTTTTAGCCTGTAGGCTAGACTGTCTTCACATTACTTAAACAGACAATACATTTTTGAGCTCTCAGTATTAACTCATGGCAAATGTGATTCACTGCGCTTGTCAGAGAACAACAACCCTTAACACTTCTTTCCACTGCTAAAGAAACTCAAGTGTTTGTACAGCTAATAGCATGAGGAGAAACACTAGGAGGGGAAGGGTTCTATTAAAGGACACCATTCCTCCCACTCCATGAAATTATTCCTCAGGAGTATGTTATTACTACACCATGTCAAATACACATAAAAATATGAAACATGTCTCTAAGCTCTGCCTCGGTACATGAAGGCTAGAGAATGGCCCATGTAATGCCAATTTTTTTTTAAAAAAAATGGTGGGCCCGAGGATCCAGAAAATTACAGGCTGTTCTGGGTAAATTGGTGGGAAGCATTATTAAAGTTTAAGCCTGCAATCCTATCCAAACTTACCTGGAAGTGAGCCTCATTGAACTCAGTAGGCCAATAGGCATGTATAGGATTGCACTATAAATTTGTAAGCATATAAAAGGAGAAGCCCTGTTGAAAATATGGGTAATGCAAAGGTGTGTCTTGTCTCACTAACCTTTTAGGATTCCTTGAGTGTCAATAAACATGTGGACAAGGGTGATCCAAAATACAGAGCTGACTTAGACTTTCAAAGACTTTTGACATGAGCAGAAGAATGTTATTGCACTCATGTCCTACTTGTAGTTTTCCCACAGGCAGCTGGTTGGCCATTGTGTGAATAGAATGCTGGACTTGATGGACAATTGGACTGATCTAGCATGTCTCTTATGTTAATACATTGGGTAGGATCCGGAGATGCCTGAGCAGAGTTCCATTCACAGAAAGCTCATGGAAGGTGGAGAGAAGGAGGTGGTTTTTTTTGCTAATTCCCATTTCTCCCTGCAGCCCATTTTGCCCCTCCCAAATGTGCTCCAGATGGTTTGATGAACCCCTGGAACAGAGTAGAAAATGGCACAGAAAGCCACAGGGGGAAGCAGGAACCCAGCTTTCCTGGAGGGAGGGGTGGCTGGGAGTGATAGCTGGGGACAAGCACAGTACCTGAAACAATGTTGTGGCTGTCACCCACACTTGAAAAAAAACCAATGCCATAGTGCAGAGAAATCTTCAACAGTTTAACAGTCAAGTTTTCCCTGTTCTGTTGCTTCAGCTAACAGCATCATGTTCATTCTGGATCTAGTTCCCTGATAAGTATATTTTAAAAACAAGGCTGCTTCAGTAAGCTGGAACTATGCTGACTGAGTTGCCTAGGCAATGAACCAGTGAGGGACAGGCAATTACATCAGGTGATTTGTGGATTGATTGGGTATATATGGGCCAGCTGATAATCATTCCCTTTAGTCAAAGCACATCCTTACTGGGATGAAGTAATCACAATGACCTATTCTGAGCGGTGAGTGGAGGTACAGCAGATATTGTTCCAATGGCCTCGTGGCACAGGAAATCACAATGGAACCATCCTTATATACTTTGGTTTGGGCTCACGGCACCTGACATTTATTTATTTTATTACATTTTATTACATTCAGTCTTTCCTTCACTTTTTATTCTGACAGTTCTGTGAGGTATGTTAGGCTGAAACCTTCATGGATGAGTAGGGACTTGAACCCGAGTTTCCAGGATGAATTGCACCGTGAGCAAGGATCAGCTTCAGTGCACCCGTTCCCCGCCATCAGCATGTAACTTTATGTGTGTGTGTGTGTGTGTGTGTGTGTGTGTGTGTGTGTGTGTATATATATATATATATATATATATATATATATATATATATATATATATATTGTATGTGTGTGTGTGTGTGCTTATAGTGTTTATAGTATCTGCAGTGCTTATAGATTTTGGTAATAATGCCTCAAAGTAGAACAACACCAGCTGATTTTATCAAGAAAGAAGGAGATCGAATTGGAAACAGAAAATGAAGCTTACTTTAAATATAAATGGGGGAAGTTCATTTTTGTATTCAAACAACCTGTAGAACTTAAAAGAAAAAAAGGATTAAAGATGCTTACTGTGCACACCCACACACCCACTGCAGACACTACACTCAACAGACACCATCACCAAGTTCAGCTTGGTGCCCAGGCTCAGCACCCAATGGCCGTCCCTTAAGACTGGCCTTGCCAACACTCTAACCCAGGAATGGGCAATATATGGTCCATGGGATCCCTGACTTCCAGTATAGCCTCCACTGCTGTCCTGCACTCCAATTTTTCCTCTTTTTTTTACATGGGGGAGAGTCATTCTTCAGTAATTCCCAAATTTGATGGCAAATCACTACAGAGGCTTTGAATGGTCAAATTTAACTTATTTTCTCCCTTCCCCATTTTTTATTTTACTTTATTTTATTGCACAGTGAGGGCAGCAGCAGGGGATGTGTATGTGCCCCATGGCAGATCGGGGGGGGGATTGGCCCCTGGGGTGCCTGAAATTGCCTACCCCTGTTCACACGAATATATCACACTGTCTCACCAAATGTGCCCTCTTAAAAATGTATCTGTTCTCCCAGGGCTTTATCAGGAGAGAAGAAGCTGCAAAGTGCTTGGTATCTAACAGAAAAGGAATAGTGTAGCATAAAGTCCCCTTTACCTGGCTATCTTGCTGCAGATCCAGGTTGATCCTCTAGGGCCGGTGCAAAGCTGATACACAACAACTCCAGGGTATGGAGGCATGCTGCTACACTCTGTCCCTTAACCTTCATCCACTTTAGTTTGCTCTCTCTTTGCTGCCAGAGTTGGCCATACATTGATCTGCATAAAATATGGCAGATGAGATCGTTCTGAACTTTACCTGATAACATCAGTTTCTATTCATGTAGCTATTCCAAGGTACTTATGACTCATTGCAATTCTAGAGAAGCCATAGGAAAAAGGACATAATATTCTAATTTTGTGCACAGAAAGCCTATTCATCATGCAGATTACATGAAACCAGAATTTTTGGAGTTCCTGGAGAAGCTGATTTACCAGAGTTTCATCCTCTGGTAAATGACTTCTCCCCCTACTTAGTAGTTGCTGATAGTTCAGGCACCATGTGGTCTCCTTCTATAGTCTCTAGGAGGCAGAATACAGTTTCTAGGTTGACAATGCAGAAAAAGGAAGCAGACTTCGCTGAAAGAAGAAGACTTCGCTTTCTGGCTTGCTGCTCAGCATCAAGGTGTGAGTGATTTCTGGTAATGTCATAGTACTGAGTATTCCCCTTAGTTGGCCACAGTCACTTCCACTGTACTTAGAAGCCTCTCTTTCTTTTGGGCCATCAGTGCAGCTGTCCCCATGTTGCCCTATTTAATCAGAAGGCCTCTCCGGGGTTGCATTGATATGTGTTTATATGCCAATAGCTTACTCCAGCAATAACTTCAGCAGCAGGCTCCGTGTCCTTCTGTGGCAACCCACTGTGCACATCCCACTGCTTGGCAGGGCCGCTGCATTGATACGTGTCTGCCCTCAGCATTAGGGTATGACTGTGTGTGGGGACATCTGTGGCAGGGAGATCTGGTACCCACCGTTCAGCAGGTGGCCACCATTTGTTTTCACCACATTGCCCTAGATATTTCTGGGACATTTCAAGGCGGGAAATGGTGGCCATCAGTGAGGCAGCCACGTTTTTGTGTTGGTCACCATTTTGTTTTCCCCTCAGTGCCCAATGTAGCTCTACAGCTACATACACTTTAAAGAAAGAACAAGAAAAAAAAATGGAAGCTACAAGGTAAGCATTCCTGTGAATCTTAGTTGAGAGTACTGCAGGCATTTTGCCAAGGACCCCTCCTCAAACCTGTAGTTGAACCTGTTCGGTAGTACAATATATAATTTCATTTGGAACAAGAGTGTCAAAGAGAACATGATTTGTTTATTCCCCACTATGTTGTGACTACTCTTCTCTACAAGAGAGAAGTACTTCCTTGCTGAGGTTACTGTTGGAGTAAACTACTGCTATTTGAGAGGGTAGGTGATGGAAACACAGATACCTGCATGGCTTGTCTTCTACTGTCTACATCAGGTTTCCCCAAACTGGTCCCCTCCAGATGCATTGGATTGTAATGCCCATCATTCCCAACCAACTGTCTGAGAATGTTGGGAATTGCAGTTCAACACATCTGGAGAACACCAGGCTTGGGGGAGGCTGTTCCACATATTGTAATATAGTAAGTAGCCACTTAGAAGACATAGAATAATTGGTGCACTTTGTCACTTGGGTGTTTGTTAGCCATTTGCTACTGTTCCAGCCTAAGCACGCTATTGTCAAATTACAAGTTTGTGATAATGCTCATTTCACTGTGTGGCCACGGGCCCATATATGCTCAGAGGCCCTCATGATCAGAGCCATAATGGGGTGTGATTTTAACTTAGCAGCTATCAGACTGCAAATGGTTATTTGAAACCAGCCCGAATTTCTCCAAAACAACCTCCCCCACCCCACAAATCCCTAGAAATGTACAGCATTGTATACATTATACATCTGGTTTATAAGTTACTTTTAATGGGTCTATAATTTCTCCATACTTCAATAAATACAAATTGTGGTCTGATTGAAAACAGACTTTAAAAAAAGGAAAAAGAAGCTTCGAATAGAATTGGGTTCTCAAAATTAATTACCTTCTCCTAAATATTGCAATTGGCTTCTCTTGGAGGAACACATTTTCTTCTTTGTAACAGAAGTGATAAATGAAGAACCTCATCAATCTACCTCTTTACCCTTGGAATGGAGCTTCTCTCTGTATGCATACAAATCTTTTTCTCTTCCTCACCCACTTCTTGCTGCATATAACAGAATATCATCATGATCAGATTTTGTTTGAAGAGGTTTTCTATGGAATACAGTCAAAGATCTACATGTAGAGTGATTTTTCACAAGACCTGTGTGGCAAAGTGTGGTCTCATTGAGTAATTTCAGAGGCAAGGTGGAGCTAGATCTCTGGCGCATCCCTCTGAACCATCTGTATTACAGTAAAGATCAACCTAATAATATATAAATTAATGCATTTAGTATTAGGATGAATCAACCTTGTTATCCCAAATCTGTAAATGTCTATATAATATTTATATCCTACCTTTTGGCAGGCTCCCAAGGAGTCTCACAATAAAAGAAAGTGAACACACAATAAGTATAAAATATATTAATTTTATTGAAAAAAGAACACAGTGGTGATGAAAGAAGCTATGGGGGAGGGGTGGATGGAAAATGCCGTCTCTCGGGTCCTTAGATGTGACTATGGGGGAATCCGCACGTCGTTCCGAGATCGCTTCTAAGCGACCCCAGTGCGGCGTGAAAGCGATCGTGTAACTGGCCTTTGGAAGAGCCAACGAAGAGATGTCCTTCCCGCCGCCACCGCCACCCGCAGACCTCCTCGCCGGCTGGGACGGAGAGCTCGGGGGAAGAAGGCGGGGTGGAGAGCTTCTTCCGCTCTCAACCCCACCTTCTTCAGCTGAGCCCTCCTCGCCGGTCGGCGAGGAAGTCTGTGGGTGGCGGCGGCGGCGGGAAGGACGTCTCTTCGTCGGCTCTTCCAAAGGCCAGTTACACGATCGCTTTCATGCCGCACTGGGGTCGCTTAGAAGCGATCTCGGAACGACGTGCAGATTCCCCCTAGGTTTGCTGTGCCAGCTGCTATTCTTTAATATTTCTACAGTGGCCACAATCGCAGGGGGGAAAAAAGAGAGAGAGAGATGTCCTAGGGGGTGTCTATATGACTTATTACCCCATCATGGCCACACAGTGGTGCTGCATTGTTTATATGATACAGCTGCCAACTTGCAGCCACATTGGACTCTTACCCCCAAAACCGCACTTTTTTATGATGTTGTTTTACTGCAATTTGTATAGTTGCTCCGAGGTCACCACGTTGTTTCTCCATCTGGTCGTGGTGGCCTCAGTTCAGGTGAAGCCTGTGGGTGTTGCTGGAGGGGGATCCAAGTCTAGGGAAAGTGTGGGAATGCAGGTCAGGGTGTGGGCATGATGAGTCAAATGGCTGCTGACACTGCAGTTTTTCTGGCTGGGTAGCCATCTAAATCTATCATTCCTGCCTTGCAGCAGCAATGCTGTGCGGTTTTGAGGGAATCAGCTACACTGTGGTGTTACAGACAAGCTGGAGCATGTTCAGAGGAGGGCAACAAGGAAGATCAGGGGTCTGGAAACAAAGCCCTATGAAGGGAGACTGAAAGAACTGGGCATGTTTAGCCTGGAGAAGAGAAGATTGAGGGGAGACATGATAGCACTGGAGACATGATGGCCAGGATCTCTTCTCAATTATCCCAGAGTGCAGGACACGGAATAATGGGCTCAAGTTACAGGAAGCCAGATTCCGGCTGGACATCAGGAAAAACTTTCTGACTGTTAGAGCAGTACGACAATGGAACCAATTACCTAGGGAGGTTGTAGGCTCTCCCACACTAGAGGCCTTCAAGAGGCAGCTGGACAACCATCTGTCAGGGATGCTTTAAGGTGGATTCCTGCATTCAGCAGGGGGGTTGGACTCGATGGCCTTATAGGCCCTTTCCAACTCTACTATTCAATGATTCTATGTATAGATACCCCCCCTAGTGAGCAGCCTGGTAGCAATAGATGTTTTCTTTCCTGAGGTGTAGCACATCTTTACCTGAGAAAGCTGGGCATGGTTTGGCTCCTGGCTCTTCCTGGCAGTAGAATGGCAATATAAAATGTCCACTCCCAGGTTCATAGATGTTACCGCTGTGATTTATAATTAATATAATATAATTTCTACTTCATCTTGCACTATAGTCACTTCAGTGCACGAGATCTGCATGACATTGCACGTTTGGTTAGTACTGACTTTAAAGGAGCAAGATTGGGCCTTTCAGTTCTTCTTGTAGGCTTGAATTGGGTGTAGACAGAGTTTGGATAAATAATTCAGGTTGTTTACAGAGGTGTCAAGTTCACCCCTTGGGAAAAGGCAATATGTGGGAATTACATTAGCCATATGTCCTGCTGTATTGTAGACTGGTTATGCATGACAACCCCAGTAGCGCAATCACCTACTGAGAAATTTACTGTCATCGTACAACCATTTAATATGCTAATTAGTTATTTGCTCAGAACACAGTTGTCTGTAGCCTTCTCTCAAAAGCAAAGAGGTGGTGAGATGGTCCGTCTAAGCACTCCAAGAGAATGGGCCAATGCAATGGTAGTGCACAGGCAGCAGCCAAATGCCATCAGATACAGGACATTGTTCAAATCTGATACACAGCATTGAAATGTGAGGACACACATCATTGTGTGTGTAGGATGGGGCACTGAAATCTACACATCTATGTGCCATTCTACAGACATTTCAGACATTATTGAACTTTCTATGTCTATGTACCTGGTTTGTGAGAATGGTCTGAAGGATATGGTTCCATCTCTGAAGCTAATTTGAGCCTAGACAATACTATTTAAAGTATTTTCCTTAGTGATGCTTAAATTTCCTTTACAACTCTCTCCCACTGATTATGAACAAATTTGAACCTTAATGCTAACAAGAATGCAAAGGAGAGGCATTTGTAATGCAAATGGACATTCATACCAGTGTAGGTTTTATATTATATTTTTGTGAACCGCCCAGAGAGCTTCGGCTATTGGGCGGTATAAAAATGTAATAAATAAATAAATAAATAAATTCACATTAGGAAGGAGTTGACACAAGAACCTCTTTAACCGTCATGGGTGAAAATCCTTTCAGGACTGGGCTGCTAGTTCCATGGGGATTGAAAGATTCAATAATAATGATAATAATAATAATAATAATAATAATAATAATAATAATAATAATAATATAATTAAGTCTGAAAAACAATACTAGGGCTGTAATCCTATACACTCTTACCCGGGAATAAGTCTGATTGAACTAAATGAAGCAACTTCTGAGTAGGTATCTACAGGATTTCAGTATAAATCTGATAACAATCTGATCTTTTTGCCGATTTAGTTGAATTTTAAATGATTTTGTAACCATTAACTTCAACGTGACTTCTCCACCACTATCAATCATTTAAACAGAAAATTCTGGTGATGAGTCCTGACTGAATTGTATCTTAAACCTATTGAACACATTGGTTTGTGTCCTATCCTTGAGAGCAACAAAAAACAACCTCTCCCTTTAAAACACATCAATGAGGACTGTACATGCTCAGTAGACACAGAATGTAGGGTGACAGGTGGAAAAAGCCAAAAGGAACATGCAGTCAAGGCCAGGAAGAGTGGAATTGCCTTGCTTGGAGGGAATGGCTGTCTACAGATGTCCAGATTTTGTGAAATCCATCCCATGTGTTTTTCAGGGATTGTGTAGTGTTGTTCATTCTGGCATCTATTCACAGACGAATTCGATTCCTTTCCCCATTATGAGGAAAAATATGCAATTAATTCTGTAAGAACGTTCACAACTATTTACATAATTTGTCAGTACATAACATTTAGTGTATTGTCCCCCTTTCCATTCCACTTTTCCTTGCATATGTTTTCCAGCATGTCATATGCCTCCTCAGAAACCTGCGTATTTTCCTGCAAATGAATTTGCGTAAATTTTAGAAAAGTAAAAAAACAAATAAATCAAGAAGTCTACAGACTCCACATGACCTGGGGAAGCTGGTCCACAGCAGATTCCACAAGTCACTTTCTTAGAAATCTGAACTCATTTTAGTCTATCATGAACCTCTCCAGCATCCCTATGGCTGAATGAAACCCTGGCTATCTGGAGATGCCTGGCTGTAACTCCTTAGTAGAGAGGATACTCTGCAACATTTTGCCACTTGTCTGCCACTTCTTTATTTCCCAAATACCATTTATTAATTTCTAACAAAAAAACCCAACCTTATAAACATTTTGTTCCCATAACTAATTGCATTTCTCATCAGTTTCTTAACAACGATTGGTTCTAAATTAGCATTCTGTATATCCTCTTTCCCACTGGCCATCAATTAAAGTGTCAAATAAAGTCAAATGTTTTACCAATTCCTGGGGTAACTTGCTTTAGACTTCCCTAACCCCCAATAGACATCTTTCATTTTTGTACACCCACAGTTTACAAAAATGCAAATATTTTTCAGATTCTATTCCAGCATTCATTGCCAAGAAAAACGATGTGATTATTTCTATTAAATGTTTGGCTCAACTGCCAAATATGTTACTACAATTTAACACTGAGTCCCATGGAATGGTTTAAATGCCAATTACAATATTACTAATATTACTAACATTTCTAAACCCACATGGAAGTCAGTGAAAATGGTTCTATGTGACAGTACTAGTTGTGGACTTGGACTTGGGATGTGCAAAGACATTCCATACAATTTACCTGACTTGTGCCTCCTTGGGCAGAATCTTACCAGCCAGATGCCTTCTAAGACTCCTCTGCCCTGTCAGGCGGCTGCTAGCAGGTCAGGAAGAGTGATGGAGGTGATTTTAACCTCTCTGTCCTCCTTTACATTGTTTTCCAATAGAGGGGCCTCCGAACCCATCTAATAGATTTGCTCTGATGGGGTATGAACAGGGACTACAAGGTCAGTGGATCCATAGCCCCTTTTCTCCCCATCCACCAACATGCCCCAATCTTTCCCCCTTCTTCTCTTTCCCAAGGTCAACAGTTAAGATAGCCACAGCAGAACTTTCGATTATGGCTGGGAGGAGCTTGCGGGGAGGATCCATGCTAGGATTTCCCCTCCTCCATCTAATTGCAGACAAGGAGATGTGCAACATTGTACAGCACCCCAGATGTTGCCTGGGGTCCAAAGGATTGCTCAGCTACCTAACATAATTTCCATTTTCAGATAATCTTGGGTGCAGTCGTATATGCAAAATAAATAAAACCATGGAAAAAAACTTCCCATAAGTGTGGGATTAGAAAGATCTGTGGTTTCGCATTCATTAAACAAATTGTACATGGAAAAAGAAATCCAAGGATGTCACTATGTTGGGAGTGAATCCTCACCCCCCATTTAAATGTATGAATAGATACATTTAAGATAATAGATAATAGATAAATGTATAAATAGATACATTTGTCTACATGGAGTAATCTCGAGTCCAAAACATTCTATTTACAAAACTTGATGTTGTGCAGACTTTATACTGTTAGTTTTACCCTACCCTGTGCCTGCTTACCCTACCCTGTGCCTGTTTGCCTTCTCTTCCCCTCCTTATTGTTTTACTATGATTTTATTAGATTGTAAGCCTATGCGGCAGAGTCTTGCTATTTACTGTTTTACTCTGTACAGCATCATGTACATTGATGGTGCTATATAAATAAATAAATAATAATAATAATAATAATAATAATAATAATAATAATAATAACAACAACAACAACATGAAGCCTGGATTCTTCCCTCTGATATAGGTAGGTTGAATTATATAGGATGCCTTATTGTGAGGGCTCTGACTTGAATTCTGTCTTTGCTTTCATCAATAAAAAGAGAGAGAAGAAACTCCAGGAAGCAATTTTTTGCAGTCTTCCAGCACCAGTATCTCATTTACTAAAAGTGATGACCCAGGGCGATGCCATTAAACTTACATTTCAAAAATAGCTTTTTTAAACCCCCCAAACAATGGACTGAATTTATAGAAAGGATAGCCCCAACTGAGGAAGATAAAAACAATGGCCTAGAATCAGATAGAATCAATATACTATATAAAATGCATATGAATAAACTGATCTGAATCAACAAGAATATTGCTGTTATTCAGTCTTTGCTGGGACTAGCCAAGCAATGTCCTGGTAAAGTGATTGAGAGCCTCCTTGTCCAGGAAGTACTAAGGTACTTGCTTAGTCAGTGCCAGCTCCCATTTTTTTGGGTCCTTGGGCAAGACACCCTCAATGGGCCCTCATCATTCTCACTGCAATTAAAACTAGCTGCCATTGCTCCTCATCGTCTTTCTCATCGTTGTTACCACTTGCTTGCTTGACAGGCAGAGAGCCAGTGAACAAGTAGGCAGCAACATCTACTGCTACTCCTCACTGTCTGGGCCAGAGTGAGAGGCAATTGAACAAGCTGGTTGAAGAGGAGGAACAACCCCAGGGGCTCTAGTCATTGGGCCCTCCTCGGGTGTGGGTCCTCTGCAGATGTCAAACCATGCTTACCCTTGATGCCATCCTTATGCTTGGTACCTACATAAAAATAAACAAATCTTACGTTTCAAAGCGCTTGAATCCACCCACATTCAAGAACTAGAATTAGAGACCAGGCAAAACATAGGAAGGGAAATAACTGCCCTGAATGTTTTGTGATGTCCAGTAGCCTTCAGCCCCGTGGGCCCCACAATTAGCCCAAAGATGCTTTTGGAAACCATGTTTTCCTATTTTACAGCAGCCTTTCCCAAGCTGATTACTTCTAGAAGTTTTGGACTACAAATCCCATTCCCAACCATTGGCTGTGCTGGCTGGGAGCTGTTAGGAGTTGAAGTCCTAAACATCTGGAGGGCACCAGCTTGGGCAAGGCTGTTTTACAGTATATCTGTATCTAGTATGCTGCTATTGTAACTTACCTTAGGCCAGGGTGCAACCTTGTAGTAGCTCCTGATCCAACAGCTGAAGATCAATTATGTAAACAACACTCTTTCAATTTCTTAGATGGGGTGCTGTTGGCATCCCAGCCTGTCCCTGACTTCTTAACCATTTAAAGTTATAATTCTTTGTTTCCTCCTGCACAGCTGGATGTTAGTGTAATATTAAGAATATAAGAAGAGCTGTCCCAGATCAGACCAAAGACTTATCTAGCCTAGCATTTTGTTCCCACAATGGCCCACCAGATGCCTATGAGAAGCCCACAAGCAAGACAGAGTGCAATAGCATCTTCCCAATAATATTCTAGCAAATGATATTGAGATTATCCTATATGTGTCTACTCAGAAGTAATCTCCATGGAGCATTTCTAGGTAATTGTGTGTAGGATTGCAGTCTAAATTTGTGAGTTAGTGAGTGAGTAAATAATCCCAAACATTGCTTTATTTATTTATTTATTTATTTTTGCATTTAGATCCTGCCTTTTTTCCTCCAAGGATCCCAAGGCAGTGTATATAATCTTCCTCCTCCTCCATTTTATTCTCACAACAACCCTGTGAGGTAGGTTGTGCTGAGAGGTTGTGACTGGCCCAAAGTCACCCAATGGGCTAACATGGCCAAGTGGGGACTAGAATCCGGATCTCCTGACTCCCAGTCCAACACTTTAGCCACTACACCACATTGGCTCTCATGTGTTACCTTTATAGGATTAGTTTATCTAAAATGGGCTGTGTTAGGGACTGGAAGGTGGGAAGGACTTTTCCTTCTGGTGGGCCCCTTCTTTTCAAGGGTCTCCCCCCCCACACACATACAAAGGATTACTCATAGGTTGCCACTCAATAGGATGAACTTCCTGACACCTCCTAGTCTGTCCTGTTGCCTGAGAAATTTCTGGGTTCTATTATTATTATTATTATTATTATTATTATTATTATTATTATTATTTATTTATATAGCACCATCAATGTACATGGTGCTGTACAGAGTAAAACAGTAAATAGCAAGACCCTGCCGCATAGGCTTACAATCTAATAAAATCATAGTAAAACAATAAGGAGGGGAAGAGAATGCAAACAGGTACAGGGTAGGGTAAGCAGGCACAGGGTAGGGAAAAACTAACAGTAGAAAGTAACAGTAGAAGTCTGCACAACATCAAGTTTTAAAAGCTTTAGGAAAAAGAAAAGTTTTTAGTTGAGCTTTAAAAGCTGTGGTTGAACTTGCAGTTCTCAAATGTTCTGGAAGAGCGTTCCAGGCGTAAGGGGCAGCAGACGAAAATGGACGAAGCCGAGCAAGGGAAGTAGAGGCCCTTGGGCAGGCGAGAAACATGGCTAAGGGCCTATTGCTAAGGGCCTCTGCCTTCAGCCCAGCCGTATGAAAAAAATAAAAAGAATTTCCCCCCAAAGCCCAAAAGACAGAACATAATGAATTTATTTATTTATTTATTTATTTATTTATTTATTTATTTATTTATTACATTTCTATACCGCTCAATAGCCGGAGCTCTCTGTAAAGCCTTGTAAAGATCCTAAGGAAAACAAATTGTAGTTTTGTATCCATGCAACCCTTTGCATAGAGAAGAGTTTAGTGAAAATTCACTTTTAAAACAATCCTAGGTTCCCTTGACAGTTTTAGAGGAGGGGGGCATAGGATTGTTCAGATTCCTGGATCCTTGGGTTCCAGAGCATATACAGAGTTGATTGCAGAAAGGATAATCTGGGTGAGAGCAACTTGGCCTCTAGTTAAGTGGTATATGGAAGGTTACACAAGGAATGAGAAAACTTTTACTTTTATAGTAATCTGAGTTAGTAAAAGCTGACCCCTTAGTGGAGCTGATTGTTATTTTGTCCAGTCATACAATAGTCTCCATTTCTGATGTTAGTCCTCTTGCCAGCAAATTGGAAAATTACTTAGTGGCTAGACCTATCTTCTTAATGAATCTCTAAAGGTACTTCTCAAAAGATGTATTCAGTTGAACCAGTTAGTATATTCTAAAAAGAGAGAGGAGTTAAAAAGGGTTTGGATGTGTATTGGGAAAGAAAAGGATGAGATAAGCCTTATCAGGTTGCCCTAGGTGCTAATTTATCAGCCTTGTTGAGCTACATCAGAATATAGAAGGTTTTCACATAAGGTTACAATCTTTAGGGCTTTTTAGTTTAGTACAGGGGGGGAAACAAGAAAGTGAGGACATGATAGCGGTATATAAAATTATGCATGGTGTGGATACTAGAGTCCAGGGCCATCCAATGAAGTTGAATGGTGGAAGACTCAGGAAAAGGGGAAAAAAGAAGACGTACACACAGCACATCAAATTCTCTTCCCCAAGATGTAGTGATGGCCACCAACGTGGATGGCTTTAAAAGCGGATTGGACAAATTCATAGAGGATAAGGCTATCAATAGCTACTACTCATGATGCTACACAGAATCTCCAGGATCAGAAGCAGCATGCCTATGGGTACCATTTACTGGAGATCAACATCATCTCTTTCCTGACGTCTGGTTGGCCACTGTGGCAAACAGGATGCTGGATTAGAGTAGATAGACATTTGGTCTGATCCAGCAGGGCTCTTCTTATATTCTTTAAGGAAGGGATGGGATTTTCAGATTTTCTTCAGGCAAGTTAGAGATTGATGATATGGAAAGTTTGATTTATGTCTGTACAGTTGGAATTATTTCCCTTACATTTAATTCATTATCTCGTGCTCTGCTTATCTTGTAAAGATGTGAACATAAGCATGGAAGTAGGTTATATAATTATGTATATGTTGTCTATTAGATTTAATCAGTTCTTAAAGTACAAAATATCTACATATGGAATATTTGGAATTTCAGAATTCTGGAATTCCTTTTTTTTTACTCTCTGCACTGGGCATGTTCATTTACTCTACTCTGCCACTAGAATCTAACTGTTCCTTCCTTTTATTTATCGTTTACACCTCCACCTCTGGCCTCTATCTTATCTGTCAGAAACATATTCTCACCCTTCAGTGCTGGATTATGTCATATTTTTCTCCAAGCTAGCTAGTGCACTGTCTGAGTCATTTTGACCACTACAGTCAATATAGATTTCACAGGGTTCTCAACATGTTCTAATAGTATTTATTTATTCATTCAGAGTATTTTTATCCCGCACCTCAGCCAAAAGGCTCTCGGAGCGGCTTACAATGTATCAATAAAGAAGACAGTCCCTACCCTCAGGCTTACATTCTAAAAAAAAAAGACATGACACACAAGGAAAAGTGGATGGGGAGGGAAGAGGGAGAAAATAAAAAGAAATTAAGGAGACTGTGTTTAGGCTGGTGGGAAGGCCCTCCTCCGTCCTTTCATCTCCCAATGGAGGGGCAAACCAACAGCTCCTTCTTCCCCACAGGGTGAAGATGTCAGTTAGTCCTGTGGGGGGGGGGTCCAACTGAAGCAGGCCCCGATGGTGCCTTGCCTGCTCCAGTCTCCCTCGCATCTTCTTCCCCACAGGGTGAAGATGGCAGTTAGCCCTGTGGGGGGGGGGTTTCCAACTGAAGCAGGCCCCGATGGTGCCTGCCTGCTCCAATCTCCCTCGCATCTTCTTCCCCACAGGGTGAAGATGGCAGTTTAATAGTACTGATGAAGGGATGAAAAGAGCTCACATCCTATTCATAAATATTTTGCTACTTTGGTCTTACTGTAATTCAGATTTTTTCCCCCCCCCCACTCTACTGTTGTGTTTGAGGAAAATAAATAATTTTCTCCCAAATGAGTTATCCATATACATCCCAAAGCTGTTCTGTCCTGAAGTCCAATATGCCTTCACTTCTCCAAAGTTTCCCTCAGCAACATTATAATGTTTGCATTCATGTTTAATTAAAGTAAAAGGATCAGTAGTCATACTGGACATCCTTAAGAAAAAAATCATCATAACAATTGTTGGACATTTTCATATTGATTAACTCATTATGTATGATATCTGCCCTCAGAAATGCAGTCAGAGGCATACAAAATGTCTGAAACCTTTTGGGTAGACAAGCCTACAAGCTTGTGTGCCCATCCCACACAACTTGCACATGGTTTAGGAACATCAGTTTAAATTACATTTTCAGGAAGAAGGTCACCTGAACCTATTTAATTTCCAACGCTTGCAGCATTTTTCATCTCACTTAAGAGTTTTGGAATAAAACTCTTATTCCAGCTGCAGAATTTTACATTAGCCATGGGAATAAGCATGAGGTATTAATCTGCTTAGATTCCAATAATTTATCCTCTGAGGCACCCAATGGATGGTGAAAGTGGCCACCTAGCTTGAGGTAATGTTAAAACAGGAATGTTCCACATATTACACAAATAGTTACAGCTGCAAGTAAAACATAAATTAAAGTCATAACCAAAATAACCACACACTATTTTCCAAATCATTGTAATTATGGCAATTTTCTAGAAAATTATTTCAAGTCAAATAATGTCTGTAGTGGTCCTCAGATTCTCCTTTCTCATATTGGCTTCTTGTTGACTTCATTGGTATTGAGTGAATCATTTACATTTTTTTTTCTAGATTGAAATCCTACTGAGTCTATTTTCTTGCATATTTCTTAGGAAATAGTTTTATGCTAAGAGTTACCTATTATTTTGTCAGACTGATTCTTAGTACCGATCCTGATGTGGTGATATCTTCAGTGGTGAAGGTTAGAGTAAGAAAACAACTGGGGTAAAAGTCTAAGGTTTTGAATTTCATAAAGCAGGAGAAAGACCGCAAGGGTTGGATTATCAACAATGGAACATATGGAGATATAATAAAAAAAAGAGAGTTGGCTTGAACCTATCATAAGAGAACTATGCGTGAAGCTAATGCAGATGTTCATTGAGATGTGTATGTTTCTTAGCATTCCAATGTTAATGCAGGCCTCTATTTAATTTGATGGATACTAATGTTTTGATGAGGGTGTGCATCTATCTATGGGCATGGCTAGATGGGGCGATATCCTGGGGATCATCCCAGCATTGCCCCTGTGCGTCCACATGACGCACAGGGGATCCCGGGAGCAGGAAGGGATGATCCCTGCCTTTCCCCAGGATATGGCCCTACACATTTTTCTTGCTTTTTCCCGTGGTCTTGGGATGATCCCAAGACCGCGGGACGTGTGGGTAGCCGTCCCAGTATAGTCCCGGATCCTTGCGAGTAAACGTGAAGAGCCGGAAACCAGGCACATCAGGGGTGGGGGGAGCAGGGGGTCAGTGCTTTTTATAAAAACAACAACACCTACCTTTACGCTAGAGTGCTGGTGCGCTCCAGCTCCTGTTTCTTAAAAAAAAGGTGGGCGCAACATCCTCTTCCTCCTGGGGCGTCATGTACCATGTGTAGATGAAGGGGACGATCTCGTGATCATATCGCTGGATCATCCCCCTCCACCCCCCTCATCTAGCCATGCCCTATCCAAAATGATTTCTAGGAGACTTTTAAGAGTGGAATCCCCATCCAGAGCCCTGAGTCATATGCTAGACCTGGACTCAAGCCAAACTTTTGATCTTGTGCAGAGCATATGCACCCCATCCCTGACTAACACAATATAACTAGCCTTGGCAGCATAGCTTCCAAACAGGCTAAAGCCTTGACACCTATTCTTTTAACAAACAAACCACTGTAAAGATAGATCAAATGACTTTAAAAAAAAGATTTAACATGTAAAAGTACAGGTGGTTTTTTGTAATTTTGTTGTCTGCTGTTGCTTAGATCTTATGAAAAAAATGGGGGAGGGGATGAGAAGACAGAGCCTAACTGGCTGGAAGTCTGACAGTGGAAAGAAGAGGGAAGCAGAATTCCTTTCTTTGCAGGCCCTCTTTGTTACAGAACAGTCTTACTGCTTTTCTTGCAAATCTTGAGAGAGGTCAGAGAAGAAGAACAAATGTGACCCCTGGAAATAATCTCTTTCATGTGTCTTGCTCTGCAAAGGACACACTTGTCTTGCAAATGGAGCCTTTTGACAATCATTGGTCCCAGAATCTGGTTAAGCTTAATCTTTGGTGCTAACAACAAGTGCACTTTTGACCTCCCTGTGGTGCAGTAGAGATACAGTGCCAGAAAAAAGGTCAAGGAACAACTTTTCCACAAAGATAAGAAGCAGACAACTTTTCCCTTTGGCCAATCCTAGAACCTGAAGGTTGGTCATGTAGGAGTTGACTTTTATAGATTAATTCAAGGTGGCACCAGAGAGAGTAGAGACACTCATGCTGAAGTCTGATGCCTGACCTCTTGGTTAGAAATAATGAAAATTCTGGAAAAAGCTAATCAACAGCCCAAAATCTCAAAGATAGTAAAAGACATGTGCCTGGTATGATTTTTTAACCTATTACTAAACCTACTTTGGCCATCCCAGATGTTACACTCATTACCATGGCATACATTAATAATAATAACAGCCATTAGAATGAGTAAAATACATGTCAAATATGATGTGCAGTGGAAGAATGACAGATGGAAACTTTCAGTGCTTTAATCAATTAATCCCATTCACTACACCTGCTTCCCGGCAAAGAAGCTGGCCTGCTCCTGCCCTGTGTTCCAACTTCTACAATAGCGAGAATTCTTCTTTCACCATCTCCTGCTGACTTGTCCATCATGGTGACCATTGCCACAAGTGGAACAAGGCTTTGGGTCAGGTCTGCTTCTCCCTCTCATCCTGGACTTGACCAGGCTCCAAGAAGGAGACAAGTCAGAAGTTGCATTTAGAATTGCTTCCACTACAATGTTGTCCCCAAATGCAGCATTCTACTTTTCTCTTTATGAATGAACAAATGGCAGCCTTCGGATGTCCTTGGAGAGAAAGAGGGGAGGGGCTAAATCTTTTCCTTCCCCTTATGACATCACCCACCAAGAATAAACTCTACTTCTCCTGGCCTCCTTTTCATGACCATACTAGAGTATGATGGAGTGATTCAAACTGGCTTTTTAATATATAGCTTAGCTATTGAAAAAAAATTGTTGATAGTTTTGCAATTTTAAAAAAAATCAACACATAATGACAATAGAAATCTCTGGTGCTCTAATCCAGGAACTCTCTCAACATTTAGACATAGAATTTGGTGTATATAAACCCATGTAATAATATTTTATGGACTGCTGCTTTTTGCAAGATGTGTGTTCTAGTGTGAAAGCTAAACATCATTCAACATCCCTCTTGAAGCCAACCTCTGCTGGACTTTGCCCTGCAAAAAAAGATAGAAAGAGCTGTTCTTTTATTACTCACCTTGGCAGATTTATGATTCAACTGACGTAATTGCAATTGGGATAATACATTTGTGTCTATTTTAAGATGGGTGACATAATATACATGTAGTTCCTGCTGATGCTGGAATAGTCCAATTTATATTACTAGAATAATTCTGGAACAGATAGATTGTGGCTTTGAGTTGCAGTTAGATAGCAAAACCTCTAGTAAAACACACACACACCCCACATATACATCTATCCCTATTGGGATTCTAGGCTAGGCAGCCGCCTAGGGCGCAGACCCCAGAGGGGCGCAGTATTGCCCTTTAAGGGTCACAGTTTTATACAAATTAGCTGTTTTAAGAAAAAAAAACATAACTTCAAGTTTTGTGCTTTTTATTTTTTCTACAAAACATCTGTTCTTAAAAATTGAAGTTGGCAATTTTGGGGGCGTGGGTACAAGTAGCTTGCCTTCCCTAGGGCGCAAAATAGTCTGGCACCAGCCTTGATTCTAGGTAGCCTGATTTTAAATAATCAATTAGGCCAGTGTATTTGAATTCATGCTATTATTACTCCCATGTAATAATACATTATAGATGTATTATTACATCTATTACATCTCCCATTATAGAAAGTTCTTAGGATATAGTATTCCTGGAGGGAAAAAATATAATTTAGTTCCTGAGTCACTTTCGAGTAATGTTGGGAAACAAATGTATGAATTAATAAAATTATAGTCCTATCAGCCTAGCGTCTATCCTGTCTGGGTTGGTGAAAGGGATTGTACTCTGTGCTACTGTCATATAAAGACCGAATAGGATGAATGGTTCCTGATAGGGATGTGCATTGGATTTGGACGAAGTCTGAAGACTGAGCAGAAGGGGGCTGCTTCAGTCTGGTTCTGTTGGTCTCAAAGCAAAGGGGGCTTTCTCCAAAGCAAACAGAACTGAAGCTGTTCCAGCTGCTCCAGAATGAAGTCTTGTTAGCACCTTGTGTTTCAAAGACATGACAGAATCTATGTCTCCACATAGTGTTGTTTGCTTTCATTTCTATAAGCACTGCAGGAGTTGGAGGAGGGAGTGCAGTTGAGTGACTGACAGATCCACCTTCTAATCCTAGGGAATGTTTTACCAGGGACACCAATCTGTGTTTTGGGGGACCATGAGATTGCCATTTTTCCATTCTTCCAACCACCACACAACACTATGAGAAAAACTATAAAATGGTTTTCAATAATAGCTCCCTAGCCCTTGCACCTATCCTTCTGAAACTTTGCAGACATGCCGCTAGGATGTGTGCCACTTTCATACAAATTGCACGAAGAAAAGGTGGGGGAAGTGAATCAATCCCTTCGCAAATTGGAGAATTCCTCTTTGACATGAACTGCTGCACCTATTGTTCTGAATCTTTGCCATTTTCTAACTGAGGGACATCTCCAGGCTGTCATTTTCAGTCCACAAGGAAGATAAGGGAATAAGTGTCCCCCCCTCCTCAAAATGTCAAGGCTTCTCATGCACACAACTCCTTGTAGTAATTAATCTGAAATTTGGTAGACTTGATTCTCTCTGAAAGGAAACTATCCCTTCAAAGTTCATCCAATTCTGCCTGGAAATATAAAAGTTATCAGCAATTCCCTTAAAACAATAAAAAAGGCAAGTAGCACAAAAAAGCAAAACAAAAACACGGCACCCATAGCTTTGACATTTGACAGGCATAATCCCCCCCTGAGGGGCTTGTAAATATTATCCAATTCTGACCCTGAGAAAAACAGTTATTGCCATTTTTGGATTGCTCAGTGCGAAGCACAAACTTGGTTTTGGTTTGGTACCAAGTCAAAGAGAACCAACTCTGAATCAGTCTAGGAAAATGCAGGTATTTTTCTAAAGTGTGTAGTTGGGTTCTGAGTTGAAGCATGTTCCTAGTTCCTGAAATCTGAATGGAGAAAAGTTATTTATTTATTTATTTATTTATTTATTACATTTATATACCGCCCCACAGCTGAAGCTCTCTGGGTGGTTCACAACAGCCCAAAATGGCAAACATTAAAAAGTATACAAAATTTAAAAAACCATCAGAAATGTTAAAACAACAGTATAAAAACAACAGTATCCATTTAAAAACAACAATTCTGGGATCCATTAAAAACAAACTTAACATTGTTAAATGCTGTTAAAATGCCTGGGAGAAGAGAAAAGTCTTGACCTGGCGCCGAAAAGATAACAACGTTGGTGCCAGGTGAGCCTTTTTAAGTTACCAGATTTAAAGAAGCTGAAAAACAGAGAATACTACGGGTGTGTGTACATGCAAAGCTGATGATGGTATATTGGAATGTGGACAACAGAGCACTAATCATTAACGTGTCCAAGGAAGAAGAAGACACCAGATAAGATAGGACCAATTAACACAAGGTTATGGTTGGACAATCCAGGCATGCTGCCAACAGGTGAAGTGATGGCTGTACAATCCAGGCCGATTGCCAAAAGGTGATGTCTTTTCTACATTGAACAACAAAAGGAGGAAGTATGTAAAGCACCCTAACTCCAGCAGGGCCTGGGCGATGGATGGGTTGGTGGGAACAAATACCAAGAAGAACCAAGCACGCAGCACAACCCCTGCCTCTGAGCATCCGTCAGGGTTAGCCTCCTGTTTGTTGTTCCAGCTAAGTAACTATTTGAGAATAAGAACTTAATGAATGATTGCAATTGTATTCAATAAGCATGTTCTTTAAAAGAATCAAGGGAGTGAGAGCCAAATTGCACATTATGCTAATTGCATAGCATATACCTGAGACTTCTGTCTCTCTCTCCTTCCCTCTCTTTAACTCTAGTGTAAATGCATGCAATTCAGATTAGGACCACCACACTCAGGGAAACAGGGGTTAAACCTGACCCCCCCCTTTTCCCCCAAGGGACTGGGGTTAACAAAAGAAAAATGTCTCCATTGATGCCAATGGAGGTTTTTAATTCTTTTTTTTAACCTGCCCCACCCATTTTGGTGAAAATGGTGTGGGCAGAAGGTTTAACCCTTCCCTACCAGAGCATGATGGTCCCATCTGAATTGGGACTTACAGGCAATGCAAATAGCATAACGTATAGTCTGGCTTATAGTTTCTGCCTATGACCCTGTTCAGACAATATGCTAAGCCACAATGGTGAACCATTCCTAACCATAGTAGCTACATAACCATGGTTTAAACACTCACTAACTGTTTGCTGCAAAAGGGTTAGTGCCCCAATCAGGGCTTAGTGTGTTGTCTATACCTAGGGTGACCATATGGCTCCTGTATCTTTACAAGTTGCATAGAAAAGGGAATTTCAGCAGATGTCATTTGTATATATGGAGAACCTGGTGAAATTCCCTCTTCATCACAACAGTTAAAGCTGCGGGAGCTATACTAGAGTGACCAGATTTAAAAGAGGGCAGGGCACCTGCAGCTTTAACTGTTGTGATGAAGAGGAAATTTCACCAGGTTCTCCATATATACAAATGACATCTGCTGAAATTTCCTTTTCTATGCAACTGTTAAAGATACAGGAGCCCTGTCCTCCTTTTTATATGATCACCTTAACTTCACCCCATGATCTCGAGTTTTATCTGGGGCACTACAATCTTGAAAAATGCAACAACCAAGATTAAGATTGATTTTCAGAGAAATCCTTTGGAGGGGGAGAGTCCGTGGCAGAAGAACCACTACTTCCTAAGCCCTTTTGAGTTCATGTGGGTCAGGATAGAAGGTAGGGATAGCTGTTGTTGTTGTTATTAATCTTCCCCCTCTTTTTTCTGACTTTTTTCCTTTTCTTTAAATTCCACACATCCCATTGGTTCCAGGGCTAGCATAGTGTCCCACAGTTCCATTTCCCGTTCCAAGAGCAAATCCAGGATACAAGAGACTTGTGGTTCTGGTGAAGTCCTCCCCTGATCTATCAATGACATGGCCCTGGAACTCTCTCTTTTGGCTCTTAGTGCCAAAAGAGCAGCACTACCATCTTGGAACTTTCCATTGACATTTAATGGGGGGGACCTCTGCAAGGGACCTCCCTCTTTGCCTGAGGAAGGGGCAATTCCACAGTATCCTATGCTCCCTGGAACATCCTTGCAGGAACCATAGAAATGCACCTTCAGAAAGCAGTTAAAGTAAAACTAGCAGATGTCACTTGCCACGATATATGGTACAGCAATGTTTAGAGTTATTATGTCATGTCTCCTGACATGAACCTACCCATACACTATGGTCAGCATCTAAGGTCCTCCTCCGGGTGCCTACTCCGAGGGAAGCTAAGAGGATGGCAACAAGGGATAGGGCCTTTTCAGAGGGGGCCCCCCAGTTATGGAATGAATTCCCCAATGAGGCTCACCTGGCACCAACATTGTTATCTTTTCGGTGCCAGGTCAAGACTTTTCTCTTCTCCCAGGCATTTAATAGCATATGTTGAGGTTTTTTTAACTCACCCAGAATAGTTGTTTTAAATGGATATTGTATCTAATCTGTTTTTATGCTTTTATGGTTTAAATTTTGTATACTGGTTTTTAATGTTCATTGTTTTAATCTTTGTAAACCACCCAGAGATCTTTGGCTATGGAGCGGTATATAAATATAATAAAAGATAGATAGATAGATAGATAGATAGATAGATAGATAGATAGATAGAGATATCCTGCTTTTCTATTAAAAGGAATGCTGAAAGTAGATTGCAATCTGATCAATATGTTAACATCAATAAATTAAATGATCACAAGAGAGAGGAGAGATCAGATAAAATACTTCAACTAGCAAAGCAGGGAGATTACAATTAACAGCTCCAAAAAATCAAATGCATGATGGAGAAGAAATGGCTTTGCACAGTGGCAGAAGGCTGTCAGAAAAGGGCGAGATAAGAATCTTGTGTGCCATTTTGGGATTATTATTATTATTATTTATTTATTTATATAGCACCATCAGTGTACATGGTGCTGTACAGAGTATGCATCATTTGTGAAATAATAGCTGACCCAGTGATCCTAGACATATCTAAATGGAAGTAAGTGCCACTTGATGCCATAGGACTTACTCCCAACTAAGGGTGTATAGGACTACAGCCTTGGTACTGGAAAAATTAAATGCTTCCTTGAGAGAGGGAGTGGTGCCGGCCTCTTTAAAAGAGGCGGCAATTAGACCACTCCTGAAGAAGCCTAATCTGGACCCGGAGGAGGTTAACAACTACAGGCCGGTGGCTAATATCCCTTTCCTGGGCAAGGTGCTTGTGCGGGTGGTTGCAGGACAACTCCAGGCACTCTTGAATGAAACGGATTATCTAGATCCATTTCAATCGGGTTTCAGGCCTGGTTTTGGAACGGAAACTGCCTTGGTCACCCTGTGGGATGACCTCTGTCGGGAGAGAGACAGGGGGAGTGCGACCCTGTTGGTTCTCCTAGACCTCTCAGCGGCCTTCGATACCATCGACCATGGTATCCTTCTGGATAGGTTGTCTGAGCTGGGAGTTGGAGGTACTGCGTTGCAGTGGTTCCGCTCCTACTTGGATGGCCAATTCCAGAAGGTGGTGCTGGGGGATTGTTGCTCTGTGCCGTGGCTCCTAAGCCATGGGGTTCCGCAGGGCTCTATTTTATCCCCTATGCTGTTTAACATATACATGAAGCCGCTGGGGGAGGTTATCCGGAGATGTGGACTGAGGTGTCATCAATATGCGGATGATACCCAGCTCTACCTTTCCTTTTCATCAAACCCAGGTGAGGCAGTGACTGTTCTGAACCAGTGCCTGGGCACGGTAATGGACTGGATGAGGGCTAACAAACTGAGACTCAATCCAGACAAGACGGAGGTACTGTTAGCGGGTGGTTCATCTGTCCGGCGAGGTGATGTTTGCCCTGTCCTGGACGGGGTTGCACTCTCCCTAAAGGATCGGGTCCGTAGTTTGGGGGTGCTCTTGGATCCAGAACTGTCACTTGAGGCACAGGTGAACTCAGTGGCAAAGAGCACCTTTTACCAGCTTAGGCTGATATACCAACTGCGCCCTTATCTGGACAGAGATAGCCTAGCTACAGTTATCCATGCTTTGATAACCTCTCGTTTGGATTACTGCAATGCGTTATACGTGGGGCTGCCTTTGAAAATGGTCCGGAAGCTTCAGCTGGTACAAAACAGGGCAGCACGCTTACTAACAGGGACTGGCTGGCGAGATCACATTATGCCAGTCCTTTTACAACTTCATTGGCTGCCAGTCCAGGTCCGGGCCCGATTCAAAGTGCTGGTATTGACATTTAAAGCCCTAAACGGTTTGGGGCCAGGTTATCTGAAGGAACGCCTCCTCCCATATGTACCTAACCGGACCTTAAGATCATCTACAGGGGCCTTTCTCCGTGAGCCCCTGCCAAAGGAAGTGAGGCAGGTGGCTACTAGGAGGAGGGCTTTCTCCGCTGTGGCACCCCGGTTGTGGAATGAGCTCCCCAGAGAGGTCCGCCTGGCGCCTACACTGTGCTCCTTTCGTCACCAGCTGAAGACTTTTTTATTCACTCAGTATTTTAACACTTAATTTTAACTTAAATTTAAATTATACTGTTTTAACTCTGTATTTTAACCTTATATCAATTTTGCTGCGTGGTTTTATCCTGGTTGTGCTTTTTATACTGTATTTTGTATTTGTGTTTTTAACCTGTTGGTTGTTTTATGATGGTTTTAATTTTTGTGAACCGCCCAGAGAGCTTCGGCTATTGGGCGGTATAAAAATGTAATAAATAAATAAATAAATAAAAATTACAGAAAAAGAAAACTATAGCTTCAATCCTAAGCATACTGATAAAGAATAATGTCTTATTGAGCCCATGATCAAGAAAAATATATTAGCCAGCAAAATATATACCTTGCATATTGTGATGACATAGGAAGCTAGTTTATATTGAGTTAGACCATTGTTCCGTCTAGCCCTGCATTGTCAACACTGACTGGCAGTGGCTTCCATGGTTTCAGGCAGGACATTTTCCTGCCCTATTTGAAGATGCCAGGGACCGAACCTGGGACCTTCTGCATGGAAAGCACATGCTCCACCACTGAACCACGACCCCTCCCTAGTGCGATAAATGATAAAATTGAATTGAAATTTATACCTTGCCAAGACTGGCCAATGCTGCAATTATATTTTGGAAATTATGCTGCATTCTTACATTTTGTATCAGGACAGGATTCCAAGTACAAAAAGTAGTGCACGAAGCAAACCATGGGTGGTCACAATCTCGTTCCCTTTAGGAATTGCAGGAACTGCATGAGGCAGGGCTCACAAAGATCTCTGACTTGAGGCTCCAGTCAAAATAGATGGTAAGGAGCTAAATGAACCAGCAATCTAATGCAGTTTAGGTCAACAATGTTTGACCATAACCTGTTTCTGACAATGCCCAAAAGGAAGGTGCATCACCCAGAATTGACCACAAATTCTGTTCCATCTCTTTGTTTACCCCGTGATGAAGCAAACAAACAAACAGAAAGACAGACTGACGTGTAATCCTCTCCATGTTTACTCACTGGATTCAGTGAGGCTTACTTCCTAGTAAATGTATTTAGTATTGACACCACAGTTTCTGCACATTCTTTTTCAACGTTTCTACATTATTTTAGGAAGTACAAATCTGAGACGAATTGTGTTAGCATGTACATTCATTGGTCCTGTTCGTATATATCAACTCTCATCAAAGCTGAAGTGTTAAAAAGGTTTGCAACAGAATATATATATATATATATATATATATATATATATATATATTTCAGTACTTGAACAGGCCTTTACTCAAAATGCTGCATAGATATTAACTAATCAAGGAATGTTGACAGATGATGAACTGTATCACTAATTGTGCTGCTAAGGTAACAAAACAATCTCTACTCACCTTGTAAGGTACAGTACATATCACAATGTTTGGACTGAGATGACATGCTAATAGAAGATAACTGTGATGACTAGATAAAAATTTTAAACAGCACCTTTTCCGTCAATTTCTCAGCTTGATGTTTCACATTTGCGGTGCAAAAGTAATGATTTATTCCAAGAAATCCATAACCTTAAGGTTTGCACATTGCCATTTTCAGTCTCATTCTCTTCACACACACTGGTTCTTCATTAGCGTATGACTTTTAAGAATTTATGTTGATTTAGGTTGCTTAGGCTCTAGTATGCTTCTGAATTTTTAGTATTCCCACACATTCTGGCATGTTTCTCTTTGTTTCTTCACCAGCTATTTTCCCTTTTTGCTTTTGATTTGTTCAGATAGTAGTTTAAAGCGAAGTAGTTAGCTCTCCGCTCAGATATAGAAGTACAACCCATGAAATTGACTCTATATTCATTCATGAGTGTTATCTGATTTGTGGATGGCCAGAACAAAGTATTTCCCCCCCTAAATAACTTCTGCAGAAATGCCTAAGATTGTTCACTTTGGATAGTACAAGAGAGGATTACTGAAAAATCCCACTGGGTAGCCTTTCTTTCCTCTGTTCCTACCAGTTGTACTTCTTCATAGCCTCTCTCTGTCTTTCTCTCTCCATTATATCTTGTTCCTATTCTTCCATTTCCTATTCAGTCCTCTTCTCTGTATTCTCTCCCCTGCCTCTTCCCTTATCTCTCTCTTTCCCCTCTCATGCTCTTTTGTTCTTTATCCTTCATGCTCATTCCTAACTCCTGCCATCCAACCACTCTCATCTCCACCTTTTAATAAAATCTCTTTCTCGTCATCCTCCCCCCTCATCTCACACACCTGTTTCATTGTCACCACCACCTCCAGCAGCTGGTTAAAAGTGCCATCAGGAGTCCACTTGGACGCCTTTTTAGCCTAGCTTCTCTAGAGTGGTGCTTTCTTTGCCAGTTGGTCAAGTTGTGCCAGTGGGGATACACTGACCAAAAGATCTTAATCATGTTCAGCCAGTTCTTTTAACCTAAGAATATAAGAAGGGCCATGCTGGATTGGACTAAGGGTCCACCTAGTCTAGCATTCCATTCACAAAGTGGCCAACCAGTTGTTGACCAGGAACCTACAAGCAGGGCATGAATACAACAGCACCCTCCCACCCATGTGCCCCAGCTACTGGTGTACATAGGCTTACTGCCTCTGATAATCTGACCTTATTTGATGCACAGATGTCCACAAATTGAGGTAAACCCCAAAAGTTCACCATTGCATGTTCTGTACCAACTTACAAAAGTGGTGAAACCACTGTTCACTTCCTTGTGGCCTTGGGAAATGTCTCCTTTCATATCATGTTACATTGTTGGAATTGAAATTATTTATCACTGTTGATCAAGGCATTATCATTGGTAGACAATAGGCACATACACTGGTGCAGCAAATGGGCAGTATCCAACTGTGTCATTCCAATAGTGCAAATGACGTTGTGCTAGTGGAAACTGGTCTTTGAACTATGCACAAGAGAAGAATCAAATTAAAGTTACAGGGCCTGTTCAGAAGACACCTTAAACCCTGCTGGTTAAGACTTTTGGTAAAGCAACACGGTTTAAGGTGTCTTGTGCAATGCGATTTGCTAAACCCTACTCACTTACTAACCACAGTCAGACTGTCTGCAGCATGTGGCTCTAACCATGGCTTAAAGTGTCGTGTGCAACAGCAAGGCTTGTGGTTAATGCTAACCCCAGAGAACCACAGTTTCGCTAACCACAGAGCCTGAAGTGTCATCTGAACAGGCCCACATTTGCGCAAGTGTGGTTGTGCAAGCGGTTTTGCATAACTCTTGTGCAATGCATTGTGCATTCCACTTGTGTAACTGATTACACCTACTTGCACCTGCTGTGGAATGTGTTTGTGTAACCAGTTGCACAATTGCTCACACAACCAGTTCTGCAACCATAATGGACAACACTTGTGCAATGGAAAGATTCAGCAGAGCTCTGCTAGAGCTATTTGGGCTTGCGGAATGTCATTGTTGGATACTGCCAAATGTCTCCCAGTCTATGATATGCTCATAGTTCTGGCCCTGACCTCATTCTATGGAATCCAGGAACTGATACCCTATGTATCTTTATGGTCAACTCCAAGAATGGAGACATGCTACTTTCCTATGTAACTCCCCGATAAGCAGTTGACAATGAAAATATCCCATGCTCTGAATCCCTTTGTGAATGAATTGAACTTGACCTGGGTGCAACAATAATAGATCACTGTACCAAGAGAGATTTGTTGATTTTTGGTAGATTTTTAAGAAGTTGTATTGAAGTGCTTTTATTTTAAGAATTGTGAAGCAATGTATTAATTTGTAATTTATCCTTGTACATCACTTTATTCACTATGGATAAGCAATTATTTAAAAAATAGTAAATTAATAAAAATGTTTAGATTGATATCCCACTTATACCATGCAAGTAGACAGACAGATCTCAAAGGTCTGTTCTAAGCTATGTTCACAGGACCTTTTCCGTGCCCTTCCTTGTCATTCTACAATGTTCCCTTCTAGTAAGAACAGATTTCTATTTACACTCTCATTTTAGTAGATTCTATTGTACCCTGTGCCACATGTGTTCATTAGGGACAGTGTTTCCCAAATAAAAGAACACAAGAACAGCCATGCTGGATTAGATGACCAAGGGTCCATCTAGTCCAGCATACTGTTCACATAGTGGTCAACCGGCTGCTTGTGGGAAACCCATAAGCAGGACATGACTCCAACAGCACCTCCCACTCATATTCCCCAGCAACTGGTATAGAGAGGCATAGTCCCTCTGATACTGAAGATAGCATATATACATGCTCTCCCACACTAGAGGCATTCAAGAGGCAGCTGGACAGCCATCTGTCAGGGATGCTTTAGGGTGGATTCCTGCATTGAGCAAGGGGTTGGACTCGATGGCCTTATAGGCCCCTTCCAACTCTACTATTCTATGATCATGACTAGTAGCCATTGTTGATTGCATCTCTTTTTAAAGCCATCCAAATAGGTGGCTATCACCACATCCTGTGGTGGTGAATTCCATTGTTTAACTGCTGTGTGAAGACGTACTTCTTTTTATCCATCCTGAATCTCCCACCACTCAGCTTCATGGGATGATCCCAGGTTTTATTTATTTATTTATTTATTTATTTGCATTTATATACCGCACCCATAGCCAGGGCTCTCTGGGCGGTTTACAGAAATTCTGAAGTTGAGATGAAAACAAGTATACAAAATTTAAAATTCTAAAACACAGAACATACACACATAGAGCATTAAAAACAGTTAAAAAACTAAACATGTGAGTGATTAAGATGTACCGCCATATGCCTGGGCAAAGGGGAAAGTCTTAACCTGGCGCCGGAAAGATAGCAGCGTTGGTGCCAGGCGAGCCTCGTCAAGGAGATCATTCCATAGTCTGGGGTCCACCACCAAAAAGGCCCTATCCCTCATTGCCATACTCCGAGCCTCTCTCGGAGTAGGCACCCGGGGGAGTGAGGGACTCTGTCAAAAGCCCTTTGAAAGTAAACTGTGTCTAAAGCAGTGGTTCCCAAACTTTTTCAGGTCACCACCCCCTTGGTTCCACAAACTCATGCCCAGCGCCCCCCTACCCTACACTATAAAAATCATTATTCAGAATAGTGGTTTTCAACAACCCACCAAGGAAGATAATAACAATAGAATTCAAAACAGTAACAATTAATTGAATACTGTATTCAAAATCCAATTGGTGTGTCCTGCCACACTGGCTGCAAACAGAGGCATTCGCTCTCTTTTCCCTCCCTCCCTCGGCAAGCCTGGGGCGGGTGCTTCCCATTTAGAGGGGATTCTAGGAGTTGAAGGACTTTTTTCTGTCTAAGCATGCATAAAATTGTGCCTTTAACTTATCATGTCACACTAGCATGAATACAGGAATCAAACAGGATTTCCTTCTTCAGTGGAACACACTTACTTAGGAGTAAGCACCATTTTGTTATAGGAAAGGATAATGTATTTTAATTAAAATTTAAAAATAATTATCTGCCACCTGGTACAGAGTTTTCCTATGGAAAACCTGGCTGGGACTGAAGTAGAGGGGCACTAATTTTACTGTACTTAATTGTCTTTAAATATGGTTAAATATCCCACAGTTACCTTGCTATTCTATTTCTACAATTCATTTTCTCCTGTCTTTTCTTCACCCTCTCTTCGTTTTCAGGCTGAGTCCTATGTACATTTACCTCAGAGTAAGTGCTATTGATCTCAGTGGGGCTTACTTCTGAGTAGACATACTTAGGATTGTGCTGCAGCTCTGTTTTTATGGTGACACAAGATACACACATACCATCTTTACCAAAAGAACGCTTGGAAAAAGGGGGTTGGACACCCTGAAATAAGCAAGGGCAGATAGGAATTGTTTCAGCAGCATTCTGGAAAAAGGTGCTGCTGAATCTTCTTTAGCCAGGAAGGACTTGGGGAATTGCAATTCTCTCTCCCTCCCCCTTTTCTTTTCTCTCCCAATCCTGTTGTAGTCCAGATTTGTTGTGGGGTGGGAGCACACACAGAGACACACAGCTTCTCTCTCTCTCTCTCCAACCCTGCCGGGCTGATTAGGACAGGAGGGCAGCAGCTCAGAGGGGAGATGGCCCCAATCTGCAACTCCTGACAGGGGAAGGGAGCCTGGTGATACCTTGCAGCAGCACAAGCAGTCCTGCTCCCCACCCAGCCTGCCGGCTGACTGCTGTTCTTGGCAGCTGCTCTGCTGGCCACCATCCCCCACATGCTCCTTCCTCTCCGCCACAGGGCTGCTGCTCCCGCCTTGTGCAGCAACTATCGTGAGAGGTCTGCCGGGGCAGCTTGTAGGAGGGAGCAGCTCTGGCCAAGGGATGGAGCGAGCAGGTGGCAGTAGCTCCAGCAGGAAAGAAGCCCTGGGCCCTCCTAGGCAGGAGAAGAGTGGGCAGAGCAGCTGAATTCGCCGCTCTTTCCTGCTCTGCTGCCTCCTGCGGGTGCTTCCCCCACCCCCTACTTCTGGTGGGGCTGCTGTGGGCTTGAGATAGGAGGAGAGAGCGGCTGCGTGAGTGAGAAAGTCCTTCCTGAGCAGGAGCGGTGTGGGGAGAGCAGCTGAATTTGCCACTCTTTCCTGCTTGGTCCCTGGGTTTTAGGATCTTCTGGAAAGACCACCTCAAGCGCCCCCCTGCTGTCCCTTTGCCTCCTAACGCCCCCCTATGCAATCCCTCCGCCCCCAAGGGGGCAGTACCGCCCACTTTGGGAATCACTGGTCTAAAGAACCTATAAACAATCATAAATAAGAAATCATGCATGCTTCATGTAGAAAAGCTTTATGATGTTGGGAGGGTAATGAGCAGGGTACTGCAGGGCTCAGTCCTGGGCCCAGTGCTCTTCAACATTTTTATTAATGATTTGGACGAGGAGGTGCAGGGAACGCTGATCAAATTTGCAGATGACACAAAATTGGGTGGGATAGCTAATTCCCTGGAAGACAGAAATAAACTTCAAAGTGATCTTGATAGGCTGGAGTGCTGGGCTGAAAACAACAGAATGAAATTTAATAGGGATAAATGCCAAGTTCTACACCTAGGGAAAAGAAAATCGAATGCATAGTTACAAGATGGAGGATACTTGGCTCAGCAATACTACAAACGAGAAGGATCTTGGAATTGTTGTCGAACACAAGCTGAATATGAGCCAACAGTGTGATGTGGCTGCAAAATATATATGCTATTTTGGGATGCATTAATGGAAGCATAGCTTCCAAATCGTGTGAGGTACTGGTTCCTCTCTATTCGGCCCTGGTTAGGCCTCATCTTGAGTACTTCAAGAAGGATGCAGCCTGAAGAAGAGAAGACTGAGGGGAGACATGATAGCACTCTTCAAGTACTTGAAAAGTTGTCACGCAGAGGAGGGCCAGGAACTCTTCTCCATCATCCCAGAGTGCAGGACACGGAATAATGGGCTCAAGTTATAGGAAGTCAGATTCCAGCTGGACAGCAGGAAAAACTTCCTGATTGTTAGAGCAGTACAACAATGAGACAATTACCTAGGGAGGTTGTGGTCTCTCCCACACTAGAGGCTTTCAAGAAGCAGCTGGACAACCATCTGTCAGGGATGCTTTAAGGTAGATTCCTGCATTGAGCGGGGGGTTAGACTCGATGGACTAATAGGTCCCTTCCAACTCTACTATTCTATGATTTTATGAGGGCAAAAAGGAAATACCAAGACATGCTGGAAGACGCTTAGGATTCCCAGGAGTGAACATCCTCTCATTCTCTAGACATGCCCCTGGAACTGGAGGGCAACCTATGCCAGTCCTGGAGCTGATGCCATCCGGATGTGTTGAACTGTGTAACTCCCATCATTCTCAGCCAGTGTGGCTGTTGGGAATGAAG
The DNA here is from genome assembly GCF_023053635.1 of Elgaria multicarinata webbii. Classification (NCBI taxonomy): domain Eukaryota; kingdom Metazoa; phylum Chordata; class Lepidosauria; order Squamata; family Anguidae; genus Elgaria; species Elgaria multicarinata. The sequence continues at coordinate 141,490,802 of NC_086172.1, read as the reverse complement.
GGAATTGCAGGCCGACACATCTGGATGGCACCAGGTTGGGGATGGAAGTTCTAGAAAAAGTTAGCCTCATTGAAATCACTGGGATTTGAATGCTTTCTCATTTTATTTGTATTCTCAAAGAGATGTTGGCATGCATAAATATATTTCTATTATGCCTGGTGTGTAGTGTTCCACAGATCTTCACTAAGTGTAAATATATATCTATTTGGTATTTCCTACCATAAGGAAATTTCCACAGACCCTTTTAAGAGTGGAAGAAAGCTGCTCTTCCTTAGCTAGCATGTAACAGAAAGAATATTGAAAAATTGTTGTATATCAATATAGGTATTTTGGGGGGAGGTGCTATTATTATTTTTATGCTTTCAAAGAAGATGTAAAGGATACAAGCTAAGCAAGGCAACTTAATTTGTAAGTATAGCTTACACGTTCATGGAGAGTTCAAAAATGTTAGAAATTAAAACGCCATACTGTAACATTTTCCATAAGAAAAAAAGTGTATGATTGCCTAAAACTTTCAGAGTACAATGAACATCTAAAGGAAATATAATTATTATTGTTGGTTTATCACCTCAAACATGTTGTTGTAAATGTCATTATATCAGATGAGTTTGGTAACTGGTTTTCCATTTTGTGCTTTATTTGACAAGGTGATTCATTGTCTAGTGCAGTTTAAGATGTCAGTCCTTCTGGAAGGAAATGAGCAGCGCTGATTCACATGTGAATATTTCTCCATCAAAATATATGATTAAGGAAGGATTATTCTTTAGAAACAGTCTTACCCAACTTGCCTGAAACATGAGTGTTTTTCTTTATTGAAATATAATTTATCACAGCAGCATCCATGGTAACTGCATATGCTACCCATCCCCTAAGGGACTCCTAGTTCTGTTACCAAAAGAGACATAGTGGAGATAATTTTAATACTGCTCCCCAGTAGTGTGCCAGGTAATTGCAATCATTTGTTTCCAGCAGATCATATCAGTTCTATCAATAGCATATAAAGGCACCTAATGGTTTAGTATTTAGTAGCAGCATGGCAGTTCCTTCTTTACATTTCACCCAAGCATATTTATATAGAAGTGTGCTCTCTTGATTTCAGAAGAGCCCAATCGCATGCAAATTTCCCTGTTCACCATTTATTTATTTTTTAAAAGACATGATGTCAAAATCCATAAAATCGCCGACACGGGCCTTTCTAATGTTGGATACATCACAGTATGGAGAATCTTCTGGGAATTTTGCTTGTTAGACGTGAATCATACATCTGACCCTTCCAACATGTACACCTTCATCCCATATCTAGAGAAAACTTTAGTATCTAAAACTTTAAAGTATCACCTTATTAGGATCAGCAGAAAATCGTGTTCCTGGATTGAACAAACATTTTAACAACAACAACAGGCAGGGCTATCTTCAAAACTGACATTTGCTTTTGGTTTATCCCCTTAATCTCATTCCCAGATGTAACAAAGTGTTATGTACATGTAATAGTGTTTGATCCCCTTCACTTCTCCCTCTCTTTGTCTCTTCTTCCCACACCCCACATCCCTGTTTTTCATTGGCTGTTTCATACTGTAAGGTCCATGGGAGCATGGCGGGGAGGCAGGGCTGTCTACTTTTGCCTGAACATGGGTATGCTCAGGGTGCTGTAAACCATAATGAACAATCGTTTATTATTATTGGTTTGTAAAGCATTTGCAGGTCTTTCATAGTAAGCTGTCTATACATATTTTCAATAAATAAAGATGTGGGAGGCCACATAGCTCAGTGATAGAGCACATGCTTTGCTTACAAAAGGTCCCACCTGACATCTCATCAGGCAGCAAATGATGGCAAAGACCCTGAGAACTGGCCTGAGACCGTGGAGCAGTGGAGGCTGGCGGCTCCAATGTCAGGGGGTGGTGAATCTGCTTTCGGTCAGAACCAGTCAGAATTCTGGGTAGCTCCTTTAGAGTTCTGACTGAAACCTGGAGCAAATTCACTTCACTGCTGACTTTGGAGCCTCCAGCCTCCGCTGCATGCCTATCCCAGCCCTGCCTGCCAATGTCCCCACCCTGTCCCGCCCTGGATAGGCCCTGCCCATCACACTAGATAATATTCAGCTACATCAACAAATAGTCTGAACTGGAATAAGTCAGCTTCCTAATCATTTGGTTCCTGAAAAGATCCCATCACTGAGGAGGACAGTTGGTTTCCATTGTCATCATTTTGGTTGCTTTCTTAGTTGAGCTGCTTATGCTATATTTAGGAGATACTGCTACAATCCCCCTAAGCTTTTTGACTTGGTAATTCTTGTAGCAACGAAATTCCGCAGATTAATTATATGTCATGGGAAGGACAGCAGTATCTTCTTTTATCGCTTCTAAATTCACAACTAGTCAATTTCAGTGAGTGACTTCTGGTGCTGTGGAGCTAGGGGGAAAAGGTGAATGACAGATCAGTCTTAAGTAACCATTCATTAATTTGAATACTATTTCATGTCTGTTATATTATGATAGCAAATAGGTTCATGCTGTGAGTGTAAGCTCCTCTCTTCTCCAACATCTTATTCCACATAAGTGTCTCTTTGGAGGATTTCCCACCCCATTTCTAAATGGTGCTCTAAATAGATAAAATTCCGCACGAGACTGGACCAGACTTAGTCAAACTTGCCACTTACCTCAGGTTTCAAATGATGCTATGCTAAACTTATCATCACAGAAATAAGCATAAATATATTTAAAAAATGGACCAGAGAGAATGGATCTTCCATGGGCAAACTTACAGCTTTCTTGAACACTTGACCCTTGAGAGAAAATCTGTCATCTTCACCTTCCATGAATTTATGTCAAAATCAAAATCCCTACAATATGTTTTGCAGTACCTTTGTGTAGCTGGCATTCTGGACAGGAAGAAGAAGAATGCCTGGTAAGAGTCAGAGATTTTACCTCAGATGTTGATTATCTAGCATTGTTTTTAAACCACCACTCCCTAGCGTATGTTATATATTGATAAAAATCCCTGCTTCATACAACATGAGGGCCAGCACTGGGAAAATAGTGGACATCATCCTTCACATTGAAGTAACAACATAAGAACAGCCCTGCTGGATCAGACCAGGGTAAATCTAGTCCAGTATTCTGTTCTCCCAGGGCTTTTCTACATGAGGCTTTTAACGCACACTTTTACTGATGCTTCTGCTTCAGGATTATGTGCGGGACAAAGATGGGTTTCTTTAGACGTATTTTTTTTCTGGGAGGGTTCATTCTTTGCCTTTCTATGTGTTCCATTACATAATCACTAGGTAGGTAGTACTGTGGTGTAGAGGAATTGCGGAAATGCATGGAGGATTCGATAACACAATTCAGAAAAATACAAGACTTTCCTCCTTAGGAGAAAAACAAGGATAATGGTTACAAAGCATGGGAAAGGCTCAGGAGGAGGAGGATGTCGTGTAATGGAGTTGGGAATCACAAGTGCTCAGTAAAAGCCTTGTCTAGATAGGCTCACAGTGGGCAACCAGCTGCTTGTGGGAAACCCACAAGCAAGAAATGAGTGCAACAGCACCGTCATAGGGTCCCCAGCAACTGGCGTTCATAGACATACTGCCTCTGACACTAGAGCCACCAGGAATATTGACAGCCTTCTCCTCCATGAATTTGTCTAATCCCCTTTTAAAACCATTGAAATTGGTAACCGTTACCCCGTCTTGTGTTAGTGAATTCCATAGTTCAACTAGTGCATAGTCCAGTGAATAATGCAGTTAACCCTATAGTAAGTGAGATAATGTTGAACGGCTTTGGACAAATGTGGTTAATTCATAGAATAATATTTTTTTTAGGGCTGAAGGCTATTCTCTCTACCTGCCCCCACTTGTCTGCTGCAAATGGGATGGGGTGGGAGAATATTGGGGACTTTTGGGGGAGATGTCTGATGACTATTGGGTGGACACAGTACTTAACCTGTCAAGATGGTGAGGTTTTTCCCCCTCTCCCCCATAAACTTTAAATAAACCACTAGGCTAAGCAGTGGCTTAGTGGTGCTCAGCAACTTGGCTGCCAAGCAGTTTGAAAATGAATGCTAGAATGCTGCTGAGAATGACACTACATGATGATGTAGAATTGTTCTCAGGGGCATTATGGGAAAATATGAATACCCAGGTGGGCAGCTTTTGTGTAAAGTTTGAATAAGAAAAGAACCTTGCTTTCAAAGCTTTATCTGTCTCAAACTGACAGCCACCCATCTGATGCTTTGGGAGGGTGTTCATCCTACCAACCCCCACCCACCCCCATGTGAGTAAGGGCTTCTCTAAACCAGAGATTTCTAGGATGCTCGTGATTGGCCACTCACGGAATTTTGGGATTGTTTTCATGACATTGTCAGCAAACAGGACATCTCCCGCACTTTCCCTCTCCCTTATTTTAAAAATGTTCAGAGATAAATCGGAATAAACCTTTAATTGTGCAAAATCAGCAGTGTGTAAAGCTGGCATTGCGCTATGAACTTCCCAAGAAAGGACTTTCCTGTATCTGCGATTGAGGGTGAAGAGAGTAAAGTGCCTTCCTGCAACCAAGGGAGACAGATTTGATTCCCCATCCCACCAAGAGCATCCCTTTAAGTTCAATGGGGCTTACTCCGAAGTAAGTGTGCCATGGGGATGAAAAGGGTTCTATAAGACCACAAGAAAAAGACCCTTCATTATACTAGAGTATACAGTAGTTCTGCTAGGTTTAAATCCAATGTGGTTCTTTTTATTTCTTCTTCTTTCTGTTGGTTTGTGCTAGTAGCTCCCCATGTATCTACTAAGAAGGAAATCCCCTTGTGTTCAATAGGGCTCACTCCCAAATAGTTGTGCAGAGGTGTTGCAGTGTTACAACAGACGAAAGCAAGACTCCCCACCCACCCCACTCTTTTGCACACATGCCAGGGAGGGAGGGTGGTGCTCTCGATTCAAATGTATTTGCCGTTTAAAGGAGCCCTGAGAAACAGCAGGATCTTCCACCTTCTTGCCCCTCTCTTTCTGTGTAATGCAGCCCATATCAATTGTGCCAAAGAACTAGGAAGCACAACAGCCCCAAGTAAACAATGAGATTTCCCTCCCTCAAAAAAAGCCAGACTGAAAATTTCAGCACAGCCCTAATTATTTTCCTGGGATGAAATGGCAGCAAATGTTCATGGGGTAAATAAGGGTTGTGGGAGGGAGTAATAGCAGCTTTAGTTTGTGTGCATGTGATTTAGGCAAAGACATTTTTATTCAGTCAGGCTTTTGGCATATTAGCTGGTCTGCTGCTGACCAGGTTTTCAACTGGTCTGGTGCTGTTTATTTCTTTTAGTGTTGTATTTTTAATTGACTTTAACAGATGTTTTTAGATTGTTTTAACAAAGATTTTGTTTTTGACCTATATTTTATGATTGTTGCCTTGAGTGCTATTTTGGCAGGAAAATGGGAATAATAATAATAATAATAATAATAATAATAATAATAATAATAATAATAATAATAATAATAATAATAGATAGATAGATAGGAAAAATGCTGCTAGGGGTGGATAGGTAGAGCCAAACACCTCCCTCAGTCTTCCTTTCCCAGTCAAATTAGCAGGAGCTTCAGCTACTTTAAAGAAAAATATGCTGTGAGCAGAGGAAGGAAGGAAGGAAGGAAGGAAGGAAGGAGTTAGAAGCAGGCAAAGGGAACATCAGGGCCTGCTCCAGTTGGACTGCCCCAGAAGATGAGAGAGAAAGCATCAAGTATCCACCAGCCCTGCTTGGGTTTTTTCCTCTTCTCACTCCATCCCCTTTTCCTTTTGTGTTGTGTCATTTGAGATTGTAAGCTTGCACACAGGAACATATTTTTTTTGGGGGGGGGGGCACTGATTGTCTGATCTCTTTTTGTTGTAAGAAAAAAATTGCAAGAAACTATGTCTACATGTGCAATAAAACCAAGTGACAGACTGACTGATTGATTATAAGCCACCCTGACATCTTTTTATTGGATGAGGAGTGAGATAAAAATACTTTAAAGATTACACACACATTCACACACACACACACACACACACACACACCACACATCTCATTACATTTGTTCAGGCCTTTATTTTCTCACTCAACTTTGCATTCCTATGAACTTTTACTCCACTCCTTCTCAAATCTGCTTCTGCAAAATGGTGCCTGTGAATTGCTACAGCTCAGCAACTAGGCATCAGAAATAATCTGGAAATGTAAAGGCCACGTTGTCCCTTTGTATCCCATAGAGGGGAACAAAACAGAACAACATTCAGCAACTGTGGAAGTTACAAGTTTAGTACAGCTCACTCTCTTTGAGGCAAAGAATTGTGTCCGCAGTTGTATACTAAACTGTGGTTCCAAAAAGCTTTTAAAAATAAAAATTAAAAGAAAAATCAGGGCAGACAAGACATTGGCACTGAACACAGAGAAAATTTTTCTTTTGTAAGCAGATTAGCACATGAAAATGGCTCCTGCGTATAAGGGGAAATACTTCTAAAAGCTATCTCTAGTGAGACATTGCCAAAAGCACAACTAATCAGTTGGGACTGGCATGAATGTAGCAACCTAAGGGAACTAAAGGGGCAATCTTTGATTCTTGCTACAATGTCAGCAGCTGTAAAATACATCTCTTGTGCCCTGTGTGCCATGTTGAAAAGCAAACCACCTTGGATTAGATGCAATAATCTCATCATAATACAAACAAAGGTTAGAAGACAGTTGATTGAACTGTTAAGGCAATTAGGATGGAATAATATTTTTGTAACAAATATCTGATGGTGCCAGTTATTTATCATATGTGCAGAGAAAATAAGACCTGTTGTATCTTATTTTACATGCATGTGTAGATGTTTCCTGGTTCAAAGTTGCACCATACACCATATTTTTTAAAATGGCAAATTGTCTGGATATCCTGGCACAACCTGAACTTTGTATCGTCTGGATAAGTGAACTTTATTTCTCACTGAGCTTAAGGTGAAGCACGGATCTATCCTAGAACTTTTGTAAAGGCCAGTCTTCAATATTGCGCCATGCCCACTAATAGCAAAGCAGAGAGGTGATTTGAACGTGTGCAGAGTACATTTCCCATCCCCCTGTGGTCCTGCATCCTGTTTCCACATGTCTGGGAATTTTTCACCCATCCACCCCAGAACACACAGAGAAACCCTTGCAGGTTTAGGATGTGGCTGTAGCTCAGTGGTAGAACACATGCTTTGCATACAGGCCACACGTTCAGTCCCTGGCATCTCCATGTAGGGCTAGGAAAAAATCTTGTCTGAAACTCTGGAGAGTTGCTGCAAGTCAATATTGAGAATACTAGGCTAGAGCAACCAACAGCCTGGCTCAGTATAAGGCAGCTTCCTATGAAGTGGCTACTAGGAGGAGGGCTTTCTCTGCTGTGGCACCCCGGCTGTGGAATGAGCTCCCCAGAGAGGTCCACCTGGCGCCTACACTGTACTCTTTTCGTTGCCAGCTGAAGACCCTTTTATTCTCTCAGTATTTTAACACTTAATTTTAACTTAACTTTAAATTTTACTGTGCTAACTCTGTATTTTAATCTTATATCAATTTTGCTGCATGGTTTTATCCTGGTTGTGCTTTTATACTGTATTTTGTATTTGTGTTTTTAACCTGTTGGTTGTTTTATTATGGTTTTAATTTTTGTGAACCACCCAGAGAGCTTCGGCTATTGGGTGGTATAGCAATGTAATAAATAAATAAATAAATTGAAAATGGCATTTTTCCTATTGACAACATGAGCTTTCCTTTCTTTCTCCTATCCCTTGGTTCCTCTTTGGTCACAGCATGATAATTAAAGATAAGTGTGATTCAGCATGGTGAGTTTATTCTTGTTAATGCCTTGATAACACTCCATGGGACTTTGGCTCAGTTGCATGCAGAAGGTTGCAGATTCAATCCTGAGCATCTCATCAGGCAGCAGATGGTGGGAAGGGCCTCTGTCTGAGACCCTGGAAAACTGCTGCCAGTCAGAGCAGACAATATTGGACTAGATGGACAAAGTTTACCATGGCATAAGGCAACTTCCTATGTCTTCACCTACCTTGTTACCTAAGTATTCTATGGTTTCAATGTTTCTTCAAAACATTGAATGAATGATGTACACAGTATGAATTATTTGTAAGTGACTGGATAGAATTTATGCATGGAATAAAGTATGCTAATGCTGGCTTTCCAATCTATGCTAATGCTGGCTTTCCAATCTATGCTAATGCTGACTTCCCAATCTATATGTACTTTTGCTGGGTTGGAACATTATTTTCTGGTTCCATATTCAAACTACAACTGGACTGGCAACTTTTAGCTATTTCAGAAAAAAACTTATTGTTCTTGCAAGCAATTCAGTTTAACAAATGTTCAGACATCCTAGTCATTCAGATTTAATCTGTACATTGCGAAAAGCAAAGCAAATAAAAGAGTAAGTCACTTTCCAATTAAAGTGTATGTTTGAATGGTCTAAAGGTGTAATAAAATACGGCTGAAGTATGAAATCAATGCAATATCTAGGTTTACAATCTTAAGATGTAATTTGATGTTGAATTCAACAAAATTTGAATTCAGAGCTCAAAATTCTTCATGTCTTATTACAATGGTTTCAGTGTTTCATGCTGAAATTACAACTTTAATACATTTCTGTATACTTCAAATTCAAACTTTTGAATTCATTTCAGCCATATGTACATTTGTGTGCTGACATCAGCATCATAATACTTATGTTTTTGAGTTCATTTACACCTGTTCCACTTCTAAGCACTGCATCTGCCATTCAGTTCTAAAGTATAGCAAGAAGTATGAAAGCCACCTATAGCTCATCATACATGAGATCATCACACATGCATCTATTTCATTGCATGTACTAGCACCAGATGTGTAGATGAGCAACACATTTATCTGCATGTTTTTTCCCCTTTACAAAGATGCTGTCCATGTAGGAAATTCCTAACATTTGGAATAGTCCTTAAAGAAGCAAAGCAGACATCATTAGACTTTGATCTGACTATGCTTATATCTCAAAATGTCCAGTTTGTGCCTATTAGTCCAATGCAGCAAGAATGCAACAAAATTCTGCCTCTGCAGAATTTTAATTTACTGGTTACTTTAATAGGCATAAAAAGCCTCTAACATTTCTATCATCAACAGTAGAAATTTCTCCACAAGGAAGGAAGCTTAGGTAAGATGGCCATGTGTCCTACTTTACAGAGGACAGTCCTCTATTTGAAAGTGTCTTCCATTTGGAGGGGTGTCCAGTCCAAGTTAGTTTTAAAGATGAAGAATCATCAGAAGGGAGAGAAGGGAGGAGCCCATCAACAGTTAGCACTTGGCGTCTCCGGGTCCATGGCCATAATCTTCTCCACGATGGCAAGTTGAATTGTATGTAAATTTACATTATAGTTATTATTTTAAAATTTGCATCTAAGTACACTTTTTGGGTGATGCATAATAGGGGCTGGAACAGTAAAAAGCTATTTTGCTAACTCAGCTGTAACTTTCAAAGAGGAAATAACACTCCGGACTGAACCTTATTCTGATAGAGTGGTGGTAGTTGTTGGTAATGAAGTGACTGGTGCACGGCAGGGGAAGAGGGATGGAAGAGATAAGCATCCCAATTCCAAAATGTCGGGAGGGGTCTACTTCCAAAGGTTGACTGATCAGCACAGGTCATAAAAGTGGGTTCATGAAGGATGCTGGACTTTCCCTCAACCTCCTGGATCCAGAAATGTTTTTTCAGGATTCTTAATGGCTGGAGTAGGAGACAAGTTAGGGATAGGGTGAGGTTCTAGACAGTCAAAGTCCTCTTCCTGCCATACTGGAAGAAGTTAAAGTAAGAACCTTCCTGAATAGTATTTGTGTTTATTAAGCCTGAATCTGACGTGTGACTGGTGTGTGTGTGTGTGCGCGCACACACACACACACACACACACACATATAATATATTGTCCAATAGCAGGATCTGTGGGTTCTATCACATGGATATTTTAAAAACAGTATTTTTGAAATGTAAAAGTAGGATTTTTTGGCAAATCTTCAGTGTCTGCATTGTATATAGACATAGTTATTCCTGTATATCCATACAGACCTACTCAGAGCCAGTTAGGACATTATAAGTACGTAAATACTTACTGACAAACAAGATGCAGGTAAATGAGAGCCAGTTTTGAATTTTTCCCCAGTAAACTACATTTATTATGCCAGTTCTAATTATCATGCAATCTAGTGGTTTTAAGGCTTATGTTTTCCACACCACTGGGCATCACAAACATTAAAGCATTTTATACTGTCATTATACATCAATGTTTGCACTTGGTTATACATATATACAGAAATTATTCACACCTTGCTATTTCCTTCCTTCAAACCAACATAATTTTACTGTGAAAGCAGCTTTTTAATAAATGGTATAAGAAATACAGCAAGGCACAATTTTTAAAAATGTGGGATATTTTTCTGATTACCACCTCAAGAAGCATAGTAGAAAACCAAAATGTTGTACTTAATTCAGTAGAATGTTAACAGTTCTTAATATACAACACTATGTAGCTGTTTCTTGAAGTGTTGCATAGATTAATTCTTTTAAAATAAAAGGATAAATTTGTATTTATTTTGTGTAACTTCAGTTATGTTGAATCAGGAGTAGTTCTTTTCCTTTTGCTGCAATCAAATAAAATGTCCATTTGAAACATAAAATACTTCCAATAAACAATATGCATTATACACATAAAATACCAAATTTGATACACAAAATAAGAGAATAATGACATTTACAGTTCTGAAATGTTGATCCAAAATAATCATATATTCTGTGGCATTGCAAAATCATTTTAAAAAAAAAGTAGTGGGTGAGAAATTATACAGAGGCATACCAATTTGGAAGGGCAGGTTGTTAAGAGGTAGCTTGGGAGAGAAATCCATATGAAAGCAAATAGTTTTGCTACAAAGCAAAATGACAATTGAAATAGGACCAGCATATGCATCCTGGTCACAAAGCCAACATGGACAAATCACATTTGGAAAGAAAATTTATCTTAGGAGTCAAGTGTAACAAAAGGCAGTGATACAATGGAATTAGAGGTCATCCCAGGGTTTGGAGGATAAACCTGCACCTGAAATGCAGCCAAGTTTCTAAAAGGAAAGAAAAAAGTAGTAACATGTTAACATAAAATACATTTTCATTTGCAAAACACAAGCCTTTCCAGAGCAACCAAAAATAGCTATTCTATGATCTCATAACAATGTCCTTATATGCAAAAAAAGACTGTATATGAGCAACAATTTTTCATAGCCTGGGGTTTAAGTCACTATCAGAGAGATATCTTTTTATTGATGTGGAAACGTCATTGATTTTTATAAAACAAGATTTAGTTTCAAAAGGCACAGGGGAAATAATCAAGTTTGACCTTTTCCCTCAATCCCGTCCTTTCAGGTGCCTGTGAACTTACCTTCTCTACCTTTTGAAAGTATACCAATCAATAGGAATGCATGACTCAATAAAGGCCAACCAACCAATATAATCTCCAGTCCTAAACCCATTACATGGAAGTAAGTCCCATTAAAATCAGGGGGACTTACTTCCAAGTAATCTATTTAGGCTTGGGGTGTAAGTAGGTTACATAGGTTACATAAACAGTGCCATAACCTATTTAAGTATCATTTATACTTTCCTTAAGAGTAAAACAAAAAGGTGAAAGGATTCTCATAAACAAACCATGAATGCAAGAGACTGCTTTTAATACTGCATTAAAATATATTTCTTATTATGAATAATTTTTCATGATGTAGAATTTTTATGGCCTGTAGTTTAGGGTTAACCTATGCAACAAACAGTTGAAGCTTATGATGAGGATTATGAAGAAATAACTGACGGAATACAGCTAAGAGATTAGTACAAAGTACCTCTCTCAAGCATTTCCTAGGAGGCACTCCAGGCTTGCATTATATGCCTTCCAAATTAAGTGGAAATAGCTGGATCTATCCAGTTACCTTCTCCTTTGATCTTATTTGCTGTAACTGACCTCTCTATTTTTATAGAAAATGATGTTTGCACAAAATTGTAAAAAGGATAGGCATGTGGTTAGAAAAATAACCTCATAGGTTATTGTAAAGTTTTGTGCATATCTGTTCTTAAAACTTTTAATAACTAAAAAAATATTCCCACTTTTTATCTGTATATAGTTTGAACATTTCAGCTTGTACTTATATATTGGGTTGCATCCAATAGTGTCATTCCGCTGATGGAAACCGTTCTGTTAGTGGAGCCGGGCGGGGAGGATGATTTCCCGTCCTTGTACAGCTCTTCACTTGCCTTCAAAATCTGCTCCAGAGCGGGGGGAAACTCTCTGGAGCAGATTTTCAGGCAGCACAGGGAAAGAGTAGGAGAAAGCCCCATCACACTAGTGGACCTCTGGTAGTGCAATGCAGGATTTAACCCAATATAAGGTAATATAAAATAACCATTTCTTTTCTTGTTAAGTTAGGCATCCAGGAACAATTTGCTACTATATGTGTTGTCTGAGGCTATATAATAATCATCATCATAAAAATACAGGATAAACTACATTCATATTGGTGTCAGTTCCCTACTAGGGTGATCTGAGAGTGGAATCAGGCTTTTGCATATGGGCCACCTTCATGGTTGGGCCCTATATGCACCAAAGGTAGCTGGTTCTAGCCCTGCTGCAAAAGAAGAGCCGGGGAGGCTGAAGCTTTGGGGAGAGGACATAGCTGAGAGGCAGAGCACATGCTTGTGTGTAGGAGGTTCACAATCCAATCCCTGGCATCTTTAGTTAAAATGTCCTCTGCCTAAGACCATGGAAAGCCTCTAACAGTCAGAGCAAACAATACTGGACTACATGAAGAAAGAGTCTGACTTGATACAGGGCAGCTTCCTATGTCCCTACAGGCAGGGGAGGTCATGGTCATAGTGGCAACGACAACGAAAGCATGATCTCTGTCTTGGGTCTTTCTTTGCAAGCTCTCATCTCCATGGGGAAACAGAATTGTACTGTATTAAAGTATCTCTGCCAATAAACAGCACACTGAATGGGAGGATAAAATTATCACTCCTGATAATAGAACTTTCTGAAGCTCCCTATAGAATTGCTATTATTTTCTCTTAATGGTCAATTTTATACCACACTGATAAAAGAATGAGATTATAACTTAGATATATCGAGCAGCAAAATATATTTGCTCACAACAGCTTTACTCTGGCTTGCAGCTGGAGCAGAAATCATATGAAATTAGTAGAGATACGTTAGTAAATATGCATACTGTCACCTTTGCGAACTGAGTTTATTTTTAGGGTATACATATACCATAGATAATTTTTCTCTTAAGTATCACAGCTCCACATAAAATCACACATTTTAATGAGCTTACAGCACAGGTGCTCCAGGAAAAAAAATAATGGTGTTTGCCATTTATCTTTCAAATTAAATAATGTGTTTTTAAATAGTAACTTTTTTCATAATACACTTATGGGAACAACATTTATCTGTCACATTTTAAGAGATGTATTAGTAATAAATGTAAATTACCGTTGGAAAATCAGTAATTAGGCTCATCAAAAAAATAAACAATCTGCCACCAAAAAGATAATCTTTAGCATAGTTAAGTATAATAACTGTTATTTGAATAAGTTAACAAATTAGGATAGATTGCCTCTAATTCATTTCCCATAGCATGAGAAATGAAGTTAAAGTATAAACTAAGCTGTGTGTGTGTGTCGGGGGGGGGAGGGATCCTTAGAATTCAGTGAAAACACAGATCCCATAGTTTGAAGCAGACATTTTCTTCTCACTGTATTGACATAAACAGGGTCCTGACCTGGGACTTGCATATACGAGTATCCTAATTCAAATAAAATTAGAGGACAAGTCTCTTTGTACAAAGGTACACATGCACAGAGTTGCCACCCCACTGAAGTGAATGGGGAAGGCCATGTGGGGCAGAGAACACTAGTGCACAGACACCAACAACTAATGGTTGAATTAAGGGCTTGTCTGTACTTCACATTTGCACTTGAGTACAGATGTTCAAGTATAAAATGAATGCATGAGCTAAAATAGTGTTTAAATAACAGCTTTTTGCAGAGAAATAGACATTAGAAATAATCAGGTAAAGATCAGTTCCAGCTTTCATGCATATTGACAAAATAAAAGAAGTAGTTTAAATGCACAATATTCAGCATTCTCAGCTGATGCAAACCAAACCATATATTTTACACTTGGACATCTATACCTGAATTTAAATGGAAAGAAAAAAGTAATCCTAAATGGCTGCTGTTCTGGAATTAAATTATGATGTCTTACAATGTACTCAGTTCTCAAAGGCAACACCACATTTTGTTTCATGATAGGATCATGTCAGCAATAAGCAATGCCCAGGCCTCACAGTGTTTGGTACCTACCTGTTTATGAAATAACGTGTGTGTGCATCCAGGGAGGGCTACATCTACCTCTGTGTATTTATGTGCCTTTCTTTGTGAAGATGCAGGAGGTTTTCTTCACATGTAAGAGTTTTAGTGTCCTGGTGCAAAGCATCCTTGTCTTTCAAGTGATCAGGCTTTAACTGAATGGCTTCAACTGAGGCCTTTAGAGAAGAGGCAAAATCTTCTTCAGACTTTGCAATCCCAAGTGGCTGCCCTAGAAGATTTTCTTTAGAGTCATTTGAGAGAGAATCTAAAATGGGACATTCATTAGGGGTGTCCAAATCCAAAGATTCCCTACCAGAAATTTTTAAATTATCTGATACCATCTGGCTGAGAGAGCCAGGCATATTTATGTCCATCTCCACACTTAAGAATGAAAAGCCACTACAGTTAGCAGATGTTTTAGGTTCATCTATTAAATCCAGACCTTCATATTTTACCAGAGGTACTTCAGCTTCATCGTTAGCAACACGTTCAACTCGTTCCTCTTCAGGACAGGCTTCAAAAAAGCATTCAATGTTTTCTGCAAAGTCTAGTGGTACTGGAGTACTGCTCTTTTCTTCAACATATTTAGTGACTTCTCCACAGTCACTATCATGGGAAGAGAGTGAGAGGTAGGAATAAAAATCCCCCTTTCTAAGTTGAATTGGCCTGTGAGAATGTTCTAGAACTTTTTCCCTGATTTGTGCTAATGAATGAGGAACGGGTGGCTCACTTTCAGGCTGTGACTTCTTCTTCAAGGCTGTTGAGGCCATATCAATGATCTCCATCACAAAATTATGTACTGAGCAATCTTCCCCATTTCTTTTTTCAAAAGCAGCAGCTTCACAGTTACAGCATGAATCACTACTACTGGCTGATGTATTTTTTTCTGCTTTATTTGATTTTAGAGATGCACAGCAATCACTACCATATTCACTAATTCCGGTTCTGCTTTGTTGACCATTCAGAAGTGATTTTAGTAATGCAGTATCTGGTGTATTTGTACCTTTTATATCTGAGTCAAGTTCTGTAAAAGGTTTTTTAATACAACGGCCATCAAATTCCAGGTGTTTTTTATACTCTTTTTGAGAGCTGGATATACTTGACAGTGGAGCAGACTCCTTACCATCCATATGTGAATCATCTGAACTATCAGTAAATGCTTCACAGATACAACATTCATTTCCACTTCCTTTACCATCAAGTGTGCTATTATTCATGGCAGCAGTTGAAATCTGAATACATTCTTCCTTTGGACTTTCTTGAGTAATTGCAACATTTCCATTCTCCATGTCATCCACTAAGTAATCTTTGGAAACCTGGAAGCCATCATTTTTAGTTTGTCTTTTTGTCCCTGGCTCATGGCTATCTGATATGTTCTTACTGTTGCCATTATTTTCTGCAAGCTTACGTATAGAATCATTCAAAAATTTCTCAATATTCAAAGACTCTTTTGTTTTCAAAGTCTCATCACAGCCCTGGATTTCATCATCCAGTTTGCACTTTCTCTTCTCCTTTGACAGATAAAATTTTGGTCTGATCCAAGTGTGGAGTTCATTCTTTATGTAGTCAAGTCCTGAAATTAAATTGCAGTCTTCATAAATATCCTCATCAGTTGCAATACTGGAATCATCATCTTCATCCTTAATGCCCAGCTCTTCCTCAGTCAGGGTGAGGGTAGAACTTGATAGCAAATCACTATCGTCTTCATCATCAGTGCAAGCGGAGGTACAGGAAACATTAACAATCATGCTAACGTTGACATCGCTCTCATCAGCTACCGACCGATTGAGGTGTTTTCTGAATGATGCATTTGAATCTGGTACTTTATTTCTGTGCAATACAATATCTTCCGAGCACAGAGACAGGTCATCACTGCTGCTGAGCTCAGTGAGCGAGGCAGGTGAATCTTCATTGATAGAGGATGCAATATCCAGTGACAACTGGCCAGTCAAGGACATTCTTTGAGAAGTGTTTTGGAGTGTGATATCAGAGATGCTACGCTTTATTTTTTGATCTAAAGGACTCTGGATATTTTCTAAACGATTCAAAAGATCTAACGTCCTTTTACTAAGTTCTCCAACAGAATCACTACTTCCGCTTAAGTCTCCAGAATCATTACAACTAAAAAGATCTTCATTGCTTTTGTAGGGAGTTAACCAACTCTCCAAGGAAGCACTACGTTGAAGGCCTTCTCCACTTCTAAAAACAGTTGGGCCAAACAAGTCACTTGTTACAGAAAGGGAGTCTAAAGAAGAGCTATGAGATAAAGTTGAAAACAGTTTTGTATTTGTTGTGTCACTTAGTTTCTTCAAATCCTCCGCAAATTCATAGCATTTGGGATCTGCATCATCCAGGACAGTGGATAAAGCAAGCTCATCTTTAGACACATGTGCTTTTAGCTCTACAGTCTGGTGTTCAGATAAGGGAACTTTATCAAAATAAAAGCCATGAAGCAAACTACCCTGCTTGTGTGCTTTTCCTGAGTTTGATTGTTTCATTATCATTGGTAGCTTGAATTTTGAACCCTGAAGATATGAATAATCATAAAATGTAAAGGCATTTTGTTTTCCTTGTTGTAACTCTTCTTCTGAACTCTCAGCCCCGTGTTGGGTAATAGTGTCTGGGTCTTTAGCTTTATTGTTAAATGTTGACTGAGAAGTATTTAAGAAGTTAACATGACTGTCCTCACTCTCTTGTTTAAAATTTTGTTTTATCACATCAACTATATCTCCTAACTGGGAATCTGAAATGTTAATTACAGAATTATCCTCAAGCCCATCAGTATCACTTAGCAAATGGATTTCGGAATTAGTGATAGCTTCTGCCTCATTTCCATTGGCTATTTTATTCTGACACTCAGAATGCCTGTTTACATTTCCACTGTGATACATATAATTCTGTGGTCTTGCCAACGTGGTGCTACCCACTAGGTCTGGCAAATGTTTGGCAGGCGGCAATGAAAAGTCTTTATTCACGTGTTTGTTTAAAACGTTTGGGCCGGTGAGACTGGGAGATTTGGATGTCGTTTTCATGAGAGATACATTATTTTCTCCGGAGAACTCCACATTGTGGAGGCTGTACACTTGGTAGATTTGAGGGCCTTGAGACGTTGTAACTCTTGGGTTGCTGAGACAATTTCCATGAGCACTAGGATTTCTTTCTTGTTTTGGGCTGATATTAGCACATGCTTCAGATGGAGAGTTCAGCTTTGTGTCACCATGCTTCGGTTCTTGATCAAGCTCATTGAATTCCTCGTTAATGCTAATTAACTTATTACTTATATCCATTTCATCCCATTCTAGTGCATCTTCACTTGTGCCATTTAGCTCCATTAAGCCAGGATCAATAACATTCAAGGATTCCTGTGTAAAAAAGAACAACAGAAATAATCAATTAATCACAATCATAGTTTTAAGTGATATATTTTACCCCCATAATTGAAAGGTCCCTTACTCCTTATAAAAAGCCCATTGATCATCAGTATTACTATGCAAACAGAGACTTATTATGAGCTGTAAAAAACCCAAACACCCAATAGATAAATTACTGAAATACAGTAAGGGTGCAATGCAATGCATGTTTAGACAGAAAAACAGCCTGGCTGGTACGTAGAGCTGTAGAACCTTTTTCTGTTTAACATGCATGGGATTACACCCTAAATAATAATGTGGGAGACACAAGATAGAATACTGAGCTTGCGCACAGAAAATCAAATTCTTGTTAACCTATGAAGCATGTTGGGTGATCTAGGGCAGCTGTAGAGGAATGTTCAACAGAATCCCTAAACTGCGTACCTGCTTGTATAAGGGAGGGTAAACCAGTTCCTTCCTTCTCCACCATGCCATCTTGGGAGGAGGGGTGGGAAGGAATTAGGGTAGTGTAAGACAACCCTACAGTGTAGTCCAGTGTTGTTATCAAGTCTCCTGGTATGTTTGGTGTTTTAGGGAAATGCAGATGGATCTGTGAAGTTGATAGTAGCAACAGTAGAATTTATTAAGTGGCAGAGGGAGTTATTTCTGTGCATATAGCTTTATGAGAACCTGCCATTTTAGCTCTTGCAGACTGTGTAGCTGAGACAGTCTGCCACATAGCTTCTCTGGACTTAGTGTTTTCTCATGTATTGTAGTAATAAATGACTCTGTTGCAAAGATTCCTGAATATATTGTGTGTTGTCTGCTGAGCAGAGCCTTGGGTGGACTAAAAGGTGAGTCCAAGGGCCATTACAGGAGTGAAAGGAGTCATGGAAACTATTGCCGATGGTAATACACTGTTCAGACACCAGGGCCTGTTCAGTCCTCTGCCATTTATCCCAGGATAGTATCGAGGTTGTCTGTACTGCACCACATGATGTTCACCTCCTGCGGTGATCCAGGGACAACCACTCCGTTTCCCCGGGATATCGGTGCTGCTTTCTCCCCACGTTTTCCCCTCTCTTGGGACAATCCTGAGGTCCATGGGGAGTGTGCCCCCCCTCCTGAGGCCGTCACTGTTCTTTGTGAGTAGTGGGGATCAGCGGGGTGAGCCCATGGGTATCAGGAGTGAAGGGGAGAGCATTTTTGCCACGTTTTGGAGGGGTCTCGGCATCTTCCATCACCGAGTGTTTTTTTTAATAAAAAAATCACAGCTTTGCGAAGGAGTGCACCTCTGCTTTTGCGCAAGCATCAGGACTAGTTTTTTTTTAAAAAAAGCCCTTCGCCTGGGATAGCCCTCCTTTCATTCTAGGAGAACTCACTGAGGGCTCTTGAGGGATGATCTCAGAAACTGCAAACCTCGTGATCATCCCTCCCCGTTCCGCCCAGGTCTACCAACTGAGAAACAGATTGACAGAGCTTGCATAAGTGAACTCCTTCTCTTAGGAACTTCCTGCCCCTGGAGGTGAGACAGGCACCAACACTAGGCTGCTTCTGGTGCCTCCTGAAAACCGTTCTTTTCCAGGAAGCCTTCCTCAATTGACCAGCTACTGTTTTCATTGGTCCTTTGTTTTAAATTGAACATGTTTAATACGCTGTTTTTAATCTTTCTTTTTACTGTTTTATTCCTATGTGCACTGCTCCATAATCTAGTTTAGATATGGAGCAGTTATTGCTGCAGTTCAAACTTCAAGCCATGCAAATGTTGTACTGTTAGCTGCCATAAAAAGTGGCTGATAACAATGTAAACATAAAAGTGAGTAGTCCAGGCTTCGAGAGAACCCTAAACCCTGACCAAGCACAGCCATTTCTTCTCCCTCTACTAAAGACTCTCCCCATACTCGATTGCTACTCTCTAGCGCCACCTTTCACAAACTGGCAACCTTCAAACGTTTTGGACTTCATGTTCCATCAGCTCCAGTCAACTTGGCCAATGGTCAGGAATGCTGGGAGTTATAGTTCAAGACATCTGGAAGGAACCAAGTTGGGGAAGACTACTCTAGAGAGTATTCACCAATGTCTCCACGATGAAGGAAATAATTCCAGGAAAATCACATGAAGTTGTCAATGTCATGATAGGGGCAGTGATGCTATAAAAATATCCAATGAAATATTGCTAAGACAGATGTGTTTGTGCATTTGTTTCCTCACCTTCTGGTTCTTAGATTTTTTTTTTTTTTAATCCCTTACTTCAAATAAAGTTCTGTTGGAGTTCATGATGTTCTTCTGCATTACTGCTGTTCAATTCCCAGAACCTTCTACTACTTTGTGTAGGCTTTTAAATGCCATAGAATTCAACATTTAAGCAACAAAGTACACCCAGAAGGAAAGTGCACAGGTGTGTAGTAGTGATGTATGCAAATTGCAGTCACAAACTACTGTGCACTGCAGCTTTGCTCCCCCACTCCCCTAGAAAAAAAAATCCATTTGAACGCCATTGATAGCACTATGGTTCTCATAGCAGCCATGGTATCCTGTGCATACTATGGCTGTTCAGTGAGGACGTCTCATTATGGCTGTTGAAGTTCCCCAGTCTGAGGCCTTTGCTAGACCAGGCTATATACCCGGGATCGTCCCTGCGTTCCAGATGACACACAGGGGATCCCGGGCTCAGGCAGGGATCAACCCTCCTTGGCCCCAGGATATAGCCCTACCTCTGGCCCCACTTTTTCCTGCGGTCTCGGGCTGAGCGCTGGGCCCAGGAGCGCTGTGCCCATCGAGGGCAGGGTGGAAGGAGCGGGGAAATCATTTTTTTTAAAAAAAAACAACTTACTGTTCGTCACTTGTCCACTCGTGCACAGCCGGCCCTTTAAAAGTTTTTTTAAAAATGGCGGGTGTGATGGCTGTCTTGTTGAGGTCGCCTCGCCTGATGTGTAAACAAGGTTGGGATCTCATGTTATTCACAATGTGAGATCACCCCTCCTCCATCTTGGAATATGCGGTAGGTCTAGCAAAGGCCTATGAAACCTAAACCTCAGATCTGTGACCACCTTTGTCAGTTTATCCAGGAAGGGGACAAGCCTATGTATTCACAGCATGCCCCAGCCAGCCATGGTGGCTGAGGCATGCTGGGAGTTGTAGGACTTTTTTTCTGTCTAAACATGCATAGGATTGTGCCCTAAGTCTCTTAAGTAGAGGGGTGGCCAGTGCAAAAAAAGTACCCCCAGTAAGCCCCTGTTTACCCAACACAAGGTACAGACATTTCAGCTTGGTTGTGTATGGGAAATAGCATCCTTCTGTATAGATGCTCTACTGGCCCCAAACAGCTGGGCTCATACAGGCCCACTGGAATCATCCAGCCAGGTTTCAGTATTCAATTATACACTTCAGTAACCTCATCTGATCTTAGATCATGTAAGATCACCGTTGACCACAAAAGTGTCGTTCACATACATATATTAGTCCCTGACTGAACTGAGGCCAAATTCCAGACTGAAAGATGGACAGGGGATAAAATTCAGCATTAGTAAAAGAGAAAAACAACAACACAAATTACTTAAGGGATTATCTGTTTAGAACATATGAGTTTCTGAGAGGGCAAATGAAAAATAAAATACTAAAATAGTTTTTAGTGTTTTAGAACCGAAGACTTTATTAGTAAACCTTTCTTTCTTTCGTCAAGATGGCAGAGCTCTCCTGCTTGTATGCAATGGCTGTGAAATTTAAGATTTCTTTGTAGCATCACCACCATGGGGTAGGCTATGCAAGACACTCTGGCAAGAGTTCAATTGAACTTGTTCCCTCCACTGTCAATCTAGTTGTCATCTCTGACATTTCACCACCAAAGCTCCTAGAAAGTCAGTGATCTGACTGGGACAGGATGCTCAGGAAAGATTGTGTCAAGTGCCTCGGCTATGCACCCATTTCAGGGACAGGACAGTCATCCATGGCAGCAGGAATTTTTTACAAAGCCATCAAGAAGCCCCCTGGAGCCATGACTCTTCTGGGGCAAGTATTTTAACAGAGCTCCATTTCAGCAGAGGGTAGGGATCCCAATATACCCACATTTTACTAGGCACATAGGACTCATCTACACCAAGCAGGATATTCCACTATGAAAGCGGTATGTAAGAGGAAGGAGCCACACTATTGTTTTATAGCAGTACTGAAGTGCACTGACAACTCTTGGGGCCCATTGATACCACTTTCATAGTGTTATATCCTGCTTGGTGTAGTCATGGGCCCCAACAGTTGTCAGTGCACTTCAGTACCACTATAAAGAAGTACAATAATAATAATAATAATAATAATAATAATAATAATAATAATAATATAGCACCAAGTACATTGATGGTGCTATATTATTATTATTATTATTATTATTATTATTATTATTATTATTATTATTATTATTATTGTGGCTCCTGCATTTTATATACCACTTTCATAGTGGAATATCCTGCTTGGTGTAGATGAGCCCATAGTATCTATGGAATCACATCAAATTCCCAGCACAAAACACGATATCCAGAATATGCTCTGCACTATGGGTGGAGCCAGATATAAACTGAGACAGATCCATGGTTACCCTGGAGGCATGAAAATCACGAGTCACACCCAACAAGGGGCCTTAGCATGGATGAAGTCCCCCAGGGCAACCATCCTGGGAGATTTCATCCATGTTCATCTACTGTAAGGGTTCTTAACAGTTTTTTTATAAAGAGTATGCCCAACTGTGCTGAATTTTTATTTGAATTGCTATTTGTTTGCTTGATGATAAAGGCAGTATTAATGACTGGTTAGCATGACTAATTAATGTGAAAGACTTCAGCTGTAAAAGCAATCCATCAGGCTAATCAAATACTACATTAATTTCATATATTGCCTATGCTGAAATTACTCTGGGAAACTTTGAATAATGAAGCCAGACTTTAACAAAATCCTGTTGCTTTTCTTCAAAAATTGTTCGTTATGTGTATATAATATTTAAAGCTTATTTCATGAATTTCTTTCCTTTCTTATAAACATTTATTCAGCTGTGAAAGAAAAGAAGTTGGATAGTCATTTTGGGGGGGTGAGGGGTTTTTCAAAGGACATGATGTAATGCAGGGATGGGAAATGACCCCTATCCACCTTCTTTACTTGACATTGTAATCAGACACTTTGCAGGATTTTGGATTCTGAGATACTATCATTCAAATGTATAAATAAATAAATAAATAAATAAATAAATAAATAAATCCCTATTAAACTTGTTACATATAAGTTTTTAATCCTCCTATATAAGTACGTAAAACTGTCATATTTGACCTCTAAAGAGACATCCCTGTAGCTTTTCCCCTATTCCAAAGTGCATACCAGGAGCAGCTACCATTGGCTACAGATTCCATAAACTTTCTAAACTAGCAGAATACAACTCTTAAATACAAAATGTTGGTCCCTTTCTGGTTGGGAAGATAACATTGCTACCGTAAATCAGCTTTTGCCTGCTTCATTTACTCTGCACATCATGTAGATTTAACATAAAATTCACACAATGATGTAACCTCAGCTCATTTATCTTAATTGTGGGCTCACTTATTTCAAAGCTTACTTTTTGTCCTTTTTGTCATTTAACTGCATACAGAGAGCATTGTCTGAAAAGAAAACACCCAGGCCTCAGTAACAAAATCTTGCAATAACCTATTTTTAATGGTTACCCACGGTGGTGTTCTTCTGCTTTCACAGAATCAAACTGCTAAGTCTGACACAGTGGCTGGAGAGGAGGCAGCTGGTACGGTGCATCACTGGAAGGGCAGCACAGTGCCTCACAGAATCCTATAGTGAGTTTGCGCTCATGATGGCTGCAGGAGGCAACGCAGTGCTGCCAGGTGACTTCACTTTTTCAGGTCATGCCAAGTGTCTTCATGGATCACTTTCTAAATGGGCACAGGCAAGATGCTTGGAGTTCCGACTGATTAATATAGTCATATTTTAATAATTGCTGCCATCTTTTTTTCAGTGCAATGAAATGACATTGATCCTTAGACTTGCTGCATTAGCCACATAACAGCTTAGGATGTGGCGTACTGGCTGTTCTCGCAGTGCAGTGTTGTAAACTATGACAAAACGTCAACCTTGAGGGCAGGTGTTGTAGATGCTTATGATTACTTCTAACTCCACAAGGTTTATCCTTCGGCCCAGTTCTGTTTCTATTAGCATTTCTAACTCCTACCTACCTGAATTGTAACTTCAGCAAATTGGAAGCAAGTACCCAGTATTGCAGTTAGGTCATTTTAGACTCTGGACTCCATGGTCTTATGGGTTGTTGGGGTGGGTGGGTGTTAATATGCACAACTTTATATCCTTCAAAAGTTAGGGTGGCCGTGTGTCCTATCCTACAGACGACAGTCCTCTGTTGAAGGCTGTCACAGAACAGTCCTCTGTCTGAAGGAGTTCTCTGTTTAAAGGGGTTCCTGGTCCAAGTCTGCTTTGAAGATAAAGGACCATAAGAAGGGTGAGCAGGGGCTTAGAAGTGGTCCATCCATAGTTAACATCTAGACAATAGACTCCACAGACACATCTTCATCTGGTCACAGCGTTTCTCACTATGGTGAGATGTGTGGTATTTCTAAATTTGCATGTATACGTTGTTGTTGTTTATTCGTTCAGTTGCTTCCGACTCTGTGACTTCATGGACCAGCCCACACCAGAGCTTTCTGTCGGCCATCGCCACCCCCAGCTCCCCCAAGGTCAAGTCTGTCACCTCCAGAATATCATCCATCCATCTTGCCCTTGGTCGGCCCCTCTTCCTTTTGCCTTCCACTTTCCCTAGCATCAGCCTCTTCTCCAGGGTGTCCTGTCTTCTCATTATGTGGCCAAAGTACTTCAGTTTTGCCTTTAATACCATTCCCTCAAGTGAGCAGTCTGGCTTTATTTCCTGGAGTATGGACTGGTTTGATCTTCTTGCAGTCCACGGCACTCTCAGAATTTTCCTCCAACACCACAGTTCAAAAGCATCTATCTTCCTTCGCTCAGCTTTCCTTATGGTCCAGCTCTCGCAGCCATAGGTTACTACGGGGAATACCATTGCTTTAACTATGCGGACCTTTGTTGTCAGTGTGGTGTCTCTGCTCTTAACTATTTTATCAAGATTTGTCATTGCTCTCCTCCCAAGAAGTAAACGTCTTCTGATTTCCTGGCTGCAGTCAGCGTCTGCAGTAATCTTTGCGCCCAGAAATACAAAGTCTGTCACTGCCTCCACGTTTTCTCCCTCTATTTGCCAGTTGTCAATCAAGCTGGTTGCCATAATCTTGGTTTTTTTGAGGTTTAACTGCAACCCAGCTTTTGCACTTTCTTCTTTCACCTTTGTCATAAGGCTCCTCAGCTCCTCCTCGCTTTCAGCCATCAAAGTGGTGTCATCTGCATATCTGAGGTTGTTAATGTTTCTTCCTGCGATTTTAACTCCAGCCTTGGATTCGTCAAGCCCAGCACGTCGCATGATGTGTTCTGCATACAAGTTGAATAGGTAAGGTGAGAGTATACAACCCTGCCATACTCCTTTCCCAATCTTAAACCAGTCCGTTGTTCCGTGGTCTGTTCTTACCGTTGCTACTTGTTCGTTATACAGATTCCTCAGGAGGCGGACAAGATGACTTGGTATACATATAAATTGGCATATGCAACTTTTATGCAAATTTGCATCCAGTTTTGTCTTCTCTTTTGTTGATGCATACATGCTCATCTTATAAGCTGTGTTTGGTCCCACTTGCTCATTCTGCTGACTGGGGCCCTGGGATCTGTCTCAAGAGCCCTGCCCTGATGTCACGCACGACTACAAGTAGAAATGACATCAGTGCTGTGGCTGATCTCCATGAAAATTCTCACTGCTGATTCAATATGTATTTGACACAACTGGAAGCAGTCTCCCATTCATCACATGGATTAGCTTTAGGTAAAGTAGCAATAACTTGAAAAGTGGGAAGACTGGTATATGTATGATACACACAGCCCAAGTCTTGAACTTGGCTTGGATCCAGAGAAACTTGAGCTTGTGCATGAAGTACATCCATGCAGCCCCTGGTACCATGCAGCCCCAGATGTCATTCTGGCAGAGTCCCTTGGTCTTTGGAGAGGCTTTTCAAGGGCATGGTGAGCTGCTGCTAGAAGAAGGGAACTTAAAGCTGGCATGTATGCCAAAGACACATTTGGAACTTTGGATCCTGGCCATCGTGTCTAAGAGCCTATCTAGATATATAGCATATTTGCAGTAAATTATGCCTTTCATCTGAGATCACTGATGACTGAGGTCATTGCATTCTAAACATGTAATAGTAACAGGGGTGAAATCTTTCCTGGACTATACTCTCTCAGACCATGGGTGCTTCCAGACGAGGCTTTTATGGCACTATCACCCTGCTTCATTCACAGAATGTTATGGGGTGTATATGGACCAGATGTTATTGTCTTCCTCTCATAATCCTCCTGTGTTTTTCCACCACTTTCCCCACCTTTTTTCTTACCACAGAAAATCCACTGAGAACAAAAAGACAGAATAGCTGCAGAATGCCGTCCAATGGTTAGTACTAGTACTGTGCCATCTGGAAGCACCTTATAATATGTGGAAAATGAATCTGAAAGACCACCTGCTCCCATTTGAACCCATCTGTTCTTTAAGATCTGCATCAGAGATCTTTTTCTGGGTGTTGCCAATTTCAGAGATAAGGCGGACGATACTCTTCTTTTCTTATTTGTTACATTTATATTCTGGCTTTCCTGCAAATAGTTCAAGGCAACATACATAATCCTCCTCCTCCTCCTCTCCATGTATCCTCACAACAATCCTGTGAGGTGGGCTATGCTGAGAATCAGTGACTGGCTCAAAGTCATCCACTGAGCTTCATGGCCAAGTGGGACTAGAACCAGGTCTCCACAGTCCTAGGGCATGTCTACACCATGCATATATCCTGGGGTTGTCTCTAGGTCATCCCAGTGCATCCAAATGACACACAGGGGATCCCAGGGTCAACCAGGGATGACCAGGGACTTTCCCTGGGATAGCTGCAACCACGGATTTCCCAGTTTTTCTGCAGTCCTGGGGCAACCCTGAGGACCGCGGCCAGTGTGGTGCAGGATCCCGGGTTCTCAAACGGGCACAGAGTTGCGCAGAGTTGTTGCTCTGTGCCCTTTGGGGGTGGGGGCAGCAATTTTGCCACCCCTGGGATGGCAAAGCGGGGGGGATTGGGAGTGGAGTGTTTTTTTAAAAAACTTATCTTTTCCCCCGATTCAGGGCCACGCAGCTCCACTTTGCGAAAAATTGGCGCCCATGTCCTTTCTGGGACATCGTGTGGCTGTGTAGAAGCAGGGGGAGGATTGTGGAGGCAGGTAAGCCCATGATCCTCCCCCCTCCCTCCTGCTGTACCCTTCAGTGTAGATGAGCTCCTAGTCCAACATGCTAATCACTATAACACACCAGCTCTCTTTCAGAAAAACTTTTTTAGATTTTCAGTGCCAGATGAAGACAGTTTTATTTTCCTGAGTTTTTGATGGATGAATTATTTTATTCTGGTGGTTTCTTTGTTTCCATTGCTGTGTTTAGAGTTCTTGCTATTTTGTATTTTTAATATTTTCTTGTCTTAGCTTTAGTGGCAATGTCAAGAATAACCTTTCCTTTACCTTTCAGTAGCTGTCATTTGCCCTGTACAACTGGATGATCAGTTCTGGAAACAAAAAATGAAAGAAAGGAGCCATTCCTCACCTTAAAGGATGTATGAGCCATAATGAGAAACAAACATGGTTTTGTCTTTTGACACACACACACACACACACACACACACACACACACACACACCCGCAGCATGCCAGCTCCTTCTGAGGGAAGTGGTGATGTTTACAGTGCCCATTTCACCCTGGCTTCCCTCATGTTTACATTCTCAATGCAGCTCCTTGTGTTATGGCCAAGCAGAGAGCTGCCGTCTTCAAGCAACACCTACATCTCACTATTAATAAGCAGTAACTGTAAGAGAATATTCACACTGCAACATTTTTGGGTCCAGAAATATGTATAAATACTACACTTTACCATCGTTCTCTAGAGGAAAGAGTAATTAGAGACACATACTTACTGTAATTAAAGTTAAAGCACAAGGTAATTAGCAATGCTCTCTCTCTCTCTCTCTCTGTGTGTGTGTGTGTGTGAATATCCATGTTACATTTTTTAATTTAATGTATAGAGTCCATATACCTCAAATTCAGCAGTTAGATTAGGTTTTTCACTCTTACATGCACATTCATTGCCTTCTGTAGGATGTGTAGATGGAAAATGCAATGGAATATTAGAAGGCTGCAATGCAATCATAGAATCATAGAACTGGAAGGGACCTCTAAAGTTATATACTCCAACTCACTGCTGATGCAAGAAATCTGCTACTAAAGTATTCCTGATAGGTGGCTACTATTTTAATGGTGTGAAATTGGGCTAGATATATTTTCCCAACTCCCCCCCCCCCAAATCATTTTCTGTACTGAAAATAATTAACCATCTGAACTCGTGCCAAAGTATGGCCCAAAGCTTCCATGAAGAAAGAACATTGGCCAGATATACTGAGTCAGACTATTGGTCCATCTAGCTCAGTATTGTGTATAGGTTGCATTCAAATGTGTCCGCCTGCCAGAATTCTGTGGCACGGGAGCTGTCTTGGTATACCCCGTGGTGGGGCTGCGTTGGTTATATGATGCAGCCACCAACTCGCAGCCACCATGGGGCTTTCCCCCAAAACTGCGCTTTTAAAAAGTCGCAGACTTACCGCAACTTTTTCCTTTGCTGCGAGGTCACCACCATCTTTCCTCCATCTGTTGGTGGTAACCTCACTTAGGGGATAGGCTGGGGGCATTCCGGGGGTGGATCGCAGCCACATATAGGTCACGGGAAGGCTGGGCAGAGGGCAGGGTGTGGGCTCATAAACACTTCACTGAATAACAGCTCCTCTAGGGTTATTTTAATTTCATTTTATTTTGCTCCATTTCCTTCCCCTTTCCCCCAATCAGCCCTTGTTTAAAGAGCTCCTTTAAAGCTCCTGTCCACAGGCAACCATGAGCTCCTTCCTTCCCTATTGTGCTTGCCCCAGGCCCCTGCCAAAAGCCCGGCCTTGGGGATTTAACGTTCCCACCCTGCAGCTGTGATGCCACCGGGGGGGGGGGTTGAGGGAACAAGAGGCCCAAGCGGTGCCATGAAGACAAGTCCAGGGTGATGAAATCTATCCATCTATCCTTTTGGATCCTAGTCCATGCTTTAAAAGCTCTTTGCAGATGTCAAAGTGGAAGAAAGGAACTTTCACAAACTTTTCCTAAGGAAGCAACTAGGATGTTCTGTTTAAAATGTTAGTCACTTTGAAAAGAAATTTAAAGAGTGTTTTAATTTTTTTTTACAAATTGGGTTGGTTGTATCTATTTAAATAAGTACTATATCTCAAGCACTGTTAACACGCCAACTTCAAAAAAGAAATATTACAGAAAACAGTGGTTACTTTCTGTTATATCACATTTTAAACCAATTTAAGTGACAATCACTGGCTTACATGTCAAATTGTATAGGTAGAGGGGATTTATTTGTGCTGATAACATCTGGCAACACGGCACATTTTATTGGAAGTTGCTTTAGCTGCGCTATGGTTTGCTTTTCATCTGTCAAGGGGTTACATGACAGGTGTGTGTGTGTGTGTGTGTGTGTGTGTGTGTGTGTGTTTATGTGTACAGACTTGAATGTCATTTTGGTCTCAACGTTACTTCAAGTACAATATATGCATTTTTTCCCTCCTTCATGAAAGCTCCCACCATTATTCATGCTAACAAAAAATAAAGCAAGGTATCTTCCCCTTCATCTCAATATGGTGTGTGTGTGTGTATCTATAGTTATTATTATTATTATTATTATTATTATTATTATTATTATTTATTAATATAGCACCATCAATGTACATGGTGCTGTACAGAGTAAAACAATAAAATAGCAAAACCCTGCCGCATAGGCTTACATGCATGTTTTTGTATGTGTGTGTGTGTGTGTGTGTATTATATACACATACAAAATGAGTGACCAAACAGAGAGAGGTTTAATACTGTTTAGTCAACCATTTTGGCTTCTGCCTTCCTCAGTGACATAGTTGGGATTTCATTAAATTCTGGAAGCCAATTTGACCATTTCAAGAATGCTCAAGATGGAAGACTTCAGCCGATACAAGAGAGGTTTTTTTTTTCTTAAAAAAAACTAGCAATGATGTATTATTTTTCAAATTAAAGAAGCAATTGTAAGGTCCAAGGGAGACCATCAAGGTACTGTTGGATGTTATGGACCCCCTCTTCACAGGCGCTCTTGGAGTCCTCCTTGTGGCAAGGAGGAAAGGTCTCCTGCTGTTGCTGTTGCTGCTCTGCCATCTTGAGGGGACAAAAAGGGGCATGTTGGGGGGAGGGTTTGGATCCATTGGAGCTGGCACAGTATTTTTCCTCCCCTTGAAAGCAATGGGAAGAAAACTTTTAAAAAGGAAAGACCAGTGCCAAAAAAGGGGGATGGGGAAACAAAGGGAAAAGACCCTTCCTTTCTACACTGCCCAGCATGAGCCATGCAGGGCTTAGGAAACAGTGGCCGTTTCTACACCAGCCTTTCCCCCCCGGGCTCATCTCTGTGCATCCAAATGACACATAGGGGATCCTGGGAGCAGGCAGGGACAATCCCTCCATTTGCCTGGGATAATCCTTTGGTGTAGAAAGGGCCAGTGGCTCCTCTGCCCTGGATTCTCCTCCCCTGCCTCCACGGGATAGTTCTGCCAGTTTTGATATAAGCTCAAGCAACTTATGTCAAAAGATTTTAATTCTGATGGCCACAGCCTCTCTGACTAGGAGATGTTTCCTATATGGCCCCCATCAAATTTGGGGATATTAGAAGAACACCAATAGCATTAATAGCCTTAAATATGCATATAAAACACACATATAAAATATCTCTAGCACAGCAATCCTATACCCATTTATCTGGGCATAATCCCCATTGAGCTAAATAGACAAGTGTAGGATCACACTGTTGAACAAATGTGTAGCATTTACCATGGCCTGTTATTTTCCCCTTGCTTCAACAAACACTCTTGCATCGCTAGAAAACTCACTTCGAAGCATTGTGCCTCTTAATGCCCATAACAAGACTATTCATTTATACTACAGAGGAACTCTGAGGCGAACTGTAAACTTGTTATAGTGAAAAGTTTGTTAACTTACAAATGTGCAAAGTATTTTAGTTCAGAAATCAAGATCTTTGCTACTAGAACTATCTGGCCTTCATGATAAAATCAACACCAGTGCCTAATCCAGCTCTTAAAATATATTTATGCATGATTACTTGTGCCAGAATGCAAAAGGGGGTTATACATTTGAAAGCTCATCTTATTCAAAGCAATGCACCCTGTACTCTTACTTCATTTATTGATTAAGATTTATACCCTGTCTTTCAGGGCACGCTGCCCTCACAAACTGGTTGTGCACCTATATGTGCATTCTGATGTGCATTTGAATGCATACCCAATTGACACCTGTGGTTTTGGATCCAGCAAGTAATAAATACAAAGAAGCCTGCTTACATAAACAGGGCTAGTATATCCTGCTTTAGCCACTATCATGGGGTCTTCTCTTTTTTCATTTTCCATGTTACGTTAATTAGTTTGCAACCCTGATGGCAAAGCCATGTTGTTTGTATCTCTGTACAACTCCTTGTTTGTTTCAGCCACTTGTGTCAGTAAAAGCTGCCTGCAGTTGAAAACAAACACCCTGCCTTCCATTTTGCAATTGCCCTAAGTGTACAGGCACTCTAAGTGTAGAACTGCAAAACGTTGGGGTTTGGAGCTGACACTATTGCAGGAAGAAAACCAACGAGCATTGTGAGCTTGTGCTTGAGTACATACCACTGCTTGCATACAAGTGATTTCGGTCATAAAAAAATGGTCTCCAAAAGGCACAGTAGTTTTAATAATAGCAGTGGTGATGCTATTATTAAATGCTATAATTACAGTAAAAACAGAGTTATAGATCAGAGGGAGATGGGTTTCAATGGGTCTACAGCAGCCTTCTTAAACCTGGTGTGCTCCAGATATGTCAGACTATATAAGTCCCATCATCCTCAGATGCTAGCTTGAGATTGTAGAAGTTGCAGTCCAACAAATTTGGAAGACACCAGGTTGGGAAAGGATGGTGTACAGCAACTCAGGCACTGGAAACCACTAGCAACTGGGAGACAGATATTGATATTAACGGCACTGTTCTCATTTTCCATTGTCTAATTGAACAGGAGAAATGTGCTAAATGTGAAGCGCTTTTGTCCGATCTGGGGATTCATTCATGGATTCCAATTCCATGATAAATTAAAGTTTGCCCCTCTTTGCCAAAAATGATGTTTTGGGGGCTTGAATCGCACAAATCCAGGATTTTTCTACACTGCTGAGCAATCCAACTGCATAGGCAATGACTCCATAAACTTTAGGAACTCATTTATTATGTTGCTAGATCAGACACTGCATTTATTCACACAGTGCATCTATAAAACTGAGCTTTCATTAGAGCCGTGGGGAGGCCCAAGTCTTTTTCTCTTCACTTGAGAAGGTGAAGCTCAAGAAGATAATTAAGCATGAAACAATGAGGAGGCTTGCTGGGTAAGCAGTAGTGTGAAAACAGTTACTCCTCACAAAAGAGGGGAAATTAGCTGGATGGATAAAAGAGGAAGTGTCAGACTGGAAGACTGAAAGGAGCACTGCCAGCATAAGCAGAGAGCTCCATGCATCATTAATGCCACTTTTTTAACACTTAAACTCCACAGCTGTCCAAATCCAAATGCATTCAAATGCCACGCATTAAGAGAAATGAATTATGCCGTGTTGAAACGATTTCCCTTAAATTCCCCGTGTTCATCTTTTACGTGTTGTAGCGAACAGCCCACTGCCGAACGTAGCAGGCTTTCGGTGCAGCATCCTTGTTTACAGAGTCAGCGCAAACAGAAGAGATTCAGTGTCCTCGTTATATTATAACAAGCCCATCGTTTTTATATTGTAAATAAATATTTCCAGGGACAGAAAGTTCGGTTTGATTCGGTTGTTTTTCACACAGCACAGTTTCGTTTGTGATATGCACGTTTCCTTTCAAAACTTCCTTCTCCAGAACAGTGTTCCCTGAAGCAGCCACAATTTTTTTTTTTTTGGCAAAGGTTCAGGTGCATGCAGTGCCAAAAGAAATAGAATAAACAAACACTGCTTAATGCAGCTGGCTAGGCAATTTACATATTACTGCACACCAAACATGGAGAGCTGAATATGGATTAGGGCTCCTGTGATGACACAAATGCTGTATAGATAGAGAAAATGAAAATTCTACATACCCCGCAATTTACCTTTCTCATGAGTGACATTTTAATGTGACTTATATAGAGAAATGCATAGGTGTATTGGGTAATACATTAAAACCTATATGAGAAATATATCACATCACAGATGTGTGTAAATCTATCTGTCTGTCATCCATAAACACACAAATATAAACAACTGTATTCAATCCCTGTGCTTTTTTGTTTCTCCACAGGCAAATTCTACTGTGTTAAAATGTTAAAAAAAAAAAATCTAAAATGAAAAACATATTTTAACATGTTTTGGCACATTATTTAAGAGTATGTATTAACTTGATGCAAACCTATCTAGGTGCTAAAATGTCCTGTTATAATAAGCACCAAAGGTCATAAGGAACCACATATTTGTATTGATAACTGCTGATTTCAGCAGCAGGGTCTTCATATCAAAGTATCCTGACATGCTCCAATTTTGTGTTTGTTTGTTTATGCTTAAACACACTGTGAACATACCCCCTGGCACAGATTAATCAAAACTTTGCCCATGAAGTTATCCCATTGAGATCAATAGAACTAACTCCAAAGCAAGTGTGTGGGAAAATAGCAAAATTCAGAATTGGAGACAGAAATAGAAATACACCACCTATGGACTTTTATGCAGGGTCTGAAACCTAATTGAGGCTGAAATCTTTGACACACTTACCAGAGAATAAGTCCCATTGAACTAAATAGACATGCAGAGAATTCTGCTGTTATTTTTTTACAGCATTAACAAAAAATACTCAAGTAAAGAGTAGACTCCAAAAAGAACAGGGAACTCAAAATGAATGCACTGAAGGCCCATTTATTGACTACTCAGTGCCAGAATGGCAGGGTAACTTCATCATCAACTCTTTTTTCTTAAAATACTTTATTTTTAATTTGGATCCATTTTGTATTCATCCTAATCTAAAAAGCCACATCCAGTGTTGTTTTCCCCATTCAAATTGGATCTAAGAGTGAGGAGTAGATCAGTTGAATAATTCAGCATTTTAAATCAAAATGATATTCAGAGTAATTGGTAAATTTTGATATGTTTTTGGGGCTCCTTGCCAACTGGTGTATTTAGATATTATTTGACCCCAACTTACACACTATAGAAACTAACAATGTGAACAAAAAGGCAGGAGCCTAGAAATAAATGTACATAGCCATGACCTTCTTGCCAGGACAAGGATTTTGGCATTAAAGCTCAAACGCTGGTGGCAGTCTTCCCACCAGAATCTTGAGAATCTGACCCACTAAAATGATAAAATGATCATCCCCACTAAGATTCTGTTGCAGAGGCCCCACAAAAACAACTGAAAGAAACTAAAACATTTCGTAGATCCAGAATAAGAGAAAAAATGATTTCTACTTGGCGCTTAATTGCAGAGTAAGCAAAAGAAGAAAAAAGGGCTTTAAGGGTAGAAAACCCTCTGCATTGCTACTTGTAATGATAGCTATATGCTAATTCCAGGATCAGAATCAGTATGCTTGTGAATGCCAGTTGCTGGGGAATAACAGTGGGAAAGGTCCTTTTCACTGAAGTCCTGCTTGTGAGCTTCCCAGAGGCATCTGATCACCCACTATGTGGAACAGGATACTGGAGCATTTTCATTTATTTATAATATTTATTATATTTGTATTCTGCATTTTTTCCTTTTGCAAGGAGGCCAAGGTGGTGCGCACACAATCCTCCTCCCCATTTCATGCTTGCAACAACCCTGTGCAGTAGGTTAGGTTGAGAGTCTG
Organism: Elgaria multicarinata webbii; assembly: GCF_023053635.1. Classification (NCBI taxonomy): domain Eukaryota; kingdom Metazoa; phylum Chordata; class Lepidosauria; order Squamata; family Anguidae; genus Elgaria; species Elgaria multicarinata. The sequence goes on along the minus strand of NC_086172.1, from coordinate 141,455,911 downwards.
TGACTGGCCGAAAGTCACCCAGTGAGTCCCATGGCCGAGTAGGGACTAGAACCCAAATCTCCAGTCTAACACTCCAAACCATTACATTGGCTTGATCCAGCACAGGTATTCTTATGTTCTTATTTATTTAGGATTAGGGGGGCAGGGAGTAAAGGCACAGTCCTCCTACTGCAGACACCACTAGAGATGACCTTGGACAGAACTAAGCACTTGCCGCACGGGGAGAAGAGGGAGGGAGTTCCAGGGCCCCCTGCACTTTGTTTCAATCCTCCTAATAATCAAACAGAGTGGACCTTCTGGAAATACAACACTGCGTGTGCAACCATCTTTTGCAGTTCCTATTTTCTGCATCGAAGCAAACGTGCCATGAATAAATAACTTTCAGAATATAAACACATATGGCACGATAGTTCTAAAACACTACTTCCCAAGTAGATTCACTGAAGTCATAGCTATTATTGATAAAATGCAACTGCTTACACAACTTTCTTATGTAAACAAAGGGACCTGTGGAAGGCTTAGATCAAGTCTTTGGTACTACTGGAACGTAAGGGGGCAAGTAATTTATACAGGATGCTGACTGGGGAGGGCATCAACAGTTGGCATGGTTGACACCTCCTGAGGACTGACATTCTGGCAGGGAGGGGGGGCTGGACTTGCCTCTCCTCTTCACCATTCCAACCTCCTTGTTCACCTGCCTCTCATTCTGTCTCAGTTAGTGGTGAGAAGGAGGACAATAGATGACACTGCTTACTTGCTCACTGGCTCTCCGTCTGTTAAGAAAGTAGGTAATAGCACTGATGAGAAAGAGGATGAGCAATTGCAGCTAGTGACAATGGTGGTGAGAACGGAGACTCATCAAGGGAGGGAGCCCATTGAGAGGGTCATGCCTAAGGGTCCTCAAAAGCTTGGAGCCGGCCCTAAAGCTGACTGTCTTCCTTTCCTCGTTCTCATGCCAGTTTACAGAAAGAGGTCTTTATATAGTGAATTCTTATGCTGCTTCTTTCCCCATTAGTTCTCGCACTTCAAAATAATTATTTAGTTTGCAATTAGGCCATTTCAGACGCCAAATGCTCTTAGTACTAAGAGGCGACGTGTAGCAGAACGACAAAGTGATAACTAGTGCATTTGCCTCTTCAATAGGTGATTTTTCAAAATGTGTAATGAGCATCATTCCATTGATATATGTTTTTAAAGAAGTGCACCAATGGGAAAGGCAAAGAACAGGGACACTTAAGTTAGGACGAACTTTATGAAGGACTGTTTTCTTTTCCCTAAACTGTCAGAGAAACACAAAAGAAGAAGTGGATGAGGATATCAGCTTAGCGGCAATGCAGCATTTTAGCACATTTTTGTTTTTCAGGTTTGCTTTCATTCATTATAAAGAATCTGGGATTTTTTCCCAACCTTCTCTCAAATGGTACTTTCAACAGCTTCTTTGACTCCTAAGAATAAGCATCCAAGAAAAAGGCTTCTGGAAAGAGAACGCTTGGTGGAGTTTTTTTTTTTTTTAAAGTAAGCTGTCTCACCACTGCAGATTTTTCCAAGTTCTTACAACTCTAATTAAAATGTGGTAATTGGTTATGTTACCTCAATTACCATGATGCATGGACATTGATGCAGAGCGACACCAATTGAATCCCTTGGGTGTTATACCCTAAGGCCATCCCATTTATAGTGGCCTTATTATTTTCAATTATGTGGCTGGATGTACAGCATACTTTCAAAGCCAATGCACATGGGAATTGTGCTGGACACATAGTACAGTGTACTTACAGACGCGTTCAGCAGTAGAGAAAAATTTGCATGATGGAAAGGAAGCACCTTTTGAAAACATTTTTTAAAAAATAAAGTCAGGAATACTACAACGAACCAGTAGCATATTCGAATTGGGCACCCCAAAACTGAACAATATTGGCTCAAAATTTCTATCCCTCCTTTAGTAGGACTAACAGCTTCTAAGCTGTGTCAGAAAATGGGGATAAAAGAATAGTAGCTTTCTACACATGACAGATTTCAAGGCTAGGACAGTGAAATCACTAGTAATGAATAGAAAATAATATATTCCCTCTTTTGGAAGAGTTGTTTTGCCTAACTTCCTGTAGCAGTGTTAATTCTGCTAATTTTGCAACCCTTCTTAAAAGGAAGACAGCAAGAATACAGGAACCTTGATACTGAGAATAGCGTAAGAATAGAGATATGGGACTAGGCCGTTTTCATTTTCCCCTCAGAGTCTATTGCTTAGCAGTGGATGCTGGTGGCTCCGATGTCAGTGGTGTATTGAATCTGCTTTGGATTTCAGTCAGAACCAGTAAGAACTCTAAAGGACCTGTTCAAGCTTCACCCCTTTAGAGTTCTGAATGGTTCTAACTGAAACCCAGAGTGGATTCACTGCCCCACCAACAGCTGTCACTTAGTGTTGTATAATAAACTCTATTTACATGGGAAAATACTATGCTCATTTGCTCAGAAGTAAGTCCCACTGGGTTGAATGGAGCTTACTCCCTGGAAAGTGTCCATAGAACCATATCCTTAGTGCATTATGTAAAACCAGTCAGCAAGACAGTTAGGAATGATCTGAACAGTGACAAGGAAGAAGAAAGTTTTGGTAAATGGATAAAAGTAGGTTACTAAATCGGTACATTGAGAACTAGATTGAGTTCTTGAGGAAAAGAATGACAAAAAAGTGGGTTGTTGTAGTCAAGGGTACATTTCATCAGCTCTGGCTAGTTTACTAAGACTTCCATTCCTGGATAAGAATGAGCTGGCCATGGCAATTCATGCTTCTGTTACATCCAGACTGGACTACTGCAACAAGTATGAGATGGCGCCTTTGAAAACAGTTTGGAAACTTCAACTGGTATGGAATATAGCTGTTCGTAGCTGGAAAATTAATCTGACTTCTTGGAAAATATAATATCAAAGCTATAATGGCTATATTGGTTCCCAGACCCAATGAAAAGTATCATTGAATCATAGAATAGTAGAAGGAGCCTATAAGGCCATTGAGTCCAACCCCCTGCTCAATGCAGGAATCCACCTTAAAGCATACCTGACAGCTGGCTGTCCAGCTGCCTCTTGAATGTCTCTAGTGTGGGAGAGCCCACCACCTCCCTAGGTAATTGGTTTCATTGTCGTACTGTTCTAACAGTCAGGAAGTTTTTCCTGATGTCCAGTTGGAATCTGGCTTCATGTAACTTGAGCCCATTATTCCGTGTCCTGCACTCTGGGAGGATCAAGAACAGATCCTGGCCCTCTTCTGTGTGACAACCTTTCAAGTACTTGAAGAGTGCTATCAGGTTTCCCCTCAATCTTCTTTAAAGTACTGGTGTTGTTCTTTAAAGCCCTAAATAATATATATATCTTGAAGGAATGCCTTCTCCCATTTGAGACTAATCCCATATAAAAACCTTTGTCAATGGTATGTCTGCTCTATCTGCAGTGGATGGCAAGAAAGGCACCTAGATCCTCCATTTTATCAAGGAATGCGTGGATATGAGCAATTATCACCTGCTAGACCCCTTGTCCCAAAAGGGAAGATTCACAGCCTGTCAATAATTCCCCAAATCACTTAGTTCCACAGCTGCCTGTGGAACTAAGAATGGTCTTACAGCTGCCTGCTTCAGGTGGTTGAGACCCTTCCCCCATAGTACATTCACTATCTCCTGGAGTCACTCTGCTAAGGCTAGACTGAGGGCCTTGCTAGACCCAGCCGGATAAGCCGGCATGGAGGCGGTGCGACGGCGCGCTAACTTTAGCGCGTGCCGCCCAAGCTCCTAGACGGCCGACGCACAGGGACTATGGAAGCCCTGCAGTGTCGGCCATTTTTGTTGTTGTTGTTAAAGGGGCCACGTGCGGCCCGAAGACTCCGGAGAAGGTAAGGGGTTTTTTTACTTAAGCCCCCACCCTTTTTTTAATTAAGCCCCCTGCCCACTCTTTCCCCTCCCTCCCTCCCCGTCCCCGTCTCCCGTGTCGCCCTCCGCCATCCCCCTCCGTCTCCCGTGTTGCCCTCCGCCATCCCCCTCCGTCTCCCGTGCCGCCCTCCGCCATCCCCCTCCGTCTCCCGTGTCGCCCTCCGCCCACCTCCATCTCCCGTATCGCCCTCCGCCATCCCCCTGCATCTCCCGTGTCGCCCTCCGCCATCCCCCTCCGCCTCCCATGTCGCCCTCCGCCATCCCCCTCTCCTGCCGGTCCGGCCTTCCCCCCCATGTCCCCCCGGGATCCCCCCCCTGGCCCGATGGGAGCGCTGTGTCCTGTCCGTGGCTTTTCCCAGCTACTCGCAAGTAAGTGAGTAGCCGCAAAAAGCCACGGACCTTGCTAAACGTCCTCAGGCCGGGGCTGCGGAAAAGGCACGCCATAAGCGACTTCGCTTATGGCGCGCTAAGGGAGGCTTCAGTGCGCCTTGAGCCCGGATTCCCCTGTGCGTCATCTGGACGCACAGCAGGGAAACCGGGCCTCAAAGCACGCTAAGGCCTCGTCTAGCAAGGCCCATAATTAGCCAGATGGATAAGGGCTGAATATACAGGAAGTAGGTTGCACTCCTTCAAGTATTTTGCCAACATCCTCAGGCTACAACAACTGAAGTCCATCCAAGCATGAAGAACTAGACCAATCCTTGAGAATACCCATATTTGTACTGCAAATAAAGTGGTATCTATTTCAGTGAGAATGGGAATGAAATTTGCTTTGGACTCATCTATTCATTATTTACAACTTTGACCAGCAAGTAAAATCCTACCTGTACCTCTCATACCTGAGGCAATGTGACAATCCAATTGTAGGTGTCCTAGAACCCACTATTTTGAAATGACTGATCTAGGCCGGAATACAAAGTTTTCTGTCTTGTTTTACTGGAAATAAATTTTACAGCCTGTCAATCTGAATAACTCACATATCCCTTTCACTTAATTAGATGAAATAAACTTTATTCAAAAACATTTAAGGAAACACATGAACTGGATGGTGAAAGGGTGTTCAGGATTGCTCCAGTTGGCAATCTTATGAGAAATGCCATTTTGACATATGCTGACAATATGAGAAACAATCTAGCAAGGCCTTTTCTTGCACAACATCCACTTATCCAACCCTATAGCAACATTATATTGGATCAACAATCTTAACTCTTATATTCTGAGATGGAACCTGTTATTAGATATTCAGGTTGTTAGAATATTCAAGTGTCCTATGTACATTGATGGTGCTATATAAATAAATAAATAAATAATAATAATAATAATAATGAAATTATTATTATTTTATCAAAAGAGTAAATGATCAAGGGTGCAAACCTTATACACTTACTTGGCAGCAAGCCACACTGAACACAACTTCTGCGTATACATGTATGGGATTGCACTGTGAAAGTGGTACATAGTAAACCACTTTTAAAGATCTTTTGAAAAGCTACTAAAAACAAAGAAATCTCCAAGCTCTTTACAAGTAATTTCAACATATTCTTTGAGCAATAATAATAGGATGAAAAAGAAAATGTTGGTAGATATATTAAAAGAAAGAACAGAAGATGGAAGCAACTCCTGAACTTCCGTAAGACATGATCTAATCAGCCAGGCCAGCGTTTTCACTGTCAATGACTCTTGCCAACACCAAGTCAGATGCCATCAGAGAAGTAAACACATCCCATTTGTTTTCATATATTACAGTATACTGTGGACAACCTCAAATTTAAAAAAAACTCGTTTCCCAGGGATACCATTCACGTGCCAAGACTGGCACACCATCAAGTGCAGAAAGATAGGCAAAGCAGAGAAAGCAATCTTGGGATCAGCCCAAGAAATGACTACACAGGAACTGAATGAAAGGAAATGCTGTAGTATGCCAGCTTGGAATTCGGAGATGGAGAGAGAGAGAGAGAATGCAAGACAGATTAAAGTAAATTCAGTTCCAACTACAGCATTCTGATTCTAAGGACTCTTTTATCACTGGAGAATCCTGTACATACATTCATACAATGTATACATTTGTAGTGAGAGGGCTCCCCAAAACAATAAAGCCTACAATTAAAATCAAATAAGTGTACCAAGACTTCTTAACGACTGTCATTTGCTTGGCAGAAGGAAAGTTGTATTCCCTACCAGGTAAAAGAGAATTCAGTCCAGCAAACAAGTCTAGGTTACCCCAGGCAAAGTGAGAACAAAGCAGTGTGGAGCTTGTGAAGCTCTCCAGCGTCCTGACATCAAGAAAACACACAGTGCTTATACACTCCCCCTACCTCACCTCCCAATCGATTCCTATCCAAACAGAGCCACAAGACTACTTCACTCCTGCTGCAAGAGCAACACTAGCCTTTAATTAGGGCATAGCAGCTTATTTAGAGGAACTGCAGCTACACACAGCAGCAGCTTGCCTGGGAAAGAGGATAGTAGCTCTGGTTGTAGTGACAGCTTACTCCTTGTGTGTTCAGCAGCCTGCAGGGTCTTCTTACAACTGTCTCTTGCCTCTGCATCAGGCAAAAGAGAACAGTAAGTTCTAGAAGGTGAAATTAAAGTGGGAACACAACAAAAACAAAAACAGTGCAGTTGCTGATATTTTAAGTGCAATAAAACAGAAACCCTTATCATCACATGTATGCTTCTGGGTCAGCTGGACTGACTGTCTCCTCCTTCACCAGTGTCACGTAACACCAACTGCCTGTAAGAGCGAATCAGGAATGGGATGGAGGAAGGCAAAGACAACATCAGATGCCTGCTCCTAGCAATTGGCAGTGTTGTAAGTTTGGAGGTTGGACACTGGACATCCTGTGTACACTCATTTACCTGCCCGAGAGACTTTCCCGCAGTATTTTAAAAGACGCAAAGGTGTCTGTTCTTGTATTTTAGAAAACAACACATCCATCCTACGGTCTTTTATAAATAATTCAAAATAAGCCACATCAAAAGATGTGACACTTTAATGTTGTTCACATTTGTCTCCCATCTTTCCTTCAATGAGCTGAGATCAGCATTCATGGGTAGGGATTTCAGATGTCCCATTTGATCCTCATAATAAGGCCTTTGCTAGACCTACCTGTTGTTCCAGGATGGACGAGGGGAGAGCCTGCGATACAACTATTGCGGGATCTCGCCCTTGTTTACATCTCTGGAGGAGAACTGTCGCGCCTGCCTTTTTTCTTTAAATGTTTAAAGAGGAAGCAGTGCAGGATAATTTTGCACCTATCAAAATTAGCTGAAGGATATTGGAAAAATATTCCCCAAGTTGGTGGGTGGGTAAGTTGGGAGCAAAAGAATATCAGGCAGATGTCACTTACTGTATGTTTGGCCAACTTTTTCTGCAACCTAGTTTGCCACTGGACGGCTTGCATGACGATTGCTTCCCACCTTCTTTCAAGATTTACAATGATCAGCTGCATTGACTGGTGATCTGCATTCAGATTACAGGTATCTTGATCGTCAAGGAGGTGCTGGCACAAACGTAACACTGAGCCTACACCTCGTCGTCTCTGTTTAATTTCACAGCAGAGGGACTGTGGACAGAAGAAGGGTCAATGTCAATGTACTATACACTACTAAGGTATAAAATTCAGTGGTCATTTGCAGAGTGAAGTGGTTCTTTAATGAACAATATTTAAACTGGAATGCAGGTGCATTATGGTTAAAAGCAATATCTCTTTGGAGCTGTCTAAATGCTTGGAAAGCCCCGGGTTGGGTGTGTAGTGTCACGGTGTTGATTATACGATGCTGCTGCAATTGTGCACCCACCCTGGGGCTTTCCGCCAAAGCTGCGGAGAAAAAAGTAGGGGACTTACCCTGTCTTTTTTTTCCCGGAATGAGGCAAGGATGCACAAGATGACATCAAGACAGCCCCTCATCTTGCTCCAGAGTCACAGAGGAGGTGTGGCTGGGCAGTGCCTGGTGAAAGGCAACCTGTGATTGGTCGCCTTCCACCAGGAAGAGGGCAGGTGCAGCTCCAGTCCCTGGATGGCCACCCAGAAACCCCGCGCTCCCTCCTTGGTGTCGGGATTACCCGACACCACCCCAGGAGAGGGAAGCTGTGTGGTTTCCAAGGGACATGACACCAACCTGACATGGTGAAGACACCCCCTGACTCATAACTACGAGAGAATATCAAGGATATTTCTTGGCTCCTTTTTGTTTAACCCTTTAAAAGGTGAGGCCCGATTTATTCATATCCACTAGGGCTAGCCTTACTGAAGATTTCTATATTATTTCTGCAGATGACACTGACCTGCTGTCTCAGAAATTGTCCCTCAGTCCCACTAGTTTGAGGGCTCCCAATATAATTGTTCATATTGCATACAAGAAAACAAACAAGGTAGCACCCATTCAATTTTTTACTTTTGACTCTCAGGGTCAAACAGGAAGCCTCTTCCCAGATTCTGTGTGGGTAAGTTGAAGAAGTGCTGCAATGTTTCTTTGGTTGAGGACTATAATTTTGGGCAAGCAACAGCCCTGACTGGGATGGAGGAGGATAGTGGCCCAACACCCACTTCACTCCCTTCTCTTAGGATTGCTCTCTTACTAGAGAGTACATGAATACAGTGGGACTTACTTCTGAGTGAACATACAACTGCACTGTAAAAGATTATTTAATTTTCTCTGTATTGCACTCCATGTGTAGAATCCAACAATGCTCTACTTCTGGAAGCCAGCATTGCCAGTTCCAGGTGCATGCATGGCTGGCTCCACCAGTGGTGTCAATGCATGTGTGGCCCCTACCACCACAGCAATGTAGCACTTCCGGGGGCAAGCCCCCAAATGAGGCCAGCCTCATATGCACCATAATTGGCAGTGCTGGCTGCCAGCGATAGGGCATTATTGGATCCTACCTCATATAATATGTGGATAGCACTACAGCAACAGGGTCAGCAAAACCACTATTATATATACAAAACACAAGGTCAGCCTTATTAGGAATAGCCAAGGTTTACAATGCATGGTACCAACTTTTGAGTTACACATAACTCGTTCTTGGGCTGGATGATCAAGGAAAACAGAAAGGAAATAACCATACTGTATTGTGAATATTTGTAAGCTCTAATAAAGGTATGATTTCACTATTCCTGTTACTTTGTAAATACTTGTGTAATGAACAAACATAACTTCTGAACTATCCTATATGTTGGAGCACTTCTGTTTATGTTATGTTATTTTGGTTTGTCCATCGTATTCTCTTCTTTGTTCCAGTGCACATCTGCAGTCAACATTACAGTGTGTTAAGTATTTCTTGAAGAGAAATACCAAGTTGGGGGGGATAACACAAGTGTCTTAGGAAGATGAATCCTTCCCCCCACAAACTGTGCTTTCAGTTGCTGTGGATTTAGCATCTTCTACCATGTTATAGCATGGAAGACCCTTTTCACATTCAGGAGCTTACTAGGCAATTTAAATTGTGTAATGTGACAGCATCTGTTTCTCTCTGTAGGATGTTACAGATGAAAGTACATAAACCCATGAGAAAAATCTAAACTATCACCCAAGCATTTTAGGTTTTCTTCTAGGGAGAATATGGTGGCAGCAGGATGGGGTTAAGAAATTGCACATAGTAGGAAAAGCTTTGGGGAAAACAGCAGAGCTGTTTATTGATGCTGGAACTTGAAAACACTGATTATTTCAACCAATAATTGACACTGCTATTTCCAAAATGGGAAATTAAATACTATAATTGGTTAAAAATAATAAGAAAATTACACTTGGGACATTTTGCACATAAGAAAGTTGTGGTTTTTTAACCTTAGAAAGTTTTGTGTCTCTTTACAAGTGTTAAGCTGAATTCCTAAAAGCAAAACTGTGGTGTGAATATCTAATATCTATATGTATATTCCTTTTTATGTGTCTGAATAATGAGAAAGTGATAGTTAAATTGAAAGTCTTCAACAAAAATTATGATTATATCCATAATATAGTTGAATTACTTACTAATCAGCTTCCTCTTGCACAATTGGACTGTTCTAACAGTTAACAGATTGCTTATTAATGAACAAGAGTAAACAAGACAATGCAATCTCATTTAAAATGGGTGTTTTAATGCCTAAAAGTATTTGTGTTCAAAATGTTAATCCCAATAAGGCTTCATTAGAAGATGTCTTTAAATGATTAAGTGTATTTCATTGTAAAGTAATACTGCAGAGTTTATTAGCAGGTGGACATTTCATACAGATTTATTTATTCATTTATTTATTTATTACATTTTTATATCGCCCAATAGTCGAAGCTCTCTGGGCAGTTCACAAAAATTAAAACCATTAAGAACATAATAAAACATCCAACAATCTAAAAACTCAAATATAAAATACAATATAAAAAGTACAGATATTCTCCTTATTAATAAAATGCGTTCTATAACTCTTTCAATTGCCTAACTCTTATAATGGCCAGAATTCCATTATTTCTTTAATAAGCAAACTCTCTCCCTTTAATATTTTTGAGTTTTAAAAAAGTTGAATGACAAATTTCAAAACCACTCTTTATGGCAAAATATAACTATTAAGTTGAGGCAGTTTCCTCATATACACTTGTCAGTGTTGCAATTTACAAAATCAATTTACAGGCCAACAAATCAAACACTGCTTTGACCAATGAAGCTCCGGTGACACTTCCAGTTCCTACCCAAACATGTCCATGCTCTTCTTTTTAACATTTCTCCCTTGCACGTGGCCGTGTTCACTTTGGAAGTGTACATGTCACTAAAGCTTCACTGTGGCCGCATCATTTGCAAAACTGTTCAGAGACTTTTGGGGAAGTGAAGCGTTCATGAAGGGTTCAGTGCTGTCCATATACAGCTTCTACTGTCAGTCTCTTCAGAGTTAGACAATGGAGAGGGAGAGGAACTTATTTATTTATTTATTTACATTTATATACTATTCCACATCTAAACGAATTCTGGAGCAGTGCACAATAAAAGGTAAACAGAAAAACACCATATTAAACCATGAAAAAAAATAGAACAACATATTAAAAGTTAAGAAAAAACACAAAATACCAACAAAATCCATGGGTGGCCAATCAAGGAAGACTTCTTGAAACAAGGGTGTCTTCAGCAGGCACTGAAAATTACAGAGTTGGTGCCTGCCTGACCTCCAGAGGCAGGGAGCTCCACAGAAAGGAAAATATGAATTAAATGTGGTACATTTCCAAAGATGCTTCACAGTTCTATAAATGGTATGTCTCCAAGTATAACTTTTAAAACCCTCACCATAGGCACAGAGGGCATGTCTACACCAGCCATTAAATCTGGGCTGGTCTTTTGTGTGTCCCTGTGCGTCCATATGATGCACAGGGAATCCTGGGGGCAAGTGGGGATGGCCACAGGCTTTCCATAGGATATTGGGAACCACGGAAAAATCAACGTTTCCCATGGTCCCGGGAGCATCCGTGGACTGGGCAGTGTTGCAGCCGCTCCCGCTTCTTCCTTTCCTCCCCGCGAGTAGTGGGGGAGCTGTACGGGGAGGCTCTGTGCCCATGGGGGAGAGCGGGTTCGGTTTTTTTTTTTTTTTTTTTAAACCTTACCATTGTGGTGGAGCGCAATTGCGCTCTGTCTCTGTTGAAGAGGAAAGAAATGGCGGCTACGACGTCCCTCTTTCCTTTTGGGATGTCACACAGCTGTCAAGACGCTGGGGGAGGATCGCGGAAGCAAGTAAGTCTGCGATCCTCCCCACTCCTTCCCTCTACACCCTTAGGTGTAGACAGGACCAGAGTCAGCAGTTGGCATGGCTAGGCATCCGGTGGTGCCTGTTCCTCTTTCATGTGTTGTTTCAGCCTCTCTCATGACTGGCTGCTATATTTTGCTTTCTTTTTCTCTCACCACATAGAAAGAAGGGACAAATAGGCTTAATTCCACCTCCTGACTTTTATCGCATTCCCTTTCTCCTTGTGCCTTCGATATAGGGATGAACAGATCCGTCTATATCTGTGTCAGTTTCACGTGAGTCCAATCACAAGTCCATTCCATCACATTTTATGCATTTTTAAAATGTAAAAAAACCCCTCACATTTAACTTGTAGAATTCTTCCCATAAAATATGGATTTTCTCATAAAATATCCATTTTGTATGCAATTTCCCCTAAAATATGCATTTCTCTATACATTTTTGGAGCTGAGAAATGACTCTGGCCTTAGCTAGACCTAGATAGTTTGGCCCCTATGCTACATCTAGAAACCATTTATTAGGAGACTGGATGTTCCCGTTAGAAAGCCAAGCTGTGTTAAATAAGAAAAGGGGTGCATGTTTGTGTTTACCAGATATCTTGATCAGTTATCAACATACTCCACCATTAACAGAATGGTTTTCAAAGCTTCCATGAGATTTCAGCCATATTTGTAATTCTTTACACTTGCTACGGTGAGCCCTGTGTCTTAAAAATTAGCTAGATGTACTTCATAAATGATGAAAAATAAGGTTTTCCATTAGAGACTTGAAAAGGACAACCAGTAGTAAGTAATCTCTCAAAATAATAATGAAAAAAAACACCCAAATGTCACATACTGGAAGTGAATGATGACTTGTCATTTTCTAAAGAAAACACTGGCAAATCTGGGTGGTTTAAGTGATTTCAAGGTTAAAAGAAAATGCCACCTAAAATAAGGACTGTGCTCAGTTGCCAGTGGTGGGCCCTAATCTATACTGAAGCTAAATATTCTATAAGCATGCAGCGAAGTGCAAGAAACAGCCACTGAAAAATGACATGATTAAATGGCACAACATGCAATCATTTGCTTTCAATTATATCAATGTATCTTCTTCCTTCCTAGGAGTCAGGCAGAAATATTGTTTTTTAAATGCCTCTATTAAATTGGGCACCAATAATAAAATAGATGAGAGTCCTAATAAGCTCATTTGCGTAACATACATCATACACTACAAAACTATTCTCTCCAAACAGCTTTGCTCATACATTTGTCTCCTGATTGTCATCCATCTTGCCTATATTACAAGTTTTTTTAAAAAGGCATACTGCTGTTTTCATGGCCATTCATTGGAAACCCTTTGTACAACTTTCCTGATTAACCCGTTTGAGATCTTTCATGCTAATTATGGGGGGGAAAGTTTGGATATAATATCCTTGCCGTCAGATTTTATTAGGGTGATGGTTGAAGGGAAATCTCGGACTGACATTTTGGAAATACCATCTAATTGCAAGTCAGAAACATTGAATGACAGTTTAAAATAGATTATGAGTTCTTTCAAAATAGTGAACTGGTTTTCTTCATTTAAAAAACATACCTTTTATACTATTATCCACCAAATTGCTGCAATGAGCATCTCCCTTGCGAAGATCCTTTTCTAAGAGTGGAGCATCTCACTGACAAGTTTGGAAATGGCATGTGACATTTATTATTAAAAATATCCACCTTTCTAATAAAGAACTTATTTTCCTTTTCACTCTACTTACATGTGAAAAAATACAAGTGCCATCAAATGCTTTAATAACAATTTCTTTTAAGTAAGTTTTGATTCTTTAAGAATTTTGTTTGACTCATTGGTATGCAATCTGAGTGCTTTAGGCATCACTATGTCTGTCAGATTATGGGCTTTGAAATATATGTACAAATAAATTATCTTTAAATTACTTGAAAACAATTAAACATCTTCCACTGTTAGCCAGTAAGTAGCACCTGTATTTATCTTAGCTTGACTTCAGCAGTACCATATATGGACTGAGCTCAATAAAGAGTCCAAAATTGATACCTCTTTGATTTTTTTTATTTTGTCTTTGAAAGCTATGATTATCCACACATGACATTTTTTAATTTCTTGGTGCCACTCCTTATGCTGGGTTAAGTACTTTTTAAAATCTTTGTTATTTACGGAATATAGTTTGGTATGCTGTTATTTAGGCCATGTTCCTACGTAATTAGTAATGCGTAGTATACTTCTCTTTCTAAATTAAAAACACTATTAAAATTCCAGTCATATAAAATAATATGAAAATTAAGTTATTCTGAAAGGAAATTATAATAGGTTACAGATTGGTTATATCATTACTGAAATGCTGGCATCTTTCACAATGTCTCCCTGGAATAAAAAATGCAGTTTTGTCGATAACCTGTTATTTTAAAGATTTTGCTACCTGATGTTTAAACTAGCATCCAGTTACAGGAGGAGACATTTTGGGGAAATGAAAGAGTACAAGTAAAGAACCGGAAAATAGAGACTATTTATGTTCTCTTATAACTTTATACAGAGGACCATTTACTAATACCAAGTAATACTATGGTGGGAATGTAACCACTTGTCTATGGTGGGAATGTAACCACACAGTCTGTATTGTCAAGCCAAGTGTTGTAGACAATGTTACCATTCCTCTGTTTCCCCAGATTTCTGATATCCTGATTACCAGGATATTTGTTTTTAACATTGTATACTATGTTTTTAATGAGTATTTTATATATTTTATGCTTGCTGTTGTTCCCCGTCTCGATCTAATCGGAAAGGCAGGTAAGAAATAAATTATTATTATTATTATTATTATTATTATTATTATTATTACCACTTACAGGACAATATAGGCAATTGTATTTTTAACTGATTACATGTAAACCTTGGTTAATTTACCACTTGGTAAATAATCATCTGTAAATCCCATTGTATCCCTCAATAAGACAACTCATGCTGGCAAAAGCAATTGCTACTATAAATGATTTTGGAATATGAAATTCTTGAATTTTCTGCATTCAAAGTTTTGCTTGGCTGGTGCTTTAAAACCAGTGCTTTAAAGTGCTTTATAACAGTTTTGACAACTGTATGTGGAGTGTGTCCTGGGCCCCAACAGTTGTCAAAACTGTTATAAAGTGCTTTAAAGCAATAGTGTAGATTCAGCCCTTGTTTTCAAGGAATTCTGAGAAAGCCAAACTTGTCATGTCACGTTACCATGATCACCTGATTCTGGGAATCAGCTGGAACTAAGAGACTGGCAGAGCACTAAACAGTCTCCAGCTTTTCATGAGAGAACCAGGGACAGCATCAGATTGAACAAATCTGTCAATATCACTTTCTCCCACATTTTTTTAAATCTCAAGTCCTTTCTGCAAAAATTGGTAAATTCATATAAAAAATGAACTGAACTGAAATTCTCACCTATTTACACCAGCCAAATGCAATAGGTACGTTCAATCCCAGCATGGAGAGGATCATGATGTTCCTGCCTGCTATAATCTTGTAAGCCGCCTTGAGTCCCATTATTGGGGACTCAATTGGGGACTCAGGCGGGATATATATTATTATTATTATTATTATTATTATTATTATTATTATTATTATTATTATTGAGCTCTTACAGATATAGAGATGAAATGAATGAATGAATGTGAGGTGCTGGTACTGCACAATATCAAGGTTGGACATGAAATATATGGCCCAGAGCCTTGCTCTATCCATGTTTTCACTTTCCTTCAGAAATGACAAAATAGGGTTAAAGAGGTGTTGAGAACAAGAAATTCGAAGCAGCCATGATTTCTCTCACCAGCCCCGTTTCTGGGTACCTCAACTCACTCTGGATTGTATCGCGGTATCTTCCCAAGGAAGGGGGAAGGGGGGGAAGATGTTCACTTTCTGTCCCTCCTTCTACCAGTGGCCCAGAGCTGCTCAGAGGCCTGCTGAATGGAGTGGACTATGGCATGGAGGGGAAAGGGAGGCATTGTGGGAAATCAGGTGAAGACACCTTCTGCTTCACTCACGTCTGCCCTACTTTCTGTGATCTCTCCTGTACCACAGCCCACTCCACTCAGCAGGGGCCCTGACTCTGGGGATCCATTTTCAGTTGGCTCTGAGAGCTGGCAGGGAAGAAGGGGGAAAGTCAGCTTCTACCAACCTCCTTTTGTGGATTGATATCTGGATCTAAGCCCTGGGAACGACTTAAAACTGAGGACTGAAAGCAGCAATATTACAAAATTCTAATGCTAATGCTTTTTGTAAGTTATGTTGCTTAGCCATAATTAACTTTGAGACTGTCATAAAATCATAAGAACTTATACACAGATATAAGTCATTTGTAATGTCTGCTGATTTTGTAAATCATTAGTGCTTCTCTGGTTATAAAAAATATTACAAATAGTTTATTATTGTTGCATCCCATTTTATTAGTCTACTGCTTATTCTTCATCTGTTTGTATTATTAGACTATATGGACAATTAGGCCTCAAAAATGAATATATAGTGATATTTCTAAAATTGGGTGTTCAGTCAATGGTGATTCATTTAACATGTTTCGGGCCATGTCAAATGTTACATTTCAACATAGCAAGAAGTGTAGGAAATTGTGCATAAATCTTCAAGCATGACAGTTGAACCCAATATCATGGCATATGCATTTGCTGGTAAGACCAAATGATTTGTGAGAGAGGCAGGCAGGCCAGACAATACCAGGTGGGTTGTCCTTTTCCCAACAGGCCAAGTTCAGATGTTACTTAAAGCTATTTTGAAAATAAGCTACGTTTATCCCCTACACAATCAGACAAATAAGCTACTTTGTGCAATCTGAGTCATCCCCCCACCCCTTGTCCTGTTGCAGTCTCCATGCCCCAGCATTGGCACTGTTTTATCCATTGACAACGTTGTAGCAACCTGTTTTAATCTTTCACAATATCCCAAAGAGAGGGGAGATGTTCATTCAGGGCTTCCAGCAGCATCCTGACAAGGGGTAGCTCTAAAGTAGAATCATAGATTCACAGAATCATAGAATAATAGAGTTGTCCAGCTGCTTCTTGAATGCCTCTAGTGTGGGAGAGGCCACAACCTCACCAGGCAACTGCTCTAACAGTCAGGAAGTTTTTCCTGACGTCCAGCCAGAATCTGGCTTCCTTTAACTTGAGCCCGTTATTCCGTGTCCTGCACTCTGGGAGGATCGAGAAGAGATCCTGGCCCTCCTCTGTGTGACAACCTTTGAAGTATTTGATGAGTGCTATCATGTCTCCCCTCAATCTTCTCTTCTGCAGGCTAAACATGCCCAGTTCTTTCAGTCTCTCTTCATAGGGCTTTGTTTCCAGACCCCTGATCATCCTGGTTGCCCTCCTCTGAACACGCTCCAGCTTGTCTGTGTCCTTCTTGAATTGTGGAGCCCAGAACTGGATGGATGCAATACTCTAGATGAGGCCTACTTGGAGTATGCCAGATTTGGACAAAATTTTAAACACCCTCTCCCCTAATCAAGAGGCATCCAATGCATCCTCAAAATCTGCCTCTATACATAAAGGAGCAAAAATCTCAGGTGCACCAAAAAGGGGGGTGACGCAGATAAACCCTTGGAGGTTTTCAGGATCGGGACCAAACGTCATACACAGAGTGGGTTATTTTGGCCATCATGGGTTAAAAAAACTCCTGACAGATGACACAATAACTCATGATAGGGTTAAATAAGCCATGATGGTTTATTGTAATGGGTTATTGCAATGTCTGGACCCAGTGACTGTGTCATCTAATGCTTTGTTTGAAAGAACAGGAGAGAGGAGGAAGGCAAAGACAAGATCAATTAGAACATCTTAATTATTATTTTCTTGCCTCTTTACTGCTACTATTGTTGATTTTATTCTTTTGTGTGCTGACTTTTAAACAAATGCAAAAATAAAACATATAGTTTCTTAACTTTCAGCAGATAATATGAGCTCACATTATGGAAAATTAATTAAAACAATAGCCTGGATTATTTTCAAAAACTCAAATATGGGCAGTGGTACAAAAGGTACAACAGCTGATGTACAAAACCACTCTGAAATCACCGAATGGTGAGCCTCACATGATAGAACTTGGTCTTGTGGAAGGGTCCAATATATTCAAGGTATACATAGTTTAAGGGGCAATTCAGACATGTAGAAGATCCAAGCCGTCTCTGCTTTGCATGTTAAATTGGCGTGCCACTTCTATTTCTATTCAAAATCTAAATCAGCCTCTTTTTTTCCAATGAGAGAAAAACCTAAAACAAAATTTTGCTTTGTATAGACTCAATCAATACAATTTAAATTTTAACACTGCCATCTAAAAGTAAAGAGTAAACAACTATATTGTTTACTGAAAAAAATGTTTTCTGTATATGGTTATCATGCACACCATCTGTAAGAATATAATATGAAATGCTCTTTTGTGAAACCATGATTTGCATACTATAATAAACACTAATATGATTGTATTTTAGCAAAGTAGAAAGTAAGTTGAATGAAACCACAGCAGGTTTATCTACTAACGTTCCAGAAAATGTTCTAAACATTACACTTCATATCGTTAACTATCAATCTTCTCTTATGTACACTTCCCCAAGAGGCTATTGGAGGATTTGAAAATTTATTTATTGTGGATTTTAAATTTAATGAGATAAAGATAGCTTGAAGATCTATCTATATCCCTGCAAAATAAAAAAGAGATGTGTTCTTATTACAGCTAGATAGTCATTGTTTTCTGATAGCTCTGACTTTTTAAATAAGGATTTATTTAAATATTTATTACATTTCTCTGGCTGGTTCACAAAAATTAAAACATCAAGGTGCAGCTTAAAACAATATAAAATATAAAAATATAAAGCTACAATATAAAAGTATAACCAGAATAAAACTTAGCAACAATGCAGAGATTTAAAATATAGTTTTAAAACAGCAGAGCTAAAAAGAAGAAAAAGGTTGCTGAGGAAGCTCATTCCAAAACTGGCGGTGCCACAGCAGAAAAGGCCCTCTTCCTAGTAGTAAACTGCCTCAGTTCCTTTTGCTGGGGATACTGGTCAAGGACCCCTGAAGATGATCCTAGGGCGGGCAGGTTCATATGGGAGGTAAGAAATCCACTGGGCCTTTGAGGTTGCTGGACGCCCTGCAATTAGCATGGCTGGGCCCTCAGAAAGTGTGCTTTTCCACACCTCTCCCCCCTCCCTCACCTATTGGGGGCATGAAAGGGCCTCTTAACGCATGCATTAAGAGACCCTCTCAGGCACCGTGGGGGGAGGGGGAGGGAAGGTACATGTCCAAGGCCTCCAGAAAGTACACAATTGTCCCAGCCACATCCCCTTCCCTAAGCCCCACCCCTTTCCCTTGACCACCAATCGTTTGGTGGTTTCCCAGCTTTTGTAGAGTCCCCCCATTCATTCTTAAAGGTTGAAATACCTCTCCTAAGGCTTAGTTGCTGAATCTGAAGTTCTGCACCTCTGATTCAGAGAAAGCCCAGTGCATTTGTTCACTAGTACCAATGACCCAAGAAGGTTAGGACTGGATCACAGGCTGCTGCCATGATGCAAAGCATGGGAAGCAACCGTAGGAGTTTTCCTTTCTCTCTTATTCACGTCAAGTTTATTCAAGAGAAATTTATGACTTAGGTGCTAGATTCACACAATAATTCTGCATTAAGCTGGATGCAGTATGCCGAATTCAGCACTGAATACAATGAGACAGTTACAAGGAGTCAAGATGTAAGGCTAAAATTATTTAGTTCCTTGTAAATGCTTCTGTACAGAAAGATGTATCCCTAAAATTAAGTTCTGCTATTGAAAAGAGAAACATCCCTATATAGATGTGCAAAGAATTAAGTGTGCATGATTGAATATGCAGGTACATGGGACTAACACACAGAGAGACTTCATATTTTATTTTATTCCCAACAGCAACCCAACTTGCATCAATTCCGTGTGTGTGTTTTTGTTACCTTAAAGTATTGCAGTTGTTTCTCAGCATTCATTGTTCCTTCACTTTCTTGCCTCAGACAGGAATTGAAGATAAAAAGCTCGGTATCTCTCAGCCACCCTTTCAGCTCTTTGATCCTGACCTCCAGCTGCCTTACTAGGCTGCCGCTTTCAGGCGAAAGCAGGTCACGTGGACCTAACCCACTGTGTCCTACCATTGTGTCTTGGATCTTCTCTCCTAGGGTTTTCTAATGCAACAGAGAAAGAAACCATAGATTAATGTTATGTTCTAAAGCATGTGTATGTGATAGCTGACCAGCAGTATCTTTATCTAGATAGTGCTTATATTAATGACTTTAATTCTTTATTCATTTCGTTTACAGCACAACCCTATATATGTCTCCTAAAATACAAGACCTACTGAGTTCAACTGGGGCTTAACCCCAAGTAAATAGGTATGCGATTTGGGATAGGATTGCAGTCTTAATACCCTACTCTGGATGAATTCAGGCTGCCACGTATTAAAGTTCCAAAATCCATGTTGCTGTAATACCTTTATTAGGCCAACGAACAGATCACCCCCCAAAAGTATGCAAGCTTTTTATTTTTGTTTTTTGGTGATCTTTTGGTTGGCCTAAAGAAGATATTACAGCAACATGGATCTTTATTTTTTTTAGGGTCAACATGGCTATCTTCGTGTTTTTGCTTTTGTTTTTTAGTGGCACTTACCAATTTGGCAGCACACATATATACCCACTTGGTAACCTAGTTGACTGACCCACATAGATAACAAACTACCCTGGGGTGAGCACTCTGAGGAAAAAGCAGCTGGGAAATGGAGTTTCAGAAGAGAAGCTCCTTTCTTCTGCAGGGCACTTTGTACTGAACGACTGCCGTTGGGTTACCATTACATGTAGCTGCAGTGCCATTTAGCCACTTAGAAGAAAATTCCCTCAGAATCATTAGTTGTTAAGTTATTGTCCATTGAGGATCAAGGTGAAAGGCTATAATCTTCAAAATGGAGTGATTGTTTTCAGGCATCTTCTCTTACTGCTGTTCAGTCACATATCCCCTAGTATATGAGGGAGATAAGATGGAGCAAGCTCAGCTGTAGCCAACCAGAGTGCAGCTTGCATTCTTCTTCGTGAAAGCTAACCAACTATGACACAGAACATTTTAAAACAACTGTGACATGGCAATGATGTCACAGAAGGCATCTTTCATCTGTGCTGCCATTGCATCTGCAAAGTGGGATCTGGTTTTATGTGTTGTTAGTGGCCTGGCAGTGTCTACTTGTTTGATGAGCAACCGCTCCCTGTGATGAATTTGCCATGCACTTGGCAGATAAAATCACTTGTGTTCAGCTTTACTTGGGGCTAGTTTAGATAACAACCAAAATATGAGGTATTAAAGGTTCAGGGTTCTTTTTTTTAACCTTCAGATGCAGAGAATATAATTGGGGCTATGTGAGAACTATTTGGGAACTAGACCTATGTCTGTCAAGGGTAATGAAAGTGAAGTTCCAGAAGCTAGTCCTCTACTGGCTGCAATAATCAATGAATCTTTAAAGGAGGACAGGGTTAGGATTAGCTCTATTCAAGTCAGTAGAATGACTGTGGACTAAGTGTTTTGAGAATTTACAGTCTAAGAATAAGCTTTGAAAGACACACTGAATTAAATCAACAGATACTCATCTATTCTAAAGCATTGTGCAAATAATGTGTTTGGGAGATCATATCAGGGAAAAACAACACATGTTCTTGGCAACACCCTTCTATTTTGATGGCTCAAATATTGATAATTTGAAGGCTCTCGGTGGAATCGAGCTTTAGCTATTGTTTTTATGCTGTAACAAAAGTAGCAGCAGGAGGTGAAATCAATGCCCTTGGAGGGTAGGGTCACAAAAAGGAATTTATTGCCACTTTTTTGTTCTGGAACAGTTTGCAATCATAAATTCTTCATAAACAGAATACTTCAGAGAATGGTCCGTCTTCATAAATATACGACAGAGGACATCAATTTCATTTAATTCACAATTTGTGTCAGCACAGCAGATGCCAATGCCTGCCTTGATAGGGTTGTTTAATATGCAATTGAGACTGAGTAATATTCAGCACAGGGGACAAAATTTCACAGATTAAACTGTACGCACCACTGACATTTCATTCTAATGTATTTCCATTCCACACTGTTCACCTTAGATGAAAGTAATATTAAAAACCATATCTCTCTATTTTACCATTGTTAGAAGTTAAAATCCTTGTCTTTAATTTTTTTCATGCCAATTAAAATGTAATCATGCCAATTAAAACAGTATGCCTAGTGTTGTTAGTTTCCACAGAGTTTTTCTTATTAAATTAAAGAAAACTCAATCAAAACCTGCTTATTATACATGAAATTTCATTTAAGAAGAAAAAGCAACTTTTTTGTAAATGCAAAAATTAATTTGAAAAAGTGATATAAAATTGCATCTTGATCTTAGCATGCAGAAAGAAAGGGTAAGTGGCAGGGTAGCATTTTATTTATATTTTAAAATCTGATTATATTAATGAAGAAAAGTTGATTAGTTGCTCATCTTAGTGATTGTACACCCTACCAAGAGTAACCAGAAATCTAGAATTGTGTTTGAAATAAGTTGATCAAACTCAAGAGGCAGAGATCTAAAGATATGCACAATTCATTTTCTCTGCCCCAGAGAGAATTGAAATTGAGCTTTGCAGAAAGCAGGCCCCTTTTCTATGTCATATGGTGCCCACTTTTGAAATGGGAGGGGATTTTCAAAGGCAGATTGCAATATGGCATGGGCGTCTGCAGTCCTACAAAGAAAAAAGAGAGGCAAAATTGCCATTGGGCATGCCTACTTCCTTGGGTGTCCCTAGAGTGGTTCTTTGGATCCTGCCCTCTGTCCCAGGGCCCAGCAGGTGATCTGTGCTGTCAAAACTAATAGCACCAACTCTCTGTTCAGCCCTGCACGGGCAGTCCTTGATCCACACACAGCTCCCTGCAGACATCCAGCTCTGTTGTTAATTTTTGTGAACCGCCCAGAGAGCTCCGGCTATTGGGCAGTATAGAAATGTAATAAATAAATAAATAAATAAAATAAATAGGCTCTCAGGATTGCATACACAGAATTCCTTTCTAGTCAGAGTTTCTACCAATGCTGCACATCGTGGAAGCCTGCTTCTGTGCATGCACAGATTTGTCCTTGCTGAATCAATGGATCTTTATAAAAAATCGCATTGTTAGACTAAGATGACAATAAAACCATGCAATACAAATAGTGCTGGCTCAAGGTTTATGAGGGGCCTTAGACAAGACACCCTCAAAGGGGCCCTTCCTCAATGAGTCTACCTTCCATTGTCACCAGCTGCTATTGCTTCTCATCTTTCTTATCATTGCTACCAGTTGCTTGCCTGACAGGCAGAGAGCCAGTGAGCAAATCGGCATAGCGGCACCTACTGCTCTTCCTTCTAACTGTAGTGTGGGCCAGAGTGAGAGGCAGGTGAACAAGCAGGTTGCAATGACAAAGAACAGGGGCAAGTCCAGGGAGCCTTGTCAGTGGGCCCCTTCTTGGGTGTGGGCCCTCAGCAGGTGCCCAACCATGCCTACCCTTGACGCCACCCCTGAATGCAAAGATTACTGAACATACTTGTCATTAGCTGAAACAAAATGTCTCCTTTTTAAAAATGTGTAGAATCACATTCAAAAACAGTTGACATCGAAGTTGTTCCCATCATGTTCCAGGGTGGGCAGTGGAGGTAATTGAACTGTTGTCTGGAAACAGTGATGGAATGGATGTGAACTAACAAACATAAAACTAAGCTGACACTTGGTCAGTAGGAAAGCTAATGTGAGGTTAAGTTGTAATAGAATTGCACTGCCCTTGAAGGATCTGGCCCACAGCTTGGAAGTACTCTTGGATATGGCCTTGGATAGTCAAGATATGGCTGTGGCCAACAGTGCTTTCTGAGTTTTAGCTAATCCACCAGCTTCACCCTTCCCTAGAGAAGGCAGATCTGGCCACTGTCGCATGTCCCTTGATCATATATCAGTTAACTACTGTAACACACTCTACGTAGGGTGCCTTTGAACATGTTCTGAGATTGTAGCTGTTGCAGAATATTATTGGGGACTTATTTTTCAGAGCATGTCACTCTATTATCATTCAATCATAATTGGATCATGATTTGTTTCTAAGCCCAGTTCAAAGTGCTGGTTATCACCTTAAAGCAGAGTTGGGGAATGTGTTGATGGAATGCAACTGCGGACATTCCCCTCTATCAGCTATGCAGACCAACAACATCTGGAGGGCCACATGTTGCCCATCCCTGCCCTAAATTATTTGGGTTTTGGGTATTTGATCCTGCCTGCCCTTTGGGGTTTTTGGGAGAAGCCATGATCTATGTCCCACTGCTATCAGAACTATAGTCAGCAGGCAAGTGGGACATAACCTACTCAGTTGCAATACCTAGATAGTGGAACTCTGTCTATCAGCAGTCTCTTCTAGCCACTTCCTTACTGACCTTCAGATAAACAGTGAAGAATATCTTGCTTTGATGGCACTTCAATATTACCTAGCTGTTCCCTTGATTGGTGATTTTATTAGGTCTGCTGGCTTTGGCTGCTGATTTTGCATCTGTCTGTTAAACGATTCCAGTCTTTATGATTATTTATTGTTTTGTTTCTTATATTTTGCTGCATTTATTGTATTTTTATTGCTTTTTTGTATGCCATTGTATGTGTCCTTTTGAGAAGAAAAGCGGATTGTTTTTATTTTGTACATATAAGTTAATAAATGTAGTATCAGTTGTAATCTATAATATGGGAATAGAGATGTACATTATTGAAACAATGCTTTAACATTATTTGTATTTAAAATCTCTTCAGAAGTTTGGAACAGATTGTATTAAAATATTGCATGTGTCAACAGAAATCGGAATTGTTTAAAAGAATCACCTTGCTTTTTTATTTAGTAAAGTATCCTGAAGTAAAACTCTCGGAGAAGACGTTGATTAAAAAAATAAGAGCCCTATGTATGTTGGTCTTAATAAATTCCTTCTTTGCAATTTTAAAGAAACTATGGGGCCAAACCAGTCACACCACTATATTTGTCATTAGGAACATGCAATCCTCCCATGAGTGAAGGGGGGAGAAGGATGCAGTGGGGTACCTGGATCATCCTCATTGTTTTTAGACTACATTTCAATAACGCACAAATGTATAATCATAACATCTATTACAAATACTCCTTATCTCTAAATTATAATTTAAGCAGTTTTAATAAACTTTTCCTGCCTGAG
Organism: Elgaria multicarinata webbii; assembly: GCF_023053635.1. Lineage (NCBI taxonomy): Eukaryota > Metazoa > Chordata > Lepidosauria > Squamata > Anguidae > Elgaria > Elgaria multicarinata. Next base: position 141,431,046 of record NC_086172.1, on the reverse strand, counting down.
ATTTTTAGAGAAAGCAATTAAGGAATGAAATCAATAGTAAAAATACTCCTGTACGCTCACATGTCTTAAAGTCATCAGCAATCACGCTTCCTGCATCATGCATTATTGGTGTCTGGGTAAGAAAATCACTATACTGCATCTTTTGCCAGAATCTTGTATCTCATGTTTGGCTGAGACTGAACCCATCATAGCATGAAATGAATTATATGAAACCTTTTCTTTTCTTTTTTGCTTTTGTCAAATATGAGCTGAATATAGTAGCATGAAACATATCCTGACTGCATCCTCAGACTCAAGACTTCAGATTTGTACAAAATTTGCATATTTGTTTTTTGAGCCATCAGTGTGACCTGAAATATGTAGTGACATCCCCACTTTTCATCTTAAGGGTATAGTAAATAGTTAAAGAGTAGATGTCTCTAACATGTACCTTCAGAATAAATTCTATTAACATTCACTCAACCATGACAGTCAGTGTATATCAGATATACCGTATTATAGTTGACTTGGTGCATTCCCATAATACATGGCATATTTTACTTACATTTTTTTCTGTATTAAAGAACTAAAATTATTAAAAGCAGACAAGAGACAAGCAAGGAATAAAAAAAAATCAATAGACAAGGAAAATACTTTTGTTTTGTTTTGTTTTGTATAATAGCATGAGTGGCTTGCTTGAAATGTATGTAGTGAATTGAATGAAAGAGATATTTGTGCTTCAAATTAGAAATCAGACCGACAGCATACTTCAAGACACAAAAAAGTACACACAAACCACAAACAGTAATAAAAATGCAAATACCCCAAGCAGTTCCCATTTTTCATTAATTGAATCCACTTTTTCAAGGAGATCGTTGGGTAGTAAAACACCACTTCTCTTCAAAGCTTCAACTTTACTCAGCAATTCCATCTTTTTGGGGTGTCTGATTGACATTTCCACACTGTACCTCTAAAAAGAAAAGAAAAGATGTTAGCTATAGGAAAAAAATTATCCTCAATTAAAATTTAATCTTTGAGAGCAAGATGCTTAAACATGATGGCAAACTCTTCTGTTAATATTATATATTCATGTAGCTTCTAAGTGATTTTTAACATTAGACTAACAAAATGTCAATCATTATGATAGACTTGTCCTGCAGAAGGCCTCCCACTTGCTTCCACAGTGTCCCCAAATGCAATATTTTGTCTTTTTCCATTGGAATGATGCTAGAGAGAGAATGATAATTCTTCACATACACCGGAGATAGAAAATGGATGTATGGAGTATGGTCTAAATATTCCGTTGTCCCTTATAACCATGGTGTCATGGAGAATAGAGAATTTGCCATTCCCCTAACAGGCTGCCCAACTGCGACTTGTTCATTTGGCTGAGATCCAAAAAGAGAGACAACCTAAGGACTGAGGCATGAGTTGTGGCATTTCTGAATCCTTTTACTTTGGATGGCAGATCTCAGGCCACAGCACATTTATTTATTTATTTATTTATTTATTACATTTTTATACCGCCCAATAGCCGAAGCTCTCTGGGCGGTTCACAAAAATTAGCACACTCTGCCCTCAGTTTCCAAAGTACTTTTCCATGTGAGCTGGGTTGGGCTGCTACCTGAGAAACTCAAACCCAATGTCCCTCCTTCATTTAGAGGTAGTTGTGGAGCCCACCCTTTGTCCCAGAGAATCCATTGAGAGCAACTCAGACCTAAACTGGTCACTCCTGGAGCAGACCTTTTAATCACCATAGCCTATGGTGGTCACCAGAAGCCATGGGTTCTGTTTCTCGAACCCACGAGAGCATGAGAAAGAGCCAGAATCTAGTAACTGGCTGTTTATTTGTTTAACACATTTTACCTCACCTTTCTTGATCATTCAAAGTGGCTAGCAATAATAATAATAAAAAACATTTAAAAATGAAAACCAAACTCAGAAAATATCATTGAAACAATTATCCAAAAAATGAAAACAAAATCCAGCAGCTCAAAGAATTCATAGTAAAACCAGTCACAAAATAAAATGATACAATTAAAGCTGTCACAGTATAAGACAAATGAACAGGTAATAAAGAGCCAAAGGCTTCACTAAAAAAGGGATCAACTTAACTATTTTTTTATTTCATTTATATCCCACCTTTTTTCCTCGAAGGAACCCAAGTTGGCGTACATAATCCTCCTCCTCTCCATTTTATCCTCACAACAAACAACCCTGTGAGGTAGGTTGGGCTGAGAGTCTGTGACTGGTCCAAAGTCACCCAGTGGGTTTCCATGGCCTAGTGGGGACTAGAACTTGGATCTCCCAACTCCCAGTCCAACACCTTAGCCACAACACCACACTATTTGGTAGAAAACCAATAAAGAGGGGGCAAGAGGAGCCTTCCATGGGGCTTAGGCATGAGGAAAAAAAGAGAGCTCTCTCTCTGGTCCCACATAGATGGACAGATGGAATAGATGAAACATAGGAGATTCTCCATCATTGACCACAGTAAGCAGGCAGGTTCATACCTGTTATATTGGATGTGTGTGTGTATGTGTGCACACGTGAACACATACACAGTGTTTACCATTCTGTTAGGAATGTGGGAAGAAAGAGGGATTGTACACTGCAGGGGGGCTTTGAAACATATACATCCTAACATAGACTTACATTGCACTCACCCCTGGGGTTCCCAGGAGGGCCTGGATACTCAGGTTCTGGGATGAAAGTGGGCTTTGTCTCTTCTGCAATGCTGTCCCTATGTACAGAACTTTATCCTTTCCCACAGAATCAAGTGGAAGTTATTCTTTATATGGGGGAAAGTAAACATACGTATTCAGGGACTCTGTTGCATTTGGGACATGGTTATTCTGTGGCAGCCTTCAACAACCCAGTGCTATCCAGATATGTTGAACTCATCCACATGGCGATACCGCCATCATCCACATGGAGATACTACAGGGTAACAGGTTGGGGAAGGCTGTTCTGGGGGTGTTATTTTGGGTTTTGTTAATTGCCAATTGTCTTGCTAATAATAGTCAGTTTTGTCTGCCTCACAGAACTCTAGCTAGCTAGCTCAGTCTCTCTCTCTCTCTCTCTCTCTCTCTCTCTCACACACACACACACACACTCTTTCTTCCTGTTCAGTATCTTAAAAAGGTTTGAAGAAACAGTGCCAACATGTACCTTTTTGAATACTGGTATGAATCACAATTATCCAAAAAGCGTTTAAGAGGCCTGCATAAATCATGGGTAGCTATTAGCAAATTGCATGCTAAACATTGTGCTTCCTTTCCTTGAAACTCAGAAAAGAAAGCTTCTGCTGTTGCTGTTGCAGAGGAAAACAATTTAAAATCAGGGCTAACTATAGCAAAGTCAAACTAAACTAAAGACAAATGTTTAAAACATGGGTGCTTTTGCCAGATCCATGAACACATACTCTGACAAAACAAAACAAAACTACAACTGGAGAGTACTTAACAGAAAACAAGAAAGGTGTGAAATCGCTGTTTCAGCTAATAGATCCTCAGCATTTGCATGAATATCTTTGCATATTGTTAGTTTCATATTTTAATCTTCCATTTGCACTGCACATGAACATCATTTATATTTTGCCAACTTCAAATATTAGTCATTTGTGGATCACAGAGCAAAATGTTTTAAATGAGGTGATTTAAAGCATTTCTCATTATTAATGAGCACTGATCAGGTGTTGGTGTATCCAAAATAAGCATGAATATGCATAACAAGCAACGAAGGAATTGTCTAGATTTATAACAGAAACTTCTCTTTTTGCTGTATGAAAAGAAACCAGAAGCTACAGTTTCTAAAAATGTGCATTAACAAGAGGCAATCAGGTTTGGAATTACGGGACTGGATCACGCAGCAGATAACCATTTTCCCTGGCTAAAATTGCCAACAAGTATGCTTGTTGGCTCTATATGATTGCCTTTTCAGCTGGAAAGGGTGACTAGAGGAGATTACAATCTGCTTTATGTAATCTGATTTCTATTTAAAGATGATATAGCTGAAAAGGATTTACATAATTATCTCTGTAAGTACGCATAATATCAGGAGAAATCCAAGTCCATTTCAACTAGGCACTGAAATCCAGTTGGTTTTCCTTATTTCATTTTCTGCCAAGTGGATTAATAGACTAAGGGAGTCCTCTAGCTGTCTGACACTGTTGTGGACTTGGCTAGTTAATATTTTTCACCTGTGATAGGCTGGGTTCAGCTGCTGTTGGCTAACAAGGATTTTGGTCAGGTTCTCCAGTTGGACAAGATCAATAACTAGACAAAACTGGTAGCAGATGCTTCCTAACAATAATGTTCTAGTTATCATAAAGACTTAATACATATCATTTAATTTTTGTGCTAAATAAACTGGTTTTGCTATTCAGCATAGAATGAAGAGTCCCAGTGACAGATGCTATAAAAGATGATTACATTAAAAAAAAAAGTTAGGCTTTCTATATGGTTTCTGTCTCCCACACTGTGTAACCTACTGTATAAACAGCATGATGAAAGATGCTGAATGATAGACACAGTGGAAGAAAAAGCTATACCTCAAAATCTATTTAATTGCAAGATGTAGAGGTTATGGAAAGAACAGCCATCATTATTTCAAGGTATAGAAATTAAAGCGAAGTTATTTCAGTTTAAGAAAAATGCTTATTGCAATGCTGTGCTGAGGTTTTGATAGCAATACATGGTATTGCTAAGGCTTTTTTTTTTTACCCATCAAACACCTACACTCCCAGGCAAAATTAGCTACCAGCTCTATCAGTGCAGCACAACCATAGTCTAGTAGGGCTTCTTTATCCTGTGGTGAGAAGATAATTTAATCTTCATATTCATTCTACCCTCGGCATTAAGTGAGCAAAGGCTGTTCTATTGTGACAGGCTGTGAATGTTATGATATAGATTACTGTTCAATAGCCAAAAATGAGATTAAGAATTTAAAAAGTCATAGGATTTCCCCTTTCTTTCTCCCCTTTCCCTCCACCCAACAATGGCTGAAATAAATAAAATGATTAATATTTAATTTTCTACTGTACCTGCTTGGGAAAAAAGTCCTTCAGTATTTTTTACATTATAGTCAGCTGGGTGTTCCAGTGAAGAAATAGGTACTGCTTTATAATCTACTCAAGAGAATAAAGGCAGCAATGCTATTTAAGTTGAGGAATGTTGACTCTCTCTCAACTTTTCTTCCCTCCTTCCACCACTGCCTACCCAGTTAAAACACACACAGTTAAATATGTGTAGCTCGTTAACATTTGCAATCTTTAAAAAAAAGTTTGTTGGGAACATAACCAAGAAAAACAGAAAAGATTTTCTAGAGAAAGTTGAGGTGCATGTTTCCTGAAGTTTTTTTATTTTTCTTTTTAAAAAGTGTGTGTGTGTGTGTGTGTGTGTGTGTGTGTGTGTGTGTGAAAAATCACACCCCCAAATTCTGTCCAAATAGAGACTGGAACAATGCCTTGAAACAGCATTAATTGTCACCATGGAAACCAGAAGAATAAGCCATTTTGAAACTGGCCTAGAAGGCGCTCATTGAGCAACTAAGGCATTTTTTTCATGTCTCCTTCAATGTTAAGGAACAAGATGCCTAGTCACTGAGAGGTCAAAGAAAGAAATCATCATGAAAGGTTTCTAGATGTCAATGACGTGAATAATAATAATAATAATAATAATAACAACAACAACAACAACAACAACTCTGTACACATAATAAAACTTCATTGCATACTCCTTTAGCAAAAGAAACATCACAAAAAAAAATTCAGGGCTAGGATACATATTCTCTCCCTGGAGCGAAACGTTAGGGCAATATTATGCGGCCCTTGCTCCTAAAGCTCCCTGGGAATTCTGTTGTTGTAATAAAACTTCAGAAGAGGAAAGGAAAAAAAAGGCTGCATGATGGAATTCAAAATAATGCTCTAAAAGCACACAGAGAGATTAAGACATCCATTGTAAGACTTTTGTATGGTGCTTCTGTTGGTTATAGTGAAAAGAGACTAGACATACTGAACACACAGTGGAGCTATGGCTATAAGGAATAGAAGAATTAAGGCAATGAACATTTCTCTGTTACTGGAAGTAGGTTATATTATTTGTAGTGTTCCTCCTTTTTGACATGCTACCCAATGCATTTTATACTTGTTTAATGACACGACAGTACTCACGGATTTCAGGAATGAGTTGACGTGCTTATGGTTTACCTAAATCGTGCACTGCAAATTTTAAAAGATTTTCTCCTGCAGGAAAATAATTGCCAAATTTACACATATATCCCAGATACATGCATATGCGTACACACACGTGTGCATGCACACACATACTCACGCACACACACTTCATTTGCACAAACTTCTCTCTACTGACAGTAAAATGTCTATTTGTAACACTGCCCTATAAGTATGCTACATTAATAAATTTACATTGCATTAACACATACACATGCATAACTCAAAATCTGTCTGTCATCTGTCTACATACACTAACACTTTCTGGCTAGCATTTGTACTCTTCATGCCTGGGCTTCATGGTGGCCCCTTAGGAAGCCCATGCCTAATGCCATTCATTGATGAACAAAGACTCTTTTTATTCCAAAGTCCAGGGTCCAAAGCTCAGCTGTATACATACAGAATGAAGGAATCTGCTAGAGGCCAGGCTACCTTTCACAACGGCTCTTAGACATCCACCTTTTTCGTAATACCAAAGCGAGACATTTTACAAACAGTCCAGAGGCTTGGTTATATTTTATATAGTCAATACAACCAGAATGTCTGGACGGTGTTCAGGTCCTTGGACTAGTGTTTTGTCTAGACAAATAGCAGCTATTACTTCTTGCAAACTTCTTGCATTCTCCTACTATCAATTTATGTCAAATAATTGCACAGGAAAATTATAAAGACTCCTACAGTTGTCCTTGTAAATTAATAATAAGTTTTCTTGATTGGGATAAATTTGCTGCTGAGCCTTGGAAAAAAATTTAAAAAGTGCAATGTCATTTAAAATTGCCAGAACTCATACAGCAAATTACATCTGAGGCTAAGAATTCGTTTTCTTCTTCTAGTTTATTCCATTCGCATGATCTAGAAATCACATTACTTTGGCCATGTATTGTTAATTGACATAGATTGCATTATTTTTAATATAAATCAAACTACAAATATTAATATGAATTGCAAATCCCCTAATAGGAGATCATAAAACAATCTTTTTAAAAGTATCTCTCATTAATAATTTAATTCCAATTATATCACTCTGAAAACTCAAGGAGGAGACCAGTAACTTATTCCTATTAGGTCTCTTTTGAGAACAAATAATAATAATAAAAAATACACAGCTTTATTTATACATAAAAACAAAAGCTTATGGATTCCACAATTGCAAAGCAAAAATTGATTTTGTTTAAAAGTTTCTAGATAGGGAATATACTAAATATATACCAATTGGCCAATCATTCCTGTTTTTCATCTTAGCTTTCCCCCATATCACATTATGTCACTGACATGATTCAATGGAAGAAAAGCTTTAATTATTTGTGGACTCATTTTTGTCCATAATAAAATATAGTATTTATACCAATGGCTCTGCTTTTGTGAAAGAACATGATCCAAACCATTTAAATTTTTTACTGTAACTGTAATATCTTTTGTGCCCTTTAATGAGTTTATATTAAATATTTAATACTGTTTAGGGCATATCCAGTACCACCAAAAACAGTTATATTCCCAGCAGTCCCACTGTTTCAGGCAGAAGGCTTGATTGATCCTCCTAGCCTGAATTGAGTAGAATGAAAAGAAGCAGTTGGAAAATAGCTGCAATCATTTAATGCAGATGACCTCTGACAGGCTCACAGCTCTTCTATCTGAACAGAAATTTGCATGGGGTCTCTGTGCAGAGGAACAATGTAACCTAAATGGTAGACAATCTTTATTCTAATGAAGTGGGTGTCAAGGTCAATGTAAAACTGCAATGATAAATGGTGCACCACTAGGCAAGAGAAGTTGCATAGGCATTGTACTGCTTTCACGTTAATTGAAGGCTGAAAATGCATGGAGTGAAAGCGCAAGGCTCTTCTCACCGTTGTGTGTTGATGCAAAAAATGTTTTCTTCAGGACTCTGGCCCACTGATATGAATCTTATTGCAACAACAGCAGCAACACAAATACAACGGGAGGGGAGCAGGAGTTGTTATGAGGATGCTTTATTTCTAGACTAACAACTTCAACAATCCACTCAGAGTGCCAAAAGAATAACAAGTCTCCAGACACCTAATGTAATTCCCATGATCCTTTTGCTATTTAGGAGATCGGTCTTTAATTAGTTCCAAACAAGCAGCCCTTTAGACAACTCTTCATTAGATACCATTCCGTCTGAAATAACTGTATAACCCCCCCTCTCCCGCCCAGTTGTACTCCAATGTTATTATTTTTCCCTAGGTTCTAAGTTTCCTTGTTAGTATACAGTTAACATCTCCAGGTGTCTTTTGTTCTGAATAAGAATTAGACCAGTAAAACTGGGTTTTGTTATGCAAAGGATGGTATGCCTGGAGTGGGAACTAAACTACAATCTGTTATTGTGGCTTTGTCAAAATGGCAGTGCAGCTATAATTATGGCACTTCATCAGTCAATCAAGTAATTTGAAGAAGGCAGTACATTTTGTCCCATAAAAAATGAGGAAGACCATAAGCTGCTTTTTTAAAATCCTTAGCAGCTTAAGCTTGTTATGGGGATATTGTTGTTCACTAATATACTCATTAGATTCTAGCTTCACCTATTCAAACAGAAAATACTGTTACAGTATTAGTTATCCAATATCCTAAGGTTCTTGCAACATATCATATAATGCACTGTAAATCCATTTTTAACTTGTGTGCTTTTTCATCCACATCCTCCAGTAGATCTAACTACCCCTTTCGAAAATTCCAAGATGAGTTTGTTAATTTCAGATGCTTTCAACCATGGCATATGAAACACATAGATGCAAAGCAATACTGAAGTTAGACCAAGGCATATGTATCTCTTAACACACATGCAAGCAATTCATTACTCATTAAAGTAGTTAAAATGAGTTCAATAGAAATTGCCTTTGCAAACCACTGAGGTACAAGTTCCCAATATATCTCCTGCCTTTTGTTAGCTTAAGCTCTCCTGGTCACAAAGTTTTTAATAATGCATTTATTTTTCTTATTTATTTTGAATATTTATAATCAGATCTTTAAGACTATTACAGCCATAACCGGGCACTGGTCAAAAATATATCTATTACTTTTAACATTTAGCAATTTTACAATGATGTGCGTGTTCAAAACATTTCACAAACATTACCTGAGTAATCCTTACAACAACCCTGCAGAGTGGTCTTTAGTACTATTATGTCCATATTGCTGTTGGGGGTAATTGGGTGAGACTGGGAGACAACAGGCTTGTCTAAGAAGGCCACCTCATCAACTTGTTTCTTTAGAAAAATGTGAACCAGGGAACCTATCACACTCTTTTTTAGAATCTGGGTAGCATAAAAGCCTCAATTGGGAACCCAACACATTTCTATGACACTTTCCCCTGAGTAAATGTAATTTAATTCAAGCCATATTACCCAGTGCCTCAAATTTAGCATCTTCTATATGAAACAGTGCTTTGCATTAAAAAAAAATCCACTTCCAAGATACTGCAATCAAGAGAATATACATCTGTATATTTAAAAAAGTATATTGTATAGAAAAATGTTACTGATGAAACTGTTTAAAAAACTGTACAGCTTCATCTGTGTGTGATTTGTCAGGTCTGAAGCTTTGACGTGCCCAAGGGGCAGACCCCAGCGGGGAGTAGGCTGCAGAGCTAAATAGCTGTGAAAGAAGTCTTAATGTAGGATGGAATTCAAACTAACCTTGACATGACCTCAGGAAAAATATGCAAAAAGTAAAATGAATGCACTCTGCAAGATACATCCTAATTTTGTGGCCAGACTGGTTAGTTTCACAAACATAACGGAGACTTTAAAAGCAAAATAAAATATGAGGCAAGGAGGAAACAGGAATTCAGAGGAAAAACTTAAGCAGGCATGATGTGTTTCTGTGGAGGCATGTGAGCAATTTGGAAGCAATCCAAATAAAAACCAACACTGAACAATATTGTTGTCAGCCTGTCTATTCAGGAAAATTGTTTTTTTTAGGTTGAATATAAATGACACAAAGCCAAGATTACATCATTGCATTACAAAGTCTGTTGTGGCTTTTAGCCGAACAAGCCCCACGGATCTACTGGCTGATGGTAGTTATTCAGCAACAAGGTTCTCAAGGTTTTCATCTAGCTTATTATTATACATAAAGATTTTAACAAAACCTCTTTTACAAATCTATGATGCTGCTTTATTCCAGAGGCTGCCCACTTGAAGCATATAAAACTACTGTAAACTGACATATTGTCTTGATTTTGTTTTGATATACTTTCCCCCTGTATTGTTCCCTGTGTTCAATTTAGCGAGAACAAATCTATCTCAGGAATACAGGGGGGAAATGGCTAATTGGATAGGTACATGCAAATTTTAATTGATTGCCAACTTATTTTGTAATTTAGTGTCACCACCCTCCGAATACCATTGTGGCAAGTTATTTACTGTGTTTATAACTAATATATTTATAAGAATATATAGGCAAAATACCAGGGTTTGACTTCACAGATTATGGTCAATGGGCCAGTTCAGACCCATGAAATACCCCCATATTGAGAAGCATGTGAGAATGTTGGTGTGGAGGAAGTAATGATTTACCCATTGTGTCCACTGTTCTTGGTAGTGACATATACAAGTGTGGTTGTAGAAAGAATGTGCCTCCATGAACATGTGAATTGCTGCCAGGAAGCAGCACCTGTAAATGTGGATGTGCTTGGTCAAAGGTTACTTCTCTATGCACTTACGTATAGTGCTACTTGCATAGAGCAATTTCAAGGATTTGGACAAGCCCAGAAATATGAGAGCACAGTTAGCGTTGATCCATTATAATCAAAAATCATAGATTCAGTCAATGATTTTATGGCTGGTGCAATAGTCTACTTTTATCAGTAGAGATGAATTCATTATGTTAGTGATTCTGTCACACTTAGCTACATTGGTAGAAACCACAGATTGTGTCATCACAGCTGGCAGACTTTGGACAAGTTCACATGAGGTTTAATCAAAATATTTATTTATTTAGATTGCTTTGAATGTAAAATCTACACTGGCCAGACTGTTCATTCACATTACAAATCTGTTTTCTTCTTCACGTTACTGATGATCATACATTCACATTAACTGGGTGGGAGGGCCACAAAACCACTGGAAAGGCACAAAGGCAGTTTAAGTCTTACGTATGAAAATGCTCTCAGAGGATCAAATTGTTGGATTCTACAAATCTTTGCATTTTGTATTAATTCACTGGAAATATTACACCCAAACAGTATTACCTCTATTTTTCAGACATTATACCAGCTCATTTGGCATGTTCTAAGCACATACACAAAATTCCCTATACCTTATTCAAATTACCTGCATACATTTGCATGACTTATGCAAATTTATGTATTTCTTAACATAGTTGCTGGCAAAGAAAAATAGAATATCTTTAAATGAGGAATCAATAATGTGTACATATAGCCACTCTGACCTATAACCCTGACCCAATTAAGCAAGAAACATTTAGTCCTTCTCAAAGCGCTATTATGTCAGCTGCAAGAACCATTTGGAAATCATTTCTGAACTATGGAAAGTCACTTTATTGACAATTTACCTGAACGGTCTGTAACAACTTGTCCAAATAGCATATTCTAACTCAACACAATGGAATGAATTATGACTGATACACTAGTAGCTATTTAAAACATTAAAATTGTAAAGATTTGAGGATCTCGCTTTAAAAAAAAAACACCTGAACTTTTTCTTACAATTCATATCATGCTGTACATACTGAGGCTAAACGTGTCAAAATAAACGGAATCCCTTGGATAATCAAAGACCAAGACTTTCAAACATAATCCAGATGTTTGGCTTTCAGATGCATTCACATTTGCAGAAACATGAAACCTATGAGAAGTAAAATGAATCCATACGTATTGCATTAGTGACTTTTTACCACTAAATTAAAAATTCTGATCTGTGTTTTCCCAAAGCAGAAAATAGTTTTAAGTTAAGGTGAGATACAACATGATACAGATCTCAACGATTTAGAATGATTAGGGTATTCAGCACCAAAAACCGGGTTTCCTGTCCTCCTGGACTACACTTCAAGAGCTCCTGCATCATAACAGGTTTCAAGAGGCCTAGCACAGCTTTCACTGGCCTTGGAACCAACTACAGCCCAAGTTCAGACTCAGCAGAGCTGTGTGCTCAGCAAAGCACACAACCCTCATAGCATACCTGTTCACAGGTGGAGCAGGATTGGTTGTGCAATCTGTGACAGAACCAATGCAACAGGGCAGAATGTATTTCATATCCATCTTCCATCTGTCTGTGGAACATCAGCAGAGATCCATTTATGTGTTCCTAACAATGGCTGATTGGGACCAAGGAGAGGGACTTTTCAGTGGACACACCCAGACTTTGGATCTCCATAGACATCCAATATGCTCCTTCCTTAATGGTCTTCTACTACAGTGGACTAGTATCAGAGCCATAGGCCTTAGCTAGACCTAACTTCTATCCCACGAAGGAGGAGGGAAGATCTTGCGTTCTGATTAACACGAGTTCCCTCCTCCGTTTACATGTAAGGCGCGACGGCCTCAGGAGGAGAGGTGGTGCGCCCACCATTTTTTATTTTTTAAAGAAGACGGAGTGCACGAATGGTCGTGCGCAAAGGTAAGTTTTTTTTAAAAAAATTAACTTAATTTCCCCGCTCCCCCTACCCCCGATGGGTGCAGCGCTCCCGGCTCCGCGTGAGTAATCACGCAGAGCTGGATCAAGCCGCAGCAATGGGCCACATGTTTCGCGGTCTCGGGCTCAGCCCAAGACCATGGAAAAAGCAGGCCCAAAGTGGAGGGCGAGATCCTGGGGCAAGGGAGGGATCATCCCTCCCTGATCCCGGGATCCCCTGTGCGTCATGTGGATGCACAGGGATGATCCTGGAGTTTGCTCGGTCTAGCTAAGGCCATAGCCAAGGATACACAATGCAAATTTAAATATAAGTAGAGTTAAGAATGGCCAGGCCTGGGATCTATATGCCAGTTTGGAACCTTTGGATTCAGTATCATAATCTGGACTTGAAACACATGCACAAGATCAAGACTTAATCCTCTCGGAGGGTCATCAGATGAGCTTTTTATTGCACGCATGCTACTGCCCACTTACGGATGTGTGTGTGTCCTTTAGACGATGACATCTGTCTCCCATGTGCCTCATGCGCCTTCCGTTCATTTTTCTGTCACAAAATAGACCCTTTTTAATCCGTTTTTTCTTTTAAAATGGAATGTGCCGCCATTTCCTCCTCTGTGCTAGAAAAGTGGCGCAATACAAATGGCCCCTGAATGGGCCACATGGTCTTTGTTTACTTCCTCTTTCCCCTCAAAATAACATCCAGGATAACATCCAGATCAGTTTCATGGTATGTTTCTGGTAATATAAAGATTAGGAGCAAGCCAAAAAGGAAATAACAGGAAGGGAAATCAACTGGAAGTGTGTAGAAATTATGAGACATCAACTTTGTGTGTATCAGCAGACTCCTTTATGATCCAAATCAGTCAATCAAGCAACACCCTCCAGTCAGCATGTAGGTGTGGCCACCTCAGATTCCCGCAGCTGTGATCCAAGCAAGCAATAGCATTGATTTCAGTTAAATTAGGACTTCCACTCATGGCATTGGGGTCTGCATCTTGGAACAAGATATATCTTTTTGATATTTCAATACACAGGATATGTCTAGGCCTGTATATGCAATTCCATTTCAGTGCAACAAGACAAGCAGATTTGTGTGTTTAGGTGATACCAATGGGTAATATCCAGTGGTGTTCCAGTTTTAGCCTTAATTAGGGTGACCATATTTTGGAAACCAAAAAGGACAACATGGTTGTCCCCCAAGGGGGGTTGCCCACCAACATGTCCGGCCCCAGGGGGCATGTCCAGCACCAAGGGGGGATGCCCACCCAAACATAGCCTTGGTCACATATCTTTTTTTACAGCACACAATTCAGAAAAAACTGTTCTACATAACATCTTAATGTTAAAATCACTGAAATAAAGAACAAGTGAGACATTCAATGTATCTGAAATTAACTTCACTCGCTCCTACTTTTGTAGCTTTTGCTGTACTTTGAAGCTTTTGATATACTCTGTGTGATACATCTTCCCCTTCCTTCAGATATATTTTCTGACTGTATCCTCACTCGTTGCAAGCTGCTGCTGCTGTTAATAGGGCTTGCCGACGGACGGCTGGCTGGCTTTTTTATTTTTAAATTTCAACTTGTGTATGATTGTCACAAGTTTCTCTACTCTAACATTAGGGTGGGTGTTGTGGGTGGTGGACACTACTTTGCCCATTCACTCTTCTCACTTATATACATTAGCTCCTCAAGGCTTGTGCATTGGCACCACTTTGCACATCCAGACTTTGAACTCCTGTCTACTTCCTGCACAAACACATGACTCTGAGACCCTCTTTCTAACGCCTTGCATTGCATGCCAGCACTGTGGAGTCTCTGTTGTCTCTCTCTCTAAGTCATTGCAGCCCAACCAAAGCCTCCAGCCTCAAACAATCTCTCTCTCTCTCTCTCTCTCTCTCTCTCTCTCTCTCTCTCTCTCTCTCTCTGAGCACTTGTGGCTGGGGATATTGCTTATTGCAACTTATTGCTTGGTCATGTCCAGTGACTCTTACTTTAAAAACTTCCAACACCAGCCGCCTCCACCTCCTTTCCTCCCGTACAACTGCTCGACTCTGATGCACTCTTAAAACACTCTGGGTGGCAAGCCAGCCTCTCAGGGCCAAGCTACAGGTGCATGTGGGTTGCCTTCAGCCTCTCTCTGCCTTATGCCAGCCAGCCAACATCTCCAGCCTCAAACAATCCCCCACCCTTCTCTCTGCCAAAGTCTCCCAACAGTCCAAACAGGCTGTGCACTTGTACCATGTGGCCAGGGGTAGGGTGACAGCTTATAATTCGGTCGCAACTGGTGACTCTTTTTTTTTTAAAAAAAAACCTCCATCACCAGCCGCCTCTGCCTGCATCAACACTGATGTGCCACACTGATGTGTGGCACATCAGCCTCTCAGGGCTCAGCTACAGCTATCTGAGTGGTGTGTTCAGTCTAACTCTATCTCTAAGAGATATGCCAGCCAGCCAAAGCCGCAAATCTATTTTTCTCTGACACACACTTCCAATGTTCTGCATTGCATGCCAGCAAAGCAGACAGAGCCTAGCTCACAAGTGAACAAAATGAAGTGGAAGGGAAAGGGTAGTGAAGCGAAGCAACAACATGCCAGGTTCCAACATCCACAGCAACAGGACATCCACAAAGATGAGAACCTCATTTTTTAAAATAAAAAAAAATCCTAAAAATCAATGGATAAATGGATCTACTTCAAATTTGGTATGGCTAACATCCTACATAAATGCTATTATGTTGCCAAGTTTCAAGTCTTTATCTTTAAAAAATAACAGTTCTTTAAAAAATTAATTTAAAACATCAATTTTTTTTAAAAAAATCCTAAAACTCAACAGATAAATGGATCTGTTTCAAATTTGGTATGGCTAAGGCCCTACCTAAAAGCTATCATGCTGCCAAGTTTCATCTCTTTATCTTTAAAAATGACAGTTGTAAAAAAAATTAATTTTAAAACTTAAAATTTTAAAAAATCCCTAAAAATCAACAGATGATTGGATCTGCTTAAATTTGTGTTATTTCCCATTAAAGTAGAACTGCTGTTTGGCTATGGAGGATGAGAAAAATCCGGATTTTTCTTCAAATTTCATAATTCCACCCCCTTCCTAGATTTGATACCAAAAATCCTGACAAATACTTATGCAATGTAACTAGTAGTGACAAATGACCAAATTTTTCCTGTTGTGCTAGTTACGTTGGTTTATGCCAGTGCAATTAGTTCTGGGAATCCACTGGGTACTACACATGGTCATTTGAGAATCTGGCCTCAGCTAAACCAGGGGGTTGTTCTGCAAGGATCTCGCGATGTTATGATCGCGAGATCATTGCACTGGTCTACACACGGTGCACGGCATTGCAGCTGCCATTTTTTGTTTTAAAGAAGAAGGAGAGCATGAGCGCGCATGCACAGAAGGTGAGGTGTGTTTTTTTTAAAAAAATCCCCACCCCCGATGGGCGCAGCTCCTTGTGAGGAACCAGGACAAACCGCGATGCCTGGACACACGTTCCGCGGTCTCGGGATCAGCTCAGGACTGTGGAAAAAGCGGGATGAAGGCAAGATCCCGAGGCAAAGGAGGAATCATCCCTCCCTGATCCTGGGATCCCTGTGTGTCATGTGAAAGCACAGGGATGATCCCGGGGATCGTCCCAGGATAAAGCCCCATCTAGCTATGGCCTCTGTCCAGTGGAGATGCACCTGATCCTTGGTTTAAAATATTTGCTGTGTATTTGGGCCAAACTAGAAGGGACATGAAATGTTTGATTGCATTTAATGTGTCTAGTTGTTGTTGTTTTTAATTAAGGCCTGTGGGGCAGGGCACTAGAATTGAAATTATGGAACATGGGGAGTGAAGATTTACCCCACTGCAATCCTGATGAATATCCCCAAAGCTCTAAATTTGCTATTAGCTTTGGAAAGGAAGTTTCCATTAGCCCCACACCATCCCCAATTTAAAAGAAAAACACACACTAACAAGCTAAATGAAGTCACACATTTAATGTCACATCTAGGTCAATCCTTTGTGTATGTGTTTCTGAAAGTTTTAAAATATAAGAGAAAACAAATACATCTATAGAGGCAAATATGAACATCTGAACTTCCATCAGTTAGTCATATAATATTTATAGTTCACAAAATAAACACAATTCAAATCATGATCCAATCAAAGTTAAATACTTTTAAGTTCCCATTGAAATCAATGGGAGTTCAACATGTTTAAAATTGAATGGATAATGCCCTTAATTTTTAAAAAAGTGAGAGAATGAAATTTGTAAAATAAATAAATGCAGTGTTCTAGTGTTCTTATTTTTCACTATTTACTCAGACTTGATAACAATGATCTTTCAGTAATTATACTAACAAATAAAACATCACTCTTCACTGAATTTAAAGAAATAATTTATTCCAAGTAACAATCTTACTGCAGCACTCCAGGTGTTTACTCAGCGGAACTTCCACTTTCAAAGGAGTTCACTACACAAGTAAGTGTGGCTAGGATGGCAGTCTAAAACTTAACTAGTTCAGACTTCAATCTTACAGAATAGGAGTATAGGGTTATAGTATGAAGTATTAATATAGCATACATTTAAAAATGAGAGCAAGATATAAATATTTCAGGAGAATCCACAGTACTTTATACATTAATAGGCCACACTGGTAATACGCTGACCCTATTAAAAGTAATTTTTCAGGCCTATAGTGATTGGCATTAGATACTGACATTTGAAGAATTGCCATTATATTGATTTTGTTCTTTGCATTTTAAATAATTGCTTGGACAAAGTGACACTGGCAGAAGTTAGCTGTCATTTCGTAAAGCAATTATGCACTTAAGAAAAAAGCTAGACTATTTAATCCATGCAATAATCTTTAAGAATATTATTCTGTATTCAGTTTTGAATCCCTTCACTCAAAATGCAGATAACTTCCATTAGTACAAACACACTTACCCGGGCTTAGAAAGGAACACACAGCCTGGAGTTAACATTAAAAATTCCATAATGTCTCACCCACAAAGAAATTCCAGCAAGCAACAGACATTTAATAAATATTGTTGCATTATGAAAGTTTTAAGACTTGAGCAGAACTATACAATACACAATAAAGTGTGGGAGGCCACCTGGTGGTCAAATGAATCAATTAAACTTAAAAGACAGACAAGGAAAATATTGTTCAACACAGAATTAAATATAAAAATATTGAGAATACATTAAGTGAACTAAAAATATAAGAAACAAGCTCTCATTAGGGCAACAGGTCCTATTCAATGACCAAAGCAGGAAATCATACCGTGTACAAAAATACAATTTGCTAATCGATAGCCTAATTATTTTATTTTCTTGGGGCGTGTCAGCAGATGAAAATTGCATACTTTTAGAGATACTGCAGAATTTTTAGACTTTGAACTTCTAAAACTTGCAAAGCAAGATAAGAAATCTATATTAGAGACTTCTACCTGGTTTTGCAAACAGATATTGGGAGGGCCAATTTGATCATGAGCAATAGTAGCATTGAAGAGGGAATTTCAGCAGGTGCAACATTTTTTACTCCTGCATGACAAGTTGCACCTGCAAAAATGCCCTCTTCTCTAAAAGTATCAAAGGTGAATTTATTTATTTATTTATTGCATTTTTATACTGCCCAAT
Organism: Elgaria multicarinata webbii; assembly: GCF_023053635.1. Lineage (NCBI taxonomy): Eukaryota > Metazoa > Chordata > Lepidosauria > Squamata > Anguidae > Elgaria > Elgaria multicarinata. Next base: position 141,412,584 of record NC_086172.1, on the reverse strand, counting down.
AGCCAAAGCTCTCTGGGCGGTTCACAAAAATTACTTGTTCCGCCTTACAGCTTTAATATCTAGTAGCTACCATCCAGGTGTAGATGAGATGTGGGGTGTTGGAAAACAAAGGGTGTCTGTACTTTACATAACAACATAAAAAAACCAGTGCTGGGTCATACCAAGGTCCATCTAGTCCAGCATTCTGTTTACACAGTGGTCAAGCAGTTACCCGCAGGAAAACCATAAGCAGCCCCCACCCAGATACCCCAGCAACTGGTGTACATAGGCATAGGGCTTCTGCTTCATGAAGCTGTCCAATACCTTTTCAAAGCCATCCAAATCACTACATCTTGTGGAAGCGAATTCCATAGTTTAACTATGTGGTATATGAAGCAGTATCTACTTTTATCTGTTCTAAATCTCTCACCAATGAGGTTCATGGGACAACTCCGGGTACTAGTAATATCTTCCTATCCACTTTCTCTACACCATGCATAATTTTTACACACTTCTATCGTGTCTCCTCTTACTCGCCTATTTTCTAAGCTAGACAGTCCCAGATATTATAACCTTTCCTCATAGGGGAGTTGCTTCATCCCCATTCAGCATATTGTGCAGAATCACATGCACAATGGGACAATACACCAGTGGTTGTGTTTTTTCCTTCTCTGCAGGTATTTGTTTAAAATATTGTATGTTCCTTATTGTTCTCAGTTCTATATGTATATATTTGAATTGAGTTTGATACTAATTTTTCTCTCTTAATAAGTTTTTATTAAGTTTCACCATTTCTGGTTTTCATTCCATTCAGTTGTCCTAATCCAGAAAGGAAGATTTGTTTCTGCATGCATTGCAGAATTTCTGAAATGCATTGATGAAAAGTTTCAGATGCGCATTGGCTTATGCATCTATCTCTTCATTGTGAGGTTCTTCTGGGCTGTACTGAACCAGTTCAACCAATAATTTTATGCAAATAGGGATGCATATCTTCTCTGGGGCTACAGGATTTGTGCTTGACTAATTATGCACCACTTGTTCAGGGCCAGTGTCTCTCCCGGTGTGCCGCTCCTTTCGTTATCTCCAAAATGATCCTACTGTACATTCATCACTTCGAATATTTGCATGGTTGAAAGTATGATATGGTAGAAGAGATCATAGGCCTTGCTAAATTAGTATGAATGTCAGCATAGTTCCATGACAGCACCTGTGATATCAGGATCAACATGTAATTAAAAACAAAACAAGACTTGAGAGTGTCTGGATGAGACATATTTAACTGCTACACTGTATGCCGTTTCTTTTAAGGTTTGTGTTATTATTTTAAACCTTGAAGCTGTCTGTTTCACTGTTCTCTATTAAGTTTTATAATGTGTGCTAGTTGTTTAGTATTTTGTACTTATATTTGCATTCATATTTATGATTTGTATTTCAAAGTTCTTGTTGCCTAAGAAAGGGCTATAATCTGAAAGAAGTACTTACTGTTATTCACAATAAAACTTTGTACACATTCTCAAATTTGTTATTCTTTTTTGTTAGTTTTGGAAAGGTTCCCCCCCCCTTCTTGGGCCCTTTCCACACCTAAGGATTAGTGTAGTGTAAGGATAGTGGGATAATTGCTGCCTGCTCCCGGGATCCCCTGTGTGTCATTTGGATGCACAGGGATGATCCCAGGATAATCCCGGGGGGAAAGGCAGGTGTAGAGACAGCCTTATAAAATAAAACAAAACAAAAAACCAATCAAGTATTTTTGGTTAAGGAAAAAAGTCTGTTGGGAGTTCTATTATAAACCATGAATCCATACTAGATTGACACTTGTAGTCAGCAGAGGTTGGTAACCAGTCTGACTGGTGGGGTAGAAAGCTGGTTATCAGAGATGTTGCCAAGGGGTCACTGAAGGCAGAGCAGACTTCTGAGTCTCCAATAGCAATCAACTCATACTACGGAAAGTAGAAACTGAAATGCATGAACTTTAAGTGCAAAGTTGGGGAGGGAGGAATTCACACAGTCTTTTGGGCCCACATTCTTCTGTTTCAGGGAATCAAGTGACTTTAAACTCACAACTGCAAAATTGGGGTGGGGGGAGGAATCCACACAGCTGCACCAAATAGGATGCTGCTATAATTATTATTATTATTATTATTATTATTATTATTATTATTATTATTATTGATACTGCTGATCATTATAATGATACCCTCAGAGCCACAACATAGAAAATCAGGCTTTGGAACCCAAGGAGCATGACTGGCAGTGACACTTCCAGAGCTTGTCAGGAATTTTTCCAGCCTTACCTTGAGATGCCAGGAACTGAAACCTCAGGTTGAGGGTGGTTAAAAGATTTAAGCTAAGTCACACACATATTGTAAGGAACAAGTCTTAATATTTATCTCTGTTAAGTCCATTTCATGGATTGCACTTGAGACTGGCCCCACTGCTTCTGAAAATGAATAAATACCGGTCACCACATCCCTGCTTTCTCCCCAGATGTGTGTGAATCCAGGGGGAGGATCTTGCAATATGCTGATCACGAGATCCTCCCCCTGGATTCACACGTGGTGCATGATGTCCGGGGAGGAAGCAGGGATGTCACGGTCGCCATTTTGGGGGGGGGGAAGCAGTGGGGTTGGTTGTGCAAGAGTAAGGCCCTGCTCCAGGTAAAAGAAGAAAAAAACTTCCCCCTGAAATCAGCCCCCAAACCCCCTCCCTGCCATCCCAGGGGTGACGAAATTGCTGCCACCCCTTTCCCTGATGGGCACAGAGCTGCGCAGCACGGCTCCGTGCCCATTTCTAGTGCTGCAGAAAGCAGGCACCAGGTGGGACAGGCGCCCACACCTCCCACCGTTTCGGGTTGGTCCCAGGACCAATGGCAAAATCAGGATAACTGGGCAACCAGTTATCCCACAAAAATGGAGGGGTCATCCCTGGTTGCCCCCGGGATCCCCTGTGTGCCATGTGGATGCACAGGGACGACCTAGGGATGACCCCGGGATAAAAGTCTCCTGTAGACATGCCCCAGGAGACGATTATACTTGAAATGAAGAGTAAATTTTCAGATTTTTGAAAAATCCTTACTTTTCTTGGTTTGGACTGTAAAACATACTGGAAGGATCCTATTTGAATTTCCATTATCAATGAAGAGATTTGTAAAAGAATGCAATCCTTAAAGTGCTCTTCATCAGCTTACATCATGTTATAAGCCATAATTACTGATAAAGATCAGCTGTATTTAAAGCATATTATTTATTTATTTATTTATTTATTTATTTATTTATATAGCACCATCAATGTACATGGTGCTGTACAGAGTAAAACAGTAAATAGCAAGACCACAGTATATTCCTCCACCAAGTATTAAGAAGCAACTACCTTGGACTAAACTTTGCAGCATGTTTTTTAATTTTCTTGTTCCCACCCAGACTTGGCTTTAGCAATACTTTCCCTCAGCCCTCCTACTTATTGTTTCTCCTCTGTCCTCCCTAATCTGTACTGCTGTATGACTGTTGTCTCAACATGCGCATTTACCTCAACAGACTCAGCTGCAAGTCGGAAGGTGCCACTGCCCAGCAACTCCTCAACAACTCCTTGAAGAGACTAAGCTAGGTGCAAATCCTTCTTAAGCAACTATCTGATTAACTGGTAGACATGCAAAAAAGGGTGGCATATTGGGTGTGATAAAAATTATTAATGATGATGATGACAACATCTCTACTCTAAACTAACAGAGTGAGCACAGTTTAAAAATCCAGATTATGCATCTCAACTCGGAAGTACAAAGGACTGGATTATTCAGGCTCAAGTTTAGACAGCAAGTTCCAAGAGCATCCAGACAAAATCTATTCCTTTTCATGTTATGATAATAATGATAACCTTAAAGTCACATTACAGAAGAGCAGCCTTTGGAACCCAGAAGCAACCTGTGACAAATTGGGAGATACAGAACATTTCTGCAAATTGAGTGTTACACACACATCCATTCACATCAATTCACAGATAGCATGGCAACTCACGATACAATGTGGGTAACTGCTCCCCCTTCTGGTTGTCTGAACCCAGTCTCTGTCTCTCTCACACATAGCCAGACTGTGCCATTCAGACTGTGTGGAATATGTGGGCAGACATTGTGGATTGTCCTGGCTCCTCATGAGTAACCATGAGTAACTCCTCATGAGTAACCCATTGGGGGGTGGGGTAGGGGGAGCGGGGATTTTTTTAAAAAAATACTCAGATTTTGCGATCGAGTGCTCCTGCATTCCTTCTCCTTTAAGGGAAAAAAACAAAGTATTGGGCGTGATGTCCTCTTCCTCCTAGGACATCACGTGCCGCTTGTAGACAGAGGGGGAGATCTCGCGATAACCCTACCGCGAGATCTTCCCTCCTCCGTCGCGCTGGACCTGTAGGTCTAGCCATGGCCTCAGAGCCGCTGCAGAAGAATATCGTGAATACTTCTGAGTAAGGCAGGCATAGAATTGTGCTGCAAGGTTTGTGCTTTTAAAGAGAGAGCTAGAGACAGAGACACAGACTTTTTTAAAAAAATGGAACCAAATCATTTGCTTTCTGAGGAGCCTGACACAATTGCCAGCCGAGCATCATGAGGAAAATGAAAGAGGAAGAATATAGTATACCAAAGGGAGAAAGATCAGGGCCATGTTTTCTCCTGCTTCTGCAAATGGTTGAATTTTCTGATATCTCACATCAACTAAAAGTGAAGAAGAGACAGAAGATCAAAGTGGTACTGGATAATGTTTCAGGATCGGAATAGGGTGGGTGGGGAGAGAATGAGAAAGTGACTTGTCTGGACTACCTAGCCCACTCTTAAATCAATCCCTGCTCTGATCTCTCTCTGTCCACAGCCCAAATACACAAAGTACTTTTTGAAAGAAAAAGCAGAAGCAGAGAGATGGAAAGTGGAGAAAGGGGGTACTGTCATATGGAGCCCCCAACAAACCCAGTTGCGTACCTGCACATATAAAGTAGTTTTTTTTCTCTCTCTCTCTCCCTCCTAGCAAAGTTTCTCCCCTCAGGAGTTGGAATGAGAATGCTGTGTCTTCTTCTCAGCCTCTATTAGTAAAGTGGCTGGCTGGCTCCAAATACTACAACCAGCTACTGCTCACCCACCCCTGCAAGGCCTCTGATTGGAGCCAATTTCCCTATGGCTGCTTTGCACCCAAAGTACTGCACAGGATGAAACAAGCATGAAGGTCCTATTCATGGGCAAGAACAAAGGACCCTTTCCATTTTAAAAGAAGCGAGTGTAGAGTTTTGGAGGTGCTTGCCCTCCAAGAAGCCTTTCCCCAGGAACCATACCTACAGAAAATCAGCTTTCGTATACATATCCCATATGAGGGATAAGTACAGAAATGGGTACTGTGTGCACAGTTCCTCTCCACAATTTAGCAGCTGATGCTCCCATACAACACATTTTTTCAGAATATGTGTTCTGATCATGACAAAAAGGTAAAACTTCTAGATACCCTAAATGAGTGTGCCCTAAAACAGGTGGTCATGGGACCAACCAGAGGGAGGTGACCACAGATTCAATCCTAATTGGTGCTCACATGTAGGATATGAGTGTTGCTGAGACAACAAAAACAAAGGCCACAGTGCTATTAAATTTAAAGTATATATAAGTGGAAAATTGGCAAGGAAATCCAACACAGTTATGTTTGACCTGAGTAGAGAAAAATCTCAAAAATAATGGGATTGGTATAAAGGAAGCAGAAAGAAAAAGTCAAGAGCATCAATTTTCTTCAGAATGCTTGGGAGGTTACTGAAACTACTATAATAGAAACTCAGATAGAAAGTATACCAGGGTTGTCAAAAAGCTATTAGGTTGTTTCAGAATATGGAAGTCTTGCCCAAATGAGGAGGAAAAGGAACATGAACCCTCTAGACTCTGCTGTGTGCCGATCAATGTGTGATTGGTATCAGTCTGAAAGGGGCCTATGTGTATATGCCAATCACATCTCAACTGGGGTGGGTGGGCATGGTTGGTGCACGCATTGGTGTCTAGGGCGCAGGGCTAGAGGGCCCTTTCCTGTGTTTGGCATCTGCAGCTGTTGACCACATGAATAGGCTATAGATGAACAATGAATCGGAGAGAGTCTCTGTGAAGCCCTATCACCAACAGATGTTGGTTCAATAAAAAGTATCACTTTCTAGTTTGTTTCTCTGGGAAAATGAAATATTTTTGAAAACCGATGTGATAAATTACTTTCCAGTGGTTTTTCTTCTTCATTGCTGAAAATGACACGTTGTGGAGAGGGTCAAACAAATTCATCCCATTACTCAAAAAAGGTATTTTAGAGATTTTCAGCAAGAAGTGCTGATAGCAGTTAACCCCTTTTCTTCCTCACTGGATATGAAAGTGTACCTTAAACAACCCAACGGTGTGTGGGGAAATATACTTTAAAACAAAAAGAAAGCTTTGTTGGACCACAGCAATGTTCCAACTGGTCCAGCATCCTATTTCTGCATTTGTTAATTTTAGCAATTTATATCTATCCTTTAATAACATTCCTAGAACACAATGAAACAAATTTTAAACACATTAAAATATACTGAGAAGAGTACAGAATAAACAACAGCAAACTCAGCAAGGAATTTCCAGCTGTGAAAAGCCAGATGTTTCCAGGAAGCTGATGAATAGATAGGACATGAAGGCAATAGCAATTTCCTGCTGTTGCCCCCCACCAGCTGATATTCAGTGCTATACTGCCTATGAACATGGAAGCTCGTAGCTGTTGATAGACTGATCTTCCTATAGACAGACTTCTCCATTAATCTTACAAACCACCTTTTAAAGCTACCTAATCTAATGACCATGGGCACAATTTGTAATATAAAGCTAATATACAATGGACATGTGTTACCTCTTACAACCTAAGCATTAAAACCCCTGCAAAATTAATTATAATCTAGCAATTGAGCTTGGTGTAAGGGCAAAAGAAATGTATATTATAACACATTTACTGGATGAACTTGGACAAGGAAGTTAACCCTTGCTCACCCAATGTGGTAAAAATATTCCTAAAATGAATGATATAAACTATCGCCACAACCTAGTCAATTTCAGGCACAAAGACCAGGGCAGAGAATCTGTGTGGCCAAGGAAGGAAAGGAAAGGAACCTCTCCTGCAAACACTGAGTCATTACTGACTCTTGGAGGGACGCCAGCTTTCCCTGACATTTTCTTGGCAGGCCTTATAGCAGGGTGGTTTGCCATTGCCTTCCCCGGCCATTATTACCTTTTCTCCAGCTAACTGGGTACGCATTTTACCGACCTCAGGAGGATGGAAGGCTGAGTCGACCTGAGCCGGCTGCCTGAAACCAGCTTCCGCTGGGATCGAACTCAGGCCATGGGGAGAGTTACAGCTGCAGAAACGGCTGCTTTACTGCTCTGCGCTGGATAACTAAATAGGATGGGGGTAGGAGGCCAGGCTGGCCCAACTTATTCCCTGTTTTTCCAATTCTCTGACTCTGGTGTGGTTTTTTTGGTGGGTGCATCAGTCATGCTGCCTGAGAGTATGCTCCTCCAGAAGAATATGTCCACACATGGATTAGGATAATAATGCCTGGTGCTATGTTCCACCCAGGGGTGGAACATGGCACTAGGCATTATTATTGTGTTCACTTGGGAATAGTGAGTTGAATGGGAGGGTGGGTTGAAGAGAAGGAATAAACTGGGCTTGCCAAATCCACCACACACACCTGACTTACTACGCTCTGTGCTTCTGTGCACGGAATCATTGCCTTACATGTGAGGAGAGGCTTTAGGTAAGTATTTCTAGAGCAGGGTACACATGACCTCCTCTATGCTTGGAATGAATGCACAGAGGGAATCACTGGGCCATATGGGCTAGCTCTGCCCATGGCCATTGCCACAGAACACCACCATTTGACATTTGTTGGAAGAAGTTCTCCAAATATATGCATGCAGAGGCCCTACATGTGAAGAAGAACCCAAATTGTCCAGGCTACCTCCACATGTGCAGGAGCTCTCCACACTTACATCTTTACACTTGAAGAACTCTTTCCGATGAATGTTCATCAGGAGAGTGTGGTGGCGGTGGGTGGCAATGATGCTAGGTGGGGCTACCCTGCACATGCTCCGCCGGCATCCTTGGCACATTAATTCAACGCATGGAGGGGGTTGTGAGTAATTCTTTTATAAACATGAGAAGTGCCCTGATGCTGGATCAGACCAAGGGTTCATCTAGTCCAGCACTCTGATCACACAGTGGCCAACCAGCTGTTGACCAGGAACCAACAAAGCAGGACACGGTGCAATAGCACCCTCCCACCCATGTTCCCCAGCAACTGGTGCACACAGGCATACTGCCTCAGATACTTGAGGTAGCACATATTGAAATGTTTTCAATATAAGCATATATTGTGGATGTGAGGTGTATAATGAGGCCATTTGAAAAGCAAACACAAGTCAACAGTATCTTCTTAAGCATTAGATAAACCTTTTCATCATTTTTGTAAAAGTGACTTGAAACTTATCTAGATCTGTATCAAAAAATGTGCTTTCAACTTGCAACATACCCTTTTCAGTCAGCATTAGAAGCTGAAGGCACATTTTACAAAAAGCTGAAGGCTGCAATTTTTGCCATTTAGGCTAAAAGTTTATTAGCAAACCATAATCACTATCCTGATTGCAATTAAAAAGGCTCCCAAATGGGTCAACATGCTTAAGTGCGATCTGCAATCATTTAGATTTCAACATGATGGTTATTACTTATTACCACGATGCACAATGAGATATTGATTACTTTTAACCTTTAGATCTAAGGATTCAAGAAAGGTCAAGGCAGTAGAGTACTCTACCTTTCCTGTCTAGTAAACTTATGGCCTTTAACAGAATTCTAATGATTCTAGTTGGCAAGGCAGATCTGAAATTAGTTTATTCTCTTGGCAGACAGAAATTATGACATATTTTCAAAAGTCTGCATGGATAGCATATTTTGTACGTTCTGCTGCAAAATGGCTTCTCAGAGCTGTTGAGAGCACACAGAGGCCATCTGAGTAACTTCAGCTTCTATTTGTATTAACTGTCTTAAGCCACCCTCAGCCAATGGAATAGATGGGCTGAACACTGAAAATAAATAACTAGGCAAATGTTGCCAATATTCTCATATATGAAATAGACCTTGGAGGATATATGAATGCATAAAGTTTACACAGAGACAATGTGAACGCATGCACAAACACACACACACACACACACGCACAACTAAGAAGAATCAATTCTTAGGAACAGAGTATTATGGATATACACTGAATTCCTCAGCCTTTAAAGTTTCTGACCTTTTAATATATTTTCTACACAGTTGTAAACTGGTAAAACTAAAACTACACTTAAGTTTGGCTTCAGTAAACATGTCGTCCTATTTATCTCTCTAATTAGAATAAAATAATCTAATTGGACTAATCCGTTGTACAAAATAAAGCAATACAGAGAGGACATTAGTTGAGCTACCACTATGTCAGCCTTCTTTCACTTTGCTAACACTTGGAATGGTTTCTTGCATTTATATCCACAAACAGAACAGGGCCCACACTTCAACTTCAGAAGAATTATGGGCAAGAGAAACATATAACTGTTGTGTTACATTAATTTGCAGAACACTTGGCATTATCAATGCCGAGTAGTCAAATTGTTCCAGGTTGTTCCGGAAGGTTGTTATTAATAGCATGTTTTCTGAAGAAAGTTCTGTCTACTTTTGGAACTGCATTTCTGTTGCCAAGGAAACTCCTTTAAGCACAGCATTCTAGGAGCACACACTGCTGCTTTTGTTTGCCACTATCCTATTCATATCATCTAAGTAAGCACTTTACGCACACTTTAGTCTGTAGTTTCAAACACTGAAGTATTATAGCTTATGTTTTCCCTCCCCTTTAAATATACTTTGCTTCCCCCATTTGAGGTTCCCGAATTATTATTTTTTTTTAACAATAAAGCAGAAAATTGTTTTCCCCCAACACTATTTCATTAATTTGAATTACAGCTTTATAGGTTATAACATTAGACTTTAAGTGTTAATTATCGTTTCACTCCAAAATTAATGTAGTCATTTCCTACTGACTCCAGCTTACCCTGTTATTGGAGTACAGAGCAAAACATGTCATTGAATTCTGAGCCAGAATTGTTGTTGTGATTAATCCTGGTCACATGGACCATCTCTGCCAAAAGGAGATCACTGAAGAAAGGTGACAAAGACAGTGATTTCCTGTCAGCAAAGAGTACGACAGGGCTGTCTAGAAGTGATGCAAATGAGGGAAACTTTCACCATGGTTTGTTTGATCCACTCCAGGCCGCAGCATCGCACGGAGCCAAAGAGGGGAAAAAGCACATGGAGCAGCAGCACACCCAGAGGAGAAAATGAACTGCACCTTCAGAAGTGCAGTAATACCATCTCCAAAATTTTACGGATAGAAATAGAGGCATTCTATTCTCCCACAAGTGCCCTAAGCCCTATCGACCTACTTTTCTTATTACACATCATGGAAGGCTGTCCTCTGCATGAGCGATTCATTGAACTCTGCAATAGTTTATCTTGCAATGATGAGTAAAGTGTATGTTTGTCCTTTTAGTGAAAGATATACTAGAAATAAGGACCTCAGTAGTGTTTTAAAGAGGGAGGAGTTGGTAGTGGCAAATGTTGCCTAGTTTCCAAGTGCATTCTTACATCTGCTTATTTCATGGGCAAATAAAAGTTATATTCTAGCTACCTAAAATTATTTCTCAGCTGCCTAGAATATTTTTGCATGCTGATATAATGTTATCCACTTGTGATAGTTTACAAAACACAGATGTAAGGAGAACACACAATCCTATGTATTTGCTCAGAAGTAAGTCTTGAGTCTCCCCTAATAATGTGGGGGAACCTAGGAAAAGGAGCATGCATCACACTTATAGTTCTTAGAGAAAGGAAAATAGCAGGAATGACGTGGATTTTGTTACACAGATACCACATTTTCAAAAAGCAACAGATATATTTTTGCATGATTCCTCTTTGAAAAATATCATCATTGGGGAAACCAATGGGGAGAAGAAGCTACTTTCCCCTTACTCACAGTAACTTTCCAGCAGTAACTTTCAGTGTTTATAACAAAAACCTCGCAGCTAGGCAAAAAGATCACAACTGTCTTGTAATATAAGCAACAATTCAAAATGAACCTCACCAACTGCTGCATGTATGAACCCCCTCCTTTTTTGTCTATGCACTACATGGTACACTGTAGATATTATACTGGGACTTCCCCCCCCTGAAAAAAAAAACTTTTGACAAACTCCCTCACTAAGGTCTACTGAGTCAACTTATTTGTCATGGGATAAGAGGACAGGCTTATGGGTCAGGAATGGGTTTAAATAACAAGAGGCAGAAAGAATAGGAATAAATGGACAGTTTACCCAATGGCAGCAATTAAGCAGTTGAACTGTTTTGGGAATGGTGCTATTTAATATTCATAAATGATCTGGAGTCAGGGTTGAGCACTGAAGTGAGATAGCCCAGTTTGCAAATGGCACCAAATTATTTAGCATGGTGACTGAAAACCGAAGCAGACTTTGAAGAGCTCCAAAATGGCTTGGCCAAACTGGGTGAATGGGGCACAAAATGGTACATTAAATGCAACAAAAGTAACTGTAAAATGATGCACACCGAGGTAAAAAATTTCCTAACCGCACAGAGAGATTTCAGCTAGGTGTGATTTTTCAGTCAAGAGATCACGAAATCATACCATTATTGAAAAGATTTATACCAAGACTTTTAAAAAAATGTCTAGATAAAGGTAAAACTAAACAAATGAATCACTATGAAAACACTTAAAATACAGCACTAAAATAAAATCAACATAAAGCTAGAATCAATACAGTAGTTAAAACAATAATTAAAAAAGAGAGACTTCAGTAGATATGAATGTTCCACTGATTTAAATGCCAGGATGAATAATTAAAAAAAGGCTTAGCATAGTGCCTAAAACTTATTAGGTTACCTGCCAGGCAAACATCCCTGAGACAAACATTCAGAAGCTGGTGTCCCCCAACAGAGAAAGCTATTTTCCCATCAGCCACCTGCATAACCTGTGATGATTGGCAGCAACGAGAAAAGGGTCACTGATGATGATCGTAACTGATTGGCAGGTTCATGTGGGAGCAGGTGGGCCTTTCGTTATATCGCTCCCAAACTATATTTAAATGGTTGGATCCAAATTTAGTCACGTGAATCTGGGCCAGCAGAAGCAGGTGTCTTCCTCCCCACATCAGTCCCTCCAGCTTACTGAAAAACTACTCAGAGAGCCAGTTTGCCTGACACATCAGACCACTATGGGCTATTTAGTCCACAGTGTGTGGACTAAACACACATGTGTGTTTAGCCCACATGTGTGGGGTATGTGAGGCAGCCATTTTGTATATCCAACCCCTGCTCAGGTTGGCTGAGGGGAGGGTTAAACAATCCTTGCACAACCCTAGAATGGACCAAAGGTATTATGTTCACTGGGTTTGTGTGACATGACAACCTCCAAGCGAAGATTGGATATGCAAAGGGATGCCTGTGGCCCCCATAGTTTAACCTACAATGAGCCGCACTGTGTCATTTGAACCAGGTCACTGAGTCAATGGGATCTTGCTGAATGGGGTGAACTGTGCAGGGGGGAAGAGGATCCCCCCTGCACAGAGGCACCTTCCATGAGTAGAGCCCTTCCATTAATGGAAGACAGATCCTGGATCCATCCCCAAGTTTTTAAAAACGTATCCGCCTATCCAACCTTCCTGACCTGGTGCACTCCAAATACTTTGGACTTCAACTGAGCCCCAGCCAGCATAGTCATTGGTCAGGAATGGCACCAGATCTGAACGGCACCAGATTGGAGAAGGCTGCCCCAATTTTAATCTCTCCCCTTCCCACCACCAATCTTAATCTCTTCCCTTCCTACCATCGATTGTTCTTAGCTCTATGTGGGGAAAAGGTAAGTACTGTTTTTAATCCAACTTTCTCTCAGAATCATTCACTTCTGATCAACATTTTAATGCCACATAGTCAAGTGAACAAGTTGCCTTTTATTGGACAGCTTTGTGTTTAAGCTTTCCTGTTGCTAAATCAACACATTTCCTTATAAATCATTATGCCAGTACCGGTATTTCTTGTACCCACCATGGCATACATCCTTCTTGAAGATTTAATCAGGGCACATTTTATGCAGTATGTATTTCAAGCACCTTAAATGCTTTTATAATCAACCCTCCAAATGTCAAAGGAGATGCCAACATTTTTATATTTGTAAAGAAATGTTTGGTTAATTTTACTCCCTACATGCTAACAATTTTAACAATCATATCTTACTCAATTTAATGGGGTTTTAATCTAACGCACAATTAATCTTCTGGGGGAAATGTAAGGAATTATCATTAACTTTCTCTGTCTAGTACATTCATTTCTAATCTCCACAGCTCCAATAAACTCTGATTTGCTTAATTTTTGAACACTCCAGGCAGAAATCTTGCATCAATACAGAGGTTTCTATTAAAGGATTAATGAGAGGAGTTTAGACGCTTGGGCCAGATCCTATAAATCCTATGCAGGATAATTATCACTGGATCTTTATTGAATGCTTGTGAGATCAGGCCCAGATTATATAATGTAAAAGGTGGATGAACTAATTTTTACATTTAGCTGTGCACTACACTGATCTACCAAAAAGAACCGAATTTAACCCCCCCACCCAAAAAAAACTAGTATAATGAGAAAGGATAGCTAGACAAGACAAGTTGAATTTAAGGCTGCAGACAGGCATAAAAAAAGTAAGTTCACATCATTGTGTATACACTGTCAGCTCTCTTATAATATATTGTATATTATAATAATATTGTTTCTAGCATATCCACGAATTGAAAGATGAAATGTCATTCTTGCCTCTTCATCCTTGCTTGCCTGCCCAGTTGCCACCAAGGCTTCCTCCTCCTCCTCTGGCTAGAAAACAAAGCACCCTGCAGCCACCAGTTCTGATGTTCAGGCGTCTTCTTAAAATTCATCTCTTTACAGATGCTTTCTCTGACATGCAACACAGCCAGCTATGATTTGTAGCACAAAATTGAATGTGCAGTTTTATTCCCGATGAATTTGTATTGTGTTGTTTTTATGGATACATTTGTTGTTGTTTTTATGTCATTTATATTCACCAGTTTAATACCTTTATGGAAAACAGTATATAACAAGAGAGAGGGCCTTCTCTGTGGTGCCCACCCTCCCAACTGTGGAACAATCTCCCTGACGAGGCCCACCTGGTGCCGACATTATCATCTTTTCGGCGCCAGGTCAAGGCTTTTCTCTTGTACAGGCATTTAGCAATATGTAATGAGCCTGGATCTGTTTTTTGGCTCATCGTTTTTCAAGTTGTTAGAGTGGTTTTAAATGTTTGTGTATATTGCTTGTTTTTGTGGTTTTTCATTTTTGCATATTGTTTTTAAGAAAGAGAGAGAGAGAGAAGAGAGAAGAGAGAGAGACAGCTGCTTCCTATGGCTTTAAGTACTTTGGCCTCATCCATCAGCTGTAGGAGGTCTCTTTCCTAGAGAAGGAAGTGTTGTGGCATATTGACTAAGGTAGCCCAACAAGCAGGGAAGATCAAGAATGGCAGGTCAGCATTCGATTCACTGGTATGCGAGAGACAGGCATTAATATAAAAAGGAAGTTGGTAGCCTACTGACAGCAATGGGTGACTCACTTTTGATATTACGTCAGATGTCATCTTAATCCGTATAAACGAAGAGTTCAAAAATAATTATAGGTGTGTTTGCTTAAATAAAATTGTATTCTAATGCCCTCTGGAGGCAGAAGAAGGAGAATTCTTTGTGGATATAATATTAAATTAAAAGACTGAACTAACAGAGAACAAAAACTATGACCGAGCTATGTATCTGTTTTCAAAAAAGGCCTGCTGTCATCATCGATCAGTATAAAATCAGGGGCAGAAAGGTTGGTTTGAATCGGCATGGAATCTGAGAAAGACATCACTGGGAATATATGCTGAACTGTGAATATACAGATAATTTTCTCATACCTTGTTCTGGTATTTCTATATTGTTATTATGCTTTTAATGTATGCTCTTGCCTTGCAATGTACTTGTTTTATTATAGATCGTTCCCATTTATAGACTCCTTAGAGGCAAAGATTACTGCTGGCAATAGTGATAACACAGCAGGTAACCTGGCAGAGAAGGTTTGCTGAGCTGGCTCAGAGGTGCAATTACTTATCAATTCAATAACTGGGAGGAAGTTTCTGTGGATTTTAGAAACCCACCACAAGAAAAGAGAAAGTGCAATGAATTGGTTGTTGTAGCAGAGCGTCATGAATTAAAATGAGTGTGAGAGAAATGATGCCAGTGCTGTTTTGTATCCTGCGGTTCTGCGTGAGGATGGCCAATTCAACGGCTCACCATTTGGCCCATACTAACTCACACTGAAAGCTATGAGGGACTAGATTGGTCAAAATATATATGTAAATTTTGTACCAAGGAGATGCTAAATCTGTATGTTAAAGCTGAAGTCCTGCACTCAAATGACCCCTAATGTGGTAGAAGCTAGTATTTACAACATCGCTACAACGGACAAATCTTCCAATTGTGACAAATACCAGTTGCCGCCACGTGGGATCTGTTGAGCAAGAAGTGTCCACCGTGTGAAACTCACACAACACAACGATCTTGTGGTGACTTTACCCATCAAAATGTAATGTGTGAAATGAGCCAAAGAATTTTATTAAGCTATCTATCATGTGTACCCGGGAACCTAAAGAAACCAATTTATCTACTATTCTTAGAAAAACTGTTAATGTATTTGGCAATATTGCTCCAATATATTTTGAATACTACTGTTTAGAGAAAGTCCCCCCACCCAAATGTACAATTCAGCATTTCCCAAACCTTAAATTCTGAGCCATGAATAACATGTGAACTCCTTTTGGCTGGTTCAAACATTACTTCACACATTTTAGCTCAGCTAAAAACCTTTCTCTTTCCTAAAGCTTTTAAAACTTGATGTTGTTTGGACTTTATACTGTTAGTTTTACCCTACCCTGTGCCTGTTTACCCTACCCTGTGCCTGTTTGCATTCTCTTCCCCTCTTTATTGTTTTACCATGATTTAATTAGAATGTAAGCCTAAGCGGCAGGGTCTTGCTATTTACTGTTTTACTGTTTTACTCTGTACAGCACCATGTACATTGATGGTGCTATATAAATAAATAAATAAATAAATAATAATAATACTGTGTGAACTACTGTGAACTATTTGCATGAACCGTGAGCCCAAAGCTCACAGATCTCAGGCTATAATTCAGAATCAACACTGATTTATCTTCACTCTTTGTTCACATCATGCTATGTCAGCCTTCTATTTAATTATTTGTCATTATAGCTGACCAGGGATTTGATGCAGGTGAGTGCATAGAATTCCATGCAAGCAAGTGAACAGGATAATGGAGGAGCTGGGATCTCCCTGTCCCAATGCTGCCTACCAGCTTGGTTCCTATGCAAACCACAGAAGAAGGGAAGCCCTTGCCTCTGCAACCAGCATTGAGACACAGGCCTTAGCTAGACGAGGGGTTATCCCGGACTGATACCTGGGATCGCCCCTGTGCATCCACAGGGGATCCTGGGCTCAGGAAGGGATGAACCCTCCCTTGCACCGGGATAACGGGCACCACTTGTAGCCCGATATTTCCATGTGGCCCGTACCACGGCTTCTCCTGACTTCGGTGATTACTCACGAGGAGCCGGGAGAAGCTGCGCACAGGGCACAGCGCTCCACAGAAGCGCTGCACTCATTGGGGCAGGGTGGGGAGATCAGGGCAGGGTGGAGGGAGCGGCCAAATATATATATATTTTTTAAAAAACCTCACCCTTGCCTCTCCAGCGTTCGTGTGCCGCAGCCCCCTTAAACCAAAAAGAAAATGTTGGGTGCAACAGGGCTTTCCTTCCCCTTGTCGTGCCTGACGTGTGGATTAGAGCGACAGCCCGTGATACTTGCCGTTCCTCACGGCCAGAGTTTGCGGTAGGTCTAGCAAAGGCCACAGACTTCTAGGCTCTTAGGTGAGTTTAAAGTATTTGTGGACTAGTAATTTTTATAGTCTTGTTTACTACATGAAATCACATGTCCATGACTGAAATGAGCATGTTAAAGTAATTTAGGAACCAGGACAATTGGCTTGGATGTTATATTCTAAATCTTGAGTCTACTAATTAAAGTTTCACTAATTTTATTCATAAATCAGATTACAAAAGTGGAAAATAGACAAATACAGGTCAATATTTTCTCTCTGGATTCTCAGAAAGGCACCAGTTGAAAGAAGGCTTTCTTTCTATAGCTGTAGGTAGTCAATAAAAGTATGTCACATTGTTTTATATTTTTGTTGAGGCTGTTTATTGGATGTTTTATGTTAGATACTAGAACCTCTGGATGTTAAGATAACTGTGGGCACAATCCTATGCATGTGCCCTCAGAGTACAATCCTATGCTGCTGCTGCATCAATCATCATTATTATTATTATTATTATTATTATTATTATTATTATTATCATCATCATCATCATCATCATCATCATCATCATCATCATCATCTTTATTTTGCCCAAAGTCCTACATCTCCCATCATTTCTCAGCCAGTATGGCTGGTATGCTGGGAGCTGTAGTACTTTTTTCTGTCTAAACATTCATACGATTGTGTTCTAAATCAATGTGGTAAGATTGTTTCATTCTTTGAAAGAAAAACTCACTGTCTGCACTATTTTTCCAATGGATTCCAAACATATCTATGCCTAAATCTCTACATTCATTATTTTCTTACTCTCACTGAATACGTATCAGACTTCCTCCACATGTAACATAATATTTCTCAAATCAAAAGTTGCAATTTTGAACCTATGTTACTAATCCCTCAATGTTTGATTTATTATTTCTAGGACTTTGTTGGCATATGAAGTATCTTTTAAGTGCCCATATGAAAAGGAGGGCAGGGCTCCTGTATCATCATCATCATCATCATCATCATCATCATCATATATTTATTTATTTACTTCTTATCTGCCTCTCCCTCTGGATTGAGGTGGTAACAACATTAAATACAAAATAATACATAACAGTTGTATCGAAAAGGGAATTTCAGCAGGTTTCATTTGTATGCATGCAGCACCTGGTGAAATTCCCGTTTCATCACAACAGTTCAAACTGCAGGAGCTATACTACAGTGACCAGATACAAAAGAGGGCAGGGCTCTTGCATCTTTAACTCTTGTGATGAAGAGGGAATATCACCAGGTGCTGCATGCATACAAATGACACCTGCTGAAATTCTCTTTTCTCTAAACTGTTAAAGATACATGAGCCCTGTCCTCCTTTTCATATGGTCACCCATTTTAAGTATCTGTGGCATGTTGTGCTTTGAAACTGTGACGGTTTACCTAACTCACACATACAGTTGAAATCTGTTGCAGCAGCCATTTTCAGCTTTTCTATATGAGGCTGTTAATTCACTGTATCTACTTTCAGTTTTGTCACTGTATTGAGATCTAAGCTCTATTATTTTATTTTTATTTATTTTATTTATTTATTAGATTTTTATACCGCCCAATAGCCGAAGCTCTACACAAAGAACTATTCCTTTCTGATACATAACACTCTCTGTTGTGGAATAATACAATTACATAAATAGGAAAATATGTTTTCTTCCACTTTCAGAAATAATACTCCATTTTTTCCTGCTCTAGAATAAACCAGGAAAGTGCTCTTAAGCAATAGAAGCAAAACTTGGAGGATAACAACATTATCTAAAGGACCCTTAAACAACCATGAACACAATAAATGCCTTGTGTAGAAAAGCTCTTTATTTTCAGATATCCAAAAAGGAGATGAAAGATATTCCAACTGCAACTTCTTAATATTGTGTTTTGTTTGTTCTTGTTTTGTTAAATTAAATTTAAAATATGCTAGAGTAGGAAAAATAGAGAATTGTGCCAAAAATGTAGTATATATGCGCATATATATATATATATATATATATGAGCAAGTGTCTGCAATAGGCTACCCTGGGTATAACTAACATCAAGAGAAGACAATATCTAAACAATCGTATTATAGAGGTTTAGGAGCATGCAATCATTTAAATAATTATCACAACAATCTGTATAGCTGTGATAGTTCAAGAATGGTCTGTGGTTCAAGGTGTATCAGTCAAGACTGGCCTGTTCTTATGTAGTACTTCTATAGAAACTGCCATAGGTGGGGTTATTATTTCATGTTCTGAGGGCCAAATTATGCATGACAGCCAAACGTAATTTAATTGTGTTGTCTTACAGCAAAACACTGGTATGAGGAGGACAGCTTCTTAACCCTTTCCCATGTAGTTTTTTTTCTGCTAAACATCCCCTTCTCCAAATATACAAGTACCCATACGTTCTCACTTGCTAAGGAAAAGACAGCCTGTCATATATTTATTTTAGCAGAAAACCTACTGGGTATGCGTATGTGAAAAGATAAAAATCCTTACCCCATATATTGGCTTTCTACTGTACATTGCAGCCTTTGCAGGCACATTTCGTAAAACAATAAAAGGGGCAGTGGGTGAAGGGTGGGGGAACTGCATGAAAATGAGCTTGTCTGGAAGATTTCCAAGTTAGTTGGTAGGAGCATAGGAGTATATACAAGGATTCTTGCCTTCTGTGGTATAGGAATGGTCCCAGCTATTGTATTCTTGTCCTTTTTCACATTAATCTCCAAATCAGCTTCCTAATATGTACAGTGGACCAGGAAATACAGAAGTCTAGCCATTCAAGGCTACAAAACACACATATGTAACAGAACTGTGGACATGTACATACAAAAATGTTACATAGGGATCAGTGCTGGTTCTAGGTTTTCAAGGGTCCTTGGGCAAGACACCCTCCATGAGCCCCTTACAAAAGTGAGTCTATCTTCTCATCACCATTATCATCAACTGCTATCATTGCTAATACTTGATTACTTGACAGGTGGAGAGCCAGGCAACAAGCAGGGAATGGCACCTACTGCTGTCCTTCTCACCACCAGAACCATTGTCTGGGCCAAAGTGAGAGGCAGATGAACCAGCAGTTTGCAATGATGAAGATGAGAAGCAACTCCAGTGGGCCCCTGATGGGGTGTGGGCCATAGACAAGTGCCTGATCATGCCTACCTTTGACACTGGCTCTAATCGGAATCCTGATATACTCTGGAGGTAAATGGCTTATTAGTTTTCTCTAGGTGTATACTGAGTAGGGTGACCATATTTGGGAAACCAAAAAAGAGGACACTCAGTGGAGGGGACAACTGGAGCAGAGGAGGGGAAAGCACGCTTTTCAGGCATGATAGAAAATGATAGAAAATCCCCCGACACCCAGGATAGAACTAAACCCTTGAAAAATGTGGGGTCACACTAATACTAAGCTGTTCTAGAATAGTTAAAACTCCTTGAGTGTGGTACTAGATTAATCCTGGTGTGTGTGTGTCATTCTGAAGGGCTTTCTCAACATCACTGTATCGCATCAAGCAATGATAGATATTACTAGCACTGTATATAATTTTGTACTGCTGTGATGTCATGCATCAACAGAGCAGTGGCCTTTGTGGACAAACATATGCATTTATTTGCTGACTCTTTCGATCTTGGTAAGTTAATAAGCTTTCTTCAGAATGTTCTAAAGGAAAGGGAAAATGCATGGGACACTGGCTTTATTTTTGTGTTTGTATATTAATAGTTTGCAGAGGAACTGGGATACCTAAAGTAGTTCATCAACTTTGCTACATGTACCAGTATTTCCTCTCTTCAAGTATCTTGTGCAGAAAGTTTTTTTCACAGAAGCTACATAGAATCAAATGTTTTGTTTTTTTAAAAAAGCACATTTGGTTAAATTATCAAACATATAAGAAGAGAAGGAAGAAAGCAACTTCTATTTGACCTTGAGTGTTTCATTCCTTCTATAAGAAATAATAAAAAAGCTAGAGGGTAGTTGTTTCTCGTCATTATACTGTTGCTGATTCTGTGGTTAGTTATTAATTTTATTTTTTATGATTCACAATCTGCTCTTTGAGATATGCCATATGCTCAAAGCAATTCAAGGATGACAACTGTCAGAATTAGTCCAATAAAAATTGCCTAAATGAGGAAGATTTACTGCATCCTGATATTTCTGTATAAAGCCTCTCCTCCACTTCCCAAATCCACACACACACACACGCCACCGCCCTGGATTTCTACATCATATACAAAAGTCTAGAGTGGTAGCTAAAGATGAAATTACAGCTTTTGAAGAAGTTATCTCAATGCTTTGTTAAGGCCATGTTATCAGGCATCGTATCAGAGAAAAACAACAACCTTTTTTCCTCATTCTTAGGCAAAAGATTTGTAATCCACACACAAGTTTACAATTACTTTGCTTAATTTGGAAGGGGTGCATTGTCTTAATGCAAGAATATCTGCTTTCTATATAACCAATAAAAATGAAATTGGAAGAATCCTATATCTTCAAAGCAATAAACTAAAAACAAGGCATTTTTTTCTTTACTAAAGAGGTGTGAAAGGTAGATAAAATCCAGAAGAAAGCTCCAATCGAAACACATTTTCTAAATGCTACTATCATTTTTTCCTCATTTTGTTTGAGTCTCTTTATGAATGCAGTTTCATCTATTTCTATTCACTTCAAAGACAAATCTTTGTCCTCCTATAGAATTGCGCCAAATAGAATGTGATAAAGGGAACATCTCACAATTATGATGTTGGTGCAGGCTGTCAGCACACAGGGCATGGAAATGAGGTTGGGGACAGGGAAGGGAATTCTAATAGACACCATGATATATACAATGAACGCAGGGCTATCCTGTGAGAGAAAGACTTGTCAAACTAATCAGATCTTCTATAGCAAGGTAAAGGCAGTAACGGAAGCTCTAACCTTGTAAAGATGCAGCTGCTGCTCCTCTGACATCATCAGGTCATGGCTGTCTATCACTATGGATTCCATGTCAATCAGCCAATCCCAGAGCTCCTGGTATTCCGAATCAAAGTCCAAAAGGCTGCAGATAAGGAACAAAATGTATTATGCATAATAGGTTATAAAAAATCTTGTATTAGGATAAGGTATTCTCAAAAACGCATGGTATTCCTAGCTCCGTTGCGGAAGAGATTCTTTATTTCAAAAGGATGGATGGAAAATTCAACTCAAGTATAAGCCATGACCTAAATCTCAGCAAATTATGCTAGATTCTGTCAACAACAGCAGACATATTTCACTTGCTTCAGAAACTTAAGAAATGGGAATTACATATAGAGCTGCTTAATGGTTTTTAAAGTGCTAGCATATTTAGCAAACTTCTCTGCGATGAGCATTATGTGCTATTATTTTCACCAAAAATACTACTTTCACAGAAAAATGACTCAATCCATTTAGCTATCCCTCTGCTGTCTATCTGCCTATCTCTGCAAATATATATCCTACATTTATTTTCATGCATGAGTAGCTAGCATTTCAACATAACACTTTAAGATAGGCTTGAGTGAATATGGTAAGCCAGTGAGAACCAAGGCCAGATACAGTATTAGACAGGTGTTCCCTACAGACATGTTAGAAACAAAGGTAAGGACAGGAAGTCAAAACAATGAATCCTTGAATAGCCAGCAATCATTAAAATTCAAAGAAGGATCACAACGGTTTCCAACAAAATAAATCATTAGAATAAGGAGCTTAAAAGGATTAATGTTATTCTCTATTGAAAGCCTAGTGAATAAGTAAAACACTGTGATACGAAAAAGAAAAAGAAGGTGCACATGGAAAAACTGCAAAATTTTCTGAAGGGTAACTCTCAAAAATCCAGATTTCCTAAACTGTACCTCTCCATAACCTTACTTTCAGCTTTGAAGTATAATTATGAATCTATGGACCATACGGTAGCATGTGACACTTATAGTATTATTGCTAACCAAAACTATTTATATGGCATATTTAAATTTAAATCAGTGATATCCACTATACTTCTTGTAGGCCACAAAGGGATCAGTACAAGCCACAAGCTGTACAGTATGAATACCCTGGATATAAATATTTGGGGTGCACCTATTAATGTTGAATTAGATAACGCTACAATTATGATTACACTTAGGGATAGTTCTACAGTACAATAATGTTGGAATGATTTGGGATTCTCCCCTCCCAAATGTATATCCATTGCATATACATGGAAAATTTATATTTTGGGATGTTTAAGGGTGACCCCCAATCATAGGAATGTCCTTGATCATGCTATAAGGATGACATATTTCATTTTACTATTTTCACTTATGTGCATTCACAGGAGAGGAATTCAAAAAGTCATCCTATGGTTAAAAATCAGAATTTGTCTTTAGAATAGTGCCTCCAAGATTGTTCAATACACCACTGAAATACCTAATGTGTACTTTCTGTGCAGGCTGCAATGAGGAGGATTAGATCTCTGACCTTGGAAAAGGGGATTCAAAGAACCCCATAGTCCCTGGTACACTTGCCCAGGCACCATAAGATTATTCTCTAAGTTAACTAAGTGCGAAGGCCATTTTAAAGAGTATAAAACAATTCCTGACATGCTTTGGGTGTGTCCCCCATCACCAGGGAAAGGAATTGATTGAGAAAGTGAAACTGGACTACTTCTTTCATATACCATGATGAAGAACGGATTCACTTGAAATCACAGAATTGGAAGAAACCTCAAAGGTCATCTAGTCCAACTCCCAGCCAATACAGGAAACCCACTATTATAGGATCCCTGATACGTGGCCACCAAGCCTTTGCTTAAAAGTATGTAATGAAAGAGAATCACCACCTTCCAAGGCAGTCTGTTCCACTTCCTTATGCTTAGCTTTACTTGTAAGTTAAACCCATTGGCTTGAGTCTGATTCTCTGTAGCAACAGAAAACACATTTGCTCCATCATCTATGTGACAGTCCTTCAAATATTTGAAGATGGCTAACACACTGCCTCTTAATTGTCTCATCTGCAAGCTAAGCATATACACTTCCTTTGAAGATGTGGACAACACTTGTCTATGCTTCAGCTGTTAAAAAATTATAGTCAGAAGCTCTGAGATTATATTTTTAGATTTCTGTAGTATTCAAGGATGCAATTCATTCCTGAAGTCTGAAATCCATTTAAACTGCTTAGTTCCTCCTGTACCACCTATTTTGCAATGGTACATCGAATAATACATCTGAGCAGATATGGAGAGGGGCATGCTGTGGGCTGCAAGGGGGAGCAGAAATATGACCCATGAGTGGTGTCCTTTCTGCTGGCAAAAAAGATACCTTTGCATATAGGCCATGGATTTCATTTCAAGTCATTGTGTGTGGTTTTGTGCATTCTTTGCCGATTTACTTTCTCCCCACTTCTCTCAAATAAGCATCTTTTTAAAACTGTGACATTTGATGGCATTTTTTTTTAAAAAAGGGGAGTTTCTAACAATTTTTTTTTACATCATGTCCTACGCTTCCACAATTTTAAGTCATGCTTTGTGTTCCAAGGATAGTTCACAAAATCTTGCCTGATTATGTGCTCTCAGGGCTTGGGGAAGGCAGAATGGCAATGCAGAAACGGGCCTTCTCTGTGGTGGAATGCCCTCTCCCCTGTGATTTAGGATGCACTGACAATAGTGTACTTACAATAACTATTGAAAACATACTTCTTTGTACAAGCTTTCTTGTACTATTAGCGCTGATTCTGCAGTCCTGTGTTTTTAGATAGTTTTGATGTGTTTTGCTCATCCTGATCCTTCTGTCTCTGGATATAGTTTTAATATATATTTTAATGTTGTAAACCACTCTGAGATTTTTTAAAATAGTAAGCAGTATATATATTTTAAAATAAATAAATAAACTAAATAAACGAGCTCCAAATGTTCCTAAAATAATAACTGCAACAACATAGCCAACCAGTTAAGCCTAACAATATGGATATAAGTTTATTTAAATGGCTAGATAGCAGAATTGAGTTGTAAGGAATGTATTTCAGGGGACAGGTAATAATAAATGCAGACTTGCACACCTAATCCTCTGGATTCAAACATATTTCTTAAGGTGTGGACATTAATTTATTATATAAAATTAAAATTCATGAGAGTCTTTCTCATGAGAAAATCATCCTGTGGGTACCATTAATAAACAAAAAAATAATGTGGTATTATTTTCACAAGCCATTTGTTCAAGTTTAATATTTTGTATAATTTCTGGTATTGTTATTCAAATTGCTTTTTTTTTTTTGCTAAAGTACATGTTCTATTTTAAAACACCAAGAAAAGGCTGCATTCCATGTAAAATAATCAATTCATGCAAAACAAAAAACCACCTTCTTAAAAAAAGTTATAATCTACTATATCCTTCCCCCCCCCAATACCATTTTGAAAACTTAATAAAGCATCACATACTTAACCAGAATAATTTCATAAAATTATCAAAGGACTTTCAACTCTGCATATTTTGAACTTTCTTCACTATTTAGTAAACTATACTATGCCAAAGCAAGAATCTTACTATAAGAGTCTTACTATAAGCCTAATGATCCCTATTAACAACTCTTCAATAATTCATTATCAAAGCAACTTGATGATTCAAAATTTGAACACTAATTAATTGGATATTGTCCATGTGTGGTCCAAACAAATCTCTGATCTAACACTCAAACAAAACAGGAATCTGCATTTCTGCCAGTATTTTGTTAGCTTACTTACGAGGGAGTAAGCTCCATTGGACACAGTGGGACTTAATTTTAAGTAAATCTGTACAGGTTGTACTGCACACAGTGGTTATAGATCCATAGCAGATTTCACAGTTATCATAGTACATTAACATGTATTAACAGTTATATATCTGCATGATTCACTTCTATGTATTCTCTGACTACAGTAGAGTAGTGCAAAATTTTGAAGTGCAGTTGCCATAATTATGCCTCCAAGAGGGAGTCCAAAAATTCAGGCAGCTGTGATGATCCATATCAACAATCCAGTTCTAGAACTTTTATCTCCACCAGGAGCTGGTCTTTTTAAAGCTAATAGGTCTTAATGGCTTGTTCAAAACCAAACCATCCCAAAATATTTTGCATTATATTATTATTATTGGGAAAATTCATTTCACCCCAGTCACTGTGTGAATTGCACCTAAGCTTGAGGGGGACGGGGGGATGGACAGAGAATGGTGAGGTGGGTGGTAGATGATGTCAGCAACCCTATTAATGAAAATGTGCTGGTGCTGCTTCCCTGCACAACCCAGCACCATTACACCAGTGTATGTGAATGAATCACATTCTTCTTTTCTCAATCTAGATTTCCTGTCCACCTCTCTTCGATTCTGTTTTCATTCTCATTCCACCTTGTAGAGAATCTGTGTAGATGTGATACACAGTAAAGTCAAATGGAAGATGTGAAAATCTAAGAGACCTGTAGATTTCCCCCTAAGACAAATTATTTGCCTACTGTGCACAGTCTGCTCACAGCCTTCAGCAATATTAGGAGCTCGTTTAAAGGAAATCATCAAAGGATCTTGCTCATGTGCATTTGTATGAAGAACTTCAACAAAGTTTATTATTATAGATACATAACAACTGATAACCAAGTACAGTTGCCTATATTTTTTCTGATGAATATGCACAAACAAAATGGCATACACCTGCACACACTCCTTTTACATGATGTAGAAGTTGTATTTTTACTTTCATTAGGAACTGAGGTCTTACTTAGGCCATTTAATTGTAAATGTTCCATAAAAATATCAGTTATAGACTAAGATTTATAATTAGTGAATTCCTCTGGTTTTTTTTAGTGATTGTTATTAATTATTACGTATGTTCTTCTTCTTTTGTTCCCTTTATTATGTTAACCTTATTTCAAAATAAAATAAAATTTCATGGGGAAATCTTTTCAGTGTACAGATTTTAAAAACTGAGGGAGGTATCCAATAGCATGAACATAAATTAAATTACTCTAGCATTCAGGACCTCAAGCACAATACCAATAGCGTTAGCTAATGAGATGGGATTCCCCAGAAAATCTGTTGTGTCAGCTAATCCTTTTGGCATTGTGCTAGAGGTCCCTTCTGCTAATGGAACATAATTTACATTAGTGCTAGAGCCTGATTGGATACTGACTTGAAGCTCAAATCCAGTGGCTATGTTCCATGTGTGTAGACCGTTCAATGTTACCAATGTTATTTTATTTCTATTTCTTAACAGAATTTATATTCATATCAAAGCATTACATCTTTAAAATAAATAGGGATGAATATGACAAAGCACTTTGTGGATTGCTCCTTAAACTTAGTATCAATAAAGTAGTCCTTAAAGGACTACTTCAAGAGAACTGAGTCGATAACATAAAAGGTAACACGTATATTGTATATTGCTTCCCAAAACTTTTCTAATAATAATACTCCTGAAATCTGATAATGTTGTCTCTTTCTCTTCAAGTGTGACTTAAGTTTAACTGTTAGACTAGGTGGCCTAGGCTGTAATCCATTAACTGCTTACTTTAGATCACATATGGGCAACCCACAAAGTCTGTCCATGTGGCCTGAGGAGGCTGTATATGCAGCCTGCATGGGTGCCCAAGCATTTGCTGCTACCACCACCAAATTGCCCACCACCAAATTCCCACTACTCAGCTAAGCTGTGGGCTGTTTGAAGCACAATTATCATGGGGATGGTGGCTTACAGGGATGACCCTCCCTATTTTTAAATGGGAAGGTGTGTAGAGAGAGTAATCTCCATGTGGGTTCCTCCTTCCCATTTAAATCACATTCCCCAGCCAAGCTGGTCGGTGCTGGGAGAAAGCTGGGCCGGATCTACACTACTGCTTTAAAGCGCTTTATAACAGTTTTATAGTGCTTTAAAGCAGTTAAAGCGCTTTATAACTGTTATAAAGCGCTTTAAAGCAGTAGTGTAGATCCGGCCCAGGTCTCAATGGCAATCAACTGGGCGTGGAGGTGCAGTAAAAACTTGTACAGGGAGAGAGCTGTGGAAACAGCTGTGGAAACTATATTGTTCTGTTGAGCTTTAAATGGATTTTAATGTTCACTTTCTGTTTTATCTTAAAGAAGATATTTTCTCCCATATTTTGTTGATTGTTTTGATGTATCGATGTTTGATTTTGTTTGATGGTTGTTCTTTTAGGTAATTTGTATATTGCCTTAAGTATTCATTGGGTGAAGGGGTCAGTTCTGAAATATGTCTAATCAATAAATAAATTTGTTTTCAGTGGAATTTACTCCCAGGTAAGTGTGTATAGGACTGCAGTCTAAGTCAGTGACAAATATAAAAAAGGTGTCCATTCAACTTCAGTCACAGCAATTAAAAACAGTCTGAAAAGATGATGATGATATGATGTAGGGTTTTCCTCCCACTCTTCTATTCATATAGTACCCAGAAAGATTTATATTAAAGAAAAATATAGAATACACTTTGAAACAATCAATTTCAGTGCGAAATACAAATTTTAAATAAGACAATCTACTCAAGCCTTGAAATAAATATCAATTTAAAAACAGCAGCAGAAATTACACATTGGTACATTGAAATAAAAATAAAATTCAATTTCAGACTAAAAAAACCACAGAATCTGCTGATGAATCTTCAGAGCCGAGGCACCACCTCCAAAAAGGCCCAGTCTGTTCTGCTCACTCGCCTCATATCCCAAGATAATGGCCCAAGATTAAAGCTTCTAAGGTAGATCTTTAAGCCTGGCCAGGTCTATATGTGATCAGTCTTTGAGGTAACTCAGTCCAAGACGGTTTAGGGCTTTAAAGGCTTAGACCAGAACTTTAAACTGAAACAAACAGGTAGCCAGTAATATTGAAACAATATAGGAGTTCTATGCTTCAATAGTTAGGTGCCAGACAAAAGTCTGGCTGCTGTATTTTGAATAAATGGATGTTTCTAAGCTGTTTTTAAAGGCAGTCCATGTAGAAAGCATTGCGGTAGTCCAGTGCATTTATTTATTTATCTATTTGAATGTATTTCTCAGCTGCCTTTCAAGACCATGGTCTTCCCAAGGCAGCGTACAATGTAAAGCAGCAAGAATATCAGAATATAAGAAGAGTCATGTTAAATCATACCAAAGGCCTGTCTAGTCCAGCATATTTTTTTTCACACAGTTGCCAACCATCAAATTACAAAAAAAACCCACCCCACTTTAAATTTAAACCATTTAAAATAACCAGTTAAAATAAAATATAATTTTAAATACCTAACAGCAGCAAATACCATACCATTACCAAGTCCAGGTTCTCTAAGAGAGGCTGCAACTGACAGATCAGGGGAAGCTGATAAAAGGCACTTCTTGCAAGAATGGTGTGTAAAAACCACGCAACAATAAACCAAGTACAATATTACGTTAAACTAGAGTAATATGCTAGAACTCTCTCTCTCTCTCTCTGTGTGTGTGTGTCTCCAGGTATTTGAGGGTGGATGGATAGGATGACAACCCTCGTTGTCGTTTTTTTACCCTTCCTCCTGAAGATTTAAAGAAAAACAGATGATTTATGTGCAGAGAGGGATGCAATTGGTCAGGGAGAGAATTGTGTCCATGATACACATTTATAGTTCCCATTTCTCCTTTTAAAATTATATTTCCCCCCCTTTTGGGTTTCCCAAGTAAACAACAACCTGTATTTTGTTTGTAGGTGGCCCCATTTTGCTTCTAAATTGATTGGCACAAAGTCACCTGCATTACTATTAGAAGGAATAATGCTACTGATTAATTACCAGATGGTACCAGGCAATCTTCAACATGCCTTGATTGTCAGTTTCTCGGGGGCATCAGGTTGGCCACTACTGGAGAAAAAGTGCTGAAGAAAGTAGACATTTGGTATGATCCAGGAAAACATGTGTATCTTACATCCTTGATAAAATGCTGCTAGGAGACCTTGGGGAATCCAAAGATATAAATGGCCAATTCTTTATATGTACCATAAATATAAATTTTGAGGTTATTCTGTGCATTCTACTTGAAATAATGAACAACTGTAGTTAGTCTGACCTTACAGTGATCAACTGATGTAGGGCAATGAGTCACAACACATTGATCTTTATATTAATAATCTAACACACATATACACACAGTGTGATCCAGAATATTTCTCTCTCTCTCTCTCTCTCTCTCTCTCTCTCTCTCTCTCTCTCATATACACACACATATGAGAAAGAATGACTGATTCTTTTGGCTTACTAGAAAAAATCCTTCTGACTAACATAGTAGCGAGGATGAGAAGATCATGTTTTTTAAAAAGAAGAAGATACAGATCACTGAGAATAAAACAACAAAAAGAATAGTTCCCTACCCATTACTTCCCACTGTGTGAACTTTTGACATATCCGCAAATTCTTCCTTTCGCTTGCTACTGCTGTTGTATTGCTCACTGTACAGCTTTAAGGACATCTGTTCAACAGCATCTCTTTGTGCTTCCAGACAGCATAGCTGAACCTCAGCCTAGAAAAAGAAAACAAGAAATAAACCCATTGTTTTAATTCATAAGGAAAGCATTTATAAAGTTATTGCTTTCTGACTCAATGAACTCAACCAACAGTTATCATATTCACATGGTATTAAATATTCTCCTAATGTTACTGTGCTGGTTTTTAATAACATTAGCTTTATGCAGGTTTTTTTGAGTGGGGGAATAGTCCACTCCACTCCCCCCCTTCATCTGTGGCAACCTATTTACAGCCCTAATTCAATGGCTTTGGAACTACTACTTCTTCTTCAAATTGGTATTCTTCGTAGAATTATTTATTTATTTATTGCATTTATATCCCTCCTTTTTTCCTCCAAGGAACCCAAAGTGGTGTACATAATCTTCCTCCACTCCATTTTATCCTCACAACAACAACCCTGTGAGGTAGGTTGGGCTGAGAGTCTATGATTTGTCTGAAGTCACCCAGTGGGTTTCCATGGCCATGTGGGGACTAGAACCTGGATCTCCTGACTCCCAGTCCAACACTTTAGCCACTACACCACACTGGCTTTCACGTAGCAATCAAGGAGCAATACCACATGACAATGTCACTGTTCCTAGGAAGAAGGTGATTGCTTTGAAAAAAGAAATGGGACTGTGAATACTCACCACTGAGCAAATACTTTAACCCCTTTCAACCCCCCCCCGACAAAAAGGGGAGCACTTTTGGAAGAATGGCCCAATTGTTTGGGGGGGGGGAAGCAAACATGACTTGAGCTGGGCCATATATAGCTGATTTGATTTGATTTGATTTGATTTGTGCTCCATGTTTCTAGCAAGAAAAATGGCATTCAATAACTGACCCTATTTGTGCATATGTGTTTATCCTGAATCCAGGACCATGACACTGAGTATGTCATCCAGATTTTGGTTATTTTAGCCTTATGATTTATCTAGATTACCTTGCCCATTTTCTAGATTACCTTGCCCATTCTTGCACTATGGAAATTCTGAGGCACAGACCATACTGCCTGTCCTCAAGGACTTTCCAATTCATATCAAGGGAAGGGGAAGTTCTGTGCTTGAAAGGGGATTGGTGTATGAGGTCATCCTCTCTATTGAAGTGAATAAGGAAAGTCAGTGAAAAAGCTCTGTGTGTACATTCAGAATACTCATGACGATCTGAGCTGGGGGACACTGTACTCTCTCCTTCCAGCAGCTTCAAAGGTTATCAATGAATAAGTTGCATACATAGTTGCACTGCACGCAAACATGTTTTTCACATTTCAGAGGCTCAGATTTACAACAAAGACAATAGGTTTGGGGTTTGGAGCCCATTCCATATGGCTTCTTAGAGGCAATGCCAGGTCCAGGTTTTTGAGGGCCCTTGTCTACCTTGTCACTGCCATTGTCACCAGCTGTTATTGTTCCTCACCCTCTTTCTCCCCATTGCTACCACTTGCTTGCCACGCAGAGAGACAGTGAGCAAGTAGGCAGCAGCATTTGCTGCTTCTCCTTCTCAACACCACTGTTGTCTGGACCAACAGTGAGCAAGCAGATTGTAATGGCGAAAAGGAGGATCATGTCCAAGGAGATCTTGTCAGTGGGCCCCTGCTGGTGTGTGGGACCTCAGCAGGTGCCCAACCATGCTTACCTTTGGCACCACCATAGAAACAAATTCAACACATTGAATTAAATAGTCATTCAAACAATTATTCTACTCCAAGTAATTTTTTACTAAAGTAACCTCTTTATAATACAATGCTACTACCACATGTGTAACATTTCATTACATATCCATGATATTCAACACTTGTGTAGCATTTCCTCATATAACATTTGCATTTAGTATCCAGACCCATCAACATTCAAATGTTATACGAGGAAATGCTACACAGGTGTTGAATATCATGGATATGTAATGAAATGTTATACATGTGGTAGTAGCATTGTATTGTAAAGAGGTTACTTTAGTAAAAAATTACTTGGAGTAGAATAATTGTTTGAATGACTATTTAATTCAATGTGTTGAATTTGTTTCTATGGTGGTTGCCTTTAGGGTTCTTTTTTGTACATATTTTCACCACCATTGCCTTTTCTAGTATACCTTTGGCACCAGCCCGTACTTAGAAGTATAGGGAATAGCTTTTTGTGGAGATACTAGGAATGTAAAAATTCATTTCAAAGTAATAAATAGTGTGATATTTTTATAGTGTTGTTCATAGTCATGCTATTAACTATCACAGTCACCAACATGCAACCATAAGACTACCAAGATTGTTTGAGCTTGGTTCCCTAGAAATTATTCATTCACCCATTGATTATGTACTGCTTAGCTGTTGCCTAATGTTTCATACGCTATTCTTTTTGCTCATTGTTTTTTTTTTTACTAATGATGTAAATAAAAACAAGGCCACAGAGTTTTCATTGCACCAGAAATTAACTTTCTAAAGATTACTCAGCAACCTCAACTTTAAGCAAGAAGATGTACGTTAGCCCTAATGTTTTCTTTTAGACTATTTCCTGGTCAAAAAGAACGTTGAATAATATTTGGCTTCAGAACTTATTGAATAAATATTTTATGTATTGCAGCTGTGTTGATGAGTTGGATTCTAGAGCTGAGAGCACCAGATGACACGGGGATGGATTTGGCTGTGTGCCGTGCTTGCCCCTGGGTAGCCGGGAAGAGTACAGAGACAAGGCTGAATTCAAGAGCACTTTGGGGCCAATATGGTATTGTTTTCTTACAACATGCTCTGCTAAAATGTTGACTCACCAATTAAAATTACATTGTGCTTCAAAAAACCGCAGCACTTTTCAACTTAATCCCACTTCCCCATTTGTCACCAGCCACAAGTTATTACATAAAGACCCTGGATATAGTGAAAGGGGGATTCAGAAGTTTAGAAAGAACCGAGTGAATAACTTGATTATTCGGCTATTGGGCGGTATAAAAATGTAATAAATAAATAAATAAAAATAAATTGATATAAGGCAGGTCCAGAGTATAAATCTGGTCCTGCTTAACTTCAGAACCTACACCAAATAGGTCTGAAACACAAATTTACCCAGAGTGGACAGCATAACTGCTGGTGGTCTATGATAGCAGTCTATTTCATGTACTATGATAACAGTCTATTTCTATGAACTATTCTATGCAAGATTAGATAAAAAATATAAAGTTAAAGGAATCTGAAAACAGAAAAAGCATGTTGAGAACAGGAAGAAGAGCCATAGCTCAGTGCTAGAGTATGTCCTTTGCATGCAGAAGGTCCCAGGTTCAGTCTCTGGAATCCCCAGGTGGAGCTGGGAAAGATCCATGCCTGGAAACTGGAGAGCTGTTGCCATTCAGTATAGACCAGCTTTCCCCAAACTGGTGGACCTATAGATGGGTGTTTTACAAAACACATCACCCCCAGGTCAATGGACAGGTATGAGAAGAATTGTAGCCATAAACACCTGGAGGAGGGCAACAGGTCGGGGTCAATGTCGGGTTAAGTGGATCAATGATTTGACTTGGTATAAGGTAGCTTTCTTTGTTCCTAAGTCCATGCCTTCTGCAGTCAGCTGCAATGTTCACACAGAGCTTGGCATTCTCTTCCTTGTTCTGTAATAGGGAAACACCCAGACACATGGGGTTGTGAGCCTGGCCTAAGGCTCCAATCCTAATAACAATCATTCACTGGTTGTGCACAAATTATGTCAAGAAAGAAGTCGTACAACTCCCAGCATGGCTGGCTGGGGAATGCTGGGAGTCTAAATATTCATAGGATTAAACCTTTTCCATTCCTATTCACAAACTTTGCAGCTTTTGATTTATGTTTTCCAAAAGACCAATTAACTGCATTTTTAATTTCTTTATTGTCATTATTATTTACATATTATCAGTAGCTGAACATTTCCCAAAATTAAGTATCTTCTGTAATAATTTCTTTTACCACTATTATCAATTTAGCTTTGAGATTTTCCTTGAGCCTTGGCAATCTCATGCATTTGGAAAACTAATGGAAAAACCTTTATGAATGTTTTTATATAATTAGTAAATAAATAAACAACCACAGCATTCTGTTCTATGTCTCTTATTAACTTGTCCTGGATAGGATTGCTCGCCTCTATTAGAAGATAACCATCATGTTCTACATCCCACTTTCAGAGTTTTCTAATAATTAGACTTGGGCTATATGCATACAAAATCTCTAGCAGACCTGGAAAGCCCTGGACCATGTGGAGGTATATGTCCTACATTCTGAGAGATTCTTCTTTTAGGATTTTTATAGTATCTAAGAAGTTATAGATTATGCATGTCAAATTACATCTCTCTCTAGATATGGGAACTTTTCTAGGAAAACTTCTCAGGAAGTGGATAAGAAGGTGAGGTTTCCAAGAATTAATCAAAGAAAATTCACATCAACCAGTCAACTAATTAATATTTCTGATTTTCCAAAGAGTTCACATAAAACTGATTACAAAAGTAATCAAGGCTGTAGAGATCACAAAGGCATGAGTTATATATCTCCTGTATAACATCTTATTCCCCCCGCCCCATTCTAGCTCAAATCTACTAGCTGGCTGGGTGCTTCTGGCCCCAAGGTCAGTATCATAGAATCATAGAATCATAGAATAGCAGAGTTGGAAGGGGCCTACAAGGCCATCGAGTCCAACACCCTGCTCAATGCAGGAATCCACCCTAAAGCATCCCCGACAGATGGTTGTCCAGCTGCCTCTTGAAGGCCTCTAGTGTGGGAGAGCCCACAACCTCCTAGGTAACTGATTCCATTGTCGCACTGCTCTAACAGCCAGGACGTTTTTCCTGATGTCCAGCTGGAATCTGGCTTCCTTTAACTTGAGCCCGTTATTCCGTGTCCTGCACTCTGGGAGGATCGAGAAGAGATCCTGGCCCTCCTCTGTGTGACAACCTTTTAAGTATTTGAAGAGTGCTATTATGTCTCCCCTCAAACTTCTCTTCTCCAGGCTAAACATGCCCAGTTCTTTCAGTCTCTTTTCATAGGGCTTTGTTTCCAGACCCCTGATCATCCTGGTTGCCCTCCTCTGAACATGCTCCAGCTTGTCTGTGTCCTTCTTGAATTGTGGAGCCCAGAACTGGATGCAATACTCTAGATGAGGCCTAACCAGGGCCAAATAGAGAGGAACCTGTACCTCACGTGATTTGGAAGCTATACTTCTATTAATGCAGCCCAAAATAACATTTGCCTTTCTTGCAGCCATATTGCACTGTTGGCTCATATTCAGCTTGCAATCTACAACAATTCCAAGATTCTTCTCGTTTGTAGTATTGCTGAGCCAAGTATCCCCCATCTTGTAACTGTGCCTTTGGTTTCTATTTCCTAAATGTAGAACTTGGCATTTATCCCTATTATATTTCATCCTGTTGTTTTCAGCCCAGCACACCAGCCTATCAAGATCACTTTGAAATTTGTTTCTGTCTTCCAGGGTATTAGCTATCCAACCAATTTTGTGTCATCTGCAAATTTGATCAGCGTTCCCTGCACCTCCTCGTCCAAATCATTAATAAAAATGTTTATTTATTTATTTATTTATTTATTTATTTATTTATTACATTTTTATACCGCCCAATAGCTGAAGCTCTCTGGGCGGTTCACAAAAATTAAAACTACAATAAATCAACTAGACAGGTTAAAAGCACAATTACAAAATACAGTTGGAGACTGTGTTGAGGAGCACTTGGCCCAGGACTGAGCCCTGCGGTACCCCACTCGTTGCCTCTTCCCAGTTTGAGAAGGTTCCATTGATAAGTACTCTTTGAGTCCGATTCTGTAGCCAACTGTGAATCCACCTAATAGTTGTTCCATCTAGCCCACTTTTAGCTAGTTTGTTAATCAGAATGTCATGTGGTACTTTGTCAAAAGCTTTGCTGAAGTCAAGATATATGACATCCACAGCGTTCCCACGGTCCGCAAGGGAGGTTACCTTATCAAAAAATGAGATCAAATTTGTCTGACAGGACTTGTTCTTGACAAATCCATGTTGGCGTCTAGTGATCACCGCATTGATTTCAAGGTGTTTACAGATTGACTTCTTTATAATCTGCTCCAGAATTTTCCCAGGGAAGAAACTTTTCAATTTGGTCTCCCATCCAAACCCTGACCAGACCCAGCCCTGCTTAGCTTCAGCAAAATGGCTGGCTCCTACACATTCAGGCAATTCCTCTACACATTCAGGCAATTAAAGTGCTGACACTGACCTTCAAAGACCTAAAAACTCTAAAGCCTACATACCTTGGGGAATGTATCCTCCCAGATCCCCATCCCCATAAATTCATGGATATGTTCTGCTCTGTTTTTACTACTTCTCTGAAGTGAGATTGCAGGTGCAGAGCCAGGCTTTCTCTGTAATGTCATCCAAGTTATAGAACAACCTCCCTCTGGTCGTTACATGGATGGCATTGCCAAGTGAAGTCCTGGGTTTTTCAATGGCATTCTCCGCTGACTAACTGGTCTTTTAAGTGTAGCTATTCTAACTTGGGCCGGGTCTTCACTGCTTTAAAATGGTTTATAACAGTAGTGACAACTGTTGGGGCCCAGGACACACTCCATATACAATTTTCAAACCATTTTCAAAGTGTCATATCCTGTTTGGTATAGATCTGGCCCTGGTTGAATGTTTTTATATTGCAACTCTGCTCCTGTTTTATTGATTGTTTTAATGATGGTTGATATTTTATGAATTACAGGCACTGGCAGGGCACAAGCATTACTTTTCTGGGCTGAATACAAACTTGTAACAATGCCCCCCCTTCCACACACATCCCATGATCCCGTGCCATACATGCAATCTCATGAGTCATGAAAGAAAAGTTTGCTTTAATTTAATTAAGGTACATTTTTTAGAGATTATTCTGGGGTGTTTCTACCATGACCCAAGCAAGCTATTTTGATATTTATTGTTTAAGATAACATCCTGTCTGAAAACGGGTCCTACAAATCTTGCTGACTATAACTTTTTGGTTGGTGCTAATTTGACTTTTTTAAAAATAGACCAATTCACATTAAACTTTTTCTTTTTGCCACTTTCATTGCAAAATTATGAGCGATCTCTTATGTTTTTTGTCTAGCCTGAACCTTTCAGAAAAATAATTATTAGACAGTGCAGTATTCCTCCTGCCTTTTGTATACTGGTTGGTTTTAGACTGTTTTTGTACACTGATACAGGCACTGTTTTTCAGCAGAGAATACAGCTTGTAATAAGCGCTTAACTAAAATTAATAACTTATATCGGGGTGAGGAGTAACTACATCCAACTGAATTCTAGATCTTTGCATATTTCCTAAATTGGATTGCTGCAAATCTTTCCCTGCATGCTTTCATTATACGGCTGCTTTTACTTTTTTTTCGTGTGCATCTGATGACTGCTCAAATATATTTCGCATCATAGATTTCTGCTGTGTATGCCTTGTTGCTTTCCTATTTCCCCTACGGAAGACAAGCCCTTCTTTTGCTCATCTCCATGAACCTCCAGTGAATCTATAGACAACTGCCTTCAGGAGAACTGCTCCACTTATCATTTGACAATTTCACTCTCTCTACATCAACTGTTTTTATATGTAACTGTTGTCTTCAGCTATTGAAAACATTTTCAGCAAGCACAAATCTTGACAGTTATAATCTTCAAACAGATCTTTCTGATTTTTGTATGAAGTCATCTATCACAAGGCTGCCTTCCACCCTCCAACGGCTCATGTTCTACAGATATCATTGCAATTCCAGAGAGGCTTTGAAAACCTCAAGTAGGTATTGATTAGTTTATTTTTTAAAAGAAATCTTATATACTTCAGAGGCCACTGTAATCTCAAAAGTCAAGAAAATGTGTGTTGCAACAAAATATATAAGAGTAAATCTACTAAAGATTATTAACATTTTAGATTTCTTTTTTTAAAAAAAAGATGCCAAAGATGTTGTTGGTCACTCATCAGTTCTGCATCTTGGTTGGTTTATAAAAATGTTTTGGCAGTCAGCATAGTAACAAATGAAATTTATGTCTGCTCTTTTTTTTAGCAGAGAAAAGAAACATCAAGATGACATATACACACACGTATAAATCCACCCTGAGTCAAGGATTGCATGTTGACAGTGTTCACGTCTCATGGTACAACCCCCCAATAAACTTAATTGGCAATAGAAAGGGGCCTCTGAAAGCTTGCATTTCAAGGAAAGTGGCTTTGGTGTGGTTACAAGTACTTGCTTGAAGTTACAAGTGCTTGCTACAAATTTTGCATTGAAAAATTGTAGCTACAGGCTATGGTAGCATCCTTGGAACTTGCATGGTCCTGCATTTGAAGAATTGCTGGGGAACATTTATTAAATCACATTTTCCTAGATATAAACCACAGAATTTTGACAGTCTGGCATGTGATCACAATGTGGAATGGAGTTGAATGAGTATCACAGATACCTGAAGGTACTCATGGCAAGGAAATCACAGTAAAATCAATAAAGACTTTTGTGACCCCTTAAAGACTGGAAATTTTTTATTATGGGATATGTTTTCATGTACTACAGCCCATGTCAGGTTAGTTCATAATAAATTTGTCTTTAAATTTCCAAAAAACTCTTTGTTGTTTTTGCTGCAACAGACTATGATGGCTATCCGTCTAGAAACTGATGATGAGTAACACATTTCTTTCCCACCACACTATTAACATTTTGGGAATTTGTATGAGTCTATTTAATGATTACATTTCTTTCCCATTTCCCCACCATATGGTGTCAAGGTGGCTATCAGCAATAACACAATTGCAATTAATAATTGTATCATCATGTATAAAACACCAGCTAAATCTATATAAATAAAAATGAAAAAGACCGTTCGTTACTGTCGTTATATCTCCGAAAGTTCTTCACAGATTGCTTTGAAATTTTGACACAGCGTTGCGTTCGAATACGCGAGCGTTGTTATGTAACTCTGTTCTATATGGGGTCAAAGGTTTGTCTTAAAATCGAAGAAATAGGCCTCCTCAAAACCAGTCCTGCTGATCATTGTGACATCACCAACCAGTAGGCCAATCCGCTGCCTCTGCCTCCTCTCCTATTTGCATGTACTCTCGCAATTGGCTGAGTGAATATAGATGTCACACCTGTGACAGTTACACGTTCTGAAGAAAGGTAACTGCCAGGAGTTTCCACTAACCTCCTCACCGTAAAAACATCCTTTTTTAAAAAACCAAACAATCTGCTTTACTTCATCCAAATAATGCCTCGCAGAAGATCACACTTAGGTCGTCGTACTCGCAGAGCGGAAGCACTGCGATGAGAAATTGCAAATCAGACTGAGGAAGAACGGGCATCAGCAAACGAGAAAAAAAGAAAAAGAATGCCTCAAATACGTGCCAAGGAACCAGCCAAGCAATGTTCAGCCAGACTTGAGGATGCACGGTTGTGAGCATGGCAATCGCGTTCTACAGCTTCAGATCTGCTTTGTTCTCAACAGAATGAACGCGACAGGCTGAGAGTGGCTGAAAGACGTCAACGAGAAACAGCACATCAGTGTCAAACACGACTCAATTTACAATCGCCTTGCATTCTGGTACAACCCAGCTGATGATTATAGTTTGAGGTGGCATGTTTTCATCGGCACTATGACTGAAGTGTGTCCTTATTGCAAGGCTCTTAAATTTAATGGAGAAACAAAAGGAATGTGTTGCGCTGCTGGAAAAATTAAACTGCCTCAACTTGGAGAACCACCAGAGCCATTACAAACTTTGCTTGCCGGATATACCGCAGAATCAAAGCATTTCCTATCTAACATCAGGAAATACAATTCATGCTTCCAAATGACGTCGTTCGGCGCAGAAATCATCACAGTTCCATTTATGCCAACTTTCAAAGTCAAAGGACAAATTTATCATAAAGCCGGCTCCTTCCTTCCATTTCAAGATAGTCAACATAAATTCCTACAAATGTATTTCATTGGTGATGGCAATGATGAATTGAATGCACGCTGTGGAATTTATACCAGCATAAAAAGGTCCATCGTTTCAAAACTGCAACAGCTACTTCACGAAAAAAACAATTTAGTACATTTGTTCAAAACAGCAGTTGACATGATGCCATCTGATACACACAAGATTGTTATTCATGCTGACAAAACGCCTGCTGGAGAACATGTGCGAAGATTCAATGCTCCAACTATAGACGAAGTGGCAATTGTTACAGTCGGAGATCAATCTTGACAGGACCTTTCAAAGGTGAAGATGTCCTCATTCCTCGCATTCCTATGATTCCAACAGATATGCCATTTCAATTTAAGAGATTGCAATTCCCAATTCGATTGGCATTTGCAATCACCATCAACAAAGCTCAGGGCCAATCTTTAGAATTGTGCAGTTTAGATCTAGACACAGATTGCTTCTCACATGGACAATTATATGTTGCGTGTTCTAGAGTCGGCAAACCAGACAATGTCTATATCTACACAGACAATGGAACAACTAAAAATATTGTATATCCACAAGCATTGTGAAATTAAACATATTAGAAACATCCACTTTGACTTTTCTTTCTTTTCAATTTAACCAGACTGAGCCACAGCAACTCGTGGCAGGGTACAGCTAGTACAAAATAAAAAAGCAGGTAAACATCAATATTATTCATAAAAATTAGCTGTTAAAACCAATTACAACATATTTACCAGTCATGTTAAGGGCTAGAGGTCTGTCTAAATAGAAAT
Organism: Elgaria multicarinata webbii; assembly: GCF_023053635.1. Lineage (NCBI taxonomy): Eukaryota > Metazoa > Chordata > Lepidosauria > Squamata > Anguidae > Elgaria > Elgaria multicarinata. The sequence goes on along the minus strand of NC_086172.1, from coordinate 141,371,432 downwards.
GTCTTTGACTTCCAGCAGTCATTCATCAGACGTGGGGCTAGCCTATTCGCCCTTGGCAAGAAATTCCAGAAACCAGGAGCAGTGACTAAGAAGGCCCTCTTTTGCATTCCACGTTGGGGGGGGGTGTCATTTGATTTTCATTAATCTCCCCCCTTCATGCTGAAGTCTCCCAAACCAGATGTGATCCTGGTGATTTGTTTATTGAATGAATGAATGAATGAATGAATGAAATGAATGTTCAGGAAATTCCTCTAACCATCAGTAGAGGCTACAGAGGGAAGGGGGAGGCAGGAAAACCCCACTTCCTGAACTCATTTCAATGAACTCTGTTTCATAACTAGAATGGAAGTTAGGATTCTAGCCAAATTTTAAAGAATAGTTTGTTTTAGTATTGAATTTATACAATGAAACTGTCCACATATCTTATTAGGCATATTCTCTCTTTTGCATTTCACATAATGGTTGGGTAAATAGGCTACCAGAAGGCTAAGAACATAAGAAGTTCCCTGCTTGATCAGATCAAAGGCCTATCTAGTCCTGCATTTTGTACCTACAGTGGCCAAACAGATGCCCATAGGTAGCTCACAAGCAATAGATGAGTGCAATAGCACTCTCCTGGTCTTGTTCCCCAACCACTGCCAAATAGAGGCATAGTTCCTCTGATATTGGAGGTAACATATAGCCATCATGACTAGTAGCCATTGATAGCCCTTTTTTTTAAAGGGTATGGTCTTTAAGCCATTTATGTTTTCTTGATTTCAGTGATATGTAATCTTTGGTACACGGTTATGAATATCTTTAAGCACAACAGAGTATTTTAAGAAATAAAAATTCATTTTTAAAACAAGGCAGGTTTCATAGCAATTGGTTATGATGTAATATTTTAAAAAGTATGAGAGAGAAGCCCCAAACTTCTTAAAGCTCTCTAGATCTAACACATATACATATAGAATTCCACGCAAACCAGAATTTCTCTTTTGTTTCAATGTTTGGAAATATACCTGTGCACACCAAGTAACTTGCACCCACAAAACATACTTACAAGCTGATGTTTCCGGTTGTGTGAACTTACTTCCATGTGTACATTATCGTCCACAAGTGCGCAGTAGATCCGCTGGCTAGGGAAACTGACTTTTGGTTCAGGAATTTAAGGGCTGAGTATAAACTCCCTGTTGGTCAGTGACAGAAACAGCACTTCCAGATGGTACAAGAAGGAGCTGCCTCTTGCCTTCCCCAATCTGGGGTGCCCTCCAGATGTTTTGGACTACAACTCCCATAAGTCCCAGACAGCATGGTCAATCATCAGGAATAACAGAAATTATCCAAAACATCACAAAGGCACCAAGATGGGGAAGTTCAGCTAGTAATTTGCTTACCCAGCTAGCAATACTTTGTTGTAACATCTAAAAGAAACTCACACAGAGGATGTGCTAAAGTTGTTTCCACATTGGAAGCTTGCACATCCTTCACCACCACTTTGGCCATTAGAGATAGGAATGGGGGAGAAACTGTTCGCTTTGCATTTTAATACGCTTACCTAATTTCAGTGCGAACTGAAACTCAATTATCTTTCAAAATTCACACTTCTCCAACTTTGCAAAGCATTTCTCCAATCAAAAATGCATACAAAAATATGTGTATTATAGGAAAGTGCCCAAAGAAATGCATATATCAGTGAAAATTGCATTAAAATGCCTTATATTAGGAAGATAGCTTATACAAATTATATATTATGCAGAACTGCATACAAAATGTATATATTACAAGAAATTCACACGAAAAGGCATATGAATGTTCATGCGAACTTTAACAAAATTCTCAAAATTCAGGACGAACTGAACTGGAAAAATAATAGGTGAAGAAATGGAAACTGACGAATTTGCTCATCCCTATTGAGAAAGATATGTCACTTGTGCGTCCGGATGGCAGAGCTTATTGTAATGTCCAGAGCCACTTTAGAAAACATAACTGTGCTAACATACACTATTTGTATTGTGGAGAGGTCAGCTTCCCTGCTGCTGCTGAATTCCTGGCAATTTGCATACCATTAAAGCATTAGCTATAATGTTTGGGAATTTTAATTTTAAAGCTATGCTGTTAAAGATGTCTGCTGAATTGTAAGCATCTATGACAGCTGGGGAATTTGTTAACTCTCTGATAGTTACACTATTTGTGCCTTAGTCTGGAAGGTAGTAAACAAAATCCCTCTCTACTTTACCACAATGAATGAGATTTTAATGCAGGAGGTGGTGGTTTAAAAACAAATTTTATCACAGCAATGCAGTAATGAAGGCAGCATGTCTCTTTATTTTCAATATTTTGTATTCAATAAAAAATAACTTTAGTGCATTTATTTGCTTATTTTTGGCCTGGGGTGCAGTTTTATGTGTTAGTACAAGAGAGAAGGAAGCATACCATTCTAAAGCAATTTTGTTTATTTCGGCTGCAATTCTATACATGCTTTCCTAGGAGTAAACTCCACTGAACTCAATGTGACTTCTGAGAAGGTATGGGGTAAAACCCAGCATATGTCCTACTTAAGGTAGAACCATTGAAAAGGCATGACTAACTTAAGATGCATTCATTTCAATGGGTTCTAATCTAAGTAGGAATTAAGATGGATTTTACCCACTGTATATGATTGTACTGTAACAATGCCATCCTATACATGTCTACTCAGAAATAAGTTCCATTGAGTTCAGTGGGATTTACTGCTAGATAAGTGTGTATTTGATTGTAATCTTATGGTGCAATCCTATGCATGTTTAGACAGAAATAATTTTTACAACTCCCAGTCTGCAACTGGCTCAACATTTCATTACATATTACTTACTTAGTGAACAATCAAAGTGATGATCTGAAAGGTGATCATTACTGATGGTACTTCATAGGGCCTTCATTATAGTACGATTCTGAACTTCCAACCACATTAGGAGCTATCTTGGACTGCCATGTATACATCCATCTCCTGCCTTTTCTTTGTGAAAGGTGACTAATGTACGTTGTAAATTATCCATTAAAAAAATCCATATCAACCAACTTAATATAAACAACATCAGAAATCATCTAAGAGCGCAATCCTATGCAAGTTGAGAAAAAGAGAAAAGTCCTACAAGTTTTGCATTGCTGCTGTTTTTATCTGGTTGAACTTTTATATTGTATTTTATATTATGGTTTTATACTGTTGTTTTATACTTTGAATGTTTTTAATTTTTGTGAACTGCCCAGAGAGCTCCGGCTATTGGGCGGTATAGAAATGTAATAAATAAATAAATAATAAATAAATAATAAGTCATGGCTAAGAGTTGTAGGACTTATTTCTCTATAAACATGCTCAGGATTGCACCATTAATGGCTTTTCATAGTATTTCTGGGTCTACCATGTGTGGTCTAGGTAAAATCCATCTCCATTCTGCTTTTCCTACATTCCATCACTTCAGTATAGCAAACAAGAATGAACGATGTATAATGAGAACAAATAACCCCACTTCTCACATTTGGCTAGGTTACTGCCTCTGTCTACCACAATGCTATCTTCATAATAGTGAGAAAATGTTGATTACTACCAGAGTTACTTAGAAATTCTGTGAAACAGTAAATCCTTGGATAATGGCAGAATGGAAGGAACAAAGCAGGAACAACAAGAATTATTTTCATATGAATAACAATTTAGTTATCAAAACAGTAGTGAACAAGCATGACTTTATAGAGTTCTTTTAAAAATGTTAGCCTCCTACGGTCCTAATAGTCTTTTTCCTATGGTTGTGGAATGCACTCAGCCCGGTTCCTATATCCTTATTTCAAAGAGAATCATTCAAGCCAACATCCATCCTGTCAAGAATCTTGACTTTGAGCTGCTAATGCAGAATAAAAATCAATATATATTTTGATCATTTGATGAATATTTACTTCTTTCTTTAGTGCTCGGGGATTTCAAAACGAAAACTGCTGAATCAAGTCGTTTTATTTTTCTGTGTTTGTGCCAACACCAATTTACTACCCTCCAGAAAGTTCCTGAACAAGACATCCCAAGTGGCATACTTGTTGGTTTTTCCTGTCAGTCATAACAGGGTGCCAGCAGGGAGCCATAATCATTTCCCTTTCATACTGTTAGTGCTCCAGAAAGGCGTAGCTTGATTTACTTCCCCAGAAAAAGTAAACTTGTCTTATTTAGACATCCGATAGAATGCTTGTGTGTTTATTCCTTTCGAGGTGGAGGTGGGGGTGGGTGCTGCTGTGCCTGAAATGAGACTACCTATTAAAAGTTAAATGTTTGTTTTTAGGGTTTTTTGGCTCTCACAAGAAACAGAATTTATAGCTGGGACTGAACACAAGGAAATCCTGGGAACACTAAGAAAACAAAGAGCCTTAAAAATGCACGTTCTCGGTGGATTTTTCTGAAAAATGACACTCAAATTCTTGCTGACTGGTATAATAGGTCCTTACAACTTCACAACATTATTGAGTGTGAAAAGACATGTTGCTCCAAAAAGCTCAGCAATTCAGCTGCTGTTGCTGATGATGATTTTGATGATGGTGATTTAATACTATGGATTTTAAAAATGCATATCTGAAGTCTTCCAAGATCCATTGTTTCCGCAGTGATTTTTTAAAAAGCACCTCCACATTTGAAAAAGAATTGGATTGGTTTAACAAGAACTGTAAATGCCAGCAATTTTGGCCTTGCAAAATAATTTTATACTGACTCAGTAGAAGGGATTTAAATTAAACAGCAATTTTGTTGGTTTCTTCTTATAAATTAAATAAAAGTGGCAGCAGATGACTTACAGAAGGCTGATATCTGCTAGTACAGTTATGAGATATTATGCAAACAGATGTTTTAAATAAAATAAAATATTTAGATTGCTGAATACAAAGGCAATTATAGAATGTCTTTGTTAAATTACATTTTTCATTTTCATTTGGGTGGGGTGAGGGGGTAGGGAGACGGGGGCGGGGGATTGTCCTGGAAACAGAACCAACAGGAAATGATGTTATATCTAAAACAGCTGGAGACTGTAGCTAATATAAATTTACTTGAAAATAAAAATGCTTTATGCCTCTAGAGACAGGCTGTAACATGCAGTAAAATAAAAGATGAGAATATAAATGTATTGTTAAATCTTTACTTTATGTCTACATATTGTACTAAGATGTGATCCACCATCATAGATAAAGAGACTATAGGGCTGGTGTGAAAAAACATAATCTAGTTAATACATATAAGAAATTTGAAAGAAATCCTTTAAAACATTTTTTTTCTGAATCCCCCCCTTTCATATATTGCTCTCTAGATCAGTAGAGAATTACACCCTTAAAAATCAAAGACCCAAAACGGAGTTTTGCTAGTGGTTACTACTACTTGACCACTGCAATTCTATCTCACAAAAACATATATTTTTCTAGAACGGTGGGCTCATCTACACCAAGCAGGATATTCCACTATGAAAGCGGTATATAAAAGGTAGGAGCCACACTACTGCTTTGTAGTGGTACTGAAGTGGATTGACAACGGTTGGGGCCCATGACATATCTACACCAAGCAGGATATAACACTATGAAAGTGGTATGTGGTATGTGTCCATGGGCCCCAACAGTTGTCAGTGCATTTCAATACCATTATAAAGCAGTAGTGCCTTTTATATACCGCTTTCATACCACTTTCATAGTGCTATATCTTGCTTGGTGTAGATGAGCCCAATGCTACTGCCCACTTCTCCTTGCTCTCCTGGTCCACCATCCCCATCCCCACATCCCATGTTCCCTTGCCTCTCAGTTACCATTCTCCCTGTGTGTCATTAGGTTCTACGTTTCTTCTCTTCATAGCTCTTCTGGTCCACGATCTGTCTTATGCACTCATTCTTTCCTCAGGTCCCTGATTCCCATTATGCATAGGTTAAATATTACTAATAAATGTACCACACAGGACCATTTTGTACCATGTGGTTTACTGGTTTTCAGTATTAATGCATGCATACATGGTGTAATATTTTTTTTGGTCTGTCATGATGCCAATGTGTGGTAAAGATTAGAGTCTTTACCAAGTGGTATAGCTTCCCCATATTTCTCATGTGGTTGAATTGTTATCTGTATTAGTGATCAGTGGTTGGTGATGTTGAGTGCTTTAAGTATTCCCCGGAGCAACAAAATGTTATGGCTTTAAAGGATCACCTTGTCCTCCCTGCTGTTTCTGTTAGTTCCCTTGGTTCTGCCATAATTTTCAAGTTTCACAATCTCACATTGTGTTATCAATGAAAGATTGAAATGCTTGCAGTTTTTGTGGTGTATATAAAAAAAAAAACACTTGGTTTTTGTTGCCCAAGTTTGCTTTTCGTCACTGAGAAACTAGATGCCCTAAAGTGTGTTGTCTGTGAGGGTACTATGTGTTGTGTGCTTATCTATGATTAATCTTGATGATTAATCATATTAAACATCCATGCATTGATTGAGCAGTGCATGCACTGATTTACTGATGGATTGAATGTGTAAAATGAACCTTTTGGGGAAGTGTTCTCCTTTTTCCCTCTCTCAATTTTGGAGGGGACATTGCACAGATGCACACAACGGAGGTTCCATTAACACACACACACACCCAGGTCACTTGGGTGAAGGGAAATGCTTTTAAAAACATTGCATACCATATTTGGGAACAAATGCAGACACAACCATTATTAGTATGACTGAACTCTTAAGACTGCAGGAATACAACAAAACATCTACTTCTGTAAACAAAGAACTAGTGAGTAATTAGTGACAAAACACTGCAACAATTCATGGAGGGAGATCGGTCAACAAATATCTTTATTCTATAGGAAGAGTAAACAGTAAATAGGGGTGGAACAACAGCAATTATACTTAAGAAATAAGCAATTTTCCTTGCTTCTCATCTGTTATTGTTTGTTGGTATTAATATTCTGTGCCCCTGTCTTCAGCCAATCTGCTGCAAAAGAACCTAAGAGGCGTCCACAGCAGGCAACCAGCTGCCCACAGGAAACTTACAAGCAGGACATGAATGCAAGAGCACCCTCCCACCCATGTTCCCCACCACTGGTGTACTGCCTCTGATACTACAGGTCATATATAACCATCAGCCAATGATAGCCTTTTCCTCCATTAATTCGTCCAATCCCCTTTTAAAGTCCTTGAAATTTGCAGCTATCACTAAATCTTGAAAATTTGTGCTATGAAGACGTGTTTTCTTTTTTCTGTCATCAATCTCCCACCAATTATCTTCATGGGTTCCAGTATTACAAGAAAGGGAGAAAAATGTCTTCCCGTCCACAGGCGTAAATGTAATTTTGCATAAGCACAACTATTTACAGCTCTCATTTTGTAGGAATTGTGATTTCTGTAAGAAGCTTAACTGCAATTATGCAAAATGGTGGCCCACAAGAAGAAGAGGAGCTCACCGGATGCACCGAAGAGGGTTGAGTAAGTGGCAGGGGCCCGGTGAATGGTGCACAATGTTCCACTTAAATATATAGCCTTGGCCATTTTTTATTTAAATATATATTAAATCTGATAGCTATGTGGTCACTGTTTCCAATTGGTTCAACAACACTCATATCTCATACTAGATCTTGGATGGCACTGTTTAGGATTAAATCCAGGGTTGCTTCCCCTCTGGTTAGTTCCATGACCTATTGTTCTAGGGCACAGTCATTTAGGGCATCAAGAAATTTAACCTCTTTTTGTATTCAATCAATGTGGCAGTAATTGAAGTCACCCATTATGACAACACCTCATTTTGATGCCTCCCTGATTTCATTATCCATCTCAAGAACACCTCGAGCATTGAGGACTGGGGGATGATAGCATGTCCCTAATACTAAATTAATTTTGGAGCCCAGTATTGCCAACCACAGCACTTCTGTGCCTCTTTTAGTATTTCTAGTCTGCTTAACACTATGCCCTCTTTGAAGAATAGAGCAACACCTCCTCCAATACACCCTTCCCTGTCATTCCTATAGAATTTATATCCAGAGATGACCATATCCTACTTGTTCCCTCCATTCCACTAGGCTTCCATTATGCCCACTATATCTAGGTTCAATCCAACTCTCCCATTCGACTTGAAGGCTTCTAGCATTAGCATAGAAACACCTATACATGATGTTCCTCTCCAGATGTTTCTTGTGTGTGCATCTTCTGCTATGGCACTTAGGTCTCTTTGACTAGCTATGATATTTCACTATATGCTCATGGCCTATTTTATCCCTGTCTTCATTTGGGCAATCAGAAACATTTTCATCTTCATGCCCTAGGGATGATTTAACCCAAGCCAGATGCTTCCCATCTCCTGTCAGCTTTCCCTCAGGGTTCAGCTTAAAACTGCTCTGACACCTTTTTTTATGTTAAGCACCAGAAGTCTTATTCGATTCAGGTTCAGGTGGAGCCCCTCCCTCTAGTACAGGCCAGGCTTGTCCCTAAATGTTCCCCACTGCTTAATAAATCTGAACCCATCTTCTTTACATCACTGTCTCATCCACACATTGAAACTTCTCAACTTTGCCTGTCCAGCTGGCCCTGCGCATGGAACAGGTAGCATTTAAGAGAAAGTCACCTTGATGGTCCTCGCTTCAACCTCTTAGCTAGCAACCTAAATTTTGCTTCCAGGACATCACAACTAATTTCCCTCTCATCTCATTGGTACCAATATGGACCCTTGACTACTGACTACAATCTACAAAGCTATCTAGATGGCGCATGATATCCTCAAAGCTCCCTGTTTTGTATCTCTAAAGGTAGCTTCATATTATATAATGAATAATGCGAAATGACCTGCTCAGTAATCATGTGTAAGTCCTGGGTACTAAATTTGCTGTACACCAGAGTTAGCTTCTCATTCCCACTCCCTTTCCTTGCATGTAGATCTTATGAGCAATTAGGGCTCACATGCTAGATGTGCATGATTTGTTGTATATGTATGAGTCAAGATCTTTGATAAAAATTTTGAGATACTTTACACCATTCTACAGAAATAGACATGAATGCTGAATGTCACAATGCCTACCCTGAGCGACCCTGAGCGACTCTTCTTCTAGATGAAGAGGTACCAGTCAGATCTGTTGGACCAGTGGCACTGGAGCCAGAGGTGCTGGAAGCACATCCAGAGCCCATCATTATTACTGGGACTGGGACAGAACTAGAGCTTATTAGATTAGGGCCCCTTGACTCAGGGGCCTTTGAATCAGGACTTCTGGAAAATTGGCATTCTTGTTCCACAGATAGAATAGGGACTGTCCTTTTCAGACAGTCACCCTCCAACAAATACAATGGAGGAGGAAAGTGGAGCTGGAGTGCTCCTTCTCCACACATGTTTGCTGTATTCAGGTTTATAATGCCTGAATATTAGGGCTGTGCACGGACCCCCTGCTCTGCCCCGCCTTGATCCACCTATGGTCTGCTCCGCTCCGTTGCGGCGCTCCGGCTCCGAATCAGAGCTCTGCAGCGCCAGGGGGCAGCGCAAGGTAAGGCCCCCCTCCCTCCTCCCCCTTATCTGCTTCCATCTTGGCCTGCCGCCAACTTCACTAGAGCCCACAGCTCAACCAGGAACTGTAGGCTGTGCTTGCGGCCTACACTTCCGGGTTGAGCCGTGGGCTCTAGTGAAGCTGGCAACGGGCTGCGACGGACGCAGGTAAGACCGCCTCCCCCTTGCCCCCTTACATGGCTCTGCCGCCATTGCCACACAGGCGGTGGAGGCAGGGCCAGGTAACCACCCCCTCCTTCCTTCCCCTTACCTGCGTCCGTCAGCGGCCCCGCGGCTGCTTCAACTGAGACCGAGGACTCAAACAGGAAGACCAGGGTCTTCCTGTTTGAGTCCTCGGGCTCAGTTGAAGCAGCCGTGGGGCCACAGACGGATGCAGGTAAGATCCCCCTCCCCCTTGCCCCCTTACCTGGCTCTGCCAAGTAACCCCCCTTACCTTTTTTGCGGAGCTCCGGATCGAGGCAAAGGATCCGCCTTTACCTCGATCCGCTCCGCGACGCTCCGCTGCTCCCCCGATCCTCTTCGCCTCCTCCTTAAGGGGAGGCGAAGCACGCCAATCCGCTTCTGCTTCTCCGGTCCAAGGAGAAGCGGAGCACAGCCCTACTGAATATGGCTATAGAGGATTGCTGATTCATGCAATTCTCTACTTCCCTTCAGAATTTGGAAAGATAATGTGAATCAGGTATCTGCACAATATGAAATGTCCCAGGTTCAATCCCTGCCATCTCTAGTTACAGCTGGGAAAGACACCCTGCCAGGTAGCCTGGAAAGCTACTAGCAGCACTTTGTTCTGCATATGAGTAAAATCAAGCACTGCATTTTTTCCCTATGGGTTTTAGAACTTGCAATTCTGGGAAGCAGCTACTTACAGCGTTCAGAATGTCAAGGTGACATTTAAACTGGTAAGAGCATAATTGAAGCGTTTATACCATTTATTACTGTATTTCGGTACCTGTTCTTCAGGGAATCCAATCCCCCCTCCTTCCCACCACCACCTGCATGGACTTCTCTGTGGATCAGATTCCCTCCTATTGTTCCCCCACCCCCAATATACAGATCTGTGCAAGTGCACTTCCACACACTGGATTGTCCCTGAAGTATTTTGCTTCTATTGCATACAACTTGATTAGGGGATCACAAGAGTCCCTTTCATGCACAAATCTTATGAAAGGGCACCATCTATGGAAAGGAATTCTAGAGTACAGCTCCTCTAGAGTACACCTGCTCCTCAGGTGTGCATGTCTGCAGATTGCCTATAGAATGCTACATCTATAGGATTTCCCTTGCAGGCATAGAAGCAGAATGCATGGACATTGGGACTGGGGCCACGGAGCTGCATGGCCTTGGGGACGGGGCCAGTGGTGTGGTCCTGCCACTCCTTTCTACATACGTTGCCCCTTCATGTAATTCATGCATGAATGGGGCAAAGATCAGACATATACCCATATGCCAATGTACTAGAGACGATGCTGCCTGGGCCATACCATGTTGCTGTTTTGAGTGAAATGATAGTAGTGTTTTTGAAGCAACATTATTTGAGCAAAAACACTTATGTGCACATCACTTTGTACTTACCTCCTCTTTGGAAATGAACAGGGGAACTGAAAAATGAAAGAGGTTGGTGATCACATAAGTGAACACACAGATCTCTGAATTATGCTCATCTGGCATTTGCTTTGCTATTCACTCCTGCTCCACTACTGCTTTTTAAAAAAATGATTGTACACCACCTTGGGAGGGTTCCTGGTCTGGAGGGGGCCAAGAAATATTTGAAATAAATAAATATTTATACTTGCCTCTCCCTCCTATGACAAAATCACAGTGCTTCTGCCCAACCATCAAATGAAGGCCTTTTCTCTTTGTACCCCATAGTGTTCTCTGTCTTCTCTCTATGCACTGTCTCTCAACTGCCTCCTTCCTCCCCACTCTGTAGCACCCCATCTCTTCTTTCAATCCACCCTATAATACAAACACATTTTTCAGTAATACAGATCTGCACCCCCTTTGCTCATGTATCCCTTTCTTTTGCTCTCTCTGTACCCAGTCACTCTCTCCTCTCTCTCTGCTACAGCACAGGCCTCGGTATGTTTCCCTTGCCACAGTCCCAGGTCTCTCTGCACAGTCATTTCTCATGTCCCCCCCCCCAACTCTATTTTTCTTCCTTCAGAGTCCCCCTCTTTTTAAATTGCTTCCTCCTTGTGTGTGGTGGCATCAAGGTAGTCTGCGTTGGTTTCAGACTTGTGTGCACTGGAGTTTCAGAAGAAGGGAGCCAATTGTCACCAATTTCTCCTCCTCCCTACAGCTCCCATACCCCTGAAAATTTGCTCCAGAGAGCTGGGGCTGGTGGGCAGGCTGTGGCACTGCATGGGAAGTGGTGCTGGTGGGCGCCAGGGAGGATAAATTGGCTAAAATTGTCACCCCGCCTCTTCCTGTACTGGCAGCTTCTGTTGGATCCAGAATCTCTCTGTGAACAGACGCAGCCCTGTTCTGCTTCCATTTTCTCAGCAATTCACAAACTGAGAAACTTCAGATGCAGATTTGCAGTGCTGTGTGCTGGCTAAACTGGTATCAATGTCACCACATGCCCCTGAATCCAGGGAGAATCCAGATGGTGTTGGTGGGCCTTAGTTGTTCTCACAGAGATGTGTGGGAACAACTAACGGGCCACAAACTAATCAGTACTTGGAATTCTCCCAGAGGGTCACAGATAGTCAGAGGCAGGGATGGAGTGGGGCACCATCACTCCATGGGCCTTGTGTTATACAGGTCTGATCTAGAATATATTCACATGTTTAGCTTTGCTAAACGGAAACTGGGCCATGGAACTGTTTGTCAAAAATCAAGCTTTTTGAATTGATGAACGACTTGGCACCCCAATCCTATATACTTTTATGTGAAAGTAAGGTCCATTGATTTTATTCTTCCCCATTAAATTTCGCACATTGCTATATATGTGATAGAGCTTTCATCACCATCAACGCCAATGAAATATTTAACATCCTCTTTAAACAGCCATTGAGATGGCTACAGACCTAGATTATATTCACATGCCAGTATTATGGCCTTCACCTACTGACTGTGAAAGCTTTCACAGCCCTCCTCACTAATTGAACCAACCAATCTGCAGTGCTGCATGTGATTTGTGATATTATGCCTTTAAGTGTGTTATTTAAGTTTGCAATGCAGTTAATTGAAACCCTACTAGATGCAAATCAAAAGTTTCAGCCTTAATTGAGATATTTTGAAAATTGAACCCATTGCTTCAGGCAGGTGCTACATGAGATTCCATTAATATAGGTAATTAACATTAGCCTCTGCTTTAATTAACATGCACACTTTAATTAGTAAAGCATTAACCAACATTAAAAAATCTGATCTTCATGCATCACAAAACCCGCAAAGTTATGACTTCTATGTTATTTTTTTCCCCAAGGCTGTAAATCACATAACACATTGACAGTTTTAAGAAGTATTTTATTCAATAAATAAGTTACTTGAAATCCCTTAAATGTAAATATTTTAAACTAAGACTTTAATTTTGCAGATATTTATATTTCAGATTTTAAAAAAATAGCTTCTTCATAATGGTATTGGAAATATAATCATTAATAAGAAGATACAAAAAAGCACAGTGTTATGTTTTTGTAAATTATGCTTATGTAAGCATAGGCAACCTTTTGAAGTATAGGGAAATTACTGTCAGCTATTTTCCCCCCATTTTCCTAGTGAAGAATTCTGTGTCACTAAAAAGTTTGCATGCTTTCTACAAACAGGAACTGTTTTGTATTTCTTAGGATGCTTTTAGGATGTTTTTAACAATGTATACTAAGTTTTTAATCAGTATTTTATGTATTTTATACCTACTGTTGTTCCCCACCTCAATCCAAACAGAGAAGCAGGTAAATAAATTTATTATTCTTATTCTGAGGAACCAATCTCACAACTGATGATTGTACCAATAATTAACAATAATGACCCCAAGCTCACCCTAAATAACTCTCAAATTGTAAAGAAAAACCTGCAGTTTCATTACCCACTGAGCTCTAATGCATCATAGCATTTAAACTTGGCTAGAAGATTTAGTCCCATTTTTGCAGACAGTTTGAACAACTGCCATTTGTCTAACTGATAAAAACGTGTCTGAGTTAGCCCAGACCCTGAAACAACATTTTTTGGGGAGGGAATTAATCATTATGAGTTTGTGAATTCTAAATACTGTTGCTTTGGAGAAGTCTGATAGCATTAATGGTTTTGTAAGTTAGAGCAATGCATTCAACAGGTGTGCAATGGTGCAATTCCTTTATCCTAATGTAGAACCAACGAAAATCCACTGTGGCTCTGAGCAATTTAACCTGCTGTTAATCACAAATTACAACTATCTATTGCAGGTTCTTTTGAAAAGGAAATGCATGGGAGTGTGCAATATTTAAGTCAGCCTCTTGAAAAAAAAAAAGCCCCAGATTATTCTGCATTTAGTGTTCCCAGTGAAGTGGAACATTGGAGGCTAGATTTCATATATAGAGATGGAAGGAACAGCTCCTGCTGAAGTAAGAGACACCAATATGCATGCACGGAGAGGAGAACTCGTCTTTGATTGAAGTCTCTAGAGGTACCAAGTCAATTTCCCCCCTGAAACACACATTTCAGGAAAAAAGGCCCACAGAAGAGAAGCAAAGAAGAAAGGCCTGATTTACTAACAAAACGATTGTCTTCAGGGCAAAACGTCTTCAATGCGCATAGTGGAATTAGTATGTAGGGCTAAGTTCCATGTTATTTGGAGCTAAGCTCTATGTCATGTTTCATATTCACAATGCATGCATGCACTCTCTCTCTCTCTCACACACACACATACATACATAAACACAAATGTAAAATCTAAATCTACAAAACTGGTAGCTCAAAAAATTAATAACTAAATCCCCAAGTGCATTTTGTTAGCTTTTGTGTGCCTTATTGCAGTCTGTTTTGTGAGGTGTTGCGAGATCTACAAAGCTCTATGCACTGGGAATATGGTCCCGATCAGCTTTCCAAAGCAAACTCTTAAAGGAGAGAAGACATTTCTTTTGGAACTTCTTTCTGGTTCTCAGCAAAAAGTTTTCTAAGTATGTCTTTATTTACAGAAATCAAATAGGATTTCCGTTCTTCGATGGGAGCAGAATAAAGTCTTTGACAGAAGATGTAAAGCCTCCCACAATTCCGTAACTACAGACTTGAGGCAGAATTGGATGAATAGACAAATACATCATTCAAGGAAGCATGCCTATTCACATCTGTTAGATAAACATAACACCTTAAATTTGTGTAGTACATTGGCCAGCCTGGGCTTATTCATACCTCTAAGCATATACTATGAGACTACGAAATTGTTATACAATCATAGAATCTAATATGTTGCAAATCTCAGCCTTCATTTCCAAGAAGAAGCAACTCTCTAGCGCACCCAGGCATACCCATATGTTTCTATTCCCTCAGTCTTTGCACCTCTCCCATCCAAATTATTTCAAAACCCAAATATTTAAATTAGGGGAAAAAATCGATGATAATGGTGATGATGATGGAAAAATATAGGGCAGAATCTAATAGGGTCTTTTGTCCCCACCAGTTCTCTTCCACTCCGCCAACTGGTTGCACAATGGGGCTTTAGAACTTCTGGGGCAACCTGAACTGAATGGAAATGCTCATTTCTGGAAGGAGGCAGGTTGGTGTAGCTTGCGTAAGGGTTCTCTGCTGACCTGTCTCCTTCCAGAAATGAGTGTTTCTGCTCATTTCGGGCCTCCCCCTCGGCCCCACTGATGCAACATGTTCAGTAGGGCCCACCACTTGTGTAACGGAAATGGTGGGGTGGCAAAGAATCCGCGGGGGGTGGAAGCACCCTGTTAGATTCTGCCCATAGGCATCTCCTCTTAATCTGAATAGTTTACTCTGATGGCACCAACTGGATCATGTTGGCTGCAGAATCTGGAGGGGTACAGAATAGCCAAAGTCCTTGTTACTGTCAGGGATGCTTTAAGGTGTATTCCTGCAGTGAGCGGGGGGTTGGACTCTATGGTTTTATAGGCCCCTTCCAACTTTACTATCCTATGATTCTATGAAAACATGTCTTACCAAAATTAACAATGCATCTGGCAAAGGGGTCATAGTGTGCATAGGGTCAAGATGTAAGTTTTATTTCAGACCTGAGAAATGTCTGTTCTTCTTTGGAAGTCTGGATGGCTTCCCAAGACTTTACTGGATTGCTTTTGCATTGGGGAGTTTATCTTAAGAGGCAACTCAGATGTTCAGGAGATGCAAATGTTTTAAATGCTTGAGATCATATCCAGACGGATGCTCACAAATGTCTCTATGAATCCCCAGTGCTGATGCTACATTTGATGCATGATGCTGATCTTACTAAATCTAAAGGGGACAAGTATGTATTGTGAATAATAGAACTATGTGGAAAGATTCAGGATCTAGAAACGGAACAGGGCTAGATTTACACTACTGCTTTATTGCTGTATTGAAGTGCACTGGTAACTGTTGGGGCACATTATATGTTCCATAAACTGCTTTCAGAGGCCAGATCTACACCAAGCAGGATATAGCACTATGAAAGCAGTATATAAGAGGCAGAATCCGCACTACTGCTTTATGGTGGTACTGAAGTGCACTGACAACTGTTGGGGCCCATGAAACATACCATATTCCACTTTCATAGTGCTATATCCTGCTTGGTGTGGCTCCTGCCTCTTAGATACCATTTTCATACCACTTTCATAGTGCTATATCCTGCTTGGTGTAGATCTGGCCAGAGTGTTCTCTTTTTTTATTCCACCTTACCCCAAATACTGCAACAAATGTCACTGAGCATCATTGCACGGGGGAAAACCGCATTTCCTTACCATCACTTCTCCAACTGTGCATTTGTCCCTCATTACAACGTGCACATGGCCCATTAAGTGGGCTGTTTTGTTTGTACTGTTTCTCCTGCACACAGCAGGAAATAGCAGCAAGTTCTGTCTCAAAAATAAGTTGGACTTACTGGGGTGCTTTTTTGTCACGCGAAGAAGGCTAGAAGGGGCAGGAGACAACATCATGAGAGGGACCTGTGAAAATCCCTGCTATCCTCCCTTCCTTGCTTCATATTATTAATTTTTCTCTGTCCTCTGGTTCATTTCCTTCTGCTTTTAAACATGCTACAGTCTCTCCTATTCTCAAGAAACCTACGCTTGATAGGCTATTTCTGTCTAACTACCGACCTGTCTCTTTGTTGCCGTTTGTTTCAAAGATCCTGGAGCGTGTGGTCTACTCTTGTTGTCTTGATTTTCTTTCTAGTAACTCTGCTCTGGATCCTTTTCAATCTGGATTCCGTCCTTTGCATTCCACTGAAACAGCCCTTACTAAGTTTACCAATGATCTTCTTACTGCCAAGCCTAAAGGCCATTATTCCGTTCTTATTCTCCTTGATCTAACTGCAGCCTTTGACACGGTTGATAATGATCTTCTTTTAGATTCCCTTCAAGACCTTGGATTCTGTGACTCTGTCTATAACTGGTTTGCCTCCTATCTAGCGGGTCGCTCTTTCAGCGTGTTGGCTAATGGCAGCTCGTCTTCTTCTTTTCCCCTTTCAGTAGGGGTTCCCCAAGGCTCGGTGCTTGGTCCGTTGTTGTTTTCTTTATACATGTTGCCCTTGGGTAATCTTATTCAATCTCATGGCCTCCAATATCATCTGTATGCCGATGATACACAATTATATCTTTCATCTCCGGATCTTTCTCCTGATGTTCACGATCGTATCTCGGCATGTCTTTCAGATATCTCAGCTTGGTTGCTTCATCGTCGTTTGAAACTTAATATGGCAAAGACTGAATTGCTTGTTTTTCCTCCTAAACCTTCTCCTCATCTCTCATTCTCTCTTACTGTCAATGATGTTACGCTTACTCCAGTCAAGGAAGCTCGTAGTCTTGGCTTTATATTTGATTCCTCGCTCTCCTTTATTCCTCATATTGAGGCAGTAGCTAAATCCTGTCATTTTTTCCTGTATAATATTGCCAGGATTCGATCATTTTTGTCTGTCTCTTCTGCCAAGACTCTTGTTCATGCATTGGTTATTTCTCGGTTGGACTACTGCAACCTTCTTCTCACTGGCCTTCCTTCTTCTCACATCAGTCCGTTGGTTTCTGTTCACCACTCTGCTGCTAAGATCATCTTCTTGGCTCGCCGCTCTGACCATGTAACTCCACTTCTGAAATCTCTTCATTGGCTTCCAATTCACTTCAGAATCCAATATAAACTTCTCCTGTTGACCTACAAAGCTTTTCACTGTCTAGCTCCTTCCTATCTCTCCTCTCTCCTCTCACACTATTGCCCCGCTCGTGCTCTTCGCTCCTCTGATGCCATGTTTCTCGCCTGCCCAAGGGTCTCTACTTCCCTTGCTCGGCTTCGTCCATTTTCTTCTGCTGCCCCTTTTCCTGGAACGCTCTTCCAGAACATTTGAGAACTACAAGTTCAACCGCAGCTTTTAAAGCTCAGCTAAAAACTTTTCTTTTTCCTAAAGCTTTTAAAACTTGATTTTGTTCTGACTTTATACTGTTAGTTTTACCCTACCCAGTGCCTGTTTACCCTACCCTGTGCCTGTTTGCTTTCGCTTCCCCTCCTTATTGTTTTATTATGATTTTATTAGAATGTAAGCCTATGCGGCAGGGTCTTGCTATTTACTGTTTTACTCTGTACAGCACCATGTACATTGATGGTGCTATATAAATAAATAAATAAATAAATAAATAATAATAATAATAATAATGCAATAAAACACTCCTCTGATGATGCCCATTGTGTGTCCTACAAGGTATATATGCGCAAGAGGGATATAGCGTTACCATGATGGAATCATAATGATTTGACACGTTGTGTAGATCTTTCTCGGGAAGTGCTGGGAAAGGAAATCTGTGGGAGTCTGAGCTCTTTCTTACTGCAATCAGCTAAGGGCACACTTGTGTGAGTACTAGATCTTATCTCTAATCTAGTGCTCTATGTCAGTGGGCTTGTTCAGACAACACACTAAGCCATGGTTAGGCCGCTAATCCTTTTGCAGCAAATGTTTAGTGAGCATGTTTAAACTGTGGTTATGTAGCTACCATGGTTAGGAATGTATCACAGAATCATAGAATAGTAAAGTTGGAAGGGGCCTATAATGCCATTGAGTCCAACTCCCTGCTCAATGCAGGAATCCACCTTAAAGTAACCCTGACAGATGGCTGTCCAGCTGCTTCTTGAATGCCTCCAGTATGGGAGAGCCCACAATCTCCCTAGGTAATTGGTTCCATTGTCTTACTACTCTAACAGGCAGGAAGTTTTTCCTAATGTCCAGACAGAATCAGGTTGTCTGTAACTTGAGCCCATTATTCCATGTCCTGCACTCTGGGATAATCGAGAAGAGATCCTGGCCCTCCTCTGTGTGACAACCTTTCAAGTATTTGAAGAGTGCTATCATGTCTCCCCTCAATCTTCTCTTCTCCAGGCTAACCATGCCCAGTTCTTTCAGTCTTTCCTCATAGGGCTTTGTTTCCAGACCTCTGATCATCCTTGTTGCTTTCCTCTGAACATGTTCCAGCTTGTCTGCATCCTTCTTGAAGTGTGGTGCTGAGAACTGGACACAATACTCAAAATGAGGCCTAACGAGTGCTGAATACAGGGGAACCAGTACCTCGTGCAATTTGGAAGCTATACTTCTATTAATGCAGCCCCAAATAGCATTTGCTTTTTTTGCAGCTACATCACACTGTTGGCTTATATTCAGCTTGTGATCTACAAAAAATCCAAGATCCTTCTCATTTGTAGTATTGCTGAGCCAAGTATCCCCCATCTTGTAACTGTGCATTTGGTTTCTTTTTCCTAGGTGTAGAACTTGGCATTTATCCCTGTTAAATTTCATTCTGTTGTTTCAGCCCAGCGCTCCAGCCTATCAAGATCACTTTGAAGTTTGTTTCTGTCATCCAGGTTATTAGCTATCCCACCCAATTTTGTGTCATCTGCAAATTTGATAAGCATTCCCCGCACCTTCTCATAGTTCTCATGACATGCTAAGGCATTGTTCACATGACATGCTAAGCTATAATGTTTAGCTCAAAGTGCTTAACATCGTGGCTTAACGTGTTGTCTGAACAAAATCAATGAAATATAATGGTCTTCTGAAATGCTCAGGTTTCTTTGAATTACACTTTTAAACTCTTGAATTCACTGCATCTTAGCAGTCATTTTCTGATACTTACAATATCTGAAAACTGTCAACACTTCTCTTCTCTTTTTTAATTATTATTATTATACACATCCAACTGCCTCTCCTGATATGGTCCTGTCACATTACCTTGGTACTTAGAAAGTTCTATCAATATGGCATGTTTTTCTTAATACGTTTTGCTTACTTTTGTAGCATCTACGGAAAGCTTTTAGTCATACCACAATAACAGGGATCTCAAAACAACAACCAATCAACCAAAAAAAGATATAACTTATTTCTAGCTTTTATTTCCTATTTGTAGGGTACATTGTACACATGAAGCTGCTTTATACTGAGACAGACCACAGGAAAAGGCTATAGCTATGTGATACAGTATGCTTTGGATATAAAAGGTCCCCAACTCAATTGTTGGTATCTCCAGGTAGCACTGGGAAAGACTCCTGTATGAGGCAGGATCTACACTGCTGCTTTATACTGGTTTATATCGGTATTGACAACTGTTGGGGACCAGGACACGTTCCATATACTGTTTTCAAACTGCTTTCAAAGTGTTATATACTGTTTTGTGTAGATCTGGCCTAAGTCAGTGTGGTGTAGTGGCTAAAGTGTAGAGAGTAAGTGTGGTGTAGTGGCTAAAGTGTTGGACTGGGAGTTGGGAGATCTGGGTTCTAGTCCCCACTCTGCCATGGAAACCCACTGGGTGACTTTGGGCCAGTCACAGACTCTCAGCCCAACCTACCTCACAGGGTTGTTGTTGTTGTGAGGATAGAAATGGAGAGGAGGGGGATTATGTACGCCGCCTTGGGTTCCTTGGAGGAAAAAAGCGGGATACAAATGCAATAATAAATAAATAAATAAATAATAAAAGTCTCTGGATCGCTGGCAATAAAGAGCATATGGAGCTAGACGCACCAATGCTCTTACTTGATATAAGGCAGCTTCCTATGCGCTTACCATTGAGCCATTGAGCTCATCTCTGACCAAGTCTTACATCGTTTTCAGCCCTGGTGCTTGAGATGCTTTTAATTAGAGATGCAAGCAAATTTGGAAAGTTCTTCATGTAATATATGTTTTATATATCACCGAGTTATTGTCCCTCCACCTCATGTAAGACAGCATTATTTTTTTAATAAGTTAACAGAATCATGACATAGTTTCTAGTGTCAGTTTTGTTTAAAATAAACGGCATTATCTACGTTTAGCCTCTGCTATGCTGGCAGCGCTCCCCATCACCACCAACACCACCACCACCAAGAAAGGCAGCAATAAAATTGTGCAAACTTAATAGAAACTTTGGAGACAAATTAAATGTAAGATAAGTTTTGATCATGTATTTCCTCTTCCCAATTTGCATACATAATAGAAAAATGGTAGAGAATAGGTTAAACAGTCTAAAAGGATTTTAACCTTAAATTTGACAGAAGCTAAATGGCTGTGACATTGGGTGCGTCTACTTTATTCCAGCTAGTAATCCACCTTCAAAGTTCCTGTCAGGTAAATGACCTTGTATTTCATTAACTGATAATTAAATGGATTTATTCCACTAACGGTTTTAATTAAAATGCTAGAAATATTGATTACCCCTCTCATCCTTATTCCCCCAGATGAAAAAAAGGTTTTAGGAATGTTTATTTAGAGAAGACAGAGAATTAAATTAGATTGAATCTCTATGAGACCCGAAGACTGGTTCTTTCATTTCTGCTGCTCAAGCAGAAAAAGGTTTCAATTTTTTGATGTTTGATTAATTATTTTGAAATCCATTTATGCTTACCTTGGTGTTTAATTAAAAATGTCATTTTTAGCATAATTAAATTGGCTATCTGTGGAAGACTAACTTCGAACTTATATTTTTTTTATATATTTGGGGTAAAAGAAACTTTTTACTTATTTGCTTTTTGTCATAAAGATGTTGCCTCATGAATGAAGAAGTACGAAGGGCTCAAGCTTAATTGGATTTTGTACATTTGAATATGTGAATACATATGCTTATGACTAATGCAGGTTTATTTGGCTGTACATTTGGAATTCATCACATATGCCTTCAGAAACATTAACCTAACAAACATGGAGTATGCTTTTCCAAATACGCCGTATAAATTAATAATACACATATCGCTATCTCTGGCATGCCCAAATATATTTTTACTTGGGTGATGTGCATTTCACATTAGAGATCCAATATGCAACTTATATTAGTGTCATAGTCCATCTGATCTGTCTTAAAATGTGGCTTTAGAATCCCAACAGGCATCACAACTGATGATGTTAAATTGGATGTTATGATGAAATAAGAGAAAAGACAACGCAGGTATCTCACCCCACCCCGCCCCGCTGCCTCAAATGCACACATTACCAAGTACTCACTGATAAATGTAACGATTATACACAGAGTTGTCACTGGTTATTTGTGAAACAATTTTGTTAACTAGCTAAAATGTTATCCCTGCACCAACTAATATTTCATAGAGAACTACAGCTTATTAACACAAACCAGGGGGGAGATTGTAAGAGATGCTCACTTCATGAAAGAATATATTCTAAAATTCTTCAAAGCACCGTTCTCAAGAACCACAATAGAAATAAAAGAGATACCTGAAAAACTGATTAAGAAAAATAAAAAAGGAATAAGGCATGTGTTCCCATTCAAGTATGTGATTTATTTTACTTTATTTTCATAAAAGAAATCATATGCCCACAGCACTGGCAAAGATAGTTTCCATGTGATCAACCAATCACCTGATCACATGCGAAGTATCACAGCCATATTTAAATATGACTGCCTTCCTGGGCAGCCATACCATACATCTTTATTGCGATCCATAGATCCATGAAAAAACAAGAATTAAACATGAAACATCAGACAGTTAGAGCAATGCCACTGGTTAGGGGTTCTTGATATCCTCAGTAGACAATGTCTAAACCAACTCTAGGTTAGCCACCTTGGATTTTAGCTCTCTCACCTTTTCTTCAATCACATTCCACCAAATGGAAGACTTTTGAGGATGACTACTGGGATTCATCTAACACAGTAACATAGGCACATGTTACTGCAGTGGTTTATCTAGTGGTGGTTACTCAATTTGATGGTCCCAGTGTAATGTTAGGCAGTATCAGACTCGCCATACTGGATTTTCAACCATTGTTTGCTGTTAGAATGGCTCATTGAATCAAGCTGTAAAAGGTGTAGTTTATTGCATTTGTTTAATAAAAGATCGATGCCGCCACCACCCTCCCGCCCCGTGCACCTATCCCTGCATTGCTCGTGCCTGCCTATCTGGCCAGGCAGTCAGCCACCCGGTGTTTTTTCTTTTTGGTGTGCGTATATGTGCCCCACCTCTCGCGGAAGTCTGAAGTCTCGTGAGACTTCAGACACCTCATTCTGGAAGTCTCATGAGACTTGAGACTGGGAGAGGTGAGGAGACCAGCGAACAGCTGGCTTCCCAGCCTCTCCCCCTGAAGGTATGTGTACCAGCTGCCCATGCGGGCAGTCTGGGTGGGCGGGAGGCGTGCAGGTGGGTGGCGGGACCAAGAGGTGGTGGGCACAGCCTGCCAGCTACCCAAATCAGCAGTCCGGTTAGGTGGGTGCTGATCAGGAGGCCTGCAGGAGTGGCCCTTTCTAGTCCCTCTGGGTGCTTACAGGTGGCCAGAGAGACCAAGAAGCAGTGAGTGCACCTGCTGGCGCTGCTGGCGCTGTGACTCGCCACGCCTCCAAAATTTTGCCACCTGATGCACTTGCATCAGGCGGCTTCATGGAAGGCTGGCCCTGACTGATGCTATATCTCAGTGGTAGTGCATATGCATTGTATGCAGAAAGTCCAGTTGCACCTCTTCCAGATGAGGGGAGAGAGGATAGGGAAAGAAAAATGGGTGCAGTTCAGAAGGACTAGTGGCTGACAAGCCTCTTTTAGCAATCAGAGGCATGAGAGCTTGGGTCATCTCTCTTATGCCCATGGGTTTAAGTGCTGGTCCTGAATTATTTTTCATGTTGGATTCCCACAATATAAAAAGGGCAAAAGCAAATTTCAGAGGGCAGGAAAGCAACGAAAGCACGTGGGAGAGTTTGGCACCTAATACACTGCTGGCAAAAATAAATGTGAAGTAATAATAGTTGAAATAGTAATGTTAATGATGAGACAATACAATCTGCCACCTTCCCTATTCCTTTGAGTTTGAAGTGCTGAACGTATTTGTTTTTTTTTAGGGAGATGTCAAATAATTTATAAATGTACACATTGCAGAGTTTTATTGCCAAGCCTCTGAACTTTGAGAAACTAGCCAAGATGAATAACTTTATTTTTTAACACTGATGTGACATATTTTAACCTGTCTACATACAAAAGTAGTGCTGTTAACAATGGCAACTTTCTTCAAGTATGCTATGAATCACTGTATTCCTTTTTCCTTTTTGCATGCACCATTGCCACTATCTTACCTTCAGCGGTTTTGCTAGATTTCAATGAAGATGGAACCAGAGGGCACACATTAGAATTTTATATCAGTTCAAGAAGGGGAAAGAAGAAAGACATATGAAGCTGGAATGACATTCATTGAAGGCTCCCTAGGGAAGATAACACATGTTTTTGTCTTTCACCTGCTAGGCATGCTAAATCAGTGCAATGATAAGCTAATTTATGAAATATATTTCATTGAAACCTGGACATCTTTATTGTTGCTAGTTCAGCTATTACATGTTGGAAAATAATGGATGCTGAAGTTAAAACAATATTAAAATACTTGGATTTTTCTTAGGTAATGATTACCATATATCTTTTTCTAAGGCTCCAACAAAATATATTTCAAAAACACTTAGAATTAGTCAAAATTTGAAATATGTATTCATTTTCAACACAATGCTAGTCATACCAATGTTATTTGTTACCATATCAAGCAGTACAAGGCACTTACGGCAATAATACATTTTATGTTTATATATGCTGAAATCTAAAACCATTTATCTCTTGGGAGATACTCCTTCAACTCCCTCCCTAATGCTAGGACACCAGTGGGGGACGTTATGCCCTTATGGCCCAGTTGTGAGGATGCCATGTCATAATTTTGCACCATAACTGGAATAGTGCAGCAGCAGTGGTTTGCACAATTGAATCACTTAAAACCAGGCTCACCACATGAAACATACTGGTGATATCAAAGCTATCACACACTTGGGCGACATCTATGCCAGCCATTTATTCCAGGATAATATCGACATTGTCCCCATTGGGCCACATGATGCACAGCTGATCCCGCTGTGATCTTGGCTCCACCACTCAGTTATTCTGGGATTTCGCTGGCTGTTTTTGTCACGTTTCCCCCCCCCCTCTTTTGCTACAATCCCGAAGTCCGCAGCTGGTGTGCCCCCCTTTGCGAGGTCATTGCTGTTCGCCGTGTATTCTGGGATCAGTGAACAGCCAATGACCTGTGAGGGGCGTGTGCATTTGTATTGTTGTGTTTCATCGCTGAATGTCTTTTAATTATTTTTAACACAAACATATATCTGTGCAGCATCACAGATTCGATGGACTTCCTATCCACCCCATGTGTAGCTGTGCATTTGCATTCATGCGCATCTCTGACAAGTCATAAATATATCTATATCTATATATCTCCCTGTAGCCGTTTAATCTGCCTATCCCCACCTACTTCTCCTGATTCACATGCGAAAGCACCATCACAGGGCACACATGCTCCTGCAATGGCACTCCTGAAAATGCAGAAAACACCGCTCACATGTGCCCCGTGAGTGCTGATCCCAGAAGCGGGAAAACTTGCAACCACCCCTCCTCCCTTGCTAAAGGGCTGTAGGTGTAGATTAGGCCCTGATCCAGGATGCAAAGAGGCAATATGGAGGCAGAAATGGCAATGTGACATGTATTCAGCCACAGGGAAGTCAGCTACACCCATCACTCTACTTGTGATGGGTGTAGCTGACACCAAAGCACAGCAGGATGAGCATACTACAGGGCGGCAGAGCAGGATGTTACTTTAGTTATGTCGGTGAACTCCCCTCTTCATGTTGTCACAGCTTTGTTCATTTATAGTACACATGGACATAAGAACCTAAGAACATAAGAAGAGACATGCTGGATCAGACTGAGGATCCATCTAGTCCAGCATTCTGTTCACACAGCAGTCAGCTAGCTGCTTGTGGATCCCACTTGTGCAATGCATTATGGGAAACCCACAAGCAGGACACAAGTACAAGAGCAATCCATGGCCCTCATTTATTCATTACATTTATATACCGCCCCACAGCCGAAGCTCTCTGGGCAGCTTACAACAGTTAAAAATGGTAAACATTAAAAAGTATACAAAATTTAAAAAACCATCAGAAACATAAAAACAAGCGTTTAAAAACAACATCTGAATTATTTCAGAGCCCCTGCCGATTTTCTTCCACTGCTCCAACTGCGTTGGGCAAGTGCTTCTAGGACAACCTAATCAAATGGAAATGCTCATTTCCAGAAGGAGGCAGATCCTTGGGAAGCCTTAATTCTACCTTGCCTAAGAGGTGGGTCCCACTCATGCAATGCACTCGGCAGGACCCAGTGCTTTTTGAAATGAGGCAGCAAAGAATCAGCAGGGGTGTAAGTGCCTCATTAGATACTGCCCATGGGGAGCTCCACTTAATCTGAATTGTTTAGTCTGATGGCACCAACTCATACAATTTTCACGTGGCCCACAGGCCACCTCCCTCTTACCCAGCTGATTAGACGCCTCCTTCCCTACTGCTCACTGTTCCCAGGGACAGTCAGCTGGGCAGTAGAGAAGGGGAGGCACACAATAGGACCTCAGCAACACCATCACGTGTCACTCACCCTACCTGCCCGCCCACCCCTGTCCAGCTGACTGGGATTGAAAAAAGTGAAGAGCACACTTATCTGCAAGCTCCTCAACTGTTCAGCTGGTATCTTGCAACTTTTCCAATTAGCCAGTTGACTGGCTTTATTTATTTATTACAATCATTTGCATCCCACATTTCAGGATGGAATTACTTCTAAGGCAGCTTACAAGTAAGATAAAGGCACATTAATAAAATCACTATAAATGATTAAAAACAAACAAACATAGCAATCCATTCCATGGGGCAATTGATGCCTCAGGTGGACCCTGCCAGCCTGCTGGTCTATCTCTTCTGGGATCCTTCCCACAGGGTAGTTGGTAGTAATGGCCCTGTGTGGGGCAGAAGGGTCTGTATATGTTTCTTTTTCTGTGTGTGTGTATGAGTGTGCGTGCGTCTGGGTATCTCAATCCTTTTTTAACATTACACAGAATTAATGGCTTCACATGCTTATTTTTTACTTCATAATAAGCCTAGAAATGTCTGGATGTTCCAGAAGTAATTTAGTAAAGTGGGAGCATTTTAATTTTTAAAAATTACAATCTGATCCAGTTTAGTCCAGTAGAAAACAGCTGGCCAGCCATACATAAAGATTCACTGCTTCTCCTATGGCTTTGGTTTTTTGAATGCATGTTAGGAAACTATAGTTGACTCAGACATCTTCCGGTGCCCCTAGAATTAAGCCCTACTGATTTCAATGCAACTTACTCCCAGAAAAGTATGTATAGGGCCAGATCTCCACCTTGTGTCAAATCATTACAAATGTGGAAGAAAAAGCAGGAAATAATACTATGAAAGTGGTATATGGATTGTGGATTGTGCCCCAACAGTCATCAGTGTACTTCAATTTTGCTATAAAGCAGTAGCCTAGGATCGCAACCGAAATGTAATTAACTAATTTAACTGACTCTCCAGTGCCTAGGAACTGGTCTAAAATTTAATATCTCCTTAAACCATCCCAGGTTTCCCCACCTTACCAGGTTAGGGAGGAGGTGAACAGGGAGGAAACCTTTTCAAGTAGTAACACCCCAATTATGATGTCTAGGCACATTTGGTGGACAACAACTCTTTTGTTGCTTTGGCAACATATTAAGACTTTTTCATTCTCCTTTAACATACATTTTTGTCCACTTCTTTTCTATTTTCTCTGTTTTTATATGATATGAGATTGTGTTTTCCTACTGGTGGTTTTTCAAAATTGTTTCATTGTGTTTTATCATCGATCTATGTTGATGCAATTGTTTAAACTACTTTGGATAAATTAACAGGAAGTTGGTATATATACACACAACAATTGTTGAATTGGAGGCAATGTCAAAAACAAACAAAAATCAAGGGTTATTTCCAATGCTGTCCTTCCATTCACAGAAGTTTCCTTTCACAGGAAAAGGGGTGGGATGGGGAAAAGGGGGTGGGATGGGGAAAAGGGGGTGGAGCCAGGGGAAGAGGCAGTGCTCTCTGGGTTTCCCCAAAGAGCCAGATTGGAATCCCCAGAGGGCCAGTTTCGGTCCCCAGCTCTAAGGTTCTGAACCCCTGCAGTAGAGGCTTCTGAGAAAGGAAGGCAGAGGGAGGCAACTTCTGCTGACCAACCTTCTCTCTGCAGCCCCCTACTCTGGAAGGTCTAAATGTTTGAAATGCTTCACCAAAGGCTTAGTTATGGGCAATAAAAGCTTTAAGCTGAAATAGGGTGGCCTTCCTGGTATTTTGGCCCTATCCCTTTTGCCTTTGGGCCCACCCACCATTGGAATGTGGCTCCCGAGAACTTATCTGAAATCCAACTTGGCCCTCGGGCTTAACGAGGTTCTGCACCCCTGCTGTACTCGATCGATGAGCCTTCTGTGAGTGGAAGAACAACAAAGGAAACAATCCAATAAAATTAAACTTCATGGATTTCAGAACTCACCAAAGATTACCGTTTAGCAAAGACAATATGCAAGCCATAGAGTGGACCAGGGCTGTCCCTAACATTAGGGAGAATGAGGCAGCTGCTTCAGGCAGATGGTTTTGGGTGCCATGAAAGGGAGCAAATTGTTAGCTATTCAATTTATTATCATTTCCTTCTTACTGCCAGAGAAGGGGAAATATGCTTGTGGGATTTTCTGCCGCAAGGACCAAAATAACTGGGCTATGCACTTGGACTTGGCAGTGTGTGTGTCATTTGCTGCTTTGTTTCAGGCAGCAAAATGTCTGGGGCCAACCCTGGAGGGATGTAATTGAATAGATTTCAATTAAATTGTACCATCATGCCTTTAAGGACTAATAGTAAGTTGCTACTAATGGGATTTCATCAGTTGGAAATTAGAGAGGTGAAAAGAGATCCAAGGATCTTGGTCAATCAAAGGTGATTATCAACTGCCAATATGATTCAGCTGCAAGCAAGGCACACATCTTGATGTGATAGATGTTGGTATAGAGCCATATCAATATTACCGCCAAAGGCACTGGGAGACACTGAGTTGATACATTTCATCCAGTTGAATATGCAGTGAACTAAAGTTTGGCCGATATGGCTTAATTTGTAGGATAGCACGTAGGAATCTGCTTTATGTTGAGTCAGACCATTGGTCCAGCTAGACTGGCAGCAGCCTTTCCTAGCCCTACCTGCAGATGCCAGGAATTGAACCTGAGACCTTCTGCATGGAAATCATGTGCTCTGTCACTCAGCTACAGCCCCTCTGGAGTCACATGTCACTGATGGTTGTGTATGTAGTTTAATAGCTGGAAATTCTGTCTGAAGGCAGGGAACTGGACTGGCTAATTTACACACCTGTTCTTTGGTTAATTCCCCATTTTTTCTTTTTGTTCTTCAGATTAGATGCATGAAGAAGTTGCATTTGGCCCATATACTCTGGAACAGCCTTCCTCAAACAACCTGGTGTCCTCCAGATGTTTTCTATGTCAACTCTCATAAACCCCAGCCAGCATGGCCAATGGTCAGGAATTCTGGGAATTGTAGCACAAAACATGTGGAGAGCACCTGGTTACGGAAGGCTCTCAAAGTAAAAGACCACTCAGATCAAATTGATATATATTCCCTTGACCCAAGAAAACTGTTGTTGATTGTCTCTAAAAGAACCATGTGATAATGGAGATTACAGAGCTTTCCCAAGACTTCTGGTAAAAGCTGGATTTCCCCAAAACCCCTGCAGTGACACAAAATTCTGCTGGAATAAGACAGTAAGAGAAAATTATCAATTTGTTGAATTATCCAATGGCTGCAAATTATGGGATCCAGAATATTTTTCAAAACCACCACCTCTCTGCCACCCTGTGGCCATTCATAAACCTTAAGGGACATATTCACATGTGACTCTTGAAGTGGGTTTTGCTTAATAGCTTTGTAACATAAATGTAAATCCTTTACTGGTTTGAATGCTCAAATTACAAATGCCTCCCTTGAGCCTTTTATTCTGCTTTAACAGATATTACACATTTACATAGAGAACTCAATGGAGACTTAAGCTTCATGTGTGAAAATTCTTCAAGTTATGTGGGTGCACTGGGAGTGGCCATGGCTCAGTAGTAGAGCGTCTGCTTTGCATGCAGGACGTCCAAGGTTCAACCCTTGGCACCTCTAGATATCTCCTGCCTGAAACCCTGGAGAGCTGCTACCAGTCAGTGTCAACAATACTTGGCTTAGATGGACCTAGGGCCTGACTCAGTATAAGGCAACTTTTTATGTTGTAATGATGAGTCACCCCACTTATGCCCCTAAAATGGGAATAGTAGCTATTAAGCTTTGGCTATTGGGCTGTTGGGTTTCAGTAATTAATTTCTCTCCTACTGGAGAGAATGCAAAAAACATTTTTTAAAATTTCTTCCCTCCTGCCCTGGTCACAACAGTCTAGTTGACCTTAGGAAGTGGGGATAGCTTTATCGTTTTATTTATTTAAAATTATTTTAAGGCACCTTTAAGGATGAAACTTTCTCAAGGCAGCACACAAGATTAAGAAAAATACAGTGCAAAAACACCATAAAATCTCACCACCACCACCGGAATGCTCTGCCTGTTTTTACACACACACACACACACACACACACACACACACACACACACTAACTTTGAAATTGCAACTATAGTTTCTGAGGTGCCTGCCATGGGAAACAGTACGAATGATTGGTAAAAGTGGATTTAGCCTATTCTAATAAAGGTTTTCAATACATATTGCTTGTTGAACTTTAACAACACACAACAATCCTCCATCTCACCACAGGTGTGTCTTAATGATGTGTTTTAGCTAGGTATGTATAGATTTTGTTAAATCCATCCCATCCCATCCCATCTGTGTTTTGGTATTGTCAGGCATCTTTCATTCTTTCATGAACTCACATCCGAATCAGATTTTTTTAACCGGATTTTTTCTCTACTTGCACTAATTCACTTTAGTATTAATTTGCTTTAGTGCAAATTCACATTGAACCAAACTTCTACTTGCACTAATTCACTTTAGTACTAATTCACATTCATGCTAATTTATTTATTTATTTATTACATTTTTATACTACCCAATATCCGAAGCTCTCTGAGCACTTGCAAAAGTGTATTAGTACAAATCCTCATCCTCTACTTTGGGACTTGTGGACCCAAAGTAAAAAATGGCTCCACAAGTCCATAGAATCTGTGCGATTTGGAAATAAACTGCCCTCTGTTGGAACTTGCAAGTTGGATTCATGGAAATCTGAACTCATTTCATTTCTTCAACATCCCTAGTTTTAGCTCATTCCTTTCTTTTTGCAACAGAGAAATCTAGCAGCTAGTCTCTCCTCTTGGGGCTACAGTTTATCCCACACTACAAAATAGCAGGCACTTTATGTGTTATCCTGGTCGGGACATTGTCCTTTTGCATAAATGTGGTTAACCAAGTTAAAAACGACAATTAAAGCATCTTTTGTGAAAACAACCAAAAAAACCTATATGAAAGAACTAGATTTGAGGTTTTCTAGGAATTTTTGTATCCAGGTTTTCAAGCTTCTGCACAATGTGTGTGTGTGTGTGTGTGATGGATGGGGGAGAAGAAGAGAGATACAATACTCCCAATCACTGAGCAGGCTCTAAATAAAATACGGCATTTCTGCACAGCTCGCCAGATGTTGCCATTGCTTTAAAATCTCCTCCAGTTGGTACTTTTCAATAATGCGCTCAGCTTTTATGTCTAAAAATTATTAACAGCTTTTTATGATCTAATTATTTTCTGTATGCACATTGAGGCAGGATGGTATTGACTCCGCCTGACCTTTTAACAGAAAAGGTCTCCAAGTTAAAAGAAACATTTCTCTTTTTACCGGAGTGCTGTGCAAATATGCCCACCAACATTTTATAGCAAAGGTAATAATCCTAAAGGATTTAGGTTCAATTCTCAGCTGAGAAAACACATCTTTTTAACTAATATTCTGGGTCTGTAAGTCCTTTACATATATAAACAAAGCATTATACTAAATACTACATCCACGGCTTGTAGGATTCATCTCTAGCAGAGGAATAGGGTGGGCGAGTGCAATGGCAGCAGCTCTGGTTATATATTACTAGAGAAGGGAAAGAATTGTCAAATGGCTGGGGGAAATGGGTGTCTTGTATTTCTGGCTGGAAATTACTGTACATTTTTCCAAGTTCTAATTTCCTATAGGGTTATGCTTGGTACTACAGATGTTGCTCAGCCTCACTGTTCACCCCAAAAATAACTTGGGATACTTTCCAGTCAATCACTTGAAAAGCCTTGATCGGCTTTTCATGTGTTCAATAGGAATGCTGATACATACATACATACTTTTTAAAAATCCAAATTATCCACTGCTCCCCCTTCTCAATCCAAAAAAGCTTTACCTTAGGAGAGGTTAACAGATGGCAGAGCACTCCCATCAACCAAAGAGGTCTCCTTCACAAGTTACTCTCTTCCTTATCCCCCAAATAAAGTTTTTTGGTTTGTTTGTTTCAGCTTGAGATATGGGCACAGAGGAGCAGAAAAGGAAAGCAGTGGAGGAATTGGAATTTGGGGGAGTTTTCATATTGAGACTCTTTGAGTGATCAAAAATTATTTCCTGAACAGGTGTGTATACTAATTGGCTGCTATAACAATGAAAGTATATTGGTTTACAACTAAATAGAGCCTTATTACTACCTAGAAGCATAATTTAAAAGCTCTAGTTATGCAGCCCACATGCGCCTTTGCACTACTGCATTTATATAGAGAATTGTAGAATGAAGGATTTCTGTTCATCGCTCTATCTGTACACAGGCAGGGCCCAACGATTAGGCAA
Organism: Elgaria multicarinata webbii; assembly: GCF_023053635.1. Lineage (NCBI taxonomy): Eukaryota > Metazoa > Chordata > Lepidosauria > Squamata > Anguidae > Elgaria > Elgaria multicarinata. The sequence continues at coordinate 141,338,633 of NC_086172.1, read as the reverse complement.
GTGGGGACAAAAGGAGACACTTTACCAGGGACCCCAGTCCAGGCTGCAAGCCCATTACCATGTGGAAAAAACACTGAGGCTAAATGGTAGATCATCAGCTTCAGGAAGCCTATTTCTTTGTAGCTTATGCACCTATTAACCAGATCTTGTGAGATTTACTGGAGTCAATTGGAAGCCGAACACCTCCAAAAGCAGAGGCTGGTAGCTCTTGGGCGACAGAATGTTTCTCTTTGAGATAGAAAGTAAATGTACATTGACCCTGTTCAGATGAAACGCTAAGCCACAGTGGTTAAGCATTTTGAACTAAACATTATTGCTTAGAGTGTCATGTGAACCATTCCTAACCATAGTGGCTACATAGCCATGGTTTAAACACACTCACTAACTATTTGTTGCAAAAGGATTATCAGCCAAACATAGCTTTGCGTGTTGTCTAAACAGGCCCATTCTGATTCATTGACAATCTAAATATTCATTATTTGTAGGGATGTGTTCCGCTTCTCCTCAGACCAGAGAAGCAGGAACAGATCGGGGGGCTTCACCTCCCCTTAAGGCGGAGGCGAAGAGGATCGGGGGAGCCGTGGAACGTTGTGAAGGCGGATCGTTCGCCTCGATCCGGAGCTGCGCAAAAAAGATAAGTGGGGTTTACTTGGCCCTGCCGCTGTCGCTGCCGCCCATGCAGCGACGGCGGCAGGGCCAGGTAAACCCCCCCTCCCTCCTCTCACTTACCTGCGTCCATCCGCGGTCCCGCGGCTGCTTCAATTGAGCCCGAGGACTCAACTGGCTGCGGCCTAGTCTTCCTGGTTGAGTCCTCGGGATCAATTGAAGCAGCCGCGGGACCGCGGATGGATGCAGGTAAAGGAGAGGAGGGAGGGGGGTTTACCTGGCCCTGCCACCGCCGCCGCCTGTGCGGCAACGGCGGCAGAGCCAGGTAAGGGGGCAAGGGGGAAGGGGGTCTTACCTGTGTCCGTCGCAGCCCATCCCAGCTTCACTAGAGCCCGCGGCACAACCAGGAACTGTAGGCCGGGCCTACAGTTCCTGGTTGAGCCGCGGGTTCTAGTGAAGCTGGGATGGGTCGTGATGGACACATGTAAGGGGGAGGAGGGAGGGGGACCTTACCTGATGCCACTCCCCGCCACTGCGGAGCTCCGATTCGGAGCCGGAGCTCCGCAGCGGAGTGGAGTGGCCCCCAGGTGGATCGAGGAGGGGCGGAGCGGGCCCGATCCATAATTTGCGGATCGGGCGCGAAGAGGATCGGGGGGTCCGTGCACACCCCTAATTATTTTTAATACCATGACCTTTTTAGTTATAGGCTTAAATCCAAGTCCGCTCAAGCAATGAGATTTCCCTCATGCACCTCCCAAACCTGCTATGGAGGGGGGATCCTCCAGAACAGTTCTGGGGATACATGGAGTGTGCAGAGGAGAGGGGAACACAGTTCCAACAGTGGTTTCCATTCCACTGAGAGACAGGGTTGCTTCCACCTATAACGCTTGATCTCAAAGTTGAATGTTTTATGCCGAGCTAATTCTCTTGCATGGAAAGTACAGTGACCATATGGAAAGGAGGACAGGGCTCCTGCATCTTTAACAGTTGTAGAGAAAAAGGAATTTCAGCAGGTGTCATTTGTATACATGCAGCACCTGGTGAAATTCCCTCTTCATCACAACAGTTAAAGCTGCAGAAGCCCTGCCCTCTTTGGTGTCAGGTCAAGAGGTATGGGCTCCTGCAGCTGTACCTGTTCTGATGAAGAGAGAATTTCAGCAGCTGCTGCATGAAATTCCCTTTTCAATATAACTGTTAAAGATGCAGGAGCCCTGTCCTCCTTTTCATGTGGTCACTCTAATGGAAAGGCAGGAGTTAATTTCAGTAGTCATGATTTAGCTGAAGTTAAGAACTCTTATATCCCATTGATTTCAGTGGGAGAGATTTAAGCACATGCTTAACTCTTGCACTGAAGTCACTGAGACATCAAAGTTAACCTTGGCTGTATCGTGCCCAATTTGTTTGACTAATAATCAAAGGAAACCTCAATTGACAAAGTACACTTTAATAGGTTTACTGTTATTCTAAGCAGGGTTTGTTTTAATTCAGGCTATATTTAAATAATATAACTGAAATTGTAACAATCCAGTTTAACTGACACCCCCCCACACACACACACCAGTTTTAAATGTTAGAAACAGGTGCATTCTGTATGTCTATGGGGGAATGGATAAAGCCTCTATTGGGGAATGCTGGGAGTTGTAGTCTAATACATCTCAAGGATAGCAGATTGGGGAAGGATGCCCTACTTTGTTAAAATAGTCTACAAGCTTTTCTACATTAAGCAAAAACAAACAAACACTCGCATCCTTACCTGGGCTTTCCACTTTTGGTTTCTTTGCAGGATTATGATGGGCTTCTTTACACAGAGAATATGTAGCTTAAATTGAGGCAAGTTCTATATGTTTCAATTTGAAGCCACTAGATGTCATTGTCATTATAGTGCTATGCCAGCATTTCACACAGATAATAGATCAGAATAATGTCCCCTTTCATGTTATCTCTAGCCATAGCTAGACGGGGCGAAATCCCAGGGCGATCTCCAGGATTGTCCCTGTGCGTTCACATGATGCACTCAGGAGGAGCTGGGACCTGTACACAGGCCGCAGAGCTCCTCAAGAGCTCTGCAACCAACAGGTGTGGGGTGGGGTGAGCGAGGATTTTTTTTTAAAAAAAAAAACCCCACAAACCCTACTTTTGAGCGCACAAGCTCAAAGAAAATGGTGGGTGCGACGTCCTCTCCCTCTGAGGTCGTCACTTGCCTTGTGTAAACAGAGGGGGAGATCTCACAAAAATATCACAAGATCTTCAACCCTCCGTCGCACTAGACCCGTAGGTCTAGCTGAGGCCTCTGTCTTTCTGAAAGTGGGATAAAGTGGGAAAAGCACAGGACAAATCCTGGAAGTTGACAACATTGTGTAAAGGACCTGCTAACTTCCGTGAGTGACCAATCCTGAGCATGCAATAAATTGCTCGTGAAGAAAAGCTGTATTACTCATTCCTTTTAATACAGCACCAACTCCTTATCCTGTTTTCATCTTTAGGATGATAAAACAGATTTGTCCCATCACCACTGGTAGATGATCTCTAATTTAGGAATCACACATATGAGCATCTCAATTTTCAAAACTATACTACAAGAGGGAGATTTTTTTGGGGGGGGGTATAAATATAGTAAAGATATTTCCATGTATTCCGCTGACAATTTTCAAAATTACTTCAACTCCAGTGTTAGGTAGTATTGCTGATATATTCTAACCACATTGTTAACTTAAGCAAACACTAGCCTTGCTTTAAAATAAATTTGAGAGTCTTATTTCTAATAGATAAAAATAAATTTCAAGTAAATTAGAATAGGAATCCAAGCCTTTGTTTTGGAGGGTTTATGATAAGGCTCTAGTGAATTCATTTGTAAACATCATTGTAATATTTGTAAATATCACTGTAATATTTTGACAATAATTTGCATGTTTCATAAATGAGCTTTGTTTCAGTTTATTGCCATCCACAAGGCCTATTAAAATATACCCCATTGCAACTTGTCCCCCTGCATTTTGATTAAATCTAATCAATATTACAAAATAAAATAAAGAAACAGGCAGATGCCAAAGAATGTCAGTATAAGTTTTTATATTGTCTGAAATAGGCAAGGAAGAAATTACATTAAAGTTTTAAACAGAAGCAATAATATTTGACTGATACAGATAAAAATCTATTAGAGATAAAATTGTTTTGACAAAAAAACCAAAAAGTCAAAACCACTGAATAAATATAGCCTATAAATACTAGCCACATGCCCTTTTATTGAATGTTCATACAGAACTCCAAAAAGGATAATGCTAAAGAAATAAACCAATGCTGTTGCAGTGTAATTTTCAAATTAATTACGTACTCTTATCATAGATGCATAACTAGCTGAGAATAAGAAAAACAGAAAAAGAGAAAAAGAAAAAGATAGCACTGAAGTTACTTTGCAAAGCGGAAATAAACAAGTAAAATAACACAATATGCTAGTTATTAGATTACTAGTGTTTAATCTTGAGTACAAAAATGATATTAATCATTTCTGTTCCTGTATATATTCTGTTTCTAGAAAACTACTGCTGACATTCTCTCTCTTTTAGGTATCTTAATCTGTTACCATGTTTGACTTGTTCAATATGTCAGAAACATATTTTCTAGTTTAATTACTTCAATAGCTTTGTATCTGTTCACACAAACAGATTCTAAAACCCATTTCCTACCTAATAGGGCACATCCTCTGCAAAGTTTTGAAGGGTCCTTCAAATGCATTTAATCTGTAGTTTCAAAATTCTGCATTTATGTTTTGCTAAAGACATATGGATGAAAGGCACAGTATGAAAAACATACACCCCCAGATTTTGTACAGAGACTGAAATCTGAACAGTCATTGATATCATAATATTTTATAAATTACTCTCTAAATATGGGGTTGGATCCAGTTTTTGTCACCTGCAAATCGAAGGGCTCCTTCCACACATGGAAGACTTCTGATCCAGTTGAGAAATCCTGTTGGTGGAACAGGGAAGGAGGCCATTTTTGTTGAAATCACCTTCATTATGAACTACTGAAGATGTTATTTCGTCTGCTAAATACTGTATTCCTTTACTCTGCCACAGCCTACTAAGAAGTTTGTTTTTCTGGTTAAATATATCCTAGGATAACATCACTGCTGTTTAATCTGTTACAAAAATGAACTTTGCAACATTCATGTTTATGACTGTGAATTATACTGCATGTATTAGAATAAAGATGTGTCCACCCCTCACCTGGCTTAGATGGCTAGATTCAGCCTGTGTTAGTTGTATTTAGTTCTAACTGAAATCAATGGGGTTCAAATTAGTCATGAATAACGTTTCAAATTGACTTCACGCAGACTCACCAAAGTGCAACTAACAGTCTAGATCCAGCCCGATGACAAATGTTAACAAAGCATTCCTAAAAGGCAATAACAGGGATAATAATTTATCAGGGGATGTGCCAAAAAAGAAGATCTGTCCCTAGAAACTAGGGACATTTTGAAATGTATGCATTCCAGGTGCTTTCAAATAGCTGTGATGAACTACTGCTGGACATATCCCATCTTCTGTAGGATTCACAATTAATGAGCAGTACCTGGGGACCAGCATAGTTCAGTGGTAGTGCACATGTTTTGCATGCAGAAAGTCCTAGGTTCAGTCTCTGGAATTTTCATTTAAAGGGAGCTCAGGTAGCAGTGCTGGGCAAGACCTCTCCCTTAGGTCTTGAATAATGACTGCTAGTTTGAGTGGACAGCATTGGGATAGGTGGACAAGAATGGTCTATTTTAGAATAAGACTGCTCCAAATGTGATGAATAGCCAATGGTAGTATCAATTAGGATGGTTGTTATTTTAATAATGTGTTAGTTTTATATGTTTTTAATCAGTTTTATGTATTTTATAGTATTTTTGTATTTGATGTTGTTCCCTGCGTCGATCCAGAAGGAGACGCGGGTAATAAATAAATTTATTATTATTACGAATAAGCAAAACTTGAGCTTGTCAAGGTTCTCCGAATTCCTCCTTGAAGCTTTTTCCCACTCGCATCCATATCAGATTGGGAGCTTTTCTCTTCTTTTTACACACAAAGATGCATTTCCCAAACGTATGCATCAATTGTACACATTCTCCAAACGTACATATTTTCTTCCATTGATTAAAGCTTTTTTCCTTCTCTTTCCCCCCAAAAGAATGCATTTTATGCACATTTTTTCATGCACATTTTTCAAGTGTGCATATTTCTGAATGCATTTATTAATGTTGTTGTTTTCTCTGCAAATTGCATTGCAATCTTCGAAATGCATGGACTTGGGCTGCAGACTGCATTCATGCCCATGTTTGGTTCCAGGAAATGCAAACTGGGTAAATTTTGGTCAATAATGAACCGAAACAAATTTCCTCAAACTTCCTTAATATCAATCACCCCCTGAAGAACTGCAATTAAAAAACAATATGGACATTACTGAAGTGTAAAGTAACCCTTGCTGTCCTTCTGGACCAATGTTGCACAGACTGGGCAATTATTTTGCTAGAGGGGGCATAACTCTGTGGCAGAGAAAATACATTGCATGGAAAAATGTCCTGATACCCACAATTATAAGAACCTAAGACAGTAAAGCTGACAAATACCACTGTCTCAAGATGCTGGAAATAGAACCACTGCCAGTTTGAGTAGATGGTGCTGGTTTGGTGGACAAAAAAATCTGAATTACTACAAGGCAACTTCATAAGTGCTTTTCTGATCCCCAGTATGGTGTACAGAGAGTGACTTTATAAACATCAGATTTAATACACACCTGTGAAACAAATAAAATTAGCTAAAACCTTCCAAAACTGAACAGAGCCACCACCAGCCCACCCTGAAGAACTCTTATTTTTGAGCATCAATAACCAGAAACAGCCTTTAGAAAGAAAAGTCTTTCCCTACCAAGCAAAAGGTAAGCAAGGAAGTAGTCATCTGTTGAATCTCCATGGGCAGGACATTTCAGAAAGTAGGTAAGGTACCTTTATGAAGAAATCTTTGCTTCAGATTACCTTATACCCTGAACAATATTATATCTACTCCTACTTCCTTCACACAATGGAACTGAAGTAGAGAACTACAGAAGTTTAATTAGCTTAATATGTGAATAGTCCACCATTTGGAAAGGTAGGCACAAACACAGCCTTCCTTTAGACAAATGTTCTACAGTCAATTGGATAAGCATACATTAATGGAAAGGTCAGCAATATTTTATGCACCATCAGGTCAATCATGCTTTTATTTCCAGCTTGAACGAAATATAACGTGAGTGTTCCTTAGGCTAAATTTTATGTGGTGGAGGGAGCAAAGAATTTACCCTGAATTTCTGATACTGATACATGAATATGGTCCTTGAGGGGGAAAAGGACAGGACATCCTGAACTCCAATTTAAGGCCTTGCAATAATATTAAAAATGTTCTTTAACATGATTTAATATATGGAGTTGAGATATATTCCATTAGATATAATTAGATCTAGACAGGAAAGGTAGTTTTGAGAAGCTAATGAATTATCATTAAAACGGAATCTAAGATTGTTGATTAGGATAAAACTAATCCTGATTAGGATAAACAAGCTGGATGACAGAAATTTCATTTTCCTCCTATTTATGTTTTTTTTAAAAATAAATAAATACAAGTCTGAAGAAGTATAGGAAGACATTTCAAGATATTAACTGAAGTTTAGATATGTCATTGCCCTGTAATTAATATCTGTATTTCCATTTTACAGCATAAGTTCTATGTCTGACTTCAGAGTTGTGTGTATTTCTGGACGAACAGCTCACCCTATTCATTTTAGGAACAGGGAGCAAACTGAATCTAGAAAACTGTGCAGGTGGGACATTCCATCAACACATCATTTCAAACTGAGATGATGATAAATGTAGTGCTTTCAGAGTGCTTAAATATAATATACAGCATCCTGAAATCTTTATAATGGTCTTGTAAGGTATACCATTATTTAGGATGCAATCCAAAACATACTTACTAGGGAGTACACTCCACTGAGTTCAGTCGAACTTACTTCTGAGTAATAAACATGCTCAGGATAGCACTGTTATTTATGCAAATACAATCATGTTATTTTCTACATGTGTATGCCACGTTGCTGCCAAAGTGCTCGATACAGTTTACAATTTAAAATAATTGCTAAGAGACAAACTACAAAAGTAATCAGAGACATGATAAAATAGGGGGAAAGGATGGGGAAGTAAGAGAAAAATAAAAAAAAATCTTATGATGCTACATGATGAATTATTTATTTATTACATTTTTATACTGCCCAACAGCTAAAGCTCTCTGGGCGGTTCACAAATGCAGGAGCTACAGAAGGAGCAATATGGCAGCAATGGAAGGCCTTGATATTATCCCAATGTTGCAGATATGAGTCTGAATCAAAGAGAAAGAATGGGTTGTCTAAGGCCACCAGTGAGTTTATGGCAGAGGTGAGAGTCTTCAAACCAGGGTATGAAGGAACATAATTGTCCTCCATTTTGGCATTTAGTTTGGTTGTAGGATATTATGGGGTTAAATTATGTGTGTATGTGTGTGTCTGCTAGTCAGCTTCAACCAAAAGGTTAATAGTTTAGAGTTCAAAGGTTTAGTTAAATTTGGAGGTCAGAAATCAGGAACTTATAAAATTCCACAGTAGAAAGAAAGAGAAAACAGTTTTAATTCTGGAAACAGAAATTTAGTTGGCAGAAATGAACAAGAAACTACCTTTCTGATTTATTGCAATTGTGAAGATAAAAGCCAAAGGCAGAGAGGTGGAAGACAGGGAGAGAAGAAGAGAGAGAGAAAAGGAAGGAAAGGCAGCTAGAGTACTAGAGGAAAGAAAAAGTCAGTGCTCCTTGCATTGGAGGACTGATTGAGAGAGCTGGAACAATAACAGTAATATATTGCTTGAACCTGGATAAAATAGGGACAGTGTAATTAGGCTACCTAGACACATTCATTCCTGATTGTTTTATTACCCTATTGTTATATGGGTTTTTTGTGTTCTGTAAGTTATGTAAAATTGTCGTTTTTCTTCAGTAAAATCTAAACGTCGTCTCTTTGCGGGGGGGGATTACCCACCCCACATCTAATAGCCAACTCCCTAACGTACATATCCGAGAGGTGCGGAGTTTTGAGGCTGTTTTGATAGAGGCATCCAGAAAAATAAGGACTTCCACCAGGTGGCAGCAGAAAAGGCCGCAGGAAGGGAAAGGAAAAAAAGGAGTGCAGGCACATTATTTGGGCTGTTTTTCCAGTCACTCATGGAACAGGGCGTCGTTGGTCTGTGACACAAGGACGTCTTGATTTGTAGCTCATTCATATTCTGTTTCGGCTTTAGAAAACTTGCGAGGGTCAACCCTGTAATTTCGCCAGGTCCTGCTTGCACAACCCCACTCCAAGGAGCCAGGCCGTGTGAGCCTTTGCATGAGCCTCACGAGCCCTTGGCACACTTTCCGGAGGCCCCACTTCCCCCCCCCCCATGCCAACTGGGGCCTTAAAGGCCCTCTTAAGAGGGCCTTTACGGCCCCAATTGGTGCGGCAGCAGGGGGGGGATAGAAATGTGATCTCCCCAAGGCTGGCACCATTAGAGTGGAGGGTCACTGATAGCCCTGTTAATAGGACATTTAAAGCTCCCATCAGCATATGGGGGGTGGGGAGATGCAATTTGTCCACTCTGGCAATTGTGCATTTCCCCCTGCTGTATTAATGGCGGCTGCCATTAATGCTGTGGGGCCAAGTGACAAAGGGTGCATGTCAGCACAGACCCACACCCGACTGCTATTGAAGGCTCAAGAGCAGTTGGGCGCAGGCCTCTCCTAGCACTGTGCGGTCCAACTGGACCGTGAGGGCCAGACATGGGGGGCGTCTGTTGCTCTTGTGGGTCCGGGCAGATTTTCACTCCAATGCTAATTCTATTTGCTCTCACAAAAGCCATGGGAGGCAGGTCATGATCTGAAGCTGAGAGATGACTTGCCAAAGGCCACACAATAGGCTGATATATTTGTTAACAGCTGCACTGTGGGAATTATTGTGATAGTTGCTTTGGTAATGTTTGAAGGAAGGTATCTAGGTTGGTGGGGCCAGCTACATGGTTACTTGTACCATTTCAGGCCCTGGTTCTGCCAATGCCCTGTGTTGAAACCTGGGTTGCAGGGATCTGCTATGGAACAGATCTTGAGCAGGGTTCAGGTTAGGTTAGATTACTGAAGTAAGCAAAATGGGAAGCACTTACTACCTCAGAAGGTTCCAAGTGGTGCTGGGGCTGGAAGTCAGACCCAGTAATCTGTATGTTGCTCCAACAAGGATCAGATGAGACTGAACCTTAAATAGAAATTTGCCTAGCTTTTGGATGCTTGGCTCCACCTCTACACTAACTGAGGCTTTGTCTCTTAAAGGGGGCTGGTCTGGTTTAGCAGCCTCAAGCTGCAGCAACATGGGAACGGCTGTGGCATGCCAGTACCCTCATGGGGCTAGTCCTCAGAGTCCGAAGATGGCAAGACAATTCCTTTGGACACAGGCAAGCCTCTCTGATATTTGTGGAGAACAAGGTCCTAGAGACATGAAAGTATCATTAGGCCTTTCCATGAATGAATCCTCTTCCTGAGCCATATTTTGCATTTTGTATTGCTGTTCAGTTTTCCATTTGGCAGCTACTTTCAGACACATTGCAACTACGGCAAAAGATCTCAGTTCCTTCTGTCTGAGATCTTCATTTTCCCCATCACACATGTTAAGTGTTCTCAAAATGCAATATTTTGGGGTCCTTTGGTTGGTAATGGTGGTGAAGTTCAAAATAGCTGGGTTTAGTTCTTCCCATAACATATGGAATAATGCCCCCTTTTCTTGCATTTCCTCCACCAGGGAGGACCCAAATCCTTATATATGTAACACTTTGAGGGGTGAAATACCACCTGTTAGCAATTTTATTGTGTTTTCCCTTATTCTTACTGAAATCAATTTCACTGGGGCTGAGCCCCACAAGGTATCATTCTACACACTAGGAATCCTTAAAATGGGGACATACTTTTTGCCAGGACTAACAAATTAAAAGAAACTCTTATATTATCCTATTCCTTGTCTCCACAACTCATCAGAAACTTAAATTAATTAGAAAGTACCATCACTTACTATAAGCTCAGATCATAATGCTGTCCCACCGGAGGCTGGCACTACACTATGCAGCTAACCAAGGTCATAAATTATAGTGTTGCCTAGAAGAACCTTCTGTTGAAGGGGATGGTCTTGCACATCTAATTTGTTTAACACATCAGTGCTGATCTAAATTAGTCCAGCCCAACTCTTGTTCAAGCAGTACTTTGAAACTATAATATAAAGGGTGGGGGGACAGCTGAAGCAATGTGGAGGGGCAAAAGGGACCCACGAAGTCTAATGTATCTTGACCATGATTTACCCCAAAGATCCCTAGCAGAAATCAGCAACCTTCTCTTGCATTTCATAATTTATTGAGGCCTAGAGTCAGGATGATATAGGAGATTTGTGATCAGATCTCCTGATGTCTTTGTGTGTGTGTGCGCGCGTGCGCTTAAAAGGTGGTGTGTGCATTCAATTTGTATGGACTGTAGTCCTATGTGTCAAACCTTCCCTTTTGCACCACATTTCCAATTTAAAATCACCCACCACACTGAAAATGCTATTTGCAGTAGAAGGGGAAAATACAGGTACAATATACTTACCTGTCTTTTCCTCAATCTATGACTAATAGCTTCAGGGGGGATTTACATTGGGGAAACAATCAAGTATGGCAGCCCCAGCCTAACACCCTATTCCCAATGAAAAAGTCACCAGAAAATCTAATCATGGATCTTTCCTATCACATCTAGTGATCCCTTGAATAGCACTATCTAGCTAATCTGTTCTCAGATCTTAGCCACTGCAGTCAGAGTTAAGACAGAGCTGAGGGGACAGCAGGTGTATAAAGGAAGGGGAGAATTGTAGGAGGACAAGGAAAGGAGAGCTAGAAGTCATAGGAAGATTTTTTTTAATAGAGTGGCCTTGTGCTCTCTTTTACAGAGGACATTCTTCTGTTTGAAAGGGTGCCAGAGGGCTGTCCTCTGTTTTGAAGGGCTGTCCAGTCCAAGTCTGATGCAAAGATAAAGAAGCATCAGAAGAAAGAGCTGGACCTTGATGTGGCCCATCAACAGTACCTGGACAGCATAGGTACATAGGAATATAGGAAGCTGCCTTATACTGGGTCAGACCACTGGTCCATCTAGCCCAGTTTTGTCAACCCTGACTGGAAGCAGCTCTTCAGGGTTTCAGGCAAGATTTTTTCCAGCCCTACCTGTAGATTTTGGGATTGAACCTGTGACATTCTGCAGGCACAGCAGGGGCTGTACCATTGAACCCTTGTCCTTTCTCAGGCATACAGGTCATCTGGTCATAGTCGTCCCCATTGTGATGAGATGTACTGTATTGCTATTTAAATTATAATAATTATTTCTAAATGTGTATCTATGCATATATATTAACATATGCAAAATAATAATAATAATAATAATAATAATAATAATAATAATCCATTTGTATCCCACCTTATAATCACTTGGATCCCAGAGTGGTGCACAGATAAAACCAGAACAATATAAACATAAATAATTTCCAAAGCTAAAAATGTATTAAATTATTAACAAATTGAATCAGTAGATTTTTTTAAAAAAAAGCAATTAAAACTATGTGTAACCATGCAAATATGTATTCTTTTTTGTCCTCCTTTGTGGTGATTCACAAGTAGCCACCTTAAGCTTTGATCTCAGCAGCCAGGAAAGAAAGCTGCAAAGTCTAGAAGTGGGATACCAGAAAAAGCAGAATCCCTTCCAAGCAAGGAATCTCTCTGCAGTTTGAATATATAGAGCAGGGTCCATTATTTTGTGGACTGTTAGCATCGGGACATGCACAGATTAGGGCCTTTTTAGTTAGTGCTTGTCATAAACAGGTGCTTGGCTATTTTGATCTGAGTTATTTTGCTTTAAAACCCTTAATTTGCAAACTGCTTTGAGCATGTGCAAATGTAGCCTATACATGTTTTAAATCAATAGGCATGGCTAATAGATAATTCTCAGTACCCACTCCGAGCAAAATTCCAAGATTATTTTGGAAAGTTGTAAGTTTGTAATGCTCTTTGTTGTGTTTGCTCTAAGAGACTAATAACCCAATACTATACATTACTCAGAATTAAGTCCCTCGGAGTTCAAACAGACATACTCACATGTAAGTGAATATAGGATTACAGCTGACATGACTACTCTTTTGGAATCTGTTCATAGAGCAGGCTGGTCTCATTCTCTCAACTGAGCCTACCTTAAAGACTAAAGTCATATTTTTGCTTAAGCATCCCAAATAGTAGTTTTCTGCACAGAAACACAAGTATTCCATTCTGTACGTTTTTTCCTAACAAACCCAGCAACTCAGAAAAATCAGTTACGTTGTGTTATGATGCATGATGTTTTTATAATAATGTGGCATGGCTTAATGACAAAAAGCTGGCTTTCTATCCAAAATGTAAAGCATTTTATGTCTTTTTCACAGAGAAAAAAACCTCCATTATCATGCGGCGCGCAACATCCAGGGAGGAACCAGGATGTTGTGCCTGCCTTTTTTTAAAAAAATAAAAAATAAAAGACAGGAGCTGGAGCACACCTGCGCTCCAGCGAAAAAGTAAGTGTGCTATTTTTTTAAAAAAAAGCCCCGCCCCCCAACCCCTGCTCCCGGGATCCCCTGTGTGTCATCTGGATGCGCAGGGATGATCCCCAAGATAATGCCTGGTCTAGACATGCCCAGACTTGGAGAAGTTACCAACTTTGGGGGTCTCTCTCTCTGAATACACAAGTCTAAAGTAGAAAATTAAGAATGGGATACGTTCAGGATGAGATGCCTTTATTACAGAGGAAATCACGGCTGTGCAATTTCACACCCATGCATGTAAGGCCTTGCATGAACAAGCTTCTGTGAGTGGCTTGCACAAGAAAAGTAGCCACATTATACCATACGCAAGCTTATTTCCACATGTTGCAGTGCGTATTTGGATCTCAAACACAGTTTATCCAGGAATAAATAATTTATAACTAGCTACTATACTCAGTGTTGCCTGGGTCCCCGAATAACATTAATTTGATAAATAGTCAGGATTGAGTCCTGACACTTTTGTGAGGTGGGAGACCCTGAAAGACTTTTCTCCCCTCAAAGTAACAGGGATCCCCCTGGTCCCCCTCATGGCTGGACCAGCAGCTTCAGTATATGGCAGCCTTTCTCAGCAGGTCCAGCCCATGAGGAGGAAAGGAGGGACGGGCAGGCAGAACAGACCTGCTTTCCTTCTAGGGCAGAGGAGGAAGTGTGGGTGAGGGATGGTGCCCTGAGTGACCTGGCTGGCTGACTTACTGACTTATGAATAGGCTGGTTGGTGCCATTGGTGAGAGGCCCAGAGCTGCGCTCTCCTTCCCTCCCATTCCTGATGGTGCATAGCAACTGAGTCAGCCAGCTCCAGACACTCTCCTTTCAGGCCCAGGATGGCGATGGTGGCAATGGCCATGGGAGCTGGGCAGGAGAAGCTGCTGGCACTGACTCTGCTCAGCTTCTTCATTTAGAACCCATGGATGAGGCCCAAGGAAGGGGAGATAAAGGCTGGGCAGACGGGCCTCATGAGGATGGGATTTGGGTCAGTAGGGTCCAGCTGAGGGGAAGAGTTGAGCCACTTCCAGCTGATGGCTGCCAAAGACTGGTAAGTCTTCACTCCTGCCCAAGGCATGCTGGGAGTTGTAGGCGTAAGCCTAGGTTTATTAAATTCTTAAAAATTACTTTACCCCCCCCCCCCAAATCATGGTTTTAAAAGATTTTTCTGGTACATTGTTCAGCCAGACCTATCTGCATGCCAAATTTCTGGACATACAAACCCACACACATACTTTCAGTTTTACAGAGAGACTAATTAATGCCTTCCAATTTAAGATCCAGAAATTTTGGTTACAGTGGAACACTTTCTCATTGAGCTGAGGATGCACAAGGATGTGGGGAAGCCCTCAGAGGGACGACAATAGCTATAAAGATGCAATCCTATGTATGTTTAGACAAAAAGACTTCTGGCTGGGGATGATGGAGTTGTAGGACTTTATTCTGGATTGTGTTTTGGGTGGTTTTTTCTGGCTTAGAAAGCACATGCTCTGCTTTTTGACTAGGACTCATTCATTAAATCGACCACCCAACGCAATTTTAATAGAAAGGTTTCTCAATAGCTTCTAATAACAGCTAATATGTACTAACAACAGCTCTGAGAATATGCATGAGATTACAATATATTAAAGACCCATCAGCTTTTCAGAAGAACATGTAATTTCATGTTCATTGCTTCTTGGTTTCTGACTCACAAATTTGGATGGTTGCACTGCAATTTCAAGTTGAATCAAAGCTAATGTAATTTTAATAAAAACTCCAATAAAAAGTTAAAGTTGTGTCCCCAATAGCATTAATGACCGATACGGTCATTACTGAGAGATAATTGACCTTCTGGCACTTCTCTTCACATGGAAACTTTCCTTCCGGTACAGTCAATTATTTAACAGTATTTAATCTATAAGAGATCATTGTTTCACCAAGAACCCTGGCATACTGCTTTTGCCATATATCTCTAACAAATGATGCAATATATACATTATAGGCTTCTCTTTCTAACAAGCATTTCTAAGGACTTCCTTTCCATTGTGTATATTCACCACATACTTGGAAGAACTTCATATAATAGTAAATGTATATGAAGGTCTCAGAAAATACATATAACATTTTGAGGGCAAGAAATAGAAAGTAAGATAAGAGGAAAACTGCCATTTTGCTAAGTAATTAAGAAAACTGAGATGATTGGACTGAAAGATAGAATAGATATAGGTCAAGATTAACTATACCATAGAAGAGGGACTAACTAAACTGGTCCCTATGTACTTTGATGCAAATGTCTGTGTTATGTGTTGAGATAAAATACTGAAAGTTGATAGTTCTATAAACTACAGCTGACCTGAGATATGGGATTAGAATGACGTATAGTTCCATACCTTTGATTTGGATCTCATCGGTGGTCAAAATTACAATTTAGAGAAGTGTGGTTTCTGAGCAGGTCTTAATCTATCATGAGATAAATATGATAGGTGCAAATACAGACATAGTGAAGTGATATGTATAATCTGTATGGTTTGATTTAAACACAGTGCCTATCAGATGCAAAGGTTGTTCACTTATTGTTTTCTGGACAGAAGTCTCACCTATTATGAGTTCACACATAATGAGAAGCCACTATGGGTGAATTTCCTTGTGGGGCTTCTTGTTGTAGAAGTGGCCGCCATTCTGAGTACTTGAGCTGCAATGGGGGGAGGGCATAGGTTGTTGTTATGTGTAAACCCAATGAGCATGGGTTGTTGGGCTTATTTATTTTTATTAGATTGTAAGCCTATGCGGCAGGGTCTTGCTATTTACTGTTTTACTCTGTACAGCACCATGTACATTGATGGTGCTATATAAATAAATAATAATAATAATAATAATTATTTTTGTATAGTTTTTATGGCTTCTTAACCATCCCAACAACCCACCCTTGCTGGGTTCACACGTAACATCAAGCTACAATGTGCCCCACCATGACTCAAATATTCAAAATGGAGACTGCTGCTACAACAAAAAACCCCAAGGGGAAATTTACCTACAGTTGCTTCTCATTATGTGCGAACCAGATGTCTAAGGGGTGAGGTGAGAAGAAAGTAACTAGTGATCTCAGTTATATCACATTTATTTCCCTATTCTTTACTGAGACATGCCAGTGTGGGACAGTCTAGTTCACCTTTTACTTTTTTCCTGTGTTGAGGAGAGGGAGAAGGTTGTATGAGAGTCCAAGACTCAGGGTTCTTCCAGGTGAGGCTCTTTATCATGCAGTTGCCCTGCCTCATGGTCCAGACCATCTTCCATTTCTAACCTTCCCATGCTTTCCCACTGTTTATTCCATCTTTTTTCTTACTAGAAAAAGTCTGTCAAGGAGGAAAAGATGGAATAGCTGCACAATGCCTTTGGATTAGGAGTTAATGTCTGAAAGCAACCCCCATACTGCCTTGAGAGATTTGTTCTCAGAAACGAAATTGTTCTTATGCTTATAAAATACCAAAACTATACTGAAAATTTGAGAAAACAAAGTAGAAGTGGATACAAAGGGAGAGAAAAAAGAGGGCAAATCTTAAAGAAATGTTAGAGTTAAAATGTGGATTGCTTAGAGAAACGTTGTACCATTCAATAGGTTGTGTCCCATTGGGTTCTTCTCAAATCCACCTTTTCATCTTCAGCCCTCCACAGTACTCCTAAGCTGTTCCCCAACCCCCAATCAGCAAAAATTGCCTCCTCCTTTTTTCTATTCATAGAAGTCTCTATTAGATCAATGGGCCATCCATGCATGAATGGAAGAACAACCCACCACGTTTTGTCCACAAGCTGAGAATTAAAACTTGCAATTGACCCTTTAGGACAAACTATTCAAAATGGCTGTTGCCACCTCAACAAATGTTAAATGTTACACAAGGCCTCATTGGAAAATACTATTTGAAAGGTTTCCTTATGCAAAATGTGACTGAGTAAACTCTGTACTATACAAACAAAAAAAGTAAGAGGAGTTTTTTATTATTTGTATAAAATATATTATTCTTTCAGGCTTTACTGAAATAGTTCCTATTTAATTGCAGAGAAACCCTAAGAAGGTTACAGCAGTGAAACATTAAAATTCTAAGGGCAACTAATAACATTAAAACTTTATAGCCCCAGATAGAATAATTTAGACAAAAACAACATGAACATATGTTTTGTGTAATAATAACAAACATTTATAGCTGTCAAGAGAGAAAAACACAGGTTTATGCACACCTTAATGGCGTGCATGGCTGAGCATGAGTATATTTAAAACATAATATATTACAAAATTGACAGCAGGCATGACTCTTCTGGGTACTATGTTAAATCAATGAATAAATTACTAAAAGTGTGCTGTGGCTGTTTGGATGTGTAATTGAGCTTAACGTATGTAGTGTTATTTCAAAAGAAACTGTTCAAGGAGTTTCTAGTCCAATCCACTATGCATCTTTTTTAAGCTGTTTGCAAATAGCAATAAATGAAACTGTCTCACAGTAGGAAGGAAGTTTAGTTATATACACATTAGGCAAATGGGGAAAAGTTAATTTTAATATGCTTTTTCAAGAATTAAAAACAAACTAACAACAGCAACAGTACTTGCTGTATTAAAAAAATAAACATTTTCATACTGTGATTTAAATTTATTTTAATTAAGGATTGTTCTATATTCCAAGGTATTTATGTCAAGGTAAATCAAGAAGAAATTCACAAAATACATTCTAGGTGTGCCATATTTGGAAACCTTGTGGTGGGGTCAAAACAAAGGCCTGGATCTATTACACCCTTAAATCTTGAGCATTAAAATATCATCCATTCAATTTAAAAAGATCCAAAGTTACAGCAGGGGAGTGCCTTATGTTTAAAACACTTATATTTTAATTTTTAAAATATGCAAAAATGATTTTGCGACTAGAAAGTTATAAGCATAAAAAACAAAGTAAAAAACCAGCCCATAAATATGATATTTAGAACAAATATGCTGTGGACATATTTCCACGTGTAATTATTGAGCAGTTCATCTTACTTTCTATAAACAGGGTTTATTTAATGAGAAAATGAGAGCACTGTATCCCTTCCCCTGACTATTTTGCTGGCCTGATAGGGCTTATTTTTGTGTGCAAATGTGTTAAAGTTAATTTCTACTATGGTAATTTCAAGTTAGAATTAACATAAAGGAAGTGTTTAAATTACAGACTCCAGGAAGATGTTTACAGGCTCTCAAGGTATTTAATTCATGTTACCTTTTGGGAACTCCCCCATGTTTAAGAATGTCATACTAAAATATTGCTTGCCTTAATTTAACTTTTAAGGGTAGAGATGGATGAGTCTGTCAGATGCAGTTTCTCACACTTCTCACTTTTCCAATTTTAAGTTCAGATCATCTTGAACTTTGAGAATTTCTCTAGTCTTAAATTTGGTTGATCCCAAACTTTGAGATTATTTTTTAGTTTGCTTGAAAAGTCCTAAGATTTTTGTGTGTGCAGTTTTCTCTTAAACATGCATTTTTGTACGCATTTTTGCCGATTACACACATTTTTAGCAAGCAATTTCCCATGATGCATCATTTTCAACAGTATTTTCCCTAACATACACATCTGTGTATGAATTTTGTGATTAGAAAGCTCCATTGCAAAATTCTGACAAGTGTGAATTTTGAAGGGTAACTTGAGTTTCAGTTCATATAGGTGCATTTGTATTAAAATGTGACCTGAAAAAAAAATTTCCTAATCCTATTTTGTAGTTAACTCCATGTACAGGTGTCTCACTAATTTTGGCTGAAGCAGTTATATGATACTGATGTCAGAGTAGTTCGTTCTCTCTGTTGCTCTTATAAGGACCAACTTTAGGGTGACCATATTTTGGAAACCAAAAAGGAGGACAACATGGTCACCCTCAAGGGGGCGTGTCCAGTACCAAGGGGGCGTGCCCACCCGAACATAGCCTTGGTCACATGTCTGATTTTACAGCACACATTTAAGACAAATCTGTTCTACATAACATCTTAATGTTAAAATCACTGAAATAAAGAACAAGTGAGAGATTCAATGTATCTGAAATTAACTTCACTCACTCCTACTTTTGTAGGTTTTGCTGTACTTTGAAGCTTTTGCTATACTCTGTGTGTTACATTCTCCCCTTCCTTCAAATATCTTTTCTGACTGTATCTTCACTCATTGCAAGCTGCTGTCGTTGTTAACAGGGTTTGCTACTGGCCCCAGATCTGTTTCAAATTTGATATGGCTAAAGCTCTACCTAAAAGCTATCATGGTGCCAACTTTCAGCTCTTTATCTTTAAAAAATGACAGTTTAAAAAATAATAATTTTAAAACCACATTTTTTAAAAAATTCCTAAAAAATGAATGGATGAACGGATCTGTTTCAAATTTGGTGTGGCTAAAGCTCTACCTAAATCCTATCATGGTACAAAGTTTCATCTCTTTATCTTTAAAAATAACTATTTTAAAAATAATAATTTTAAAACCTCAATTTTTAAAAAAATCCTTAAAAATCAATGGATGAATGGATCTGTTTCAAACTTGGTATGACTAAAGCCCTTCCTAAGAGCTACCATTGTGCCAAGGTTCATGTCTTTATCTTAAAAAATGACAGAGTTATAAGCATTTTTGTTCATTCCCATTAGAGCTGCTCTTTGAAAAAAAATCCGGATATCCCCTCCCACTCCCGGATTTACCACCAAAAACCCGGGCAAATCTGGTCATATGATCACCCTAACCAACTTCAATGGTGCCATTTGGAGAGGTTCATTTCTCAGTGGGTTATTTAGGGTGCATAGCTGGCTGGGGAATGCTGGGAGTTTTAGGACTTTTTAATGCCTAACATGCATAGGATTGTGCCTTTAATGCTTTATTTTTAGGCATGAGATATGTTCATTCAATCCCCCTCCACACCCACCCATGTTGTTCCTCTGAGGAACAACAGCATGGCCAGAACAAGCTGTGTTAATCTCAAGACCCAAAATGTGACATTGGATCAGGAAAGGGAGATGGTTCTGTGTTCTTCCACCCCGAGGAGGTACTTTGTAGCAAAGGAGAACTAAAATCAATTGCTTAATTTCCTCACTAATTCCATACATTCTGATTAAAGATATAAATTTGGGCCTTTCTAGGTAGAATAGTGTATATGAAGAACCAACTTCTTCTGTGGACAAGGAACACTGCTACGTACACAACTGCGGCTTCCTCCTCAGATGTTAGAATTGGTAGGCTACTCATATGAGCTTTTAAATGAATGCATTATCCCTGTATCCCAACATATATGAAAAAAGGAGTGCTTTCATGCTGACAATACATTTCTGCTCCAAATTCCTTAAAGTAGAAAGTAGAAAAATGGATTCACCTGGGATGCCCTCTGACACTTAGAATTGCAGAGCTGTCTGGAGTTTCCTAAAGTGGAAAATATGTCCTCCCACTGCTGGGAACAAACAGACTGGCAGGTGATAAGAGAAAATATGAAATGTGGTCTGGAGGCTGAGTTAACGGGGGAAATGAAGTTGAGGAGGGAAGGAAGGATCTTGAACATTCTGAAAATTCAAGGGCTCCCTTACTGAAAAATGTTTCTGGACCTGCTAAATCTTGGGCTTTTCTCTTGATCAGTGGGTATCTGTCAACTAATGAGTATTCTTGTGCACTGGGAAGGAATATTGTAAATCAGCGGAATGAGCCAAATTTGGCAGTGGAGGGAGGGGATTTGTGAAGTTGAAAGAAAAGCTTCCATGAGGGGTGAATCTCTAAAACGTAGGTCAATAAACACTTTTGAAAGCCTCTAATTTAGGAGATTCTTGTTGTATCTAAAATCTCCAATAGGGTATGTCTAAAGAACAAGTTTTTAAACATTAAGTGAAATATCTGCCATTTACTTTTGTTTTCTACCACTACACAATCCAGGCCGAGTGTGTGGAAAACTATGGGTTGGTTAAGAGCCCGTATCTTCCAACAGATGACTGGTGTCTGTGGTAACAGAAGGTGCTGAAGGTATCAGAAGGTATCAGCTTAAGGAGAGGACAAGTGGATGCTAAATATGTCATGTTCATTACATTCCTGATATTGAAAAAGGACTGTTATTATGGAGGCCTGGATTCCCCTGATTTACAGTGTTAAA
Organism: Elgaria multicarinata webbii; assembly: GCF_023053635.1. NCBI lineage: Eukaryota > Metazoa > Chordata > Lepidosauria > Squamata > Anguidae > Elgaria > Elgaria multicarinata. Next base: position 141,317,244 of record NC_086172.1, on the reverse strand, counting down.
ACTCTTTCACCACTAAGTCTATTTGTCAATTCTACCATAGCATAAAACATTTTGAAGTCTGCCAGATATAAAATCTAGGATGTCCAAATAGATTTTGTCTTCAAACATTGTTTTACCTGTTTTTCCCTTTGTGCCCACCATAGTGGAGAATAGTTATGTTTTATGTATTCTGCTGGGAGTAGAACTAAGAGATTCTAGAGATAAAAAGGTTGCTATAAGATGTTGTGCTGAAAGACTAAAACAGGCTAGTATTGGAAAAAAGAAAGAAAAAAGGAAATATGCCACCCAACCAGTAGAGTATGAAAGTAATTAAAATAGTTTAAAAAGAATGCTAACATGCAGAACCTAAAATTTGCCTTTATCTAACAGTATCTTTGTTCACATCAGTGTTCCTTTTGTTCTCTATTACATAGATAATCATTCTTCAACATCAACCGTAACAGCAAAAATTCAAATACCGAACTGCTAATTAAACACAGTAATATTTATAAGGTGTTAGTTTATTCTGAAGATATGAACACTTAATTTAACGCCCAAATACAATAAAAGTGTAAAATGTTTTGGGGGGAAATTAGTGCAGTGACTTTTTGCTAACTAGCCAATGGAATGAAGAAATGCCTTTCATCTCCAGATGTGCAATGTTATTTCAATAATATGACAGAGGCAATATGCTTGTAAGAGGAAGCAAAAACAAAAACCCTTGAACAAGAATTGTGATAACTTCTGTATAAATATGCACATAAAGATCTTTTAAGGCTAATCTTTTTCTATGCTTTTTTAAAAAACAACAACAGCAATATTTATGAAAACAGAACACAATGGTTGGTGTAGGACAGAATTGATTTAGGAGACTGTTACCTGAACCACTGCAGAAAAGTATACTTAATGCCTCTTCGCACAAAACATTTCCCTTTGTTAGTGACTCAGCCATGAAACACCACAACAATCAATAATAAAGAACAAATGGTACCGCACTAATAAACCTAAATCGGTGAACAGAATTTAGTATTAAGGAATAACATTAAAGGAATAACAGTCTAAAGGAAGTACATTCATGAGAGAAAATTGACATTTTTAAAAAATACAGAGACTCGAGAGATAGAGAGTTTTAATTGCATCTATTTCACAAAAAAGTGCAAAGGTTTTACCCCACCCATTTTACAAATCCAAAATATTCTCCTATGGTAATTAAAAAAGTAGCTCCAGAAGTGTGGAGACATGCATAAACGTTCAGGCAGCACATAATCCCATGTCATAAGAGGTGTAGATGGGAGTGGGACAAGGGTTCCTGATATGAGGGTACAGACAATCTTAGCGAAAGTAGCACGTAATCTGTGCACAAACAGATGGAGAGTTACATGGATAATTTTCTATCTTGTGACACTGTTAGCAGCCTCAAAATTTCCCCCAATCCAGAGAACCCAGTAATTCTATTTTTCCTTATAGGCTACATCTCGGTTTTCTGAATTCACCTCAATTCATATGATAAGTGAATAGCCATCATGTTCTACAAACTGTGAGGAACTTTAAAGGGGGGGGGAAGTGGGGAGTATACTCGCCACAGCCATATAATTAAACCAACTTGATGTGTTCGTTTATCTAAAAACCTCGAGTAACAGAATATGAATCAATCCAGTTCTGAAAGATAGACAAAGGCAACTCAAGTCCAACGTTCAAATCACTGCTACACTAACTTGTTTTCATCACTAGATTGATCATAATATGAATCTTTGGAGATTAGAAACCTGGAGCCGAAAAGCTCTTTAGATGAACTAAGGAAAATATCCACTCACGTATATGACATTTCTCTGTATTGATCAGAAACTCCAAATCAATTCACTCACACTTTTTCAGTATCATAATACTAATCTTAACCATCACAGAAGACACACTGTAGGTTGAACTATCAAGATGCATCTGAGTCCCTAACCATAGATTGGCAATTTATAGCTACCACTCAACCTTTTTTCCTTTAAATTTTTGTAGCCATTTTACAAACGCCCTCTGAGATTTACCAACAAATTTGGCTTTTTCATGCTGGATCAGTTTGTATAGTCAGTGAAGGCTACAATACTATGCACACTTACTAGGGAATTAGTCCCATTGAACTCAATAGGGCTTACTTCTTAGTAGAAGTACCTCGTATAAATTATGCTTTTGACTTCTCAGAGCAGTCACTCCCATTTTATTTTCCTGGCAAACAAACCCACATGGACTTTTGACTGTGCAAGCTCATCCTAAATGTCACCATGACATTTAAAGAGTGATTTAGAGTTTGCAAAAAGTTCCCTTCTCTTCCCTGTTCACTTCCATGATGGGTAGTTTGTGCCACTCATTGGGCCAGTTTGAACTTAATACTAAACCATAGATTAGCATTACAAGAATGAGTATAAACCCCACCCCTAAGCACTGCCACAGATGTTTGTAAGGTTTCACTTCTACTTTTGATTAAAAACGGCTTGCTGTGTCCAAACTCAGTTACTGCTTTACATAAATGCATTAAATCCACTTCTCTGTAAGGATTCCTGTCAGTACCATTTTCCCTATAGCAATAGAATAAAAAATCGGTTACTACTATGCATAGTAATAACAATAAATAATACTAGAAATAAAGGTGATGGATCATGAACCGCCCAGAGAGCTTCGGCTATTGGGCGGTATAAAAATGTAATAAATAAATAAATAACATAACTAAAGTTGGAATAAAAACTTTGAAAAACAAATATTGTCCCTGTAGGAAGAATAAAACCATTTAGAATAACGAAGCTTCCAATATTTAAATTATGTCTGTGCTGTTGCCATCACAGGAATATGGGAAGCTGTTTATACCAAGTCAGGTCATTGGTTCATCTTGTAGATGAGTCTCGTCTACACTGGCTGGCAGCAGATCTACACCAAGCAGGATATGACACTTTGAAAATGTTTTGAGAACTGTACATGGAGTGTGTCCTGGGCCAGTTGTCAGTACTGTTTCAAACTGTTCTAAAGCAGTAGTGTAGATCTTGCCAGGACTAGCCCTGTCCAGAAGATGTGAAGTAGGTAAATCCTGATGAAAAATGAACTGAAACAAATGTCTCATACATTCCTACCAATAAATAGAATGATGAAAAGCAAGATAGAAGAAGATAAAGCAACGGGGAAAGAGCAGAGGGGATAGGGGTACATTTTGGGGTATCAACTGGGAAAGGACTGTGCTATTATTTTCCCCAAGAATAAAGCTTACTGTATTAATAACTGTATCATATATGAACCAAGTGTATTATCTGTTCTAATTGTTATTATATTCCTTAATTATCTAAGTGCAATCCTATAATGACTACTCCAGAAGTAAGTCCCATTGAGCTCAATAATGCTTACACTCAAGTAAGTGGATGCACGATTGCTACTTGGATCTCATTTATCCAAATGGAACATTTTAACAAAAAGCATTTCTAAAACGTATCAAGTTTCAGTTTTAAAATGTTTATATTAATTCTCGCTGGAAATTACAATATGTTTCTAGGTGAACTTTAAATATTCCTTCCTGCCTTTATATTCTTTCTTTCTTTCTTCTTTCTTTTTTATATTTAAAGGTCAGGGGCAGGATGCACCACAAGAGAAGGGCTTAAATATAGTTTTAAAAAAACTGTTTTCCAAATCGAATACATCCCCAAACCCTATTTCTAGTTATGAATAAGCAAAACACCTGTCACATAACAAAAGGCATAATTGTATATGCAAAGTCTGAGTTCCTCAATGTGAGTGCTTACAATATATTTTTAAAATTGCAGCTTCCGTCCTTCTGTATGCTTCTAAAAAGGCCCCATGGTAGTGTGAAAACAGTTTTTAAAAGTCCTATGGGAAAATTTTCCTAGAGACTTTGAAATACTTACCAGTTCTGGTTTCTTTGGAGATTTGTAAAATCAGCTCTCTTCTGCTGTCTCTCAACAAGGTGAAAAAAGAAAAATACCCCCTAGATATATTCCTTAGATTTTCTATTATACTTCACAGGTTTTGTATGGCTTCTGAAGTAAGCTTATGTGGAAATCTAGAATTATTTGTTATTATTGTCTTTTTATTTTGATTACTTTCTCAATCTACAAAAGGAGGATTCATACTTTTGCAATACTTGAGGTGAAACATTATCAATTTAAAGGTAATAAATTACAGAATTAAAAATAAACTTAGCATCTATTAGTTGGAGGAGTTGCCTGCAAAAATCCTCATGTCTTGAGTTTCTCCTTTTCCCTAATAAATATCACATTAAAATCCAAAAGCAAAAGAACTGGCAACTTAATAAAAAGCAACATATAGGGTTGGATCCAGCAAAAGCCTTCCAGTGAAACTTTTCTGCTGGATCAATGGGGAAGGAAGTGATCTATGCAAATTCCTGCCCATCCCATCCCAGAACAGTGGGGGAAGTCATGCAGATGAGGCTGGTGGCTCTGATTTTGGTGGGGCTGTGAATCCACTCTAGGTTTCTAAACGAGCTGTCTAAGGTGCTTAATCTATTTTGGGGATAGGATTCAATGCCTTAGATGACTCTTTTGAAGTTCTGGCTGGTTCTGATTGAAGCCCGGAGTAGATTTACAGAGCCACCAAAATTGGAGTCTCCAGCATCTTCTGGTGGGGGGCTGCAGAAGATGGGGAAATCATCAAATTTTGCTTCCCACCTTTCTTCCAACAGGAACTTTCTAAGCAGAACTCCACTTAGGGACACTCCTGCCAGAAGAATAAAACTCTGGATCCAATCCATAGCATTTAACCCCCCCCCACCTGTTAACTGGTCCTCGTTGCTTCTTTCGAGTTGCCACAATCCCAGTGCTGCAGTGACAGCCGAAGCAAAAACTGGCAAAATTCCCATGACATGGTCTAGATTAGGGGTAGGCAACGCTTTTGGCCCCATGGGCAAATATGCCACTTTTTTTTCAGGCCCAATTGCACATTTTCCCATGGTCAACTGGGCCCACTGGAATTTATTTTTGGAATTCTCACTTCTCTTCCCCCTTTCCGTTTCTTCTGGAAGTCCTTTCACACTCACCTTCCCTTCCCTTCCCTGCTGCTACCATGATCCATTCCTGCTACTACTGCCAGCACCATAGAGGAAAAGGAGGGGGTCAGCAGGAGTCCAGTCTGCAGGGAGGGGGGATGTCTGGGAGGTCAAAAATGGTTCCTGGACCCACCCAAGTTGCCCATACCTTATCTAAAACAAAGAGAGCCAGTGTGGTGTAGTGGCTAAGGTGTCAGACTGGGAGTCAGGAGATCTGGGTTCTAATCCCCACTCAGCCATGGAAACCCATGGGGTGACTTTGGGCCAGTCAGAAACTCTCAGCCCAACCCACCTCACAGGGTTGTTGTTGTGAGAATAAAAATGGAGAGGAGGAATATTATGTACGCCGCCTTGGGTTTCTTGGAGGAAGATAAGGCGGGATATAAATGCAAAAATAAATGAATAAATAAATAGATCTAAAACAAAGTGTTCTGAAACTAAGAACACTGACTAGTATTAGAATTCAATGGGCTGAATCCAGACTCTTAGACCAGATCTACACCTTGTGTCAAATCATTACAAATGTGGATTAAGAACAAGATATAACAATATGAAAGTGGTATATGGAATGTAGATTGTGCCCCAACAGTTATCAGTGCACTTCAATACTGCAATAAACCAGTAGTGTGGATCCGGCCTTATTTGCATTTTGTTCTTATTGAAAAAAGTGAAATGTTAGTTGTGATTAATTTAAGCTTCATTAATTTCATTAGGAATTTAGTAAAACTAATTTAGTCTTGATCCAGCCCATAGAGTTTGAGTTCATACTAGGGATAAATGAATGTGTATCAGTTTTGTATGTATAAAATCATATATTAATTCTGTCCAATTTCTGCATTATTCTATGATTTTTTTTAAAAAAGAATCTGCCTGAAAATGTGCATTTATTTATGCAACTTTCCCTAACAAACACATTTTGTATGTATATTTCTGACATGTACTCATTTCTGTACACATATTTTCCTAGCAGATGCAGTTTTGTATACAATTTTCCCTAACACACACATTTTTGCACACAGTTTTTGAGCTGAGAACTGCATTGTAATGTATTGAAAAGTGTGGAATCTAAATGGTGACTGTATTATAATCTGCATATTAGTTTGGAAACTCCTAATGAGGTTGGTTCACCTAAAAATTCAGATCAAATGAAATTCTGGCATCCCTAGTTGAGATACTTGCTTTTTTCTTTGTTTTTGTTTCAGGATTATCCAGACTAATCCGAAGAGTAGGTATTATATTATTGAGCCTAGTGGACAGTAGTAACACACATACGGTAACAGGAACCTGAGGGTAAACTGTTCAACGGATAATTAATGAACAATAAGTGTATCATGTTCTAGCTTGCTGCCTCTCTTTTATAAATGTGTTCATATTGGTTGGTCTGTTCTTAGGATTTCCTCAGTCACCGAAGAAGAAGAAGAAGAAGAAGAAGAAGAAGAAGGAGGAGGAGGAGGAGGAGGAGGAGGAGGAGGAGATAGCTAAATTACTTTTGTTAATTTATATAATTACTGGATTTTATTATATTAAGTGTATTATAAGGATTGCTAGTAAATATATGTATAACAAGCAGTACTAATAATAAATAAATAAATAAATAAATATTTTAAAATATAAAATGGTCCATTTGCAAAAAAATAGAAATGTAAAATGGAACAAGGTGCCCAGCAAAAATAAAATTAAAAAACCTTCACTCTTAATTCATGTTAGATCTTCCAATACAGTTAACCAAGCTTGGAATATATTAGTTACAATTATAACATAAGAAGTGTATAATCTGAATACCCTGTATAAGTGATAGCACATGCCATTTCATTATATAATCTTTAGCATTTAGACAGCACAGTGTAGAGGAATAATAAGCTAACTCCTGAAACAAGAACTTTAAATTTCTACTCAGACTGAATCTTACAATCTTTTTAGATCTTTCTGAGATGTATTGATGACATCTTCATAATCTGAATGAAGAAGAAAACACTTCTCATATTCCACCAAGACTTCAACAAGTTGTACCCCACTATTAATCTGAAAGGTTTGCTTTCTGGACACTACATTGATATTAAGCAATTGGTATATAGGATGATCCTGGATCTGGAAACAAAGCCCTATGAGAAGAGTCTGAAATAACTGGGCATGTTTAGCCTTGAGAAGAGAAGACTGGGGGGAGACATGATAGCACTCTTTAAGAACGAGAAAGGTTGTCACAGAGAGGAGGGCCAGGATTTCTTCTCAATCATCCCAGAGTGCAGGACCTGGAATAATGGGCTCAAGTTACAGGAAGCCAGATTCTGGCTGGGCATTAGCAAAAACTTCATGACTGTTAAGCAGTATGACAATGGGACCAATTACTTAGGAAGGTAGTAGGCTTTCCCACACTAGAGTCATTCAAGATGCAGCTGGACAGCCATCTGTCAGGGATGCCTTCTGCACTACACAGGAAGTTGGACTCAATGACCTTATAGCCCCCTTCCAACTCTACTATTCTATTATTCTATGAAATGCCACCTTACAATGGAAACCCACTGATAGAGGCCCAAACCAGACATTTTCTCATTTTTATTCTAGAGTAGGCACAGGGTTGGATAAGGAGGGGCTCTAACCCTTTCCCTACTGCTATGGGCCCAATCTGGATCAGCCCCCTCACCACACCTGCAATTTCTATTGAAAAAATAGTGATCCGTTGGTTTTATTTTTTATTCTAGAGTAAAAATGGGGGGAAATCAGCAGGTGTCATTTGTATGTATCAGCATCTGGTGAAATTCCCTTTTCTATGTAACTGTTAAAGATACAGGACCCCTGTCCTCCTTTCCATATGGTCACCCTAATAGGATTGCACCCTAAATAAAGTACCACCTTGTTGAGGACAGACTGGTAATCAGCATACTTTAGACAGAAGCTCCCATAGGATAGTACTGTTAGACAGGCCTACAGAGAAAGGGCTAAAACATTGTTGTTTTTAAAAGGATACTGTTGTTTTTATACTGTTTTTAGGTTTTTTAAATTTTGTATACTTTTAATGTTTACTATTTTTAATTGTTGTAAACCGCCCAGAGAGCTTCGGCTGTGGGGCGGTATATAAATGTAATAAAATAAATAAATAAAATAAATAAAAACATCACTTATTGCTATTTACAGGTCCCTATGTGGTTTAATTACGGAAGACACCTGGTGGAGGCTTATGGAAGCTGAAAGATTAGATAGACACTTTCTAAACAAATGAGCAAATAAATAAAATCTATCTATCGTAAGCTGCCCTGGAAATATTTATATTGAAGGGTGGCATATATATATATATATATATATATATATATATATATATATATTTATAATAAGCAAATAAACCCAACATGAAAGATCTGCAGCCCATTCTAGCAAATGTTCCCTCTCATGGATGTTAGGTGGTAAACTTGTCTTAGCTAACTGATATTTCCTTAAGCTGAAATGGCTACCCATTGGCAGAAACAGGCCATGAAGGAGACACACAAAGGCAGGAATTAAGCCCTGAAACCAACGTTGGTGACAGCTCGGTTCCCCATTTTCTGTGGTTTATTCTGTTGTAAAAACATTTAAGCTTGTTTTAAACTTTTAGAGTTTATTCTACTGTTTAAAATTGTAAGTTTTTTTTAAATGATTTCTTATATTTTTGTATCTTATGATTTTCAGTTTAATGGGTAGTATAGAAATGTAATAAATAAATAATAAATAAATGCTCAATGACTATTTAGTATAATATTCTAAATGATTGAAATGTAATATAATATTCATCTTGAGTAACTAAGTGCATATACAGAGAACAGGGAATGCTCTTGCCCTCTTCAGCTATCTGTATTTCTCCTGTTGCATTTTGGTCTCAGAGATTTTTTTCCTAGCTTTTTGTAGTGTCTCAAACTGTATCTGGAAAAATCAAAACCTTATCCCCAGAACCACCGACAGTATTAATATACAGTCATGGGCAACTATTGCATAGTCCGTGTGATGTCACTAGTGATGAATGACACATTTCCCCTCCCCACACACTGTGAATTTTGAAATTGTTTTAAAAAGTATACTGGATTGTTTTTTTTACACATGATAAATGGGAAAGTTGAAATTTAGCCTTCTAAAAGGAGATCAAAATAATCCAAGGCTAGGTACTTCAGGATCCATTTCATTAAGTCCCCCCTCCCCATTCTTCTTTGAAGAGCGCCCTGGAGTTAGGGATGCATGAATTTGATTTTGACAACTTCCAAACATTTTGAAGCACAAGTGTATTCAGCCCCATTTCTACACTTGCTTGCAATATTTTTTTGTAACAATTCAGCGTGAATATTCATATGTATCTGTATACGCATTTCTCCAAATGTATGCATTTCCGTGTACAATTTCCTCTAATGCACACATTTTTGCAAGCGTCTTTTGATCAGGAAATGGCATTGCAAAATATGGAGAAGTGCAAAAATGTAAGGATAATTCATTCAGATTCGCATTTTAGCTCAGGAAGTGTGAATTAGTTCCTTTTGTATTAAAATTTCTCATCTACCCGTACTAAGAGTCCATCATTCCCTTTCTCTTAAAAAAAAACCGCTGTTAAAAAAAAGGAACTAACAGGTTTTCTCCCCTGCCTCAAAGTTATTCACCCTGCAGCAAAGTTCCTCTTTCCATAAGGGGAAGTTGCTTTCATGGCTCCAAAGGAATTCATCACTAAATAGATATGGATATCAGTACTTTATTTGTAAAGTACTTGATATATTCAACACATGCACCATCATGGAAGGCTTAAACTCCTAGCAAAAAAGATTTGTGGCAAAGCATATGACCTTCTCCCCACTGCAATGGCCATCCCCTAATTAGGCAATGCATCTGATAGTCATTAACAGGAATGAGATAATGAATCACTTTCTCTCTTCTTTGTTAATTTGCTGTAACCAAGCGGCTAATGGATGTCAGAGCTGAGTGATTGCACTGATTATAGTGATTTATAGTTGCAACAAAACAATTTAAAGCCATTCTGATTATTCATGTTAAAGATACTTTATGTTTTGTTTACTAAATATTTTACATCCCTTTCCTGTCCCTTTGCAGATTTCCATACCAGGGTGGGTCGGTGGGGTGTGGGATTCTTTGTGAAAATGTAAAAAGTTTCAGGCAGGGGATTTTTGTTTTCTTTTCTTTTTGGTATTGTTTCAGAGTAAGACATTTTATTTTGTTTATAGAAAAAATTACCCAGTAGAAATGAAAAGCCTTAGGGTGGAAGAAAACTTCAGTGGTGTCTAGTTCAAAAGAAGGAGGAAATAAGAGGAAATAAGACAAACTTCAAGCCACTTACCTTGGGGCTCTCAGTCCCTTCCTCATCCTCTGCAGACACATCAGTAGCCAGTATCTCTGCTTTGATGATACTCAGAGCCCTAAGAATCCAGCTGTGTTGTCGTTTGATTTGCCTCTGTAGTTCCTTCCATTGACTTGCAATCATCTGCAGCATGTCCTTCAGTCCTTCTCCAAAAATGAGATAAACAAATGAAGTCATACATCAAACTTCATCTTTTAATAACATTACCTAAGCAAAGGGCAGCAAAAGAACTCTGGGTGAGACAAAAAAACCCATCTTCTCCTTAAGTACTTTGGCACACTTTACTGAGAAATCCGATCAGGAATTCTGCCATATTGATATTGCAAACTATGTGATAGGGTCAAAATGTGACACACAAACAGCATGTTAAGTTCTGACTGAAGACAGCAAAGAAAACTAAAGTAACATATAACCTGGTGACTCATATGTAAAAGAAACAGTAGGGAAATCCATACTTCTTCAGGACATGCACTTGCTGCTGCTCTCATTTTCCATTTCTAAAATTTCCTCTTCTTGATAAATATGCAATGACCTACTAGTCATCAGTTTTTGAGACCTTGCTACCATTCTACAACCTCCAGGGAATTATGCAAATCAGCTAACTGATTTACTATAGCATTAATGTTTTGGAAGGGGAGAATCCATTTGAAATATTAGAGGAGCATGTACAGGTAGACAAGTAACAGATGTAAGAACTCAAATAATCATCATCATCATCATCATCACACTAAAACCTAGAGGACAATTTCATCTCTAACCTCCGCTAAAACAATCCTTTCCAACCAGGCCAAAACAAACTCAGCAATTTTTAGAAATATAGAACGTTCTGATTAAAACCATACCATTAAACTACTCAAGCCAAGTTTCAACAATATGACAAAAGTTATTATTCATCCTGACCTAAGGCTTATGATGAAAAGGACAAGCATAACTAAAGGAAATAACTATTCCTAATTTTAAAACCTTTCCTAATAAATACTTTAATATTGCACTAAGAATTAGGTTAAATGGCAAAGGAGCCTTTACCAGTGCAATTACTCATGCTGGCTATGTAAAAATATATATGTGTATAGATATGAAATCCTAATTTATCATCTTAATGTTATTTCCATAGCACCTACATCAAAGAACATGTCAGCGTGAAGTTTTCAGTGATGTAATTTCAATTGAAACTCAGCTGAGCAGCGAGACCAAAATAAAATGAACAGACTATTTGCTGGCAGTATTTCATTTTATAAGTATCACAGCATTGTATGCAGTATATGAAACATTTATAAATCTTGAAGGTCAAACTGATAATGTAAATATTAATAATACATAAGGAAGTGAATATATGCAGTAATTTACAGCAATGCTTCTTTATTCTTTAATAGTCTGGAGACATAAAGAATTGCAATATTTCAGAAGGATTTACCTGATTTGTGAGATACTATAAGATCAAGAAGTTGGCGTCCTTCTTCTACGACAGCTTCCTTTAAAGCACAGTGGCTATCTACATTCAGCTTAAAACTCTGCAAGGAAATATATATATACACACACGTATTTATAGAAGTACCAAATGTTGGAGAGGCATTTTAAGATAAAACACACGTACAAAATTACTTGCTACTTTTTATCAAGAACCACAGTCACATTCATTTGCAATCCTAAAACCGATTGATATTTTGGAACTGAGCTCAGAATGTTTCCATTAGATTAGCAAAATGCATCTGTGTTGAAACAGCTGACAAAACTAGAAATTCATTAGGTTTTATGAAAAGCCGCAACCCATAGGCTATATTTGGAATAACTGTCCTATAAAATAGCTGAAGCCATTGCCAGATGAGCCCTCTTGTTCAGATTTATTTCAAATATTTGTGAATGGACTGTTTATATAAATATATCCTGCGTGTAGTAATATTTATTAATGCAAAATATTGTAACAAATTAATACTGTTAATCTGTTGCAACTGCCTTTCTCTTTCATCCTGGCATTCTTAAACTGCATTAGGTGTCCCTTGCCTTTATAGGTATAATTAATATTATGCTTTTGCAATAGCCTACTGCATTCATAGAATCATAGAATCATAGAATAGCAGAGTTGGAAGGGGCCTACAAGGCCATCGAGTCCAACCCCCTGCTCAATGCAGGAATCCACCCTAAAGCATCCCTGACAGATGGTTGTCCAGCTGCCTCTTGAAGGCCTCTAGTGTGGGAGAGGCCACAACCTCCCTAGGTAACTGATTCCATTGTCGCACTGCTCTAACAGTCAGGAAGTTTTTCCTGATGTCCATCTGGAATCTGCCTTCCTTTAACTTGAGTCCATTATTCCGTGTCCTGCACTCTGGGAGGATCGAGAAGAGAACCTGGCCCTCCTCTGTGTGGCAACCTTTTAAGTATTTGAAGAGTGCTATCGTGTCTCCCCTCAATCTTCTCTTCTCCAGGCTGAACATGCCCAGTTCTTTCAGTCTCTCTTCATAGGGCTTTGTTTCCAGACCCCTGATCATCCTGGTTGTCCTCCTCTGAACACGCTCCAGCTTGTCTGCGTCCTTCTTGAATTGTGGAGCCCAGAACTGGACGCAATACTCTAGATGAGGCCTAACCAGGGCCGAATAGAGAGGAACCAGTACCTCACGTGATTTGGAAGCTATACTTCTATTAATGCAGCCCAAAATAGCATTTGCCTTTCTTGCAGCCATATCGCACTGTTGGCTCATACTTAGCTTGCAATCTACAACAATTCCAAGATCCTTCTCGTTTGTAGTATTGCTGAGCCAAGTATCCCCCATCTTGTAACTGTGCCTTTGGTTTCTATTTCCTAAATGTAGAACTTGGCATTTATCCCTATTAAATTCCATCCTGTTGTTTTCAGCCCAGCACTCCAGCCTATCAAGATCACTTTGAAGTTTGTTTCTGTCTTCCAGGGTATTAGCTATCACACCCAATTTTGTGTCATCTGCAAATTTGATAAGCGTTCCCTGCACCTCCTCGTCCAAATCATTAATAAAAATGTTGAAGAGCATGGGGCCCAGGACTGAGCCCTGCGGCACCCCACTCGTTGCCTCTCCCCAGTTTGAGAAGGTTCCATTGATAAGTACTCTTTGAGTCCGATTCTGTAGCCAACTGTGAATCCACCTAATAGTTGTCCCATCTAGCCCACTTTTAGCTAGTTTGTTAATCAGAATGTCATGTGGTACTTTGTCAAAAGCTTTGCTGAAGTCAAGATATATGACGTCCACAGCGTTCCCACGGTCCACAAGGGAGGTTACCTTATCAAAAAATGAGATCAAATTTGTCTGACAGGACTTGTTCTTGACAAATCCATGTTGGCTTCTAGTGATCACCGCATTGATTTCAAGGTGTTTACAGATTGACTTCTTTATAATCTGCTCATAGGGATGGATGTCAGACTGACTGGTCTGTAGTTCCCAGGTTCCTCCTACAGAACAACTACTGTATTTATCTAGGTGATAATTAACTTCATTTGACAATTATACATAGGATGCATCACAAAGAAACTACAGGCACTCTGTGCAAATGAATTTGCCTTTGATTATTTGATATGACCGGTCACAAATCAGTCTTTACAATTCAAGACCTACAAAATGTAATTGAAAGGATCTTATTTTTACACACCTAGAACACAACCTACCTATTCTCACACACTTATAGCACTCAGTCTAGGGGGAATATAATCCCCTGCTTCTCATTCCCCCTCTCCTTCCTCTCAATTTTTTCCTCCTGCCATGGCAGCAAAGTCATAGATAGTTGTGCTCAGAAGGAGGAATGGATAGCTAAAGTGATGAGCTGTCATTTCTACAGGGGTGTGGTCAAATAGCATTGTTTACTAGGCTCTTTGGAAGTTTTGCTGTCCAAAACACAGTTTCCAGTTGCTCCTCTTAGCTTTTCCAAGTAATGCCCCCTTTTCCTGTCATGTAGATCCAAACGGTGACGATTGTTTATAGTACAGTGCACTATTGCAAACTACATGGAAGAAAATCTGGGTTTGCAACTCAGGCCTAATATCTACACCAAGCAGGATTTTGCACTATGAAAGCAGTATATAAGAGGCAGGAGCCATGCTACTGCTTTATAGCAGTATTGAAGTGCACTGACAACTGTTGGGGCCCATTGACACATACCATATATTGCTTTCATACCACTTTATCCTGCTTGGTGTGGCTCCTGCCTTTTATATACTGCTTTCATAGTGCAATATCCTGCTTGGTGTAGATTAGGCCTCAAACAAGGAACAGGCACTAATCCTGGTTCCCTGCTTATTGTACCTGTATGATATACATATTTGAAAACATATGTTGATTGCTTTCCCATATAAGGTGTACACTTAAAAAATGTAGTATGAGAAAACACCCTCAAGAGTCAGAGCCTTTCCACAATGTGTAGTCCCAACTGTGACTTACAACCCCTTAAGCCTGGGATCGCCTTTGGTTCTTTTTCCCTTAGGGTTCTCTGATTCCATGGCAACCATAATTAGCTGTTTGCTTGCATCTGTCCTCTCATTCATGCCTAAAGAAGCCATGTGCTGATGTCACAGTGCTCACAAACCAGACATTTATGGACATTATTCTCTTGAGGGGGCACTTTCTTCCCCCAAACCACCAGGGACAGACCTTTGTATCAACCCCATATCAATTAGATTTATTTAGAGGAAGTACTCTAGCTGATTATCATGTCCAAACTGTTCCCTAGTACTCAAACTGTTAAAAAAAACTTGGCAAGTGGCACAGTTGTATCTCACTTGGCGCTCATTGATATTTCCATGATTCTGTTATTTGTTATAAGCCACATTGGACTTCCTTCACAAATTCAATTGTGATAGATGCATGCATGCATACTTGTTATTGTGAGCCAAAATAAATCCTAGCATATTTGGAATTGGCCAGGGATTGTACCAGAACGATGGCACTATCTATAAGCTTGTCATAGTTGCTTGTATGTGGATTTGAATTCAAGACAAGATGAAAATTGCAATATGCTGTCAGCTAGTTTCAAATCACAAATGCTAGCAGTAACAGTGACCTGCTATCTAATCGGCACTTTGTTTGTTCACAAATAGACATACATAATGAAACCAACTTCCATAACAGTTGGTCTGGAACTGGTTCAACATTTCCTAGACCAAATTTCATTATATATAAGGCACAATCCTATTAGGATTCCCATCAACCTTCAATCCTTCACACTATGCATAGCGGGAGGTCAGTGGAGATGATCCATGCTCCCGTTGCTGTGCAGTTTAGCTAGATGGGCTTTTTCACCTGTCTAGCAGAACTATGGGAGAAGGACGAAGGCTGGGGAAGGTTGGGATAACTCGTATCCCTACTCCCCCAGGCCCCTCCTCTCCCCGCTCACCGGCATGCCACTTTCCCTACCCAATGAGATTGCCTTTGTGACCTGAAAGAGGCATCTGCCACGGTTCTCTCCAGGACAAATGTGGATCCAGGCATCTGAACTAAACTCTGCCTAGGGCCCATAGGGTTACTCTCTTAATTAGTGAAGAATCAAAATGGTGATCCAATAGGTGATTACTACTGCTGGCATTTCATAGGGCCTTCTTTATAGTACAATGCTGTTCAAACCACATTAGGACTTATTTTAGACCACCATGCATGTATCCATCTCATTTGTATCCTGCCTCCTCTTTGTGAAAAATCACAAATGTTCCTTGTAACATAACTATTTAAAAACAAAAACAACAGAGTTTCCTTATCAAACAACTTAATATAAACAACATTAGAAATCATCTAATGGCACAATCCTATGCATGTTTAGACAGAAAAAAATCCTACCACTCCTGTTCTGTCTAAACATGCAATATAGAAATGAAAATTCAAAACATCAGATTCAAATAATGGTTGTTTGTGTAAATAATATTTGTTTGTTTTCTTCAGAAATTATGATCTTGTCTGTGGATATGTCACTGAGATGTAGCCTAATAAAATGCAATGGGGACAGGCCTTTCATACTTTTAAAAGTTGCATATAAGAAGAAATTTGGTTAGGAACAGTTTGCTGTATAGTGGTGAGAAAAACCCACTGAAATTCCTTTTCAACACAACAATCAAAAGATACAAGAGCTCTGTCCTCCTTTGTACCTAGTGACCCTATCACTAGAAAGGGTTTTTCCCTAAAAGCCTCTAAAACAAGCCAATGTTCAAAATCCATGCTGTGGTATTTTTGTATTTTCTGTCACTCCATTTGTCACCTAGAATTAAAGGCTACTATTTTCTATATTTTAGGAAACTAATTTAAACATTTTGATTTTCTATGAAGTTATTCACATTTAAAACTGAAGTAGCCCACAAAAATAACATTTTGATATTTATTAGGCAAGTAGTGCCAAAAGATGATAATTAGACGGAGCCAAAAATATAAACTGGGTCAAGCATCCAAAAGAAAGGGAAAAACCGCTACTCTTTGTACAGCTACTTTTCTTAAAGCTTCACTTTTCATGCAACCTTTTCTCGAAGTTCCTTTCATGAAGGCAAGCTTGAACAAGCCCTGACAATATTTAATTTACTGTTTACTTAAAACAGGCTTGTGTTGAATAGTTTGTAATCATGCACTTCACAAGAGATGCACCATGCGGGCGCCTCATATAGCAAAGAAAACCTAAAGGACCCGGGAGTAGGTTGGATAATTTCATGTAATTGAAGCGGAGCATCGATGCAGCTGGTTGTGGGGCTGCCTCAAGATGATGTGGATGCGTTTGATAGGAAAATTGGAAAAGATGAGGTATTCTTCTTCATTAGAAAAAATAGACTTGCTGCCCTAGAAAAGATTCGTTTAACATAACGTATCAAGTATACAATGCAGCTTGATTTACAGGTGCACCTATTAACCAGTAATAATGTTGACTGAAGAAGTAAAATATGATGAATAAAGATGGGCCAAAACTCTGGGGCTTGATTTGCAATTTTACAGTTGCACAAAATTCAGACTTGGTGTATAATTTGCTGCAAAGCACAAATTGCAAAATCCGGCAATAGATTAACCAATAACACATTGGCCTTAAGGGGGAAACTCTTTTCACAAACCTCAAGCATCGCAGCAAACAAGAGCAAAATAGATGGTAGTTGGTTGCCGGTTACATTACTCAAGAATGTGTCTGAGTAATGTAACTCAGGTGTGTCTTTTTCCTTCCTCAATCATGAAAGTTGAGCTTGTCACTTCCCAGAAAAAATAATCCAACACTAATAGATGGAGCAAGTCTAGCATCAAGAACACAGTTTTACAGGTGGGGGTATAAGTAGCTGGACACTTATATACCCCATGGCCAACATTTGAACACAGGATTCTAATTTAATGGGAAACACTAGCATTCTCTCAAAAATGAAAAACCTAGGGTTTGATCCAGTGAAGTACAGGTAAAGTGCTCATCTATAAAATCCCACAGGGTTTAACAAAAACCTTGTTTTCCTGTTCCCATGACAAAACAAGTGCTTGGATGCATGTGCAGGCAATGAAAGAGCACACTGCAGGGAATGGGGAAGTCAATGCCTTCTCCCAGTCCCCCCACCTCGGAGCACCCGTTTTCTGCGATGCCTCCTATAACTTTGCACCTCTACTTGACTGAATCAAATACCTACAACAACAGAATGGAATGGCTGAAAAGGGAGGGTGGGGGAGGCGTACTTAGGGGAAAAAAACAGGGTAGAAAGAACTTTTTTTATTGCTGTACGGGTCATTTCCTGGTTCAGATGAAAATCTATTTTAAAATGTCTCCAGGGATAGAAGTCGTAGTACTTGTAGACATCAACAGAGACTTTTTTTTAAAAAAAAATGTATCTGGGCTTGGGCACACAGGCACACATCAAATTCCAAAATGGAGACACCCCTACAGAGCATGCTCAATGAGTACAATATGCTGACTGGCTGTTGTAAATGAGGAGAAGAGAATGGCTGCTGGAATCCTGAATACAGACACTCCTCACTATATCATTTTCTTACCAATGTTGTGCCACCTTTCCAAACTTTTCTTCTTCATTGGAGTCAATGGAGGCGCACACCACCACCACCTCCATCACCATGGGGAGAATTGAAGAGAGGAATGGGTGATGGGAAGTTTAAATCTCCCTCTTGAAACAATGTGGCCCTGATCTGAATTGGAGCTGCATGTACTTACACAAGAATGAGCAATCCATCACGCATAACTACACTATGCATGGTTAGCAGGACATTTAGTTTGGCCCTAAATTCTCCAAAACACTGTAACCTTTCCTCAGAGGGAAGTTGCTCCAGTCCCCTGATCATTTTGCTTGCCCCTTTCTGCACCTTTTCCAGCTCTCTTTTGGAAGATAGCAACTAGAGCAGTACACAGTTTTCCAAATATAGAAAACTATAGACTTTTATAAGGGCATGACAACATTGGCCGATTTATTTACAATCTCTTTCCTAGTGATCCCTAACATAGAATTTGCCTTTTTCACAGTTCCCAAACAATGATGAGCTGACATTTTCATTTCAATCCAAAATCTCTTTACTGGTTAGTGACTGCTAACTCAGTATATTTTTGCCCCAGTATGCTTTATTTAACATTACTTACATTGAACCACATTTGTCAGTTTAATGCCCATTTGTCCAGTTTGGAGAGATCCTTTTGGAGCTCTTTACAATCCATTTTTATTTTTACCATCCTGAATAATTTGGAGTCATCACAAAACTTGTACACCTTGTTCTCACCCCAGTTGAATTATCTCTACTTATAAAGCTGAAATTATGTGTGTGGGTTTCTATGTCTGGAAATGTTTACTTGCTTCCTGAAGAGGTAAAAGCTTGACATTTTCGACACTGATAGGTCTCTGTGTACAAAGTTTTTTTGGCTTTGTGGTTTTTTTAAAAAAAACTTAAATCCAGATTTTTTGTGGTTTAACTATTTGAGACCTCCAAATAATTAAATACACATGGAAACATAGATATTATGTAATAAATATCACTGGCAAAAATCAACAACAACAGGATAGAGGCTGTTGTTTATCCCCAACAGTTCTGAGGATTTGATGAAAACAGAATTGTCTAAATTATTAATATCGTCTCTTTTCTCGCTTGTGGCATTTTTTCTAGATGGACATGACGGGCTTTGCCAAGTCATTGTCTTTTACCGATTCAGGAATTTCCTGACAATTGAACATGTTTTAAGTATGACTGCTTTCTGGATGTTGGTGTGGATGTATTTTGGTAGTTCCAGATCTGAAGATTTTTTGTATAGTTTTTTGTTGTGATGCCAGTGACTGATGTGACTAATGGGATAATTGTGGATTTTTTGTGTTACCAGTTCTTTAACTTCCATGGCCAGTGGTGTATATTTCTCTCTCTTCTCATCTTCCTTTTCTACAACATTTTTGTCATTAGGTATTGCTATGTCAATGAGGTATGTGTGCTTTTCTTTTTTGTCTATAACTGTTATGCCTGGTCAGTTGCAAGGTATTGTTTCCTCAGTATGAATTGTTCTTTCCCAGGACTGTGCTACAGTGGTTCCAGTCCTACCTACGGGGTCCTGAATCCTGGCAAGACGGAAGCCTTGTGGGTGTATGGTTTCCGAGTCCAGGAGATAGGCTCATTGCCTGTTCTGGATGGGGTTGCACTCCCTCTGAAAGATCAGGTTCATAGTTTGGCAGTACTCTTAGATCCATCTCTGTTGCTGGAGGCTCAAGTGGCCATGGTTGCTCAGACTACATTTTGCTTCTTTTAAAAACTATTTTAAAATGCTTTATTCTGTTTTTATTTTATTTTATCTTGTACACCACTCTGAAATTTTGAATGGGGAGTGGTATATAAATATTGTAAATAAATAAATATATATATTATGATCTGCATTATTATTATTATTATTATTATTATTATTATTATTATTATTATTTCTTAGACACCTTTCTCAAAAAAGACTGAAGGCAAATTAAAAGATACAAAATTTTAAAACCAAAAAAAGCATTTGCATGTTTTGAGTCTGTACATGAATTCTCAATTTATGTTTATGAACAGTGAATTGTATCCAATGGTGCCTTTGCCTTAGTAGAAAGTGCTTCTGCTCATGAAAGTTTGGACACTCAGTTTTTACCAGTCCCCCACACGGTACCTACTACAGCTTCCATGCCATATCCTATTCTGTTCAGGAGGGCCTCCCAACCCTCAGGAACAGGTGGTAAAGTAAGTAGGAGGCCACCATTGAATAAAACATGCTATTGTTGATCTTTAAAAAAAAGTCTGGTTCTCATGTGCATGTTTGTTGTGTTAGGAACACAGTCACAAATACAGCTTTCATTGTGCAAGCATGAATATGCTCTACTGAACTACTCAAACCTCCCGTCCTCTAATCTTATAATTAATAAAGAAAGTGACGGGGGACTTATACATTCAATTTGTTACAATACATTCCTACTGGGTACACACAAGAGAGCCTTTTTCACAGCAGAATGAGTTTAGCTAAATGATACCTGTAAGGATGTGGTGTAGGAATGAGAAGCTGTGTGATGTGACTCAAGGAACAGATGATTTGGGGCACCTGCCCTTCATCTCCTTAGCTTAGTACTAAATGCAAATACTATATCAAGATAATTTTGGCACTGCATTTAATGGGAACTTAATTTTATAGACTTCTGTTTAAACATAGATTAATGTTTCTGCCAGACCAATACCAAATGAAAAGTTGACATTCTAATTAATAAAATATAGATCACAAAGCAATGGCTAACTTTATCTTCCAATTATAAACAAGCCACTTTTTAAATAACTTTCAGCGCAATCCTATGGATGTCTGTTCCAAAGGAAGCTTACTGAGTTAGTGGTGCAATCCTATGCACATTTAAACAGAAAAAAAATCTCACATAATAGCATATACTTGATTATACCTGAAGGCCACAATCTGCCAGGTACCTTTACAGTCTAATCCTATGAATGTAAATTAGGGTGACCATATGAAAAGGAGGACAGGGCTCCTCTATCTTTAACAGTTGTATTGAAAAGGGAATTTCAGCAGGTGTCATTTGTATATATGGAGAACCTGGTAAAATTTCCTCTTCATCACAACAGTTAAAGCTGCAGGTGCCCTGCCCTCTTTTAAATCTGGTTACTCTAGTATATGTCCTGCACTTTAACTTTTGTGATGAAGAGGGGATTTCACCAGGTTCTCCATATATACAAATGACACCTGCTGAAATTCCCTTTTCAATAGAACTGTTAAAGATACAGGAGCCCTGTCCTCCTTTTCATATGGTCACCCTATGTAAATCCCATTAAGAAATAGGACATTATGAAGTAAGTCCCATTAAGTTCAGTAGGATTTGTTTCTGAATAAATGTGTATAGGAATGCAGTATTAAATTTAGTCAGCAATTGTCCTCACTATTTAACACAATACCTTTAAAACTCCAGGGAGTTTCAAGTTCAAAAACTTGCTGTGCATTCAGAAATCCAGCAATGGCTTGATGTATTATCACAAGAACCAATGGCAAATACAATGATCACCACAATCACAAATATGTGAAATTATGAAAATTATAGGTTTGAATACTTTCTTCTCCTTGTGTTTAGAATTACTTAACGATTAAAAATTTGCTGCTTTCCATATTTTCAAATGGCCATGCCTTATTTTTCATTTTTAATCTATATTAGCGAATTTAAATTATGTCCCACTATGGAGATGAAATGACTATATACATCACATACACTGCTGTGCATGTAAGGTTCAGGTGGAATTTGGAGATGTTGACCCCACCACAAACCTCTGTGCCTTGCCATCAAACCTACAATCTTCACAGTTACTCTACTGCTACAAATGCTACTCTGCTATCATTTTGAATGTGCAGAAATGCATCCCCACCTTGAGGCATATGACATTTAAATGATGCTTCTACAATTATGTCCGTGTGTTGACAGTGTTTTGAAGAGGATGTAATCAAGAAGAAAATGGAGCAGCAGACAGAAACCCCCGCACCCAATCCATGCACCCAGCCTCTACAAATCCTCATGTTGGGTATGCGTGCACATGCTTTAATTACTGGTGTTGGATTCAGACTTAGTCATACTTAGAGTAGACCCATTGACATTAATAGGACCTTCATTTCAGTGGGTTGACTAAGCCTGGATCAAACCACTAATTTCTTCTCATTTTTTCCTTTTATTTCCTTTATAGCAAAATAGTGCTATTTTGTAATAAAGAAAGAAAAGTGAGGAAATGTGAGAAATTAGTAATAGTCCCCACCCCTAGAGGGGAATAGGAACAGACATTGAGAGAAATTCAGAAAGGCTATTCAAAGACAGCTGAAGACTATTTAATGGCAATTCTGCTGCTATGCTCAATAGGAAGAAAATAAAGAAAACACCTTTAATTAAATTGGACAGTAACCCTAAAAACCTTAACGGTACTTTGCCTAACCACATTGGTCAGGATGACACTGAACTGCAATCTCAATTTTAAAATTATACAAACCATCACAAATTTAGCCAGTCTGATCTGTCCACAGTCAATCATGCCTTACTTACATCCCATTTGGACTGTTGTAACACGCTCTATGTGCGGCTGCCTTTGAAAACTGTTCAGAAACTTCAGCTACTATAGCCAGACTGTTGACCAGGGCTGGTTACATGCAGCACACAACTCCTTTGTTAGGGCAGGCTCACTGGTGCTGGGGTTTCTGGGCAGAATTCGAAGTGCTGGTTATTACCTATAAACTAAGCCCTCTACCACTTGGTCCTAGGCTACCTCAAACACTGCCATATGAGCCTTCAAATCTTCTGGAGTTGCCTTTCTTTCATGACCACCATGTTCAGAGGCACATTAGGTAGTGACCTGAGAAAGGGCCTTTTCGGTGGCCACTCCCAGGCTGCAGAGCTAGGATTGGTACCTCTCTGCTGGCTTTCTACTGACAGGCAAAGGCCACTTTATTCAAGAAGGCCTTTGACCAGTAAGTGTGTCTGTTGGGATGATGGCAGCTTTTATTTAATTATTATTTAATTATTTTTTATTATTCTGTAATTGTTATGTTTTTATTGTATTTCATTTTTTTAACTGATTTACTCAATTTTAGCTATGCCTGTAAACTGCCTTGAGTGCCATTTTTTTGGTAAAAGGCAGAGTACAAACAAAATAAAAAAATAAATGTGGAAGCAACCCCAAAGAATCAGTGAATTTTTCATTAATATAATAAGAATCCTTGATCAAATTTTACAGTTTTCAGTATAAAAGCCATTTTTCTTTGACTTACTTCCTTTCTGTAGTGTCATTTCTATTTATTTATTTATTACATTTCTATACCGCCCAATGGCCGGAGCTCTCTGGGCGGTTCACAAAAATTAAAGCCATTCAAAGTGTAAAACAACAGTATAAAACCATAATATAAAATACAATATAAAAGCTCAACCAGATAAAAACAGCAGCAATGCAAAATTACAAATTTAAAACCCCAAGTTAAAATTTATTTATAGACTGTTAAAATGCTGGGAGAATAAAGGTCTTCACCTGGCGTCTAAAAGCATACAATGTAGGTGCCAAGCGAACCTCCTTAGGGAGCTCATTCCACAGCCGGGGTGCCACAGCAGAGAAGGCCCTCCTCCTGGTAGCCACCTGCCTCACTTCCTTTGGCAGGGGCTCATGGAGAAGGACCCCTGAGGATGACCTTAGGGTCCAGGCAGGTACATATGGGAGGATGCGTTCCTTCAGATAGCCTGGCCCCAAGCCATTTAGGACTTTAAATGTTTTTCTGAATAATAATAATAATAATAATAATAATAATAATAATAATAATAATAATAACAACAACAGCATCCTCATGGTTCCTAAACTCAGTTTATCAGTCCTTGCTTATCGGATCAAAAGGGGGATCTATTTTCAGAACATATATTGGCTAAAATTTCATTTAATACAACCTGCAAGACTATGTTATATATTTCCTTTAAAGGATCCATAATAGAAATAAATAAAAATAAATCAGAGAGCCAGGCAAGCTATTTTCATTAATGACTTCAATCACTGTACAATCTTGTCTTACCAAGTGTGTTTCTAGGTAGAGTTTAAGGCTGTCTGTTTCTGCCTTAGGTGGGGTCCAGTTCTCTGTTGTTTCCATGGCTTCATTTAACCAGTGAATGAATTCATCCAGTTTGCTGACAAAACCCTTTCATAACAAGAGAAAAAAAGAAGAAAAGAGCATGGCTGTTAGTGAAATTATAATCTAGTAAATAAAGTGTTTTAGGTCCTTGTAACGGAAGTCAGGGTCCACCTGACGGCCCTGCAAGGTAGGCTCCTGGACCAAACATCCTAGACTCCCAGGCAACCCGTCTCCCTAGCCCTGTCCAGAACCGGGACAAGCCAGATGTTCCGAGAATAAAGCACAAACACACATTAGGGACCAAAGCAGGTTTCTTAACACCACTAAGACTAACATGTAAGGCCTTGGTCAGTAAAAGCTAAGCAGAGGGAAAAGGGACGGTTGGGGGAAGGAGGTAAAAGGAAGGAAATGAGGAAAGAGATCGAGGGGAAAAGGCTAGCAATTACCCCAATAAAACCATCAGTCATTCCACCACCCAGCCGCAGCGGCGGCTGACCTTGTCCACAATACCCCAACACATTAAAACAAAAGAAAAGCCTATCTAACCCCGAGCAGCCCCCCTTGACTGCTCGGACCTGATCTTCCCCTTGACACGCGTGTCATCCAGCAAAGGAAAATGGAGACTCCTCAACACTGGACACGTTATCCCTTTTCAGCCACCTGGCCCCATGACCCACACCAAACAACCGATGCCCTTCCCGGGCTTCTGGCAACCCCTCCCAACAGGAGCGAGACCCACATCTTGGCAACATTCTTTCCCACAGCTGAAACAAGTTGACTTCTAAGCACCCCTGATAACTCCCAGGTGCTACAGTGGGAGCTGGAGGTGCCAGGCGAAGATGACCTTGGCAGGCGCTCCCAGCTCCTTCCCTCCCACCCGAGCCTGGGACAGCAAAGCTCGAAGCACAATGAAACAAACATTCTGGTAGACACAAAAAGCAACATTAAATCAGAACAGAACAGAAACCATTTCAGACCCCTTGTCCTTCACAGTCCTCTGTCAAGGGTAGGCATGGCTGAGCACCCACACCTCAGCAGGGGCTCACTTAGGGCTGGATTAAGGCCAGCTAATGCCCTAAACACAGCCCAATAATGGTGCCCCCTTGGCCCTTCCATTGCTTAGCCGGCAAGGCATTAAGACTCAATAAGTGCTGAAGTTTTCTCTTTTGTGCAGCACTTAATTGAACATGTTTCATCTTGGGGTCTGAAAAGTACAGAAGCAAAAATAAAAGTATACACACAAAAGAATATGGATCATATGTATTTATAATGCTTATAAAAAACACTGAAATTCATGCAGAAAATGTTGGTAGGACAGTCAAATATACTGAACTCTAGGTATATGTTGCAACAAAGATTGTCAGAAAGTTATCTCAGATGTCAGATGACGTCGTGGGACACATAGAGCCTAAAGCTGCTTGATTGGGTGTAATAAAATAAAGCACAAATAATTTAAAAAAAAATGTCGCTCTTAGAATGTGCTGCAAGGCCCATTCTACGAATCTGGAATTTCTTAAAATTAGATGGCTACAGTTATGGTACCGGCACTCCGTGGTGCCCCCCTTCCCTTGGAGCCCTAAGCACATGCTTATATTGCTTAAAGGTTAATCCAGGGCTGGGCTCACTGATAAGATCCCTTGGAGTTGCTCCTGCTGCAAACTGCTTGTTCACCTGCCTCTCACTCTGAACCAGATACTGGTGGTGGTGAGGAAGAGCGGTAGATGCCACTGCCTACTTGCTACTTGTGTGTGAAGCAACCAAGCGGCTTGGGACCAAGCTACCTGGCAGAAAGCCTTCTGCCATATGAGCCTGCCCAGACTTTCAGTTCTTTGGGAAAGGCCCTTCTGTTGATACCACTGCCTTAAGAGGAACATTTGGTGGCAACATGAGAAAAGGTCTTCTCAGTGGTTGCTCCCAGGCCGCGGAACTCTCTCCCAAGAGAGGCTTAGTTTGCTTCCTCTCTGCTGTCCTTCCACTGGCAGACAAACACTGCTTTATTCAAGAACTTTGATTGGTAAGCAGGTCTGTTTGTGACTGTAAGCCACCATTTTTGTTGGTAGAAAGGCAGGGTATAGATCAAATAAATGATAAGAAATAAATTTATAAATAAATAATTAAAAAGAGGATGAGGAGCATTAGCAGCTGGTGACAATGGAGGTGAGAACAGAGTCACTGAGCAAAGGAGCCCTTTCATGGCGCCTTGCCCAAGGGCGCTCCACATCTGGAGCTGGTATTGCATTGTTTTCATGTCTTTGTTTGACCCTGGAAATATTGTACTGCTCTCTGCCCAGCACCTTTTCTAAAATAATGTATTGGCCTTTGGGGATAAGGATGAGGCATAGAACATACTGCGATAATCTAGGGTAGCAGTGTGACCAATCTACACATGATTTATTGATTTATGGTATTTTTACCCCATTCATGAGCCCAAAAAGTCTCCAAGAGTGCCTTGCAGAAATTAATAATGAGATAGTCCCTGCCCTCAAGCTTACTGACACACAAGGAAAAGGGAGTGGGAGGAAGGAGGAAAAAAGAAGAAGCAAAACTCCGTTTCAAAGTCCTTGCAGGTGTTCTGTCTGAGAGGGAAGGAAAAAAGAAGTTGTTTCTTCTTTGACTGATGTATGGGACTTGGTTAGTCTCTCTCTTGGTTTATCTTTTTCCTGGGAGCATTAGTCATAACAGTACTTGTCTTAACCCTGGAATGCCTGTATTTCTTTCTTTTTTTTAATGGCAAGGATCGAGCAACAATGACAAAGATTTGGAAGAAAGGAGGTAAATACAAGGAAGCCCAAATTCATTACATATTTGATTCTCAGAATTTCAAAATCCATTTTATAGAGATTTTTCATGGGCTGGCACAACTGAAGGTAATTATTTATGAACAGGAACAGTATAGAATCATAGAATCATAGAATAGCAGAGTTGGAAGGGGTCTGCAAGGCCATCTAGTCCAACCCCCTGCTCAATATAGAAGCAGCTATTTGTGGTGTGTGTGTGTTTTTAACTTATTTGCCTTGATATTGAATAAAATATCAAGATGATATCTGTACAAAATATTTGCATACATAATTGCAACAAGGTTGTCACAGAATAGCTTTGGTAAGTGGTATTAAATTATCTCACTCCAGAAATTGTGAACTTTCTGTTGAAACCACAGCTTAGAAACCACAAGTTCTCTGTAGGACTAAACACCCACATCCAGCAATCCCATCCGGCTGCTGCATTCCCACATGCCAGCAAGCCTACGATTTGTGCTGTCACCTCTGACATTACTGATGACTTGATTCACTTTCACTGGTACGACTATTCTGTTTATGAACATGCTAGGCAAATTATAGGCTTAGTCCAGCCAAGTTTAGCAGTTTCGAGTTCCG
Organism: Elgaria multicarinata webbii; assembly: GCF_023053635.1. Lineage (NCBI taxonomy): Eukaryota > Metazoa > Chordata > Lepidosauria > Squamata > Anguidae > Elgaria > Elgaria multicarinata. The sequence goes on along the minus strand of NC_086172.1, from coordinate 141,289,478 downwards.
CTGAATTCAGCAGTGATTTAAGGACCTCTTATTAAAATTAATGAAAATTTAGGGCATAAATTTGGTTAGATTCTGCCCTTTGAAAAGTTCCAAGATGGTGGGGCTTTCCTTCAGTGGAAGTATTTAAGCAGATGATGGATAGCTGCCTGTCAAGGATGCTGTAATTGCAGATGCTTGGTTTGACCAAGAGTTTGGACTAGATGACCTCCAAGAACCCTTCCAGCTCTAAAATCCTATGATTCTAAATAGTTTTATACAGTAAGATATTGCTTTATCCACATCTTCCTCCCCCAATCCTCTCAACAAACCAAAATTAAGGAAGATCGTTAAACAGGTCAGAGCATCCAGTGCAAAATAGACAAGCCAAGATATTAACTGGGATCTGCCTCGCAGTTATTATTCCAGAGCATTACTCCAGTGTTGTTTGAGGGTTAATTGTTTCTGGCCACAATATCAGGTATCAGAAAGCCCTAAATGGTTTGGTACCTGATTGTTTCAAGACTGCCCTCCCACATGACTCTGCCCATCCTTACAATTGTCATTTGATTTGCTTTCCAAGGCACAGTTCGTTGTGATCTGGAACAAGGCCTTCTCAGTAGTGACCAAGGCTGTGGAATGCCCTTCCTTGGCAAGCTTGGTTACGTTGTAAGTTCTTTTGCAGCCAAATGGTGGGATATAAATTTTATTTTATTAAAAAATAGAATAGAGGGACAAAGGAAAGGGGGCTCTTGGTGCTGAACCTTCTGAGGTCAGCTGTTGCTTTGGCAAAAGAAACAAGACAGTGGCATTGATACAAGAGTGCATGTGTGCAGCAGTCCAGGCTGTGCAGATATAGTCTTGAGTACATTGTCTGGCAGTGGCTCTCCAAAGTTTGAGAAAGGAGTGTTTCCCAGTCTTAACTTGTGATGCCAAGGATTGAACTAGGGATCTCCACATGCAAAGCATGTGCTCTATCATTGAGCTACAGAAGGATAAGGAACTTCATTTTCTGCTGCAGGCTGCATTCCTTCAGGGATAATGGGCATGGAGCTGGATGCCTGCAGTGGGTGCACAGTGGTGGGCAGGCCAGAGCCAAAGTGAGTCGGGCCAACTCCTTTTCCATTTTTCTGTCTCTTTCGGACACCTCCCTTTCTCGGTCTGTTTCAGACACCTCCCTATTTCTTTCTCTTTCTCTTTCGGACACCTCCCTTTCTCATTTGCTTTCGGACACCTCCTCTTCTCAGTCTCTTTCAGACACCTCTCTTTCTGAAAAAAAAACCCTTTCTCTGGACACTTCCCTTTCTCTGTCTCTTTCAGCTACCTCATTTTCTCTGCCTCTTTCCGATACCTCATTCTCTCTCTCCCTCTCTCTCCCTTCCTCTTCTGCGTCAACCAGCAAATTAGGCTGAGGGCCCATATGCAACTCTAGAGCAGCACGTTCACCACCTCTGAGCTCCAGCGATGTTTCCTCAATTCACTCTTTGGAGGGGAAAATTAAGGGGGTGGGGACTAATTCCAGTCCTCTTCCTCCCCTTCTAGTTGGCCAGCAGAACTGCAGCTTATTTTACAATACTACCTGAAGAAAAATGCAGGGGCTATTTGTGTGCACAATTCCCTACCCAGTTAGGAATATGCACGCCAAAACCTGCTTCTCAGTGCATATGGGTTCTAGCTAGACCAGGGGGAGGAAGAGGAGCCTGAATGTAATGAGAAAGAGGTGCAATTTGAAACATAGGAATGTAAAAATGTAAACATTCCACAAAATGTAGAAAGAACCATTTTGAATTATATTAAACATATAAATACATTTGGAACTGCAGCCAACCTATAATTTCAAACCTATATTCAACCCATAAATGTAATGCTGCATGATCTTTTTTCAAAGTTTTATAACACCATTGTTCTAGATGTTATTTTCTCCATTACTGAAGAAGGGCAGGGAAAGGCACAAAATTACATAATGAAAATCATAGTTGTAGGAATATTTAAACTGTGTATATATCAATCACACACACACACAGCGCTAAGATGACAGAAAACTGAAATAAGCTAGAATCATTTCCTAAAATAAAACAAACATCCCTCTTGCATTGTCAGCAGAGGTTGTAATGCCACCATCACAACTAGATGTGCTTCTGGTAAACAACATCAAAAGATAAAAGAAAATCTAGAAACAGAGGCATATGGACAAGGAAATATTACAGCGGCTATCCCTGTCACTGGGGGTGGGGTGGGGAGTCCATTTTCTAGAAGAAAGCACAAATTGCTATAATACCACTATTTTTCAGATGATGTCTATAAAATTTTATGCAGACTATTCAAAAGAAAACAACTGTAGAAACTGAAAATTATTTCAAATACTAAAAGCCTGACACTGAAAATTACTGTTAGAAGATAGATAACACTGTCCAGTTCCTCAATCTCATTATCTGAGTAAACAGCACCATCTGGAGGCTTAATCACAGTATAGCTAAATGTTGTGAACAGTTATTTCAGAGAAGGTGTTTAAATACATTCTTAGCATTCTTCTAGTAATTACAAAGGAGATTGTTACCTTGTCGTGGTGCTGGACCTTGAGCACCTCAAGGATGCCATGAGCTAAACCGTGAAGGGACACCCAAGACGGGAAGGTCATGGCAGAGAGGTCAGACTAAATACGATCCCCAGGGAAGGTAATGGCAACCCACCCCAGTATTCTTGCCGTGAAAACTAAATGGATCAGTACAACCAGAGATATGTCGGTATACCATCAGAAGATGGGACCCCCAGGTCAGAAGATGGTCAAAATGCTACTGGGGAGGAACAGAGGATAAGTTCAACTAGCCCCAGATGTGATGACGCAGCTAGCTCAAAGCCGAAAGGACGGCTAGCGGCCGACAGTGCTGGTGGTGAACGACGAATCCGATGTTCTAAAGATCAACACACCATAGGAACCTGGAATGTAAGATCTATGAGCCAGGGCAAATTGGATGTGGTTATTGGTGAGATGTCAAGATTAAATATAGATATATTGGGTGTCAGTGAACTGAAATGGACTGGAATGGGCCACTTCACATCAGATCACCACCAGATCTACTACTGTGGACAAGAGGATCACAGAAGAAACGGAGTAGCCTTCATAATTAATAATAAAGTGGCTAAAGCAGTGCTTGGATACAATCCAAAAAATGATAGAATGATCTCAATTCAAATTCAGGGTAAGCCATTTAACATCACAGTGATCCAAATATATGCCTCAACCACAGATGCTGAAGAAGCAGAAGTAGATCAGTTCTATGAGGATCTGCAGCACCTACTGGATAATACACCAAAAAGAGATGTTATTTTCATTACAGGAGACTGGAACGCTAAGGTGGGCAGTCAAATGACATCTGGAATTACAGGTAAGCATGGTCTAGGAGAACAAAATGAAGCGGGACATAGGCTGATAGAATTCTGCCAGGACAACTCACTGTGCATAACAAACACTCTCTTCCAACAACCGAAAAGACGGCTTTATACATGGACTTCACCAGATGGCCGACACCGAAATCAGATTGACTACATCCTTTGCAGCCAAAGGTGGCGGACATCTATACAGACAGTAAAAACAAGACCTGGAGCTGACTGTAGTTCAGATCATGAACTTCTTATTGCACAATTTAGAATCAAACTAAAGAGAATAGGGAAGACCCACAGAGCAGTTAGACATGAGCTCACTAATATTCCTAATGAATATGCAGTGGAAGTGAAGAATAGATTTAAGGGACTAGATTTAGTAGATAGGGTCTCGGAAGAACTATGGACAGAAGTTCGCAACATTGTCCAAGAGGTGGCAACAAAAAACGTCCCAAAGAAAAAGAAAACCAAGAAGGCAAGATGGCTGTCTGCTGAGACACTGGAAGTAGCCCAAGAAAGAAGGAAAGCAAAAGGCAACAGTGATAGGTGGAGATATTCCCAATTAAATGCAAAATTCCAGAGGTTAGCCAGAAGAGATAAGGAATTATTTTTAAACAAGCAATGTGCGGAATTGGAAGAAGACAATAGAATAGGAAGGACAAGAGACTTCTTCCAGAAAATTAGAAACATCGGAGGTAAATTCCAGGCAAAAATGGGTATGATCAAAAACAAAGATGGCAAGGACCTAACAGAAACAGAAGAGATCAAGAAAAGGTGGCAAGAATATATGGAAGATCTGTATAGGAAGGATAATAATATCGGGGATAGCTCAGACGGTGTGGTCAGTGAGTTAGAGCCAGACATCCTGAAGAGTGAGGTTAAATGGGCCTTAAGAAGCATTGCTAATAACAAGGCAGCAGGAGACGACGGTATCCCAGCTGAACTGTTTAAAATATTGCAAGATGATGCTGTCAAGGTGATGCATGCCATATGCCAGCAAATTTGGAAAACACAAGAATGGCCATCAGACTGGAAAAAATCAATTTATATCCCCATACCAAAAAAGGGAAACACTAAAGAATGTTCCAACTATCGTACAGTGGCACTTATTTCACATGCCAGCAAGGTAATGCCCAAGATCCTGCAAGGTAGACTCCAGCAATTCATGGAGCGAGAATTGCCAGATGTACAAGCTGGGTTTAGAAAAGGCAGAGGAACTAGAGACCAAATTGCCAATATCCGCTGGATAATGGAGAAAGCCAGGGAGTTCCAGAAAAACATCTATTTCTGTTTTATTGAGTATTCTAAAGCCTTTGATTGTGTGGAACATAACAAACTGTGGCAAGTTCTTGGTGGTATGGGGATACCAAGTCATCTTGTCTGCCTCCTGAGGAATCTGTATAACGAACAAGTAGCAATGGTAAGAACAGACCATGGAAGAATGGACTGGTTTAAGATTGGGAAAGGAATACGGCAGGGTTGTATACTCTCACCTTACCTATTCAACTTGTATGCAGAACACATCATGCAACGTGCTGGGCTTGACGAATCCAAGGCTGGAGTTAAAATCGAAGGAAGAAACATTAACAATCTCAGATATGCAGATGACACCACTTTGATGGCTGAAAGCGAGGAGGAGCTGAGGAGCCTTATGACAAAGGTGAAAGAAGAAAGTGCAAAAGCTGGGTTGCAGTTAAACCTCAAAAAAACCAAGATTATGGCAACCAGCTTGATTGATAACTGGCAAATAGAGGGGAAAAACGTGGAGGCAGTGACAGACTTTGTATTTCTGGGCGCAAAGATTACTGCAGACGCTGACTGCAGCCAGGAAATCAGAAGACGTTTACTTCTTGGGAGGAGAGCAATGACAAATCTTGATAAAATAGTTAAGAGCAGAGACACCACACTGACAACAAAGGTCCGCATAGTTAAAGCAATGGTATTCCCCGTAGTAACCTATGGCTGCGAGAGCTGGACCATAAGGAAAGCTGAGCGAAGGAAGATAGATGCTTTTGAACTGTGGTGTTGGAGGAAAATTCTGAGAGTGCCTTGGACTGCAAGAAGATCAAACCAGTCCATACTCCAGGAAATAAAGCCAGACTGCTCACTTGAGGGAATGGTATTAAAGGCAAAACTGAAGTACTTTGGCCACATAATGAGAAGACAGGATACCCTGGAGAAGAGGCTGATGCTAGGGAAAATGGAAGGCAAAAGGAAGAGGGGCCGACCAAGGGCAAGATGGATGGATGATATTCTGGAGGTGACAGACTTGACCTTGGGGGAGCTAGGGGTGGCGATGGCCGACAGAAAGCTCTGGCGTGGGCTGGTTCAGGAAGTCACGAAGAGTCGGAAACGACTGAATGAATAAACAACAACAGTAATTACAAAATTCCACACACAGTCAGTTCAACCTTGGCTGCTTCTGGGCCAACATGCAATACCAGCTGACAGCGGATGTTAACTACATCAGAAATACACAACATCGGTAAACAGTAAATTTGGAGCAACTGCTGGTATTAATTTTAAAATACGTATCCCATCTCCTCTCATGCTTAAGGGGATAAATAACTATATATAAGGGGTGACATACAACCACCCAGAGAGCTTCAGCTATGGGGCGGTATACAAATGCAAATAATAATAATAATAATAATAATAATAATAATAATAATAATGTTTCCTGGGTGCCTTTTTATAGTGACTTTCTGCCCCCAATATCCTACTACAACTCTTTCTACAACATGAACCTGAAATGGCTGCATAGACATCCAGTTTACTCTCTCCTCTACCTCTTGTTCTCTTCCTTGTACCTACACTTAGACTGTAAGCCCGCTGGGGCAGGTACCTCTCCTTTCATTCTTTTTAAAGCACCATGAACATAAATGGTGCTCTATATATGGGTAAATAAATACTTAACATCTAATGCAGGTGATTGAGTGACTCTTCCCTAACGGGGAACTAATCTGGAAGTGGGGGAACTAACATCTACCCCCTTGTCATGGTCGGATCACTTCCTACTGAGGTTTAGACTCTCGGCGGCCTTTCCCCTCTGCAAGGGTGGGGGGCCTATTAAAATGGTCCGCCCCCGGAGGCTAATGGACTCCGATGGATTCCAGAGGGCTCTGGGGGATTTTCCTGCTGATATGGCCGGTGCTCCTGTCGAAGCCCAGGTCGCTCTGTGGAATGCAGAGATGACTCGGGCGGTTGACACGATCGCGCCCAAGCGTCCTCTCCTTCTGAGCAGAGCCCGGTCAGCTCCTTGGTATACATCTGAGCTGAGGGCGATGAAGCAAGAGGGGAGACGGCTAGAACGCAGGTGGAGGAAAACTCGTGCTGGGTCTGATCGAACACGGGCTAGAGCTCACTATCGAGCCTACTCTGTGGCGGTGAGGGTGGCAAAGAGGCAGTTCTTTTCCACCAGCATTGCGTCTTCTCGGTGTCGTCCGGCGGAGCTTTTCCGAGTGGTTCGTGGCCTGTTACACTCTGGGCCAGGGCGTGAGATAGTTGAACCCTCGGTAGTACGCTGTGACGAGTTTGCACGGCACTTTGAAGATAAAGTCGCTCAGATTCGTCATGAATTGGACACCACACTTAATGCAGCACCACTAGTAGAGGCGTTCAGAGCGCCGTCCTGCTCAGTTTTATTGGATGAGTTTCAGTTATTGAGGCCCGAGGATGTGGACAAGGTGCTTGGCCAAGTCCGGTCGACCACCTGTGTGCTTGACCCTTGCCCCTCGTGGCTCATTACATCAAATAAGGAGGGGATCGCCGGCTGGGTCCAGGAGGTTGTAAATGCCTCCTTGAGAGAGGGAGTGGTGCCGGCCTCTTTAAAAGAGGCGGTAATTAGACCACTCCTGAAGAAGCCTAATCTGGACCCGGAAGATGTTAACAACTACAGGCCGGTGGCTAATATCCCTTTCCTGGGCAAGGTGCTTGAGCGGGTGGTTGCAGGACAACTCCAGGCACTCTTGAATGAAACGGATTATCTAGATCCATTTCAATCGGGTTTCAGGCCTGGTTTTGGAACGGAAACTGCCTTGGTCGCCCTGTGGGATGACCTCTGTCGGGAGAGAGACAGGGGGAGTGCGACCCTGTTGGTTCTCCTGGACCTCTCAGCGGCCTTCGATACCATCGACCATGGTATCCTTCTGGATAGGTTGTCTGAACTGGGAGTTGGAGGTACTGCGTTGCAGTGGTTCCGCTCCTACTTGGATGGCCGATTCCAGAAGGTGGTGCTGGGGGATTATTGCTCTGTGCCGTGGCTCCTAAGCCATGGGGTTCCGCAGGGCTCTATTTTATCCCCTATGCTGTTTAACATATACATGAAGCCGCTGGGGGAGGTTATCCGGAGATGTGGACTGAGGTGTCATCAATATGCGGATGACACCCAGCTCTACCTTTCCTTTTCATCAAACCCAGGTGAGGCAGTGACTGTTCTGAACCAGTGCCTGGGCACGGTAATGGACTGGATGAGGGCTAACAAACTGAGACTCAATCCAGACAAGACGGAGGTACTGTTAGCGGGTGGTTCATTTGTCTGGCGAGGTGATGTTTGCCCTGTCCTGGACGGGGTTGCACTCTCCCTAAAGGATCGGGTCCGTAGTTTGGGGGTGCTCTTCGATCCAGAACTGTCACTTGAGGCACAGGTGAACTCAGTGGCAAAGAGCACCTTTTATCAGCTTAGGCTGATATACCAACTGCGCCCTTATCTGGACAGTGATAGCCTAGCTACAGTTATCCATGCTCTGATAACCTCTCGTTTGGATTACTGCAATGCGTTATACGTGGGGCTGCCTTTGAAAACGGTCCGGAAGCTTCAGCTGGTACAAAACAGGGCAGCCCGTTTACTAACAGGGACTGGCTGGCGAGATCACATTACGCCAGTCCTTTTACAACTTCATTGGCTGCCAGTCCAGGTCCGGGCCCGATTCAAAGTGCTGGTATTGACATTTAAAGCCCTAAACGGTTTGGGGCCAGGTTATTTGAAGGAACGCCTCCTCCCATATGTACCTACCCGGACCTTAAGATCATCTACAGGGGCCCTTCTCCGTGAGCCCCTGCCAAAGGAAGTGAGGCAGGTGGCTACTAGGAGGAGGGCTTTCTCCGCTGTGGCACCCCGGTTGTGGAATGAGCTCCCCAGAGAGGTCCGCCTGGTGCCTACACTGTACTCCTTTCGTCGCCAGCTGAAGACCTTTTTATTCACTCAGTATTTTAACACTTAATTTTAACTTAAATTTAAATTATACTGTTTTAACTCTGTATTTTAACCTTATATCAATTTTGCTGCGTGGTTTTATCCTGGTTGTGCTTTTTATATTGTATTTTGTATTTGTATTTTTAACTTGTTGGTTGTTTTATGATGATTTTAATTTTTGTGAACCGCCCAGAGAGCTTCGGCTATTGGGCGGTATAAAAATGTAATAAATAAATAAAAATAAATAAATAAATAACGCATGGAAGGTTTCTTCACTAGCCTGACACTTGCGCAAGTTCAATTCTGCACAGGTTCTAATTTTTCTGACATTAAAGTTGTTCTGCCCCATTTCTGCATCAGTTTGTGAAAATTTGTACGTACTTTCAAGTGCATATCTTAAAATGTACACATTTTGTTTGCATTTATATGTACTTTTTGAATTCTTTGTCTCCTACGACAAAGCACAGTATTGCACACATTTCTCTGTAATATATGCATTACCGATATGCCACCAGAAGCTGCTCGATTCTGCACTTCCATCGCCCTGCAATGTTAACTACATGTGTTCATGACATGGTGGAGGCTCCACTGGATCCTGGGGATTGATGGTGCCATTGGAGGTCCCCATACCCTGGTTCATGCACACAAAGAAAGGGATAGGAATGTAATGAGCTGCTGCTAAGTCAGCACTTGGGGCAAGGAATCCATCTGTTCTATGATTTAGTCATGAATGCCAAGTATTAAGGGCTGTTCAGCCAGTCACATATGTAAACTGATCCCTCAACACTTTTTCAACATTTGGTGACTTTCAGAGAAAATGTGAATTGTCTCTGCTGAAATGTATTATTTAAAAGTTGACATTAGGTGATATAAGAAACCTATGATAATTAAGCAGTGATTATTCAACGATTGCTCCTTCCAACACACATGAAGGGATTTGTTCCCTTCTCTAGAGCCAGCTGCATTGTGGATAGTAGCAGAGGTGCTATGCGTGTCTTCATAGCACTAATCAGCTGCTGTTTTGGCTATGTCTTCGTTTTTGTCAGAACAATAACAATTGTCATTACTGCATTACAAGTCTTCGAAGCTCATAATAGTCTGCTCAAATATGAAGTAAGCATTATGATCCCTAAATTCTTTTACAACTCAGATCTTAATCCAAGCCAGAGAAGAATGTAACTTCCATTCCCCTCCCACAGAGACTCCAAATCCCTGCTTCCCACCTTGTTCCCGAACCACTACCAACAAAGCAAGCAGAGGGGAAGAGGGGATTTGAAAGATCATGAGTAGGTGGCTAGGTGAGAGGATGTAGGGTTTGGTCCCCACTGTATCACTGATTGGTGGTTTAACAGCGTACAATTCAATTAGTATTTACTTGGATTAAGCCGAAATGTTTCTCAATGGCGGGGGGAGGAATATTTGGCTCTGCCATCTCTAATATATATCCAAGGAAAACAAAATCCTCACTCTATGGCACTACCTCGACTATTCATCCTGGCATATATACTTCGAGCACTACTGTTCTGGTGGGAATTTGGGGGATGGTCTCCCTCTTCTGACCTCTGAGCACTATTTTCTAGGTCTTTCTGTAACAGATAGCTGAAGAGAAAGGAGCTTAGGGTGGTAATTCAGGGCCCAAAAGCACTTGTCCCAAGGAGAATCCAGTCACTATCCAATAAATAGCTATTTTTATAAGGATATGATTGTGTGTTTTTTTGCTTTTTATGTTTTTAAACTTTGTATATTTGTTTTTAATGTTTACTGTTTTTAACTTCTGTAAACCGCCCACCCAGAGAGCTTCAGCTATGGGGCAGTATATAAATGCAATAAATAAATAAATAAATCACAACACCTATAGTCAGTGGTATACAATATGTCCACTAGCAAAGACAAAGTTAAGAGCTGGAAGCAAAACCAGGGTGTGCTCAGGTAAAAGGGCACGGCAGAAAGTATGAAGGGAAAGTATTAGCAATGGCAACACTCTGGTTAGGAAGATGGGAGATGCAGGGAGAGAAAGTCAACGGTTAGCGTGACTGGGAAGGGCAAGTTCAAAAACCTGCTCAGCCATGATGCTCACTGGGTGGTCTTGGCCCAGTCACTATCCCTTCGTCTAATCTACCTCACAGGGTTGCTGTGAAGTTAAAATGGGAGGGAAGAATAATCTGCATTGCCCTGAATTCCTTAAAGGAAGGGCGATATATAAATATAATAAATAAATAAACTGGAAGTCTTGAATTCCCAGGATAACTACAACAGTTAGAATTTGGCATGGCTACCGTTTGAGCAATATGGTGGGGAAAAACAGTTGAAAACTGTTCAAATCTAAAATTGTATTTCCCGAGTTGGTTTTCAATGGGCCTGTTCAGACAGCATGGTAAGCCATGGTTAGGTCACTGAACCTTTTGTAGCAAATGGTTAGTTAGTGTGTTTAAACTGTGGTTATGTAGCCACGGGAGGTTTCTGTCCTCCCTGAGCTCGCCTTAGGACACCTGCGTTACGGTTTGACAGGTGTACCGCCCCAGTCAAACTCCCCACCTGACGCTGTCCCCGGAGCGGGTCGCACAACACGCTAAGCTATGTTTAGTTCAAAATGCTCAACCGCTATGTCTTAGCATGTTGTCTGAACAGAGTCAGTGTAAAATCTAATGCGGCATTTTGCCTATGTTTTCCTAGAATGAAGAGATGCTCCATGGCTTTGATGAGTATGATTTCACTGGTGTTGAAACTAGAGCTGTGTTAATATTTTTCACCATACAAATATATAGCACTCATTGAGCTACATGTACCTCAGCTGACTTTTAGAAAATAAAATTTCTGAAAGGGCTGTGACAGCAACAGTAGGCCTCAAGAGGGCGCCACACTCCCATGCCTACGAAGCACATTGAATACAGCAGCAGCAGATGCAAAAGAGAACAAAACACATCCACATATGATTTGCCACTGTAAATATCCATGCATTGGGGTACAACTTTAGAATAATGTGGGCTACAGAATTGTCTGAAATGTACTTGTGGATAAGCCCTAAGTATCTAAATATACAGTTCTCACAACAGAGATTGTTCATGCAACTTAAAATCACTTCACTGACAGCCAATTAGTTTCTGGGTGAAGTATGAAGTAGGGCTTTAAAGCCCTGCATGGTTTGGGTCCAGGTAACCTGTGGGATCGCCTCCTCCCATACAATCCGCCCTGCACATGCAGGTCCTCTGGGAAGGGTTTACTCCAGTCAGCCACAACTAGGCTGGCAACTGTTACCCAGAGGACCTTTTCTTCTGTCACCCCCAGACTGTGGAATGGCCTGCCGGAGGAGATTCATCAGCTTAATGCGCTCTCTGAGTTTAAGACAGCCCTAAAGACTAGTCTCTTCAGGCAGGCATTTTAAATTTTAAACCTAAGAATTTTAAGATGTTGTGATTGTTATTTTAATATTGTATGGGTTTCACTAATTTTATGTATTATATTTTATTTAGTGTTGTTCCCTGCCTCGATCCAGAGGGAGAGGCGGGTAATAAATAATTTATTATTATTATTATTATTATTATTAATAATAATAATAATAATAATAATAATAATAATCAACGTATTTTAGCAGAGAACAACCCACAGAGTACCTGACAGAATACCACCCACAGAGTGCCTCCCACAGAGGCACTCTGATTCATCTATCCCTGCATCCCCACCCCAAACCTTGGCTCTAGTCACAGTATAAATGTGAACCGCCCAGAGAGCTCCGGCTATTGGGCGGTATAGAAATGTAATAAATAAATAAATAAATAAATAAAATAAAGTGGTAGAGATGTAAACAGACTGTCAATTTTTTTCTTACCTCCATCTTTTCCCATATAATTTCATAATTATCCTGGTGCTGTATATCTTGCATCAGCTGCTGAATTAAAGCTGATTTATTTGTGGTTGGTATTTCATTTTTATCAGACTGAGTCACTGATGGTTTCCGTGGCCTGTCATCTAGGTATTTTTTAATGCTAAATGAGGATGTACAAAGCTCTTCATCTGAAAGAATGTCACTAAGCGGTCCAGATTCAATGCTGTCACCTGTCGAGGATATTATGTCACTTGAAGAGCTTGGTGAAACTCTACCTAACCTTTTGTGCTTCTTTTTGATCTGATATGTAGGGTAGAGCTCAGAATCTGAGTTCATTTCTGATAGTTCCCAGTCATCGATGTTTTGAATGGCCTCTCCTTGAGGTTTCTGAGGAAGGAGTTTGGTCAAGTTTTCTAATTTTAAAGCTAATACTTCAGTCTGTTTGAGGTGTGATGGGAGTGCTAAGTATTCATCAGAACCATACCAGGCCTCAACGACTTTACTGTCTGTATTGACGTAACTTGGAGAAGATGAGTGGACTTTTTTGCCCTTACTTCTTGGAAGAACTGGGGATGAGGACACAGCAGACCCTATGCCAGCTGAGGAGCCACTCACTTGGCTATGAGCAGGTGAAGCAGAATGATCTCGTTCACTGCAATATTGGCCATTCGGTTCTTGCTGTTTACAAGGATCAGAAGATGTGGAGGTTGAATCACTTTCCATCCCTTCTACGGACTGCAAGCTACCAAAAGGGATTCCATTTTGCAACGCGGTGATCCCTCTTTTATTCACCTGGTTCGTCGATGTAGCATTAGATACAATTCCAGATAACCTGCATGATGCCACCTCCTCGGGAATGTCATGGGACTTCTTGCACCTCAGTTTCTCCCTTCTAATGTTGTCGCTGGACTTACCTAGTCCCATGGAACTTTCCTTAAAGTGATTCTGTATGGTGAACTTGAGATTCTGATCACTTATGTTGTGCAAACAATCACATGACTGACTGATGGCAGAGGGACAGTTGCTGTACGCTGTTTGTAAAGCCAGACAAAGCTTGGACCGGTCTGGTGGATCTAACAATGAGGGTGTGCTCCTACTTATTTCTGTCTTAAACATCAAAGAGATCTGGTTTTTTATATCATTGACTACCATGTCTGTTTTAAATATATCTTCTTTTAGAAACAAACCTCTTTTGGGCAGGGTAGCTTGGGTGGGAGAATCCTCGTTATAATCAAAACAGTCTCTTATCGATCTCTTGGGAGTTGAGTTTTCACCATGAGGATGTTGTTTGCCTTTTGCCCCATTGGAGGGCAATGGACTGAGCTCCTGTTTGACTAATTCAAAGCCAGCATTGCTGTCAACTGGTACAGCAGAATCCTCAGTGCAAGATGCTTTACAAAGAGGTGGATTCCCAGAAATCTGCACGAGTGAAAATTCAGCGGATACAGCAGATGATGCTTTGAAACTTTGGCCTTCCTCCTGTAGGTCTGTCGAGAAGGGTAAATGGATTTCTTTTGCATTAACGCTTTCATTACATTTGGAAGCAATTGAATCTGTTGCTACAGCCAGTAATCCCACACTTCTGATAAGCTCTGGAAAGTCTTTTTCCATTTCACTGCAGCTCCAAGACTCAAATGGTTTCACTTTACCCTGACTGGAGGTCATGTCACCAAGAGCACCGAGCAAGTCCTCACTAGGGCTGTAGTCAGACAGTTCAAATGCAGTAATTCCACAATCTAGCGACAAATAATTTTGAGAGCATTTGATAGTTAGCTGTCCTGAGTCATCCACTTCTGTTAAAGAGTCAAGCCGGTCCTGTGGCAAAACAGAAATGGGAAAGGCTTTTGTCATTGTTTGTTTTAAAAACCAGGTATCATTCCTATGAACTGGGGATAGATGCCATGATTTTTTTAATCCTATCTCACCAAACATGATTGTAATGGTTTTCTTTGAATTCTTGTGCACTACCATGGTGGCATTTGTGCAAAGGCAGTATAAAGATATTATAAATAAATAATAATAAATAAACATGGGAAATACAGAATTAGGGCCTGTTTTTTTCCTGTGATCTATATAAAAAAGAACATTATATTTTTAAAAAATCTAATTGAAAATGGATGCATTGCAATGAAATACTTAAGGATAAAAGAATAGAACTTAAGAATAAAAGAATAAGAATACCTAAGAATAAGAATACTTAAGAATAAAAGAATACAACAGAAAGTCCATCTGGCACTGGAGACCTAAACATTTGCACTGACATATTTGCTTGGAGTAACTGGTATATGAGTAACATCCTATGCCTGAGTAATAGTGCTTGAGATAGCGTTGGGGCAAAAAACCTGCCTGGACCCACAAGGGCAGCAGGCACCCTGCATCCAGCCCTCATGGGCCCAGGTGGACGCACCCAGCAGATTTCACCCCAATGCTAGAAGGGGTGCAGGTCAGGGCGGAACTCGTCTGCCATTAACAAAGTGAGGGAAAATATGCAATTTTCCCAAGGGGTGGAAATTGCGTATTTTCTCCCTTCACTCTAAGGTCTCCCTCCACTCTCTCTCCCCGCTGCTGATGGGGGCCTTAAATGGCTTTAAAAGGATGGCTTTAAAAGGGGAATGGACAAATTCCTGGAGGAGAAGGCTATCAATGGCCATCAGCCATGATGGCTATATGCTACCTCCAGTATCAGAGATAGTATGCCTTAGTATACCAGCTGCTGGAGAGCATGGGTGGGAGTAGGGTGACCATGTGAAAAGGAGGACTGGGCTCCTGTATCTTTAACAGTTGGATAGAAAAGGTGAAATTCCCTCTTCATCGCAATAGTTAAAGCTATAGGAGCTCTGCCCTCTTTTGTATCTGGTCACTCTAGCTAAAGAGGGCAGGGCTTTAACAGTTGTGATGAAGAGGGAATTTCACCAAGTGCTGCATGCATACAAATAATACTTGCTGAAATTCCTTTTTCTATACAACTGTTAAAGATACAGAAGCCCTGACCTCCTTTTCATATGGTTATCCTAGGCAAGAGAGTACCGGTGACACTCATGTCCTGCTTGTGGTTTTCCCGTGGGCAGCTAGATGGCCACTGTGTGAACAGAATGCTGAACTAGATGGACCTTTGGTCTGATCCAGCATGGCTCTCTTCTTATGTTCTTATATCTGCCACTACTGTAGCATTCTAAAAAACTCAACCTGTGGCTCCCAGACATCATGTTGTGAGTTGACACATCATATCTTTCCCATGAGAAGCAGGGATGAGCAGATTTCCAGCACGATATCTCTGAGCCATATTTATTTATTTATTGTTTACAACATTTGTATACCGCTCTACATCTAGACAGATTCTGGAGCGGTGAACAATAAACGATACAAAATTGGATAAAAGAATAAAACACCATGTTAAAGTGATTGCTACTTTTTTTGGGGGGGGGGAACAGAATTCTGATAAAACTGTGGCCAGTCATTCAAGAAAAGGTTTGACATGGTGAGAACTTCTGAACAACATGGTGCGGAGGGAGATTAGTTGCCACAGGGAGATCATTTTTACACCTCTCACTTGGGCCAGTGGGCATATTTGGTACCTTGGGAGCATGCTGTGGGTACTTTCACAAAATGGCTGCCATGGTGGGTATGACCAGTCACAAAACACCTATTTCCCAGAGAGCAAACTGCTGAGGCTCAAAGAACTTACCCAAAGAACTAAGTACAAGGCAGAGGAGTGTATGTGTACCAAAACAGAAAATGACTCTGTGATCACCCATTTCACAGATGACAAATTGTACTTGATCAAGAAGCTGAATACACATTACATATCCCCCCATATATATACACACATAGCACAAGAAAATACCCATTTCACAGAAGGCATACTGGTAATGCTCAAACACAGGCAAAACACCCAGACACACCTGATAGGCACCACATTGCAGACGCCAGTCCTTGGTTTATGTTGTGTAATGCGATGTGCTTCGGCCTTGAGTGCATCAGTAATCAGAAATTGCTCGCAGAAGGCTTTCTTATCGCCAAAGGCAAGTTTGCAAAACTCTGCCCAAGCAACCAGGAACAAGGGTGTGGCAGCCTCAGCACTCCAACATGAGCTCTTACAAGACAAAGGCCTTGCTAAGCGAGGGCATTTGGCCAGACTAGCTTTGTTGCCCTGGGACTAGGACCAGAATCTTCACAAACAGCTTTCAGAAAGAATGTAATGGTTCACAAAAATGAATATTCATGACTGTCAAATCTTGTTTACATCTTGTGCTTGGAAAATAGCTCTGGACTGAAAGACCAATTTGTATTCATCTAGGAATGTTTGTTTTGACAATGCTGTTCCATAGGTACTCCTTGGCAAACTATTTTTTTTTTTTTAGACCCCATGTGTTTATCCCAGTAAAACGGCATACCAAACTAAACCAAATCTGAGGCGGCAGCAGCAAGCAAGAGACAGGTTTAGACAGGAAATGGAGGTGGGAGAGGAAGGGAGTGGGCCTATGTATTTCTGTTGGTCTTGATTTAGAGCCACCCACTCTTCAAATCAATGTCTGTGGAAGGTAGCCATTGATTTTCTTATTGTCCTTAAAAGCCTATATGGCCTTTGCAAATAAATTACTAGTTGGTAGCAAAAAAGGGGGAAAGAGCAAACTTATTAAATGAATTAATTGAGAAAGCACCAATCTTAATAACTACTTATTTATTTATTTATTTTTAATTTATTTTATTACATTTATATACCGCCCCACAGCCGAAGCTCTCTGGGAGGTTTACAACACTGGGCGGTTTACTTGAGCCTATGGGTAGGTGGGCCTGAGGAAAACATAGAACACCCTTCCCCAACCTGGTGCCCTCATGTTGGACTACAACTCCCAGCATTCCCTAGCCAGCATTGTATTTGGAGGTCACCAGGTTGGGGAAGGCTAACATAGAACAAGAGAGAGTTTAGGAAACAATGCTCAGATCTGCAATGCTCAATGTTTGTATATAGTACAACCAAGGTCTTGATAGCTGTGAGTCAATGAAATGGCAGATCTAAAGATGAGTTTGAACTTGCCATGTTTTTGCCTGGAGACTGGATTTAAAATTCAAATTCAGGAATCTGAACAAGGTACATCTTTGATGTTGCCAAAGGACTTGATCCTGTCAAAGCACAACATCCTTCTGGTTCTGCTCCATGCTAGGGAAAATCCAAATCTCTTACTTCAGCCTTAGGTAGCATCCACTGGCCTTGCTCATGTTCTATCCCTTTAGTAAGATGCTCAGTGAAATTGGGAACAAGTAGGGAAAGTCAGTCTCTCTCTCTCTCTCTCTCTCTCTCTCTCTCTCTTTCTCTCTCTCTCTGCAGCAGAACGTAGAATTCCCCAATTAAGAGCTGAAAAGGCATTAGATGATACTTTGATGACTCTGAGTAAAATCTGTTTGTAGCACTTTTGGAATAATACCTCCTGCTTTCCCCATACTTTATTCCAGACATCACTGTACAAGGGCCCTTGGGTGAGAGCTAATTTAAACGTAAAGATGGCCGTGCGGAGGTTGCGAAGAAGGATTGGTGTAATTCCCGTTGACATCTTGCAATCAGAGGTGCAGTTACCATTGAACTTCAAGGTTAAAGTACAGGGTCTGACAGCCCAGCGAGGGCCCAAATGACCACCCAGAAGGCCATAGGGGTTGGGAGCAGTGGAAAGCAGGCCAACCATCTCGGCCGGCATGGACATGCCAGGGCTCACCAGGACTGATGGCACTCACACAACAGCCTTTCCTTCTTATATTTAAAACCATTTCATAAGGGTGCTGGGTGGGCATGGCTACAGATGCT
This sequence comes from Elgaria multicarinata webbii, assembly GCF_023053635.1. Lineage (NCBI taxonomy): Eukaryota > Metazoa > Chordata > Lepidosauria > Squamata > Anguidae > Elgaria > Elgaria multicarinata. Next base: position 141,271,304 of record NC_086172.1, on the reverse strand, counting down.
CATTTATTGTTTTGACTTTAAAAATGTATTTCCCTTTTCTACAATAAAATGGTGATTATTCTCAAGTAAATGTGTTTAGCATCAAGCTATCTAAAAGTCGTCCCCCAGAAGACCATTAAGTCCAGGGTCTGCAATTACTTAGCTGCATCACTGTTTGCAATCCCTGCAGAATTCTGGCTACCAGAGCTAGAACAGCACCAGATGGCTAGTATAACATTCAGAAAGTGTTTGCCTTGCAGCATGTCCATGTCAGTCATCTCTAGTGCAAGAAAATCTCACACTGGCATGCATGTCCCACCTGCATATGGGCCGATCAATTGGTAAGCGCCTTTTAAATATGATGCCAACAAGTGTGGAGTTTTCATAGCCTTTTCAGCAGTCTCCACATTACAGGCATCATGTTTAAATTGGCCCTGAAACAACAACTTCCACGAGCTGTTTCTAAGTTGCTTTTGATGTGGGATCTCCTCGGCATAATGCCAAATGTTGTGATGCTGAATAAGCTGGAATGGGTTATTATGGCTGATGCAAAGTTCTCCAGGAATGAAGCACATCCATAGGATTGGAAAGCAACACTGTGGTGCAGAACACATTCCATTTTGAACAGATTGCAATAATATAAATTAGATTTATCACACATGTTTTTTAGGTTTTCAGGAGAATTCTGCATACACATTTGTGCAATCATGGGGAAAATGTGAATTTAAAAGGTTCTTTTAAGAGAGTCGTTAATGTGAACTTGTAACTTTCCATTAAAGAAAATATTATGATAGATGCATCCACTCTCTGTGCTAATCACAGAATGTAAGAAACCCACATAACTAAAGTCTAGGTGTCTTTACAACTTAGGTTAAAGTGTCTTTTGCATTTGATTCCGCAGTCAATTAGTTTTTTCCCTGGCACTTCAGCTTTGAAGCAAACATGAAGACTCATACTTTATTTAAGCTTGTTCAGTCACTCTGGCCTCATCTACACCTTGAGGCCTTCCAGGATGGGAGAGGGGGCAGGATCTGAGGCTTACCTGCTTCTGGGATCATCCCCCTGTGTCTAAGCACCAGCGCATCATCCCAGAAGACAAGAGGGACGTTCCTGGCACAGCATTTGTTGTCGTCCCCCCCACGACATTGTGGCTGTGATCCAGGGGAAATGTAAGTTTTTAAAAATAATAATAATCAGTGCCCCAACATGCTGAGAGCCATCCTGGGGATGGCAAAAATGCTGACCCACATCCCTGATGGGCATGGAGCCCCCCCCAAAGCTCCATGCCCATTTGAAGAGCCCCACTACTCGCGGGGAGGAAGGAGGACCCAGAAGCGCTCATCACACTGCCCGCAGTCCACGGGGTTGTCCTGGGACCATGGAAAAATCAGGAAAACCATGGTCCCGGTTATCCTGGGTCAACTGAAAGGTTGTCCCCAGTTGACCCTGGGATCCCCTCATTTGGATGCACAGGGACAACCTCGAGCTGACCCCGGGATAACTGCCAGGTGTAGATTAGGCCTCTGAATCCATGAATGCAGTACTAATTTAAGATTGACAGCATTGCCCCAAAATTGACTGACAGCACTGGGCAAGCATTAGCCTGGATTGCCTAAACCTAAGCATATTCTCCACCAGTAGCAAAGGTAACTGGATTCCTTTAAGAATTGCTCCGATGTGCAAACAGAACCAAGGATGAGAGTTCAAAAAGTACATTCTTATATTTACTTGCCATACCTCCTTTGTTTCCTCTGAAAAAGCTTGTAGAATATCAGTCTGCCGGGTGTAATTCCCATTGGCATCCTGCAGTCCCTGTAGAATTCTCTCTCTCAGAACCAGGACAGAAACTCGAAGCTGGTGCCAAAGAAGCTGTACTGTATGGATGTCAACGATCACATTGACAGAGTAAGACAGAAGCTTCAGGGAAAATTCAGTCTCCAGAAGCGCATGGATTTGTTCAACGTGATCAGAGATATCTTCACATATATCCTGTGAGAAAGGGAGAAAAGAGACTATGAGCCACAAGGATGTACAATAATCTGATCCTACATTGTTAATTACATTTTTAAATGTCATAAACCAGGGAATCCATTTGTGTATGTATAAAGGGTTGAGCAGATGCACTTACGTTTTTTTCTTACAGCAGCAGCATTTGCCAGCATGCTGCCATCAGCAATCATGTATGAAGTTCTACAGATTGTTGGAAAGTTGGGAGCTTTGGCATCTTCCTATAGGTTAGGGTGATCATATGAAAAGGAGGACAGGGCTCCTGTATCTTTAGCAATTGCATAGGGAAGGGAATTTCAGCAAGTCTCATTTGTATGCACGCAGCACCTGGTGAAATTCCCTCTTCATAATAACAATTAAAGCTTCAGGAGACTGCCCACTTTTGTATCTGGTTAAGATGGCAGGGCTCCTACAGCTTGAACTGCTGTGATGAAGAGAAAATTTCAACAGGTGCTGTATGCATACAACTGACACCTACTGAAATTCCCTTTCTTATAAACTGTTAAAGATACAGGAGCCCTGTTCTCCTTTCCATATGGTCACCCTACTATAGGTTGTATTGGTAAGGGGCATTGCCTTCCCCTGCAGCATACGGTCTAGCTCAATTGCGTGAGTAATCCACAACTATTTCTCCTGCAGGCAACTTCCATGGGATCCTTGAATCCTCTAGTATATTATGGCTTGGACTGTGTGGATTGATCAATTCCCACAACTTGGCACCCTCCAGATGTGTTGGATTACAATTACCATCAACCCCAAATATCACAATTGTCTTGCTGGCTGGGGATGATAGGAGTTGTAATCAAGCACAACTGGCAGGTGCCAGGTTGGGGAAAGTTGATCTACAGCAAGCTGCTGAATACTTGATCCTGATGCAGACATATTTTGTTCTCTTAAGACTCTGATTCCTACACTAAACACTGGCTGTAGTAGGTTAAATTAACCATCAGCATTTGTTTATACTCCTTCTCCCCAGTAAATCATGCCAAAGCAGCTCATAACAATAATACGTATTTTTAAAATTGGACTTGGACTGGACAGCCTTTCACATAGAGTAGGGTGACCATATGAAAAGGAGGACAGGGCTCCTGTATCTTTAACAGTTGCATAGAAAAGGAAATTTCAGCAGATGTCATTTGTATATATGGAGAACCTGGTGAAATTCCCTCTTCATCACAACAGTTAAACGTGCAGGAGCTATACTAGAGTGACCAGATTTAAAAGAGGGCAGGGCACCTGCAGCTTTAACTGCTGTGATGAAGAGGAAATTTCACCAGGTTCTTCATATATACAAATGGCATCTGCTGAAATTCCCTTTTCAATACAACTGTTAAAGATACAGGAGCCCTGTCCTCCTTTTCATATGGTCACCCTAACATAGAGCACACATTTAAATAGAACACTTTCCTCTGAAAATCCATAAAAAAGAGTATGTGTTATATTTCTATTTAAATTATAATTATTTTTAAATTGGCATCTGTACATATAAATTCACATATGAAAATGTAATGCCAATCTTTGCCCTCTTTGCCCTTTTTAGTGATACACTTCCTCTTTTTAGCAAAGTATAAGTGGTCACCCTGTTTTCGTGTGTGTGTGTGTGGGGGGTTAATTTGCCCAACAGATCAACCACCTCATTAAAGTCCCAAATTTGATTCTCGTTATATCTTTACAAATGTCTCAATTCATGCAAATGCAGCCCCACCCACAAATATGCTTTTGCTAGCATTTTTCTCCCTCCCTTACAACTAAAGAAAACCGCTCATATAAAAGTGTGTAAAATGCAGGGCAATGGTGAAAAGTATTTGGGATACATTTGTATTTGTTTTCTTCCAGGAAAATGGTACTTCGTGCTAACTAAGCATCACATGTTACATTCATTACTTAAAGTGCAGCTGTCCCTCTATTTTTTATTTACTACATAGTAAGCATGTGGAGCCCTGATCCAGATCAGGACCGTTGCAGATGGGGAAGGGAGGTTTAATCCTTCCTTCCTTCCCAATCTGCTTCCTTTCTAAGATCGCCCGTACTCACACTGCAAGACAGTTTTGAAAAAACAAAACAAAGCCTCCATTGGCACCAGTGTTCACCGGATGGTGGATTGGATATTATTTTAGAATTGTGTACACATGACAATCTCATAAAAAGGCACAGCTGGAAAGCTAATGTTCTGTGAGTCGTTGCAACAGCAAAGTGCATATCCCAATAATAACAACAACAACAGATGTTGGTTTTAAGTCTCACTATAACATACACATAGTAGAAGCCAACTGGTGTTACATATTAACAATTGACAGCCTGCCTCCTCTTGAGTTCTCACTCAATGATTGCTTCAAAGGTATTTCAAACATTTAAAGCATGACCTGCAGCCAAGTGTGCATTTTCAAGAATGAAAAGAAGGAAGGGGGAGGCAAAACGTGTGCGACATTTTCCATGTAATGTTTAAGGCAGAGCACTTAGGTTCAAAAGGATAGTCTATAAGACAACAAACAGTAATTCCTAAACCAACCAACCAATGTCAATGTTGTATCTCAGTTGCTCCTGAAATAAAGCTCCATGACTACAGCTCTCATGAACACCAAACAGTCTAGGGCTCATCTCATGCCTCCCAGACCCTCCCTTTAAAACAAGAATTAATTAATATTGGCAGTTGTCATAATAATGATATTTTAATTATAATAAGTATGAATAAGCCTCTTGATTCTTGGAAACAACCAAGCTCAAGATTTCTTTCTATGAAAAAAAAAATAACACATTGGGAAGTGTCACATCCCAGTTTTCAGGTCCAAAGTTTTCCCCAAGACAGCTTCATTTTAATAAAGGTACCATTAACAGTTTTAAATGTAAAACAATAATAAGTGCAAGAGCGAATACCAAATACTACAGAACAGCATCCTATAATGCACCTAAGGTCTTAAGAAAAAGTAAAACAAACAAACTAATTTTCTAAGGACTCAATGGTAGGGTGACCATATTTGGGAAACCAAAAAAGAGGACACCTAGTGTGTGTGTGTGGGGAAGCAGCTTTCTGAGTCCTGCAGAAAGTACGTTATTCCCCCGCCACCTTAAAGAACCCGATTGGAGTGGAGGAGGGGAAAGGATTTCATTCTGCACCACCATCACCCACTCCAATTGGGGCCTTTTCTAAAATGTCCACGAATGACCCACTTTCCCCTTTAAGACCTCAATTGGAGCTCGGGGTGGGGGAATGATGTGCCTCAAGAAAGCATGTCATTCCCTCCTGCCATGCTAATGGCAGCCTTAAAGGGGAAGGTGTGTCATTCCAGGACATTATTGAAAATTATAGAAAATCCCCCCTGACACCATGGAAAGAACAAAAACCAGGACAAATCCGGGGAAATCCTGACAGTTGGTCACCCTACTCAATGAGAGAAGGCTTGGTTGGCTGCCATAGGCAGGGAGTTCCACAAATAACATGTACATATTGCAATCTTCAAACTTTCCTAAGGGAGATGTTCTCTTGGGCACATGCTTACCTAGATTTTCTTTCTTTTGGAAGGAGGGATTTTTATTATTTATTTATTTAAAGTATGTTGACCCTGGTCTTTTCTGAGTAGAAAAATGCTTCTACTCAGAGGCTTATGGTGTTTTTGTAATATTGGTATTTATGTACAAATATGTGGGTTGAATGTAAGCAAAGTCAGACGGAATAGCCCTGTTACAAGCATCAGATCCATTTTCTCAGACATTTCTCAGACACTTTAAATCTGTGTCTAGCAGCTATGTCTTTTGTTCTTTCTTTCTTACTTACTCTAAAGTAGGTACAATGGCCTGATGGGGATCTTTAAAAAAAACACCTACCCACACATATTAAGGTCCCAATCCAAACCAGGCCCTCTGTATTAACTCAACAGTAAAAAAAAAGAAAAGACACAGATTTAAGGTAATGTGTGTTTTGGGCCTCAGATCCCCACAGAGGCAGCCCAGTAGCTCAAGGTGCTTTTAGACATCTAGAGCTCAAGCCTCATTCTCTGCCTCTTTCTCGATCTGTCTCATTCTCCAACTGTTGCTCCTCTGTCTTGTTGCTTCTGTTGCTCTTTTCAGAAATAGATCTTGCTTACAGAATCCTAGCTGGGGGAGCGGGATAATCTAGGCAGAGGTGGGCAACATGACACCCGTGGGCACACTGTGCCTTTGGACATCTTTCTTGGTGCCCTCCCCCTCCAACTTTAAAAAACAAAACAAAACATTTCTTACTGCTAGCTGGATTTGCTTCAAAACAAAATGAAGGCCTCTAGTTGCTCCCATCTTCTTTTCCCGTGAATGCCTCTGAGCTGCAAATGGGGCTCAGAGACATTCATAGGAAACTATTCATAGGAAACTATGTAAAACTCATGTCGCCATGGGCTTAGGAAACTAGTGCTCCTTTCCTAGTTTTTTGCCCCTCAGTCCCCTCACCACAGATGGGCTTATGAATAACGCCAGTGAGGCTAAAGCACAGTGAATCGTCCTCCAAAATTTGCAGATGGCATGGCTCTGCCTCCTCTCTCGGGCAGGCTGATTGGCCACCTCTGTCCCCCTCCCACTTCCTGCTAGTATCACACTAGCGTCCAAGGCCCTCCTTTGTGTCACACTAATAGGCCGAGCAGGGCTATCCATCATTCTGCTGGCGGAGGGGTTGCCTTGCCTGTTTGATGCAGAGGAAATTAATTGTTATTAAAGGTCAAGCTTTGAACTTTTTTTTAACTTTCATTTTTTTCCTGCTTATCTATAGTGCTTAAGCTTGAAAACCAAAAATCAGCAAATTCAGTCTGGTAGATCTCAAGTAATAAGCCTTACACTACTGTATTCTTATGTAAGATGAAGCAGGATGATGCTTTCATCTGCAGTGTGCCAAGTTTGTGAGAACGGTTTCTCCAATTACCAAATGTGTCCACAGGCCCAAAGAAGCTGCCTCTGTATCTCTACAGAAATCTCCGTATCCCTCCCATTGGGAAAGCATCAAGGGCTGATTCTGAGCCATTAATGCCTAATGTCTCGAACAAAAGATGGGGCTGGCAAGTAGTTTGATGCAGGGGGAAAGCATTAGCAAGATTTTACAAGATACGTGCGGAAAGAGGTGAGAGGAAAGAAATATCTTTTCAAAATGTGTTGGGTTTAGTAAAGCTTTTTCTGGCATTTGAGAACATTTTTTTCTGTTTATTTATGTGTGTGTGTGTGTACACATACATACACACACATATATGATCGACTATCCCTGTCTAACTACCGACCTGTCTCTCTCTTGCCCTTTGTCTCAAAGATCCTGGAACGTCTGGTCTACTCTCGTTGTCTTGACTTTCTCTCTAATAACTCTGCTCTGGATCCCTTTCAATCTGGCTTCCGTCCTTTGCATTCCACTGAAACAGCCCTTACCAAGATCACCAATGATCTTCTTACTGCCAAGTCTAAAGGCCATTATTCCGTTCTTATTCTCCTTGATCTAACCGCAGCCTTTGACACGGTTGATCACGATCTTCTCTTAGATTCCCTCCATGACCTTGGACTCTGTGGCTCTGTCTATAACTGGTTCGCCTCCTATCTAGAGGGTCGCTTTTTCAGCGTGTCGGCTAACGGCAGCTCGTCCTCCTCTTTTCCCCTTTCTGTTGGGGTTCCGCAAGGCTCGGTGCTTGGCCCGTTGTTGTTCTCTCTATACATGCTGCCCTTGGGTAAGCTTATTCAATCTCACGGCCTCCAATATCACCTGTATGCCAACGATACACAATTATATCTCTCATCTCCGGAACTTTCTCCTGATGTTCACGATCGTATCTCGGCATGTCTTTCAGATATCTCAGCCTGGCTGCTTCATCGTCGTTTGAAACTTTGGCAAAAACTGAACTGCTTGTTTTTCCTCCTAAACCTTCTCCTCACCTCTCATTCTCTCTTACTGTCAACGATGTCACGCTTACTCCGGTCAAGGAAGCTCGTAGTCTTGGCTTTATATTTGACTCCTTGCTCTCCTTTACTCCTCACATCGAGGCAGTAGCTAAATCCTGTCGTTTCTTCCTGTATAATATTGCCAGGATTCGACCATTTTTGTCTGTCTCTTCTGCCAAGACTCTCGTTCACGCACTGGTTATCTCTCGGTTGGACTACTGCAACCTTCTTCTCTCTGGCCTTCCTTCGTCTCACATCAGTCCGCTGGTCTCTGTCCACCACTCTGCCTCTAAGATCATCTTCTTGGCCCGCCGCTCTGACCAGGTCACTCCACTTCTGAAATCTCTTCATTGGCTTCCAATTCACTCCAGAATCCAATATAAACTTCTCCTGCTGACCTTCAAAGCTCTTCACGGTCTAGCTCCTGCCTATCTCTCCTCTCTCCTCTCACACTATTGCCCCGCTCGTGCTCTCCGCTCCTCTGATGCCATGCTTCTCGCCTGCCCAAGGACCTCCACTTCCCTTACTCGGCTCCGTCCTTTTTCTTCTGCTGCCCCTTACGCCTGGAACGCTCTTCCAGAACACTTGAGAACTACAAACTCAATCACTGCTTTTAAAACTCAGCTAAAAACTTTTCTTTTCCCTATAGCCTTCAAATATTGAGTTTGCTCTGACTCTATACTGTTAGCTTCACCCTACCCGGTGCCTGTTTACACTTCCCTGTGCCTGTTTGCATTCTCCTTCCCTCTCTATTGTTTACTACAACTTTATTAGATTGTAAGCCTATGCGGCAGGGTCTTGCTATTTACTGTTATCTGTACAGCACCATGTACATTGATGGTGCTATATAAATAAATAATAATAATAATAATGACCATAAAACATAATACTGGTCCACTTTGCCTTCTTTTATCAAACTGTAGGCTATTTCACAGCAATAAATCAGATAGTAATCCTACGGATGAAAAATAAGTCCTTCATTAAAATAAAACATTCCATAGTGTTGGTCCTACCATGCGGCAGAGTGAGACATCCACCTCAAGCGACTGATTTTGGGTATAAATAAAAAAGAAAATATTTATTTATTTATTATAAATGTATTTTTACCCCCAGGGACAGGCACTTGTGAGATGTTCTATCTCAGTTGCAAAAATGGCTTGGACAGCCTTGAGTGCATTAGGCCTTTTGATTGGTGTGGGGCAGCATATATGTTTCCTCCTCAGGCAGCAAAATGTCTTGGGCTAGCCCTACTGAAAATTATATCACATGTGCCACTGACAGATAGAAAAAACTGTGCCCACTTAGAATCCATGTTAGAATAACTGCTGGGTAAAAGAAGTTTCCCGCCATTAAATAGAGCTCATGAGTTATATAAGGCACTATGCAGACTTATGCAATTGTTCTAATCTAAAATGTAAGTCTGGCAAGTGTTTATAAAACCATGACTTTTGTATTAGGCTCTATAGAAGCATCTTCGACCATGGAATTTCTTAGAGTGTTGTAGCTGCGTCTACTACAACACCAACTGTCCACTTAACTCAGTCCAACAGACAGCTGATCCAATCATTTACAGCTGCTACTATCTGTCACCTAAAGCCAGAGCACTCTATGTTAACTTTAAAAAACACACACCCAGTATAAACATTGTTGCAAACAAGAGCCTTCATACTGACAACGCATTCCTAAACATGCTTATTCTGAAGTAAGTCTCAATGAAGTCAGCGGGATTTACTCTTTGCAACTGCAGGTTCCTCAGGCCTGTTCGAAGTTAGTTTTTCTAACAACTTTTAAAAAGAAAACGCTGGTAGCGTTCCTCCTCGAGACAGATACAATGCCATCGAGACATATGTGAAATCTAGTGGAAGATGAAAGGTTCTAGGGCTCCACAGTTAACAACAGTGACAGAAGCAAATGTACTTTGGTTTATGTTCTTTGATCTCACGGTAAACCCCCTGCAAGAAATAAGCCCTTACTCATTACATATGACAAGCTTACATGCAAAACAAATTCATGGTTTAAGAGCATGTACTTTATTTTAATAATGTTATGCATTCCTTTGGGGGTAGAATTTCCAAGCTAGACTTGGAAATGTCGTAGAATGTTTTTATTTTATTTTATTTTATATTAAAAAAAACAGCAACACTTTTATGTTCAAATGGAGTTAGAACCCCATAATACTTGCTTTACTGATCCAAAGAGTGGGGGGAAAGTCAGCCCAATTGTAAGTCACCAGAAATGGGGTGAGTGCTGTTGCAAAACCGTGTTAGTTATGGTGACATTACTGTTACTATATCATAACAACCAGTGTGGTATATTGGTTAAAGTGTTGGATTGGGACTGAGGATACCCAGATCAAGTCCCCACTTGGCCATGAAGTTCACTGGGTAACTTTGGGCCAGTCACTGACTCTCAGCCTAACCTACCTCACAGGGCTATTGTGAGGATAAAATGGAAAGAAGCAGTGTAATGTATGCTGCCTTAATCTCCTCGAAGGATAAGAACATAAGATATGCCCTGATGCTGGATCAGACCAAGGGTCCATCTAGTCCAGCACTCTGTTCACACAGTGGCCAACCAGCCATCGGCCAGGGACCAACAAGGCAGGACATGGTGCAACAGCAGAATATAATGTAATAAATAGGTAAGGGGATAGTTCTTTGGAGGGAATAGTAATCATAATACTCGGCCAGTGCCAGCTCCGGGTTTTGGAGGCTCTTGGGCAAGATGTCCTCACTGGGCTTCTTCTCTTCTCATTTTGGGCTCTGTTGCCCATTCAGTTGGCGTCTCCCTCTGGGCCCAGTCTGTACAACTGCCCAGAAAGGGAGCCCAAGGCAAATGAAAGAAGCATTTCCTCATATCTCCTTTTCTTTTCTTTGCTTGCATGTTCAGAGAGGGCAGGTGGTGACAGCAAGGAGGAAGAAGTGCAGGATGAAAACCTTCTGCTGGTTGACAGTGGGACTATGCATGGCTATGGGTCTTCAGTGATGCCTACCCCTGGTGCTGGCCCTGTTCTTAGCATTTATATGGCAACTTTTGAATGTTCAAAGCAGTTCACAAATATTATATCAATAATTCTCACAACCACCCTATAAATGAGGTCAGTGTCATTATTCCCACATTGCAGATGAGAGTCTGAGAAATATGCTCTTTTCACACCACAACTTGGGGTGAATGAATGCGTGGAGGTAGCTGCGGAGTTCAGGGTCATGCCCGCTGACCCTCCATGAGTTCATCTGAATGTATGCATAGAGCCTAAACACATATAAACTGTAGGTGCATCACCTCTGACTGAACAAGCCATACCTTGTCCCTTTCCTGGTAACAGATTGTGTGCACACAGGCTATGCATGCACTGTTCATATGGATGTCTGCCTTCCCAAGATTTGAGATCTGTCAGAGGATCCCTCCTCTGTATCCCACCAATGTGAGATATACATTATGGTAAGACATGGGAGAGGGCTTTCTCTGTTGTGGCACCCTGGTTTTGGAATGCCCTCCCCTTGGATGGCCAGCTGGCACCAATGCTGGCTTTGTTTCGGCAGCAACTTAAAATGTGGCTTTTTATGCAAGCCTTTGAGGGCTAAAACTGTACATAGTTTTAGTTGTTTTTATTGTTTGCGGTTTTATCTTGTTAATGGTTTAATATGTTTTTAGCTGTGTACATTATTTATTGTTTCATACTGTTTAATGCAACTCTAAGATCCCAACGATATAGGGCAGGTTGCAAATGTTTAAATAAATAAATAAATAAATGTAGAGTTTGCATACATGTTTCAATAAACACATGGAGGTCAGGGGTTGGGTCAGCAGGCATAATTTGCCCCCTCTGCTTCCACACCTTCATTCATTATGGCAATCCTTGGTAGGTGGGTGGCTACCCAGAAGAGGGCCTTTTCTGCTGTGGCACCCTGGTTGTAGAATGAGCTTCCCAGAGAGAGAAGCTCTTGTAGTTTTTTCAGCCCCAGATGGAAACCTTTTTCATTTTCCCAGACATTTTAGTATTTTAGCTCTATTGTTTTAAATCTGTTGTTGTAGGCTTTATTATAGTTTGTGCATCCATATTATAGTTTTATGCCTTTATTTTTTATATTGTAGTTTCTGATGTATTTTGTGGTGTATTTTGTGGTGTTAATTGTTGTGAGATCTTTGGCTATTATTATTATTATTATTATTATTATTATTATTATTATTATTATTATTATTTATATAGCACCATCAATGTACATGGTGCTGTACAGAGTAAAACAGTAAATAGCAAGACCCTGCCGCATAGGCTTACATTCTAATAAAACCATAATAAAACAATAAGGAGGGGAAGAGAAAGCAAACAGGCACAGGGTAGGGTAAACAGGCACTGGGTAGGGTAAAACTAACAGTATAAAGTCAGAACAAAATCAAGTTCTGTGGTGAAATGTAAAAATAATAAATAAACAAATAAATAACTCCAACCTGGTGCCATCCAGACATTTTGACTACAATTCCCATCATCCCTAGCTGGGATGATGGGAGTTGCAGCCCACCTAAACCATCTCGATGACACCAGGTTGGAAAAGGCGGCTTAGTGGATTAGCAAATGAAAAGGCCTGTTGTGGGTTGCCTAAGGCCACTTAGTACATCCATGACAGAGGCCAGCTCTGAGCCAGCAGGGACTTTCCTAGTTCAGTCACTTGGTCAAAAAACGTTACACATGCTCCGGTTATTCCTTCTGCCTTATTTATTATTTATTTATTATAACACTTTTATCCTGCCCTTTAGCCAAAAAAGACTCTCAAAGCAGCTTACAAAAATATTTGTACAAAGACAGTCCCTGCCCACAGGCTTACAATCTAAAAAAACATGACTCAAAAGGAAAGGGGATTGGGAGGGAAGAGGGGGGAGAAAGAAGAAGCAAAGTTAGGCACTAGATTCTTAGTTGCAAAGTTCAGCAGCTGCTTCTTTTCCCTCTCTCTTTAATAGCCTTATATAGATCAAGGCATAGAATCATAGAATAGTAGAGTTGAAAGGGGCCTATAAGGCCATCGAATCCAACCCCCTGTTCAATGCAGGAATCCACCTTAAAGCATACCTGACAGATGGCTGTCCAGCTGTCTCTTGAATGCCTCTAGTGTGGGAGAGCCCACAACCTCTCTAAGTAATTGGTTCCATTGTCACACTGCTCTAACAGTCAGGAAGTATTTCCTGATGTCCAGCTGGAATCTGGCTTCTTGTAACTTGAACCTATTATTCTGTGTCCTGCATTCTGGGATGATCGAGAAGAGATTCTGGCCCTCCTCTGTGTGACAACCTTTCAAAGAGTGAAAGGTTGAAGAGTGCTACCATGTCTCCCCTCAATATTCTCTTCTCCATGCTAAACTTGACCAATTATTTCAGTCTCTCCTCATAGGGCTTTGTTTCCAGACCCCTGATCTTCCTCGTTGCTCTCCTCTGAACACACTCCAGCTTGTCTGCACCATTCTCAAAGTGTGGTGCCCAGAACTGGATGCAGTATTCAAGATGAGACCTAACCAGTGCTGAATAGAGGGGAACCAGTAACACAATTTGGAAGCTTTACTTCTATTAATGCAGCCACATCACACTGTTGGCTGATATTCAGTGATCTACAACAATTACAAAATCCTTCTCGCTTGTAGTATTGCTGGAGGGATGCCTGGCTGCTGCTTCCTTTCCTTCTGATGGCCTCAGGAATAACAGTTGGTAGCAAGAGGAAGGGGGCTTCATGAGCCTACAGCAAGATTATTTTATCCAGCCATTAAATGTTAAAACTTGTGATGACAGGAAGGTTTGACATAAGAACATAGGAAGAGCCCTGCTGAATCAGACCAAGGGTCCATCTAGTTCAGCACTCTGTTTACACAGTGGTCAACCAGCTGTCAACCAGGGATCCACAGCACCCTGCCACCCATGTTCCCCAGCAACTGGTGTATACAGGCTTCCTGCTTGCAGTACACATAGCCATCAGGTCTAGTAGCCATTGATAGCCTTCTCCTCCAGGAATGTATCCAACTCGCATTTAAAGCCATCCAAATTGGTGGCCATCACCATATCTTGTGGTAGTGAATTCCATAATTTAACTATGCACTGTGTGAAGCAGTACTTTCTTTTATCTGTCCTGACTCTCCCACCAATCCGCTTCTTGGGATGAGCCTGGGTTCTAGTATTATGGGAGGAGAAAAATGTTTCCTTATCCACATTCTCCAAACCTTATATGAATGAATCATTTTATGAACACAGTATAATAAAAAGAGCCATGAACTCATGAAGGGAAGTCTGTTGCTTTGTGAAAAGGAAGCAACGAAAACTTCAATAAGGTGGCACACTTTGGTCCAGCAGTATATATGCTTGAAGCATGAAAGGGAGGAAGTGAACAACCTTAAGTGCCATTTCAGCCACTGGGGCATTTTTTAAAAGTGTTTTTTATCCTATGTAAACCGCCCAGAGAGCTTTGGCTATGGGGCAGTATACAAATGCAATAAATAAATAATAATAATAATAATGGCAGTTTGACAGAATTCTTGCTTTTTACACTGTCCCACACTTTCCCCATCCAAACATTAAGAATCGTTGGAGGTGCTCAACTTAGAATGGTGGTCAAGTTATCACTGACATTGTAAGGAAGTTTTAAAAACTGGCATGTTATAGTAGAACAACAACAACAACATGAAATTGTCTTATTGTTTTTCTCTAGGGATCTGTATGAAGCAATTCAATGGTCCTGGTTTGGTGGTCAGGAGAAAAACCCCATTCATGTGTTATCCATATGTAGAACTGACTCATAAGAAGAGGGCAGAAGGACCATCCTTCTAGTCCCACTCCTGATGTCCTGCCTGGCAATAACCACACCCCTTGGATGTCCATGCTTTGGTGGAGACATCTGCCAGGGAAAGCCTACGCATGAGTAGTTCCTCATATGTAGACGTTCCCTATATATACATCTGCTCCAGTGTGCAGACATTACACATGTCCCTTCTCTACACATGGAAAACACCAGAATTAGACTATTAGGTAATATCCAACATGGCCACCATGCTCCTCGCACAATGGGAATTCAGTGCTTCATAAAGCCCTGAAACAAATGAAGATGCTTGTTTCCGGATCATGACAGGTCAGTGGAGTTCTGTTATGCAAGCTCTGCATAACTAGCATTTCTGGTTCTTATCTGAAACACTAAATCCTCATTGTTGAAGTGGTGGGTCCTGCTGGCACTTGGGCAGCACAGGATACTGTACATTTTGCTCAAGAAAATCGTATAAGCAGGGGAGGCTGCTGTCGCTGATGTCATGGGGCAGTAAATCCACTCTGGGATTAAGTTAGAACTCTAAAGGAGCTATCCAAGGTGCTGAACCTTTTTTGAGGGTGGGCTTCAGCATCTTGGATAACTCCTTTAGAGTTCTGATTGAAATCCAGAGTGGATTTACTGCCTAATGACAGTGGATCCGTCAGCCTCCACAGCATATAAGCAAATCAATGTCCATTAAACTATGCAGCTATCAATGGGTGGGCAAAGAACCTTTCCATTTTCATCAGAATTACTACAGTGATTAAAGAGAGTTCATATACTTGCTGCTCAGTCATGAACATATGGCAGAAAAATGAATTGTGAGGAGAAATGTTTAAAATTAGGGGTGTGCACGGACCCCTAATTTAAGAGCCGCCATTTTCGGATCGGCCTGCTCCGCCCCGCCCCCACTCCGCCTGTGCCCACTCCGCTCCGCTCGGAGCTCCGGATCCGGATTGGAGCTCCGTTCCCCCCCCATAGGGGGGGTTACCGGGGCCTGCCGCCATCGCCGCCCATGCGGCGACGGCGGCAGAGCCCGGTAAGGAGGAGGGGGGCCTTACCTGCCTCCGTCCATGCGGCCCAGACTTCCTGCTGGAACCACGGGCTCAATTGGAGATGCTGACGGACCGCGGACGGAGGCAGGTAAGGGAGAGGAGGGCGGGGGGGTTACCGGGCCCTGCTGCCGTCGCCGCATGGGCGACAGCGACAGCGGCAGGGCCCGGTAAACCCCACTTACCTTTCCGGCGGAGCTCCGGATCGAGGCGAAGGATCCGCCTTCACCTCGATCCTCTTCGCCACGCTCCGCCGGCCCCCCAATCTTCTTCGCCTCCGCCTTAAGGGCAGGCGAAGCCCCCCGCTCCGCTACTGCTTCTCCGGTCCGATTAGAAGCGGAGCACATCCCTATTTAAAATGTCTTTATGCCATAGCTGGTCTATTACTGTTACTTTCCAAAGTACCATGCAGTTGGGCGTGTAGCCTCTTCTAAGACTTCCTTTACTACTATATTCAATAGAACTAGACAGGAATTCCATTGGATGTCAGCTGCCCCTAGAGGAAACGTGCCAAGTTGGTGGAATGAGAGATATTTCCGGGTGAGGCAACTATGGCCTTGGAATAATGAGGTTTCAAGTAACAAACAGAAAATAAAATCCTACTCAGACAGCGAAATAGCACACTATAAAAGAGCAAGTTATACATATTCTAAGAAATACTTTCTAATAAATATTAATGGTGATGGTAGTAAATATTCTTCAGCATGTTAAGTTATACAGGATGTATTCCTGCTGTATTCCTAAAGTCAAGTATGTCTAAGGAAAATAGAAACCAATTCCCCAAATTTCATTGTTGTTGTATTTTAAAATAATGTGTTGTAATGTCTCTTTGATGTTATTTTCTTCTAAACACTAACTTTGTGGCTAGGTTACAAAATTAAGACGAGTCCATTTTATCCCCTTTCTGCACTGCCCAGGGCTACACACATTCTTTACTCCAGTGCAAAAATTTCCTAAGAGGCACGACGATGTCAGACTGATTTTAGACTGTTCACTTGACAACTATGCGGCAAGGCAGCTAAGGAATTATCCTTATTTTGCAAGCAATGGTTATCTCCTACTTAGCAAGCCAAGAAGATAGGAGAGCAAATTTTGACTAGTAAACCTCGCACAGCTGAAGTTTTAACTGAGCCTCTAAGTGAAAATCTTGTTAAAAGTCAGCTGACTCTTGAAATCCCTCCAAATCTGGGGTGTATTTCCATCCCTATTTAAATAAACTCCCTTTGGAAACTGGTCTCATATATTCAGTTCTTATCTCTGCTGCACTATATATATATATATATATATATGTATATATATATATATATATATTTGGGGGAGGGAATCTGTTGACATACAGCCTGACTATATTCATATTTACTGTCCCACTGCCCTGAATGGGAATTGCTTCTCAGTGAGGTGACATGAATTGTGTGAATGCAATTAATATGCATGTTTTCTTTTTATGTAAATAGTAGCTGAGGGGAAGCCCATGCAATCGTGGGGCTGTGGGGCTTGGGGTGCAGAGAGAAAGTTTAACTCTTTCACTCCCTGACCTGGTTCCAACAAAAATCCCCTCTCTGAAGCTGCTGTTTGCATTTCTAGGGAAGCTTCCCTTTTGGCACCATAGCAAGAGAGAAAGTGTTCAACTGCCCCATGATCTGGAGGCATTTCAGGCTCTCCTGGGGCTGACAAAAGACATACACTCTAATTGCATGCACATGCCAAGTCTAGTTTGGCCCCGGGTATAGACAGGGTTGCCGCCTTAGTTGTGGTAATACAGCTTTCCCCAACCTGGTGCTTCCAGATGTTTTGGAGTACAAATCCGATCATCCCCATCCAGCATGGTCAATGGTGAGAGATGGGCAGTGTTTTAGTCCCAAACATCTGGAGAGCCCCAAACAGGTTGGGGAGGGCTGTATTAACTGAACTGAAATCGTGGAGTAGACTTAGGCAGCTAGCAAAGCTTGTTAACTTAGCTTTGTTGATATGTGGACCAAACCATTAGAGGAGATGGTGGAGCCCAGTCTGTAACATGCACCACTCCAAATGATTATACACAAGCCATAAGCATGCTGATATCAGAAAAAATAGCCTTCACATCTCACCCCAAGATAAAATATGGGGTACAAGCTAATGGAACATAGCCTCTTCTTTCACAACAACTAGACCATTCATAAAACATCTTGTCTTGTCTTTTTTACTTTTCATCAGTGATTCCGCTTGAACTTAGTGTTAAACCTTTTGGAGGTAGTTTACATGTAGTAATACAGGCAATAAATCACACAGCCAAATCTTTTGCTTTATATATATATATATATATATTTAAGACATAATAATTGACAAATGAGAAAAATGACACTATAGATCAGCCTTCCCTGACCTGGTGCCCTCTAGGCATGTTGGACTATGACTCCCATAATCCCCAGTTTGCTATAGGCCAAACCTTGCAGCCAGAACAATGCACGATAATATACAACATCCATTTTTAATAATACTATGAACTCTAAGTAGCACACCAGCACTGTTTCAGACCTTTCTAAAGAATGCCTATTATTTTTCACCCACATTGCAGGGTGGGTGGGGTGGGGATGAAAAGCTGTTGTATTCCTTTCAGAAATGTGAAAGCCACACTTTAAGATCCTGAAAGCTAAACATAGTGCTATGTCATTTCCTTCATATACATAACCACACAAATGATCATAGATCAGATCAAACACTTATCACAAAAGCTTGATATACTAGCTATTAAATCAGAAACAATCAAAGAAAAAACTTGCTTTCAGAAAGATAGTCTAAATATAAATTAAGCATCTAGTCTTTCCTGATAGAAATTACACCATGCAAAAGCCTGCAGTTTTTCCAAACTCAAAGACATGAAATATGACCCCTTTAAAAAGCATTTGCATGGGGCTAAACTTTGAAATCTTGACCTTCTCAGATCTTCATCCAAAGCCCATGTTTTGTTAATTACTTCCCAATACACCATGCCCTACCTTAATTGTTTTGAAAGGAGAATTTTCATTCATCCGTTTAGCAGAAAATTAACAGTCCCCTTTTTTCTTCTCCTTGGCCACAGCCGTTACTTTGAGTTAGCAATTCAGGAGACATGCCAATATAAAATCCAAACGAGTCACAGTCAGATCCATTTTTAGTTCTTAGCCAACTGCTTTTGCTTTGTAAGAAATTAATATAAAACAGAGCAAATTATTCTTTAAAAATCTGCACTGGCACAAGATGATTCCTCAGATTAAATTTAGATCTGTTTCCATGTCCTGAATTTTCTGAGCTACTAGAACACTATAATGTTTTCTCAGTCATACAGATCTCTGACTGGCAACTCAGTAGACACTTGCCGCTTGAAATTAGTTGGGTTATTTTAGTCACTGACATAAGTTCCAGTAGAATGTTAGCTGTGCAGCAAGATGGCAAAAGGGAATCTAATATAAGTCGGTCACTTGGTTACAGTACAAAGCTGATAATAATGTTTCAAGTTTGGATTTTACTATGGATGCATAAATAAGACATTTCTTCTCTCTCCTGCCCCCTCCCATTATTGATTTAGGCTACAGTTCTATGCACACTAACTTGGGAGTAAGCCCAATGGAATAAACATGTACAGGATTGTGCAGTTAGATTGTAATCCTAAACACCCAGGAGTAAGTTCCTACTGAAATCTTTCAGGCAAACTCCTGAGCAAAATTGCACAGGATTGGGCTACAAGTTCTTTAAAACTTCCAGTGAAATGGAAGCAGGTTTGCAGACTTAAAAGTCAGCTATTTTTTAATGTACTCCAAGAAACAACAGATCATACGATTGGAACACTTTGCTAACAGCAGACTAATGCAGTGACTCACACAAAAGCAGACAACCATTAAATGGACACTTGTGCCTGCTGGCTTTTGCATTGTTATACAATAATGTGCTGAATTTTCAACAGAGGATAGAAGTGGGAGTTATATATTGGTATAGAAATCTTCAGTTCAGAAGCTCTTATAATTCTATTTCAGAAGAAACATCACAGTACCTTGTGGGTGTGCTCCCATGCCAGCAGAACAAAATTAATTGCCCTAGAATAGTGATACAGTTCTATTTTATATACATCTGTTTCATTATTTTCTCTCATCCTAAGTTCTCAAAATGATTTTGTTACCTACGGATACAGACATAATCACTATAAGGCATAATTCTGATAGTTATAAAGACAGAATCATGGAAAAATCATAGGCCCATTTCAGATACAAATCATGGATTGTAATTCTATGTACATCCCATGGCAAGCCCTGGGTTTGTGTGCTACCCATCCTTCATGCTCAAAAGGAGGAAATTTGTCAGACTATGGTTTGTAGAAGCCAAGACAGGGAGCAATCCTATGTCCTCTAGACAGTGTCTGGGGGACAGGATTTTTTGGTTTCCTGGCTCTGAGCTCAAAGAGCTTAAAGCCAGGAAACTGCCCCTCCCCCTCCCCCTCATAGCCACTGCAGAGAGAATCACGCCATCTATGGAGTGCAGAGCTGGGGTAAAGTGGGGGGGTCTCTGCAGGCAGGAAGGAAAGAGGCTGGGGCAGATGGCTTACACCTTTTCCTATCACCGCTGAAGCCTCCTTCTCTCCCCCTTCCCAAAGCATCCACTAGACAGATGAGGGGACTTCAAAAGGGGAGGAAAGAAGGCTGGGGGAGGCTCAGGATAAATCATACCCTAGCCTCTCTGGTCCCCTCCCCCCTCCCCCCCCCAGCATACACCCTTTCCCCCCTCTCTGAGATTGGGTTTCTGACCTCAGAGAAGCAGCCAGCCTGTTTCTCTCCATACCGGCTGTGAAGGGGCAGGTGAGGGCAGAAACTGTACTCCAACCACTCCCCCTACTGAGGATGGAGTGCTGTCTCTGAACTCAGAGGTGGGAATCCGAACTATCCGATGGTCTCTGGGATACTTGCCCAGGGATCATAGGAGTGATCTTTTAGTTAACAAACTAGCATATCAAACCAGGATCCATGGGTTGATATCTTGGTTTGTTAGCTAATTATGGTGTGATCACACTTTCCTGTAGTAGGACAATCTGGAACGCTGTGGTTTGTCATAAATTAGAACCAGAATTTTTAAATTCCACCTCCTCTCAATATACATACACACAGCGGAAGAAAGCAAGATAGGAGTGTGTGAGTCTGAGGCTCACTGCAGCTAATATCAGTGGAGGTGCTTAGTACCTTTAGAGTTCTGACTGGTTCTGACTGAAAGCATCATCACATGGGAAAATCGTGTTTCCTTACCATCACTTCTCTGCCCGCACATTTGACCCTCATTACTTCCTCTTTTGAAAGAGGAAGTAAACAACATGCATGTGACCCATTTGAGTGCACTGCTTTTCCTCCACACAGCAGGAAACAGCAGCAACTTCCATCTTTATTTTGAGTCGGACTTACTGGGGGGTGTTTTTGTGATGCGAAGAAGGCAAGAAGGGGCAGGAGGCAAGTGGGAGGCAGATGCAACATGAGAGGGACCCACGAAAATCTGTGAGTGCCCAGTAACAAGTGTGCAATGAAATGCTTGTCTGATGGAGCTCTGAAACCCCAGAGCAGATTCACCATCCCACTGACATTGGAGCCACCAGCCTCCACTGGCTAATACATGTCATAATAGGCTAAATCGAGCCTGTGATTTTTACATGACCCTGTCTGTATAACTATTAGTTCTATGTATACTAAAAGACTCAAAGGTTGAAAACAAATATGAATAACCAGCATAGCACTGAACATGCAATTTCAAGACCAAAGAGCAGCCATGGCTCCTGTTTAAGCCTTGCATCTACCAGGTAGAAGCACTCCATATTCTTGACAGCCATCGGCAAGTCAAACGTTAATAACATGGGGAGAGATTCAATGTTCCCAACCAGTAGGCCTTTCAGCTCATGCAACTTTGGTGTCTCTTACCCCCAAAAGCTTCTGTTGAGTTGAAAACTCAGTCAGCCATCCCCACCCTTTCTCTGCCCTCAGGTCTCAAGTACCAGCTAAGAAACACATGTGACATTTACCATGGGAGACCCTGCCCAGAATGGCTTCCCTGCCATAATTTACTGAAGTAGCAGGTCGATTGGGACGTTGTGAATCTCCATGCCCCACTCCACATTTTCAGTGTCCTGATTCACATGGGGATCATGGGAAACTGTCACAGAGAAGTTCTAGGGCTTCTAGGTTGGCTCAACTAAATATCCTAGTTTCACATTTCACCATGCCAGCATCAGCTTCAGGCTTTTGAGAGCCCCCTCCCTCGGTGAGTCTACCTCAGCTGTAATTGCTCCTCCTTGTCTTTCTCAGCATTGCTACCAGGCAGTGGCACCTACTGCTCCTCCTTCTCACCACCACTGTTGTCTGGGCCAGAGTGAGAGGCAGGAGGACAAGCAGGTTGCAATGGTGAAGAAAAAGAAGGGCAAGTCCATGCAGCTCTTGTCAGTGGATGCCTGACCATGCCAACCCTTGACACTGACCCTGGCCTAGCAATGATAATGAATATAGAAAAAGTTGGGAGGAATGTTTTAAAACTGGTTGAAGTCATCTAAACATTCAGAGATAACAACACTGGCTGGGGGCTTCCATGCAAATGCCTTAGAAGCACATAGTGCTGCCAGAAGAAGGGATATTTAAAGGCACAATTCGCATTAATGGTCACCTCCAAGTTTGAAAGCAGACCCAGCAAAGTGTCCCCTGATGGGCCTTCTCCTACATAAGAACGTAAGAAGTGCCCTGCTGGATCAGACCAAGGGTCCATCTAGTCCAGCACTCTGTTGACAGTGGCCAACCAGCCGTCGGCCAGGGACCAACAAAGCAGGACACGGTGCAACAGCACCCTCCCACCCATGGGTGCCCATCCCTGGCAGGCTTACCTGCTGGCTGCTGGACACAGCAGAGGGAAGCAGCAGCACTGAGATCAGCACCATGACCTGTACTGCGCAGCTACGAGGTTCCCACCATTGATTTATCCATTGTGCTGCCAACTCTGAGGCATTATCGAGAAATAAAATGGAGGGCTCTCCCACACTAGAGGCCTTCAAGAGGCAGCTGGACAACCATCTGTCAGGAATGCTTTAGGGTGGATTCCTGCATTGAGCAGGGGGTTGGACTCGATGGCCTTGTAGGCCCCTTCCAACTCTGCTATTCTATGATTCTATGATTCTAGGGTACCTTTTTAATTTCTTCTGATGCCCTGGTGTGGCACTACATGGGGGGGGAGGGGGCACTGTGACAGACTGCTGACAGCCACCAAATCAGCTGTAGAAACTTTCAAGTGAGGTAACCTGAGAGAGCAAATAGCAGTGAAAATAACATAACTGGCTCTGCAAACTGTAGACCACCACAGCATTCATGCACTCACCCTACCACCACCACCACCACATACACACGTGTGTGTTTTGAAATCTGAGATATAGAGCAGGAGTTACATTATATACTTTCAGCACCATTTTGAGATTGAGCATTTTTGTAGCCTCCACATTTAAGATGTTATATAATGACCCAAACAAATTCAAGGGATTTATATTCTCCCTAGTTTCCCTTAAATAGACTCTCTTAGATAGTCTTTTGACATGTGCATCACTGGAAGTGATTTAAGAAGCTTTGTAAAATAGATAACTCATATTTTCACTGAAGTATCGACAAAACAAAACTGAAGCAGGGGCAGAAAATGATTTAGAATGAGCTCAGTTTGGGGGCCAACATACATGTAATGCTAAATGTCTCACAAGAAACTTTTATAACTATAAATAGCAGGGACAGTGGTGCCTGATTCAGATCAGGATTAAGGTGCATGGGGAAATAGGTTTATCTTTCCCAACCCACCCATCTAAAATTGCTATTAGACTCCTTAGTTCCCCTTAGTACACATTTTGTGTATTAGGACAAAATGTGTGCGTGTGTGTGTGCGTGTGTGCGCACGCGCATGTGGCTGTGGTGGGGTAGGGGAGATTTAACCATATGCATGCCCTAGGATCCTAACCCTGATCAGCTCTCCCTCCCCAGCCCCAAAATTAAAAACTACGTGGTACTTCCGATTCCAAATTTAATGGTTGTAGTTTTGTCCTTTAATAATCAATCAGACTGAAGCTGGTGGGAGATTCAGGACAGATAAAAAGGAAGGACTTCTTCATACAGCACATAATTAAACTATGTGGCATTAGCTACCACAGTAGACATGGTGATGGCCACCAATTTGGGTGGCTTAAAAGGATGTTAGATAAATTCCTAGAGGAGAAAAGTATCAATGGCTAGGAGTCCTGATGGTTATGTGCTACCTCCAGTATCAGAGGCAGTAAGTTGCTGGGGAACATGGGCATGTCGCACGTGAACCTGTCTTATACCATGCCAGGCCATTGGTCCATCTAGCTCAGTACTGTAGTGATGGCTACAAACTTGGACAGCTTTAAAGGGGGTTAGACCAATTCAAGAATAAAGCTATCAATGGCCACTAGTCCTGATAGTTCAATACTACCGGCCTCTGAATTGGTTGTTGGCGAAATCACAGTGGTAGAGGTCTGTTGTCCTCATGTCCTGTTTATGGGCTTCCCAGAGGAATCTGGTTGACAATTGTGAAAAGCAGGATGCTGGACTAGATAGGCCTTTGGTCTGATCCAGCAGGGCTCTTCTTATGTACTTATAATGTTCAGGGAAGGAAAGGAACCTCTCGTGCAAGCACTGAGTCTTTACTGACTCTTGAAGGGACGCCAGCTTTCGCTGACGTTTTCTTAGCAGGCCTTATAGCGGGGTGGTTTGCCGTTGCCTTCCCCGGCCATTATTACCTTTCCCCCAGTTAACTGGGTACTCATTTTACCGACCTCGGGAGGATAGAAGGCTGAGTCGACCTGAGCTGGCTGCCTGAAACCAGCTTCTGCTGGGATCGAACTCAGGCCGTGCGGAGAGTTTCAGCTGCAGAAACTGCTGCTTTACCACTCTGCGCCACATATTTTCTATGGGGTTACTATCACAGATAACAATTTCAATAAACAATTTCAGTTCTAGACCTCTTCAAGACAGCTGACATCAACGGCCTATCATATGCTGTTAAATGCCTGGGAGAAGAGGGCAGTCTTAACCTGGTGCTGAAAAGATGACAATGCTGGTGCCAAGCGGGCCTCAGTGGGGCCACCACTAAGATGGCCCTCTCCCTTGTTGCCACCTTCTGAGCCTCCCTTGGGGGTGACATTTGGAGGAAGGCCTCAGAAGTTGATCATAGTGTCCAGGTAGGTTCAGGTTCCAGACCTGAACCTAATCAATACTAGGTTCACCCAGTGACTCTATCTGTAAAAATATATTCCTGAGTTTCCGTCTTGGCATCTGAAGTGTAGTATAATTCGATTACCATTTCTTGTTGTAACAGAAAGTAGAAAGTAACTTGCAGGATTTACAGCCAAACTGAATGAACACCAAGAAATATTTTTTGGAAAATGAAATGCAAATAAGGGTGTCTTAGAGATTTCATTACTATTATTTAAACTTTCATTTGCAGACAATCATTTTTCCAGAGCTTGTACATTACCTGCTCCCTCCCTTTTCCACTACCATTTGCACACTGCCCAAATAGAAACCTGGGGGTGAGGAGGAACTAATGAGAACCATCAAGTATAATATTTTAAACTGGACTATTCAGAATGGTTATAGTTATGCTTTTTTTTTTTTGAGGAAGTGAGAATCATGAAAAACAGATCAGGGAACAGACTCCATCTGCAACTTTCAAGTCCAGTACTATGCATTTTGAACCCTTCAATTCTTGTTATCACTGTAAGATCTGAGCTGACATTTCACTTGTGTATTATAATTAAGTAGAGCCAGATTTCTGAGCTACACCATTTTCATCATTCCTTTTAACAAAGTACACGCAGCGAGCCTGCTGCACAGACATTTCATTTTGAAGTTTCATATTTTTTTTTACATTTCAAAGAGATTAAACAGCCCAGACAGATACGAGCGTTTAGTTTCTACCCTTAAGGATTTAATCAAGCAATGCTTTAA
Source organism: Elgaria multicarinata webbii (assembly GCF_023053635.1). Classification (NCBI taxonomy): domain Eukaryota; kingdom Metazoa; phylum Chordata; class Lepidosauria; order Squamata; family Anguidae; genus Elgaria; species Elgaria multicarinata. Next base: position 141,245,637 of record NC_086172.1, on the reverse strand, counting down.
AGTATGGGGTCTTCAACCAAAAAGGTAGGGAGGCAGGCTCAAACTTGTTCTCTTCCATGCCCCCCCTTCCAATCCTGCTTAAAGTTACAGCCGCATTCCTGCTGTTTCCAGGCAATGTGGTTACATCATTCTAAATGGTCTATATGAAAACAGCTGTTACATCCTATATTTGTGACCTTTACGCTTTCTAGATCAAATTATTCAGCTGTCCTTTTCAGACCATCTAGGTTGCTATGAAATGGAGCTCCAGTGAAATAACTATTTGAATTGTTTTGCAGCTCATAAAAATCCAAGAGAAACACAATGAATACTTGGCCGCACAACAGTTTCAAAACATTCAGCTATTCGGGGTGGGGGTGGGAATGAGATCTTATTTATTGATTACAATTTATGTCCTACATTTCTTCCAAGGCACTCAAGGTGAGGAAGATGGCCCACAACCCCCTTTATGCTCATAACAAACCTGAAAGGCTGAGAGATGGTGACCAGCCCAATGACACCCAATGAGCTTCATTGCTGAGCAGGGATTTGAACTTGGGTCATCCTAGTCCTTGTTCAACATTCTAACCAGGGATAGGGAACTTTCATTCTTTCTTTTCTTTTTTTGCTCAAGGACCAAATTGCATCCAGGAAAGCATGTCAGGGGCTTCATAGCAGTGGTGGGCAAGGCCACAGCCCAAAAAGAATAGGATCATACAGCTCTGGTTGGTGCCCAGACTCTCTCTCTCACACACACACACACCATTCACTCCCCTCTCCGAGCCAAACTACATGTTATACTAATTGCAGTGTGTAGTTCAAGCTTCTGGTTTGTATGCATGTATGCTTTTTACTATAGTGTACGCACACATGAGTCCAATTCAGATTGGGGCCACCACATTCTAGGAGGGGAGGGTTAATGTCCCCCTCCTACAAACCCCTCTCCACTGGGATGGAGTTTAAAAAAATAAGAAAAATTCTAATATCTCTCTCTCTCTCACACACACACAGATACACACACACGCGGAGAGGCACCAAACTGCCCATGAAAAGAGAGATCACTTTCTTCTCTCATGGGCAGCTTGTAATTGCTGCCTTTCCATGCTGTGGGCTGGCAAAGCATGAAAAGGGTGCAAAAAGGTCCAAACTGCCCAGAGAGAGAGAGAGAGAGAGAGAGAGAGAGAGAGAGAGAGAGAGAGAGAGAGAGAGAGAGAGATGCTTCCTTTCTATGCTGTGTGGTGATAAAGAGAACCCCTTTGTCATCCCATAGCAAGAAAAACTTTGTCTCTGATCAAGAACTGACTGGTGACAACAGTGTTTCAGTGCTGCTTGGTGACAAAAGGAGCCACTTTCTTAGAGCTTTTCTACATGAGGCATTTACTGTGCACTCTTCATTCCCTACTCATGGTTGTTTATGGGTTCTTTAGGAGACATTGTGACCCTCCAATTTAGCTTCTGTTTTTAAAGAGCACTTTCTGTGAGGTTTTTTTTTTTTAAGAGCACGGAAAATGCAGTATTATTTAAATAAAGTGAAAGAAAACACCATTTCCACTTATGTATTTGTGCTATTCTGTGATACCACAATATCACATAGAGGTTATGCAGCAGGAAAGGAAAACAAGAATCAAGAAAACTGTTTGTGGATCTCAGTTCTTTGACAAAGCTGAAAGTAGAAACAAGCATATTAACAGTCACATGTAGAAAAGCTCTCAGTATGTGCAGCATGGAAAACTGTTGATCCGAGGTAACAGCTTTTCCATGCTGAGGGCTGAAAAAGGGGGTCGCTTGTTCCTATGCAGCATGGAAATGCCATGATAAAACAGGGCCTGGGGAGAGGGTGGACTGGTGGACCAGAAGAAGAGGTTCTGTGGCTGTATCTAGCCGGTAGGTCAGAGTTCTCCCAGATCTGCTCTAACTACATTAGTCTGCCACCACACATTTCTACTTGTTCTTAGGCTATTGACAATTGCACTGAACCTTGGGGATTACATTATAAGTTGGGATAGACATGGGGCTATTGTTGCTTCATGTCTTTCTCCCTTTTTCCTGATAGCATCTGTCACAACACGCAAGATGAAGTGATGCCAACGTACTATGTGTTTCACCATCCCCGTCTCTCATCACCAGTTGTCAGTGATAGGAGGAGGGCTTTGATGTGTCACAGCATGCATTGCATTGTTTGTGGGAACATTACCAGGAAGAGGAGAGAAAGGGAGCCACAGATCTTCAATGGACAACATGTCTCTTGTCACATAGAGTTCTGCCCTTAGCAAGTCAGTGCATCCATGGATGATCAGAGGGAGACTCAAGTTGCTCAAGTCCAAGAGCCCAAAACGGCAACCGCTAGACTAGACTGACTCAAGTATTAATCTGGTTTTGAATGTAGTCAGTCAAGCTAAACAATTATAATAAATTCATGTTTGAAGTAAAAGCCAGTGTGACATAGTAATTAAGAGCGACAGACTAAGAGCCAAGCTACACATTACACTAATCGGTAGCTGAAGATTAGCTTTTTCTTTTCTCTAGTGTAAGCACACATGACCCTCAATTCAACTTGGGACCACTGTACAGCGGGAGGGCAGAATTAAACCTTCCCCCCATTTCCCCCCTGAAATCCCCTCTATGGGGGGTGGGGTGTTCAGGGCCGGTGCTACCATTAGGCCAACTAGGCAGCCACCTAGGGTGCAGACCTCAGAGGGGCACAGTACTGACCTTTAAGGGTCACAGTTTTGTACAAATTAGCTGTTTTAAGGGAAAAAATAATAAAAAGAAAATATAATAGTTCAGAAACTCTTCCTGAAGTTGGCAACTTTTTGGGTGTGGGTGTCTGCAAGTATCTCTCCTTGCCTAGGGCGCAAAATAGTCTAGCACTGGCCCTGGGGGTGTTAAAAAAAGTGGGTTGGCATCAATGGAAGGTTTTTACTCTCCTCCCCCCACTCCCAAGATTTTAGGAAAAAATGGTGGGTGGAAGCTTTAAACCTCTCCGCCTGATCTGAATCTGCACATGCTTACACTTAGAGTAAAGTACACACTAAACATTTAGCATAATGCAAAGTTTGTCTCCAAGGCTAGAGAAAACCTGCATTCAAATCCCAAATCCACCACTGGGTGACTCTAGGCCAGTCACTGTCTGTCAATCTCATGAGCGCGATGGAGTTGTTGTTGAAAGGATAAAATCGGAGGGGAGAACTGCGTCTGCCACCTTGACTTCCTTGCAGAAATGGTATGATAAACAGGCAATACAAAAATAAAATAAAAAACACTGCCTAGGTATTGCAGTAGCTGTGACAGTTGTGGTGCTGCTTTAGCAATATGCTGGCTTTTTAAAAAAGAAAAGGCTGCCAGAAAATCCTTTGTACTCTTCTAGAAGCACTAGATGGTGCTGTGATACAATGGCAATGGAAACTTACCAATAAAACAGGCTTAAAACTCTGAAACTAAGAATGAATACAGGGTAGTGGGTGGAATCCAATGAAGACTTTTGTCTGTGGAATTGGGAAGGGGGTGATACACCCTCCGCACTGCAGCCCCCTGCATTCCCTCAAAGTGTGATATTGAGGGGTGAGGGACCTTGCTATTTCAGGGCTAACCAGGGGCTCTAATGGGAAGGAAAGAGGGAGAAAGGTCCATCCCATGAGCACTGTTCCACTCATGTGATGCTGGATTCCACCCAGTATGTTTTACTTGCAAGGCACATAGTAACAGAATTCGTGCTGCAGTGAGTCGTGCCTTTGACTGGAATTCCTGGGGTGAAGAATTGTGCCACTTCCTTAAAACTTTATTTCATATCTAATAACAAGTTAAGGTAATTTAACATACAAATTGGGAGACAAACATTTAATTAAAATAATTTAAAATCTCAGATCTGACATTGCTTATGAGATTATTTGCATATAACCCAGTCATAAGGCAGACGTATGTCTCCGTTTTCTGGGGTAAGGAGTTTAGGGCAGCTGGTACAAGGTTGGTCTACTTTGCAGGACATGTTTTTGCAATCGTTTGTTTATCCACAAATTCATAGGCCAAGCAGTGGAAAGCACACAGAGAGGTATCCCAGACTCAAAGCAGCACCTTTTATCTGCCCCGAATTCCTAAACTGCTTTCTTTTTAAGACCTTTTGCCCTTTGCTAAACCACACAAAACTAGCTTCAGCCATAAAACATGTATTGTGGAGTTGTTCAGAGGTCCTAGAATATTGCAGGTCGATTATTTAACGTGTACATGTGTGTGTGTGTGTGTGTGTGTGTGTGTGTGTGTGTGTGTAATAATGGATATTAATATAGGATTAACCTGATATTACTAAACTATTTTTTCCAGAAGTAACAGAAAGACTTTAAAGTATTTTATTATAAATTTATTAATAGCTGCCACAATTGTCAGAGCTCCCACACCTAGGGAATGGTTATTTAAAGCTTTGGAAATTACTCAAATGGATAAATTAACAGATAGGGTGTGTAATAGAAATGATTGTATTTTGCGGTCTAATTCTTTTTTTAAAAAAAATGTCAGCCGTTTATCACTTTCTGGAACAATGATTTTAAATTTGGTAGGTTGGATAATTATTATGTATTTAGTTTTTGAAATTACAATAATAAATAAAAAGATGTTTAAAAATTGTTTTTAGGAAGTTTTTAGGATGTTTTTAACAATGCATATTATGTTTTAATTGAGTATTATGCATTTTATCATTTATTGTTGTTCCCCACCTCGATCAAAATGGAGAGGTAGGCAAGAAATAAATTTATTATTTATTATTATTGTTGTTGTTGTTGTTGTTGTTGTTGTTATTAAAAAACAACAACTGATTTTAGCCTTCAGACTGAGGAAAGAATTACTTGCTGTTGCCAGATGACCATTAGCTTCTGTTATCTCCCATCAATGACCGAGCAAAACCAAAGTTTAAAGGAAGAGCCACAGGGCTCAGAGCAGGATTGCAAGTGACTACCGACTGTTCAGAACAAGAACACTTGAGGGAGGTTTTTCAATTTAGAGAGTGGATCAGTAAATGCCGTGCATTAATTACCTGATGACCCAGATAACAATTTAGGCCATCTTGAGATGCTGTGACATGATAGCTTTGATGAAAAATAGTTTTCTCAGTGGGGACTAGCAACCTATAACTAAAAAATGGCTGTGCTAAGTGTGGGTTTTCACTTCTGTGCTAAGGGTGGGTTTTCATAAACTTCCTGCGATCTGTAGCTATGTGCTACAGGATTGCAAAGGCCTTTCAAACCTGTTTACCATCCTACATTACTCAGCCAGAAAAGAAAAAGAAGGGCATCATAGGAAGCTGCTGGTTCATTTCATTTAAAAACAAAACATGTTTGAAGATCTCTTAAAAAAGTTGACATTAAACACATGGGGACTCTTTTTGGGACTTTTCATTAAGAAGCAAGCTGAACATTATTACCTAGAATGAACAATGTTTTTTATAGTACCAATGGAGATTTACAAGATTTATCAAATTTAGCACACCACAACAGTTTCTTAACACAGGGAACACTGAAAGTAGTTCTGCAGTTTGGATGGGTATGCCATTATTTTGCTGCATTCTGGCGTGTCCTGGAGCAATGAGTGAGAAGAGTATAACCTGATACTCTTGTTCTTTCTCTTGTGCTTGGCCATTTCTCTACTCCTCCTGCAGCAAATTCCCTTCCATGTACTCTGCCTTCCCACTCTTCTTCCCTCCGTATATAGCACAGGCCCTAAAGTAAGCCTTTATAAAGTCAGCAGAGAGGGGAGAAAATCAGCAGCAATCAAGGGTAATGTATACTGGTCAAGGTCAAACATGAATGAGAAGAGTGGGCAGGTGAGAAATGACACAAGGAAATAGCAAGGGTTGAGGCCTGTGCATATCAAAGGCATGCTTTAAATAGCTTTCCACATTGGCTGTTTCCACACAACCAGCAGTTTGTGTGTGGTAGTGCACTAGGGCATTTTCTCAATGCCATCACAAAAGAAATGAGGCATCTGTTTTGTAGGCGCAGACCATTAGGGAAAGGCTGAAAGAACAGAAAAATTGTGTGTGGTGGCGGGGATAGGGTAGTGTAATTAAAAGAAAGATACAAGACACCATAATTTGTTTAAACATTAGGGAAGGAAAGAGGAAAATGAGAAACAAAGAAAAAGCAATCGAAAGAGTGAAAGTACAAACAAAAGCCATAGACTTTCAATTCTTGTGTACAGAGTCCTTGTTCACTCTTCACAGCTTTGTGAAGGAGGTAATTATTTTTCCCGTTTTACAGAAGGAAGACTGGGACTCACTAACAGTAAATAGCCCAAGGCAATACCCTGATCATTGCTATATAGTGATTCAACATCTCCAAGGAGTTGACACCCTGACCACCAGGCTACTGTTACTACTGTAGCTCTCAGTTCTGGAAGGTGCAGGTCGCACATTGAGTCCTGGGAAACTGACCTGGCACAGCAGAATGAAATTCTATGGGAATTTCCAACCTGGCCGGCCTTCAAACATTGGGGCCTACAACTCGCAGCATTCCTATCCATTGGCTCTGCTGGCTGGGGCTGATGGGAGTTGAATCCCAAATTTTCTGGAAGACACCAGGTCAAAGAAGGCTGCTTTAGAACTAAAGCCAAATTAACCAGAAAGCCTTTGCTGATTGTTCCTAAACAAATAACAGTGGATACATAGTCATGATCATCACCATTCCAGCTTTGTACACCTTATATGGTGTTTTATCATTCCAGAATTAAAAAAAATACAAAAGTTGCAACCCGGCCCAAGGGTTTTCCTATTTGTACAGCTTAAAATAGGTAAGAACAAACACCAGAAAGTATAAATTCAATACATTCATGTTTATTACAAGAAGTAGGAATGTTGAAGGACATTCCGCAAATTGTGACATGGTAAAAGGGGCTGATTAGGGCCAATTCAAATTATGTATTTTCCATACTCCTTTTCTTCTAGAACAGCCTTCCCCCACCTGGCATACTCAGAGGTATTGGACTCCCATCATTCCTAGACATAAGCCATGATGGCTGGGAATTATGGGAGTGGTAGTCCAACACTGCTGGGGGACAGCATTTGGGGGAGGCTGTTCTAGAAGAAAAGGTGACACAAATAAAAAGTATCTCACCATGGAAAACATTGCAACTTTGTTTCTCCCACCATAAACGTCAACACATCATTCATAATCACTCAGTCCCAAGCGTTTGCATTCTCAAAAGGGATTATCTGCCCACGAATCGTTTCCTTATTTATCCCTGCTTTAATCTCCAACACTGGCTAGGATTTGCAAACCATTGAGAAGTCTAGATTAGCCTGTGGGAGAAAATATATAGATTACACTATGTATATTTGGGTATGTATGAGTATACTGTGACTTTGAACACCCACACATGTTAACTAGCACAACATTAACTGGTACTAGGATAAATAGCAAGCCCTTGATGAAACAAGGAGGAGAAAAATGTTGGTTACAAATGCCGAGCTGCGTAGGGGGACTGGAAACTGGAGAAAGTCGACAAAAATAACAACTACCATAATGTAAGCAAAGGAAGGGAAGTGCCTGTTCTGTCACCATGGCTTCTCAATCCTTTAATAACCCAGTTCCATCTGAATGCAGTCACTGCAGTTCCCAGTGTCATATTTTTTAAAAAATAATAATTTAAATTTAGAATCATAGACATGCTCATTTTCAAGATGGGGTATGATCTTGATATGATCACCTCTGGATATGAGGTAAAAAGTAAGAACATTGATCTATTCGTTTCTTAGCTGTTTCACTAAGCTTATCTGTGAACCACAAAGTGTTTAAATCACATTTAGGGCTGTTTCCCTGCGGCTGACTTTGTTTGACAGGTCTCCTTTAAAATCATCAGCTTGCCGGAACTGAAGCTAGTATTTCTCTTGCTGATTAAGTGCTGGCCCCTTTCTTGTTCCAGCCTGATTAGAAACAGATATTCTACTCTTTTGCCCAACTCTTTTAGCCAGCCCTGATAAAAGGCTGTAGAGTAGGGTGACCATATGAAAAGGAGGATAGGGCTCCTGTACCTTTAACAGTTTTATTGAAAAGGGAATTTCAGCAGGTGTCATTTGTATATATGGAGAACCTGGTGAAATTTCCTCTTCATCACAACAGTTAAAGCTGCAGGTGTCCTGCCCTCTTAAATCTGGTCACTCTAGTATAGCTCCTGCACGTTAACTATAGTGATGAAGAGGGAATTTCACCAGGTTCTCCATATATACAAATGACACCTGCTAAAATTCCCTTTTCTATGCAACTGTTAAAGATACAGGAGCCCTGTCCTCCTTTCCGTGTGGTCACCCTACTTGCTCTTATCAGAGGTTTTGTTGATCTAGAGGTTATATAGTGGGAAAGCAGAAAAAGAAAAGTTCTTTGTGTAGAGCTCGGATCTCAATTCTGTAACGAAACCAAAAGTAGATACAGCAAATTAACAGCCTTGTGTAGAAAAGCTCATAGGACACTGATTTCTACAAAGTCAGATTCTTTGTCCACCTAACCCAGTATTGTCCACTCTAATTGGCAGTGGCTCTGAAGCAGAGGTCTTCCTCATCACCTGTTACCTGATTCTTTTAATTGGGAATGCTAGGCACTGAACCTGGACTTTCTGAATGCAATGCATCTGCTGTACCTACCACTGAGCGCTTTGTGTTTAAGCCACTTCAGTCTTACCTTTAAGTTTGTTCAGGTGATCACTTCACCATGGGAATAATACAGCAGATCCTGCCACTTATCATTTCTGCTTTCTCTTAGAGACTTGACCTTTAGAAAAGGAAGGGCCCCACTACAACTATTTTCACAGCTGCTGACCTTGTTCCACCACTCTAAATCTCACCTGCAGGCAAGTTATATAAATTTTCTTGGGCCTTTCAAATCTGTATGGCAGTTCAGTGGGAACCATGGTGCTGAGTCAGGCACAAAGTAAGTGGCTGTGCTGGTGGAAAATATCAATAGTTTAGGTGCTACATTTCTCTGAACTCTGGGCAAATCAGTTGTTATTTTGCCACTAATTTCTGAAGGACCAATAGTGAGTTTGCCTGGTGCAATAATATTGCTTTCTCTCCTGCACTGCATTTGTTTTGTCATACAAGTTACCACAAGGTGTCTCACGAAAGCCGTCTGTCAGCACTTCCTTCAGGAAAAGCCTCTTCCTGTATCTTAGAAATTCTCCTCCTCTTCTCACCAAGAAGCACCAACATGACAGAGATACACCCTGCTGACTGATGGAGAGGTAGTATATGGATGTGAAACACAGATGTGCTCTGCTCTCTACCAAAGTGTAAGCCAACTCCTTTCTCCTCCTCCTCCTCCTAGCAAATGGACCAAGCTTTGCACAGATTTGATGCAGTGAAGCCTTCAAACAAATTTACTCAGCTTTCAGAGTTGGACTCTTGATGCGTGCTCTATCTGAGTGAAGCCATGCCCACTAGCCCCCCTAGACACGACCCCTGCCATGGTGCACCTCTATAGCTCCCTACAGTGCCATTCCCCTAAGTTGGACCTGCCCCATGGCAGGAAGGAGGTGGTTAGCATATAACTCTGTCCCTTGGCCTATTAATCTCCTATAGCTTCAAACTAAATGGACTGTGAAGCTACGTGCAGGTTAGGGAAGTCTTCCTCTAGTGACTGAAGATGTTACTGCAAGTTAAACCATATGGACGTATTTATATAATTACAATTAATTAATGCATTTTAAATCAAAATAACTCCAAGGTGCACACCCTGAGGATCCCCTTAGCATGCATGCCAAGTTGTCTAGGTTTTATAATCTTGACCCGAGGGTACTGGCAGATGGACAGTCAGACACACATCCTATTATTATTATCATTAGTCATTGCAAATGTTGAGCCTTCCCCTCTGCTACTTTGTCACCAAAACTCTCCCCCTCCCAAAAAGCTGCCATTGGACCCCAAAGGTACAGTCTTATGCAATGGGACTTTCAGAGGGCAAATAGTTGCTTTCTGGGGCAAAGCGGCAATTTTGGTGGGAAAACAGAGCAGGTTTGAATGCTGCAAGCCTGATGTGGATCAACCCACACCTCAGCTGCTGTTTCTTTAAAAAAAAAATCCCTGGCATCTCCAGCTGAACATCAGGAAAAACTTCCTGACTGTTAGAGCAGTATGACAATGGAACCAATTAGAAGTAATGGGCTCTCCCACACTAGAGGCATTCAAGAAGTAGCTGGACAACCATCTGTCAGGGATGCTTTGAGGTGGATTCCTGCATTGAACAGGAGGTTGGGCTCAACGGCCTTAAAGGCCCCATCAGACCTTACTATTCTATAATTCTGCTTCAAAACATCTACAAGATTTCAGCAGAAAATTGAGCTCTGTATTGTCCATAAAGTGGACAACACAGCCTGCAGTCCACAAATATGCAGGCATTGATCTACTGGGATCTTTATATGCTATGCCTCTACACAAGTTGATTTGACTATTTTGAATCTCAAGTTCTTTCCATCTCATATATCAGCCTTCCCCAACCTGGTGCCCTCTGGATATGTTGCACTATGACTCTCACCATGCTGGCTGGGGCATGTCATAGTGCAACATATCTGGAGGGCACCAGGTTGGGGAAGGCTGCCATAAATAGTTGTCATCATATATGACCTGTACTGATAATCTTACAGTACATTTATGGAACGCATTTGATTTAATGCATAAAAATTCATAAAATATATACTATTTTAGTGGTTTCTCTATATAAAAAGTCCCAGAGCATGAGAAAATGGAATTTATATTGCATTGGTAAACTGGGCACTCTGTACTGGCCAAATGGCACCATTGCCATTTGCACTTTACCCTAACCCATAAATAGTTTCATGTGGATCCGTCCATGCCATTTTTATTCAGCGCACAAAATCGCAGCCTTCATTGTAGCAAAGGGGTAGAACTTGAGCTATGAAAATTCTTTCCAGCAGGAATGGGCCGGCTGCTCGCATTTAGAGTAGATGCAGCATAAATCAAGCTATTTCAAGTCTTAGATCAGCACCTCCAAAATGGCTCTCAAAACGGGTTCAGAGCTCCCCTCTACCCCGGAGTACCCTCCCAAACATTGCTGCCGGCCCAGTCACCCTAGCTAAGGGAAAGTTTAGAAGCACCAAGTGAACTGAGATGAGCTGAGATTCAGAGCAGAACGTTCCAGGCTCACTGCTCATGCTTGTAACTGCTGCAGTTTGCAAATTTCTTGATATGTACAGAGATTCCCATAGGCTTGGCGAGGAGTTGGTTTGACAATACTTGCGCCAGGCCCCACGTTCCGTGGCAGTCCCCCTATGCTTTCAGCTACTGCAGGCAGTCATTGAAGATGCAATGTCACCCTTACTTGGCAAGACTCAGCTTCAGCCCAAAGCAGAGTTGCCAGCTAAGCAGTTCAGATTTCAGCCTTGTATCCCAGAGTTGACGCTGAGGCTTACGTTTAGTGCATGAAACGCTTCAGATTGAGGAACTCTGTATTCTGTTCCCTACTCCGTTTGGCAACTCTGAATAAGTCTCTCGATTTGTCTAACTATAAAGGTATGCCTCTGACTTTCTAGATCAAAGCATCTCATGCAAATTAGCTATCTTCCACAGTAGCTATTTTGAAGTGCATTGCAGTACATGAGATTTCTGTGTAGAGATCTGCTGTTGGAATCTGCTGAAAACTCCCTATGTTTGGCATCCCATTTGTGCATCTGCAGTCTCCCCCACCCTGCAAATCAGTAGTCCAAGGGGCATCTTATCTGTTTGGTGCGGTGAGCACAGAACAATCTCAATGCAAATGTTCCTTTCTCCCCTGCCTGCCAAGTGATAAGCACTGGAAGGATACAGATTCCCCATTATTTAAACCTTAGTTATCTAACAATGCAATCCTGTGCATATTTACTCAGAGGTAAGCGCCACTGAGTCTGGTGAGACTTACTCCCATTGTATATAGGAGTGCAGCCTTGACCTCCTAAGTAGCTAGCGATCATAAAATCATAGAATAGTAGAGTTGGAAGGTGCCTATAAGGCCATCGAGTCCAACCCCCTTCTCAATGCAGGAATCCACCTCAAAGCATACCTGACAGATGGTTGTCCAGCTGCCTCTTGAAGGCTTCTACTGTGGGAGAGACCAGAACCTCCCTAGGGTATTGGTCCCATTGTTGTACTGCTCTAACAGACAGGAAGTTTTTCCTGATGTCCAGACAGAATTGGGTTTTCTGTAACTTGAGAGCGTTATTCCGTGTCCTGCACTCTGAGCTGATCGAGAAGAGACCCTGGCCCTCCTCTGTGTGACAACCTTTCAAGTATTTGAAGAGTGCTATCATGTCTCCCCCAAAACTTCTCTTCTCAAGGCTAAACAGAAAGGGAAAGCTGCATGTTCAAAGGACCCAACGGAGAGGAGTTGGCCTCACAATCCCGGTCATGTTCTGTTTTCCCCAAATGACCCTTAAAGTCAGCACGCCGAAAACAGCCTGCTAAACATGTCTACTCAGAAGTAATTTCCGTTGACTTCCATTGCACTTACATACCATGGAAGCGAAAAGACAGGTGGGAAAAGGAATTGCTTTGCCTTTTGTTTCAAACCTCACTTATTTGGAGGAGCAAACCTGGATGTAAGTTTAATGACTTTTTTAAAGGAAGCTTGTTGATGCTGTAAGTCTCCACCACACATGCCTGAACTATATTATTATTATTATTATTATTATTATTATTATTATTATTGCACCATCAATGCAAATGGTACTGTACAGAATAAAAACTAATGCCATTCCTCGTGCAGTCTGCCACACAAAAGTATTTCTTCTTCTTTTTGCAGAGGCTGCGTGTGCAACAGGAGGAGCAAAGCCAATTGGATGAAAACGTGGCTTTAAGCTGAATTGCGTTGGAAAGCATCTCCATATACACGAGGCCAGAGAGAACTATGGTTACAACCACAGAACTGCAGCGGCTTTGACTTTACTCTTATACCACTCCATAGCTTAGCTAATATCATGTTTAATTCAACCCTGTTTTAAAACAACAACAACAACAACAACAACCAAATAGGCATCTAAGAAGTATAGTCGGATAGTAAGCTATTCTGTTACATTTGTTTCTATGTTTTGCCTAGTATCTGTGTCACTATTCATGGTATATAATAATTTAAAAGGAGCTACGGTCACTTTTTGCAAAAAGCTAAACAACTATGCAGCATTACTCAAGTTAAAAGCACCATAGCTCTATGAAATGTATCCAGTTATGTCCTGCTGACAGAACAGATACCACTGGTGGAATAGATTCACACCTCCCTCCTGAAGCCCCTTGTCTCCTCCTCAAATCTGCTTCAAACTTTTGGTCGAACCTCTGAAGCAGATTTGTAGGGGGAAAGAAAGGCAGGGGAAGTCTTATTGTGTGAGAGGAAGTTACTAATGCAACATTGAACGGAACCCAATTTCTGCGATGTACATCCTGGAAACAAACATTTTTTTCATGCTCTAATTGCGCAACACAACTGTTTCCTGGATGGCAGAAGCAATAAACTCTTATGGTGAAAAGGCTGCTGCGAAGTTAAAACATCATGCAATTTAATTAACCCCTCTTACTATGGGCTATTAATGGCTGTTTGGAATGTTGTTATAATAGCTCCTTGTATTTTTTCAGAATTTGCGAACACATTTTCAATTCAAGCTCATCAACATTATATCGTTGAATTTATGAAGGGGCTGAGGAAGAGAGTTTTCTATCGTTGGGATCTGTTCAAATCCAGGCAAACTTTGAGAAAGAGAGGATAGTGAGAGATTTTCAGATGCACAATAGTTCTAGTCATCATCGGTGAGGAGGGCTCCCATATATCCAGGATTTCCCCATTGCTTTGCCTGATCTAAGTTGCCTACAGTAAAAACGGCTCATTAGTAACCATGCCAGCAGCAACTGCTCCTTTTTTCAGATGGTAATTACACATCACTGGTAATATACAACAGAATTATTAGGATGTAACAAGCCACGCAAGGGAGCTCTCAAAAAACAAGCTCTAAAAATTAAATTCACTTTTTCATCCTTTTAAGCACACACACACACATTGGCCAAATTATTGCCAAAGCTCCCCACAGAGATGCTTACTTTTTATTTCTCTAAAGCTCACAGAGGAAATCTCAGGGTATATAAAACAGTTCAGCTATTGTATATAAATATAATTACGCTCTTTGTTTTTTTTCCTTCTCTGAATTATATGGGAAAGGGACAATCCTGGTACATGCTTGCATGTGTGTAAAGCATCCATCTCTGGTTCCCTTTCAGGAACAGCAGCCCCAGTCTAGAGGGCAATGAAGCAATTGCTCTCGTTGACATTGCCCCACACTATAGTTAGACAAGTCAACCCAAAATGTTTTTAGAGGGGCGGGGGTTTCCCAGAACAACCTCCAAAGCAATGCAAGGAACCACTATTAAAAAGAAACGAACCATGTTAAGGAGCTCCACTGTGTAGGGTGACCACACGGAAAGGAGGACAGGGCTCCTGTATCTTTAGCAGTTGAACAGAAAAGGGAATTTCAACAGCTGTCATTTGTATTCATGCAGCACCTGGTGAAATTCCCTCTTCATCACAACAGTTAACACTGCAGGAGCCCTGCCCGCTTTTGTATCTGGTCACTCTAGTATAGCTTCTGCAGCTTTAACTGCTGTGATGAAGAGGGAATGTCACCAGGTGCTGCATGCATACAAATGACACGTGCTGAAATTCCCTTTTCTATACAACTGTTAAAGATGCAGGAGCCCAGTCCTCTTTTTCATATGGTCACCCTACCACTGTGTACACGAGAGAACAGAGTGCATTTAAAGGAAACTTCTAGGTTTCTGTATGAACTATTCTTTGAATAAAATACATTTTCCTCCTCATTTTTAATTAACATTTGCTTTGCATGAGTTCCTGATAATTTGCATTTTTGTTGACTTCTAGCTTTGTGCATAATACTTAATGCAGGAGGCCCACCACTTATTTCCTCATCTGCTACCTGCTGATTCAAATCTTGTTCTATCTGCATGAGCCCAAGACAGCGGAACGTGTATTCGGGCATCACGGTTTGTCCCGGCTCCTCATGGTTACTCGCAAGGAGCTGGGACCCACGCACAGGGTACAGAGCTCCTCAGGAGCACTATGCCCATGGTGGGGGAGTCGGGAATTATTATTATTATTTAAAAAAACCCACTTACCTTTTGCTCACGATTGCTCGTGCGCTGCTGGCTCTTTAAGAATTTTTTTTAAATGGTGGGCGTGACACCTCTCCTCTGAGGTTGTCGCGCACAACGCGTAAACAGAGGCGGGATGTCGTGATAAAATCATCGCGAGATCTTCACCTCTCTGTCGCGGACTAACAGGTAGGTCTAGTTAAGGCCGGTGGCACTCCTTAAGATAAGCATTTGCATGAAGTCACAACTAAGGGCCCACGGAAATGTTGAGAGAACAAGCTCTAAGCTTCACAACTGAGGCCAGATCTACACCTTGTGTCAGATCACTACGCATGTGGAATAAAAAGCAATATCTAACACTATGAAAGTGTTATATGGAATGTGGATTCCCCAAGTTATCAGTGCACTTCAATACTGCTATAAAGCAGTAGTGTTGATCTAGCCTGAGATATCACAAAGCAATAAGACTATAAAGAGTACCTTTACATGTACGTATGTATGTATGTATCCTATGTTTTAAAGACTCTTGCATCATACTGTGTCTAGTCTTCAGCTATCAAAACATTTCCAAGGTATCATACAGCTAGTTTTTGCAATGATGGGGCTGGGTTCTGCTTATCCTACACCTAGACTTCAATCCAAATATTGTGTCACACAGTACATATTAAAGGGGCATGGCAGTAGCCCTTTAGTTACAGTATATATATTTTTAAAGTTCTATCATAATAAGCCTGAAAATTCTACTGCTTATAAAAATGACACCTCTTTAGCTAATAATGAGCCTTGATCTACCTTGATCTACCCAATTTGATCTATAGTTGTTCAAAATATCAAAATGATCTGATAAAAATTGGCACATACTGCAAGTTAAAAAGTCCTGGAAATTGAAACATTTGTATTTTTACTCCAAACATATCAGCACTTCATATATTTCTTTCACATTTTGGTGAAAACTACTGAAGTACTTTATTGAGGTTGTGCCTTTCGCTGGTTTGATGAAGTTCTCAGCAGCAGTTCAAAAGTTATTTTAAAAAATTCTGCCCCATGAAAGCCTATGGCAGCAACTACTTGCAAAAATTATGTCAAGCATGCTCAATTTCACTCTGAAGCTAGAATGCTGCCAATATCCTACTCTTTTGAGAGGAATTCTAGTGTTCCTATCAGCATTCTGACACTAGGGGAGGGGGAGCAGGAAACTGTCAACTAAAAAAGAGTGAGGTTATTTTTGATATTATTATTATTATTATTATTATTATTATTTGTATACTGCCCCATAGCTGAAGCTCTCTGGGCGGTTTACATAAGATTAAAACACTTAAAAATAATATACAAAATTTAAAAGTAGAAAAACGTACAGCAAACATGGAAACATATATTCAAAACAACTATAAACAACTTTAAAAACAAATCTAGCACCAGTAAAGCTCATCACATATTACTAAATGCCTGGAAAAAGAGAACAGATTTAACCTGGCACCAAAAAGATATCAATGTTGGCGCCAGGCAGGCCTCATTGGGGAGATCATTCCATAATTGGGGGGCCACCACAGAGAAGACCCTCTCCCTTGTTGCTGTCCTCTGAGTTTCCCTCGGAGTAGGCACCAGGAGAAGGACCTTAGATGTTGAACGTAGTGTGTGGGTAGGTTCATGTGGGGAAAGGCGTTCCATCAGGTATTGTGGTCCTTAAAACCAGCATTTTGAATCGGGCTCAGAAATGTACAGGCAGCCAATGCAAGCAGGCCAGAGTCGGACTTATATGTTCGAACTTTCTGGTCCCCGTTATCAATCTGGCCACCTTATTTTGCACAAGCTGCAGCTTCTGAACCATCTTCAAAGGCAGCCCCATGTAGGGCACTTACCAGAGCACAGACAACTGAAGCCAGGTTATCCCTGTCCATATAGGGGTGTAGCTGGCCACCAATAGAAGTTGGTAGAAGGCGCTCCATGCCTCCAAGGCCACTTGAGCCTCAAGTGACAGAGATGGTTCTAGAGAACCCCCAAGCTATGAACCTGCTCCTTCAAAAGGAGTGCAACCTCATCCAAAACAGGTTGAACACCCTCCATCCGGTCAGCAGAACCACCCACTAACAGCATCACAGTCTTGTATGGATTTAGTTTCGGCTTATTAGCCCTCATCCAGTCCATTGTTGCAGCCAGGCAACAGTTCAGCACATCCACAGCCTAACCTGATGAGGATGAAAAGGAGAAACAGAGCTGTGTGTCATCAGCATACTGATGACAAGGCACTCCAAAACTCCAGATTACCGCACTCAACGGTTTCATGTGGATGTTGAACAGCATGGGGGACAAAACTGACCTCTGCAGAACCCCATACTGGAGAATCCACGGGGCTGAGCAATGTCCCCCGAGCACCACCTTCTGGAGCTGACCCGCCAAGTAGGAGCAGAACCACACTGCAATGCAGTACCTCCCACCCACAACTCCTACAGGCATCCCAGAAGGATACCATGGTCGATGGTATCGAAAGCCACTGAGATATCAAGGAGAATCAACAGAGTCACACTCCCCCTGGTTTTCTCCCAACATAGATCATCATAAAGGACAACCAAGGCTGTTTCCGTACCAAAGCAAGGCCTGTAACCAAACTGAAATGGATCCAGATAATTGGTTTCATCCAGGAGTGCCTGGAACTGGCTCGCAGCCACCTGCTCAAGGACCTTGCCCAGGAATGGAACATTTGCTACTGGCCTATAGTTATTAAGATTTTCAGGGTCCAGGGAAGATTTCTTCAGGAGTGGTCTCACTACTGCCTCTTCCAGATGGGCCAGAATCACTTTCACTTATTGATAGATCGCTTGATGAACAGGGGAAAGGGAAAGGGAATGTTGGAATCCTGTACAGACTTACTCAGAAGTAAGCCTTTTTGAATATAGAGTCTGAGTGTGTTTCACAATCATTCTGTAAGTTGGAAATACTGCCAGGCTATAGTATCAGTTTTGTGTCAGTGCTAATACTTGTAAGGAACTGTGGTAAAGTGCATGAAACAGACTCTGGGGAATGAAGAGTTAAAATTTGTAGGGGAGTTACATAGATGTCTTTCTACTGGATCATCCAAAGACACTCATGAATACAGGGCTGGCCTTAGGGGTGGGTCAGAGTTGAGCGATCGTCTGGGGCACCGAGCTGAGCACCAAGGTGAGCTGAAAGGGGTGCTAAGCTGAGCTCAGTGGCGGTGTTTTTCAATGTATTATTTGCCATGAGCTCGGGTGACAAAAAGCAAATGTCTGCAACTTTTTTCAAGGTTTTATAGGTTGTTTGGATGCTAACTACAAAAAAAATATTTTTCCTTCAAGTGGATGAATGCCATCTAAGATTTCCAGGTAAGGAAATCTTAGAACGCCGTGTAAGATTTCCAGGCAACGAAGGAATCCTTCCTCAGTGAGGAGTGGAGATGGCCAGCAGCAGGCATCAACCAGAAAACCTATGAGATGGAGCCCCAGGAAGCACAAAGAATTTGGAGGTTGTACTCAGCATAAAACATAACCTGATCCCTATTCCCTTTTCCCATGTAAGAAAAAAGGAAGAATATCTATCATTCTGCTTGATCCCAGTGTAAGGAGAAAGTGCAGGTGAAAATGCTACAATGCAGTCCGTGCATGCAAGAATTCTCGGATGTGGACCCTAACTTTGTACGCATATGCACGGGGCCTTGTAGGAGCAGCACCAGGGTCTCCAATATCACACTTGCACCAGGTCCCTCAGGGTAGCCCTGCAAAGCTGATCACTGAGGGGGGGGGGCAAAAGCATTCTTTGCCCAAGGCGCTATTTAGCCTAGGGCCAGCCCTGCATGACTACCATGGAAAGCTTATGGAACTGGCAAACTACCTTTGCAAATTTGTAAGCTGCAGGCATATAATACCAGCCATCTGTCCACAGGTTGCTTTCTGTGTGAAACATTTACTCAAAGAGCAGTGCTTGTGCTGAGGCCAGGAAAACCATTTCTATAATTATCATCCATTACTGCATCCATTATCTATTCCTGTAACAAAGTGTATTGCTCTGTTGCTCTGTCATTTCAGTTTTCTGAGTTTTGTTATGGTTGTGCTTATTCCTTTGCTGTGCCATGCTTCTATACATACTTTTAATGGCCCAAACATCAACCACAAAAAGATTGAGGAAGCCTTGCTAAAATATAATACATATTTCCATATGATCGAGTTGCTATTTTTGTTCATAAAACACTTTTTTTTATCAGTCTCAGAGCTTAGATTGCTTTAAGTTACCTTGCATATTTTTTTTGAGGAAGGTGTCTGATGACTCCATCATCATCATCATCCTTCCCACTCTACAGCATGTTAGTGATCCTGGTATATGTATGTATGAGTAGATGTGCCACTCCAGCAAGGCTAAGAATTCAAGTTGATGAAGGATTTGACTGCATCCATGGAAGGGTAAAGTGAACTTGAATTCTCCTTAGAAGTAAAACATTAGTACAGGAAGAAAAAAGTTCTAGCCTAGCCCTTTTCTGCTAATTTCCCACTTGCAGGAATATTTTTTAATATCCAGGTCCATTCAAATTGCAATCCCTTACAAGGTACCACCCCAAGAGTCTACCACTTCAGCTCTTTTTTGGTAATAGTATTCTTTTCCACATGTACGGCGGATTCATGGATGGCTTCAAGTCTGCATCTGTGAGTGAAGCGCATACCTGCAATGAGTACCTGTGTGATGTTAGGGCTCCATGCAATTGGGAATGTTGCTTTTTTGAGCATTCTGAATTGCATTGGGCCCAGCATACCCTTGTAAGTACAGGTGCACATTACAGACACATGTTTCAATGTATGGCTTTGGGGCTGGACCCTGATTCTGCCCACGTTTGTTGTATATGCAAAGAAGAACCCTAACAACTGAAAGGGGCTCTCACTGCCAACTCATTGCATTTGTGTTGTACCCTGCCTTGATCCAGAGGGAGAGGAGGGTAACAAATTATTATTATTATTATTATTATTATTATTATTATTATTATTATTATTATTATTATTATTCTGCTATATGTGTAGACCAGGCATTAGAAATTCAGGCTGGGCAGGTAGGGTGGGAACTGCAACAAAAGGCAACCAAGCAGCAGACTGGGACGGGGGCAGACTGAGTGGGAGCCAATAGCAAGATCAAAGTTTGACTGTTGCCTGAGCTGGAAGTATTGATAGCAAAGCCAGGTAAAAAACAAACTATTTAATTATTGATATATGCTAATAACTGTAACTGCATGAATATTGTAGTTATGGCTATTTGTTTTTGTTTCATTTTTGTGAGCCTATGGACTATGTCTAGGTCAGGAGGAACCAGTAAGCTGCTGGGAGAGTGGTGGTAGGCCCATGCTGGAGGCTGGGGAAGCAATATTGCCTCGTCTGTCTTCACTCACAAATTTTGAGTGACTCATTGCACAGACCAGAAAGCTTCTGATTCAAATTCTAAACAATCATGACAGAGCTATTCCAATTTTTCAGACTTTCATAACTAAAGTCTGTTAGAAAAGGATCACAGACAAAAGGAGTCATACAAGTTTAAGACCAATCCACAGTATAATTAGAAGTCCAAATCAGGGCTTAATGATTTTGGAGATTAGGCTTGTGTGTACACAGGACTCCACACTGATGAAAGGCCTCATGTTGATACATATTAACAGAGAGCAAAGAGAATTATATGTTGTTTCTTGGTTCTCAACACTTCTGTCTGGTTATCCCTTGCTTGCTTTGTGTTCTTGAATTGTGAGGATCTTATTTGTTTGTTTCTTTATTTTTTAACAGGGGCTAATTCTTCCTTGTCTTCTTGTAAAACTAATCCTTGCACATGAACATCAAGTAATCCACTGCATAACTTTCATTCTGAGAACAGGAAACATTTATTACTTCGCTGTAAAGCTGCGGGTTGATTTGATTATTACACTTGTAGCCTCCCCACTCCATAGAGCTTTGAGTGACGTAAATCAATCTCCCATCCCAGTAGTGGCAAGGTCTGACTGTTAATGGTCAGAAAAGGAACTACATCATGCACCTCCAAAACCATTTTTTGGGCTATGAGTTTTCTTTCTTGAGATATCATTCTGTTAACCTTTGGATCACATAAGAGAAGCAAATGGTATGACTGAGGGCCTTGCTAGACCTGCCGGGATAAGCCGGCAGGGAGGCGGGGCGACGGCGCGCTGAAGTTAGCGCGTGCCGCCCCGGCTTCCAGACGCGGGACGAGCAGGGACGTCGGGATCCCTGCAGCGTCCGCCATTTTTAAAAAAAGTTTAAAGGGGCCACGTGCGGCCCAAAGACTCCGGACCAGGTAAGTCCGTTTTTTAAAAAAAACGAAGCCCCCCCTCCCTGTCCCCGGCCTTGCCCTGGTGGCACCGCTCGCCTGCTTGCTCGGGCGGCGGCGGGCGGTGCTCTCTCTCTCACCCGCCCTCCCCCCTTGCCATCCCCGGGTCCGGCCTTCCCCCTGCCCCTCTCTTCCCTCCCCCCCCGGGCCGATGGGCACAGCGCTCGTATGAGCGCTGTGCCAGGTTCGCGGCTTTTTGTGGCTACTCGCGAGTAAGCGAGTAGCTGCAAAAAGCCACAGAAGTCTCTAGACGTTCCCCAGCCCCCGCCTCAGGCCGGGGCTGGGGAAAAGGCGCGCCATAAGCGACTTCGCTTATGGCGCGTTAGAGGAGGCTTCAGTGCAGCCTGGGGCCGGATTCCCCTGTGCGCCATGTGGAAGCACAGCAGGGAAACCGGCTCTCAAGGCGCGCTAAGGCCTCGTCTAGCAAGGCCCTGAGACACATTCTGCAGCAGGCAATCTGCAATATGACTTTGTTTCACAATAACAGAAGCAACCTCTATACTTAACAGGGAGGAGTGAAAGCAGACCACTAACAGGTTGATTATACTTTATAGGGAGCATGTTGGGGTTTACATCATGCAATTTTGCCATTCTTTAGTTTTCTCTTTAGGATGCCCAACCAAAAAAGTACAAATGCTGATCAGTACAAATGCTATTCATTCATTTGACACATTTCTGTGTCTCCTTTCTATCTACAGTTATATATCACCCTTCATCATATCAGCTTTCAGAATAAAACAAATACAAGAACAAGAAAAGAGCAGATAAAACTGTAAAGAAGTCTAACAGTGTGATCCTATATGTGCCTACCCAGAAATAACCCCCATTCAATTCAATGGGATTTACTTTCGGTAAATGTGTTTATTATATATACAGTTAAATCAGTACAAAACTATTAAAATGCCTTGATAAATTAAAGCAAATATTTTAGCTTAGTGCCTAAGTGATCTCAGCGTTGGCCCCAGTAAACCACTTTTAGGAAGCCTTCCATAACCGGAGCTAAGCTGCCAAGAAAGCCCACTGCCTTGCAGACATTCTTTGTACCTCTGAGGGAAGAGATATATGGGGAAGGGCCTTGGCGGAAGGTCTTAACAAACTGGCAGGTTGAGATGAGAGTAGGCACCTCTTCAAGTATTTGGCTCCCAAGCCATATAGAGCTTTAAATCAGCCTGACAGATCCCCCAATATCTGCCGCCACAACTGATATAATTATTTTTACACTCTCTGATCAAACTTGTAAAGAAAGCAACATCTGAGTTTCAAAGAAATCAAGTTCTGAAGTCAAAATGTAGTTGCTTTTCTGGTCCAGTATTTAAGAACATAAGAAATCCCGTGCTGGATCAGACTGAGGGTCCATCTAGTCTAGCACTCTTTACACACAGTGGCCAAGCAGCTGTCAACCAGGGACCAACAAAGCAGGGCATAGTGCAATAGCACCCTCCCACCCATGTTCCCCGGCAACTAGTGCACACAGACTTACTGCCTCGGATACTGTATGGCATGTTGCACCATGCCCTGCTATGTTGGTCCCTGGTCGACAGTTGGTTGGCCACATTTTTTCAAATACATATTTGCACCATATGTTTTCAAATGCATATTTAATATACTCCAGTGAACAAACCCATACATTACTTTTGAGAAGAAATTCTTATCCATCTTGCTCATGAATTTCTTCAAAATATCCCTCATACATTTTAAATAATGCATTTCAAAGAGACTCCCTGATATAATGAGTTAAAAATAAATAAAAACATTTGGGAGAAATCCCTCATTATGCAAGTGGACTACCCTCTCTTACCCCATGCTTCTGAAAACCTTTTTCAGAGGGTACCAATTTTGAGGGGGTGTGAGAGGCTGCAGAGGAGAGGAAGGACCTGCCCCCCTCTCCATTCCACTGACAGAAGCCATTCCATCAGCAGGAAGAGTTAATTGGATACCATCCTTTGTATTGAAGAATATGCCATTAGATTTATTATCTTTGCATCAAAGGACTGGTCTACATAGTCAGCAAATTCATCACAGAGGCTTTTCTGAACTGCACATCTTTTAAAATGCCAAAGAGTACATTTTTAAAATTGTCTTCCACGCAAGGAAGTCCCTGAATCTAGAAACTTGTCACATCACATTGAAGGCAAGCCAGAATTTATTTTTAACAGGGGAACTTGGGGAGTTTGAAAGAAAGTTTTAATAGGGTAAGCATATGGAAAGGAGGACAGGACTCCTGTATCTTTAATAGTGGTTTTTAAAAAAGGGAATTTCAGCAGGTGTCATTTGTATGCATGCAGCACCTGGTGAAATTCCCTCTCATCACAACAGTTAAAGCTGCAGGAGCGCTGCCCTCTTCTGTCACTCTAGCTATACTAGCTGGTCCCTCTAGTATACTAGCTATACTAGATACAAAAGAGGGCAGTGCTCCTGCAGCCTTAACTGTTGTGATGAAGAGGGAATTTCACCAGGTGCTGCATGCATACAGATGACACCTGCTGAAATTCCCTTTTCTACACAACTATTAAGCATATAGTTTTAACTGAACAGGTAGCTCAATTGTAATCAATACAATTGCATGCAAAATCTGCCTTTATCCCCATAGGTCCAAATGATTAAGCTCAGATCCAAAGATCTGTGTACTGAGCGTTGCTCATCCAGTAGGTGCCTTCTCTTCCTAAAAGAGCACCCTGTGGCTTCTAACAAGCCATGACAAGTACTTGGAGAAACTTTGATGCAATGCACTTGGGGGGAAATGGAAGGAAATTGCAATGAACATGCAGAAATAATTATGTCCATCTAAGGGACATCCCAGCCCTAAACGAAGTACATTGTATAGGTGAAGATCCAGATATATGCCTTCTTTAGTGGATCTGTTCTGAACACACACACACACACACACACACACGTGTGGGTGGGTGTGGGTGGGTGGTAAAAGACACAGATTTTAGAACCAAAGAAGGGGCATATCTACCTATTTGTTCTGGATATATATAGGTTATACTTTTTGGATTCATGATCTTCTATTTAGATTATCAAGCTGTCCTTGTGGTCTGCAAGATCTAAAATATGACAAGAACCTTGCCCACCACATGAAGAATTTTGATTAAATTAAACCGGCCTGAAAAAACAGAGACCATTCCTACATGTAGTGGATATTCTGTTACACTCATCTGTGGAAATGCAAAGAGCTGCAATCCTTAGATCCATACATGCATCCAGGCTTTTCTATAGATTTGGGCAGATGAGTTAGGATAGGTTATGTAGTCTTAGATTAGCATACTTGCACAGACCAACAGACAATTCAGCATGCATAATTTGGTATAATGCTGATACAAACTCCAGATCATCCAGCATTACCTCGTTCAACCACCCAGAAGCAGGTTGCATACATGATAAGAGTTAGCAGCACAAGCCCTTTGAGGAAGTACAAAAACTACCTCCATCTTGCCATTGGCTGGATATATTTATATACCAAATTACGACAGACATATTATCACATCAAGCAGATGTGCAGAACCTCTTTCAGTCAGGGGCTAAATTCCATTTCAGAGAATGTTTTGGGCTTTTCTACTAGTGGTAGGAAGGATCCAGGGCAAAGGCAAAAGGGGCAGGCCCAAAATACACACACACACAAAAATACCAGCATATTTTGGCTTAAAGTTATCACTGCCAATAACTAAGAGTATCTCTACATTAACGGAAATTGCATTGTTTACCTGGGGCCTTTGTGCTTCCTGGTTCTTTGGTGTGATTGTTATGGTCTGAATTACACAGGAGGAGAGGAGAGGCAAGAGGTTTGAATTGAATACTTCCCCTTCATTCAGTTCCATTGAGACAGCACCATATAGCAGTGGAAGATCCTGCTGTTTCCCAGCTATTATCACTTTAAAAGTATTTCTTTTATCCCGGGATTTCTGGAGGATTCAGCTGGATGTCATGAAATTGACCCCAAAACCTCAGTGATTGGCCAATTATGAGCATGCAATAAATTGCTCGTTTAGAGAAGCCGTGAGGTTAGGGGAGGCATTTCAACTTTTTAGATTGGGGAAATACTGCAGAAAAGCCAGGAAACCACCCAGTTATCAGTGGTTAGGAGACATGAATGTGGCTATCTGGGGAACCCAGGAATTGGAACCCATGAGAGCTTGATTTGGCCCCTGGCCCTGAAGTTCTGCACTTTGGGCCCTAACAGAGAGTTAACCTTCATTGTCTATCCACATATTGGGGGGAATTCTATCATTACAATTAGTTATCTCTTTGGAAACAGCTGCCTGTATTCACCATGGAGTTACTGATTTCTTCCTACAGACTGGGCCCCACAGCAGAGCTCCACTCACCATTACATCAGTTAGCCAGATGGTAGATATGTCTTTGTCTCTAGGAAAGAGATTTTCAGTAAATGCAATGAAACAACTATTCTATATACATTTCTCCTTCCTCATCATTACAACCTGCAAACGAACCATCTGTCGGATATCTTAAAGTTGATACATAACAGGTAGATAGTAATATGGAAGCTTACTTTCAGCTGCACCAAATGCACATCGACATGCTTGCTGTCCGAGTCTTGCTGCACTGAGTAAGTCAGATCCCTGACCCTTTCGGATGTCATCCGGAGCCACGTTTCAATCTCAGGCAAGTGGAGAACAATCTTCCAGTCAGCTCCTGTGTGGAGAGGGGGAGGCTTTTCATACTGCTGCCCGGGATCAAGGTCTTTCAGCTCATCCTCTCCGTCATCTCGCTCGGTGGTGGGAGTCATGTTGATGACCATGGGGGATGCATCAGCAGCTACAGAATCCAGGTCCTGGGGCCTGATGGGGGAAAGTGCAACTTCCATGGCTAACATTGGGAGCTCTAGACCATAATTCTTTCCAAATCTGCTGCACATATGAAAGAAAAGAAAGGAATTTGTATTATTATTATTATTATTATTATTATTATTAGCATGTTTATACCGCCCAATAGCCGAAGATCCCTGGGCGGTTCACAAAAACTAAAACCATTCAAAGTACAAAACAAGCAGTATAAAAAGTGTTAGAAGTATCCTCTCCCACCCATCCCAAATGCACACCAAACTGGCTCACTAATAATATATCCCATTGCACTACCTGCTTAGGCACATACTCACGTCTTCCTCAAAACAGGCTTTATGTACAAAGAACAAGATAAAAACTCTTCATAAATATAACCCAAATTTAACTCCAAGGAGATCTGCAATCTGTACAAACCATGCAAATTAAGCAGGTTTGCATAATTCATTTTATTCCTGCTGGCTGTGATGAGGGCAAGGAATTTTGAGGGCAATAAAGTCATGCCCCCAACTAAAAACAAATCACATCACCATCCCAGCCTCTAGCTTCTAAGATTATACCCACCATTGTATTTTGATTATTTTCATAGTCATAAGAGTGAGAAATTTTCAGGAGAAGGGTTGACTGAATGAAAGCTGAGATTTCATTGAAACCTGGGCACAGATTGGATACCAAGGGTGGCTTTGGATAACAAACGCCAAGGAATTCAAGAATACAAAAATGCAAGAATGATGTAATTGTAACTTATTGTCCCAATCCAAATAATCAGAATTTTGCTCAGTAGTAGATAATATAAAAAGACCCCAGCTGTATCAGACCAAAGGTCTATCAAGTCCAGTATCCTGTTTCATATAACAGCCAACCAGATGTACACGCTTTGCATGCAGGCATCCCAATGTCAACCTGTGACATCTCCAGTTATGGAATGGTGATGGGAAAAGAACTCTCTGCCTGAGATCCCAGAGAACCAGTGCTGGTCAGAAGAGACAACACTGCCCTAAATGGACAAATAGTGTGACCTGGTAAAAGACAGCTTCCTATATTGGTCACCCCACCAACTGCAGTCATGGCTTCAAGTTAACAAGAGAATGTTACAACTACTATTTACTTTAAATATACCACTTCTATTCATTTACTCAGCATTTTTATCCATGTATACTAGGATATACTGGTGTCTCTAAAATTGGCAGAAATCCTCACTGCATTTAGTGTGAGTGTTTTCTGACTGTAGAAAACAAGGTACAGCCAAAGGCGATTAAATGTTAGAGACTTATTCTCTTAGCTATATTGTTGTGTTCTCAGTCATAAGACTTCAAGAGTTTTAAGCATGAAGGTGCTCGCCTCTCTAAATGCAAGCACCTTGAGTTCAAATACAAAACCCGTATGAAAATATAGGGTCATCTGGTAAATCGGAAAATGAAGAACTAAGCAAGCACAATGGCAAGGAGTCCAGGAGAATATGAGGCAGGACTACAACATTTGTACCAACCTGCTATAGCCCTGTTCAGGTGTTACTGTCTGAAGCTGTAGAGGGAAGAGTGGATCTGTGCATATGGGATCAACCCATGTGCATATGGGATCAACCCAAGCACCTGCTCCATACCCCATCTTCCTGCACTCAGCGAGAAAGTCTGAAGTGGGATTCTATGTGCATTCAGCTGAACATGCTTCAAATCATCCCTGTGATCAGCAACCCTTAACTATTATGGTTTCCAATCACATGGAGGACTCTAAGTGTTTGGCCAATTGCATTTAGGGTCCCTCTTCAAAAGTTACCACTCAACTTGGGAAGGTCAGAGCAAGAGCCAGCATGTGCAAGACATGGGGGCAGGGGAGGCTATCATAATGCCTGTGTAGTGCTTCTGTTATCATCATATGGAAATCCACATTTGGTATAACCAAACCAAATTTAAGCTGCCCAAAACTCGTTAAATGTTAAAACAAAACAAATCTTTCTTTCTTTCTTTCTTTCTTTCTTTTGGAAGCCACCTTGAACTATTTGAGGAAAGGTTGGATTTAATTATATATAAATATTTAAGTAGTACGTGCAGGAGATACTATTTTCATTGATCCCAACAATAAGTGAATGGCTGTACTAACTATAGGTAAAGGTTATATATAAAGTCCCCCATGTCCCCATTCAAAGACAATATGCAATATCCTGGCCTCAGATAATTGATTGGGAGTGAAGGTGGAAGAGCTTTGGGGTGCTCGGTCCTTCTAAACAGAAAAGAAAAAAGGTCAGTGGAGATCTATGCTTCAGCACTGGAAAGGGAGTACACAGCTATCGAAGGACTAAATAAAATTAAGGCAAAAAGGAAGAGCACATCAAGGGTTTTCTGGGAAGGTCAGTAGCCTTGCTTCTCTCAATAGCCTGTCTTGTCACTTTTATAAGAGCCTAGGTGCACAATCCCATACACTCAGCCTTTAAAGTATTAAGGAATACAGACTAATATAATCATTACAACTTTTAAAATCTTGTGAAAGCATGGCCGTATGTGTGCTTGTCAACCTTCATGTGACCAGTACTACCATCCAGTCTTTGGTCACATCTACACCAAGCAGGATATTGCAGGATGAAAGTGGTATATAAAAGGCAGGAGCCACACCAAGCAGGGTATAGTGGTATGAAATGGTATATGGTATGTGTCAAGGACCCCCAATAGTTGTCAGTGCACTTCAATACAGCTATAAAGCAGTAGTGTGGCTCCTGCCTCTTATATACTGCTTTCATAGTGCAGTATCCTGCTTGGTGTAGATTAGGCCTGAGTTTCATGGCTCCACATTGCACCAAACCACTTTATAATTTGAAAAAAATATTCCGCATTTGAGAAGTGAGAAATCACACCATCCTCAATTGTTATTTTCTCCCTGTACAATTTTGATGATGAGCAATATGTTATTATTTCAGCATATCCTCGGAATTATTGCATTCTAAAAGCTGGACTTTGATTAGGCCCATGAAATTTATTATTGCCAATATCAGCATAGCTCACAGGCAAACTAATTACTCCCCAGTGATCAATACCTAGCAAAAACCCAGGAAGCAACTGCACACAAGTGCCCAGTGGCTGTTCTACTTAATATCGACTCCTTCTGTATACTCTCCAAGGCACTCTCATTCTCAATGTGCTTCAACATGAAAAGTAACACTAAGCGCTAACCCACATCTTTAGAAAATGCTTCTGTATGAATAAGTTTTAAAAAACCTTCCAGGTCCAATGCAGAAGGTGGCAAATTCAATTCCGAAGCAGGCAGGGATCCTTCTGATTCTCATCAGCTTTGGTAATGACTGACCTGCTTTCTCTTATCACACTCTTGAATCTGCACAGTGCCTCTCCCATGCTACCACTGTGCTATGTTGGCAGCTATTAGAATAAAGACAAATCCTTTCTACTTATACCGTTAAGAAAGCCACAGTGAATCACTGCCAAGTATACCCATACCCATACACACACATGTACATACACAAATCAAGAATATTAGAACTATATATTTCTACTTTGTCAAATTTTCTTAACAAACAGAATAAAAACAGTCTAGTGCTTACTAACCAAGCCAGAGCTTCCTAGCTATTTCTCTAAATGCCACATTTGCTTGAAAGAATACACTGCTGCATAGAGAAATTACTGGATAATTACACCTAATTCATTTTGTAGTTGCATAACAAAATCAAAAGCTGCCATAATCCAGCTGCCTAAGCTACAAAAAGAAAACAGAAATCTCACACACTTTCCCGAGAGAACTGGCATCATCAGAGAGTGTCCTCCCAGTGTTGTCACTCTTCATACTAGTCTTAGGGAAGCCAGGCTCCTCCTCCTTGTCCTTCTCTCCGTCCACTAGCATTCTGCTTGGCAGAACAAGGCAAACTGTCATGTCATCTCTACACCAATCTATAAAATCATGCCGGGAAGCTAGGGTGAATATGAGCTTGATTCACGTCGAGTACTTCTTTGAACAGAAAACAGCCACCGTCTTGCTGAGAGTATTATTGCTCAGCTCAAATCAGAGAAATCACCAAAGACTTTAGAGAAAGAGTAAGTAAAGGTTTACAAACCAAGCTACTGAATTCTGAGACTTAGGCAGGCAACAAAGTGTTTCAGCTGCTGAACGCCCTAATAAACTAAGCAACCAGCCAGGATAATACAGCCGTTTCTGGTATCCTCCTAATGCACTATTATATCCTGGTGCTAAATGTTTTTAAGCATCCATATTGCTCAGATGAAACAGGTTTTCTTTTCTTAAATCAGAACTGTATTGACTCACCATTTGTCCAATTCAGTAAAAGGCAACCCTATAGATTTAGTTATGTTTATTAATTTGTTTTAGAAAATTGTATCCCACCTTTCAGAAAATGTTCTCACAAGGCAGCTTACAAAAACCAGGTATGATAATATAAAAGACATTAATCACGATACACAATCACAATAAAATTAAACAGAGGCATCCTGCAGCAACATTACAACAGTGTTGAGACCAATAGCAGAATGAAAAGGATAGCTGTAAGGAAATAAGTTTTAAATGTTCCCTTAAAGGCTGATAAAAATGGAGCCTATCAGTATTTATTTATATATCTCAGTTGCAGCAATCTGCTAAGATGACATTTGATGGGTACTATACGTGATATAAAAACATGGCATCTAAAAAACAAAAACATCAAGTCAGAAAAATAGTTCGTGGTGAGATATAACCACAACAAAAAGAAAAACCTCAAGGGAAAGCTACCCTTTTTTTTTACAGCGGCATCTCTTCTCCATCTTACTTCAGTGAATGGATAAGTTCAACAGAATATTTTTTTATAGCTGCAATTTATATCTTACACTTATTTTCATATAACTGCCCAAACACATGGTGCCCACACAACTAGAAGCCAAGGTGAACCATACACAAAAATCCTGCCAGAAATAGTTGGGTAAATTATTATTATTATTTATTTATATAGCACCATCAATGTACATAGTGCTGTACAATGCCCCTGTAATACTTTCCCTTGCTGTATATATCACTCTCACGAACACATAACCTTTTCAACAGTGCAGTACCAATAATAACGCCTTTATCCGTGAATCATTCTCCTGATGTTCTGCCCCTTCATGCAAAGTACAGGATCTGTGTGTCACCCTCCATGCATGAGCCAGCAAGCTTTTCAAAGACCCCTCCACTCACACAGGATTTGGACCTCAGAATATGCTGACTCAGCACTACATCCATTTCCTCATCGGTAACAGTAATTGGTTAGTATCAGACAAAAATTCATTAAGCATGTTAGGGTATAGAGAGAGAGGGAGAATGAGTATTGATCAGTGTTTTGTCCACTGGTTACTATGAATACAAATTAACTCTTAATTTCCCTCCCCATTCACTGTCACATACTGTTAAAATCAGCCTTAAGCATTATGTAGCCAGCTGTCGATCCTAAAAACAATTCAGTTTCATTTCCTGAACTTGTTAAAAATAAAGGCTAAAAAAGATATATATTTTAAATAGGCCCACTTGCTGAATTTTAAATTAAATTATGTAAGATTCATCATACTAGTAATGATGCCAGAGGAAAGTATTTTTGTCCTGGTCTATCCCTTATTCATTTGCAGTATAATAAAACTTCCCATTTCCAAAAACTAAAGGTAGCCAAGGTGGCTAATAAGTGAGACAAAGGCCAGATCTACACAAATCTATGCCAAGCAGGATATTGCACTATGAAAGCGGTATATAAAAGGCAGGAGCCACACTACGGCTTTATAGAGGTATTGAAGTACACTGACAACTGTTTGGGCCCATTGTCACATACCATATACTGCTTTCATACTACTATGTCCCACTTGGTATGGCTCCTGCCCAGGGCCGGCGCCAAACTATATTGCGCCCTAGGCAGGCGCGTTCTGAAGCCCCCCCCCCGCTCGCTCAATACAACCCCCACTACATAAACATAACCTGGCTGAATATGGTATACCTCTGAACCGCCCCATTAGTAATGCAGAGGGAAGGGCATTGCACCTAGCTGACATAAACGCTCTTCTCAATTGCGGATTGTACAGCAGCTGTAAGTAAGGTGCCATTTTACCAGGCTTAACAGGCAGATGGAATTGTAGTGGGGAGCACGAGGTATTTGCTACACTGTTGAGTTCCTGATACTCAACATCTAAAGTTCTTTCTCTAATGACCCTGAAAGCTTCAGTTTGGTTTAACATACCCAGATTTAAAAGGTCTAGACCAAGCAAGTTTAATTTGGCATAGAAGTCTAACATCCCTGAACACATAACTGAATGGGAGAGGAGTTGAAAATCAGTAATGCCAGTTATCTAACAGGGTGAGGGAGGGACCTGATTATTTTGTCTGGATCAGATATAAAATGGAATACTAGTTTATGCAAGCCACAAATGACGCATCCAAGCTGGCACCTGAGGGGAGATGGGCATGCAAACCCAGTGCTCAGGAAAGAACATTCAAAACCAGCCAGTTATTGATCATTAAAACAATCCCCCCACACGGGAAATCATTTACTGAGATGAACACTCCACTTCAAAGTGCATTTATATGCCAAGCACATAAACCCAGATATATCTGTTGCTGCTGAGTATTTTTTTTTCTTAAACTGAATATATATTCTGATATGCATTTTCATTAGGAAGTCCCAACACATTTATAATGTTAAACGTTTAAGGCTACAATCATATACCCACTTACCTGTAAGTCCCATTGACCTCATTGGGGACTTACTTCAGAGTTGACTCTGGCCCTCTCTACACCATACAGGTGTAGAGGGAGGGAGTGGGAATAATCCCAGACTTACCTCCTTCCAGGATCATCCTTGGCCAGCGCAATGCCCGGAATGGGAGGAGGGACACTGTGTGAGTGGAGGCAGCCATTTTTTTAAGTTACAGGAGCTGGAGCAAACTCGCGCTCCAGCGAAAGGTAAGTGTGTGTGGGGGAAATCCCGCTCCCCCTACCCACCCCCAATTCCTCCCGGCCTGTCTCCTTCACTATACTGCTCCCCGCTACTTGCAGGGAGGAGGGAAGAAGCCAGGACGGGCAGCCACACATCTTCCATGGTCTCGGGAATCAGGTAAATAATCCCTGGGAAACACACATGCTTGTCATCCCTCCGTGTCCCCACGATGCACAGGGACCCGGCCGTGACCAGCCCTCATTTTCGGGCTGGTGTAGAAATGGCCATAAATACTAGTATTGCCCCAGAACAGTCATTTAAACATAGCAAGTAATGTGGAATTCATGAACACAGAAGAGAACAGTTAGTTGATTATTAATGTTTATATTCGAGTCAATTCTCATTCATTAAAAAAATAAAAGAAATGACACAGCTTCAAAATTTAAAAACTTTGTTGAGAAAATCTTTGTTCTCATTTCTTGCAAGTATTTAAGCAGAATGGCTTATTTAACAGAAGTTTTAAAAATACATTCTTCTTCAATGATTAAGAATGGTCTTACCATTTGTTAATTTTATTATAGCTTTTACCATATGTATGTAAAAAGGAAGACTGTTGAATGCTCATAAATGCTCATAAATGAGTATTGATCTACCTGAGATGAACAACATTCTCAATTCAAGTTTGAGAAGGAGTTCTTTTTGGTTTTATTGTTGGTTTTATTGTTTTAATTGCTATTGTATTGTGATCATGTTCTTATTGCTTTTAATATTTTAATATTTTATTGTTGTAAGCCGCCTTGTGAGGGCCTCTGCCCTGAAAGGCTGCCAAGAAATGCTTTAAATAAAGAAATTAAAATTAATTATTTAAAACTATTGTTTAGAATCACATGACAATGAAAAATCTGATTGACCCTCATGCAATTTGAGAAGTTGGGTTTTTAGGAAAGTGCAGGGTGGGATGGATAGACCTGCCTGTACCCGGCCAAGCCACCAATACCACCCACCCCAGCTTCTGGATGGCCTGGCGAGTGTCCAGTGAAGCTGCAGGGCCATCTGTCCTCTTAGCAAGCAACAATGGTGGCTTGGGCTTTTCCGGGAGGTTAATATTACGTAAATGGCAGCTGCAAAGGGGCCATTTACACAGCATTACGGGCATGGATGCTCCATGGAAACTGGAACCCAAATAAAAAATGGTTCCAGCTTCTGTGGAAGCATATGCAAGCAGGCTTTCCCTAATCAGATGTTGATGCTCAATGAGTGAATATCAGAAGGTAGGGAAAGAAAGCTATGCAACCTTGGGTGAGTGTCAGCTCTGCTGCCCCACTGATCCTTTCTGTACATGAACATTCACATGAGAAATAACAGGTGAAATGGTGCGTTAGTGTAGGGTGGCTTCATATGCTTCCACATGAGGTCCCAATTGGGAATGCTGATAGAATGAAGATGGGTCATATGCTCAGATTATATGGTTTCTTCCAAACCAAACGTAATGTATTTTATATATCTCCTTGTTAAAAATAGAGCACACAAGACATCTTTGCCAATCACAAAGTAAAATGGAGTGATTCTGCAGTGCCAGAGGGGCTGCAAAGCTTAGCTATAAAGAGTTAGAGGAATGAATGGACCAGTGAACCGGAGTTGTCTCCCATACCCCTTAGGCAGGTGTACAATAGTACAGTTAGGAAAATCGGTCATAAAATACAGACGCTTTGAAAATACTTGGGGAACAACAAAATGAGCAAATGGAACTGGACCAGATATAATAAAAAGTGATCTTAGTGGAATGTAGACTCTTCTGGGATGCTTTACCTTGTAGAAAGCTTGTAAGTATCAGAGTTCACACTTGTTTCTCAAGAGAACAGATCTGTTGAGACAAGAGTGTTTCCCATCCATTTCCCTTGCAGCACAAGCTGCTGTTTCTCATTTTTTCATGGAAAAACAGAGTGATTGAAAAACGGCATATGGGAGATGGTGGGCGAAGGATTGGCTTTAGACCAGCAAAGACGCATTAGCAACTTCTCATGAAACTGGCAATAATATACCAGCCTTCTTTAACAGTTAATTATGCATTGACTTTGTCACCTTTAAGTATGTATTGTCCAAATTTTAGGTCCAAAATGTTGAGAACAGATAAATATAGAATTGACATGCCACTTCGCCATTCCTTGACATGCCCTTCACTGGTGACTTTATGTGCAGAGAGAACAGCGCCCCCTACACCTCTTCCAATCCTCTCATAGTCCCCTCCCAGTTTAGCAAGTTACTTCTTGATTAATGTTGGAAGTCTGGTGAGCCCACTGCCATATTCGCTTCCTCAGTTGTCTCATTGTTCTCCAGTCTTCCATTGCATTTTCTTTGACTTACTGGGCTATTGAGCATGCTCAGCGTGTGCGCATGCTCATATTGTTTCCCCCACAGACAGCAGAGGGGGCGGGCAGGGCATCTGCAAGGAGTGCTTTGTCTGGCACCTAAATATGGACAGGCTTCCCACTGTTCTACTGCAAATACAGCACTGTTGGGGGCATAAGACGTCCCGTAGGTTGCCCATAGCCAATAGTCATTGCTTTGTTTCTTTACAAAGAGCAGAGCAGACCAGCAGCAGGCAGTCCTCTCACAATCCCTGTCATGGAGCCAAGGGAGCAGCACCTTTGTTGCTATTTCCTTAAAAAATATTATAGTTTTAGTATGTGCTGTAACACAAACAGCCCTGCTTGGATGTGTCTTTTTTATAAAACTGTAGGCTGGGGAAAATTTCTCAGGAAATAAAACATGGTGGCTGGAGACCAGACGTTCAATTTTGAAGGTCAGCTGGCTGATAAACTAACAATTTGTTTTCTAGCTTAATTTGTTCTCCTTACCTTTCTGCAACAGTTTGCCACTGAAATTTAGTGGCAAACTACTGATTATTCTGCTGCCACTGCAAATTTCAGCAGCATGATAGGGGCCACGTTGGAGGGCAGCGATGGCTGTATGCCAGCCATGAGATTTATGTTGTCCAGCCCTGGGCTAGAGGAAGAAACCATTTCATTCAGGAGTTTGACATAAAGGCCCATTTTCCTCCCAGCTTAACAAATCAGGTAATGCTGGAGAACTAGTCTGGTGCTGCAGAGGAATATAAGCAGTTGCACATCTAATAACTTCTCTTAGAGCTTCTCTACACACAGGAAAAATCCCACAGCCTTACCAGGGCTTTCGTCCTTGCAGTCTTCCCACCATCACAACACGCATCTTTACACACGATCACGTGATGTTGAATTGAAAACTTCCCTTCTCAGAAAGGCTCCAATGAGACAGTGTCATCTAGTGGCAGAGAGATGCCAAGATATCCCAGATAATACCACATTGTCTCCATTTTTAAAAAAGCAAGATTCCCAGGGGATAGTGTGGGAGACATCCTGGATGTTGACGACATCAGGTAATGGGCCAACAAACTTCCATGAGTGGTCAATCATGAGCATGCAATAAATCATTGTTTAGAGAAGCTCTTTGGCTGGGCAACTAGTTACTGGAAAGGCCACGTGGTCTTTACTGCTGCTAGACTTCTGGCATTCTGGCATTCTGTCTGTTTCTGGTCTGACAGCTTCCATGCCACCTGTCGCCAAGGCACCAAGTCTATCTTTGATCTAAGTGCCCAGAAAAGAACAACATCAAATCCACTTAAAATGTATATTGCTCTTGCTTGCTTGCTGGCCTTCAAAGCAGTCATCAGATCTCATACTGTTACTTTCTGAAATGGTTCCCCGTACAATTAGACAGAGAAATGTAAAAGAGGGAAGTAGTAGAAGGAATGCTAGGTAGACGGAAGGATGGCTGACTGGTTAAACAGAAGGATGGACTGGGCTTAGTGGTGCTTCTGTTTTCTGATTAAAATGCTGCTGTCCTGGGAAAAGAAGGAGCAGAGAATTTCCTTTACTCTGCTTCTGGTCACAGCCTCTCAAAGACCCTTTCTACACCTAAGGATTATCCTAGGAAAATAGAGGGATCATCCCTGCCTGCTCCCGGGATCCCCTGTGTGGCATTTGCATGCACAGGGATGATCCCAGGACAATCCCTGGGAAAAAAGGTAGGTGTAGAAATGGCCAAAATCTCCTCACATAAAAATCCCTCCTGCAAAGAAAAAGTTAAATCCTTCATACACGTTGCCATCAGAATTTAAAAATGTAGCACATAATAAAATTAATACTATAGTAGCTGGAGTGTGGTGGTAAGAGGTGGCAACTTTTAGGAAATAACCATTTCCCGAAATTGCTAAAGACCAGGGAGTGAGAGTCAACGATACGATAAACAAAACAAAATAAATCCAATGTGGAGTTGAGAAAAACATACACCCACTGATGATCCATCACAGATGTGATAATGAACAACAGAAAGGAGGAACTGTGATAGCAGTTTGTTAAATAAATCACTAAGTGGATAAACTGTGAAATTTCCTATGTTGGTCTCATTGTTTCAGTTTCTTGACTTAGGCTGCAATCTTGTGGCCGCCAGGAGGGTGCCCAAGGGACCATGGGATTGTTTGAATCTTCCTGCTCTGAGGGTGGAGAGATAGGTCTGCCTTTGGAGAGGGAGAAATAACCTCAGAATCCCCACCCAACCTCTCCCGAAATTTCTGCTTCTCTTACCTCCCCAAAAGCTCCACGGTTGGTAGAAGGAAAGGGGGAAAGATCTTTAGTTTCCTGTTGGTGGATCAGCAAAAGTGGGGGGAATTTAGATACGATATATCCAAAGCACTCCTGATCCCCAAACATGCCCCCAACACAGGGAGAAATTTATGCCAGCCTTGGAGCTGGTGTAAGTAATTTCCCTTCCATTGCTTACAGTGGGAGGGAAATGAGTTAACCCAACCGCCAAATAGAAAGGGAGGAGAACACCACTTCTCCCCCACTACTGTCTTACTGGCATAATCCCGGTGAGGATTTTGATATGTTAGAGTTCTGCAAGTAGAATTGCTCTGCCTTGGGTGAAATCTGCAACCTTGTAGCACAGTAAATCAAAAGATTTTATGTTCTTAGGCAATGTAATCTGTAAAGAAGTGGGTGTCATTTGATAGTTTGCTCATATTGATATCATATAATTTCCACGTTGTCTGCTGTAGAATTGTACTCCTCGGCAGCAAATTTAAAAAATCTGTTGTGTTATGGCTCCAAAGATAACCGTCCAAATGTGAACAAAATATAAACTGATGCATAGGTGCCTGTCTGAAAAACTGAGAAAGTTTGGATACATTCATTACATTATTCAAATGTTGTCATCAGCGGCATGTTCTGTTTCAGCACAGTTAATAGGCTTGTGCTGTAGTGTTTTTGACTATGTGTGCACTCACGTTTCAGAACCCTCTCTGGGTAACGTGGTTGTGTGATATCAGCCTCTGCAATTGGCAGGCAGTATAAAGTCTCTTAGTGGTATAAATAAACATTAGGGATGTGGCCTTTCACCATGACGTGATCAGCAGAGCAATATCTTGTGTCTGCAGTCCCTCGGTCTCCTGCTCAAAACGTAGCTCAGATCCCCAGTTCCAGAATGGACAACATCGACGTGCTGAATCAATTTGAAACATATGTGGTCCTGACATTTATATGTTCCTCTTTTCTTCTCTTCTCCCTTTCAGTCATATGCACACAATTCATGAGCTGCACATCCATAGGTACATATAGAGCTTCATTGTGCTTTTATTGTTTTGTGACTGCAGCCCATTTGTTAAGATGAAATTATGCTTGATTTTGCATCAGAGCAAGTGTGAATGGTTCAAGATCTCATGACAGGGTGGTTCTGGATTAGGCCCATTGGCTCCAAGAGTATTTTTAAATGCCCTGTCACACACAGCAGCAGCAGCTGGTCGTAAGTGACCGGAGTTATTTGCACAGATCTGGTAAGCACGTTATCCTAATCCTAGTAAACCCAAAATATCCATTATGCAGGAGATCCATGATTGATCTCTTGACAGGATTATTTTTTTTAACTGAAACGTAGCTCTGGAGACCACAAATTTTATTGCAGCAGCAGTGATAGGGGGAAAGATGATTAACCCTTAGCTGTAGGCCATTTCTGCAATTAAAATGTATGTCTCTATTATTATTATTATTAATAATAATAATAATAATAATAATAATAATAATAATAATAATTTCCCCATAGAAGCACAGAAAGGGTCAATCACTTTTTCTGTCAGTGCCTCCCAGGGTTGCATTTCAGTTAAAAACAAAAACAAAACAAAAGTCAGGAGACCAATCTCAGATCTTGCATGTCCACTTTAGCTGATAGACTCACCTCCACCCGTACCCCAGGCAATTCCTCACCTGGTCCATTATTACAGGAATGTGAAATGTACATTATGCTACCTTTGCTAAGTATCTAATTGATGCTTCCCCAGCCATCTGGTGCCCTCTTGATGTTTGGACTTCAACTCCCATCACCCCTGCCAGTACAGTCAGTCCAAAACATCAGGAGGCTGGGGAAGATTGATCTAGTGCTATGGCCCCAGTTTGTACCCACCAGTGAATCTTTACATGGTACAGCTGTAGGATTATGGGAGAAACATAATCCCGGCTATGGTACGTGGATACCTCTATACCCATGCACTAGAGTGGAGAACCTACTCTGAAACTTATACACACAAATGACATGGCTGAAATATGATCCCTAAATAAAAACATGTATGTGTATTTACTTAAAGTATGAAATCCTATATAATTGATCTATCGATGAACATTTAATCAACCAAATCAATGTTTTAAGAAACACCTCTCTTCTGAATACTATATACTATATATTAGTACAGAAAGATACAACTCTTTCTATGCTTTTCATGAGACAAAAACAATTTAGGAATGTCATCTAAAGTAGTGTGTGGAACAGAGCCATATGATGGTAATGATACAAAGCATTAAATGCAACCAGGCCAAGTTAAATTGCCCTGTCATCTATATAATTTCAGTTATTTAAACAAAAGAAACAGTGGGTGTCTTGAATCAAATTACATTCACTGCAGGACATCAAACGATACTATAACAAACCACAAGAATTTGTACAGTTTTCATTTTTTATTTTTTATTTTGCTTTCGTTGGCATCATGATTGATCCAATCTATTGAGCTGCATCTATTTGAATTTTTCTTCCCTTGCTTTCTGGGTGATATAGCAAACTTCATAACAGAGAGAAAATAAAGAAATAATGTAAATGTTGCAGAATAAATGACTTAAACGAGACACCTCAAATTATTTTGTAATGTCCATGTAATTTAAATTACACGCTATGTTTACTAAGCTTTTGTCACTTTGTTTACAGCTGTGGAGATAATTACAACAAAAACAGCTTTCAATGGCTGTGATCCTGAGGATTTCTTTATGTATATTCATAAATTTGTGAACCATACCAAGCCTTCTTCCCCACCACTCCTATTCTATGCTGCAAGTTGCTTTGTTGCATTCAAAACATGCAACCTATGATGCAGCAAAGAGAAGGTGACATGGAGGGTGGAAGATTGGACATGACGCCTCATGTAGATCTTTCTTTGTCGTTTGCTTTTAAGGGTTAAGGTTTTACAATTGTTTAAAAGAGTTCTCTGTATTCTAATAATTAATATATAAATGTGTAAGTACTGTGACATCACTGGAGAATTAATTTCTAGATCCCAGATGTTGTTCCTGCATCTTAGATCTTTACCACCACAAGGTGGCTAATCTGTGGATTGCCACTTTGGCATCTACCTGTCACATCTATGGATCTTAGGCTGCATCTTATTCAGCAAAAACTTCCTGTCCATTGTACACTGCAATGTCACTTTAATAAGGGATTGTCTTATTCAGCTAATTGCTGGCAGTGTAATACAGCTAATGCTTCTTTTAAATATACGTTTTGGCAGTGTCCAGTAGTTGTTTCTTTTAGGGAGGAGGTTATTACACAAATACATTTTGTACTGGAACGGTCTTCAATATTCGCTGATGTACATTGTCTTTAAAATAATTTACCTGCTTCATGGATATTAACAAATGGTCATTGTAAATGGATTCTCTGCACCCTTTTGGCAGCTAAAAGACTAATATTATAACACTGGGAGGATAAACACTCACCTCCTTTAATGCAGTGAATTGAGGACCTTATAACTCTTTCAATATTTGAATGTGCAGCATAAAGATGTCACCTTCAAATGGGTACGTATTTGGATATTTGGTCTGCTTTTGTTGAAGTGTATGTTCAATTGCTAGAAAATTGTATGCATTTCATACAAATCCGTGTACATATATTTTAAAAAGCAGGTTTTGTTTTTGTTTTTATTTTGTTTAAAAAAAATGGGTGCCTGTGGGGCGCTATGTTGGGGACACCTTCTTGGACACCATTTTGTGCACAAACTGGGGAGCCCTGCAATACTTCTTGTCCAAAGTTCTTCGTAGCACATGGATGCTTCAGTCTGGACCAGTGAGTTGCCAGGCAGTACTTTTAGCCTGCTCAGTAGCTGGTAGTGAGTTGTAAACTTGCAGATATGGGAGGATGGGGTTGATTTA
The DNA here is from genome assembly GCF_023053635.1 of Elgaria multicarinata webbii. NCBI lineage: Eukaryota > Metazoa > Chordata > Lepidosauria > Squamata > Anguidae > Elgaria > Elgaria multicarinata. The sequence goes on along the minus strand of NC_086172.1, from coordinate 141,204,036 downwards.
CTGGCAGCTGATGTCACAAGCTTTATTTTGGGATGGAGCATTTGTGTGCTTTACGCTAGGTGGAATATTGTTGTTTCTTCAAACACAGCCCATTACTTATCTCTTCCCAATATTATCTCTCCTACCTATAACAATAAAATGGGTTAAAAGGAGGAGATGGTCATATAGACAGGGAGTCTTTCTAAGTACGATCATTATATAGAACGATTTAAATGAGTTGTACTATAAACAGCAGCTGGTCTTGATTTATGTATTTCATTAATTCCTTATCAGATTTTGCAAGTTTCATGTAACATTTTTAACATAAAGTTGGCAAGATTGCTTTATATTGCAAAGCTTTTAAGTGTTTTGTATCTTGATGAATGTAGTGTTTTTGTCATAAATCACCAGGTTCCAGATGGGTACCGTTAAAAACAAAATGTCAGAGAAATACAGTAAGAAAGAAGTGGAGACCAAAAACAGTATCATAAAATCCTTCTTGTAAACCCTCCCCATCTCAAATGATCATCCAGCACTCTGCAATATACCCAAAAATGATTGAGCCTGTCACAGTGGCATAATTGCTCAATGAACATAAACGCATAAGAAGAGCCATGCTGGATCAGGCCTAGAGTCCATCTAGTCTGGCATTCTGTTCACACAGTGGGCAATGAGCTGTTGAGCAGGAATCTACAAGCAGGACATGAGTGCAACATAGGCTTATTGCCTCTGCTTCTGGAGGTAGCAAATAGCTATCAGGACTACTAGCCAATTGAGAGTGGCATCTCAAGCCATCAAAGGTTTGGCAGTCTTGAAAGCATTGGATGTCACTACAGGCTTATTCACTGAAGCTTCCAAGGAATCTGGCTGCAGTCCTATACTCAGTAAGCCCCACTAACTTGTTTCCATATCTAACTCAATGGGACTAATTTTTGAGTAGACATGTGAAGAATTGTGCGGTGAAATTCAGGCTCCTCTCTTATCATCATACTGGGGAAATCTAAGAACCTAAGCAGAGCATTGAAAAATTAGGCCAAAGGCCTACCTGGTCCAGCATTCTGTTCCCAAAGGAGCCAACCAGATGTCTACAGGAAAACCACAAAAAGGAGGTGAGTGCAACATCACCTTCCGACTTGTGTTCGCCCGCAAGCGGTAATCAGAGGCCTACTCCAGGGGCTCTCTGCTCTTACAGACATATGCGCAAAGAACTCTAAACATCAAACAGATGTTTAGGAAAGCGTGGCAGTAGTGCACAGTGACAAGAGGAGAAGGGGCTAACTTGCATGGGCATTATTCTAACATCTAACATCACTTTATGCTACGACAAATGTTTAGAATGTAACAGTCATAAAGGGAAAGGCAACAATATGGCCCACAGAGATAAATACCAGTGCACAGAATAACATGCTTGCTTCTGCATGCATATTGTTGTTGTTGTTGTTGTTGTAATATATAAATTATTATTATTATTATTATTTATATAACGCCCCATAGCTGAAGCTCTCTGGGTGGTTTACAAAGATTAAAAACTGAACATTAAAAACAAATGTACAACATTTAAAACCATAAAAAGCATAAAAACAGACAATATGCATTTAAAAACTACGATTCTGGGGTCAGTTAAGAAAGAAACCTCAACATATGGTGTTAAATGCCTGGGAGAAGAGAAAAGCCTTGACCTGGTGCCAAAAAGATAACAATGTTGGCGCCAGACAAGTCTCATTGGAGAGATCATTCCATAATTGAGGGGCCACCACAGAAAAGGCCCTCTCCCTTGTTGCCATCCTCTGAGCTGGCCTCAGAGTAGGCACCTGGAAGAGGACCTTAGATGTTGAGCGTAGTGTCCAGGTAGGTTCATGTTGGGAGAGGCATCCCATCAGGTATTGTGGTCCCAAGCTGAGTAAGGCTTTATAGGTAAGGCTTTATTGCCAAGCATGGCGTGGGGTATTCCAGAAGAAAACTATTTGGATGCATTTAAAAAAAATCATCCTATTGTTGCAAATCTCCACAATGTCCAAAACATAAAGCTCAGGTTGCACTTGGGAGATATTGGGGATGGCAGTTAAAATGAAAGTGTGCTATTAAAATAGCTTATCCATGCATGACTTACCTAGCCAATGGGAGTGGGGCCAATAGTAGAAAGAAAACATATGCCTCACCTTTGACATCTACAAGACCACACAGTTCCATAAAGACATAATCCATCTTCATAGCTACAAATCTGACAGGAAAACTATTCATGTGATAAGAAATGTACAATTGTGACACGTTGGAAATAATTCCATTGTGCTAAAGCAGCTAAGACAGAAATTGTACACACACCTATTTGGGACTAATCCCCACTGAGCTCAGTGGGATTTTCTTCCAAGTATGCATGCATAGGATTGCATTATATTAGATAGCAACCCTTATACCACAATCTAGGGAACAAGTCTTGAACTCAGTGAGACATACTTATGAGTAAACATGCTTAAGATTGTATTGCATGTTTAGGTGCAGTGATCATAGTTTTTGAAGTAATTGAATGCAGAAATATTGGGTTGGATCAAGAATCTGCCTCCCCTGAACAGAAGGGCCCTTTATGCTTGCAGGAAGCTTCTGATCCACTGGAAGAATCCCACCGACAGAAAAGGGCAGGAAGGTGATCTCTGTCAATATCCAACTCCCACAGGTGACCACAGTTAAGGTCCTGGGGGTATGCAAGCAGGCCTCGGGCTCTGCACCCCTTCTCTAGATCTCTTCATGTATGAGACCTTGGCCTAATCTATACCAAGCAGGATATTGCACTATGAAAGCAGTATATAAGATGCAGGAGCCACACCACTGCTTTATAGCGGTATTGAAGTGCACTGACAACTGTTGAGGTCCTTTGACACATACCATATACCACTTTCATACCTCATTCATAGTGCTATATCCTGCTTGGTGTGGCTCCTGCCTCTTATATACTGCTTTCATACTGCAATATCCTCATTGGTGTAGCTTAGATCCTTGTATCACATAGCTGGCTAACTGTTTATGCTTTCCATTTCAAAGTTACACAACACCACTTTATGGGGTACTAGGTGCCTGCCATAGTGAATTATTGTTTCCAATGTAAGTATCCACAGCCAGTCAGTAAAAATAGACCCTGTTTCTGAAATGTAAATTCAGAGTGGCAGGAATGGATTTTATCCTCAAAGCACGTCCCTTGTAGATCTATGCAACCTGACAGAGAATGAAAATCATAGAAAATATATAGGTGATAAAATAAAGATAAGGGAAAGGTGGTGACAAATCCATGGCAAATGGTTCAGTGATTTAAGAAATAATAAAGTCTCCTTACGTACCTTTGTAACTGCAGAGCTCTTGATTTTTTTTTTAAATAGAAAAAAGGGTTATATCCCATACGAATGAATGAGAGTGTCATCTCACAGTGGAAAATCGCGTTTGCTTACTGTCGCTTGGCCACCCGCACATTTGTCCCTCATTACTTCCTCTTTCAAAAGAGGAAGTAAACAACATGCACGTGGCCCATTTTGATCCTGCTGCTTCTCCTGAACACAGCAGGAGATAGCATCAAATTCCATCTCAAAAAATAAGTCGGACTTACTGGGGTGATTTTTTGTTGCGCAAAGAAAGCTAGAAGGGGCAGGAGGAACACAGGATGCAGACAACATCATGAGAGGGACCCGCGAAAATCTGTGAGTGCCCAGCAACGAGTGTGCAATAAAACACTTGTCTGATGACACCCAAAAGCTAGCCTTTGAAGAATCTTCTAAACAAAAGTGCACAAAGAATATTGGGTAGGATCCAATGGTGTCACAGCACTATTACTATTGAGGTTGTGCTAGCATAAATCAATGCTAGTGCAATGTTATTAGCACTTGCTAAAGCAATGAGAAAAAGTGGTGGTGCTGTATTTCAGCTGCAAATCATCATTTCTCCCTTTTGCACTACCAAGCACTAATGGTGTTTCACTAATGTTGATTTTATGTTAGGACAGGGGGCTGAAACATGTGTTCCTCCAGATATTTTGGCTTACAATTCCTATGATCCCTCACCATTGGCTATGCTGGCTGGGGCTGATGGGAGCTGTAGGCCAAACATCTGGAGAGCCACAAGTTGCCTACCCCTGAGCTAGTCCATCATCATTAGCATTACTGTTGAAACACCATTGGATCCTACCCACTGACTTTAGCTTTGGGTTTGTTGGTTTGTTTTTCGGATACTGTGCAGGGATGAGAACATTCTCATACAATGTTTTTCTTACATTTAACTTTGCCAGCAATGCAATGAAAATTTCCCACTTGACCTAGAGATAATAGTAGATTCACTGACTTACCAAGCTGTTCCTCGTGCCCTGCTGTTAACATCAAGTGCAGCAAACACACCTTTCTATTGGATACATGTGTACTGGCATGTGGGAGCTGCAAGGCTGCTTACACTAAAGCGACAGCCGTCTTCCATGTGATTGCTGACAAAGCAGGGCTCGCATATGTCACAAGCCAGACACAATCGCATTTCTAGGGCATCTCTTCTTTATGGATTCATTTCTTCCCAAGCATCACAATGCAAGAACAACTCACTGCGAGTCTCAAGAATAGAAGAATATAATTCTGCCTCAGGCAAGAAAAACAACACCCTTATGTGCTCTGCATCCTGGCATATCACAAAGTCATTTGTACTGCAGAAAATGTCAGCTTTCATATTATTATTATTATTATTATTATTATTATTTATTACATTTATGGCTCTCTGGGTGGTTTACAAAGGTTAGAAACAGTGAACATTAAAAACAAATATACAAAACTTAAAACCATAAAAAGCAAATATACAAACAAACAAAAACAGACAATATCCATTGTTAAATGCCTGGGAGAAGAGAAAAGTCTTGACCTGGCGCTGAAAAGATAACAATGGGCCAATCTACACCAAGCAGGATATAACACTTTTAAAACAGTATGAAAACTGTATTTGTAATGTGTCCTGGGCCTGAACAGTTGTCATAACCATTATAAACCGTTATAAGCAGTAGTGTAGATCCTGCCAATGTTGGCAGCAGACGAGCCTTGTCAGGGATATAATTCCAGAATTAGGGGGCCACCACTGAAAAGGCCCTCTCCCTTGGTTGTATGGCATAGCTTTCCCCACAACTTTACAGTCAAAACTGGTCTTCTGGAGTTATGGACTATGCAAAGTGCAAACAGGCATGAAATAATAGTTACAGTGCAATATTCACCCATGGTGTTGCAGGTCCAGATTTATGAGCTAGTGAGAGATCCATAATTGGATCTCCTGTTCTGTTTTTAAGAGTAGGTAAAGCCAAAGCCTCAGCCCATCATTAGGATTGGTACTGCAATGCTATGGGAGAGGGGTAACCTGTGCTGTTTTCCTGCTCCAAATAATAACCCTGGAATTATTATTTCCCCCATAGGGTGGCTACTAAGAAGAGGGCCTTTTCTGCTGTGGCATCCCAGTTGTGGAATGAGGTTCCCACAGTTCACCTGGCACCTATATTGTGCTCGTTTTGGCACCAGGCATTTTAGCTTTTTAGGTTGTTTTATATCTGATAATGTATTTTATGTTTTTCCACTGCTACTAGCTTCTGTTCGGTTATTATTTTATTTCTATATTGTAGTTTTAAACTTTTATATTGTATTTGATTAACTGTATTTTATTTTATTGTATTTTGTGGTTTTAATTGTTGTGAACTGTTCAGAGAGCTTTGGCTATTGGGCAGTATAAAAATAAATAAACAAACAAACAAACAATACCCTGTATATTCTGAATCTTAGGGGCTATGGATACATTTGCCCTTTAAAATATCACAGAGGTTTTGAACACAGATCTTCTACTATGTCATCTAGTGGTGCTCTAAGCTTGACACTTGATCTTGCATTACAGATTAATATTTCAGCAACTCAACAGCATCAGTCCTGCCCAACTGCCCTTGTGTTGTCTACCTTTTTAAAAAAGTAGTATATTAATTCGGCCCATTTTTTAAACAGTTAAAAGAAGACCTTTAAGGGAACATAAAATCAACCCATCACCAATAGCAACATCTTGGAAGCAAAAACAAAACATCTGAGATGTTCAAGGAGTAAAGTGCAAATACTAAGACAAGAATTATCCCAAGCTTTCATAGCATTCAGGGAACCTGGGAGCCAGATGACACGAACACACAATGGTGTAACAGTGCAGACAAATTGTTGGATTCAGCCTGAGTGGGTTGTGCTTCCTCGGGGAGTAACACCCACAGCTTCTGGTCTGAGGAGAGAGAGGTCGTCACAGCCTGAGAGAGATTTGTGAAAAAGGTTTTGTTTAAGTAAAACTTAGGTTTGCTTGGTGGGTTGAGTCTGTGTGAGTTTGTGGGATGCATTCCGCCAACTTTGAAACATGATGGCAGCAGTGAAGGTCCCATTTATGCAAGAGTAAAGGTAAGAATGGGGCATTTGTGCCTTTACTCTTGCATAAATGGGGCCTTTACTGCTGGAGAGGACTGGAAGACTTCAGGAGGATTGATATGAAGCTGTCACTTAACAGCCAATTCCCCCCTCCAAACTCCTCCTACCCCTCCCTACTCTAACAAAAGAAATGCTGCAAGCACAAACAGGCTGTGCTTGCATGAAAAAAGGTCCAGATCAGTCTGAATCAATTCAGACCATGTTGATTCGCTTCAGACTAATTCAGATCTGTTTCGATTCAGATCTGTTTCGAAGCCCTCTGAATCACCCCGATTCACCTCATATTCGGGATCGGATCCTAGGCAATGCACAGCTCTGATAGGAACAATGGAGGCTCCGGATGGGAGCATATGGTTGCTGGGTGCTCATCTGATGCTTGCTGAGCCGTCAAAGAAGCTCATACAGTGCACAAACTGGGCAAACATCGGCAGGGCAAATGTCAAATGAGTTGGACGTGGGTGAGTTCGCTCTCCCCTAGCAATGACAGATAAAGAGGAGTCTGTGAAAATGAAACTGTTCATATATTTCATTGGAGAAATGGGAAGAGAAATAAGTGAGACACTCAGTATAAACATCCCCCAAGAACAGTGTACTTTGGTTACAATAATAGGTTGTTTTGATGCCCACTGCAACCCCAGAAAAATAAAACAGTGGAAAGATATAGCTGTTTTATGTGGGACCAAGCAATAGGGGAAGAAACTGAGGAATACAGCACTAGTTTGAAGATGTAGCCATCTGCAATTTCAGAGATATCAAAGACTCCTTGACAAGGGACCAGATAGGAATACAGGACACTTGAGCACAAGAGAGCTTGCTGAGAGACATCAACTTTGAAATAGATGATACTGAAAACGGATTTCAAATGCAGTGGTCAATTTTAATTTTCACTTCAACAAGGTGACTGAAAGTGTTTGCAACACTGATTTGTTGCATGTAACACAGCCACTGTCTCCAGAAAAAATACACAAGTAAATGGGTGTTATAGAGATAGTTTTTTAATGGCCCAGACAGAGCAAGAGGCCAATAATGATTTTCTGCTAGCAATGGAGTGGAAAAAGCTGAAAAGCATTAAGATGACAAAAGCAGTAATGGCTTGGTTTGATTTAATAACGAGTATTGTAAAGATGTGACAGTAGCTGGTATTTTTGGTGTGTGTGGGGAAAAATAACCCGGGGGGGGGGGGGGGACAGAAATGAGAAATCTCAAACTCCCAGTTACAGGTAACTGGAATAAAGAATAACCTGAATAAAGTTCAGTTAAGTTTATCACTTGTTCCTGGGCAAAGACAAAACAAGATCAAGTCTATGAAAGTGTTATGAAAGCGGTATATAAAAGGCAGGAGCCACACTACTGCTTTATAGTGGTATTGACGTGCACTAGAAACTATTTGGGTCCATGACACATACCATATACCGCTTTCATACCGCCTTCATAGTGTTATATCCTGCTTGGTGTAGATGTGTCATGGGCCCCAACAGTTGTCAGTGCACTTCAGTACCGCTATAAAGCAGTAGTGTGGCTCCTGCCTTTTATATACCGCTTTCATACTGCTTTCATAGTGGAACATCCTGCTTGGTGTAGATGAGCCCTAGGAAGAACACTGAAGTACACAGCCAAGAGGACAAGCAGAAATCTGGAAAAGTATTGTCAACATTTAGTGGGGCTAAGGTTAAAATTCACAGATGAAGGGAAAATGGAAGCATGGATCTGAAAGATAAAATTGAAACTCAGACTCGAGGTGCCCTCTCTGATATTTTCTTTTCTTTTTTTTTTTTGGAATGGCTGTGGTAGGGAGGCCAGGCCCATAAACCAACGGCAGCCAAAGTTAATTCCAGTGGTGCTTAAATAACATAGCTTACTGCTTAAGGATAACCTTATGAGACCACATTCTAGAGACCCAAGATCCTTGCCACAAATTAGTCATTGTCAAAATGAAACCAAGAATGTCAGTATTCTTCCAACATAAAATCATAACCAAATAAAAATTTGTCTTGGTTCATTATGAGAAGTTGCAAGTTAACTCTCCCTGACAAGTGAAGTAATTTTTAAATGCAGGCGTCTCCAAGAAGCATTTCTGAAATGTATATTTAAGCCCAAGAATTATGTTACCATATTAACCACAAAGAGCAGTTGCAGTGTTTCATATAGAAATAGTTTCAGCCTGCCAGTCTTACCCAGACAAGCGATGTTTGACATTCTTTGAAATAACTAAAATTACACTAATAAGGAAGTATGCATTCTAAATAGTAAAGTTGGTAAACAGCCTACAATTTCCACATAAAATGTACTTGTATTTTATGACAGTATTCATCCTACAATGTTTTCTGCGGTGTCTGCTCCACAGAAAGTATGCAGAACCACTATTCTTCATGTATTTCTCTTTCAACATCTGAGACAGAATGAATTTCCTCAATTAAATCCATGTCTTCCACTTATTTATCTTATATAGAATAGTCAAGATGAACTTAGCACTGAAAAAGTAAACATTACCTGGTTGATTCTAGCTGAGGCAAGGCAAACGCTGAAGCTAGAGTACGGCAGGCAAAGCTGGACAAAGTAGACTGGATCAGTTGTGCCACGCGTCACGCTCCCCAAGTATGTATTACAGAAAGCACAGGTTTGTGCTAGCTTTGATTGGATCATGGTGGCTGAGCAGCAGGTATCACTGCACTGGCTTAGGCAGGTAGCATTCAATCCGTTGCCTTTGTCATGGGCTTCATATGTTTTTGAAAGGCAATCAGACTTGCAAAAGTTTCTAGGGACCCCCCTCCCCCCGCAGCCACCAAAACATAAACCACCATGTGTCTCTCACTTCTTGCTATAATCCTTACTGCTTGTTATATTTCTATTCAAAATTCTAATCCAAACTAATGGATCGAGTGAAATCGGCCCTGCTTATTTCTAAATAAAGAGGGGATTTACACTAGCCAAGTTAGAACGTGTCTTACCATTTTTAAGTGTGCGTTTGGTAGTATTTTGCCACATGACATATAGTTTGTGACGTTTTATTGTTGCGTGTTCTCCGGTTTTTATTTTGAACTTCTCTGAAATAAGTCGTTCTATTTGTTATGATGTGGCCGATTTCATTGTATTAAATGTGTTTCCTGTAGTTCTTAATTAGCCAGTCACATTCCTGGGGGGCGTGTTTATGTAATTTCCACGCCCAAAGTTGGAGCCGTTTTTTTCCTTTCAAGCCTCTTTTTTGCAGACACTTCCAGCTTCACTTTTGGGAGGCTGCTTGCTGGATTGTTTGTAGGTGGAGGATTGTCTTGGAGAGAAGAGGAAGTGGGAGGGGAAATTGGCAGAATAGAACAAACGGATTTATTTTCTTAGTGTGGCCAAAAGGAATGCATTCCCATGGAAAGAGAAAAGTAAGTAAACGTTTTAAAAACTGCTACGTTTTAAATTGTTAAAAAACAAAACATTCAATGACTGTAAAAACAACGTTTCCTATACTAGTGTTTTTTTACCTCAATTTTAGAATTTTTGTAAACCGCCCAGAGAGCCCTGGCTATGGGAGCGGTATATAAGTTTAATAAATAAATAAATAAATAAATAAATATCCCCTCCAAGTGTATAACCCAGAAAAGTTAAGCACACTTAAGTCCAGCACTTGAATGACACAGATGTCAGTGTGGACCTTCTCCTCACCATAATTGGAGTGCTGTGTAAATCCTACTGAAATCAAGCATCCAGATAACATAAAGACTTCAATGGATTGCTGTCAAGAAAATAGATTATGGCCAATATGCCTCAATCTCTTAAACCTTCATTTTAAAAGATTTTCCAGCCTTCTGTGCCACTACTTCATCTTTGAAACAAGGCAATCAAGCCCCCCATCTTTCCCCCCATGTATGGTTTCAGCTAATTCACACCCCATTTCTGTATATATAATATACACTTTTGTTCGCTCTGATGTGTATTGCTTTGCACTTCCTTGTGCTGAATATTCTCTGTCATTTTATTGCACAGTGACAGTTTTATAGCTCCATAGTCTATTTGGATTTTTTCTGTCCTAAATTGGTGTCATCCATATATTTAACCACCTCATTATTCACACCCTGATTCCAGGACAGATATAAATACGTGAAATTAAAAAGTTAAGTAGCATTGGTCCTAGTCCATGGGAAGTGCTCTCAATGATGGGAAGACAAGAAAGGCTTCCTAGCAGCAAGAGAAAGACTGCACCAGCATTGTTATAAGTAATACGGTGATTTCCTCCTTGGAATGGATATCCATTTTGCAACTTTCCCCTTTCAACTCACTGTTTTGACTGAGTCCACCAATACAAAACTTCTAATTGTGCACTAAAATGCAGGCTGTCAAATAGCTCAGTTTCATAATGTAACTGTCTTTACTCGTGCTCCACTGGGCACAAATTACCAGCCATGCATCTGAACAACATTGGTTTGACCTACCTGACACCGATTTTTAGGCTCTGAAAACCATCACTTGGTAAGAGAAAGCATAAAAACACTTGATAAGGCAAAATGGTAAGTTAAATGTAGCAGGTGTACTGAAAAACAAAGGAAAAGAGTGAAGTTTTCATGGTGCTAGGACGAAAGGACAATTTGAGCCAACCAAAATCAAATAAAGAAAGACCCAATAAGGGATCCTCACCTGGCACCACAGAACCCTTGCAGGAGTCGTGAGCTCCTTTAGTATAGAGGCAAAGGTCATGAAATCATAAGTCTCTGATTCAAATCACGCCTCAGCCATGAACACACTAGGTAGCCTGTACAGACTCAACCATTAGTATGGCGGCTTCCCTAGATGGTTGGGAAGTAGCAACGGCAGTCTTCCAAGTTGATCCCCCTCCTAGCCATTACCCCCTGATCCCCACAGCTGTTCCCATCCTCCCAAGCTGGTACCCCTGTGGCTGTGATGCTTGTTGCTGGCCCGGGCTGGTTGGCTTACTCCCTAATCACCATCTCCCAATGTAGCAAAGAAACCACACACCCCTGGCTGAGTGAGCAGGCAGAGGGGCAACCAGCCCAGGCCATGAACTCCAGCATCCATCACACCTGGATAAGTACTGCTCTGCTGACGTGATTCATGCTTACACTGCTGCTGCTGCATTGCCAAATTAATTTGAGTGGGAAGCAAAGAGGCACCAGTCAGAACAGTCAGCGAAGGGTGGGAGAGATGTTGGACCAAGTTGTGCATGTGATGTGGCTGCCCTGTGCCCTATAACCTAGCTTTGCTGCCTTCAGAATCAGTAGAGACTGCTATCCCATCACCAGTGATGAAATAAGATTCAACTGCAAATTTGGTTGTCTACTGTATGTGGAATGGGAGGCCACCATCTTGCCTTTTGCTTCAAGCAACAAAATATCTTGGGCTGGCCCTGCCAGCCTCTCCATTTGCACTACAGGAACAATGCTGTTGTTCTAATTTACAGGATCATTTTAAGGATTTAAATGATTCAAATGATTAAATGATTAAAATAATGTAGGTTACATCGGGAAAGTGATGTATTAATGGTATGTATTGTTGTTGGTTGACAGGGATTATGAAAAAAAATAGAGCAAACATATTTTAAGGTTGTGATCTGGTACTCAAAAAACAGGAGTTATATATTCAAGACTTGCATGGTTAAAGTTTTAAGGGCTTACCAGTAGTGGAAACTATCTGGAAAAGAACTATTAGAAAAGGAATATGATTTTTAACCAAGGGTAAGTTATTCTTTGCCATTCTGGTTTGATAACCCTGAGCAGGAAAGAGTCAGATGGGTTGTTATTGCTGTTGAATGAATCAAATGAAATCCCAAATCTGGGCCCCACCAATAGTCAGCCTTACACAACTGCCTCTGAGGGTGACAAACTGCAGCATCCGGATTATCATACCAGGAGATAGTAGGGATTTTTCATTTCCCATCCCCAGCATTATTTTAGCATAGGTGAATGTGCTAATGAAGAACGGTTCTCATTCTGTCTGTGTGTGTGTGTTTATGATTGAGCGAGAGGAGGTGGAGAAGGAAGGGGCTCATGCCATTAGGAAGCAAGGATGGTAGAAGCAGCAGACAAAGGATCACAGCAGCACCAAAAGCAGATAGGGATGAGGTTGGGGTGTGTAGTGGGAATATGAACAGTAGCAGCATATCAGGGCCTTGAAGGGGCTGGGTAGATCCAGAACCATAAATTTACACAGAAGGGAAAGTGAGCTACACACTCTTCTAAGTAGACTCTAGAAGTAGAAGGTGTAAAGGTAAGGTGAGGGTTAATCGGACCTTGGGACTGGCATGTCTTTTAATGTATGGATTTTATGGTTTTTTATGGTTCTTAGGAGGGGAGATAAGAACCAGGCAGCTGCATGAGGGGGAGACGACCGGAGCCAGGCCGATTGTAACTGTCCAGTGTCCTTGAGTGATTAACCATCCCAGGCTGAAGTGTGAAGAAACTCCACGCATCAAAGCTGAAGGGAGGGGGGAAGGAGTAAAAAGAATAGTATAAAGACCCCCCTGTGAAAGGAACAGGGAGGTGTCGGCTGAGTCTGGTCTGGGTGACGTATGATTTTGTAGTTTTAGTTTGTAGCTTGCTTGCTCTGGGTTCTTACACTTTTATGCATGTTTTATTAAGTTTTATTCTGCTAATTCCATGTATTCTTACCCTTTTCCAAATAAATGGTCTTAAACCTCATTTGTGTAAGCCTTGAGTGTCTGGCCCGGGGATCCGTGCTAAATCCAGTCAAGAAGCCAGCGGGTTGCTGGGTGCTCTTCCTTTACAGAAGGTATAAATAAGAGAGATTCTAGTGGGATATAAAACCAGGTAGAAGGAGTGAGGAGACAACTACAACAACAACAATGACATTGATGATGATGATGATGATGATGATTTGCCTTGACTGCTTTTTTTTTGGTGGAAAAGCAAAATATAAATTTAATAAATATTTTATTATTAATAATTCCACTATCAATGTACACTTTACAAAGAATATGAATATGGGGACAAAACAAGAGATAGTCAAAGCTATGGGCCTGTTCAAGAGGATGGATGTCGGTGATGTTACTGGATAAGGAGGGTGTAGGGAGAACTTGTGGGGAAAGGCCTATTGGGTTGGATCCAGACTTGCTCCTCGGTGAACAGAAGAGCTCCTTCGATTTGTGGAGAAAACCAGAATCCAGAGAAGGCTTCCTGCTGAAGGAAGCTGGTGGGGTGCTGATTTTCTCTGGTGCTCCCTTCCCCCGTAGACTCCAGTGTCACCTTGGAACAGCATGAGAAGAGGTTCATTCAGGAGAAAGGGGAATTGGAGAAAATCACTGCTCCAACTCCTTTTTCCACCTACAGTAGAACTCTACTATGCACACATGTGGATCCAACTGATTGAGCTTGAGATGAAAATGAAATGGCCAAGAAGAAATATCTGAGAAGTGAGATTGAATAAAGGCATAAAACATCCTGGAGTGGAAAAATAGACTGGGGAGTCATTGGAGTATAAGACAGTAATACTATGGCCCCTAGACAGACTCTGGGAGCCGTAGGTTGGTTCAAATTCCTGAAGTCTCTACCGCCTTCCTCCTCTCCCTGATGCCTCAGCTAAATGGGTGAAAACGCCTGTCTTGCTAAAATACAGAATGAGCATCGCTTCTGCCACCCCTCCCACTCTGCATTGGAAGGCCGTAAGCCTCTGATTTCAGAGGCGTGCAACCAGCCCGATCGGATTGCGCCCTAAGTAGTACTGAGAAGAGAAGACAGTATTTTCAGAGTTCACCAAAGATCTCTGAATTGTTCCAAGCCTAACCTAGGGAGCTACTTAGCTAATTCAATTTAATTTGCTAGGCCTCTGTTTAAACAGTTATGCATGATTGCAGATGAGAAATAGTTACCTTTTCTACATCTTTCGCTCTGTAAGATCATGTGTCACTTAAATGATATTTGGGGGGGGGTGTCTAAAAGAGACGGTTTTACCCTTAAAGGCAGCCAAAAAATAAATTATAAATCAGTCAGTAAGATATAACATACTGCTACTACTCTGTGGAATACGATTAGGAGAATCCTTGGCATTGAGCCTTACTGTAATTGTAGCAAGGATTAAACCAGACCTTTTGACTGTTTCCTGTTAAAATGAACATATGGTATTTGAGATTTTCTTGCCTCTAACCCATCTGTCACTGACTAGTCTAATTCTAGGGCTCGCCTTTATCACCTAGGGGAACTCTCTGGGGTTGCGAAGTTTACACAGGCAGAAGTATTTGCTTTACAGACTATGGTGATTCTGTTGAGCTAATGTAATGCTCTTCAAATGTTGACAGAATCAAATATCATCAAAATCATCCAATATATAGTGCAATAATATGCATGTCTATGAAGAAGTAAGTCTCACTGAATCCAATGGGACTTTCTCCCAGGTAAGTGTATAAGACTGTAATCTTAGTTCTTGTGTAGTCTAGGAATGCTAATCATTCTCCAAAAGTTTTCCTTTAACGGATTATCAGGTTTTCTCGTTTAGATCATTTAAAAGAAATTCATTTAAATTCATTTAGGGATTATCAGGTTTTCTTGTTCTGATCACTTAAAAGAAATTCAGAATGTACCAGTTTAATATTAAATTAAAACAATAATCAACTTTCCACTCGCCCACAGAAATGTGTTCCATCATTTTTAATAGAGAGAAAGGGCAAATTTGCCTTACTTTGAGTAATGAATGGTGATATGAGAACAGTGTGTCAGATATATCTAAAGAGTTTCATGAGATCCCCTGCCATACAATGTATGAAGTTTTAATATCTAGCAGTGCAATCCTATATATGCCTGCTCAGAATTAAGCCCCATTGAGTTCAATTGGACTTATTCCCAGGTAAGTGTGTATAGGATTGCAGCCTTAAAGAGCAATTCTATGACCTCTAGCTAGAGTCTGGGAAGCCATAGGGTTGTTTGGTTTGCTGGCTCCGAGGTTGGAGACAGGGCTTTAACCTCACAGCCAGAAAACCACACTCCTCCATCCTTCCCTCCCTGCACCAGCTACTTCTCCATGCTCACATAGACCTTAGCTAGACCTAAAGTTTATCCCGCAATCGTCCCGGGGTCATTCCTGTTCATGTAAATGACACACAGGGGATCCCAGGAGCAGGCAGGGATGACCCCGGGACGACCCCGAGATAAACCTTAGGTCTAGCTAAGGCCAGAGACAGGAGAAAGGGGGAGATCCTGGAGGTGGGGAGAGGAGGAGACTGGTGAGGCTGCATTATCTGAATCCTATGACTGCCCCAGCCTCCTTCCCCAAAGCGCTGCTGCTAGATGGGCAAAATCTTCCAGCTAGTGGAAATGCAGGGCATCCTGAGCATACAGGCCCTGCATTGAATACTCAGCAGCCTCCGACATATGATTGCACTCTAAATATATTTCTCCTTACAAACCATAAACCTAGCTAGCTACTCTTCTTACATTCATATTGTCCAACAAGCATCACTTCCAAAATGTATTAGCATTTCAAAATATATTTAATACACACTAGTACAGCTGTGAAATCCCTTTGCAAAGAGAGATGGTCAAATAGGTATTCATTAATAATAACTCCAAATATCCATGTGTTCACTGCAAAAATGAATTATGGTTGCATCAGAAACAGCGTTTGGTAGGCTGTCTACACTTAATTGTAGCCCACTGCTGTGGGAAAGCTAGTGTTTTCTTCCAATTGAAAGCCAAAAAGTAAAAAGTATATGACTGAAACAAACGAACTATCTAAAATTCATTATTTGGCATCTGCAGAGTATCTGGCAGCAATTTAATTTCATATCATAAGAACATAAGAAGTGCCCTGCTGGATCAGACCAAGGGTCCTTCTTGCCCAGCACTCTGTTCACACAGTGGCCAACCAGCCATCGGCCAGGGACCAACAAAGCAGGACATGGTGCAACAGCACCCTCCCACCCACAGCAACTAGTGCACATAGGCTTATTGCCTCGGTTACTGGAGGTAGCACATAACCATCAAGGCTAGTAGCCATTGATAGCCTTCACCTCCAGGAATTTATCCAACCCCCTTTAAAAGTCATCCAAATTGGTGGCCATCACTACATCTTGTGGTAGTGAGTTCCATAATTTAACTCGTTATGTTGCCTTTTGGTACACAGGTATAAATATTATTTCTCAAGCACTGCTGCTTTGCCATTTCCATTCTATTTAATGGAGTCTGAATGGAAGTTATTTGTCAACAACCCTTGATGGGTCACTATTATTATTATTATTATTATTATTATTATTATTATTATTATTATTATTATTATCTAAAATCATGCACAAATAGCTTGCTTACAGAAGAAGCCCATTTACTGCAATTCCATTCTCTTTCGTTGCTAGCAAATGTACTCCTACAGGAACCCTAGGGGTAAGGAAGAGAGACCATATTCTAATACAGTATCTTTTATCTCCCACATCTGTGAACGGCACAGTGATCTGCAGTAGCTTTGAGAGGGATGATAAACAGCCTCGATTCCAAGCAGGCATTCCGCCAATGAATGAATCCTTAAAAATTCTGTGATATGATGCATTGCAGGAACTTCTCTTAGGGCCAAAGGCTACACAGGGGTGCCATTGCAAAGTGTAGTACCAGGGGGGCGAGAGACACAGCAAGGTCCAAAAGTCTTCGATGTCAGCAGGGCATCCATCTATGCTGCAGCCTTGCACACCTCACCTCCACCACCAAGTCCAGGCCTGAAAGGTAAGGGTGGGAATTCCCTTCCCCTGTCTTTTTCCAGTGAACCACCTCACCAGCCACTACTGTACGTGGATTGTGTCACCCATGGTCGGCATGTGATTTTCCACACTGTCATGCAGCAGGCTCCGTGAGCTATGTACAGATTCCACTTAGCTTGTGGGATTTGCACATAACGAGGTGTAGGAAGAAGCCTCAGTGCAAAAGCATCATAATTCATACTTGGATTGCTTAGAGTGTGTAGTGGGATACATTCCAGAAGATTATTGTGACCCAATGGTTCCCCCATGGTTGAGTTTCCATGGCTGAATTTCTCCTTTGTGAGACCCCTTTGCTTGGACATTCTCATGAGAGAATTTAGGGAGCATGTTCTGGTAGGGTAGCCAGATGTACAGATAAATTAATCAGAGATGCCAATTGTGAGAAGTGATAGCAAACCACCCATAAATAATATATATATAACCTTGAAGATATGCATGTACTAAATAGTTTGCCATTTACAGGTGTAAATGATGATTCCTTATGACACAATCCCACGTATGTTTAGACAGAGAAAAGTCCTACAACACCTACCATTCCTCAGCCAACCATAATGGCTGGGGAATGCTGGGAGAAGTAGGATTGTTTTCTGTCTCAACACCCTTAGTCACATAGGCATGAGCTAGACAGTATAAAAACGTCCAGACAGCTCATAAAGATGAACCTCTCCCTGGGCAAGGATTGCACTATGGCTGACCAACTCTGGAGCACAACTGTTACTGTATTGGGGCTCCCAGTAACTGAACGGCTGTAAGTACCCTGTATCTGCCTCTTCCTTTCCATGTTCTAGTATCTTACTTCTCACTCTGAATAAAATCTGGGAAAGGAACCAACGTGGTGCATTTATTGCTACGTTCAAATTCTAAAGAGTCTCTGTGCCTGGCAAAACAAAGTGTAGTCCAACATGTGCTACAAGCTGTACATCAATAAACGGATATACAAAAAACAAACAAACACACACAACACAATCCCACCAATTGATCAAGGACAGTGGCTGGAAAATAGTGGCTGGAAAATGCAAGTGGCTCTGTCCAGCCACTCTACAAGTAACATTGGCATAAACCAGTACTCCAGGCAGTACTAACATTGCTGCACAGTGTCCAATATATTATAGATACTATAGCAAGTGTTCTCCACGTTGATCATGGACTTGCATTTGCAGACCTTGCATTTGATGGTTTTGATGTGTGTTGCTCATTATGTAGCTAGGAACAATGATAATTTCCTTGAAATACGCAAGCAATTGTTCATGGCTAGAGATTCTCCCCTGAAGTGGATAATTATACACGATGGGTTGCCAGTGAATCCCTAGGCTCTCTGCGGCCACATACAGGTTTACATTTATTTTACTATTCCAAAATCCTAACATTTTGCATTTCTTAAAGGGTGAAATTTGCTATATACATGTTTATGGTTTATTGTTTAAGTCATCATTTTGCATTCTTTGCATCATACGGAAGGTATTTAATAGTGCTTTACATCTGTAAAGCACTATTAAATACAATAGTGTAGATCCGGCCCTGATCTCCTCTATTCTAGGAGCCCCTTTTGTAACAATACCTGACTGTGGATTTTGGAAATTTTCTTAAGGATCAGCATGACTTTCTTTCCTCTCTGTGTGTGTATGTGTGAGAATCTTTGCTCAGTAAATATTCCATGATCTCACTTGGATCCTTAATATGGATCGTGGCCTTCTCTTGTCTTGTGAATTTTAGGAATAAGTTTGCATGTGGTATAGGCTTCATATCACATGCAAACACATCCCCACAATTCATTTGTATGTTCACATATGAGACCTTAGATAGACAATTCCTTTTCCACATCTCAGATGTATCAACCTCTGTGTTCCCATTATACAATGTTCCAGTCACTGCCTCTGTCCTCACACTTCTGCTTTATTGCAACTTTGTGTCCAGGATCCTAAATAATGTCTTAATTCTATTATGTTGTAAAACTTGATAGAAGTTTATCAGTTGATTCCAAACTACCTTCTGTCCAGTTCTGGGCACCACACTTCAAGAAGGATGCAGACAAGCTGGAGGGGGTTCAAAGGAGGGCAACGAGGATGATCAGGGGTCTGGAAACAAAGCCCTATGAGGATAGACTGAAAGAACTGGGCATGTTTATCCTGGAGAAGAGAAGATTGAGGGGAGACATGACAGCATTCTCCAAATACTTGAAAGGTTGTCACACAGAGGAGGGCCAGGATCTCTTCTCGATCCTCCCAGAGTGCAGGACATGGGATAATGGGCTCAGGTTGCAGAAGGCCAGATTCCTGCTGGACATCAGGAAAAGCTTCTTGACTGTTAGAGCAGTACAACAATGGAACCAGTTACCTAGGGAGGTTGTGGGCTCTCCCACACTAGAGGCATTCAAGAGGCAGCTGGGCAGCCATCTGTCAGGGATGCTTTAAGGTGGATTTCTGCATTGAGCAGGGGGTTGGACTTGATGGCCTTACAGGCCCCTTCCAACTCTACTATTCTATGATGCTATGATTCTATCCCTGCCCTAGAGAATTCCACAGATCAGATCAGCAAGAAATGAAAAAATTAGAAGAAGAAGAAGAAGAAGAAGAAGAAGAAGAAGAAGAAGAAGAAGAAGAAGTAGTAGTAGTAGTAAAGGATGAAAACTGGTATGGATAAGGGCTTCTAAAATTAATGGAAGCATGCTTAATGTTTTATTTTCTGGATTGTACCCAAACTCATTGACAGAATGAGCCAAGCAATTACATTTATATTTAATATGCATGAGTCACATGAAACATCCCACCTGGTAATGCTGTACTCATTGGAACACCAAGCTAAAAGTGGGGGGGGGGGAATCAGAACTATCAGATAAAGAGAGTTCCACCCTTAAAGCCAGACTAAAATAAGTTTAAATAAATAAAATGATAATGAGGCCATCTTTGTCCCACAATGTGAAAAACAAAAGGGGGAGCTACTTATATTAATCTCTGAAAGGTAGAAAGTCAAAAACCAGATTACAGGCGGACGTCTCTGATACTGCTCTTGACGGAAAGCTCTTTCAGCTGAATGCTGACACTTTTATTGGTTGAAACTGGATACAACAGAAGCCATCGTTTTAAAAGCATGTCATCTCCCACTAGACTCTGTATCGTGGGAAGTGAGAAATTGATTCGATGGCTGTTTCTAAAAGGAGGACCATGGTTCTGTGAGCTAAGAATTATGTTACTTGCCAAGTAAAATACAGCGCTTAGTTTTTCTGAAGACAGGCCAGAGAGACTGGGCAGGGGGTCTATTGAAGCTATCAAATGCAACCATTGCAACTGCAGACTGCTCAGCAGAAAATGCTGTGATTCAAAGAACAGTGTACTTAGATGCTACATTACTGCTGTTGTTCAAGATGTACTACATTCCTTACAGCCCAGCCCTTTGCTCTTTGAGCTAATTGTTGTTAGGAACAATTCCGGGAAAGTGACAGCATAGATGGATATACCTTTTGCTATTTCTGTATGTTCTAAGGTTCTCAGTTGCAGCCCTGCATCTCCCAAAGGATGGGGCTGCATCAACCTGATTGGTGACCATATGGAAAGGAGGACAGGGCTCCTGTACCTTTAACAATTGTATAGAAAAGAGAATTTGAGCAGGTGTCATTTGTATGTATGCAGCACCTGGTGAAATTCCCTCTTCATCAAAACAGTTAAAGTTGCAGGAGCTATATTAGACTCACCACAAACAAAAGCAGGCAGGGCCCTTGCAGCCTGAACTGTTGTGATGAAGAGGGAATTTCACCGGGTGCTGCATGCATACAAATGATACCTGGCGAAATTTCCCTTTCAGTACAACTGTTAAAGATACTGGAGCCCTGTCCTCCTTTTCATATGGTCACCCCCAGGTTATACTGAGGCAAAATATCATGGATGTCATTAATTTGACTACAGCAGACAAATATTGAGCTATATATTGACCAAATATTGATCAAAATGCACATTATTCCTTTTATCAGCCTATGTGTTTGAATTTTTTAACCTCTCTATGCTCAAATACCTAGGCTGGGTAACATGTATATTAAGTATTGTCCTGTTGAATGTACTAGGAGTGACCGTTGAACATACTAGGAATGACCGCTAAACAAACATGCATAAGATAGGACTGTTGGAATGGATTATATCCTTTGTTGTGGGAGCAGATTTCTGCTTGTGCAATGGGACATCCCCTTGCTTTCCTCTTCTGTAGGCCTCCCCCTCCCCCAATCTGCTCTGGAGGGTCCCCAAACAAATACAAGTAGAAAAGCACAAGGAGAACATATTGCAATATTTAAAGGAAATCCACTATGATAGCCATAAAGAAACATCACAATTTGAGATCATGAAACCTTGTGGGGGAAGTATACTCCCCCACAAGGCTTGGTGATCTCAAATTGTGATGTTTCTTTATGGCAATCATATTTAGTATGGTTATGACATTGCTGCCCTTCCCCTATTTTCAGGTGAAGCAGATCACAAATCGCAATGCAGAAGAGTGAATTCTTTCTAAAAATAGGAGGGAATGTTCGTTTGGAAAACATACCTCAAAAGGTCTAATAGCTATGCGGAACAGTGTCCTTGTTTGTAATGTCTCAGTCTCTCAGACAAGACAAGATCCAGACACTGCCGAATGCATAACTTATTCAAACTTAAGAGCTCGGGTTTTTTGTCCTTGGAATGATAAAGTGCTGAGTCAGCCTGGATTCAAACTGTCCAGGAAAGAAAAGCATTTCACCATTATGTGGAAGAGGAACAAGGGACGTGCTTTGGGATTCTCTTCCAGCAACTGACCAGCCAATTCAAGTTGTAGCTTCTCCTGGCCACATTTACACCAAGCAGGATATGATACTTTGAAAACGGCTTGTATATGGAGTGTGTCCTAGGCCCCGACAGTTGTCACTACTGTTATAAACTGTTTTAAAGCAGTAATGTAGACCCTGCCATTGTTTAGGCTGCAATCCTACACACATGTTACTAAGCTCATTTATTTTTTCCATAGCACCATCTATGTACATGACGTTTTACAGAGAACAGGTATGACAGTTCCTACCCCGGAAAGCAGGGGAAGAACATGTGTTTATGTCAATTACATATACTTCCGCTTAGTTACAATAAATAGGGATTGAGTGTTGGGGCTATGATTCAAAGGCTTCCTGGAAAAGCCAAATTTTGAAGAGGGGCTTAACAAAAATAAGGCAGTTCCTAGCTGGGGTTAGTGGAACTGGAGCTGCAATCCTGAGGAGGAAAGCACAAGTTGCTCCCTGGGCTCTGCTCCCTACTGAAGGAATAGCCGTTTGTTCCCAGGATGCTCTCCTTGTATTTTTTGTAAGTAAAGCAAATATTACAAAGGGTGATATCTAACATCGAAAGGAAACTCAGCCCTGTAGTGCTGCCCCTGGAATGTCCGACGGCTCAGAAGTGGGGGTCACATAACTCAGGTTTCAGAATGGCAATATTGTTTTCTTGAAGAGAAACTGCAAGTTGGTGAGTGAGCCAAAATGGAACAGATCGTATCAGTCTTGAAAGAGCATTGTAGAAGCAGTTTGGAGAAGACCTTAAAGCAACTCTAAAGTAGTTAAATGAGGACCTGAAAGTAGTCATAAAGGAGATTCTGGAGGCTGCACATAGCGAGGTCAGTGCATCCTTTGATCAGAAGCTACAAGGGGTTAAAGCTGACATAGAGGCCCAACTGCAATTTATTTCCAACGGTCTAGATAAAAGCCTACAGTTTATGCAACCAAAAAAAATATAGTGGAGTTTTCTGCTTGTACAGTTTCAGACTTGCACCCGATATGAGCAATTGGGTTAATGGTCACCCAGGGGATTTATGTGTAACCAGCATAAGTAAATCAGCTCATTGTGTTCACTGGTTTATTGCTTATTTTCTTTTGTTTATGTTTTATTGAGGGTCATTAAAGATAGCATTTTTAACATTATGAAATTAATATTGTGAAATTTTGTAGAAACAGCATTACAAAAATATTTTAAGTAAGTAAATACTCATCCGGCAGAATATAGCCCTATTTAAATAACAGCAGTAGTCCTAAATCCGTGCTTTGCATCCAAGCATGAGTCAGCATGCAGGAGCGGAAATGGTGCAGGAGTGGAAAGAGAGAAAGAATTTTCCACAATTTGCAGCAGATTCAAAGAGGTTTGGGTGCGTCGTTTTGCTATGAGACCATGGGCCTTCCTAGACGAGGCCTTAGCGCGCATTCTGTCCCGGCTTCCCTGCTGTGCGTCCAGATGACGCACAGGGGAATCCGCAGACAGGCCGCGCTGAGGCCTGGTCTTACCCGCCATAAGCGAAGTCGCTTATGGCGCGCCTTTTCCCCAGCTCCGGCCTCAGGCCGGAGCTGGGGAAAGTGTGGAGAGTTCCGCGGCTTTTCGCGGCTCCTCGCTTACTCGCGAGGAGCCGCGAAAAGCCACGGACCTGGCACGATGCGCTGTGCCCATCGTGCCAGGAGGTGGGTGATCCGGGGGGGGGGGAAGATGGCAGAGGGCGACGAAGGAGACAGCGAGGTGATGGCAGAGGGCGACGAAGGAGACAGCGAGGTGATGGCAGAGGGCGACGAAGGAGACAGCGAGGTGATGGCAGAGGGCGACGAAGGAGATGTTGGGGGGGCGGAGGGCGACGAAGGAGATGGTGGGGGGGCGGAGGGCGACGAAGGAGATGGTGGGGGGGGCGGAGGGCGACGAAGGAGATGGTGGGGGGGCGGAGGGCGACGAAGGAGATGGTGGGGGGGGCGGAGGGCGACGAAGGAGATGGTGGGGGGGCGGAGGGCGACGAAGGAGATGGTGGGGGGGGCGGAGGGCGACGAAGGAGATGGTGGGGGGGCGGAGGGCGACGAAGGAGATGGTGGGGGGGGCGGAGGGCGACGAAGGAGATGGTGGGGGGGCGGAGGGCGACGAAGGAGATGGTGGGGGGGCGGAGGGCGACGAAGGAGACGGCGAGGGGGGCGGATGGGGGGGATTAAATTAAAAAAAAACCCTTACCTTCTCCGGCGGCTTCGGGCCCCACATGGCCCCTTTAAAAAAAAAAAAACATGGCCGACGCTGCAGGGCTTCCGTCGTCCCTGCGGGTCGGCCGTCTAGGAGGCTGGGCGGCGCGCGTTAAACTTAGCACGCCGTCGCCCCGCCTCCCTGCCGGCTTATCCCGGCAGGTCTAGCAAGGCCCCATAGTTCCCTACATGCATGGAGGAGAGAACATGCTATCAATGGCTATACTATATATATTGTGGTGAGAAAAAGTTTGTGAATGCTAATTACAGCTTAGGTTGATATACCAACTACACCCTTATCTGGATGGAGATAGCCTAGCTACAGTTATCCATGCTCTGATAACCTCTCATTTGGATTACTGCAATGTGTTATACATGGGGCTGCTTTTGAAAACGGTCCAGAAACTTCAGCTGGTACAAAACAGGGCAGTCCGCCTACTAACAGGGACTGGCCAGCGAGATCATATTATGCCAGTCCTTCTACAACTTCATTGGCTCCCAGTCCAGGTCTGGGCCCGATTCAAAGTGCTGGTATTGACATTCAAAGCCCTAAACAGTTTGGGGACACATAATTTGAAGGAACGCCTCCTCCCATATGTACCTGCCTAGACCTTAAGATCATCCACAGGGGCTCTTCTCTGTGAACCCCTGCCAAAGGAAGTGAGGCAGGTGGCTACTAAGAGGAGGGCTTTCTCCGTTGTGGCGTCCTGGCTGTGGAATGAGCTCCCCAGAGAGGTCCGCCTGGCACCTACACTGTACTCCTTTCGTCGCCAGCTGAAGACCTTTTTATACACTCAGTATTTTAACACTTAATTTTAACTCAAATTTAAATTATAATGTTTTAACTCTGTATTTTAATCTTATATCAATTTTTGCTGCATGGTTTTATCCTGGTTGTGCTTTTTATCCTGTATTTTGTATTTGTGTTTTTTGACTGTTGGTTGTTTTGTTATGGTTTTAATTTTTGTGAACCGCCCATTGAGCTTCGGCTATTGGGCAGTATAAAAATGTAACAAATAAATAAATAAATAAATAAATTATGGAAGTTCCATAGTTTTACCATAATAGCCTTCATGAATCAATACCAGTCCTTTTTTAAATATCCAATAAGATTCATACTAACCAATTTCATATCTTGTGAAATAAAAAAATGCATAAATTAGGCAAACTATGGCTGAGTTCGGATGACACGCTAATCAACGGGGTGGGTGGGTGGTGGTAATAGGAACAGAATGGGAAACAACCATTGATTAGTGTGTCATCTGAACTCAGCCAATGAGTACTTACGAACCAGGGTTTGGGCAAAAGTAAGTGAACCCCTGGTTGCATCAGTTCAATTAAAGGGAATAATTAGAAGCAGGTATTTAAGCAATTAGGCCTTCAGGAGTGAGTTTGGGAGGCCACACTCTGTAAAAGGATCAGAAACTTTGTGAGTTTTTTTCACCATACTGTTGTGTGGAAATATGTCAAGCCACAATTAAAAGGTATCTCTGTCGACCTCACAAAGCAGTTATTTTATTTATTTATTTATTTATTTATTTATTTATTACATTTTTATACCGCCCAATAGCCGAAGCTCTCTGGGCGGTTCACAAAAATTAAAATCATCATAAAACAACCAACAAGTTAAAAATACAAATACAAAATACAATATAAAAAGCACAACCAGGATAAAACCACGCAGCAAAATTGATATAAGGTTAAAATACAGAGTTAAAACAGTATAATTTAAATTTAAGTTAAAATTAAGTGTTAAAATACTGAGTGAATAAAAAGGTCTTCAGCTGGCGACGAAAGGAGTACAGTGTAGGCGCCAGGCGGACCTCTCTGGGGAGCTCATTCCACAACCGGGGTGCCACAGCGGAGAAAGCCCTCCGCTGTGTTACTCATTATTGTTACTCATCAGTCTAGTAAGGGATACAAAACAATTTCTAAGGATTTGGGGCTCCACCAAACCACTGTCAGACAGTCTACAAATGGAGAAGGTTTGAGGCTCCACAGTCAGTCCACCCAGGAGTGGTCATCCTACCAAAATCTCTCTTAGAACAAAACAAAGCATCATCCAGGAAGTCAAAAAGAATCCCAGAGTAATATCCAAGAATCTGCAGGCCATCCTCACCTTGGCTAATGTGAGTGTTCATGACTCATCAATCAGAAAAAAAAGCCTGAAAAAGAATGGTGTTCATGGGAGGATAGCCAGGAGGAAACCAGTGCTCTCTAAAAAGAACATTGAAGTTCGTTAAAGATCGCATAGATGATCACCAATGTTCCCTGGCCAGTCCAGTCGAAGGTAGAAGTTTTTGGCCTCAAAGATAAATGTTATGTTTGGCAAAAAAAAACCATGAATTCTAACAAAAGAACGATCAAGCATGTAGCGGGAATGTGATGGTTTTGGCCTGCTCTGCTGCCTCAGGACCTGGACAGCTTGTCATCATTGACACAATAATAAATTCTGCAGTGTATCAGAAGATTCTAGAGGAGAATGTCAGGCCATCCGTCCATGAGCTGAACCTGAACCAAAAGTTCAGGCAATGATCCTAAACAAGCAGGTTTACAAAAGAATGGCTGCAGAAGAAGAAATTCCATGTTTTAGAAAGATCTAGTCAAAGTCTGGAATACACCCCATCGAAATTTGCGACAGGACCTAAAGCAAGCTGTCTATGCAAGGAAGCCTTCAAATTAGGGTGACCATATGGAAAGGAGGGCAGGACTCCTGTATCGTGAATAGTTGTATAAAAAAGGGAATTTCAGCAGGTGTCGATTGTATGCATGCAGCACCTGATGAAATTCCTTCTTCATCACAACAGTTACAGGAAATGCTTACTTGAAGTCATTTGCCGTGAAAGGGATGGGGGTGGGCAACGCCGACAACCATTTACTGAATCTAAAGGTTTACATGCTTTTTCACTCATGGTTATTGAATGCTGAATCAGTTGTATGTAAAGTAATCGTGAAAAAGCATCATGTTTGTGTGTCATTGTTACCTATTGTTCTTTATCTAGAATTATGGGGTAAGATTAAGATCTAATAAGATTTTAGACTGGAAATACATGACAATCCTAAGTGGTTCACAAACTTTTTCTTCCTAAGTGGTTCACAAACTTTTTCTTGCCACTGTATTACCTCCAATATCTCAGGCAGTATCCCTCTCCATACCAGTTGCTTGGGAACATGAGCAAGAAGGTCTTGTGCTTGTATTCTGCCTTAATTGGTTGCTGCTGGACTAGATAAGCTTTTGGTTTGATCCAGCATGGCAATTCCTATGTGCCTTTTTGTCCTCTAGTCCCATCTCTGGTGTCAGCATGCCCATCCAGTCTTGCCCCCAAATCTCTGCATGGATAGCAGAAGGTCTGAGAAGTGTGCCTATGCATATAGACCTGTGTACACATAGGCACTCACTGCAATCGGGAACCCCTTTGATCAGTCTTCTAGATGCACTAGGGAACCTATGTGCAAACACTTGTAGTCACCTCTTTCAGACCTGCCACTGAATACACAAAGGTCAGGGGCAGGGCCCATTAACACACAGTGAGTGCTTTGATCTTCATGGGAAAGTGACTAACCCTTGGCACACTTTTATGAAGGTCAAATTGAAGAGATCCTTCATTATAGATTAGGCTTGCCCCCTGTTCCTTATTTCAAGGAACAGCTCCTTCTTTAATAATACTAAATGTTAATACTAAATAAAGAATCATTACTTTAAAAATAGCTTACCAGATGTAGAATTAAATTCAGTCCCAAGACAAAGAGAAGCACTGCTCACCAAGGGAAAAGTGTGCTTTTTATAATGGTATTTTTGAAATTGTGTGTTTTGATGATTTCCCAACATGAAGAGTTTGGGGATATTAGGGATTACTAGAAACAAGTGACTTTGCAAAGGGTTGCTGCTGCTAAGATATTTTTAGAATTTTCAAGGCGGACGAACGAGAGATGAAATTATAAAGCTGTCTTAGATAGTAGAGAAAGCAAATGTAAATGAGCTGCCTTGGTGATATAGAGTGTTTTTTTCTGGAGTATAGCTCTGATGGTTCAAGGTGAAATTCTCACATCTTAGTCTGTTTTTCACATGGTAAGGGCAAAGTTAGGGGCTGCATGGAAAGTGCTTAAGGAAATTTCAATTTGTTTGTGAGCGGAAAGTAATGCCATGTCTACACCAGCCGTTTATTCCAGGATAATATTGAAGACATCCCTACAAGGCCACATGACGCAGAGCTGATCCTGCGGTGCTCTTGGGTTGATCCCTCAGTTATTCAGGAATATCACTGACTGCTGTTTTTTTGGCTGTCTCCTACAATCCCGAAGTCCGCGGCTGGTGTGCCCCATCCCTTCGTGAAACTGTTGCTGTTCGCTGCAAGCTCCTGGCTCAGCAAATAGCCAAGCTGCTGTGAAGGGCGTGTGCATGGGCATTGGTGTGTTTCATCACTGAGTGGTTTTTTTTATAAAAAAAATCTCTTTAGAAACCTCCCAATATCTCTGTGCAGCAGCGCATTTTCAACACAGTACCTATCCCCCCTTGTGTTGTTGTGTGTCTGCGCGTGTGCACATCTCTCAGGAGTTATTAAAAAAAAGCCGTGCCCTGTACCCATATTCCTAGTCCCGCCCACTTCTGCCGATACACATCTGGTACCGCTGTCACGGGGCACACATTCTCCCGCAATGGCTCTCCTTTACTTGTGGGAAACATTGGGGGGGGTGCCCCATAAGTGCCAATTGCGGAACCTGGGAACCATCATGATTATCCCTCTTCCGTTGCGAAAGGGCTGTAGATGTAGATTAGCTCAAAGAAGGAAATCAGGGGCAAGAAGGGATTTTTCCTTCATGTAAACAAGTATGTACCAGAGACTGGAACAATGGATTTAGGTAAAGGAGCAAACATTGCCTCTTATCTTGCTGAGATGCATGTTCTGACTGGGGATGTTTTTGCTGGGATGGTGGTGGTGGTGATGGTGGTACATTTATTGGGGATGGGAAAATACCATCCTAATATGTAAATTGCTATCAATGGATCACCTTTGTAGGCTTTTGATTTTTAATCTTTCTTGTTAGTTAATCTGTCCAATTGTCTTTTCTTC
Organism: Elgaria multicarinata webbii; assembly: GCF_023053635.1. Lineage (NCBI taxonomy): Eukaryota > Metazoa > Chordata > Lepidosauria > Squamata > Anguidae > Elgaria > Elgaria multicarinata. The sequence continues at coordinate 141,174,864 of NC_086172.1, read as the reverse complement.
AAGTTTACTAACTTGCAGCTGCAAGCCATTTAAGCTATATCGGCATGATAGCCAAGCTCTTTCTGAGAAGAGGAAAAGTATTGAGAGTTTGCCATCTCATTACCAGTGAATGGGTCTGTCATGATGATTTTGGCTAAACTGTCACTGATGGAAGGGCAAGGCTTTGAGAAAACAACTTCAATGGTCTTCTAATGGCTGTCGATGGTTTCAGGATGGGCAATTCACCTGTGGAGGTAGGGTCTCAGACAGGTGCTTTGCTGACTCTGCGTGTATATTGGGGGAGGAGGGAGCTTTTATAAAATTAATAGGAGCTTCTTCCATTGTCTCATTTTCTCCCCAATTTGTGGTAGTGGAACCTTGTTCGTATTTCATTCTTTAGAACAAACGAAGTCAAAATATAGGGTTATTCATTCTAGCTTTCCAGCAAGGTAGGAAAAAACAACAGTTATTTCTAAAGAAAGTGTCTATATGGTTTTTTTAAGTTTTAAAAGTTTATGAAGAGAAATGAAAGCAAACTTTTCATTCCAATCATCAGAACTCTTCTGTAGTCACAGAGCTGGTGATCCAACTTGCATGGGTGGCGGGTCATTACACCCTCACTCATATAAAGCGTCATCACATGGGGGAAATCGCGTTTCCTTGCCATCGCTTCTCTGCTCTGGCGCTTGTCCCTCATTACTTTCTCATTCTGCCCAGAGGGGAAAGAGGAAGTAAACAAAGGCCACGTGGCCCATTCAGAGGCCGTTTTAATTGTGTCGCTCTTCCTGCACGCAGCAGGAGATTCCGCTTTTAAAAAATGGATTTTTGGTGGGGTCTTTTTTGTGATGGAAAAATGAGCAGAAGGAGCAGGAAGAGCATGAGAGGTGACCATCGTCATCTAAAGGACGCATGCACATCTGTAAGTGGGCAGCAGCGAGTGTGTGTTAAAACGCTCATCTGATGAACCTCATAATATCAAAAGGCAGCTACTTGTCATGGAGGAAACATGCTCCCCACATACACTTTTTGTGGTGAAAGAATCATGCTAATCATGCCATCCAAATGCTCTCTATGTAAGAGAACCTCTGAACACAAACTTTCTTGTTTTTCTCTATACAGAGGTATTTCACCTTTAATATTATTATGCATGTTTTAAAGCATTCAAACTATGCATGAACAGAACAAATGGTAGTATACAATGTCAGTCCTCTATAGAGGAGACCCATTGAAATGAATAAGACTTATGTTAGTCATGACTAAGGTAAGTCTCATTCATTTCAATGGGTCTACTCTATGTAAGACTAATGTTGGATACTACCCAAATATTTCAGTTTGGGCTAAATCTGTTCTACTAATGTGGCATTTCAGTCTTTGTTAGATATTCTAACTTTCAGTATATATTTTATTAATGTGCACTAATCCTGTTCAAGCTAGAGCATTGCAGAGATCGTGGTAGCGTGGAAGTTACTCTAGGGAGCCCATTTCCAGTTTTTTAGATATCTGTTCATACTCCATCCCGAAAATGAGATTTGCACTATAATACTATCGTCCCCAAAAGGGCATCAGTAGGGGAGACCCAATCTCGGAACCCTCTTCCCTAAAGCCATGGAAACCTACAAGTCTTGTTCTTCTCAGATGTTGGAACTTTGACAATGGAGAGGGGGGAAAGGAGGCGTGTTGGAAGATTAGATACACAGCTTTCCTGGTCTCCAGACACTTCCTCCGCCCCCAACCAGCTGAGACCAATGGGAGGGAATTTGTAAAAATAACAACACAAAAACACCACTCCTTCCCCATTTTGACCCTGCCGCCACGTGCCTAGTGGGGCTTTGAATTGTTCAGAGTCTGTGACACTGGAGGCTTACAGGTAGGATTGCTCTGTTCAGGTTTATAAATGGACTATGGACAAAAAAGGAGGAGCAATGACTTGGGGGAAATGTCACCTGTCAAAGAGGGGAAGGCAGTCAACCTTAAAAAAGAGAGCTGAGAAAATGGTGAGTTCTAGGGATATATCTCTAGCTTGGGGCCAGGTTATTTGAAGGAACACCTCCTCCCATATGTGCCTGCCCGGACATTAAGATCATGCACAGGGGTCCTTCTCCGTGAGCCCCTGCCAAAGGAAGTGAGGCAGGTGGCTACTAGGATGAGGGCTTTCTCTGTTGTGGCACCCCGGTTGTGGAACGAGGTCTCCAGAGAGGTCCGCCTGGCGCCTGCACTGTATTCTTTTCATCGCCAGCTGAAGACCTTTTTATTTTCTCAGTATTTTAACACCTAATTTAACTTAAATTTAAATTTTGCTGTTTTAATTCTGTATTTTAATCCTATATCAATTTCTGCTGTCTGGTATTATCCTGGTTGTGCTTTTTATATTGTATTTTGTATTTGGATTTTTAGATTGTTGGTTATTTTATTATGTCCTCATGGTTTTAATTTTTGTGAACCACCCAGAGAGCTTCCGCTATTGGGCGGTATAAAAATGTAATTAATAATAATAATAATAATAATAATAATAATAATAATAATAATCTCTTCCATTTCTGTCTTCACCCTCCTCCCAGCTCTGTTCCTTTGAGTACTTTTCTCCAGTTTTCAATAGACTTTTAAAGAATCTAGCATTGGAGGCTGGTGGCACCAGTGTCAGTGGGGCTGTAAATCCCTTGGGTTTCAGTCAGAACTATTCAGAACCAGCTTTCCAAGGTGCAGAGATGGAAACCTGGAGTGGATTCACTGCCCCTGTGACATCAGAGCCACCAGCCTCCACTGAAATCTAATTATAAAATACCAGACCACACAGAGCAAGATCTATTTGAGATTTTTGTGAAAGTAAAAAACAATATTGCCAGAAATTATTTTAACCTTTCTAGACTTCCATTCCAAATCAACAGCTCAATTCAGACACAATGACAAACCATGGTTTTGAGAATGAGAAATGGCATGCCACCTTCCTCTCCTGTTCTTTCGTATATACAGGAAGATTAGAAACTTCCGCTTCCACTTCACAACAACTCACAGTTTGCTGTTTCATCCACATACCTTCAATCCAAAATTCCCATAATAGTTTGATCCTGATGTAGTATCTTGGTTTGAGGGGAAACTGTGGTTTGCACAAACCATGGTCTGCTGCATGGTTTGAACAAACTGTGGTTTGTACAAACCATGGTGGATATGGCAAGCTATGCTGCAAAGTAGATATAGCAGATTATAATCTCTTCCCCACCTTGCACATGAAGGAAGGGGGAATGTAAAGAACAGTGGGTGAGCCTAAAGCTCACCTCGCAGTGACAAACCATGGTTGTCATTATGGGCTAAGAGAGCCAATATCCAACATTCCTGAGAAATTGTATCTTTAATACAGTCACATTTTGACCATAAAATACATGCTTCATAAAGAACATTAGTGGCTGAGTGAACTAGAAAATTCTAAACTCTGCTACAGATCCTAACATCATTTTCTCTTCATTGAGCCTTATGATGGCCTTATAGGCCCCTTCCAACTCTACTATTCTATGATTCTATGATTCTGTTTACATTGCAGAAAGTCTGCACAACTGGTCAAGTCAAATGCAGTCTACCAAGAACTTGATGAACATCCTGTTTTTGCTACCTGCCTGCTATTGCAACAACCAGGAGGATAGCAAAGTGCTAGGCAGGACACAATACATGGCCAGTGGATTGAGTTTGGCCTGATGAGTCATGTTTTACAGGCTTCCATTTAATGGGAAACAGTTCCCAGCTGGTCATGGCCAGTCTAAAGAAGGTGGCACTTATCTGGTTCAGTGATCCAAGAATGAAATTCCCAGCAGACAGGAAGTTAAAAGTTGGCATTGAGGAAGCTGCACATTCCTCTTATTTAAGACTATGGTAATTTCATACTGATAGTTGTCAGATGACTCGAGTAAAGTATTTAGCCCATTCTCTACTTTGCTTTCAATTAATTGGTTAAAATAAATGTTCCCATATCTTAAAATAGGTGATAAAATGATTGTGATGGGGGCATAATCTCCTACATTATTAGAAACAGCAGATGTACCTCACATAGTTCCATCAAGATGGAATGGCTAAGAGGAAATTCCAATTAAAAATCCACACTTTTAGCTTGTGATTAATTCCACTAATCCACTAATTGCCCTGATTAGTGCTTTCAGCTCTGCTAACATATGCTAACTAACTATCTACCAAGGCATGGTCATGTTTCTGAAGTTAGCAAATCTTTACGTTAGAACACCTGTTTTCTTCTTGATTTGGTCTTGGGGCTCATAAAATGTATTTTAATTAAAATCCCTGATAACATTCTTTGTAAAGCTAAGGTTGAATAACCACAAACACCCCTCATTTTGTAATATTTTTATGCTGTCCTTGTGGCTCTAACAATGGCCTCTTGCGGGGGGGGGGGGGACAAGCGTTACTGTTGGCCCCGTCTTTCCATGTGTATATTCAAATCAGATATAAGCAAAAACCACTGGTACTTTCAGCACCATTAAAACATGAGAAAGGACAACAAGTCAGACTTCAGATCATTGTGTAGGTCTATTCGATGGATGCCAGGCTAATTGGTCCAAACAAGAACCATTTATTGTTCAGATCCTGTCATTATGCCCCACCCTACTAGCAAGCAGAGTTGTGTTATATTTCTGGAAATATTGTACAGCATCATATTCTAATAATGGGAGGTTCCTATTATATTATGATGATTGTTGGAATGACTAGTGATGAGTTTAAATAAAGCAAACTAAATATTTTACAAATAATAATAAAGCTCCTGGCTCTGATATCAATACTAGGTATGATATAGAAGAATCTATTTTATCATTTGTCTATTACCAATGAGTATTTTCAAGGGGAAACAATGCAGAGAGAGAGAGAGAGAGATGATGATGATGCTTTAAAAATTAACATAAATTTGTAGAATATGGGTGGGGGAATAGGGGGGGGGGGGCTTCTAGAAGATTGACTGATTTATCCGAGCCTTCTTTTAAAGTTTCTGGTTAATTTATTCGAATAACTGCAAATGCAGCCACATTGTACAGCAATAACCTTAAGCACTTTACCAAGCATGCAACTCTACTTCCAGTCTCTCCAATTAGGAACTTATGAAGCTCCCTTACCTAGTGAGACCATTTCTCCATCAAGCCCATCTAGCTGAATGTCCACACTGACTGAGTTTCAGATAGAAACTACTTGGATATACCAGGGATTGGACCTGGAACCTTCCGCATGCAAAGCATGTGTTCTGCCACAGACTTATGGTCCCTCCACAGTTGGCTACTGTTTACTAAGGGACAAAATAGACTCTCTAGTCATGATGTATCAAAGGCGCTATGCCTCTCAATACAAATTGCTGGGGAACATGAATGGCATGGTGCTATTGCATTCTTGTGGGCTTCTCATAAACATCTTGTTGGCCACTGTGGGAACAGATTGTTAGACTAGATACAGCGTTGGTTAGATGCAGCAGTGCTTTTCCTGTGTTCTTATGTTCAAGCCTACAATCAGGTCAGTGGGGCTGTCCTGCCAAACACTGCCTTTACCGACCCTATCATAGAATCATAGAATAGCAGAGTTGGAAGGGGCCTACAAGGCCATCGAGTCCAACCCCCTGCTCAATGCAGGAATCCACCCTAAAGCATCCCTGACAGATGGTTGTCCAGCTGCCTCTTGAATGCCTCTAGTGTGGGAGAGCCCACAACCTCCCTAGGTAGCTGATTCCACTGTCGCACTGCTCTAACAGTCAGGAAGTTTTTCCTGATGTCCAGCCGGAATCTGGCTTCCTTTAACTTGAGCCCGTTATTCCGTGTCCTGCACTCTGGGAGAATCGAGAAGAGATCCTGGCCCTCCTCTGTGTGACAACCTTTTAAGTATTTGAAGAGTGCTATCATGTCTCCCCTCAATCTTCTCCTCTCCAGGCTAAACATGCCCAGTTCTTTCAGTCTCTCTTCATAGGGCTTTGTTTCTAGACCTCTGATCATCCTGGTTGCCCTCTTCTGAACACGCTCCAGCTTGTCTGCGTCCTTCTTGAATTGTGGAGCCCAGAACTGGACGCAATACTCTAGATAATCGCAATAATCACTGATGTGGATGAAAATGAGATAGTTCAGGGATTCTGTACGGATTCTGTACCCTAAGCACTAAATAGCATGCCTTGGGCATCCTAAGATGCTTGAATGAGTGGACTTGATCTTTTAATCTTTCAAAAGTCTTTTAATCTTTTTTTTTTAAAGCTTCAGTTATGCTTCATAAAATGGGATGCATCCAGAAGATATGTGTTTGCTTTTCTCTATATTGCGGACATAATTTATGTCTGTTATAGGGCACATACGCATTTTATGTTTTTCCTCTGTTCTGGGGACACATGTCTCTTTCTGACAAATGATTTGGTCCCAGACAATAAAAGTCTGCTGCTGATTATTAATTATGCTGCTTTTCCAAACGAGGGGCATATGCTCCTGGGTTTAATTCCCAAGTAGTAACTTATTTGCTTCAGGTTCAACATAATCCAGCCAGTAGCCAGACATTCCCTATCTTGCTAACTCATGCCTTTTGCATGGCTGGTGAACACCCAGTAGCCCCTGGAGACTTCTTTTCATAGGACAACACAATGTCCCTTTTTAACCGTCACAGTAAATAAAGCACTCACTAATGTCTTTTTCCTGGTTTAAAAGAACAGATGTATACTTAGACCATGCTGGATAATGCACTTAGGTTACAGTGCAGGCTGCCTAATTAAGATCAAAAAGATCCATTATAGATAATGCCAGATGAGGCCTTTGTGCTTATTACTGCTATGAAAAACAATCAGCTCTTTTCTACATTTGTTCTTTTACACTTTGTATAAGTACACTTATACTTTGAGTTTTCTTTCTTTTTTACTGTTTAGGTGTTTGATCAAACAACAAAATCACCACCAATCACATCTATTCCCCCCACTTCCAGCTGCATTTTTAAAAAAAGAACTATGATAAGCAAGGCAGAGATGAAGGCCACTCCCTAATTCCTAGTGGACATGTCGGCCAGTTAAACCAACACGTGTCTGGTATTTTCTTTCCTTTTCACAGCAAACAGCTGAAACAATGACTCATCTAAACATTCATAGACAATGAATTGCTTTATCCTACCCATCCAGGTTACATGAAAACCAACGTTGGCTTCCAGAAGAACTATCACCAACAAAAAATGTGATTACGAAGCAGAAACATTTAAATCCCATCAATAACTACTAAAAATTGCCCTGATGTTAAACATACAATTGACGCTCTAAGATGTGCATTTTCTCTGTTGAAAAGAAGTTAGCACAGCTACTAATGTTCTCACGATATTTATGTAAGATCAGCAATACCAGCTGAGAGGCTCTTTTTGTTGGCTACACCTTTACTGCAATTGCAGTAGAAGGTTTGCTTTCTTTCCTGTAAATGAGTATGCCCAAGATCCAATCAATATCCCTTCTCTAGGTTAAAAACAACATTCGTAGGTAGGAGGAACATCCTCACCTCATGACTTTGGGGAGATGGAGGGACTTTGTATTCCCTATGATTTATAAACCATTAAACAAGAACAGCACAGAATCCCATTTAAAGTCATCGCAGTGCCAACTGCTTATTCAGCACTGGTTAGCATTTTTAACCTGCTATCTTGCTATCAAACCCCACCAAAGATAAATAATGATGCTCCAAACCACTTAAAATATCCAAAGTTTAAGAATATAAGAAGCTCGCATCTCATAAACATGTAGGTGGATATGGATTTTAAAAAATCTTCTTGGCTTATAGGAATAAGCTCTTACATCCATGAAGAAATACAACCAGGCACACCAGAGGTATGGAATTCAAATACATTGTGCACCTCTTCAGAAAAGCAGCAAGGTCAGAGATATGTACGTGTGTGAGAGTGTGTGTGTTCTGTCTGGCTCTTGTAGGCCTTTGTCTAAGCCATTCTGCCTGAAAAAAATATATTTAGGCATGCAGCATCCCTCCTCCATACCCATCCTCAGGAGGCAAAACTCAGACTCTCTAATAATAGGAGAGACCCGTACAAATCAGGCAAGCGGCACGCACAAATAAGAAAAGGCTCATGTTAACACTCACCATCTCCTGCTCACACCATCCTCTTTTGATGTTTACAGCCCAATCTGTAGGATGCAATACTAGGAGGTGCCTTGTTTGACCTGCTGCATGATGCTGTGACATCAGTTCAGATGATGCAGCTCATTATGGGAAAGGCTGCTGTTGCTATGGCAACCGAGATGTGATAGGAATCCTTACTGCATTTCCAGGGGAGCCCAAGACAATACGGAAGCTTTTTAAAGAGACAGACAAGAAAAAAGGCAAGACGGATGGGAAAAGTGCAGTGTCACTGTATTTTTTTTTAAACACATACACATCAGTGTTGTAAGAATATATGTATATCCTTGCTGAGGGAAAATATGGCTTGAGAATTTTTCTCTATGCTATGGCAACAAATCTACATACATGCATCTATGTTCAAAATTATTTATTCTATGTAGGAAAACATTCATACAATTAATTCAGGCTGGCTAATGAAAGTCATCTTCTAAACATCATACTGTGTAGTATAAGTCACACAAGCTGATTTGTGTAGCCATGTCTCCAGCGTTAAGGCTGTTAGAATATGAACTAAAGTCTCTTTTCTAAATCCTGCCCCACCCAAATTAGTTCCTAGACCCTGAGGCTCTTAGAAATCGTGTGTATGTGTGTGCAATGTGTGTTAAAGCTGCAGCATAAATTTGCCAGCAATTTAGTGTAACTTATGAAGCTCTCTCTCTCTCTCTCTCTCTCTTTATTGACAAGAGGAGAACTTTCTAGCTACTCAAGGAAAAAACACCCCATCATTTCTCAGCTGTGAGGTAACCTGTGGTATCATCTGCATGCAGAGTAGCCAGCCTTTCATCTGTCTATCAGACAGACACACAAATGAAGATTCAAGAGAGGCTGTGAGAAATCTGTGTGCCTTCTGAGCCACAGTGCCATGGGCCAAGCAGACACCCCCCCTTTTTTATTTCCCAAGTTGAAAATGGAGCGAGGAAACGTTTACCATCAGCACCTGGAGTTTATCCTCATCACTTAGTATGAACATAGAGGTATGCGACTTTTAGAGGCTGCGTTGTGCAAGATTAAAATAGAGCAGTGTGACAATTCTCACTTAAACAAAGATGACACATTTTTGGCCTTTAGCCAGTGCTACTTAGATTAGAGAGGTTTTGGCAAAACTGCTTTTCCCAGCAATGAAAAACCCCTTTCAACATGTCAGAAAAGAGCTGGATTTTGTAGGCTCCATAGGCTTATGCCCAAGAGAAAACAAAAAGGCCACAGGGCCTCCAAGTCTTAAGGTTGACACATAAGCGCATATGCCAATGTCTGGAACTCTACAAGCCACTAAAAATTGTACGCTTGCATACTAAATCTGTCTGCTTCCCCACCCTTCTGACATTTGCACAGAAGAGGAGAGCTTTTGAGTGTGGATGTGAAGAAGGATTAACTTTATCACTCTAGAAGTAATGAAAATCCTAGTGGTGTTTAAGGCAAGATTATTCAAGTTAATGGATACATTTAGTGGTCACACACATTTAACAAGCATTACCGAGGTACGAGGCATAAATTGTATTTATTGGGAGCAGGTATGACCTTGACAAGATAGGGCTGGAGGCCATCCAACAATATAGATGAGCTAACTACATATTATGCATAGATATTTATTATTATTATTATTATTATTATTATTATTATTATTATTATTATTTTCATTTCATACCACCCAATAGTTGAAGGTCTCTGGGCAATTTACAACATAGGGGCAGGGCTCCTGCAGCTTTAACTGTTGTGATGAGGGAAATTCACCAGGTGCTGCATGCATACAAATGACACCTGCTGAAATTCCCTTTTCTATACAACTGTTTTCTATACAACTCTTTCCCACAGCAGCCCATTCAACTCCAAGAAAATGCTTCACAGAGATTGGGTTCACACAGTCATGGAGGAAAAACAAGCCTTGCTGAGTGTGAGTTGTTGTGACATCTGAACCCAGCGAGGGTGAGTAGCTGGAGTGCTTTACAAACCATCCTGAAACCCATGACTTGTTCTAGGGTTTCAGGGTGAAGCACCCCTGCCATCCACTCTCACCAGGTTCGGATATTACAACAACCTGTGCCCAGCAAGGATAATCATGCTAATTAGGTGGCTTGCGCAGGGAAGGAAACCTCCATGATTGTGTGAACCCACCCAGAGAGTCAGGAGATTCATGCTGAATAGGGTGAGTTGGGGGGGGGGGTGAGACAGAAGCCACCATGACTAGTAGCCATTGATAGCCTTATCCTCCATGAGGAAGAACTTTGATTAATTTAAACTATGGACTGAGTATAAACCATGGTAATAAACCACCATTTGATCTTTGCTTGAACAAGCCAGATTTTAAATTAACCAGTGTTCAGTTTGGACATAACAAGGAACTCTGAGTAGTTTGAAGTGGAAACAAGTGCTTTCCATTTCCTTGTTGCTGCACTGAAGGGTTGTGTTGTTGCCATATAAAACCTTTTAATACATATAAGGCTTTTTTCTGTCATCAAATACTGAAATATTTATTTATTTATTTATTTTATTTAAAACATTTATATCCCACCCTATATCAATAAGATCTCAGGGAAGCGTACAGATAAAAGCATACAGTATAAATATTGAATATCAGACCTCATAATTTGGCTTGTAAGGAGATTTATTTATTTCATCCAGTTGTGTGTTTATCCTATATTAGTATATTTGTTTTGAATATAGAATTTTATTAGAGTTGTATGTTTGTTGTGCATGGGTTGGATCCAGACTAAGTTAGTTGAACTTGGGTTCCATTGAAATCAATGGGAGAAGGTACAGCACAAACCTCTGCATGTCTCCTCAGAAGTAAATCTCATTGAGTTCAATGGGACTCAAAGTATAGCGAAGGGCCTTAATAATAGGCAGCTGTTTTTGGAAACCAATCAAATAATGTACACACAATTTCAATTAGACAGACAAAGATACTTTAGAGATGAGTCATCATGACCAGGAACAAGAAATGCTGATCATCATTACTGGGATGTCCGCAGGAGTTATCTCGCCAAACAGTAAAAGACAGGGAATGTTAGATTCTTGCAAAATGTTCTGAAAACAAGATGGTCCATTTAGTATTTTATAACCTCTGCTAGAAGGAAATCCAGAAGGAAATTTGAACTCACAGCTAGGCAGAGGAGAGTTTGGGTAATGCTCGTCGCATATCAAGCATATTTCAAAATCTAAATCAGACTAGGAAAGAAAACTGAGGGACAGGACCTCAGGGAACTATGGGACAGATTTTGTTAAGGCAAATACAAATGCACTATCCCACCATCCCTTCTACCAACAATCAGTGGTAGAACAAAAACTAGTTAATCCCCACCCAGAAACTTGAGAATCTAGAGAAGACAAACTCCTATGTGGATGAGTTAGAAATAACTTTATCCCCACCTGCAATACACTCATGCCCAGGTTGGATATGAAAGACTCGGGTGAACAAATAACATTCTTAAAGCACATGATACATATGCAAGGTTTCAGCAGCATCCACGCATCCACATGGGGTGCTTCCAGACAAGGTGTTTAAGGTTCCATCAGCCTCATTCACAGATGTTTTGGGGGAATCCAGACATCATTGTATTCTACTCCCTTACGCCTGGAACGCTCTTCCAGAACATTTGAGAACTACAAGTTCAATCACAGCTTTTAAAGCTCAACTAAAAACTTTTCTTTTTCCTAAAGCTTTTAAAACTTGATGTTGTGCAGACTTTATACTGTTAGTTTTACCCTACCCTGTGCCTGCTTACCCTACCCTGTGCCTGTTTGCATTCTCTTCCCCTCCTTATTGTTTTACTATGATTTTATTAGATTGTAAGCCTATGCGGCAGAGTCTTGCTATTTACTGTTTTACTCTGTACAGCACCATGTACATTGATGGTGCTATATAAATAAATAAATAATAATAATAATAATAATAATAATAATAATAATAATAACTGTTTCTCCACTGCCTCTTCCATCTTTTCCCTCAGTGCAGGAAATCCCTTAAGGGAGAAAAGTTGGAACAGCTAACCACCTTCTGTTGGCTAGTGCTAGGGAGCCCTCCATCTGAAACTACCCATTTGCACAAAGTATCAGTTGTCCAGTGGCTACCAACAGGATTCTGTACAACTTTGCTGATAATACTTTACTGTCAACGATGTCACGCTTACTCCGGTCAAGGAAGCTCGTAGTCTTGGCTTTATATTTGACTCCTCGCTCTCCTTTACTCCTCACATCGAGGCAGTAGCTAAATCCTGTCGTTTCTTCCTGTATAATATTGCCAGGATTCGACCATTTTTGTCTGTCTCTTCTGCCAAGACTCTCGTTCACGCACTGGTTATCTCTCGGTTGGACTACTGCAACCTTCTTCTCTCTGGCCTTCCTTCGTCTCACATCAGTCCGCTGGTCTCTGTCCACCACTCTGCCGCTAAGATCATCTTCTTGGCCCGCCGCTCTGACCATGTCACTCCACTTCTGAAATCTCTTCATTGGCTTCCAATTCACTTCAGAATCCAATATAAACTTCTCCTACTGACCTTCAAAGCTCTTCACTGCCTAGCTCCTGCCTATCTCTCCTCTCTCATCTCACACTATCGCCCCGCTCGGGCTCTCCGCTCCTCCGATGCCATGCTTCTCGCCTGCCCAAGGACCTTCACTTCCCTTACTCGGCTTCGTCCTTTTTCTTCTGCTGCCCCTTACGCCTGGAACGCTCTTCCAGAACACTTGAGAACTACAAACTCAATCACTGCTTTTAAGACTCAGCTCAAAACTTTTCTTTTCCCTATAGCCTTCAAATATTGAGTTTGTTCTGACTTTACACTGTTGGTTTTGCCCTACCCTGTGCCTGTTTACACTTCCCTGTGCCTGTTTGCATTCTCCTTCCCTCTTTATTGTTTACTACAACTTATTAGATTGTAAGCCTATGCGGCAGGGTCTTGCTATTTACTGTGTTATCTGTACAGCACCATGTACATTGATGGTGCTATATAAATAAATAAATAATAATAATAATAATAATAATAATAATAATAATAATAATAATAATATGTTCTCTGAGGTCCAGTTCTTGGAATAGGCCTGAGAACATTGACCTAAACCAGAGACTATGATGTTAACCACTGGAATGAGCAGTCCAGTTCAGCCACCAGTGTCTGTACCTCTATCCATACCAATGCACAAGTGATGGTGTGCATTGCCCTATAACCTTCTGCTCACTCATGATGCTCTATAAGCAGCTGAATAGCAGCCAGAGGGGAGGGAAGAGGTGCCAAAACGGAACACCTAAAAGTCCAGTTCTGCCATCTTATCACTTGCTCCATCAGCATTCTCTTCCAGCTAGAACCTAATAGACTGAGCTCTGGGCTTCAAGAACGCCACCTGTGACAAAATATGAGTCAGGTGTGTGATCACCTAGGCCAATGCCAGCACACCAGGGCTTATAAATCCCCGTCCTTAAAGCTAGCTACTTAATCTGCGCAGCTTGTTTGTGTTTGACTTGACCCTGCTGAATGGCCCCTGCCTGACTTCACCTTGTTCCTGCCTCTTCCCCCCTCGGATCCTGAGGTGCCTTTTTACTACTGGACGTTCTGTCTGGCTCTACTCCCTTCCTAGAACAGCCATTTTGGCCCTGAGAGCTGCATGCAATGGCAGGGGATAGGGTGGGAGCTGTACACACACATGCAAATGCGCACACACTGAAGACTTTAAAGCATATAGTTTACACTTGCAATTGTATTTTTTTAATGTTGCGTTTGCTTTTGTTGAAATTTAAAATAAAAAATAATTATAAATATATCTCAGCAGGTAGAGTCAGGGAGGTTTCAACCTCCCCTCCCTGCCCATTAAAATCAGGGGATGGGATAGGTTCACTTATTAGTAGAGAGGAAAGAATGATCTGCACCAGGATTAATGAGAGAAGAGTGAGGCTAAAGCTTCTCCTCCTTCCCCTCACTCAGCAAGCCTGATATAGATTACTCTCTCCTAACTGCTAGCATCAGGGAAACAGTGATTTGTTCCCCATCTCCTACCGATGGCCGATCAGTGGGCAAAAGCGGGTGTATGATCCTGCAGCTCTATGGGTCGCACGGACAGCAGTCGTGGGCCATGGGTTGCCCATATGTGGCTTAAATGAATTAAATATAACGTAATTCATTCAGGGTTTCCCCTCCCCCTTCAAACTGTGGCCATTCAGCGGCCAGTGTTGTTTGGGTCCTATGTAGTGTTCAGCCACTTGTCTCAAAGAGATTAATTGACTCCACAAGCTACACAAGCTGTTTAATAAACTATTCAAATGAGACCTTTCCGTTAACATGAAGGGACCAGGCCATATGCCTGTTTACAAAAGAAAAAGTCCTGAGCCAATAATTACTGTGCAATGCCTAGCCATTGACCGAGTTTATACATAATCAATGTTATTAACGCAACGTCATTACTTCTTTTTACAAATGTATAAACCCTCTTTCCACCAAGTGTGCGCAATGTGATGTACCGTAAAACAAAGTGTGCACAACGTGGTGTTCTATAAAAAGCAACTATAAACACATACCCCCACACACACCTGAGCAAAATAATAATATTTTAAATTTCAAACAAATCATAACAAGTCCCAGCTGGCAGGCAGCAAAACACAGACACTATAGAAGACACAGCCAGACCAAAAGAAAATCTAAAACATCAAAAGCCGGATGAAACAGAAATGTTTTGACAAGCCACCTAGAATTATACAGTGAGGCAGCTGGCCGTGACTCCAGGATGGAAGGAATCCGAAGTTCAGGTGCTGCTGCTAAGGAGGCTGAGTTTAGGGCGCTCGCCAGCTGGGTCTCCTGAGGACGGGTCACCCTCAACAGAACCCATTGAGACGGCTGGGGCAGCTCCTGCAGGAGAAAGCGTTGCTAAAACTTTGCCAGCCCTTGGGGGGCCTTTAATGCATTATGCACATTGGCTTTTAAAGCATGCTAGAATTTTATGAGAGTGCTTTAGAATGAGATAGGAAATGCGTACTCGCTGCTCCTTGCCACAATGTCATGAAAATTTACTAGGCCTGACAACCCCTTGGCTTGCATCAGTTACCATTATAGCACTGACTAGAAGCAGAGGCATTTTACGTATCTGTCAAATAACAATACTTATATACTTGGACTTCTCTCCCTCCCTCCCTCATTCTCTCTCTCTCTCTCTCTCTCTCTCTAGTTCCCCCAAAGCCCCAATGCTTATGATGACCATGGACTTTGCAGCTGGCAACAGCAGCCCACAGCCTAGTCTGCTCCTTAAGGAGATGGGACAGCTGAGCAGCAAGAGGAGGACATTCTTGCACAGCCAATGCAGAACCTTTACTGGTGTTTGCACGTACAGTCGAGGATCCCTTCTTTGCCTACCTCCTCCCCGCCTCCCCAGCCAATGTTCATAGTATGACTCAATTCAATTCAAACAATGTGCACAGCCTGCGCATATGAGAGCTAAAATGATAGTGAGGCAAGGGGGCCTGCCCCACATCTCTTTCTCTAATGTCCCTGTTCCTGACCTTGCTGCATTGAGCAGGAAGACCTGGGCCATAGCTAGACCTAAAGTTTATCCCTGGATCGTGCAGGGGTCAAACCTGTTCATCTAGGTGACACACAGGGGATCCAGTGCTCAAGCAGGGGCGAACCCTGGATGATCCCAGGATAAACCTTAGGTCTAGCTGTGGCCCTGAAGGGGGCTTCTCCCTGTGTTCACTTGAATGCAAGTAGAATCTTTCATGATTGGGATCTCCCAATCGCAAGGAGGGTTTCATTCATAGTCAAGTGAATGTGACTGGGATCCTCCTTCAAACCTAGATTTGCAACACAGCAAAGGCGGGAACAGGGAGGGCAGAGCCAGCAGGTTGTGGGTGGGGTTTGCACCTTGCCACCACCCGTTTAGCTCTTGACTGAAAGTCCACACAGGGCTACACTTAAGAGTTGACACCGGTGGGGAGTATCTAGGAACCATTCCCAATGCCCCCTCCCAAAGATGAGGATATTAGACTTTACTTATATGGCAGGTGAGGGCCAGTGTGGTATAGTGATGGACTGGAAGTTCGGAGATCCGAGTTCTAGTCCCCACTCACTGGGTGACTTTGGGCCAGTCACAGAGGAGGAGGATTATATACGCTGCCTTGGGTTCCTTGGAGAGAGAGAAAAGACGGGCTATAAATGCAATAAATAAATAAATAAAATCTTTCAGAATGTAATAAGAGAAGAATGGGGTGGGGATGATGATACTCATTGAACAGGAGGTTGGACTCAATGGCCTTATAGGCCTCTTCCCGCGCAACTATTCTATGATTCTATGATCATGCAAAACAACAACATGCCTGAGTTTTAAGTTTTTTCGGAGAGGTCCAACTTTCAGTACCGCTGCCTTCTGAAGCATGTTTTGGGGCGACCCAAGTGAGGGCCTTATCGGTGGCTGCTCCAGGCTGTGGAACTCCCAGCCTAGTTGACTCCCTCTCTGGTGTCCTGGCAAGCAAAGGTTGCCAATTTCAGTGATGCTGAGAATCGACTCTGTGTTTCAGTCAGAACCTGTCAGAACTCAAAAGGAGCTACCCAAAGTGCTAAACCCAACCCCCCAAAGGGTTGAGCACTTTGGATAGCTCCTTTAGAGTTCTGGCCACTTCTGAGTGAAATCAAGACTGGTTTCATAACCCCACTGAAATTAGAGCCACCAGCCTCCATGGTTTATATTCAAGTAAGCCTTTGGCATGTGAGCCTGCTTTTTTTAATTCTGTTTTTGTTGTGTTTTTAATTGCATTTAATGCAATTGTTTTATTATGGTTTTAGGCACGTTTTATATATGATTTTAATCCACCTTGAGTGCCATTTTATTGGTAGAAAGGCAGGGTACAAATAGGGATGTTAGCGAAATCTGCAATAGATCCAAATGAGTTTGGATTTTTATTAATTTGACCCACAGATTCTGCTGTGGATCAGCTTTTCCCAAGTTGCCTGGACTTGCGAACTGGGTTGTTGCTAGTACTGTGGAACGTTTGGGCCTGAACCCCAAATCTAAACCAAGGTGGCCCAGTTTGGCCTGATTCAGTCCAATCTGGATTGGGCTGAGGCAGTCTGGAGCAGATTGGATCAGGTCCAGAGCACTTTGAACCACCTTGGCCCAATCTGGTGTGATAGCGAGCCACTGCCCCTGCCTGCCCATGGGACTTACCTGACCCTATATCGATGAGAGCCGACATTTTAAATGAAGATGGGGGCTCTGTTGTTTCCTAAATCTAAGGTAGCAAACTACGGCAGCTGTGAAGGTTTGCAGAAGTGAGAGGGAAGGGGGAAGTCTGATGGACTCCTGGTCGGCCTTGTGCCCAGCTTTCCCAGGTGCCCACCGAGCCGCTCGGGAACCAGCAATGGCCAACCCACTTTGGATCAGGATATGAAGCAGGTTGGCTTGGTCCCAAAGCAGCCCAAGTCAGACCAGGACCAATTTGGTAGCTCCAAATCAGCCTCCGAAGCAAATTGGGTGGTCCTAGTTTTTCTTTCTGAAATTGTATCCAAATTTACAAAAAAACAAAAAAATTGGGTGGGGAAACACTGAGTGAAAATGCGTATTTTCCTTCATATACTAATGCATAGAAATGCAGCTTTTGGAGTGATTTGCGTAAATGCATATTTTCGGAGTGCGCATTTACACAATTGTGCTCTTTTCAATGTGAACACAACTTCAGGAAATTGAGAAAAAATCTGATTCTGGCTGTGGGCAGATGATGGCACGAAAGATGCCTAACAATCGGCAAAACACATATAGAATCGATTTAACAAACTCCATACATCGCAAGCACGAATCAAATCAATAAATAAACATCCGCCAAACAAGGGATAGATCAACAAATCGAATAACTTAAATAAATTCAATGACATTGTAGAAAACCAGAAAAAGTATAATGTAATCATGAACAAACATCATATGATCACAGCCTAGACAATAATCATAAATATGTCTAACATATAGCCGAAATGGTTGTGAGAAAAAATAGGTGCAAAACCCAATATAATTAGGTTCCTAGATGCAATTGAAAGGGAGTTTCGGTACTTCAACATTCAATTCTCCTTCTAATTTCAAACAAACTCAAAATGGAATTGTGCAGGCCATTCTCGTCTCCTTTTCCCACGTTGAGACATCTCATTGTGGCACATTACTGCTGATGGTAATTGAAAAACACAACATGGGATGACATGTCAGCACAGCATAAGTAGTATTATATGTTATGGGGAGAACTCAGAACAGTGATGCCATTTTCTGTGGCAACTCTGTGTCCTGTGCATTGTGGGATGCAGGGTATTATAAATTAGGGGTATGCACAGACCCCCCCAATCCGCTTCGTGGCCCGATCCGGAAAATCCGGATCGGGCCCGATCCTCTTCACGGCGCTCCGCCCATCTCCCGCTTCGCTCCGCAGAGTGACAGCGGCGGCAGCGCAAGTTAAGCCACCCACCCACCCCGCCCCCTTACCTTCCTCCGTTGCGGGCTTCAATTGAGGCCCCGGTTGAAGCCAGAAGAGGCCTCGGCCTTCACTTCTGGCTTCAACCGGGGCCTCAATTGAAGCCCGCGACGGAGGAAGGTAAGCGTCCCTCCTCCCTGCTCCCTTACCTGGCGCTGCCGCCGCATGAATGGCGGCACCAGCAGTGCTAGATTAGTCCCCCTCCCCCCCACTTACCTGCAAGCGAAGCTCCGGATTGAGGTGATCCTCTTCACCTTGATCCGCAGCCCCCCTGACTCTCTTCACCTCCGCCTTTTCCAGAGGTGAATTAGGCCGCCTCGCTCCTGCTTCTCTGAACCGAAGAGAAGCGGAGCACATCCCTATTCTAAATTCTAAAATGATACATGCCTTTGACCTTATTAATGCTAGATGGAGATAGCAGCAAAAGGGTCTCCATTCCCTGGAGATATGGTGTGTATCCATCCGGAAGAGGGCAGACATGTTAACAATAGGGCACTTAAACAACTATCCACTGCAGTTTTATTTAAGATCTAGTTTTTCCATGGCGTTCCCTCCTTAAAATGGAAAAAATGTAGATGAAACATGACCACTTTACAATTCAGTGTATTGTAGATGTAACAATGTGTTGGAGGTATAAGATTTGTTTAAGTCACTTTTGGGATGTGTATGTGTATATAGTATATAAAATTTCTTAGTTGTTGTGAGACAAGGCCACACATCCCCAGGCATTTTTTTCTTATATGTTATTTCTTGTAGTTATTGCATTATTTACTCAGTCAGGGACACTGAACTCTTCATGCGGACTCTTCATCAGGCCACTTTTGTGATTACTATTGATGCCAGTGTTAGGTGGCAGGAAAATAGAGATGAATAATATCTACTGTACATAGTAAATATACTTTGGTTTCCCCCCAGAAATTATGAATGGAGAACTCTAGGCCAGGGGTAGGGCATGTGGTGCCCATTCCCTCCAAGTTTTTATATTAATAAATAAAATTCTGTTGGCATTAAAAAGTATTTTTAAAGGCACTGTTTAGTGTGTTGGGGCTCAGACCCCACATCTGCCTTGTTTTTAGTTTTTTGGGGGGCAGGTTATTTGTCATTTGCGATTGGCCATGCCTACTGCCAGCAGAAGGTGCTGTTATATTGTGTGATTTTGATTTATTACAGCATTTTCGGGATTTTAAAAAATGGAGGATTTACATTGAAAATGGCGGGAGAAGCATTGGAGGTTGACAATGTCATGAAAAGAACCCGTAAACGTCCATGAGTGACTAATCATGAGTGTGCAATAAATTGCTCACTATATTTCTCCTGGGATGATCGCTTGATGAATCACTGAACATCTGAATGTATGAATTGACTCCTCTGGAAAAAAACATAGCATCGAGAGGATGAACATATGAGAATCAATCTGCAGAGAATCTCACCTGCAATATGTATATGGAAGTTGCTCTTTTACATCCAAAGAAGGGCAAAGAAAGCTCCATTCTTTCTCTTTTGATCAAAAGCTTCCTTAGCCTTGAGAATTTTCCAGCCTGCATACAGAACAAGCTGTAAGAAAGGAATTCTAATGGATATATTTCCAGTAAGGGAGAAAGAGACGTGGAATTGACTGGAATCCAGGCAGATCAAAATAACATTGCCTGTTTTTCCTAATAATGTGAGAAGTTAAGTGGTGCTTCTCCACAAGATGGCAGAAAGACCACACAGTCGGCAAACGACGGTTACAGACAGTTTCTTTAGGGGTATCCCAGAGAGAGTCAGTTTAGAAATTCAATGATATTTCTTCTTACGCTTTTGAGGCAATTTTCCTTTGCACATTTAATGAAATATACGGTGAAAGGAACAATTAATTGTAATGACGAGACAGCATTTCAGAGACTGCAGCCAGGTCAAGCAACAGAATTTAGGACCTGGGAATGTAATCTATGCTTTGTTTCTCTACGAGTACAGCATCTAAGTTATGACATGGCACTATTCCTCAAACAGGCTAATAAACTTTTGGCTAAGAAAGGATAAACTTCAACATTATTTTTTTAAAATATTAGCTAATCAGTTTTACATACTACTACATTTGTTGTTGTTGTTGTTGTTGCTAATAATAAACATTTTTATCCCACCTTTCTTATAAGGCGGTCAAGGCAATGTAGTTAGGCTTTTCCCACTTGCTTTTTATCATCACAACAACTGTGGGAGGTAGGTCAGGCTGAGAGATAGTGAAAGGACCTGATTCAGGCAGTGAGTTTCAAGGCTGAGTGCAAATTTCAACCAGGGACATTCCAGTCATTGTTCAATACTTTAACCACTGCAACATAACATTTATTTTCAAATTTTGGCTGGTGATTTTGAATTGCTGTGTGAAATACAATATTCGCCTTATGAATCTGAGCCTTCTCATCTGAATCATACCCATTTGGTCCATCTCATAGCCCATTATTTTATTTTTATCTTGACTGTCAGCAGTTCTCTGTAGTCTGTGACAGGGTTCTTTCCAATCTCTAGTACCTGATGTTCTTTCAAGTAGGGATGCCAGATACTTGAATCTAGACAGTGGCTCCGATGTCAGTGGAGCAGTGAATCCTCTCCAGGTTTCAGTCAAGACCAGTCAGAACTCTAAAGGAGCTATTCAAGGTGCAAAGGATAACTCCTTTAGAGTTCTGACTGGTTCTAACTGAAACCTGGAGCAGATTCACCACCCTGCTGACATCGGAGCCACCAGCCTCCACTGAACCCAGCAGTGTTTGCAACAGAAGGCTTTTAGCTGAAATTTTTAAAGGAAAGAGAGAGAGAGCAAACACCCATCCTGTATAATCCACAGAAGTCTCTCAGTGAGCATATTAGCATCAGCCAAATATATTTTAAATGCATAATGAAAAATAGTCGGGAAAGGCTATTATAATTAATTGGCAACAGTGCACTGGAAATAATGACTCCAGCAAAGATCTGAGTGTGCTCACATTGTCGAGGTGCAAAATAATCCTTGGGGCTTGCTTAGCCACCTTCTATATCAACGTTAGTTTAAATAATTTACCCGCTCTCTGCAAAGGAAATTAGTATTTTTGCTGCCGCCGCCTCTCTCTTGTGCCAAGCAAGCTGTCATTTACAATCATACCTACGCAGGCTAGCACTCTGGAGCACAATGGTTGTCGGGAGTTGAGCCTTCTGAGCTGTTTGATCATCAAGGCGATGTCCCAACATAACCTTTTCGCTGCACACTGCCTGGAACTCAGTGGAGGAAAGAGAAGCCACTTCAATTCTCTCATGTAAAGAACCCTCTCTCTCTAGAGGAGACAGCTTTATTGTCATTGCCGAAGTCATGTAGCTTCCTAAGAAAAGGTGTGTGTGTGTGTGTGTGTGTGTGTGTGTGTGTGTGTGTGTGTGTGTGTGTGTGTGTGTGTGTTGTATCTGAATAGCAGGGAGGAAATCCTTGACATACCAGCATTATTCTTCTCTCCTCTAGCTGATAGGGGGGTGGGGGTGGGAGAGAGACTATTAAGCTTTTGTAAGGAAATATATTGGACTCTTTCAAGGAACCTCTCCACAAAAAGATGCTTTTACAAGGTCAAACCCATACTACCAGTATACTGAAAACATTTAGGCTTTACTGGTATTTTGGATTTTGCCGAGCAATTATCTTCATGTCCCTACCTATCAATGCAATCAATGTGCATTTGTTATTTATTTCAGGAGATCCAGGCATTGTCTTTTCAGAAAGCACTTCTGATACAAAAAATATATTAAATAACTTGCATGTTCCCAGCACTTAAACTGTAGTGTGCCGTTGCTGGCTCAACGCAATTTCCCCAGCTGATGCTAGGGTTGCTAATGCAATTGTTGTGTTGAACGAAGGGCATTGATTGCTTGAGATATGAGGATCAATGATACAATCCTGCCCCGAAGTGCTGTTTCTGTCAGCTGCTTGTACATTTCTTTAGGTGCCTTTGGGGGGAAAGACAATGAATATATTTTTATAAATACATTACCAATTTTGTGAACTTTGATTTATTCACATTCATTGCTGGAGAGATATTCTTCCATTTTCTGGTCCAGTGTGGAAGCACTTACTCAGTGTCTGTTTATCATCTTCCCATCAGTTTCTTCCAGGGGCGATGTGTTCCTTCTCTCCTACACTATAGGGTGAATGTTGCCAGGTTTGGCCTTTTTAAGATGGGTTCTAAGACAACAACTAAACGCTCAGGGTGAGGGGCCAGAATAAAATAAACAGACAGTTTTTTGATTCACTGGACAGCTATTGCAATTCACTCTACTCTACCCTCCCTGCCATGTCAAACAGGCTCCAGGTGACATACACAGCCTTTAATGAGCTCCCCAGAGAGGTCCGCCTGGCACCTACACTGTACTCCTTTCATCACCAGCTGAAGACCTTTTTATTCACTCAGTATTTTAACACTTAATTTTAACTCAAATTTAAATTATAATGTTTTAACTCTGTATTTTAACTTTATATCAATTGTGCTGCGTGGTTTTATCCTGGTTGTGCTTTTTATATTGTATTTTGTATTTGTATTTTTAACTTGTTGGTTGTTTTATGATGGTTTTAATTTTTGTGAACCGCCCAGAGAGCTTCGGCTATTGGGCGGTATAAAAATGTAATAAATAAATAAATAAATAAATAAATAAATTTAAAAGGGGGAACGTCTTCCGTAGAAGAAGACACACGGACATCCGAAGTAGAGATGTTGGAGAAATTCACAATAGATTCAACTGAGATCGAATTTCTGTGAATCTAACCTGCAGATTTTGCAGCGGACTGACTTTTACTGAGTCACATGGATTCCATGGACTTGCAGACCACTTTTTATTTTGGGGAGGGATTTCTGCAAATGTGCAATTACAGAACTCCACATTTGCTAAAGAACAAAATTCTCATAAAAAAATCTAAAAGTCAATGTGGAGATGATGGAATGAAAGACACTTGACAATCCATGGAACACAGACAGAGCGGATTTAATCAAATCTGTACATCCCTAGCCCTAAGTAACCCCCATGTACCTTCTTTTAAAAAGGAGGAGTATATACAGCAGCACGAGGCTATTCTCCCTCCCAAGTCCGCAGTGTACAGGACAGATGCCACATTAGAGAGATCTAATTGGGAAAGTATGCTGGTAATAAACCTGCAGTCCACCAAGCAGATATAGCACCCTTGGGGGGTGGAGGTTGATAAGCCTTTTCCCTGAGACTGCAACAAGGAGGATGGCTATTAGCCTCTGGCTATCAAGCCCCTGGAGAACACACTACATGAGTTGCACACTGTGTTTGGCTTGGTGGGACACCCCATCAAGTTGTGCAGAAACAAGTTGAATCTCTACCCCACCCACCCCTGCTGTTCTCCAGAAGTATAAAATATGAAGTGCAAAGAATTCTCCATGGTTCTCATTTGAAGTCAGCAGATGTCAAAAGCATCAAACACTTGCTGTCTGCATTAGAGAGCATTTCCCAGTCTATAACTGTAATACAAAGATTTATAAAATGATACTGTAGCCTTCCCCAACCTGGTGTCCTCCAGAAGTGTATTTCAACACATCTGGAGGACACCAGGTTGGGGAAGGATGCTATACCGCATCCACTTATTTTCTTCAGGTCATACATTTTCCAAACAGGAACTGACTTCACCTCATGCTATGACATCATGAAGTATTTGTTTCCTTGTCATTGGTTCTGCTTTTATTGTTTATTTGTTGTTTCAACCGTCATGGTCATATCAACTTTACAAATGCACAGGTAAGCACACAAAAACTTTACAATACAAAGAAGTAAAATACAAAAAGATACTAAAAACATTTTCATTAAAAGGTGCCCACAAATATGTAAAAGTTAGTTTTAATACAAGGAATTAAAATAAGACATTAAGAATTTACATTAAAAGAGCCATAAATGTATAGAAGTTAATACTACTTCACCATATTGACCTCTATGAATCTTCTTCTCAATTTTTGTGCAGCCACTGTGAATCTCGCAACTTTGTCACAAATTTGTCAGCATCAGAGATGGGGGTGCATGGATAGGGCAGCAGGGAAAATACATGTCACAAGGGTGAATTCACCTAGTTCAGGGTAGGCAAATGTGTTGGGCCATGGGCACATTTGGCAGTTTGCAGAACTGTCTTGAGCATCACCACAAAATGGCTGCCATGGGAGGTATGGCAAAGGACAAGTAACCTGCCCCCAAAAACTCAGTACAAGGCAGAGGTGTAGTCTGAGCCTCAACACACCAAATAACTCATTCAAACCCACAGTTTTCAGCACCAACAGAAATGTACTTCAAAGCAATCCCCAGCTGTCAGTAAGAAAATGTAATGATTATTATTTTTAAAGTGGGAAGGGCTAGGGCACCTGCAGGCACTAAGAAGAGTGTCTGGTGGCATCTTTATGTCCAAGGGCACCACACTGTCTACCCCTGGCCTAGCCAATATAAAGGCAGAGAGGGAAACGAAACATGCAGCTGCATGTTTGCTTTTTTATATATATAAAGGAAAAACACATTCTCATTTGCCATGTCTATTTCATGAAAGGACCATTAAGCCTGCCCAATGTTTTAAGTATACATCATTATTACATGGCTTTCAGGAGATGTTATCAGTAACATCTAAATTGGTTCTGATTTACATGTGGATTCCAACTCATTTATGGCATGATTTCTGCATATTGGGGATGACTTTCTCAAACTGCTATTCACTATCAACCCCCTGCCCCATATCCCACTTTGAGACACAGACCAGCCACCAGTAATAATTTCATGACCATCATATTTTTGAATTGCTGCTTTAGAGGTGATAACTCTTTCATTATAAATCTTTAACCCATTCACCTGTTTCTGGGCCATATAAACAGCATTACCATTCAGCAGCTATTCTTCCTTGAAAGCATTTAAACCATGTACAGGGCACAACAACTACCCAAAGGACAAGCGCTTCAGTTCCCAAAGGCCTTATGAAGAACTGCTGTTGAAACCAAAGGGAGTTTCTTCTGACTGACAGTTTGAGGATTAGTGTGTAAGTAGAATATTGCGCCAATGTTATATCGTTCTTCTGGGATAAGAAAAAAAGTGGCAAAAATCAGCTACTCAGAATTTAGGCTGACAGAATTTAATTGTTGCCTTGGGACTCAAATGAGTATAGCTATTTTTACTAAAATGTCAGAGGGAAATGATGTGCTGTAGTTTGTTATAGTTGCATAGGTCAGTTCTGAGATGCCAGCAACAGTGGACATCTGCTGATTTGGATACACATGCCTTTAGAAATGAAGTAGCCAAGGCCAATTTCAATATTTTAAGGTGGACATTCCCCAACCTGATGCCCTCCAGATGTGTCTGACTACCATGTCCATCATTAGCAGCCAGCATGGCTATTGGTTGTGGTGGTTGGAAAGGATGGGCATTGTAGTCCAACCCATCTGTAGGGTACCAGTTTGGAGAAGGTTGTTTTGAGGGCTCTCAGGCAAAATGTGGGTGCTTTAAGAGCTTCAGAAGAGTCCATCTCAAGATGAAATGATCTTTTAATAAAGTTGTGATAGTTTAAATGCATATCTTGTGGTCTTGTCTTTCTTTCTGGATCTGTTTCTGGTCTGCCTTTCTGGGGTGAAGTATTATCTGTAGTCTGTGCTAATAAGGCTTTTGTAAACAAGGGTTTGGTATTCTCAGAAACTAAAACAAATATTATTTAGCCTGTACCTTGCACAAGGGAAGGATCTATTAAGGATCCCTGCTGCCTTTATGTCCTTACCGCGTGGCTACGTTAGAGCTTGCAAATGGCAATGCTTTAGCATTCGTGTGTCATAGCACTTCTGAGAGTCATGGTTCTTCCTTAATGCTCTGCTTCACTGTCGAAACTAAGGTTGCCATGGTATATGGGCCAGAGCTGTTCATCAAAGACAAGATTCGGTTTGGAGCCCGCTTCAGTGCTTTTGAAAAGGGCCTAATTCAGCTCGAACGGCTTCAGAGGCCACCTGTTTTGGCTTGGGTCTAAATCAGAACCTTGCTTTGGAAAATCCAAAGCTCTGTCTATCTTCTCATTGACTATAATGGGGAAATCAACAAATAGCTATAACCTTCCGAATATTCAACAGTTTTGGATGGGTGAAGCCTGCCAAAGTTCAGAAAAACAGGTTCAGTGCTTTTTGTTGAAGTAGCATTTAAATTTTGATTATATATATATATATATATATATATATATATATATATATATATAATTTATTGGCAGAATCAGATGGAGAGAATTCATATATATATATACACACACACACACACACCTTTTTGACAGAATCACATGGAATTTGCAGGCACAGTTGCTCTTCCCGGAGGGATGAAGCCTGCCAAATTTCAGACAGAGAGGCACCGCAGAATGCTGTGCAAGGGCAGCTTTTAATGTCAGGGAGGTTTCAAAAAAAGGACTTATTAACCCTTTGGTGAACAATTTGTATGAAAGCGACATACATCCAATAGAGGGTGGTGGCTCCTATGTAAATCAGCTCTGGGTATCAGTCAGTAGTACCAGTCAGAACTCTAAAGGAGCTATTCAAGGGTTCTGAACCCATTTTGCCGATAGAGTATAGAGGTCCAGCCAGCTCTGTCTGAAACTCAGAGTAGAGTCACTGCCCTACTGAAATAAGAGCCATCAGCCTCCAATGAGTACATCATAGTGCTGGGCCCAGAAAGTAACCTGCAGAATTTCAGGATGATAGCCACAGATGCAAGTTTTAAGGGCATATGATGCATGAAAAACAGTTTTAGGGTGGACCCATGGCTTTTACTTCCATGAAAGTAGAGCAAAGGGATCATGGAGAAATCAGACCTATGGCAGACACTGCATTATGACTTCTCATCGCTGGAAGTGAAGTCTAGGCACTCTTCGGCCTAAGAAATAAACCTTATTATAGCCTGACAAGACTTTTCTTAGATTAATACAATGTGCACAGAGGTAATTTTAGTTTTCCATCACCTACTTTTTATTATTATTTGAACGCAATGCTTCTGGTTTAGAGTGAGATGTTGGGATATCATTCACATGAGGAAAGCACATTGTTTCTCTATTTAGCAGCACTGGATAAAAACAAACAGAGGGCATCAGCTAAGCACAGAGGAATCATGCCTACAGAGGCTGGTTTATAATCTGTGATGTCATTAAATCACAGTAAATCCTGCAGAGTGTTGAATACACATATGGCACATAATGAGTCTGCAGGGAGGGAGAAGATTAAGAAAAGGAGGAAAGAAGCATCTATTTTTAGCTAAGGAAATCCTTTGTCTTCCAGTATTAAAAGCCTTCAAATTGGCACCTCACAGTAGCAATCCAGTGCAGTGCTGCTTGTACTTTTAACTCCTGTTGCATTGCTGTTGAAAAGGAGATATAAGGAGAAGACTTTCAGTTCATTGTCAAACAACCAGCATCAGGTTCAATGTGACTAACCTGATAAAGCTTCCCCCCTCTTTCCTCTTGAATTTACAGATTTCCATCTGTACATAGAATTTTAAAGCTGATGTTCACTGACTAAGAGTGTAAGCTGTGGTATCTCTGCTTCAAATCTCACCGATGCCAAAAAATAAACACCCCACAAAGTGGTTTTAGACAAGCCACACTCTTGTTAAACATGCAGTTAACATCTATGATGTCTTCTTCTTTTTTACAGGTGGAGGTGTCTGCTTTTTATTGGGACTCTCCTTTCAGGGCAGGGAGGTTTAATATTTCCCTCCACAACCACGATTTTACTAGCAGTGCTCACCTCCGCCCACCATCCTCTGGTGGCTACAGGGATTATGAGAGAAAAACAACCTCTGTTGGTGCCCAATAGCTGGGGTGGTGGAGAGGCATGTTACTGGGAAATCACAACTGGAAGAAGCGTTGCATCTCTCCTCACAGCGTGGTCCCAATAAAACCAGCATCCCCCTCCAACTCATGAACCCAAACAGAAAATATGAGTATCCAGTTCACATAAGCAATGAGGCCTGTATGGCAGCCACAACTGTGTGTAGATTCAAGTCTGTCAAACACAGCAAGCTATTTTTGTAGCAGCATGTGAAAAGCTTAATCCTGGGCATTGCATGGATTTAATTCAGTCTCCAAGTCTTTTATCACCTTTGTTTATCTGCACAACAGCCCCAACCAAGGCTTTAATCTGTCGTCTGTATATTTCTCTGTGCTTTATTTTAAATCCAGCTAACATAATGAATTTTGAAAGTCTCATTCTGTAAAATAGGGAATCTATGAATCCTATATCACTACACTACATAGAGAGTAACTGAATCTTTTAAAAAAAAAACAGTGATAAAATGTCATTCTGGAAGTAGCATTAAAATAAACCCACCTGTCAATGATTTGGTTTTGATACTTGCACAGTTTTACCACACATACATTAAGCTGCTAGGCTCAGAGTATCTTGAATTCATGTAGTGTGAACTTCCCAAAGAATATGACTATTAGATGTAATGAATGAATGAATCCTATTCTACTGGATGAATGAATCCTATTCTATTGAAGTTTCAGTATCACTCTGGATGGGGCTCAGTGGTCAGTGTAAGTGTGTTAGAAATATTCAGATAGAGAAGACCAACACTTTGAATTGTGTCCAAAAACAGACTGGTGGACAGTAAAGCTGTTATAACAATGGAGTCATGTGCTCCCTATAATTAGCCCGGTCAAAAATCTGGCTGCAGTATTCTGGATCAGCTGAAGTTTCCAAACAATTTTCAAAGGCTGCCCCATGTAGAGCACGTCATAACAGTCTAAGCAGGATGTAACAAAAGTATGCATGACTGTGGCCAGATCAGACATCTCTAGTTGTTGCTGTTGGTTCAACAAGTTTTTACATCTTGCCTTTCAGGATACCAGTCTTTCCGAGGCAGCTTTCCAAAAATACAAAGACACATTGATAAAATACAATACACAATATTAGAATATAGCAATTCCTAGGATTCCTTTCGCATGGGGCAGTTGGTGGTAATGGCCCTGTGGAGGGGGGAGGATCATAGAACCATTGAATTGTTGAGATGGAAGGGACCACAAGGATCATCTAGTCCAACCCTCTGCAGTGTGCAGGAAAACCAGTTGAACCATCCATGAGAGGTGGCTGTCCAGACACTTTTTAGAAACCTCCAGAGATGGAGAACCCACAATATCTGTAGGTAGACAGATAAAGGCCAGCTGGATTAGATGCTAGAAGTTGTCTACTTTGCCAGAGATAATGTGAGAGGAGTTCTTTCCCTATACCCCCCTCTCTTGCCTAGCAGTACTACTTTGACTCTATTTTGCTGTTCAAAATTTTTTGGCGGGAAATACTTTTTTTAAGGTATTAGTGTGCATACTTGCTCACCGGAATGGCCATACATCTGTTCCTCTGTCTGGTTTCCATAAGTTTAATGTTAATTTATTAACGTACACTCCTTCTATTAACGACACCAATATAGAAGTTGTTGCCGAGCAAAAGAATACAGCCTGAAATTAGATAATTTGCTGGAGGCTCACCAGAGGATCCATATTTTCCTCTGTGATGTTTTGGAAGGTATGTCTTACCTTTGTTCATGTGAACATTTGCCCAAGGCCATCAGGGCAGAGCATGTGCCTTGTAAATCTGGGTCTATTTTATCCTAAAATATATGTGCCTGATAAAATTTAGCTTGCACTAGGAAATTAATTTACCATATGCATGTTACAAGCAATTATGAATTGTTACGTCAATACTAAGCATTCACACAAGTGCAGCTGGATTTAACCCAGGCTTCTTCAATCTGGTGTCCTCCAGATGTGTTGGATTGCAATTCCCATCATTCTTAGCCAGCATGGCAATGTAATGTAATGTGAAATGGCTAATGAGGAATGCTGATTTCACCAAAGTCTCTCTTTTTTTTTAACTGGATGAGTTGCTCCATTGTGTTTGAGTGAATTTTTGGAGAAGGTTGAAGGATTCTCAGAGTAGTTCTTCAGATGGATGTCTTCTTAGAGAAAGAGCGGAAGTGTGAACAAGGCTCTTCAGCTGGCGGCCTTAGATCTAGAAAGCTTTTTGCATGAGAGAAAAGCACTTCTGTATTAATGCATATGGGGGTTCTCGGATTTTCACTGTTTTTCCCCTTCCCCAGTTGAAGGCCCCAAAGCATCATATTGCACACTTTCCCAGAAGATCCCCCCAACTCTCAGGAGCTGCATTTGGAGGTGGGGCACAAGGGACTGGATTGGAAAGGATGAAAATATGGGGGGCTGCATGAACAGAACTGTTCTCACGTTTCCCTAGATCCAAATCATGATCTCAGGGTTCCTAAATATAACTGTTGCCCTTTTCAGATGAAGCAGTCATGTGTTGAACAAGCAGGTGAATGACAGAGGCTGAGCTTACTAGGTCCAACATTACCTTTGCCGGTTTATTCTGGCTGCTGACCTCTGGTATGCACAGCACTAAAGACTACCTTTATGTACAAAGGCATTGACCAATGCTCTGCAGAGTTGACTATCTGCCCAACCATTGGTTAGCGTGTTGTCTGTCAGGCTCTGTGGACTATTTTGCAGGGTTGAGTGGACTATTTTGGCTGGCTACAGAGTTCCTGGGCAAGAGTGGCCAAAACCATGCTGGCTGCTCTGCTTCAGCAGGCACAACTCGCAGAGGCTGCTGGGATAGTACCAGGAGGACTGAGGGAGGGCAGGAAGAGGGGGGGCTGGGTCAGTCAAATGCCAAATTGACTATAAGTCCACTCAACGCCAGCCCCAACCACTCCACAATTGTGTAGGAACATGTTGTGTGGGGAGTACCTACAAAATAAGCAACTGTGAGTTGACTATTAACCCATCATTGACTAAAGTGTTGTTGGAACGCAGCCTTCCTGCTCCTTCCCTTCCTCCTCCCCATCCCCCCAATTTTCTCCATTGCTCGGAGCACATGTGCCTTTTGTTTTTTCTCTGCTAACTGCCTTTTTAACAGGAGGCACCACTACCAAATAATTCCCATGAAGACTGAGAGTGTTTAACAGGCCCAAGGTAATCCAATCTGTATCATATCTGAGTGGAGGTTTGAACCTGGACTTCCCAAGCCCCACTCCAGCATTCTCTATTGACTCAACACCAAACTTGCAATAATACACTGGCCTGGTTCAGACAACAGGCTAAACCATGCTGCTTAACCACAAAATGGTTAAGGGAATCCCTTAATCATTTTGTGGTTAAGCAGCATGGTTTAGCATGTTGTCTGAACCAGGCCAGTGGCTAACAAAAGATGCTGATAGCTGGTTAATTGACCTTACAGGATATTATAAAGGTACAGTAGGTAAATATACCAAATATATCCAAGAGGCTTGGGTAACATCCTGCCAAGGAGAAGCATCTCTAAAATCTGCTAATACCTTCAACTTAAGCCATCTGTTAACAAGATACAGCCCTGATCTGATTAGTAAAGGAAGACAGGAAATTCAAATGCTTCTAAAAATACAAACCAAACACGGCAATTCACTGTGACCAAGTTTTTCTTGTTTTTGTTTCTTTTTTTAGCGTTCAGTCTCAGTGCTAATGAAGCATGGTTTTCCATGGCCAAGTAGGATGCCTACATAAATACCTAATTAACAGCCACAGATTAAATAGAAGACATATTAATCTACCTGACCTATGATACACCCATGAGTCATAGATCTCCTTTGGGGATGAGTAGCCTACTCATATCAGCTCGCACAGTGTTTCAGGCAAACCAATTCTGAAGTCCTGATGTTTATTAGGAAATCCATTAGGTGTTTGAGGAATCTTGCATTCTGTGGGGCTGAATTATTCCTACACAGCATCAGACTTGGGAAAAGCTGGCTGCGTGCATAGTTGCTTCCCTGAAATTTCTGCAAACCAATATTCAGCTAAGATGTATATGGGATTCACTTCAGGAAATGTCTGCATGGGAAGTTGGACAAAATGGCCAGGGGGAAAGCGCAATGACTCCTCCCAAAAAGTATTTATTTTTAACCCAATTCTTTTCCATCCCAATATCAGCTTAGCATATGCAAAGGGAAATAATGATTGGAAGATGGTGGGCTGGTTCGCATGACATAACAGCCCACTGTGAGTTATTTTTGGCTGCTTTTTTGAACACGCAACCCCTCCTCAGAGCCCCCCTCCAGGTGAATTAACAAGAGAAGTGGCTTACCTTGCCTATTTTAGGGTTGTGGGTGGTTTGTTAAACATGCCAGCAATCCAACCTTAGTGGGTTTACATGACATGACTAACCATGGGGTGCTCCTGTTGCAGCTTGCAAAACTGCTCCTCTGGTATGCATCAGGGAGCCCCGTGGGTGAATTAAACCATGGTGACTTTTTTGTGACGTGTGCCCAATGGAAGAGGTCAGGAACTGGATTTGGGCATCTGCAACCTCTGGGAAGTATCTTTTTAGGGAAGCTTCCTGTCTTTGAAGTGAGACAGTGGATTTGCCCATCTGTTGGAGTTTTTAAGCTGTGCTTCCACTTTTGTTCAACCTGTATTTTGGTGAATAAACTCAAATATTACAAAACACAATAAGCTTCTACTGACATCCTCCCAAATAAACCCAAACCTGGGTAAGCACTTATCTCCTGGGACTTCTCTCCACTTGGCGAAGTGGGGAGACAGTTACAGTAAGCAAACATTCAACCAATTTTCAGTTGGGCTGTAATTAAAAGGCAAACTTGGTAGGAAGAGCCTTGATATCTAGTGGAAGAGTAGTGAAGTGGTCAGGGACTCTGCCAGGCGCAGGATCTCCAGAGGAGCAGTAAAGACGATGAGGTGCTCTGGAAGCAGATGAGTGATAGGGAGAAAATGTTTAACTGAGCAACAGACAAACTATATTTGTCTTTTTAAAATGGCAACAATACAGCACTCCCAAGTCTGAATAGATTATTGCATGGAGATGTTTCAGAATTACAGCAAACTAATTTATAAACTCAGTGTTTTAACAATAGTGAAAGTGAATGCATGACACATGCCTTGAACCTATCCTTCAGCATGTGAGAGAAAACCCTAGACCAGGCAATGTGTTTCAAGGTGGCTTGTAAACCAGCCCAGCCAACAACCCTCAGCAGGTTTGGACATCATAACAACCTGTGCCCAGCAAGGGTAATTATACGAATTGTTGTGAACCACTCAGAGAGCTTCAGCTATTGGATGATATAGAAATAAAAATAATAACAACAACAATAATAATAACAATAACAATAACATAATAATAAAGATGCTCCTGATCAGCACATGTGGGGAAGGAAAATAAGCCAACGTGGCTTCTTTTTTCATGGTGATCGTATGATTCTGGTCATTGAGTTAGGAGACCCTGCTAAATGCGGTGAGATGTGATCTGGTGGGAGTGGAGGATCACCCAAAATTAGGTGGAGGGATGTTATTTGAGCATAAGAACACAAGAAGAGCCATGCTGGATCAAACCAAGGGTCTGTCTAGTCCAGCATTCTGTTCACACAGTGGAGAACCAGCTACCCAAGAGAAACCCACAAGCAGGACATGAGGGCAACAGCAGCCCCCTGCCAAAGTTCCACAGCAGTTGGTGTATATAGGCCTACTGCCTCTGATGATAGACTGCCTTTGATCCTGGAAAGTCCCTTCTCACAGAAGACAGATCATGGATCCAGCCCAAGCTCATCTGAGAATTCCCTCCATGAACACACTGAAAAAAGATACAGTGGAAGTTATTTCCACGGTGGCGTAGCCCAGTTTGAAAATGTGCCTAATCATTTCCTCTTTGTACTCTCACAGCACAATGATGTGATCATGCCAGAAGCACCAGCCAACTGCTTACAATCAGGTTCAAAGTACATTATTTCCTCATTATGAGCATTTCTTGCATACTGCAGTTGAAATAAAAACAAAACTGGATTAAAATGGCATCCTTTTCCAGGCCTTCAGCTCTTTTTGGAAAAGCATGGGCATCTGGGATCCTACAAAAGAAATTCTAATTTTCTTTCCCAGGCTGACTGAATGGGAAAACTGTTACATATTCTCTGTTTGCCATTTGGTTTGTAGTTGGCAGGACTGTAAAACAGCCCTGTCTATCTCAAAACAAATTAAAGCTTCCATAGCTTTTAAGTTCTTTAAAAAATAAAAGGCAAAAAGAGACAAGCTTTAGCGGAGGAAGGATTAAGCTCACAGAAATTCAGCGTCTGAAACAGCTACCCAGTCATGATTTGGGTGGGAGAGTCTGTGGAGTAACTCTTTGATAGTGACATTTGTACAACAAAACAACATTAAAGAAAACTACTGGCACATGCTTTGCGGTACAATTTCCAAAGAAAACACAGCCACACTAGATCTACTTGCTGCAGGAAAACAGAATGAAAGAAAGCCATTCAAACATAGGGGAGGGAGATGACATACAAAGATTAAATAACTTGGACCATAACTCTCTAATAATTGGATTAAAAGATGTGTTTATGTCTATAAAAACAGTATAGAAAACTTTCCTAATGATGTATAACTTCAAAAATTAGGAGACCAGTCCTATGCTATCTGGGCAAGTGTCCTAGAGACCGTAAGATGGCTCAGAAAAGCCCTCCAGGGTAGGAGACAGCATGCCAACCTAGAATCATAGAATAGTAGAGGCCATCGAATCCAACCCCCTGCTCAATGCAGGAATCCACCTTAAAGCATACCTGACAGATGGCTGTCCAGCTGCCTCTTGAATGCTTCTAGTGTGGGAGAACCCACAACCTCCATAGGTAATTGGTTCCATTGTCACACTGCTCTAACATTCAGGAAGTTTTTTCCTGATGTCCAGCTGGAATCTGGCTTCCTTGAGCCCATTATTCCGTGTCCTGCACGCTGGGATGATCAAGAAGAGATCCTGGCCCTCCTCTACCTTTTAAGTATTTGAAGAGTGCTATCATGTCTCCCCTCAGCCTTCTCTTCTCCAGGCTAAACATGCCTAGTTCTTTCAGTTACTCCTCATAGGGCTTTGTTTTCAGACCCCTGATCATCCTTGTTGCCTTCCTCTGAACCCCCTCCAGCTTGTCTGCATCCTTCTTAAAGTGTGGTGCCCAGAACTGGATGCAATACTCAAGATGAGGCCTCAGAAGGGTGAGTCAGAGATCTGATCCCAGACCCCACCACTACGCAGCCAGCACAGTGAGGTCAGAAAAGTGATCTCAGAAGAAAATAGAAGTGTGCATTCCCATGGGTAGGGAGGGGATGAGACCAGAGGACAGGATACGATTTATCCTTAGCATCCTGTAGCCTCTTCCCTCCCACTTCAAAAATCAGCCAAGATGGAAAATGGGGAGATAAAGATCACCTTCACCGCTCCTCTTGCCCTGCCAGCCTCAGGCCGGCAGAGCATAGGGAACTAGGAAGCCTCTGAATTTGGAGGATTCTGATCAGTGAGGGTGGAATTATAGGATTTTTACCCAAGGTATGGTACAATAATCCCCATTCTGGTTTCAGGGTATCCTTTCTTCATATGCTATGTATAATAATTGAAGATATTTGCCCAAAGCTGTTACTCTTAAAAGTCAAGTTACCCAAAGTTATTTCTCTTAAAAATCCAATAATAATAATAACAACAACACACAACAGGAATTCAGCAGGGGTTTGGACTCGATGGCCTTATAGGCCCCTTTCAACTCTACTATTCTATGATTCTATGAATAAAACAACAGTGAGCCATTAGTTAGGTGAGCCTTCCCCAACTTGGTGTCCTCCAGGTGGACTGCAACTCCCAGAATTCTCAGCCATTATGGGAATTTTGGGGGTTGCAGTCCAGCACATCTGGAGGATGCCAAATTGGGGAAAACTGATTTACACCTTTTTAAGTAACAGGGTTTCAAGTGTTGATGGAAGGCAGCTAATAAAGACGTCTGGTGGGCTTCACTGGGAAAAGCTATTCTATAAGGTAGATGCCAATACGGGGAGGGGGGGGAGAAACACCTTCCTACAGTCTGACCTATTCAAGCATTGAAGGAATGTGGAGCAGAGTTTCGGCATTTCACTGATCACTGGGGGAAGCTCAGGGGGAATTGGGTGTTCCCTGAGATATCATAAACTAAGAGTTAAAGTATGCATGCCATTAAATGCATGTAAGCATTCAATGTGCCTGTTTTTTATTCTTTAAGTAGCAGCCCCAGCAGGGGTTGGGGGTGGTGGTGAAAAGGAATAAATAGAACTGAAGAATGAGCTGGTTTGGAAAAAGATTCCAGGCATCTATTTTTTATTCAACACACACTAAGGAACATGCAAATTCATCTTAAAAACAGAATTACAGTTTGCCCCAACTTGCAGAAAGAAAATCTTCAGTCAGATCTAGAAAGTATTTTGCTAGAATAAGACCTCACGTCTCGAAACTCAAGTGAAATACGTCTCTGTAGGGAGTGTGCTTTACCAAAAAAAAAAAGTATCTTTGTTATAGAATCTTAGGCCTTAGCTAGACCAAAGGTTTATCCCAGGATCGTCCCGGAGTCATCCATGTTCATGTAAATGACACACAGGGGATTCCGGGAGCAGGCAAAGACGACCCTGGGATGATCCCGGGATAAACCTTAGGTCTAGCTAATGCCTAAGAGATGGGGGAGCACATATCTAATAAACTACAGACAACTATTAAAATGCATGGAAAAACAATCCACTAGCTTCCTGACAAACTCCAATAAGTTGTGGCTCCATCCCAACTGTAAACCAAAAAATTCTAGCGCACAGCAAAATTCAACAGCTTTCTGATTCTCTCTTCTGCTATTGTTTATGATCAGCCACTCAATAATCATTGTTTATATATTAAAGTTTGGAATACATCTTTCCCTGCCCTAAACCCACATCATAGTATCTTATTTTAATATTGCACTAAGCAAATCACAAACAAGGCAGTGAGAAACATTTGACTTTAGACAATAATTCGGTCTATAGGGATTTGGTTCTCTTTCAAACTCTGCTATGGACCTAATTTGCCATTGAAATGTTCTGATGCCTCTTCAGGAAAGGAAATAATGCTTCCAACTATCCTAGATGTGCCAAGTGGTTTAATTCACTGAACAGGTTGAAAGTCAATGTGAATATATATATATATATATATATATATATATATATATATATATATATATATGTGTGTGTGTGTGTGTGTGTGTGTGTGTGTGTGTGTGTGATTGTGTGTGAAAAACCAGAATTCCTTTCATGTGTAGACACATTGTCTGTGCTGGTTATGATGTAAACAGAAAAGAAAGCCTGAATAGATTTAAGTCACTGTTTTTCATCAGCAAGCGAATACCCTTGAAAACTTCATTTTAGTAACTTTTCCAATAAAAAGTATGCTCTTGGTTGACAAAACTAGCCGATCCCAATATTAGGTTTTAGACCTCCATTAGTTGTTTTACTTAAAATGTTTCTGTTAACCAAACACTGAAAGAGTTAAATGATATTGCCAATGGGAGACTGAAAGGGTTGCCTCAAACTAACTCAAATGACAAATCACTGACTTGGTCTTGAGATGGTTGTATAGTCTTATTGAGGGGTATGGAGAAAACTAATAGGCAGATTCCCTGAAAGATCCCAGAGTTCTCTTTAAGAGGGCCCATGTGCAAGACGACTCAAACTTGTCTGTTGTCTTATAAATGCTAATGGAATGGAATTTAACACCCCAGAACTAAAGGCCATGACAGTTAATTAAAAGTTGGCACTGAAAGAAATAGTTTTGTACAGTATGGCTGCATTCCAAGGTCACAGCAAGCTGCATTTTGACTTAAGGCTTAGCTGCTACTGATAAGGAGATAAAAAGCCTAACTTCAGCACATGCTCAGATGCTCATTCTGAGCAAACACCTGTGCTAATGAGTTCATGCTGTGCACCTGCTAAGATAAGGGGGGTACTGGGAACATCCTTACTTGATGCTTATTGGTTCAGAAGTCATAACAACAACATCAGCATTGGCTGAAGGCGACGTAGATGGCCAAGATAACTGTAGATGACCATAAATTTAAAGAAAATGTAACATGAGGAGTATGTCAATCAAGATAATGTGCTCAGATAGGGGAATTTTGTAAAATCTTAAGAAAAGTTAAAATTAACCCATTAATAGATGTGCTGAGGATGGGCATAAAATGTGAGATAGTTGGGTGAAAAGTAGACTTCTGATCCGCCACTTCTCATTGGTGAATGGGTGATCTCACTACCCATACACCTCATTTGTGATTGAAAGATGATTGTTTCACCAGAGCTAGTGTATAAAAGCTTAGGTAGCAAAAGCTTTCTACATTTCACTTTGTTCTTCTGCTTTTGCTTGCTTTGACATCCAGTCTTCATTGGCCCTCTGGACCAAAGGATTCAGGTAACTATGAACCTCTTTTTCACTCAGATATTTTTCACTCTTTGTTTATTAGAGTTAGGTCTTATAATAATTTCTGAAAACAGGATTTAGCCTCATTTCTATTTATTTATTTATTATTTATTTTATTTATTACATTTTTATACCGCCCAATAGCCGAAGCTCTCTGGGCGGTTCACAAAAATTAAAACCATTAGATCCATTTCTAAGGATGGATCTTAGTCTTATTTCTGAAGATGAGACTCAGAATTATTTCTAAACTTAAAGTTGCCTTAGAACCAAACTCGGTTAACTCTTTTAGCTCCCAATTTAATTAGCTTTTTAAGTGCCATTAACTACATACCGTATTTCTTTGATTGTAAGACGCCATCGATTGTAAGATGCACACTAATTTCAGTACCACCAACAGAAAAAAAAAACCTAAGACACACCCGCGATTCTAAGACGCACCCCATTTTTAGAGATGTTTATATGGGAAAAAAGTGAGTCTTAGAATCGAAGAAATATGGTAAGTGCCAAATTTAAAAGAATGCCTAAAAGAACTTAGCTTTTTACATTCAAGTAGTGTGCTGGACGAAGTCAAGACAAAGTTAGCAATTGAGCATTTTTTCGTTTAGCTTTAAAATGCAAGTAATGTGCAGGAAGGTGGTGAAGGAAAGTTATATCATCCAATCAAAGAATGTTAGGAGCTTAATTTGCTAACTTGTTGATTGCATTTATAGTGGCAGCTTTGCAATCATGCAGTCCTTTTAGTTAATCTTACATTCATATCACATCCTTTCTACTGCTGATAATGTAATCACAAAAAGCTTCCAAATTATGCTCATGCAACCAGCAAGCTTATTTTCTTTTGTAATTTTCTTAAATAAAGCATTTAATGCATTTCAGTTTATTTCTGAGTCTGTGGTGATGTTTGTCTTTTTGTACCTGACTTGGGTTACCCACTGGGGTGTCTCAGACCCACTTGGTATAGGTCCTGAAGAAACAGTTTCCATTTTATCTTTCAGTAAGAAAAAAAACTTCCAGCGACAGCAACAAAGCAGTAGTAAAAGGAGAAAAACAGCAACAGTGAAACAATAAATTAACTACAAAGCCAGCAAAAAACAAAACAAAATTAGGATTAAAATCTCTACCAAACGTATGGGAGAAGAAAATGTTCTCACCTGACAGCTAGTAGTGTTTCTTTGTAGCGAGCATTCCACCATTTCAACAGTGCCACCAGTGTGGGGCCCCCTATAGGATGGTTTCTGATGAAGATCTTAATGAAGGGACTGGTTCATATAGGAGCTGATGATCCTTCAAATACCATGGTCCCAAGCAAGACATGTCAACTTTGTAGCTGCTCCTGCTCCTCCTCAGTTTTCTGGCTTCTTTGGATAGTCAATTGCACACATTGCAGCAATAAGAAGTATTAAGAATATAGCCATTCATTTATACACAAGATGTAATCAAAATGCTTAATATCTAAACTTTGCATTAAGGATGGACAAAACCCAGGCTGGGTTCTTGGGATTCAATTCTAAACACAGAATCTCCGTTTTTCATTATTTCTTTTGTTGTTTTTAATTCAAAAATGTACACCCGCACCTTCCTAGCCTATTTTGATCTTGAAGTGACACAACTACAATAAAATAATACAATAAAACTGCAATACACTCTAGTAATAGCAAACAAAATTTTGTGAAACCATTAAAAAAAAAACATCATCTGGTAATGTAGTTAAGTATTTTGCAGCTAAACCGCAGTAGTTTCCTAAATAGGAGTGTATTTCCAAACTTTCTGAACACTGAAAGGGAGCTGGCAGACTGCATTACTGGGGAGGAAATTCCGGAATCTAGCTCGATGCTACTATAGAAAAGGCCTTTGACCTTATAGCTAGCAGCCACACCTCCAGCAGCAACCCAAAGATCTTAAGTATGCATGAGGACGTTTTTTCACCTGTAACTTAAAACTTTCTTGGTGAGAAATTGGTTTAACCAGTTTCAAGCTGCAAAACATGTGAGTTCTGTGTTGTTTATGGGCAGATGTTCATGTATAGATATATCAGCATGGCTCATGTGCCCTATGAGCAAAATCAAGTCAAGAGGGCAAGGCTCCTGCAGCTTTAACTGTTGTGATGAAGAGAGAATTTCACCAGGTTCTGCAGGAATACAAATGACACCTGCTGAAATTCGCTTTTCTATGCAACTGGTAAAGATGCAGGAGCCCTGTCCTCCTTTTCATATGGTCACCCTACTTTATTGGTGGGAGCACCCTAGAGCCACTGGCTCCTAGTAGAGTTTTTAAAGTGGCACAGGACAATCGTGTTCTTCTACTTGCCATCAGCATTTGAATGCAGGTTTAGTTTTCACAGCAAAATGATAATGCTGAAACAGTTAACCATGAGCCTAATACCAGTTATGGGCAACTCATGGGCCTTGCCATTCCCTGGTACAGCCCCTGCCTCCAATGGGCCAGCAAAATTCATGGTGACAAAAATAATGCTGGTTTGCCTCTGATTTCAATGGCAAACCACTATGGAAGCTTAAAATGGCCAAGTTTCCCTTGTTTTCAAGTGAGATTTGACCCTTTTAGCCTACCATACTAGTTCACTCTGTGCTTCTCTCTGAATGGGAAAAAGAAGGCGGGGCAGCACCTGATGTCACTGGCTGGGGCAGGGTTTCAGATAGAGCCCCTGCCCCTTTGAAAGCATCTGGCCCCTGGATCAAAAGTGGCTCCTTGCTCCTACTGCTCTGGGAACAATCAGCTTTACACGTAGCTCACTTTCAAAAGTATTTGGAAACTTTAGCAGATGCAGAACGCCCACGCTGTCAGGAGTGGATTGGGAAAAGTGCTGAAGTGCTTAAATGGCTGCACACATTGCTTGCCTGTCAGCTTCAGAACACAACCCAAGATTACCTTATATCATTTAAGCAGTCCACCTTAAATGGACTTCAACAGTAGTGTGTGCATTATGCATGTCTTTTGCAATTC
Organism: Elgaria multicarinata webbii; assembly: GCF_023053635.1. Classification (NCBI taxonomy): domain Eukaryota; kingdom Metazoa; phylum Chordata; class Lepidosauria; order Squamata; family Anguidae; genus Elgaria; species Elgaria multicarinata. The sequence goes on along the minus strand of NC_086172.1, from coordinate 141,133,117 downwards.
AGTCTTAATTACCCATTCAATAACAAGCTACGTCAAAAATACTTTGCATTACAACAGGGATCGCTCACAACACTATATTGTGGGTGGAGAATCCCCACCCCCAGCTAACCTCATTGCTAACAGGGGTGCCTGAAAGGAGTGGCAGATGATGTCATTGTCCCTACTAATCAAAATATCCTAAGGCTTTGACCCTGTGTGTCCTGGCATCCCTATACCACTGATGACAGACCTATCAGTGGATGCTGGTGGCTCTGATGTCAGTGAGAAGTGAAACCCGGAGCAGATTCAACAACCCATTGGCATTGGATCCATCAGCCTCCACCAAAATCTATAGAACTCTCTTCCTTGAGAGGTTCATTGCAAAATTTGCACACATTTTCAGGCTGAAGTTAGAGATATTTTAAATCTTAAAAAAAGGGCTTTGATTGAATGTTATGATTAATGATTTTAGGTGTTACTGCTGAGGATTAGTTATTTTACTGGTTTAGAAATTGAAATCATTTCTTAAATTGTTAGCTGCCTTAGGGTTGTTCTTTATTTGATTTTGATTTTTAAAAGAAAGGAAGGGAACACATTTCTACAAATATATCCTAGTAGTTACTCCAATCCCTCCCCACACTCCCCATCATATGTGCTGGTGTAGGACTGTTTTGCCTTCGTCAGTGGTTGATTGAGTCAGGAATATGCATTCAAGAGGAACACTTAAACCAAGACATACACACCCACAGTGAGAGAGAGAGAAATGTAGATAGGTATGGATATAAAGGGCTTGCTTTTAGAGCCCAGGACAGCTGCAAAAACATGGGTGGGTAGGCATTAAGAAACACTGAAAAATGGAACAATATGTTTCTGCTATATTGTGTATTTGCTTCATTCTCAGCCTCTGCGAAGCAGCCGTCCAACAAAATCCCCTTTGACATCGCCACCATTATCCAACTTATCCCCTCATTAGACTCAGTTACTCGCCATCTGTCTGTGTTAGGAAAATCATGATGAAGACATAATCTTCATTCTAATGTGCAAAGCAAGGTGGCATCCGTAATGATGCAAACTGGCTGGGAAGCTAGCAGGCTGTAGCATTGATATCAATCACACTAGAGGGATGCAGAGCTGGCTCCTTAAACTTGTTAAACGATTAATGAGTTCACTGTGTTTTTACTATGCTTATAAAAGTGGAACATAATGACTGGGTTCACACAACATGCTAACTCACACTCAGTGGTTGAGTGTGGATTGTTTGTTGAACCATGGGTTAGTCGTTGAACCATGGGTTAGCATATTGAACCCAGGACATTTTCCTCAGGGTGTCTTGTTAACTATATTGTGTGACTCATTTTTCTCAAACAAGCCACCTTGAGAAGCCATGGTTTGTTGTTGGGTTGTTCAGGGTGGTTAACAAGCCACCACCCTGCAGAAAATGTCATGGGTTCAGACAACACACTAACCCATGGTTCAACAAGCAAACCGTGGTTCCTGGTTCAACAACAACCCACACTCAACCACTGAGTGTGGGTTAGCGTGTTGTGTGAACAGCCCCAGTGGATTGGATCTGGGGTTAGGCACATGAAATGGAGGCAGATTTCTTGGTCCCCTCCTCCCTCCAGCAGCCCCTTGACACACACACACACACACACACACACTGCAGTGCTACACAGAGAGATGAGGGATCCTGCTGAATTGGGGAAAGCTGTAGCATGGAGGAGGGGTTGAAGAGGAAGTGGGATCCCTAAAAATTGGGCAGAAGCGCTTCCATAAGTGGAGAGAATATGCCTGTTCGTGATTTTCAGGGATTCTCCCCTTTACCCTCAGCTCCCCACCCCCCATCGCAAGGTGCCCCTTTCTCTGTCTACCTTTATTGAGTTCAGAGACTGAGGTAGGGAGGAGGGGGTGGGAAAGTCTGCTTTTGCCAGTCTTTTTGGGCATGCTTAAGTCTGGATCCAGCTCTGCATATTTGCTCTTCAAGGCAAAAGGAATAAATGACCATGTCGTACATATATTCAGCCAGCTAAGGAATAGGGGTGGGGGGAGGGTATGAGCACTTAAAAATAGACCAAAGGAAAGGAATGGAAGCTTCCAGTGGAGCCTGGTGGCTCCAATGTCAGGGGGGGCAGTGAAACCGCCCCGTGTTTCAGTCAAAACTAGTCAGAACTCTAAAGGAACTATCCAACTACCTTCTGACCTGTTCTACAAGCTATCATTTTAGAACAAAACAAAAGACAGCTGCATCAATGTTTATAGCTCCTGAGACATTTCGAGAGTCTTCTCTTTATCTAAACTTCCAAATACTGTGAAGAATTCCTAATGCGTTGAATTCCAAATAATGCGTAAATTTTTAACTCACTGATGGAAGCTATCATTTTACCCTGAGTTGAGAACTACGTGGACCTCCCTACAATACATCTGATACCTTGGGTAAGAAGAAAGTTCACTGCCTCTGAGGGCCTTAGAGCCAATCGTCACTTTTTTACATTCTGTATTATTATTATTGGATAACATACGTAAGTACCAATACTTGCGCTTGCCAAGCATGTAGGATGCATGCACAAGCAAAATCCAGCATGTAAAATTGTTCCTGCTATTCAGAAACAGAAATACTCAGTCGGACGTATTTTAGAAGACAAGTGTCAAATGATAGAAACATGAATTCTTCACACTTGAAAACTCTCATAGTTTGTACTCAGCTATTCATACCAAGTGCAAAATATAAAGTGAGTATTACTATACAGTAAAATTCTTGAAATACCACTGCCTCTGATGGACTGCCAGGGATCTAGTGGTAGCTTGGAAGCCACACAACCATTCTAGAAGGAAGGAGTCAGTATTAATAATTCCCATGTGATCTTTTTAGGCATGGATGTGACTTGCTGAAAGATTTCTTATTCTCATGCCATTAAAAGGGTAAAAGGAAAACGGCATTTATGCATTTTTTGAATTCTTGACCTGGGTTACTTAAGAATGAACATAATTCCTTTCAGAGAAAAATCTGCTAATAGAATAAACAAGTTCCACCTTCAGTGATAGATCTGGCAACTAAAGAGTAAATCCTCAAGTAATGGTGCCTGATTTAATTTGCACAAAATTTAATGGGAAGCTTAACATCTTGTCACAGTACCTTGTATAAATTGCATAGATTCATTAACATCCTTGAAAGTACATTCCTTCATTCAAATTGATAGAGAATATTGAAATTTCACTTTCCTTCATTTAAGAGTTCAAAATCTGTCTCAAACACACTTCACAAAAATTAAAAGGTGATCTCAACATTCCCTACATGCAAAGATTCTGTAGGAAGAGGTTATTAATTTTGTCTTTAAGATTTTGTAGATATATTTTTGTCTCCCACTCAATGACCTGATTCGCATGTAATAGCAAACCAGGTTAAGTATGGATTGTTGTAGAATTATTGGTGGTGGTGGTTGAATTGTGGGTTGTCATTACATGTGAACCTGCACTATTGTTTAACGATGGGTTGTTAACCATGAACAACCCAGAGTTCATATCTCAACAACAAATCATGGGTTCTCTTCTTGGGTTGTTTGTGGTTATCAACCCATAGTTAAACCATAGTGCAAGATTCGTATTCCTCCCTTTGAATGAAAGAATGTATGATTCAGTGACAACCGACAGTTCAACAACATCCAACACTCATCCTGTTCTCAACCCATAACAATTGGTACCCAGAGGACCTTCTCTTCTGCTGCTCCCAGACTGTGGAATAGCCTGCCGGGAGAGATCAGGCCCGGTGCTGCCATAGAGGAAACTCAGGCGGCTGCCTAGAGCGCCAAGCAAACGAGGGCGCCGAGCAGCGTACCCGGAAGCTGCTCTCCTAGAGCGGCTTCCGGGTGTGCTGTTCCAAAGCCGCCGCCCCAGCCTCCACCCAACCCCAGTGTCCTGGCTCCTTCGAAGCCAGGATGCTGGGGTAGGAGGTGGAGGCGTCAGTACTTCCAGGCACATCACTTCATTTTTTAAAAAAATTTAACCAGCTGACTGGCCCGCGGGGGGGAGCAGCAGCAGCAGGGGTAGCCGGGTGGGGGGAGGCCTCGGCGGCCCCTCAGCAGCAGCGGCTCCTCACATCCCGGAGGTGGCAGCGGCGGTGGCTGTGAGAGGGTCGGTGGGCCGGCCCGCGGCGGTGGCGTCCCCACCCTGCGTCGTCGTCGCCGCGGCGCCTCACCCCAGCCCAGCTCTCGCCTGCGACGCACTCTGCCCCGCCCCCCAACCCCAGCATCCTGGCTTCAAAGCCAGGAGCGGGAGGGAGTGGGTGAGCGGGCCGGGGGGAGCAGGGAGTGAGCGAGCGGGTGGGTAGGCGAGTGAGGGGGTGGTAAGTGAGCGAGCGAGCGAGTGGGGGCGGCTTCAGAACGCGTCTGCCTAGGGCGCAATATAGTCTGGCACCGGCCCTGGGAGAGATCCGCCAACTCAATAGTCTTTCTGAATATAAAAATGCAATAAAGATTGATCTCGTCTGGCAGGCCTACCCAGTTGAATTTTAAGATGTCTGGCTGCTATTTTAATAATGTATTAGTTTTATATGTTTTAATCAGTTTTATGTATTTTATAATATTTTTGTATTCTCTGTTGTTCCCTGCCTCAATCCGGAGGAAGAGGCAGGTAAGAAATAAATAAATAAATATATTATTATTATTATTATTATTATTATTATTATTATTATTATTATTATTAAATTAACATTATACTTTTGAAGAAAATAGGTTCAAACTAACTGCTTGTAATCAAGGGGAAGAGCCCTTCCTGTGAGGTAGCAGTTCCATTCTCTCTACTATGGGCCTGTTCAGATGACACACTAACCCAATGTGGAGCACTCAAAAACGCAATCCACAGTGGGTTAGCTTGTTATATGGCAGGATAATTCTCTCCCCATGGTGGGCAGCATACCCACACCTGCTACACATCTTCTGCAAGATGGTTAGTGGGCTTCCATGGTGGTTTCTGTGTCGTGTGACGGGAATGCTGTGGGTAATTCTGCTTGTTTTACAAAGGAAAATAGCTGAAATGGCAATGACCATAGAGTCCACCAGCAACAGTGACCACCACTTCTGGCAATGCTCTTGCCGCTGCAGACATGTTCTACAGTCCGTGGCCATTTCCCCCCCCCCCCTGCCGCCATTTTCCCATTGGAGTGGCTGCGGGCCACCTGTTCGACACACAGAGGATGGCATGATGCATGATTAATCCGCACGGCAGTAAGTGATCGAACTACGGAGTGCATGTGGGTAGCAGAATCATAGGCGTGACGTGTTTCCATGATCATGTGGCAGGCACGTTTGTTGTGGTTCCATTACCACTCCCCTCTCCATGATTCCCTTTCCCACCACCCCTCTGTGTCTGAACAGGCCCTATCTTCAGTTCTGTTTTTTTACCCACAAGAATACATGTAAAAAATTCTGACAAAACCAAATTCTGCTCATGCAACAGGACTTCCCCTTGCTCTCCTCCTCCCTGCAGCCCCCCAGAAATGCTAGGGGTACCCCCCAATCCTCTGCAACAGATTTGGGGTGGGGGTGGGGCTGCACAGGGAGGAAAAAATAATCTCCCAAGCAGTTTCCATTCTGCTGACAAAAGGCCCGGGTTGGATATAACCTAATATAAGCAACACCTCCACTAGGTAGATGGTGCTGTTCTTTTCTGTTCTGTCTTGGGGAAGTTCCTGCAAAGACTGCTTCAATGCTTTAAGCTTATGCTGATGGTTTAACATGCAGATTTCTAATGAAGTGTGTTCCTTTAAGCAAGTATTACAATTGGAGGCAGCATTTTCAAAGATGGCAAAAGCCTTATTGCCTGAAGAGAAATTTACTGTTCGCTCAGGTTGGGCCTGGAATCAGTGAGCACCTTGTTGGTTTCGATTTTGGTTCCAGTGAATGAGTGGGCTGATAAGAAAGCAGTGCAGTAACTTGTAATAATTCATATATTTCTTTTTCATATGATTTAGCTATTACTACCATCTTTACTTTGGGTAACACTGGTGTTTCTGGTAACACTGATTTGAACAGATGTTTTAGTGGCATAGGAAAATACTTTTTAAAACCTTTTGAAAAATTCTGGAGTGAATCCGGACCTGGTGATTTCTGATTTGTTAGATTCTTGATAACTTAATGACTACTTTGAAATGAGATTCCAAAAATATTTAGTTGAGATTGACTGGAGTTTGAACATTTTATATCAGAGGAAGATTGATTTCAGATATAGCTGGAGTTTGTGAGGAGTGAAAGCTCCTAATAAATAGCTGATATAGTATAATTGCTGTGATATTTCCTGCACTGTTTGCTCTGATGGTGGTACCAGTGTTTCGGGGGGTTTCCAGTTCCCCTTGTAAAATCTAGTTTAATAGCATACAGGTTTTGTTGCCATACAAAAGTATTTTGAGAAATTTTCATATTTCTCTAGTAGATAAGCTTGTTTTGAATCTAACTGACTTTTAAAAACATAGTTTTGTCATAAATGTATCTTGCTCATGTTTATATTTAATTTCAAGTTCTGCAATTGATCAAGTTACGATTCTTCTTGTTTAGATATTTTTAAATAATTCAGGTGCTTTCCTTCTTTTCTTTTTTATAAAATAAGCCTTTGATGCATTCAAAATAGTGGGGCAAGTAATATATGGTGCTGTTTAGCTCAATAACTAACAAACAAAACCCCATTGATGTATTACAATATCTTCATTATACGGAAGAGGATTTTTAGCTCCCAGGATTTAACTCTATAAAAATTATTTACTGCCAAGTTAAGTGTCACTGGGAAATAATCTGCATAAACAATTGGATGTATTTGTGAGTTAAGAACATGAGTAAGCAGAAGTGGATAAATGAGAAAGAAGTCAATACAAGAGTATAATCCATGCACTGATAAGTAAATATTCTTAACATCTTTCAGCAAGAGTGAGTGGTGGGTGAGGAGTTGGGGGTGGGTGAGGAGGAGGCGTTCTTTCTAAGTTGTTTTCAGCAGATCTATTTCGTATGAAGTTCCCTCACTCAGATTTGGCCTGTTCCTGATTGGTTCTGGTTCAGCTTGTAAGTGGTATTGGTTGCACACTCTTATGGGTGACTGAAACTGGTGTTTTATACTAATTAAACATAAAAATGCAATAAATAAATAAATTATATCTATATCTATCTATAAAGCTATAAAATTTTAACTTTTAGATTAAAAGTTAAATTACAGCACCTGTTTTGCATGCAGTGGGTCCCAGGTTTGACCCCCCAGATCCTCCAGGAAGGACAGGGAACTTTTTTCCTGGAACCCTGGAGAGCTGCTGCCAGACAGTTTTGACAATAACAGACTAGATGGACCAAGAGTCTGAATCAGTATAAGGCAGATTTCTATGTTCATATAACTACAGCTCCCATCATCCTTAACGACTAGGTATGCTGGATAGAGCTGGTGAGAATTGGAGTCCTGCAACATCTGGATGGTCACAAATTCCCACCTGTGCCATAAGTATTGCAGGCAACACCTGGAGATCTACACTAGTCAAGTTAGAACGTGTCTTACCATTTTTAAGTGTGCGTTTCGTAGTATTATGCCACATAACATATAGTTTGTGACGTTTTATTGTTGTCTGTTCTCTGGTTTTTATTTTGAACTTCTCTGAAATAAGTCGTTCTATTTGGTATGATGTGGCCGATTTCATCGTATTAAATGGGTTTCCTGTATTTCTTAATTAGCCAAACACATTCCTGGGGGGCGTTTATGTAATTTCCACGCCCAAAGTTGGAGCCGTTTTTTTCTTTCAAGCCTCTTTTTTGCAGCCACTTCCAGTTTCACTTTTGGGAGGCATCTTGGTAGATTGTTTGTAGGTGGAGGGGCAATTGAAGCGGAGAGAAGAGGAAGTGGGAGGGGAAATTGGCAGACGGGGAAATAGAACAAATGGATTTATTTTCTTAGTGTGGCCAAAAAGAATGCATTCCCATGGAAAGAGAAAACGTAAGTAAACTTTTTTAAAAACGCTACGTTTTAAATAGTTCAAAAACAAAGCGTTCCATGACTGTAAAAACGACGTTTCATATACTAGTGTAGATCCCCTCATACACACCCAGTTGTTACAAAAGAACCAGATACAGAATTCCAGGGCCAGAGATATAATCGCAGCAAAGAACATACACAAACCTTTGCAAGACCTGAATATTTGGGAGAGCATTAAATTCATTTGCATCCTTTATATCATGGATAGGCAACTTCTGGCCTTTCAGATTGCCATGCCTCCCTTGGATTTTTCCGAGGACGAAGGGGAATGGCAGGTTGCAGACCTGGATGAAGAGACTAGCACAGAAGCAACTCGAGATTCCTCACTCCTTGACAATGATCAATGCCCTGCTGCAGCCCCTTCGTTGGATTCAGAGGACAAAATTCCACTGATCCCAGCAGAGTGAAGGGAAGCTTCATGTGAAAGAACAGAAGCGAGTGTCTGTCTGTTTAAGAGGTAGAGGCTCCCAGAAGACAGAGGACTAATTGCTAGTAGCTGCTCCAGGACACTGAACTTAAAAGCAGCAAGAAGCCACAGGAACATTGCTGGAAATGCAACGTCGTACCTACATGCTGGATCTTGGCAGCCTTGAGGACCTTACACCCTGGATTCCTTGCATTTTCAACACTGGATTGCAAATGGACCTTTCTCTGCCTCGCCGACTTGATTTTGTTGAACTGGTAAAATCCCCAGCTCTGCTTACAACCTCGCCTCACCCTCTCTCATTCCCTGGTTTGACAGGTTTATTATCCAACTTATCTGCAAGTGATTTATCACAGACATTGCATACCGGCTTTGGTCAGCCGGCAAAAAGTGACATGGATGTTTTGGCCTACAGCTCCCATAATCCTTCACGAGTGGTTATGCTGGCTAAGGCTCATGGGAGTTATAGGCCAAAACTTCAGGATGGACACAATTTGTCCATCCTTGCTTTATATAGTAGCCTATTTTCTATTAGCAACTATATGTGAGGGGAGTAGGAACATCATGATGCAATGTACAGAAGTTATGCTGGAAATAGTACCTGCCATTGGCAGCCAGAGAAACAGAAATGAAACAAAGTTTGCACCCCAGCACTAAAGTATCTGACACCAAGGATACCGGTGGTACTTCTTCCCACCTATGCCTTCATTCAAGGTGCTAATTGGAATGGAAGGATCCATGTGATCAGTAACCACACATACATTGCAGCTGCATAGGGCAGCACCCAAAAATAATATGACACTATTAAGTCCCTCCATCCAGCCCTATAGTGTAATCAAGTGCTAACCCTTTATTTTATAGGTGTGCATGTGTGAAAGAATGTTGGTTTGCTTAAAGCCGTCTCAGACTTGATGTCACTAGGCGACATTTTTAGTAGGAATGCACAGCTTATTCTGTTTGCCACTACACGACACCATCTGTCACTGTTTGCAAAACAGGATCTGTTCTGTGGTGCTTTTTCTTCCAAGGTCTCAGCTGCTTGACTAATCACACTCAGAACTTTTGCCCTCTACAATGCATTTCCCTAGCTCTACCACCTTGGATAGTTTTAGGCCAAGTTTAAACAGGTTACCACCATATGGAAAACAGTCACCCATGTTATTGGTTCATGCAACTGCAAATCCCATTTTAAAAGTGTTTGCTACAGAGCCATATATACAAGGTGACAGTAGATCAGCAGTGCATCGGCCGAGGCCACACATCAGTGTCATGCTACCACAATGTGGATAGCTCAGCGCATGCAAAAATGTCTTTTAAACAACACTACAGCTGCATGGAACACCTATACAGGTGCTTTCCATGTGATATCAATTCTAAATTAATCCTTAGCAGGTATACTGCAGTTGATACATAGTGTGTTTGTTTGTTTGATTGATTGATTGATTGATACATACATGCATACTGCCAACCCATTTGTTGGAGCTGTTACAGTTTTGTTCCACTTGCAGTCTCTCAGACCTTTCATGATATTCTAATTTTGAGAGTTGCTTGGGCCACAAAATTGCCTTATTTCAGCTGCTAAGGGAATTTTTAAACATAAAGCAGCCTTTCCTAACCTGTTGCCTTCCAGTTGTTTAGGACTTTGACTTCAATCCATGGTTAGAAATTCCAGGAGTTGTAATCCAAAATATCTGAAAGGCACCAGACAGGGGAAAAACTTGCCATAAGGCAGCATAGCTATACTGTGGGTTTCTGTTCTTGTTGATGTGCTTTCTCAGGGTGTGTTGATTGAACAATACCTGTAAATTGGTCCACAAAGAGCACAGGCCCGATTGCCAAATGTAATTTAATAGACAGCTTTTTTTTAGTGCTGACTTACCAAACTCAGACAGTTCACAATACTTGCCAGTTAACTGAAGGCTCTCGCCATATTTTGTTTGCTTGCAGTAGCCAATTTATTATGCCAATTATAATATACAAAGCTTCAGAGTTACACCTGAATAGACCAGGTAATCTTAATGCTTTTATAACAGCTATTCATAATTTTGGCAGGAAAAAGCACAAATTGGCAGTCATTACATTGAAAGCCACTACATTTTGCAAAACACTATCTAGCTGCCTCAATGATTTTGCAATATTTCAAGCCAAAACCCAAGAGGTCACGATGACCAAGTATGATCAGAAACTGGCTGGTTTTGTATAAATGTGAGTAGATATTCCTAGGCAGACTGTTTGTGCCTCTTGCCATTTACTTCCCTTTCATTTATCTCTATGGAAATGTGTTAATTCCTTATCAGCAGCACAATTTGTTACCTTGTAGTTCTTTAATATTTTTAACCTGACAATTGGAACATTAAATTCCCCCGTCCATGAGTTCTATGGAACTATCAATCAGGCCGTAGCTAGACCTAAGGTTTATCCCAGGATCATCCTGGGTTCATCCCTGACTGAGCACTGGATGCCCTGTGTAGCACTTAGATGAACAGGTTTGACCCCAGGAGAATCCTGGGATAAACCTTAGGTCTAGCTGCGGCCTCAGACGTATAAGATCCAAATTTACTGCCCAGCTGTAGCCTGGTTAGAATGGAGCAGTTTTGTGAAAAACTACTTCAGATCCATTCACGGGCATTACACCAACACATTCAGATGGTCCCCGATCACTACTAGAGGCTTTTTGGAGAGCTATCGGGGTGGGGTGGGGCAGGGAGAAGGCAGAAAAATAACTTCCTGCCTATCCCATTCCTCTGGTGCTTCTCTGGATCTAAACCAATAGAAACACATTTTTTAAAAACCAGCATAAAAAGCAGATTTTAAAAAAGACAAAGCAACATAAAAGCAATCAGCAGCAACTAAAAAAACAGATTTTAAAACCTTGGATAATAAAAAGGACCTTCAAATGCATTATGAGGCTAAAAAGACACACAAGGTGCATTAGAGGAAGGGCAGGGCACATTGAGATCATCACTTTGATTCTCTGGAACTAATGCCTAGTGTAGGGTTGGGCAACTTCAGGAGTTCTGGGCACCACATCCCACGCCTTGGACCTCCCTATGGGCTACACTCTCACTTGCAAACAACAACAACACTGGCAGTTTGCTGCCAAAATTCAGCAGGTAACTACTAAAGAGCCTTTTGAAAGTTCTGTGCTTGCTTGCTGCCAAATTTCAACAATAAACAGCCACTATTTATTTATATATTTAGCTGGTGTTGCTGTAGACCCCATGTGGCCCACCCCTGGGCTGTTGGCCCATACGGAAGTCTAGCAAGGGCAGAACCAATGCAAACCAAAGGAAGATTTTAACTTTCATTGATGTTTTCATTTTAATTTCATTTTGCATACATAACTGTTCAGTTCTTTTAGAGAATTTATAGCTCAAAATTTGAAATAACCACAAGGGCCACCTGACCCACACCAAACACAGTTGATAATCTGGTTTATGGTTTTTTGCTAAAAACAATTAGGCCCGAAATTGGCCTGAGTACTTTGAATTGTCATATCACTGGCCTGAGTATTTTGTATTATCATATCAAAGGAAAATGTAGCACCATGTCAATTGCATTTTAACATTTTTACTCTCTCCTTGGAAGAGAAAATACCATTGCTTATATAACCCAGGTCAGATAAAAATATAAACACTTTTTTGTTTATGGATTGGGTGTACTGTAACACAAAATGAGGCTAAAAGCCCTTCCATTAATGACCAGCCACAATTTTATTGCACTTTCCTGTTAAAATGAATTTTGTTTTTATTCTTTTATTCAGTTTGTCCACTGCTCCAAAATTCTTGAATGGGGAGCGGTATATAAATATTGTAAATAAAATAAATAAATAAATAAAAGCAAAAATACATCCTGACTTGGTCCTCACATTCCGGATAATTGGAGAGGGAATTCTCTCACTTGAGAGTTGCCAAATGGGCCTGTAATCCTGAACCTAGAATTTGTATTAGTGCTAAAGACCTCTAACTCCTTAACTGGAATGGGTAATTATATACATATATTAGAAAGAAGGGGTAAATTGGATTTTTTTCACATTACCCAGTGAATTACTTTGTGGGCCAATTAACAGATATAAATAAATGACAACTCAAAAAACAATAGTCGGCAATGATGCCATTCATTTTCGGTTTGCCATCCAGAAAGCCTGCTTGCTCAGCACAAATTCATTAAATCTGAAATGAAGCAAGAGAAGTCACATATGCAGTCAGAGGCTGGAATTAAGGGGTTGTTCTTGTTAATTGACACAGATGATGTAACATGTGGAAGTTGCTTTGGTAGAGATGGTGTTCTTATTGTCTTTTGAAACGTCTGCAGAGATCAGGTGAGAAGTGGGTTTAATAACATAAGAGCCATGCTAGAACAGACCAAGGGTCCATCTAGTTCAGCATTCTGTTCACACAGTGGCCAACCAGCTGCCCACGGGAAACTCACAAGCAGGACATGAGTGCAACAGCACCCACCCATGTTCTCCAGCAACTCCTGTACATAGGTACACTGCCTCTCATAGGATTGGGGCTAGTAGCTACTGATACTTTATCCCCCGTGATAAAGCTTGGATTTGATATTAAATTTTCAGTTCAGGTATATACTTAAAATATTTCTGGCGTCATATGGCTGGAAATGCATCAGTGCAAGCTCTTCAGTTTCTTCAGTGACTAATGATCGGTGGCTGAACTTTGTTTTCCCAGTTCCTTCATTTGTTGTTCATACTGCACCAATTACATTAGATTTTAAGACTGTGGGCAGCAATTGTGCTGTTCTTTAATCTTAGTACAGTGCCTGGAAAACATAGGTGCTTTACTAATGTAGTAGCAGCAGCAACCATATTGACATATAACTTAACAGCTTTATGAGAGTTGCATATATTCTGTGTTCTTTTCATTTTTAGTTTCTGCTTGAGCTGACCCAATAGCCCCATATGCTTCAATCACTGGCATTACTCTAAGATGTTGCCAATTTTAGACAGAAGTGACCACAAAGGTACCAACAATAAAAGCAGAACATCTTGTTTCATATCTGTACCCAGTGGGACATGATGAGATTCCTCCTACTAAATAAACCACACCACTGGGGAAAAACCCAACCACAAATTTAATGGCATGTCCTCCTTCCCCAAGATTGGCAAACTTCACAATTTGAGAAACATATTCATTATTCAAGACAAACTATTTTTTCCATTATTGAACAGATAAGAGTTGTCTTGGGCACATTGCTAAAGCTAAGCTGGTTGCAACCTAGTGGGTGCCTCACTGGGAACCAGCCTGGACAAGCTCTATTTAAGTTGTTCTCAGAAAAGGTGGAATACAAGCATAACACACTTTTAAAAATACCCATAGCTTACTGCAGAACTTCTTTGCATGCATTAGGCTGGTGTACATTTAAAGATGTGTCCATACAAAACCTTGTTTTCGGTCATTTATCCTTAAAGATATTTATACTGTGGTGTAAGAAACAATGAAGACTTTGGCAAGAGCAGTTCACCGCTCTCCTCTGCTTCATTTAATCATCTGCTATTGTTACAACCATCAATGTCAGAAATGATTCGACGACTCTTCAGCTTCAGTTGGAGAACGTACTGTTTAGCCATTTGCAGTTTTCTTAACATATAAATTAAGCTGAGTAATATTTTTCACAGGCCTGTCAACCTTATGGGTGGGGGTTAGCAATGATGGTTTTAAAGAGTGGAAGGCAGAGGGATTGGGGCAGTGTGTGTGTGGTACATAGTGAGGCTAGAGTGATTTATAAAAGGCATTTGGGGGGGATATGACTTGGTAGAAACAGTATAGCAGGGGAGATGGGACTAGTAAAAGTAAATTAACAGTGTAACACGATACATATCTACTCAGAAGTCCAATTGAGTTAAATGGAGTTCTGGAGGTAGATTTATTCAGAACATGCTGTAATGAGCTTTCCAAATTTTATAAATAGTTTTCAGACTTATAATGACAGACGGATCCAGCAAGCAACAGCTTTTATCAGTCAGTAAGTGAGCTACTGAGAGGGTTAAGGACCCCACTGATTCGCCAATTGTTGTTAGTCCAACCAGTAAATCAGTTTTCTGTCAATTTGCAGTTCCCTAATTCCAAAGGGAGAGAACCTTCCAAAGACAACTGTACTTCTCCCCTGAGAATCTGGAAAAAAGAGTATTAATTAAACCAACACAAAATAGCAGAAGAAAAATAATAATGGTAGAAATACATGCATAAGTCAATAAAATCTGTATGCTTAACTGAGCTCAAAATACAATATAAAAACATTGTTACATAGTAAATATTGCCACCATTTATTAGATATGTGTGTCAAAAGAATTCTGAAAGTTAAATGGTGGACTTCCTGCTACAAATGTATCAATCTTCAAACACCACTTTTTGTTTTGTATATCATGCATGTTTCACAATAAATTAAATGTGTGGATGTGAATTCTTTTTTTTATGACACCTCACATCTTGTAGCCAGAACAGAAAATAAACCTTCACCAATTTGATGAACAGCTTCAAGTTATATAAGACAAGAATCCTATTAATTACACGCATACAACTCCAATCCAGATTAATAGGAATTGCACATTTAAAGGGTTTATACCCCATATTTCAGGTCCGCTTTGGAGCATATAATTATGAGGACTAAATATTACATCTTTAACCTCCTTTGTTTTGCTCTCCATAAATCTTGCTGAAGCATATATTAGAGAAAATATAGAATATGCATTAATAAAATATAAGTTCCCTTCTCCCAAAATTTTATACTGCACTTAGTTTTAATTTAGTTTGTTAAACTGAATTTTAAAAATGGAGTACCAGCCAACTAAAAGCAGCATTTCAAATTTCACCACTGTATTTTCTTGGATATGAGTTTGTCCTTCAGAAGTTGAATATGTAACTAAACATTATACACAGTAGGCATCTTAATGTTTTATTCATTGCATTCTGCATACAGATAAGCTTCACCGATATTTAATTCACTGTAGCATTCTGTAGGTGGTGACAAGATTACATTAATTATAAAGAACTTTAAAAGTATATATATTCAGCCGATATAGTATCACAGTTACTGTAAAAAAAATGAAATCACCATGGAAGCTAAGGAGTAATTTTTTTAAAAAAACTTCTCCAATTAGTTCATTTTTTTACAATTTTAAAGAGCGATTAGAAACTAAACTCCAGTACCTCAAAAATAAACAAGTCAATGGTAGTTTCTAGCAACCAGTATTCAAGTAATGCAGAAAACATATATTGTGAAAAATTGTTGCTCTTCATTAAAGTTGTATACTATTTACACTATATTAAAATCCTTAAAGTTTGAGTGTAATGTAAAAATAATTTGTAAAACATCATTTAATATAAAATGCCACTTAATGTGTTATGTATGGGACTAAATATACTCATAAAATGTTCAAATACGCATTAAACACACAACAGCATGATACTAAGCACAGTTAATTAGAAATACTCCCTAGTAACTGAGCTCAGGATCGCAGCCTAAGGCTACAAACCATCTCACTGATCCCAATGGGATTTATCCAAGCACAACTGTGTTTAGGACTGCAGCCTAAAGCTGTACATTTCCGGAACACACAAAATATAACAAAGGTCAGTATGAAGGATGCAGAAGTCAAACTGACAACTGTTGAGCACTGTTCACATTACTGTAAAACTGACGGAATTCACAATATCAACATGGCTTTGAAACTTCAGAAAAAAGCAAGCTATAAGGGATTACTCCATTAGCCAAAATGAGCAAGCCAAATTTGCTAGATGTGTAGTAATTCTGTGTAGTTCGGCTTTTTATACTATCTATGATATGAATAAGATTTTCATAGATTATGCAAGGCTGTTAGCATCCAGTTACCTAATTTGTCTGATTTTCCTCCTGTTTTCAGTTAGCAGCCCTTACCAAATGTTTTTAAATAGGGAAGGGGGAAAGGCTGCACACACATATTTATGCATCAAAAACTGTTGAAGTAAAAGTAACAGGCAAAAATGTATGCTGCTGAGAGTCTTCTGGATAGCATCCATAGCACTTTAATTTTGATGTAAAGATTACAGAAGGTATGACAAGTAGGTGACAACTGCAAATATTTTCTTATATGTTAATGAAGTTTGCAATCTATGGAAATGATTCAGATTTACATAGCAGCCAGTGAGTGCTAAAGTTGTACTCCTGCCATGAGATATGCAGACACAGACATACCTATTCTTTGCTGCGTAAGGGTACCCAAGATGACTATGATGGATCATGCATTAGGCCAAGTAAGAGCAGCGTTTTAAGTTATAGGGTAATCAGAATTTCCAAACAAACAGTTGTCTATAATAACTTGAAAATAAGTTCTGCAAGCCTATCTGTGTGGGTAATAAAATAGCATATTAACACAAGTCAACTAAATTGTATTAGCTTATAAAAAGACAATTCTAAATGGAAAAACAAATGTTAACTCTTATTGTATTAGACAAAACTGGATATGATTGAAAAAATTAAGCCTACTTGCAATAGAAATCAGCTTTTTTCTGTACATTTTGATGCTTTTGTCTATACCATCTATAGTAGAAAAATAAATTCTTTAGCAACCTAGAAACAGTTTATAAAACTCTTGAAGTTTAATTTTTTTTCTTAACATGCCTATGTTAAACTGATGGCTATAAATAAAAGCTATTTAGACAACAGGTGTAATGTAAAACAAGTTAATGCTACTACATTTACAGGACAATTTTTTATTATTGTATTTATATCCTGTGTGCTTTGAATCAGAATAGAGGGTTTTGTTGTTGTTGTTTAGAAAAGATAATTACTTGCAAGAATATAACACAAATATCAAGATAATTTATAATATACAAATACTTCAACAGCAGCCTGGGTTGCGGTATCTTAACCAGAATGATAATCCAAGTCATAATTAGAAGTACAATACCTAGGACATAACAATTGAAAAAGGCAATTTTTATTTTGGAGAAATTGAGCAAAGCTCTTGAGAACCTTAATTCTTAAAAATCTTTGCAAATCAAACTCCTAAAGAACCTTAGCAGTAAAAATGTTTCTACTTGCTATAATGGATAGCAAGCTATGAATTAAAATTACAATACTGATTGTAAAGTTTTTCATCTACTCAAAATAGCCCAGCAGCTGAATAAGCCAGGATTTTATTTTCATGGTGGTGTGTTGAAAATGAAAGGAAACATTTGTAAGGAAAACGCAAAGACCTGGATCCAAACTTTGTTCCTACTGTCAAAAGGTGGGGAGGCTACTTTTGCCAATTCCCACCTCCCCTTGCAGCCTTCAAAACTCTGCTCCAGAATGTGGAGGTGGTGCTCCTTCTGCCAGTAGGATCCCTCCACTGGATCAAATGACTTCCATGAATGGAAGGCGCCCTTCAGTTCAAGGACAAGTCCAACCCAAATATTTTAAGGCTCCATTCAAATTTGCCCCATGATTACTAGCCTTCTATCACATTTAGCCAAAACAAAAGATTTACCAAGAATGTAAAAATCAAGCAGCATTCCTTTACAGCAAAACTTGTACCAACGTAAAAGAAAAGTAATTTTAAAATGGTGCAATAGTAATTTTGAATTTTTAGTACAACAAATAACAGAAAAAAACACATGAATACAAGTGTCATTTTATATACATACTAAGATGCTTCAGTACCCAAAGTATTTATTGCTATATATTAGCAATGCTTTTTTATACCTTTAAAGGGCCACAGAAAAATAGATCATGTATATGTTAAATTTAAGACCTAGATAGTTTGGTTTAGCAAGTTTATACTACAACAAAGTTCTCATTTATGTACGAAAAATTATATAGCCTTATATGAAAATGTCAAACTATTTTCTATAGACTAGATGAATTCCCCAGTGGGGAAAAAATTAAAATATCTAAAATATATTAGATTAGGCTTACAAGACCATCAAAGATCTTTCAAACATGCAGCTGTTTACAGAATTAACAGAATTACAAAATGTTTCATTCGTTAATTGAAATTAAGGAAAAAGTAATAGCAACAATTTTTTTTTTTGCACAATGGTTAAACTCACTTTTACAATAAGCATGTCCTTGGTATTGTGCTGTAAGAAAAAATAATTTTATCAACCCCTCAAAAGAATGTCCACAGGTTTTTAAAAGAAAAATGGCAGGTGTGGAGGGTACTATTTATAACAGTGCAGTTTATATCCTTTCTGAAATAATTGTAATATAGCCTAAGTAGTTTGGAATTTACAAATACGATACAGCTGTATTGTAGCTGTACACAGCAAAGGGTTGAATGGGAATGAAATTGCCATGGGGGGCGGGAGAGCATTAAATAACAAAAACAGCCCTAAAGCGGGCCGTAAGCACTGAATGTTCCATAAATGATTTATTTAATCATTATATTTCTATAGAAAAGTTTTATTCACAATATATTGTGACAAACTGTCACAGGAATGATAGTGATTGCAATAAACGTTCATGCAAGAGCAGCTTTGCACTTTAGTTATTTCTGTTTTTAAAAATTAAACCTCTCCAGTCATGCTAATCACATAATGTTGACCTGCAGTTTTTATGCACAAGGTGTATAGTATGACTACAGCGAAGATGTCTTCAGTACTGATCCAATCCTTTTCATAACTATGACAGTTGTTTTTGTATCTTGAAACATGCATGTCTAGTTTTCCTTTTCTATCCAATGCCAAGCTGCCTGCAATCATCTTCTCTTTACTATCAGTTGTTATATTTAAATAATACCAAGAGGATCTGCTTGCAACTGCGGTTGTATCAGTTGTGGTTGTAAAGGTGGTGGTAATTGCAGTGGTAAAATTGGATCCACCATTTGCACTGGGTTGGAAGGTGGAGGCTGATGTGCCACATTATCAGAGGTTTCTGAAATTTCTCCACCGTAGAAGAAAAACTGGCACTGTTGAATGAATGTCTCTATTACTGATTGAAGGATCTTGGTGGTTGACAGGAACTCTCTGTTTTCAAAATCAGGTCTCATCAAAGTTGGCCAGAAACAGATAGATAAGTTATCTGCAGTCATAAGATTGGTTCTGCTTTGTTGACTAACCCTATAATATACATAAATTTATTTGCATAGTTAATATTTGACAAATAGAATTTCAGAAAGTAAAATAAGTCTATTTTAAAATATTCCACCAGCTTTTAGTTAGGAGACCTGGTCAAACATTACATTGGTGAAAGCAGTATAAGAACAAACTAGTCTCAGACTTGTGTTCATACACACCCATTCTTCCCATGTAAACACCACCACCGCATACAGCTGTACCTAGAATCTCCTTGAACTTGCCGACTGCCTACATGGATAGAAAAGTCTGCAAGATCTATCATCTACTCACAGAGAGAGACTGGATGGTGTGGGCAGAACATGGGTATCTGTGAGACTGAGACTCACTGCTTCTACCACACTACCTTCCTGAAACAATATCTGATCAGGCCCAAGGTGGATAGCTATGTTATTCATAATTTTTATTTACAACAACATTCAGTCTATTTTTTATTCATCTTGCCAGACCACAGTCTTCCCAAAGTGGCTCACAGCATAAAAACAATCAATTCTATGCAATTTTATCTACCTGCCAGCAAAAACACACTGCTGGTGAAACAATTCCCCATCCTTCCAGCAGCCACCTATACCCCACTAAATCTGGAGGATTGGGTAGGTGGGGAGGGCAGAGCAGTTCTTTTGGGGGGGGGGAATAGGACAGGGATGTTCCATTGCTCAAGCAGAAATCTGCTCACATGATGTTGGGCAGAACCCAATACAAGTCAATATCAAAAATATTCAAAATCTCACATTAAATATAAAACAGGTTTAAATAAACTAGTTACAATAAAATTCAATTTGAAAATGCCCATCAGCAACAAACACCATAAAAAGTTTCAATTAAAAGTGAGCTATAGAACAGAGGAGTTTTTAAAGCCATTTAAAAATGGTCACAGATGGGGCCTGCCAAATTCCATAGGTAGGATTCACCACTGAGACAGCTCTATCTCCAAGCCACCTTACTGAGCTTAAAGGTGGGCCAATGAGTAGGGTCCACGAAGGTGATCTAATTAGATGGGCAGGATTATATGAAAATAGGAGTTGCTTCAAATAACCTGCAGTTATTACATAAAAACCCATGGACTCAAAATGCACAAGAACACCATTTATCTATTCCCCATGTTGATAAACACATATGTAGATGTCAGACACTAATAATATGCCACTGGAATAGACAGATAAGGTTTTATTATGGCATTTTAGCACCACTGTCATATGTAGTCATATGTACCTTATATGATAAGGGCAAAAGCACTTTCACACATAGCAAAAAAAAGCAGCATCTTAAACATCACAAGAGCTTATTATTATGCACTATGACAGATACCCTGTTTCCCCGAAAGTAAGACATCCCCCGAAAATAAGACCTCCTTCCAGTTTTGCCTCTCGCTGTAATATAAGGCATCCCCCCGAAAATAAGACCTTTTTTTTGTTTAACAATAAATGTGTACCGTATTCTTCTTCATGGAAAAATAAGACATCCCCTGAAAATAAGACCATGCGCATCTTTGGGAGCAAAAATTAATATAAGACACTGTCTTATTTTCGGGAAAACAGGGTATTAACTAAAGTGTTCAACTTGTAATCGTTTAAATTGATATTTGATAAAGCATATTACTGCCTATGTATTGTAATGGACTGTATGACGGCCAATAAAATGAGACTCAATCCAGTCAGCACACAGGTACTGTTAGTACAGGAGGCACAAACGACAGGCTGGGGACTGCATGTGCCTCACCGCCACAAAGGGTGCATAACATCTCCCACCACCAAATTCCCTCCCCCAGTAATCCTGATACAGGTTGCTCTTTCTCCAACTGGGAGCAATAGCAAGAAAAGCGCAATCTGTATCAGGATCATTGGGGGAGTGGATGGAGATTACCCTCTACTCCCTTCCACCAGCAATTCTCGTACAGAACACTCTTTCCCCTGGTGCTGCTAGCACTGAGAAAAGTTTGACCAGTATCAGGATCACTGCAAAGTCTACACATGTATGTGCAATTTCTCTCACACACATCCTACCCCCTGCCCCCATCCCCCAAGCCAGTATCATATGCAGTTCTCAGAACTGAAAAGGTTGCATGTTAGAAGGCAGTTTGTCTGCCTGGCTGAATGGTGTTTAATCTGTTCTGGATGGGATTGCATTTCCACAGGAAATGGTCTGCATTTCCACAGACCATAGGCTTCAAGCAGCCCCCACCGTCTTGAGTGCAGCCCTGCCATTTCTGAAATTTGACAGTAGTCACAGCAATAATAATAATAATAATAATAATAATAATAATAATAATGATAGTTTACTGCCAAAATTCAGCATCACAGCGGCAGGAATGCAGTCCCTGTAGGAGGGGTTCAGGGAATGGGAATTGGCCCATGGACCACCCAAAATTGGCTACCCTTGACTTAAAGGATCAGGTTTGTTGGCTAAAGGCACAAGGTGGCTTTGGAGTTGCCAAGTGCTTTTATCAATTAGGCTGATGTACAAACCAAACAGTTATCCAAATAGAGCAGCCTTCCCCCAATTTGTTGCCCTCCAGATGTGTTGGACTGCAACTCCCATAATTCCCAGTCAATATGGCCAATTCAGCCAAGGGGAAGGCAGGGTTAGAGAAAGCCTTGATACAATTATTGCCAGCTCGGACCCGGTTCCTCGAGAGGAGAAGAGGAGCATTGTGGCTCCGTTGCGGTATCAACCGCTTGAAGGGTCTTTGTCCACACGATGGCCTTGAGGCGATCCGAACGATGTCTTCGCATTTGCTTTGAAAACGCCTGGCAAAATCTATACTTTCCCACTAAATGGCCTTCTCCCAAACATAAAAGGCACAAGGAGTGGCCATCTGAAGGAGGAAGTTTACTCCCACAAGCTGAGCATTTATGAAATGGGGACCTTAGGGCGATACGGTTTGCCCGTAACTTTCGGATGCAGCCGCAATCCAATTCAAAAATATCCTTCTATATTATAAATCTAACTAACTAACTACAATATACAAACACTTTTTTTTTTATAACAAGATAAACGCCAGAGAAAAAGAAACAAGAGAAGCTTCTCTACGATGCTGCCACGATGGCAGTTGAAGAGAACTGAAGGGAATGGGCAGGAACCCTTCTGAGCATGCGCATGGCGCCATGGAGGAGGGGCTCCCGCCCCAAACGCCTCAGCTATAGAAGTTTCCCGATGGCCGTTCCGCCCAGGTGCAGAGCCCATTGTGTGACACACAGAGACCACGAAGAAGAACTGGATTACACCTGTGCTTCATGATTTGCATTCATTTCCAGAGTATTTATGGGCCAAATTCAAACTGCTGGTACTAATCTTTAAAACCCTAGACACTTAGGGCCAGGATTGTCTTCTCCCGTTAAGTACCTAAGATCATCTTCAGAAGCTTCAGAGTCCCTGCCAAATGAGGTGAGGGCAGCTACTAAGGAGAGGGCCTTTTCATTGGTAGTGCCCTGGCTGTGGCACTTTCCAGAGAAGTTCACCTGGCACTTTCATAGTCTACATGGATCACCTATGTGGTCTTTTCAGCACAAGGTGAAGACCTTTTTATTGTCCAAGGCTTTTCAATCCTTTAATTTTTAAAAACAGCATTTGTGCTTTTGGTTTTATTCAATAACAATTTTGATGTGGATTTTTTTCTTAAGTGTTTAATACTATATTTCTAATTTTATCCTTTTAGCACCATTTTGTGAATGCCTGAAAGATTTGGTTATTGGGCGTTATAGAAATGTAGTAAATAAATACCTGTTCAGATGAGTTATTACATATCTGAAGACATCATAGTTCACTGGATGGAATTTCTTCACAATTTCTTTTAATTCATACAGTCTCTCTGTCTTATTAAGGATTTCTGTAAAAAAAAAAGTTTGAAAACTATTGGAAAAGCCCGTGAAAATGAACAATATTTACACTGGGAATTTAAACAATGCCCCTTACCTACCCCCTACGTTTTATGCTTCCCCTTCCCCCCCTTCCTTTACAAGGAAGGTTTGAGAGAGGACGAAAAATAGTAGCACCGAAAGCTAAGGACAGCAAGAGAGGGAGAATTTGGTCTTTGAGAATGCTTTTGAAAAAGCCCATTCTAAGAAGGCAGTGCTAAATTACACGCGCAAACTGCTTTTCTTCTTCTGGAAAAAGGCAGCAGAACAGACATATAATGGTTACATTTTAGAACTGTATTTCTCACACTGGGAACCCAAGATTATCTGGGATACTGCTATGAGCGGTTGCAAACATGTGTTACTGGCAACTATCAGTGGTTAGGTTTTTCTCAAGTGTAGGTGGCAGTAGTCGAACTGCCTGTGAATTGGTGAAAATAGATGCTGAACTGGTACCCCAAACAAAGTTCCTTGATTAACTTTAAGTAGGGTCGTTTCTGTTTTACTAACTCGTTTCCAGTAAAATCTCTAGGAACTCAAGTCAGTAGTGAACTTTTCAGAGGATTGCTTGCTCATGTGATTCTACATTTAGCTATTAAAAGTTTACAAATCAAATCAGTATGTTGGATCTAGCACTGCCCTACCACCATGGAAGGAGTCTTTCTGCTTGCAGAAGGGGCTGCAATCCAGTGGAGGCTTCTGCTCATAGAAAGGGGGGGGAGGGCTGATTCCTCTTTTTTCTGCAGCCTCCTGCTCCACCTCCCATTATAGCTATAGAGTGGCAAAGATCTGTGGTTTTAAAGAGCATACATGAGTTTTTGTATGGATGGCAGAAGTCTACATATAAGTTGACAAGCTTTTCCATAGAAAACAGGTAGGAATGTTACATGGTTTCCTGAAGTGCAGCCACTCTGTTTTATATAGCCATAATAGAAAGACAACCTGAACCAATGAATTTCACAAACTGAAATCCAAAGGGAAACAAAGGTTATTACTCCAAATTACCATTAGCAGATTTCCCAACATATTGGTATTATTAAAGTATTAATCTTGTTGCAATATTATTCAACAACAAAATTTATGGGGTTTGATGCAAGAAAACCAGGATTGGAATTCCATTCATGGAACACTCCCACTCACGGAAGGATGGAGGCCCCACCAGTTCCTTATGCCACCTAAAATCTGCTCTGGGTGGTTGGAGGAGTCTTCTGAATAACATATTATTATTATATTTATTTGTATCCCGCCTTTTGCCCAATACTGGGCCCCAAGGCTAAACTTTAATATTTCTACTGATTATCTACAACACACTTCACAAAAGAAAAAAGTAACTGCTTACTTGATGCTTCAACTAATTCTGGATGTAGTGAATAAGGAATTAAAGGATCTGGCAGATCTGCAAAGAAAGCTTTAAGAGCTCCTGCCACAGCATTTACAGTTACTTCCATAGATTCCAGACTGATGCTATGATCTATAAGACAATATAAAACAATTCATTAATATGAGAGCTATCACTATATATTTCTCAAGATGATGTACTGAATATAAACACAAATGGTCATTTAATATTCAATTTTAAGTAAGTTGAATAATATGCTAGAATAGAGCAGTCTACCTTATTTATTTCTTTATTTTTTTTTATTTCATTTTTATACTGCCCAATAGCTGAAACTCTCTGGGTGGTTCACAAAAATTAAAACCATGAAAAGCATAATAAAACAACCAATTTCTGGGATGATTCTTTCCAACTAGTGAGTAACAGTAACTTCCAAACACTACCAACCACTTTATCAATATTATTAAACATCTGTTCAGACACTATGACAATAACTTACTAGCCCGAGATTTTTAAACCCATCGTTTTAAAAACACACACACACAACTTATTTGCACTTTTCAGCTCGGGCGTTGGGACTAGATATTCATACCACATCGTACTACCAACATATAGACGTTATTTCTAATGTACCTTTATGCAAGCATATGACAACCTAGTACTTGACCTAAAAAATCATCTGTCAGCAATTCATGTCTTCTAAACAGTTACTGTCCCAAGGATTAAGTACTTTACAGAAAGTACTTTTTCAAAATGTGACATTAGGTTATAACACATTTTTATAATACCAGAACCACTGCATCAGCAAAGTAATATACTAAACATTGCCATCCTGGGGGACCGGGGGGGGGGGGAGATTATGAACCTATGTGCTATTCATCCTCTGAGTCAAAGAAGAATAGACCCTGCTATCTCTCACATTGTGATAGGCCAGGTTTTGTGGGGGTGGAGGAAGCACCAGTCAAAGTAGAAGCTGTTAAGATTACCTCTTCCAAATTTTTGGCAATAACCAGGACATCCACAGTAGAACAATACTAGTGACAATACTAGTGGCTTGGTCCTAAGTTAATTAGGACATATTCCTAGCCAACCTGGTTGCTGGAATAACTGGGAAATGCTTCTGAAGTCAGAATGTGAGGGATGACCAAACGTGTGAAAGGAAAGACAATATATTTAAAGCTCCCAGGCATGGAGGAATGGATGTAAGAGGGGCACCAGGATGGCAGTAAGGACGGCTACCATAGATGTCAGGCTACAGCTCCTGATGCACCAGGCTACAGCTCCTGATGCACTTGGAGACACGTGCATCAGGAGCTCAATCCAGAGTCAATCCAGAATCCAGTTTAAGTTCCTGGACATAAATATGACTTCATTTCCATAGTATGAAAAGAGGCAGATTGGTCTGTCTGCCTACTAAATCATCTTCTGATGATTATCCTCGTCTTCTTGCACATTTCAAAATTATAAATAGTTCAGATGATTTTGGTGGAAGCAAGTTGGAAATGGAAGGGCTATTTTTGCTTTGTAATATCCATTTGCTAAACTCTTGTGATTTTCAAATTGAATTTTATGATGCTGCGTGATGTTTCATTTGCTTTGTTGTAATCAAAGTTTGAGGGCCATCTTGTAGAAAAGCGGGCTATACATATAAATAAAATAAATGAAAAACTAACATAGACCCTGTTCATACAACACACTAAGCCATGGTGGTTAGCATTTTGAGCTAAACATTATGGCTTAGCATGTCATGTAAACGCTCATTAACCATTTGCTGCAAAAGGGTTAGCGGCCTAACCATGTGTGTTATCTGGACAGGGCCATTGTTACCATGAGCACTTTACCACTGCACAAGGCTGTGCTTTAGCTATACCTTAGCAACACCTACTGTCAACAAATCATAATTAGTACTTAATCCAACCAATTACCAAAATGCATGTTTTCCAGTTTCTATGATTATCCAGGGGATTATATAGTGCATACGAATACAGCAGTAGTCTATCAGATCCACTATAAACTATTTGAAATTAATCAAGTCTCCCATTACCTTGATCAAATTGCTTCTGAATGTTGTCTTGATCTGTTTTATTACCGCTAACACGATAGAGACCTTCAGTACACAGACCTTTGGGAAAAGAAAGCAAATATCACATGATTGTAGTTTTCCAAATGCAGTCAAGTAATTCACACAGTGCAGAACTCAGTAAAACCAGTATTCATATTAAAATGTGTTTTTCCTCAATTATTAGCTTTGTTTCTTACTACATGAAATTTGCAATCTAACTATGCTTAGAGGAAAACCAATCTCATTTTACTGAATGAAACTTACTTTGGAGTAAATAGGGTGGAGTATCCAATAGGGTACAACTGCTCACATGAATTATATTGCGCTAGCCTATACTGCTCTAGCCTAATAGCAATAGTGTTAGCCGGAACAGTTTACACTAACACTGTAAAGAGAGCTTCGGCTATTGGGCGGTATAAAAATCTATATAAATAAAAATGTAAATGTTCGTTTGAAACAGATGTTATATCTCCGAAAGTTCTTCACCGATTGCTTTGAAATTTTGACACAACGTTGCATTCGAATATGCGAGCGTTGTTATGTCACTATGTTCTATATGGGGACAAAAGTTTTTCTTAAAATCGAAGAAATAGGCCTCCTCAAAACCAGTCCTGCTGATCATTGTGACATCGCCAACCAGTAAGCCAATCCACTGCCTCTGCCTCCTCTCCTATTTGCATGTTCTCTCCTATTTGCTCTTATAGGTCATTGTGACATCGCCAACCAGTAGGCCAATCCACTGCCTCTGCCTTCTCTCCTATTTGCATGTTCTCTCCTATTTGCTCTTATAGGTCATTGTGACATCGCCAACCAGTAGGCCAATCCACTGCCTCTGCCTCCTCTCCTATTTGCATGTTCTCTCACAATTGGCTGAGTGAATATAGATGTCACACCTGTGACAGTTACACGTTCTGAAGAAAGGTAACTGCCAGGAATTTCCACTAACCTCCTCACCGTAAAAACATCCTTTTTTAAAAACCAAACAATCTGTTTTACTTCATCCAAATAATGACTCGCAGAAGATCACACTTAGGTCGTCGTACTCGCAGAGTGGAAGCACTGCGACGAGAAATTGCAAATCAGACTGAGGAAGAATGGGCATCAGCAAACGAGAAAAAAAGAAAAAGAATGCCTCAAATATGTGCCAAGGAACCAGCCAAGCAACGTTCAGCCAGACTTGAGGATGCACGGTTGCAAGCACGGCAATCGCGTTCTACAGCTTCAGATCTGCTTTGTTCTCAAAGCTCAGGGCCAATCTTTAGAATTGTGCGGTTTAGATCTAGACACAGATTGCTTCTCACATGGACAATTATATGTTGCGTGTTCTAGAGTCGGCAAACCAGACAATCTCTATATCTACACAGACAATGGAACAACTAAAAATATTGTATATCCACAAGCATTGTGAAATTAAACATATTAGAAACATCCGCTTTGTCTTTTCTTTCTTTTCAATTTAACCAGACTGAGCCACAGCAACACGTGGCAGGGTACAGCTATAATAAATAAATAAATAAAATAAATAACACAATGTAATTTATGCTCTTAGTTGTGCTCCATTAGATATTGCCCATGGTTATAAAAATAACTATCTAATTCATAGTTGTATGAATCCCCCATCTCTTTTAAAACTATATTAAACTGTTTCTTAAAGTTTTATGTTTTAATCACTTACTTTATTAGGAACTCTCATAAAGGAGGCCTAGTGCTATTATACATGCTCCCAATCCTCATAATCCCCTCTTCCACTTCTCTCAAATACATTTTATGTAAACCTACTAAAAGAATAATGTGATATAGAGTGAATACCTTACTTTACAAATGCCCCAAACTCAATGGACCATTTGAAAAGACAACATTGCACTATAATACATAGCAAACAGAAAGTTAAAATAAAAATAATCACAAGACAAAATGCAATACTTATGCAAAATATTAAAGAGAAGCTTCTTGTCTAAAACTAAACTGTAACAAGATAAAGCTTTTGCTGCTGTTCTCCTTAATGATGGATCAGAGAGAAGGTACTTAACTTGGTCCAGAGCATTAAAACAGTTGTGGTGGACCAGCGATGTGGATTTTCTGTTCCCCCGCCCCCCGCCACCACAATATTAGGTTAATGTACAAATGAAAATTTTCAATTTCCATCAGGCAACTTGTGCCCCTTCAGATGTTTTGATCTACAACTCCTATCATCCCTCACCATTAGCTATGCTGGCTAGAGCTGATGGGAGCTATGGGCCAAAACACCTACAGTGCCACAAGTGCCCTAGAGAGATCTAATGTAGTATGTTTACAAAGGTTTAAAAAAGTAGCCCATGTTAATTCTTCCTAATACACCACAAGTATTTGACATGAAATATTAAATTAAAGCACAATATGATTTAATGTTATATTGTATAGGCATTTTATTAGAATAATTGTAAAAATGTAAAGGCAATAGCATGCTGAAAACTGTTGACACAGTATTCAATTTGAGCAACTGAAAGACAATCAATCATCTATTTCAACAGAGTTCAACTCTCTTCCACTATGGTTGTTGGGGCACTTTCAGTTTTGCTGTCACTATTTATTACTTCCATTTCATTCTCCTATATATCAATATGATATATATGTTTGCTGGGGATAATTATCTGAAAAAATGAAACTGCCAAGCTTGCCTAATATTGTATTTGCAATTGGTGTACATTCATATTTACTAATGTAAAATGGAATGAAATTGATTTTTTTTCTGCTGAACAGATTTTGAGGGGGTGCAAGGAGATGGGGAAATTGCCCCTCTCCCAGTTCCACGCATGTAATTTTTATTGGATTTCATCATAACAAATTTATTAGACTTGAGTCTACTTCATTAGTTATATGAAATTATCTTAGGTTGTCCGACTGTGTAAGAAAAAAAAGTGTAAACAGTGAGGTCAGGGAGAACTTAGTTGCAACAACAACCCCAGAATGTGACAATTAAATTAAAACTTAAATGTATGTAAAGTCATCTCAGTGACCATTCACAAAATAGTGTTGATGATCATCCGTAATCCACGGACAAAATCTAAGTAAGAAAATGACTTGTGACACAAGGCAAAGGTGTCTGCTTTATTTTAACATCTAGTGAACAAGCATGTGGGTTTCATGTAGGTTGGCACAGAGAAAAAGGCACACACAAGGGTATAGCACACACAGACTGGGTTTGGATGACACATTAATGGTGGGTTATTGTGTCATCTGTCAGGACTTTTTCATAACACGGCTGGTTATTTGGCCAAAATAACCAACTCAAATAACCAACGCTGTGCCGAGTTGATTATTTGAACAACAGCTGGTTATTGTGTAATGTGTGGGGCACTGTTGACTATTTCACTGCACATAGTTGGTTATTTTCAGTGACTGCAAAGTTCCCAGGGAGTGACCAAAGCAGCAACTGCCACTCTAGTCCAGTTGGCAGAACTCACAATAGCTGATGGAATACCGGCGGAAATACTGGGGGGGAGGGGGGATGTATCAATCAAACAAACCATTGACTAATAATCAGCTCAACACTGGCCTTAATCCACACCATGGTTGATTATAATCATGTTGTGTGAGGAGTACCCCCCACAATTAACAACCGTGGAGTTAACTATTAACTGAATATTGACTATTGTGTTGTCCAAACATAGCCACAAAGAAAAAGCGATGCAATCCAGCAATGCTGAAAACTCCATCCACTTTTGGCTATGGCTCCACTCTCTATTGGTTGTGTCTCCGGAATTACTATTTCTTTGGGTCAATTTAATAAGGTTCTCCACCCATGATTTGCAAATTGTATGAAAAACAGATAATCTTTCCCCAATTATCAATTTGGTTTTTTATAATCATGTACTCCAGTAAAATGCTATTTTTTAAAAAAGAAAACAACAACCCATGTTGTGGGGAGGGACTCTTTCTTTTTCATAATTATTTTTAGCCTGACAGGTTCTGAATCTCAGACCATAGTAATATTGGAAAAGAAATACCAGAGAAGCAATTCGGCGGCATTGAAGACTCCAAAGTCTCAGAAAGAGAATGTTAAATGTTCATAGGTATAGAAGATGAAGTTACAAATTTATTTTTAACTCTGCTGATGACAAGGAAAGTATCAGTTTATTATCAATAGTGAGGGGATAGAACTAAGAAAGGGAGGGGAAGGAAAATTCATCTTAATGAGATCTAGTTATTTGATATTTCATCCTGCCCAAAATTCTTACCACATAGAATCCATTTTACTATTAATATTTTCAGAACATGCATTAGAAAAGGCATTACTCTTAACAAAAATATCCAACAAAATTCCCAACATCATATTCCATAGCTAATCAGCCAACTGAGTTTTAACAGCCAGAAATAAAAACTTATATTTTAATGCTCATACTCATTCACGATTCCATTTAAAAGAACAAGTACTATACAAGCATCCCGATTCCCAGGTGTAGAGTATTCCCAAGAAAGTTATTTTGAATAACATCTTTATACATTTCCCAGAAAAAGAGTCAATTTAACTGCTATTGGTAACACAAAACTCAGATTCTTATACTTTCAGAAACAATGGAAATTCCAACCACTTAGATAACTACATGAAGTGTAAGCAGCTAACCATGTTAGGTGTGACCCAGGATATTCTCAGTTCAAATTCCATCTCACATATGAGCTCATTTGCCAGCCTTAAGGAAGTCACCATGTCTCAGACTTACTGCACATTGGGGGGGGGGGGTGTTATATCAGGATAATACTACTGACATAATTCAGTGTGCTGTAAACGTAACAGGGGATGGCAACAGGGGAGTGAAGAGAACAACAAGGAAGAACCAGTGTCAGCCAAAAACATGAATAAAAATCTGCTGTCTCTGCAGCTCCACATCCCAGCAGTCAGTCATAATTTTTGAAGTGGAGCAGTGAGCAGACACTTAAAACATTTTTTTTCAGAATTAAATTAGGTTTATCTAAATCAGGTATGGACAACTTCAGAAGATCTGGAGGGGGTTATTTTCAGTCTCCAGACATCCCCAGAAGTCACACTCCTGGCAGCAGCAGCAAAAACAAACAAACAAACAAACCTGGCAGTTTGGCAAGCCACCATGGAGACTTGAAAGGGTCATATTTAGATTTAAAACAGCGTAATGTTAGCACATTTGAGATTGTGGGGACAACTGTCAAATTTCAGTGGCATGAGGGTGGCCACAAGGAGGTTGCCCACCCATGATCTAAATGAATCTTTTTGGTAAATACATGAAAGTAAACATTCTGCAGCACATATTATACCTGTTATTTCTGTATTAACACATATTAAAAAGTTATAAATGAGAAGTTAGTAAGACTTTCACAATTATCCCCCAAGAAAAAAAGCTGAACTTTCCTGAAGTTCAACTTGTTTCCTACCTGTATCTTCAATAAACTCCACACACTTCTCAACAAAAAGTGGTATAGGTCTTTCAGGTGTAACCAGATCCTGCAGGGGCATCCCAAAGTAATTACTTTCCCAATTTCTACGAGTTGGTGGATTGAACGTCTTGGTTTTCTTTTTTTGCTACAACGAAACAACATTCTTAGCTAGGAATGTCAGTAAGTAAAAAATTCACTAATATTTACATAAGATCATAGCTACAGCAACTAATTTCTCATATAGCAACATTAATTTTCAAGATATTAATTTAAAATGTCCCTAGTATAAAGAACAATCAAGCTTTTCACGTTAAAATTCTTCTGCACTCTGAACAAACCAACATGATGGTTTAGAGGCTTAAACAACAGTAGCTTAGATTCAAAGGTGTTACAGCACAAACAGAAGGCACTTCCACTCATACAAGATGCCCTCCATTTCATGTCAAATGCCTACAATAAAGTGCAAGATAGCCCTCACCCCAAGATGCAGTATTATGGATATACTATGAGCTATTTTAAATGAACTATCATTTCATTTTTGTTTTCTTGATAGTACAAGTTTTTTGTTTCCCCCCCAAAATAATGGCAACATAATGTTCATCTTTTATAATTACTATAGTACTTTTAAATTATGTATTCCAATAGCAAAGTCCAAATGTGCCACTAGATCAATTGTCTCTCAAATGATTAGCCTTTATTTTTCAAATACTATCTAACTATTAAGACTTTCCGTTAAAATAAAAACAAACAAACATCACACTTTGAAATTATTAAACTCCTCATTTTCAATTAATACTCAATTTTATGTCACAGAACATACAAGAAATGGTGCCTCTTAATGTTACCTTTAAATGTAGGGACCTCTACAGCACCTCTACTTTGCTCCACTCATATAGATCTGTGTCAAGAACAGCACTCTAGGCTGGGTACTTTGACTGAGAGATCAATGAATGAAATGAAATGAAATGAGAAATGTCCCTCTGTGGTCCCATCCATCGGGCTGAGTCTTGCTGGCACATAGTGATGTAATCACCAGTGAATTTGTTACCTTGAGGTAGCTCAGGCAGCTCTAGTGCTAAAGGACATAGTTGGGCCTCATTAATTGGGCCAAACGCTTTCAGCTAAGGCATGGAGAGAAAGGAGGGGCTGGCTTTGGCTTCCATGATGGTACAGGAATGACCCATGGACTTAGAGGTTGACCAAAGTTGGGTTGGAAGGGCTCTCTGTTGGAAAGTTCCAGTGATCAAGAGAGTCTGGCAAGCTAGCTCAAGAACGTCCAACAAGCCTATCAGCACCAGGTGGTTTATGGAAATGCAACTGGAAACAATGAAAGTGGAGCTGATGTCTCTAAATGGGGGAGGCGCACTGGCCATACTCAATTGGAAACTTTTGACCACATACCAACCCAAGCAGGACATTTTGGGTTTCTTTTCCCTGTTTGAAATGGCATGTGAAGATTATGGTGCTGACGGGCTGCACTGGATGACCATGTTATGGGCTCGTGACAGGGAAACTGGCAGACCACTTGGGGTCCCTTTCCTGGGCTGACAGCCACAATTTTGCCAAGGTCAAAGGATTCACGAAGCACCGATTTGCATTGTCAGTGCAAGTTCAGATCAGTCCAGTTTACTACCAAAGAGAGCTGTGTTGTACTGCCAGCGCATCTAGAAGTGCCAGACATTTGGCTAGAAGCCGCGGGAGCAGAACCACTGAGAGGGCTCTTAGATTTAGAGCGTTTCCCCCAAATTCTACCACAAGAGTGTAGCAACACCAGTGACACCACAGATGAGTTCACCAGCAAGTGTGATGACCCTGCCCCATATCGGGTAGCAGCAGCTTCCATGGCTGCGACTAAAAACAATGTCGCAGTTCCCCCCACTGTCCAGTGCCAGTTCTGAAGTGGAGGAATCAACCAGCAGCGCCTGCAAGAGGAGAAGGAACCGAACAAGTGCTGACCCAGCTGCTATTGCAGCCAGGACAAATTAAATGAAGCCAACTGCAGTGCTGTAAGCTGATTGGAGCAGATATTACTGTGGTTGATAGGAAATTTGTGAAGGAGAGTAAGCTGTTAGCTGGGGAGATATTTTTGGTGACTCCATACAACTCCTTGAATACTGAAGCTCCCCTAGCATAGGTGCGGTGGAACACCAAGTGTGACAGGGAGAGTTAGATGTGATTTTACATTAAAAAAGGCCCCTGGAGGGTGCTTACTGAAAAAAATCTGGGCTATAGAGTGGCCTAGATTTAGGCCATTACATGCAGCCAAGCTGTGAAATGGGTAGAAAGACCAAATGATAAAGAGGAAGGACTGCTAGATGGTGGGCAGGAGCAGCTGTGCCTAAGGCCCCATGTTGCTTTGGGTGGAGGAGAAGAGAGCACACACATGGAATCAGCCACTGCCTGGTGTGAAGAAGTAGCACAGGTGCAGGAGAGGCTGAGCTGAGAACCAGGAGCAGAAGAGGAATGTCTGTCTGAGGGTATTTCAGCCAGCCTCGCATTTGAAGATGCACAAGCTGCCAACCCTACAGTGCAAGGGTACTGGGATGAAGCTGCCTGAGGCTTGACCGCTATGTCACTGGTTCATCCAGTTTGTTTTTTCTGGCACAAAGGAATTTTGTAAAGAATTTGCCCCTAAGGGCTCTGAGGCCAAGTGGATTTTGCAGAGGCAGACTTTCTGAGAGGAAGTGCTATGTCTCACCCATGAGGAAGTGTGGGGCGGACTGGGGGAAATTAAACTATCTCTAGCTGTATTCCTATGCCAACAGCCAAACACCGTTCAGATTTTATCAACGAAACAACACTCTATGCAGGGTGTTTTTTGCCAGAATTGAAAAAGTTTACTGAATTGCTGAAGGCCATTTGGATTAGCTGTCCAAAATTCAGAGAAGTATTTGTCACTGCTGCCTAGCAAGTTCAAATGGAGATAAAATACTGAGTTGTTGGTCACCACATATTTTATCCCATATTTTATATCACATTTTTTAAAAGTAACATTTTAAAGATACGTGTCAGCTTTAAAGCAATTTGATGACCATCACTACATTGACTGTATTTAGCTAATGTAGGCCAGATGAGCCCCCTTTTTTTGCCTCCGAGACCAGTGGTCATTCATTGCACACAGACACAGTCAAAAATTCACGCTGCACTCCCACTCAATCTCACACATCTGCCCTCTTACCTTGGCATGCAAGGATAGAGGCTTAAATCTCCCCTGTTTGCAGGCTATCACTCAGTACCTCCTCCATGCACCAGGCATGAAGGGGAATCATGTGACACACAATTTAAATGGAAAATACTACATGCAGGAATGACTAGTGTGTCCTCTTTCCTAGCAAAATTACAGCAACAGTGGAGGTGTGGTGGTGGTGGGGAGGATCAGAAGCAGCATGAGCACTGATGCTGGACCACGCAATAATGTACAGACCTTATATGTTAAATTCTTAAAATGGGTTAAATATTTACAATGTAAGTACTAAGACATCAGGTAGACTCCATTTCTTGGGCCACTAATGATAAGGAATGGTGAGCACATCTCACTATACTAGTGTTAAAGTAACTTTTACAAACAATGTAATAGTTGAAAAGATTAATCCCTTGTGGAAGTTAGTCAGATTTTGCAGATGACATTCATAGTTCTAGGCAATTTTTAATCATAAACGCTTTCTCCATGGAAATATTAGAAAAAGCAGTACGGATGATCAAATAACCCTTTTACTGTTTGATCATACTAAATAAAAAGATTTTTTTAAAAAACTTTCTTCCCCACAGAGTAAAAATTCCTTCTGAATAAGGACCAATCATTCAAGCCACTCCATTAAGCATGTGGAAAGCTAGCAAAATATTGTAGCTCTCTGTAAGGCTACTGACCTATATATCAACTCTCACTTGGTCAAGTAGTGCAGCTGTCTCTGTTGAATAATGATCTAAAGAGAGCACTAAATATTGGGGTAATCGGGTTTATGGATCCATGGGTTTCCCCCTGCATAGTACCCTTTGCATAAGATACTATCTGAAAGGGCAAACCACACGTAGAAGCCCATTTCTACAAGACGATTGCCCCTAGGTCAGGGCATAATAACCTTCTATGCCCAATGACAGTACTATTTGACTATAGATAATGTTCTATATCAAGACTGGGCCATACTTACAAATAATAAGAATAAGAATAAGAATAAGAATAAAATTATTTCTTACCCGCCTTTGTTTGGATCGAGGCGAGGAACAACAATAAGTATAAAATTATGGCTGACCATTCAGGACAACGGAATGACTTGGTTTGCATGTAACAAAAAAGCCATTGTGGGTGAATTTCTCCACAGCGCTTCTTGCTGCAGCCACCATCTTGAATATTTGATCTGTAGGGTGTATGTGTGTGCATCAAAGCTTGTTGTTACGTGCAATCCAGATGAGCGTGGACTGTTGTGGTGGTGAATAGGCCACCCGCAATCCTAAAACAGGCCATGGGTTCTGGGTGGCTTAAGCACCCCAACAACCTACCGTCACAGGGTTAACACATGACGACAAGCTATAGTACACCCCTGCCGTGGCTCAAATATTTAAAATGGCAGGGGCCGCCACAATGAGAAACACCACAGGGAAACTTATCCACAGTGGCTTCCCATTACATTCCAACCTGCCCAATACTAAACTAGATGACCAGATTATACAAATTCTAGTCAGAAAGATGGCATTTCAAATTTCAGATGTTAAATTCACAGACCCAACAACATTGAAAACATGCACTTCTCCCTAGTTCTTTAAAACATAAAGCAAAAACTAATCCCAACCACAGCTTTGTATTCAACATCAAGGCAATGCAAATTTATTCTCACTTGTAGTAACAGTTCACCAATAGGAGCAACAATTTAAGCTTTACATTAGTCTCTATGGTCAATCCAATGCCCTGCCACTGCGGCTACTCATTGGCCTGGTTCAGACAACCCGTTAAACCATGCTGCTTAACCACAAAATGGTTAACGGAATGCATTCCATTAACCATTTTGTGGTTAAGCAGCATGGTTTAGCGGGTTGTCTGAACCAGGCCAGTATGTGTGAGGCTAGGTTGTTGGGACAGTTGACAAGCCACCCAGAAGCCATAGACTATTTTAGAGCTGCGGGTGGCTTGGCAACCACCACAACAACTCACCCTCTCTGGGTTCATACATAACGAGAAGCTATGATGTGCCTTCGCCACACACCGAATTTTCAAAATAGAAGCTTTCACTGAGATGTAAGCCCATCAGGAAATTCACCCATGGTAGCTTCTCATTACATACAAACCAATCCACTATGTCTTAAAAATGAATATTCATTAAATTTAATGAAAATATATATATTTATAACTTACTTTCTTGTCTTCTTTGACTTTCTGAGTTTTCTTCTTCATCTTTTTATCATCCAACTCTTGATCCGATGTAATAGCAGGATTATCAATGCCACCTTTCCATGTTTCTACAGGCGACAGAAGTGGATCTTCTTCACTGCCACGATGTCTTCCTTTTCTTTTTGTTTTAGAGGTTGTAAAAGCTTCATCATCACTTGCATCTGAATGTGCTCTTCTATAATAAGATTTGGCTTTGCTAAACAGTGTTTTAGATTTATATTTGTATTTTGAAGGTCTTCTTTCTCCATGGGTCTTTGAAATTCTGTCAGGAAATCCATTTTCTTCAT
The DNA here is from genome assembly GCF_023053635.1 of Elgaria multicarinata webbii. Taxonomy (NCBI): domain Eukaryota; kingdom Metazoa; phylum Chordata; class Lepidosauria; order Squamata; family Anguidae; genus Elgaria; species Elgaria multicarinata. Next base: position 141,095,358 of record NC_086172.1, on the reverse strand, counting down.
CTCCCTGAGTATTTATAAATGAGTTTCGAATTTTAATCATATGATTCTGACTATCATCTGGAATTGCGTAGATATCATCAGTAACACCTCTGTGTTTAAAAATAGTGTCTATAGGTTCTGCATAATTATCAGATTTATCGAGATTATCAGTTGGTGCCAGAGCCATTCTAGATGGTTTTCTTGGGTTTTTACCAATACCTGCCTCAATGGTTTTTAATAGGTTTGGATCTAGTTTTTTCACATTTGTCTTGGGTACAACTGGATTCAACTTTATAGAAGGAGGCACTTTATGGTTGCGTTCATGATCATGGCAGTTCAGTGGTGTGCTATGAACAGGATATTCATTACCTTCCAAATCTAATCGATATTTTGAGCGATCAGGAAGCAGCTGTACATCATCTCCAATTGGGCTGTAAGGAGGTGGAGCTTCAGTATCATCTTCTGAATCTGGATAATAGCTATAAGCAAGAGAGTTTCCTCTAGGAGAATGCAAGAAAACATCTTCACTTACTTGGGTTGGCTCTCTTGTATTATCAGACATATAGGAATTTTCAATCATGTTTTTCTTCTCTAAAACTTCACTGAAGAACAATGTGAAAACCTCAGTCTGGCGGTGATATTGAGATAAAGAATACAGAGCTGTAAATTTAGCAGTAATCTCAGTCGCTATATGTTCACCTTCAGTCATTAATTCTTTGATCGCCTCATTCTCAAAAAAGTCTGCCTGACTGTCAGTAACAGCCACCAACTGGACAGGAATAGTATCTTGTACTTCTGAAAGAAATGCTCGAAGCATTCCCATAGATGCTTTCCGTTTAGCAGAGTAAACGAGTATATACCCATGAACTAGTTCATCTTTTCTTACACCAATTGAAGAGTGATATGATAATATTGTTATCTGTATTCGCCTCCGTTTTTCACCAATAATTTTATCAAGCATTAGAGAGTTATTCTGGCCAGCCTGAGCAGCACTACAGGAATGAGAATCAAGGAAGGGTGAAAGAATGAGATCTACACTGAAGGGATCTCCACACATGGCACACATAACAATCCTCAAATCAGCTTCTGAAAGATCTTTAATTGTAGGAACAGGGCTTACAACGTCAAAATTGTGTTTAACTGCTTCCAGAACTCCCCGCAAAGCTTGCTTTATTTGAGCCTCATTAAATTTACGTGGGTAAGTACCAGCAGGCACATCTATAAAAGGACATTGCAACTTGTTTGCTAATTGCTGTCCTTGGTGTCTCAGAATTGGCAAATTCTTGCTAACACTCTCTCTCTGATTAGCTAGTATTAATGTAAATGGAAGACTGGCCATGTACTTGTCTCTTCTTATCTGAGATGCTTCAGTCCTGATTTTTCCAATAGATTCTCCAATAAAATTAAGAGATTCAATTGAATTAAACACACAAAAACATCCATGTGGTTTGAAGGCAGAAGTCCATAACTGACTTAGAAGATAAGGTGACTTTGCATCAACTGGCCTAAGATCAAGCTCATATATTTTTCCATCTAAGGCATATTCATCATCTGTGGACTGTGTCCGAATCTCATTTGCCAGTTCTTGCGCAAGACCATCTTTACCCAAAATGAAAATATTAACTTTATCGATGTTGGCACTATCATGATACAAGTTTAAACGACCATGATCCAATTGCAAGAGACTACCAGCAAGTAGCTGTTCTACTTTAATGTCCGTACAGTTTTGGCCACTAAGACATGTTTCTTTAGTGGGATGATACACAAATCCTATATGTTTAAGCAGAAGAGACTCTCTATCAGGTGCAAGTTTCTGTAAAGCTTTGTATCTAGGCTCTTCACTCAGAACTGCATGAATTTCACTCATTTTATCAGAACTTGGTGTTGCATTCAAATCCAGGTCATAAAACAGTTCTGAATGTTCAAACAGCATTTCCTGAAATTCCTCTTTGGCTTTTTCAACTATTTCACGTTGATGCCTACTATATACTTCTCTACTATCCACCTCTGTAATATATTTAAAAGCTTCATCTTCCATTACAAAACACATAACCTCTTCCCAGGGCTGCCCAGGAGAAATGAACTGTATTTTTTCAAGTGTTTTTTTGAACTTCTCCTTCATTTCAACTCTCCTTTTTTCTGATATCAGATGCTGCACATGATTTTGATAGACTTTTTCAGCTTCTAGTGTGCTTAAAAGGTCAAATGGAATCCTTCTGTCATTTACTTTATCTATATGGTCAGTTTCATCCCAGGGTGTTTTTTCCAGCACCACAAAACATAGCTGGAAATCTTGTCTTTTCTCCATTAACTTCAAAGCTTCAGACCAACTCAAATGCTCAATCTCTTCAAGGTTTGACAGAAGTGTGTTAAAAGCTCTTGGTAATGTATTAATATATTCATCTCTTCTTTTTCTTATATGCTCTTGTTTAAGCTGTTCTATGTGTTTTGAAAATGTATTTTTGGCCTTTTTTGTTCCCTCTAAATTGATGTATTCTTCATAGTCTGGGTGATTTTTCAGTTTATTACTAACAGTTTTCCATGTGGCATGATAGTCTCTCACAGTCTGCACAAGTTTCTCAAATTTATCAGTTGAAGTCACAACAAGTTGTCTCTGTGTTTTATAGGCATCCAGATAGGGAATTATTTTAGGCTTACCACGGGTTTTATCCATCATTTGTACCAGTGCAGTAAAACATGTCTCTACATTGACATTGAACCTTGCTGATGTTTCTACAACCGAAAGGTTCTTCTTATTTGAAGCAAATGCCTGAACCTCCCGTAAATAATGTTCCACACATTCATCACATTTAGTTGCTGCTATTATTATAGGCTTTTTAGATTTTGATAGCTGAACATAGAGGTTATTTACAAATTTAAGTTGGTCATCAAACTTTCTATTGCATCCTTGACTAACATCAATGCATAACAGGAATCCATCAATGTTTAGCTTCCCTTCAGGCATTTGCTTTTGCTCAAAGTCTTGCTCTAATCCAAGCTGATCTGTGCAAATATACATAAGTTTCTCTGCTGACTGCAATTTGGTTGCAGCTGCACGTTTTATATAAGGTTGTAAATTCGTACTCCGATGAGGCAGAAAAGTCTGGTCATCAATGAACTCAGTCTGTTCAATAACATGAATCTTGCAATCTATTCCATCCTCTCCACATTGTATTACGTCACCCCAGTACAAAAAATGATCATTATTAACAACTCGTCCACCAAAGTCAATTGTGCTAAGCACAGAGGTATGTTCCGGGTAATATTCATCTGCTTTTGAACGTACAAATCTATTGCACAAACACGACTTCCCAACTCCACAGTTCCCCTTGTCTTTTTCAGTCCCAGAAAGGCCAACCACGCTAATAGCATAGGATGGGGGACGAGCCTCTTTGTTCTTTGCCATCATAGTGTTCTTCTCATCCTTCTGTATTCACCAACACAACTGGTTGCAGTGTTCATTCTTAAAAGTGCCTCTACTCACTAAAACTTTATCTCCAAGTTTGAAAAATTGATTTCAATTCTTCTTGGATCCTCATGCTTGCAATAAACTTAGATGTTCAGGATGAAGTGGTCCATATTTCTGAAAGGAAGGAAAGAGACAATCTGTCAATTTCAATTACCTATAGTTTTGTTTTAAATGTTGTAATTCAAACACACAAATCCAATGCTTTAAATAAGTTGCAGCTATATAAGCACAGATTTCACTCTTGCCTTCTCTAAAATTATCCATACTTTCATAACTGTATTTTTATATTGATTAAACTACAAGATTTTTATAGTTTATCAGGTAAACAATATAATTAAAGTGCTTTGACCTCTTAACATCTAGATTTTTTTGATACCAAAAGGAAAGTAAACTAGACCTTATATGCATTTAAGGCTCTAATCTTAAACAACTTTCATAAAAGCATATCCCACTGACATCATTGGGACTTAATTCCAATTAATTTCCCTGATCAAAAAGGGCAATCCTAGCAACAAACAAGGCAACAATTTCTGGACGATTATTCTAGACAGGATACTAAGCAAGTAGGACACTGCTGTTCAGGTAGAGTAGTCAATACTAATCAGGATACTTTTGCACTGATTTCATGAACCCTATCCCCCCAAAAGTAGATAACCAATATCCAAGCTGACCACACCAACTATTTACTTAACAGGGAACCCAAAGCTCTCTGGTTTGGAGTATTAGTTTAAGTTAGCATCCATTAGCATCCATAGCATCCTAAATTGCATTTAGGATTAGAGCCTGAACTATGTCTCAGATACCAAAAAAATAGCACTGCTGGGTTTTTCCTCCTTTTAAAGCAATTCGATTTCAAAATGTAACAGTAATCAGAGACAAGCATGTAATTAGCAAAAGCAAATTAAAAATTGTTCTAAACTTAACAAAAAACAAAAACAAAGATCCTATGAATAATTGCAGAATTTAATAAATTTCACTTTCAAGTTTTTCCAAATAAATAGTAGGATAATTAACATCATCTGATCAAACTACAAAACCCACATAATTGATTTTATAAATAACTGGGTACAAAAGGATTTAGAAGTTTAAAGCATTAAGATACTAATCACGATGACAATCTACACATTAATGTGCACACTGATCTAAGAGGCCATTGTTTCCTCATCCTGGCCACAATCCACAACCAATGTTTACATAGATCTCCCAATGCCAGTAAAGGAAAGTGTTCTTTCTACTTCTACAGTGAAATTTGGGGAGGTCTACTTATATCTAAGGAATTGCTTCTCTGGACTGTAGTTAATGTGCTAAATGTAACATTGTTGGTTTAGTTTCCCTCCTTAAATTAATCAGAAGAAATTAGACATTTTAAGCATCTCTGTAGATGAAATTATACCAGTAAATCACATGGTTCAAAATACATCCCTTCAATCATAGTTGACACTTTTATTTACTTTCAGCTTCTGTCAATTTTTTTCTGTAAATTGAACAGTCTGGATTCAAGAAATATTTTATATCTTTCCTGATCCCCTCTCCCACAAAAATGCAAATTAAACCAAGTTCTCAGTCCAGCCAATTAATATTCCATGTAGACAATTGTTAAAAATAGAGGCCAATATGAATGAGAGATTAATAATTTGGCAGATCACTGAAAATAATTACCAGAAACTATAATGTATCATATTATGTATGAACTTCTTCAAAAATGTATTGTTGGCCACTGTTCAACTTTGCTTTTTCTTTACTGTCTGGCCATAGAAGTTACATGTTTATTTAATAGGGATATTTATGATATTCTTGGGAGACTATTGAAGGTTTACAAATTAAGTATACTATACACTCAAACCAAAATAACGAACACGATGTGCTAAAGAAAGGGGGAGGTATTACTAAACATAGGACAGGCACTGCTAGATTTCTGCAGTATGTCCTGTGCTGCTGGATGTTTACCAATCACAACACTATTATTCAGGGCAGATTCCTACACTATAGCCATAATATGGGAGGATGAATGAGACTTATGTACAGTAGCTGCTCCACAAGGGAACTATAACAGAAGAGAGCCACTCACCAGCATTTACTGACCCTGTTGAGGGTTAACTAGCTCAATTGTTTATTAAGATTTTTAATTTATAAACCAATCATGAAGACCTAGCTCTTTAAGGAGAATTTTGGGGAAAGCTGAACAAATAATCCATACTATTTGCTGATTCTACTGTACTATTTTATTATGCTGTTTGATATAGTCCTATTTGTATCTCTATGTTTAGGTGCTATGAATATCCCATGGGCAACTTGTAGCCCTTCACATGTGTTGGCCTACAACTCCCTAGCCAATGGTCAGGGATGATGGGAGTTGTAGACCAACACAAGTTGAAGGCCACAAGTTGTCCACTCCTTCCATACTGGAAGGAAAGCAGGATAGAAAACTTAAAATGCAGAGTACCAATACAGGCCTGAATCCAGAGAAGCAAAACGACTATTTAGCTTCCACAACTGATTATTTCACACAGACCCTTCCTTACTACAGCCCCGTGCTGTTGGAAATCTGCTCAAGGGTCAGGGGATCCTTTGGGATGAGGGCAGGGAGGCTTCAAAGGGAGGAATCAGCAGAATTCAGGGGGCAACATGCATATTCAAAAATGCTTTCCCACTCCTGCAAGGTATCTTTGGATCCAACCCATGTAGCTGTCAACTTTTAAAGTTTGTACACGTATAATTTATAGCACATTTGTTACCCACAGCAGCCAAACACATACAGAAGTTCACCAAATTAAGGTTTTAACTTTGAAACCTAATTCCAACAATTTATCTATGCATATATACCTTAAACAAAGATTTAGACACAGTCTTTAGTTGATTAGAAGCTACGTTCATGCACCATCAAAACCACTGCCCTAAATTGTAAGCTTTTTGCTGTGATCCAATGAAGCCAAAGGCAAGGACCAAACATGTATCTAGAGCTTTCTTTAGTTTTCACCGCAACAATTCCCACTGTTAAAGCCACATGATACTTTTAAAAAACATCTTCTATATAACTTACTGCATGGAAAACATACAAAGAATTTCCACTGTAGAAAAAGTGCTCATCTGTATAAATATATAGCTTCTTTTGATTGTGGCCATCTATAATATTTTAGGGGATTATGCTTGAGTCACATAGGTCTAATAACCACTAGTTTACAATCAGCACTGTCTTTTGTTTTATAATCCACCCTGAGGGGGGAAAAGAATGCTATACATGGTTAATTTTAATCCAGTATCTCAACGATGGGCTATTGGGGTATGCAAAGGATTTTTTCTTCTTCTGAAACAAACAACTGAAGACAAGTTATTGTTTATCTTGAATTTACATTTGAATTTTATTTTTTTCTTACGGAAACTTGGTTGATGAGTTGTGTTTTCATGGTTCAGAGACTAATTGCCATATTTGTAGTTAAGAAGGACAGATGTAGCTTCCTGCATGACAGATGGCTTAGTGACCGTGGAGGGCTGTTTTGTCTTCCTCTGTAGCATTGAGTGTTTTTACTAAAACATATTCCTCAGCCTTTAGCAATGCATAGTTTGCTCATTCCTGCTCTCCTGTGTGGCACACAATCTGGATTATGTTAGTTAATCTGCTCAGAATGTTTGAAGCATTCCTGCCTCGGCACAGTAACCATACACAGTTACGTTCTTGCCCCTTTCAGACTTCCTACAGCTTAGGGGGTGCTCCAGATGTTTGTTTTAAAAAAACAATAGGAATCCAAAGACGGATAATAAAATATGTGCAAATGTCACTTAAGAATGGTCAGACATGACATGCTTCCCTGCCACACATTCACTTGATTTGTTGAATCAGTTTATAAGGGGGAGAATGCGCAAATTATGAATACAAAGGGGGGAACGCAAGATGGTTATAAGAGTTACAAAGCAAAATTGAGAAGGTTAAACCATGGCCTAATCTACACCAAGCAGGATATTGCACTATATAAAAGACAGGAGCCACACCAAGCAGGATATAGCACTATGAAAGCAGTATATGGTATGTATCAATGGGCCCCAATAGTTGTCAGTGCAGGTCAATACTGCTATAAAGCAGTAATGTGGCTCCTGCCTTTTATATACTGCTTTCATAGAGCAATGTTCTGCTTGGTGTAGATTAGGCCTATGTCCCTGGTATTGATGCAAAAGACCCTCCTCCACTAGGGCTTGCAATGCACTGTCTCTTCCTGTTTCTCCTATCTGTCAAATATCCCCTCCCCAAAGCCTGTTCAGACATTAGTTCCTAATGCGGGATTTTCCTCAGAACTGTTTTATTCTTAGATATTCAGTTTGAGCTCAGTAAAAAATATGGTAAAGGTAAAGATTCTTAATCTCTCCTCCTAAATGCTTTCAGATCCTCCTCTGTTCTGTAGCATCAATGCACATTCCATAACAGCTCTCAACCATAGCATCATTTTCCAACCAACCTTATCCATCTCTGTTCGGGGACAAGCTAGCACTGAGCCGATGAGACCGAGAAACATAGTGCTGCCAGCCCACTAGTCATTGATAAGGGATAGGCAATGGGCTGGAGGACTGTATGTTTCCTCCCCATAGCCATATCCTTTCATTTGTGAATTCCTCCTCACCATTAGTCATTGTATCTGCACTATTAATCAGGAGTGCTGGAGGAGAGGGTGAAGATAAGTTTCGCCACTTGCTCCTCCAGAGGGAGAAGTTCACACAGATTGCTCTTTCTCCAGCACTGCTAGCTGTAAAGAAAGATCGATCTGTACCAGGATTGCTGGGGAAGGGGTGGAAAGAAGGTCCTCCAGTCTCTCCCACAGAAATCTTCACAGAGGTCTCTTTTTCCCCACCACAATAAGGCCCTTTAGCATAAACATGGCATGCTCAGGGTTCCACAAATTATATCTGGGCCTACTTGCCAAAAGTTATTTCTTCTAGCCTGCAAGAAAAGTCGAAACACTTGCAGAGTGCCTTTCCCTTTTCACTCAGCAAGTGGCAACCTGCCCTTCCCACAGAATAAAGGGCTAATGAAGGGTACAGATGGCACTTTTTCCTATAAGCCTGGGTCTCCTGTGGGTCTTGTTCTAAAAATTAAACAATGCTTCCACATCTCTGGCAAGCACCAGCACAGTAAGCAATCTGCTTTCAAAACAAGTGTTTAAAAGGCTCAGACAGTCTCTCCCCCAAAGAAATCCAGTCCGAACTTTTCTTCCTTCCCTGCAGCAGCAATCAAGTCTGTTTGTTTTCATGATCAGTCCTGGGAGGACAAAACAAAGTGAAAATGTTGGGGGAAGGTTCTTTCTGGTGAGGAATGTAGGGGTGGAGGTGACAGGGAGAGAGAAGCCAGTTGCAAGTAGAATGGAGAAATATAGAGGTGAAAATGCAGAGGGAAGGATGCAGGCACTAACTTTTTCTCCCTCATCACTGGCCGCTCAGACAAGTACAAAGAAAATCTTCCTTCTTTCTTCAAAATAAAATAAAAATCAAAGCACATTTGGAATGATGCAGCACAGGAGATATCTGGAAGGAATACATTCTCAGGTGAGGGGTGGAGGCTAGGATTTCAAAGTTTCATTAGCTGAATTCCAAGAGAAAGATAGTGCTAGGGAAGAGGAACAAGAGAGACCGTGTGGTAGGGAGCAACTTTGCATTTGGTGAGCAAGAGAAACAAACTAAGCAACAACAGATTGAAAATGGTGCTGCCAATCAGATCTGCAACACTCTAGAAAATAAAGGGAAGAAACTCTTGCTGATAACATCCAGAACTAAAAAACAAAATCCCTCCCAAAAATCTACTCCAGGTATTTCTAGCAGACTAATTTAGTTACAGTAAAACAACCTCTCTCTGAGCATTCTTGCTCACCAAGGTTTTCTCATTTGGCCTCTTGTCAAGTGAGTTTGTTGAAGCCCAAGCATATCCTTCAGGAAGCATTATTAAGGCATGGAAAAGCAGCTTTGGGTGTTTTAATCAACATAACCAACATTTCAAGCAGTAAATGGATACCTGGACCTGTTGAAAAGATTGAGGAATGTATAAGAGCACAAACAAGTACAGGAAGAATTAATGAAGGATGAGAAAGGAGAGCTACCACTATGAATAATCAGTAGAGTTCACTGTAAAGAAGCTCAGGGACAGGACAGAAAGAGAGTGGCCTTGTTCAGAAGTCAGCTTAAACCATGGCTCTAACCACGGTGCATAAGGCTTTTTGCTTTATTCGCCGTGGTTAAAGCAATGGTTTAAGATATCTTCTGAACACAGCCTGGCTTTCTGGCTTAACCACCATGGTTAAAGTCATGGTTTAAGTTGTCTTCTGAACAGGGCCAGTAAATGAGCAGATGAGTTCCAAAGTTGGGAACTTTGGAATGGGAGAATAAAGAAGGAGGGTGCTTAAAGGAAAAGTGTGCTAAATGCTGTCACTGTTTTTGAAGGAAACAGACATGGTTCCCTGATTTGAATCAGGGCCCAACAATGGTTTCCTACTGAACTCCAGCAGCAGCAGCTTTTGCCCTGAAAGGTGCAGTTTACAGCAAACAGCACTTTCAGGGGCAAAAAACAGCAAGGGACATTTCTGTAAGAAACCATGACAGTGCCCTGTTCCGGATCAGAAACATGGCACTAGTGACAACTGCAAAACATGCTTTTTAAAAAGCCCAATTAACGTAACATTTGGTCCTGAGATAAAAAGGCTAGTGTAGAAACCAAAAATCAGAAAGTTCAATGACACTGCTGACCTGAAATGCAATGATCTAATGATATAGCCTACTCTAGTTTTTGTTGTTGATTTTTTTTAAAAAAAAAATCCAGTTTGCAAGGGTATGTGGAAATTGGAAGCACCCATACACAAGTTTGTCTGTCAACTGCATTCTGTAACATTTTAACTTTATAGCCTTTTAGATGCCAAAATGCACAATTTGAGAATTTGAGACAATGTTATAATCTATTAGTTTTCAAACAGTCAGAAAATCAAACTTACCCTTACAGAAAATCATGCAAGGAGACTGCAATATTTTCTAAGATCTTCTTGGCAGCAATGTCACACATTTAAGGGATGTTCAAACGGTTCCTCCCTGAGAGATCTGAAATTCCACCAGATAACACAGTTTTAAAAATATAAAAGCACAAAAATCAATATAGGGAAACATACAATGTCAGATCATTTTACTTAAATGGCTTCATCTTAATTTAAGTCCATTTAAACTACATGTATCAAAGGTGAGGCGTTATTTTTCTAAAGTTTTAAAATAAGGGCAACATTGCAACTTTTACTCTTAAAAGACATTTGTCACAAACAAATTACATTACTACTTATAGACTTAGGACTATACTTAAAATCTGTACTGGAGAAAAATAGTGGAAGCTTTTCTGAACATCAAGATTATCTTCAGCCCTCAAACATTAAAGTTTCTTTATGGTGCAATCAAATACATGTTTAGACAGAAAAAAGTCCTACAACTCCCAGCATTCCCCAGACAACATGACTGGCTGGTGAAGGCTTGGAGCTGTAGAACTTTTTTCCTGTCTCATACCCAAGGCAGCTAATAACTTAATACCACAGAAACACGATGCTTAAAATTTTGTATCAAATTAAAAAAAATACAAATTTAAAACAGAAACTTGAGATTTAAAAAAGCAGCCTATATCAGCATAAATAAAACAGCAAAACCAGCAGAAAATAGCAACTTAACTCCTTTCTCCCCCCACCCCATACATCAATCATAAACAGCGGTCTTAACCTGTCTCCTGAAGGGAGGGGGTGCAGATTGACCTCCCTGGGGAATTCATTCCATAACTTGGCCACCACAAATCCCAGCTTGTCACAGTTATGATGAGGGTGGCACACAGAGCAAGATCTCAGATAACGATCTGAGCATGCAGACAATTCATAAGTCATTATCAGAACTTTTAATTGTGCACTGAAACCAACTGGAAATCTGTGAAGATGTTTATAGACTTATTATATACTCCAAGCAGTAGGTACCATTTAATCATGCCACCATATTTTGGACAAAATGCAACTTTTAAATGCCTTTCAAAGACAGCCTCGTGTGAAACGCATTGTAATAATCTAATCTGCATGTTACCAAGGCATGTGCGGCAGTGGCAAAAAAAAAAAAAAATCCCTCCCCAGAAGAGGGTGCAGCTAGCAAACCTACAGAAGCCAGTGAAAAGCAGTCCTGGTCACATACACAACCTAGGCATCCAAGGGTAAAGCATATACAAGCTGTGAACCTGACAGTTACAGGGGAGTAGGAACTCATCCAAAATAGGATAAGCATCAAATCCAGAGTCAACAGTCTACCAGACCATCAATTTTCTATCATCTGGATTGAGCCTCAGTTTATTCACCCTCATCACTGTCCCCATACATTGGATCAGACTGTCTACTGCCTGATCTGGACTACATAAAAAAGAAAAAAAGAGTTGTTAATATCATCAAATTTTAAGTCCAACTATGCTAAGATGAGAGAAATGGAAACATACTGTTAAATATCGTATTTCAGAAATGTTATATTAGAATTATTTTTCTTGTCTTTAGATTGTGACCAGTAGGGTTTTTTTTACTGGAGCTGGTACTTAACTTTGAGTAATGCTTTTGTGAACTGCCCAGGGAGCTTCGGCTGTTGGGCGAAATAATAATAATAATGCTTTGACAGACTTTTATATTATGTTGCTACTATTTGCTTGATAAGCATGCAATCATACTCAGTTAGCAAGATACCAACATCTAGTATGCAGGCACCACAAAGCAAAGGCCTTCAAAGGACAAGTTTCCTCATGCACCATTATTGATTGAATCATCATGACAGAACATTACTGAACCCCCGTTTGAGGTATTTGTAGAGTTACCTTGTCGTGGTGCTGGAGCTTGAGCACCTCAAGGATGCCATGAGCTAAACTGTGAAGAGACACCCGAGACGGGAAGGTCATGGTAGAGAGGTCAGACTAAATACGATCCCTGGGGAAGGTAATGGCAACCCACCCCAGTATTCTTGCCGTGAAAACTAAATGGATCAGTACAACCAGAGATATGTCAGTATACCATCGGAAGATGGGACCCCCAGGTCGGAAGATGGTCAAAATGCTACTGGGGAGAAACAGAGGATAAGTTCAACTAGCCCCAGATGTGATGACGCAGCTAGCTCAAAGCCGAAAGGACGGCTAGCGGCCGATGGTGCTGGTGGTGAACAACGAATCCGATGTTCTAAAGATCAACACACCATAGGAACCTGGAATGTAAGGTCTATGAGCCAGGGCAAATTGGATGTGGTTATTGGTGAGATGTCAAGATTAAATATAGATATATTGGGTGTCAGTGAACTGAAATGGACTGGAATGGGCCACTTCACATCAGATCACTACCAGATCTACTACTGTGGACAAGAGGATCACAGAAGAAATGGAGCAGCCTTCATAATTAATAATAAAGTGGCTAAAGCAGTGCTTGGATACAATCCAAAAAATGATAGAATGATCTCAATTCGAATTCAGAGTAAGCCAACATGGTTTGGGATCCATGTCAATGAGCAGCTTCCAAAAGGCTTCCCTTCCTGTTTGGCCCACAAGTCCCAGATCCAAATATATGCCCCAACCACAGATGCTGAAGAAGCAGATGTAGATCAGTTCTATGAGGATCTGCAACACCTACTGGATAATACACCAAAAAGAGATGTTATTTTCATTACAGGAGACTGGAACGCTAAGGTGGGCAGTCAAATGACATCTGGAATTACAGGTAAGCATGGTCTAGGAGAACAAAATGAAGCGGGACATAGGCTGATAGAATTCTGCCAGGACAACTCACTGTGCATAACAAATACTCTCTTCCAACAACCTAAAAGATGGCTTTATACATGGACTTCACCAGATGGCCGACACCGAAATCAGATTGACTACATCCTTTGCAGCCAAAGGTGGCGGACATCTATACAGACGGTAAAAACAAGACCTGGAGCTGACTGTAGTTCAGATCACGAACTTCTTATTGCACAATTTAGAATCAAACTAAAGAGAATAGGGAAGACCCACAGATCAGTTAGATATGAGCTCACTAATATTCCTAATGAATATGCAGTGGAAGTGAAGAATAGATTTAAGGGACTAGATTTAGTAGATAGGGTCCCGGAAGAACTACGGACAGAAGTCCGCAACATTGTCCAAGAGGTGGGAACAAAAAACGTCCCAAAGAAAAAGAAAACCAAGAAGGCAAGATGGCTGTCTGCTGAGACACTGGAAGTAGCCCAAGAAAGAATGAAAGCAAAAGGCAACAGTGATAGGTGGAGATATTCCCAATTAAATGCAAAATTCCAGAGGTTAGCCAAAAGAGATAAGGAATTATTTTTAAACAAGCAATGCACGGAAGTGGAAGAAGACAATAGAATAGGAAGGACAAGAGACCTCTTCCAGAAAATTAGAAACATCGAAGGTAAATTCCAGGCAAAAACGGGTATGATCAAAAACAAAGATGGCAAGGACCTAACAGAAACAGAAGAGATCAAGAAAAGGTGGCAAGAGTATACAGAAGATCTGTATAGTAAAGATAATAATATCGGGGATAGTTCAGACGGTGTGGTCAGTGAGTTAGAGCCAGACATCCTGAAGAGTGAGGTTGAATGGGCCTTAAGCATTGCTAATAACGAGGCAGCAGGAGATGATGGTATCCCAGCTGAACTGTTTAAAATATTGCATGATGATGCTGTCAAGGTGATGCATGCCATATGCCAGCAAATTTGGAAAACACAAGAATGGCCATCAGACTGGAAAAAATCAACTTATATCCCCATACCAAAAAAGGGAAACACTAAAGAATGTTCAAACTATCGGACAGTGGCACTTATTTCACATGCCAGCAAGGTAATGCTCAAGATCCTGCAAGGTAGACTCCAGCAATTCATGGAGCGAGAATTGCCAGATGTACAAGCTGGATTTAGAAAAGGCAGAGGAACTAGAGACCAAATTGCCAATATCCGCTGGATAATGGAGAAAGCCAGGGAGTTCCAGAAAAATATCTATTTCTGTTTTATTCACTATTCTAAAGCCTTTGACTGTGAGGATCATAACAAACTGTGGCAAGTTCTTGGTGGTATGGGGATACCAAGTCGTCTTGTCTGCCTCCTGAGGAATCTGTATAACGAACAAGTAGCAACGGTAAGAACAGACCACGTAACAATGGACTGGTTTAAGATTGGGAAAGGAGTACGGCAGGGTTGTATACTCTCACCTTACCTATTCAACTTGTATGCTGGGCTTGACAAATCCAAGGCTGGAGTTAAAATCGCAGGAAGAAAGATTAACAATCTCAGATATGCAGATGACACCACTTTGATGGCTGAAAGCGAGGAGGAGCTGAGGAGCCTTATGAGAAAGGTGAAAGAAGAAAGTGCAAAAGCTGGGTTGCAGTTAAACCTCAAAAAAACCAAGATTATGACAACCAGCTTGATTGATAACTGGCAAATAGAGGGAGAAAAAGTGGAGGCAGTGACAGACTTTGTATTTCTGGGCGCAAAGATTACTGCAGACACTGACTGCAGCCAGGAAATCAGAAGACGTTTACTTCTTGGGAGGAGAGCAATAACAAATCTTGATAAAATAGTTAAGAGCAGAGGCACCACACTGACAACAAAGGTCCACATAGTTAAAGCAATGGTATTCCCCGTAGTAACCTATGGCTGCGAGAGCTGGACCATAAGGAAAGCTGAGCGAAGGAAGACAGATGCTTTTGAGCTGTGGTGTTGGAGGAAAATTCTGAGAGTGCCTTGGACTGCAAGAAGATCAAACCAGTCCATACTCTAGAAAATAAAGCCAGACTGCTCACTTGAGGGAATGGTATTAAAGGCAAAACTGAAGTACTTTGGCCACATAATGAGAAGAGAGGATACCCTGGAGAAGAGGCTGATGCTAGGGAAAGTGGAAGGCATAAGGAAGAAGGGCCGACCAAGGGCAAGATGGATGGATGATATTCTGGAGGTGACAGACTTGACCTTGGGGGAGCTAGGGGTGGCGACAGCCGACAGAAAGCTCTGGCGTGGGTTGGTCCATGAAGTCACAAAGAGTTGGAAGCGACTGCACAAATAAACAACAATGAAAGTAACCATCATAGATATAACTATTCAGTCTCCAATTATAAATCCCCCCTTTTCTTTAGACATACTAGAAGTTGATGTGAGTGTCATCTGTGCGATGTTTCTGCCAACCACAATGGCCTGGTTCGGACAACACGCTAAACCATGCTGCTTAACCACAAAATCGTTAATGGAATGCGTTAAGGTCAATGCATTCTGTTAACCATTTTGTGGTTAAGCAGCATGGTTTAGCATGTTGTCTGAACCAGGCCAAAAAGTTAATCTGCCCAAACACCCCACTCTGAGAACCCACACTCTGCCCAATGGGCAGAGTGGGCTGTTTGCATAATCTTCGGCACATAGTGGTTATCAACCCATCATGGCTTAGTATTACATGACCCAGTCTATATCTTACTTTCACTGATGAAAGCTAAACACAGCAAAAGAAATTTGCAATGCTTTGGGCTTTTTCCAAAGCTCAGCATGAAGTGAGATAGGCCATGCCTCTCCCCTGAGTTCTAAAATTGAGTCAACCATTCAGTAGGCTCTGTCAAGACCAACACTCAAGTTCTGACAGTATGCCTTGTATGACCCTTAACAGGTTACAAGTGGTTCCCCCCCTTTTCTACACCTTGTAGTATTTGTAGACCTGTTCCACAGAGGGAAAGGCTCAGAATCAATGCTTACACTTCTTATGTTCTAATGCAGGAGAAACCAAGCCATATATATAGCATTTTTATACCGCCCAACAGCCGAAGCTACCATTAGCAATTAATAACGCAGTGCAAATATTTTGCCATTTTAACTCTTAAAGTAAAGCATTCCATATGTGCGGAGTTGTTAAGAGTTACACTATAAGACAGTATGGTTTTGAGTTTCAAAACTGGCTGTAACAGCAACTAATTATTCCTAATCCAAAGATTTTAAATATCATGAAATGTATTTTTCAGATTAAAAGATTTATTTTCAAAATATGCATTACTGGTTTCATAGAATATACATATTGCCAATTTAGTTGTTTCAGTTTAGTTGTTTAGCTTTCAAACAGTACAATGTCGGAGATCTTCCAGCAAGACAAGAATTCCAGGAAGGATAAATCTATGGCATCAGTTAAACTAGTATGACATGACAGCCCAAAGTGGGTTATTTAACCCATGGGGAGGCTGCAGTACATGCAGCCACCATTTTGAATATGCAACCCCCTCAGTGTGAACCGGCAGGTGCGGGTTATGCAAGAGTTAAACAACTGTTGTAAAACCCTAAAATATACCATACATTACTTGAGGGTTGTTTAACACTCGCATAACCATGCTTGCCAGATTCGCATGTCATGACAACCCCCGAGTGGGGGTTGGATATGCAACCTAACCCCCGTGGGTGCCGCAGCTAGCCATGTGTTGAATAACCCATGATGAGCCAAAGCATATCATCTGAACCAAGTCATTGTGTGTGCATGCATGCTGTAATGCTGTCAAATATGCAAAGGAAGCAAGTAGAATTATTTTCCCTTTATAATCTATGGACTAAGAGTTGGACAGTAATTAAGGCATCTTACAAAGCCATAAACACTGATCCCCTCAGATAACAACAGCTTCCTAATTTAAATAATGGGCAAACTCATCCTGTAAAGTTATTTTAATTTTGATATACCTGCCTATTCATCTCTATCAACTTTAGAACGAACATAAACAGTGTGATTCCAAGGTACATTTAACTAGGTCATCATAAGCCTTACTTATGCCACTATTCTATATAAGAGATCATTACCAAATATGCTAAAACAAATGTTTAGAATCTATTGATATGATTATATACTTACAAAGTTAGCAGATTAATAAAGAACTCTAGAAATAAAAAGTCTGAATCTTCAGAACAGACCTTAGTTAAACTGATCTGGAGTGGTTTATGGACTGCAGGGTATACTATTAGTGAATAAAGAAAGCTCAGGGGGAAACGAAAATGTGACTCTAATTTCATACAAAAATTGCAAAAGAATGTGATAAAATTCCACACCCAGGAGACTTGGAAGAAGTCCTTGAAATATATTTAACAAATTGAATGAAAGTATTTGCACTACTCTACTCGAACTCACAGAAGAAAATGAAGCACACTAATATTATCTTGCAATATGTAAATAGTATAGTTAATCAATCCACAAATCAAGGTTTAATATCTGGATTAGTCTTTAAACCATATATTTTTAATAGTCAAAAAATATTTTACTGCAACTATTTCCTCTTACAATATCTATTCAGAGTTCATTTACATCCAAATAATATGCTTTAATATTATTAGGATTAGGATTAATTAGTGTTACTTTAAAACTGGGAAATATGACATGGAGCATTTTAAGCACTGAAGACCGCAATTCTATATGCATCTACCTGAGAATTAGCCCCATAGAATATAGTAAGACTTATGAGCAAACATGCAATCCAGGGCACTTTGATTAGGGAGTAAGTTCCATTTAACTCAATGGGACTTCTGATTAATCATGCTTAGGCTTGTGCTTTAACTGGTGTAACATGACATGAGCTTTTGTAGATAAGAACCTGCTTGATCGGATACAGAACATTAGCGCAATGTGTTACACTGGATAGTGCACAGTAAAATCTCAAGTACTGATAGTGTGAATTTATAGCAATGTCTTAATATTTTCTAATATATTCACAAGAGCTGTCACTTGAGGCACAGGTGACCTCAGTGGCAAAGACCACCTTTTATCAGCTTAGGCTGATATACCAACTGCGCCCTTATCTGGACGGAGATAGCCTAGCTATAGTTATCCATGCTCTCATAACCGCTCGTTTGGATTACTGCAATGCATTATACGTGGGGCTGCCTTTGAAAATGGTCCTGAAACTTCAACTGGTACAAAACAGGGTGAGCACGGTTACTAACAGGGGCCTTAGCTATACCTGCCTGCTCCCGGGACATCCTGTGTGTCATTTACATGAACAGGGATGACCCCGGGACAATCCCGGGATAAACCTTAGGTCTAGCTAAGGCCAGGGACTGGCCGACGAGACCACATCACACCAGTCCTCTTCCAGCTTCATTGGCTGCCAGTCCAGGCCCGATTCAAAATGCTGGTATTAACATTTAAAGCCTTAAACGGCTTGGGGCCAGGCTATCTGAAGGAACGCCTCCTCCCATATGTACCTGCCCGGACCCTAAGGTGATCATCAGGGGTCCTTCTCAGTGAGCCCCTGCCAAAGGAAGTGAGGCAGGTGGCTACCAGGAGGAGAGCCTTCTCTGCTGTGGCACCCTGACTGTGGAATGAGCTCCCCAGAGAGGTCCGCCTGGTGCCTTCACTATATTCTTTTAAACTCCAGGTGAAGACCTTTTTATTCTCCCAGTATTTTAATAATCTATAAATTAATTTTAACTTTGCTGTTTTAAATTTGTAATTTAAATTTGTATTTTTGCATTGCTGCTGTTTTTATCTTGGTTGTGCTTTTATATTGTATTTTATATTATGGTTTTATACTGTTGTTTTATACTTTGAATGGTCTTAATTTTGTGAACCGCCCAGAGAGCTTCGGCTTTTGGGAGGTTTAGAAATGCAATAAATAAATAAATAATAATAAATAAATAAAATAATCACAAATAAAAATGTTCTGGATACTAAGGTATAATTTCAATTAAAAACATGTTGACTGTGATCACTAATCTTCTGAAACAGATATAGCATACTAAACAAGACAATATAGATTTGTCTGCACCAGAAATATACTATTTAACCATTTTTGAAATGTTTAACACCAATATGAAAGCCATAATTCCTTTCAATAAAAACCTTCTAAATGCACAGATAAAATGGAAGTACAATTGATCCATAACTGTTTGGATCCATTGTAATGCCTTTCTATGCAGTGTAGACTTAAGAAATCTGCCAATTGCTGGTATCTAAGCAAGAGGGAAATACACTAATTATCTCCGAAAACCTAAACTTAACATGCACACCCACCCACTGGCCTATTTTAGTCTAGATTTAAAACATTTTCCTCCTATTTTTCAGACAAATCCTTAACCCTGGTGTTTAAGAAAGCATCATGTACATATGGACACATGGGAAGGTTTCCACACCCTTTTTAAAATACCATATAGCCAATGTAAGGGGGAAAAGCTATTATCAAGCAAGCACAGCTTTTAACCTTCCCCCTGAACTTATTAAGCATCTCCCCACGTCAAACTGTCCTTTCCAGACTTCCATATAATGCTTTTCCTTGGCAGAGGAAATCCAGGGGTTACAGAGGCAAGAAAGAACACGAAGAATAGTAATAAGCAACACAGCCTGCCTAACCTTGTGTTTCCAAAGGCATTATACCCACCCTATGGAGTTGAGGGGAGGGTTTAAGAGGGAAGAGTAGGCCACTCACTTTTTAAGAGTAAAGTTTGCTACGCCGAGATTTGGGGTGGCGGCCAGAGGGAAGAGAAAAGGGGTGGAGTGGGAGAGAGAAAGGAATAAGAAAAGAAAGAAAAGAATGGAAGACTTGAGACTGCAAAGCAAAAAGGATAACAGGAAGTGGGGAAAGGACGGGCGACGGGTGGGGAGGCAGAAAAAGGTGGATTGCCCCCCTTCCTGCCTTCCTCTCTCCTCGTTGTCCTCCTCTCCCTCTCGCTGGAGGAACCGTGACCAGCTGGCAGCCGTCGCCACCAGAACCTGGCAGAGCAGGCTTCGACCCTCCCCGCTGGCTCAGGCCTTCATCACCTGTCTGGGACCAGAGCAAGCAACGCGTCGAACCCTCCCTCCCGGGGTGTGTAGGTATGGAGCAGGCTCGAACAAGGAAGGGAGGAAGGGAAGAAAAGAAAGGGGAGCTACGACCTGCACAGCTCGCTCTCACTCAGCAGTTCCTGCTGGCGGCGGCCCCAGCCTTCCTTGGAACTGGCGGCAGCCAGCACAGCCCGGGCTGCTGCTCCTGCAGCACCCGCCCGGTTCCGAACCCCGGTGCTGCTACACTAATGAGCTTGCGTGTAGTTTCGGGGGGGGGGGAGAGAAGAGGCCAGTGTTGACCGAGGGAGGGGGGGTTAGGGAGGAGGACTGAGGGGGGGTTTGGTTTTTTCGCTCTACCTCGATCTCCGGCTCTTCCACGGCAAGAGCAGCAGCATTCCCGGGACTCTCGCTCCGCGCCGGCGGCCGTTCCCCTCCGGCCCGCAGTCCCCTCAGAACTCCCGGCCTGGCCCCATCCCTCCCGGGTGTTCACGGCTTAGTAATGGCGGCGGCCGAGCCTCTCCGGCACTAGCCTCGCTGATGGAGCCGCTCTCGCTCGCTCTCACACACATACACTCTGCACCCCCCCTCCGTTCCCCGCCCCCACCTCTAACTTTACCTCAGCAGCTTTCCCATCCTTCCTTCCCTACCCCCCCTCCCTGTTCTTGCCCGCCGCCGCGGCTCAGCGCGCGCGTCCCCGAGTCCTCCGCCGGGCTGCGCGTGCGCGGCAAAGACCTTGCAAACGTTTCCGTTCCTTCCACGGCGGTGAGGTTCCCTGGAAGCCCTGCCCACGCACCATGCGCGTGACAAGGCAACCGCTCGAGCGCGAGCCCGGCCGTTTTTGTGTGCTGCCTCTCTTTCCCCTGCTGGCCGAAAGCGCTTGGAGGAGGCGGAGGCGGTTAATATTCCCCGCCTTAGTCCTGGGATTTAAATGGGTGGGGAAGAAGTGATAGCGAAATATTTTGGGACCCTGCAGTTTGCCAACAGTCGCTTTCCATGGAAACCTATGGTAGCATCAGTGAATCGTTCTGAGGAAAGGGGGCGAGCTCACCACATACACAATCTTCCGCGATTAGAATAATACACATAGGTATAAGCAGAGAGAAAATACATTTAAATACAGCGGCGGCTGGTGCTTTCCATTTCGGTGAGACTGTGAATCCATTCTGGGTTTCAGTCAGAACCAGCCAGTACTCTAAAAAAAGCTTTTTGGGGGATACGGTTCGGCACCTTGGATAGCGCCTTTAGAGTTCTGGCAGGTTCTGACTGAAACCCAGAATGGATTCACAGCCCCACCAAAATCAGAGCCACCAGCCCCCGCTGTTTAAATATCTTTAAAACTTATAAACCCCCTGTTGCTCGAAATGAATATTTATTTTTATTGAAATGAATATCTTTCTATTACATTTGTAATGTGGCTTTCTTTCAAAGTGTTTCAAACAGCAAGTAAACCTCACAACAACTCCCTGAAGTTAGGGCAGCAAAGAGAAAACGACTTGTCCAAGGCTATCCAATAAGCTTCCCAGCTGAATGGAGCATTACTGGACCTTCCTATCTAAACGTAAGCAAGGCTGCCTCCTGGTTTGAGGAGGCTTTGGCCAAAGTACCTTGGGGTGACCTCCTCTATTGGTGGACCCTGGTGGGCTTATCTGGCGGCAGCGCTTGGCCAGGGGCACTACTTACATTTTCCACAGTGCCCTGGGGAATTGCAGAAAATTTAAATAGCAGCTAGACTCAGCCTTCCAGTGCTCAAAGTGGGGCTCAGGGTAGGCATTAGTGGGAGACCCAGCCAACGTGGTATAGCCCTGGCATCTGCCAAGGATATCAGGTGTCCACACCAACACGGATCCTTAGCATATTAAGGGCACAATCCTATGCATGCTGAGACAGAAAAAGAGTTTTTTTTTCTTTCTCAACATGCATAGGATTTTGCCCTAACCCAGAATTTTCATTGAGTTCACATGTAACAGTGAACTGGATTTTAGCCCCTTCTGTAATGATTGCACTGCCATTCAGTTTGCAGTGTGAAGAGTATATACAAGTCAAGTACTTTACTGCTGGAATAAAGTGCTGATTTGAGGTGTGAATAAATCCTGCATTTTCTAAATTCAAACCCAATGTCCTAGCCACTGCACCACACTCATTTGTGGATTATGGTGAATGAAACTGCAATTAAAGGCCAAATTGCAATTAATATCGAATCAGGTAGGCATTCATCTGCACAATTAGGGCCTTTCTGCAAAATCCAGAAAAAGTGCACTGTTGTCAGAATTTTATTCTCAAGAGCTGTCCCAGTACTGCAAGTCTGAGTCTCATAGGTTATCTGTTCCACTCGCATCCAGAAATCTTGCAAAATGTATACATTATGCCAAAAAGCCTAATACTATTCCGATAAATAATTTGTAGACTTTATGAAAACTGGGTCTATTTAGTCTTAGCCTAGAAAATACTTGAAAGCACCTCTCATCAATGAAAGCAATTTTCTGAGCTGTAAATTAGTGTAAATTTAGTGTAAATTTTCCACTAAGAAGGAAAAGATGGAATAGCTGCACACAATGCCTTATGACTGATAGTGATAGGAGCCCTCTGGAAGCATTCCATTGAGCTAAGCGGGGTTTACTTCTGAGTTGACTGACACACATAGGACTACAGTGCAAAGCACTCACTTAACTTGTTAAAATCAATAGGACTTCAGGATTTATTATTTATTTATTTATTTATTTATGGATGCATAATTTTGAATGAATTAGGCCCTTTATGAGACTATTTCTGATTTTTCATGATTTTCTTAACAATCATACCTCAAATTTATTAACCCTTTCTGTTCTTGCAACCTCTAGAATGAGGAACTGAAAGACAGGGCGGGCAGGCGTCTGCACTGTAAAGACTGGCATTCCATCAATGTAAAGAGTGCTGCTGGAGGGGAAAATTGGTGTGGATCCTAGCTATAATCTTTTCCAAACTGAATGAAATAGAAAACTGCTGATGTTAAAGTTTGCTGAAAAAACATTAAAGGATATCAATGTTGCAGAATGCGAGCTACATGCCCTTCTCAGTTTTGGTATGAACCCTGTATGCAAATGTCTGTCTAAAATCAGATACAAAACTAAAAGGTTTAATGTAAATTGTCTGAAACCACCTAGAGAGATGTAAAGCATCAAACATGTAAACTGTCCAGAGAGGTTCAGTTATGGAGGGGGGGGGTAGAAATGGATGATGATGGTGGTGGTGATGATGATGATGATGATGATGATGATGATGATGTTTATTTCTTACCCACCTCCCCCTCTGTACCAAGGCAGGGAACAACATTGGATACACAAATACTATAAAATACATAAAACTGATTAAAAACATATAAAACTAATACATTATTAAAATAACAGCCAGACATCTTAAAATTCAACTGGGTGGGCCTGTATCTTTTTATAAGTAAGCCCAATCATGAGACACATACCAATGAAGATATTCTTGCTAAATCACTACTGAAATATTTGGAGAGGTTCATGGACAATGACAGAGGTGTGTGGTTGTGGCATGTTTCCGGAGGAACAATAGTCTCTATTCCCTACATTGGGGAAAGTCTTTATACCATAATACCATGTATATGGATACATGATTATATCCTGTGGCACTTACTTCACATGCCAGCAAGGCAATGCTCAAGATCCTGCAAGGTAGACTCCAGCAATTCATGGAGCGAGAATTGCCAGATGTACAAGCTGGGTTTAGAAAAGGCAGAGGAACTAGAGACCAAATTGCCAATATCCGCTGGATAATGGAGAAAGCCAGGGAGTTCCTGAAAAACATCTATTTCTGTTTTATTGACTATTCTAAAGCCTTTGACTGTGTGGATCATAACAAACTGTGGCAAGTTTTTGGTGGTATGGGGATACCAAGTCATCTTGTCTGCCTCCTGAGGAATCTGTATAACGAACAAGTAGCAACGGTAAGAACAGACCACGGAACAACAGACTGGTTTAAGATTGGGAAAGGAGTACGGCAGGGTTGTACACTCTCACCTTACCTATTCAACTTGTATGCAGAACACATCATGCGACGTGCTGGGCTTGACGAATCCAAGGCTGGAGTTAAAATCGCAGGAAGAAAGATTAACAATCTCAGATATGCAGATGACACCACTTTGATGGCTGAAAAGAAGAAAGTGCAAAAGCTGGGTTGTAGTTAAACCTCAAAAAAACCAAGATTATGGCAACCAGCTTGATTGATAACTGGCAAATAGAGGGAGAAAACGTGGAGGCAGTGACAGACTTTGTATTTCTGGGCGCAAAGATTACTGCAGACGCTGACTGCAGCCAGGAAATCAGAAGACGTTTACTTCTTGGGAGGAGAGCAATGACAAATCTGGATAAAATAGTTAAGAGCAGAGACACCACACTGACAACAAAGGTCCGCATAGTTAAAGCAATGGTATTCCCCGTAGTAACCTATGGCTGCGAGTTGGACCATAAGGAAAGCTGAGCGAAGGAAGATAGATGCTTTTGAGCTGTGGTGTTGGAGGAAAATTCTGAGAGTGCCTTGGACTGCAAGAAGATCAAACCAGTCCATACTCCAGGAAATAAAGCCAGACTGTTCACTTGAGGGAATGGTATTAAAGGCAAAACTGAAGTACTTTGGCCACATAATGAGAAGACAGGATACCCTGGAGAAGAGGCTGATGCTAGGGAAAGTGGAAGGCAAAAGGAAGAGGGGCCGACCAAGGGCAAGATGGATGGATGATATTCTGGAGGTGACAGACTTGACCTTGGGGGAGCTAGGGGTGGCAACGGCCGACAGAAAGCTCTGGCATGGGCTGGTCCATGAAGTCACGAAGAGTCGGAAACGACTGAACGAATAAACAACATCTTCCTTCTTAATAGTGATTTACAAGACAAGATCATTGCCATCCTTTAATCACTGAATGATTTACTTTCCCAACATACCATTTCACAATGATTTTGGCAACTGTGAATGACAGAATGATCATCATTCTCTTCTCCATCATTAATCTTTCTAGGAGAACAGTGCATATTTGCTCTGATAAAACCTATGTGTTTTTAAATGCTCCATAGCTGAGCTTTATACTGGTGGCAGTGGTGTGGAGGCACACTTTAACATGGGAAATAAGGGGAAAGATGGTGGCAGAGAAAAGTATCTTGGATGTCATGGAAGTTCAGACAAAATAGTAAATGATATAAAGATGATTTCACATGTATTACAATGCTCAGGTAAATATGACAGATGTAATAGAAGTATACAATTGAGTGCATGTTGGTATTCTGCTGTTCTATAGACATCTCAGTTACCAAAAAATATATATGAAGTCAAGGAGCCTCTCATTGTTTTACCAGTCTTTCTAAACTAGACTCTGCATCCAGTCTCAACCCTTGATGGAGTTCCTTATTTTTCCCCTTATGAGTGCTCACAAACTCTACTGAACGTAATGCTGATATGACCCTCCTCCAAATATAGCTGCATCTCCAGTTATAACAACAGTTCCGGGGAACATTCTTTCATTCAATAACTTCCAAGTTTCAACCATTTGTTGAAAGCTGCTTCCAAATGCCATCTCACCCAATAGAAATAGAGCTCCATTTCTTGGTACTATGCCCTTGAGAAAACATAAACAACTTCCTTTTTGGTGGGCTGCAAAATGTTCACTATATTATAAGCAGCCAATAATTAAGAATTAAATTGGAACGTTATCACATGTTTCTGATTCAAATTTTGTAAAATTTTACAGGAAATAGTATGGCCCTGTATAATAGTGCAATGTATATGGGATTGTATAGATAATCTCTTTTCCCATTACACTACTATTGTTTTAGCTATGGTTTTTAAAGCACAATTAAAGTACACATGACTGAGAGGTCCAGCCTATAGGTTAAGAGACCTGTGTGAATAAAAAAGTCTGTCATGTGCCAAACAGACCATAAAGATGGTGCCAGGAAAACCTAGGAGAAGGATATCTTCATCCCATGTAAAAGGAATTGTATGTAGAAGCCATACATGAATGTGTATGTGTCCTCAATGAATGTGACCTCAGTGGCACGGAGTGCCTTCTACAAACTCCGGTTGGTGGCCCAGGTACGCCCCTATCTAGACAGGGATAACCTGGCTTCAGTTGTCCATGCTCTGGTAACCTCCAAGTTAGATTACTGCAATGCGCTCTACGTAGAGCTGCCTTTGAAGACGGTTCGGAAGCTGCAGCTCGTGCAAAATGCAGCGGCCAGATTGATTTCGGGAACCAGAAGGTTTGACCATATATCACCTGCTCTGGTCCGCTTGCACTGGCTTCCTGCATGTTTCCGAGCCCAATTCAAGGTGCTGGTTTTGACCTATAAAGCCTTACACGGCTTGGGACCACAATACCTGACGGAACGCCTCTCCCGACGTGAATATACCCGGTCACTACGTTCAACATCTAAGGTCTTCCTCCGGGTGCCTACTCCAAGAAAGGCTCGGAGTGTGGCAACGAGGGATAGGGCCTTTTTGGTGGTGGCCCCCAGACTGTGGAATGATCTCCCTGATGAGGCTCGCCTGGCACCAACGCTACTATCTTTCCTGCGCCAGGTTAAGACTTTCCTCTTTGCCCAGGCATATGGCAGCACATCCTAATTACCCACATGTTTAGTTTTTAATCGGTTTTTAATGCTTTATGTGTGTATGTACTGTGTTTTAGAGTTAATTTTGTATACTTGTTTTTACCTCAATTTTAGAATTTCTGTAAACCGCCCAGAGAGCCCTGGCTATGGGAGCGGTATATAAGTGTAATAAAATAAATAAATAAATGTGGTGATACACATATTAATCAATCAGTTAAACTAGTCACATTGTACTGGTATTAGCATGAATACCAAAGGCCTTGTAATCAATGATGAGAGGATCCTTGAATACCTTGATATGGCATACAAAACACCTGTTCACCCAACATTATGTCACAGGTATTTCAACAGAGTCATGTCCCATTCCATACATTTCATAAAATCTGTTTTTGGACACCTGTAATTATGTGAATGCAAACTCACAGATTTGCTGGGTGTAATATAATGCTTGTACAGAGATTAATATCAGAATGGAGAAGAACTTTGTAAACAAAGAAGCTATTGGAACTGTCAGAGGGAGATTATATTTACCACATAAACACAACAGGGGCTTGTGGAAAGCAGATACTAGAAATATTCCTCCAGAGGAGGAGGAGGGGTGTAGGGGGCTTGGTGGTGTGGTCCCTCCCCCTCCTACTCTCCTTGCACTCAACCATTCCACTTTGAAATGTATTGATCTGCTTGGGGCAGTGCTGAGGGGAGAGGCTGGGGAGGAGATTATATCTATGATAGCCTTCTTGTAAAATAATTGGGCAGTGCCAATAGATGGCAGTTCCAGCTGCCTTAGGGACATTTGAGATTATAGAAAATGGGGAGCGAACGTAGATTCTTGGTTATTTTAAGCCTACAATAGATTTCTCTTCCTTAAAGGGAAAGGTGTGAAATGTCTTGGCAGAAGTGGTGAAAAATATTTTGACACTGCTGAAGATGATTGCAAACAATATGAAGCGGCAACACGTGTAGCTAACATTAGAAGGCATGCTTGATTACAAAAATACCTCAATTCATTGCACAATTTTGGATTAAATCCTAGCATACAATGAATTCCCTTGGAGGATAATCTTTAGAATTTATGAGATATTGACAGCTGGAAGTTTGCCATATTTATAACAAAGAAAGTACATATGCACAATGAACACTTCAATATATGTTTAATGCAAATACCATCCTGCATTTTGGAAACAAAATGAGGATTTTCATAGCTGAAGTTGAAATGCTGTCCCACTGAGCTCAGTGGGACCTCTCCATAAACTGCATAGGTCTGGGCTGCGCAACATTCAAATTCTATGACAAGAAAACAAAATGTTCACTCATAGTTATACTATAGAAAGTAAATAGATTTGAACATAATTGGAATCACTAATTTCACAGCCACAATTCAGATTTCAAAAGAAATGGAAATTTCCCATTTTGGAGCAAAGGAGAAGGCCGAATGCCATTTTAAGAGCATTATCGAGATCCTAGTTGTGATCTTATGCTCAGCCAGCAGAGAATGAATAGCACAATAGCTATAGAAATCAAAGATAATGTTGCAACACGTCCACAGCATCTGGCAAGCCAGATTGTGTACCATCAATGTGAACGTATTAGCCATACGCAGAAGACACCAAACAATGTTCAACAACAGCCCAACAACCCCATGCTGTCATTCAACCAGTGCACACATTGAATAAGCTAGCCATGTGTCCTACTTTACAGAGGATAGTCGTCTGTTTGATCAGCTGCCAAAAGACAGTCTTCTAATTGAAGAGCAACCAGTTCAGATAAAGAGCCATAAGAAAGGAGAGGCGGGCCTTGAAATCAGCAGCAAACTGAGCAGCCAAACAGGTCACCTGGTCTCAGTCTTCCCCATTATAGTGAGGTGTATTTTATTTCTATTTTAGTGATAGTAATGAAGAATTTTGCATCAAAACATACCTATTAGCATATTAATTGTTTTGCACACTTGTGTCCTCTTTTGTACCTTTTTTTTTGGTGATGAATTTCTTCTTGTTTGGTGTTGCTTAAGTGGCCACCATGATGAAAGAATGCTCAGTCAGGCTGCCAGATTGACTACCTGGACATGCTACCAATAGGAGAGCTACATGGAGAATCTGGAAGTATCCAGGGGATGCCTCTGCCAGCAGGCTCTTCCATTGGATCACAGTCCCTTCCATGAACTTTGGATCCAAAAACCTGACTTTGATGCAAATGTTTAATTACAGCATTTATTTTGCAGCTATAATATTATGCTGTCATTAGGGGCTGGATTGCATGGACATTTATTTATTTATTTATTTAAGCATTTTTATGCCGCCATTCAGCCAAAAAAGGCTCTCATGGCGGCTTACAAAAGTATTTCTTGACAGTCCCTGCCCACAGGCTTACAATCTAAAAGACATGACACAAAAGGAAAGGAGATTGGGAGGGAGGAGGAAAAAACGTCTGGTCTCGCGCTGTGAGCAGGATACGAACCTGCGCAGGGAAACCCTATTGGATTTCGAGTCATAGCCTTAGCATAGATAATACTCTTTCCTTGCCATGGTCAAAGTCTGTCTGATTCTCCCTGATTTTCAAGGGTATGCTGGAGTCCTTTTTTCTCTCTAGCGTAGTATCATAGTCCAGTGGTGAAAGGGGTTTTAGGAGCCTATCCTGTCAGTGAACATAGCCTGAGGTTCTCTCTATTTATTAGGTTGTGATCCTAAGCACAATAATGCAATAGGAAGCTCCCCTACAATCAACAGCTTTCACTTCCTCAAAATATTTTAGGATTGGGTTATCAAGCTTTTTCAATACCATTACATCCTTGCATCATTTAAGAAGCCCAGGGGTCTCCGAAAATGTTTCGTCATTCTTCCAAGGTGTGTTGCGCAGCGTGCAGGCACCAAAATTGTTTTAAGTGGAGAAATGCTGGAGCTGGCCAGATGTTCAACATTCTTTCTGTTTCTCCCTGACATGTCTGGGAGATGAGTGAGGAGTAATTCCACGCCCCCATCTCCACCCCCAGGCCTCTCAGTTCCCTGGAAAAAAATGTAACACACACAAGGCAAATAGCTATCTGTGCCTTTGATGGAATGCACAGATAGCTATTTATCTATCTGCTTCCCCCAATCAGAACATTTTTTACAAATATGCAAAAAGGGCAGTCTCATATATGCATGTGGCTGTGGCTTTTTCCATTTTCACCTTTCAGACGCTTCTGTTCATAGCTGCTGATGCAAATCAGACTGTGCCAATTTGAGGCTGCTTCAGGTGCGAAGGGAGAGTTCCAGCAACAGAAAATCTATCCCACCTGTACATTGTCTTCTTCCGTGCTGAAGCTGGGGATGTTCCAATGATGCAAACTTCAGGCCCTGAACTCAAGGGAAGGGAAAAGAAATATAACCAATTTTGAGACTTGCATGGGAATCTACGGCCTCATCTACACCAAGCAGGATATTCCACTATGAAAGTGGTATATAAGAGGCAGGAGCCACATTAGTGCTTTATCGCGGTATTGAAGTGCACTGACAACTGTTGGGGCCCATTGATACATATACCATATACCACTTTCATACCGCTATATCCTGCTTGGTGTGGTTCCTGTCTTTTATATACCACTTTCATAGTGCAATATCCTGCTTGGTGTAGATTAGGCCTACATCAGCCTTCCCCATCCTGGTTCGCTCCATATGTGTTGGATGACAACTCCTATAATCCCCACATACCTCACTGGAAAATTATGGGAGTTTCAGTCCAGCATGTCTGGAGGGCACCAAGTTGGGGAAGGCTGGACTACATGTTGGCCAAAGTTTAGCATTCTAACTGTAGAATAAGTGCCCCATGATGCCACTCAGGCTCAAGGTGCAATCCTATGCACATTCACTTGGGATTCAGTCTTACTGAATTCAGTGAGATGGAATCTGAGTAAGCAGTCACAGAATCGTGTTGTACAAAAATAACGTTTAGGCCACACATTTTGTTCTTCCCAAGAGTCCATCCCACCATTAGGGAGGCCAGGACAGTCCTCTGTTTGAAGGTGCAGACTTCAACCAAGAGTCAAGGCTTTTGCTTTACAGCAAGACCCAAAGTAAATCAAGATTGTTTTTCATTAGCATGAGTTTGAAGCAAATTACACTTTGGGGAATAATTTACAACACGATTCCCTACATGGATTAATTTCCTCTTTTAATTATTATTTTTGGAGGAATTTGTTTTACTTATGAAGAAATCCATTATTGGGGGGGGGAGAACAACATTGTTTGTTTTGTTTTCTAAACATTGCCTGTAAATAATTGCAGTTTAGAGTCACTGGGGTGGAATAGGTTTTTCTAAGTACATCTGCAGCCAAACTATGTACAAATGTGCTTCATACATTCCTGTTCACAAAAGCCAGCACCCTTTTTCTGCTCCATTCCTTTGAATCCTATTCTGCTGGAAGGTCAGGGTGATTACTTCAACAAAAATGGATGCCATTGTACAGTAAAAGGGTTGAAATGAGATCAGAACAACAAGGAATCTTTATATTATTTAGGAACAATATTTAGCAATGCTTCAACATACCTAAGCATAAATTAGACGAAACCACGGCTGATTTCATCAACTTTAAAGGAGCAATTGCATTCCAAGAGATAAGTGAATCATCTGTA
Source organism: Elgaria multicarinata webbii (assembly GCF_023053635.1). Classification (NCBI taxonomy): domain Eukaryota; kingdom Metazoa; phylum Chordata; class Lepidosauria; order Squamata; family Anguidae; genus Elgaria; species Elgaria multicarinata. Next base: position 141,063,936 of record NC_086172.1, on the reverse strand, counting down.
ATCTGTGGTCTCATTTTATTTGTTTCTCGTGTTTTTCAGAACTTTTTCAGAATTGCTGTGAAGAAAAACTCTGGTTTCCTACAAATAGCAACAATAATTTATTTCTCTAATTAAATACAAGAACATGGAATTAAATATTCCTGACTTCATACACCTAAAAGAAAAATGGGTGTATATAATACAATACTTATCATTATGTCTTAATAACACTGTGTCTTAATAATGGAATCCAGAAAATGGTGGGGGGGCTGTTAAACTGATACAAAGCTAACAAACAGGCCTTAGCTAGACCGGGCGAAATCCCGGGGCGAACTCCAGGATTGTCCCTGCGCGTCCACATGACGCACAGGGGATCCTGGGATCAGGGAGGGATCATCCCTCCCTTGCCCCGGGATCTTTCCCTCCCGTTTGGGCCTGCTTTTTCCACGGCCCTGGGCTGAGCCTGAGACCGCGGAACGTGTGGCTCCGCGTGATTACTCATACTGAGCCTGGAGCCGCGCACATGACGCAGCGCTCCTCAGAAGTGCTGCACCCATCGGGAGTAGGGTGGGGGGAGCGGGGAAATTAAATGATTTTTTAAAAAAGGACCTACCTTTGCGCATGACCGTTCGTGTGCTCCTGTTTTGATGCCTCTCTTTCTAAGGTCATCACACCTCACATGTAAACGGAGGAGGGATCTCGCGTTAATCACAATGCGAGATCTTCCCTCCTCCGTCATGGACTATAAGGTAGGTCTAGCTAAGGCCACAGTCTCAGAGACCCTTCTGACATGTGGGCTGTCTTGATGGCACTGCATTGGCACCCTGTTCCCCCTAAGCCCTGTGGGTTTGCTCTTACAGGGTTGGGCTTTGTAATCCCCAAGTTGAGGGAGTGCAGGGTTTTTGGCATTCATCCAGGTACTGGAGCCGCCCCCGCCCTCTTCTTGGCTTCCAGCAACCAATAGGCAGTCAGCATCCACCCAGACTGCCCCCCAGATCGACCACAGAGCAAGGTCAGACAGCAGAACAGCCAGGATGATCTCACTCCCAACAAAAGTCAGGGTAAGTCCCCAACTTTTTAACTGTGCAGCTTCGTGGAAAAGCCCTGTAGTGGCTGTGAATCAGTAGATGCGTCATGTAACAGACACAGCACCAATTCGCAGCCACCACAGGGCTTTAATCAGCCCCATAATCTCTGTGGCATAGGAGCTGCTGCCACGTGGTTTCTTCCTGCATTTTCCATTAGTCAGAATAAGGCAGCAGCCTCAGGCAGTAGATGATGGAGGACAGGGAGTGGTGATGAGGTGTTGCAGGACAGAGTTGTGTGTGCCACATGACTTGCCCTGAAGTAAGATTCAGCTGCCAGTCTGGTTGGTTTCTGTATGTGAAATGGAGGGGGTGAGCATCTTGTCCTTTGCTTCAGGTGGCACAGGGTCTTAGGCGGCCTTGCCTGAGGTTGGCAGACTGCATTACAAGAGTCTATACTGGAGCTCCTTCTCACACCAGTGCTGGCTTGTCCAGGAGGGCTGAGACTCATATGGGAAAGAGCCACTTTGTTTACTACTCCTATGTGATCCAGGGCTTCATAGCACAGAAAAGAACTGTTGCCGTGTTAGAAGGGAAATTCAACAAGTGTTCTTCATTGCAATCTTATTGTCCTTGTGGTTCAGGAGATTTAGAGATTGTAATGCATGTCTTAATACATTGTAATTTCTGTTGGGATATTAGGGGAGAACTGTTCATGCCTCTATCATCTAAGTTACCAGGAAGAGAGTATTTGTTTTTGTCTCTTATTGTTTTGCCAACATCATCCCTACAGTTACTGAAAAGGTTGCTAAGTATTTTCTGTTGCAGCTAAGAGCCCAGTTGATATGGTCTTGATTTGTCTAGTGCAGATGCTATGCTCTTCTATATCTCTCTGTATAAATATTGGTATAACTTGCATTCTCAATCTGGTCATGGACCCTAATAAACAGATTGGATTGGATTGGATTGGATGATCTGTTATTAGGGACTACTATTTTTCCTCTCTAATGACAATTTTCCAATTATTGGCAAATATTGTCAATAACATCCAGCCAGTATGAATAGATCTGACATTTCTGATGATGTATTAGGTAGTTCTTTAATTGTTTAGCTATGTCTGAGTTTTAGGTTTGTTTTATTAACCTACCTTGTTCTATGTATAAATCATGTTTCTTTTCTTTATAGTGCTATGTGATCATTATAAATTTGGCAATGTGATAGCCCTGGAGCATTCCACTAAGATAATAATTATGTCATCATAACAAAATTCCCTCATGTGTTCTTCTTTATGTCTACATCCTTGTTTAATCTAATTTTAATGTGTATGTGTTTCAATAATAGAATTGTGTGTGTGTGTGTGTGTGTGTGTGTGTGTTTTCTTCTTTGCTTCACTACTTATTGTCTGTACTGTATTTCAGTCTTTGAACTAAAAGAATGGAGTGTGACATTAGTGTAGGCCAGCTTTCACGAATTCAGTGCCCTCCAGATGTGTTGGACTATAAATTCCATGACTGGAGATATTGTGATAATAGTCCAACACATCTGGACAGGCCTGGATCAGGGAATAGTGTAGACACACAGTTCACAACATGTAAGATGAGCTTTACTAAAGAGACACAGGCAACTCTTGGGGAAGGTGATGTTTCACCACATACACTGGATGCTTCTAGGTGATGGTGCTTTATCATGCTGTTGCCCTGACTCATTCATAGAATTTGACTGGGTCATATGTCCACAGGTCATAGTCTTCCACTAGTAAACCTCCGCATTTTCCAGATGCTTCTTCCTTCTTTTCTTACACCACAGAAAATCCTTTAAGGGAGAAAAGATGGGATAGTTGCACAGCGCCTTCTGATTGTTAGCACTAGGACCCCTCTATCTGGAAGCACTCTTGCTTGAGAGAAGCTGAGTTGCTTCATGACAAACCTTCCCCACTCCTTTACAAGAAACAACTCACCAATGCTACAGTCTCTTTGGGAGAAGCAAGGACTTAATACTGCAATGGATTGTATTGTATTCAAGGAGCTATGAAGAAAAAAATGAACAGAGGGCCTGAGATTGTCCCACCTCGTATCTCCTGAGCCAGAGGGGTGTGCCGTGCAACTTCCACAGTGAGACCTTCGCTAGCAAGTCCAGAAGGCTGGCCTCTTAAATACAAATTCATGGTGGCTTTTGCTCTGCATGCCATTTAGTTGCTAACTACAGCCCTAATTATAATAGGCCCCATCATTAAATATCGTGGAAGGGATGGTCCATTCACAAAAATTGTACATTGAAAGAAATGTCATGCTGTGCCTTCAGTTTTTCATTTTAAAAATTATCATTGACTCCACCCTACATTATAACTTCAAATTATTATTATTATTATTATTATTATTATTATTATTATTATTATATCCCGCCTTTTCCCCAAAGCTGGGACTCAAATTAAAACATGTACAGTTAAAACAAATAGAGATATACAAAAAATTTAACAATAATTAAACAAGCTACCATAAAACATTTAAAACATTTAAAAAGGAGTAGTAGTAGTAGTAGTAATAATAATAATAGTAATAATAATAATAATAATAAAAAATCCAATACATAAACAGTGCATTAACAGAGGTCCAGACTACTCCCCGCCCCCAAGGCCAGCCAGAACACAATTTTTTAGCCTGCCTCCAGAAATACACCAGAGAAGGAGCCAGTCTAGCTTCCCTGGGAAGGGAGTTCCAGAGCCTCAGGGCAGCCACCAAGAAGGCCCTCTCCCCCTCCCCTTTCCCACCAGGTGTGCCTATGATAGTGGTGAGACTGAGAGAAGGGCCTCTCCTGAAGATCTCAGAGGACAAGCGGGCTCATAAGGGAGAATACAGTCTTTCAGATAACCTGGACCTGAGCTTTTCTAAGTCATAATCTGCTTTGTAAGTCATAACCAGCACTTTGAATTGCGCCTGGAAACAGACTGGGAGCAAGTGGAGCTGTTTTAACAGGGGAGTTGTATGCTCCCTGTAATCAGCCCCAGTCAACACTCTGGCTGCATCTCTTCAAACCAGCTGAAGTTTCCAAACACTCTTTAAAGGCAGCCCCACATAGAGCACATTACAGTAATCCAATTAGAATTACTAGCTTTAACTGTGCAAATGCACTCCTAGCCACCGCTGAAACCTGGGCATCCAGTCTCAGGGCTGAATCCACGAGTACACCCAAACTGCAAAGCTGTGTCTTCAGGGGGAGTGTAACCCCATCCAGCACAAGTTGAATCCCTGTTCCCTGATCCACCTTTCGACTGACCAGGAGCACCTCTGACTTGTCTGGATTAAGCTTCAATTTGTTTGCCCTCATCCAGTCCATTACTGCCAACAGACACCGGTTTAGCACTGAAACAGCTTCCTTGAAATCAAGTGGAAAGGAGAAGTAGAGTTGGGTGTCATTAGCATGTTGGTGGTACCACACCCCAAAACTCCGGACAACCTAACCATGTATATGTTAAATAGCATAGCGTATTTTGATGTTTTGTGCTTGTGTGACATCTGGAAATTCTCCTGCTCTCACCCCATTGACATTATGAGAGATGAGTGCATTTGTCCAGTTCTGTACATTCAATGGGGCTTAACAGAGATCATCCATGTTGATTGTGCCCATAGGTTCTAACTAAAGTGGAGCATAAAAACTAGAATTACTCTTCCGACCTATAGCAAGTTTGAGTTTTATTTCATACTTATACGATATAAATTGTTGAATCAGAATGTTTGCATTCTGTGGACCAGTGTATAGCTCACCAGGCTCATATTTCAGTGGTATCTAAAAGAGCCACAGTTGGTGTCAATCTTGTGTTCATCTGTTTCACTCCCTTTTTCCTTTTCACTTCACCCTACTTTTTGGTGTGAGTCACACAAGCAGAATTTGTCCCTTCAGTTCTAAAGCTGACATGATGAATATCCAGGAAGGAGAATGTATTACACATCTCTTACACTCTTCACTCCAGGCTGAGCCACAACCTATCATTATTGTGTCCATTGCCATGCAGGTGCATTCCCTTACTCACACATCCCAAACGAATAGGCTTTTTGCTAGCATCTGCAGGCAAATGAAGGCAGATGTAAGATGTACATTAAAAGAAACAGAGGAAGCTGTGCCACAACATGTATGAAATCAGGGTTAATTTTCCACTCAGGTCCCCCCCCCCGCCTCCCCTTTAGATTTATTAATAGAAAAAATGTTTTTAAAAAACTGAACTTCTAAACCATGATAATGTGCAAGCTTTTCAGATACCGTCAGTCCAGAAAAGAACTATTTATGTGAAACCAATGCATTCAGATCTTTCATAGTAGATATATTTTGCCTGGAGAAAGCATACGTTTTGTATAGGATAGAAAATATACCGAAGGAGTGAACTACTTTTATTTGATTTCCAGCAATACAGAGCTCATCAACTGAATTTCTCTTTCTTGGTCTATATACAACACAGGTTTTCTAGTAAAGATGGCCAGAATTATTTTAAGGTATCCAAATATGCCTCACTGTTCCAAGTGAAAAATGTTACTATTGAAAAATAACTAAAAATGTTAACTGTCTTTTTAAAATTTTAAATTGTGCATCATTCATGTTATAATCCTTACAAATGTGTTTACTAGAGCTGAGCAGAATTTCTTTTACAGAGTTCCCCCCAAAAAAGATTTAGAGAGGGAGGGTTCTTTTTCCACCCCACCACCCAAAAAGTAGTTGGGTGAAAGATAGGAAGAAAAATGTATATGAAATTTTCAGGTCAGTGGGGTGAGATGAAAATTGATTTTGTTCTGACTTTTATATTGTTAGTTTTACTCTACCCTGTGCCTGTTTGGTGCATTCTCTTCCCCTCCTTATTGTTTTATTATGATTTTATTAGAATGTAAGCCTATGCGGCAGGGTTTTGCTATTTTATTGTTTTACTCTGTACAGCACCATGTACATTGATGGCGCTATATAAATAAATAATAATAATAATAATAATAATAATGGGGAAGTAGTAGCAGCTGCATTTTTTAAAAAAGTTATTCTTCTTTAACTTGATTGCTTCACTTTCAGAAGCGGCCTCCACAATGTAAACCTTTCCAATTAAAAGCAATAGAATTTAAAAGTTCTTAACCTTCTCTAGATTATGTCCCAAATGTCTAAAATTCATACATTAGGGATAAAAGTAGCCAAAACCAACCTTAGGCCATGTAAATATACTTCACGTGTTGATGAGGATTAGACATGTGGCCAGATGAGGCAACTTATGAAGAGAAGCAACAGGATATAAATATAGTATAACACTGGAGCTGGAGAATACTATAAGACAACCTAGCAAGCAAGCAAAGTAGGCCTAATATGAGATAGTACAATGAGGATTATAACATGGGGATCATGTAGAATGCAGATAACTTGAGCAGTAAGGTAGAACAAACTCCCCCCATCCCTGTTCCTGTCCCTCCCCCAACACCCATAAACACAATTTTGCAGGTCTATTTGCTCGTATGCAGTATGGCTTCTTGCTTTTTACTATCTTCATTCCTTAAATGAAGGAATTCCCATAAAAACAGAAATTCTCCCCTGTATAATCATCCTTTTCTAACTGCCTGATGCTTTCAGTAGTGCTATAATCCCTTGTTGTTGTTGTTGTTGTTGGTTTTGTATCTGTAAAATATGATATAATAGCATCATTCAGTGAGCATCATGGAGGAGAGGACTGAAAATATATTCTGGAGTCTGTTAGGGGACAGGAGACTTTATACAAAAATAGGGTTTGGGGGTGGGGCTGTATGTGTGTGTTTTAAGCATTCACCCCCAAGATGTAAATAAAGGGTGTCACTCTTCTCTCACTGAAGCAAGGGAGGAAACTTCCTGCAGATTGAAATGGAAATAGACTCAAGGCTCGCAGCCTCATCTATCTTTAATACAAATTTGTTCGACTGCAGTGACATCCATTTTATCATCTGCTCAGTGGTGATTGGTTGTTTTGGAACCTCTGGTCAGATTAGGAAGTTTGACAGATGGCACTTTCAATTTAAATGGATTTATATGCCATTAAAAGAAATATTTGTGCTGGCTAAGAAGAGTATTGACTGTGAAAAGTCATGGTACTGTAGATCATTTCCACTGAGAATTTTATCAGGATTCTTCCAATTAGTCCGTCAATACAATGCCCTTATAAACATGATATTTTATTTTTCTCCAGGGCATTGCCACTACTGTAAGTATTCAGGCAATTTCTACAAAAGGAACAAATCTTTTTCAAAGCACTTACTTCTGCAGAACAGCACTTATAATTAATGACCTGCATTATAATTGACAGAGGGGAAAGTACCCAAGTTGTAAAAATGTATATTGCTTTTGCTCATACATGAGTGCAAAATTGTTCAGCTTTGGTATCTCTTTAGTCATACATTTAATTATTTATTAACTAATTGCCTATATATTTTACGTATAGTGGGGATGCTTTCCCCTCAATATACCCAAGTCCTCAAAATAAGTAACAATGTTTAAGGCACAGGACTGTCTATAAAATTATACATTAAGTGGGGGACAGGCAGCAAGGTTGTGACATGGGGAAAATGGGCCATTAATCAAAATGGGAGTGGTAGTAAATCAGGCCCAGTGCAGACTTAACATTGACTTCCTGCAAACCATGGCTTGCAACTCAGAATGTGCACTCTACCTCCCTCACAAACTATTGCTAACACAAAGCATGGTTCCATTATAACATGGTTGGGGAACCTCAGGCCCAGGAGCCTAATTCAGCCCTCCTAGGGTCCCAATCTGGCCTTCTGAGGTTTCCCAGATTGGGAAAAGGGGTGTGGCCATCACTGATGGTTTCCCAGCTTTTGTGCAGTTTCTTCTCCGTTCTAGAAAGTTTAAATTGCTTAATTAATCGCAGTAAGTGCTTAAAGCTACAATGTGCTGGTATGCTTTAACATTTTTGGCCCAACTCCCTTTGCCTTCAGCTCCACAAACCAGTTCTCAGGCTAAAAGCGGTTCCCCATCTCTGCTTTATAAACTAGATAATATTATCATGGATTTTTAAGTGGGGTTGCAGATCATGGTTACAAAGGAATTTGGCTTGCTTCAAAAATGGATTGTGTCATTAGACAATAATGAAAAGAACATGGTTTATACTGGGAAAGAAAGGAACAAGATATTTCAGCAGAAAGTGGAAGATATTCATGAGGCTGGCTCCTGTTAGCAGGGAGCCAGCCTTACTTCTTTACTAGGTCGAGACAGAAGTGGATAGGTGCATTGATCTTTAAAAGTGTGACATACTTTATGAATAGTCTCCATGTATGCCAATGTAATTGTAACTAAATAGAACCAGTTTATCTAAAGACTGCCACTATCTTAATCAATCTGACCCACGCACAGCATAACATAATATCAGGAGTAGGATACCAAAGAAAAGTAAGATTCAAGAGAGACTCCTGTGAGGAAAGACAGAGCTACAGAGATGGCACATTTGAAAGCCTCTTAAATACTGGAGTGTTCACAGAATTTGGAAAATATTCATGTAAATGTGTGACATATACATAGAGGCATCAGATTACAGTAACAAAGAAGTAGCTAACATACCTGAACCCAGTGAAAGCTACACTTATGCACAGTTCAAAGATTCCATGGCAACAGATCAGGTTGTGATTGGCACTACAGACCCAAAGTTTCACAAAAGACCTTTGGAGGGCTGGACCTGAGTCAGAACATGGCAGGTTTCAAAGACTGCTCAGACCAGGTTAAAAGTAATGTCTGAAATATTGAAAAATGACAAGCTTCAAAGACTATGGGCATCTGGACACTGAAAATATAAAGGCAGAACAAAAGGATGGTGTACTATATTGGTTTCAGATGAATTTGGATATTGAACAGATGGTGAATTATGTGGCGCATGCCAAGTATATTGACTAGGGGCAATGGAAAGAACCCATGAGAGTAAATGATGACAGGTTAGAGGTTTGTAACAAAACAGTATCTTTATATACTCTGACATTCTTAGATTATTATCCTCTCTATTTTAAAAGAACTATCCTAGAAAATCTGATAGCACATGTTATCATGAACTTAAAATCCTTCTCCCCCCCCCTTCCTCAAAACATAGCACACTGCCTGATAATTGCCTTCAATTTGTTGGACACAAATTTAAAGGATTTGCTAGGGACTAAGATTTTCAACATGTCACATCCATTCCAAATGATCTGCAGTCAAATATGAGGTCACGATAGTCAAAAGGCTGCTAAAGAAAGCCACCCATGGTTTGTTAAGCACACCAACAACCCATCCGCCCAAGGTCCAAACAATATGACAACCTACAAATGGGGATTAGGTTATGGAACGGGGGCCTGTGGGTGCACAGCATGTACCGCAAACCATGAAAGTTTATTTAAGCCACCGTTGCTGAAAATGGTCATGGCAAACGCTCCACAAGCATAAATCTACCATGAGTGGTGTTCCCACTTGTGATAGGCCCCCAAAGGGACATTCGGGGTACAGCTGGGTAAGTCAGAACTGATTTGGATCCACTGGATCTAAAAGAGGCCCAAATCAAGCCCCTAAGCTATACCAGTTTGGAGTTGGCATATTTAATTCCCCTTCGTTGTTTTCAGCTGGGGGAGCAGGGTTTAAAAGATGCAACTGGCTGAAAAACATATTGTCAACCTCCCTTCTGACCTGGCTAGTGTGAGCCAGTGTATTATTTCAGGCCATGGGTTCAGGTGATACTCTGTGATGTAGGTATGTATGAAAATTTTGTTCCAGTTTGCAGATCCTTTGGACTTGCCCTTTTTTGCAATCACAAACGCAGGAGCTTGTTGTAATTTTTGAAGTTCGCAAATTCCCAAACTTGTGTTCGTGTTTGATAAATGCATATTTTTAAAAATCCCAAATTTAAAATGTGCATTTAAAAAATAAACACACCACGTATTTCCACACTTTAGTCAATGAGAGAATGTACACACTGTTCCCATTCAAAAACTTTTCCTGTTCAAACAAAAAGAAAAATAGGTCACAAACAGGATGGAGACAAACCAAACTATAAAGTGGAGTTTAGAGAATCTTGGTGAGCATGAGCATCCCTGGTGCCTTTCCATGACTGGATCCTTTTCCTGAGCTCTTAACTCTGGAGCCTCCTCAGGTGACAATGGATCAGGATACTCAGAGGTTGAGGGTTCAGGGTCTTGGTCCTTGACAGCCAGCAGGGATGTCTAAAGGATCCTCAGTACTCTCAGAAAAATGAAAATCCCAAGATTTAGTTATACTTAAGCCTGTTTAGTCCTAGAAGCAAGTAATCGAAACACTAACGGCTTTCAGAAGGTATGTAGGCTCTGGCTTTGTTGGATTCTAGGAAGAAGGAAATTCAAGAGCTGCAAAGCAGCTACCAAGAACACCTACCTAAATTGTGTATATCTTTTCCTCTTTTTCTGGCAATAATTGTACACACCACATCAGTCACCAATAATATTAGAGGAGTCATAGAATCATCATACAAATATCTATACTCACAACTTCCTGTACAGCACATGTCTACCCAGAAGTAACTCCTATTAATTTTGATGGGACTGGCTCCCAGGTAAATGTGTATAGGATTCTAGCCTTACGAAAGCTAAGCAGGTGATACTTGGACAGCATACATTCACTTCCATAATTTATATTAATTTGTCATAATAAGTGTTTTTTCATATATAAACCCAGGCATTAGTCAAAGCAACAACATTATTTCCTGTTTGCTTTCTAAAAATATATCCTAATAGTTTCATACTTAATAGTTGTGTGATGCAATGACCGTAATCTTTTGTTCAGTAAGGAGGATATAATTCTTTATTGAGCGGTCTTTCCAAACAAACACATAAATTCACTACACTAAAAAACTTTCAGCTCAAATTAAATTAAGGTGCAGCGTACACACAACAATACAAATAAAATAAAATATGGTATTATACTATTACATGGTACCAAACTTTACACATACAAAAACATTTTAAAAAGATCACCAGGTGTAAATGTTTTTGATGTTAGGAAGTAGTTGCACCTTTAAAAAAAGACTCAATGGGAAGCACAATATTAATATTTTCCTACTATCCTACTCATCAACATGCAAACGCTACAAATTGTCAGCAGAGTGAATCTGGATCCATCACATTTTAAAATTTATTTTATTATTAACATTTATATTCCGCCTTATTTATTAAAAAGCCATCAAAGAGGTATACAACAATTTTAAGCAATAAGCAATAAAACAATTTAAAAACAGCTAAATGTTTAAAAACGTTTAAATAGTAAAATATTAAAAGTACATAAGTTGAAGGCTAAATTAAAAAGATGTGTCTTCACACCCTTTCTAAAGGCCAAGGGATTGGGGGGTAATCATAGTTCCTGAGGGAGCATGTTCCAGAGTTTGGGAGCAACACAGGAGAAAGTCCTTTCATACCTGCCTGAAAAGCAGTGCCCTCAAGAGGGCCTCTCCTTTAGATCTTAATAATCAACAGGTTCATATCCAGACAGGTGACAGCCATGTTATAAGCCATTTAGGGATTTAAAGGTTAAGCCAACACCTTGAATTTAGCCCAGAAGCAACTGGCCGCAAGACAGGTGTAATATGGTCCTAATCCCATGCACCAGTTAACCACGTAGCTGCTGCATTGTACACGAATTGAACCTTCCAGACACTCTTCAAGGACAGCAATACACGAGGACAGAGGAGCCTCGGACTTTTCCCGCTCAAAAAAAAAAAAAAAAAAAAACAGAAAGGGAGAGGGGAAGTGGCAAGATGAGTGCAGGACAGGGACGCCATCATGTGAGTACCGCGCTGCAAATCAACACACAAGGCATGGTGAGTGTGGGCTAAAATGCTGGTGTGATTGAGCTCCAAGAGTAGCTCCATGTAGATCACATTGCAGTAAGGATGATGTAAAAGATATGGATAAGTTGCCAAGTCAGAGTAACTCAGGAAGAGTTGTAGGTGGCACACCAAGCATAATTGTGCAAACACCCCCCTTGCCAGTGCTGCCACCTGAAATCCAGGGATAGCGCAGGATCAAACTATAGAGCGCTGGTCTGAGCCAAGCAGGGAAATCCTGTGCTCCTGATCCTGTGGGTGGCTGCTTCGCCAGGACTAATGTTGACATAACATAATCCTGATTTTATGTACTTATAGCATCAGAGTCCACAACATAGCAGTAGAAACAAAAGGTAATGTAGCAACTCTGCCACCGCCCACCTAATCAGACTGTACACAAATGTCTGCTCCATATTAGCCATCGACAGAAGGCACCAATAAACATGCAGTGAAGGCTAAATGACCCATGACACACAAGACAGCATACACACATCCTCCACAAACAACCAGATAGCCAGAAAAAGACCACACCATTCCCTTGCACAAGCTGCAATGGCACTGTAGGGAACAGGTGTAGAAACTATAGGTTTGAGTTCCACTGCAGGAATGATGAAACCACACAGCCAGTTGCTATAAGTTGACACTGCACACAACACCTTTATGTTGCTATCTCTGTGAGGGAAAGCAGCATTTTGCTAGAGGCGTGTTGGGGACCGTATATATAAGTAAGCACAGAAGCTACAAGAACAAACCCACAATGGCAGCACTATGAGCTGCCCAATAAGTCTATGGGAAAAGCCATTGAAATCACAAAACTATGGGAGCAGATTGATGATAATAAACCCAGTAAGGCAGTACATAGGGCAGGGCAGGGCAACTTCAGGAGATCTGGGGCCATTTTCACCCCCTGGATCAACCCCACAGGCCATGCTGGGAGGGGTTGTTTTTTTTTTAAAAAAAATGCCAGTCCAAACAGCTACATAGAACTAAAATTGTCAAATTTAGCTTACTAAACACAAGACAGCTTAACAGGCAGTGGAGGCTGGTGGTTCCGTACCTTGGATAGCTCTTTTAGAGTCCTGACTGGTTGGAACCTGGAGCAGATTTAGCAGCCCACTGACATTGGAGCCACCAATCTCCTCTGGTACAGCGTTCAGCCTCTCCACCTCAAGGCTCTCTCTCCATACAGTAACATCCCTCAGCTCAGCTCCTCTTTCCATTGCTAAGCTCTGCTCCCAAGGTAATGCAATGATGGCTCTGCAGTCACGTGCTAGATCCAAGACAGCATCCTGCATCTCTCCCTCTCCTCCATCAATTGCCTTTGACTACAACAAGAGATGGGTAAGAAATCGGCTCTGTCCAGTTGTTTTGATGGATTTGCGCAGTTCATATCTCCCCAGACCAGATGCAGACCCAAACACAATTTGCTGTCAGAAATGTGTACATTTCTGAGTCTGCGACGCATTCCGCCAAACAAAAAAAGGCATGTGCGCAAGCATTTGAAAAACATGCCAACAGAAGGGTACATTTCTAAAAAGGGCATGAACACAATTTAGTTATTGCATGCATACAAAAATGCACATATTAAAAATATGCACAAAAATGTGTATGCATTTCGGGACGAGGGAAGGCTTTATGGATCCAGAACAAAATGAGCTTGTGGAAAAATGAGAACCTAAATGAGACCGACACTTCCATAACTTTAACTTCAATCTTTTTTTGGCTTGATCATCATCCCCATCAAGGTAAGAACGCCCAGCACCCCTCTCACCACGCCCAGTGCTAGAGGATCTTAACTTCCTCTTCCCCCTCTTCCAGGGTCCCTTGCTACATGCAGTATTGATGTTTACTCCATAAATGGAAACGCCTTGGGATAGGGATTATGTACTAAGTGGAGCAAGTCTGGAGTTCAGACTCTGATATGTCTCTAGAAAAGGAGACTTGGCAGAAGGAAGACACTACTGATTGATCTTATTGCTAGGAACTATAAGTGACTTTGACCCTCCAAGTTGCTTCATTTTCTCTGTCTTTTTTCCTCCCTTCTTTCGTCTGGAATTACAGCAGCAGCAAACTGCAACAGGAGTCAACTGAAATATGTGTCTATTCTCTTTGTGTTTGTGCCATTCCTGAGAAGTTTGCTGGAAAGTTACACGTGCTCCCTAAGAGACAAATAGCTCCCAAAGTCTTCCACTTCCTTCTGAAAGGGAAAGTAAGTAGGTGAGCCAACAGTGCGATATGGCTGCAAGAAAGGCAAATGCTATTTTGGGCTGCATTAATAGAAGTATAGCTTCCAGATCACATGAGGTACTGGTTTCTCTCTATTCGGCCTTGGTTAGGCCTCATCTAGAGTATTGTGTCCAGTTCTGGGCTCCACAATTCAAGAAGGACGCAGACAAGCTGGAGCGTGTTCAGAGGAGGGCAACCAGGATGATCAGGGGTCTGGAAACAAAGCCCTATGAAGAGAGACTGAAAGAACTGGGCATGTTTAGCCTGGAGAAGAGAAGATTGAGGGGAGACATGATAGCACTCTTCAAATACTTAAAAGGTTGTCACACAGAGGAGGGCCAGGATCTCTTCTTGATCCTCCCAGAGTGCAGGACACGGAATAACGGGCTCAAGTTAAAGGAAGCCAGATTCCAGCTGGACATCAGGAAAAACTTCCTGACTGTTAGAGCAGTATGACAATGGAATCAGTTGCCTGGTGAGGTTGTGGGCAATCCCACACTAGAGGCCTTCAAGAGGCAGCTGGACAACCATCTGTCAGGGATGCTTTAGGGTGGATTCCTGCATTGAGCAGGAGATTGGACTCGATGGCCTTGTAGGCCCCTTTCAACTCTGCTATTCTATGATTCTATGATTCTAGGCTCTTAGAAGTTAACAAATGTAAAAATGCCTGCATAACTAAAAGGAAGGAAACCCCCTCCTAACATGAGGAACGGTTTAGAAGTGTTATTCAGCAGGGAGTTTTTGAAAGCTTGTAATATTTCAGAAATTCTTGCAAAGTAAGAAATGGTTTGCTTTTGAAAACTAGAGATGTGTGAGAGAGAGCTAGAGAGAGAGAGAGCTAAAGGGTTTAATATTTCATGTCATTTACAACTGCTTCAGTTCTCGAAAAAATATTTATTGAACATTCAACATTTTATAGACAGTTTTAGAGCTAGGAAAAACAATTAGCGGTGATGTTATGCAAAGCGAAAAGCCACAGGGAATGACAAAGTGGGTGGGAAATACCTAGATTTATGCTAATATCCCTCTAGGTATCTGGAAATCAAAACTTTCCTAACCAATATAGATGGCTTATTTATTCCAAACAGAAATCTTAGGATTCATGTCTGGACAATAATTATACCCTCTAACAAGTGAGTTACAAGCTTGTAACTTTTCTTCTCCTGCAGCAGCATAAGTCAGTCAAAAGCAGTTCCAGATACTGTGTTACAAGTATTAGGAAGAAACCAGTGGGGCATACATCAAAATATTGTAGTGTATCCTCACTTCCTAAAAGGAGTGCTGGTCCAACTCAGGGTTCCAGCCTGCCATGCAGCCCTCCACAGGCCATTTCATTGCCCGCCCGCCCCAGTTTTCCATCTGATACTCATCATCCCATGGTTACTAAGCATGTTCAGTCCTCACTGTGATATTTGGGGTATTTTTAGTGCCTTAGGGTGTTAAAAAATATTTTTGTACTTCTGCAAACCTTGGGCTTCCTCTGTGCATGTTGATATGTTTTTCAGTGGCTCTGTTTTAGCTCCAGTCCTGTCAGCACTCAACACCTGTTTGATGATGATGATGATGATGTTGTTGTTGATGATGGATGATGATATTAATAATAATAATTTAATTTCTATACCGCCCATAGCTGATGCTCTCTTGGCAGTTAACAACAATTCATGGAAAGATACAGCAATTAAGAGGGAATGATTCTTGCTTGTTCTCTTAACATTATTAGCAACAGCTATAGGTGAAACACAGTAGAAGAAATATGTTCTCTGTCATTTTTAAGTTTGTATTTTATTAAAATATTTATGCTCCACATTATGTGACATGTTACACCAAGGTGGTTCATAACAAAAACATATTTAGGCTACAAACTTACCTGAGGGTAAACCCCACTGAAAATAGTTGGATTTACTTCTGAACAAACATGCTTAGGATTGCATGTTTAAATATACAATTTAAAAATATTTCAATTAAAAAGCAGCAATAAAACAACAAAGATTGCTTCCCAGAACACCTGACCAATGCCATCTCTCTTACTTCCCTCAAATCCCTCCTCAAAAAACACCTTTTCTGTGAAGATTTTGAGCCAAACTCCTCATTCCTGTTTTCTACTGTAACTCAGCCTCAAACAAAGCTTAAGCATGTGCAAGTGAAACAACCACATATTACATCATAGTTTAGCTCTGCCTAAGGCTGGCCAGATGCAAAATGAACAATGTCCCTGCGCTTTTAATAGCTATGTGAATTTCAGCAGGTATAGCTTGTCATGCAAGCTACAGCTACTGAAATTCCCTCTTCTACACAGCTATTAAAAGGAGCCCTATCCTCTGATGGTGCTATATAAATACATACACAACAGCAAAAAAACTAACTAAACCTATAATTCCTAATATAGCAGCTCAGAGGGCTGCAAATACCCTCTTAAAAAGTGCCTTAGGTTGCTAGCAGACTGAGTGCTTTTTAGAGAGTTCCAGAGCTTTAGCAGATAATTCCCCACCATATTTAAAACAGCAAGGGAATACTTAATAAAATCTCTAATGGAGGATGACCATATGTAAAAGAGGACAAGGCTCCTGTAACTTCAACAATTTGTATAGAAAAGGGAATTTCAGCAGGTGTCATTTGGTATGCCTGCAGCACCTGGTGAAATTCCATCTTCATCACAACAGTTAAAACTGCAGGAGCCCTGTCCTCTTTTGTATCTGGTCACTCTAGTATAGCTCCTGCAGCTTTAACTGTTGTGATGAAGATGGAATTTCAGCAGATGCTGCATGCATACCAATGACACCTGCTGAAATTTCCTTTTCTATACAAACTGTTAAAGATACAAGAACCCTGTCCTCCTTTACATATGGTCACCCTAAATAAAACTTCTTCTTCTTCTTCTTCTTCTTCTTCTTCTTCTTCTTCTTCTTCTTCTTCTTATTATTATTATTATTATTATTATTATTATTATGCCACACACCAACAGATATTGTCTAGGCGTTTCTGGGGATAGGTAGGTTCATGCGGGAGAACACGATTTTCTAGGTATCTTTGACCCAGACTATTTAGGACTTTCATTGAATCGTAGAATAGTAGAGTTGGAAGGGGCCTATAAGGCCATCGAGTCCAACCGCCCGCTCAATGCAGGAATCCACCCTAAAGCATCCCTGACAGTTAGCTGTCCAGCTGCCTCTTGAATGCCTCCAGTGTGGGAGAGTTCACGACCTCCCTAGGTAACTGGTTCCATTGTCGTACTGCTCTAACAGTCAGGAAGTTTTTCCTGATGTCCAGCTGGAATCTGGCTTCCTGTAACTTGCGCCCGTTATTCCGTGTCCTGCACTCTGGGAGGATCGAGAAGAGATCCTGACCCTCCTCTGTGTGACAACCTTTTAAATATTTGAAGAGTGCTATCATGTCTCCCCTCAATCTTCTCTTCTCCAGGCTAAACATACCCAGTTCTTTCAGTCTCTCTTTAAGGTTTAGTCCTTATCAAGGAAAGGATATTGTAAAAGCAAACTTTTGTTCCATCAAAGATGTCTATTTTGGGGCTTATGGGTACTTTAAGTGGCACAAGCAGCAGAGATGAATAACTCTCAAGGACAGAGCAGGAAGGCCTGCAGTTCTAGCTATGCAGCATAGCGTCATGCTTGCCCTTCAGCCTTTTTCTCTAATGATATACTATACATCTAAACTGAGAGCCAGGCCTAGTGCACACAAGCTATAAACAGTGTTTTGATGATACTGGGCTGACAATTGTCATTCAAGAGTACCCCCTGAGGAAGAACTCCATTTGAAATATGTTGGGCTTAATTAAAAAAAAAATCCCTCATGCAACTGGAGGTTTCCTCCCTTCCTGTCCCACAATTAGTGCCTTCCTGTTTGTCTTTCCGAATTCTCACAAACAGCAGAAATGAGGTGGTTAACCTGTTGCTGGACCAGTGTTTTTCAAACAATGGTTGGGACCCACTAGTGGGTCTCAGCCCGCTTTCAAGCAGGTCTCACTGGCAGGACCATGTACACTGCATAGCCAGGGTGTGGCAGTGGGAGTTATTTAGAGAACATGGATAAAATTGTTAATGTTTTTTTTTTTAAAAAAAAAACTGAAATAAAGAGGATGTGGATAAGAGAAGGGAGCTGTAATAGGAGGAAGTGAATGTAAAAGCAGCAGAAGGGGAGAAAGAAAAAGAAAGAAAGAAAGCGGTGGTATGGAGCGATAGGTTACAAATTAAGCGTAAAAAGGGAAGGGGGAAGAAATGACAGACTACTTTGAGAGGCAGGTTGGGGGAGGAGGAACACAATGAGCCTGTTCAGACAACATGCTAAGCCATGGTTAAGCAGCTAACCCTTGGTCACTAACCCTTTTGCAGCAAATGCCTAGTGAACATGTTGAAACCATTGCATGGTTAGGAGTGGTTCACACAACATGCTAAGTTGTGTCACATGACACGATAAGCCATAATGTTTAGCTCAAAATACTTATCCACTATCGCTTAGTGTGTTATCTGAACAAGGTCAATATAAAATTAAACATTTTCTCTACTTAGAGTGTCTGGATCAGCAAATTTTGCCTGAAATGGGGAGGCTGAGTCATGATACCTCTAGAGGCAATGTCTGTACTTCACGGAAAAAAGCTGAACTATGGAACTCCCTGCTACAAGGAACTAGCTGTGGCAAAGAATTTAGCAGTTTCTAAAGAGGGAATAGGTATCAGTATCAAATTCTATCAGTAATTGCCAGTTTCTGTCCTCACAGGCAGCCAAATAATATTTTAAATTTTTTAAAAATGAAAATTGTGGCAAACTCCACCCCCGCCATCTGCCACTGTTTTGTTTCTGGCCCCAAACCTGTAACACCTATTTATTTATTTATTTATTTATTACATTTCTATACCGCCCAATAGCCGGAGCTCTCTGGGCGGTACACAAAAATAAAAAACATTCAAAGTATAAAACAACAGTATAAAACCATAATATAAAATACAATAAAAAAGCTCAACCAGAATGTGAATGATAGGCCTCAGTCATTTTCAGCTCTTTCAAGTGGGTCCTGTCTTTTAGAAAATTTGGGAACCCATACTCCAGTCTATACCATTTCAGACTGTTGGGGTGGGGGTAGCAAACATGACTGAATGCGCCTCCATTTAAAAGCAAAATTACACATATAAAAGTAGATGTTGATGAGAAGGTTTTTCTGAGTAGATTTCCCCCTCCATGGGTGAGAAGAATTTCATCCTGTGAGAACCCCCACTCCATCTGAAGTGGTACAATCTAGACTCAGGTTTACCACTTCATCTGCTACCTAACTAGCTTTCCAAACAGAACAACCTACACAAGAAGATTATTTAGACAAAGCACAGTTAGCACAGAGGAGTATACTTCTGTAAAGACCCTGGGCCCATTTGAGAAGCTGTATTAGTTTGGAAAGCACTTACATCAATGACTTATATCATAATTAGAGTTCAAATAATGTAAATGATACTCATTCACAAGGCTGACTAAAGTTTAATGGACTATTACTGTGGTTCAGAGCTCCACAATCAGGCTGTAAATTTGTAGAATAATTTGCAGGAGAGCCAAGTAATTTACTGCTGGAGCCAGAACAATTATGCCATTCCATTGATGCTATGGTCAATGGCACATTCACAAGTTTTCTCAGTTCCCCTTCTTGATGTTCCTATTTGCATAAAACTATTCATGAGCTTTTGTATGAAATATACAAAAGGGTTCAAATCATATCCCCCCCTCACTTCACCCCTTAACTCTGCCACCCTCCAATCAAACACAAATAAGACTCAAAGAAAACAAAGAATACTTGCCGTTATTGGGATATAATCATCAACATTGCAAAATGTGTCAAGGATGATGTGTTATGAAAGACATTTTGGTGCTTATTTTCAATTCTGTTTACATTAATAAATTAGCAAAAGGCTCAACAGTACATGTTTGCTTTTACAAAACACATTCCAATGACTTAATGACGGATTGCATGTAATGACAACTCAGCATATCTGTTGTCTTTGAGTTGTGGGTGGTCGTTGAATTGTGGGTTGTTATGTGCGAAAACTGCACTATGGTTTAACTATGAGTTGTTAACCACAAACAACCCAGAGTTCACAATCCAGCAACAAACCATGGGTTCTCTTCCTGGGTTGTTCATGGCTAACAATACTAGTTAAACCATAGTGCAGAGTTCACACATATCGATAACCCATGATTCAACAACAACCCATACTCTGGGTTGTCATTACTTGCAAACCAGTCTGATCTATAGTAATTCGGATAGCTTTCTTGATCATTAGAACAGCAGTGAAATGATCTAGGTCAGTAGGGTCATGATGAATGCAGATGGGGGTACTATTTGCAACCAAATTATGTGAACAGCTGAAGACAGTTTGCAAGGTCCTAAGCACCTCCAGTCATACTGCAGCTAAAGGAAGCAGTATTTTTCTAGGTAGCATATACAAATGGGTCCTTGCTTCTCAGTTTATAATGCTTCCAGCTACATCAGCAACTTTCACTCTAGTGACTTTCTTGACAGAATGGGAACATTAGTCTAGCCACGCTGCAGAAAATTTGCCCTCGTGTTAGTCGTTATGTTGACATTTTGATAAACTCCAGCTCAGATGTGATAGTCATCTTTGGCAAACATTCCACAAATTATTATAAAAAGAAAACGTATATATGTGCAGATATGGGGATGTCTAATGCATTACTCCTGTGCAACACAGATAGGGTCTGGTAAGCATTTCCAATCAGCTAGTCTATCTTTTGCTCACATAAACACAAATGAAATGCAAACACATAGCAACTTGAGATCATTTAGAAGGCCTTTAGGAACCATGTTTTTATGTGATGGGAAAATACTGTATTTCGCTGATCAGGGTGAAATCTACCACTAGAGGAAAATGACTTTCTACCACCTGAAAAGGGATTTGCATTCCCTTCAACTGCTAGAAAATAGTACATAATTTGACTTCAATTGACCACCTAAAATTAATATCTTTCTTAGCTAATATAAGTGTTGTCCCTTTATTTCTGCTTTCTGCCACTCAGGAACCTGTGTGGTTTGACCCGGGCAAGAGACATATCTGAGTTACAGCCAGCCTTTATGTTTTCATTAACGGAGGTCAGTACATTGCTTGTTTGTCCCAAAATGCTGTAATCTGCAGCACCTAGCAGTGAACCTATATTACAGACCTCATGGCCACAAGAACAGGCCTAAATTTTGAACTTCTCTGTTCCTTTCTTGATCCCCTACCTCTTATGTCACCTAGCCTGAGGAAGAGTTCTAGAGAACTTGAAAGCTTCCACAATCTTTTGTAGCAGTTTGGACAGCCCTAAGGTATTTCCTAAGTGTAGATTTGGTCCGCATAGTTAAAGCAATGGTATTCCCCATAGTAACCTATGGTTGCGAGAGCTGGACCATAAGGAAAGCTGAGCAAAGGAAGGTAGTTGCTTTTGAACTGTGGTGTTGGAGGAAAATTCTGAGAGTGCCTTGGACTGCAAGAAGATCAAACCAGTCCATACTCCAGGAAATAAAGCCAGACTGCTCACTTGAGGGAATGGTATTAAAGGCAAAACTGAAGTACTTTGGCCACATAATGAGAAGACAGGATACCCTGGAGAAGAGGCTGATGCTAGGGAAAGTGGAAGGCAAAAGGAAGAGGGGCCGACCAAGGGCAAGATGGATGGATGATATTCTGGAGGTGACAGACTTGACCTTGGGGGAGGTAGGGGTGGCGACAGCTGACAGAAAGCTGGTCCATGAAGTCACGAAGAGTCGGAAGCGACTGAACGAATAAACAACAACAAGATTTGGGACATTTCCCTGGGGTTTTACTCATGGATCAGTATTATTTTAATGGAAGTATTTCAGAAGATGGCAGCCATGGTGAAGCTGGACCTTATCTGTCCACAAGATAATTTTGTGGTTTAAGAACAAAAAGAAGATCCGTGTTGGATCAGACCAAGGGTCCATCTGTCGACCAGGTACCCACAAGCAGGATATGGTGCAACAGCACCCTCCCACCCAAGTTCCCCAGCAACTAGCATATACAGGCTTATTGCCTCTGATACTGAATACAAATAGAGACTCAACCAGGAGGGAAAATTGTAATTGAGTGGCAATATAGACTGTGCAGTACTAGAACATATTTGATCACATATCAGAATGTGTTTCATTTCAATAACTTCATTTACTGTCTTGTTTTTTCTTACAACTGTAAAAGGAGCCAGTATCAATAGTATGTAAAACACAGCACAAAAAAACCTACTGTTGCATGTTTTACACCATCAAGACAACTACTTGCAATGTTTTCTCATCAATGATACATACAGTACACATTTGAAAGATCCATCTCTCTGTCTTCTATTATTCAACAGAGAAGACTACACATCTTAGCATCTTTCATCTCTTGTCCTTTTGTCTTCTTTGGTGGCTGTGTACACCTACTTACAGTTGTTGCTTTAAAAATCAACTCTCTTATTCCATACCTTTTTCCATACCTATACTATGGAATGCTGAGAGGTTCCCATTTTAATTTCCTGTTGCCATGCATAACGTTCCAAACTTCTGCTGGATTAATTTTCTCACATCATAGTTTTAAAGCACAGGCAAAGATAATTTGTCATTTACAATAACAGCCCGGATCAGCCTAGCTAGCCCAACCTATCATAATGTGGTACTCTCCAGATGGTTTCAACTACAAGCAGACCCAGCCAGCATGGTTCCGACTCAACTGGCATGGCTAATGGGCAAGGAGTATGGGTGTTGTAGTCCACAACATCTAGAGAGCACAATGTTGGGGAAGACTAGGTTGGGCTATTGTGAAGCAAATGGTTTGACTTGCATCCAGTGCTTAATTTCTAGGAAAAAGAGTCTCCCTCCCTAATTTCATCTGCATAGTGGACTCTTGACTTAGGGTCATATTACACATTACATGAAAATGTGAAGGAAATGCTTAGGGGTGTTTTCAGTTGTTCTTACTTCATATGTCCCACGATTAAGCTCCAGCACTGAAGACAGCTGCCAGAGCAAAGCCCTGGAATAAATGAATCCCTGCTTGCAGTCCTATATCCCTGCAGAATATATTCCAGGGCAGGAACAGAAATTTCCTTAAAAGTATAAGTAGTTACATAGAGAAATAGGATTGCACTTTTTCCCTTGCTTGTGTGTCATGTTACCCTTTGCATATTACCATAAATGGGTGCCCCTAGACTAGCTGGCAGCAACTGGTGCCCTAGGCAATCAGCACCCCCACCCCTCCCACCCCTGCATCTTCAGAAGCAGAAATATTATCATTTTTACTAAAACACACCCCAGATGTTGGGTTTTTTAAAAAATATTATTATTAAGACTGTATCAGCAGAGAGATTCTGATAAAAACAGCAGAGAAGATGAGCACAGCCATCCGCTCTGCAAAGGAACAGAAGTTTATTTATTTATTTATTTATTACATTTTTATACCGCCCAATAGCCGAAGCTCTCTGGGCGGTTCACAAAAATTAAAACCACAGTAAAACACCCAACAGGTTAAACCACAATTACGAAATACAGTATAAAAAGCGCAACCAGGATAAAACCACACAGCAAAGTTGATATAAGATTAAAATACAGAGTTAAAACAGTAAAATTTAAATTTAAGTTAAAATTAAGTGTTAAAATACTGAGTGAATAAAAAGGTCTTCAGCTGGCGATGAAAGCAGTACAGTGTAGGCGCCAGGCAGACCTCTCTGGGGAGCTCGTTCCACAACCGGGGTGCCACAGCGGAGAAAGCCCTCCTCCTAGTAGCCACCTGCCTCACTTCCACCCACAACGCCCAGAAGAGGTCCTTGCGTCCTCTGGGTAACATGGCCAACAAGGTTCCGCCAGCCCCTAGGCTCAGCCCTCCGAGGGCAAAGGGGGGGGTCTCACTTCCTGCCTCCAACTGGGAGCAGCAGCAGAGTAAGAGCATATCCCATTTCGCCTGAGGAAGGACTGGGTACCAAAGGCAGGCAGGCAGGCTGCTTGATTTAGCCCCACCATCCCCAGCCGGTCTTTCGCTCACCTCCACAGCCTCAGTCATATTCCTTCATATTCCACACAGGAATTGGAATAATGACATCTTCGTTGTTGTTTTAAAATGTTTTCCCCCCCTTGAATTTGGTGCCCCGCTTAACTTGGTGCTCCAGGTGACTGCCTAGTTTGCCTATATGTATGGGCTCCCCCTGATGCTGCCCGGGGGATTGTTGGGGGGTGGGGTGTTGAGGAGTCCATGTAGCCAGCGGTTCAATTAGGTAATTTTAGACCTTGGACTGAGTGATATTATGTCCTCCCTTTTAGATGGCCATGTATATTGCTTCAGTTGTGAAGCACAAAACTAACATCATCATCATCATCCTCTTCCTCTTCCTCTTCCTCTTCCTCCTCTTTCCCCACCATTCCATGCTTCATAACTGGTTCGACACTCCTAATATTAAGCAAAAGAACAACAAGAACAGCCAAAATCTGTTGGCTAGCCTTGATAAAAAAAAGAAAGAAAGGAAAGAAAAGAAATACTCTAAGAATGTGCTGTTTCGCATTTTAAACTCATTCAGATCATATCACTATCATGACTACAGGAATAAAATGGAGTTTGCTTCTGCTGCCCTGATACTAAATACATTTATTTTTATTTATTTTATTTATTATTGCATTTATATCCCACCTTTTTTCCTCCAAGGAACCCAAGGCAGCATACATAATCCTCCTCCTCTCCATTTTATCCTCACAACAACAACCTTGTGAGGTAGATTAGGCTGAGAGTCTGTGACTGGCCCAAAGTCAGCCAGTGGGTTTCCACGACCGAGTGGGGACTAGAACCCGGATCTCCCGACTCCTTTGCATTTTGTTGGGGGTGGGGAGGAATAGCATACTTTTAAAGTAAAAAATCATAAGATAAACAGTCCGCTGCTCTTGAACTCTAAAAAAAAAAAAAAAATGAAAGGATGCTATGGTACCATCAGCACTTGGACAGGCCTGTCCATTAATGCTATGGCCCCTGTCATCATGCCAGTTCAGCTAGTGCAGAACCCACTGCCTGCCTCCTTGTAGATTGGGGGGGTGGGCACTTACCCTTTGCCCCTACTGTTTGCCCTCTTGTTTGCCCCTTTGATCAGTGGTGCTGTAAATCTTCTCTGGGTTTCAGACAGAACCAGCCCGAACTCTAAAGGAGCTATCCAAGGTGCCGAACCCATCTTGGAAATAGGATTAAGGACTTTGGATAGCACCTTTAATGTTCTGATGGAAACTCAGGGGCAGATTCGCAGCCCCACTGAAATAGGAGCCACCAGCCTGCACTGCCTTTGATATATCCTTGGGAAGAAAGAATTCTGGTATATGATTGCTTCCCACAGAGCATGAAAATGCAACATCTCTGTGCAATGTGCCTCGCATTGCAGCTCCTAAAGAAAGTCCCTGTGACCTCATCACCGATAAAAAGATCTGAGACATGTAGGAGCCATAAAATTAAATGTTGCTATTTGCATGTGCTGTCTGATAACACCCCACACTTCCTTTTTGAGCTGATGTTCTTACCTGTAACAAAATGAAATATAGGTCTCCTCTGCTAAGGCATCTTAAGAATTGAAGAGAGACTTCCCTGAAGGATGGATAGATGGATAGATAACGTGATCGCTATTATGCACAAAGCCCAAGATTTGCTTCAGCAGAGAAATACAGCATTAAAATATGTATATAGATGCTGCACAGACAATTTAACAAAAGCGGCATTCTTGTATCATAACCATATTGGTGCACCTACATGCATATTTCATGTTTCTTTGACATACTGTCATTTCCCTTTTTTTCTCCTTTTCTATTGGAGATGCACTCCTTGCTAACCTTTATCTTACTGAAGTTGAGCCCTTCAAGGTTGGGATGCGTTTTTAGAAATCCTCACAGCCCCACTGCCTTATCTCTCACAGGATATGCCCATCAGCAAGTATCAACAACAAGCTCTTAAGGATATATTATTTTTGCAGACTAATGTTGCAATCCTGTCCCATCCCGTCCCCCCAGTGATATTGACTGGATGAGCATAGGATTGCAACTCAGTCCCTTGTGACCACGTAACTCTAAACTGTGATGGCACGGGGAAGGTATTTGGCGGCATAGCAATCTTATTACCAGTGGAGGCTGGTGGCTCCGATGTCAGTCGGGCAGTGGAACCTCTCTGGATTTCAGTCAGAACCAGTCAGAACTCTAAAACATTTGGCCATGGTGCAGAGCCACCAGCTTCCACTGCCTGTTACGCTGTCTTATGTTTAAGTCAGTGTTAGTGCTACTCTGTGATAACTATCACAGCGCTGGGGGTGGGAGGAACAGAGTTTGGGGAAGGAGATCAGAGAAGCAGTCAGCTTACTCGGCATCTGATCCTTCCCAGAGCCAGGTCCTACTAGTTCTGATGGCTATATGTGACCTCCAGTAGCAGACACAGTATGCCTATGTGCAGCAGTTGCTGGTTTTCAGGCGAAAAAAAGGTCCCCCACCCCTCATGGAAACATTACTAAGCTTGATGGATCCATCTGACCCATTATCAAGCAGCTTCCTAATGTTTTTAAAATGATGGTGTTTATTACGTATTATGTGTTATGAATTATTTTATATTGTGTCATTTCAATTATGGTTTGATATCCTTTCAGGGTCTGTGAAGATTTCCACCAAAATATTTCCAGCAATTGTCATTTTTATTTTTCTGTTTTATTCATATATTTTGGCACCATTTTGAGGGTCGCTTCTTTCTTGCTTTTATCATATTTTGGTACTGCCCTGTTCTTTCTTTCTTTCTTTCTTTCTTTCTTTCTTTCTTTCTTTCTTTCTTTCACTTAAGTTATCACATATCCCATTTGAAAGGCTCCAAAGACTGCCTTGCTCGTGATATATCCCTCTACTTATAAAGCAGAAAGTATGTGTGTGTCACGTTATGTCCTGAAATGTTTACCCACTTCCATATATGGTACTGCCTTAATGCTGTTCACCCAGACAGGTCTTCATGTACATGGATCAGAAAAATTCTAAAAACATGAATTTTGGGGGTTTAAGTATTTCTAAAGAATTTTATAAAAACCAAGGCTTATGCCTACAACTCCCAGCATGCCTTGGGTAGAACTCCCAGGAATCTTCTCTTGCCATCAAACTATGATTTATGGTCATGACCAGTACAAATTGGTCATGACCATAAAATTAGGGGTGTGCACAGACCCCCCGCTCCGCTTCACTTGCAGATCCGCCATTTTCCGGATCGGGCCGCTCCGCCCCGCCCCCGCTCCGCCCACTTCCGCTCCGCTCCGCCCGGAGCTCCGGATCCGGATCCGGAGCTCCGTTTCCCCCCCCCATAGGCTTGCATTGAAAGCTAAAAAATTATACAACTTTTTTTCTGTTCAAGTTAGAAAGCTCATGTTTGGCACCATGACACCTCATGGGGATATACACACGCATGCCAAGTTTCAAAGCAATCCCATCATCCCCTGATTTTTGGCGAATTTTTGAAAATCGGGCACCCCACACACAACATCCCTGCGAGGTGGGCAGGGGAGAAGGGAGGGAAGGCAGGCAGGCATGCAGCTGGCATTTCTGGGGGCATAAGGAAGTGAGCCAAGGATAAGCCAGTAATGCATATAAAATGGAATAAATCAATCAATAAACAAAGGAGGGGTGGAATTAAAAGCAGCAGTGTTGCTCAATAAACAACAAGAAGAACTTTTTTTAAAAGGCTATATCTGTCTTTTACCAGCAATAGGGGGACGTGCCCGGGGGAGGGGGAAGTAGCTGCCAGTTCAAGACACTGACAGCCACAGCTCTGAGAAGAAGTAAAACGCTCACTTCGACTCAGAACAGGCATTGCTCCACCACTGAAAAGTGACCATTCACTTCAACTCATGATAGGCATTGCTCCACCGTTTTACTCTCTTTGGAAGGCTCTAATGGCCTTCCAGTGCAGGAGAGAGTGGGGGCACGTCCACGATGAGATGCCCTAGGGGAGCTCATCCCCTTGCACCACATCGATTCAGTTGTTCCCCAAGGTTAGGGTGGGGAGCAGTGCTGTGTTTCTATCTCTTATTCTTGGCTTAGTATATGATTTCAGGTTGTGTTTGTGCATTTGGTGGGGCTACTGTGTTAAAAAACACGGGGAAAAGCCCGTTCAGATGAAGAAAGAGAAGTTTCCCAGAATCCCAAGTTACCTGTTTTGCCTATGCCCTCCTCCAACTTTGGGATCATCATGACCGGGAGCTGACTCTGCCCCTCAGCCCTTTGAAAAAGGTATTTTTCCCGCCGATTTTTTTAAAACGTCTAGCCCGCGACCCGTACGATGCAGAAAGTTGAGAGTGGTCTCAAAATGACCCCCATCCACGACTCTCTGTGCACAAGAATTTCCAGAACGATAGCTTAAACCCCCCCCAGTTATCCCCGATTCTTTCCCTCAATGCAATCCTATGGGCGAAAAGCCGAAAACGCAGTTTGAGCCGCGCGGTTGACCCGATTTTCACAAAAATATAGCCTGCGACCCGTACGATGCAGAAAGTTGAGAGTGGTCTCAAAATGACCCCCATCCACGACTCTCTGTGCACAAGAATTTCCAGAACGATAGCTTAAACCCCCCCCCCAGTTATCCCCGATTCTTTCCCTCAATGCAATCCTATGGGCGAAAAGCCGAAAACGCAGTTTGAGCCGCGCGGTTGACCCGATTTTCACAAAAATATAGCCCGCGACCCAGACAACGCAGAAAGTTGAGAGTGGTCTCAAAATGACCCCCATCCACGACTCTCTGTGCACAAGAATTTCCAGAATGATAGCTTCAAAAACAACGTAGTTATGCGCGATTATTTGCCGCAATGCAATCCTATGGCGAAATGTTTTCAAGATGGCGACCGGAGCGCTCCGCCTGAACTCGGAGCTCCGAAAAATGGGCGCTTCTCTTCGCCTTGCTTCTAGGGGGTCCGCGGTCCGCTCCTACTCCGCCTCTGGGTAAGGCGGAGCAGGCCAATCCGCTACTGCTTCTACGCTCCTAATCGGAGCGGAGCACATCCCTACATAAAATTACTTCAGTAGGAGATATTGAAAATTGCTTTATCCTCTATATGACTCCATAGCAGCGGCATGTTAGAAACACTAGTCATGGACCTAAGCAACACCGGGCATATATGCTTCAGGAAGTTACATAATTGCCGTTCCCAGTTTAAATTATGCTGATAATCCATTAAACGCTGGAGGAGTTTGAGGATATAACCAACAAATTGGGTTGATTTTCTTCCTTTTTCAGAATCCTACAAAGGGTAAAGATGTTGGTGGCAAGATAATAATGCTTCAGTCAGAAATATTCATGTTGAATTATTCATTATATTTTAATAGGGTGTAATCACATGCAACAGGTGTTTTTCCTCTAGCTTGCTGAATTTCCGTAGAGCTAGCTCCCAGATAATGGCCTGGGGGAAAGCAGCAGTAGAACAAATCAGCCTTATTTTAAATTAATTACTGCAATGCTACAGTGCCTGTCAGTTGTTGCTTTGCTTTTTTGTCTCAGTGCTCAGTACACATATTAATGCTCTAGAACTGAGGAAAGAAATATACCATGCAATTAGCTTTGCAAAACATTATGTTGTCTTATGAAGGAAAATTCCAGTGACAAAAGTTGTGCCTATTTTTTTTTAAAAAAAAATGCATTATTGAAATTTAGTTAATTGCATGGTTGGTGACAAAAAGCACATGTGTTGGTTTAATTTTCATGCCAAAGAATTGAAAATAGAAATCAGGAAGCAGAAATCTCATGGTGGTGCTTTTGTTAAAAACATGTAAAAATGATTAATGCTTTATAGAACTTCCTATCGTAACCTTTTCACTTAAAGAACAAGAAATTGAATATATTTCCTTTCACCCCTTTGGTATGTGTTGATTTATTGCTACCCTTTTCTGTACACAAGATTATAATTTTACTTGTAGGTATATGCCCATTTTGTATGCCATCTCCCCAACACCTGAAGTATTAAAAGGAGTCAGATAGAATGTCAACAATCCATACAATTTAAAAAATGAACAACAAACTTCTGAAGGCCAACTCCAAAAGACATTCTTTGCATTTATTTCTAAATGCTAGGAGAGCAGAGGGAAATTGCCTTCCTTGACACAACTACCATGGAACAGTTTAAGCAACATTTTCTGAAAATCAGAAGTAATTCCTAATCAGCCTTGTCTAGAACTCTCCATGGACTCTAATACACAGATTTCTTACATGCCTGGGTTGTCCTTTCATTTAAATGGAGGAAGCAGCTCAGAGAACATAAAAAGGAGTATGCATGCAAGCCAGTTTCCTTCCTTAAAGTGAATGTGAGATGACTGAATATATATATATATATATATATATATATATATATATATATATATATATATATATATATGATGATATCTGATGAAAAGTTTAAGTTACCAAAGCTTTAACATCTCAAAGCCTATTTCAGCCAGAATATGAATCATGAGACTAGGTTGTAGCCTTCCTTATGTAGCTTTATGCATTGATTTGTGAGACAATCAATACCATCCATGAGTCACAAAGGGAAATATCCCTTTTGTTCAGATGCTGCCTGCTGGCAGATGGGACAATGAATTCAATCATTAAGAAATAGTTTCTTTTCTTCTTCTTTTTTTGCAAAGACCTTCCATGAATCACAGCCTTAAATCATATTCTCTGAGGGCATGCTTTTGCCTTTTCATGCGAGCTCCCCCAGATACATGAATTTCACTTTGCAGAAAGGTATTTGAGCCTTCTCAACAATTATATTCAAGGCATGGACATTTGTAATATCCCTCCTCCTGCATATTTTGTAACATGAGGGGCTAGAACATACCCTGATAAACATACCCACAGGCTGCTTATCTTATGTTCATTCAACGAGTTCCTTAGGATTCATTTGCAGCATGCTGTGCTCTCTAATTCTTTTTTCTACTCAAATATTTCTGCTAACTTCACCATTCCAAAAAATCCTCTTCTGGACACACACATGCACAGACAGAAACAAACTTCAAAATGATCTTGATAGGCTGGAGTGCTGGGCTGAAAACAACAGGATGAAATTTAATAGGGATTATTATTATATTATTATTATTTATTTATATAGCACCATCAATGTACATGGTGCTGTACAGAGTGAAACAGTAAATAGCAAGACCCTGCCGCATAGGCTTACAATCTCTACATTTAGGAAATAGAAACCAAATGCACAGTTACAAGATGGGGGATACTTGGCTCTGCAATACTACAAACGAGAAGGATCTTGGAATTGTTGTAGATTACAAGCTGAATATGAGCCAACAGTGCGATATGGCTGCAAAAAAGGCAAATGCTATTTTGAGCTGCATTAATAGAAGTATAGCTTCCAAATCACGTGAGGTACTGGTTCCTCTCTATTCGGCCCTGGTTAGTAGGGGTGTGCACGGACCCCCCGATCCGTTTCTTTTCCAGATCCGCAACTTCCGGATTGGGTCCGCTCCGCTCCGATCTGCCTATAGTCCGCTCCAGTTCGCTGCGAAGCTCCGGATCCTGATCGGAGCTCCACTTTTCCCCCCATAGGCTTGCATTGAAATCCAAAAAAGTCTACAACTTTTTTTCTGTTAAAGTTAGAAACCTCAAGTTTGGCACCATGACACCTCATGGACGTATACACACGCATGCCAAGACTCAAGCCAATCCAAGCATCCCCTGATTTTCGGGGAATTTTTGAAAATCGGACACCCCATTTTCAAACATGGGATTTGCTCTGATATTTTGACAGATAAAATTTTTTGAAGTGGGCACCCTCATAGATGCCATCTAGATCCACAATCATGGCAATTTTCAAGAAAATCCCATCATCCCCTGATTTCTGGCGGGGCTTTAACCTTCTAACTCACCCCAAATCAAGTCCCATGCTAGAACTACGTCAATTTTCATGTTAGAAACCTCAAGTTCGGCACCATGACACCTCATGGACGTATACACATGCATGCCAAGACTCAAGCAAATCCAAGCCTCCCCTGATTTTTGGGGAATTTTTGAAAATCGGACATCCCATTTTCAAACATGGGATTTGCTCTGACATTTTGAAAGATAAAAAAATTTGAAGTGGGCACCCTCACAGATGCCGTCTAGATCCACAATCATGGCAAGTTTCAAGCAAATCCCATCCCCTGATTTTTGGCGGGGCTTTAACCTTCTAACTCACCCCAAATCAAGTCCCATGCTAGAACTACGTCAATTTTCACGTTAGAAACCTCAGGTTTGGCACCATGACACCTCATGGACGTATACATACACATGCCAAGCCTCAAGCCAATCCAAGCCTCCCCTGATTTTTGGGGAATTTTTGAAAATTGGACACCCCATTTTCAAACATGGGATTTGCTCTGACATTTTGACAGATAAAAAAATTTGAAATGGGCACCCTCACAGATGCCATCTAGATCCACATTCATGGGAAGTTTCAAGCAAATCCCATCATCCCCTGATTTTTGGCGGGGCTTTAACCTTTTAACTCAACCCAAATCAAGACCCATGCTAGAACTCCGTCAATTTTCACGTCAGAAACGTCAAGTTAGGCACCATGACACCTCATGGACGTATACACACGCATGCCAAGACTCAAGCCAAACCAAGCCTCCCCTGATTTTTGGGGAATTTTTGAAAACCGAACACCCCAGTATCTCAGGGATTTAAAGCTGCAGACAGCTCAATGGGGCCATTTCAAAGGAAATCCCAACATGCCATGAATTGGGGAATAGATAAACCTATATGAATCTTCTTCCACACTTGAAAAATTGATTTGGAACTTCAAAAAGTCTAAGTGAGCGCAGGAAGGAATTATCCCGAGTCAAAGCAAGACACACACAAACCATCCCTGCGAGGCAGGCAGGGGAGGAGGGAGGGAAGGCAGGCAGGCAGCAGACATTTCTGGGGGCACAAGGAAGTGAGCCAAAGATAGTTTCAAAGCCAGTAATGCAAACTATCCCTGTGAGGTGGGAGCAGCACAGAGAGATGCGTTTTCTTTTGCATGCCATAACTAGGAGGCTAGGAGGATAAGAGTAAAGCTTTGTGATCCTTGCTTCAGAGTTGATTGACTGCACTGTGATCACAGCCATTATTAAACAACAACAACAACAACAATAGTAACGTTAATAATAGCAGTACTAATTAATATTAATAGCAATAACAACAACAACAACAACAACAAGGAGTTGAACCACAATGAAAGCCTGCCTGACTTCACTGAAGAGGAAAAGCCAGGAGAGCTTGGGGTGTAAATATAAAATGGAATAAATAAATAAATAAACAAAGGAGGGGTGGACTTAAAAGCAGCAGTGTTGCTGAATAAACAACAAGAAGATTTTTTTTAAAAAAAGGCTATGTCTGTCTTTTACCAGTAAGAGGAAAGTGGACGTGCCCAGGGGAAGGGGGATAATATGCCAATTGTTGACTGGCCCTAAGTAAGTACCAGTGTTAAGAAGCGACCTGCCACTTCAACTCATGACAGGCATTAGCTTCAGTCTCTCCACTGGGTTACTCTTTGGAGGGCTCTGATGACCCTCCAGGGTGGGAGAGTGTGTGCACTGGGCACGTCCACATGCCCTAGGGGACCTCATCCCCTTGCACCACATCTATTCAGTTGTTCACCAAGGTTAGGGTGGGTAGCAGTGCTGTGTTTCCTATCTGTTATTTATTTGCTTAATATATGATTTCAGGTTGTGTTTGTGCATTTGGTGGGGCTACTGTTTTAAAAAACACTGGGAAAAGTCCGTTCACAGACTAAGAAAGAGAAGTTTCCCAGTATCCCAAGTTACTAGTATCCCATTTTCCCTATCCCCTCCTCCAACTTTGGGATCATGTGATCATGAATCTGCCTCTCAGCACTTCAAAAAGGTATCTCCTCCGCTTTTTTTTACCCGATTTTAAAAAAAATTATAGCAAGTGAACCACACCACGCAGAGTGCTGAGAGTAGGCTAAAAATGACCCCCACCCATGACTCTCTAAGCACAAGAAATTTCAGAAAGATAGCTTAAAAAACAACACAGTTATCCCCTATTCTTTTCCGCAATGCAATCCTATGGGCGAAATGATCCAAAATGGCAGGTGGATCGCTCCGCGAAAAGAGAAGCGCTCCGCCTATGGCCGCTTCTCTTCGCCTTGCTTCTAAGGGTCCGCGGTCCGCTTCTACTCCGCTTCTGGGCAAGGCGGAGCAGGCCAATTCGCTTCTGATTCTCCGATTCTAATCGGAGCAGAGCACACCCCTACTGGTTAGGCCTCATCTAGAGTATTGCATCCAGTTCTGGGCTCCACAATTCAAGAAGGATGCAGACAAGCTGGAGCGTGTTCAGAGGAGGGCAACCAGGATGATCAGGGGTCTGGAAACAAAGCCCTATGAAGAGAGACTGAAAGAACTGGGCATGTTTAGCCTGGAGAAGAGAAGATTGAGGGGAGACATGATAGCACTCTTCCAATACTTAAAAGGTTGTTACACAGAGGAGGGCCAGGATCTCTTCTCGATCCTCCCAGAGTGCAGGACACGGAATAACGGGCTCAAGTTAAAGGAAGCCAGATTCCATCTGGACATCAGGAAAATCTTCCTGACTGTTAGACCAGTACGACAATGGAATCAGTTACCTAGGGAGGTTGTGGGCTCTTCCACACTAGAGGCCTTCAAGAGGCAGCTGGACAAGCATCTGTCAGGGATGCTTTAAGGTGGATTCCTGCATTGAGCAGGGGGTTGGACTCGATGGCCTTGTAGGCCCCTTCCAACTCTGCTATTCTATGATTCTATGATTCATACGCAATCTCCACCACCAAGACATGTAGCATTCCAAGCTTTTACCTCACTCAAACCTATTCATATTTACAAGGAAAAAGTACTACAACTCTCAGCATGGAGGACTTTTTCCGTCTAAACACGCATAGAATTGAACTCTCACTTGCTTTTAAGTGAGTTACCTTTAAGCTAGTAGGGAAAATATGATCTTGCATTATTCATATCCATCATGAAATGGAGTTAATTTCTCCAGTGGTATTGTATAGCAGTGAATATAAAAAATTCTACAGGATCCTCAATGTGATTACAGCTCATGTGTAAAAGATTCATAAAACAATTCATACTTTTTAATAGGGAGGAAACTTTATGGAAGATTTGAAATGGCAAGGGCAGCATTGAAAGGAAGAAAGAGGGGGAGTTGAGGAATGGGGGATGAAATAATGTACATACCATTAATGGGGGGAATGGAATAATGTATATACCATAAGTTGTTCAAAACTGACAGGTTATTGGTTGACAGGTTTGTGTTGCAATTAATAAAACATTGTTAATAATTATTACTCTCAACAAAAATGGGCCTGTTCAGAAGACACCTTAAACCCTGCTGGTTAAGGCTTTTGGTTAAGCAGCAGGGTTTCAGGTGTTTTGCGCAATGAGTTTTGCTAAACCCTGCCCACTCAATAACCACAGTCAGACCGTCTGCAGCAGAGTTAGCAGCTCTAATCATGGCTTAAAGTGTTGTGTGCGACAGCACAGCTTATGATTAGTGCTAACTCCAGAGAACCACAGCATCACTAACCACAGAGCCTGAAGTGTTGTCTGAACACTCCCTGTCGTGATCGACATCAGATTGTGATAGATTAAAAAAGCACACAAATAAATATGATTGCTGCTCATGAAATAATAGTTAAGATTACATCAGACTTGCCCTTTACTCATAACCAGCAAGTACCTGAAATATTCAGTACTACCAATAATCTATGGCCATATCCTTTCCTATCTTTGTACTTCAAAAATTCACTCTGTTGTTAGTAGGAAAAAGTTCTAGGGATGTTGAAGAAGTCTTCAGCTGGACCTGTAACTGGGACGGAACAAGAAAATGGAACACCCAGTCCAGTCCAGAAGACCTATCAGCCCTCTCCCTACTTTAATGTTTCTTCAGGGCTGGTCCTATCATTAGGCAGAGTAAGGCAACTGCCTCAGGGAGCAGATTTTTAATATTATGAAAAGGTAGCAAATTGTTAATTATTATATTACTGCTGTACTTCTATTGCCAGGGAGTGGGAGAGGTGCTTGTATGATTTTCTGCCTTGGGTGCCAAAATAAATTGGTTGGCTTTGGATACTGTATACCTTGATTTGGATGGGGTGCAGGCAGCAGGATGACTTGGGCTAACCCCAAGTGGGCCCAAACCCCAGCAGAGTGGGAGGGGACCACTGCTGACCCCTAGAGTCCTCTGGCGCTGCACCTCCTCCTTGTTATTGCTGCCTGTTCTCCAAGCACACAAGCAATGACACAAGGAAAGAGAAGGGAAATGCATCCACAAGTTGGGTCCAGAAGGACAGGGCAAGTGAGTGGGATATGGAAACAGAGCAAGGTTTGTTCAAGGTCCTCTGAAAATCTGGAGCTGGCACCTGCCATTCCTCATGTCTTGAAGAGAAGTGCTATTTGAGCCAGATCTTTTTTTAATTGAAAATGAATGAAACTAACCAACTGCAGCAACATTTGTAGCAAATGAACTTTAAAGACCCTTTAAAACAAATCTTGAATAAGTACCTTGTCATATTCCTTCAAAAGAACACACATCTCACCTGACTCTTTAAAAGTAGCAACTGTCACCATAGATATTTCCTTTCCTCTACCCATCACTCCTTTGCATGAATAAGATGCACTTCTGACATGCATTCAAGGGTCGTGCAAAAAAGGCTTGGGAAAATGTTCCGATGAGGATGAAGCACCAGCGGATGGCTTTTGAACAAATACAAAGTGATCCTGTAAAACATTCAGGCTGCATCGCAGCATTTTATGTACGATCCTTGCTTTGTCAGAAATGCTTCTAATTCTACACACTGCCTTTGGCAGAAGCTATGCATACGCAGTGCTCTTTCAGATCTTGGTCATACAAAGGTATCATGACCTTTAACAAGGCTGTTACTCTTAAAAAGCCCTGTCCTGAATGGTCTGTTATTCGTCTATGGCTCTGCATTGCACCATACCAAAGTCCATTTGAGGGGTGGTGGTGTGATTTTTAGAATTCCCAAGAAAAGATTCGTTCTAAGTATTACTGTGATGAAAAACAGGTTTTGCAATCTTCTGTGATGCACGTTGACACTGCAGTGTGATGACAAATATATATAATGCTGTATTTTTTCTGTGCTGAAAAGACATAGTAAAGTAAATCCGTTTTCGATTTCTACTTGTGAAACCATCTTGTTTGCTCTAAGTAGTCTTACTATAGGAAGCAGCTGTGCTCATTTAGTGTGGGAGTGAAAACCACTGCTCAGCACTATCGTGCCCGTTCAGCACACTGAGATGAAATCTGGGCTGTCATAATGGAGCAGAGGGGAGGCAAGCTATTACCCTTGAGATTTGTCTCCTTTACAAAGAAATTCCAGCATTGAGTCTAGTACATGTTTTGGTAAAAGCGCTTTCAGTACAAGATCGCTTCACACATAACAGCTGTTCAGGTTCACACCTTAGGCACTTTAAATGGAAAGTAGGGAAAAACTTGTGTTTGTAGAAATTACTTCATACACACAGGGAAACAGGATTGGCTGAAGCTTCCTGTTGAGTGTATTTTCATTGGCAAAGTCAAGCTTGCAACTCTTAGCTTCATCCCACATACCTATTTCCTTCAAATTATCCCCTACAGGGTTTAGCTGTTGTCGTTGTTGTTGTTGTTGCTAGCTAAATCACACCCCAGGCAGCAGCGTTTCTAAGATCCTTTGCATACCAGGAAATGGGTTTAAGGGGGGAAATGTAAAAAATCATAAAAAATCAACAGATTACCCAATCTGATTCAAATTTGGTATGCTTAAAGCTCTCCTTAATATCTATTACTGTGACAATTTTGATGTCTTTATCTTTAAAACTTACGCAGACGTAAGCATTTGTTTAATTTTTCTTTAAACCTATAAAATCCTGCTCCTGCACCCACAGTGGCCGCTCAGAAAACAACAAATGATTCACTCCAAAACTAGTAGCAAAATAGAGCGGCTCTTTTGCCTTTGAAGCACAATTAAAGCAGGATGCATGGGAGTCAAAGCAGATTATAAACTGTAAAACTTCAGAGTACTTCACAATAAAAGCAGATTATAAACTGGAAAACTTAGGAGTCCTTTGCACACAATTCGCAGTGATTGCACAGTATAACACTGGTGTGATAAAGCTATTAAGGAGGTTGGTTGGATGATCACAGGGGGTCAAAGAAGCCATCGTGGCTTCTCCCCCCGCCCCGTGCATGCTGCGTGTGCACCCGTCATTTGCATCATTACCCACAATGCAGTATGGGTTGCCATGTCATCTGAATCAGGTGCATGGCATGGTGGGGGTAGCTTCTTACCCACCCTACAACTGCTCCCGCAAGTCATGCATTGTAGGGTAGGTAAGAAGCCATCCCTGCCACACTGCATGCCAAGTTCAGACTAATAAAGTGCAATTTAGTTTTGTAGTAAAATCTGTCAGATTTCATGAAAATGTTAAAATCCTTGTTTTGCATTACGGTAGTTGATCAGCTTTAAAGTAGGTTTCAAATTATTGTTGTTGTTTATTCGTTCAGTCGCTTCCGACTCTTCGTGACTTCATGGACCAGCCCACACCAGAACTTTCTATTGGCTGTCGCCACCCCTAGCTCCCCCAAGGTCAAGTCTGTCACCTCCAGAATATCATCCATCCATCTTGCCCTTGGTCGGCCCCTCTTCCTTTTGCCTTCCACTTTCCCTAGCAACAGCCTCTTCTCCAGGGTATCCTGTCTTCTCATTATGTGGCCAAAGTACTTCAGTTTTGCCTTTAATACCATTCCCTCAAGTGAGCAGTCTGGCTTTATTTCCTGGAGTATGGACTGGTTTGATCTTCTTGCAGTCCAAGGCACTCTCAGAATTTTCCTCCAACACCACAGTTCAAAAGCGTCCATCTTCCTTCGCTCAGCTTTCCTGTATTATTTGAAAAGGCTGTAATTGTAGTGATACATTTTAACTTGATATGACAACAGGCTCATTATCAAAAGTAGTGTGCCAGAAGGCAAAGATGGATTAGTTGCAGGAAGAGGCTTGTAGGAAGGAAATTTAAAAGATTATGCTGTCTCCTGGCTAAAAAGGACCTTTGGGGTAAATGAAATAACCCAAAGTATCTCTCAAGAGATAGGACAATTGGACCTCTTTCTGTGTTCACATTCAATTTCTCACAGATTTATGATCCTAGGCTGGCAAAAGCAGCACAGACCAAACACACTCAGGTTTCATATGGAAGCAAATTATGGATCTTTTATAAATCAAGCTCCATTTCAAATGGTACAGAAATCCTACAAAGTCCTGCATACAATTACATTATCTTGAAAATTATGAAAATCCCATGTGCACATCACCTTATGTGATAACTGTACACGTGTACAAATTGCTACTGTGATTTGCATGCGAATAGGGTCATCACATGTGATAAGTGATATATGGGTTTCATGCAATTTCTGGTAGGTTAGTGACTTTAGGATTTTTGGAATGAATGGAACATCCCTTAGTGCTCCTTAGACTGTGACATCAATCCATAAGAACAAAAGAAGAAGAGATCTGCCAGGCTAGACCAAAGAATATGTATCTTCTAATGGAACACAATGGACAGATACGTTCTATATAAATGAGACAAATATTCTAGTCCTGTCTTGTTTTAATTTTTGTGAACTGCCCAGAGAGCTTTGGCTATTGGGAGGGAGGGGAACACAATGGACAGATACGTTCTATATAAATGAGACAAATATTCTAGTCCTGTCTTGTTTTAATTTTTGTGAACTGCCCAGAGAGCTTTGGCTATTGGGAGGGAGGGGAAGGGAGAAAGAAAGAACTCAGCACTAGGGATGGGGTAGACATTCATTCAGCTCACAAGTTAATGTGAAATTACCAAATTTTTCACTTTTGAACCAATATGCAAACCAAAGTTCAGTTATCCTTCAGAATTTGCACTTTTTCTAATTTTGCAATGGAGTTCGACAATCAAAACATGCATCCAAAACTGTGTATGTTAGATGGAAATGCACACCACAAAAGTGTATATTGGTGAAAATAATGTTTAAAATGCATTATATTTGGAAAATTGCTTGCAAAAATTATGTATATTAGACCAAACTGTATACCAAAGCATTAGGCAAAATACTCATAAAAACTTGTACAAATATTCATGCAACTTTTTTTTAAAAAAAAAATCTCAACATTCGGGACAAACCGATTTAAGATTGGAAATATTCTCAAAGATTGGAATGAACCAAACCTATTGGAACTATGAAAAATTAAGAGGGACCAAAAGTGACAGATTTGTCCATGCCTATCCAACACATAAGAGCCTCACATTATTGGGCAGGCATCCCAGTCCCATGGAGCCCCCTTTATGTGAGCAGTATGGACACCAAGGACAGGGCAAGACTGAAAGGCAATGCTGATGGTGGGATCAGGAGCACGGCTCCACTCCTGCCTTAAACTGTGAGTGCTCTACACATAAGTAATGCAGGAATAATGCAATGCTGATGGTGGGATCAGGAGCACGGCTCCACTCCTGCCTTAAACTGTGAGTGCTCTACACATAAGTAATGCAGGAATAATGCTATGACCTCACAAGAATGTGCCAATACAGATCTTTTGGAATGACTTTAATTTGTGTGATTTTTCTATGGTTATTAATTAATCCATTAAGAAGATCTCTTAATTGCTAACAATGTTCAGTTTTGGTTTCGATATCTTCTTTAGATGTCTTCCATTTTTTATTTTTTTGCTAAAGTTATATTATTCTTGGAGGGGGGGAGGAAATGTAGATCATTTAACAAAAAGGAATATGGCAGTGAAGTACTTTCAGAAATCCTGGAACATGTCCCAGCTGAGAGATAAAACTCCCCCCAAATATAGTGGCAGGATTGGGTGGCGCTTTGTAAATATAAGTTTCCGTTTAACAAAAGAACTGCTCAATGTAACAGGTCAGAAAAACTAGCAAAAAGCCAGCTTCAGTTCTTATAAAGATCATAGGGAGAAAGAACGATCAGGAAAGTTGCCTAGCAGCTCATCTGTGAGAGACTGGATGATTCACAAATCACTTTAACCAGTGTAGTCCCATTGTTTCTATATCTGAAGCACTGACTGTGCAACACAGTATTACATCAGGAACCTTGAACTATGGGCATGTCTAGATGAAGGGTTATCCCATGGATCGCCCCAGGATCATCCCTGTGTGTCCACATGACACACGGGGGAACCCGGGGGCAGGGAGGTATGATCCCTCCCTTTCCCCAGGATAACCGGGACGGTTTTAATCCTGACTTTTCCTGCGGTCTCGGGATCATCCTGAGGCCATCGGGATGTGTGGCAGCCATCCCAGTTTAGTCCCCGCTCCTCGCGAGTAAACGCGAGGAGCCGGAACTGGGCATGGGGCATAGAGCTCTTTGGAGGTGGGAGGCGGGAGGGGGGTATTTTTTTAAAAAAACAACACCTTTTCGATGGAGCGCTTGTGCACCCATCTTCAAGGGGGCGGGGGAAATGGCGGGTGCAATGTCCTCTTCCTCCCGGGACATCGCGTGCCACATGTGGACTGAGGAGGAGGAGAATCTCGCGATAATAAAATTGTGAAATCCTCCCCCTCCCTCCCAGAACGCTGGGAGGTCTAGACACAGCCTATGACTGAACCTGACTCACTGAACAGACCCTTCAACTACACCAGATGGTGTAGTTAATTCTTCCCATTGGTTTGATTGTGGGAATTCAAAAAACATGGAGACCTGCTGGGCTAGAAAGCCAGGTAAAACTGAACCACTACTATCAGCACCATGCTTGCCTTGGCTGGTAAAAGGTGACTGGGCTTTGGAAGTGGTAGGCAATCTGTCACCACTCCTCACCACCTAACAGGATTGCTCTGTTAGTGATCATCACCCAAAGGTGATAAAGGATAAAAAATGTGGAATGTTATGGGCTTAAAATTGTAGGCTTAATGTCATTAGTCTGCCAAAACATTATGAAGGACTACATGGTATTTGAGAATGTACATTACTCATACAGCAAAAGCCTGTGCAATAAGGTTCACACCCATTATATTATAGGCTTTATTTATTCAAATACTACCTTAGGGTGAAACGTTCAACTGTAAGTATATTCTACAGTTAAAACATGTTTTTCCTACATATTCGATGCCCTCTTTTTTTAAAAGAAGAAATAATTCCTTTTAACGATATAAAGCAATCTCTTTAGAAACATGCTTTTATAATGATTATGATAGTGATTATAAAAAGGGAAAGGCAAAAAGAAGAAAACCCAAAGCCTTTAAAGAAAAGCCACATGAAGTAGCTCCCAGGATCAGACCAGGAACCAAACACACAGTGTACACATAGTGATGCACATCTGGACATGGCACATTTGATGCAGCCCCTGTCGACAGGGGGTTGCACTTTTTCATTGGTGTAATTGCAGTGTGTGTGGGACTATACATCCAAACCACATTCAGATTAATAATACAATAAATATACATCAATAAATAGCTGCTCGCAAATACATCTGGATCAAGGACAATCTAAACTGCAAACACAAAGCCTATTCATATGCAGCCAAAAGAAGGACACTAACAGGTTAGACTTTTTAAAAATTCAGGAACTATTGTTGAACCATCAGAAAAAAAACCAATCCAAACTGGCATAGAATCATAATACCTTTATCAAGGCCAACTAAAGATCTCAAAACAGTGAGTCAGCTTTCCAGTTTCACAGAACTCATTGTCATGCCAAACGTTAAATCAAAAAGTGTGGAGATTAAGGAAAGAGGGGAAGCTGGGTCTGAAGGTTGTTCTAGTTTTAACAATGGTAGAATAGGGAGCAATCCTATGCATGTTTAGATGACAACAACAACAAAAGTCCTACAACTCCCAGCATCCCTGTAACAATAAACGATAGTTTATATAGCCCAGGAATTGTCATGGCTGAGCGGCAGCACTGCTTTCTGTGCACTCATTGCTGCTACTTTCAATCAACAACCCAGGAATGTCCTGTTCCTGAGTTGTTATTGTAATGTCTGAACCCGAATCTCTGGGTTGTTTAGGAGAAGTAAATTCAGGGTTGTTTAATTCCTAATCTGCTACCTGAGTCAAATGGCTCACCATGACTCATGGGAGGGCCAGCCCTGCTGGAGAAGTAGTCTTGGCTACTTAGCTCACCCATGGGTGAGAACCTGCACTTTGTGAAGACAAGGACATGACAAAGTTGGCACCAGGCAGACCTCTCTGCGGAGAGGATTCCACAATTGGGAGGCCACCACTGAGAGGGCACTCTCAGCAGTGGCCCCCAAATTGTGGAATGCTCTCTCCAGAGAAGTTATCTTGCACCAACATTGTTGACTTTTCAGCATCAGATTAAGACTTTCTTCTACTCTCAGGCATTTGATGGCTCATGACTAAGCTTTTCAATATGAGTTGTTTTTTATTGTATCCTGGCATTTTATATCAATCACTGCTCCTGTTCTTAAAAAAAGTCCCAGGGCTACAATCCCCTGAGATCCTCCTCTACTACCCCACAGCTGCTGCAGTATTACTAGGAAAGAGGACTCACACGCTTCATGCAATTCTATACACCAGAGCTCTCTCTCTCCACTTGCATAAGAAGAGCTACAGATAGCAAGGAAACAAAGCTATATGTTCTTTCTTTAGGAGACAATGCCTTGGGGACACAGGGGGGTTATTTCTCTTTTCTTGCAGAGCTGTATGAGATGATGGCAGAAGGCTAGGCCTTACCTTGCCCCTACTTTATGCCCTAGGAAATGGGAAGTGGATTGCAG
Organism: Elgaria multicarinata webbii; assembly: GCF_023053635.1. Taxonomy (NCBI): domain Eukaryota; kingdom Metazoa; phylum Chordata; class Lepidosauria; order Squamata; family Anguidae; genus Elgaria; species Elgaria multicarinata. The sequence goes on along the minus strand of NC_086172.1, from coordinate 141,020,125 downwards.
TTCCCTCTTTCAATCATCTGCTAACCAATTAAGCTGACCCACCCCATCCTCAGTACAACCATAGAGCACAGCACTGCATTCCTCATGGAGCTGTTATCTCATTTCAAGCACCCTCAAGCAACTTTGCTTGTCCTTGACAGTTTGCATAAGGCACAGGATTATCATCAGCTGAAGGAACGACAAGTGGACACGTTTCCTGTGTTGAAGGAGATTCTTATTGCTTTAGGTTTTTAAACATTTCTGTAGAACAGTTAAACGGTTTCCTTAGCAAATTTGCTCCATTACCCAGAATAGACATGATCAGACGTAATCTTGACAATCTGCCAAGGTGTCAAGGGGAATGGAACAATAATGCAAGGTTGGTTTAAAAACAAATCTAAGCCCAGTTCCCTGTTGTTTTGCAGATGTTACCTCTTGAACCAGTGCAAAGAAAGACCCAGAAGCCATCCAATCCAATTCAGAACATAAGAAGAGTTGTGTCTGCAGAAAACCCACAAGGAGGACATAACTACAATAGTAGCCTCACAACCAACATTCAGAGACATTAATAAATGCCCATTAATACATTAATATTTAATACGTCAAAGACATTAATAAATGTCTGTTATAGTTATACCACCCAACACCACTATTACAAATGGTACAAGGTAAAAGAGAAAAGGGCTACTTGTGCTAGACATATATGCAATGTTGTGTTACAATGTATTTATATGTTGCTTTCCTGGATTGATGGATTATTTTGCTTCAATCTTTTTTGCTTCTAGAATTAGTAGTCTTACAATACAATCCTTTGCACATTTACTCAGAAGCTACTCCCACTGTGTTAGATGTTAGGGCTTGTTCTTAGGTCAATGTGCATATGATCGCAGCCTAAAAAACAGAATTTTTATTACATCTGCTTCTAGTGTTCTTTCTTACCAAAAGCCAAATGGAATTTGTCCAATATTCAGGCCACCTTGCCAACTGCCATAGGTGCTGAAACTGAATACATGGCAGTATTTTGAATTACACCAATCAGCCATAAAACTCACTGGGTGACTATGGGCCAATCACAATCTTTCAAATTAAATTACCTCACAGGATTGCTGTGATGATTTTTTTTTTAAAGGAGGGGAGTCATGAACACTGCCTTGAGCTCCTTGGAAGAAAGACAGGATATAAATGCAGTAAATAATAAATAAAGAAATAAAAGGCCCCTCCTGTTATTGAGGATTAGGCTTCTACTTTATTGTAAGAAGGAAAATATGAACATACGTGAGAAGAGTCCTGCTAAATCAGATCAAAGGCCTATCTTGCCAATGTTCCATTCACACACTGGCCAACCAACTACCTTTTGGAAGCCCACAACCCTCACACTTGTGTTCCCCAGCAACTGGTATACAGAGACATATTGAGCCTGTTCGCACAATCATTGTAGGCCAGAGTTGCTTGTTCAAGCCCCTGCATTTGTCCGGCGCAATCTGCATAATCACTTGCCTAGCCTCAGCTTGCTGTGTCATCTGAACCGAGGTAGCATTGTTTGTTTGAGGGGGAAACAACCCTCAAATAATGCAACAACAGCCCATGGGTTATTTGAAGGTTGTTTCCTTCTCAAACAAGCCATACTACCCAGGTTGGGAGATCAGAACAAGTCATGGCCAGGTGAGCGATTATGCAAATTGTGCCTGGCAAACACAAGAGCTTAAATAAGTCACTCTGGCTTCTTAACCCTATAACAATCGTCCGAACCAGGTCAGTGTCTCTGATTCAGGAGGTAATATATCCCCGTCTTAGCTAGGAATCATTGATAGTCTTAACCTCCATGAATTTGTCAAATTCCCTTTTAATAAGAACATAAGGAGACCCCTTCCACTGCAGTATAACATACACGAAGTCTCTCAAGGAGCAATAGAGGGGATCCTTGTCAGTGGTGCTCTTGTCAAATTCTGTGCCCGAGGCAACGACAGAGCTTGCATAGGTAATGAGTTAAAATTCTGGAATCTTTTTTATTCCCCCCTTTCATTGTATGACTACTACTTCACACAACATCATAAAGCAAGTCTGTTGATTTCTGATTTTAAAAAATAAGCAGGTGAAGATAAGTCACAAAGAGACAATTTTCATCCTAAGGTACATGGGAAACGCAATAAAAAGGCACTTAAGCAGAATTACTATTTGCTCTGCATGCGTCTTCCTAAGGCAGCACCAGCAGCAAAAAGTTACTTAGTAAAAGGTCGTCTCGTAACTCTTTTCTAAACTGTAGCATGACTCAGAAGAATAAGCTATTGAAGAGTTTTCATTAAAGCCTAAAGGCAGAGTTTGGCTTTAATACCTGGTGTTTTATTTGGCTTTGTTGTATGAACTACACAGCAGAGAAAAGACAAACTTTTAAGAGTATTGTAAAAGAACTAAAATATTTTGAGTGCATATAGCAAGGGATGATTTAATTCCAAACAATTTCAGACATTGTCCCCCCCCCCCTCCACCCCACCAAAACGGTTGTGTCATTTGGAGTGGACTTTATCGTCGCAGCTCTTGACAGGAGATCCACAGTATACATTTGTTTGCATTTCAAGGACGTCATTATCCCAGAAAACTCTAGCACCCTGTCTATATGTTAACACTGTGGTTGACATATTTCAGGGGACTATGACTTCTGTTTACTCTTCTCCATTTGTTATAACTTTAGTCAAATAAAGCATATAGCAGCTGTTATTCTAGTAATTATTTTCTACCTATAGGAATTGAAAATAAACAAAAGAAATAATGTCTCCAGAGACCTTGGCCTTAGCTAGACCTAGCAGTCTAGCAGGATGGAGGGGTGAAGATCTTGCAATTTTTTCATCACGAGATCTTCCCCTCAATTCACACATGGCTCATGACAACCTCAGACGGAGAGGCGTCGTGCCCGCCATTTTTTGTTTTCTTAAAGAGGCAGCAGCACACAAGCGCTTGTGTGCAAAAGGAAAGTGTTTTTTTTTTAAAAAAAAAAACTTATTTCCCTCCACCCCACCCCCTGAGGAGCTCTGAGCCTCGTGCGCGGGTCCCGCTCCTAGCAAGGAACCGGGACAAACCACGGTGCCCAGCCATGGACTCAGCCCAAGACCATGGAAAAACCGGGCCTAAAGGGTTACCTCAATCACAGAATTTTACAGGACTCCAGACAATAATATCTTAACCCTCCTGTGTTTTCCCACCATTTCTTTTATCTTTCTCTTACCCCAGATAATCCATTAAGAAAGAAAAGATGGAATAGCTGCACAGTGCCTTCTCATTGGTAGTACCAGGAACCCTCCATCTGGAAACCCCCAGAAACATTCTCCCAGTAACAGAACTCCCATACCACACTTACTTTAGCACCCAGGTTCCATAGAATACAGTTACATGAGGTTAAATGGGAAAAGGGTATATTCGGTATACTCTATAGGGCAGGGAGATGAGCATGTCGGCTTAGTTCAGAACTCAAAAAGATAGGAAAGTGTGCTAATCCACAGAAAGAGGAACAGTAAAATGCTAGGAGCAGCGTTTTTTAAGAGGGAGCTGCTTCAGTAGCAAAGGTAGCATACAAATTCTGCCTTAATCCTTCTCAAACTAGCTTTCTGTAGTTCTTGGTTGTACGGTTAATGACTAAGTCAAAACAATATGCAGTATCTTAGACTGCTGGGAACATGAGGTGGGGAGTGCAATGGGCCCACTCATAGGGTGTGTCCCCCCCACCCCAGAAGACTATCTCAGGTGGTGTCTCTATAAGCCTGGATGGCTCTTTTCCCTTGAATTGCCTGGCACTGAATGAACGTGTACCAACATCATTAACTAAGCTATTCTTCCTTATGGTATCATATGTTTACTTCCGAGCTTTGGTGAACACAACTGGCCTAATGTAGGACTGACTGGGAGCCAGTGCTCCATCACCCAGTGAGTTCATCAGGCCTTCAGCAATGGTGGGTGGTGGTTCATTAAAAGGATCTGAGCCTCAGAATGGATCAGTGATGAAGACAGAAAGGCCAGAAGCTTCCTTGGGACATGTGGTATCCTGAATCCATTTTCATTAGGATCAGGACATGAGGGGACTGGAGGAGCAACACCTTTCCATAACATTTGCAGCTTAGGGACCCAACCAATCATGCTATCAGTTTCCCCATCCATCCATTACATTGCTATATAGTCAGTGTGGGAGGGAACAGTCACCCACTGTTGTGAGGGAGAGGGCAGATCACTCACTAGGAAGAGGTGATTTTCTATGTCATTCCCTTGGCGTCCATAACTTTACATCACCAGTTAAAGGCATGGGTGTCCCCCATACCAGGTGATGGGAAAGATCTCTGCCAGCGACCCTACAGAGTCACTGCCAATCAGAGTGGACTAGGTAGAGAAGCTGTTATGAACTGTTATGAGGCTGCTTCCTATATTCTTCTAGTAGGAAAAGAGAACTCATTGGGCTGGATCTACACTACTGCTTTAAAGCACTTTATAACAGTTTTGACAACTGTATATGGAGTGTGTCCTGGGCCCCAACAGTTGTTAAAACTTATAAAGCACTTTAAAACAGTAGTGTAGATCCTGCCCTGGTTTCAGGCTTTTGAAGGCACTTGGGCAAGACACCCTCAACGGGGCCCTCAACGGGGCCCTCAACGGGCTGCCTTCCCACTGCCATGGTTAATGTTCCTCATCCTCTTTCTCAGCGTTGCTGCCACTGGTTTGATTGACAGCCAGAGCACCAGTGAGCAAGTGGGCCGTGGCATCTCCTTCTCCTCCTTCTCACCATCCCTGTAGTCTGGATCAGAGCAAGAGGCAGGTGAACAAGCAGGTTGCAATGGTGAAGAGGAAAGGCAACTCCAGGGGCCTCTTGCCAGTGGGTCTCTGCTGGAGTATTGGTGCCCCACCATGCTTACCCTCGATTCTGGCCCTATGCAGATGCTCTTGAACATAGCCTCCCCTCTCTGCCAAGTACAAAGGCTGAACAGAAACAGAGGCTCAAACTTCCCCCCTGACATTATGAGATTTACTTTTTAAAAATGTAAGAACCTCTGTGCAAGGGCATTGTTTTAGAGGTGACTCAGGAAAAAATAATGATGTCTGCTCAGAGCTAATATCACCAGCAAAGCCTTCTTTTGAAGCCTGTGTGTTCTTGGGATTTTTCTTTCTTTCTCTCATTCTGTCTTGTAATAACCTTGCTAGTTTCTGGACTTTGAAGAGATCATAGTCCAGCTGTATCCAGAAATGCAATGCACAATTTCTCTGCTTCCCAACAGAATAGATCATTAGCAGTCTGACACAGGTTTCTACATACTTAAGCTCATATGTCCAAGGAAGTATCCTTTCTTCTTACTCTTCCTCCCCCTGGGCAATAATGCATGGCAAGGTCTATTGTAGTCTTTCCCAGCCTGGTGCCCTGCAGTTGTTAGATAATAATACGTCATCCAATGCTTCTGGAGGCACAAAGTTGGGAAAAGCTGGTCTATTGTGTGCAGTGTGACATAATAATGTGATGTTGCATTGATGCCAACAACAAATCCAAAACATCACACCAGAGCAACAGTATGTATTCAATGGCATTGCTGGCAATGGCACCTCTGTTAGATGTTGCAATTACACTGCAACATCTAACAGATGTAATATAGCAGTGTATATTACACTTCTATAAAGTAAGCCAAAAGGAATCATAGTCAGAATTGGCTCATCATGGCCACATGCACTATCATAATGGCTTTTGGACCATCATAATGGGATTTGGACCACCATATAATGTTCATTAGCCCACCCTCTGATGCACATGTGAAATCTGATAGTAATTAGTTGAAGTGGAATTTCAGGATAGCCTGACTTGTCTCATCATTGGTGATTCTAGAGCCACTGTCTGCCACATGGATCAAAAGAAACGCAGAGCCTAATTATGTTTCTTCATGATGTTCCTTAATATTTTGTTGTTGCCGGGGGGGGGGGGATCTTGTACAGAAAGTGTACACACTGGCATTCACATCTGAGACAGAGCTGTTGGTTTCTTTCTTTCCTCTCTTCTTTAGGATAAAGAGTTACATGGAGGGTTTTTTTTAGTTGTGCCCGTCAGCTTCCATTGAATTTAAAACTCATGAGTTGCTTTGACAACATGTCCCTAAGGGTTTCTATGTTCCATTACCTCTTATTTTAACCTTCTTTTTTTCATTTACCTTTCAGTTTGGAGAAAAGTAGGGTGGGCTTTCCCCCCCTTTTTAAAATAAGCCTCATTTGGAATGAGTTTTTCTTTTCTCTTCCAACCTTTGATCTTACAATTTTATTGTTCTACTTTGGTTGCTATATATATATACATTATTTTATTTTGCCTGATACAGAGTGGTATTTCCATCATCTTACAGTCAAATGTATATGTTCCTCTAGTGAATGCTTTTATATAACCTAAATGTGAGGGTGAACATTTACTGTATAAGTTCTGTTGCAGAAATATTATATTACATAACATCAACCAATCAGTGATTCAGAAATGTGCATTTTAACCTTTAAAGCAGCACCTTAAAAACCCCAAACATTTTAATGCAATTTTGTTTTACTAAATGCTGTGATTTTTTAAAAACAACAACAACAACAACACATTTCTATAACTTGTGTTCTGTAAGGACTCTGAGACCCCCTTTACCATCCAAAATTAATATTATACTTGTGTCACTGAAAATACTGGGTTGTATCCAACTGTGTCCATCCACCAGCAGCCCCCCCTCCCACATGCCCCCAAATCTGATTCACAAGGGTGGGGAACCTCCAAAGCATATTTGGAGGGACTAGGGGGCTGCAGGTATTGGAGGAAACCCATTCATTGCCTTATGAAGATCAGCATTTGCCATTCTTTCCAACATTGAAATAACTTCTCCTCGGCCGGATCTACACTGTTGCTTTAAAGCGCTTTATAACAGTTTTATAGCGCTTTAAAGCAGTTAAAGCGCTTTATAACTATTATAAAGCACTTTAAAGCAGTAGTGTAGATCCGGCCAGTGGAGTATGCTTTTCTATCATGAGAGTGAGGGAGATGTTTTCTATGTTGCCTGTGAGTAGGTTCGCACAACACACTAACCCATGAAGCTTTATCTTCTGAAACAACTCATGTTGGGTTAGCTTGTTGTCTGTGGGTTCCCCGCCTCCACCACCACCACAGTGAGTTATTTCCACCAAATAAGCAACTCTGAGAACCCACGGTCTGCAGTAAGGGTCGTTTTTCCTATGGTGGGTTACTCGTGCCACACAGCATGAGTTATGGAGATCGCCTACAGAGCTGCTCGGCAAGAGTGGCTAAAAACGCAGCTGCCACTCTGCTCCTCTCATGCAGTCTCTATTCCCACCGCAGAGGAAGCTGGGATACCTGCCCAGCTGGGCAGGAGAACTACTGGAGGGTGAGGGGTGAGGAGGGGTGAAATAAACTACTCTGTGTAGCTTGTTTGCCTGATAATCTGACGGGAGCACAGTAGGTTGTATGCATAACTACCTACCCTGCATAGCTTGTCACCCACCATGAGTTAGTGTGATGTATGAACCCAGCCTGTGAGATGAGGTGACAGCTGAAGAGACTATGGTTGAAGACAGACATAATGAACTGCTCCACATGACATAACCATTTCCAGTGAAATTTTAGAATGTTTTTAGGATGTTTTAAGGGTGTTTTAATCAAGTATGCTATGTTTTTAATGTGTTTTATTTTCATTGTTGTTCCCCACCTCGATCCAAGTGGAGAGGCAGGTAAGAAATATATTTATTATTATTATTATTATTATTATTATTATTATTATTATTATTATTGTGCTGGGAACCCACAGGGTTCATTTTTGCATGGCGTCCATGGGTGTCCAGCTTGCCGTGGCTTGTCGTATCATGTGAATTCAAGTGGCAGGGGTTGTTTTGATGATTAGACAACCCTCAAATGACCCATGGCTTGTTATTTGAGGGTCGTCTAATATGCATCACACGCTATGCTTGTTTATATACACTATAAGCTGTTGTAAATCTGTTATATTGTCATCCTATGCTTTACTTAAAAATTAAAAACCTCACAAAAATTGATAAATAATTTTTTAAAAATCACTTCAACATAGCTCTGGGTATTGGGGATAGGGTGTAGGTTCATGGTGCCCCAGGCACAAGTCAGTCATTGCTGTCATCGGCTGGCTTCTGTTGCAAAGTTACAGTACGCCCTCCTTCACCTCCAGGGCTTGACTCCAGAGAGGATAATGTATGAACAGTATGTTTGAACAGCCTGTTCCAGACCGGCCCCAACCACTCTGTAAATGTTTCATCTGTGCTTCATCCTAAGCACAGTTCCGAAGTATAGCGATTGGAATTGCAGGAACTGCTCCATCTCCTAGGCCCAAATTAGACAGGGCTGTAAATGCTTCTTTGCATTTAACATGCATGGGTTTGTTTGCTTTAATGCAAACAGAAGCTGCAAGTGGAACTTAGGAGGGGTTGCAGCAGGCTGCAAAGACATGTTAATAGCCTGTCTAGTTTGGACCTTAGTAGTTGCTTCAAAAGGGACATCTTCAGGATAAAGAAGACCAATGCAGAGGTGAATAAATGCACTATTCACAGAACACATAAACTGACATTAATAACATCCCATGTCAGTATGTGTCGAGCCACTGAGATGGAGCTACTTTGTGAACAACCAGCACCCTGTCACCTTTAAATCAAAGACTGGACCATGTACGTGATGATGACTGGAACTATGATAGCAGTTGGGCCAAATCTAGTAAAAAAGGAGCTGTAATTAAGTTCCATTGAAATCAATAGGTCCTAAGGATTTAACTGTGCCCTCTACTTTCAATGAGCTATTCATGGCTAACTTTCATTGAATTATGCCCAATCACACTGGCATGCTTCTTTGCGTTATGTTACTAAGTTCAAAAATGCTTTGGATTACAGTGATCATGCGTATTCTAAAGCTAAGAAAAGAGAAAATTCATTTTAACAGATTTGAGTGAAGGGCTTGGGGGTGGGGGACAGGAAGAGATCCTTCCAATATAAATTAGCCAGAGGGCAAAACCCCCCAAAGATTATTTACCAGAGCACATAATGAGAAACCCCAGCAAACATTTATTTATATAGTACCATTTCTATACATGAGCTCTAATCATCATCATCATCATTTGTTACCCGCCTCTCCCTCTGGATCATGGCAGGGTACAACACAAATGCAAAACACCATAAAATACATATTTATTTATTTATTTATTTATTTATTACATTTTTATACCGCCCAATAGCCGAAGCTCTCTGGGCGGTTCACAAAAATTAAAACCACAAAAAAACATCCAACAAGTTAAAAACACAATTACGAAATACAGTATAAAAAGCGCAACCAGGATAAAACATATCATTGATTAAAACATAAAACTAATACATTATTCGTATTACAAAGAATGAGAGGACAACTCGCTGCTGCAAGGTGTTTATCGAGAAATAGATAAAGGGAGACAACAGAGGAGGGGAGAGAAATGGAGGCAGGGTTACATAAGGAAAGAATATCAGGTATCCATACTTAGGCTTAACTTTGGTGCTTAACTTCCTCACCGACTTCTCCCCTTCATTCCAGGCAAGGGGCTAAACTTTCTCCTATATCCTGCATTACATACACAGGATTACCTAGATAATCATACGCTCCTAACTCTGTACTTGATGAATTTCATGGTTGACAAGGTGAACCTAGCACTGTAGCTAGCACACCAAGGCCTAATCTACACCAAGCAGGATATTTCGCTATGAAAGCAGTATGAAGATGGTATATAAAAGGCAGGAGCCACACCAAGCAGAATATGGCACTACAAAAGCAGTATGAAAGTGGTATATGATATGTGTCGATGGGCCCCAACAGTTGTCAGGGCACTTCAGTACTGCTGTAAATCAGTAGTATGGCTCCTGCCATACTATATACCGCTTTCATACTGCTTTCATAGTGCAATATCCTGCTTGGTGTAGATTAGGCCCCAAACTCACTAACTTTCCTGAAAGAGAAATACCCTTGGAGCAATCTCTACAGCCTTGATGTGTTCTTTGCTGCTTTTGCCGCTCCCTTTTATTCTCTTCCATCAACCTTTGCCCGCCACACCCACTTCCGGCCTGAGAAATTCTGTGCAATCTGGCTTATATTTATGTGAGCAATGAGTCATTCAATAAGGATAAGAATGTATGTTAGGAAGGCCTTACTGTACGAGGAGTACTTGCCCAAACTAGTTTTCAGTGAATTATATCCCTAAGCACTTTGGCTCTATTTGATATTTCCACCATTCATTCAAGAGAGGAGATGATGCAATATTTGCATGCTTGCCCTTACTCACAGGATTGTTTCCACGAAAGACAGCGGAACTGTTTGGTAGCATATAACAAGGCAGGGTGGTTTCTCACTTGATTTATTTCAGACACAGAATGTTTAGTATGAATGAGAATAATACAAACAACTAGCTTAATTTCACAAAGTGTAAACAGTTTCTGTGTGTGTGTGTGTGTGTGTGTGTGTGTGTATGTGTGTGTGTGTGTATCCTTTTTCTGATATCAGCTCAATAATTTTTGCAAACTAAGCAAAATAGACTGTTCTAAAATGAATGACTCTAGGTTTAAAAGGGAAAAAAATCAAGGCACTTATTCACTCCCTCATGAACCAAAATGTATAGGAAATGGATGTATTTTTACATCCATCATCTTAAGTTGCAAAACAGAATCTTTTGACTATAGAAGCAACAGCAAAAACAGCAAAGTAAGGATTTGAGTTCATCAGATTTGCTCTGTTTGAATTCATGAGAAACAAATCAACCTGTTAAAAAAAATTATGACTAAATTTAGGGATTACTCCCTTTCTCTTGCTGACTTGTCTGTAAACTCATGATAAAATGAATAGTTGTATAAATGCCCATTTGGCACCAGTATTGTGCCCCTCTCCGCATCTTCCATTTATCAGCCTTCTTTCCCCATTTGCCAATATAACCACTCTCTCCTAATGGATATCATTCACTCTAACCAAAATAAAAGCATATGGGGATAATAAAGATTCAATGTGCCTCTTCCCCATATTGGCCCAAACTTTAATATTCCCCAGACCTGCAGAGGAAGAGCATTGGGATGAAAGATGTACGCAGCCACACAAAAATGCATGCAACAACATTCAGGGGACAGGAGCAGGCAGAAGAAACATCACGGCCTGCTCCTGTTGGACTCTTCCCCCACCCCCACAGGGCAAACTGTCATCTTGGCCCTGTGGGGAAAAAGAAAGTGCAAGGGGACAGGAGCAGGCAGAAGAAACATCATGGCCTGCTCCTGTTGGATGCTCCCTCCCTCTCTCTCTCTCTCTCTCTCTCTCTCTCTCTCTCTCTCTCTCTCTCTCTCTCCTCCCCCCACCCCCATCCCTTCCTCCTGAACTCCTGTTCCTTGTGTGTCATGTCTTTATTAGACTGTAAGCCTGAGGGCATGGACTGTCTTTTTTGCTAAGTGTAAGCCGCTCCGAGAGCCTTTTTTGGCTGAGGAGCGGGGTATAAATATGATAAATAAATACATAAATAAATAAACAACATGCTTTATGCAAACACACAGCAATGCAACACACAGGCAGCTGAAAACAAGCCAATAGCACACCACATGCCAGCAGCACACAGCAAGCCACATGCAAACATGCAAACAATACTTCACATGCAAGCATGTACAGCAACACATTGCACATAGTCAGATGCAGTAGCACATCACCTGCAAATTCATGCACCAATGTACAGCAGCACATGACACAAATAAACTCAAACACACACAACAGTATTCAGTAGCAGACCGTGGGCAAACTCATGCAGGACTATGCCATGGACAACCAAATGCAGGTGTTTGCTACATGACCCCAGCAAACAGGTCACATACAAACACAGGCCATGGCTAAACGGGGCAATATCCCAGGGATCGCCCCGGGATTGTCCCTGCGCATTCACGTGACACACAGGGGATCCCAGGAGCAGAGAGGGATGATCCCTCCGTTGCCCCGGGGATATCGCCATACCCTTTTTTCCTGCTTTTTCCCACTGTCTCGGGATGGTTCCGAGACCGCGGGATGTGTGGCTGGGTGTCGCAGTTTGTCCCGGCCCCTCATGAGTAACTGCGAGGAGCCGGGAACCGGGCATGGGTCATGGAGCTCCTCAGTAGCTCTGTGCCCATCGGGGTTGGGTTGGGGGGAGCGGGAAAATATTTTTTTATTAAAAAAAGACCTACCTTTTGCGCAAAGCGCTCATGCGCTCTTCTCCTATGAAAAAAACAACACAAAATGGTGGGCACAACGTTCTCTTCCTCCCTGGACGTCGCACGCTATGTGTAGACAGAGAGGGAGATCTCATGATCACCATATTGCGAGATCCTCCCCCCTCAGTCCCTCTACACCCAGTAGGTCTAGACATGCCCACAGATACAAAAAAGGGCAACTTTAACTGTTCTGATGAAGAGGACACCTGCTGAAATTCCCTTTTCTATACAACTGTTAAAGATACAGGAGCCCTGTCCTCCTTTCCATATGGAGGGAATTCTCCCTCCATACAACATGCGATCCACGGTTTTGAGTGATCCACGGTATATTAGCCTATCGTCTGAACAGGCCTGTAAATGGGCTATAACCCAGCTACTCTTCATGAGAATTTACTGTCATTTGAACCAATGATACCCCTCAAAGGTAGATTCTTCATGCCAAATTTCCTACTTATAAGACAAATTTTCTTGATTTTAGGATGAATAGAATTTTTATGCTTCTTAGTGACAGAATGCCTTTTTAAAAAAATTAAGAAAAAGCCATTCATCTGAATTATACAGTCACTACCACTGTTCTAAAATAATCATGGCTCTGCTAGCAACCAGGAATGTATATCTATGTTTGTGGAACACGTGTTGTATTTAGCAGTACTGAATAATGTCATTCTGGATTTCCCTGCTTCCTTCCTTTCTCAAACCTATAAACTGCCTATCCTTCAGATACTGAAGGCTTTGAACATAATAATGAAGTCATCACAAAATGGCTAAAAATACAGCCGCCAAGTAAAACAAGATAAGCATTACAATGACAAACAGCAGCAGATATTATAATTCATATGTAGCCACAGTAAAGAGCAAACCAAAGTATAAATGCTGGGTATTTAGTTTGGATGAATACTGAATCCCGAACTGGAAACAGCTACTTTAGAGAGATTGGGGACTTGCCCAAGGCAAGGGTTAACATGTTGTCTGAATGCAGTGCATTTTCTGTAGGGTGACTTGTTAACCATGCAGTGTGGTTTATTTTTCTTTAAAAAGCCACCTTGAGAATCCATCGCTTATTGTTGGGTGGTTAACAAGCCACATTACATGGTTAACAAGCCACCCTGCAGAAAACATGGTGTGTTCAGAGAACACGATAACCCACCCTGCATAAAATGTGCTGCGTTCAGGAAACAATTACCCCACCCTGTGAAAAATTCACTGCATTCAGACTACATGACAACCCATAGTTCAACAACAACCCATGCTGGGTAGGTTACCGTGTTGTGTAAATCCAGCCAGAGACACTAGAATGTATGTGAAAAATTGAAACATTTCCCCCCAAAGATCTCAATATAAAGAAATTGACATGGAAGAGAGTTCTGTGACTGACAGTTCTAGCTTCCAACCAGCAAATAAATTTATCAGGGCTCTCCTTTTTTCTTTTTTCTTTTACTTCCAATCACTGTTCTTTGGGGAGGGATGTAGAAGGAACAATGTATCAGATGGTATCAACTCAGCAGAAAACAAAAATGAAGCTTGATTTTAATTCACTCTAATTCCTTAACGACTGCACCTATTTTCAGGTAACTTACCTAGGGGCACCTCTATAATGTACATCATTTTCATACATTGTCATTGACCACAAACCATGGAGATTGGGAGAATTTTTATAAGACTTCCCTTTTATAAAGCCCCCAGAATGTACCTGTATGAAAGTTTTAGATTACTTACAGAAGGGTAACTCTGCAAGGTATGCAACTCCCCATGAAACAGGAGGTGTGGAAATGAATCCTTTTAATACTCCCAAACTGAAAAGACTACTCTACATCTATCTGTCTAACCTTTGGCAGGCTTTATACTTCAGAAGGGGGAACTATACCTACAAATTTCACCTATTTCTGCCAAACAATAGTAATTCCCCCTTTTAAAATAAATAAATCAGTATTTAAAGGCTGCTCTCACAAAAAAAACACCTGTATCTGTTGGTCTGAAATGTGGCAGGATTTGAATCCGAGGCAAACATGTCTACACCAGCCATTAAATCTGGGCTGGTCTCGTGTGGGTTCCTGTGCATCCATATGACGCACAGGGAATCCCGGGGGCAAGCAGGGACAGCTATGGGCTCTCTGTGGGATATTGGAACTGCGGAAAACCCAATGTTTCCTGCGGTCTTGGGAGCATCCCACAGACTGTGGGCGATGTGGCCGCCACTCCCACCTCTTCCTTTCCTTACTGCGAGTAGCAAGCTCTGAAAACAGGCACGGGGCTGTATGGGAAGACTCCGTCCCCATAGGGGTGGAGGGGAGCATGGGGGTTTAAACTCACTTTTTGGTGGAGTGCAATTGCGCCCCAGCATTCTCTGAAGGGTCACGAGCCAAATATCCACTTTCCAAAGTGGGATCTGAACCAAATCTTTTCTTTAGTGCACATCTCTAATAAAAACACCCCCAAACTCCCAGAATATAAGGAAAGGTTTTATCAAGCTGACTCAATGTAAACAATGATGCTGTTTGGCAAACATCTCCAGTTTGCCAAATAAGAAACCCACAACCAAAACAGAGCAGCACTACAAGCAAGAAAAAAATGGTGGGAGAAAACTCCAGATGCTGCTAAAAAAAATCTGTTTGTAGGCCCAGTATGTTTCAGAAAAGCTTTCCTCAATAGCACAATATACAACACATATAAAAATGATTTTTAATAAGAAAATGAAAATTATAAAATATAATATAATCTCTTACCATGTAGTATTAAAGCAAAATTGTTCCAACCATTTTCATAGAAAAGACTTAAAACATCTAAACCTGTAAGTCAAGAGATCTCTTGACTGTTATTTGATAGTGCCCCTGAGGAAGGATTTTCCAAAATGCATGGAGCCTACAAATAAATCCTTTTTTCAGCAGCTGGAGCTTTCGCCTTCCTTTTTTCCACTGTTAAGATGGCCTCACTCGAACTCCCAGCTATGTGGACCTTCTGAGGGTGAGTGTTCCTGAGCAAAGTCTCTTTCCCAAGTTCTTCACTGGTAGTTTTATGTGGAGAAGATGATCTCTAAGATATCCGTCATGCAGGACCACCTTAGGGATGGGTGAGCTGGACAATTGCCCTGGGAACTGAGCTTAAGGTGGCATCAAGCTAAACTCAGCAACTAGGTGAGCTCTCGTGGGGAAAAAAGTAGTAGGTGTTTAATCTTCTTCAAAGTTTATTTAGGTCAGGCGCAGCCCAAGGCAGGTTGCCGCCTGAAACAAGGACCCACTGCCCCCGCCACCTTCCCGATCTTCCCACTCGTTTGCTTACTTTTCTGGCCATCCACTGTATGCACCTCAACAGCCTGTGCGCCCCCAGCTGTGTTAATTTTGTTTGCACATGTAGGCACACCCACCTCCCCAATACACGGTTCATAAGGGGTTTCTACTTTCAGGAGCTGTGAGGTGTTTACGCATTGGGGAAAGTATCATGACAGATCCTGGAACTTCTGGGACCTCTCATGATACTTTGCCTGACCTCATGCAGGTGCCGCGTGGCTTCTGAAGGTGGAGACACCTTACCAGCAGCGCGCTGAGGAGGTGGGTGGAGCTAGGTGGGTGCAGGAGGTGGGTGCAGCTAGGCATGCAAACAAAAGTAAACGAGTCAGCCAGCAACTAGGCACACAGGGCCAGGCAGACAGCCAGGGTTGAGAGGTGCTGAAGTCAAGTGGGGCAGAGCGCAAGGGGAGGTGTGGCACACACAGGAGCAAGAGGCTGCTTCTTGGTCCTGCCAGCTGCCAGCATAGCCGGCCAGCTGGCCCACCATTCAGTCAACCAACATGACCAAAAAGCAGCAGATCATTTGGAGGGGGAGAGCACTGCTCTTCCCATACTCTGCAGCCTGCTGCGCCAACTTCCTCCCACTTCATGGTAAGGCCAGCTCTGGTGTAAGTACTAACTAGAAAAATCAATTTCTATCAGTTAGCTTTAAAGTATGTTTCTCCTTTTTTATTTCCAGTTTGATGTCATTTGTGTTAGATAAAAATCAGCTGAACGTGGTTTAACTTTGAGGCATCATTACCAAGCATGATAAGCACGACAAATACGTTAAACACTATAAGCGCTACAAAGAATAAAAAAGAAAGCTGTAATCAGACACCAGTGGGGCGTTGAAGGCCCTCATTCCCCAGGGCACTATTTATCCTGGGGATGGCCCTGACTGCGCACATGATCAGTACCCTGAACTGAAGCCAAAAGCAGGCTGTCCAAATTAGGAGTAATCATGACTCTGAGAACAGCCCCAGTTAAAAATCAGGCCACAGCATTCTGCTCTAATTCCGTTTGTGAGTAGACTGAATTAATTTACATGAAAGTTTGATACAATATCGATCGATCATAAAACATCTCAGATTTAGATATCGACAGAACACTTTAGAACCAAAAGGCATTGCCTTAGCAGCATCAGCTAGTACTGATTACTATAGGAACTGGATTTTTTCTCGGTGAAACAGGGAAGCTGCATGATAGCCCATTATGTATTGAAATGATGCAACTGAGACCTAGGCCATAGCTAGGCCTAAGGTTTATCCCTGGATCATCCAGGGGTCAAACCTGTTCATCTAGGTGACACACAGGGGATCCAGTGCTCAGGCAGGGGCGAACCCTGGATGATCCCAGGATAAACCTTAGGTCTAGCTATGGCCCTAGTTTCAGGTATTTGAGAGTTTACTTTATGTTCTTCTGAACAGTGTGAAATTGGTTCCCTGGCCCTGAAATGTGACCATTTTTTCCCCTTGGAGATGATTATTATCAGTGATATTGTAATTATAAATCAGTGTTAATTTCCCCACAGAGTGTGCACATCTTGAAAGAAAGTTCAGGCCTTTGATTTGTTCTTTGCTGCACAATGATGCTCTTATTTTATCTGACATTCACTAAAAATAAATGTGTGCGAATGAAGGAATTAGGTCACCTAGTGACATGACTGGTAAGAAAGAATGTTCTGGGCAAGAAAAAAGTTTCTGTATATGTACAGAGAAGCCCACAGAGTCTCATTGAAGGGGAATGACAGGATGGCCACACTTAATTGGTTCCAGCACTGGAACAGGGCAAGAATAATGCCAAGGTTAGCATAATCACTATTCTTTGGTCTTAAGATACACGAAGAGAATATGTTAATGAGGACAAGAAGGATACAGTGGCTGGCACAAAGAAGGTTCTTGTGTTGATTTTATGTAGCGTCTAATCCACAATTGAGCTCCTTTTGTGGTTAATGGAATTTTAGGCACAATTCCAATAGAAATCCTAACTTAATTTAGATTTGCAGGTATTAGAAGAACAACTTGGCTGATGTAAATGCTACAACCCCATGTCTTTTACAGGACAGAATAATTTCTAATAACTTGTGTCTGACATTTTAACTTCTAAAGGTGACTTCTGTACCCATGTTTATGATATCTGCGATGTAGGCAGCTAATTCATGTCAATCACAATATTTCTGTCCCAAAGCTTTCAACATTTCTTCACATATAGCTTGCTATAATTGGAACTCCAAAATTAGAGCAAACTAAATGGAATGGTCAAGTGTGTGTGTGTGTGTGTGAGAGAGAGAGAGAGAGAGAGAGAGAGAGAGAGAGAGAGAATAGCTTTTTCAAAATTTGACATTTGGAAAAGCACATTTCTTTGGGTGGTACAAAACTATCTAGAAGGAAAGCTCCTAATAATGATATCTTCAGCTATTGATCTCTGCAGATTCACAGTCCAATCTTCTGGTTTTGTCCAGCTAAGTAAGAAGATGAGCAAAAGTGGATGGGTGTGAGAAGAAAGTTAATAAAATGGTAGATAACATAACTTTATGGCAGAAGATTATTCTGTGTTTATTTTTATTTATTATTATAATTTTCATTAACACAAATTAAAATACATCAACATCACATTAAAGCAATCAATCAAAAAGAACAAGAAAAAAAGAAAACAAAATATTACATAAATTTGCTCAACTGTTAACATTTGTAATTTATCATTATTCATAATCAAACAATACAATTGCTCTCCTTCACCCTTTGGGATCTATTCCTGCTTCCAAAATCTCCTTACTTCTTCAGGTGGTGGTTTTCCACTTCCCTTAGAGAACACATATACCAGGAACTGTTTCCAAATTCCCTCAAATTCATTCGTATTTGTTATGCCTCTTCTTACTTTTATATTACATGTCAATTATCATTAATGGCAATATCCCAAATTTCCTTATACCATTCTTCAATACGATAATCTCCTTGAACCTTCCAGTTCCTAGATATAATTAATATCGCTGCTGTC
Source organism: Elgaria multicarinata webbii (assembly GCF_023053635.1). Classification (NCBI taxonomy): domain Eukaryota; kingdom Metazoa; phylum Chordata; class Lepidosauria; order Squamata; family Anguidae; genus Elgaria; species Elgaria multicarinata. Next base: position 141,001,640 of record NC_086172.1, on the reverse strand, counting down.
AGCAAATTTGTTATCAATTCTTTAATTTCTTTATTACACTTTAAATCTCCATATAATGATAGTAATGCCACACTAGGTGTCTCTTCAATCTCCATTCCAACAATTTCTTTTATCTCATTAAACACCATTTTCCACACTTTTTGTACATATTCGCATTCCCACCACATATGTAAATACGTTCCTTTTCCCCCACAACCTCTCCAACAATTTGCTGAATACAGCTTATTTATTTTATTTAATCTCACTGGGGTTAGATACCACCTCCATATAATTTTATAATAATTTTCTTTAATTCTCACAGACATGTTTCTCAACACTCTTTTACTCCATATTCCCTCCCTACTCTGTTGCCCTCTGTACCATCAAATCTGTTTCCCAAACCATCTTCCCCATATTTTCTATCTCCCCCTTCCCAACCAGTATATTCCACTCGTTAAACCTTTTATCCCTTTATTTTCTCCCTTTTCCTTTTCTTTTTTAACAATCAGCTCCTCAAATTTTGTCAATTCTCTACATTCACCATTACCTCTTAACCATTTCTTCGTCCATTGTTCCAATTGCCAATAATTTAACCAGGTTAAATTCTTCTCCTTTAACACCTCTTCTATTTTTTCACGAGTATTCATCTCGCTTAACCAATTTTTTAATCTCATTCTATTTTTCTCTATTAAGATTTTACTCAAACTATCCTTTAAATTTCCTGGGAAATTCCTTAACATTATCACAGGTGTTATTCTGTGTTTATTAAGGCTGTAATTTTACTAGTGTTATTAATCTAAGTAACGGGTGAGGGTGATAATGAAAAATATGAAACTCAAGATCTTTTACAGCTGCTGGTGTGGGGGTATAGAAACATAGATTTATCATGTCATAAGAGGGGTAGATATGACTTGATATTGAAAATGGAAAGAGTTAAACATGCAGTGGCCATTTTGGGCGGCTGAAAATAGTTGAGCTCCCATGTAATTTGCTACATGCAACAGTAATGCACATTTTAGTCCTTTTCCTAGTTTTCAATAATCATATCACACTCTTTTCCAAATACCTTTTATAGGACCTGTTCAGACAACACGCTAAGCCATAGTTAGGCCACTAACTCTTTTGCAGCAAATGGTTAGTGAGATGTTTAAACCGTGGTTATGTAGCTGCCATGGTTAGGAATGGTTCACACAGCATACTAAGTCATGGTTCACATGGCATGCTAAACCGTAATGTTTAGCTCTAAATGTTTAACCACTGTGGCTTAGTGTGTTGTCTGAACAGGGTCGTATTGTGATAGCTTCCAGTAGTTTCTATTAAACACGTGATATAACAACCTTTGCACTTTGTCCACACTTTTTCTGATTAGTATCCTGTAGCAGTCACTCCAAGGAGAACATATTGCTGACAGGTAGGTGTCACAACGTATGCTCATTTGCAAATCCAATGGTTAATCCATCCTGTAATTGTGCAGATCTATTCACAGTAATGCTAGTATGCCATCTATCACTGGATTATATTACTAGCTGAGCAGAAAGAAACCTCATTTGAAACATGATATGTGACATCCAATGTGCATAAAGCATCCCTCTCCTTGCAATTTCTGATGAGGTGAGATTGTCCAAAACTGCAAGCATGACCTTGTATGTATTCAGCATATTACACTGACATCTGATCAGGCGCTATATGCCACGGCAAAGTCCTATTAATATGAAGTTTGAATTAGGCCTCTTTGATATGACTTTTATACAGAGCTTGGTTTGTTCAAATAAGATGAAATTTGTGTTCCACAAAACCGTGCAAGTCAAGAATTTATGAGATCCGTAAAGCATTAGGATTACCACTATTTTAAAAAAAACAGTTCTGAGGAATAGGCCATTAAAAATAAATGGGGTTTGAGTATTTAGAAACTAGACAAGCCAGTCAAACCAGCAACTCTACGAAAATCTGCATATTCATAACGAAGCTTAAGATATTTCTAACTATTAGGAGATCAGGAACTAAAATTGCCATATTTATTTTAAAATATTTCTGTCATGAAAAACATATCCAGGCGCTACACAGTAATAAAACCTTAAAACAAACATAAATATACAATATAACTCAAGCATTCTACAATGGAAAAAGAATTATCCAAATCACAAATCACCAAATGCTGAGGCAAATAAAAAAAAAAGTCTTCAACAGGTGCCTGAACGGTATCAAAATTGGTGCATGTTTTATTTCTGTGGGGAGGGTATTCCAGAGAGTGGGTGCTAACACAGAAAAGGCCTTCCTCCTGGTTATTACCAGTTGGACATCTGCAGGACGTGGCAGACGTTAGCCACAGGTTTATGTGGCTGATGTGCTTATTTTAATATTGTATTGGTTTATATGCTCTTTTAATCAGTATTATGCATTTGATATCGTATTATTATTATTATTATTATTATTATTATTATTATTATTATTATTATTATCCCGCCTTTTGCCCAATGCTGAGCCTCAAGGCAACATTACAAGATTTAAAACATATACATTTAAAACCTATAAATACAAATATACAAAATTTAAAAATATATTAAATAAGCTTCAAGAAGTACCGGTACCATGTTAAGGCAGGCCTATCCACTGGGATTTCAGGATGTTTTTAGAATGTTTTAATAATGTATACTATGTTTTTAATTCAATTTTATGTATTTTATATTTATTGTTGTTCCCCGCCTTGATCCAAACGGAAAGGCGGGTAAGAAATATGATGATGATGATGATGATGATGATGATGATGATGATGATGATGATGATGATGAGCCAATGGTCTGAGCAGTGCAAGGCAACTGCCTATGTTCATAATAATGAAAGGGAGGGCCAGGAAGATTTCTTTGGGTTCCAACCCCAGCCCTGCCCACCAGTGCCTTGTGGAAGGGAGAAATGGGCACTTTAATTCATATTGCCACCTCATCTACAAGTTATTGGAAAGGGGGCAGTGTTGCAGTTAGTTAGTTCATGGGAAGTTTGACCACAGCTCACTTCGGGATCTCTATAGCCTATGGTTTCCTGTGCTCCTCTCCTTCCTTCCCCACACCCAACCTCCACCATTGCTGGGAGCACACATGTTTGCTCTCTCACCCTGCCAGTGTAATGGAACACAGAATGGACTGAACAAACTGTCCTTGAAACTCCACGCTGTACCTGCATTGTATATGCAAGAATACTTAGGAGTAAAACTGTTTTCTTTCCTTCATGAAGAAGGATGTGGTCTCCTTTATTTTCTTAAGATAGCCTTGTGTGTGGGGGGGACTGGTATATGCTCATTCTGTTTTGTCTTTTGTTCTTTCTGTGCTAATTGCCTTTCTAACAGGAGGCGTCATTATTAAAAAACAACAACCCATCAAAAGAATCCTTCTAATTTCACCCACCAACTAAGTTGGTCTGGTTTTAATACTTGGATATAAATGTGGAGTTTGGTATATTAATAACTGTGGAAATGAAAAGTGACATTGAATAATACTTCTCAGAGACTGGATATTTCACTTTTTTATATACCTCTGGAGAAAGAGGAAGAAAATCTCCACTAATTGATTAAAGTAGCTTATAGTGTCCCATGTTTTAGAAATAAATTACTACTATGTTCTCCCTTTGCAAGGTTGTATAAAAGCTACAAGGACATTGTAAGGAACCTGTTCTTTATTTTCGTTTGATAATGCCATTTCAGAAGCTAGAAGATAAAATGACTCACCTTTTGTCCTTTTCTATTTCAGAACATTGCTCTTCTGCGTTTTTTCTCAAACACAAAATGACTCCGCTGCAACCCATTTTGACACTGAGACCATTTCTAGACATGAGTACAACATCCCTGGGTAATGTTTTTACATATACATTTTCTCTAGTTGAAGGTTAATGCAAAACGGCTGCATTGCCATCAACACTTTATTTAGGACAGCTGGGCATTTAGAACCAAATTAATTCTGGAATTGAGTTGTATTATGAATGTGCATGCAGAGCTGAAGTACAGGAGAAAGTGACCCATATTGCAATCTAGAGTCAGGAATATTTTCTTACATGAGCTTGCGGGAGGGACAATAGCTCAGCGATAGAGCAGATGTTTTGCACACAGAAGGCCTCAGATTCAATTCATGCAGTTGAGAGGAAAGACCTCTGCCTGATTCCCTGGAGAATTACAGGGCTAATCACTTGGACACTGGGAGGAACTTGCCCAATAAAGTGTCTTGGTACCCCACAGAAAGGCTCAGCACACCTGAAGAACCAAGTCCAAGTCGCCCAATCATTCAGACACCTAACCTGGGATCCAGGAGCGTCCCTAAGATAAATAGCACCCTGGGCACGGAGTTCCCTTGGTGTCCCGTCTCCCACTGTAGTCAGTTTTGCAAGGCCACCCAGAGGATGTATAGGGCCTGGTGCAGGTGTGATGTACATCGAGAATGACGTTGCGTAAAACCTTGATCTCTGAGCCAGTCTGCTACGATTTGCACAAGCCAAAGTTTGAAAAGCCCCATTCTCAGCACTATGCAACACAGCAGAACTATCACAGCTTTTACTTATAATGTTTTTGGTTTGCTTTGTAGCAGTTCCTACCTTTTGGAAAGCATTTTTAAAAATTTTTTTAGGATATGTATTATTTTTCACCTAAAAAATAATAATGAAAAGTTAGAAATAAAGACGTTATCCAGCTGGCCTCTTACAGCTCATGGCTTTATTTTAGTAGTAGCACTGCTGCACAAAGAAGGCCATTTTTTAAAAAAGTGGGGAGGGCCATGGACCACATAAAGAGTGATGCACTCAGTGGTGTAGCAGGACCAGGGCTTCCAGCCAGGGACACAGCACGGACACTTTTTTAGTAGCAGGGATGCTGACATCATTCGCCACCCGCAACCCTCAGAATTCTTTGATCCTCTAAGCTTAGTTGCGATCTTCACTGTAGCAGGGAGGAAATGAATTTTCCGAAAAACATTTTTTCCCTGTTGTAATGCAAATTATTATTATTATTATTATTATTATTATTATCATTGTTATTGTTATTACTACACTACCTTTCCCCTCATAATCCAAGTACTGCATATAAAGTAATACAAAATGAGGCTCTAATATGTGGAGAACGTGGACAAGCATCTGGGCTTGGAGAAAGTGCTTCCAGAGCAGACAGGGCGGCTTCCAGGCCAGACACCTCTCATGTCAAGAAATTAAGCGCTTCTTTGTTCTCCTCCCCCTGAAGTTAACCTTCACTATTAAGGCGTAAGTGTTGGCTCTGCCAGTCTGGAGGAAGCATTTGATTAAGTACAATATCATTATAGATTGCATCTTGTTACCATAGAAACTTTAGAGAAGAAAGGTTTGGTGTGGGCTTTCTTTTAACCCTTAAGAAGTCGCGTTGTTGCTGCCAACAGGCGTGACGTTTGTGACAACATCATTTCTCTGAACAAAATTGTTCCGTTAATTGGGTTTAATGGATATGTTGAAAAACTGAAATGCAAATGACATTTCACAGGGAAAGAGAAGTATTAGTACACACCATACTTAACTGAGACATTTGTAATTGCACAATTTGTTTACTGGTGAAATCTCAGAGGAGACACGTTAATGCATAATAGTCATAACAGGGATGCAGTGAGGGGGCAGGCTGGGGCAAGGGCACGCCGCAAGTAATGCTACACTTCTAAAACCAACCCATCTGAGTAGCTCAAATTCTAATTGTTAGTTTATAAAATGCCAGCCCTAATGTACACACAGCAATCAAAATAGACAGCTGCAGGGGCTCCTTCTATTCAAAGTGCTGGTTTTAACCTATAAAGCCTTACACAGCTTGGGACAACAATACCTGATGGAATGCCTCTCCCGACATGAACCTACCTGTGAACTGTGCTCTCAACATCTAAGGTCCCCCTTCGAGTGCCTACTCCAAGGGAAGCTCAGAGGATGGCAACAAGGGATTCAATGAGATGCACAAGTACAGGATTGGTGATGCCTGATTTGATGGTCCATGAAGTCATGAAGAGTCGGAAGCGACTGAACGAATAAACAACAAAAAATGAAACATAGGCCTTAGCTAGACAGGGCGAAATTCCGGGATGATCCCCCGGGATCGTCCCTGTGCACCCACATAACGCACAGGAGATCCCAGGATCAAGGAACGATGATCCCTCCCTTGCCCTGGGATCTTGCCCTCCCCTTTAGGCCTGGTATTTCTGCTGTCTCGGGCAGAGCCTGAGACCGCGGAACACGTGGCCGGGCGCCACGGTTTGTCCCAGCTCCTCGCGGTTCCTCAGTTTCCTTTATTCAGCCTCTTCTGCCGTTTGGCAATGCAAGTTGAAGGATGTTGAAAAACTGGAATGTGGACAGGGGAGTGCAACAAAGACAGTGAGGATCCTGGAAAAGGCTGAAAGAGTTGAGTATGTTTAGCCTATAATAGGGTGACCACATTGAAAGGAGGACTGGGCTCATTTATTTTTATATGTTGCAGAGGAAAGGGGATTTCAGCAGGTGTCATTTGAATGCATTTAGCACCTGGTGAAATCCCCTCTTCATCACAACAGTTAAAGCTGCCGGAGCCCTGTCCTCTTTTGTATCTGGTCACTCCTGCAGCTTCAGCTGTTATGTTGAAGAGGGAATTTCACCAGCTGCTGCATGCAAATAACCACCTGCTGAAATTCCCTTTTCTCTGCAAACAAGATACAGAAGCCTTGCCTTCTTTTCCACATGGTCACCCTATAATCTCCAGTTAAAGGGTTCTGCAAAGACTCTTGAGAGCTGCCGCTGGCCTGAGTAGACAACACTGGTCTAAATGGACCAAATATAAGACAGCTTCATCTGGTCATATGACACTAGAGGGCCAATCCCATGCCATCATCTGTTATAAAGCGCTGAGCTGTGCTGCAATCCTTCAGGCTTGGCCTACCTGTTCCATATATGCTGATTAGGGTGACCATATGAAAAGTAGGACAGGGCTCCTGTATATTTAACAGTTGTATAGAAAAGGGAATTTCAACAGGTGTCATTTGTATGCAGGCATAACCTGGTGAAATTGCCTCTTTATCACAACAGTTAAATCTGCAGGAGCCCTGTCCTCTTTTGAATCTGGTCACTCTACAAAAGAGAGCAGGGCTCCTGCTCTCTTGTGATGAAGAGGCAATTTCACCCGGGGCTGCCTGCATACAAATGACACCTGCTGAAATGCCCTTTTCTATACAACTGTTACAGATACAGGAGTCCAGTCCTCCTTTTCATATGGTCACCCTAATGCTGATACTTCCTTGCAGGGTAGTAAATATACACACACTAGCACATGTTTGCAAATCTCTGTCCTTTGTCACCACAAGAAACCCAGGGAGATGGGTGAGTGAATATGCTTAGTTCTTATGTCTGTCCATGGTATATTAGCGATGTGTTTAATTTGGAGACAAGAGTTTTTTGTTATGAAGATTCCTTAGGCCACAGCATGTGCATTTACTTGTACAGACCGTTCCAATGGAGTCAGTGTGCCTGCTGAGCCTTGTTATTTTGAGGCTTATAATATTTAGTGCAATGAATCACTTTACTTTTAAATTCACTGGGACAAGTGCTCCCCAGTGCCAGGCAGGTCAAGACAATCCAGCTCAGTGTAAACCATTCCACCCCTCTCCCATACAAGTGATTGGCATTCTCAGAGCAGAGGATCTTCTAAATAATAGTTAATAATATGTCCTCTACAAGAATTTTACAAAGAATCTAATGTGCCTAAAGAGCATATAACACTCCTCTACACATGGTATATTTAACTCCCGGACCAGGGATTGGATTAGATTTAAGCTGGAAGCCCTGGTCTGATTGATTTAGAGGTGAGTCTGAGCACAGGATTTTGCATTCTTGACCCACATAGCCTGTGAAAGGTGGTACTTCATTTGCAAAGTCTCATAATCTTCTAATTGAGCTTGAGTGACGATACCTATACATGTTACAGGAAACAGAAGTGATTCATTATGGTAATGTTCCCTTATCACCAATATTGCACTACTTGAAATAAATATATTCTACAGTGAAGCATATTTCTGTGAATAGAAATACTTTAAAGCTTTTCAGAGCCCTCTCATACAGGTATTTGGTGTTTAGGGCAAAGCCCCATTAACTATTTATGCAGTATGTCCCCAAAACAGTGTTTGAGTTACAGGGGGCAGAGTGGTCATGGTCTCCTTACCTACTGTTTTTAGAAAGTTACAAGGTTGGGAGCATGATGTGGCTAAAATTCGGGGGAGGGGCTTGTATGGGGTATGTAGATTTCACTAAGAGATCCCGTACATTGCATAATTCAATCACCTTGACTAAACATACTATTCTGTAGTATTTGTTATACTTGGTTCCATCACTCACAAGGCTCCAAAAATTCTTTTTATCCATGGCAAGAGGGCAAAGTGACAACCGTCCCAACTCACCATTAATAATTCCATAATGCACTTCTCATTCAGTTCTGACATAGAGCCATGGCCTTTTACTACAGCATATGCAGCTTAATATTTTCTATTATTATTTAATAGTTTTATACATAGTACAAAGACATGAGGATATCAAAAAGACGGAGAGAAATACCAAAACACAGGCCTTAGCTAGACCGGGTGAAATCCCAGGGCGATCCCCAAGATCATCCCTGTGCATCCACATGAGGCACATGGGATCCCTGATTGCCCTGGGATCTCGCCCTACACTTTAGGCCTGCTTTTTCTGCAGTCTCAGGCTGAATCCAAGACTGTAGGACGTGTGGGTGGGTGTCGCAGTTTGTCCCAGTTCCTAAAAATATTGTGAGATCTTCACCCCTCCGTCCCGCTAGACTGGTAGGTCTAGCTAAGGCCACAGTCATCATTTCAAAAAGAAAAAGAGAAAAAAAGGAGAAAATAACATTGTACATATAACAATGGAAGAAGTTCATAAAAAATCTCAAACATGATATTGTCCTATAGCCCTACACAATATCCCAAAATCCCTAGTTAATTCTTTCATGGATTTTAACTCTGTTCCAATAGACTAAAATTGGCCTCCAGTGTTCCAAAAGTGTGGGATGTCTATTTTCCCACAATCATTTGAATTGTATCAATTTCACCATTATCAAAATTTGACAACCTGTTCCTCTCCTTGGGATTGACCAATCTGATCCATTATGTCAGTTCTCTTATTCTGAACAGCACCATCCTATGCATATTTATGTCCCATTGTGTTTAGTGGGGCTTACTCCAAGTAAATGAGTTTTATGATATTCTACTGCTTGCCCTCAAATTACAAGAAAGTACAGATAACCAGAGTAGCCTGTCTTTTCTTCCAAGTACCAAAAAATTCTTTACCACTACCAGAGAATAATCCTGCTAAGTCCTAAGAATCAGGCATGTGATGTAAAGAGTGGCCACATACTCTTCACTAAAAAGAAGGAAATGCATTACCAAAAAAAGAGGACCAAAGCGGACACAGATTTGCATGAAATGTGTATATGCTAATTTACATGTGTAAAAGTAGAAATAATTACTGGTTTAAATAGAAATACAATACATCTTGCCATCCTGGGGAAGACTATGACCATGTAAGAACATAAGAAGAGCCATGCTAGATCAGACCAAGGGTCTGTCTAGTCCAGCACTCTGTTCACACACTTCATTTGTCCACTTCATATATCTGATAACATGGGGTTTTGCTTAGGAAACCTCATACCACAACAAATCTATCCAGCTCCTAAGGTTATCAGTAGCTACTAATCCTGATGGCTATCTCTGTATCAGAGGCAGGATGCCTATGTACACCAGTTGCTGGGGAACAGAATTGGGAGGGTGCTGTTGCCCTCATGTCCTACTTGTGGGTTTCTCAGAGGCAGCTGGTCGGCCGCCGTGGGAGCAGAATACTGGATGAGATGGACCCTTGGTCTGATCCAGCAAGGCTCTTCTTATATTCTTAAGTGTTATGCACTAATACAAATGCATTTCTGACATTTGATTCTAAGGCAGTTGTACCTCATCTTGCTCATCTTCTTGCCAAATCCAGCAACAGCAACGTGAAACGTTAAGGCAATAATAATCAAAAAAAGCAGAAGGAACATTTAAAATAGCACTTAATAGTTTTGTCCTGGAGGATTAATTAAGCAGAAAGTTACATTGATGATAACAGCATAAAGTTTATTTGGAGAAGAGATAAAAATCAGACACTGGGAACTAGATGGCACTTCAGTTTAGTTCAGCTCCAAGATGGACATTATTTGTTGATGCAAGTGTTTCATATAAAGACCTGAATGTTCCTTCTTGAGCCATTATTGCTATCCCATGGAGGCTTCCTAGCAGCAACCTGACAGCAAGGTTGGCACTGCCTTGACCTCTCCCATGGCCACATCTGTCCTAATTAGTAAGAGACCAGATACTACTAAATGCTGTAGAGGCTGGTGGTTCTGATTTTAATGGGCTGTGTTTACATCCTGGGTTTCAGTCAGAACCAGCCAAAACTCTAAAGGAACTATACAAGGTGCTGAACCTATTTTGGGGGGCTCCTCATCTAGAAACTTCTATCTTGACTCAGAGATTTAATTCTAAATATGATGCATTCCGGTATGTTCACCTTTACTTAGGATTCTCCTCTCCAACCACTCTAATGCAGAAAAAAATAACTTGTTATTATTCTAAAAATGTTGGTTCTGTAAAATAATTGGGAAGAGATCATTCAGTATTTTCAAGGTCTCTTTAATCCTTGTGTAGCATTTTAAATACGTAGCAGAAACATTCATATTAACCACTATAATAGCTCCATATATCTGGTATTTTCCATAATGCCCTGACGTTATGAAGCAGAGCAGTACCTAAACTACTGTGACTGATATATTTTCACAGCAATCCCATCTGCAGATAGCCAGTTTTAGAGAGATTCGATATCAGTTCTTCAGCAAATAGAAAACCTCCAGAGCCTGAAACAGCAAGTAGAAGCCACTTAAGGGGGAAGAAGATTGAACCAGACATTCTTATGTAAACACCCATGGAATGTTCCATAGAAAACAATCCAAAATGCAACAGTGGCACTTGGCCTAACTAGTGGGTTTGTTATCGCATTGTAAAATCCCACAGAATCGCAATGAGATTAAAATATTCCGGATTAATGAACACATATCCATTTTAAAACCCATAGCTTCTAAATGCAATCCCAAATACAAGTGTTCTTATAGCATTCGTGCTTTATAGCATGCTTGTCTTAAAGCATTTATAGAACATCCTCTAGTCAAGATTGCTACTAGTCAAGATTGCTTTCTGCTACACCCATGTTCGAAGAGCAGTAATGCCTCTGAATGCTAGTCACTGCAGAATGAGAGCAGAAGAGGGCTGTGGCACTCATGTCCTACCTGTGGGTTCCGGAGGCATCTGATTAGCCACTGTGGGAAACCATTTGCTAGACGAGACAGGCCCTTGGTCTGATCCAGCAGGGCTCTTCTTGTGTTCATTTGCGCTACTTGCTTCTTCTCCCCATATCATTGTAACCTGTCTTCTGACAAAGGTGTCCTTTGCATCTGCAAAATCTGTTAATGTGCCATGTCAGGAGCCCCTGGCAGACTCTCAGACACATTTGTTTCAAATACCCCCAAATTGGGATCTGTTCAGTAGTCCCTTAGTTGTGTGTGCTTAAAAATGCAAGTAGGTAGCATATATCCACCTCTCCTAACCTCGTGTCCCCCCAATGTGTTGGATCCATCATTTGAAAATGTGCTATGTTGATTGGGGATGTTGGGAGTTGAAGTCCAATGCATTTGGAGGACACAATATTGGGGAAATCTGCCATAAATGCATCCTTATCCGTGTTATTTCTGCTTTTCATGTCACCATTTCTCATACCTAGGATTGGGTGGGTTTTTCTTTTGCTTCATAGGTTTTCCTTTCTTCCTCCTAAGGGCAGAGCAATCACCTCAGAGATACCCAGTCTTTGGCTAGCTCCCTTAGAGAGTGGTAGTAGGACGCTGAAGGTACAAATGCAGTTCCCTCCCCTCAGGTGTTCTAGAACATATGTCCTAGAACAGAATCACATCTCAGAATGATAACTATGGGTCACTGCATAGGGAAGGTAAGTCCTTTCTTTTGATAAAGGCTTTGAGCTTGTTCATATGTGCATATATGACCGCTTGATCTCCTGCGATGTGTTTCAATGGTACTTGATGATTTTCAGTGGAATGTGTGAATGGCTTCCATGAAAAAATGTTCTGTTTTAGATGACATTGGGTGATCTGAAAATTCTCTTGTGGTCAAGGAATGCTAAAACATGCTTGTTGAAGCTACCCTAGAGTGTCCAGCCAGACACTTCTCATGTTGCTGGTTGTCCAAATGAGTACTAAACCAGAGGGACAATAAACTACACCCACAAAAAAGAGCTCCAAAGTATTTATTTGATACATTTATAACCCACCTTTCTTCTCTGATACCTGCATGGGCTTTCTAGGCAGTATCCCATTCAGACACAGACTAGATGTAGTACTTCTGAGATTCAGCAAGGCCTTAGCTAGATCTAAGGTTTATCCAGGGATCGTCCTGGAGTCTTCCCTGCCTACTCCCGCGATCCCCTGTGTGTCATTTACATGAACAGGGATGACCCCAGGACGATCCAGGGATAAACCTTAGGTCTAGCTAAGGCCCTAGTTTATTACATCCTGTGTCCCCTAGGGATGAGAGAATCAACAAACCAACGCTCATTGAGGTTCTCCAATTTCCAAGTCAAAGGTTGGCTCGCCTCATTCCATTTTCTGAATGTGAACATTTTAGGAGGGGGGGGGGTTAATGGGATAATTATGCATTTGGGTGCACACTTTTAAAATGTGCACCCAAATACGTACTTCTCCCCCATTGACTAAACTGTGAAAATGCGTGCTTTTGTATAAAACGTATTTTGCGAATGTGACCGCAAGCTCACGAATATGCGAGCTTAGCCTGAAAACTGCGCTCATGTTTTCACGTTTGTATTTGGCGTGGTGAACGGGGCAAGTTCTGATGTTTAATGAATGAAACAAAATTCCCGTGTATCACTAGTGTCCCCAAGTACTGTCGATTTTGTATGACAGCTCCTTATTTTGACTTCTGTCACCCCTGCTGAGCCCATTAACCATCTGTTCTGATATTTGGACTGCAAAAGATCAGACGGCAGCATCGCCCTCCCCACGCAGCTTGGAGAGGTGAGAGTGCTGAACCAGAACTGGGCACTTAAAATGTCTTCTGTCTGGAGGTGCATTAAATTTAACATGTTAAATTATATCCCAGACATGAACTTGAATGCATTTTTTTGAAACATGTCTTCTAGTTCCAAGACATTAGCTTGAAGACACACTCTGGAATCCTGCAAGGCAATTTGAAATTGTTTTTATGCCCCTTCAAATATACAACAGATATTTTCAATCAGCTAAAGTCTCGGCAGCCTGCCCTTGGCAAGTATCCAAACCAAGAGTGGAGCAATGCTGACACCTGGCACCACGGCAAATAAATTCTTGAAAGATGGGAACTTTTCTCTCTCTTTTTTAAGGTCTTGAAAAATAAATGGTAAAAGTGAAAGCACTTTTTGTTCACATTGCCCAGACTCTAGCCTCAGTGCAACTCTAATATCCAGCTGCTCTTTGTTAATAATAAACAGTTAGACGCTGCAAAATACAGAATATATTCTCCCTTCCCTACAAAGACACACTCCAAGGCCTATTTGACTGATTTGAAGACAGGAAAACCCTTGTAATAATATTTGGGCGCATGACATGATACAACATTTGTTAGACTCAGAACGTGAAACATGAGTTAATTGCTCTAGATAAGTACCAAGGGAGAAAAATCCCGATAGTTTGTGATTACTTGAAAGCAGTAGCATTGGCTTAAAAGTACCTTTTGATTCTTCTTTGAAACATCTGAGAGGGCTAAACAGGTGGTGGGATATTGGAAAGGATTCATTTGCCAGGTCCAAATAATAAAGGTGGGTGAAAGAAGCCATGGTGGCTTATTTCTCCCACAGTGCTTGCCATTCGAATTCCAGTGGGTGGGATTTGCATAATTACCCTGGCCGGCATGGCTTGTCATATCATGCTAACCAGGTGAGGGTGGCTTGTTCCCATGGTTAACAAGCCACCCCAGAAGCCTAAAACAGCCCATACTGTTCACACCATGAGTTCACACAATATAGCAAGCTGTGCTGGCGAATTATGCAAATCCCCCCAGTACATGACTGGCATCCATGGCAGGGGAAATAAGTCACCATGGCTTATTTTTCCTGCCGTGATCATGCAGATGAATTAATCCGCATGATTGGGGGGGGGGGGGAATAAGCCGTAGTCAATGAATTAATCACTGGTAATTATGGCAGGTAACAGATTATACCTAGCATTTTGAGCTGAAGAAACAACCCCCATTTCTGAAACACAAAGGCCATAGCAAGATGGGGCAAAATCCCAGAGATTGCCCTGGGATGGTCGCTGAGTGTTCACGTGACGCACAGGGCATCCCGGGAGCAGGGAGGGATGATCATTTCCCCAGGATTTTGCCCTACCCTTCTAGCCCGTTTCTTCCACAGTCCTGGGCTGATCCCGAGACCGTGGAACGTGTGGCTGGGCATTGTGGGTTGTCCCGGCTCCTTGCGAGTAACCGTGAGCTGGGCACAGGGCACAGAGCAAGGTGTTTTTTTAAAAAAAAGTCACGGTTTTCGCACAAGCGCTCGTGTGCTCCTTCTCATTTTTTAAAAAAAATCAAAATGGCAGCCGCGAAGTTGCATGTTGCATGTAGACCAGGGCAATGATCTCGCGATCATAAGATTGTGAGGTTGTCGCCCTACTACCCCCCTCATCTAGTGGAGTCCAAAGGCTGGCTGTTGCTCAGATCGGTCTCTTTGCTCTGGGCTAAATACACAGATTTCTGGGTAGGCAAGGCTTTAATCATGCAAACACCCTGCCTCATTCATGGAATTTTGTGGAGGCCCAGATGATGCTGTCTTCCACTTGTAACCCTCCCATGTTTTCCTACCATTTCATCCAACTTTTCTTTCCACAAAAAATCCATTAAGGAAGAAAAGACAGAAGAGCTGCACAATGTCTTTTGATTGGTAATGCTAGGGTCAGAATGGAAGCACCCAAAGAAAGGCATGCTGCAAGTGGCAAGTTATTTTTCCTAGTCAGTGAACAGCACTAGTCCCTGGTAACTATATATATCCATGTGGATTGTGATTGTGTATAAAATTAAAAGGTTGGATCCAACAGCGCCACTTATTCACAGAAGGGTTATGGATAGGGTGACTATATGAAAAGGAGGACAGGGCTCCTGTATCTTTAACAGTTGTATTGAAAGGGAAATTTCAGCAGGTGTCATTTGCATATATGGGGAACCTGGTGGAATTCCCTCTTCATCACAGCAGTTAAAGCTGCAGATGCCCTGCCCTCTTTTAAATCTGGTCACTGTAGTATAGCTCCTGCAGCTTTAACTGTTGTGATGAAGAGGAAATTCCACCAGGTTCTCCATATATACAAATGACACCTGCTGAAATTCCCTTTTCTATGCAACTGTTAAAGATACAGGAGCCCTGTCCTCCTTTTCATATGGTCACCCTAGTTATGTATCCAATGGACGTTTCCACAAATAGAAGGGTGATGGGAAGGAATTTCCACAGATCCCTTTTCCCCTTCCATCAGCCACACTGTTCCAGATGGTTCTCCAGCCTTCAGAGAAGTTTTGTGTAGGCTGTAGGGGGAATTGACAAAAGTTTCCAAGGGGCCTGGATCCAAGCTTCCCCTGGATCCAGGCCCCTTCCTTTAACGGATTGGCGCTGCGGGATTCAACCCTCTTATTTATTCATTTTTTACATCCAGCAGAGACCTGCAAAACTTGTGTGAGATGTGCAAGAATAGTGGCACTTACACCAATTCGCTCTTCATACCAGCAACTTCCTGCAAATTTAGATAGATTATTGTGTAGTACTGAAAGCAATATCAAGACTTTGGCCTGGGATGTGAAGTATGAATGTTTTGTAGATAGGTAGAAAAACCTGTCTTTGTAAAGGATCATTCCTGCAGTTAATTTTGAGTGAACAAACCCCAGTTTTAATTATTCTACACAACAACAATTTGCATGTCCGAGAAATATTGTTGCTGTGTGCTTCATAGATTCGTTAACCATAAATTAATTCTACATGCTGGCAATAGAAATACTAAAATCAATGTTAACCCTTTCATTCAGTATTCTCTAAGACATTGAACTGTATATCCATGACCGTTTCATTTTATTATGGCTGTTTGTACTTGCAAGCTTTTATTATTATTATTTTCACTATAAATTATTAACTCACCCTTTAGGACTTCGACCCTTCTTCTGTTTATCTAACCCATTGGAGAATGAAAGTGAAGCGCTCCTGAAAATCTGGATTTTCACATTAGCCAGTTCTTTGGCTTTCTACTTCTATAGCCGAATCCTATCCATGTTTACCGAGAAGTATATCCCGTTGTGTTTATTTATTTATTTATTTATTTATTACATTTCTATACCGCCCAATAGCCGGAGCTCTCTGGGCGGTTCACAAAAATTAAAAACATTCAAAGTATAAAACAACAGTATAAAACCATAATATAAAATACAATATAAAAGCTCAACCAGATAAAAACAGCAGCAATGCAAAATTACAAATTTAAAACCATGTTATTTAAAATTTATAGATTGTTAAAATGTTGGGAGAATAAAAAGGTCTTCACCTGGCGTCTAAAAGCATATAATGTAGGTGCCAAGCGAACCTCCTTAGGGAGCTCATTCCACAGCCGGGGTGCCACAGCAGAGAAGGCCCTCCTCCTGGTAGCCACTTGCCTCACTTCCTTTGGCAGGGGCTCACGGAGAAGGATCCCTGAAGATGACCTTAGGGTCTGGGCAGGTACATATGGGAGGAGGCGTTCCTTCAGATAACCTGGCCCCAAGCCGTTTAGGGCTTTAAATGTTAATACCAGCACTTTGAATCGGGCCCGGACCTGGACTGGCAGCCAATGAAGCTGGAAAAGGACTGGCGTAATGTGGTCTCGTCGGCCAGTCCCTGTTAGTAAGCGTGCTGCCCTGTTTTGTACCATTTTCAAGTTTCCGGACCATTTTCAAAGGCAGCCCCACGTATAACGCATTGCAGTAATCCAAACGAGAGGTTATCAGAGCATGGATAACTGTAGCTAAGCTACAGTCGGGGCATATTTTAACTACATACGTATAGGATTACAGCCCTAGACTCATTACTAAGTAGGTAAAATTTTGAAAAGGGGATTAAATAAATAACAATAAATTAAAGATATTTTGACCAAATCCTGATATGGTTAATGAATTTCATTTTTACGTCCAAGTGCTCTGGATGATGTATGAAACACAAATAACACTAATTAAAACAGCCATCACTAAAAAAAAACTTTAAAAACTAGCAACAGTAGAAAACTACTAAATATTTCTGAAGGCCTGGTAGAACAGGTATTTCACCATTCTCCAACAACTTAGTAGGAATGGAGTGTTCCAAAGCAGTGGTGCTGCAAAGTCACTACTCCACACCCTCCCTATGTGAATGTTCCTAAGAGATGGAGTATGGAACAGTAATGTGCCACTGTATTATTATCTTGATTCAGCTTTCAGTTTCTTCCATTACTTTACAGGTTGTCAACTGAGACTGTGGCTCCTAGATCAGCAGAGGATGACAAACAGAGCTGGGCATCATCTGCATACTGACAACATAGCATTTCCATGCCTCTGGAAAAACTGACTTAGCAGCTCAAGTAGATAGATATTGCATTGCACCGGGAACAAAATGGCATCCAATGGGATGGGAGCTATGTCATGATTGTGATGTCTAACCCTACTGACCCTGTTTTGGGAGAAGGGGTTTCAGGTAATCAATCAGAACCAGATTCAGAAATAGAGGGAGGCAGCGCCAGACACCAGTCAGCCTGTACCAGTGGGGGAGGAAGTTCTCATGGGCGATTCACCAGCTGGGAGTCAGCCCTCTCCAGAGCTTATCTCCTCAAGACCAAATCCTACACACTCAGTGAGAAGTGAGCTTTCTTCCAGAGGAGAGCGTTCCGACAAGCTAGCTGATGCTAGGGTCCGCCGGAAGCTCAAACACATGGAGCGCCAGAACCCGCCTCCGCACCAGGCTCTCTGAATTTACAGGCATTTGGGAAGGCGCTTCCTATTCTTCTTGAGCAGACAATTGTCTTGCTTAGTTTGCAAAGTTTTGCCTAGGACAAGAGATTAGACTCTCTTCAGGTGGAAGAGTTGTTTGTTGCTTAATAAAAGCTTTGTAGATTACTTAGAAAGCTTCGTCATTTGCTTCCCATCAGAAGCAGGAGTTTTCTGAGAAACACGACAATGCTTAGGGATGTTTGGATTGCATTTAATCTGTTCCACATGAATTTTTGTGGATTGGGTGGAGTTTTGCAGTCCATCATTCACAAACCACAAATTCAGTTGTTCTTTTCCTGCTCAGAACATGATGAGTTGGATCCAGGATCTGCCTTCTGTTGATGGAAGTGCTCCACTCACTGAAGGTGCTTCCACTCCACCTGCTTTTCAGGCATCCCTCCGCAAACCACAGTTTACCCCATTCAGCAGAGTCCCCACCCCACCCCACAACCCTCGGTGTGTCATGGAGGGTCTGCTATGGTGAGGATGGTGGGGGAGTCTCATTCTACCAGTCCAAATATATGTTCCTAAGTCCAGACCCAATCCATAGTTTAAGGAATTTTACAAGTAAGTAGTTCACAATCATTAGCAAATAGCTGGAGACACTTAGAATGTGAGAACCATTTTGGGGGGAAGGCCTACCTTCCCCACCTCCACCCTGCTAAGAATAATGTAATCTATGTCTAACTGTGAAAAGGAAAAAGAGAAACTTCAGATAGTAGACCAAAATAATATTTTGGGGTTCCTCTATGGGGCAGTCAATATGAAGCCCCATGGATAGCTCTTTTAGAGTTCTGACTGAAACCTGGAGCAATTCACTGCCCCACTGATATCAGAGTCACTAGCCTCCATTGCTGTCTTCCATCCTGCTGGACTCATGCCAACTGGGCTTTGGACATTTCAGAGGTTCAAAACAGTGGAGTTTTCTACAGCAGCAGATAGGATTGGCCTGCAAGGCTGTAATCGTATACAAACGTACCTGTCCCCTTATGTTTGAGAGGCTATGCATAGAATTGTGCTGACAATCTCAATTACAAATCTACTCCTAAATCAAAGCTTTTAAATAGCCTGTTGCAGTATATTTTTTCTCTTTTCTTTTCTTTTAACTTTGTTCTTTATTAACTTGAAGGTGATGGGCCATCTCCTGTCGTTTGTCCCTAGGGCATCTGATATTCAGCCTTCTTCGCTATCATGAAATGGTATTATCACTCCTACATCACCCCACCAATACTGCAACTGCTGAGTGAACCAGGGGAAAGTCGAAAATATTCATCTCTGCTTTGTGTCATATCTTTTATAACATGTTCCAGCATTATTGATTTCCATGGCTGCAATTAATAGTCCTGTCCCCAAACAGAACTGCTAAAATTGTAAAGTGTCTCACTATATTATTATTTCATATCTCTTTCCTACTGATTTAACTAGTATTTCTGTTATTTGTAGGATGGCATTAATTAATCTTTGGTGTATATCTAACCGTTCATCAGACCTTCAATTTATAAAATGGTTGTAATATTATTTCCTTGTCTGGTGTACTCATCATTATGTTGTTGATGCCGAAATGACTGAACTGGCTGCAAATTCGATGGGAATTCATTAGCCCATCCATAACAGTCACTGGTGAAGGAACAAATTACCACTGCCTTTGCCAGAGTCTATGCTCTTGTAAACTCCAGCTCACTTCACTGGAGTTGTTCAGATCAGCTTCCCAGTGAATTGTGTCCAATAATAATAATAATAATCTGGGGGTGCAATCCTATGGTGATGCCCTTAACCCTCTGAATTCAGAGGCTTACGGGCATCCTATGCAGAGTGGGAGGGGGATCTTCACCTCTGCACTCCTCCTGCTCTGCATTTTTGCCAGATGGGCATTTTTGCCCATTAAGCTAGGGTGTAACAGAGTGGAGGGAAGGAGGATGGGGGGGACCGTAGGATACGTCATATCCCAGCTTCCCCAGTCCCCTCCCCACCCACCAACATGCCCCCTTTACCCCTCTCCAAGGTTGCCTTTCCTACGTTCAGAGAAGCAGCCGATGCAGTTCTCTCCCTGCTGGGGTCAGGGGGAAGAAATGTCGATTCCTGGATCCATGGTCAGATTGGTGTCCAGGAATCCAAATTATCCTATGGCTCCTCAACGTCTGTCTAGGGGCCATTGGATTGCTCCTATGGTCAGTTATTAGGCAATGTTATTTAAATCCACGTGAAATATGATTCCAACATGTAACTACTGTATAACCTCCAGCCTTGAACCAACCATTTTCAAATGTGCTAGGGCTGCAGGCACGGCGCCTTTTTAGAAAATGAGCAATTTCAACAATTAGCTGTTTGGCAGGAAGAGCAAGGTGTTAGTTGGACTAAATCAAGTTCCTTCTTCCCTTCCAGAGCAATCAATCAAAACTGTTGCTGTTTTTCTGGAAAAGTGATGCATATGGAGCCCCCAGTAACTGGATCAGTGGAGTAACGGCACATGCAGTAATCCATTAGCAGACCCACACCCACATGGTGCTAGGGAGGCATGTGTAGCTAGCAACCTACCACAGATGTCTATGTCACTAACTCTAAACCTACAGGATTGGACTCAATATAAAGGTGGAAAATTCACTGGAAACAAGCCCACCAGTCCATGGACTTTGGAATGGCAGGTGATATTTGGCAAAGTGAAGAAACCAAGTACAAATCCTATCGGTTGTGTCCTCCATGATTGTAAGCCCTGAACTCAAGAGGCTTCCAATCATGCTATGCAGAGCAGGAGGAGTAGCAGAGGCGCACTTCACCTCCCTGGGTTCCTGCCCTGCATTTTTCACTAGAGAAGGCATTTTGGAAGGGGAGGGAAGGACGCTGGCAGAAGCTCAGGATAGATCATATCATGGCCTCTCCAATCTCCTTCCCTCCCTGTCCACCAGAACGCCCCCTTTTCCACCTCTCCAAAGTCAGGTTTCAAACCACAGAGGTGAGCTGGCACAGTACTTTCTATGGTCGTGGCGCCTCATTCCCTGACATCCCGCAATTGCGCTCCTCCAGGGTAATACCATGGAAAGGAGTGCAACTGCAGGTTTTGGAGGCCCATGAGGCCGTTGCTGCCCCTAGCACCCCCCATTCCTGCACACACACACACACACACTGCTGTTTCCCTCCTCCTCCTCCTTCCAGCATCCGAAAACAAAGGGGTAGGGTTTTTTTACTTGTGTTTAGGCATTTGTAAAATGTTTGTAATTGCACAATTGTGCAATTCTAGAGAGGTGCCGAGATGAACCACTACTTTTTTATTTTATTTGTTACTTTATATTGGGAAGCTCTGCAAGGTCCGTGGAGGCACAGAGGCGGTCCAGCCGCCATTCAGCTCACTGGTCCGTCCCCTCCTTCCCCCTCTTCCTGTCCAGCCATGGTGACCAATCAGGGGTCGCTATTGGCCGGGACACGCCTCTAGCACAACAGACAGCAAATGACAGCACAAGGCGACAGACAACAAATGACAGGGAAAAGTCAAGGTAAATAGCTGACTTTTTAAAAGAGGACTTTCAGGAGTTTGCCCCTGGATGGCTTTGCGAGGGCAGCTGCGACACAACCTACCACCACTGTGGATCCACCCCGGGGCAAACCCCTGGTCAAAACAAGCCCTAAATTGGCTGTGGGGGGGGGGAGTAAGATCTCCACTATCTCCAACCTCAGAGGGAAGATTCTGAAGAATCCCATGGCCCTTCAGACCCTCTCTAGGAGCCATACGCTTGTTCCCTTAGGATAGTTTTTTTTTCCAAAAAGTGGGACCAAACAGATAATTTTAGACTAAGGACTTTATAGGACTCCCCCCTGTCACCCCTTTAGATGGTGTATTACTTCAAAATGTGGTAAGCCAGCCCTGCTGCATTTGGTACCTCTCGTTTTTATTCTGCTGAGTGGGGCCCTAGACTTTTGCCCCAAGGTTCTGCTATGATGGCACCGCTATTCTAATCCTCTATATGATACAGATGTTTAATTAGCAATAAAACAGTAGATCCGGTTGGAGAGAGGGATCTGCTTGTTATTTGAGCACTAGATTCCTAACTTGTTGTGTCTCGATTTTCAGTTCTCTACTTTTATTTTTCTGTTTTTTCTCCTCCAATGTTTCCTGGCATTCGTAGACAGAAAAAGAGCTGGCAGGAAAAAACCATGAATAAGTCTGTGTTCAGTCAGAAGCCTTTGAACTTGTGGGCTGTGTGAATATGCACTGTTCAGAAAGGGACTGGTAGACAGTCAATAAGAGAAGACGAAGAAGAAAACACTGGGAGGCTTGTTTCGGTCACTGAAGGTCAGTAATGCAAACTAAATACAATAGGAGATACCTAATTTTGGATCACTGATCAGATGCAAAGAGAAGTCGCAATGCTACTTTAAACTGCTGCATCACAATCTGTGGGGTATGAGTTTTATTATAGGGTGTAATTTAAACAGAATTAAAAACAAAAGTCATTGCCAGCAAGATATATACAAATTGCTTTCGAAGCTCCAATGCACTATTTGTGTTTGCACATCAAATTTATGCAGATAAATTGAGTTTGGTTGGGTATAATAGCCATATGTTTCAATCTTCTTTTTACATGTGTTGCTATCCAAATTTCCCTTGGCTAATTGGCAGCTTTTAAATTGTTCCCACCATATTATTTATCTGTTATGTGTCTTTTTCTAACTGCATGTGTACGAAATATGTGCCAGTATTGCTGCAGCTCAACATTATAATATGATGGCCTGAAATTACCGGAGTGAGTGAGAAAGTCACTGTTAAAATGGCTGAGAGCGTTCTTGTGGAACCTTAAAAACTGATGGCATAACCTAGAAGTATTTACTCAGAAGCAAGGCTTATTGAGTTCAATGGGACTTATTCCCAGGGAAATGTCCATAGGACTGTAGCCTAAGTCAATTATTGCGGGATTAGCTTTAGGTGAGTCAGAGACCTTCTCAGGTACATAAAATTATCAAAATGAGTGGGTGAGCTGTATGGAGTTGATCTCTCCCAGTTGCATCCTCCTTGGTACTCAGTAGAGCACCAGCATACAGACGAGGACTAGAGAGGGGTGGTGTCTCTGTGCTCCATAGGAATTATATCTCCCTTCCTCTCCCTAGCTGACTGTATCTTGTGTTGGACGTTCAGTCAGGAGTGATATGGGACAGTCTTCCTGTCTTAGTGTAAAAAGTGATGCACAAGCTGAGGGGGCGAGATTGCAGTTTGAGATTGATAAACAAATGGTCAAGGAACACCTAATTTCTTTGAATGAGTTCAAATCTCCAGGGCATGATAAACTGCATCCTAGAGTAATGAAGGAGCCAGTAGAAGAACTCTCAGAACCGCTGTCTATTATCTTTGCAAAATCATGGAAAATGGTGAGGTGCCGGATGACTGGAGGAGAGCTAACGTTGTCCCTATCTTCAAAAATGGCAAAAAGGAGGAACCTGGGAACTACAGACCAGTCCGTCTGACATCCATCCCTGGGAAAATTCTGGAGCAGATTATAAAGAAGTCAATCTGTAAGCCCCTTGAAAACAATGCAGTGATTACTAGAAGCCAACATGGATTTGTCAAGAACAAATCCTGTCAGACTAATCTGATATCATTTTTTGATTGGGTAACCTCTCGTGTGGACTGTGGGAATGCTGTGGACATAATATATCTTAGAATCATAGAATAGTAGAGTAGGAAGGGGCCTAAAAGTCCATCGAGTCCAACCCACTGCTCAATGCAGGAATCCACCCTACAGCATACTTGACAGATGGTTGTCCAGCTGCCTCTTGAATGCCTCTAGTGTGGGAGAGCCCACAACCTTCCTAGGTTATTGATTCCATTGTCGTACTGCTCTAACAGTGAGGAAGTTTTTCCTGATGTCCAGCCGGAATCTGGGTTCCTGTAACTTAAGGCCGTTATTCCGTGTCCTGCACTCTGGTATTTGAAGAGTGCTATCATGTCTCCCCTCAATCTTCTCTTCTCCAGGCTAAACATGCCCAGTTGTTTCAGTCTCTCTTCATAGGGCTTTGTTTCCAGACCCCTGATCATCCTGGTTGCCCTCCTGTGAACACTTCAGCAAAGCTTTTGACAAAGTGCCCCATGACATTCTGATTAACAAACTAGCTAAAAGTGGGCTAGATGGAACAACTATTAGGTGGATCCACAGTTGGCTACAGAATCGGACTCAAAGATTGCTTATCAATGGTACCTTCTAAAACTAGGGGGAGGTAACGAGTGGGCTACTGCAGGGCTCAGTCCTGAGCCCAGTGCTCTTCAACATTTTTATTAATGATTTGGATGAGGAGGTGCAGGGACCACTTATCAAATTTTATTTATTTATTTTATTTATTTTATTTATTACATTTTTATACCGCCCAATAGCCGAAGCTCTCTGGGCGGTTCACAAAAATTAAAATCATCATAAAACAACCAACAAGTTAAAAATACAAATACAAAATACAATATAAAAAGCACAACCAGGATAAAACCATGCAGCAAAATTGATATAAGGTTAAAATACAGAGTTAAAACAGTATAATTTAAATTTAAGTTAAAATTAAGTGTTAAAATACTGAGTGAATAAAAAGGTCTTCAGCTGGCGACGAAAGGAGTACAGTGTAGGCGCCAGGCGGACCTCTCTGGGGAGCTCATTCCACAACCGGGGTGCCACAGCGGAGAAAGCCCTCCTCCTAGTAGCCACCTGCCTCACTTCCTTTGGCAGGGGCTCACGGAGAAGGGCCCCTGTAGATGATCTTAAGGTCCGGGTAGGTACATATGGGAGGAGGCGTTCCTTCAAATAACCTGGCCCCAAACCGTTTAGGGCTTTAAATGTCAATACCAGCACTTTGAATCGGGCCCGGACCTGGACTGGCAGCCAATGAAGTTGTAAAAGGACTGGCGTAATGTGATCTCGCCAGCCAGTTTGCAGATGACACAAAATTGGGTGGGATAGCTAATACCCTGGAAGATAGAAACAAACTTCAAAGTGATCTTGATAGGCTGGAGTGCTAGGCTGAAAACAACAGAATGAAATTTAATAGGGATAAATGCCAAGTTCTACATCTAGGAAAAAAACCAAATGAACAGTTACAAGATGAGGAATACTTGGCTCAGCAATACTACAAACAAGAAGGATCTTGGAATTGTTGTAGAATACAAGCTGAATATGAGCCAACAGTATGATGTGGCTGCAAAAAAAGCAAATGCTATTTTGGGCTGCATTAATAGAAGTATAGCTACCAAATTGCACGAGGCACTGGTTCTCCTCTATTCGGCACTGGTTAAGCCTCATCTTGAGTATTGCATCCAGTTCTGGGCACCACACTTCAATGCTTCAAGGCGGATTCCTGCATTGAGCAGGGGGTTGGACTCGATTGATTGATTGATTGATTGATTGATTACATTTTTATACTGCCCAATAGCCGAAGCTTTCTGGGTGGTTCACAAAAATTAAAACCATAATAAAACAACCAACAGTTTAAAAGCACAAATACAAAAAATACAGTATAAAAAGCACAACCAGGATAAAACCACACAGCAAAATTGATATAAGATTAAAATACAGAGTTAGAACAGTAAAATTTAAATTTAAGTTAAAATTAAGTGTTAAAATACTGAGAGAATAAAAAGGTCTTCAGCTGGTGACTAAAGGAGTACAGTGTAGGTGCCAGGCAGACCTCTCTGGGGAGCTCATTCCACAGCCAGGGTGCCACAGCGGAGAAAGCCCTCCTCCTAGTAGCCACCTGCCTCACTTCCTTTGGCCTCACTTCATCGATGGCCTTACAGGCCCCTTCTAACTCTACTATTCTATGATTCTGTGATTCTAGTGGTCTCAGATTCTGTATTGAGGACACCCAGTAGTTTTCTTGAGGGTTCTAAACATTCATGCCAAGACATTCTTGTCTGGGGTGGTCAGGACTTCATGGCCACCTTGAAAACCATCTATGTAACTACAATTATTCCCTTTCCTTTTTTGTTTTGTTAAATTTTTACAATAAAAATTAATTATAAAAACCCCTCAGGGATAATGTAGCTTCAGCTACCTTTGCTCTGGAGATATCAGTGTCACTAGCCATGGGTAAAAGGGGCTCAGGCCCTGAATCTCTTTTTGGGTACCCCTAGTGCTGCTGCTCACCTGTATGATGCCTGTGTTGTGTACTCGACCCTCCTCACAGTGCCTCCTCACTCACTCCTGCACTGGCATCTGGCATCACACACACACTGCCCCACCTACCTTGCCAACCACCTTCCCCCATCATGCCATAGCCATTTTGGTTGGAAGCAGCAGTAGTTCCGTTGTACGTACAGTGAGCTCATAGGCACACCCCACATAGGAGATAGAGGGGCAAGAGAGAGGCTGTAGGTCACACAATTGTTTATGGTGACCAGCAGACCAGGGCTACTTTTTCTTTTGTTGGTTGCCATTAGCACTGGGCAACTTGGAGGAGAGAGAGAAGAGAAGACTCTGAGTGGAGCAATGGTTTGGCTAGGTCAATCAAAGGAAAGAGATGGGAAAGATTCAGTGGAGGCTGGTGGCTCTGGATCCATTCTGGGTTTCAGTCAAAACCAACCAGAACCCTAAAGAGCTATCCAAGGTGCTGAACCCATTCTAACTGAAACCCAAAATGGATTCACAGCCCAACTAAAAATCAGAGCCACTAGCCTCCACTGGGAGGATTCCTCCCAAAAGAGGAACTTACTATCCCCTGGAGAGGACAGGACAAAAGGAGAACCAAGGGGCCCATCTATACGACAGTGGGATTGCTTCTCTTTGAATGTTAATCCAATTTTTAGTGGATTCGAATGTAGGTAATGAGCGTCCCACTGCAGCAGCAGCAGCAATTTATATCATGAATTTACTACACACACGCACACATGTCTGCCTCTCTTTAGTCCATCTGCTAGGGTGAATGCTCTGAAGCAGAAGGGGGCATTGTGCATTTGAACGAAAGCCCTCCCCCGATCCAAACTTTGCAGGGCACTTTTAGGCTCTGACGCTAAAGCACACGCTGGGTCTTACTTCCAAGTAAACAGGCAGAGGCTGGGGCGGCAACTTCAACGCTTCAGAAGGGCCTCTGGCAGGCAAGCAGCTGGATTATTAGCCTAGGGAGCAGCCGTGGGAAGAGATGATTGGCTCCAGGCAGAGCAGGGGGCACAAGCAATGCTGTCCTCCCCCCTTAAAAAGTGGGTGTCAAGGCTGGGCGACTGTGGGAGACAACACCATGAGGAGGAGGCACGCTGGCAGGGCGCTTGGGGAGCCAGCCGCACAGCGCAGGCAATCGATCGAGCACTCGAAGTAAGGAGGCGAGGAGGGGGGAGTTATAAAAACCAACCAACTGAAAATGGCGTGAACAAAAGAGGCAGGCGATAGGCGGCAAATCAGCCAATCACATTTCCAACCCTCAAAGCTACGGCCACCTTTCAAAATGCAATTTTACTCCCCCAATAACACATAGCCATAACACATGTCCTCAGTCTCCACATGTGTTGGCACAGTCTTCTCATCATGACCAATCAAATAATATGAAATGGTTTAAAGCATGGGACCTCCCCGCCCCCGCAAAAAATCTTGACAAACTTTTGGGCAACTGCTTCTTCTGTTCCTGAACCCACCATTGTTCGGGAGCAGGAAGAGAAGGGATGAGTTGCTTCCTGGGCCCACTCAATCTTCTTCTATCCACACAGACCTTTCCTTTTTGCTCTTTTTCTTATCTCTCCACTCCCTGCCTTTAGCCTTGCTATTTCTCCCCCTCCCACTCCGTAGCCTTCTTCTTTCATTCCTTTCCAAGCCCTTAGCTTTGATCTTTCTCTTCCTCATATTTTTATCACGCCATTTCTCCTCCTCCTGGCCTTTGGCCTCACTTTCTCTCCCTTCTACACCTCTGCCTTGCTCGTTCCACCTCCCTCCCAGCCTGTAGCCTCATTCTTTCTCTCCCCTCCCCACCAATTCTTTCAACTACCCAGGCCCCATTAGCCACATCCTCCATGGGATCCATTTTGTGGTGGTGCCCACAACACTTTCTCAAATTCCTAAATGTGCCCACAGGTCCAAAAAGTTCCGGGAACCCTGTTTTAAAGGATTTGCAGTGGTTAAAGGTTAAAACACATTTGGGTATATGTCCTATATGATAGAAATGATTTTCAAGTGTTTTGGAAACACTTGGACATGTGCCTTTTTTGCAAAATAAAGTAGCATCATGGGTAAGAAAATAGTGGGATCTCACACACAAAAAGCTACATAGCCCCAGAGAAAAATTATATGAGTTCCTTGCTGGAACCTGAATGAAAAATCCAAAGTGGCATGAAGAATGCAAAGAAC
Organism: Elgaria multicarinata webbii; assembly: GCF_023053635.1. Taxonomy (NCBI): domain Eukaryota; kingdom Metazoa; phylum Chordata; class Lepidosauria; order Squamata; family Anguidae; genus Elgaria; species Elgaria multicarinata. Next base: position 140,973,247 of record NC_086172.1, on the reverse strand, counting down.
TTAAAGAAAAGCATAGGTGCTCCGTGATAAAAACCAGGGCATCAAAATTAATCTTGACAAAGAAAAATATAACCCACCACAATTTTAGCTTATTCTGAAAATTGCCCTATTGAAACAGCTTAATATGCTTAACTGTTCAGACTAGGGGTGTGCACGGACCCCCCGCTCCGCTTCACTTGCAGATCCGCCATTTTTCGGAGCGGGTCGCTCCGCCCCGCCCCCGCTCCGCCCACTTCCGCTCCGCTCCGCCCGGAGCTCCGGATCGGATCCGGAGCTCCGTTTTTGCCCCCCCATAGGCTTGCATTGAAAGCTAAAAAAGTAAACAACTTTTTTTCCGTTGAAGTTAGAAACCTCACGTTTGGCACCATGACACCTCATGGGCGTATACACACACACGCCAAGTTTCAAGGCAATCCCATCATCCCCTGATTTTTGGCGAATTTTTGAAAATCGGGCACCCCATTCACACCCCTTGGGATAGCTCCGTCAATTTGCATGTTACAAACCTCAAACTCGGCACCAGGGCAGCTTATCCATGTGTCCACATGCACGCCAAGTTGCAAGCAAATCCCATCATCCCCTGATTTTTGGCGCGGCTCTACCCTCTAACGCACCTCCCATAACCCTAATTCACACCCCTTTAGATAGCTCCGTCAATTTGCACGTTAGAAACCTCAAACTCAGCACCATGATAGCTTATCCACGTGTCCACATGCACGCCAAGTTTCAAGGCAATCCCATCATCCCCTGATTTTTGGGGAATTTATGAAAATCGGGCACCCCATTCACACCCCTTGGGATAGCTCCGTCAATTTGCATGTTAGAAACCTCAAACTCGGCACCAGGAGAGCTTATCCATGTGTCCACATGCACGCCAAGTTGCAAGCAAATCCCATCATCCCCTGATTTTTGGCATGGCTTAACTCACCCCAAATTGTCCCATTCTACAACTACGTCAATTTGCACGTTAGAAACCTCAAACTCAGCACCATGATAGCTTATCCACGTGTCCACATGCACGCCAAGTTTCAAGGCAATCCCATCATCCCCTGATTTTTGGGGAATTTATGAAAATCGGGCACCCCATTCACACCCCTTGGGATAGCTCCGTCAATTTGCATGTTAGAAACCTCAAACTCGGCACCAGGAGAGCTTATCCATGTGTCCACATGCACGCCAAGTTGCAAGCAAATCCCATCATCCCCTGATTTTTGGCGCGGCTTAAACTTTTTAACTCACCCCAAATCAAGTCCCATTCTACAACTACGTCAATTTGCACGTTAGAAACCTATCCTTTGGTCCCATGACAGCTTACCCATGTGTCCCCATGGACACCAAGTTTCAAGGCAATCCCATCATCCCCTGATGTTAGGGGAACTTTTGAAATTTGAACACTCCAGTATGTCAGGGATTTAAAGTTGCAATTGCAGACAGCTCAATGGGGCCAGTTCCAAGGCAATCCCAACATGCCACGAGATAACCCTAAATCTTCTGGCACATTTGAAAAAGGGATTATTGAATTTGATAAAGTCTAAGTGAGCGCAGGAAGGACTTCTCCCCTTAGTCAAAGCAAGACACATACACCATCGCTGCAAGGCGGGAAGGGGAGAATTATTATTATTATTATTATTTATTTATATAGCACCATCAATGGAAAGCAGGCAGGCAGCATGCATTGTAGTGCCGCAAGGATGGCTTGAGCACTAACGCATAGCAAACCAACCCATAAGTGGGCGCAAAGTGAGGCAAAGATGGCTGGTTGTTTCTTTCTAAGCCAGCAGTTACGCCTTGAGGGGCACAGAGGAGGACGATTGGGAGCAAACCAGGCACCAGGCGGGCAGAGAGGCAGGCAGAGTAGGCGAGGAGTCAGTCCTGGCAGATGCCCCACCACAGCAGCACCCCGGGGGAGGCGGGCAGGCAGGCAGGCAGGCTGCGGGCATTTCTGGGGGCACAAGGAAGTGATGGCTGGTTTCTAAGCCAGCATTGCAGTTAGTCACGCATTGCAAACGCAAACCATCCCAGCGAGTCGGTCACCGAGGAGGACAGGCTAGCAGAGGGGCAGGCAGAGTGACATGTCATAGATCTAGTATTGGGGAGGAGTCAGTCCCGGCAGATGCCCCAACACAGTAGCACCCTGGGTGGGCATTGGAAAACGCCATCTTGTGGGTCAATACTTCCCCCACCCCATGTCCTGCAGGGTTGCCTGCCTAACCCTTGTGGGGATGGGAGATGGAGAGCTTAGAGTGGCAGTGCCAGCAGCAGCCTTCGGCTTTCCCCTGGAACCAGTCGCCTTGCCCGCCTCTTTCCCCAGCAAGATCGCCTGGTGCTGCCTATGAAGATGCATCTTCATGCTGCTGGTTCCATAATGCCCTGTCGATGAACCCCTGCTTAGGCTGAGTTTGCAGTGGCGACAGACAGCAAAGCGGGGATCCGCTCCCAACTCAAAGTGGTCCCACACGATGCTTGTCTTTCGTTTCTGTGGTGACACCACCAATTGCCCGCCTGAGCTCTCTGGTGTTGCCACAGAAACAGGGGTGTGGGATGAGACTGGGGAGAGAGCCTCGGCCTGCTGCTGCTCCTCCTCAGCCCCCACATCCTGGAGGCCCACCGCCTCCTCCTCCTCCCCCCCCTCCACTGTGCTGAGGACCTCGTCTAGGTCCATCAGCGGGCTCGTGGGCTGAAAGGAGAATGAAGGAGTTGGGGATACTCCTCCTCCTCTAATGGCACTGCTGCCACGTGCCTCTTGCAAACGGGCACTTTTCCCATTCCCACCCTCAAAAAGAGAACGCCGGGCACAAGTTGCAGAAGAGAGTGGCTCTGCCTGCTGCTTGTCCTGCTTCTGTTTTGGAGCAGTCAGCCAAGGAGTTGCCCGTTTGAGTTTCACAGGAGGAGAGGAAGCCCTGCTGGCAGACTGAGCCTTGCTGCTTTCAGCACGCCTGCTTTCTCTTTTCATGATGACTAACAAAATATTAATACTACTAATACTATGTATAAGGTACTACTAAGAATATGTATAAGAAGAATATAATATGTTTAAATGTAGGGAAATGGGACAAGAACAATAAAATATACTACTACTAATATGTATGAGAATATACTACTAAGAATATCTACAAGAATATAATAATATGTTTTAGAATATTACTAATAAATGTAGGGAAATGGGACAAGAAATGGGACAACCACTACTATAAGAAGAACAAAATATGAATACTACTACTAATATGTATGAGAATGTATACTAATAGACTACTAAGACTATGTCAAAGAATATAATAATAATATGTTTAAGAATAGGGAAATGGTGTGCGTATGCTTTCCCCAAAATGCTCAATCTGTGGCTGCCTGTTGAACTTGACAAAAGCAGCCCACTCCGTCGAAGTTACACAGAGAAGAAAAAGAGAATCCAATTTTTTTGGTATATTTGGTATATAGAAGATAGAAGGAAACACAATCAGGATTTAAGAGAGGGGAGGGGGAAAAAGAACCAACCACTACTATAAGAAGAACAAAATATGAATACTAATATAATATGTATGAGAATATATACTAATGGACTATGTGAAAGAATATAATAAAATATGTTTAAGAATATAAATGTAGGGAAATGGGACAAAAAGTGTGTGTATGCTTTCAAAAGAAAGCTTTCACAAAAGCAGAACAGTCAGGCTTTAATACAGGGAAGGGGGGGGGCAACCAACCCAACCACACACTCCAAAATTCAAAAATAAAGTTTATATTAAATCAAAGTAAGGGGAAAACACAGGGCAAACTAAGCTACAAGTCAGAAAGAAGCAAACAAACACACACACGCGCCAAACTAAACCTATATTAAATTAATCTATCTCCAAAGCAGGAGCACTAGCTAAGTAAGTGTTCCCTCCACGAACGCCAACCCACAAAGAGACACAAAACAGAAAGTTCTCAGGGTGGGTCTGCCTTAGTCCCCCCTCCAACGCTGGGATTGGAGGAGGATGCTTTCTGAGGAGATGAATTCTCATCAGGATTGGGAGTTGAATGTGCCTGTCATCGCTTCCAAAAAAATAATAATAATAAAAAAAAAAAACCCAAACCCCGATTTTTAAAAAAATATTGCACGTGAACCACAGCACGCAGAAAGTTGAGAGTGGTCTCAAAATGACCCCCATCCACGACTCTCTGTGCACAAGAATTTTCAGAACGATAGCTTAAACCCCCCCCCAGTTATCCCCGATTCTTTCCCTCAATGCAATCCTATGGGCGAAAAGCCGAAACGGAGCCCCGCGGTTGACCCTATTTTTAAAAAACTTCTAGCCCGCGACCCGTACGATGCAGAAAGTTGAGAGTGGTCTCAAAATGACCCCCATCCACGACTCTCTGTGCACAAGAATTTTCAGAACGATAGCTTAAACCCCCCCCCAGTTATCCCCGATTCTTTCCCTCAATGCAATCCTATGGGCGAAAAGCCGAAACGGAGCCCCGCGGTTGACCCTATTTTTAAAAAACTTCTAGCCCGCGACCCGTACGATGCAGAAAGTTGAGAGTGGTCTCAAAATGACCCCCATCCACGACTCTCTGTGCACAAGAATTTTCAGAACGATAGCTTAAACCCCCCCCCAGTTATCCCCGATTCTTTCCCTCAATGCAATCCTATGGGCGAAAAGCCGAAACGCAGTTTGAGCCCCGCGGTTGACCCGATTTTTAAAAAAATATTGCACGTGAACCACAGCACGCAGAGAGGTGAGAGTGGTCTCAAAATGACCCCCATCCACGACTCTCTGTGCACAAGAATTTCCAGAACGATAGCTTCAAAAACAACGTAGTTATGCGCGATTATTTGCCGCAATGCAATCCTATGGCGAAATGTTTTCAAGATGGCGACCGGAGCGCTCCGACTGAACTCGGAGCTCCGAAAAATGGTCGCTTCTCTTCGCCTTGCTTCTAGGGGGTCCGCGGTCCGCTCCTACTCCGCCTCTGGGTAAGGCGGAGCAGGCCAATCCGCTACTGCTTCTACGCTCCTAATCGGAGCGGAGCACATCCCTAGTTCAGACGTTTATCTAGCTATTTCAATGGGATATTACTTCTACAATTCTTCTACAAAATGTTGACATATCAAATTATTCTCAGGGGCAGGCCTGTGGGCCCATGCCCCAGATCTTTTAAGTATCTAGTAATCTGCCTGATAAACTCCTGTTTGGAAGACTGCACTGTGTTGTATGTGAGGCTGCCTTTGAAGACCTTCCAGAAACTTCAGTTAGTTCAGAACACATCTATAATGTGATTCAGTGGGACAGAGTGACATGAGCCTATCACATTAGTGCTTTGCCATCTTCCATGGCTCCCTGTCTGGTTTTGATCCAATTCAAAGTGCTGCTTTTGACCTTTAAAGCCTTTCATGGCTTGCATCCAGGAGATCTCTGAATGTCTTCTGAGGTTCTTCTTCAGGTCCCTCTGTCAGGTGTGGTAAGTGGCTACAGGGGAAAGAGTCTTTCAAAGGTGGTGACCCAGATGTGGGATGCTTCCTCCAAAATGAGACACCCATGGCATCAACTTTGTCATTTTGGCACCAAATGAAGACCTTTTTGTTTTAGGTCTTTTAGGCTGCAATCCTACTTATCTGGGACTAGGTGCCACTGAACTCAACAGGACTTACTTCTGAGTAGACATATATAGGACTGGGCTGTTAATCTGTTCTTGCTTTCAATTACATTTTTCTGAGCTTTTGTTGTTATGCAGTTCTTATACATTTTATTGATTTATGTACGTATTTCAATATATCCTTATCTTTGCTGTAAGCCTTCCTGAAAACATGATAAGGTGTTTATAAGTTTATAAATAATCTCAGGAAGTAGATATATAAACGCTAAGTACAGAAAAGAAGGGGGAAATTGTTTTCATAATTTACAAAGTGAAGCTAAAGTAACAAAAGAAATATTTGTTGTTACTTCCTTATGTATTCTGGTTGTTTAGCAGAGGAGCAAGGGTCACCTTACTACTGAGGTAGTAACATGTGGCTGGCCATGTGAAAGAAAGTTTGCAGGAAAGAAAGGAAGAATGGATGCACCTTTCAGGAAGGGAGTGGTACAGATGGGAGAGACATTTGTTGGGTTCACATTTTAATGTGAATTGAAAATGTGTACTTACAGAATTTATTAACAGTTTATGAACACAGCGGCATAGCAATATTCACACTTTCCAAATTTTGTGTTGAAGGCCACAGCTAGACCTAAGGTTTATCCTAGGATCATCCAGGGTTAGCCCCTGCCTGAGCACTGGATCCCCTGTGTGTCACCTAGATGAACAGGTTTGATCCCTGGACAATCCAGGGATAAACCTTAGGTCTAGCTGTGGCCGAAGTTTGCAAATAAAAGAATGTACATAAGAAGGGGAAGTGCAGAGAAACATGCATACAATTGGGAAAAGTGAGCACAAAACCACTTGGTATTATGGAAAGTCACTTATCCCAAAATTGATATATTTAGAAAAGTGCATACAAAGACGTGGCAGTAATTTAACGAAGTGGTAGGTATGTTAGTCTGTCACAGACAGAAGCAGCAGACTTGTAGCACCTTCAAGACTAATAAATAAATAAATACATAAATTGTGCATAAACTTTCATGGGGCGGAAATCATTTCATCAGCTGCCTGACATGGTCACCTAAGGAAATATGGATAATGTGCCCTGTTGTACAGAGAAGGAAAAATGGTTTTGCAGAGGTAGTGACCAGATTCCCAGTCACATATAGGGAACTTTCCATGTATTATTATTAATGTGTGCCAGATAAGATGGAGTCTGCTTTCACGCCACATGTGTTCCTTACTCACAGGTAATGAACATCTAAACGGGTTAAAGAGAAAGAATGGGGAAGACACAGCCATATCAAGTTAGGTAGCAGGACTCCTCATGAGAATGACTTAGCATCCAAGATGGAAAGTCCTAGTCCCCCCACTATAAATGTTAGGTTTCCTACAAGGATAGACATGCTCTATATCAGGAATGGGCAGCAGGCAGATTTCCAGAGGTTTTGGATTCACGTCCCAATGTTCTAACCATTGGCCATTAAGTCCAAAACATCTGGAGATCTACCTTCTGCCCACCCCTGCTCTGAATATCAAGAGTCTTCTCAAAAGCCAGTTGAGTACCTGCCAACTTGCTCTCAGACATTAAACCAAAATTAAATTCTTTATTTAAGGCAGAGTAATTAAAAAGCAATTGAGTGACATCCACATATGAAAATGGAAAGTGAGGAATCTTTAAATATTACCAATACATAATTGAAATTACAGCTCTGAAACACAGGAGGCTGGATCCAGAGAAAAGTGAATGGAGGGGGGGGATGCTTGCAGAAGGTGACTTTCCTGCCCCTTCTTCCCCCAGCAGCTCTCTGAGCCCCCTGAAACACTAGAAATCTAATAAACATTTTAAATTACTGAACATACAACTTAGATTTGATGCATAGTGGGTACCTTTTAATTGCTCGTTCCTATTTTGGCTGGATTAGTATTGTGGGAATACCACAAAAGTCCAAATATTCATTTTCTATGGCAAGGCACAGGCTTCTATTAATTTGTTATGTCAAGCTGCATGGCCTTTAGGATTTGCTTATGCCCTTAGCGAATCTATGGATGGCTCAGCTGGGCTTATTAGTGAAAGAACTGGGTCTTACATTGCATGCTTTAATATAAGCATCCAAAGTTCTTTTGTTTGTTTGTTTTTGTAGTTCTGGATCATTGTCATGGTAGCAGGCAGCATTTGAAAGCTGGACATCAGAAGTTGGACCGTGGAATTGCAAAGAAACTACAAGCTTGATGGATGGAGAAGCTATGCCCCAAATCTTTATGAATGGCATCTTATTTAAAACAACAGAGGAACGAGATTCAAAGATACATTTAATAAGGATTGGTATTGTTTCATAGTATACACAACCTCGTCGGAAAACAACAGATCTAGATGGGGAGAAATCTCAGCCTTTCCCAGCATGTACTGCAGGGACTGTAAATGTTTTTTGTTCATTTTTTAATGCCGTGTGGGAAATGAAGTACTCAGATGAACTAATCTATTCTTCCTAAAGAGCATTCTCATGTAATGAGAACTCACTCACCTACTTGTGGACTATGATAACATTTAGAATTAAATACTAGTAGATCATATGCAAAGAACACTATGGACTTGATATTGCACTGAGAACTGGATAGGCGATCAGACACAAAGGAAGATGGGACTCCGGTGTCTTTAATAGTGGTGCACAAGAGACTAGTCCAGCAGATGCCCATTTCTTCAACCCTGTGTGTAACAAGTGCCACTTGAAGAATGTCCTGCCTGGCTATTAAAGGTATAGGAACTTTGCAAATGGACACTCTAGATTTGGGTAGAGAGATCCTCAAAGGTTCTTCAAATTATTTAACCATGCCTGCCAAATTTAGAGAGTTTTTAGAACTGACGCATGGATCATTCGTGGCATTTTGCATTAGTAAGTTAAATAAAAATTCTGGACTGATTAGAATGTACATTGGACTTCTGAATAGCTCTCCTCTTCTTTATCTGTTGTATGAACTAAAAGGCATCCTTCGCATGGCTTCTTACCATTTCACAGTTGTCTATAATTCATTTAGAGAACAATCCTATGGCCCCTAGAAAGCATTTTGGCGACCATAGAATAGTTTGGATTCCTGGATCCAAGGTCAGAGACAGCACTCCAACCTCAGACCCAGGAGTTTGAGCTCCCCACCGGTGTGGAGAGAACCACACAAGTTGCCTCTCTGAGCTTGCAAATGTGACCTCAGAGAGGATGAAAAGGCGGTAGATCTGTGGGTAGGGCGAGGTGGGGACTGGGGAAGTGGGGATATGAGCTATCCCCAGCCTCCTTCCCTTCACCTCTGCAGAGCCCTAGAAGGGTGAAAACATCCATCTAGCCAAAACGCAGAGTGGGAGAAGTGGAGAGACGATGATCACCAACGTACTTCTCCCGGTCTGCATAGGATGCTCGTCAGCCTCCAAATACAGAGGCTGGTGGGCCTCCACATAACATTGCACCTCTGAAAGGCCACCTATTTTGAACCAGCAGAGGAGCTTCTTGGTCCCCTTACCTTGGTGGGAAGGCAGCCATCCTAGCTGGTGCAAGTTTGGATTTGGCATTCCTTCCACTCTCCCCTGCCTCCATAGGATTGCTCTGTTAGTGTCAATTAGTGTGTTCTTGTAGCAGTGATTTGCTCTATTTATAGAAATGACAAGGGAAGCAAGTCCAATATTCTTGTAACTGAGATGAATAAAAATGGGATCATCTTCTGCTCAGTGTTCTGTCAAGTAGCTCTTGGTAGGATGAACAGAGACGTGTTGACATCCACATGCTGTTTAGAGTGATGTTGCATAATTGTATCTCATTTGCAACTGAAGCATCCATTTCAGTGTATTCCTTTCAAGTTTGTAATCCTTTCTTCAAAATTATCCTGTAAAGGTTGCTTAGAAATATTTTATTCCAATATGACAAAATAAATGTGTATATTAAAATCTGAAACTAATGTATTATAACATTTAACATGTTTGCACTAAGAGAGAGAGAGAGAGAGCGCTATGGAAGCTGTGGCGTAGATTGGTAGCAGGTTTCAGTATGCAATATGTAAGACTGCAATGCAATCCTATATCCACTTATGCAAGAGTAAGACTCATTGAATTCAATGAGACTAACTTCTGAGTATATATAGGATTACACTCGGACAGAGCAAACCTATGGGGAATGGTTTATGGCAGAGGAACTGCCACTTCCTAAGCCTTGTCTGTTTGCGCTGGTCAGGCCAGTAGTTGGGGGCATTTTTACCTCTCCCCACCATTCTCGTGGAGGTTTTTTTCTCCTTTTCTTTGTTACCCTCCCATTTATACCAATGGGAGGGAAATTAACTATGCCAGTCCCAAGACTGGTATAATTCCCGGTCCTTGTTTTGGGTGTGTTGGGGAAATAAGGGGATCTTGGATCCTGTGCATCAACAGCCTCCCCCAGAACACCCCATCACTGGTCCTGCCTCCACCACCATTGGAGAAGCAGTGGCAGCAGAGTTTTCCACCACTGCACCAGGGTGGCGCCCATGTGCAGACCTCTCTTTCCACCTATGGAAAGCATTCTATGGCTCCCCAGACACCCTCCGAGGGAGCATGGGAGTGCACTCCCAATCTACTAAGTGATGACATGTATTGCAATGCATTTAAGCAAAATACATTTGAAAACTATTGGGTATTTTCCCATGGCCACACTTTTAGTATGTTTTAGAGATCTTTGTGATTTCTGAGCCAAACTCCCAGCTGAAAAATAAGAAGTGACCTACAACCTATCCCTGTGCATGTTTACTTGGAAGTAAACCCTGCTGAGATCAGGGAGAACTCACTCCCAAGTAAGTGTGCATGGAACTGTATTCAAATGGTCTCCTTTGAATTATTGGGGGGGGGGAATCTTTGAAGCATTATTTCAAATAAAAATATTTGAAACATTGAAATGTGTAATTTAATGCCTAATATATTCACCTCTGTGCCTTCCTTTTTACTAATAATTGATATAGTACATTTAACCCACAAGTACACAGTGAGATAGGTTACAATGGCTGATTTGCACATTAGAATTTTTATGCATCTCAGATATTTTAATCCCTCCCCCATTGCTACCCCTTAAGTACAGGAGCCTGTTGGGATATATACCCCAAAACAGATCCCATTCATTGTCTACTAAGTGACTTTAGCTTCCCACGGTGGCTCTGTCATATCTCCAGATATAATATTAGATAATCACTCATTGATACATAATGTGGTGACTGCGTATTGACCAACGATTATAGCCAGTCTGAGAAGAAGAATATGTGCATCCAGCAAATAACAGTTGGAATGAAGGTACCGCAAGTAATTTGAAAACTAAAAGTTACCACTAAAAGTGCTGTGAAGGGTCGTCCAAGTCCTACTTAATATTACTTTGCTTCAGTCTGCTTCATAAAAGTACCTGTAGTTCCTAGTTGATTTGCGGAGAGAAGGGAGAGAGGTCACATGGCAATGACTGGTATCCTGGGATAAGCTCTCAGGCATTGGCACTTCTGCCTCTCAACTAGGGCTGTGCTCTGCTCCAATTCGGATCATAAATCCGGAGCGGAATGACCCGATCCGCCTCCTCCAAAGGCAGATCTGAATCGGGTCGGGGGAGCTGCGGATCGAGGCGAAGCGGTTCTCCAGGTAAGTAGGGGGAGAGGGGGCTCACCTGGCGCCACCGGAGTCCGTGTGGTGACAGTGGCAGAGCAGGTAAGGGGGGAGGGGGGAGGGGGGGCTTACCTGTGTCCGTTGTGGTCCAGCGCAGGCTTCAACTGAGGCCCAGGCCTCAAAGTGGAAGCAGGCCATGGCCTGCTCTTCCGTTTTGAGGCCTGGCCTTCAGTTGAAGCCAGCTCCGGACCGCAACGGAGGCAGGTAGGTGGGGGGAGGGGGCTTGTTTGGCCCCTATTTTGCCCCCCCTTCCCCACTTAATCTGCCTCTGCCATCTGCTGCAGAGACAAGTAAGTAGGCAAGGGGGGCAAAATCTCGATCCGCCCCTCCGGATCTCGCTCTGCGGAGTGGGGGAGGGTCAGATCAACCCGAAGTGGATTGGCCCGATCCAAAAATTGTGGATTGGGCCACGAAGCGGCTCGAGAGGTCTGTGCACAGACCTACTCTCAACACAAGGACGTACCTCCTGCCTTCAAATGTCATCTTTCCTAGATTTTAGAAAAGGGAAAGAAAAGCTGTCAGACATTGGCAACATCTTGTTTCTAAAGATCCAGTGCTTCCCACAAGTACATAAATAGAATACTTTCCCCAGTATTCAGATCCAGGGATGGGGAAAGTTTCGATGGCTTCGTTTTTCTCTGCTGCCCAGTTATCAAAGGCACCGGATCCAGGGAAAAAGAGATTCGAAGCTGCATAACAAATATGTATTCTAGGTCTTCCTATATATGCAATATTATATTTAAATGTTCTGATGTGCCTCTCATTTAAACTTCGCTATGGCTGCCTGGACCCTGTGATCACTTTTGGAGTCTCTCCCCTGGGTGCCCCCTGCCAAATGAGGTGAAGCAGGTGGCTAGAGGCCTTTTCAGTGGTGGCACCTTGAGTGTGGCACACACTCCCTGGAGAGGTTCACCTGGAACCTAAATTGTGATCTTTGGAGCACAGGTGAAGTTACCTGCTTATTCTCCCAGGCTTTTTAGAGGCTTTTTGTTGTTGTTTCAGTTTTTGTTGTTTTGAAATCCATTATTGTATTTTTTAAACTATTTATGCTGCTTCTGGTTTTTACATCAGTTTTATACTGTAGTTTAAAATGTTTCTTAAAAATGTATATTATGTTTTAGCATAATGTATTTTACAGTTTTAACTGTTGTAAACTGCCCAGAGAACTTAGACTGTTGGATGGTATAGAAATATAAAACATAAACAAGCAGAGAGAGTTGAAGTTTTTGTTAGGACTGAAGCTCTGTGCCTTTGACTACTACATGTTGTTGCTGCAACTCTGAGCCTTTAACAGCTGCATGGCGGATAAGATGGAAATGAACAGGGGCAGCTTTTCCCAATATTGCATCTCCATGTTGGGGAAAGCTTCATCTGCTGCTTTCTACCTACTAGGCAGCTGTTAAAGGTATAGAACCGCTGTCCCTTTAAACATATGAACTTTTCTATTCAAGTCAGAGGTAAGCATTTATGAACTTGAAGCAAGATCTCAAAAATAGAAGTGTGTGTCTCAACTGTAAATCAAGTGTCTTCAAAATTCAACATGTCCTAAATTATAAATTTATGGGTCTAGGTGCCATGTTACCTTTAAGACAGGGCTCAAAATAACTTCCCAACTGGGGAATGAAATTACTCTGAGGCAGGGAAGTTATCAAGATGTAGTCTAAAGTTTCAGTTTCTCCCTCTTTCAAATGAAAGGGCCCTCAATAAAGGGACTGCTGTTTCAGCAGTGCATACTGGTAGTTGATTCTTTTCTGATTTACAGTCCCTGCAATGAGTGGAAAATTGATACATCATTCTATCAGTTGGATAAAAGACATGCTCCAGTAGTCACAAAGCCTTTCATTTATGAATATACAATAACCACACACAAGTACGCAGAAAATCATTAACTTATGTGAATATAATCTGGATCTTTACCATTTCATTGTCTTGTGCATGCTTAATTTCCACAAAATTCCTGTGCTCAAGGCTGGATCTACACATTCAGTGGGATGAACAGGCAGGGGGGTTCTGAGCTGGTAGAATGGACTGACCACGTTCAAGAACACTGCAAGTGAGGGAATCTCAGTTCTGAAAGCTTCCCTTTGGGAAAAGATATCCTTGCAAGTAGAAAGTTAATACATCAGGGAACAGAATGGACTAGAAACCTTCACCTTTATGTGGTGTTTTGTGTTTTGTTTTGCTTTACTTCCAGGGACTTCCCCCCCCCCTCATACTGTAAAGCATTCAAAATGCTATTCCCCATCTGCAGTCTGAAGCGGCAGGTGCCATGCATCCTCTTTTACAGAGAACTGTTCTCTGTTTTGAAGGCATCCTGTATTTGAAGAGCTGTCCAATCCAGGCCTGGTATGACCATCAGAAGGAAGATTAGGCTTGGAAGTTGCCCATCCGCAGCACCTGGGCAGCAAACTGAGCAGGGCACAGTCTTCCACACTATGGTGAGATGTACTATATTTCTATTTAAATTATAATATTTATTTCTATATTTGCATCTATACAGATAAATTAGCATATAGACATCTTTTTTGTCCTCTTTTTATGGTGATGCATGTCATCTTTTTTAGCAAATCGCAAGTCGCCGCCTGAGGTACAGTCCACTCTGCTTCCTCATTCTGCCGCATGTGTAGAGGTGGCATAAAAAAGAAGTCATATCCCTGAAATACCCAAATATGTTACAAGTAGGGAGGGTCTTCTGCCAACCATGGGTGGGATCCAGTTTTAGGCATGTGCAGCTGGGCTGACAGAAGTGAACTTTCCCACTCTGTCATTCCCACAACAGTCCCTCTAATCCCCCCCCCCAAATGCTACACAGAGGATCAGGAGACCCTGTTGCATGGGGTAAGTATTGTTGCAACAGGAGAGGGAATCCCCCCAAATCAGGTGGAGGTATCTTCCATGAGTGAACCATTCCTTCTGTTCTGCTCCAACTAAGTTCAGCTTCTTTGCTAAGCAGACACTAACTTAATTATAATGGAGTAGTCATTTTAGCAAGCCAAAAAGTCACTTTTCCAGTGAAACATCAGAAACACAGCCAAGGAATATCAGTCAGGTAGAATCAGAGTACAGAAGGCAACATCAGGCAGAAGTACAAAGGTCAATAACACAGAGACCCAAACACGTCAAGGTCAGGGTACAAGATAGTGGAACTAAAGAAAAAGAATTATTTTCAGCAAAGGGTAGACTGATAACGATGGAGTATATTACAAGAGCCTCCTGAGCCCCACCCACAGCTCAGCTGCAGTACATTACAAACCTTGCTCCTGAGAAGTTCCCTTCTATTGAAAAGTCCTTCTTTGGAGTCAGGTACTTCTTCTTAAATGAGCCCTACTGATCTGCCTTTTAAGGCAACAGCACTCCCTGGGACTAGATGGGCACTCAACGTCTATCTCTGAAGAAGAGCTCCTTTTTTCCAGTGGGGCTGGACCCATGATCCTTTTGCTTGAGGGCCCAAGTTCCCCCATGTCTCCTGACAGAGATGGCTCCATGGCTTCATCTGTTTCAGGTGTTCCAGGAAAAGGAGGAAGATCCCTCCAGCACAGCATGACACCTTCCATGGAAGGCAGATACTGGACCATCCCAATATAATTTTGAAGTAACTGCAGTAAAACTTCACCACCAACTGCATATAATCATTCCCAGTGTTTTTGATGTTCCAGTTGTGTCATTGCATACATAGCCATGCACCACCCATGCAGAAGGAGGAGGTATCAGGAAGCTCAGTGAAACCCCAAAATGTGCAAATAACCCCCCCCCCAAAAAAAAACAACCCAAAGAGGACTGAGGAAGCGCAGTGGCCAAAGGATGCTGACTGACTTTTGAGAAGAGGAGATAAAATAGAAAACTGAATAAAAGGAAGAATGAAATGAGCCTTCTCAACAGGAGCATTGTACACTACAACATTTTGTTGCAGGTCCCCTTGTACTAATAGAAGCAGCAACTGTTCAGCTAAACCTTAAGGGAGGTGGGGCTGGTTGAGGGGCTGCAGGGGTACTTGCTTGTGCATAGCTTTTTAATGTGATCATTTCCCACACTTAACAGCCTGCAAACAGTCTGCTTCCCAAGAGCACACCTAGTGTGTACTTGACCTATGTAGCAAATGAGCTAATTAAACCTCCTCTCTTATCATTCCTTTTACAGCTCTCACCCAGCTGTGTGCTACCTTCAAAACAGAGCCGTATGCTGTGCTGAAAACTGTGAGCCAACAAGTGAAAACACAGTCAGTTTAAAATGTCATTGGTTTAAACCACTGGAAGGGCTTTCAAGTAACAGGTTGACAGTATCTCACATATGGAAATGATTGACTCTTTCACTACATGGAAAGTATATCACACACTAACAGCCTAACAACAGAGCAAGAAACATATCATTATAAAATTATCCCCTTCTAACCCACAATGCACCAAGGCAGGTTATATACCAATTAATTTGGAATTTTAAAAAGGCAATTGCACTGCAATTTGCATGTAGGTACATGGCAATATTTATCAGTAAACCTTAAGTTGGTGTACCATTGAAGAACAGTTGAGTATTTCTGCTGCCACCCAAGTTAAAATGGAACAATACTTAAGAAGAATCTATCTAGCCCAGCATTCTATTCTAGTAGTGGTCAACCAGTTGGAAGTATAATGTAGGATAGTTTTTCCCAACCTGGTGGCCTCCAGATGTTTTGGACTTTAACTCTCATGAGTTTCGAATACCATGGCCAATGGTCAGGATTGCTGGGAGTTGTAGTTGGAAACTTCTGGAGGGCACCAGATTGGGGAAGCCTAATGTAGGACATCATGGATATACAGAAAGAACATTAAAGAGTCGGTGAGTGTTAGAGTGGAACTGGGGAGTCACAGGTTCAATTCCCCCCATTTAGCCATGAAACTGAGTGATTTGGGGCAGCCACTACCTTTCAGCCTACTATCTCAGAGTGTTTGGTGAGAATAAGGCCTCCAGAGCCCTGCCCTCTTTTGTATCTGGTCACTCTAGTATAGGTCCTGCAGCTTTAACTGTTGTGATGAAGAGGGAATGTCACCAGGTGCTGCATGCATACAAATGACACCTGCTGAAATACCCCTTTTCTATACAAGTGTTTAAGATACAAGGGTCCTGTCCTCCTTTCCATATGGTCACCCTGAATAAGCGGAATGGGGGGGAGGGGTGGAAGAACCATGTAAATTGCTTTGAGTTCTTTGGAGGAAAGACAAACTAAAAATGAAATAAAGAAATCTCTGTTTCTTCAAATGGCTTGCTTCCCACCCAATTTAATTCTGAAAACCAGTTTTCAATGTCAGGATTCAGTCACAGAACATGTGAAATAACAAGAATGAATCTTAGCATATTTTATCTCTGATTGACCATGTTCAGATGACACGCTAAGCCACAGTATTTAAACATTTTGAGCTAAACATTATGGCTTAGCGTTTTGTGTGAGCCATGATTTAGCGTGTCATGTGAAACATTCCTAACCATGGTGGCTACAAAACCACGGTTTAAACACGCTTGCTAACTATTTGCTGCAAAAGGGTTAATGGCCTAACCATGGCTTAGTGTGTTGTCTGAACAGGCCCAAAAATAAACCCCTGGGGCTTGGTGCATTGAACTTGGACTAAAGAGGCCTAGTTTTATTCCTCCACTCAACTGGAATGGGGAGGAGGTGGATGCTAGTGATTGGGTGAGTCATCGTGTTCCAGGGCAACAGGAATGCCACACCCTAGAGGAAAGGTGGAATAAACATATAATAAAAGATAGTTTTCTGAGTAACATGTCTCAGTTGGTGATACTGTTCATGGGACATCTTTCTCAAAAGTCCAAAAGTCCATGGCATTCCTGATAACTGCTGCATCACAGGGGTGCCCTGTGAAAAGGGAAGCATTTTTCATATGTATGAACCATCATATTTGAATTACACCTCTAAAATCGGAAATGTGATGCCTTTTGTTGGACCAGAAGCTCCATATGCTATTAATTTACTTGTTGGGGGATGGGAGGGAGGTGGTTGCAGTTCAGTAGGACTGTAACATTTGCATAGAGAAACAGCACAGAGAACGTCTGAGAAAAGGTTTTTAAAAATAGTATCTGCAAATAGTTTCTTGAGAGGAAGGCTGTCTTCCGTGTGCATCTTGACAAATCCAGCTTGGTATTGTTTGAGAACAATAGCTAGCTAGTTATATTGCAACTATTGGCACGAGACCATACTTTTTTGTGTGTATCTTTTCAAAACGGACACCGATCAAATGGCATAAACAGCTTGAAAACATGCTGAAAGTGACTTTTCCCTCTTTCCTTATAATTAATTAATCACCAAGTGTGGCTCCCTACATTAAGAAGCATTAAGAATTAATGCGGCAGGAGTTATTTTCGTTTTGAAAAGCTGTTTAGAATTTTAATTTAGCCGTGCCATAAAACATATTTGTTTTTCTGGGATTATAGCAGTACAATAACCTAAAAGGGGAAAGTTCCAGAAATTGAGCAAAACATAATTTGCATACAATGAAGAGGTAGCATTACGGGTAAGAAATGCAGAGTGGGAAGGTCACGTTGACCATGATTTATTGAAGTCATCCAAACTCAACACGTTTCCCTGTTGTTCTAACGACGGCTGCTAAACCAGCCTCTCCATTGGCATGGTGATGGTGATTATTTGCCAAGAAGTGGCATGTTGTCAATGTCCTTTTAAAGCAGGGTTGCAGAATCAAGCGGACTGTTGACAAGCTTAATTTTTGCTGGATCAGGCTTGCAATCTATTTTCCCCAGAACTGCCTTTAAGTAAACATACATGTTTGTGTAGAGATTTCAGGACCAACCTACATATTGCTTTAAAGGAGGGTAGCAGAACTTCTTGCAGCAACCAGCAGGGCCGGCCCTACCATGAAGTCTTTGGAAGCAGGTGGAGCAGGTGACATAGTATTTGAAGAGCAGCGCTCTCCCCCTCCAAAAGGTCTGTCACTTCTTGGTCCTGCTGGCTGCCTGTACTGCCAACCATGCAGGCAGCTAACAGGACAAAGAAGCAGCTGCTCAATTGCCTCTGTGCCTGCCACCTGTGCGCACATCCACCTGCCAGGCAGCCAACTTCTCCTGGTGTGGACACACTCGCCCTCCTCGTCAATGCGCTGCCCGTAAGGACTTTCCACCTTCAGGAGCCGAGCAGTGCCTGTGCAAGGTCAAGCAATTGCAAGAAGTCCCTGCATATTAAGAACACAGAATGCCAGATGCCTGGGGCGGGGGTGTCCACAAGTAGGACAGGAGTGCACAGCACCTGCACACACACACTGTTGTTCCCCAGCAACTGGTATACAGAAGCTTACTGCATCTGATACTGGAGGTAATATATAGCCATCATGAGTCGTACCACATTGCCTCCTGCTACAGGTCACGGCATAAGTGGGAGAGGTGGGGTGCAGGTGAGGAAAGCCAATGAAGAGGAAACTCCCTGGAAAAGGGTGACAGTTAGGAGCAGAAGAATTAGAACACACTCTGCACCAGTGGAACCACTAGAGCTATGTAACTGCTTTCAGCTACTGGAGGATGAGGCTGGAGGACAGCCTGCAGAGGAAGAATTACAGGGAAACCCATGCAACAGTGAACAAGAGGGAAAAGGTCAGTCGACCAAGAAGAAGAGAAGAACAGTTGTTGTGGGAGACTCCCTGCTGCTTGGGATTGAAACCCAAGTATGTTGCGAAGACCCATCTGTCTCCCTGGAGGACAGATTAGAGATGTGACTGAAAGGGTTGCTATTTTGGGCTGCATTAATAGAAGTATAGCTTCCAAATCGTGCAAAGTACCGGTTCCCTTCTATTCAGCACTGGTTAGGCCTAATTTCGAGTATTGTGTCCAGTTCTCGGCACCACATTTCAAGAAGGATAGAGGGAGTTCAGAGGACAGCAACAAGGATGATCAGGGGTCTGGAAACAAAGTCCTATGAGGAGAGAGTGAAAGAACTGGGCATGATGAGCCTTGAGAAGAGAAGACATGATAACACTCTTCAAATACTTGAAAGGTTGTCACACAGAGGAGGGCCAGGACCTCTTCTTAATCATCCCAGAGTGCAGGACACAGAATAATGGGCTCAAGTTACAGGAAGCCAGATTCCGGCTGGACATCAGGAAACACTTCCTGACTGTAAAAGCAGTACAAAAATGTAACCAATTACCTAGGGAGGTTGTGGGCTCTCCCACACTAGAGGCCTTCAAAATGCTGGACAGCCATCTTTCAGGTATGCTTTAAGGTGGATTCCTGCATTCAGCGGGGGGTTGGACTCGATGGCCTTATAGGCCCATTCCAACTCTACTATTCTATAATTCTATGATTCTATGAGTGTTATTTAAAACACCAAAGAACTGTAAAGGGTGGGTGTTGTGAACCAACTGGTAATAAATACTGGAGAGTTTGACAATCTATGACAACCATCCTCAACCTGATGGCCTCCAGATGTTTTGGATGTCAACTTCCATCAGTCCCAGCCAGCATGGGAAATGGTCAGGAATGCTGGGACTTGTCATCTGAAGGATATGAATGCCCCTTGGTTGGGGAAAGCTGGCCTATGAGAAGTCAAAGTGAACCCTTTGAAACTGGACAATTCCAAAGGTGGGCAAGAGATGCTAACAAGCCTAACAGAGCAATCCTACTGGTGTGTATGTGCAGGGGGGAGATCTAAAAGCAGAGGAAACACCAATACCTTATCCAATATCTTTATTGAACTCCCCATCAGGGATATATTGCCTCTAATTCTAGGGTGCATTTTTACGAAGTCATGGAGCTCCAGTGTAATGTGTAATTTTCATTCACCAGTTAATTCTATTCTACTCCACTTATAGCTTAGCATTTAACATGCTGCTAGTCTTGTCTTGTCTTTTGACATTAAAGGTCTCTCTCTCTCTCTCTCTCTCTCTCTCCCCTTGGTCAAGCTGTTCAGCAAGTTTCTTGGTAGTTCTGAGGATTAGTTTCTCCTGCAGATTTTTTTGCTGCTGTTCTTTGAGCTACGCACGTTGGACAACCATCTGAGTAACTTTCTCAGCATTTCAGGTATTTGAGGACATGGAAAAGAAAACAGGTTGTTCTCTCAGGATGTCATTTTGTTTGCTCACTCCTCTGAGGTTTTATGCCTCCTACCTTCTTGTGCTTTTGCATCAGATGTGTCCCAGTTATTTTTGACTTTGGGTGCTTCCAGGGTGAGAGCTCCTAGGGCTGTCAATCAAAAGGCCTTTTGCAGCTCTTCCATCTTTCTCTCCTTGTGTGATTTCCTTTGATAAAAAAAAAGACAGCGGAAGAGGTGGGAAAACATGGGGGGGGGAACAAAGGGAGGATGATGTTCTTTGGGCCCCCCGCAAAATGCTGTGATTGAGGCAGGGCAATTCCAAAGGAAAAGCCTCATTTGGAAGCACCCTTCATTTCTCAGAGTGAGGTGCTCAACAAAATATACATTGTATCAAAAACCATGGGACTCTTGGTCTTTTTCCTAACTGGTTTGTTGATTTGTTTGTTGCAGAACATTAATGGAAGAAGTAGGCTTCATTTGCTTGCAGCTATAGCTCAGTGTATACAATCAGCAGAATCACATGGTTAAGCTTTGGCTACATTATACCACTTATGCACCAGTGGCTGGGGAACATGGTTGGGAGGGTGCTGTTGCACCATGTCCTGCTTGTTGGTCCCTGGCTGATGGCTGGTTGGCCACTGTGTGAACGGAGTGCTAGACTAGATGGACTCTTGGTCTGATCCAGCATGGCTGTTATGTTCTTACGGATGCAGGTGAGAAGTTGCATGTGTGAATGTTCCACCACGGGCAAAAATTCCCTGTACAAAAAATATGGCAGCCAGGTTGGTCACCAGTATACCTAAGGGGGACGACGTTACACCAGTTTTAAAATCTCATCACTGGCTGCCAATTAGTTGCCGGGTGAAGTATAAAGTGTTGGTTATTACCTTAAAGCCCTACATTGTTTGGGTCCAGGCTACCTGCGGGATCGCCTTCTCCAGTACAATCCGCCCCGTGCACTCAGGTCCTCTGGGAAGAATCTACTTCAATCAGTCAAAGTTAGGCTGACAACTGTTACCCAGAGGACCTTCTCTTCTGCTGCTCCCAGACTGTGGAAAGGCCTGCCGGAGGACACTCGTCAACTAAATAGCCTTTTAGCATTTAAGAAAGCTATAAAGACTGATCTATTCCGGCAGGCCTATCCAGTGGAATGTTATGATGTTTTTAGTATGTTTAAATGATTTATACTATGTTTTTAATTCAGTTGTATGTATTTTATACTTATTGTTGTTCCCCACCTTGATCCAAACTGAGAGGAGGGTAAGAAATAAAATTATTATTATTATTTATTTATTTATTTCTTTATTTATTTAATTAATTTCTCAGGGAAGAACATTTGGTCCCTTTTCTATGGCAGAGCATCAGGACCTGAAATCTTCCCACACACACACACCATTTTGAAGTGACCCAATCCAGGAGAAGCTCTTTCTCTTGGTTCTGCTCAATGTATAAGGGGGTCGTGGGGGAGCAGCATGGCTGTGAACTGGCAACCTTATAGCCAGTTTGGGTTGCTGCCCTCCTGAAGTGTAGCAGCATGGCTAGGAGGGGAGAGGTAGCTGGCTACTTTGCTTTTGGAAAAAAGTGTCTGATGGAAAGACTTTCCATTACTCTTCTGTCGCTGCCTCTGGTCGTTGGCAGATGCAAATGATAAAGCCTTGGTTGTAAATCTTGCAAATGAGGTACGCTAATCCAGCACACTTAATTTGCATATTGATCAGGGCGGCAATGCATTTGGCTTCTTTTAGGGCACACAAGAACGCGTGGCAGCTTTACGATGAAGGCTCAGCATCAGCCACCCCAGAGAGGAACAATTTAATGGGTGGTTAATGAGAATGCACCCCTCCGTCGTGGCATTTAATGAGGCACCCGTGCAGGTTGGAAGCATTGTGAGAGAGATTGATGCCCAGCTTCCCTGCAGAGGCCTCCATGCTATGCAACTGTGTGGCCAGAGTCCTCTTCATTGCAAAAAGTAAAGGCCTAGCCAGCTGAGAACTTCTCCACACAAGTGATTTACTGCACATTCATGATTGGTCACTTGCGGAAGTGTGCAGGTTCTTTTCATGATGTCATAAACCTCCAATGACTTTCCCACCATTTTCAAGAAAGAATCCACCATATTATAAAAAAACCCAATGCGGTAATAAATTGAATTTGTGCACACACAAAACAGCGCCATCTACTGGCGGTAGAATTGAAACCTATGGCAAAAACAAGGGGCTGGAGCACGTGTATTGTGCTGATTGTTAAACCCGCAAAGACTCCAGAAGACAAAAAACCCTATGGCTGCAGGATTTTTGCTAAATATAGAGACGCCCTGAATACTCCAGTAGTACTATTTCTCCCTACCGTTTATGAGGCTACCATTGATATACTGCTACTGCCTAAAACACAGTTTGCAATGGGGCTTTATGCACATTAGACCCAGTCCATGGATCCTCACATGCAGCAGTAGACTGCACATAAAAATCTATGTACACATCCCTTCTCCACTCCCTGTAAAAGATTGGTGCTTTTGGCAGCGCCAATCAGTTACTTTGGAGAAAGCGAGGATTCATTCCGCCATCTGCCATCTCCCAGGCAGTGGTGTAGTGGAGCCTGGACTCACAGGGGCACAGTCCCAGCGGGTTTTTTTATTATTATTAGCAGGGTCACTGATGTCATCTGCCACCCACCGACCCACCTTCAGACTTCCTGATTCCCTCTGAGCTTAGCTACAATCCTCATGGTAGCTGAGGGGAAATGAAGGTTCCCTCTTGTGGTGCAAGGTATTTGGGGGCAGCTTGGTCTTGAATGGGCAATTAAAGCCATTTGCTTTACAAAAGATCTGCTTCTGATGGAGATGAACATGGCTAGAACTGGTTAATTGATATGGATCAACACACCTGCCTGCAAGTTTAGACTCTTCTTAGAGGAAGAGTCATAGAATTGTAGAGTTGGAAGGGGCCTATAAGGCCATCGAGTCCAACTCCCTGCTCAATGCAGGAATCCACCTTCACTGAGCAGGGAGTTGGACTCGATGGCCTTATACAGGCCCCTTCCAACTCTACAATTCTATGACTCTTCCTCTAAGAAGACAATGGGGATTGTCAGGATGAGTGGCTGCACTACAGAATTTACCACTGGGGCCCATTACTGGGGCCTGGAGGAGAGGGCAGGCCCTTACTCAGGGAAGTTTACAGGAAGTGCTAATTTAAACCCATGTAGTTTACCCCATCATGTGAGAAATTAAAAGATACTGCACTAGTGTCAATCCAAAACATAGACTGCAGACTGTAAATGAATGGAGCTGCTTGTTCGCTCTTCTGGTTCTCCAGAAACCCACTCCCCAACCCCACCATCCCTGCTGCCTCCTGCCTGCTTGCTGGCTTGCAGAAGAGAGACCTGCCACCCTCCCCTAGGAGGTGGTGGCGACAGTGCCTTCCTCCTCCCCCACCTGATTTACGAATGGGAAACAGGAACTAGTGCAGTGGGTACTTTAGAAAGGCAGGCTGCTGGCTGTGAATGGGTGAAGAAGCTACAGGGGGGAGTGGGAATGGAAGCCTCCAAAAGCACCATACTATGAATGGGGAAAAGGAGGTTATGGGGGGAAAGCATCCCTGCACCTTAACCAGATCACAGAGGCAAGCCCAGGATTTAATCCGGGGGATGGGGCACACAGCAACAGAATTCTTGGGAGCTGCTTTAAGATATATATATTCTTTTAAAAAAAACAGAGTAAAAGGGGTTTCTGAAAATGCAGCTTTTCCAGAGGAAAGCTGCAGGATGGCTGCAGTTTGGTGACAATGTCATGTATCACAAAGGACCTCAAACTGCTCTCCATCCACACAAAATCGCTTGTGTAGATTGGCTCCCAGTCCACCAGAGAGATCTGAATTCAGTTTCCAGCTTCTGCATGCACTTTACTTTGATTGGATTGGAGTGCTTGACTTTACAGAACCCACTTTTGTGTGGCTGTTTTTCTTTGTCTGATCATGCACAATAGTTTCACGGCTAGGACTCAAAACATTTCTGTACTGTTGGAAAGCAGAATTCAGCTCGTAGAAGCATTTAAAATAGGCAAGCTTCCTTGTCGAGATTGGTGTACAGTATTGAAAAGAATGAGAGAATTTGCCTATGGTTTAGTGATGAGTAAATCTTACCGAGGAAAAGACACTGAAGCCCAGAAAGCAATATTTTACACTGGACAGAGAGATTGGCTGATGTGTTCTGTAATTCTATTGCATTGTTGTGCCAAGGGACACAACAACCGGGATAATTCATTTTTATTTAATGCCTTATCTATGCTGCCACCTTGTCACACATTCAACTCCATTTAATATGAATTGAACAAGCAACTTACCTGCTATGTCTTTATAAAGCATAATGGCGAATGAGTGAAACCCAAATTACCTGAGACTGAAAAGTTATACATGTTCAGTTTGTTGTGCAACATAATGCATGGAGGACATCTCTTTCTCCCTTTCCCTGATAGTGAAGAGCAGGAAATTATAGGTGGAAAAAAGTGGTATAAATTTGAGTAGGATTTTATATGTATGATCTCCTCCAGTACCACTTTGGATGAGCATTGTTAGGATCCAAGCAACTCAATTGCGCAGAAGCCTTACTTTTACCAAAACCCAACCCAGAAGTCACGGGTTGCTCACTGGCCTCTCTCTTGACACATTCTCTCATACAGAATTGCCTCTTTTAAAGAACCAGCAAGTGAAAATTGGCAGCAAAATGATCCCATGGAAGAAGTGGACAAAGAAAGGAATCCACACACTGAATCATTAGATCAACAGGGAAGATTTTTTTTCAAAACATTCAACCAGTTTCAGCAATAATACAATCTCCCTGCGGAACAGCTTTCTGGCAGTATATTGGTATAAGGAATGCAACTGTTCAGCCATTTTTGTTTTCATTGTCATTATCTTTTGTTTAGAGGTTGTTCTTCACAGGAGGGCCAAATGTTCAGCCCAGGAAAGTGACTCTTAAGTAGAGAAAAGAAACCTGCAAAATTACAAGAAAATAAACAAAACTCTATTGCCCTTTGGATGGGTCAAGAGCTTTGGTGGAGGAGTTGAAATAATCTATATAAGGGTGCAGGGGGGAAAATCCTACAACTCCCAGCATGCCCCTGTCAAAACATGCAGAGGATTGCACCCTAAAAGAGTTGGTGAGCATACCAATTAGCCCCCCTCCTGTCGGAACAGCTTTAATCAGCAGAATGGGGAAGGAGAAATTCCCTCTACTCCCCACACCCCCAATGCACCCTCAAAAACCGAGGATGCTATTGAAGAACATGTGTATACACATACAGGCACCTACCCATGCACATGCAAATAAGCAGATACATCTCAACGTGCAGGGATGGGGAGGTTTAAACCTACCCTCCTTGTGTGCTGAGATCAGGGAGAGATAAGCCCTTTGGAAGCTGGGGACATGCTGGGGACAGCCAGAGTGATCCTGGCTTCCAAAGATTCTCCTTGCTGAGCTAGATATGGGCAGAGAAAGTGGCTGTGGATTGCCCACAGGTGATCTCAGATTATTATTTTTAATTATCACAAGTAAAATATGATATATATTATTTTGATAAGAAATGTTTTGTATCTATGTATTGAAATATTAATATACAGAGTACTTTGTCTTCATATAATTAAAAAATGTTTTGAACAATTTACATTTGTATATAGGCCCTTGTTGCAATGTCAATTTAATTTTACAATAAGAATATTTTTTTTTATTACATGTTGTCCCTACCAGGTTTTACAGTATGTATTTTAAATGTTTACAGCCCCTTGAAAAAGGCCATGAAAAGATACAGGCTGAAATGCATTGGGCTCTTCAACTTACAAATAAAAGTTCAGCATCCTCAGAATTTGTTTCTCCCTTCTTTGTACAAAATCTCCACTCGGCCATGAAATTCACCAGGTAATCTTGGGTCAGCCACTACCTGCCAGCCAATCCCACAGCACCCTGGTGTCCTTGGAGGAGATGCAAGATATAAATGAAATTATTTTAGCAAATAAATGCTGGAAATCCTATAATTTGCAGGTTGATTGCCAAACTCTAACACTCATATCTGATGCAAAATGATGCTTTTTCTCCAAAGCAACCTCTCACTAAATTGCCACACTACATTCACTGAACATGCAGCCTTTCTTTTTCCTCCCTATTTACTTTGTGCTCCCACCTCCTGTTTGGCTTAGTCACACTGTGTAGGAAATCAAATCCTCCAACATGCGATATTTCTACTTTGCTATTTGGTCCTGTGAGAGTTTCTGATGCTTGATAAAATTTCCGGATCAGTCCTTCTTGTTCTTTTCTTTGAGGCTGGAGTAAAAGGGTTTTATGCCCATGTGGCGACACCAAGCTTCATAGGAACAAAACAAAACAAAAAATCCAGGCCAGTTTGCATGTCATGGTAAGCCACCCTGTAGCATAAGCCCCTGTAAATTGGTCGTTCACTCGCCCACCCACATAATTATGGACGATTGGGCACGTGGCAGCTTGCCTGGATTCTCCCCCCCACCCCTCAGTCCTCTAGCCCATGCCTTGCATTTGGTAATCCATCTATATCCTTTTCCCTACAGCAGGTAACCCATCTCCTATCCCCATCCTTTGTGTGGCAACCCACGTCATATCCTCATCTTTAAGGCAGGAAACTTTCATTGCCGCCCCTTCCTGCTCTAGTTGCTACCCCTTTTCAGAGCACTTACTTCATTCAGGACTATTTTTCCAGTGCTTCAGTTACACAAATGGAATCGTAATTTCTTTTTCCTGGTCTTCTGTAAGTGCACAAGAACCTAGAGTCACCAGTCCTCTATGTGTAGCCTTGTCAATTTCCTTGCATGTTACAGCTATCAAGGGAAGCTCCCTAGTTCAGTAGGTAATGTACTAGGAAATTGACAAGGCGAGACTGCACATAGAGCCGGGCAAAGCTGGTAATAGGCCTGGGCCAGATGGGAAATGTAGGCCCCATTTCAAACTGCTCATTAAGTATTACTAGATATCACTCTTGCTATCAAGCATTCATATTCTGCTTAATTTTAACTCCCACCTCTGCCTCTAGAGAATGCGTTTTATGAAGTCTATTAGGAACTGAATCGCTTGATCTAGCCTTTTATGATTGCTCTCAGCCTCGTTCATGGGCTTTTGTCTCATCTCTGCTGGAGATGGGGGTTAAGACACCTTGGCTTTTTGGCTGCCTGTCTCAAAATGGAGTCAGTACTGCTCATTCACAGGAGAGCTACTTTGAAACAAATCTTTACCAAAGGGTCCCCCTTTGCCTCTACTAGGGGGACTCGGAGTAGGCCCCTTAAAAATCATATGTCCATGCCAATTGGCCCCACTGGGCACCCCTCTCCCTAGACCTGACTGCACATAGGTTAATCTGCCCATATTTGTAAAGGGCCAGAAAGTGGGGAGTATGAATCCATTTGTGCAATACAGATGGATCAATGAGAGAGAGAGAGAGAGAGAGAGAGAGAGAGAGAGAGGGAGGGAGGGAGGGAGGGAGAAGTAATTATTCCAAAAAGGAGCACCAAAGGGGGGAGGAAATAACTCCTGTTTGGCAATATTATCCTCTCACTATTATGCCTTGAACTGACACTTGTCAGTGTCTTACCCCCTTTCAATACTTCCCAAAGTCCTGATGACGTTGACAAATGGGAGCTATTGACTGACACCATTGTGGCTCCTTTCAGGAGCAATTCTAGGTGGCATTCATGCTTGTTGCTACCCTCCATTGCTAGCTGTCAAAGCTCCTCTTCCTCATTCCCTGCTCCAAGCCTTTCAATTTGTGCATGTTTCCCCACTGCTTACTGCCCAGCCTTTAAATCTGCACAAATCTCCCTGTTCGATTTTCAAAATAACCTTAGAAAGCGGTGGATGGGACAGAGCCCATCAGGAAGACTTGCACATTTTTTTTGAAGCGCACTGATTCCAGCAGTCATTGCTCCTAGAAGGAGCAGCAGTGGCGATGCCTCCATTAGGTACTAAGGCTATTGTCATAGAATCATAGAATCATAGAATAGCAGAGTTGGAAGGGGCCTACAAGGCCATCGAGTCCAACCCCCTGCTCAATGCAGGAATCCACCCTAAAGCATCCCTGACAGATGGTTGTCCAGCTGCCTCTTGAATGCCTCTAGTGTGGGAGAGCCCACAACTTCCCTAGGTAGCTGATTCCACTGTCGCACTGCTCTAACAGTCAGGAAGTTTTTCCTGATGTCCAGCCGGAATCTGGCTTCCTTTAACTTGAGCCCGTTATTCCGTGTCCTGCACTCTGGGAGAATCGAGAAGAGATCCTGGCCCTCCTCTGTGTGACAACCTTTTAAGTATTTGAAGAGTGCTATCATGTCTCCCCTCAATCTTCTCTTCTCCAGGCTAAACATGCCCAGTTCTTTCAGTCTCTCTTCATAGGGCTTTGTTTCTAGACCTCTGATCATCCTCGTTGCCCTCTTCTGAACACGCTCCAGCTTGTCTGCGTCCTTCTTGAATTGTGGAGCCCAGAACTGGACGCAATACTCTAGATGAGGCCTAACCAGGGCCGAATAGAGAGGAACCAGTACCTCACGTGATTTGGAAGCTATACTTCTATTAATGCAGCCCAAATTAGCATTTGCCTTTCTTGCAGCCATATCGCACTGTTGGCTCATATTCAGCTTGTGATCTACAACAATTCCAAGATCTTTCTCATTTGTAGTATTGCTGAGCCAAGTGTCCCCCATCTTGTAACTGTGCATTTGGTTTCTATTCCCTAAATGTAGAACTTGGCATTTATCCCTATTAAATTTCATTCTGTTGTTTTCAGCCCAGCACTCCAGCCTATCAAGATCACTTTGAAGTTTGTTTCTGTCTTCCAGGGTATTAGCTATCCCACCCAATTTGGTGTCATCTGCAAGGGCCCTACCAGTCAAAAGGCATTTGTGCAGCTATGTTGTCTTTTCCTCCTTAACATATTGGTTTTTCTAGTAAGAAACAGAGGAAACGAGTGATGGGGAAACAACAGGCGAGATGCAAATCTGGACACATGCATCCCCATCATAAAATTCCGTGAATGAGATCATCCAAGTGCACGTTGGACTTGATGGCCTTATAGACCCCTTCCAACTCTACTATTCTATAATCCTATGATAAAAGTCTTGTCTAGAAGCACCACAGATGTCCAAGTTCCTGGAGGGATCTTCATGCACTAACAGGGAAATCAGTGGAGGCTGGTGGCTCTGATGTCAATGGGGTGGTTCTTCACATAGTTCCTTTACAGGTCTGACTGGTTCTGAATGAAACCCAGAATGGATTCAAAGCCCCACCAAAATCAGAGCTACCAGCCTCTTTTTGAGTGAAATCCTATGCAGGTTCACTTTGAAGTAAGTTCTCCTGTATTGATGGGGACCACCAGGCATCACCTCCATTCATTTTTTTCATATTGACCCCCCTCAAAGTGGATAGAAGCAGTGCCCCCCCTCCGAGTCCATTGTGCCTCCTTTCTCCAGCCTAAGCCTATCTCATCTCATTCACTCCCACTACTTCCATTTTCACCAGTCACTTCACGTACGATGCAAACCAAAATGCTTTTCTTGAAACCTTTGTATAACTCTCTCCCTTCCCCCAACCCCAGTTTATATGATGGAAATGATGATAATTCTGTATACACAATCTATGGTTGGTTTTTTCTGTTTTCACGATGTATTTTCTGTTTTGTTTGTTGATATTCACAATAACATTTTTAAAAAATTTAAAAAATGTTATTCGTAATTTGAAAAAAAGAATGAACATTCGTTGGACTGGCTGCATTGTTTTGTGAAATTATTAACATGAGAAAAGTCATGGGGCATATTTTGTAATCCTTAGAAAGATTGTCTGTGGCTGTAGCTAGACCTAA
Organism: Elgaria multicarinata webbii; assembly: GCF_023053635.1. Taxonomy (NCBI): domain Eukaryota; kingdom Metazoa; phylum Chordata; class Lepidosauria; order Squamata; family Anguidae; genus Elgaria; species Elgaria multicarinata. Next base: position 140,943,151 of record NC_086172.1, on the reverse strand, counting down.
GGTTTATCCCAGGATCATCCCGGGTTCGTCCCTGCCTGAGCGCTGGATGCCCTGTGTGGCACTTAGATGAACAGGTTTGACCCCAGGACAATCCTGGGATAAACCTTAGGTCTAGCTACAGCCTGTCTGCATTTCAGATGAATACTGCTGAGCTACGTCTCAGTCTTATCCACAATCAGCTTCTATTTTACCCCAAAAGTAATTATGCCTAGAATAGAGACTGCTCCTTTATCTTTGGCAAGTCTGCAGAAAGGACTGTACATGCCTAGCCAACCCCATCACAGCTTCCTTTCAAATTCATACTCACTAACCATTTGCTGCAAATGGGTTAGTGGCCTAACCATGGCTTAGTATGTTGTCTGAACCAGCCATGTAAGAACATAAGAAGAGCCATGCTGGATCAGACCAAGGCTCCATCTAATCCAGCATTCTGTTCACACAGTGTCCAAACAGCTGCCCACAGGAAACCCAGAAGCACAACATGATTGCAACAGCATCCTCCCCTCCCCATGTTCCCCAGCAACTGTGCCCAGGGCACAGTCAGTTGTCTGGATGCTAACTGTTGATGGACAACTTTAAAGATCCTTCCTGCTCTCCCTTCTGATGGTTCTTTATCTTTAAATTAGACTTGCCCTCCAAATGAGGATACCCTCAAACAGAGGAATGTAGCCTGTAAGGTAGGACACACGTTTGGCCACCTTAGTCCTGAATCTACCGCCAACCAATTTCATTGAATGACCCAATATTCTAGCATTGTGAGGCAGAAAGAAATAATGGGTGTGTTTGGATGGCACTTTAGTCAACGGAGAGGAAATAGTCCACTCCACGGACGGTAAATTCGTGGCCACCTTTGGTGGAGAGGACTGCCTCCTCTCTGTGGAGTTGTTGTATCTCCCCCCCACACCTGTAGTTCCTCCCCACTGAATGGCAGCACTGGTTAGTGCTTACCTTACCGGTGGTGCCATTACAGGGGGGAGTAGCAAAGAGTGGAGGAGAGATGAGATTCCCTGGCAGTGGATGAATCCCATCTGTCAACAGGAGACAGGGCTCCAGGAAGAAGTCCCAACAGAACTCTGTCTCCTGTTGACAGGAGAAGGGATTCATCCGCTGTTGTTGCTAGGCAATCGAGGGGGTGCATTTCCCCTGGCAGGGGAGACGCAGCACCTGCGGTTGTCGGCGAGGGTTCTTCGCCAGAGCAGGGAATCAAGTTCCCTGACATGTGAGGAGACCGACCCTAAGCCTCCCCACCACAGAAGCAGGAGCCTTGGAGCTGGTCTCCTCGCATGTCAGGGCACTCGATTCCCTGCTCTGGCAATGTCAGCGCCGAGCCACGTCATCCAAAGACATGGCATGGCGCTGACATGTCCTCAATCACTGCCATGGCAACAGGGCAGGGGCCAGCATTTCTAGAGCTGCCTCCTGCCCTGTTGCCATGGAGATTAGAGCAATGTGCAAGGTTCATAGCTGCTCCTGTCATGAGCAGCTCTGATCCTTAGGCATCTGCTCTCCCCCCCCCCACTTTTGCCTCAGCTGAGGGGCCATCCTGTACTAAGGCTGCAGCCAGGTTTGGTCATCTGATCCTCCCTGCAGCCTCAGCACTGGATGGCCCTTTGGCTGAGGCAAAAGGGGAGGAGAGCCAACACCCAAGGATCAGAGCTGCTCATGAGAGGAGCAGCTATGAACCTTGCACATTGCTCTGATGTCGTCAGATGGGTGCCTGTCATGGCTGGACGTTTCATGTCCAGCTGCTAGAGGCATCCTCTGCCCCTTTCCCCAATCCATTTGGGGATCGCCTTGAGGGGATGAAAGGGGTTCCCTCTATCCCCTCGAGGAGATCTCCAGATGGATCGGGGCAGGGGGGCTTGGGATATGCATGTCCCTGGCAACATGTGGGGCATCGCAATCGGCAACGCCCCACCCAGAGACTGCATGTTCCCATGCCAGCAAGCACTTCAGGAGCCCCGATTGCCCCACCCCACCAAGGGACAGAATGATTGGGGCTCCTGAAGTGCCCGCTGGCATGGGATTATTTTCCCTTGCCCATAGATCTCTGTGGGGCTAGAGCGGCCGGGTTTCTGCTGCTCTTGGCTCGCAACTCTGCAGCAGGGGAGAATAATCGACAGAGCCCACCAGACGACACACAAAACAACAGTTGTTGGGAGTCAACGGAGCAGCCCATTGTGTTTCTCCATTGGCTATTTCCAAAAAATATTCCTCCGTCAGTTGTGTGTTCCCCGCCAGATGACATAATAAGCAACTCAACTGATTTTTTTTTTTTTTTTTTGAAGGAAAATTGAAGGAAACAAGCTCGGTTCGGCAACTACAGAAATCGTGTTTGTGTATTTATTAGAAACGCTATCTGACTTGTAAGTTTTTATATATATTTTTAACTTTTTAAAAGCAACTCAACTGATGACTGACTAATTAAACAACCGTTGCTTATCGTGTCATCTGAACCCAGTCAATCTGTCTTCATTTGCTTTCTGTTCTCTGGGCCACATCAGAGTTGCACCTGTGATTACTTGTAATGCATCTCCTGTAATTTAAGAAAGAAGTTTAAAATGTGTAAATGAAAATACACGCAAACTAGATCTGATGCTGTACAAAGAAGATCTTTTCATAAGGCAGTATTGTCACAATACAAATCATTCTCTTGATTGCAATTCCCTTGCTTCAGTGATAACAGCTTACATGCATGTTGTGATTAGTCATAAGAAGCAATAAACATAAGGAGCAAATATAATCTAATCTTTTTCAAAAAAAATCCTATTAAAGTCAAATCAACCCTAATTAGATAATCATAAGATAAACAGCTTGGGTGTTATTTTGGCTTATTCTAAACACTTAAAAAAAGAACCTGGCTAATGGAGCTCAACGATTACGAATACTGGAGTCATAAGTGGGCAAAATATCTCTGTTTACTAATGCCAACAGGAAAAAACCCGCACACACCAGAACAGTGAGTTATAGAACATAAGAGAAAGCAATGATTACACATCTTTGACCTAAAGACTTTGCAGTCTGAACTGAGTTTGGGTGGCATTTTATCTTTTCCCCACATACCAGCTGAACATGCTGCTATTCTGCCAGCCTTCCCACTATGGTTGGTATGAAGGTGGTGGGGAAACAAACAAGTAATGAACCTACCAGTCATTTCAATACAGTACTGTGGGCTTGATTCTTGTGTTTTGGATTCAATAATCAGTCAATAATCATTTTTGTAGACAAGATGATGCAGAAAGGGCTGACTATGGCGTGGCCACCCCCCACCCCCTCCATGCATGGATTCTATCCACATTCAGAATGTTTGGCTAGGGAGGCAACACATGAATCAGCCTGCAGAGGTGTTTGCATGAGTGCTCAATACGGGAGGAATGCAGGAGTAAATTGTTGCCACTTTTTCTTTTCTGTTTTTTACAGCCATGCAAAATTTTCTGAGTTGACCCTTAGAGGGGGTAGGTGGGTGAAAAGGGGTAGATAGGCAGTATATCCGATATTCTACAGCCTTCTGGGAGTATGATGGTCCTTCATGAATTCTCAAGTATGAATAGTATCCAGCTGTGCCCCTGTGGTGGTGCTAATGATGTTGTGCTGCATAAACCAATAACATAACTATTGCTTGCTAGGGCAATGGGAAAAGCAGTGATTTGCCACCAAAATTCAGCAATGGATAGCCACTTTTTTTTTTGCACTGCCCTAGCAAGCACTTGTTACATTGCACAAGCGTTGCTTACACTAGTACAAGGGTAGGCAATGTGGCTCCTGTGGGCACCAAGCTGCCCTTGGATAACTTTCTTGTCACCTGCTGAGTTGCCCTAAACATCCCACATTTTATTTTTTATTTTTTTTAAATAACTAAGTTTCTTGCTGAAAGCCAGGATCACTTCAAAACGAAGTGAGGGTCTCTAGCTACTCCCATCTTCTTTTCCCATGAATACCTCAGAGGCATTTTTGGAAATGAAAATGGCAGAGTGGCAGATGTCAATGCTTTCATCTGCAATGGGCCCATTTTGTAATGGGCCCCAGGATGGTTTCTTATGCCCTCAGGCCCAAATAGGCTGCATTCCCTTGCACTAGGTGCAACACCATTGGTGCTAGTGCTGATGTCCAGCTGGATACTGCCCTTTAATACTTGGAGTTGAGGCAGTTTTCCAACCAAACTGAAGTGTGGAGTACAGTGGAAGTTTCCATCTTCATCCACTCATATACAACCACACACTGTGGATCTGAAAGGCAGAATGTTAGGTATAGGCATAACTGGTACTTTCAGGAGCTTGGAGGCATCTAGTAAACCTTGGAGGCATCTAGCACAGGCATCCCTCCCTATTTTGGGCAGTGGCAGCTGTGGCAGATTTAGCAAGCTGTGCATATTCTCATCAGTGAAACCACTCAGGAAGTAAAGGCATGGGTTAATGGTTGCAAAGGCAATGATTAACAAGGCCTATCCTCTGCTTCTTGGGTTCCATCATGCTGCAATAACATTGGGATAAGAGTCCTCTAGGCTACCACAATATGGGCATCACAGTTTCCAGACCCTCATCCTGGTGCTATTGCCATTACTCAAGTAGAATCGAAGGGACTGAATGCTTGGTTTGTGGCTATTTGGCAAAGCCAGGGCAAATACTTGATGGATGAAAACCATTAGTACTAATCATTAATGGTAAATGGTTGCCATGAAGCCATCACCCAGCATTTGTACTGTGCTTCCTTCCTCTGACTTGGACAGAATTTTGTGGTACAGGCATCTGTCTCGCCACAGTGGGGTGTTTCATCACTTCTCCTCAGAAAGGTTGCAGATCCATAACAAGACCAAGGTATTCACTGAGAAGCTGCAAGGTTTTTCATTTGGCAAGAGATTTATACTTTTGAAGCTTTCCCCTAGATCCTTCTCAGCAGATACTTTTCTAAATCCCATTCAGCAAACATTCCACTGCTAGGGGAACTGTGACACTGGTTACTCCTGTAGTAACTGATGGGATTCCGGGAATTAGTCCAAACTTCTTTTCATGCTGTTTCACTAAACCTGGAGTATTTGTCTTAATCAAAATGTAATAAACAATCAATTTGCTGCTAACAAAACTTAATTTTTAGAGCTGTCATTATCGTCAAGTGGTAACAGACCTCCCACGGAGGCAGCTATAAAAGTTACCAAGGAACCAGAAAGAATAAATTCACATTTGAATGTGTCTGTGTAAGCATGGGCTACAATTGAAGCATGCCAATAAGACCACTACCAATCTAGTGACTTGCTGTCTCAGTGTGCTGGTCTAACAGTAAAAACATTGGCCGCTAACAAAATCCTTTCAGAGGAGGTAACATGAAATATCAAAAAGATTATTATTATTATTATTATTATTATTATTATTATTATTATTATTATTATTATGCTTAATATATCACTATGAGTAACCAGTGAGAGAAAGGAGGTAAGGCTCTCATTTGTCAGTATTGGTGTTTGTTTGTTTGTTTTTTAAAAAGGCTTCTAAATAATCAGTCGTCTTCCATTTGTAATTCTCTTGTCTTTTCTCACTGGCCCTTCCATCTTTTCTATTTCCACAAAAAACTGTTCAGGAAGAAAAGATGTAATAGCTGCAATATCTGGATTAGTAATGCTAGGATCCCTCTTCCTGGAAGCACCCAAAGTCTGGCAGTTACCTTTACCTGCTTTTATTTATTTATTCATTTATTTCCAATAGTTATATACCCCTCCATTATCTAAAATAGAGTCTGGAGTGGCAAACGTAGAAGTAAAACAGTAAAAGATAAAAAGACTAAAACAGAAAATTAAATTTGTACATTTTAAAACAGAATACAAATAAAAATGGTGGCTGGTCAATTCAGGGATGCTTCCTGGAAAAGAGTTGTTTTCAAGAGGCGCCGGCAGCAGCACAGTGTTGGTGCCTGCCTGACCTCTAAGTGCAGGGAGTTCCAAAGAGAAGGAGCTACCGCAATAAATGCTGTTCTCCTGGTGGACTCCAATTAGGCCATAGGTTCATGTGGAACCACCAGGACCTCAGTGACCGGGCAGGTCGGTAAGGGAGAAGGTGCTCTCTCAGGTATCTTTTGCAGGTTTTACCCATTAGTTGTATGATGCCACACATCATGACTTTTTAAGACCACAAATGTTAGGACCAGGCAGCCACAATTAGTTGGGACAGAACTCAACTGCCACCTATTTGGAGGCATACTCACATTGCCCAAATATTTCCCATGAACCTCTCAAGGTGTTCACGCACGCACACACACACACACACACACACACACACACACACACACACCCCTCCATGACTAGATTAGGAAATTCAATCAACTATAAGGTTGCATTCAAGGTTCAATCTGATAGCCATAGGCAATCATTTGCTCAGTGTGGTGATCTTGGATACATGTACAGAATTATCACCTCTGCGTCTCAAGGCTATTTATTCAGTAATGGTATTTACATATTTCCCCTCTTCCCTGTGTATCTATAGATATAATTATCTGCCATTTCTATACCGCCCAATAGCAATTCTGTCTTTGCCATATTAAGTTTCAAATGACGATGAAGCAACCAAGCTATCTGAAAGACATGCCGAGATATGATCCTGAACATCAGGAGAAAGTCCTGAAGATGAGAGATATAATTGTGTATCATCAGCATACAGATGATATTGGAGGCCATGAGATCGAATAAGATTATCCAAGGACAACATATATAAAGAAAACAACAACAGGCCAAGCATCGAGCCCTGTGGAACCCCAACTGAAAGGGGAAAGAAAGAAGACGAGGGACTATTAGCCAACACGTTGAATGCACGAATTGCTAGATAGGAGGCAAACCAGTTATAGGCAGAATCACAAAGTCCAAGGTCATGAAGGGAATCCAAAAGAAGATCATGATCAACTGTGTCAAAGGCTGCAGTAAGATCTAGAAGAATAAGAAAGGCCTTTAGATTTGGCAATAAGAAGATCATTGGTAATCTTCTTAAGGGCTGTCTCAGTGGAATGCAAAGGACGAAAGCCGGATTGAAAAGGACCCAGAGCAGAGTTACTAGAGAGAAAATCAAGGCAACAAGAGTAAACCACCCGCTCCAGGATCTTTGAAACAAAGCAAGAAGACAGGATGGTAGTTAGAAAGAGAAAGCACATCAAGAGAAGACTTTTTAAGAATAGGCGAGACTGTAGCAGAAGGAAATGAACCAGGAGACAAAGGGATATTAATAATTATTGAAAAAAGAGGCAAAGTCGTTAGCAGACAGGGCGGGAGAGAGGGACACTTCATCCGTTACACTGCCATGGGCCATGATTAGTCAAATGCAGTTGGTCAGAATACTGGTTGCCAAGGAAGCAACAAGAATTACTCACTGCAGTGCACCATCTTCTCTACAAAATTGGGCCAGAAAGAAAGAGAAACCTCTTTGGTGAAATATGCATTAACATGGGCTACGTTTCACAAAATGGCCTGGTTATTCAACAGGTTCTCAGTGAGTGGAACCTGCATAGGGGGCAAAGAGATATACCTGAAAATAGATAATGGCAGGAACAAAACACTAACCCCCCTACCAGCCTTATGTAAATTGCCCCTCTGGGCTCTCAGCATCTTAGGCCTCTGCAGCACAATCCTATGACTGTTTCCATAGAAGTAATTCCCATGGTATCCATGGAGCATACTACATAGCAAGCATGTTTAGGATTGCTATAGGCAATCATTCAAAATGCACAGTACTGTAGCATTTAAGGCCAATTTTTGTTGAACTGGAACAAGAGATATCTGTTTATTACAAGTACTGTGAAAAAAAGTGTTATTAATGAGTGCGGATATAGTACAATGTGTTCTCGAAGGATTTATTCTTCCTAGTGACACTAGCATTAACAGTTGCCACATATTTCTCCAAATATTAGCCTAAACAAACATTGCTCATGGACTGAGATAGTTGCTTTATATCCCTCAGAAAATCATTGTATCAAAAACACTGACCACATGTATTTAGCATTAAAAAATAAAATCAGTATAAAAATAAAACCCTTTACCCAGCAGTTTTCAAATATATTCTATTTTTCTTACAGGAACATGAAACAAATCTTGGGCCACAGGAAATAAATAGTACCAAGATTTTGAAATGGAGGTCAAAATGATTTTAGTATCACTTCCAAAACATAATAAAAAGAACAGCAGATGTTTTCCTAACAAGCTTGCCCAAAGTACATGGTCCAAAAGAGAAGTGATTTATTTATATTCATAAAAGGGAATATGAAATCAAAGATTATAAACAGAGATATAAGTAATAATGCATTTTAGCAATGGGAAGCTGAACTTCTCTTAGCTAGAAAGAAAACCACTACTGAACAAACAGCCAGAGCAAAGAAGGAAAGTTGTTTGATTACATTAAATTAGCTAAGATCGAAACCACAATGCATAAAATGAAGACAAAACAAGTCAACGTTATGAATACACCACATCTGTGATGTTTCCATCTAGTTACTGACTGCTTCCTATAAGTCCTTTCCTGCTTGGCTAAAGATATAGCAGCTCATAAAATATGGTTCTGTCTCCATAGATCTCGTAGAAAACACAAGCTGTTTGAGAGGTTTGGCAGAGATACGGTGCAATATGAGATGACCGACCATCCCTGCTTCCAAATCTAAAACAGATGGAAAGGATAACAAGGGACAAGGAAGCAGATAAACAAAGAAGAGCACAGGAAAATATTGTTATAATCACTTTTGAATTCACCCCTCTCCCAGTATAGACCTGTACAGTCAGTAAGATCATCAGAGGAGGCCTTACTGGTTGTACCACAACCTGGAGATTGCCATCTTGTGGCAACCCAGAAGCAGGTCTTCTCTCTAGTAGCACCCACCTTATGGAATGGCCTACCTGGTTTTAGGGAGGTTCCTATTGTGGCACACTTTAGGTGCCGAGTAAAGGCCCATCTCTTTATCCAGGACTTCTCTCATCTAAGAAACAAGTCAACCACGCCAATCTCTATTTAAGCCCTAAGAGAGCAACTTCTATGCTAATTCTTTGGTGATAGAGATATATGGCGATTTTTTAAAAAAGATTCTGATACTGAAGTAGGACACATCCCATTCTTCCAATTTTTTTAATATAATATTCCTAAATATTGTTTCCAATAGTTGATGATAAAAGAACTTCAAAGTACTGATTTACACATGCATATTCTTGAGTGTCTGACTATAAAGGTCTAAGCAACCCAGCCATTAATGGGTGTTTTGTAGGGTTAACTATCAAGTTTAGTCCCTAACTAACTCCAGGTTCCAGGTTCGCATGTCATGCTCAACAACCAATAAATGGGCCAGTTGAAGGTTGTTGAGTAAAAGCAGAAGTCGTGGGCACCCAGGAGGCAGCGTGCTTGCTCTCTCCTGCTCGTCCCTGACAGCCCATGGCTTGTTTAACCCAATGCCTGTCCTTACATACAAATCAGGTCAAATTGTTGCCTCCCAAACTATGGGGGCCCTATTGTTAAGTGGTTGCCCATTAAATTCTTTATTTAAATTGAATTAAAAGTGGAACTTTATTAGAAAGGTTAAGGGGATCATCTACACAGTTTTGATTAAAGGTCTAATGAATATGACCACATTTAGAGAGAATTCACACACATTATATAAAGAAAAATGAGATATTATTGGAACACTCTTTCTGCTTTCACAGTACCATGCAAAGTATCAACAAACAGCGGAACTGAGCAATGTGTTCATTATAAGTTATGCAGGTTTATTTAAAAAGACTTGTTTTGTGACAGTCAAAATTCTCTCAAAAATCTAAAATTCTCATGAAGCCCAAAAAGTGATATGCAAGCCAAAAATACAATTTCAGGACTGGCAAAATGTTTGCCAACTTTCCCCATTAATTTGATGATACACATTAGCATAGACAGCAGTTTATTAAGTACTCATTGCTAGCCATTAAAATGTAATTTATGCTGCTAATTACAACTATATACATGGCTATTTATCTGTCTTCTTTTTAAAGTAGAACTCAAAGACCACAGTTCCCATAAACATATTCTCTTACACTCAAGGTTAATTTGCTTCCCAATCATTAGTTTTATTTAGAACACCATCTAAAAATAAAGCCTTTGCAAAAACCAGCCTAAGAGAAATAAATACACATTTAATTGCACTAATTGCACAATTATATGACGTATGCAATTATCCCAAGACTACTCTTCCTACTTAGTAGGAAAAGTTTAATTGCACAGCATGGTTGGTACTTTTACGTAACTATTCTTGAAACATCACGATTCAGCTATTGCCATCATTCTTGCTTTGAGTAGTTAGGGAGTCCCTATGGTCTCAGTCCCTTGCATCACCAAATTAGGGGAGCGTTTGAATGATGAGAGGACTAAACTAGAAATTACACAGGATACATGTACCCGTAGATGGGACTGGCACTTGCAAATGGAGCACTAATGTCTCCTAAGATCCATTTCCACTACAGTCATTCATCTTTCAAAATAATGTATATTATTATATGATTAACACTTAAAGTGAACACCAGTGATTAAAAACAAAACAAAAAACAGCACACCGTATAAGACTTTATTATGATTCCAGCAGGAATGAAAAAGAATTGGCTATAAGCATTATGTGTGAGTGCCAATATAGTATTACGTGCCAAAACGGTTCAATTTTAGAAAGATAGGTTATTTTGCTCTTAAACACAAAATGAAAACTTGGTTTTAAATGCAGACATTGTATGGTATGATTTACTCTCAAAACCCCCAAGATTTTAGCTTACAACTCACTTACACTGAGCAAGATTATGTCAGGTGATGGAATGACCCAACACGATTTAGTATGTATAAAAACTACGCTTAGTAGTTTGGTTGCTGCCAAGTCCTCTCTCTCTACAAACTGGAGTGGTGACTTCTGCCTCAGTCCAGGCAAGAGGAACAGGCAGCAACAGGAGTGATCAGGATAACAAGCAAAGGGTCAGATGTGGTAAATCAGTCAGGTACACTACACAATCCAGAAGAAGAGTCATTAAGCAGGCCAAAAGATCAAGAAACAACATCAATCCCAGGCACGGTTCAGGAGACAAGGCAAAGTCAGGATGGACCAAGTTGTTCCAACACTGGTTGGATTTTCTGTGAGGGCTTTTAAGCCCAAAGCCTAGTAGCCCCCACCCAGAGCCCACCTGCAGTAACAAAGCCTCCCTTTCCAGAGCCTTTCTCCTGAGGAGTCGCTTTCTCCCGAGGAGACCTTTTCTGGAGGTGAGCACCCCTTCGCACAGGAGCCCCACTTGCCTGTCACTTGACGTCACAACACTCCCAGGGGTCAGGGGGTTGCTCAGCCTGTGCCTCAGAGGCAGAATCCCTTTCCCTTGACGGGGATGGCCCTGCAACCATCTCCCATGAGGTCTCAGGCTCCTGTGATTCTGGTCTGGGGTGCCCTGTGTTTCCAGGGCCTCCAACTCTCCCTCTGAGGAGGACTCCTTCAGTGGAAACATGACACCTTGCCACTTTTGCCTTCGCCCCCACGCAGCACTAGAATGCATGTAAAGAAAGACATTCACATTTGTTCATTTTCATGTATTTGCTCTGATAATTTTGAAACCATTCTACTATTACAGAGGCCCACATGCCTATGATAACATTCCCATTTGCACATACAAGCAAACCTTATCCTACTTTGTGGATAAAAGATACAAAGATGTATAAATAAATACTTTTTACAAATAAGTGAGCAAAAGTAACAAATGGTAGCATGCATCTGGTTAAATTCCAGGGAAGTAGCTATGTAAACCTTTTGTAGAGAAACGAAGACTCCTGTGGCACTTTAACACTCATGTCACACACAGGAAGAATAGTTTAGTAAGTTTATGACATTTCCAAAAGTTCCCATGTAATTGTTAGTAGACATATTTTGCTTCCATCAAGTTTGCAAACAGCATACTACTAAATAGCTGCACTGTCATTTTTAGTTTTAAAGATAAAAGCACAAACTCACAACACAAGTTTAAAAATTTCATGGATGTTTTGGGAGACTTGAATCAGAGGTTTAGTATGTTGATTCTGAGCCAGCACAAGGAGGAGACTGTGTGTGTGCCTTTGTTCTCATGACTAGATGGATGGAAGTTGGGAAAAGAGAGCATCTGGTTTCAATCTGGGTGCCATCTTCTCCACCTCTGTTTCAAAAGCAGGTTGGTGCTATGAAAGTCTTCTGAGTCAAGCATGATGTCAAATAGAGCCAAGAGAATAATAGGAGGCACTTTACCCCTCTACTTGTAAATCTAAGTATCTTATTCGTACTGAAAAATGCTCTGCCAGGAAAATGACCCAGAAAAATCTACAGTTTTGCTCACTCAGTAGGCTGGATTTAAGTGTTGAAAGACTTGTTCATGTCATTTGTCATATCTCTGTTCCTTTGAGTTTTCAAGGAAATTCCTTTTATTTGACTAACAACTCTTGGAAAACAAAGTGGCAGGAATTCAACATGAACTATGATATCCACACACTTATCCAAGGACTAGGTTCGCATGATCACCAGGGAGTTAACAAGCCACCCTGAACCAACGGGCTGTTGTATGGTTCTGGGTGGCTTTTTACCCACAGTAATAAGCCACCTTGACAAGTTCGTATGACACAACAAACCATCCCACCAAACCAATCAAGTATTTGAAGAGTGCTATCATGTCTCCACTCAGCCTTCTATTTTCAGGGCATGTTTAGCCTTGAGAAGAGAAGACTGAGGGGAGACATGATAGCACTCTTCAAATACTTGAAAGGTTGTCACACAGAGGAGAGCCAGGATCTCTTCTCGATCAGCTCAGAGTGCAGGACACGGAATAATGGCCTCAAGTTACAGAGAGGCAGATTCTGGCTGGACATCAGGAAAAACTTCCTGACTGTAAAAGCAGTACGACAATGGAACCAATTACCTAGGGAAGTTGTGGGCTCTCCCACAATAGAGGCATTCAAGAGGCAGCTGGACAACCATCTGTCAGGTATGCTTTAAGGTGGATTCCTGCATTGAGCAGGGGGTTGGACTCAATGGTCTTATAGGCCCCTTCCAACTCTACTATTCTATGATTCTATGAATTAACTTGAGTCCAACTTATTTCAATTGGGCTAAAATGACTAACATTACCTAGATCCAATCCATTACACTTTTAAGTTAATTTTATTCCACTGTGAAGAGTTATTGTCAAATTGTCAGGCAATAAAATCCTTAAAACTGGCTTTTTCTTCTTCTTTATGCATTCTTCTTTTATCAGCTGATGATCAGCATATGCACCACAGTTGACAAGCCACCGTGGCTTGTTTATTTATTTATTTATTTACATACCGGCGCCACATAGCCGAAGCTCTCTGGGTGGTTTACGAAAGTTAAAAACAGTAAACATTAAAAAGTATACAAAATTTGTATTACCTATTGATCATGGGAATTGGGCCAGAGAAACTTGTACAGCAAAAAACCTGTCTTGCTTACTTTGTGTATCTAAGTCCATGGCCCAGTCTGAAGATAACAAGAAGCCACCACGGGTGAATTTTTCTGTGGGGCTTCTTGTTGTGGTGACCACCACCATTTTCAGTGTTTGGGATGCAGCAAGGATGCACCAGAGCTTCTCATTATCTGCAAACCTGAGGAGGGTGGGTTGTTGGGGTGGTTGACAAGCCACCCACAACCCTAAAACAGCCCATGGGCTCTGGGTGACTTGTTAACCACCTGAACGACCCACCCTCACTGGATTTCCACATAACAAGAAGCCACTACAGTAGGGTCTTGGATTGGCATTGCGACTGTCATGGACACCACAACATACTGTGGCTAATAAACCATAGGAGGGCTGCAGTGATCACGCAAACCAGGTCCATGTGTCATATCATTAGTTTGTATTCATCTGAAAAAACAGTGGCATGAACTAAAAAGGTGCAGAATCATATGAACAGGCACTAACACACACACACACACACCAGTTTATGTTAAGTTCAAGCCCTGGATGCATTCTGATACATTCTTATTCACTGTCTGTGACCAGCTCTATCCACACAAAAACAATGATACAAAACTTAAGGCAGTAAAAACGCAGTCAAAGCTCTCAGTACGTAGTAGATAAAAATTTGCAATTAGGTATTTTGTTTATAGATCCAGGGCTATTGCTTCCTAGTGGGAATATATGCGTATATGCAATCATCAGTAATTAATTTTTATCACTTATTTCCTCCCTCGGCAACCTGTTCTCAGATACATATAATTTTAATGAAGAGCTTGTTGCTGAATTTGAGGTTTATTCAGGCTCAACAGGATACAAGGAAATGAAGTATTGCTTAGACAATTACAATAAGGAATTATCTAATGATCAAGCATCAGCTGATAAAGAGAAGAATGCATGAAGAAGTAGAAAAAGGCAGTTTTAAGGGTTTTATTGCCTGGCAATTTGACAATAACTTTTTACAGGAAAAAAAAATAACTTAAAGGTCTAATGGGTTATGTTAGTCATTTTAGCTCAATTTAAATCAACAGGACTCAAGTTAATTGATTTCAATGGGACTAAAGTGTGACTAATATAGTATGGATCCTATTCAAAGGGTTGGATCCATCTTCTTTTTCACCAACAAAAGCATTTCCTGAGGAGAATTCTGCCTGGAATGCTCTCGCTGGCAGAAAGCACCAAGTGGGGAGAGGTCTTCACTGATCCCTCCTGCAACATCCTACAACCTCCCCACTACCACCACTTGAGGTTCCCTTAACCCTTTGGAGCAGATACTGGAGTGACATAGGGGATCACCTTCTCCATTCTTCCAATGGGGTTTCCTCTGCTTGATCAGAAGTTTCCTGGAGATGGAAGGAACCCTTCTATCTGAAGGCAGTAGATTCTGGATCTAACCTCATGTTTTTCCCTTGAATGCAAACGCAAGTCAGAAATAAAACTGCTTATATGTAGTCAGAAATGAACAACAGCTTATATGTGGTGGTGCATTTTAATATTTGGCAGTGTACCTCTAGAAGATGGTAAAAAGCTGCAGCAATTTTATATCCGAACAGACCTTCCCATTTAGTAACAGGACTACTGAAGGATGCACTGAAGATCTTAAGTTCCACAGATTTAGCTCTTCTTGCTGTTAGAGGATATGGAAAGTCCACCACAAATATTCAATATATATACAGCAAGATGGTACTTTGATTACTAAACTGGATGCAGCTAGGGACTGACAATAATATATTCAACTGCAATGCTTTCCGTGATATACAATCTCTGTTTTATTCATAAAATGCAAGACAGGATCGGTTCCATAATTTAACAATATTTCTTGTGTTACATCCTATGCCACACCACAGCTGGTTAAAGTCCGGTCACAGATCTTCAAAATGTTGGCTTTAAGTTGGAGAAAGTGGCAGTCTTTTCACTATTTCAGCAGCAATCTTCAAATAGGCTTGAGTCTATAAAAGTGTTTAAAAACCCAATATGTTAGTTTCCTAGATCAGAATGGAACAATATAAAGTCACATATAAAACAGACTACAAAGAAGCTGTTCTGTCACCAGCAAGCCAGTGCACACTTCTTTGACTGAGCTGTTGTGTCATAGGATGTTTATAAACAGTGTTCAGGTTTATAATAAGATATTAGGAAGGCATTTGGGATTAGTGCTTTAGTTTAAATACTCCACTCTGTAATCAATCCTGCCCAAAAGACAAGATTGCTGTCCTTCCAGGAAAATATCGATGTGCTGTTACTAACCTAACAGAGATACTCAACATTTCTTTGCCCAGTAAGGCTGTCTGAAGTGCTGTATAAACAACTAAACAGATAGCTCAAGGAACAGTCTCATTACATCCACATTATCTCCCCTCAACACTCCACACGGCCAGCGGTGCTTCGGTTGTTGAATTAAACTGAATTAAACTGATTAGAGTTTTGGATTTTAAAATCGCTACGATTCATCATGAAGCCATGGCTTCCAATATAACATGGCAATCAATGGAACCTATTCCAAGAAAGCCAGAACACTCCTTACACCACGTATCTTTTAAAAGCTGCCTTAAGGGTAGATGTAAATCTATTTCCCTTGCTTTGCTGTGCTCTGCCTTCAAATGCAGACAGCCAGGTGCTCCTGAGGAGTTTGCTAGCAAGGTGTAATGGAAATAGCCTCTTGTCTATCCCAAACATCTCATAACCAAAAGGTACAGAGCATATGAATATAATGAAGCCATCTCATACCATCGGTCCAGCTAATTCTATATTATGTAAACTGCCCAGAGAGCCTCGGCTATGGGATGGTATACAAATGTTATTAATAACAACAACAACAACAACAATAATAATAATAATTATTCTACCTTCTGTGCTGTGGATCTTTAGCAAGCCCTTCTAAGACCCACATTCTGAGACCATGTGTATGCAAAGCATTTTCTCCATCATTTAGCTACGGCAATTATTATTATTTTCCGCAGTTAACAGCTGTTGATGACCCAATTTCTATGAATTTGAATGGGATATAACTCACTAGTAGAGCCAGAGAAGCAATAGTAGGCTGGACAATCTGACATCATGTAAAGCAGCTTCGCATGCTACGAGCCAACTAAGCAAATGGCTTGCCAACAATTAAACACCAGCTATAGCGCCGATTCCCTTTACTAATGCAGCCTCCTATTTTTCTCAGACCATCATGACAGTAAAGAAGCATGCAGCATGTTAGTGGCAGTAGCCTTGTGGGCCTTCACCTCCCCACAGCTTTCCCCAAATTGGCCTCCCATCAAGCTTAAAGATCCAGCCAACTGATCTGTGGTGGTTTCGACAGTGGATGGAGAAGGGAATGGGTGGAAGAAAGAGTTTTACTTGGCCTCAAGGCTGTTAATTGTAGATCACTACTATGATCACTATCAATTTGGGAAAAATAAAATCCCTATAGTACAAAGAAGTGAACGTTGAATTCTCACAAAATAATTTTTCTCCTAGTTGCATCCTTTATTGGCAGGCAAGAAAAAAAAAATCAAAAACAGCAGCTAGCCCAGATTCCTTTTACATAAATGTAACATGTACACATATTGAACTTTTTCTCCTACTCATATTCTTTTTAATGGGCCATTTATCTGACCATAAAGCTGGATTCAATTGTTTGTGCCATCATTACTAAGCAACACAAGAGGGATTGGAGTGAAACAAGAGAATTTTAATGGGGGAAATGGCAAGGAGAAATTTACAGTTCTCATTTATCATTCAGAATGGTTTTTATATTAATATGGTATGTGCTCAATTCAGAGATTTTTCCTTCCTTTTGCTTGAGAGTTTCTAATGGGAATTACTATAGCTCATTTTTCTGCAAAGCAAGGAGTACATTTTCTATAGCAAAGGAAAAGCTGTCAGCTTAACATTTAACAACTTGCTGACCAACCATTTGGAGGCCAAAGGCCTACTCTGGAGTGCAAAGAGAAACAAAACAGAGCAAAGAGAAAGCATAGATTCTCTCAAGATATAAACTACAGGTGCTCAACAAAATCCTTTTGGGGCCTCAATTTCCCCAAAAATTAGACAAGAGCTCTCTTGCTTTGAAGCCTTATGGATTTATAGGGTAAAAATCCTACCCAAGACTGTAATTCCTGGCCACTTTCTATGCAATGGTTTCCAGTCATTGAGTCCCTTGCAAAAGACACTCTAGGACAAAAACTACAAAACTAAAAAAATAAAAAACACAAGGGACACAATCCAAGTGAGTCATTTTTGTGTGTGTAAAGAAATCACACACACCAGCACAGCTTCCTTTATAGTTTTCATAGGTGCAGTTTCGTAGCCAGTGATGCAAGGCAGTTTAAAACTGGAAAGTAATTTGCCATGCTAGAAGTGGAAACTGAAGCAGTAAAGTACAGAAAAGGCCATTCTGCATGTCTGGGTCCACTATGAACTGATTCGCATGATCAAAATAAGCCCATGGGTTATTGGAGAGTTGTTTCCCCTCCAGCAAGCCGTGCCACCTGTGTTCAGAAGACATGACACACTGGGCCTGGGTGGTGATTATGGTTTTAAATAAATTGTGCTGTGATTTAAATAAGACACCATGGCTTAGATTGTATGAACCAGATCACTGTGTAAGCAAATAGCTCCTAAGTTTGCAAGCAAAAGCTGTATCATGAGCCAAACATGAATCACCAAGCAACTCAGCACAGCATGGCACACATAGAATATGACAAAAATCCAGCAGAAATTCTCCTAATTGAATTAACAGAAAGCACAGGTAGAACTTCTTCCTCCATTAGAATTTTCACAGCAACAACTAGTGGGAATTTTTCTTATACAGGAGAATCTTGGAACTTGCTATAGTTTTCAGACTTTCAGGTGCTTTTATTTAGTGATGGGCCATCTCGATCCAGAATCGGGTCAGCAATTACAAGTGACTTTGGAAAATTGTTTAATAATGTCAGCCAAATCTTATCATATATTTCCTCCCCATTTTCGATTGACCCTTGTTCTTTCTCCAGCATCCAGTTCCTGGGCTCTAGTCTTAGCTTAGAGAGAGAGAGTTGTTCAATTGCCCCCAAACATGGATTTCTACCATCTAAGCTATAAAAATATCTCAAGGAAATGACATTTTATTCATAATATATTTGAATATTACAAACTGGGCAACTTTACACCCAAACTATGCAATTATAAACTTCGGCAACAGCTAAATGGCAACTGAAAGAATAAGAAAACAAATGGGTCCCATATTTTCAAGTGAGTAAACACTCACCATAAGGCAGAGCAAGCAACAATGCTGTCACTTCAAAATTTGTTTTCTTAAGAAATATGTTGCAAATTAAAAAAAATTATAAGGACTTTTTCACTTCTGGAAATTCTCTCATTAGACATAAAGGCTTGAAGGTAGTGGGCAAGTTAGATTTCGTCTCAGGTAGCTTCAGACTTTCAGTCGTAAATCTATTTCTTCCCAACTTCATATGGAAGCTTTTTGCCTTACTGGAATGTTTTGAAACCATAAAATGTTAGTTCCAATTGTCTCCCATTTTAGAAGTTCCTCCATTTCCTAGTGAGGTAGTGCAGGTTCAATATTCCATACATCATTAGAAAGAACTGGGACTCCTCTTCATACTTTCAGCTATTTAGCTACCAATGAATAACTAGGGGGGGAATCTTTAAAGTCTAACTGTTAAATCTAATTCCATTTCCCCCTTTTCCCTTACTTAATATGCAAGGTTCTTAACTTCAAAGTGATCTTGATAGGCTGGAGTGCTGGGCTGAAAACAACAGGATGAAATTTAATAGGGATAAATGCCAAGTTCTACATTTAGGAAATAGAAACCAAATGCACAGTTACAAGATGGGGGATACTTGGCTCAGCAATACTACAAACGAGAAGGGTCTTGGAATTGTTGTAGACTGCAAGCCGAATATGAACCAACAGTGCGATATGGCTGCAAGAAAGGCAAATGCTATTTTGGGCTGCATTAATAGAAGTAAATCACGTAAGGTACTGGTTCCTCTCTATTCGGCCCTGGTTAGGCCTCATCTAGAGTATTGCGTCCAGTTCTGGGCTCCACAATTCAAGAACGACGCAGACAAGCTGGAGCGTGTTCAGAGGAGGGCAACCAGGATGATCAGGGGTCTGGAAACAAAGCCCTATGAAGAGAGACTGAAAGAACTGGGCATGTTTAGCCTGGAGAAGAGAAGATTGAGGGGAGACATGATAGCACTCTTCAAATACTTAAAAGGTTGTCACACAGAGGAGGGCCAGGATCTCTTCTCAATCCTCCCAGAGTGCAGGACACGGAATAATGGGCTCAAGTTAAAGGAAGCCAGATTCCAGCTGGACATCAGGAAAAACTTCCTGACTGTTAGAGCAATACGACAATGGAATCAGTTACCTAGGGAGGTTGTGGGCTCTCCCACAATAGAGGCCTTCAAGAGGCAGCTGGACAACCGTCTGTCAGGGATGCTTTAGGGTGGATTCCTGCATTGAGCAGGGGGTTGGACTAGATGGCTTTGTGGGCCCCTTCCAACTCTGCTATTCTATGATTCTATGATTCTATGAGTTGCCTCCTATTCTAAACAGTAATTAAACAGATACACAGAGATAATAATCACATGTGCTGTCATAAACAAAGTGAAAATGAATTGTGCTCTGCTGAAATCCTGTTACACAAACACAACCAATCACAATCCTGCCTTCCGCACCCTCCACCGGAAAATGCAGGTTGCTTACCTGTAACTGTAGTTCTTCGAGTGGTCATCTATGCATTCACACATATGGGCTTTGCGCCTGCGCAGAGACCAGACCGGAACCTACTATAGCTGAGTGGAACGTTTTTGGCGGGAACCCCTCCCCCCACGCTACCGCGCATGTCCATGGGGTTCCCGCCCTTACCTCAGTTTACAGGAGTCCGACGTTGTGCCCCCATAAACATGAGTGTAAATAAAGTAAAGTACATTCCACAATAAAACAGTGTCATTTATAAGTCTCGCACCACCAAGTGGGGATGGTGGGTGGGTTGTGTGAATGCATAGATGACCACTCGAAGAACTACAGTTACAGGTAAGCAACCTGCATTTCTTCTTCGTGGTCTCTATGCATCACACATATGGGCGAGTAGCAAGCTGACATACCTTTGGAGGTGGGTTGGTGCATCATCTGAAGATCTCCGAAAGCACTGTCCTCCCAAATGAGCAGTCCTGCCTCGCACGGGTGTCCAAACTGTAGTGCTTGACAAACGTGGATGGAGTGGACCACGTTGCGGCTCTACAGACTTCAGTCAGTGGAACACCTCTGGTGAAAGCCACCGATGTTGAAACAGCTCTGGTGGAATGAGCTGTCACAGGTTTCATCAACTCTAATTTAGAGATAGAGTAGGCCAATTCAATCGTCTCCACTATCCAGCGTGACAACCGCTGGCAAGAGACAGGGAGTCCCTTAGAAGGCTCACCATAACAAATAAACAGTTGCTTTGTTTTTCTAAATGTCTCTGTCCTGTCTTTGTAAAAAGCAAGAGCCCTTCTTACATCGAGAGTGTGCAAGGAAGACTCAAGAGGTGTAGTTGGATTAGGGAAGAAGGCAGGCAAAGTAATATGCTGGGACAGATGAAAAGTAGACACTACCTTAGGTAGGAAGGCTGGATCTGTGCGTAGCACAACCTTATCCTTATGAAAGATAGTGTATGGGACATCTATCCTAAGAGCTCTAAGCTCACTTGCCCGTCTTGCCGATGTAATGGCTACTAGAAAGACAGTCTTTAAAGTAAGTAGCCTAAGGTCTGTCGACGCCATAGGCTCGAAGGGTTTGCGTGTCAGTGCTTGCAGCACAACTGACAGGCTCCATGGTGGCACGATACTCTTCACAGTCGGTATCGTGTTCTTCAGACCTTTCAGAAATTTCTTGGTTGTTGGATGGGTAAAAGGTGTAAACCCATCTATACCTTGGTGAAAAGATGTAATCGCAGCAAGGTGAACCCTGATGGATGCGAGCTTAAGTCCTTGCTGGAAGAGTGTCAATAAATAATTGAGGATGAAAGACAAATGGCAAGATTCTGGTATTTGACCATCTTTTGAAGCAAAGTTCTGAAATCTTTGCCACTTTGCCGCATAAGCCTTTCTTGTGGAAGGCTTTAGTGCTGCTAATATAATGTGGTCCACAGTCAAAACTCTGATCCCAGAGGAGGAGTGGCTGTTATCCTCCATGCAGTCAACTTGAGGGTCGACAGATCTGCGTGTCGAACCTTGCCCTGGTGTCGAGACAGGAGCTTCGGTGTCGACGGGAGCCTGATGTAATTCCCCTTCGATAACCGAAGAGCGTGAGAGAACCACGTCTGTCGAGGCCACCACGGCGTGATCAGGATGCAGTTGGAGTTGTCCCTCTGGATCTTGGCTAGCACCCTTGTCAATAGTGGGAAGGGAGGAAACATGTACAGGAGATTTCTTCTCCAAGTCCTTGTGAAGGCGTCTCCTAGAGAGTGCTTTCCTCTTCCTGCCCTGCTGCAATACTTGGCGCAAATTGCGTTGTCTTCGGTAGCGAAGACATCGACAGAAGGGTGGCCCCAGTATAGAAAAAGGCTTTCCCGCACCTCGGCGTCGAGTTCCCACTCGTGGTCGACAGGGAAGGACCTGCTGAGGGAGTCCGCAATAACGTTCTCCTTGCCGGCTACATGGATCGCCGTCAGGTAAGTCCTTCTCTTTATGCACCAGTTCCATATCCTGAGTGCAGACCGGTTCAGAGGGTGTGATCTTGTTCCACCCTGCCTGTTGATGTATGCCACCACGGTAGTATTGTCCGTCGCGATCAAGACATTCTTGCCCTCGATCAACTGTGCAAATGCTCTTATTGCATTTTCTACAGCCATGAGTTCGAGGTGATTGATGTGCTGTTCTCTCTGGGCTCGAGGCCAACGACCTTGAGCAGTAAGGGAGTTGCAATGAGCTCCCCATCCTTCTAAAGATGCATCCGTCGTGATCGTTACCGAAGGCGCCTGTTGTTGGAATGGAACGCCTTCGAGAAGAGTCGACATCGAGAACCACCATTTCAGCGATGCCCTGACTTGCTTCGGTAACGAAAGATAAGTTCGTCGAGCATTGAGCCTGAGATCGAAAGTTCTTAAAAACCAGGCCTGCAATACCCTCATTCTGAGTCTTGCAAACCTGATGACTGCCGTAGTGGCTGCCATCAGGCCTAATAGTCTCTGAACTGTCCAAGCCGATACCTTCCGCCGGCTCTCGATGTCGATGGCTAACTGCTGCAAGGTGTTTGCCCTGGTTGAAGGTAAGTATGCTCTCCCGTCTCGAGAGGATAGGGTTACCCCTATGAAGTCCAATCTCTGCCGTGGAGTCAAAATGGACTTTTCGTGGTTGACCCACAGCCCCAACGAGTCCAACAGGTTGAGGGTGGTTAGTATATCCGACTGGAGCGCCTCGCTGCTGTCCGCTACGAGAAGCCAATCGTCCAGGTACGGATAAACATAAATGCCTTTCTGCCTTAGGTGGGCGCATA
This sequence comes from Elgaria multicarinata webbii, assembly GCF_023053635.1. Lineage (NCBI taxonomy): Eukaryota > Metazoa > Chordata > Lepidosauria > Squamata > Anguidae > Elgaria > Elgaria multicarinata. The sequence continues at coordinate 140,920,238 of NC_086172.1, read as the reverse complement.
CCACCGCCATGACCTTCGTGAAGACTCTCGGTGCCGTGGCCAACCCGAACGGAAGAACGGTGAATTGGTACTGGGATGTACCGATCGAAAAACGAAGGTAAGCTTGATGCGACTTCCTGATGGAGATATGGAAGTACGCATCCTTCAGATCCACCACTGCGAACCAAACGCCTTTTTGTAGAAGCTGTAGAATTGAAGCGACCGTTGTCATACGGAACTTCCTCGGGGTGATGAACTTGTTCAGTTGTCTTAAGTCCATGATCGGTCGAAGACCTCCATCTTTTTTCGGGACCGTGAAGTAACGAGAGAAAAATCCTTGATTGAGTTCCTTTGCGGGTACAGGAGAGATGGCTCCCTTCGATAGCAAGGTCTGTACCTCGAGCAGCAGAGGAGAGGATGGAGTCGTTACTTTCACGCCGGAAAAAGGAGGAAGGGCATCGAGCTCGATGGCATAGCCCGAGTTGATGATAGTGAGCACCCAGGAGTCTGTTGTAATTGACTCCCATAGATGGTAACGGGGTGCTAGGCGGTTCGCAAAAGGGGGTGGATCTGGGGCCGAAGAGTCAAACACGCTGCTTTTTAGAAAAGTCAGGTTGCCTCTTGTCTTGTTGATATCGGCCCTGGTATGGCCTCTTCCTTTGCAACTGCTGTTGCTGCTGCCGAGGTTGAGGCTGGTACTGAGGCCGGTATTGCTGGTGCTGTTGCAATGACGGTCTCATCCATCTCTTTGGCTTGTACTGAGGTGGAGGAGCAGTGAATCCCATCTTTTTAGCCGTTGTTCTGGCTTTGTAGATGGAATCCAGTGTTTCATCGGTGTTAGAATGAAAAAGTCCCTCGCCATCGAATGGCATACTTTCTATCCTCCACTTGGTCTCATGGCTCAGATTAGCCGATCTGAGCCACGCGTGTCTCCTTAGAGATATTGCGCCCATCATGGACTTCGAATGGCAGTCCACTTGGTGTCGAGCCGTGGATAACTGCTGCCTGGCGATGGCTGAAGCCTCATTTTGAAATACCCTCGCCAGTTCCTTCTTGTCCTCCGGAAGTTGTTCGCATAATGAACCCATCTTTTCCCATAAGAAAAGCTGGTACCTCGCCATCGTTGCTTCGTATGATGATGCTCTAATGCCTAGGGAAGAAGAGGAATAAATCCTTCTGCCAGTCTGGTCTAATTTCCTCCCTTCCCTATCCACCGGCGCCGAATGTGCCTTTTGAGATTGTCCTTGGGCTGACTCAACCACTATGGAGTTAGGCTTTGGATGTTGAACCAAAAATTTTGCGCCTTCCTCCTGGACTCGATAAAGAGTCTCTAATCTCTTAGATGTAGCCTGAGTCACAGCAGGTGTCTTCCAAGACTCTTGGGCAGTTTGCTTTAATGCATGTGGAATGGGGATAGCCAGTCTTTGATTGGTAGTAGTTTGGAACACATCATAAATGGGATCCACAACCGATTCATCCGTTTGATGGATATCTAGTCCTAATGCCTGTGACATCCTAAGCATATGGTCAGAGAACCTGACCATATCGTCCGACGGAGAGGAAGGGTCGTTCTCGTGAACCTCATCCTCCGGCGAGGGCATCGTTGGAGTTGCAGACACCCTCGATTCCGAGTCTGACGGGTAGTCTTGCTCAGGAGAAGACACCGTAACCACTTGTAACTGAAGTTGGTCTGTTGGTACCGTGGGAACTGCCTCGGTCGATGCCGAAGGTTGCATACGGTGTCGAGGAGTAGACACCCTCGATGTCTGATGGTCAGGCGATGCAGGTAATGGCAATCGGCACATCCTTGTCATAGGTGGTGGTTGCGCATAGTAACCTTCCCGGGGACTCTGCCGATCCGGAAAGTAGCGCTGGGGACGATATCGGTCCCATTCATAGTCTTCATATCTTGGCTGAGGATCGGAGTATCTAGAAGCTCCGTCCCATTCACGACGAGGTGTAAATCTTGGAGATGGTTGTAGTGGGATTAATCCCTGCAACGTTTGAGGCCTTGTAGGCTGTTGGAAAGAAGCCGCTGACGCGGAATCTCTTAGTTCGCCCTCCGAAAGGCTGAGTGGGCGTGTCGGTACCGTGGCCATCGGTACCGACTGAGATCTCGATGCCGAGGGAGGCCTCGACATCGACGCGGTCGGAGCAATGGGAGGCGTGGAATGACTCCTAACCGGCTCCGCCGCTCGAGGTGACGCTAAGGTGGATTTTTCAGCGTCCCTCTTTTTCTTCTTCTTCTTCTTCTTCTCCAGCTCCGAAGAAGGTTTAGGAGTTCTGGCTTTCTTTGAAATCTTCTTAGCCATAGAACTCGTCAAAGACCGGCCAGGCGTGAGGGGTATCTGTGCCCTATGAGCTCTGGCTTGCACCTCAGTGCCGCGGTCTGCTGGTTTGTCGATAACGGGCTTACGGGTTGCCGTCTTTTCAGTAACGGACTTACCAACTGCCGTTTTTTCCATACTGGGAGCCTCAGTAGCCTTGAGAGCTTTTTCCCACAATATAGAACGAAGTCTATCGGCTCTATGTTTCCTAGTTTGTTTCGTAAACGACATACAGTGGTGGCAGGCCTCCACAACGTGTCCTTCTCCCAAACAAACGAGACAAAGAGAGTGTCCGTCCGTCGGCGGAAGTTTCGCCCCACACCTTACACACTTCCTAAATGGGGCTTTCGTTGCCATACGGGCCTCAGGCGACCGAAGTCGCTGAGGGAAAAACTATCTACAATTAAATTTTTTTTTTTTTTTTTATATATAGATAAGAAAGAAGTAAGAAGAATTAGGAAGATTGAAGGATGAACAGGTTTAAAGAAAAGATTAAGTAAGTTAACTAGAAAAACGCTAGAGGTTCGGTTAAGCTGGTCTATGCACAACGGCGGACGACGAAGAACTGAGGTAAGGGCGGGAACCCCATGGACATGCGCGGTAGCGTGGGGGGAGGGGTTCCCGCCAAAAACGTTCCACTCAGCTATAGTAGGTTCCGGTCTGGTCTCTGCGCAGGCGCAAAGCCCATATGTGTGATGCATAGAGACCACGAAGAAGAACTTTAAAAAAACCAAGGTTACTACATTAAACTCACCACATTGCTCTGGGGTTGTAAAACCACAATAGGTTTGCCAGCATCAGATGTCTCTCTTATGTGAACATGTAGTGGAATGTCACCTGTATTAAGAACATAAATTGACACGAAGGCTCAGTATTATATACATGTGTTTAATTAAATTAGCGTTGAAGTTACTTGAAATCATATTTAGTACAGCAATTAGCATCTGAAATGAAAATCAGATGGAATAACTAGCACAGCCAAAATCAATGGAACCTTTTTTTTTAATAGAGCAACAGTTAATTTGCAATCCTCTTCAAAAGCAGAGCGTCTCCTTCCTTGTTTGCTAAAAATCACCCAACAGTTGGAAGAAAAAAGTCATAGATGACCTATTTATAGTTATAAAAGAAAGCATGCCAGATCTGCATGCAACAACATTGGTCATCCCATTTTTTTTTCAACGTAACAATGTTCATTCTACTTTGAAGCCACAAGCTGACTTTGAAGGAATTGTAGGGTGCATTGCAGAGTTTGGGGGGCCCTGCTACCACCAAAAATCAAGCAAAATGCTTTGCATGCACATAAAAATAAGTCCACAGTAAATTGTTCTAGTTCACAGCTTATTCACGCATCACATTATTCCTTCAGTATTGTAGTTCATTCCCTACTGATTTCCAGTGGTGTAACATCCTAATCAATATTCAAATACATGCTTAAATATTTAATTGCCAAAATGAAAGGAAGTGTTATTGTTATTAGAGAACTACTGATTTAATTATGTGCTAGTAACATATTCAATTAATTTCCCCTCCCAACAGTTAACTGTATATTGTGCTTTTCTAATCAGCAGGGGATTCCCACGGAAATAAATTTTTAAAAAAGCATAACAGTCTCATTTAAAAAAAAACACAACTTTTTAGATTTCAACAATTATAAAATATGCAATGATGATATAAAATCCGGTTTAAACATAATATGAGAGATAGAAATAAGTACTTCTCTTCACTATTTAGTTGTAGAGACCACAACTTAAAGATTTATTTATTAATTTATTACATTTCTTTACCACCCAATAGCTGAAGCTCTGCTGGTGGCCCACAACAATTAAAACCATAAAATACAACACAATAATATACAACTTTAAAGTTTAAAGTGTACAATAATGTGTAAAATAAAAATGAAAAGCAAAATAATATTTAAAATGCAGTAACGTATTTAAAACAATAGAAACTGACAAATTAAAAAGCTTGGGGATAATAAAAAGGTTTTCAGCTGGCACTGAACCCTCTCTGAGAAGCTCATTCCACACCTGAGGTGCTACAACAGAAAAGGCCCTCTTCTTAGTATTACTGGTCCTGATGTTGCACTAGCATGGAGGGATGATCCCTCCATTTCCCTGGGATATTGTCATACCCTTTTTTCTCATTTTTTCCCGCGGTCCAGGATCGTCCCAAGACCGCAGGAGGTGTGGGCGGCCGTCCCGGTTTCATCCCAGCTCCTCGCAAGTAAATGCAAGGAGATGGGAACCAGGCACAGGGCACGGAGCTCTTCAATCGCTCCGTGCCCATCGGGAGTGGAGCAAGGTCAGGGCTTTTTTTTTAAAAAAAAAAAACTTTTGCGCTGGAGCGCAGGTCCACTTCCGGTCCTGTCTTTTTTTAAAAAAAATGGCGCGCGCAACTCCCTCCTTTCTCCCTGGATATCACGCGCCGCGTATGAACGCAGAGGGAGGATCTCACGAACAGCATATCACAAGATCCTCCCCACTCCCTTCCGGAATGCCGGGAGATGTAGACATGCCCCAAGTCTCCTCCACAGATATATTAATTGCTATGCTAAAGCAAACTGTGCTTATCACTGCCAGAGTTGCAATCCACTGATACTGCTTTATATACATTAGATGGCTACAAGAGAGAGACCTATTTCAGTTGTGGTGCCGTTTATGAAATACTCTCCCCAAAGAGGCTTGCCTGGTGCCTACACTGTTATCTTTTGGGTGCCAGGCAAAGGTCTTTCTTTATTCCCAGGCATTTTGAAGACTTAGTTTCTAGATTTTTTTATGGCTGATAATATATATTTATCTATTTGTGTGCTGTTTGTCATTTTGTATTGTATTTCATTCATTCGTTCATAACCCGCCCAGAGATTGCTTGTCATTGGCTGGATTTAAAAAATACCATAAATAACTAAAATCTGCTTTTAAATTTGCTGAGGTAGCACAAGGAGTTGCGGGCACTTCCACAGCAGATGCAGCATCCCAGGCTACAAGTCGGCCCACTGTCAAAAGAAACTTGGAGCTTTGTTCCAAGGAAGGACAGGCTCAGGAATACATCAGCTCCATCCCAGCTGTCAAAAGATAGCTAGGATTCTGCAGCAATTCAACCTTTCGTTCACCCTCGGCGGATGCCTTAGATCATGTATCTGTTTTTTACACGAAATTTGTTATAAGTGGAAGATGGGGCTTTAGCTTCAAGTGGGAAGAAAGTGTAATCTGTGGAGCATGAAAAATATTGACACCCAGTCTCGATGTTTTTAAAAAGCCTCACTCTCCCAGCTGTTCAAAATGCTCCATTGCCTAAAACCAGTGCCTGCAAAGTCTTATTTGTGTTTCATACTTTTCCATACTAGAGCGCATGGCAAGACCATCTCATTTTGCACCCAATGGATGGTCACTGCTCACTCATTATTTGCTTTCAAGTACGTTGGTGCATGATAAAAGAACAATGAATTGTCTCTAATTGTGGGAAGCTTTGCCACTGGAGACTTCCCACTGGTGGTCAGTACAACTCAAGGCTGAAACAAGGTCCCAGGCACTAATCCTCTTTACTTTTTCAGCAGACAGCTAAGCCAACCCAACTGTGTACTTTTAATTACGGATTTCCTTGCTCTGGTAGGTAGCTGTCAAAATCTGATGTTTCTATGAAGCTTTCTGCGGAATCAACTTCCCTGTTCTTAATTAATAATCTGTATGAACCAATGCAATTATAGCAGTACATGAAAATATATATCATTAGCAATACAATTATTACATTTGTTTATTTATTTATTTATTACATTTATATACCGCCCCATAGCCGAATTATCTCATTTACCAGCTTAATTAAGGTATATGCTTTTTATATTACATTATCAACCTACACCTGAAACATCAACAGCTTCAACAGAGAACGGAAAATGATCTAAGTGACTGTTCATTTCATCAGTATGGAAGGGCAGATTTTCGTAGCCAAACTGCCCCAATGCATCTCCTCCCAGCTATAACTGCATTGCTCCCCTCACTAGTAACTTAGCTGGGAAGGCCTACCTCACCCCAACCCACCCCAACCCACTCCAGCTAAAGAATCTGGAAGCCTGCTTCTCATTCAGCCAACAATTCCTCTCCTTCCTTTCAGGCAATGGAAGACCACCCCAATTGTCTCTGGGGCATTCTCCCATTCCCAATGTGTAGGGAGGGATGACTGAACAGATGAGATTCAGAAACTGAAGATACGTGCACAGAGATGATTTAAAAATTGACAATGTAGTACATATATGTCTTTCAAAGTAGTAACAATGCGCATGATGATTAGGGCCAATAATGTAGTGTGCTCTAAAATGCATTCTTAGGAGGCAGTCATATGCTGAAGGCCACAGGACAGAGTAAAACCTCACTTACAGCTCTTCATAAGAATATAGGCAGCTGCCTTATTCCGATTCAGACCATCGGACCATCTAGTGCAGTACAGTTGACTCTGACTGGCAGCAGTTCTCCAGGGTTTCAGGCAGGAAATTTTCTGTCTTACCTGGAGATGCCTGACATGCAAAGCAGGGGCTATACCATTCAGCAAACCCTTCCCTGGGAAACTGGAATACACAGACTGCATAAATGATAGAGGAGTGTTTATTTTAATTTTAATTTGGTGAGAAATCCTTTCTAGAAATGTAGTGTGATGTTTAAAAAATGAAAATTACAGCCTTTAAAGAGAAGTGAGAAATCTGAAGTGGTTAGCAGGTGATTACAACTACTTCATAGCACTGACAGCTAATTCGGAACATAGGAAGCAGCTTTTACACTGAGTCAGATCATTGATTTATCTAGCGCAGTATTGTTGGCACTGACTAGCCGGAAGTTTTCCAGACATACCTGGAGATGCTGTGGATTGAACTTGGGGCCTGCTACCGCCAGGCAGGGCAGGGGATCCTCCTGGCAAAAAGGAGAGCGCATCATTTGCCCCTCCTCCTGCTCCACAACCTGAGGCGGGGGATTCACCCCTCACGAGGATGACATGAATCCCCAGCTCAGGCTGTGGCACAGAGGAAGGGGTGAATAATGTGCTGTCCTTCCTGCCTGAAGGATCCCCTCTCTGGCCACTGCTTTGCTCCAACAAGACAACATTTCACTGCTTGCTCCAGAAGGCCCCGTCTGCTGCTCTGTCTCTGTGGCGTTTGCCACAGCAAGAGAGCAAGGCCGGTGGAGCAAGTTCTGCAGCAAAGAAGTGGCCAATTCTCCAGAGCAGTCATCCACCTTCTACTTGCTCTGGGGATCCTCTCAGAGCAATCCAGAGGGTGGCCGTGTTTTCTGAAGAGCCACATCAATGAGAAAAAGTGGTGGCTATTATTATTATTATTACATTTGTATCCTGCCTTTTTTCCTCCAAGGCAGCATACGTAATCCTCCTCCTCCACTCCATTTTATCCTCACAACAACAACCCTGTGAGGTAGGTTGGGCTGAGAGTCTGTGACTGGCCCAAAGTCACCCAGTGGGTTTCCATGGCTTAGTGGGGACTAGGACCTGGATCTCCTGACTCCCAGTCCAACACTTTAGCCACTACACCACATTGGCTCTTCAGAGAGCCATTCAGGTCCAGATGCCTGACTCCAAGGAGATCCTTTCTCTGAGTCAGGCAATGTGGGAGGAGTATCCCGGGAAATCACCTATATCACAGGTGGTGAGGGGGGGGATAGGTAGCAGCGGCAATGAGGGATTGATATGGTGGCAGGAATGGAGGTGATGCAGTGGCAGTGGTGGAGCATTTGTGATTTCCTGCCTCAGGTGGCAGGATAGCTTGCACTAGCTTGCTGTGCCTACTGAACACAGTTTCATTAGAAAAAGTGCCTGTGACGTACTAGATGCAAATCCAACAGAACTTCAATTATTAGAGAGGGAAATACTAGCACCTGCATATGATACTAAGTGCAACTGAAAACAGCAGATGTGAAGGACCAAGGTGAAATAAATATATATTGAATTACCTTCCATATAGCATCATAGCCATGAACACAATGTGTGGCAGCATAATGCAGATTTCTAACTGGTTAGAGTTAAGTGTTGGGTATTCATGTATTTCAATGGGACCAAACAACAACCAAGAACTTGAGATTGCATCCCACTTTCTTATAACTACTATTATTTAAAATAAGTATTTTAAAATCACTATATTCTTACCTAAAACATCCAGACCAAGATTGGTGGCTAGGTTCTGCACGCCATCAGCTCCAAAAATATGGGTTTCATGTTTGCATTTTGGGCACTGGAAAACGCTCATGTTTTGAACAAGCCCTAAAACCTGGTAAATTGAAAAAAGGAGGGGGGGAAGGTACTATATAAAAATAAGTAAAGTGGTTGTTACCTCCAATTTTATAGAAATAAACGAAAAGTATTGCACACACAGAAGAAAAGTCTGACTAAATTGCAGCGAAAACTCATTCATTTACTAAATTTCTATCCTAGCTTTCCATCAAAAATGGCACTCAAAGCAGCTAATAATAAAACCGAGATAAATTAAAATAAATTAAAAACGCAATTAAAAACACATCAATAAAAGAAATGAACAGCAGTCAACCCGGTTCAGCAGTGGACCAGCCTACATGACAAATGCTGGCTAAATAAAAAACAGCTTTGCCTTCTGGCAGAAGGACAAGAGAGATCTCCAACTTAGCCTCACTTTGCATAGAATTCCAGAGCCTGGGAGCAGCCACTGTGAAGGCCCTCTTCCGCGTCCTCACCTAATAACGTGCCTTCAATAGCAGTGGGCCTCCCACAAAGATCTTAAAACCCAGCCAGGCTCGTACGGGAGAAGGCAGTCTTTTTGGTAGCCTGGCCTCAATAGCGCTTTATAGTTCATATCCAGCACTTTGAATTGCGCCTGGAAACAAACTGGTAGCTGGTGAAGCTGTTGTAACAAGCAAGTCTTACACAAGGGAGAAATTCTTCTTGTCCCTCCATTTCACAATTTGGCATCATGAACAGGATAATGAAATGTGCTATTACATATAATGAATCCATATATAATGGATGCAACACACACACACACACACACACACACACACACACACAGAGAGAGAGAGAGAGAGAGAGAGAGAGAACTGCACCCACCACTCCCTCACCAATTAAGACATTTGCAGGCAGACTTTGTTTGTTTGTTTGTTTTTTGAGGAGGGGGGGGGGAAGAGTTCTAGTAACTACTTGTTTATTAACAAAACATTCAGATTGAGCAGGAAGGAAGAAAATCAGTGAGTGCTGCCAATTCCAAGGAACTGCATATCCAGAAATAACAGTAGCCATGCAAAGCCTCAAGCTCTAATGAGTTAGAGCTACTTTCTCTCAAATTCAAACCTGCCAACTTTCCAGGTCTCTCAGTCTGCTCTTCAAATGGCTATGAGCAAACAAGTTTCAACCTCTTTCCACTCTGCATGGAGGTGTGACGTGACCATTTATAACACTGTAATTCTATATACATTTTACTCAAAAGTAAGTCCCACTAAGTCCAATGCAGCTTACCCCCAAGTATATGTGCTAAATGAATGAGGTGATTTGTTGCCTTGACTGCCCTTTAAATTAGAATTAGTAGTCAAGTCATGCCAAAGCTAAAGGAAATCTTTGAAAAACACAGCCCATAACAATAACTTTGCCCTTAAAAATGTGTTTCATTGGCTGTTTACAGGGCAAGCGGGAATGAACCACAATTTTCTATTCTCTCTGAAGAGGAAAGGTACATTAAAGATCAAACAATAGAAATAATTACATAAGGCATAAAGCGACAAAGTTATATTAGATGTACCCTCTTAAATGCTAGACAGATCGAGTTAACTTAGAGAACCTGTCAAGAATGTTAACTAGACTGCATATAACATTGATTCTTCTTCTCTTAATGAGGAAGAAGAAAAAGCTAATTATATTTTATTCATCACTCAAACCAACTTCTGCACACTAGGGCTTCCTTCCTCTTTCCCCAAGCTTAGAAAAACATTCAAAACAGCACTCTAAGCTTTCATACAAAGCCTATTTATCCAAAATGTTAAGTTCCCATAGTCTCATATACTTTTGAGTGGAGCTTACAATAATATGTCTACTAAATACACATACCGTATATGTGCTGTACTTGCCAAATTCAAATATGAGTTCCCCCACATACATAGGGCTATAAGCAAAGAAAAAAAAACGTTCCAAAAAGGCTGATTTATGGATACCTACTAAGCTGAAGACAGTTAGTTGTATGCATTATTTAGATTGTGTGTAGATGTAACACTGGGCATTCATCCCTGTTACCAATGCCAAAATTCAAGCAAATTTCCTATGAGGTAATCTAAGGATGGTACATCTTATCTTTGGCAATGTTGCCTTTTGCAAACAGTCACAGTATGGTGTAGCCTTGCATCTAAGACTTCGGGCTGGGAAGTCCCCAGTGTAATTATGGAAGGAAACAATTATCTCCATCAGAGGGTGAATGGTGGGAAGTAGTTCTGAGTAACACGAGCAGATAATTGAAGTCTAGGGCAGCAGACATTTTGTAGTAAGAATTTTAGTAGAAGTCAAGCCCATTTGTCCCATCAACATTTTAGTCTCCTGTGGCATCATTTTGTAAAGTCCTCAAAAGCAAATCTGGTGGAACTATCAATTCTGCGGTAAATTCACTAAGTGGCCTCAGGCAAGCCACACTTTCCTTAGCTTCAACTCCTCCATCTACACTACTGAGCATTCCCAGTGGAGTAAGAGTAGCCTTCCTCTACCTGGTGCCCTCCAACGCTTTAGTCTACAACTCCCAAAATAAGAACATAAGAGCCATGCTGGATCAGACCAAGGAATCATCTAGTCCAGCACTCTGTTCACACAGTGACCAACCAGCTGTCAATCAGGAACCCACAAGCAGGGCATGGGTGCAATAGCACCTTTTCCAGCAACTAGTGTACATGGGCTTACTGTCTCTGATACTGGAGGTAGCACATAACTATCAGGACTCATAGCCATTGATACACTTCTCCTCCAGGAATTTATCTAACCCCCTTTTAAAGCCATCCAAATTGGTGGCCATCACTACATCTTGTGGAAGTGAATTCCATAGTTTAACTATGTACTGTGTGAAGAAGTACTTCCTTCTATCTGTCCTGCATCTCCCACCAATCAGCTTCAAGATATGACCCCGAGTTCTAATATTTTGAGAGAGGGAGAAAAATATCTCCCTATCCACATTCTCCGCACCATGCATAATTCCTGACTATTGGCGATAATGGCTGGGGCTCATTGGAGTTGAGGTCAAAAACATCTGGAGGGCACCAGGTTGGAGAAGGCTGGTGTAAGGATAGGCTGTGCAAACTCTTGCACAGGCAGCTCAGAAGTGGGAAAGAAGTGTGATTGTCAGCACAATATCCAAAGCTGACCGGTTTCACCACTGCTCTTCACAGGCATGCAAGACTAAGTCTGCAATTCTATGCAGCCATATGCATGGAGCAGAGGTGTTTTAGCAGTTTTCATTCCAACTATTTACCTGGCTGAATGAGCAAGCTGCTTTTCCTGTTTAAAACTAGTTTTCACATTTGGGGCAAATGGCTGCAATAGAAACTGTCAAACACACCTCTTGTTGCAATGCATTCTTTCATATGGTGTGTATTTGTCACATATTCAGCACCACATCCCTCCTCCCCCATTTCAATCCAGTTCTCAGTTAGCCTTGAATTGTCCTGTAATTCCTTTAGAGGAAATCCTTAATTCCCATCACACAATTCCTAATTTTTCTCATCACTCAACACTTAGCTAACATTTGCATGGCGTTGGAGGGCATATTAGCATAATTTCTGTGATTGGCTTTTCCCAGGCCTTACTCCTTGGCCCTTTTGAAAAATAGGTTCTCATGACCAGAGGAGCAGTCATCTCAACAGCTTTTCCCTATAAAAGGCAGACTCCGGTGCCCAACAAAGTCAAATCTGCAGGAAAACCCAAAACTGGACCCAGATTGGGATTACTGGCTGTTCGTGCTCCACTGCGCTGAACAACGTGTGTCCACACTCATGAAGGTGCTAGAGCCTCAGAACCCAGTTTTGAAAAAAGGTCTTTAACTCCTAGAATCTTATTACCAAACAACTATTTGTCTTGACTTTTTAGTACCTTATATTATTGTATGTTTGCATATTATGAGATTCTACTCCCCTTTTTTAAAAAAACAACACCCCTATTTTTCTAGAGTGCCTGTTTATTCCAACCCTATATGCTTTGCTGTGCTCGTGCTAACAGCAATCAGAAACCTTTTGGGGTTTTACGTAAGGAATTGAGATGTCACCAAAAAACCAGAAGGCAGAAAATAGTATGTTTAAGTTTTGTTTTATTAAGACCCTAGGGGGAGAGTTGATAACTTCTGGTTTTGTGAGTTTTAAAGTATTTTTTAGGGAACTGCCTGAGAGTATAAGTATAGAAGATTATTATTTTTAAAAAACACTGCTGACTTTCCTCCTCCCAGTGTCCCAAATCATAAATACTGACAGTCCAATGTAAAATCAAATATTGTAAATCAAGCAATGGCATTCAATATTCATCGAATACTATCAATTATAAAATATAAATACCAATAACACTGACACTAACCGGGTTCGGATAATCACAGAGGGATAGTTAGCTACAGTGTCTTGTTTTCCCTCCCTAAATGTGCTGGTCACCAGCTATCTAATTAGCATAATTACCATCACTGGGCATGGGTTGGTATGACCCCGCAACTAGGTTCAGATGTCACAACAACCCGTGTCTGATGAATGTAATTATGCTAATTAGGTGGCTTGCAACCAGCATGCATGGGGAAGGAAAATAAACCACTGTGGGTTATTTTCCCTTCATGATTGTGCGAATCTGCGCAGTTTTTCCAACAATATAAAACCACTTCTATCTTAACAATGGGGAAAGGTTATAAGCCCAGTGGTAGAGTATATATTTTGCATGCAAAAGTCCTAGATTCAATCTCTAGTATCTGCAAAAAAGGCTTGGAAAAACTACTGTGTGAAACCTTAGAGAGCTGCACCCAGTCAGTGTAGACATTACTGGCCTAGATGGAGCAATGGTCTGATTTGGTACAAGTCAATTTCCTATATCACTATCAAATGCTGTCAAGTACTTCTTCATGATCCCTTCCCTCTTTTAGGGATGCTTAGGGAAATTGTACTTTGTAAATTCTGATACAAACTCAACTCCTTGATTAATGTGCAGAATGGAATGGAGGTATTCTTTAGATTTTGCACTTTCCAAATTTTGTGATGTTTTTTCTCACCTCAAAGAAAATACCAAAATGCATAAAAATGTGCATCTGGGAATTTATTTCCAGAGAAAATAGGTTCAAAAATATACAGTATTCATACTGGGCACCCAAAGCCTTTGCAGGAAACCAGGTCAGTCCCTGTAAGAAGCCAAGCTTTCTTGATTGTTGCCTCCAGTGTTATGGAATAGTCTTCCAAAGCAATTGTGCAAACGAGGAGCAGAGAGAGAGAGAGAGAGAGAGAGAGAGAGAGTCTTTTGCGAGTTGAAGGGGTCCTGACAAGAGAGGACTGCTACTATATTTTTTATGTTATGGTGTTTTTTAAAGTTCTATTTTTACAATGTTGTGGTTTCCATTAAGCATAGAAGAGGTGGAAAGAAATATTTTAAATAACCTAACCCTGAATTTTTTTTCCTAAGCATTGCAAAGTTACTTGTTTAGGCAGGCCTTTCAGTTATTAGCCAGTTGGTGAATTTTCAATGTGTTGTCTATTTCAAATAATATTGGATTTTTAAACCATTTTAGATAGTAAACTTGAGTGTGTGAATGGTTTTTTTTTTTGCATGTACTTTGAAACTGGGCTTTTTGCCACCAGAAGGCTTGTTTTTAAAACAAGATCAGGCAGGTGTTGTCCAATATTAAACCCTGAAATCAAATATCAATCATCATCTTATGTCAAGTCAAACATTCACACGTGACTATCAAAATGCCCAGTGAATACTCAGCATTAATTTACTCGGGAGGGTTCAGCTCTAATTCCATATGAATGCTTGCTACCATTATCAGCCTGAGCTGCAGCCTTCAGGAGAAGACAACTGAACTCTTTGCACGTAGCTAAAGTTTAGTCAATACCACAGTTGCCATGGTTGAATAGGCAGCATTTCTTCAAGAAAGCTCTTTAGAGAGATGATTGATACTATGCTTAATGAAACTTAATGATACATCTGATGAAGAATAATTATTTCTTATAGGTAAGCTTAGGCAAAGAATACCAGTTAGCTACACGTTGCCATTAGGGCTGTGCTCAAATGTTTTCCTGTTGCGATTTTTGTGTCAATAGTAGTGGGTCTCAGGTGGGCACAGAAGACAACCCAAGTGCTGTGTACGTTGTTCCCCGCACCTCAATCCTGCTCAATGCTATTGTATACCAAATATGCTGCTACTTCAAAGTTGAGTTTATAATTTGGGTCATGTCCTTCCTGGAAATATTCACATGGTAAATGGGATGATGTCATGATGCTATATAGCCAGATGTGGTTATAGGATGACATCACTCAAGGATAACAAAACTAAAAGCGAGGGCAGAACTTCTTAAATTGGTAAACATATTTGAGCCCTCCCACAGCAATCCCTGAACCAAGAGTGTACATGCACACACACACACACACACACACACACAAACACACACTATTCCCCTTCAGCTCTCAGCCCTATTTATCATTTGTTTATCTCTATCTTGAGAGGTTTTCATCTTTATATGAAACAGGGAAAAGAAACCCAGCAAGCAGCGTACAAATCCCTGTAACCGACTTGCTACAATATGTATACCAAAGAGGTCCCATTAACTTTCAATCTTTGCTATTTCATAACGAGACTTTTGTTTTGTTCTCAGGAATGTTCTGCCCCAGATACCAAATTCTCTGAGTAATTCTGTGCAGAACTGCAAAAGAGAAACAGCCTTTTTATGGGTTTTGACTAAGCATTTTCTTGATTAAATAGCAATGGTATAAGTATAATGCACTGTAGAAACAGCAAACACCTCCTTTGCTTCATTTCCCCCCTTTTCATATTTCATTGAGCTTTAAAGCATTACAGCATGCTTAACCATTAGTAGTTCTGACAGAAGTTATCACCTGCCATTATTTTTTATGTTTCATATCAAAGCTTCTTTGTCAAAGCCTGAGCCAAGCCTGATAACAGGTCAAAATATCAGAGCAGTCTTTTAGGGCAATCTTTTCTCTTCACAAAACACCTTTGCTGTTTTCATGATTGTGTCTTTGAGACTGTAGTATTGTTGAGGACAGGGACCTATTTTTTTTTTTGCTTATGTAACATGGTAAAGTGCCATGTATACTGCTGGTAATGTACGTATAAATAATTTTGGCCTCAAAGAAGTTGCTGGGTTACTCCACAATCCTTTTTTATTATACTCATCTTATTCACATTTAGCCATAAGGATATAGACTAATCATTCTAAATGTCCAAGGCATTAGAATCTTATATTTTTCAATTTATTTTCAATATCTTCATCTTACTTGTCTTGCTTTTTTGTTAATTTTATGGACTCTCTCAGCATTTACATTTCATTCATTCAATTATTCCATTTCTACACTGCCAAATATCCAAAGCTCTCTGGGCAGTTCACGACAACTGTACAATTTTACACAACTAGTGTAATTCCCCACCCCAACCCCAACCCCTCATTGCCTGGTATTCTGACTCACCAAGTTCAAATTGTTAAATAGAAAATCCAGCAAAACTGTTCCCATCTTTCATGTTCTTCATAAATTACCAGTGCTGACCGAAAACATTTTGCTCCTTGAAGCAGAGAACCCCCTTTCATTTCAATTCAAGGTGCATAGTACCCAAGGCCAGACATGTTATTTTGGCACCTGAAGCAGAAAACTACACAAACTTCTCTCACCCTCCCTGGCAGTAAAAATATAATCATAATAAATTAAATAAAAAAGTTGCTGCCCTTTCATGACATTAAAAATATATTGCCTGAGGTGTCCATCTCACTCTTGCCTAATGGTAGAGCAGTCCCTGTTAAGTCACATATTCTGCCTTCTGTGCTGTGCCTCAATTCACTCTACTACCGTCTGCTGCCAATTTAAATCTTCCAACAATTCCAGTGAATCTTCACTGTCCAACTTCACATCTGGAGCAAGGTCTCAATGGGGCATTTCTTTAGGTCTCAACTTTAAGAATATACGTTGTGGGATACCTGAGGCTTCTACTTTCAGTCTTGTTTTCATAACACATACCCTGGATCAGACTAGCTATTGTCCTAGATGTTCCATCTGGAAAATTCTCTTAAAACTTCTCAGAGTCAGCATCAACTGTTAGCTACCCTAGATGTCTTATTTATTTATCTGTGGCATTAATACACAGCTGAATATAATAAAATCTCTCAGCAGTTCACAATATTAATATCTTGTACAATGCCTAGCATTGAGCGGGGGGGGGGGGGGGTTGGACTCGATGGCCTTATAGGCCCCTTCCAACTCTACTATTCTATGATTCTATGGTCATCAGGTTTCATCCTTCCCTGCCACTGGAACTGAACTGGGGACCAGAGTAGGATATGACAATTTCATCTCTAAATAGATGTTCAGCTAGCAGTTTAAATGCTTTACATAGAAAATAGATTTGCTCAATAATACCTAAATGAGAAAACTTTATATGTGATGTGTAGGTGTATAACTGACAAATTTCAGGTTAATTTGCACTTCAGTATATTCCAGATTACAAAGGTTGAATTTTAGTATAGCTAAGCAGTACACCCACAATTAATTTCTCAAAGAGTTTTATTTTCTCATCCTGAGTCACCTGCTATTTATAGCATTCTACCAGATTTGTTCCAAAATATGTTATCAACAAACTAAAACACGTGGAAAACATCATCTTAAAACAGGTATGACCAACTTCTATATTCTCAGGCCAATATTATTCATATGGATTTGGGTAGGTCATAAACATACTTCGCCCTATAAATATAGCCGTGTACAAGTGGTCAGGTGCCATTTATGTAGCATTTAAGGCTTCCCAATTGCAGAGCAAGACATCCAAGCTTGGCCAAAGAACTACACACAAATCCCAATAGAAAGAATAACAGGTCTTATGGATTTTCTACAATGTTCTTTATGAGTAAAACTGTGAGTCAGGCCATTGGTCCATCCAGCTCAGTAGAGCCTACACTGACTGGATGCAGCTGTCTACGGTTTCAGAGGCCTACCTGGAGATGTTAGAGATAGAACTTGAAACCTTTTACATGCAAAGCCTGTGATCTACCACTGAGCTGCAATCTTTCCCTTAACATAAAATGGCAGGCAAATGTTTTACTGCCCCTTGATTACAATTTGATAGGGCCACCAGGGACCAGATAAAAAATCTTTCAGGAACCTATCTGGCCCTGGGTCACTCTTCCCCAGCTTAAAATACACCCATTATTTAGAAGCATCAAACATGTATTTGGAAAGGCTTACTGGCACGTTTACTTTTCTGAACATCTCAGTTCCTCTGCGTGCATCCAATAAAGCTATATCTTGAGGCGTGGACACAATCACGGCTCCTAGAAAGAAAGAAAAAGGCAACATCATTTCAATCAATACTGTTAGGAATACTATTATTTAGTTCAGTTGGGGCATTTCACTCCCTAGAAGAAATCATGTCATGTTTAAAAATATTGAACTGTAATTAAAGATTAATGGTGGCTTTGGTTTAGCAGAAAGTACTTCCATTGATGTGCATTGGGGCACCTGATTTCCCCTGATCCTCCCTGCCTACTGTAGCCCTCCACACCGTTCCCGGTTTATTCTGGAGAGTCCCCAACCCTCAGGAGCAGCTTTCGGGAGTGGGGCTTAAATGGCTAAGAGGGAATTGTCAAAAATCAGGTGGCCAATGTTGAGTGAGTAGAAGTGCTTCCTACCAAGGAAAAACCACGACTGAATACAACACATTGAATTTACTATTCCATTCCCTCCATTAATTTTAAAATCAAATCTTTATTCTCACACTACTGGAACTTCAATTATATTCAATTTTTTTTAAAATGGAGTTGTATTTTAGGCATGTGTAGTGTTAACTTTCTATTTTAGAACCAACATACACCTAACCAACATACTGAAACTTGCTAGCATGTTTTGGATAAGCATTCTCTCTTATATTACTCCTTCCATCCCATCCCCTAATGGTTCCCAACATATTTATTCAATCGTAGTAAAAGATTCTTCTTTTTTTCAAAATATGTGGAAATCTCATTGAGGAGCAAGAATCAAACTCTTTCCCCTTAAGCAGTGTTGCCTCTGCAGGATTAACAGGATTGATAAGTATGAAATTATTTTGATCATTAAAATCAGCAAATGTGACTGAAACTCACTTGAGAAGCAGCGCTACTTAAGAAGAATGTATAATTTTTACCTAATCACTTTTCAGAGATGAACTCTATTAAGGATGATTGAATGAACAAGACATTGCATGGATTATGCTTCTTTTGACATGTACTGAGTTGGCTTTCATTTTCTTCACAATCTTGTATGCAGAAATTCATTCCTGTGTCGTAAACATTCTTTAATAAAAATGAAGTCACTAATGTTTTTATTTAACAGTCAGCTTCCCTACCTTGAAAAGCCAGTTCACTGAAAATCATTTTATCATTTCTATAAAACTAAACCAAACAGAACATGAACAGGAGAGTGCCATTGTGCTCATGTTCTCCTTGCGGGCTTCCTATCAGCATTTGGTTGGTTACTATGCGAACAGAATGATGGACTAGTTAGACCCTCGGTCTGATCTAGGAGGGTCCTCCTTGAGTTCTTATGAGGCATATAGGCTACTACCTTGGTCTGCAATGCAGATTTCCTGGTTATACTTAAATTAGGTCTTTACAAAACAAGCCAGGAGGCTTCTGGTGTGAATGAAGTGGCCCAGTAATTGTCTAGAGTTCCAGCAGTATTTACCTTATTGGGGTTTTAGAATGTGCACATACCTCTTTCAACAAAAAAAAATCTCAAAGAGGTCTACATGATACTCAACTAAGCATGCCCAATGGTGTTTTTGTTTTTAAAGGACTGGGTTCATGCTGGGGAATGTGTTGCAAATCAGGGGTTCTACACCACAATTGGCCATCTGAGGGCAATTGCTAGCCAATAAGAGTGACCAGGTGACTTGTTGACAACAAGCCTGTTCCATACCTTTTGCATAACTGTCATGCTAATACCAATTCTAAATGCTTGTTCTTGCAGTGCTAGTACGTGGTGCCTTTAAACCAGGGGTGCCAGCCTTCCTGGGGGTCAAATCTGGCCCTCCAGAATTTCCTGGAGGGCCACACCTATTTCTCTTTTTCCCTGATCACCAACCACTTGGTAGTTTCCTGGCTTTTGTGCAGATTCCCCGCCCCCCTTCTAAAAGGTTGAAATGCCTGTCCTAAGGCTTAGTTACTGGCAATGAAAGCTTTAAACTGGTATATTGGGCCTGCCTCATTTGAATGTAGTCCCCATTTGGCCCTCAGGCTGAAAAAGGTTCAACACCTCTGTTTTATACACTGTCCTAGCCATCCAGGAACTATGTTTCTGCAAGCTGCTTTTACATGGCTGGGGAGTATTATGTGAGTTTTCCCCAGTAATTTGGCAATTCTCCAAATTGATGAGAAAAACCCTATTCCCATGTGCCGCAGTTGTTCGCTGAAAAATAGTTCCCATTTGAATAGGGAAGATTTAAAGAGCTCCTTTTAATCCCAATGAAAATTGTTGTAGTTTGTCAGTTTTGATGTCAATACATCCCATACTAAGCTCCTAATCTATGGTAATTTTTAGTGAGTGTGTGTGTTCCCTTTTATACATTTTATTCATAATGACTACTCAGGAAACTAGGCCAATTAATGGCTTATTTCAGTTACCAAGTTCACAATCTGAGTTTCCAACCAAACCAGGCAAACCATGGTTTATAGCTGCATATGTGCTCTTCCCACAACACCTGCAAAGCACTTCCATTTCTTGGCACTGTGGTAGAGCAATAGCTGTAACTATCGAACAAACTTTAGCTTCTAATTCCATTTGCCACCTAATTGAAACCATAGCTTGTCGTTTTGGACATTAGTAAAGGCCCTTTAATCATGGCTTAGCATGATGCCTGAATTCAGCCTGTACATTTAATTTGTTATCTCTTCTTTATTACTCACTAGACAGGGCTGCCAGACAAACTCAAGATTACTCAAATCATGTGTAAGTATGCAACTTCTTCTTACACATACTTTCCGGGTAACCAGGTTTGGGAAGGCTTAGTAAAAAATTTGTGTCTCATGCCCGATTATCTTGGAACACTCTTACATACTTCTTGTTATATCGTGTCAGAAATACAGTTAAATGCAATTTACGATATGTATTGTGTACAAAGGAATCATAGATCCAAAAATCATGTAAACCAGATCAACCATCCTAATTTTTTTAAAAAAATCTACTCTTTTTTTAAAACAACAACAACAACTAATTATAGATGTTTTGATTGAGCAATCTCATTTGCATGACCTTGTGAGTTTTATTTTCACACTATCAATACTTACTGGATGGTTCTTTTTCTTAATATTAATTTCACTACTATTATATTTTTGTCTATCTAGGCATTAAATCAGCTCTAGTTTTCTATGGCCAGGATCAAAAGTGTGCTGAAACATACATGTTCAGCACACACAATTGCTTCCTTCCAGATGGTCTCTTTCCCTGTGACCCTGCCCCCTTCCCTCATGTCAAACCACTCTTTAAACTCCAGAGGCCAAAGTAGTTAAAATGCAAAGGGAAAACAGTGCATACATTTTCCCTGTAAACATCTCCTACTCCTAATTCTCAAGCTATCTTTTGACCTCAGGGAAGTTAAAGTGCTATTCAGGGGGAGGGGAAGAGACAGCGTGAAAAGGGAAATACAGAAGGAAGAGCCAGGTGCACAGATGGAGTGTGCCCATGGAATGGCCTCTCCCTTCTGGATGCCTGTTAATGTGTGTGGTTTTGTTTTACTGCCATTCAAAAAACGTATTTGTACATTTCATTTTTGATCATAGTTAAGGCTGCAATCCTATTGGTGCTTATCTGGGAGTAAGCCCAAGCAAATACAATGGGGCTTACATCTGAGTAGACATGTATAGATTGAACTATAAAGCTGTGGAAGATACCTGCAATTGGGATATTCTGCGAGATTGACAGTTGTACATCTCCTGTCCCAGGAGGCATGTCAATTACCAGATAATCCAGTTGGTGCCAGTCAACCTAGAAAAGGTCACAGATAAATTAGGAAAAAGCTCATCTTAAACACATGGGTTGAACTTACTCTGGCGTTCATCATCGGTGCAGGGAGTTTCTAAGCAAGTCCTGTTTGTAGCCGGGTGCTCAGTACCAACACCACATGCCAAGGATCACTGCTTATGTTACATGAAAAGCCCTCTGCAGATCATATGGCAAGGGTGGGGAATCACAGGGCAGGGGGTAGGAGTGTGTGAGTGGGGAACGCAGTTTCAAATCTCCAACAGATCTTACAATTTGTACAAAGAACAAATGGATAAAGCAGGATTACTGTAGCCTTCTTCCTTCAAGTCCACTGTGGCAGCAGAGGACTTGTGGAATGAGGAGCAAGTTGTGGAATGAGGAGCAAGTGTACCCACTGAGGTCAGATTAGCACAGAGACCCAAGGATCTGACTGACAATTGAATTTTTATTAAATACATATCACAGAAGTATCATGGAAGCGTAATATTGATAAAAGGAACCAACATGGTTTAATTTATATCTATTGCTGAAGCTCAAAGTGGAATATACTATCAGTAATAGGTATGACTTTTAGAGAGTGACTTCCTGTTCTACCAGTTCCCTAAAATCTGCGATGCTTTATGCTTTGGTTTTTGAGGAGTCCATGCTGAACTGAAATAGTTTACCTTCTGAAAGATGAAAATCTTAAGAAACTCCCATTAAGTAATAATGACCTGATTCAGACATAACCAGGTAACCCTGGTTTTCACTATACAAGCAGGCCATGGCAAGCCTCAGGCACACATGCTTCCCTTTCCTATTCCTTCTCTTTTGTGCATGCAACAGTGTTTTCTTTACACTCAACAAGACAAAAAAACAGAATCAAACTCAGTATTATGGTTTACTTGTAATACTAAATTATGGTTTAGAGTCACATAGACTCTAAACTTACGTGTTCCTCCCTCTCCTATCCGCCAGTGCAGCTGTGAAGAGGAGAGAAGAGAACACAATCTATTTCCAATTATCGCATTTACTTATAGGGCCTGTTCAGACAACATGGTTAGGCCACTAACCCTTTTGCAGCAAAGGGTTAGTGAGCGTGTTTCAACCACAGTTATGTATCCACCATAGTTAGGAATGGTTTACAGCACCCACTATGCCATAACATTTTGCTCAAAATGTTTTAACCACCGTGGCTTAGCGTGTCATCTGAAGAGGCTCATTATTTCCAAACCCACTCACAGCTTCAAACTGTGGCTTTCCCTCCTAAATCATAGTTAAGGCTAATCATAGGCTGTCCCCGTTTGGAAGTAACGTTAGTGAGTAACTGTAGTTAAAAACAGAAGCAAAGGCTTCCAAACTCCTCCTTGCAGCAGCACTGAAAGGGAAGGGAGTAGGGAAGCCCAAGGTTCACTCTAGATTATTCTCACTGTGCTAAACTGTAGTTTAGCATTCTGTCCTAATGTGGCCTTTGCATCCGAATCATGCCAATATGTAGTTGTAGTTGCCTAGAAAAGAGAAGACTAAAAGGGGACGTAATAGCAGCCTTCAAATATCTGAAAGACCATCATGCAGAAGATGAGACAGAGTTGTTCTCCATTGTTTCAGAAAGCAGGACTAGAACAAATGGAAATGGAACAGAATCAGATCTGGTTAAACGTTGGGAGAAACCACCTAACAGTGAGAGTTTCTTAACAGTGGAACAGGCTCCCTCAGGACTTGGCAGGCTCTCCTTCACTGGAGATATTTAAGAAGAGGGCGAACAGCCATTTGCCAGGGATACTGTAGTTGAATCCCGCTTTGCAGAGCCTGCATTGAGCAGGGGGTGGGAGTAGATGGTCATAGAATCATAGAATAGCAGAGTTGGAAGGGGCTTACAAGGCCATCGAGTCCAACCCCCTGCTCAATGCAGGAATCCACCCTAAAGCATCCCCGACAGATGCTTGTCCAGCTGCCTCTTGAAGGCCTCTAGTGTGGGAGAGCCCACAACCTCCCTGGGTAACTGATTCCATTGTCGCACTGCTCTAACAGTCAGGAAGTTTTTTCTGATGTCCAGCTGGAATCTGGCTTCCTTTAACTTGAGTCCATTATTCCTTGTCCTATACTCTGGGAGGATCGAGAAGATATCCTGGCCCTCCTCTGTGTGACAACCTGATCATGTCTCCCCTCTATCTTCTCTTCTCCAGGCTAAACATGCCCAGTTCTTTCAGTCTCTCTTCATAGGGCTTTGTTTCCAGACCCCTGATCATCCTGGTCGCCCTCCTCTGAACACACTCCAGCTTGTCTGCGTCCTTCTTGAATTGTGGAGCCCAGAACTGGACGCAATACTCTAGATGAGGCCTAACCAGGGCCAAAGTCCATTTCTAACTTGATGCTTCTATGTAGTTGATTGAGACGAAGAATGCTCCATTTTAATTTAGCAATTATTCATTTTCCATGTCCTATTCAGGTTTGTGGGCTCCCAGTCTTGTCCCAATACCCTCCCAATTTCTATGAACAAGAACATTGTTGAACCACCAGTAGAAGCAGCAAGATAAGCCCCATTAGAAAATGAGAAGGGTAGTTTGTGACTTCCCTTGAGGCAGGCTTCTTGTCACCTCCGATTAAGCGACACGTATTTTAGAAACTAAGCTCTAAAAAGTGTTGTCAAAGGTGGTAACTGAAGCCAGACATGGGATATATAAAACTGATTTAGCAAGGGTGGATTCAACTGAACGAACAAGCACATTTCAGCTAAGGCCTCTTATTCAGTGAATGTGAACACAATGACAAGTAATTGAACAGAGCATAAAAAGGGCCGCATACATTTTATAATCAAGTTTATTATCATTCAGTGCTTTGGATGGCTTTCAAAAGTGACTGACATATTTAGGTCTTCAGAAGCTATATAAATTGACCTTACTTATAAAATCTATTGCTGATCCTTTGATTCGTTATTACAAAGCTACTTATGCTTGAAGAGTCATTGTTTTCAACTTCTTTTTCAAAGTAGGCATGGAATTATTTAAAAATAAATAAATAAATAAATAAATGCCAAGGAAAGCTAGTAAAAAAGCTTCATAAAAGTAAAATACGCTTTTTGACAGCAGATTAGCACTAGATGTGCTGGAAGACAGACACAAGAAGGAGCGTAATGCACAACAGTAAGATAAGTTAGCCAAGTATATAAGTATGTTTTCAAATAGTGAAATGGTATGCAGCAGGATTTCATCTTCACATTTTTATTCCATGCTTCCTTCGAAGAAGCAGAGGGTGGTATACACTATTCACCCCCAGCTTTGCCCAACCTGGTGCCCTCCAGATGTGTTGGACTATAATTTATTTATTAATATATTTATTTATTATTGCATTTATATCCCACATTTTTTTCTCCAAGAAACCCAAGGCAGCATACATAATCCTCCTTCTCCTCCATTTTATCCTCACAACAACAACCCTGTGAGATGGGTTGGGCTGAGAGTGTGTGACTGGCCCAAAGTCACCCAGTGGGTTTCCATGGCTGAGTGGGGACTAGAACCCGGATCTCTTGGCTCCCAGTCCAATACTTTAGCCACCACACCACATTGGCTTCCCATACTCCCCTAACTAGCATAGCACAGCTAGTTAGGGCATTATGACAATCACAGTCCAACACCTCTAGAAGTCACCAAGTTGGAGAAGGCTGATCCACCCAATTATCCTCACAAGACCTCCTGTGCCTTAGGCTTAGAGAAGGTGGTCAACGCAAGGTGACCCAGTGAGTTCCATAATTTTAAATAGGGTGAATCTGCTAATAAAGGTGCTGGTTATGGAACAGCAAAGCATTCCTGATTTATATCCCTAGACGTTTCTTCTGTCCCAATAGTCTTCTCCATACATTTGCCTTTTCAGGTGATCTGCATGCATACAGTAAGTGTGTAAAGGCAGGAGGGAGCAGGATTATGGTAATAATCCTTTCCCCCAACCTACATGCATTTAAGTGTTTGTCTGCATAGTTGCTACTCACATACTGCAGGTAGGCTTGTATGCATGACCAGGGACTTAGGAGGGATCCTAGTACCATCCATAGTCTTTGTTTTGGGGAAAGAATCAGTTTGGTATAACCATTACTCTTCTACCTAAATCTATATATCTTCTTCTTCTTCTGAAGATTTATTCTTGTCAACAGTACAGACTAAGAATGGTGCATCACATTGCCCCCCACTTGATAAATGTGGATGATGAGATTTATCTGAAGGTGGAAAGTGCTACTGAGCACTAATCCAGCAGGTAAACATTTGTAATTCTAACATATTAAGAATGTCTGCAATGATGGCAAGAGACAAGATACAAAATTTCTTCAATCAGCTCTCAAGAGACAAACACTGAATCCCTTTCAAAAGAGCAGTTTTGAAACTTGATAAAGTCTTCCAAGACTTTGTATAATTAGATATAGATGACAAAGATATATTCGGCATAAAAAGATATTATCAATCAATCGATTGAAAAATGTATTGGAGTGCAGTGTCTCTTTAGAGCAGAGGGGCCCTAAGGCCCAGGGACCAAATCTGCCCCCCTGGGTTTACATTCCCCACCACCACCACCTCTTTTCCTTCCAACCAATGATTATTTGGTGGTTCTCTGGCTATTGTGCAGTTTTATCCCCTCTCCTAAGGCTTAGTTACTGAAAGTAAGAGCTATAAACTAAAATAGACTGGTATTTGTGGTATTTTGGCCCTGCCCTGTTTGCCTTTTGCCCTACCAACCAATGAAATGCAGTTCTGGAAAGTTTCTCCAAAATGGAATTCGGCCCTCCTGATAAAAGAGATTCAGCACCTCTATTTTAGAGGAAAGTCTTCATTATGTAGTATTTTATTGTATTGTTCTTAACCCATGATAAAAACTCAATGAAGACTGATGAGTAAAAGCAGGCAAGATAAGCAGTGTACATGATCTTGTTTTTCAATAGCAATGTGATCTCAAATCAAGTGTTAGCTTGGCTTTTATACAATGTATAACTTCATCCACGCCAAAACGCATGTACTAATTAAATGAGATTTCAGCTGCACAGCAACAGTGTTTGGTGCGATTCAACCAACTTTTTTTTCTAAAATTCCTCTAGTGTTTGCCTGCAGTTCTCTTTTCCTAATTTCCTCCTCTTCACAATGCAAGAGGATCACCTCCAGTTCTAGCTCTACCTTCTCATATATAGCTTTTTCTTTCTGAACCACAAAGCTCAAGTAGGCCTTGGAAAAAGTTTCCATTAAAATATTATATAAAAATTATAATTATTATGTACATATCATTAATCAATGTTCAAGCCTAGGTTTTGCAATTAATGCAAAAGAGAAAGAAAGAAAGAAAGAAAGAAAGAAAGAAAGAAAGAAAGGAATTTTAATGGATATCACTGTTTCCTAACTCCTGGAGACCCGGTTAGAACTAAGTTAATCACTGTTCTAAATTTAATCCAAATTTCCTGCTTAAGATGCACATGATTTTCACTGTTAAGTGCCAGTTTAAAAACAAGCACACAATCTTAAACCTTAAGGTTTTAAATCACAGGGCATGATCCACCAACCCATAGCACCAATGCAGCTAAGCCCATGAAAATACCAGGAATACCTGGAAATTGGGACGCCTTCTCAGCCATGTGCAACAAGCACAAGGATGTTAATGAAATTGGAGCAGTTACAGCTGCTCGCAGCTCATCTTGCATCTAGTCATGGAAGGAATGGGGTGTTGCTTGTTTTCAACTCCAAGCTAAGAATTGTTGACACAGCTCAGACCAATGAAGCGGTGTTGGCAGTTCAATCATTGTTAGACATGATGTCCAAGTTCCCAGGAACACATGCATTTCGTAAGGACTAGACAACCTGCTCAAGACAGGAACACGCGTCAGTGCAGCAGGGTTGCAGATCGTGTCCTTATTAAAAGAGAGAGCATTCTGCATTATTAGCCCCTTTGCTGCTTTTCATGACAAGCCATTTCATTATTTCAGAGAGACTGAAAGAACGGGGCATGATTAGCCTGGATAAGAGAAGATTGAGGGGAGACATGACAGCACTCTTCAAATACTTGAAAGGTTTCACACAGAGGAGGGCCAGGATCTCTTCTCGATCCTTCCAGGGTGCAGGACACGAAATAATGGGTTCAAGTTACAGGCAGCCAGATTCCAGCTGGACATCAGGAAAAACTTCCTGAATATTACAGCAGTAAGACAATGGAACCACTTACCTTAAGAGGTCGTGGGCTCTCCCACACTAGAGATATTCAAGAGGCATCTGGACAACCATCTGCCAGGTATGCTTTAAGATGGATTCCTGCATTGAGCAGGGGGTTGGACTCGGCCTTATAGGCCCCTTCCAACTTTGCTATTCTATGATTCTATGAATCAGAGTAATACCAGTTTCTGGCTAAGAAAAGTGGGAGTTAAATAAGTTATTCTAGACGATACATTTTTTCAGGGCAAAAGTTGAAGCTAGTCTTATTTGTAAGCAACTTTCTACCAAATCATGGTAGAAAGTCCTAATCTAGTCCTAATCCTAGTGACCAAAGAAGTGTGTCTATTCCTACTGCACAAAGAGGTGTTTGCATATAAATGGGCTCAAATTAACAAAACATTACAGTAAAAGGAATTCCCTCTGGCAGACGTACAAGTGAGAGTTGGTTACAAAATTATACCTGTAACACCCACCATCTGTCAGCCATTGTGCATGTGTGGAAAACGCTAAAATGCTCACTGATTCAATATGTACATTATGTTGCGAAACATTTCAGATGTTGGCAATGTAATTGCACTTTACTTAAGCACAGCATTCATCTTTTTTTTAAAGGAAGAATTTCCTTGACATTTATTGTTAGAGCAACGTAATTAACTGCCATGTGTTTTCCGCCATTCAAGAACATCACTAAAACTTCTGTGTAAATTGCTGTAATCAATCACTATGAATATGTGACAAATTAAAAATAAAAATTCTAGGTATTCACGTAATATGCATTCCAAGTAAGTACTCCGAATGACACATTCCTTATGAGGCAACACAAGCAACTTTTGAAGCAATCGGTATTCAGGGTTCCGTTCTAATAATAGATTATACAATACGTATCATTTGAAGAGTATTATTATTATTATTATTATTATTATTTATTTATTTATATAGCACCATCAATGTACATGGTGCTGTACAGAGTAAAACAGTAAATAGCAAGACTCTGCCGCATAGGCTTACAATCTAATAAAATCATAGTAAAACAATAAGGAGGGGAAGAGAATGCAAACAGGCACAGGGTAGGGTAAGCAGGCACAGGGTAGGGTAAAAATAACAGTATAAAGTCTGCGCAACATCAAGTTTTAAAAGCTTTAGGAAAAAGAAAAGTTTTTAGTTGAGCTTTAAAAGCTGCGATTGAAGTTGTAGTTCTCAAATGTTCTGGAAGAGCGTTCCAGGCATAAGGGGCAGCAGAAGAAAATGGACGGAGCCGAGCAAGGGAAGTAGAGGCTCTTGGGCAGGCGAGAAACATGGCATCAGAGGAGCGAAGAGCACGAGCGGGGCAATAGTGTGAGATGAGAGAGGAGAGATAGGAAGGAGCTAGACCATGAAAAGCTTTGAAGGTTAACAGGAGAAGTTTATATTGGATTCTGAAGTGAATTGGAAGCCAATGAAGAGATTTCAGAAGCGGAGTAACATGGTCAGAGCGGCGAGCCAAGAAGATGATCTTTGCGGCAGAGTGGTGAACAGAAACCAACGGACTGATGTGAGAAGAAGGAAGGCCAGAGAGAAGAGAAGAAACTGCGAATTGTGCTTTTGCGGTAATGTCATGTTTGGGGAATAGATTTTTTAAAAAAATCTTTGACTGAGAAATGAGACATATTTACAATGTTCTAGCCAAGCTGCACTGTTAAGTTCCACTTTGGACTCAACGCTAAACCATTATTTAGCGCAGAGCTGGGGAACTTCTCCAAATGTTGTTGGATTCCATCATCACCCCTGACCATTGCCCATGCTGACTGGGGCTGATGGGATTTGGAGTCTAACAACTTCTAACAACCCCAGGTTTCCCACCCCTAATTTAGCACTATGTGAGCAAGCAGAAGCAACACTAGAGTTTGCATGTTCCTTCCTCCCCTCTGGTGTGGCTATAAGGAATTTGGAAGCATCCAGTTCCTGCATCAAACTAAACTACTTTATTGTTATGACTGAACTAGGGGGGAGGGGAGCAACTCTGCTTGGATTAAACTATGGTTTGTTGAAATAAGCAAGAATGAGAAAAAGGCAGCAAGGGATAAATTGAGCAACTACATATACTTAGGTTTGGCATGAGGATTAAAAGATTAAAATCAAAGGTTACAAAGAATATTTAAGGGTTAATGAGGTTTCTGAAGGACAGAATAGAAATTATGAATTATTCCTCAAAATATTGGCCGTTATGAGTTAAATCCAACTTTACACTAGCAGACATCCGCTAATGTAATAGGACCTTCTCCATATTTTCTCCCCATTGCAGCCCTCTGTGCCACCCTCTAGAGCAGATTTTGACAGCTTGCAGGGGGGCTGTCAAGAGAATCACTCCACTGCCAATTCTGCTAACAGAGCCCACTGGATCCAATCTGATGTATATGAGCCAACATGCACTACTTAAGAAGTGCATGTCAATAAGGTCCAAGAAGGATTTATGCTTATATAATGTCTTGACCATCCTCAAAACTGCATGTTCCATTCTCCCATCATATCTCCATTCTCCCTCATGTCCTTCCTTGTTCTGGCAAATGATGGTTTGCCATTATATCTGGATTGATAAACTACAGTTTTGCATACCTTCCAACCCAAAACTGGAAACTTCTTTACATGGTTCCCAATTTGTACTACAAACCATAGCTCGCCGATTTGGAAATAACAGCAAACAAGGAAGTTCAGGGAGGGAATCAAATGGTCATTACTTCTGAACCAGTCCCAAAACGTCTCCACAACCTTATCCTTAGAAGAATAGCAGCTTTCTTTAAAATTATTTTTGATATGAAAATATACTTGCAAGAGCAACACATTGTCAAAAAAAGTTTTTTACAAATACTATCCACACCATATATGGGAAATTACTTTTGGGAATATGAACTATAATGAGAAGATAAATCCACTCTTTAAATGTTCTGTGACACATTAATGCCTGTAGCTTTCTTGCTTATTGCAATAGTTTTCACTTGTTAAGTACACATGGGGGAGATAATACTTCGTTTTTGCCTGAAAGCCTAGTAACAAATTAATATTGCATAACATCAAAACAGAAATTTGTCACTGCACTGCAATTCCGTCCAGTTTGCTTATTATAAAAGGTCTGTGTAATCAAAAGTGGAGTTCAAACTCTGGGACTAATTTTTGTTTCTGACAAGTTAAGATCACATTTAAAAAACTACTTGTCAATGACATTCACATAATAATGTTAACTAATGCTATAATGTTAACTAATGCTATCAGCAACAACCATATACATAGGAGAAGGTGGAGGTTGCTACCCAGAAGGTGGAGGTTGCTACCCATCTAAAATATATTTTCTTACTGTTTCAAATGTATTGATACAAGGTACAGTCAAAATACGATGCATTATCGTTCAAACATATAAGATATTCTGTTTCACAGTATAAACCCAGCACACATGGGTGCCTACATACACAGAAAATACTCACTTCCGCAACAGAGCAAGCATCCGATTCTGTCATTTAAAATTACAATTATCAAATATTATTGTAAATGTCATCCTTTACACTCAATAATGGAGATGAGGATGAAATACATTTACTGAAGGCACTCTACTGGACGGCTAACAAAGTCAGTTTTCTGACACGTCCTACTGATCTCTTTAAAACGCAAGGCCTTATTGGCAACCGTTAAATTTTACTGAATTCCTGAAATTTACCATAACATATACATGCCTCTTGCATTTACAGCAAATGCGTCACTACTGCCTACTTTCCTAAACATAGTTATGGTATTTCATCATGATAATGATAATACAGAGAGGCAACATATATGCAGGAATATGGAGGACTATAGTTAACTCTAACCAGGCTTAAGTAGTTTATGTAACACAAGTCTCAAATACCTTGGTTAGAGTTAACTGATGTAACTATGGCACAGATGTTATGCCACACGTTAAAGCTGAGAAGGGGGCATTTGACCTAGAGAGGAAATGGAGTGTGCAATCACACATCTGCCAGTAACCTCTTAACTGTGGTTAGGAGATCCACTGCACCAGCTCTTAACAGAAGGGATATTGTTTTCGGGGACCATACTATAGAACTGGAAATCAATATTCAACTAACTTCAGTCTTTCGCAAACTTTTTTTTTTTTTTTTTTTAAATTTTTTATTAAACAACATATAACAACAACAAAACATCAAATAAAAAACACTTGTTACATATACATAAAATTACCTTAATATCAAATATTCAAATTTTGCCTATTAAACATATTTATGCTAAACATAACAGTGCTCCCCCCCCCTCGGGATCTCATTCCTGTTTCCAAAAACTCATAGTTTCTTCTGTTGGTGGTTTCCCACTGCCTTTAGAAAATACAAACTCCAGGAACTTTTTCCATATACCCTCAAAATCATTTGTTTTTGCTATACCTTTTTTCATTTTAATATTACATGTCAATTTATCATTTATAGCAATGTCCCACACTTCTTTATACCATTCTTCAATACAATAGTCTCCTTGCATCTTCCAGTTCCTGGCTACAATCAGTCTCACAGCCGTCAACAGATTCGTTATTAGCTCTTTCGTTTCTTTATTACATTTAAGTTCTTCTTGCGGTGAAAGTAGTGCAATCCTTGGTGTGACTTCTACTTTAAATCCCACTATCTGCTCAATCTCATAAAAAACCATCTTCCACAACTTTTGCACATGTTTACAGTCCCACCACATATGTAAATACGTTCCTTTTTCACCACATCCCCTCCAACAATCTGCTGAAAGCTGATTATTAATCTTATTTAATCTAACCGGAGTTAAATACCACCTCCATACCAGTTTGTAGTAATTCTCCTTTATTCTTACTGACATATTTCTCAACACTCTCTGTCTCCATAATCCCTCCCATCTCTGCTGTCCTATCTGTATCTTCAAATCAGTCTCCCAAACCACTTTCCCACTGCTATCCCACACTCCTTTCTCAATTAATATATTGTATAGTTGACTCATTAACCCTTTTATCCCTATATTTTGTCCCTTATCAATTCCTTTTTTTTCAATTAATTCCTCAAATTTCGTCTTGTCTCCACACTCTCTATTTTCTTTTACCCAATTTTTAGTCCATTGTTCCAATTGCCCATAGTTTAACCATGATAATTTCAGATCTTTTAAAACATCTTCCAACCTCTCTCTTGTATTCATCCCCTTTAACCATTCACTTAATCTCATTTTATTTTTCTCCTTTAAAACTTTACCTAATCTATTCTTTAAATTTTCAGGAAATTTCTTTAGCATTATCACTGGTGTTAAAGGGGAATTAATTGAAAGCAATTCCTTTTTATATTTATTCCAAAGTTCCCAATGGAACTTCAAAAAGTAATTATCTATTTCGTTAAGCCAATTACCCTTCCCTTTTTCCTTAAAAAATACATTCTGCAAATTTAGCTCAATATTATCTAATGTATTTTCTTCCATCCATTCTAAGTCCCCTACCCCTAAAATTGCTTCAACAATGTGCCTTAACCTATTTGCTATATAATAGTACTCAAGGTTCGGGAGACCCAATCCACCCTTCTTTTGATTTATATACCATTTACTTTTGTTAATTCTTGCTTTCTTCTCCGCATTGCAGTAATTATTTATAAGATTCTGCCAACTTTTTAACTCTAAATCTGAAATTCTTATTGGTAACATCCTGAAAATAAAATTGATCTTTGGCAAAATTTTCATCTTTATTAGAGCTATTCTTCCAAACCAAGAAAGATTCAGTTTCTTATACTTCTTTAACTTTTCTATTACCTCTTTTTTCAATCCATTTAAATTTTCACTTTCCAAATCTTCTAAATTTTTAGTAATCTTAATACCCAAATATTTAATTTTTTCTTTACTATTCAAAACTGAAGCCTTCCCTTCCCATTCCTTCTCTTCCTTTTTAGTATAATTAAATAACATCAACTCGGATTTTGCCCAATTTATTCTTAACCCCGTAACTTCTTCAAATTCTTTTAACTGCTGTCTAATTCTTTCCATTTTGCTTATCGGATCTCTGATAGTCATCAATGTATCATCTGCAAACATATTCAACTTAATTTTCTTTCTACTACCTATCCCCTCTATCTCCCCATCTTCTCTTATTGCATTTGCCAACAATTCCATCACCAATACAAACAGGACTGGCGAGAGTGGGCATCCTTGTCTTGTCCCTCTGGCTAGTCGTATCTTATCCGTTATTCCATCATTTACTACCACTACAGCTGTGTTTTTAGAGTATAACTGCTCTATTATTGCTCTGAATTTATTACCAAATCCCATTTTGATTAAAATCAACTTTAAAGTTTGCCAACTCACACAATCAAAAGCCTTAAAAATATCTAGCGCTAAAATACCCGCCTTATTCTTTGACTTTTTTATCCCCTGTATTGCATTTAAGACTCTCCCTATTAATGTATGCATCTGTCTGCCTGCTATAAAACCACATTGGTCTTCCCCTACATAATTTGCTATAAATTTATTTAATCTTTTGGCCAAAATAGTTGAAAAAATTTTAGCATCTTGATTTATTAACGAAATTGGTCTATATGAATCGGGGAGAGACAAGTCCTTATCCGGTTTCGGGATTAAAATTATTATGGAATGCTCCCATGACTCTGGAATCTTCTCCCCTTCCATTATTGCGTTATATAATTTCAACAACTTTGGCACTATTAATGTTTTAAATCTTTTATAAAACTCTGGTCCCAAGCCATCTACCCCCGGTGATTTCCCTACTTTAAGCTGATCTATGACCTCCTCTATTTCACATTGCAGTATGTTACTATCCATAATTTTCTTATGCTCTTTTTCTAATCCTTTTTTCACAAATTTACCCACATACTCTTCCTTCCTCTTCGTTTGAGTATCTCTTTCTTTGTATAAATCTTCAAAAAATTGCTGAAAAATTTTTATTTTATCCTTCATCATATGACAATAATTACCCTGCTTATTTTTTACTGCCCCTATCCCATTTTTAGCTTTTTCCTTTTGTGTGAGTTTGGCAAGCATCTTCGAATTCCTGTTACTATTTTGAAAGTATTCCCTTTTCATATAAATTAAATTCCTCTGAACCTCTTCTAAATTAATATTTTCTAGTTCCTTTTTTTTTGCCTGTACTTCTATTAATTTATATTTATTTTTAGTTTGCCAAAATTCATTTTCCAGCTTCATTATCTCATTCTCTAAAGTAACCTGCCTTACCTCCTGTTGTCTTTTTAGATTACACATTTCCCTAATACAATTCCCCCTAAACACAGCCTTCATGGTATCCCAAATCACTGCCGTTCTTGTTCCCCCCTTCTCATTTATTTCCCATGTTTCTGACAGTTCCTTCTGCATTTTCTCAATTACTTTATCGTACTTAAATATCTTAGTATTCAGTCTCCACCTTAATGCTTGTTTGTAATCCTTATCAACTGCGAAAACTAAACTTACTAATGCATGATCCGTTACCTTGATTGTCCCCAATTCCATTTTACATATCTTAGTTAAAAAATCTCTGGATACAAAAATATGGTCAATCCTGGAGTATGTGTGATGGACTGGAGAATAAAATGTAAATCCTGGGTCAGCCCCTCTAAGAACTCGCCAAGAATCAACAAAATCCTTTTCTTTAATTAATTTATTTAACATAGTGATATTATTTCTTTTTTCTATCTCAGAGGGATTTGACCTATCTAGTCTATTATTCATAACCATATTAAAGTCTCCAGCCAAAATAACATACCCCTCCTTAAATTCTTCAATCTCTCTTAATACCTCCTCATAAAATTCTTTTTGTTTATTATTTGGAGCATACATATTGATCAAAGTATACATTTTCCCTTCCAATTGACCCTTTATCATAAGATATCTCCCATTCTCATCTTTTTTAATATTTTCCATCACAAACCCACTTCTTTTTGAAATCAAGATGGCCACTCCATTTTTTTTTGATGTCCCCAAAGACACTTCGTAAAACACTGGCCATTTCAAACGAATAACATTATTTTTTTCTTTAAATTGATGAGTTTCTTGCAAAAAAATTATATCAGAACCATCCCTATTTAGCAATTGTTCAATCCTTCTCCTTTTTACGACCACCCCCAGACCTTTAACATTGAGTGTTGAGATTCTTATCTTCTTATCCATATCTAATTCTTTGAACTTCTTCTCGATCCCGAACGTGGTGAAAACTTAACTTACATACATAAAAATACAACAACCCACACAAACCCTTCCCCCCCACCCCACTTCCCCTTCCCCTCCCATCTCTTTTCCCCCCAATATTTCTCCGGGAGTCTAACACTCCGGCCATTATTTTAACCCTTGGGGGGGGGGAAAGCAGCCAGGAACCCAAAGCCAGTAGGATCTAATATGATTATACTTCTTATCATCCCTATAATATCCACTTTACACCACTCCCCCTACTGCACCTCCTTCTTCTTCGTCATCACTCTTTGCGTTACCACCGGCTTCTCCTTGCGGACCCAAACCTAAGCTCTCCAGAAGCTCCATGCCTTGCTGAAGGGAGAAAACCTTATGATTTTCCCCCTTATATGAGAAACGCAGAAAAATCGGATATCCCCATGCATAGGGGATTTCCCTCTTCTTCAATTCCCCTGTTATAGACTTGACACTGCGTCTCCAATCCAAAGTTTGTTGGCACAGATCATTAAAGACCTGCACTGTTGCTCCCTGGAACTTCAACTCTCCCAATGCTCTTAACTCCCTCATAAGGTGCTCTTTCTTGTAATAACTTGAAAATTTCACCAGGACATCTCTGGGAGTTGCACCGCTTCTAAAGCCGCCAACCCTGTGAACACGCTCCACATCTTCTTCAGTTAGTTGCAGGGTTGGGACTAGTTCTTTAAACCAGCTTAGGAGATTCTTCCTGAGGTCCTCCCCCTTCTTCTCCCCCAGACGACGAACGCGTAAATTTGCTCTTCGTGAATTGTCCTCTAAGGAGATGAGCCTCTTATCATAATCGTTAAATTTCACTTCTTGGTCATCTTGTATCTTTTTAAGATCTTTAAACTGATTTTTCATCTGATCCACCTCCGTCTTCAAAAAGCCTAATTGCTTATCTCTTATAGCCATTTCAGCAGCCAGATCATCCACTCTCTTGTTAGTTTTGCCAACTTCCGTTTCAATTTTCATAAATAACTCATCTTTTAGCCCTTTCAACAGAGCTGAGAATTGTTGCATCATCTCTCCCTGCTCTGCTGGCACTGAGCCAACTTTAGCAGCCATCTTGAGCTCTTCTGTTGCTGTTGTGGGTTCTTCTTGCTTATCTTTTTGAATATCTTCCCCTTCTGCCTCGGCTACTCTCTGAAGTTTCCTAATCGTATTGTTTGACGCGTGGGCAATCCACCGTGGCTTGGCCGCAACTTGTTTTTTGGGTGGCATATATTCGCGATTACGGCTGGTATTAGTTTCGTTTTCAACTCAGTCAATCAGCGCACTCCTGAGGGGTTTATTGCCGTGTTTAACAAAATTTACTGCTTGCTAAAGGAGGGGTGGCTATTAATCAGTCTCTCCCGACGCTGGCTTCTGCAATTAAAATTCCCTTTAAGATAAGCACTCCGTCTGGGAGACTTCTTATAATATCGCTCCTTGAAGTTTTTAAAGAAGCTTCCTCCGCTCTGGCCCCCCCTCTCTTTGCTTTAAAATTGCAGCCTTTACACAGCAAAATGCATTGTTCTTTCAAACCCCGTCTGTGGCTCAAAGCTTCCAAACACTTTAATCGATGTTCTTCACCATTTCCAGCCCTGATACTTTTAGATGATAAGAGTTATTCAAAACCTACCATGGCAGGAACAAATTCTCCTACTACGCCATTAGGATGCTGGCTCCGCCCCCCCCAGTCTTTCGCAAACTGATGCCCTCCAAACAGAAACATAGGAAGGCCCTAACCCAGCATTGTTGACACTGACTGACAGCAGTGGCTCTCCAGTTTCAGGCAGGTGTTTTTCAGCCCTTTTCGGCTCCTCCTCCTACAAATCCAGCCAAAGTTGGCGAATCCATTGGCGAAAATGGCTGGAGGATTCTGGGAGTTATAGTTCAAGAGCCAGTGTGGTGTAGTGGCGAAAGTGTTAGACTGGGAGTTGGGAGATGCGGGTTCTAATCCCCACTCGGCCATGGAAACCCACTGGGTGACTTTGGGCCAGTCACACACTCTCAGCCCAACCCACCTCACAGGGTTATTGTTGTGAGGATAAAATGGAGAGGAGGAGAATTATGTACACTGCCTTGGGTTCTATGGAGGAAAAAAGGTGGTATATAAATGCAATGCAATAACACATCTGGAGGGCACCAGGTTGGGGAGGACTGTACTCAAAGAACCTCTAGCTATGACAAACAAGAATAAAAATGGCTTATATTATTTCATTTTATCAGACAATCATTTTATTAGCACATGTGTGCCTTGGGAATATCTGCAACACCCAATTCTTTTGAACTTCTATAAGAAACAGAAAGGAACAGCTACTCATCATACCTCATGGTTTTCTGTGTCACTCCATTACGAAGAAGGATACCTTATATTTTAAAATTGACAATAAAGACAATTTCATAATATTGCCTGATTTTATTTGGAAGCATCTTCTACTGGCTGTGGTAAACTGCAGTAGAAATATTAGATCTGACTGATTTAATTTTCTTGAGATCTTTATTTAATATTTTATATCCTTTTCTCACTGTCTGGGAGTCCCTTAAACTCAATATATTATTATATCATAAACCAAGATTAAGAAGGCAATTTAGATTATATGTTGCCAGAAAAGAATGAGGAGGAGAATTAACTGTTTCTTTCAGATCTGCTATAAATAAAAGATTATAACGACATTAAAGAATAAATACCCCTACACACAATATACTAAAAACCCTTTTTTTACCGTTTTAAAACGTCTAAACTTGAAAATAAGTGTTAGTTTGACCTAATGTGGTCATTACAATGAGATTTAACATTGGAACAATACAATACATTATTCAGGGGCTTGAATCTGTACAATTGACATACTGTGGTCATGGTATTGTTACAAGCTGTAGTAAGATTTAGAACTCCTTAAACACACTACAAGTACACACATGAAGTTCTGCAGTTCTAGACGCTACCTCTACAACAGATTCTACTTGTCTTTGCTGCGACCTGCAAGCTTTTTGTTTTTCAGGAAAGAAAACTCAATATGCCCTAATACAGGATTAAGGGGTAGCTAGTTTATAGACAAAAAGAAGATGCTTGATTAGAGGGGAAAGCCCTTGTTAAAGCTTTCTGCAGACACAAGTGAAATTCCATTGCCAGGGAAAATCATTAATGGCTCCTGTGTCAAGGGACCACATTTCTTTTCTTGCTTCAGGATCTGCTGGAGTACAACTGCATCTTCAGTTGCTAGGTAACAACTCAGTATATGCCATTATCAACATGCACAAGAAAAAGTGCCATCTGCTTCCCATTTGGGAATTCCATTGACTAAAGCAACATTACAGTTACTGCAACCCCCACCAGACATAATGATTGGTCCCCCAGATTCTAGGGTGTTTTTTGTAAAGCAAGTGCTAGTATTAGCATCATGACATTTTATATTTTCGATGTATTGTGACCTTATAAGAACAGAGCATGTAAAGGACATCATAAGCCATGATGGAGGTGGAGGAGGATTTATATCCCATCTTTCTACTGAAGAACAACACTTAAGGCAGTGAACAATAAAATTTGGAATAAAAAACAAAATTTAATAACAAAAACAAATAAATTAAAAACACAATTAAAAAAGCATTACAAGCCAACTAAAAATAACCTCCAGCAACAGACCAGCTTATATGCCACAGGCCTGCCTGAATAAAGAGTATTTACCTGTCAGCAGAAAGACATAGGAGCGTGGGCCAATCTAACCTCCTACAGCAGGGAGTTACAGAGCCTCGGAGCAGCCATGAAGAACACCCTCCCCCACATCCCCACCAAACACATCTCTGATGGTTGCCGTACCAAAAGAAAGGCCTCCTCTGAAGATCTTAAAACCCAGAAAAGCTCATATAGGAAAATGCAGTCTTTCTAGTAGCCAGTTGCCAAGCCATATAGGCCCTTATAGGTCATAACCACCCCTTTGAATTGTGCCCAGAAACAGACCAGCAGCCAGTGAAGCTGTTGTAACAAGAGAGTTACATGCTCCCTATAACAGGACCTGGTCAACAGTCTGGCCACAACATTCTGGACCAGCTGACATTCTGAACACTTTCCAAAGACAGTCCCACATAGAATGCTGTACAGAATCATTAAGAACCAATCTCTTGAAGAAAAGAATTTAACACACACATTTTACTCCCCATATTAGTAATGCCTCATCCAATTGCACTAAGTGGGTGCTATGAAGGATTATGTTCACCATTATATTAAGAAATACTATCAGCACTGCACTAAGAGCACCAAAGATGGAAGAATCTTACTTTTAAGTGTTTGGAAGAAAATAAGGCTTGAACTATTACAACAGACAGAAAATAGGTTCCTTTTATCTCTTCCTCTCTCTCTCCTTCATAATATTTGGTGATACTAAATGTATAACATGATGTCATCACATGCTAAGTGTTAATGTTCTCCTTCGGCTTCACTTTAGAGGCTGCTGCTTGTGGGGATGAGGAAGTCTCAACTACATGATGTCACATCATGCATTCTTTCACAAAATGTTACCAGTGCATTCTGCAACATGCATTCTGTCACAAGATGCCCCATGTCTACCATAACATCTAGCTTTCTCTTAAAGGTGCAACAGAGATCATGAAAATATTACTCACAAAGCAAGTTTCATTGCTGCTTATCACCAATGGTACACATTCAAAAGAAGATTATTGACTAGACTAGGCTTTTGGTCTGCAGCCCAGAAAACTATTAAATATCTGTGGAACCATAGGAAGTCAGACCAATGATCCATCTAGCTCAGTATGGTTTACACCAACTGAAAGGAGCTCTTCAGAGTTCAGACAGGAGTCCTTCATGCCATCTCTGGAGATGCCAGAGATTGAAGCAAGGACCTCCTACACACAGCCTTTACCCTAGGTATAGCCCTTCTCCTTTCTTGGCAACCAGTGATTACACTCATCAAATAAAAAAGGTTGCAGTATTCATGTCTACTGAAGCTAAGAGTTGCAGAAAGTTTGAGGACAAATTAATTGTATTAGAGTTGTAACTTGTAACTGGTATAGTTAGTAGGATGTTGTTTGCTCATTATGTCTTGGATTCAACTTTAGTGTGAACAGAAATCTGCTCATGTGTTGGGTCCTTCCCATCCTCTCCTCTTCCCTGCAGTACCTCATGTGTGCTTGGGAGGATCCCCAAGACCTCCACAGCAGATTTGGGGGTGGGGTCTGCAGGGGAAAACAATACATCATTCTGGTGTTGTTTCCCTTCCGCTGGCAGAATACCATCCAGATAAAAAATATGTTTTTCAATACTTTGATCTTCTTCAATGTGTTTAGAAGCTACTAACATTGTTATAAGCATTGATGAAAGAAAAATATTTTTACTTTGTTGCTGATAATCAATGAAACTAAAACGTGAACCTCTGTAAAAGCAACAAGTTTAAAGAACGTTTTACCTGTCTCAATAATTTCTCTATAACTGACATTACCATGAGTCCTCTCCACACAATTGGTGCTGTCTCTTCTACCAAGAAACCCATAGACATACTAGAAAACAAAAGCAAATTTTCAAGCTTGATACAAGGTAGCAAAATATACAACTTAAATATGTAAAATAGGTAGATTGAAATCTACAACTTGCTTACCAGGCAATTCCATAATTCACAAGCGGTCGCATTAAGTTCTCTAGAATGGAAAATGTTTGTTTTTTAAAAAAAAATTAAGCTCTTGGAAACAATTATTTCAAGCTTTGTCACCTGTGAAAATGCTTAGAAACCAGGAGGCATCAGTAAGAGCCACATTTACCCTCTTCAAGTTTCATGAGTTCACTGCAAAGCAGAGGGCCAACATAGACAAAGCATCTCATCAGTAGGCATCAGCAGTATCTGCCTGTCATCTTTGAAGCAGGGAGGCTGCAAAGCTAGGGAAACTGTCTTAACCATCGTTTGTTTTATGCTGCTTTTTAAAATTAAGCACTCATTAATACTTATCTCTCATTCTTGCATGAAGCTGGCAGTAATTTCTGATGAAGTCCACATCAACTTAGCTGCAGCATCAGGTACTTTTAAACAACTCATGCAGCTCTACTTGGTACAGCTGTAACCCAAGTTAACATAAACAAACACAGTCCAAACCATGGTTTTCTGCCAATCCTTAACTATGGTTCAAGTCAAGGGTGGGGAAGATGTGGCCCTCCAGATGGTACTGGCCTGCATCATCCCTCACCACTGATTATGTTGGCTAGGGCTGATGGAGTTGCATTCCAACAGTGTCTTGAGGGCCACACATTCCCCACGCCTGGTTTAGGTATTCAAATGAAATAATTAACCGTGGTCAACAGTAACATCTGCAGCATGCCATTATATAGACTTTTCAGTTTCCCATCCTATTCTTACACCAAGTCCTTAAATCCTTCTACATTCAACAAGGGGAAATAAGCTGCATCAATTCTATGTTAGGCTAGCTTCCTATAGGCCTGCTCTGTCCTTTCCCTAGTCCTATAAACCAGACCTTCTTGATACAACATTCTGGCAAAGGCTTTAACACCTACTATTCAGGCAAACTAAATGTAGATTAAGCTTCCTTAAGAAGAATCTCAAGAAAATGTTGCAACAAACCATCACATATGGTTTGTATTTACAAGCCAACCTATCCCATATTTTTCTTTTTATAGTTTGGTAACATTGTAAGATTCTTATCAAGAATTTACTCCCCCCCCAAAAAAAAAAAAAACCCCAGAATATGGCAAATCACTGAAAAGCAAAATTCCTAAACTTGTTAAGGCACTACACTTTCCTTGAGATATAGACCCTGTTCAGACAACAAACTAATCCATGGCGGTTGCATGTTTTGAGCTAAACATCATGGCTTAGCATGTCATGTGAACCACTCATAACCATGGTGGCTACATAACCATGGTTTAAACACGCACACTAACCATTTGCTGCAAAAGGGTTAGTGGCCTAACCATGGCTTAGTGTGTTGTCTGAACAGGCCCATTGTGGTATCCTTGCATATCACATTTAGCAGTCTTTGCTAGGGTGCCATGATTCTGCCACATGCTCATCAGAAGCAACAAAACCACCACATGGAAAACCTTCCTTTTCATTTCTTTAAATAACAGAGCCTGTAGAACACAAGTTGCAATTTATCGTGAAAATCTTCTCTATGTGATCAAAAGTTTTAGGCCGCAATTCCAAACCAGTGTATCCTTGCATATGCTAATTAAATACATCAATTTTAGTGGGGTTTCATCAATGTGTAACAGTGCAGCATTGTCTCCA
This sequence comes from Elgaria multicarinata webbii, assembly GCF_023053635.1. NCBI lineage: Eukaryota > Metazoa > Chordata > Lepidosauria > Squamata > Anguidae > Elgaria > Elgaria multicarinata. The sequence continues at coordinate 140,877,197 of NC_086172.1, read as the reverse complement.
GTAGATTGCAGCCTTCCCTGCAATCAGCATGGCCAAATGTCCTACAGAGAAGGGCATTTAGGGAGCATCCATATGTCTATTGTGAACAATGATGTGCACATTTAAATGCACATTTGCTCACACAGACAACTTTAGCTGATTCTAGTCCCTTGCCCCTATCCACATTGTGGATGGAAGCAGTGGCAAGATCAGAACAGGCTGTGGAAACTGCATAGCAATGATACTGCTCTTCATTTATTACTATAAGATTCATTCAGGCAGAGAGCTAGTAACTTGGCCAGAGAGCATGACAGGAAACATACAAAGAAGAGGAGAGTGACATATGGGCTGGGTTCACATGATAACCACAGACCACTGTGGCTTATTATTTAAGTCAGTTGGTTCAGTGCATGCTGCACAACATTTGAATATTCAAGCCACGTCTGCTGCTTGTTGTGTTGTTCAAACCTGGCAAGGGTGGGTTGTTGGCATAGTTAACAAACCACGCAAAATCCATAGGTTGTTTTAGGGTTGTGGGTGTTTTGTTAACCATGTCAACAACCCACCCTCACCGGATTTGGATGACACAAGAAGCTGCAGTCAGGGTTTCAATATTCAGAAAAGCTGTCTGCACATGCTGCCACCTACCATGGCTAAAATAAGCCACAGTAGGCTGTTTGATCGTGTGAACTAGCCCAGACAGTGCTTTGTTTGAATGTACTTTCACAGCTGTTTCCACTGCTGAAAAGACAAATCACTATTTGGTTTAATAAGTGGCTTGTCTTTTCAGCAGCTCGGACTGCAGCACAACAAAAAAAGTGTGCACAACCCATTCTTTTCCATGACTGAAGGCCCTATCTTGGATGAGGACTTAATATTTAAAATAAGCAAGGCATAAAATGTTGTAGCAGCTGTAGGTTTAAGAGGTACATTATAAGTAGCTGGTGCCATTCTCAATAGTTCATGATTACAACTATTAATTCCTCTACTCCAAAATTATATTTCAGTACATAGTTACTGAGCAGCTACTCCTCCACATTTACTTAAAAATAAGTCTGCAGTAGCTAAGTATTTGTTCTGAGCCTACACAGAAACTTAGGAATCCATTGCACCATGAACACCAGCTTTTTGTAGAACTGCAATGTTAAGATTGTTCATCTTAACATTATTATCATCCACCTCCTCATTTTCTCATGATGTCTCATCAGGAAAAGCACAAAAGACTACCACGACAAACAATATCACTTGCCACAATACCATTCAGGGGGAGTACTGTAGTAATACTCTGTACTCTTACTAATGACAGCTGCACAGACTGTATGGGATGTAAATTTAGGTGACATATTGTAAGCAGGAGGCGAATAAATTGTTACAGTCAATTTAGTTTATAATAAGTAGGAAGGAATGGGGGAAGGAGAATGAACCTTGCTTAAATAACGGGACTATTGCCAGTACACAAGAATGTCCCTATAAGCATACAGTAGCCACTATGAAAAAGTGAGAAATGCATAGTGCCTGTTGCTTCCCTTACTCACGAAATATTAACTACCAATATGCTGGAAGAGAGTGGTTTCAGATAAATGGCTCCTAGTGCTACCAGTCAAAAGCCTTTCTCTTTTCCTCCTTAATGGGTTTTCTACGGCAGAAAAGAGAAGAGGAAAGAAGTGGTGTGAAAATACAGGAGGATTACAAATGGAAGATTTTATTATTTATGCTGTTTATATGTTTATAAGTTCTTAGGGCATTTTCACAGAACTAAACAGGTTAAAAACAGGTGATATCTTCTGGTCTCACTGTAGGAGTTCGTGATTGAGGCAAGGCGATTGCACAATAAAAGTCTTATCTGGAAGCACCCCCAGTCTCTTATCTAGGGCTGGAAACATAGAGGATAGTGTCAAATGGTGGAGCGGCGCTAGCGCTAATGACACGGTAGCATAAACCAATGCTAGTGTAAAGTCATTCGTTCTTGCTAGTGCAAAGAAGAAAAGTGGGAATTTTAAACCAAAATCTGGCACCTGCTTTTTCCCTTTTCCCTATATTTGTGTCACCATTGAATACTGCTCATAGATGCCAATGAGAACCAAAATGCATTCTTTGTTGTTCTCACATTGCAATGTACTCCTGCATTCGTCAAGTTAATAGTCTTTCTGAGTTTAAGAAAGCCATAAAGACTGATCGCTCCCAGCAGGCCTACCCAAATGAATTTTAAGATGTCCAATTGTTATTTTAATATTGTATCAATTTTATATGTTTTTAATCATTTTTATGCATTTTATGGTATTGTTGCATTTAATGTTGAATAATAATAATAATAATAATAATAATAATAATAATAATAATTCCTGCTCTTGGGCTTTCTGTAGGCATCTGACTGTCTACTGTGGGAACAGAATGCTGGGCTACATAAGACTTTGGTGTGATCCAGCAAGGCTCTTCTTATGAATAGTTGATGGACTGTCCCCAATTAGCCAAATCATTAGCCAATTATTCTGGGAGTAAATTTCTCCTTCACTTTTTAAACAAATATGGACCAAATAACCAAGAACCAACACAGAGTTCTCATGTACAATGTTGCCCTTGTCCATGTGAGCACAAAGCTAAATTTGCAACGTATTGTACAAGAACAGGCAAACCGAGAATATGCTGCATGCAGCCAGTTCATGCTGCCTTCTTGCAGTCCTGTATAAAGTCCATGTCAGTTTGTGGTGCTTGCAATACTTTAGATCAGTGGTTCCCAAAGTGGGCGGTATTGCCCCCTTGGGGGCGGTGGGATTGCATAGGGCGGGCGTTAAGAGGCAAAGGGACGGCAGGGGGGGTGCTGGCAGGGGGCGCTAACAGGCAAAGGGGTGGCAGGGGGGCCCTTGAGGTGGTCTCTCCAGAAGGGCCTAAAACCCAGGGACCGAGCAGGAAAGAGTGGCAAATTCAGCTGCTTTCCCCACACTGCTCCTGCTCAGGAAGGACTTTCTCACTCATGCAGCTGCTCTCTCCTCCTATCTCAAGCCCACAGCGGCCCCACCAGAAGCAGGGGGTGGGGGAAGCGCCCACAGGAGGCAGCAGAGCAGGAAACAGCGGCAAATTCAGCTGCTCTGCCCTCTCTTCTCCTGCCTTGGAGGGCCCGGGGCTTCTTTCCTGCTGGAGCCACCACCGCCTGCTCGCTCGCTCGGCCAGAGCTGCTCCCTCCTACAAGCTGCCCCGGCAGACTTCTCACGATAGTTGCTCCACAAGGCGGGAGGAGCAGCCCTGTGGCGGAGAGGAAGGAGCATGTGGAGGACGGCGGGGGCAGAGCAGCTGCCAAGAACAGCAGTCAGCCGGCAGGCTGGGTGGGGAGCAGGACTGCTTGTGCTGCTGCAAGGTATCACCAGGCTCCCTTCCCCTGTCAGGAGTTGCAGATTGGGGCCATCTCCCCTCTGAGCTGCTGCCCTCCTGTCGTAATCAGCCCGGCAGGGTTGGAGAGAGAGAGAGAGATGCTGTGTGTCTGTGTGTGTGTTCCCACCCCCAAAAAATCTGGACTACAACAGGATTGGGAGAGAAAAGAAAAGGGGGAGGGAGAGAGAACTGCAATTCCCCAGGTCCTTCCTGGCTAAAGAAGATTCAGCAGCACCTTTTTCCAGAATGCTTGCTGAAACCATTCCTATCTGCCCTTGCTTATTTCAGGGTGTCCAGCCCCCTTTTTTCAAGCGTTCTTTTGGTAAACATGGTATGTGTGTATCTCGTGTCACCATAAAAACAGAGCTGCAACACAATCTAAGTATGTCTACTCAGAAGTAAGCCCCACTGAGATCAGTAGAACTTACTCTGAGGTAAATGTGCATAGGATTCAGCCTGAAAATGAAGAGAGGGTGAAGAAAAGACAGGAGAAAATGAATTGTAGAAATAGAATAGCAAGGTAACTGTGGGATATTTAACCACATTTAAAGACAATTACAGTAAAATTAGTGCCTCTCTACTTCAGTCCCAGCCAGATTTTCCATAGGAAAACTCTGTACCAGGTGGCAGATAATTATTTTAAAATTTTAATTAAAATACATTATCCTTTCCTATAACAAAATGGTGCTTACTCCTAAGTAAGTGTGTTCCACTGAAGAAGGAAATCCTGTTTGATTCCTGTATTCATGCTAGTGTGACATAATAAGTTAAAGGCACAATTTTATGCATGTTTAGACAGAAAAAAGTTCTTCAACTCCTAGAATCCCCTCTAAATGGGAAGTACCCACCCCAGGCTTGCCGAGGGAGGGAGGGAAAAGAGAGCGAATGCCTGTTTGCAGCCAGCATGGCAGGGCACACCAACTGGATTTTGAATAAAGTATTCAATTAATTGTTACTGTTTTGAATTTTATTGTTATTATCTTCCTTGGTGGGTCATTGAAAACCACTATTCTGAATAATGATTTTTATAGTGTAGGGTAGGGGGGCGCTGGGCATGAGTTTGTGGAACCAAGGGGGCGGTGACCTGAAAAAGCTTGGGAACCACTGCTTTAGATTTTAACTCTCCAGCAGCTCTAGCACAGTTCCCACTTTAACTTGAAAACAAACTGAGGTCTTCCAAATCTTGAAGAAAAGCTAAACTCTCTTCAGTATAAGAAGCTGAGTTCTTACAAAGCTGTTCTGATTCCAAACAACATTAGTTCAGCAGCAACAAAATCAAAGCCATCACACACAATAGGGGGTGAAAAAGATAAAATTCGCCTAAAAGCCAACTCTGACAAATGTAGATTTTTAGTCTGGCAAATATCCATAGTATAAGGGAGGATTTATTTCTTCCCTAGTTGCCTGATATAAAAATCCAATTATAGCAATAGCATTAAAACAGCTGCCCTAAATATTCTTTCACATTTCTGATTTAATTAGGATTTTTCTCCTTCTCAACAAAATGAGGCCAAATTGAGATGTGGACCAACAGTAAAACACCAGCGTGTATATGTTGAATATAGCCCTGTCACATTTAAATGCACTTAGCATACGCACCTCCCTATATCCATAGGATCAGAAGTGCATTAGTCTACCTGATTTGCTAGGTCAATCATTAGGAGAATGAGCAGGAAACACTAATAATACTTTTCAACCACTTTTCCATGTTAGAAACACCAGGTCTAGTTCAGCATATTTTAAGTTAAGGATTATTGCAATGTTCTGGATGTTTTTACCATGTATGCAGACCTCTATATAGAAGACATTTTGTTATTTTAATTTCCAGAGGGTTATCTGTGTTAGTCTTAGTCTGTTACAACAAACACAACCAAGTGTCTTATAGCATCTTAAAGACTAACAAACACCAAGAAAATAGAAATCATCCACCAAAACAATCCTATGATTCTATGCTTTAGGGTGGATTCCTGCATTGAGCAGGGGGTTGGACTCAATGGCCTTGTAGGCCCCTTCCAACTCTGCTATTCTATGATTCTATGAAAACAAATACCAAAAAGACAGACCACACCCTAAGATGCTGATCGTTCTGTATTTATTGAAAGCCCAACACATTTCAGCTAAATAAGGCCTTCTTCAGGGACATTTCTTCATCTACTAAAGACTAGCAACAAACATGTAATCACTATATTTTGACCTCACAGGCTAAATCCAAAGAAAGGGCAGCTACCAACCAATATATGTAGCAACTTGGATTTGTTAGAGGGTTGTCCACATTCTGCCTCACAAACAACCAGAAGTATGTTAGGATGGGTCTCCACAGTTACAGCTGTAAAGTTATATTATCTCTGTTATATTCTATGTTTGCAAACAAAGCAATACGTTATGCATGTTCAAGATTATGCATTTTCATAGAATCATAGAATAGTAGAGTTGGAAGGGGCCTATGAGACCATCGAGTCCAACCCCTGCTCAATGCAGGATTTTGTTTTACACTAGAGTAGAAGTAAAGTACAGTTAGCAACAGTATCTGAATTATAATCACTGTGTTTCTGAACAAGTGTTTTAATAGGACAGTGCAACCTTTTCATTTAAAGAAAGCAATTCAGTACTGGTGTAAGCTGGGGACCGCTCCATTGAGAGCCTTTGCTATTTTCTGTCTTCAGATTAAACAAGTTACCCCTATGTAAATGTACATTCAAAAGATTTTAGTCCAGCTATTTTTTTCTTGCAAACCCAAAAACCAAATGCTGAATTCCTTTAAAAAATGCATCGAGAAGTTAATGAAACCTCTGAGATGGCAAAACTAGGACAGTGCTGCTACTGGGAATCAACCAGGGGTAATCTCTGGGGGCTCCATTACTTCCAGAAACTGCTGGGACACAGGTTCTTGACCAAACTGAAAGGGTCTTGCCCTAGTCCATTTTTCCCCCACTCCTCTTTTAACATCCTATCAAATAGCCGAAATAAGGGCACCTTAAGTCCCCTGGGTGGGCAGTATTTTGGGGAAACAGCATTCTTACATTTGGCTTGTTGAAGAATCTCTCCATATTGCTTACTGTCAGAAAGATAGAAAACCCGAAGTATCTTGGGAGCATTATCTCAGAAAATATTCCAAGAGGGGGAAAATCATTTTTCATGCTCTGGCTTCTAATCTTTCCTAAGGAGACTTTCCCTTTCCCAATGAGAGTTATAAGATGAAAGAGATCCAGGAGCTAACTCAGGGCTTCCCATTGCTTTCCCTGAAAATCAGGTAGCTCAAGGGTAAGCAACCTGGTGCCCCCCAGATGTGTCTTGCTATGTCTCCCATCAGCTCCAGACAGAATGGCAAATGGTCAGGGATGTTGGGCATTGTAGTTCAAAACATCTGGAGAACACCATATTGCCTATTCCTGGTAACTAGCCCATCCTATGTCATTGCTCTTGTCCCTGATGGGCAGATAGCCCAGTTTAACCAGCTTTGCAGAACCTGGTCTTGGCACGAAATCACAAACCTCTGTGTTGTCTGCATTACAAACTGGAGGTTTTTGTGAACTGCCCAGAGATCTTCAGCTATTGGGCGGTATAAAAATGTAATAAATAAATAAATGAATGAATGAATGTAACGTCCCTTCAGTTATCTACAGGGGCAGCCTGATAGTTCCTTAGATTATGTCATCTAGATGTGGATAAGGACTTCTACCACTAGTTCTACTGGACCATTACTGCCCCTAATGGTATCTATGAAATATAACCGGCCGCAGGAGAACCCAGAAATCTATATGTCCAGCAGGAACTTGGGCTGAGATCCTGACAAGATCAGAACCTGACACTTAGCTTATCAAAGAGGTCAAACAAGGGCACCTTGATTCCCCAGGGTGGCAGGAGGTAAGGCAGCCTTCTGCCCCATTGCCCATTTTGACACTACATAGGGTAGAAAGATTCTATGGACCTTCTGTTTCACTGACACAACTACCATTCCAGGAATTTTAGATGGACTGAAGTTGGGATGAGGAACTGAAAAACTCCAGTCAAGGGATCCGTATGTTGGAGGGGACACTCGCATCCTTTAGGAAGGCCTCTCTTTAGTTGCCCGGCACACAAAAAAGGCGCAATTTCCACTCCTTCCAATGCTCCATTCTGTTCCATCAGCTAAGCTTTCCTGTTGTTCATGCTGCCACACTATGGGATGCACCTCACAAGGAAGAAGTAGGGCTCCCTACTGCTACCTTCTTTTGCCACGTCTAAGTGGACGCACACAGTGTGGGCCCCAGTATTATCTGCCATCCCAAACCCTCCACTTCTAGAGGGGAGGGGGATCATATGGCAGCTGAATGAGCCTGGACGTTAGAGCAGATGAAGAGCTTAATGATCAATTCATTTGTACAAAAAAAGCCTCTCTCAGGAGGGAGCTCCAAATCCAAGTTGCCATGGCCGTGAAGGCCCCAGCCTGGACTTCCCTAGATTTTACCTTGTAGATAGATAAAGCAGCCTGACACACACACACACACCAATTTTAATAGGGAAGTAGATTGGCTCCAATATCCAATTTTCAATAGTCTATATCATTTCCAATAAGCTACACAAAAGTATAGTGGGGGGGGGGGTCTCCAATATCCAATTTCTTGGCATACTTCTGTGCCAGTCCTGAGACAAGGATTCACCCCATCTTATTAGAGGACTGGCCCTGGCTGTAGCAGGTCCCATGTTTAATTCCCAGCATCACCAGGTAGTGCTGGGGGAATTCCTACTTGAAACCCTGAAGAGCTGCTGCCAGTCAGTATTGACAATACTGGGCTAGATGGACCAGCAGTCTGACTCAGTATAAGGTAGTATATTTGCATGTCATTCAGTTCCCAAGCATTTACAACAGATCTTGCCAGACTTTTCCATTAGCAAATATTTTACAATAAGATTAAACAATATTTTACATTAATACTTCTTTAACCCCACAGGGTTGTTAGATATTATACAAACATTAAATGCATGTAAGGATGTTTATACTCACCCATTAAGCACTATAATGGTTAAATGGCCTTATTATAATGTTCTGATCACTGAATCTACATTGATATGGGCAGTTAGGAAACTAGGTAGATCCCTGCAATGGCAACTCAGCAGTCAAGGAAATGCGCCAGAAGAAGGGCACATAGCTCTCTGGGTAATCTTGAAGGACTGCATTGGGATCCAAGGTGGACTGGATTTGGTCCATGCACCAGAGGTTCAACTCCCTGCTCAATACCTAGTACCCAAATCATCACTGCATCTCAAGGTTTCCTTATAAAATTGCACTCTCTCCATTCAACAGATTTTAACGAGAGAGAGAAAAGTGTTATGCATCCAAACTTACTTGATGTCACTTCTGGACTTCCTTTCAAGTTCATCATTTTTGGTATGGAAGGCCCATATACATCTGCATCAAGCAAACCAACTGCTTTTGTCTGTGGAAGGAAAAGTACAGACACTATCATATCATTAATCAAGTAACAGGAAATATTATGCACGCTAACTGTAACAAACATTAAGTTTAGTTATAATTTCACTATGGTTACTTATTGGCCAGGAAGTGTGGCAAGCATTATACTCAATTGCCTTTTTGAATTTTGTTAAATAGTTCTTGGCTCAGAAAACATACCAAATGTGCATTTTAGGATAAAATACATATTACAACATGTACTTTGAGAAGAAATCGGTTTTAAAATACTTGTTTAAATATGAATGTTCACGCAGATTTTTTTTAATTTGCAGATTAATACAGAAACGGGACAGAACGGACTTGGGTGTGAACACACATGAAACTGACTGACTAGAAATAGACTGGTCCATCCATTTCTTTATGTAGCATAAGCTTTTTATACAGTCCAGTTTATCAAATGCATGAAGTAGTAGACGTATGTATGTACATTCACACATAGGCATATACACAAAAAAGGAGAGAAGAGTTTCAAACAGTGGGGCACATTTTATGCAGAGCCCAAGACAAAATTAGTGTGACCCAATACTAACTGCAGTCACTGGTGTTAAGTTAGCAAAGAAAAACACACAATGTATATCAAATGAAGGACAATCACTTTCTGTAGTAAGAAATCAATTATGCACAACTATCATAATATCAAAATCAGCTCATGAGTACTATTAATTTTTGTGAACCGCCCAGAGAGCTTCGGCTATTGGGCGGTATAAAAATGTAATAAATAAATAAATAAATAAATAAATAAATAAATACCTCATCAGTTTTGTGTTAGTACTTCCTTTTTAAGACTTTTTGTTGAAATACGTTGACTATACTAAAAAGTCACATTTATAGGATACTGTGATTTAGTTGTGTTGTTTTCATGCTCAGTTCTAGCCAATTCTGTAACTGAGATCACAAAAGAACATGGAGGCCAGGACAGGCAGGCATTATCTGCCCTGTAGCATTTGGCACAGTTTACTTATTTCAGGTTTGTCTTAGCAAGTTTTTACCCTGCAGGCACAGCTCACATTAGAAGTTCATGATCTCTATTTGCAGCACTCCAGTTCCTAGAGGATATGGGCTATTCTGTTAAGAAGCGCTGATATGATTACCTTCGAGTCCCTTCCAGCTTTACACGTCTATATGGTTTTTAAAAGAGATAGCAAACATGATGATGGAGTGTAATTGCTCTCAGTTATTACATACTGTTGGACAGTAGGCAATAAATTGCCGGAAAAGGGGATTAGATAAAACATTAGGAATGCTTTCTAACTATAAGAGTGGTTAAACAATGAAGCAAATGACTTTGAAAGACTATAAATTATTTTTCTTGGACCTCTACAAGGAGACTAGATATGTACTATGGCTGAAGCTCAGCAACTCCTACACAAACTTTTAAAGTTGAGATACCTCATCCTTTCTGGTAGCACTTTTTTTTAGTGAGAAAGTGGATAACACGGCACTGAGAGCAAAGAGGGAGTCCAAAATCCTAAGCCAAGAAGAACCAAATTCTGAGCAAAAACACAGAACTAGATTCCATGATAGGGATACATTATGGACATTTGAATATATTTCTTTATTCTGCATAATTTATTTGGTTTCTGCTAATTGTGAGGTGGAACAGGAGCTATGCTGGGCAACAAAGATCCAATGGGGAAAAATTCAGGGTGGGGCCGGTGGATGCAACATTGGAACAATGAGTCTGTACACCTCTGAAATGCTGAAAGACAGGTTTTTAAAATTGGTAACCATGAGAGCTTCCATTTAATGAGTGACAACCTTTTTGAAGAGGAAAATTTAATAATAATAATAATAATAATAATAATAATAATGAGGAGGAGGAGGAGGAGGAGGAGGAGGAAAAGTAAAGGATAAAGTAGTAGTGCTCCAAACTCCACCCATGTGACCTACCCAGGAGTCTCCCTGGCTGGATTTGTTCAAAGTGACATTTACCCTGTTCAGACAACACGCTAAGCCACAGTGGTTAAGCATCTTGAGCTAAACATTATAGCTTAGCATATTGTGTGAACCATGACTTAGCATGTCGTGTGAATCATTCTTAACTATGATAGATACATAACCACGTTTTAAACACGCTCACTAACCATTTGCTGTAAAAGGGCTAGCGGCCTAACCATGGCTTAGCGTGTTGTCTGAACAGACCCTTTATCATGCTGAAGGCATCCTAAAGAACATCACCTTTTAGAAACAATGCACTGCTATTAGAATGGAAGTCCTCGCACACAGTTAGGCTTTCCTGGCCTCTCCTCACCACTGCAGAGAATAAAGAAATATATTCAAATGTGCATAATGCATACTGATTGTGGAATCTAGTATAGGTTGGAGAGCAGGGGGATATTGCAGGAGAAGTGTTTTTCTGCTCACACAAGGCACCTTTGGATGCAACTGTATGACTGTAAGCCATATGATCTTTACAATACCCTGAGATCTTAATGATATACGGCGGGATACAAATGTTTTAAATAAATAAGCATGTCAGGGTGTCAAAGCAGAGTGTAATTTGAGGAAGTCATTATTTAAAGGAAGGCTTTAATTAAAACCAATAAATTCTTCTAAACTTAAAAATAGATGTTCTTATTCAATATGCACTTTTTGGGACAATAATGATTCAGTCACACTAAAATACACAGAGACACTTGGGCTTGGCAACAAGATTATAGAAGCTTTTTGGTTATGAGGCAATAACTGGTTTTCCATTCATTTCTTTGAATTATCACTGATAATGGAGCAGCCTGTTCTAGCAAGGAAAGCTGGCTATAGTCCTGAGCCCTAACGCCCTGATCACTGGGAAAGCCTCATCACTTTCTCCCACCTACGCCCAACTTCTAACGTTTCACCAGGCCAACACAATCAACAGGACTATCTTTACGCTTCTGATTCTGCAGCTTCTGCTGCAAGGGTTGGTTTATCTTCTGCCTTTGCTTGATCCTATAAATTCTGTCTTATTTATGGTTACTGTCAAGGCCCCCACCAATTTTGGATGATTCCCAACCATTGTTTCTAGCAACTAACCACGTTCAGCTTTCTTGTTTTCTGCTTCAAAGACAAACTGCAACCACTGCCCATCAAGAGGGATTTACATGAAAGAAGCAATGGGCAGATGAGCGTGAGCATGTTTGTAACAACCCCTCCTACCCAATCCATGACACTCATGTTGTATCCCAGCCCAAGACATAATCTGCAACTATTTTGAAAGAAATATGTTCTGTCTCCTTGTGCTGCTGGCATCTTTTAAAAAGCTAGAGGCTTTCTCTACTGGCTGCCAAGCTATATTCATGTACCACTGCATATTATGCCATTTTATGGTCAAGAATCACCATCTTTTCATCATTAGGGCTCTTGTACTGCCAATAGTGAGTAGAAGAAAGAATGTTGGCAGAATAGATTTAAGGGACTAGATTTAGTAGATAGGGTCCCGGAAGAACTATGGACAGAAGTTCGCAACATTGTCCAAGAGGTGGCAACAAAAAACGTCCAAAAGAAAAAGAAAACCAAGAAGGCAAGGTGGCTGTCTGCTGAGACACTGGAAGTAGCCCAAGAAAGAAGGAAAGCAAAAGACAACAGTGATAGGGGGAGATATGCCCAATTGAATGCAAAATTCCAGAGGTTAGCCAGAAGAGATAAGGAATTATTTTTAAACAAGCAATGCGCGGAAGTGGAAGAAGACAATAGAATAGGAAGGACAAGAGACCTCTTCCAGAAAATCAGAAACATCGGAAGTAAATTCCAGGCAAAAATGGGTATGATCAAAAACAAAGATGGCAAGGACCTAACAGAAACAGAAGAGATCAAGAAAAGGTGGCAAGAATATACAGAAGATCTGTATAGGAAGGATAATAATATCGGGGATAGCTCAGACGGTGTGGTCAGTGAGTTAGAGCCAGACATCCTGAAGAGTGAGGTTGAATGGGCCTTAAGAAGCATTGCCAATAACAAGGCAGCAGGAGACGACGGTATCCCAGCTGAACTGTTTAAATTATTGCAAGATGATGCTGTCAAGGTGATGCATGCCATATGCCAGCAAATTTGGAAAACACAAGAATGGCCATCAGACTGGAAAAAATCAACTTATATCCCCATACCAAAAAAGGGAAACACTAAAGAATGTTCAAACTATCGGACAGTGGCACTCATTTCACATGCCAGAAAGGTAATGCTCAAGATCCTGCAAGGTAGACTCCAGCAATTCATGGAGCGAGAACTGCCAGATGTACAAGCTGGGTTTAGAAAAGGCAGAGGAACTAGAGACCAAATTGCCAATATCCGCTGGATAATGGAGAAAGCCAGGGAGTTCCAGAAAAACATCTATTTCTGTTTTATTGACTATTCTAAAGCCTTTGACTGTGTGGATCATAACAAACTGTGGCAAGTTCTTGGTGGTATGGGGATACCAAGTCATCTTGTCTGCCTCCTGAGGAATCTGTATAACGAACAAGTAGCAACGGTAAGAACAGACCACGGAACAACGGACTGGTTTAAGATTGGGAAAGGAGTACGGCAGGGTTGTATACTCTCACCTTACCTATTCAACTTGTATGCAGAACACATCATGCGACGTGCTGGGCTTGACGAATCCAAGGCTGGAGTTAAAATCGCAGGAAGAAACATTAACAACCTCAGATATGCAGATGACACCACATTGATGGCTGAAAGCGAGGGATTGCTGAGGAGCCTTATGACAAAGGTGAAAGAAGAAAGTGCAAAAGCTGGGTTGCAGTTAAACCTCAAAAAAACCAAGATTATGGCAACCAGCTTGATTGATAACTGGCAAATAGAGGGAGAAAACGTGGAGGCAGTGACAGACTTTGTATTTCTGGGTGCAAAGATTACTGCAGACGCTGACTGCAGCCAGGAAATCAGAAGACGTTTACTTCTTGGGAGGAGAGCAATGACAAACCTTGATAAAATAGCTAAGAGCAGAGACACCACACTGACAACAAAGGTCTGCATAGTTAAAGCAATGGTATTCCCCGTAGTAACCTATGGCTGCGAGAGCTGGACCATAAGGAAAGCTGAGCGAAGGAAGATAGATGCTTTTGAACTGTGGTGTTGGAGGAAAATTCTGAGAGTGCCTTGGACTGCAAGAAGATCAAACCAGTCCATACTCCAGGGAATAAAGCCAGACTGCTCACTTGAGGGAATGGTATTAAAGGCAAAACTGAAGTACTTTGGCCACATAATGAGAAGACAGGATACCCTGGAGAAGAGGCTGATGCTAGGGAAAGTGGAAGGCATAAGGAAGAAGGGTCGACCAAGGGCAAGATGGATGGATGATATTCTGGAGGTGACAGACTTGACCTTGGGGGAGCTAGGGGTGGCAACGGCCGACAGAAAGCTCTGGCGTGAGCTGGTCCATGAAGTCACGAAGAGTCGGAAGCGACTGAACGAATAAACAACAACAAACTGCTTTTGAAATGGAAGAAGAAGAAGAAGAAGAAGAAGAAGAAGGAGGAGGAGGAGGAGGAGGAGGAGGAGGAGGAGGAGGAGGAGGAGGAGGAGGAGGAGGAGGGAAGGAAGGAAGGAAGGAAGGAAGGAAGGAAGGAAGGAAGAAAGAAAGAAAGAAAGAAAGAAAGAAAGAAAGAAAGAAAGAAAGAAAGAAGACAAGAAGAGCTGGGCTGGACCAGACCAAAGGCCTATTTATTCAAGTATTGTGTTCACACAGTGGCCAAGCCAGCAGCATGTGGGAAGCCCACAAGTAGGATGTAAGTGCAATAGGACCCTTCCGCTTCTGTTCACCAGCAACTGACTCTGATACTGAAGACAATATATAGCTTTCATGACTAGTAGCCAGTGAAAGCTTTATCCTCCATGAATTTGTGTAATCCAATTTTATCGCAATCCAAGTTGTTGGCCATCAGTGCACCTTATGGTAGTGAAATGCAATACTTTAATGATGTACAAGGTGAATTAGTGCAAGGTGAATGAGTACTTCCTATTATCTGTCCTTCAGCTTTGCTGGATGACTCCAGATTCTAGTATGAGTGAGGGAAGAAAAGGTGTCCCTATCCACTTTCTCCACACCATGCATAATTTTATACTCTATCATGGTTATCCATTAGCTGCCTCTTTTCTAAGCTAAAAAGCCCCATATGTTCTTGAGCCATCACTCAAACCCTATCAGTATAAATGTAAATTCAGGATTTTTTTACCCCAACATACATCACTTAGCAATTTTCTACCTCCGGTACCAAAATAAATGTCTTTGGCTGGCCCAAAGTCTGACCAGCTCTTGCAGCCAACTTTTCTGCTACATACAATATGAACAAATAAAGTGAAAATATCTATTATGGCTTTGAAATTTAAATAGGTCTTATGATAAGCATAGACTATATACAGACAAGAGATTTTCAAAAAATAGAGGTATAACTGCAGGACACTGATGTACATATGTTTGACCAAAACCACACTAATCAACGTGTTTCTGTGAGCAATGATATCCCTATCATACCATCTTCAAGACTGAAAGAGAACAATTTTCTGTTCACAGTCATAGCTCAACATCACGACTGTAGATTCCACCAATACCTTTTCCTGGACTACTTGATGCACATGTCAATTGGGAGACAGTACCATTTTACGGAATCACAGAGATCAAAGCAAGTATCTCATTTAGCACTTTTTATTTAAAAAAATCTTGTTTCTTTATAATGTACAAAGCTATATAAAATCCCATTGGAGTTACTCTGACAGATTATGCTGTTTCATGTCTACTACACGAAAGCTGCAATTTAAGAAACCGGGAAGCCACATTTTCATGCCAGATTTCAAAGACTTCAACACCATTTTTAATTCCTTTGTTCTCAGACAAAACACATAATTTACCTGATTATGAAGATTCATGACTCATTTCTTTTATCTGCATTTGCAGCTAATCAAACCCCTTCAAATAATCACCCTAATGCTTTATCCTCTAATTACCATTTGAAAGATAAATATTTGGAAAACTGCATACCATGTCCTTAAACCTAACACTCTTTATCAATCTAAAGGTTCTCTCATTTTAACAGCCAAAAATGTTATGGAATAGACAACGCAACAAAGTCGTACTGAACAAAGCTCTGAGATGAGACTAACAATGTCATCTTTGAATACTGCACACATCTCAAAGCTTAAAAATGTTTCACAAGTGAGGTGCATCAGGCCTCAACATCTTAGTAGCCATTGATAGCTTTGTTCTCCATGAATTAATCTTATTGCCTTTTAAAGCCATCCAAGCTAGTGGCCCTCACTACATCTTCTCTAGAGAACATCAGCTTACCTACCCCTTGACTAGCTCATCTACCTTGCCAATCTGTTTTAATGCCCTGTTCTTCATGGACAGATAGCTCAGTTTTATTTGGGCAGGGGGTGGGTGGGTTTCAGTAGATGGATTCAGACAATACAGTATATAGTTACTAATTTCCATGGATTTTCACTTCTGCTAACCTTCTTCTGGATTCTCTACATACATGAACCCTTTTCTTGGGACTCCTGTTTTTAAGAACACTGGAACAAGCTTTAAATGTTCTCATAGACAGAAATGTAGTCAGGATTCAAATGCACACAGGTATACATATACAAATATTTTTATTTCTTCGTTCATAGGAATGGTTGCACATGTACAACTTGATGCTTCTATACCCATAGTTTAAGACAGGACTGGAATAGCGAATTGGATTGTCCTATCTTGCCTATCAATGGACTGTTGCCATAGCATCGGTATCTGAAGCTTCTATGGACATTAGGCTATGTCTTATTCAGCAAAAAAAATTGTTTCGGGTCTATTGGACTCCACACCTTTTCAATAAGGGTCTGCTTAACTTGCACAACTGTTGGATGTAATGCATCTAATGCTTCTTTAACTCATACGTTTTGGCAATGCCCCATAGTCACCCATTTTGGGGAGGAGGTAATAATAAGGATAAACTTTGTGCTGAAACAACCTATAATATGGAACAATACGCAAGTCCTCCTAAATTACCTACTGGTTTCTTGGAAGTTAAGACATGGTCAGCAGAGATGGATCTTCAGAGCCTTTATGACAGCCAAAAGACTTATATTAGCATGTTGGAAGGACAAATGCTCACCTCCCATATTGCAACTGAGGACCTAATAACACTATTGTCATGTCTAACACTACTGCCCCTGTCTTGGGAGAAGATGTTTCAGTTAATCAATCAGATTCAGAACTAGAAGACACAGCGCCAGACACCAGCCAGCCTGTACCAGTGGGGGAGGAAGCTCCCACAGGTGATTCCCCACCTGGGAGTCAGCCCTCTCCAGAGCTTATCTCCTCAAGGCCAATCCTACACACTCAGTGGGTAGTGAGGTTTCTTCCGGAGGTGAGAGTCCCGACAAGCTAGCTGATGCTAGGGTCCACCAGAAGGCTCAAACGCACAGTGCAGAAAGAAAGCGTGAGAAAGTCAGTTCGATTACATCAGAACCTGCCTCCACACCAGGCTCCCCGAAGTTAATGGCTTTTGGGAAGTGGTTTCCTATTCTTCTTGAGCTGACAATTGTCTTGCTTACTTTGCATAGTTTTGCCTAGGGGGACGTTTCCAAGAGGTTAAACTCGCTTCAGGTAGAAGAGAGTTTGTTGCTTAATAAAAGCTTTGTGGATTACTTAGCAAGCCTCCTCATTTGCCTCCCATCAAAAGCAAGAGTTTTCTGAGGAACACTACAACTAACAACTTTTGAACGGTGTTGTATAGGTGCAACTTGCAAGTGGATAAATACACACATATTTGGTCTGCTTTTCTTGAATGTATAACCTATGTATAACTATCTCCCTTTTTTTTAATGAACGGTACACATGATGGGAAAATGACGATATTGCTATATATGTAGTGTGTGTGTTTTCTTTTCTTTTTCACAATGTAATTTCTGTTGTTTTGCTGATATTCACAATAAAAGGGATCTGGAATTATTTTTTAAAATGCACCAAAAGTTAGACCTAAACATTTTTGGGTTTTACCTGAAATTAGAAAACAGACCCTGGAGATCCCTCTTATTTCCGCATTTCCACATCTCTTAACTAAGCAATTATTTTTTACCCTGCTCCCTTTCCCTGCTCCCCACCACTTTTGCAGTAATTTAAGATACCACATTCAAAAGGAGATATCACAAACACAATGTTATATATCAAGTTGTCATCATGAAAGTGTTTTATTTTTTTTATAACACTTATTTGTCTATTTGCAAGTCTATATTCAAGTCTAATAACTCTTTGAGAGATAACTGTTTACCATTCTTTTATTCTGATTTCCTCTCCTTTTCTTCAAATGGATTACGTTGTTAATAAGAGACGTGTATTATAAACGTATTTCATGATGTCATGGCCAGAGTTCCATTGCTGGAGAAACACAGAATTTGGTTTGTTGAGCTCCCTCTGCTGGCTGCCTATTTCTCCAGAGTCTTTCATTGAAAATGGTCTGGCTTCATTAGCAAGAACAATTCTGATTTTCTAGTATGTCTTGCTGATAGGAACACTTCCCTATTTTGTCCAATTTTGCCTTTTGAGATGCCTTTTAAAAAATAATTACTGGTGCACACACACGTGCACCAGAATGGCCATTCTTCAGCCCCCCCCCCCTCTTGGGTCTTCGTAAATTAAACCTCCAAGTGGGTAAGGGGCCAGTTTACTAACACACACTTCAGAGGTCAGTGCAGAATAATGTTGCAGAGTAAAATGAATATATTATTATAGCCTTCCTGAACATGGCGCTCTCCAGATGTGTTGGACAGCAACTCCCATCAGCCTCAGCAACCATGCCCAGTTGCTGATGGCTGGAGATAATGGGAATTCTAGCAAATTATCTCTGGAAGGCACCAGATGAGGGTAGGCTGCATCATGATATATAGTAAACACAGAAGAACCTTTGTAAGTCTGGAGGTGGGGATGCAGGGTGGCTTGGACAGTGGATTTGGGATGATGGTGTTACACATACATGAGAGTGTCCATATCTTGCTCTGTCACCTTCGATGACCTCCCTCTCTCAATGGTTTTCCAAGGGCTAACTCTAGATGTGTGTAGCTATGCGTTTCATATCTCAGGATAAATGCAATATACCCAGCATCTTACGCCAAGTATGTTGATTGCACACAGATAAATTAGGTGCCCTCTTTTCCTCTATTTTTTTTATCCATCTTCATCTTCAGTGCTGAACAGATTACCCACCTTTGCTGCAAGCTACCTAGATGTCTTCATATACAAAACTTATCTTTTTCCCACCTGTTTTGTGGGAACCTCAAGCATACACAGAGTGCACAGCAAGGGGCTTCATCACAGCCCTCATTGGTAAAAATGATTTTTAAAGCAGGTTGACTAGAGAGTTTCCCCACACAGTGACAGCATAAGCACAGTTTCCATAACTGGATTTATGCCATCCTTCGTCATGCACAGCTGGTGTTTGCTCACTAAAACACTGTGTCCATAAACAAACAATCTTGATGTATTATAGTTGGGTTCTATTAATTTGAGTTGTTCCTGCTATAAAAAAAATGTCTGTGGTGATGCAGCTTTCATAAAACAGTTGCCCTAGCATAAATGCAAGTCAGCCTGGCAGAAAAGCCAAAGGTTCCTTAGAGACTCCTGGGGGAAGAGAACTGGCTGGTTACTGCCATTTCAAAGGGATTAAAAAGAATGTGCTGTCAAAACTAAACAGGCAATTAAGAAGGAAGATACTAGGGTAAAGCCTATTACCTTCAGGGTGGGTGAGTGGGGGTTTGACGCTGCAGAGCTTTAGACATTCTCAGTACAGCCTAAAAAATCACGCCGATTCTTGCCACTAATTAACTAAGCCAACTATAACAACCAGATAACTCAAAGCTGTTACAGATCTAGTGACCCAGGACTATCCCAAATGTTCCATTTGCTTAAAGCAATACTTGACATAGCATGACCTTTACATTTCTTACTGCAGCAGAATTTTCCATCAATTAAGTCAGGTTATCCACAGTGAGAAGTAGACACAGATACAATCTTACTTAGAACAGCTCTGGAATTTGAGTACTAAAACCAGCTCTACCCATGATGCTTGTGTAGACTTAAGCCACTGTAGCACTGCAGACATTCTCACTAAAGCACAGATGTGTCTATGTGGAAGATATGAACGGCAATAGATATATATCCAGTGCACATAACATCTCCCCAGTCCATGTGACGCCAGTGAAAGGAATGGGAGGAAAATCACAGATAGACCACTTCTGCAAGCTTCTAGTGTTTAACACACATGCATCCAACCAAGAGCACAGAAAATGATTTTTGGATGTGCCTTATTAGCCCATTGGACCAAAAGTCAATGTAACAAATGGAGATAATTAAGATCCATTTCTACATGTATGCACAGAATTGCAACGTACACATTTATTTAAGCTTGACTGGAATGCAAGTCTAAGACAAAAATTATAACCTTTAAAAGCAGGCAGAATAGGAGTAGCAGATATACCCCCAGCTAGCGATAATATTCAGGAACCTACGGTGTGTCAGCCTGTAATACCAGTAATAACATCCCTGTAATACCAGTTTGGAATTGTGTATAAGATTTTGTGAATAACATTTTATAATTGCATTTTGAGAAGTTATACAAACACAGCAATTTGCACATATCTGCCACTCAGAAAAAGCTGCAAGGTCTTGCCATAAAACAAAGATAACACAAATCTGGTATCTGAACCAGAATCTTGAGAATGTAAAGCTCTCTTTTGAGAAAGAGAAAAGCAAGCCTATGTACTGTAGATTCTATCTCGGTCCTCTCTCAGAGTCCCAGAGAACCTCAGCAACACTCCTTTCTCTTTCTCATTCATACTGTGTGTGACTAAAATGAAATTCTCTCACTGGTACATTCTAAAAAAAAAGAAAAAAAGATCTCCCATGTCTTATATGCAAGCTACATTTCAAGCTATGAACAAGTCTAGCATTCCTAATCTTCCTAAACTAATGCAAATCCCATGTCACCAGGGGGGCTAATAGCCTGAGAACGATTGGATAAAAATAAGTTTGTCTGCTTCCTTGTTCTTTTTAAAAAGTTTACCATTGCTTGAAGCTGGAGGTTGAAAACACATGATGTAAGATTTCTCTCTCTCTTCTGCCTCTGCTGTCCTTTCAGCTCTTTCTCCTTGTCTTCCTCCTACTCCAAACTATCAACAAATGACTTTTCTTCAGCCCCTTCCCCAACATTCTGTGCCTGTCCTTTCATTGGGCCAGCACTCTGAACTCACAGGAGTAGGCATTATTACAAGCACATACACACGCTCAGTTACATGTTACATTGCACGTACAGTGTGGGGCATATGCATCAACCTTTGCCTCATCCCTCTCCCTTCCTGGGCTGTCCATACCTTGAGCTTTCAACTTTTTCAAAGTTTCAATTTTTTCTGCCTGTCTATACTGCTCAAATTTTATTTTAATACAAATGAGCAAAATTGGCCTGGTAGATCTCAAGTAATAAGATTTCTACTACATAAGTATTCTTATGTAAGATATAAGATGAAGAATCATCACATTTCAAAGCTAAGACAAAGACAAATTCAGGACCTCAATTTATCCTGTATATTTTTATACATTTAAATTTCAATGTCATGACGTTCTTTATTTTATTATGTCACACTCAAGACACACTGATAAATAACCAAAGATATGACTCAGATTTTCAATTTTTGCTCCGTTCATGGAAGACGAGTTGCAGTCAGGAGCAGAGAATTATAAACCAAGCCTATCAAAATAATACTTAGCATTTATGAAGTATTCACAAAGCACACTTTCAAAGCATTTCACATATATTTTCTCAGTAATTCTTACAACAACCGCACATATTTTTTATCATCACATTGTGGATGTGGGGCCAAGATGGAGAATAATGTAAGGCCACAGTGAGACCAAGTGGCAAAATTTGAAATAGAAACTTCCCAGATCATTCTCCACACCCTTAGCCACACCACTCAGTTCATTTAGAATGCAAACCTACACGATCAGTAAATGTTTGGGTAAGCTCATCTTTTCATTAAGGTGAAAATAAACTGAAGAATGGCAGTAAAACTTGTATTTCTCTTGAGGAGCAGAGAAGCAGCAGAACTACTGCATATACAACTGCTGTTAACCAAGATGAACAGTTGTGTGCTAGAGCGCTCAGCCTATTGTGTCTCCACTGTGAATTGTACTGTCTGCAATATCAAGCATTAATTATGAAACATTTTCTATGCAGTATTTGAAGACTTGCCAGGTGACTCCCATTAGTGTCAATCAAGCAATTAATTCCAAAACACTGATTTTAAAAATTTACTTCTATATCAAACATTAATGAAACATCTGTTACTCTCAAATTCTTTCTCCCAGTTTTTCCTCCAGTCCCTGCAAACCTGACAGATTTTCAAGAAGCTTTTCACTGCAGTAGTCTAATAAATCCATGCAGAGCACTCTTAATCTTAATTCATCAGCCACAAGTCAATATTATGCTTATTTGCTGTAAGCATTTCAAATACACTTTGGCTTCACACATATGGATTGTGTGTTATTTCCTTATACGCCAGCAAGAGATAGCTTGACTACTTTACTTACTATAGTGTTATGATTCCCTTAGTTGTCATACAGGCATAGCTAGCATAGCACAGCAAGTATGCTGGCGATGAAAAAAGTTGTGGTTCAACAAATCTGCATTTTTAGACATTTTACATGGCTTCCCAAGCTCTCTCTATATGGCTTTTCCCAACCATTGACGGTCCAATTCTATGCAAATTTAGATGGAAAAAAGTCACACAATATTTAAACATTTTTCTGTCTAAATATGAATGAGATTGTGCCTTTAGAGACTGAGCTATGAACCAAAAATCTCTGATTCAAATCTTATCTGTAGCTTCTTCTCATTTCAATACTGCTCAATAGCCAATAGTCTCTGAGGAGCTCACAGCATGAGAGAACACATTGAAAATCTTTATCATTCAGAAATTTAAAACAGTTCTAAAACAAGTTAAAAACGATTGACAATAAATCCAGAAGAGAGAGTAGAGGAAAGTCTTTACTTTTGAGGAAGCACTCAGATGTTGACCAAAAGATAGGGTCATACCAGGAGAGGTGCTCCATCAGGTACTGCAGTCCCAAGTCATTTAAGGCTTTATAGGTCAATACCATCACCTTGAATTAGGCTCAGAAACATAGAGGCAGCCAGTGGAACTGGGCCAGAATTGTTGTTATATGGTCAGACCTTCTGGTCCTTGTTATCAATCTAGTCACTGCATTTTGCACAAACTGCAGATTTTGAACAGTCTTAAAGGTCAACTGCGTGTAGAGTGCATTGTAGTAACCTAACAGAACATAGATTACTGAAGCCAGACAAGGGTGTAGCTGAGCCAGCAGCCAAAGCTGATAGATGGCACTCTGTGCCACTGAGGCTACCTGTACCTCAAGTGACTCCAGGAGGACCCCCAAGCTATGAACCTGTTCCTTCAGCAAGACTTCAACCCCATCAAGAATAGGTTGAACATGCTGCATCTGGACAGAAGAACCACTCACTAACACCATCCCAGTCTTCTTTGGATTGAGTTATAGCCTTTATCTAGTCCATTATCACAGCCAGGCACCAATCTAGCACATCCACAGCCTCACCTAATGCAGATGAAAAGAGATGCATGTCATCACGTCATGCCCCTGCTGGAGGAATCCTGCTCTGAGGAAGAGATAATGTTCCCAGGAACAGGCAACACCAAGGAGTCACTCATGTCAGGAGATCTGGGTGAGCCTGGGCCCTCAGAGGAGATCACCACTAGTCCATCCCCACAGGAGAAGAGGAATTCTGCCTCTGAGACAGAAGCTGGCCGACAATCCAGCCCCAAGTGTCAACACCTCGAGACAAAACAACAGGGCTCCTTTGATTACAGAGGAGGACCCCTCAGGAAGAAAGGTCTCCTCAGGAGCAAGGCCCATGTCCTGAGTAGGACTTTTGCCAAATGGCCTGTAATACACTGCAGCTGAGCCTGGGTAGGGCTCAGGAAACTCTGGCTATATAAGCCTTCAGTTTCAGTCAGAACATTGTTCTTTCAGCTTCTGTGTTGTCTACCTTGTTTTTGGGACCTTGCCTTGTGATTCATCCTCCATGCTATTGACCCTTGAACTCCTGCTTGACTCTGCTTCTGAATTGTGTATTGTATCTGACTGCTTAACTATGCTTTGATCTTTGCTTGTATCTTTCCCACTCCTGGCTTCATGTAAAGTAATTCCCTCATTAGTTATTGTATTCTGAGGGTGCCATTCACAATTGACTAATAGCATGCAGCAAAGAATCATGATTTCCCTGGTCCCCCCCCCCAACAAGGATTTTTACTGCCAAGAATCCTGAAAAAGAATGGTAACCACCCCCACTGTATCAGCAGAACCCACCTATTGAAACCAATATATTTTTCCCCGCAGAAGCATGCATTTAAAATCTGTTCTTAAAAGAAAATTGTTAAGATGTTTATTAATACTGAATTAATAAGATGGTCACTTACTGAATCATTTGCTGCCAGTGCAAGGGCTACATTCACTGGAAAAAATGGGAGAAAACAAAGTTTAGCAAGCTCCATCACCACCATCTTAAGAGTGTGATCTCTTCCTAGAAAGAAGAAATGTCTTTAAGATGGTTGAGCTACAGTACAGAATTTTGTCAAGTTTCTGGACGTAGAATCACTGGCTAGGTTCAGAATCACACTAACTCACCATGGGTCACGTTTGGATTAGTGTGTTGGGGGGCGGTTCCTCCTCTACAATGGATACTATACCCACCCCCATTACCCACCCTCTGCAGTGGAGGTAAGGGGCCTTGGGATAGGTAACCTCATTGGTTTAGACTTATGCTGTTTCTAGAAGTTGTCAATTACAGATTAGAAAACCTTACCACAATTTTGGACATGGAGTCCAACATTTCTCTTCAGGAAGCAAACAGTCTACCACGGGGATTAGAACCTGCAGCCAACATGCCAAGCTTATATGTTTGTTATGGTGAATGCTTAACTTTTGAAAACTGAAAATGTGTATTACTGACGAAGTTGGAAACGGTGCATACAATTTGGAGTCATTGTTTAATATTACATTTATATGTTTTCCTTTGTATTCTGTCATGTTTATGACATGTTTTTGTCCTTGTTAATCACCAGTAACTTTGCTATATGTTTATTACCTGTTTGCTAAACCTCCATTGACATTCATTATATGACTGCTGGCTAGAATAAATCGTGTTAAGGCTTTTGGTATATGCACAACACATTGGGCTCCCTATATTTGTGTGCTCAACTTCAGGAGTGCTGGTGGATCTTTTCCCTTTCTTTTCAGTCTCATAGTGAGGTTCCTCTTTTTTTGCTTTTGACCATGGAGACATGTCTGGAACGTCCAGTGACCCTCTAGGCAGCATGCTGAACTCTATGGTTGCCACCTGACAGCAACAGATGGAGCGGCTGTCATGGCCTGATTCTTGCTGTGGCAGCCACTGGGATAATCAGGAGTGGGAGGATGGGAATTTACCTACAGAATCAGGATGGGTATGTCAACCACAGCATGCCATGTGGTTCCCGGTCATGTGAGGGACATACGCATCATGGTTTTCCTACGCCTCCCTGCAGCACAGTTCCCCCATCCACCCGTGATCATGTGAATAGGGTCACTGAGTTGGAAGGTACCTCAAAGTTCACCTAGCCTAACCCCCTGATAATGCAGAAAATCCACATAAATATAGGTATTGAAAATAATAGTACTTTGTAAAGTATTATCTATAATGCTTTAGGCTGAGGTGGACAGCCTGCGGTTGAGTGCTGCATGGGGTCTGCAAACTAATTTCATACAGGTGGGGGGAGCCTAGAAGGCAAGGTGGGGAGGGAATATCCAAAACGTATTGAGTGATGGAAATGGAATGGGGAGATACCCACTGAGAGCAATCATTTCAGACCTCTAGAAAAATAATCTCTCGCTCTTGCTTGTTGGCTGGGGAGGGGTAAACAGAGAAAAGGAGCCCCATACCTACTTTTGTCTTCAGCCTCACCCACTGCTATTATGCAGCCACTGACAAACCACCCCTGAAGAAATGTGGCCCTTGTTTTATCATGTTTAGAGACTGGTTATTTGGGGAGTTTGCCATACATTAAAGCGCTTAATGTAAACCGCCCAGAGAGCTTCGGCTGTGGGGCGGTATATAAATGTAATTAAATAAATAAATAATAAATAAATACATTACCAATAATGTTGCAGAAACAGATATTAACAGCCTATTAAGACACTACCCTACAAACCTGAACAGAGTGGACTTGTAAGAATTTATTTCAGAGTAGAGCAAAAGGTCAATGAATAGTGCACTGTCAGCATGTAAACATAGCAATTCTCTGTCACTTTAGTGTGACACAGATGTGTTGATGGACTACACTGCCAAATTAGATCAGATCAGCTACTAGAAAACCCTTGAACCAGAAATCTGCAGCAGTCACCAAGTTCAAATAAAGTGCTGCAAATCGAAAGCCTACTGTGTTCTTGAGACACACCTTGGACATTTTGCATCAAGTAGAGAGACATGCATCAAGTAGAGAGACAGTAATTGAACAAGAAAACTATACTAGAACCGAAGAGGGTACAGAGGAGATACTTTGGGTATCAACCTTTTATTGCGTTAACAAAGAATATTTATTTATTTATTTACAATGTTTGCAAACTGCTCCACATCTGAAACAGATAAATAAATGAACAAATAATAAATAAAAGCTTGACACAATAAAAGGTTGACACCCAAAGGGTCTCTTCTGTTCCGGTTTAGTTTTCTGCCTCAATTACTGTCTCTCTGTTTGATGCAAAATGTCCAAGGTGTTTCACAAAATCAATAACCAATAATAGGTAATGGAAGTAAATTTATTTTATTTAAATAAATGTAACTTAATTAAAACTTAGGTTGCATCCAAAGTAGTATAAGTGGAACTACATTGCACAATGTGGCTTTTGTGATCCCTCCTTCCAGCTGCAACCACTATGCCATATGAAAAGAGTTCTGGATTGCTAAGGCTCCCAAGCGCTTCAGGACCGGCATGGGATAGGGTGTAAGAGCAAGGAACTGTCAAATTTGAATAGTGGAAGTTTCCTTCTGCTATGCAAGGCACCTTTGGAGCCAGGCATGTACTTAAAAAAGAATTATTCTAAGATCATTAATAGT
This sequence comes from Elgaria multicarinata webbii, assembly GCF_023053635.1. Taxonomy (NCBI): domain Eukaryota; kingdom Metazoa; phylum Chordata; class Lepidosauria; order Squamata; family Anguidae; genus Elgaria; species Elgaria multicarinata. Next base: position 140,850,266 of record NC_086172.1, on the reverse strand, counting down.
TTCCCCTAGATATAGTGTGGAATCCAAGTTACAATGACAGAACTAGCTAGAATAGTCTAGCAAGTTGTGGGTTCTTGGCTAAATACATAGGGGATAATTGAGGCATTATGTTTAAAAATCCCAAAGTAAGAAGAATATAATAAGGCTTGGTCCTCAAGGAAGCTAAAGATACCCAAGCTCCTGGGAATACTGGAGCATCCCAAGAATGTAGCAAGGAATTTATATATCCTGGTTTGAGCTGCACTTCATCCATATACTCACTCTGAATGTTTGTGATTCTATGAGTAATCTAAAACAGAGTTCAAAGGAACTCCAAGGTAATCTAAAACAACCCCCTGCTGAAGCAGGAAATAAAGTACTACAACTTCTTCTGATAGGCGGCCATCCAGCCTTGCCTTAAAACCATCAAACAAAGGAGAGTCCACCAACTTCTTCCTAAAGTTCAGTTGAAATCCCCTTTCTTGTAATGTGAACCTGATGCTTTGGGTCTTACCTTTTGAATTAACAGATACCAAATTTGCTCCATCATCTCTGTGACATCCCTTCCAATATTTGAAGATAGCTATCATATCATCTTTGTTCCAAGCTAAATATACCCAGCTCCTTCAACCCTTCCTCAGAGGACTTGGTCTCCAGGCCCTCACCATCTTTGTCACTCTCCCCTGGACATGTTCTAGTTTGTCAATATCCTTCTTAAACTGTGTTGCCCAGAGTTGGATTCAGTACAGGATGTACTTTAACATTCTTTATGTCTTATATTTCCTCAATTTCTCAAAGATGCCCTGATATGGCAGCAAAAGGTGTTATTTGTATGCATGCAGCACCTGTTGAAATTCCCTCTTCATCACAACAGTTAAAGCTGCAGGAGCTATACCAGAGTGACCAGAAACAAAAGAGGGCAGGGCTCCTGCAGTTTTACTAATGCTCTTGCATTTACTAATAAATAACTGCAATCACCTAATAATGTGATATGTCATACAATCCTTACCCCAGTACTAATAAATGCTTATTACTGTCACTTATTCATTCATTGCAGTGGGAGGAACAGATTGATTTTATTTCTTTATAGTAGATTTCTTGCCCTCATCCTCATTGTAAGTTTTCACCTTTCTGTAATCACTGTAAATGAAAGCTATTCAACATGTGTATTGCCATGGCTTTATGCCAAGTGATAGTGTGACTGATAATTTTGTTTATAACAGCATTTTTCAACAATAAAAACAGTCACTGACAATGCCAAAATAAATATCTTCTGTTCACTGCTATTTAATAGCCAGACCTTCTATGTTTAACAGTGCAGAAAATAAAGTAAAATGTCTCGGTTACGGTTTAAAATAAACTCATCCCCCCAAAAACAAACCAGAACACTATGCCAAAAACGTAAAATTATTTAAACATTCTAACAGCTGAAGTTTTAAACAAAGTACTACTTTCAGCTTAAATCTAGTGTGAAAGTAGCTGCGCAGCACAAAGCTGTGCACTTTTACTCAGGTGTAAGTCCCACTGTATTCAATGGGACTTACTCCAAAGTAAGTTGTGTAATACTGCACAATCTATTTGTGAAATGATCAAAAATATTAACCACATAATCCATGATCAATTTAAGTCAGAGTGAGCCAATGAGTAGCCCCTCTTAAATAAAAAATCAACATTAAACTAATTTTACTTAAAGATCCCTACTTTTAAAATATTAATCTGTCCTTCTAACTTTATATTGCCTAAATAAAGCCAAAAAGTGACAATTTTTGATGGAAGCTTTTGTTTGCTTAACATTCCAATTGTTCTGAACACACACAGGTTAACCAATTAAAAGGTATTTTTTTCAAGTTAAGTCTTTAACTCATTTCAGCTTCAGGTCTTTACACATATTTGGAACTACCCCAACTGTAACAAATTTAAAGTAAGAAGAAAACTCTGGTTTGTTTATTTCAGAATGAATTATATTTATGGTTTTGTTTGGTCTTTTTAAAAAAACTTCTCAATTAGATTAAATGTGTTTATAGAAGTGCTGAAGTTAGAACGCAGATAAAAGTTTACGTTTGGTTTTTTTTAAAAAAAATCCTAATAAAATAATCCATTTACTAATTGCTATCCATAAAACTACATCTGAACTGTGATGTGCATACTATATACAGTCAAATTAACTAGAACATACCAAACAAAAGACTTACCAGCAGTTGTTGACTTTCCAACACCCCCTTTCCCAGAAGCTATAACCACCACTTCTTTAACTCCGTCAATTGGCTTTTGCTTTGGAAGTCCTCTGGCCATGATTTTGCTTTGCTTCTCTTTGAGGGTCGCATCTTTTGCACTTGAGGACTTAAAAACAAACCAAAAAAGAACATGCAAATTCTAAGCCGTTACTCATACACTAAGTACTGCAGCTTTCAAATTGAGATCTCTCACAACACTGAGTTAAGGTTACAGAAAACCGCCTTGGTTGCAAAGGAGCGAGACTGCTACATGTAATATACTACAGGTACATATAAACACTACAGCGACGTAGGCATGTCAGCTCGTCACTACTGAAATAAATGAAGCAACACCTGAAATAAAGGAAGCTTACCATTTTTTTTAAGTTTACCGCCACTACATTTAGCAGCCTTAAAGGCGACTGCTTGCCAGCCGCCAATAACGAGTTGAACCGTCTCATTTTAATCTTAAAGTATGTTACCCCGGTGTAGCGCCTCTTAAGCTATTCAAGCCTTCAAGAACCCCGTTTATACCCTAGAAGATCTGAGTCTGACTAACAATGGTTAAAACAATAGAGTTTGACCTCCGGACGCCTCCTCGGTCCGACCGGAAATAGACACTTGCCAAGCTGAAAGTTCCGCGTTTTCACCGCAGCAGGACCGAGAACAGCCGGCTATAGGCTCCGGGACTTGAAAAAGCACTTCCGGGGCAAGAAAGCGATGGAGGTGCTATGAAATCCGCAGGGTGCTTCCGGGAGAGGGAGGGATGGTCCGCGGGGATTGGACAATGCAGGAAACTCGTCCCCCACGATTATGTGAGGCTCCCCAGGAGGAAACCTGCTTCGGAGGAAGTCCCTTCCTCTGGCCAGTGGATGCTGGTTGGTGGCTCCTATTTCGGTGGGGCTGTGAATCCATTCTGGGTTTCAGTCAGAACTCTGAAGGAGCTGTCCAAAGTGCTGAACCCAATCCCCAGAATAAGTCTCGCAACATGGATAGCTCCTTTAGAGTTCTGACTGAAACCCTGAATGGATTCACAGCCCCACCGAAATCGGAGTCACCAGCTTCCACTGCACCCAGGCTGTACTTCAGGAGACAGCAACGGAGTTCATATTGGCTAGTGATGAGACGAGTCGAGTCCTCTTCTTCCCTCCAAGTGGCACGAAGCGTGACAGTGCAAGTGCCCAGAATTCCTGAAGCCCTTTCCGCAACCCCTGAAAAAGTTTTACCGTGCAATCCAATGACTTCTCAGATGTAAACCCCATTGAGTTCAGTAGGTCTTAATCCCAATTAAACGAGTATAGGATTGCAGCCTTAGCTATGTGTTTTCTTGCATACGTTCTCACATTCAGCCTAGGAATTCCCTAATGTTCCTTGCTATGCTGCTGGGATACCAACTTTCTCCCTTACTAGCCTATGTGTCTTTCCCAGAGGGCTCTCAAACAGCGGACAGGATACTTGTTTTATGCCTTGTCTGTCAGTGGAATTGATGCTGCCCAATTTGGCACTTAGTGAACAGATCCTAGACACAGCAAAGTACCTCAGGTTACTTAGCTGTAAGAAATCTGCTTACACACCTAGGAAGAAGTCGCTGAGGGATTAAGCCAAAGAAGAGTAGTTGAAATGCACGTCTGTGCAAGAGAAAGAGAGCAGAAGAGACACATACTGATTAATGACAGGGAAAAGTCAGGTGGGTTGAAGCATGGACAAAACTATCTGCTTTTTTAAAGTGGGGAACAATGCTACTTGTAGCAGTGGAAGCTGGAGAAATGTGCATAAATAGGGAGATGATGGATACTGGAAAAAAATCCTGAGAAATGGAGGGAGCTGTGTATAGATCAGATAATATGGCCAAAGGTGTCCATGGAAGAGCAAAGAAAAAAATGTGCTAATATATGTGTGAGAAATAATTACTTATATTTAGTGTTTATATGTAAACATAGATGCCTGCTTAGAAAAAGCAGTCAGACAATGTAAAGTAAGGTTGTAAAGAAGAAGAAAATGATGGAGACACGAACCAGGAAGAAGCAAAGAGAAGAAATAAGAACAAAAACAAGGGTATTTTATAGAGACATTAGTGAAATAACCTGGCATTGTAAGGGATGGAAGAGCCCTTGAAGCAAAGTTAAGCATTTGTCAAGAGTTTGATGCATTGTGCCCACCCCATCTGAGTGAAACCACGGCCAATGGCATCCCTAAGGCACAGCCTGTGCCATAGTGCGTCCCTGTTGTCCCCTGAAGCAGGGTGTCTGTTCACTCCTGATGAAGCAGATAACTCCATCCCTTGGAACATTTCTTTCTGGCTTCAAACAGTAACAGCTGCAAAGCTATGTACTGGTTAGAGAAGTCTGTCATCTAGTGACTGAAGATGGCACTGCAGGCTTGAACACATGGACACATTTAAATTAGTTAAATTAATTGATGGATTTTAAATGCCAAGTAACCTTGAGCTGCATACCCCTAAGGTCCCTTTAGCATGCATGCCAAGTCTAGGAAAAGGTCTGCTTTTGTGAAAATAAGAGGTTTTCAACTGTGTCATAGTGCAGGGGTGCAAAATTAGGGTGTGTAGCAAGTGCATGTTCAGTAATCATGAGAAGGCTAGGGTTCTTCCCTCATGTGAAGGCGTTCTGCAAACATTGGTACACACATAGGACCAATTTTCATGATTGCCAATTGCACAACTGGCTATTGGGCAGGCTAGCTTTTAACAGGTAAGAGAGTGCATTTGAACCCTCCGTCCCATCCAGCGTGAGCCAGGAAGGCAGTGACTACGCTCTACAGAAACAGCTGCTGTTGTCTCCTCACATGTTCAACCTCTCACTGTTCACCCAGTGACACTGCCCAGAGAATTCACACCTCTGCCTGCTTGTTGCGCTCTCTCTGTCTGGGTGGTGCACTATTGGGCCCACCTCTGTGCCACCCAGGCTGCAGGTGCGGAAGTGGGCAAAAGCAAGTCATGTCACCTTCTCGTATCACTCACTCACATGTACTCTTCTTCAAAGTAGCACAGAGGTGGGGGAATGAGCCCAATCCTCCCTGGGCTATGATCCTTTAATTATATAAGGGAGTAGCACTTTGTTTGCCTGCCCTTTCCCTCTGAGAGGCTCTCTGCTTGCTTGCCTTTGCTTTTTGGGGATCTTGGTGGGCATGATTGGGCCCAATGACACTGCGGTTTATCACTTTGCTACTATGGCAGTGACAGGTTTTTAAAAATTGTGTTGTAATAATATTAGTAATAATATATTTCTTACCTGCCTCTCCCTTTGGATTGAGGTGGGGAACAACATTAATACAACAATAAAATATAAATCAAATTCATAAGACTAATTAAAACAGCATATAAAACCATTACAATATTAAAATAACAATCAAGGCATTTTAAAATTCTTAAGTTTAAAATTCATCTGGGTAGGCCTGCTGGAAGAGACTAGCCTTTATAGCTATTTTAGACTCAGAAAGAGTGTTAAGTTGACGAATCTCCTCTGGTAGGCCATTCCACAGTCTGGGGGCATTATAGTGTTAGCACTATACTGCTTGTCATGTAGGTGGTATTTTGCTAATATTTAATTTTTAAAGATTTATCCAGAAAACCATTTTAGTTCTAATTAAAAGATCATTTAAAACAAAAACAGATTGATAAAAAGGCACCCACTGCAAAGGTTAGAGTGAATGTGCGCTGAGCTTCAAATGGATGGTCAGCTGAATTAGATTTTCCAATGTCATGCCCAGCTATGTCATGCCCACACATGTGGACAGAACATAGGATGAGCATACAGGAAAAGTGCAATATCCCTAATAGTGTTGAAAATTTCACTTCTATCTTACACCATAAGAACAATTCTAATTAGCACTAGGAGCTACCATTTTGTTTTCTGCTAATTTTATTAATTTATTTAATAATAAATATTAATAAATATTAATGAGAATATAATGTACTTGCATCCCATGGAAAGAGAGTTTTGCATTTTACTTAAAATAACAATACAAAGTCCCTATGCTGGTCCATAAGAAAAAGTCCACAGTTGGGCAGCACCCTTTATTGGGACCAGACGAAGTGCCATAAATGTTTGTGCAAGCTTTTGAGTTCTCCGGAACTCTTCATTAGCTAGATGATTTAAAAAACAACAGGGAATGGGGAAGAACAGAGGTCATTTTACTTAGACCTTTCTCTTTTTTTAATTGAAGGCCTTTCATAATGCTCCCTCTAATGGAAAATAATAGAATAACAGTCATGATAGATGAAATCACCTCCTAAGAATTTAATCATGAAACTTAATATGAATAAGCACTACTTGAAAAACGAAGCTGATAATTTTGCAAAACATTCTACATGCTAAAGTAGGGGTAGGCAACCTGGTGCCCTCCAGATGTTTTGGACTACAGCTCCTGTAATCTCTGACCACTGACCATGCTAGCTAAGGCTGATGGGATTTGTCATTAAAAATCTGGAGGGCACCAAGTTGCTTACCTTACTAAAGTTATAAAACTGAAGAAACCTACAGCACAATCCTATACGTATCTGCTCAGAAATTAGTCCAATTGCATTTAATGGGACATACTCCTAGGTAAGTTGGTATGGAATTGTAGCCTTAAACTCACTTAACTGAAGAAAAAAGAGAACTGGTACCAGGTTTGCTATGGATACTGACCTTAGTTAACTCGGCCAATGGCAGATACCACCATGTTATTCTTTTTTATTCTTTCTTTTTGCAAAGTCTTGCTTCAGATCATCTGGTTTCATAATTCAGTCATAGAGGATGCTTCAGGTTATACTGGTTTCCTACAACATGATTGCAGCCCACCACACACCTGGTTTCCTATGGTGAGTGGGAAGTTGTGCCTAATGGAAAGTTACCTGTTTTTCCCCAAGGAAGTGTATGGATTCTGAATTATGCACTACAGCAAACAACTACAAGCACAGGAAAATGCCTGTTTAGCAAACCTATTGATATAGTTTTAATAGTTTGAGTACCAAATCCAGGCACAATTCATGCTGAGTTTTGTGGACACGGATGGCATGAGGTCATGGAGAACAACCCATCCCTTGGAGGAAGGGCAAAGGCACTACAGTTTTGGGATTGACTGCTAAAACCAGCCAACCGCCTATTTGGGTACCACCTAAGATTTCCAGGAAAAATCTGGAGAATCCCATTATCTCTTTAACAGCCCTGGTAGCCACGTCTTCTCCCACCCCATTTCTCCAGACACAAACAAATCCCATTGTACACCCACCCCTCTCAGCAATTGGGTGACAAAGCTAAGAGCTTGCTTCTTCCAGAAAATAGGAAAGAAGGGTGGGTAATGGGAGCAGGTTTGCAAAGAGGCAGGAAAAGCTGAGAATGTGTTCTCTTTTGAGCTTGTCTGCCAGCCCAAGTATCATCCCTTGATCAAAATCTTCTCATAGTTCACTGAATCATATTGTCTTTGACCCCAATAACTTGGTACATACCAGTAGGGCACTAATACCAGTAACTTGGCACACAGAACATTTATAATTTACTATGTAAAAGACACTGTAGTGAATCCTGAAATGGTAATAACACAGTGGGTTAGCAACTGAGCTTAATAAACATGGTGGATAGCAGAAGAGGGAAGACAGGATGATTAAATGTGTTTTTGTTTCTAGTCTTCTGCAGCAGAGAAAAGTATGAGAATGCTAGTAACTTTATGTAACAAGCTTTGCTGAACTATTCTGGAGCAAGATGTTTGTCTATTAGGCATTTTGTAACTGACAGAGGCATCAAATCTGGTATTATTTTACCTGAAATGTAATTAAGTTTAATTACTCTAATTCAACATGTACACATATCTGTTCTGTAATTGTCTGAAATACTAAACAGTAATCTATTTTTAACAGAGTAGTGTATTTTTCACTGTGTGCTCTAAAGATGCATAAAATTAGCTTCTTGTCTCATATACTGCAATTGCTCCCATAGAACAGGAAATCTGCATATTGTTTAATCATATATCCCATATTTTTGGGAAAGGCAACTCATCAAAGTTGACAAGATAAAATGTAGGAAATTGTTGTATATCAACTGTTGTATATCAACATATCTAACAAGGACCATTTATACTGTGAACCAAAAGGGACAGAATCTGCACCCAAAATAAATTACACAAGCATGTAATTATTATGTATGCATAGTTGTTATATTTTGCCTAAAATAGGTATAAGTCTCAGCAAAACCGGGAAGCCTTCCAAGTTGTAGGTAGATTTGTTTAGAACTAGTTTGGAATGTCTGAATCTGTGCAAACTTATCTCTGTCAGAGTTCTCAGGGAAAGAATTGAAGGGGTAGTTTCACTCCTCTGCATTGATGCTGTTAGACTTCTCTGGGAAATAGTTAGAGGAGGGTAGGGTGGCCATATTCTGGAAACCAAAAAGAAGGACAACATGGTCGCCATCTTAAAATTATTTTTAAAAAATAATTTTAAAACCTCAAACTTTAAAAAAAATCCTAAAACTCAATGGTTGGACAGATCTGTTTCAAACTTGGCATAGCTAAAGTCCTTGTTAAGAGCAATCATGGTGCCAAGTTTCATCTCTTTATCTTTAAAAATAACATTAAAAAAAAATTAAATCCTCAAATTTTAAAAAATTCCTAAAAATCAATGGATGAACAGATCTGTTTCAAATTTGTCAACTTTTATCTCTTTATCTTTAAAAATGATGATTTTAAAAATAATAATTTAAAAACCTCATTTTTTAAAAAAAAATCCTAAAAAATCAATGGATGAACAGATCTGTTTCAATTTGGTATGGCTAAAGCTCTACCTAAAAGCTATCACAGTGCTACTTTCATCTCTTTATCTTTAAAAATGACGATTTTAAAAATAATAATTTTAAAACCTCAATTTTTAAAAAATTCCTAAAAAATCAATGGATAAACGGATCTGTTTCAAATTTGGTATGACTAAAGCCCTTCCTAAGAGCTACCATTGTGCCAAGTTTCATGTCTTTATCTTAAAAAGTGACAGAGTTATAAGCATTTTTGTTAATTCCCATTAGAGCTGCTCTTTGGGGGAAAATCCAGATTTCCCCTCTCCCGGATTTGTCATCAAAAATCCGGGAAAATCCGGTCATATGGTAACCCTAGAGGAGGGGGAGCCTTGTTGAAGGAGTCACTCAGATTGGTGGGCTGAGCAATGCCATCCTCTTTGGACATGGGCATGGCTTATGGGCCAGAGTCCTGTCTGTTGGGTGGTTTGAGGAGGCCTATGCCTCCCTTTATAAGCTTGAGCAAAGGCAAGGAGCCTTTGCTAGGATCATCTTTGACTCATGGCCCGAAACCCCTCCCTGTTTAGATCCATCACCATTTGGATTTTGTAAGCACTCTTCACATGGACTCTCTTCTATCTAGACTTTGAATTACTAAGTACAGTGCCATGAAAAGTACTGTGAGGCTTTTCATAGACTTGAACTCACATTTGTTGTGGATTATGTGTGTTATAAACCACTCAGTGTAAGGGTAGACTGGGGTTGATTTTTATTCTTGGGCTTTTTCTCTGCAGACCCAGGTGGCGGGTAGTTCCCAGTGTTAAAGTACTGTCAGGGATAAAAATCCACTTTGGTTGTAAGGCAACTCTTTTATTGAGCACAATACAGCTACATGGAGAGAGTCCTGCAGACAAAGAACTTCTCTGCTGGTAGTGTGAAAAGCAGGCATATTTATATAAAGGGGAAATGATTCAAATCATAGGAAAAGATTGGTTTGCACATAAATTCTCAGTACAAGCATGGGAGTTATTGTGCCTGACATTTTTACCCACCCTGTGATCTTGTTTAGGTTTTGGCCATGCTCCCCTGAGCTGCCAACATGTCGTCCGTGCATGGACTAGCTCTCTTGGGATGGTTTCTTAAACCTTTCAAGAATGTCCTATTGTAATTGCCTGATGGAACAGGCCAGGAATCATCCCCCTCCCTAGGTTTGGAACCCATTTTTGGAACTGTTGAGATGACAACTGGGAAACCAGGTTGTTATTGTAGTGAGTAGCATTTTCACTGTATGTTATCTTGGAGTTTAAAGCTTTCTGACCATCAATCAGCTTTAAATATTTCTGAAGTGTGTAACCATTAAGCTTTTACCATGGGATTTCCTCCAATAAGAGAAGTCTCACTGATTGGGTCTCCCGTGTCAGTTTGCCAGCATGTGTGAATGCTGGAGGGAATGAGAAACACAACACCCGCTTGCCTTAATATTCTAAGTGGGGAGCCCGGGGAAGTCATCCATACCCTAACAGCAGGACTGGCTGGCTGTTGTCCTGAGTCAAGAGGGCAGGGTTCAACTAGGAAGCATCTGTCCATAGATCAATAAAAAGTAGTGAAAGAATATGCCCTGGCTAATAATATCAAGGATAGTGCTCTCTCACTCTATGTTGCAATCCCTGAATGAATTTACTCTGCACATGCATTTTTTTCTGTCTCCCACTCTCAGGCTGTTTGGTATGTTTGCTGAATTGATCCTCAGTAATCCTTAATATTGATTACTTATCCCTTAATTTAATACCTATTCATATATGTGCTTTGTTAGAAAAGTTCCTTTGAAATTAGTGAGGCATACTTCCAAGTAAGTATGGACAAGATCGCAGCCTTTAACTTCACTGGGGAACCCAGAGTGGTATAGTGAACAGTGTCTGTATGAAAGTTGCAGTTTCAAATCTCTAATTAGGTGGCCTTAGGCAAATAACAATCTCTCAACTTCACGGGGTAGTTGTAAAGATAAAAGGAGAGTGGAAAACCATGTATCCCACCATAAGCTGCTTGGAGGAATATGGAATAAAAATATTTAATATTTTAAAATATTCATATTTGCATATTCATATTTCTGAGTAGATTTGACATTAAAGTAGAATGTTCCAATATTGTTGGGTAAACCATTAAAGGCATAATGCACTATTAATATTTTAAGGTCACAATGTACACAAGTGATACCTTAAGGCCAACTAGATGTTATAAGATGCCACCACTATGTACATCTTTATTCTCTCTTCTTTTTAACCTCTTGTTCATCCCTGGCCGATGGCTGGTTGGCCACTGTGTGAACCGAGTGCTGGACTAGATGGACTCTTGGTGCCAGCATGGCACTTCTTATGTTCTTATGTTCTTAAGTGTGATGTAAAGTCATTGTAGTAGGCTTCTCCCTATCCCCACTAGTCAATGATATGAGATGGAGACTATGAGACAAACATGCTGATCTCATGGCACAGATCCTAGACACAGTATATAGAAGAGAGAGTGAAGAGACCTGAATTGGCAGCAGTGCTGTGTCTTTTATGATGTATAGTCTGGCCCTAAATTATGTAAATAGGTGCATTTTTGTCATTACATTATATGGCATTTCTTCCAAGACCTGTTAGCAGTGGTGTAGTAATAAATGTTGAGGTGCAGATTTTCATCATTACAGTCCCCATACCCACTCTCCCAAGGATAGTCCAAAAATGCAGGCAACAGACCAGTTTTACCAGTTTAATTTCCACCTTGAGGAGGTCTTTTGTAAAGCTAATGGGTCTTAAATGCCCATTCAAGATGAAGCCACCCAAAATACTTTGCATTACAACAGAAAGCAATATATAGTTGTTGGGAAAACTAATTTTCCCCAGCTACTGCAAGGAAGGCAGCCCTACTCAGGCACAAGGGGAAGCCTCAAGGGTGATGGTGGCGGAGGCAGCAGCAGATGATATCCATGTCCCTGCTCATTAAAAAGTCCCAGCACTGCATCCCTGCAAGTCCTGGCTCAACTACACCGTGGCCTGTTAGATCTTTAAGAACTGCAGAGGGGGGCTTGTTAATTGTGCCACGACCTCTGGCAGCCTTCCCCAATTTGGTGCCCTCCAGTTGTGTTGAACTACAGCTCCCATAATCTCCCAGCCGTAATCCCCCAGATTATAGGAACTGTAGCCTAACACATCTGGAGGGTACCAGGTTGGGGAAGGCTGACCTATGCTCCTTCTCTGCAGTGAGCCCTATTCTCTGGAATACCCTCCCTCCCCACTGTTACTCAAGGGGCTCCTGATGGTTAACAACAACAATAACCACGCCTCTTTGTGTAGGTTTTCACTGATTCTGCAGTCCTCATTTTTATATATACTTTTGATATGTTTTATTGTTTCTGTCCCAGTAAGGTTTTAATGTATACCTTAATTTTTATTTAGTTATTTGTATTTATTTACATTTGTATACCGCTTTACATCTAGACAGATTCTGGAGTGCTGAACAATAATTTTATGAACCACTTTGAGATTTTTATAATAGCAAGTGGTATAAAGATCTTTTAAATAAATAAATAAATTTTAGTACATTATTTCTGCAGCTCGGACCTCCTCTCCTTCCAGGATTTGTTGTCAGCAGAGATTTGTTAGACTTCTGCGTAGGTGCGCTGCTGACAATCACAGCTACGCCAAGGGTCTCTACTTCCCTTGCTCAGCTTCATCCATTTTCTTCCGCTGCCCCTTACGCCTGGAACGCTCTTCCAGAACATTTGCATACTACAAGTTCAATCGCAGTTTTTAAAGCTCAGCTAAAAACTAAAGCTTTTAAAACTTGATTTTGATCTTACATTTATACTGTTAGTTTTACTCTACCCTCTTCCCCTTCTTATTGTTTTATTATGATTTTATTAGAATGTAAGCCTATGCGGCAGGGTTTTGCTATTTTATTGTTTTACTCTGTACAGCACCATGTACAATGATGGTGCTATATAAATAAATAAATCATCATCATCATCATCATCCATCGTTTTCAATGGACAGCTTGCTCTTCTACCTAGGGATGCAAGGGAATGCTGGGGGATTGTAAGACTTTTTTTTTTCTGTCTCACCATCCACAGGATTGCGCCTCAAATGCAGAATAAAAAAGGAAGCAGCAACAGCTTTCACAACCGCTTAGGAGGGGATTAAAATTAAAAAAAAAATAGAATTTAAAGCTGCAGCAGCAGCAAGCTCCATTCCCAGAAAAGTGAGTTGTCACTCTACCCAATTTCTCTCTCTGTAGCTGTCCGTGATTGCCGCAGGGGAAAGGGGGTGGAGTTGGCCTCGTAGAGGCGGGGCAGCGGGAGAAAAGGGCTCGGAGGCGGGGTCGCCGTTCCTTCCTTGCGTGTTGCGCGCGTGTGTATGTGCGGGGGTGGCGATGGCCGCCACTGAGTCGCGTGTAGGTCCAGTGGCCCGGGCGGTTTTGCAGCAATGCCTGCATGCGAGACTACAGGTGAAGCCTGCCGAGCCGGGCTCCGAAGCCGAGTGGGTGGAGGTAACGTCTGCACGTATGAATCTCTCCGGCGATGCCTTGCGTTAGGCGTTTCCGAGACAGCAAGCGCTCATTTCCTTTTCCTGTCTGTCTGCTCCACAGACCTGTAGGTGGAAAGTCCCCGAAATTAGGGGTTCAAAGGCTTTCTATATCATTTCTCCCTCAACGCCATCCCCGATTTACTCTTTCACCCTGCTTCCTAAAATAATCAAGACCACCTCATCAGTGGAGGCTGGTGGCCCCGAGGTCAGTGGGGCTGTGAATCCGCTCTGGGTTTGTCAGAATCACTCAGAATTCTAAAGGAGCTACCCAAGGTGTTGAACCCACTCCCCAAATGAGTTCTGACTGAAGCCCAGAGCGGATTCACAGCCCCACTGACATCGGAGACACCAGCCTCCGCTGCTCTTCGTTCAGATCATCATCATAATCCTAAGGGGTTTTTTTCCCCTGAGTGCCGGAAGGGCTTCTCATGCACTGATCACCAAAATAATGTATGACCGCCACTTTCGGCGCTCAAGGGAAAAATAAATCCTTAGCCGAATGGCTTAGGGGGAAGCTTGAAGCAGCTCTTGCTTCAGTCAAGGCTTGTGATGCCAGTGTGAAACCTACATTTGCCATAAGACATCAGCATTACAAATGGCTGTTCTGGATTGAGAGCAGTGTGAAGGGAGAGCAAAGGCTGCAATCCTATACACACTTACCTGGGAGTAGGGCCCATTGAATTCATTGGGGTTTACTTCTGAATAGACATGTATAAAATTGCAATGTAAAGCATATTAGCACATTAGCTAAGTGGCTAATTTCGATTCACAAATTCAGTATAGTTTTGGAACTATATAACTATGTAATTATTTCCCCCCCCCCAAGAAATATAGAATATAAAAATGCTCAGTTCTTTGCCACTGAAAAAAGTTGTCTTTTCAAAGCATGACATTTGAGATTCAGTGAAATGTATATCCAGCCTAGGAAAAATCTTTCATTTTCTTAGAAAAATGTCTTCAAAGGATTCTCTGCAGCCTTAAAAAAAATTGTGAGAGCTTTTAACTCCAAGATGGCATTTTATTTCAGTATGCCAGATATGGAAATTGCTTTTCTCATGTAAACATATGCATTTCAGTACAGGTCTACTAAAGTGAATGAATTTTGTCAATGAAGGCATATTTATTAACCAGTGCCATTGAACTCACTGGTGCTTACTTCTGAATAGACATGTATGGAATTGTGCTGTACATATGGTTTAATGCCTAGAATTAATAGATCTATTTCATTACACCGTGCAGGTATACGGATGTATAAATATATCTTTGTTATTTTATATAGATCCAGCGAGGACTTATAATCTATGTATGTTTCTTCAAAGGGGCCAGTGAAGAAATTATTCCCCAAATGGGTAGGTTTTTACGTAAAACATTCTTAAAACAGACAATTAAAAGAACATTACTAAAACTATGTAATTAACTCCAAATACATCATTGAACCTATAATAACATTATAGCAAAGTAAGAACTCATTTAATGAGTTTTTCTATTAAAATAATGAAAACTGCTCTCTGGGGAAAGCAATTCTGAGCAAGTGTTTCATTCTGAGTTGTGCTGCACGTAAGTCCAATGCGCTGTTTAATGAACTGGCTCTTATTAAGGCAGCTGTTAATAAAGTTATTGAAGCAGAGTGTTATTAATATAGAGCCATACTGAGCTTTAGACCTGCGACACTGTTGAAATATAAGCTGAATTGGTAATGATATTTCAGTTCCTGTCCTCCCCCCCCCACCGCGCGCGCACATACACACACTTTTTTTTTCAATTTTCATGATTTTGTTTTGGAAATAAGCTTCTTAAATGGCACGTGCTCCGTATCAGGCCATTACACTACATTTGTGGCCAGTGCTGTTCCTTTCAGAAATAGGCCATGCTGGTGTGGGCATGAGCTGTGGGGGAAACTGCAAACCCAACTAAAAGTGGGGTGTAAACCCCTGGGTTACAGTCACAGTTACAATGCAACTTCTGCTGGCACAATGCAACTTCCTCCTCCTCTCCTCCTCTGTGCAACCCTTGCATGCACTTCAAATCTTCTCCAGAGGATCCCCCATCCCACTGGAGCAGATGGGGGGCATGCAGGGGTCTCCAGCGCAGACAGGAAATCTGTTAGTTGTGCATGCTGTGCTCATTGTTTGGAAGTTATTTTTGTTGAAAGGCAGAAGCATTCCTGTGAATCTCTTCCACATCTAAACATATCCTGTTGGAGTAATGAGGCTGAGCTAAGAAACCCTGAGATAGATATGCAAACTGTACAGCCTCTATCAGAATCTTGGAATTAAGCATTCTGAAAAAGACGGTGTCATTTCCATAACTAAAATGCAAAGTGCTTTTAGGTCAAAATGGTAACATAGTATGCAGTCCTAAGAACATTTACTGGAGTTAAAAGAATTTGAAAGTTAGCCTTACAGTGTGGGTGCTAATTGTTCAACCAGCCAATAATTTATTTAGGATACTGCATTCATCTGCTTTGCAATGTGACACCCCAGTGTTTCATGCAATTGTTTGAAAAAGGTTTGCTAGATTTTCCACTTCTATAGATGTAAAAGCAATTGGAGATCAGTCTCTAAGAATGAGTTAAATATTTGGAAAAAATCTTTCAAGGGTCTACAATGCCTGAGTTCCTAATTAGGTTAGAATTAGGTTACATATATATTTAGAAAAATAAGTATATCAGGTAGCCAGTAGGGGGAGCCAATGTACAGGTAAGTTTTCTTCTGAGCTATTGTATCAGGAGCTGGACATCAACATTTAGGTACTATATGTCTATGTACAAACACACACACGTTTCAAATATTGGAAAGTATATATGGCAATCATGGGACATTCTTATAACGCTAAGAATTAGTATCTGAATTTTCTTCTTTTCCTTCCCCGTCCCTTTTTCCTTTTGTGGGACTGATTTGTTTTTATTGAACTTTAAGCTGCTCTGGGAATCTTTCCAGCTGAAGAGTGGGGTGTAAATATTGGGTTGGATTCAGATTTACTCTGGATCACTGAGCTGATGGAAGTGGATTTTTCTAACCCATCCTTTCCACACAGCCCCTCCAGCCCCCTGAACATATTACACAGAGAGTCAAGAGACCCTGCTGAATGGAGTGAGCTGTGGTGTGGGGGAGACGGGGATCCCCAAAAACTGGGCAAAGGGACCTTTCATGATTGGAGCCCTTCCTCTTACAGAAGGTCCCTTTCTCTCATGACAACAGATCCTGAATCCAACTACTTTAAATAAATAGGCAGAATTTAAATGGTGCATGCTAATACATAATTGTTCTAAACCCTAGTAATTGCAATACCTTTTCCCCTCTGTCTTTGCAGTCAATACGCTCATGCATGTGAAGTTAAGTGAAACTGAAGGTGGCAAATATGTATCTGTTTTGGATTTACCAGGCAACATATTAATAATACCTCAAGCCACACTGGGTGGTAAACTGAAGGGAAGAAGAATGCAGTATCATTCCAACATTGAAAAGGAAATGGGGCTGGACCTCTATTCCCAGTTTGTGATTCAGTGTGAACAAGAACTGGCTGCTAATACCAAGTGTGCTGAGGTTGGTACTGTTCTCAGGCATGGTACATATGGAAACCGACAGGTTTTGAAAGTGGATACAAATGGACCTTTCACTCATATGATTGAGTTCTGAGAACTAAGGGAGTTTGGAGGACATACTGTCTGACACATTTTGCACTGTTGTGCCAATAGGTAACAGTATACTTAATTTGATTCTAATGTCTGAGAGCAAAGGAAGGACTTCAGTAAACTGATACCCAGCTAAATACATTTAATTATTTAAAGTGAAGCTGTCTCAAATTGTCTTCCTCCTTTATGTTTGGCTTGTAGTTGATTGATGGTTCTCGGTCTTTGATGAAAAGACGTCTACTGGCAAAATGTTATTTTGAGCCCTGAATCTATTCAGGCAGGCTCCTAACCTGGGCTATTTTCTTCTCTGGGCAGTCCCTAATCTGTTATGCCATTATGATCACAGTACACAATGCTTGGAATCAGTGTCATTTTAAAAACAATCCCCAACCTAAATATCAAATATTCGCCTTCCAATATTGACGAATAACACTATCTGGGGAAATCCAGAATTAGTATATAGGACTTATTGCTAATTGTTAAATAATTGAAAGTAGTTGGAAGCACAAAGCTAAGCAAAAAATTCAGAACCATTTCCATTGCTTTGGGGATTGGCAAAATCGTAACCACAAGTAACCTTCATACGTAATGGTCAGTTCCTAATGTTCTATATTTGATATACTTTGAGACAGAAAACAATGCCCTACAGGTCCCAGCATTCTCCAGCCAGCCATGTATGACTTTTTTCTTTCTAACCATGCATAGGATTGAGCCCTAAGACAAGGGTGCAGAATCGCTTTTACCCTAATTCCTGTTGAGAGCTGCCTTGCAGTGGTGGGCAGGGCAAAAGCACTGGGGTCCAAAATATGAAAAAAAATACCAGCATATTTTTTAGCTTAAAGCCCTTATTGCCAGTAACTAAGCCTTAGGAGAAGCATTTCACTCTTTTCAAATGAGGAAAAATGACCCAATAATCAGTGCCTGGGGAGAGGGAGTGGTTTGGGAGGAAAGGTGGTGGCCATTTGAGGATACCTATTTATGTATTAGTTATCAATAAGTCATATCTCAATTCTGGATTTCTCTTGATAGCTGTATTTGGCCCCTGAGCCTGAGGTTTTGCACCCCTGCTCTAAGGTGACTAAGAAATGGATGTCTAACATAACAAGGACCAAGGGATGAAGAGATTCATTGTCTCACCTTGCCCCCAGCCTGAACCAACTGGATGCCTCTTCAGAATGTGCACTGTCCATACCTGTCGGCAGTGACTGACTGACTGTACAGCCTGCCTATCTATAGCAGAGTATGGCAGCTGATGAGGAAAGATCCAACAGGGGGTTGGAATTGGGCCTCTTATTTGGATTTTCAGCCTCATTTCAGCAAGACTCAACAGACTGAAGAGATGGGTGAGCAGTGGCAGCTAAGGCAGTTTGTGGAATGCCGTTCTTCCCACCTTTTGGTGGTGGCTCTCCTTCCTCTATCCCACCACAAGCCCATATCTCCACTCCCACCTCACTTCACCTCAAGTGCTCCTCTCTTGAGGTCCCAATGATATACGGTGGGGGCAGGATGCAAATGTTTTCATAATAAATTTATTTATTTATTTATTTATTTAAGGATTTTTATGCCGCCATTCAGCCAAAAAAGGCTCTCATGGCGGCTTACAAAGGTATAAATAAATTACTGTCCGGCGTATGGACTGGCACTTTGCTGGTGGTAAATCAATTGATTTCCTGTGTTTCCTGTGTTTGAGTCATTGATGTTTTGTGCTATCTGTGTTGTGATAAAGTACTATTTGGAGTTGGAGGTGAGTAAAATGATCAGGTTGCTCTTTCTTAAGAGAGGAAATAATTTCTACTAAATAATTTCTGTCCTCTTTTGCTTTTTGTTTCTTACCATTTCAAAGATCTGTAAAACAACATGCAAAAGCAAGTAAATTCCATGATAATATGGTTTTAATCAGAACATCTATTACTGTTTCACTGATCTGCATTTAATGGTAGTATTTCACGCTCATTTTAACAGTATCTAGATATTGTTCACAATATCCCCTCTTAAATCAGCGCATACTAAAAATATAAATGTAAGGAGCTTAGGCTATTGAGATGTGCTGTGTTAGAAAGGAGATTGCAACATATTTCGGATGAAGGAAAGGAATGGCACTGTGGAAACCATAGTAATCAAGGAGCTGTCCTCATCTGCACCTCACTTAAATGCTTGCCTACTTCTGTCAGGATAATTTATCTTTAAAGATGTCAGAAATTAAGAGATTATGTTTTAATTGTTGACAGGGGGAAGTAATTGAGTTACTTGAAATCAGCCATAACTGTCGCTTGTTACTGCTAGAATGCAATTTCTTTTCATACCTAATTGAACATGTTAAATAAGGGTAACTTCACACCTCACTTTCAGAGTGCAATGTTTTTTTTTTGTGAATTCTTGTAGAATGATTTAGAACTAATATGGGAGCCGTTACATCTATTTAGAAACAGTTTTGCAGTTTTAGAAACTACTATGGTCCAGTGCAAGTGGTAACACTGGCACCTTGCTAATCATGATTTGCAAATAGGTCTATCGTTAAAGGCTTTTCAAAAGCTTCAGCAGATGCAGAATGCAGCAGCCTGGTTGCTTCGGGGGACAAGTCAATCATGGCATATAATGCCAATCCTGTGACAGCTGCAGTGGTTGCCAGTGTATTGCCAGTGTGATTACCTTTAAACCCTTAATTGACTTCGAACCAGATTACTTGAAGGACCACCTCTACTTGTACAAACCTTCTGGGCTTGAAGATCAGCCACAAAGACTCTGGTCATGTGCCACCAGTGGGATAATTGGGGTGGAGTGGTACGAGAGATGGAATACCCTAACATGGGAGGCAAGAGTGGCTCCCCCCAGACTGTTTTTTTTTTTTTTTTTTTTTTGAGGCACTGCTGGGATTCAAACCCCCCTCCCCCCCCCGACTTTTTTTAAACTAACTTTAAAGACCTGGATGTTCCAGTCTGCCTATAAACAAATGTATATTGCTTTTTATTTCATAAATTGGAATTGTTATTGTTGTGATTATTTTAAATGTTTTATTTTGGTGTTTTAGTTAATTGGGTTTTTTTAAAAAAAGTTTTTTTATTTTAAGTTGCCTTGAGGAGGAGTATACCTCATGGGCAGGCTGATCCCGAGGACCTGCTATACTTGTTACTGCTACTCAAGGACAAGCCAGACTAATATAGTTGCAATCCCATGCAGAAATGTTAAAAGCACAATTAGAGCAATAGAAACATGAGCAAACATAGTTACAGTAATGGTCACTTCCACAGCATCTCTGGCAAATCTGTCACTGTTTACCACCCACAGTGTTGGCTGCTGATGACACCCCTACGTTGAAACATTCCCAGTTGTGTCCCTAGAGAGGGCCAAATGATTGCCTCCACTTTGCCCTCACAGCCATGTTGGAGGATAGGATTCTAATTAACAGAGCACTCATAATCCCCAGGTCTGATGCCCAAAGGGGGTTAGGATGGGGTGGAGATACTCCTCCACTGGCCCCAGTTATGCCCTCAGAAAGCTCCATGATCACAGAAGTACTGCTGGCAGTGTTTCTGGCAGGAGCAGATGGGAGCAGCTTTGAATCTGCTGAATCCAAAGAACCACTATTTTCTTCCATGGTCCCAAGATTAGGTCCTCAGCCATGCCAGCTTGGAGCTGGCATCGTTATTTTCCCCTGTTGGATTCAAGGGGGAAGGAGTTCAAAATAAAGGTTCTGTAGGCGAAAAAGCTGGCAGGGCTTTGGAAGTGGTGGGTGACTTGCCACTTTGTTCCCCCACCCCATTTAGGATTGCTCTGTAACTCAACAGCAAATCATGGTACACCACAAGTAGCATATATGCTCCATCATGGGAATACAGATCAAGATACACATCACTTTTCCCCTGTGTCTGCAGAATCATAATGATAGAAGTGTTGGACTTTGTACAAAAAATACATTGAAGGCAAACAATAAATTCCACCTACAGGCTTTAAAGGAGAGGGTGGGGAATCATTTCTGATCTACAGGCTTCATCAATGTAGTCAGTAAACCAATTGGGCACTACACCCAAACTGCAGTTGTTACTGATTTTAAGATTATGCTTCAAAAGTGTAATGCATTATTGCTGAAACATGTCCTCTTGAGAATTTGTTCCTGCCAATTTCTCCACTGATGCATTTTGTGGGGGGAAACTGATTCACATTAGCCTGTGAATCATTATGAGTAATAATTTCAAAGTGAATGAAGTCAGTCATTCAGATTATTTCACATTTTTTTGCTGGAGTTCAGGAAGAAATCCTACCAACGCTCCTTGTGGGGATACATTGGCCTTGGCATCCCACTCAGAGCAAAGAGGTGGTATTGCTGCCCCCACCAAACTAGGAGAAACAGGTTAGCTCAGAACATATTTCTGTCATTTTCATGGCTCCAGTAATGAGCATAAGAAGTGTACTTTCTTAATGTATTGATTATCTTGCCTTCCCTCTAATGATTGAAATTTCAATCGTTTTCTTTTGGGAGTAGCCAGAATTATTTCTCTATAAGAAGGAAGAATGCACCCTTTCCTCCTATTCCACTTACCACACTCCTCTTTAGAGATCAATCCTATGATCCCTGGGCCAGTGTCCTGGGGATCATAAGATTGCTCAACATATCTGTCCGAGGCCAGAGCCAGTGCTCTGACACCAGAAGGGGGATTTGGAGATCTGACCCCAGACCTATCCCCCTCTTAGCCAGATGCTGCCTCTCCGAGATTGGAAAAGCAACCTCAGAGGAGGAGGAAAGGGAGCATTTTAGTAGGCAGGGAGGGGAGGAGATCAGAAAGGCCAAGATACAAGTTATCATGACCACCCCCCAGCCTACTTTCCTCCCCCTCTAAAGTGCCCTCACTAGACAGGCTGAAAAGCAAAAAATCAGGAATGACAGAGGAAGGAGCTGAAAATCACCTCTGCTACTGCTACTCCCATCCTGTGAGCTTCAGCCTGGCAAGACATAGGAAACTCGGAAGCCTCCAAGTTCAGGAGCTTCCGAGCAGCGAGGGCACAATCAGTAGCACTGCATCCTTAATTTGTGTATTTAGGTTCTGAGAGTTGTTATAAAACTTACCCAACAAAAGTACAGATTTTAAAACGGGAAGGATGTGTAGATTTCCTCAAACTCCTCATTATTCCACCCTTACAATCAGTCCATTCATAGAAGGCTGGAAATATATACCAGAAGGATATGCATTTATTTAAAGCAAGATTTTATTATTGATTTTATATGCCACCTCTCAGTATTGCCACTCTAAGGGTAGCTAACTGGATGGTAAAATAATAAAAGACACAATCAAAATATTAAGGTAAAAAAACCAGAAGGACTGAGAAAACCATAAAATCACAGAAGCAGAATGAAATCTATCCTGGTTGTGCTTTTTATATTGTATTTTGTATTTGTATTTTTAACTTGTTGGTTGTTTTATGATGGTTTTAATTTTTGTGAACCGCCCAGAGAGCTTCGGCTATTGGGCGGTATAAAAATGTAATAAATAAATAAATAAATCTAGGATAAGTAAAATTTAACATCTTCCAGCCATCATAGTCAATAGTGAAGAATACTGGGAATTGTAGTCCAAAACATCTGGAAGACACAAGGTAGGGGAAAGCTGACCTAGGAGATTAGCCAATTTAAAATGGCTGAAAAAAATAATTGGCATTGGAGAGATGAGAGTTAACGAAGCCAGAAGTGCTGAAAAACTCCATTTATCATCCAGCAAAGTTGTCAGGTACATCTTTTATTTGAGAGATGGGCTGATTGCTTTCAATAGCTGGATCTTTCTCTAGTCTTCCAAATGCCTAAGAAAGACCTGAGCAGGTATGCAGAAGCAGCATTGTGGTTTATCCCACTGCTAGTTGCCCAAAGAGCAAGAAACTCATTGGTTTGCCAACTAATACTAGTCTTATTAAAACTTTGAGAATTTGGTCTATGGAACTCCCTGCCACAAGGCTCTCAGTCATATAAAACCTGTAACTAACCAAAATCACCCTCTGTACCTTTTAGAAATCGATTAGCTTGGTTTTTGTGGCATAGGTATGGAGTTGTCACCCCAAAAGAGACAAGCTTATTTATTAAGGGAATTTTTACACAAGGGAATAAAGTGTTACTTTTCAAATAGGATGTGATTGCTTAAATATACTTAGATTAAATAACTTTGGCTACTGTTCTTAATAGACAAGAATCTTCCCAAGCCAAATAAGCTTTCAATAGCTTTTCCCCCAAACCAGAATTCCATTAACTCCACCAGAGCCAATCCCTCACAATTGGGAACAGCTCCTGTCCAGTAGTTTTCATCTGCTTCCAGCTCTTCCTGTTGCTGTTTTATGGTCTACTTCTTGAAGTTCTTTCTGGTCAGGCCTCTGCCTAAAACCTCCTGGTGCTGGACTCTATTGCTCCCTTGAAGCCCCATCACAGCATGGCTTCCTATTCCCTTCAGCCAACAGTTCTGATATTCATATCTTCCAGTAGGTTCCCTTAAACTAGGCTCTCTCTCCTTTCAGCCATTACCTTGCTTCCAACCCATTACACCATCTAACAACTATTAATTCTCCAACTATCACCAATTGATCATTCAAAAAAAAAATCTGGCCAAAACCTCAAGACCAATCATGAAATGTCTGCCAGCCGCATTTGTTGACCCTGACCAATCCAAACAAAGGTAGCTTCTTTCGCAAATCATTTTCATACTGGCAGCTTGAAGCCTCCCTTCCTTAGCAACCATAACCACTAATGCTGTATGCCCAATACACTGTAGCAAAGCTAAGCTTCAGGCCTACTCAGAGGTCACTCAAAGAATATAAACATTGTAAACCAAACAGATTTTTAAAAAATGTTTCTTCATAGGGGGTATGCCTTTCTTCCTGCCACTTCTATCTAAGGATTATGTAATCTAAGTCTTATAAAAGAAAACAAAAAGGACAGATCACCATTTTCAAGTGTGAAACAGATGAGGTGGGTGGGTGTGAGGATATCTTTCTCTGGTGATCTGAGGTGAGAGTCAACAGATTTGTTCATCTGTTGGAGTGTTTAAGCTGTGCCTTGAACTATGCTTAGCCTGTTTGTTTTAAAATAAATAACACTCCTAGGAAAACCAAACATGTACGTGCCTCTACAACTTTATCTCCTCAGAGAAATGGTTCAAGCATAACAATAATTATTTCCTGCCAGGTGCCAAAAAGAATGGCAGGAATGCTGGACTAGATGGACCCTTGGTCTGATCCAGCATAACTCTTATGTTCTTAATTGAAAAGCCTACCTGGGGAGGCATTTGAGAGGCAGGTCTCCAAAATCAAGAAGGCCTCCTCCACAGTTGCTACCCACCTTACCTCAGACAGGGGCACCTGGAGAAAGCCTACAAAGATGATCTTCAATACAGAGACAGGTTTGTATAGAAGAAGCTCCTTCAGGTACCTAGGCCCCAAGACATATAGGGCTTCAAAGGTAAGCACCAGCACTTTAAATGATGCATTAAAAGAAACAGGCAGCCAGTGAAGTTTCAAAGCAGGCTAGAATGCTCTTAAGGCTACAGTGCATTTCTCTCATAACCTGTTTTACTGTTCTCTCATTGCATTTCTGCCAACCAGGCCCAGGTATTATTCCCAATAGGCAGGAGTCATGGCTCAGTGGTAGAGCTCCTAGTTTTCATGCAGAAAGTCTCAGGTTTGATCCCCAGCATCTCCAGGTAGAGCTGACAAAACCCTGCCTTAAACCCTGGAGAGCAGCTGAGTGGACAATACTGGGTTAGGTGGACCAATGGTCTGACTCAGTATAAATGGCTTTCTATGATCTATGTCCTATGAAGAATGGTTCTGAAGAGCTTAAATTCTGGTTTAGTGACACTCATGAACTAGTGTTGAATGATTGTTTGCTATCTCCAGTATTCGAGGCCTGTGTGCACCAGTTGCTGGGGAACATGGGTGGGAGGGTGCTGTTGCACCATGTCCTGCTTGTTCATCCCTGGCCAATAACTGATTGGCCACTGTGTGAACAGAGTGCTGGACTAGATGGACCCTTGGTCTGATCCAGCATGACACTTCTTATGTTTTTAAAATGCCCCATTGAATTCCCTGGGCCTTGCTTCTAAGTTTGAACAAGTAAACACGTTTTGAAACTTAAGTGGCTTATTAATTGAATCTTGTGTGTGGCTGTAATGAGACAGATCCAGGTTGTCAGATCAAATATATTTCAAGAAGAGACTTGTAGCACAATGTGGAACTGACCTTTTTAAAGATAAATACTTAAAGGAAATGTTTTCTTAAAACAAAGAATAGCAGTGTAGGCAAAAAGAAAAACCTTGCCCTTTAGTTACGAAATGGCGAAGTCCAGCTTTCTGTTTCATTCCTACATTTTCGGGACAGGAATAGCCCCGCCTGGCCTTGAATGATGAAAGTTTGAATACAGAGCGGAACTTCCCTGAGGTGGGGCGGAGTTGTTTGGCTCTGTGGCCAGGGGCTGGGTCGGTTTCAAATGAGCTCACTGCAGTGTCAGTATCTTTTTAGCCTTGGCAGGGGAGGGCAGGCAGTGACAGTGCACAAGATAGGAAAAGCGGGGAGGGGAAAAGGCATTCTTCGTAACATTTGGCAGTGACTGCAGAAAACAAGACTTCACCCATCCTCCTCCCCTTTTAGGAGAGTTCAAGTTTAAATCGCACGCACACGATACAACAGACCGCTACGTCTCGTAGGCCGTGGAAACATAGCCATAGAGTGTTGTAGGGAGGCGATTGGAGAGGAAGCGCGCGAGAGAAGGATTTCCCTCAGGCTCGCGGCTACAGCGAGCAGCGGCTACAGCGAGCAGCAGCTCCAGCTCCTCCGCCTTCGTTGCAGCAGCTTCAGCTCCTCCGGCGAAGCCGTGAGGCCTGCGCTTTGCCACAGCGGGCGTTCGATAGCTCCGGGGCCGATTAGACGGTCCTGAGCCAGCTACTCAAGCGGGAAAGAGTAGTCGGCGGCGGGCGGGGGGAGGGGGGCTCCACGGGCACCAGCAGCTCCGCCTCCTGGCCGAAGGGCGGGGGCGCCGGGCTTCCCTGGTTCAGGGAAGAGGCGGACCGAGCGGACGCCAGCGTGTGAATCCCGGTCCCGCGGTGGCAGCCTGCGTAGGACCCCACCCTGCGCAGAGAGCGAGCCGGGCTCTCCCCGGGGAGCCGAGCTGCATGCTTGCAGGCCGGCAGTGGCGACCAGGTAACCTGGGAGGAGAGGCAGCCGCTCCTCCTTGCCTCTTCTCAGTCTGGGGACGGACGGGGTACAGCGAACCCGAGTCTGGGTGGGACGCGGTGGTTGGGGTGGGGTGGGTGGGTCGGAAGAGAAGGAAGCTCTTGAGCTGGGGGGGGGGGGATTCTGCGGCTGGCAGGAGGAGGGTGCGAGGGGGCTCCAGCGGCCCCTCCGCGGCAGCCGTGCTTCGGGACACGTCGGTCCCCCTCTGGGTGGAGAGAGGCGAGTTGATTAAAAATACCATTTCAAAAGTGCTGGTGCTGAGGGGACGACCGTGAGAGGCTCTCCTTCGGACACTCTCCTGGGGATTGTAAGGCTTAGGAGACATTCGCTTAAAAAGTTTTTTGGGCATTCTTACGAAGTGTGCCCCCCCCTTCCTCCCAAAAGCTTCTGAGGACAACCTGTCAGAACGTCTTTATAAAGGTGAGGAGGGTCTAAAAAACCCATAGATCTTCCCAAGTTGTTTCTTCTGGAGAAGGTGCGAGTGGAGGTCACAGCACTCTTGGCCTTCAGGATATGTGGATCAGGTACAAGTTCCTGCTTTCAGAACGAAGCACAAATTGAAGATCCCTGAAGGCTGATGAGTGACTCTGTTAGGGTGGTTGGTGATTGACCAAAGGGTACGTTCTCCCCTTCCAGTTACAGTGTGTTCATACCTTGCTGATTCAGTATGAAACAGGAGGGTGGTAGTGGTTATTAACGCAAATGACAAGGGTATTGGGAGAGTAATTTTGGGAGTTTTTTCATTATGAGCCTGCATTTATTCCACAAGGAATATAGCTTGCATGGAAACTTGGCTGCCCAATATCCTGTTGGTTCATATAAAAAGTATAATGTTTAAAGATCCAAATTTAGGAGGGCGTGTACGATCACCCCTGCCTTCATCCCCTTATTCTTCTTAAACTTGAATCAATTAATCTGGAGAGCATCCTATTCCTTGGATCCCATACTCCATTACCAATATGGGCAGAATAACAACTGTTACATGTATAAACATACATGGAAAACAATGGAAAACCCACCCAGTTAGTACAAAAGAGGAACTTAAAGCCACAGTTTTACACTAATTTAAATATGTATCTTAGAAAATGTCCCATTGATTTTATATAGATGTTTCTTTAGTTAGTTATTAGTACTAAAGTATTAGTAATAAAGTATGCCCTTGTCACAGAAGTGTTCCCAGAGCAGTTCACACTAGAATAATAAAAGCAATACAAGAAGCACATAAAATTGATAAAATTGCAGAGCCAAACAGCTGATTAAACACAACCAAGTAAGGCACACCAGGTAGAATGTACACTGTGGCAGTTTTAAAAGCTTTGGAGAAGAAAGGGGACTCATGCTAAAAATACATCAATATAGGTGCCAGATAAACCTTTCTAGAAAGAATATTCCAAAGATGGGCCACTAGAACTAAAAAGGCTCTTGTCCCAGTTGCCATCTGCCTTAACTCAGAAGATGGGGCCACTTGGATGACAGCTTCCAGAAATTATCTCTGTGATTGGCCAAACTGGTATCAAAACATACAGTCCAACAATTATCTAGTCTTTAAACCTTGTGCTTTAACGATTTGAATTGGAAAGCTCAGAAATGGACTGGGTTCCAGTCAAAGTTGTTTCAGTAGCAGCATGATATGGTCTCAGTACCATACTGGTTAGGGAATGCTGGGAGTTGTAGGACTTTCCCCAATGTAAACATGCATAGGATCACACCTTTAGTGACTATATTTTTACCTTACTGAAGTTTTCAAACCATATTCAAAGCAGTCGCACTTACAATGCATTGCAGTAGTCTAAACTAGAGGCTATGAGAGAGATATTTTACACCCCAAATAATTATTTATTAGGAAAATATATATTTCTACTTGGTTTAGAATATTTAAATATTATTGAACAACTTTTGTCTGTGTATGTCCCCCCTCAATTTTTTTCTTTTCTTTTCTTAATACATAATATAATAATGACTGAACAAAACATCAATAACATAATCTGCACCCAATCTGACTTGCATGTTTTGGCTCATATGGCAATAAAATTGGAAGATTCCTTATTAGAATTAGGATTATAAAATTATATAATCCATATTGCTTTACCTACCAACATTACTGTATTCAGTTTCTAGTTTTTATTATTATTCTCTTCCAGAAATAGGCCTGAGTAGTCAGTGATTGTTGGTCTGTAGCACTTGTGTTGATGTACCTTATGAAAAGGAACCATGTTTCCATAAATGTATCCTTTTTTATTGTTTTTCTGAGTAGTCTGTTGTGCTGTGTTAACTGTTCAACAAGAGCTACTTTCCAAATTTTAAAACCAACTATTTTCTGTATATCACACTGCACTGAAAGGTGGCCTAGGAGTATTTTAAATAAATAAATAAATATCCCCTGCTTGTTTCCAATGACATGCTAGTTCCATCTTGTAACAAAACATCTTATAACAGTAACAAAATAAGATCCCAATGTAATAACTAGTTATTATTGCACGAATTACTTGGATGAGTTATTTGTGATACATAATTGAATATACACCTCCAAATGACTTGTATGTGCCCACATGGCCACCACATGTGAAAGAATGTGCCTCTAATCTACAGTTTGGGTGCTTCTAATCCAGCAGTTTGGTGGCAGATTTTTGTGCTTTAATTTTACTGGTGTTAAAGGTCATCTGTATATGAATTTTAAGTGGGTTTCTCTCATTGGAGTGGAGATGGATTTGAGGGGTTTCTTTTTCCAACTGACCTGTACTTATGTGATCAATAATCTCTGGTAACAATTGCAGAAGCACAGATTGGGATTTATACTAAACTTGCTGTTTCTGTGTTAACATGATCTTTAGTATTAGGACATATTTTTAATATTTCCATTTGTTTTTAATCAGGAGATTCTGTGTTGTAAATATGTTCCCTCTTATCTTAAAATCCCATTTACCAATGGACTCTTAATATACTTTCAAATAATCATTCCGTCATTTTAAACAAATACAGAAAAGGCATACATTGTTGCATCAGACAAAATGGAAATAGGAACATATAAGTGGGACCTGCAGTGAGGAGTACTCCGAGTGTGATCCATCATGTCCTCTTCCAGGATACTCCATTCTGTTTCCCCCTCCCTTCTGGTCTTCCATTTCATTCCATCCCCCACCACAACAGTCAGTCAGCTTTCATAGGAACATAGGAAGCTCCTTTATACTGAGTCAGACCATTGGTTCATCTAGGCCAGTATTGTCAACACTGACTGACAATGGCTCTTCAGGGTTTCAGGCAGGAATTTCTCCAGCCTTGCCTGGTGATGCTGGGGACTGAACCTACAACTTTCTGCATGCAAATCATGTGTTCTACCACTGGGCCATGGCCCCTCATCCCATGGCTGCTGAACATATCCAGTCTTCATTTGTGCTATTTTGAGAGATTCCCCCAGTTGAGCTATTTTCTATATATACAAAAAGGACTTCTGTAAACATTTGGGTCCCCCCACAGCCTGCTGAATCTCTCACTTGTGCTTGGGTGGTGCTGTTTTATCAATATAATAACCACTACTTGGAGAATTGAGATTGTCCTTAGTATGTATGATCCCAGATCTATTTTTATTTATGTGTTTTTTTATTAAAGATTAAAAGAGCAAGCTTCATGTTAATGAATTGAGGTGAACACTTGGATTCTGGTTCTACTCGCTCAATTCCTGTGATATTGGCTTGGCCTAGTTTTAGAGCTATTAAGCATAAACAACTCTAGCTGTATGATATTTTTTCCTTAGCAGGACTGACGAATCATTAAAGAGAATTGTAATTTTATGCTTGGGAAGAGACTTGGGTCACATGTAAGAACTGAACATTGTCTTGCCCTACAGTCAGCTAAGTAGTAAGGACAACATCATTAAATTTTTACAAAGCCATGCAAGAGAAAAATTGATTAGAAGTGTTTAAAACATCAGGTTAGGTTTGTCAAGTTGAAATCAATGTATAAATAAAACTTCAAAGAAAGCTAGAGAGTAAATATGACAGAATAAAGTGGCGGGGGAGAGAAGGAAATTATAGGTTTAGGTTTCTCTAGCCTGTGCCACTCGTGAATGTATGTGCGTTACCGTAGAAAGAAGTTTAATACCCTTCACTGACTAGTCTAGTCAGATAATAAAACTTAAATTATATGTAAAATTATATGTACAATTTGTTTCCTTATTGCAGTTATACTGTAGAAGGAAAATCTATTAGATCACTGATGACTATGTTAATATACTTGGGAATATCCCAGAGCATACTGAGTGCTGTTTGGAATTAAAGCTTCAGATGATAAAATTATAATAAATTCAGTGGCATCACCTGGGGCATAGGTAAACTGCTGCTTTGAAACACAAGCTTAAGAATCCTGCTTCATAGAATCATAGAATAGCAGAGTTGGAAGGGGCCTACAAGGCCATCGAGTCCAACCCCCTGCTCAATGCAGGAATCCACCCTAAAGCATCCCTGACAGGTGGTTGTCCAGCTGCCTCTTGAATGCCTCTAGTGTGGGAGAGCCCACAACCTCCCTAGGTAACTGATTCCACTGTCGTACTGCTCTAACAGTCAGGAAGTTTTTCCTGATGTCCAGCTGGAATCTGGCTTCCTTTAACTTGAGCCCATCAGTATAACTGGATCAGTTATACTGATTTTGCTAGTATGCTTTGCTAAGAAAGAAAGTATCACACCTTTACAATGTACAATAACTTTCAAATAGTAAATTGTGAGGCGTTGACAGGCTAAAATTGTTTCACTACTTGGATGTTAATACTTTCAAACACAAGTTAAGGTGCTTTGGTAAATGTCCTTAATGAAAGTTTAAAAACCATGTCATCATTTCTGTACTGTGCAAAATAAAAGTTTGAATTTCTGTATGTGTAACCTCTGCTACTTCATCCTTTGATTAATTCAGTGTTTTCTTTACTAAGAAAAATGTTGAATAATTTTTAAAATAAAATGTCTTCTGTAATCCACTTCGTTGTTAGAAATCAGCCATTTTATTTTGGATCAGCTCTTTCAAAAAATAATAAACCCTTTATTCTGAACCTAATTAATCAAGAGGAACTACTACCACCCACAGTAGTGAGTCCATTCTGTCAGTAATATGGATTAAATTGTTACTCTGCATATATGTATACATTGAAAAAAACGTGAAGAAAAGTCTTTGCATTTATGTCAGTCACTTCTGCTGGGAATGTGCCAGTTTGATCATAAAGGTCACGTAGCAACGCAGAGTGCCCCTAAAGAACATCCTGGCCATTCACACAACTCAGCATCCATTCGCTTTGCCACACCACCCTTGAACTGTAGCTTCAGAAGAGAAAACTATTCATAACTTTTCATTTGGTAAACTGGCAATTTGTGTAATGCCTCAAAAATGTTTATATCCGTCTTTCTAACTTGATTTACCTGGAAGTAAGCTTATTAATTTCAATAAAACGTACTTCCTAGTAAGTGGACTTAGAAAGATCACAACCTAAATTTGAAGGATAGAGAACTTAAATTGTACACTGGAGGAGCTCATTATTTATCTCCTTGTGTAGAAATTGGCTAGAATAACAGTGTAAATAATTAATAGGACCTTTCTCTTGAACTAATCAGAAAATCAGATCTCACTGGATGCTCAATTGCACTAATGTTTATCTCTTTCTTGAGCAATTGAAATTCCTTCCTCCCTAGCACTAATTCATACCGTTAGAACATAAAGAAACTGTCCATGTCTCCTATGGCAAAGCCTTTTTTTCTTCCTCTCATTCCATATGCACACCCAGGATGCATACACAATACCAAAAGCCCATGTTCACGAGGCTATCACCTTCCTGGAAAAATAACAATAAACTAAGTCTATATATTTTATTTATAGGAAAAAATATACTTCCAGAAGGATGCATTTCCTTTTGTATTTTGTATTCTCCTTTGTAAATGATTATTAAAACTGTCAGAGGAAATTAATTATGATGCTGCATATAATCGATTCATCATATAAAGAGCAGATTCATAATTTAAAAAAAGGTATGATCACTGTTAGGTGTGGTTGTGTTCTCAGCTCTGCAGCTAGTTCTGAAGTGTAAACTAGTCTTACAGATATAATTTGAACCAGTCTGAATTCTCTTATCATGTGCAACCATTTCTTTCATCCATTGCTTTCCCAACTCTAAATTTCTTTTTCTTTCATTTAAGATTTAATTTAGCGTATTATATGAAGGCCGTCATTTCCACTGCTGCTTCCCTGCAGTTGAGTTATAATTGTCTTATAGTAAGCAGCTTCTGTCCAAAGCTCTGTCAGGTTTGATACACCCTCTGCGTGCCATTTGAGCAGAGTGGACTAGCTTGGGGCCTCTAGATCACTCTGGTTTTGGCTAGGCTGGCACCTGTAATTTGTCAAATAAGAATGGGATGCAAACTTAACTTTCTTTAAACTGGTGGTTTTGTATTAAAATGGCAATTACAGTGAATGAAGAGGGGATGGGATAAATCAGTGTGCTCTTATATATTGATGCAGCAATTAAGATAGTCAACATATGTTGAAATACTGATTTTATTATTTTGATAAGTTAGTAGATTAATGAACTGTGTATATTGCTATTTTTATTCTCTGGTTGAGCTTTCCACAGAAAGGAACTACAGGGTATAAATAATGAAATAAAGCATCAAGAGCTATATATATACTTATGTGGCCATTGGTGCATAATGACCACTTTCAGACATAATGACACACTATGGTTTGTCATTATACTACTACTACTACTACTACTACTACTAATAATAATAATAATATATTTATTTCTTATGAAAATGTGCCACTGCAACCATAGGCTCACATATTCTCTCTCCCCTTCTCTCCTCCTCTATACACAATTCGAAGCTTCTATTCATGGTTTACAACAAACCACAGTTTCCCTTTTTGTTTGAATTGGGGAAACTGTGGCTTTCTATACCCCACAGTTACTTAACAAATCAGAATCTCATGCTCCTGAGGAGCAGAAGCCATTGTGTTAGCATAAGTCTGTTCGTGAAAAGGGGTTTCGTGTCTTCTCCGCTCTGCAGCTGCTGCTCTTTCTCAAAAGCCTCTCCTACGGAATGTGGGATGTTCAGGAAAGGCCTGGGATGTGACACAGAGGGATGCAGTGGGAAGAGTGAACTGCAGGAAATTGGACGGAGGTAGCCAAAAACTGCAATTCTAGAGTTGATTTAGTGAATCTTTTCCTTATTTGGAATGATTTGATGCATCTTTCTTTGTAGTAGAGGATAAAACATGAACTTAAAGTAGATTTTAAAAGACAAAAGCAGACTTGAAAGAAGAATGGTTTCTGGAATAGATTGCTTTGCATTCTTTGATATATTAAGGTACACTCAACATGTTCTGTCTAATGGAAGTTAGTCATTTTTACAGATATATTTAAAGTGAACAGAATTCAAATAATTATTAGCTGCCTAATCAAGACATGACAAACTTATAGTTCCCTGCTATCCTCTGAATTGCCTAAGACATTCTGGGGAACCTAAAGAATGTACAGTAGGCACTGCCACACTATGATAACCGAGCTATATTATAACTCTGCTTGCACGGTGGCGTGGTTAGGCTTGTCAGTATGTCATTTCCACATTGCAACATGATCCAGTTAATGCCGTTTACCTGTTTCTCTCTTAAAACACAAAAGATTCTTGCTGCTCATAAAGTTCTGAGATATATCCCTACAGTTGTGCCTAGCTAAGCACGATGTTCACAATACTAAAAATTAAAGTTATATCACTAAGCTGTTCCCCTGGCTGTAGAATTAGGCATAACTGAAGAGAAGTGGAATACTGTGTACCAGTGCAGCTACATCACAATGTTGTGTTTGACACACAGCTTGCACGAAGCTTTGCTTTCATACTTGAGATCTAGAGACTTGGACCTGTGGTGCTGGTGACTGTTGTGCTCTAGGACTGTACTATTACATTGCTGCAGTGTATTTAGTTTTGCCTGTGACAAGTGTATTGACACACAGACTGTGATGTTCCAGCCACTGTACTGCATCCTGGCCTTTTCTTTTCTGATGAAACATCCCATAAGTGAGTGTTGAAATTAAAACATCATTTATTTGTTTCTGTTTCAAAACATTTAATATATCTGTTTTTGTCTAGGTGTTTGATTTCATTCAGCCAGTGAATACTGACACTACTTAGCAACAGTCCTGTGTGACTTCATGAGTAGCTTTCCAATTGTGAGAAAGAGGTGCTTTAAGGAATGGAGCTGGCTCACAGTTTATTACTTAATGAAGAGGCCTATAACCAACTGGGTGAATTTCAAAAAGCAGAGTTTGGTTTTGAGTGGCTGAGATTTTTGGAAAAACTTTTACCAGCAACCAGTCGGGTAAGTTTCATACAACTGGAATGGAATACTATTTTAAGAAAATTATATCTGTTTCATATTTTTCCTTCCTCAGTTAATGTAATTTGAGAAGAAGTGCTTTTTAAGTCAGAGGAAGGGGACTGATGGGAAGGCTGGCTAGGAGCAGATGGGGGAACTGAATACCATCTTGAACCAGACTCAATTTTTAAGGGATCTAGACCCTACTCAGGATGGGACGAGGTTTTTCAAACAGGGAGAGTTTACCTACAGACCCCACTTTAATGCAAAGTTTGCCCCTTCTCTAATTTTACCTACTTACTCTTTTATATTTTCAGGCTGATATAAAAGAAAAACAGAGCAAGCTTGTTGAACAACTGCTGTATTTATTAACCAGCTCACCAGGACCTCCTGCGAGACAGCTCATTGCTAAGAACCTTGCTATACTGTATAGCTCTGGAGACACGTTTTCTGTTCACCAGACCATTGACAAATGTAATGAATTGATTCGCAGTAAAGATGATTCACCAAGCTACCTACCAACAAAACTGTAAGTCTAAAGGTCCAACTAATTCTTATTAGAATATTATTTCTTCATTCTAATCAACAAAGAAGTCTATGGCACCTTGAAAAATAATTAACAGACTGATTGTGGCATGAGTTCTGTAGGACTGACTCCTAGTTTTTCTTGGCTCAGGCAAGAGCACCATAGTTACCCCCTGTATTTTCCCATGCACTCTCCATTTGTGATACTATACCTCGCAAAGGCTAGTTCTTTACATTTCTCCTGTTCTTTTCTTCATTTGCATCCCTGTGTAGAGCTAAGCCTAGAATCAAATTACTGAGTCAGGATGCTCTAGCCAGTTTAGGTGAGGCAAATGATGTGAAGGCTTCATATGGTAGTGGGGCCATGTCCTTGTACTGCCATGAAAAATGTCATGATAGGCAATCCAGTCTTGTATTTAAGCACTAGCCTGGTAACCACAGGTGACCAGGAATTCCATACAGGGAAGTGATGCTGGAGAAGGAATGGAGGACTCTACCCCTCCTCTGTGCCCACCTTAGAAACCAAGTGGACTATTAAAGAATGTTAGAAGAGCCATGTTGGATTGTATCAAAGGCCTATCAGTCCAGTATACTGTTTACAGAGCTGCCAACCAGCTGCCTGTGGGAAGCCCACAAGTAGTCCAATAGCACTCTTCTGCTTGAGTTGTGGAAGCCCACGAGTAGTGCAATAGCACTCTTCTGCTTGAGTGGGGCACATGATCTTGGGAAACTCCCTTTTCTGTACCCAGCATAGAAATGCACTTCTATGTTCCTCCTCTGCCAACCACCAGCTGGCTAGTAACATTTTTTGCAGGCTAGTAGCTTTGGAGTGCTTATTTACAAGGTTGGGGTAATTGCAGCCCCATTGCCAGAGCTATGGAGGTGCACTTAAAAGAAATAAATGTCCCATGATAGTTTGGGCAGGAGGAGTGCAGCTGAAAAGGATTTCTTCTGAGCTCAACTGTGTACCAGAGAGCACAAGCCCAGTGAGATCAGGAAGGCATGCTGAATGAATACTAATCCTTCTGCCCTCTAACTTTGGTCATTAGCAGGGGCATGTAGGCTCTCTTCTTCCACCACACCACAGGTGAAAAGGGGAGTAGGGAGTAAGCTGCAGTGGCAGCAACTGGACTCGAGTTGCCATTAGGCCCATGCTGAGGTTGACCACTGATGCCGGAGCTGAACAAGAGCTGACTTGACAGGCATATTTGACTACAAAAGCTCATGCCAGAGTCAAAGAAAACTAACAAGTTAAGTTGCCACAGAACTTCTTAGTTGTTTGTTTGCAGTTGTCAGGCTAGACAATCGTGGATGTCCTCCTTTTTTGGCCTTTTTCTTTATTAAACTTTGGGAAATGCCAGATCAAATAAATAAGAACCTGGCTTGAAACAAATCCAAAATGTTCTGTTTCATATAATGGTAAAATTACTCTAGTATTTCATTTTTTTAATATTGAAATTTAATTTTTTATTCTTGAAATTTGCTTCATTCTTAATTTCTTTCTTGTAACTAAGGATTTCAGTACTTTGTAATAAGTAAAAGAACATTTTGCTAAACATACGTTGACTGATTGCAGTTGTTTTTCCCTTTTCAATTCTGTCTTTTAAAAAGTGCTGCAGTGGTTTGTTTGGGCTATCTGTACAGAAAGCTGGGAAGAATTTTGGGCAACAGCTTTGTGGATACTGTAGGGAATATCCTTAAAGCAATGAAGAATGCAGAGGTAAGGAAACATGAATTCAAAGCAGAAGTCAACAAATGCCAGAGTGGGCAGGTTATCAATTGGGGGGTGGGGGGAAATGACCAAAGGAGACTTTTTGGAAAAACATGTTTCCTAATGAGAGAGGAGCTTTAGTACTGTGTGATTAAGAGCCTTGTTGCATATTCTTAGAATATTGAACATTTATTGAAGGTGCAATCCTAGGCATGTTTAGACAGAAGAAAATCCTACAACTCCCAGCATTCCTCAGCATGGCTAGCTGGGGGAATGTTGGGAGGTGTAGAATTTTTTTCTTTCTAAACATGCCTAGGATTGTGCCCTAAAATACCTGCAAATCATTTTTCTTGAACTGAATTTATTAGGAAGCTGGGCCACTCTGTCAGCTCTCCACATGCTCCTCTCCCTAAACTGTTTACAGCTGGTCAGGCGAAGAACTGCTTTAAGAACTGGTGCCTGAGATTACTTTTCCCTCCTTCCCTCTCCACTATTTTTGTATGGTGTCTTTTACATCGTAAGCATGTGGTCAGACTGTCTTGTTTGTACTGATCATATGTAAGCCACTGTTGGAGCTTTTTTGGCTGTATGTGGTGGTTCCACATAGATCTATCATCAGGTGGAGTCCACCAGGGGAAGAGCCTTCAGTGTGGTTGCCTCCATCCTGTGGAATTCCCTGCCTCTGGAGGTCAGGCAGGTGCCAGCTTTGTATTCCTCACTGCTCCTCCTGAAAACGTCATTGTTCCAGGAAGCCTTCCTTTACTGACCAGCCACAGTTTTATTTGCACTTCGTTTCTTTTAAAATGTATTTTAATTTATTCTGTTTTTATTCTCTTATTCTATTTGTCCACTGACCAAAAGTTCTTGAATGGGGAGCAGTATAATATAATTATTAGTATTTATTATTATTATTATTATTATTATTATTATTATTATTATTAATAATAATAATAATAATAATAATAATGGAAATGTTTTAAGTAAATATAATATTGTTTTGCCTTAAAAGGCTATTGTTATTTCTATAGTCACAACTTCCCCTACTTTAACTATATAAGGCGCAGATCTCGACCAGAAATCTTTCTTTGTGCTCTTCTAACTGACCAAGTGAACTCAAGCATGTTTTGAGATCTTCAGTGGTGTAGAGACTAAAGGGGCTTGACTGGGGGAATCAGCTATCAACCCCTACTCAGCCATAGAGTTGGCTTGTGAAGCTTTGGCCATGGAAACCCAACGTACCTCGCATGATGCATGGATGCTTTGGCTTAGCCTTGTGGGATTGTTTGGAGGAGCCAATTGTGGCGGATCGCTTCCGCTCTTAAGTGCCCTGTGGCTCTGCTTTTCAGCTTTTAGTTTTGTAGTTTAATAACTTTTTACATTTGTACTCTGCGCCACTTTGAGAGCTTATTGGCTGAAAGGCAGTACAGGGATGCTTAAATAAATAAAAAATGTTGCTCTGAACTCGCTGGAGGACTAGTATGATAACATTTTAACAAATGAATAAATGAAACGATGCTCTTTAGTTGCAAAATAAGATGACCTTTTTCTCTTTCAGTCTCAAGGGCGGTATGAGATAATGCTAAGTTTGCAGAATATATTGAAAGGGCTGGGAGCTGCTGCTGTTCCATGTCACAGAGATATTTACAAAGCTGCCCGTTCATGCCTAACGGATAGATCGATGGCAGTTCGCTGTGCTGCTGCAAAGGTAAAATGCCCTATTAATTGTTTGTAGTAATTAATCTTCCTATATACAATAGCATATGTTAAATGGAGGATAAAAGGAAATCAATTTTTTTTCTCTTATGGCAAATTATATTGGTAAATTATACAACCATTCTATATATCTTTGCTAGGAAAAAATTATATCATTGAAAGAAATTCCTGTATTTATTTATTATTACATTTAAATCCCACTTTTCTTCCATCATGGAACTCAAGGTGGTTCCATATGGTTCCCAGATGGTCTTGCTCCCCCTTCCAAGCACTGGCCAGGCCTAGACCTACTTAGCTCCAGCAAAGGTGGCTGCCTCATATGCTTTCAGATCATGCCCTGGGTAACTTTTGTCACTTATCTGTGCAAACCAGTATTGTGGAACTTATGTATGTCATGCATTGTACATTTTCAGTCTTGACAAGCATTGTGTCCCCAAAGCCTTACAGGCTACAGTGAGGTGCACATGTATTAATAATCAAGTCACGTTCCCTTCCTGTGCTTAGTCTACAAGGGATTTGCAAGTTAATATTTATATGTCCAATTTTTTCTTAAACTGATTGAATGTTTGCCATTTGAGGTCACCATATATTGCCATATATTGGAAACTAATATCAATTCAGCCCAGTAGATGTTGCATTTCTCCCCTCACCCTCCACCCTGCCCAAATGGATCACCTTTTCAGTTGTGCGCTATTTTAAAGCCTTCCCATCAAGCATGCTTGGATCCTTGCTGGGATAATAAAAGTGAGATTGAGTAGAGTTGGCTTTCAAGAAGTTGTTTATCAGCTCATGCCATAACAGTACTTACAGGTCTTTTTAGTATAGTCTGCTATGGCCTGCTTTAAGATTTACATTGTAATCTAATATATGTCTACTCAGAAATAAGCCTCATTGAGTTCAATGGGACTTATTCCAAAATAAACGGGTATAGGATTGCAACACTGACGGTACTGGGCTACATCTAGCATTATATGAGAAAACTTCTGCTTATATAATGGGACTCTCACTTCCTCTCCTCCCCCCTGCAGCCTCCTATACACTCTCCATATCTACTCTAGAGGATCACCCAATCTTCTGGAGCAGGTTTAGGGTATATGCGGGGGACTGGAGGAGGCAAGGGGAATCCATTCAACTAGCAGTGTTCATTCTGCTGATGGACACACCATTGGATACAATCAATTAGCTTTTAAGTACAATATTCCAAGTTACACAGTATTTACAGACACAAAATTAAATCTATTTCTTTTCCCTGCTCTTTCTTTCTTATATTTTGTTTTGGTATAGTGTCTCCTTGAACTTCAGAGTGAAGCAACGTTTATGTGGAGTACAGACCTGGATAGTGTTGTAACATTGTGCTTTAAATCCTTTGAAGGATCCAATTATGATGTACGAATGGCTGTTTCTAAGCTTTTAGGCTATGTGTTGGTTAGCACTGTAACATCTAAACAAGGCACAGGTACGTTTATTAGTGATTTCCCACCCTGCTCTACATTGGTGTAGGGAAAAATAAGGTGCCCAATTATTAGCAATAGACACATCCTTCAGAATAGATACATGTTTTAATACATGACAGTGTCAGTTGGAAGTATATATGATTTTCCCCCTACACCATTTCAGATCTTACAAACATCATATGTGAACCAGGCCTATGTGTTTACTATGGATTAAATCCAATGTTAGGCAAGCAGTCTTCTGCTCACGCAACAGGAATTTCTCTTCCCAACCTCTCTGCTGCAACACACACACACCAGATCTGCTCTAAGAGGGTTATTAATCTTTCTGAAATAGATTGGGGGTGCACTGGGGACTGCAGGCAGGAAGGAGAATTTAATCAGCCAGTGGTGTTCATTTCATCAGCGAAAGGACACTTTTGGATACAAAAGAGAGAAGTGAGAGTGTTACTGAAGAGGGATAGTTACTGGGGTCAATCCCCACTGGTTTAATGCATTTCAATGACCGTTCAGAAATTCAATGTATTCTAATGGTCATTCGGGGCTTTTCTACAGGAGGCATTTATCATGTGCACATTATTCCCTGCTCACAGTTGTGTACGAGTTCTGTAGACAGTGTTGTGACCCTCCAGTTTCATTTTTGTGTCTGACCAGCACTTCTGGTGAGTTTTTTTAGAGCAGGGGAAATGCAGCATTTAATTTTGAAAGCAAAAGAGAGCTTGATTTTTTTTTCTAGTGTATTTCTGCTATTCCACTACACCACAGTGACACCTAGAGGTTATATAGTAGAAAAGAAGGAAAGTACACTCCTCTTGCAGTGCTCAGATCTCAATTCTATAACTGAAAGTAGTTTCAGTGGATTAACAGCCACTTAGAAAAACTGAGTCTCCACTTCCCCATCAAAGCACTCCTCCATTTCCAACTATGACAGCTGGGTTCTTTATTGTGCTCTGTTCCCATTTTGATTATCTTTGCACAAATTCATTGTATTGAAGTTTTACTTCTAAGCTCCACCTGGGTAAAATAGGGTATTAATATCATTTCTTGGGTCTGTGGCTGCTGATAAAATTTGCTTGTTTTAACTTCTTTCTTCAATTATGCAGTGTAGTAAAGACATTGTCATTTCCTTAAAGCAGGAATTATGCTATTTATAGCTTGTGCTAAATTGCAACTTTGCACAGAAAGTACTAACTCAACTTCCCCAATTAGGACCCAAACCTAAACATTTTTGTGAGTCCTCGTATTGGCAGTGCTGTTGCAATATTGTTATAAGGGTAGTCTAATTTCATCTTTAACATTAGCATATATCAACAAGGTCCTCCTGCCAAAGCCCTTGTTTGGCAAGACTTAAATAGTTGAGCCAGTTGGTGCATTTAGCCAAAGTTTCCAACGAAGGACCCTATTAACTTCCTCTTCATTGCATAAATATACTATGGATTAAAAATGCTTTTCAATGTTACTCATTCCAATTTAGAACTCTACGGTTATAATCTTGTGCACACTTCCTTGGGAGTAAGTCCAGTGGACCTAAATTTATTTCTAGAAAATATACATAGGATTAGGCTACATAGGATTAAAATCTTTTATTACCTAATACCTTTTTTTAAACGGTTTTTAATGCTTTATGTGTGTATGTTCTGTGTTTTAGAATTTTAAATTTTGTATACTTGTTTTTATCTTAATTTTAGGATTTCTGTAAACCGCCCAGAGAGCCCTGGCTATGGGGGCGGTATATAAGTGTAATAAATAAATAAAGAAAGAAAGAATATTAGAATACAGTAGAAAATTAGTACATGAATGATATTGGAGTTGTGGGTGGGTGTTGTTGTATTGTGTTGTGTGTGTAATTTGAAAATATTTTTCCCCCCAATGAAAAAGCATCTGCTAGACAAAGTGTTCGCAAAACATCCTTTGAGGAAGCTTTGGAACTGTTGGGGACAGGTTTCCTTCGTGGCAGCTCAGGATTTCTACGAGCCAGCGGTGATATCCTGAAAGGGACCAATTCAGTCAACAGGGATGTTAGAGTTGGAGTTACTCAGGTTGGGCTTACATTGCAGAACTAAAAAAAAATCTCTTTACTATTGTGAGATTTTCTTTTCCTTATTTCTGTGAATGATTTATTATACAATAGTATATATTAGCTCATATGTTGGATCGGTTAAGAAATTGTATGGCTTTGAAGCAGAGCCCAAAACATTTTTCAGCAGACTGATTAATTGTGTCTAGTATTTCACTTTATTAATTGTAGCTTGCTTATTTCTAATTCAGAAATTGCTGGGGGGAAATCTTTTAAGTTTTGTTCATAATTTTCTATTATAATGTAAACCACATGTATTTCCTTTTCCAAGTGGATTTTAAAAGTTGAAGTTCAAATAAGTTAAAAAAGTAACCAACCAAACCAAAAATTACTGTGCCATGGAGCAGATTGCAATGCCATGTACTTCTCAATAACACAAAAGTAGCCCAAGTTGGCTGGTCTCTTGCAAATCATTTAATCCTGGAGTTAGAAGGGGCCATTTAGGCACTCTCATCCAATCCCCTGTTCAGTGAAGGAATCCATTTTAAAGCATCCCTGATAGATGGCTGTCCAGGCTCTGCTTGAATACCTCTAGTGAGAGTCCACCACCTCTCTAGACAATTGGAACCAATGTCTGACTGCTCTGTTAAGACGTTTTCCCCCATGTTCAACCACAATCTGCCTTCCTTTTAACTTAATCCTGTTATTTCGTGTCCTGCAGTCTTGGATGACAGAGAAAGGTTGCACTCCTCTTCTGTGTGACCACCCTTTAGGTACTTGAAAAGTGCTATCATATCCCCTGTCAGTCTTCTCTTCCTCCTCCTCCTAGGACTTAATTTCTAGTCCTCTGATCAACTTTGTTGCCCTCTGAACAATTTTCAGTTTAATCTGAATCCATTTTAAAGTGTGGTATCCAGAACTGGATACAGTATTTCAGGTGACTATAACTGCTCTCTACTGATGGCTGAAAGAACTTGCTCTTTAATTAAGCATGAATATAAAAGCACTTGTTAGGCCCAAGGCAAACTTTTACATTATTTTTTCAGTGAATATCATGTCCAATTGTTTAACTGTTTAGTAACTCAGTGAAGTTATATATTGTTAAAGAGAGAGACACAGAGAGAGAGAGACAGACAGACAGACAAACAGAGAGAAATAACCCAGAGAAATTTTATGTCTAGCAAGATAGTATCTGAGCCTGTTGTTACAGTGCCAATAGAACTTTGCAGTGGTAAAGTTATGACTTTGCTTTTGGGACATAGATGTAAATCTAGTGCTCCAGTGTGTGTGTGGGGGCGGATTTTGCCACCTATTCGTTTATCCTTCAAACAGTGCCAGCACAAGGTATTTTGCTGCCTGAAGCAGAGCCCAAATTGCCTTGTCCTGTCCCCATCTCTCATCCTCCCACTAGGGCTAATACTTTGGAAAGTCCTGCTGTGCCATTGAAAGATCAGATCCTATCACCCCTCACAGTGCCACCTGAACCAGGTCATCACAACTAAAAAACCAGAAAGCTACAATTTGTTCTTTATATGTATTGAATGGACTTGCAGAAACAAGATCACACATGCTGGGCCAGAACCTGTAGCATGTTATTGGGGGAAATTCATTAGAGCTTCTGTTGCTAACTCTTAGAGGAAAACTGGTTGTGCATGCACATGTCTAAAGGTAGGATAAAGCATCTTTTGTGCTCAACAAAACTACAAAAATCGTATATTCAGATCATGTCTTTCCCCCTGAAAGATGGATTGGGGCACAATCCTATCAGGATAGTTGCCAGCATCTGAAATCGGAGGCTGCCAACTATCCTATGCAGGGTGGCTGGTGGCGCATGGCCCTATGTTTGTGTGATTTTGCCCATCTAGGAAAGGTTTCAGGGAGGAGGAGGGAAGGGGCCTGGAGGCCTGCGGTCTTCTCCCTCCCTGCCCTCAGGACTGCCCCCTTTTTTGCCTTTTCTGGGCTGTTTCCAAGGTTGGAGATGTAGCCAGCATGGTGAGAACTGCACCACCTTCAAGGAGGCAGGGGAGTTTCTGAGGCTTGTAGGGTTTCAGGGACTCTGAGCACAGTTCCAAGAAACCAGTCAATCCTATGGCCCTGTAGTCTAGTAGGCCATAGGATTACGCTCTACAGGTAGTAGCCTTCCTGTTTTATGTTTGCAGTATTTGTATTATGCTTTCCTGAAAGAAAGTGCTACTGAAATAATTTGCTTTTCATGCACTAACAGACACAGTACTATCTGGTTAGGGTTATCCCTATTTCTCTCTTTTCAAATAAAATGATGTGGAAATTAGTTTCAGATTTTTTAATATGAGAGATGGCCACAAAATAATTCTCCTTTAGAAGCTAGAAGAATACTCAGTATGTTCACTTCCCATTGTGACTGCTTATCTGTATGCAAGCAGTATTTATAAAGCAAGCCTATTTATTATGTGTTAAGTAAGGGGTTGATATGAGCAAGATAAATGACAATCAGAGTAGACTTGTGAAGCAGCCTTTCTGTTGGGATTCCTCTAGTTGCAAAACAATTAAAATTTATTTGAAATAAAGGGAAATATTTCAGTTATTGCAAACATTCTCTAATGAATGCCTGTAGGGTGGGGGTGAGAATGCCCAACTCACATAGTTGTAGATTGTTGTAACCAAATATTTCTTAAATTTCATTCATTCGCTCTGTATACAGAATGGTAAAGAGGTGGGGGCTCTTGTTCAGTGATGTCAAATTCAACATTTATATAAATCAGCAATGGCTATTTTTCTTGCTCCACTATGAATTAAAGCAGAAAAAGGGACGACATGAATTTACAATCAAACCAGGCTTAATGTTGCTACTGTTTTAATGGACAGCAACCTCTAAATTTGACTAATGTATTCTTTAAATGACTAAAAGCCAAAACTTCAGA
The DNA here is from genome assembly GCF_023053635.1 of Elgaria multicarinata webbii. Classification (NCBI taxonomy): domain Eukaryota; kingdom Metazoa; phylum Chordata; class Lepidosauria; order Squamata; family Anguidae; genus Elgaria; species Elgaria multicarinata. The sequence goes on along the minus strand of NC_086172.1, from coordinate 140,805,301 downwards.
TTGTGAAGCTGTAAACATGTTACCCTTTAAAGAGATGTTAACAAAATTAGGTTGTTATTTTTTATGAGCTCTTAAATTATGATGACCTGCATTAAGAAACTGAAATCTTTATCATTTTAAGAATGCATGCTATTTTTGAGATGATGGTGTAAAACGTTTCTTTAATCCATTCTCTTTCAGGCATATGTGGTATTTATCTCCATGCTAGGAGGCCAGTGGCTTGAAAGGAATTTCTCTGCCTTGCTTTCCCATCTTCTAGACCTTGTGTCTCAGTCTCACCCTAAAGCTATTCAGACTCAGATGGACGCTATCTGCTGCCGCCGTTGCATTTCATTTATTCTCCGAGCTACAGTAGGAGGCCTTCTTGGGGAAAAAGCTCAAATTGCAACTGCCAAGGAGATTTGTCAAGCCATCTGGAAGCTGAAGAAAGTTGTGGGTATGAGACTAACAAGATTATTTGTTAATCCCTTCCTCCCCCTTCCTTTTCACTAGTACTTGATATCATTTTCTAATCTACCCGTAAAGGATAGGCAGCAATGTTTCTAACCCTGATGCTCTATCTTCCCCCCAATTCTCATGGCCATCCAGAGTTTTTTTTTTCAGAATAATTATAAAAATGCCTATCATTTTAATATAAAATTTTCCTTAATTACCCCCCTCCCAATAATTTAGGTTTAGATAAATGTATGGAAAGTATGTCTAGTAACTGATTACAAACTATGGCAGCCAAAACTGCATATTGTACACTACTGACTGATGACTGCTAAGAATTCAGAACTGATGCACACAACTCATCTGCATCACACTTAATGCCTATGGACTTTCCTATGGCTTCTGGCTAGCCATTGGCCCTGTTCAGAAGACACCTTAAACCATGGTGGTTAAGGCTTTTTTGTTTTAAGATGTCTTCTGAACAGGGCCATTGTCATATTCAAATAAATAGATGGTCCGTTAGTCTCTTGCCCAGAGTTGGAGGTTTGCGTTTGTGTGCCACTTTTATGGATGTTACCTCAAAAATGCTAAAATCTACATGATGTAAACAGTAAAATCTACTGAAACTAATAGATTTTGGAATAGTGTTTTTTGCTCTTTGATCCTGTTGCTTTAGGCCACAGTGCAAGATGGTCAAGCAAGCTTACTGGCAACTGTCTTGTTCAGAAACATTGGATCATAGAATCATAGAATCACAGAATAGCAGAGTTGGAAGGGGCCTACAAGGCCATCGAGTCCAACCCTCTGCTCAATGCAGGAATCCACCCTAAAGCATCCCTGACAGATGGTTGTCCAGCTGCCTCTTGAATGCCTCTAGTGTGGGAGAGCCCACAACCTCCCTAGGTAACTGATTCCATTGTCATACTACTCTAACAGTCAGGAAGTTTTTTCCTGATGTCCAGCTGGAATCTGGCTTCCTTTAATTTGAGCCCATTATTCCGTGTCCTGCACTCTGGGAGGATCGAGAAGAGATCCTGGCCCTCCTCTGTGTGACAACCTTTTAAGTATTTGAAGAATGCTATCATGTCTCCCCTCAATCTTCTCTTCTTCAGGCTAAACATGCCCAGTTCTTTCAATCTCTCTTCATAGGGCTTTGTTTCCAGACCCTTGATCATCCTGATTGCCCTCCTCTGAACACGCTCCAGTTTGTCTGCGTCCTTCTTGAATTGTGGAGCCCAGAACTGGACGCAATACTCTAGATGAGGCCTAACCAGGGCCGAATAGAGAGGAACCAGTACCTCACATGATTTGGAAGCTATACTTCTATTAATGCAGCCCAAAATAGCATTTGCCTTTCTTGCAGCCATATCGCACTGTTGGCTCATATTCAGCTTGCGATCTACAACAATTCCAAGATCCTTCTCGTTTGTAGTATTGCTGAGCCAAGTATCCCCCATCTTGTAACTGTGCATTTGGTTTCTATTTCCTAAATGTAGAATTTGGCATTTATCTCTATTAATTTCATTCTGTTGTTTTCAGCCCAGCCCTCCAGCCTATCAAGATCACTTTGAAGTTTGTTTCTGTCTTCCAGGGTATTAGCTATCCCACCCAATTTTGTGTCATCTGCAAATTTGATAAGTGTTCCCTGCACCTCCTCGTCCAAATCATTAATAAAAATGTCGAAGAGCACTGGGCCCAGGACTGAGCCCTGCGGTACCCCACTCGTTGCCTCTCCCCAGTTTGAGAAGGTTCCATTGATAAGTACTCTTTGAGTCCGATTCTGTAGCCAACTGTGAATCCACCTAATAGTTGTTCCATCTAGCCCACTTTTAGCTAGTTTGTTAATCAGAATGTCATGTGATACTTTGTCAAAAGCTTTGCTGAAGTCAAGATATATGACATCCACAGCATTCCCACGGTCCACAAGGGAGGTTACCCTATCAAAAAATGAGATCAAATTAGTCTGACAGGACTTGTTCTTGACAAATCCATGTTGGCTTCTAGTAATCACCGCATTGATTTCAAGGTGTTTACAGATTGACTTCTTTATAATCTGCTCCAGAATTTTCCCAGGGATGGATGTCAGACTGACTGGTCTGTAGTTCCCAGGTTCCTCCTTTTTGCCCATTTTGAAGATAGGGACAACGTTAGCCCTCCTCCAGTCGTCTGGCACCTCACCCGTCTTCCATGATTTTGCAAAGATAATAGACAAAGGTTCTGAGAGTTCTTCCACTAGGTTCCTTCATTACTCTAGGATGCAGTTCATCGGGCCCTGGAGATTTGAACTCATTCAAGGAAATTACGTGTTCTTTGACCATTTGTTTATCAATCTCAAACTGCAATCCTGCCCCCTCAACTTCTGCTTCACTTTTTCCAGGGGGGTCATAGACCCACTTTTGGGAGAAGACCGAGGCAAAGTAGGAATTGAGCACTTCAGCCTTTTCTTTGTCATCTGTTATCAATTTGCCATCATTAAGCAGTTGAACCATCATTTCTTTCCTCTGTCTTTTACTACTCACGTATCGGATGGCATAAACTACTCTAGTCTGATCTTATCAGGATGACTTCTGAAACACTTCCGCTTCAGAAGTTTTAAGTTTTACTTAAAATGTAAAACGTTGAACCTCAGTATAGAATAGGTTTTTTTACTTGCTATAGAAAAGTAAATAATGTTTTAAACATGATTTAGAATAGCTGCAATTAAAACACACAACAATATTTACTACCTTGATAAGTAGTTATGAAAGGGATAGAGGGGAAGCAGTACACTCTTAGACAACCCAGAAAGAATTAACCCCATCTAGGGATGGGGTAAGCATTCAAAAACTATTATTTTTTTACAGCCCACATACAGACACAAAGGATACATACAAAGTTGTTTATTAGAACATAAGAAGAGCCATGCTGGATCAGACCAATGGTCCATCTATTCCAGCATTCTGTTCACACACTGGTCAACTAGCTCCCCACAGGAAACCTACAAGCAGGACATGAGCGCAACAGCACCCTCCTACCCATGTTCCCCAGCAACTGGTGTATATAGACATACTACCTCTGATACTGGAAGTAGCATATAGCCATCAGGACTAGTAGCCATTGATAGCTTATTGTTTGATAGTTACTTAAGTGTGGCCTTCTAAAAAGGCAGTGTTTTTATGAGGTTTTGCTTTAACCATGAAACTGTATTGAATGTGGTACAAGCCAGTCATATAACCCCAGCTTTTAACTTTTTCTTTAACTTAATGTGGCAACTTCTATCATATTGCTAGATGCTGCAATGAGTGATGGTAATCTGGAAACCCGTAGTAGTACAACAAATATAGTAGCAAGCCAACATATGCTTATATGTGCACTAGAAGAGCTTGGAAACCTCATACATGGCTTAGGCACTACTGCTGCACCAGTGCTTCAAGATCCTAGTACAGGTAATTGCTCTCCATGATTTTGTTCTCCATGATTGTGTCTGTGTGACTTTGAATCCTTGACTGGTGATATTAAAATTCAAATAAATAAATAAACTCAGAATTGACTACAAGAACTAACACAGGGGACTGTCTTTGTCTTTCCTTTTTTAAGGGTTCATATGACCCCAGTGGAGGATTCTCATAAATTAAGTTTCTCAGGAAATATTCAGAGGATTGTAGGAGATCTGTGGGGAATAGGCTGCTGGGATCGGTTTTCATGATACTTAGGGGAAAAAATGGTATTTTTCAGTTCCATTTTGTGGTTCAACACTCTTTTTTGGCACTATATATAGGTGGTATGCTATTCTGGCTTAGTTAAAATAAGTATTTTCTTTGTATAATCACCATTAACCCCATAATCCTATTTGCATTTACTTGGGAGTGACTGATATTTAAAAATAGTGGGACTTGTTTCTAACTAACCATGGTTAGAACTGGGCTGCACATCTTACAAAGAGGATATTCTTAGAAATGATAGAGAGGAAAGAAACTGGTGGATATCCTGATGTGGCAGAAGCTCTATGCTAAGGGTGAATATTGCAATGGACATATGGAGAAAAAGGTGATAAGTATTCCAGAATTTTGAACCTTTGGAGAAAAACCAGTATGGAGAACAGCAAGAAGAGATGTTGCAAAGCACCTTGGATAGCTCCTTTAGAGTTCTGCCTGGTTTTACTCAAAACCCGGAGCGGATTCACCACCCTACTCACATTGGAGCTACCAGCCTCCACTGGTTGTTGGGACATATTTATTTATTATGACATAATATGTCCTTTTTAGGATTGCTTCATGGTCATATTTCTCAGTACGTTCAGATGTCAATTGTGAATGCATCTCAGTAACTGTTCTCAAAAATTTGCTGTGCTAATTTTTAAAAATCTCTTTGATTTTTCCAGGGGTTCTTGATGCAGTAATCTCCATTATCCTTCATCCCAGCATTTCAGTTCAACTAGCAGCAGCATGGTGTTTACGTTGCATTGCTGTAGCATTGCCCTGCTTCCTCTCTCCACTTCTGGATCGCTGTATTGAGAGACTCACAGCATTGAAATCCTCCCCAGAAGCAGTGACTGGCTATAGCTTTGCTATTGCTGCTTTGTTGGGAGCTGTCAGACAGTGTCCTCTAGGAATTCCACATTGCAAAGGGAAGGTAATTATTATAACTATGTCTCTGGTATTCATTGCTATGTCACAATTGCATTTCTCATTTACCATTTGATATTGCTTCAGGCAACTTGAGTAGTTGAATACTGTACTGTTGTTGTTTTGGCAAGAAGACTACATTAATTTTATGTGTATGTTGCTGTGCTCAGATCTTTTACCCTATCATGTTCTGCAGAGAACAGTTGTGATTTTTGCATGATGAAGAAGATGGTGTTCAGAAGCTTGCATTATTTTAAATAGCTAAGTGGTCTAATTCAACAAATTGTTTCATGTGCCCTGTGAAACACAACCACTAATACTTCATTACCGAGCATGCCACGTTTAATTGTATTTATTTACTCCAGGGAATAGTGGGACAGGATTACCTAGGGCTAAAATACGCATTCTCTATTTTCCAATGCCTGGCTTGGCACACAATGGTGGATATGCTTCTCCTCACCCAAAGAAACAAACAAGAGAGAACCTTGGTTTTTTCCTCAGGTGGGGAGAAGCGTATTCACTGCTGTGTGCCAAGCCAGCTTCTTCGAAACACCTGCCTTGATCATGATGAAATAAGAGCAAACATAGCTGGAAGCTCAGGCACAGTCCTTCCCACTAGAAGGCCAGGGGAAGGCTTGCACTGTGTGGCTGGGGTTCCAACCAGCTATTACCCAAAATTAGGCCAAATTTGTACACATATACACACCTCATATACAAAGGGGGTGCAGAGTAGGAGGCTGCACTTTGTAGATGAAGGTTGTCCTGAAGATAGAATAGTTAAGAAAGTACCTCTCCTTGGTTTTGAGTAACCCGTTCCTGAAACTGAGGTTTGGGACATATTGAATCTCCAGAGTCTCAGCGGGTGAAGGAAAAATAGGTCCATTTTAAAAAAGGGATTGCAGCGAGGCTTTACCTGTGGCAAGGCAAGAACCTAAGCGGCCAGGCTCTGAGGAATCTGGGCAAAAAGTGGCAGAAGAGTCAAAGAACAATGGTGCCTCATGCTCCTCTGGTGGCTCTTCCTGGGTTTGTCCACAGGACTTCGGAGTTTGTCATGCTCTGAAAGGTGTTTGGACTCCTGCCAGCAGTGGGGGAGACCAAGAGACCAAGGTAGTTTTAGTCCTGGCCCAACAACCAGAAATGGAACTGAATGTTAACCCAAAATGGCGCACCGAGTGCTTGATCTTGGAGTTTTATACTCCAAGTATAAAACATTTCAAAAGAGCATCACACTGGACATTACAAAAACATTACACCTGACCCAATGACTATATTATGCATGGAAATATCACTTCAGGGCTGGTATATGTGTGCACAATTACGTTAGCATTCACCTATCATAGTCCTACTGAATATTTACAGTTTTGATTAGATTATTATTGCTAGGTCTGATGTTGTGTATGTGACCTGCAGGGTTATTTCGCACGGTCACTTTGCTGTCGTTTTCCCCAGCTTTGCCTTGGTGCATTTAAATAAGCTTTTCTTAACGTGACCACCTCCATGGTTGCCAACTGCTAACAGTAAATTGAATTGATTAAAGAAACACGTGGTCAGTGAAAGAATTAAAATACTGTTTCTTAGATAAGCATAAAGGGAGAGAGGGAGAGAGAAACCAGCATTACTTTTAATAGTGGAGACTGAATTGAGAGTTAGGAGAAATCCTTTTCTCAAGAACTTTCTGGAAGTTTTAAGAATTCCTTGTTTGTCTCTGAATTTTTAGAAGCTAGTGAAATTATTTTAAAAGATTCAAGCTTCCATAACTTCATCCTGGTTTGTTATTACTTTAATTTTGGCAGATTACCTTAGTTTACCACTTTCCCACAGACATCACAGCTTTGTCGATGGTAGAGAAAAATCTGTGTCTGTGTTGGACAATGGAAGTGAAACCCTTTTAGCTTTGCCAAGGAGGAGATTTTCTTTTAAAATGGCTAATTAGAAGTTCATTCACAGTCCTATTGCCTCTCTGTGACAGAAACAGAGACCCTTCAGGCCAGGGAACTGTGTGTTCTGTAGTACTGTTTTTCATTGCTTCCTCCCTGGATATGGAGTGCGTAACTTGCAAATCTGCTGCATTCCTTGGATGTTGTCTGCTTCTCAATCTCATTTTTTGGAACTGAACAATGACTCTCCGTTAGGTCTAGGATGTGATTACCTGTCCAGTGCTTGTAATGGGTGAGCTACAAGCCTAACTAAGTAGGAGTGATGGATAATAAAATCAGCTGACATATATTTTAATTCAAAGCTATTCCAAACAAAATAGGAGTCTGCCTGTATTTAAGGATCTGCTTCAGCTGTAGAGGCATAAAACAACCATTAAAACAACCTCTTTTGCAATTAAAATTATTTCTATATGCCTTAATACTCCTTCATCTGTACTCATCCCAAGTTCTGATTGGGTATCTTATTAAAAAAACAGATTCCCAAGTTATCTCCTAAGGAACTCTCATTAATCAACCATTCTGGGCCTATTAATCTGCCCCTTATTTATACATACATACTATTTTTAAGGAAATCTATAACTGAAGTCTGGGTGGGTTTCAAGATAAAACCAAGAATAAGCTAAAATACTCACAATTACAATAAAAATATAATAAAAGGCAGCAAATAAAACACAGTTCCCTAGCAAGGAGTGGTCAGACAGAAGCAATAACAATATATACCTACCGACTGCAAAAGGCCAATTCACAGCATCTGAGGAAGTTGAAGTCTAGCCCTTTAAAAGCTTTTTACAGCATATTTGATAGTCATCAAGTTTCCAAAGAGTTCCTTGCTAAAGCAGAATAATATAGCAGAATTTTACCTAAAGAATTCAGATACCACTTTATTCCCTGCCTTTATAGGTTCATGTGGATAAGTGAGAAATCTGTATTTATGCTCATTGGGGGGTGTTACGTACATAGAAGCAATATGTATGCTTCCCTCTGAAAGCGTTGACTTTTGTGTTTTGCATTGGTTAAGATAGTTATGGCTTTTGTTTTACCATAGGTTATCATGATGGTAGCTGAGGATTTATTGCGTTCTGCTTCTCAGAATAGTCGTATTTCAGTACAAAGGATGCAATCTGGCTGGCTTCTGATAGCTGCCCTAATGACGTTGGGTAAGATTATTGACCATCCTGTCTATTTCTTTTCAAGTAAGAAGTAGGATGTATAGGGCAGTATTCAATGCTGCCTGTGCACCAGTGGGGACTTCCTAGAACCATCCCATAAATGACCCAAAAACTGGCAGAAGAGAACTGGCAGAAGAGAAATGTGCTATTCTGTTCCATTCCAGGAACAAATATTGCAGCTCATTTTCAGAGTTGCTCATTTCAGCGCTAGCTTCTTGTTGCACTGGCGGTAGGTCCTGCTGGCACAACGTATCCAGCAATAGTGCAGCAGCATTGAATATAGCCCTCAGTCTTGATTTTGATGGTATGATAAGTTTCCCGCACCCTAGAGAAAGAGCAACACAACAACAGCAAAAACTGGGAATTTTAACTGGCTATGTGCCCCTCCAGATTGTTTCAGAAAGATTTTTGTATGATAGTCCCAGAATTATTTTGTCTGTCCTTAGGTCTCTAGCGTTCCCAAAAAGAAACCAGAAACATGCCAACCTTTGGGGGAGTTTTTGCTGGAACTGGGAAAATTCTTGGTCTCTTTGGACCCACTCGTAGCATGCATGGCAAGGCTGCTGATCATTAGCTATGAGCTCTTTGTGCCCATCAGCAACTCTGAGCTGCAGTCTTTTGGGCAGTTAATAGGCTGGGAGCTTGCATAGATGCTGACATTGTCGTTCATACTATTCATACGAGAATGTTTCCAATCTTAAAAATGATAGGTCCTGCAGTTGTCCAGCACCATCTCCCAAGAATGCTGTTACTGTGGAAATGTGCGTTCCCAATATCTCCTAAAGATTTAGAAACTGAGAAGAGCCGGGGTGATTCATTTACATGGCAAGTTACACTGGAAAGTCGTGCAGGTGCTCTCTGTGGTAGGTGGAATTTATCATGGCTATTTCTTACTCTCTCCCTTCTTTTTAAAATTTCAGAAGATTAATAGTTAAAGTTCTTGGGCAGTATCCGGTTGAAAGCTTGGGCTAATGAAAATTACATTTCACTAGTGTAAGGGACCTCTAGCACAATGCCAATAGCACTAGTTGGTATGATGGGTTTCCTGAAAACCCCATCACACCAGCTAAAGCTATTGGGCACTGTGCTAGCTAGCGGTCCATCCGATGGGATACTGCCCTTTATTATTTTGTGTTTAATCTCCACAATATGTAATATTGACTGGGTTCGGACAACACGATAGTCAAGGTGGGTTAAATAGTCAACGGTTGACTATTGTGTCGTCTGTTGGGACTTTTTCACAACACAGCTAAAATAACCAACACAAATAACCAACACTGCAAAGTTGTCTATTTGAACAACCATTGGTTATCATGTCATGTACCATTGACTATTTCATCACACACAGTTATTTTCAGCAACTACAAAGTCCCCTGGCAAGAGTAGCTAAAGCAGTGGCTGCCACTCTAGTCCAGCCAGCAGAACTTGCAGTGGCTGATGGGATACAAGCGGGAGCACTGAGGGGGAGACAGAGGGCAGGGAATGTGTCAATCCAACACACTGTTGACTAAAAGTCAACTTGTTGCTAGCCTTAAGCCACACCATGGTTGTTTATAATCATGTGTGGAGAGTACACCTTGATAATCAACTGTGGGGTTGTCTATTAACCCATCATTGACTATTGTGTTGTCCGAATGCAGCCAATGTGTTTGCGTTAATAATTATGATCTATCTAATACTGATGTATGCTTCACACACACACACGCATATATATATATATATATGATATATTGAAATTATTCCAATAATTGTATGGCAGTTATGTTTTCTCTTAGATTTGTCCTTTTATATTTCACTAGTACTTGTTGCTTAAAAGGAGAATTAATCTCAGTTTCAGAGTCAAAGGTGTGATGAGATAGATTAAAAAGTATGGAATTAAAATAAAAATTGCCTTGGATAATAAGGGCAAAGATAGGTATTAATTCAGTGGACATGGCTGAACATAATTATGTTGGGCTTTCTGGAACTTGGTTTATATCATTTAATCATTGTCTTGATCCTAAGCTGTGTGTTTTAATAGCATTTGAGAAAATTAGCGCAATTGATGTTGCACAACCATTGGTTTCCACTTGTGCAACATAAATAGCCCTAGCAGCTGGTTTCTTCCCAATGAGGTCACAATGAAGTAGTAGCAGGGAACATGTTAAATGTTAAACATGCCAAAGGCCTTCTGTAAGGACCCTGCATTGCAGTTGGGAAATGGCAATGCCAGGGTCCTTACAGAAGGCCTTTGACTCAATTCATTCTTTCTTCATCATTGGTGCCCAGAATCTAATTCTTCCCCAGGCAATATTTGTAGTTTACCAAGTTGTGCATATAAGATGTTGTTTTCTGCTACATTACAAGTTGGCATGTGACAGGTAGCAGAATTATCACAATAATATGTTTTCAATAGGGCAATGTTTAATTATTCCTCTTAAGGAAAAAATATGCTGAAAATCAGCATTTGGATGGATTTCTCAGTTCTGTTTTTAATGTTAGATATGTGTTACAAAAACTTAACTAGAACATTTTTAAGTTCCATGACTTCTGGTTCTGTGATATAAACTTGAAAAGGACTTGTTATTATATTCAGTAGCCAAAGAGTGGAGTTCTCTATCCCCTACTTCCCTACTTATAACTGAAACATAGAAAAGCTGGCCTTAACGTTCCATAATAAAATAACAAGAATTCTGTAATAAAATAGAATCTATCTTCTCAATAGATAATAACATTCTTCTCTCATTAATCCTTTTTCTGTCGGTGATATGTTTTGTTAGATATGTAAAACAATTCTATTGTGATATCTATAGGCATGTCTATAATTGTTATAAAAAAAGTAGTTCAATTTGTTATAATCAGTTTACTTTATTCCCAGCTATCAAAAGCTTTATTCTCTATTGTGGGGGACTGCTTACAGATGAAGTTATTCAAAGATTGCTTCCTCCCCTCCCATGTGCTGTTGATTTACTGACACAGTAAGTATTGCAAACCACCCCCACAAAACTGGTTTGCTAACGATGATAAGCAATACTTCCTTAATTCTAACATTTTAATAGAAAACATTAACCGTGATGTCACAGTAAAAAAATAAAACATTGAATATTTCTCTGGTTTCTTATGCAAATATAAGCCAACCTTTAAAGTATTGATTTGTGTGTGTGTATACTTTGGCAATCCAGGTTGACATTTTATGCATGCAGGTAAAAAGGATTGTTTGAAAATTCATAAGGCAGTTATTCATACATTGCAAGATTATTCCCAATACAGAAACTGGTAAATGTGACCATCCATCCATTTTTGAAATGGCTTCCTCATTAGAGAAAACATTACTTCGTTCCTCCTTTTTAAAGGTTTATCTGTGTCAGTTTTTTTTTTTATTCTTACATTGTTGTATAGGAATGACATTTAAGAATAAGGTTAACAAGTGGGACCTGCAATAAAAAGGTGTAGTGTATCCTAACCTCCGAGCAAGAGTGCTCCTGTTAGGAGTTCCTGCATGCCAGCCATGCCCTCCTCCAGATACTACAAGGAGCTCAAAGAGGGCAGTTCATTCCTCCTACCTTTTCTGTTTTCGGTTCAATATTCTATGGCTGCTGAGCACTCTCAGTCCTCATTGCGCTGTTTTGGTGGTGCTGAGTCCTCTTGAGCATGCTGGTACCTTCCTCTTGTTTCTCACTGGTCCCATTTTGGCTCCAATTTGGTCCTCATGAACCATTTGTATTAAGGATTAGAGGAAGTGATGTGTTAAGAATGAATATAAATATCTACTGCCATGCAGTGGCTTAGAATTTTGCAACTTTCCAGGTAGTGTATTTCAGATAAAGTAGAAAGCAAACTAGTAGCTGAAATTTATTGGAAATAATTTTTCTTCTGACTTAATTGATATGTGCTTTCATGTTTTTCAAGGCTTACTTCACTAAATAAAACTTATGGCAATCCTTTAAAACCATCATCAGTGACATACAGGAAAAGACTTTATGAGTTGCTTACTTTGTTGCCTCCCAAGACCTATGAAGGTATGTATTTTCTCAAGCGACACCTCCCTGAGATACCTTCAAAGGTTTCCTTCTTGCCCTTTTGGTTTCATTGACAAATTGACAAACAAGTCTTATTTTCATACAAAATATATTCATATTAGTGAAACTGTCCAAAACATGGCATATTGTCCAAGCCAGAATTTTATTTGAGAGGGCTGCTCCTAAACAGAGCAAAAATTCAGGTGAACCCTTTATATAATGTCTTGATGGGCAAGGTTGTTGTCCACAGAAAGCGTGGTTTACCTGAGTGAAATTTAAGCCTTATAAAGGCAGAGTATCAAGGGATGGGAAATGAGATGTGGCTTGCCTGATCTGGTGGCTTTTGCACCTTAATTCAAACATGACACCAAACCATGGTTTGCACTCATTGTAATTCAGAAGCTGAACTACAATTTGAGCTTCAAAATATACAGATGAGCTGTATATTTGGAGAGCTACTCATCTGCTTTCATTTCCAATGTACTCAGTACTCCTGTCTGTGAATGTAGTGGTCTGTGCTAGCGGAGCAGTTGCTATAACAACTGGCTGTCACTTAGACATCATACCAAACTGTAGTTTATCTTCCTTTGTCATGGCTTAGTGCAGGGGTGGGCAACGTCCAGTACTGGTAGGCCACATTTGCCCCCCTGGAGCTCTGTGGGGACCACACCCCTCCCACACCACTGGCAGAAGTTGCCATTGCTAAAATCCCAGTGGCTGTCAGGAGCCCCATTCTGCAGGGAAACAGGGCATGTGAAGTGAGCCATCCCCGCACAACCTGTTCTCAGCAGAAACAGCAATTCTGCTGGGAAACGAGATGTGCAGGGTGTGCGTGCCCTGTTTCCAAGCAGAATCGCACTCGTGACAGCCTGCCAAATAGCTGTTTGGTGGGCTGCCAGGAGCCCGATTCCGCTGGGATTTTGGAAGTGGCAGCAATGGCAGCAGCAGCAGGGACTGGTGTTTGTGTGTGGGTGTGAGGAAACAGCCACAGCAGGCTGCACATAGCCTGCAGTCCACATGTAATACAGCTCTGGTTTAGTGTGGTGTCTGAACTGATCAAGGTTGTTTAAACTCTAACATAATTTTTTAAAAAAAGTTTTTGAGCTGTTTTGCATTAATAACGTCACTGACATAGATTTCATTCAAGCTTGGAGGCTTGAGTAGAAGCCGTTCTGTCTAACAAAGCTAGTTTATGATCTGTTTCTAAGATTTGCTACAATAACATACCTGTGGGCATTGTGTTGGCGCTGCATACACTAGCACAGTGTTTTGAATGAGAGGCCAGAATATTACATTTTTATGATTATGCTGTACTCTTCTCTGTAATATTTTTCTTCCCTGCATTTTTAGAAATGTAAAGTTATTCTTCCTCTTTTAATTTGAGATTCAGTATGGAATCACTAAGCTAGTTTCACGTTTCCTTACATAAAGTCTTAAATCCAGCAAGAAAATATAAGAGAAATTAAATTGCAACTCATTATGTTTCACTTCTAAATTGACCCTACTGGGTTTGCGTTACTCTAAGCCTGGAATATGTCACGTGGGGAGGGGTTCCTGTGAGAACATGCTTATCTCTTGTCAGACTTGCATCATTTCAAGCTGGCTTAAGTTGAATCTTGACCACCAGCAGCCAGGCCATACCATGAATCTTCTCAGGGTTCTTTAGACCACCTCTTATTCTAGCCACCTTTCTGCCTCTAGTTTTTGCTGCTGCAGATTTCTATGATACTGCTTCAAGCAGTTGGAAATATTTCTTCCAAAAGAGGAAGGGGTTAATTGTATCCTGCTTTGGCACTATGCTGTGGAACCATTTCAGACCACTTGAGCTCTTTTTTTCTTTTCTTTTTTTTGCTTCTGTATCAGGTCCTGATCACAGTGAACCATGTCTTTCTTCAAATTCTACCTCACATGAAGGCATATATGAGTTGGACAGCTGATGGCATAATCAGAAAGGCTAATGCTAAAAACTGATGCCAGTCTGGGGGATTTAGAACTACTTTGCAGTTGCATATAGTGCAGGGCAGGTGGCCACTGGAGGAGTCAGAACTAATATCAATCTTCTAGAGTTGCTGCTGCACATTTAACACTCACCTCCAAGAATTTGCAGATTAGAGGACTGAACATTCTGTATTAAGGAAACAGGGAAGTGGACTCTGCAGCTCTCATGGGTTGCAAGAGGACAGCTCATCTTCTGATTACCTAGGTAGAGTCACATCTGCTGTCTATAGCTGTGATTGATATCAAGGGCATTGACAGATGGGAGGCTGCCTGCTGATGTAGGCAGAGGATGAATTCAGTGAATAGTCTCTCAGTTAGAAGGTCTTCAGCTTCATTGCTCAGACTTTTTGGGAAGCCAGTGACGGACCTTTTTCGCTTCTGGTCATAGTAGAAGACAGAGTGATTCATCGGTAGGGTCCACTAGCTTTGGTGGTTGATGTGCTGTCTCCAAAAAGGCCACGAGTTCTATCATAAACCTTTCCACTTCTCATGCTCCTGAGCAAGGTGCTTCTCAAGATTGCAGCCGTAAAGACACAAAGCATTCTAGTTTTAACGAACTCCAACTACCTGACAACTATGATCCTGAAGTTGTTAGTTCAGCTTGAAGCTAGCAAATATAGAGTATGGAATTGAGGATATATAGACATTTATTTTGAAGGGTACTTGTGTGTTTAATATAGCTGAGCTTATCCTCTTACAAAGCAGTAAAGAAGAGCAAAGAAGTATCTTTCATTAAATTGTATTGTTGTTAAATAGTCATAGAATCATAGAATCATAAAATAGCAGAGTTGGAAGGGGCCTACAAGGCCATCGAGTCCAACCCCCTGCTCAATGCAGGAATCCACCCTAAAGCATCCCTGACAGATGGTTGTCCAGCTGCCTCTTGAAGGCCTCTAGTGTGGGAGAGCCCACAACCTCCCTAGGTAACCGATTCCACCGTCGCACTGCTCTAACAGTCAGGAAGTTTTTCCTGATGTCCAGCTGGAATCTGGCTTCCTTTAACTTGAGCCCGTTATTCCGTGTCCTGCACTCTGGGAGGATGTCGTTTCTTCCTATATAATATTGCCAGGATTCAACCATTTTTGTCTGTCTCTTCTGCCAAGACTCTCGTTCACGCACTGGTTATCTCTCGGCTGGACTACTGCAACCTTCTTCTCTCTGGCCTTCCTTCGTCTCACATCAGTCCGATGGTCTCTGTCCACCACTCTGCCGCTAAGATCATCTTCCTGGCCCGCACTCTAACCATGTCACTCCACTTCTGAAATCTCTTCATTGGCTTCCAATTCACTCCAGAATCCAATATAAACTTCTCCTGCTGACCTTCAAAGCTCTTCACGGTCTAGCTCCTGCCTATCTCTCCTCTCTCATCTCACACTATCGCCCCGCTCGGGCTCTCCGCTCCTCTGATGCCATGCTTCTCGCCTGCCCAAGGACCTCCACTTCCCTTACTCGGCTTCGTCCTTTTTCTTCTGCTGCCCCTTACGCCTGGAACGCTCTTCCAGAACACTTGAGAACTACAAACTCAATCACTGCTTTTAAAACTCAGCTAAAAACTTTTCTTTTCCCTATAGCCTTCAAATATTGAGTTTGTTCTGACTCTATACTGTTAGCTTCACCCTACCCGGTCCTGTTTACACTTCCCTGTGCCTGTTTGCATTCTCCTTCCCTCTTTATTGTTTACTACAACTTATTAGATTGTAAGCCTATGCGGCAGGGTCTTGCTATTTACTGTGTTATCTGTACAGCACCATGTACACTGATGGTGCTATATAAATAAATAATAATAATAATAATAATAAGATCCTGGCCCTCCTCTGTGTGACAACCTTTTAAGTATTTGAAGAGTGCTATCATGTCTCCCCTCAATCTTCTCTTCTCCAGGCTAAACATGCCCAGC
Organism: Elgaria multicarinata webbii; assembly: GCF_023053635.1. NCBI lineage: Eukaryota > Metazoa > Chordata > Lepidosauria > Squamata > Anguidae > Elgaria > Elgaria multicarinata. The sequence goes on along the minus strand of NC_086172.1, from coordinate 140,789,266 downwards.
TCTTTCAGTCTCTCTTCATAGGGCTTTGTTTCTAGACCTCTGATCATCCTGGTTGCCCTCTTCTGAACACGCTCCAGTGTTTCTGTTTAGCGCTTTTCTGTTTCTAAACAGAAACAGTGTTTCTGTTTAGCGCATTAATTTGTGATATTGGTGGGTATGACAGTTTTGGAGGTGGGGGTAAATTGCATTTATTCCTGTGCCTGTGCTGTCCTGTAACCTCATTGACTATGATACTCTAAATTGTGGGCGTTTTAAAAATTGTTTATCACATTTTTGCGACTCAAAATCTTTAATGTGAGAATTTTACCGATATTATGTTTTGCATATCTCTTTTGTTTAAATTGTTCAGTTTTATAGTCTGCCAACAAGCACATTTATCAAAAATTCCAGAAGCCATTTCTTCTCCTTAATCACCTTGAAAATAATGTATTTGGATACCAACTATGTATAAAAGTAGTTTTCTTCTACCTCCAAAATTTACAGGAAGCTTCTCTGCTGTCCTTAAAGAACTAGTGCTTGATTTGACTCAACCCGATAACCAGATGGCAGCCTCTGCTGCTTATCTTCCATCTCTCTCTCACCCAAATGATCTTGCCTTACTTGGTCCCCTACTGCAGGAGACAGAGCAGAGATTTATTGAAGAGCAGGTATTTACTTATAATTTAGCAGTTACATATACATTTGGAGAAGAAAGGCTGATGTCCTGTGATAACAATTGCATTTCTCCTATCATTGCAGCTGCTCTTAGTTAACAGTATAGCTGGTGGAAGCCTGGAGTATGATCCACATTCAGTTTATGAGAGAACTGCAGAAGGTGATTCAGTGCCGAAGCCCTTACCTCCAATATTATCCATTATCAGTGCAGCAACCCGTCTCTTTGGAGTCGTATTCTCCCATGTTGCAGAGTCCCAAAGGTAAAACAATAATGATAGAGAATAAGCTTTCTGCTTTAAATTAATTACACTGATGTGGAAAAATTAATTACCAAGAATTAGCATTTTATCTGACCATTCTCTAACAAACTTCTGGCACATGAGCTAAAACATATTAAAGGCTATGTCTGTTTTACTTACCATATGAAATGCTATAGAATGCTGTAGGAAGATTATTTACCCTTTAGGATGGTATTTATGTATGTATAATTGTTCTTTTTTCAGATTACCATAATTTATTGTTAGGTGGCAATAATTGTACCTGCAGAACACACAATATGCCTGTCAATGCATAATATATAAAGGATACTTGAGTTGCATAATGCATAAAAATGCGCTTTTCCAACCTTTGTCAAGAAAGCAAAATACAGAACTTGAAACTGAAATGTGCTGTACAGTTTTTACTGCATTTATCTTCACAACTGCAGTAACATTACTGGTGTTCCCAAATTAGAGATTAGAAAGTGAGACTGTTAGTCTTTACCCACATTCAGCATAGTAGGATTATAAATTGGGTCTCCCACTGAGACATCTCCTTGGTTGTTCTGCTTCCTTCCAGCTGGAAATTCCTATAAGAATCTAAGAAGATCCCTGCTGTATTAGACCCAGCTAGATGCTTTTGAGGATCCTACAGCAGGGCATGAAGCAAGAGCTTCTGCCACTGTTCCACAGCTGGTGCTAATTTCATATATTTATATATAGGCGCACAAACACACATCTTGTACTTTCTTAAAGCTTTGTGTGTTTTTCCCAACCTGTCATTTTCTTGACACAGTCTCATATATTTCCTTCCCTAACTCAGATATACAGGCTCCTGTGAAACCAATCTAAGGTGGAGCTACAAATGGCATTTGTACACTTGGCATTAAGGATTGCTGATTGAATATTTGATACCTCCTGGGAGTTAAAAAAAAAACAAAAACCCAGAAAAAATACTTTCTAAATACTTGGACCATTTCATCCTTTGATTAAGTATGGAAATATCCTGAAAAAGAACTTGAGATTTAAGTTGATTCTCACTCTCTGGCAGTGTGAAAAAAAAGCAAACAGTGAGAGGTGATCGCAATCTGTACGGAAGGTCATTTCAGACTCTGAAATACTTAATCAATGACACTGCTTCCATGAGAAGAGATAAATGTAAATTCTCCCAAATTATCTGTTGTCACATTGCCATTTAAGATCCTCAGGCCCATACATCTGGAAAGATGCATAAAGCAAGCCCCAGCGTAATTAATGCTACTTTCCTTAGACTATATAATAAAAGCAGTATTTTACACATGTTTCCATTATAGAGAAGAGAGAGGGGAAATTCTCCCTCAGGCACATATCCCCTTTCCTGTCATGGCAGTTCCAATATTTCATTTATTATATTTCTATACTGTCCCATAGCACATGCACAAACACTTCCTAGGTGGTGTTTTGGATCACTTTCTAAAAGTATAATAAAATAAAATACATTCCAATGCTTACTTAAAATAATAAAAGTACATAAAATATTAAAATATAAAAAGAGAGAAAAAACAAGTATACTAGAGAGAAAGGTATAAAGGGTGACCAATGGGGGAAAATATGAAGAGCACAAGGTTTTCCAAATGCTTTTCCAACTGGAAAAAATTGGAAGGACTGAGTTTGACACTAGGAGACTTGCCACACCAAAAGCACCATTTCGTGTTCATCAAATTGACCTCTGATAATAGGGTAAGAGAGAGATAGAATGGCATAATCTGATTTCCTCTCCCATTTTTGTGTCTTTAAGGCTGCAGGTATTAGAACAGTTATTGACTTCAATAAAACAGATGAAAGGATCACGACAGCAGATAGTGCAACAAAACATTATATCAGCATTTTCTAATGTTTTGAAGGTAAGAGTCTCCCGCTCCCTTTATTATAAAAACTAATTCTTTGGCCCCAAACTGATGATACTCATCTTAAACAGGTAGTGCAGTTTCTGTGAATTTAGAAAATTAAGTACTCCCTCTGAGAGATATCACCTTGAAAATTAATCAAAAATTTTATTTGAATTCAAATTCATTCTCTTTATCATTATCCATCTACCAGGAAGAAATTATAGTTTGAATAGGCATTAGATAAATGCAACTAAAAATATGAGTTTTTGTTGCTTTCTCTTACTTCCTAAAGATGACCTTCTTCCCCTTTCCATCTAGAAAGGGGAGGAGCCATCACACATGGAGTTAGTGGGCGCTGGGTGGAATGGCAGTGCAGGAAAGGTATGGCAATTGAGGAGAAAATGATTTCATGGGTACCATCTCTTCAGCCCATAAAAATGCACTGCATGAACATAGAAACAATCTGGGATAATGTGGGACCCCACTTTTTACTATTGTTTAGAAAGTCTAAGGGAAGTAATGCTTGTATGGCTGCAGGAATCCTGTAATGGCAACATAATCCTTCTCATGCATCTAGAGTCAAGGGGGGAATTATGCTGCTATATGGGCAATCTGCCTCTGATTTCAACTGCCTCATGATGTTTGAAGAAAGTTTTTCTCTCCAGCCATAAGATATTCATGCACATAGAGATGGGTTATATTTTGTTATCAGCTATAAGGGATTCAATTTAGCAGTGAAGAATGGTGAAATATCTATAGGTAGCATTCATGTTAACCCTGTAAAATATAAGCAGTATATTAAGTTGTATTTAGTATGATACTTACGTGGAGTTCAGTAACTAAAATAATGTTGCCTATTTTAACGTCGTCGTCATTATCATTATTATTATTGTTATTATTTTGGTTCTAGCACTTGGCCAGCTGCAAGGGCAATTTAGGTTCTGAAGAAATCCGTACCTGTGCCCTAACCTTAGTGATGAGTGCCTTGGAAAGTAGCAACCCACTTTTAAGGTGTTCTGCTGCAGAATCTCTAGCCAGACTTGCACAGGTAGTTGCTGACAGTACCTTCACTGCTGTGTTGGCACAAATTAGCTTTGACAAGTAAGTCATTTCTCATAATATGGTTTTATTATGTTACGTTGTTCCTGCTTAGAATATAGTTATTTTTTCTTCTCAAAGGTTTGTGCTTACTTAGACAGGAATCCGATATCTCAAGTCCCTTTCTCTAACAAACAGCAGTCATTTAAGAAGTTCCTGATTTTATGGGCAAGTCTGAATTGCATTTCCTAGGAGCAATGGAACATGTATTTGCTTCAAGTTTGTTGGAACCACCTCTGTTAGCACTTGAATCCATTCATAATGTATTTTTACATACATATGGATAATGCATTTCCCCCTTTCTTTTGCAGTAAAAATATTAGGGAGCAGATCAGTCAGCTAATGAGAGTATATCAAACAATACGGTCTAATCTGTCTAACAATCTAATCTGTTCTTCCTTTGGGGGGACGGTGGAATTATGGCTGCAACAATCCTTAACACATTTACTAGGAAGCAAGCCCCATTGAACACAGTAGGATTTAATTCTGAATAAACATGCATAGGATTGAATGCTTGGTGTCCTAAAGCCCAGCATAATTTCACATCTACCTTTCAGCCCTTCAGTACAAAGAAATTGAAGTTCAGCAAGTGGCATGCTGTTGGCCTACTTTTCTTTATTACCTATTTAGTGGTCACGTGTAGAAACTCCATGTGAGTATTGGAATATGCACTGAGTTCTGGATGAGGTGCATGAAATCAATTCAAATGTTCTGGCTGCATCAATAAAAACCGAAGAGATCTAACAAACATAACTCTACTTGTCAAAGCTCACCATGATAATTGCAGAGACAATAGTTGTATTGTTGTTTTCACCATTTCTTATTGAGGATAGGGGCAGAAATGTAGTGTCACTGCTTCCCACTCTCCCCCCCCTCCTACTTTTTTCCTTCTTCATTATCTTTAAGGCCTAAGGGTTTAGGGCACCACTTTTTGGTTCTGTTTAGATGATTTCATTGTAACAATCTCCATTCTGATCAGTTTTGTTTTAAAAATCTTACAATTCTTAGGCTAAGATCTGCTAGAGATGTGATATCAAGAACAGGACATTCTTTGGCTCTGGGATCTCTCTATAGATACCTAGGTGGAATTGGCTCTACTCAGCACCTGAATGCATGTGTTGGAATACTTTATACGTTATCTCAAGACAGCACTTCACCTGAAGTACAGGTATGTATTGGATTCTCTTTTTTTGCAAGTGGCCTTTGGGTGAAAAGGAGCCTAAAAACGTTCTTTAAAAAGTTTTATCTCATTTGAATGTGTTTACTTCATTTACAAAATGACAATTGACATAAGTATGTCTACACTTCAAAAATAATCCTTGAGGTTTTAACATATTTTTATTGATGTTTATATTGTATTGAATTTGTAGAAATGAAATCTCATCATGAACAGTGCATGAATCTGGCAGAAAGGGGCTCCGTTGCAACATGCAGGGTGGCTGTTCAAAGTCTCCTGTGCACTATCCTTGCCTCCATGCAGTTCTGCTGGTTCTTCATCGTGGTCTCTATGCATCACACATATGGGCTCTGCGCCTGCGCTGAGACCTAGATCGGAACCTCCAATAGCTAAGCGACACGCTTTTGGGCGGGAACCCCTCCCCCACGCCACTGCGCATGTACCGTGGGTTCCCGCCCTTATCTCAGTTTTTTTCCGTCCGCCATCGTGCTAGACGCTAGTTTCTATACCTCCAAAAAAAAAAAAAAAACTATTTCAACCTCTTCTACTTAGTACTTTATTACTTTATTATACTTACCTTTTCTTCTTCTATCTTTTCTCCTAAAAAAAAAAAAAAAAAAAAAAAAAAAAATTTAGTTAGTAGATATAGTACAAACTTTCAACGCTTCGGCTGAGGCGAATGGCAGTGAAGGCCCCATTTCGTAAATGCGTGTCCTGTGGGGCTAAACTCCCGCCTACGGACGGGCATTCTTTGTGTGTACTCTGCTTAGGAGAGAGCCACAAAGTTCAATCGTGCCACCACTGTATGGCGTTCACAAAGCAGACGCGCAAAAATAGAGCAGACAGACTTCGCTCTATCCTGTGGGAGAAGGCGCTTCGAGCTACCGAGCCAAAGAAGGCCAAAATGGACAAACCACCTACAAAAACCTCCGATACTGAACTTGAAATATCCTCGTTCGTAGTAGGAGATGAGACCGTGGCGCACTATAGGGCTGAGATACCCCTCACGCCAGGACGGTCGCTAGCGAGCTCCGCGGCTAAAAAACTTTCAATAAAAGCCCGGACTCCTAGATCCTCCGAAATGGAGAAGAAGAAGAAAAAGAAGAAAAGGCTGGAAAAGTCCTCACCGAGGCATTCTGGAAAATCAAAATCCAGCAGTACCGTGCCGACCTCGCTACCGACAGCGACGGCAACTTCTTCGGTACCGAACCAGCCATCGATACCGTCTATGGTATCGACACCCGCTAGGAAAAGACAACATGAACCCCCGAGCCTTTCAGAGGGGGAAATCAGAGATTCGGCCTCAGTGGCCTCAACACGAGACCCGGCACGCCCCACAACAGTAGATGAGGCAGCCGAAGTGCCTAGACTTGGAACCCCTAGACCTGTTCCAGTGGAAGTGCAGCAGTCTCCTAGGCCGGATTGGGATCGATCTTCCCAAGTTGCTTACTATAGACCTGAAAATAGGTACTATGATTGGGAAGGCTATCGGCCACACGACTACCTTCCCGAGGGAAGGAGGCTACAATACCCTCCGGAAGCATATTTTGCTTATCCGCCGCCTCCAACAAGGGTCTGTCGAATGCCGGTGGCTCCTCCGTTGTCTCACCATTCATCGCCGGCATCGACCCTTCGACGTCGAGCCGATGCGTCTCCGCATCGACCAGCACCACAACAAGATCAAGCGCTGCAGCCTATTCAACAGCAAATTGAGGCGCCCTCTTCACCAGACAATGACTACCCTTCGGACTCGGAATCTGCTCTCTCTATCGCTCCATCAATCCCATCACCAGAAGACGCGGTCTACTCAACTGACCCAGCTTCACCGTCTGATGACTCTGGAAGATTTGCTGAACACGTCCTAAGAATGGCTCAATCCCTAGGTTTAGATATTCAAAAACCAGAAGATCAGGTGCAAGACAAGATCTATGATGTCTTCCATACCGAAGATAATACACCGGTAGCCATCCCATTGCCTCAAACGTTAATACAAACTGCCCAGCTAGCATGGAAGACTCCTACATCTAATCAGCCTAATTCTAGGAAATTAGAATCTATGTACAGAATTCAAGACAAGGACGCGGGTTTTCTATTACAACACCCAAAACCCAACTCCATAGTTGTGGAATCGGCACAAGGCCGATCACAAAGAACCCACTCGGCACCTACCGACAAAGAGGGCAGGAAGCTCGATGTAACTGGGAGGAAAATCTATTCTTCCTCATCACTTGGCATCAGAGCAGCCACTTATGAGGCAACAATGGCCCGGTATCAACTATTTCTTTGGCAGAAGATAGGGTCACTGTGTGATCACCTTCCAGAAGATAAGAGGGAATTAGCCAGGGTATTTCAATCTGAAGCTACTGCCATAGCCAGGCAGCAACTGTCCACAGCGAGACACCAGACGGATTGCCATTCCAAGGCTATGATGGGCGCCGTAGCCTTAAGAAGACACGCTTGGCTCAGATCTGCTAATTTAACAACGGAGACTAAAACCAGAATTGAAAGCCTACCCTTTGACGGGGAAGGACTTTTCAACTCCAAGACGGACGAGGCACTAGATACCATCTATAAGGCCCGTACGACAGCTAGAAGGATGGGTTTCAATGCACCATCCCAACAATACAAACCGCGTCGTTGGACAAAACCACCTGCCCAACAATACCAAAACAGGCCATTTTATCAGCCCCATCCTAGGCAACAACAACAGCAGTTGCAGAAGAAGAGGCCCTTCCAGAGTCGATTCCAGGGAGATAAACGTCAACCTGACTTTAGCAAAAAACAGCGGGTTTGACTCCTGTGCCCCAAATCTACCACCATTTTTGAACCGCCTAGCACCCCATTTCCATCAGTGGGAGTTAATAACAACCGACTCCTGGGTGCTCACTATCATCAAGCAGGGCTACGCCATCGAATTCGATGTCCTTCCTCCTCCTTCGGGACCGAAAGTAACAGCACCGTCCGCACCTCTTCTCCTAGAAGTCCAAACCCTACTATCGAAGGGAGCTATCTCCCCGGTGCCACCGCATCAAATCAACCAGGGATTCTTCTCCCGCTACTTCACGGTCCCGAAGAAGGATGGCGGTCTTCGACCTATCATGGACCTAAGAAATCTAAACAACTATATCAGCCCCAAGAAGTTCCGTATGACAACGGTTTCTTCGGTACTCCAACTCCTTCACGCAGGCCTTTGGTTCGCGGTGGTAGATTTGAGGGATGCTTATTTCCATATAGCGATCAGGGAATCACATCAACCTTACCTGCGATTCGCCATTGGAATTCAACAATTCCAATTTTCCGTTCTTCCTTTCGGACTTTCGACGGCGCCCAGGGTCTTCACGAAGACGATGGCAGTCGTCTGCGCCCACCTAAGACAAAAACAAATTTTCATCTATCCATACCTGGACGACTGGCTGCTGGTAGCGGAGAACAAATCCACGCTACGAGACAATATATCTACGACCCTCAATTTATTGAACTCGTTAGGCCTCTGGGTCAACGAAGAGAAGTCCATTCTAACGCCTCAAAGGAAGATAGACTTTATAGGGGTGACCTTATCATCCCTGGATGGCAAAGCTTTCCTTCCTCTGGCCAGAGCAAAGACGCTTCACGACTCCATCGTCGATATCGAGAAGCGAACAAGACACTCAGCCTGGACAATTCAAAGGCTACTGGGCTTGATGGCAGCCACTACGGCCGTCATCACGTTTGCGAGGCTTCGCATGAGAGTTTTACAAGGATGGTTCCTGAGAACGTTCGACCTTCGCCTCAACGCTCACAGAACTTTTCTCTCCATCCCGAAACAAGTACGGGCATCGCTGAGATGGTGGCGCTCGATGGGGAATTTGTTGGAGGGCGTTCCGTTTCAACGACCATCGCCTTCGGTAACGATCGCTACCGATGCCTCCATGGAAGGCTGGGGAGCCCATTGCAACAACCTTACTGCACAAGGGCGATGGCCCCCCTTCTTGAAGGAAGAGCATATCAACCACCTAGAACTCTTGGCAGTGGAGTATGCGATAAAGACTTTTGCCCGGATCATCGAGGGCAGAAATGTCCTGATAGCCACAGACAACACCACGGTAGTCTGTTATATCAACAGACAGGGTGGAACCAGGTCGTACCCGTTGACTCGATCTGCAACCAGAATATGGAATTGGTGTATAAAGAGGGATACTTACCTTGTGGCGGTTCATGTTGCAGGGAAGGACAATGTCATCGCAGACTCACTCAGCAGATCCTTCCACACCGACCACGAGTGGGAGCTCGACGTCGATACCAGGGAACACCTCTTTCGATGCTGGGGGTATCCAGCCGTCGACGTCTTCGCCACCGAGGGAAACGCAGCCTGCTCCAGGTTCTGCAGCAGAGCTGGAAAAGGAGAAAATTCACTAGGAGACGCATTCACAAGAACGTGGAAAGGAAATCTCCTATACATCTTCCCTCCGTTCCCTCTCCTAACAAGGGTCCTAGCGAAGATCAGGATGGACAATTCGGACTGCATCCTAGTAACACCGTGGTGGCCAAGACAGGCCTGGTTTCCGCATGCTCTTCGTCTATCGAGACAAATTTACATCAGGCTCCCGTCGATACCGAACCTCTTGTCTCGACACCAGGGCAAGGTTCGGCATCCAGATTTATCCACACTGAGGATGACGGCGTGGAGGATAATCCCAACGCCTCTCTCGGTACCGTAAATTTAACAGTTGATCAAATATTGATGGCATCGAGGAAACCGTCAACGAGGAAATCTTACGCCAAGAAGTGGCAAAGATTCCTAATTTTTGCTTCAAAGAGCGATCAGCCAGCAGTTTCATGTCCTATTTCTACAATACTGGAATATTTGCTGTCGCTTTACCGACAAGGTCTAAGACTGTCCTCGATCAGGGTTCACCTAGCTTCGATAGCAGCGTTCCATGACGGTGTCGAAGGGTATTCGCCCTTCTCACACCCCCTCTCGAAAACATTCTTGAAGGGGTTAAAGAATACGATACCGACCATCAAGAACGTCGTACCTTCATGGAGCTTATCTGTGGTCTTACAGTCACTGACTGCTAAACCCTTCGAGCCCATGGCTACAGCCGACCTCAGACTTTTATCATTTAAGACAGTTTTCCTGATAGCCATCACCTCTGCGAGACGTGCAAGCGAGCTTAGAGCTCTCAGAATTGACCCACCGTTTACAGTGTTTCATAGGGACAAGGTCGTTTTACGCACTGACCCTTCATTTCTACCTAAGGTGGTGTCGAACTTTCATGCTTCCCAGGACATTATTCTCCCAGCGTTCTTCCCGAGCCCAACGACGGCAATCGAGACTTCCCTCCATACGCTCGATGTAAGGAGAGCCCTAGCCTTCTACAAAGCTAGGACTGAAAGTTTTAGGAAAACTAAGCAGTTATTTGTTTGTTATGGAGAGCCATCTAAGGGCTTGCCCGTCTCTTGCCAGAGACTATCAAGGTGGATTGTAGAGACAATTAATCTTGCCTACTCTCTGTCAAAATTGGAACTGCAACAGTCAGTTAAGGCTCATTCCACTAGAGCGGTAGCAACATCAGTGGCATTCAGCAGGGGAGTCTCCCTGACAGATGTCTGCAAGGCTGCAACGTGGTCTACTCCATCCACGTTTGTCAGGCACTACAACGTGGACACTCGAGCCCGTCAAGACTGCACCTTCGGGAGAGCAGTGCTCTCGGAAGTCCTCAGATGACAGCTAACCTAAAGAGCTCTGAGGCTGGGACATGATGCACCAACCCACCTCCAAAGGTATGTTAGCTTGCTACTCGCCCATATGTGTGATGCATAGAGACCACGATGAAGAAATGCAGGTTGCTTACCTGTAACTGTAGTTCTTCGAGTGGTCATCTATGCATTCACACAACCCACCCACCAACCCCGCTTGGTGGCATATGTTATTTTTTATTAGAGCACTGTATACATGTGTTATGATACATCTGAAACTGATTAATTATATTCATGTTTATGGGAGCACGATGTCGGACTCCTATGAACTGAGATAAGGGCGGGAACCCACGGTACATGCGCAGTGGCGTGGGGGAGGGGTTCCCGCCCAAAAGCGTGTCGCTTAGCTATTGGAGGTTCCGATCTAGGTCTCAGCGCAGGCGCAGAGCCCATATGTGTGAATGCATAGATGACCACTCGAAGAACTACAGTTACAGGTAAGCAACCTGCATTTATTGTTCCTCTTCTTTCCTTCTCCGAAATAGGAAGAGAGGGAGAGCAACTTGTGCTGGAATTTTCAAACCTAGGCAGGCAAGGACAGTGTTTGTTATTTCTTGGGCTTACAGTGAGCAAAGTGAATGGGCCTTTTCAGGAAAAAAACACGCTTAGCCGTAGTTAGGCCACTCACTCTTTTGCAGCAAATGGTTTGTGGACATGTCTAAACCATGGATCTAAGCTGGGTGGATTCCCAAACACTCAACCCTCCTCTATCCTGGATTACTTCCATCTTTTCGGATCTGGGTAGGTGAGTTGCTCTTGGAATTGATGGGGGCAAGAAAAATTAAAAACGTAAGAAGAGCCATACTGGAGCAGACTAAGGGTCCATCTAGTCCAGCATTCTGTTCACACAGTGGTCAAACAGCTTTTGACCAGGAACCCACAAGCAGGATACCAATACAACAGCACCCTCTCACTCATGTTCCCCAGCAACTGGTGTACATAGGCTTATTTATTTATTTATTTATTTATTACATTTCTATACCGCCCAATAGCTGGAACTCTCTGGGCGGTTCACAAAAATTAATGACATTCAAAATATAAAACAACAGTATAAAACCATACTATAAAAAACAATATAAAAGCTCAACCAGATAAAAACAGCAGCAATGCAAAATTACAAATTTAAAACACCAAGTTAAAATTTATTTATAGACTGTTAAAATGCTGGGAGAATAAAAAGGTCTTCACCTGGCGTCTAAAAGCATATAACGTAGGTGCCAAGCGAAACTCCTTAGGGATCTCATTCCACAGCCGGGGTGCCACAGTGGAGAAGGCCCTCCTCCTGGTAGCCACCTGCCTCACTTCCTTTGGCAGGAGCTCACGGAGAAGGGCCCCTGTAGATGATCTTAGGGTCCGGGTAGGTACATATGGGAGGAGGCGTTCCTTCAGATAACCTGGCTCCAAGCCGTTTAGGGCTTTAAATGTCAATACCAGCACTTTGAATCGGGCCCGGACCTGGACTGGCAGCCAATGAAGTTGTAAAAGGACTGGCGTAATGTGGTCTCGCCGTCTAGTCCCTGTTAGTAGGCGGGCTGCCCTGTTTTGTACCAGCTGAAGCTTCTGGACCATTTTCAAAGGCAGCCCCACGTATAACGCATTGCAGTAATCCAAACGAGAGGTTATCAGAGCATGGATAACTATAGCTAGGCTATCTCTGTCCAGATAAGGGCGCAGTTGGTATATCAGCCTAAGCTGATAAAACGTGCTTAGTGCCCCTGACATTAGAGGATTAGATCAATTTATACCATGTGTGTGCGTGTCCATATGTGAATGTGCACACACGTGAGTGCCAAAAGCAGCAGCTATTGCCTTCTCCTTTCGTCAGCTCTGCCAGGAGAAATAATGACACTTCTTTAGAGCATTCATCTTAAAATTATATAGTTTCCAGTCATTTTATTCTGAATTATTAACATATTATTCCTCACCATCTCACTAAAGTGCACTCATTTTATGCAGCAATTTTATTTTTGATCACAATTTGCTAATTATTTCATGTTCGTCTCTGTGTTTGTATGTGTGACACAACACTACATTTTTGGTATCTTACAGACCTGGGCACTGCATTCTCTGTCACTGATCATTGATTCCGCTGGTCCTCTGTATCACGTGCATGTGGAACCTACCCTCTCTCTTGTTCTCATGTTGTTGTTGACTGTGCCTCCTGCTTATGCTGAAGTCCATCAAAGCCTTGGTCGCTGTTTAAATGCACTTATCGCCACTTTGGGTCCTGAGTTGCAAGGTATGCATACATTTGGGACATGATAGACATGGATCAAACCAATAATCATAAAGTTGGGAAATAACTTTTGCTAGCAAAGTATGTATGCAATACTGTAAGAATTAACTAAAAAGCATTCAGATTTTTGCATATTATGGGGAACTCTTACCCAAAGTCTTTCACGATCACTTTTACATAGTTTGAAGGCTGCAAAGTTCAGTTTATGGAGAAATGAATTGGGAGGTGGACACTCCTTTCTTTGACTATTTCAAATAAACCACTGCTCTCTTTAAACTGGAGTTGAACCCCCAGTGGTCTACAGATCTTGGCAAATTTACTAGCCAAGTGGATAGAGACACCCCTTTCCCTGATTGCATAGATAGACTTTCAGTCTGAAGTTATCCTCCTTACATCCAAGGCAAAGATAAGCCTGTCTGTTTCTCTTTGGAGTCCACACTGTTCTCTGGCCATACATGTGTGTACACTAGTACATTTGAAAAGCATATATTGCCAGCCATTGGAGTGTTAATATAAACTGACTCATTTGCAAGCAAACACAAGAGCTCTTCCACTGAACATGAAAAGCCCTGCCACATAATAGAAATGGTGCTCTGGGTTTCCCCCATCAATACCATATTATTGAATTATTGTTATTTTTTGTTTGCTAAAGCATGACCTTCACTGAATGTCAATGGTAAAAACCACTTGATAAACACCTTTATTGCTGTTTGGTTTTTAATGATGTTAGATGCTATCAGATTAATAAACAAAATTATAGAGGGAAATGTTTCTCCCTCCTTTTTGTCCTGTGTGTAGGCAGGAGTACCACAGTCTCAGCCTTAAGGGCTTCTTGTCTCCTGGGCTGTGCAGTGATGCAAGATAATCCTGACTGCCTTGTCCAAGCTCAAGCCATCTCTTGCCTTCAGCAGCTTCATATGTTTGCTCCACGTCATGTAAACTTGTCTAGCCTTGTACAGTGCCTATGTGTAAGTATATGTGTGTGTATTTATAAACATATCTATTTTAAATGCATTTTTCTTGTTTTGCAGCCAGAACAGTTGAACACATGTTTTAAAAATTGTTAAAGGAACTCTACTTTAAAGAAAAACAGCTTTTGAAACCAATTTAACAGAATATTTTGAAGTAGAAAAATCAGTAACTTTCAATAACATGAATTTTTTAATGAGTAGTATGGTTAACGGATTTATGGTGGCACAATATTTCATGTATTAAATCCCACTTTGTCAGATGAACGAAGTGGTGTTTATATGAGTGATATCCAGTGATGCCCCTGCTTCCATTCCACAAGTAGCCAGCCCTGCTGATTCCATTGCACAAGCAGGCCCCATCGCCCGCACCTCGGGGGATAGACCTGAGACAAATGGAAATGCTAGTTTCTGGAACGGGACAAGTCGATTGAACTCCTGGCAAGGCTGGCTGCTCGTGGGCTGTCACCATTGGATTCTGTCATATATGTCCTAGCTAGCTACCTAGGCAGGCAGGCAAGCAACAGCTAGCTGGCCAGCCAAGTGGGTAACAGCAGTGACTGCTGGCTGATTACCTGCCAGCTTGCTCTAAGTCCACTGAAGGTAGAGCATCCCCACTCTATATACAGCCAGATGCCTTGGCTATAAGGGCGCCTACTACTCCAGCCAGGCAAGGAACGAAAAAAGGGAAATAAGGTAGAGTCACTTTGCCATGCCGTATCATGATGAACTTTACCTCTCTCATAGAACAATTTATAAATTCATTGCCGCTGCCTCCAACCCCTGCCAATTTGATGATTAACCAGGTTCATTGAACTGGTATACAACCCATGTCTGTGAATGTATCTAGGTATGTTGCTGCTTCCCACTTGGCTCACCAGCTGGCTGTTGTTTGCCAGGTTGGCTGCCTAGGTAACTAGCTAGGACATTGCTCCCCCACTCTACACACACATAGATAAGGAAGGGGAAGGAATAGGAAGGAGACACATTGCAATGCTTACACATACAGTTTGTAAAAGGCTTTTTCCCCACCCACCCCCCCAAAAAATCACAATTCAGCCCTGCAAATGAGATTGCAAATCGGATGACGGAATTTTGGGACTGCCCATGGTTACAGACAGAAACTAAAAACTACAGGGCCAAAAGGCCATGAAACACAAGAGGTCTGTGACATTTCTATGGAAAGTTCAAATATATACAAGAACAAAAGAGTGACTAATTGCAGCAGCAGCAATAATATCCTAGTTTTTCCTTAAATACCTAAGAAACCCAAAGTTCTGATTAAGACATAAATAAATACTAAGAAATTTATCAATGAATTATAGTTCAACAGTTTCATGTATGGTTTCGCTTTGACATTGCTCTTTGGCAGGGATTAAGAAGTATGTAGAGTTTCAGAATCAGTAGCAGAGCATGCTGGGAGACGAAATGTTCTCTCACTAGTTTCTAAAATTGACATTTTGATGTCTGGTTTATATCTGTTATTTAGTGTAAACATTGGCCTCTTTGTCCTATGTGGACAGCAGAAGGGCATTGTTTATATGTCATGGCATATATTATGTTGGAATATGAGCTGGTAAATGTTCTCCTGGTAGGTCCCATTATAATAATGTCTGAGTGGTTGTGAAGACAGAGGCAATATTATGAAAAGTTACTGGGTGCTTTTGCCTTGTCTACATTTTAAAACATTGGAATTTTAAAATATTTTCAATTTCAAAATGTGGTTTCGCATGTCTAATGCATAGAAATATGTAGACTACAGTAATTTGTCACAGAGAGAAATTCCCTCTATAAATTCTTTTGAAATGATCCTTTGGAGATCTGGTTTGCATAGTTTTGTGCCACACTCTATGGTGATTAGGCTGTCTGCTCTAGCTGTGGCAGTAAATGTTGGGTTGTGGAAAATTGTAGTCGCCAGTGGTGAATACTGTAGAAGTATCATGAGACTTTACAGATGTTTTGAACTATTCCGAATTGTTATGGCCAGGATCCAAACTTGGCCACTGCCTATATGGTATCAGCCTTTCTGAATCTGGGCTGATATGAACTGTCATCTTATTATAGCTATGATGCTCTGCTTTTCTTTTGTTCATTGCAACAAGTACCGTATTTCTTCGATTGTAAGACGCCATCGATTGTAAGACGCACACTAATTTCAGTACCACCAACAGAGAAAAAAACCCTAAGACACACCCGCAATTCTAAGACGCACACCATTTTTAGAGATGTTTATATGGGGGGAAAAGTGCGTCTTAGAATCGAAGAAATAGGGTACCAACAATTGGTATACATTTTAAAATGTAATTTGTTTCTAATGCAGTTTCACATCACTGATTCATTAATGCCTTTGAGCAGCTAGTAATATAGGCAGTTAGCTTTGCAATTTTAAGGACCTGGAGAATTAAGTAATTAAATTGTAATAAGCAAGTGCTCTTTTTGTGGCATTGAACTTATTATTGTGGGACTCAGGATCACTATGGGTTCTGATACCTGAGTTTTGTCATGACTGGATTATCATTTGTTTTTGTGCAGGAGATCTTGTTGGAAAATTCTGTGTTGGTAGGTCTATGTGCATTGTTAAAATTTCAACAATTTTCAGTATGTTTTATTTTTATTTCTCCTTTTTCTGTATTTAACCATTAATGTTAAGTAAAATACTTTTAGCATGTTGAGTGATGTTTTGTTTCAGCCTAACCAAATTCTCTCTTAACATCCTTATAGCTGGCACTCAGACTTCGTTGTGTATATTTTATGTTTGCATTAGTTTAAATTAAAACATTTTAAGCACAAAAAGATCACCTTTTGGGGTGTGTGCCATTTCTATGTATTGCTTGCATTTCCTGTGTTCATTTTCACCATCTTCCTTGTTCTTTTAAAATATGGGAGAATGAAAGACATCAGAAATGTGCATTTTGCGTTGTCTTGCAGTCAAGCTTGTGTGTTTTTACTTTTTTTGTGTAAAAATAGAACTGGCATTCTTTCTTTCTTTCTTTTTTATAGCATGCCTAAATCTCAAGACTCTGTGAGATCAGCTTGAACAAATGTTCCATAAAGTATTTTTAATTTCAAGCATCTTAATATATTTTGGTTTCTTAAAGATATACAGGGCATATTTTTGTATGCATCAAGTGATTTCTATACATTTGTGTGCATGCAGCAAGTTATGAAAATAATAGATGCAGACTTGGTTGGATTAACGATGATTCCATAGCACTTCTACTTTATGCCCACTTTACCTTCTTTTGTCAGTCTTTCATTCTAATGATTTCTCATTGACAAATGAGGTACATCACCTCCAAACAAGGTTTCTTTGCAGCAGGCATCCTGTTCCATCTCATTTTTCATGTAACATTTGGTGTGTACAAGAAAG
This sequence comes from Elgaria multicarinata webbii, assembly GCF_023053635.1. Lineage (NCBI taxonomy): Eukaryota > Metazoa > Chordata > Lepidosauria > Squamata > Anguidae > Elgaria > Elgaria multicarinata. Next base: position 140,771,899 of record NC_086172.1, on the reverse strand, counting down.
AAAACAAATGATAAACTAGTTAAATCTCTGTATAATTCCATGCCCATTTTGTTTTTTCTTCCAATATCATTTTCATGACCTGGATTTAAACTTGAATATTGGTAGTTCAGCTAAATGCTGGCCTAGATACAAAATGAGTTAAATGTTCCTGTGGAAGAATCCATATTATTAGTGCATTTAAAATATTTATTATTATTATTATTATTATTATTATTATTATTATTTATTTATATAGCACCATCAGTGTACATGGTGCTGTACAGAGTAAAACAGTAATATTTATTTATTTAATTTATATCCCGCCTATGTATAAAATAACCTAGGTGGCAATATACCAGATTATTTATGTTGGTTTGAGTTTCTAAATCAAGAGAGCAATTCTGGGGGCCCTAGACACCATCTGGGAGGCTACGGAATTGTTTGCTTTCTTGGCCCAAACTTCTAGCCAGAAAATCGCGCTCCCCTCTTCCTTGTAGCCAGTGCAGGGAGAACCATGGTGGCTAGCTCTCTGTGCTTGGTAAACGGAGCATGGAAATAGGGGGAAGGAGGCATTCCTGGGGGCAGAGAGGGGAGGAGACTGGGGCTTCAGCAATATTATGTTTCCTATGGCCTCCCCAGCCTCTGTCCCTCTTGTCCTGAAGTGCCACTGTTAGACAGGCGAAATCGCAACTAGCAGAAATGCAGGGTGACTGGAGTAAGAGGCGAAAATCATGTCCATGCTCCAGCCACCCTCCATTGGATTGCACCCTTAGATGATAAACTTCTCACAGGGTTTAAAAAGCAACGTCTTGGATACTGATGTAACAGGGCAGCAAATGTTTTCTATAGTAAGTGTTTGTACATACTATATCCTTTGCTAAAGAGCCTTTCAAGTTATTTCAAATGAATTATTAGTACGTCATTATAGTGTGCTGTGTATTATATAATAGAAACTTCAGTCACCGTTCACAGCAATATATGTTGTCCCTTATTGTACTTTTATGCATAGATTTGGGTTTATCTTTGGCACGCGCAGGCAGGACTGGGAAAGACCCCTGTGTGAACCCCTGAAAAGCTGCTGCCAGTCAATGTAGACAATACATTGGCCTGACTCTATATGAGGCAACTTCCTATGCGGAGTTTCTTTTCCTACCCATACCTATATTATGAGAGTCTCTGTGTTCTATTTATGATTCGTATATGCTTCTGATGTAAACAGAGAGAGGAGGGGTAGAGTTAAATTGCACTTTGATACATAATTGGCTACAGCCAAATAAATAAGGTTGGATCCAGAGTTTCTTGAAGTGGAATTCCACAGACTGGATAACCTTGAAGGGGAAAAATGGTTTTCGTTTATTCCCCCCTCTTCCCTGTAGTTACCTATGCACCTCAAAAATCTCCTTAGCGGGGTTGTGAAGCACTCCAGAACAGTGTGTTCAGAGGTAGTGGGGGCTGCAGGGGAGAAGGAGAAATCAGCAAAAATGGCCACCCTGCCCCCTTCCTCAGTAGGGAGACTCTGGTAGATCCCAGATTCCTCAGCCAAAGGGACTCCTCCATCAGATCCAGAAAAACTGTGATCCAGTGGAGGGTCCCTTTGGCCAGTGGGAGCGTCCATTGGATCCCAGTTTCCTCAGTCAACGAAAGGAGCCCTTCCATTCACAGAGGATCAATTCTGGATCTAATCCAGAGTCTTTTGTTTTAGAAGTTTTTAACATATTTACAATTAACCTAATTAAAATCTTTCTGTTTGCGTATTTAAAATATTTGTATCCTACTTTTCCTCTATCTGTGCTCAAGGTAGATTACAACAGAGAAGTTTAGGAATGAAAGAATAAATTAAACTGTTAACACCAGCCAAATACAGCCAAAATAGTGGAGGTTGACTCAGATCTTAAGTAATCGCTCCACATTTTGTGAAATATTATGCTTTGAAATGGGAATGTTACACCAGAAATTTATTTTAATATTTTTCTTCCTGTCCTTTTCTTTTCTAAATCCCAAATTCTAATTTGGTCTCAAAAATGTTACTGCTGGAGAGCTTCAGATACCATCTACGAAATTCCAAACCAGCATATGTTCTTTTGTCTATATATTTCAGGTGAATCTCTCTAGTTCATATCTATTGTTGAGGCGAGCCGTACTAGCTTGTTTGCATCAGCTTGTGCAGAGGGAGGCAGCTGAAGTATCAGAACATGCTCTGGCCCTGTCTAAAGACAGCAGAGAAGACTTTACTCCAGGTAATATTGAGCCTTTAAAAATGCTGATTTGGAAAACTAATATTGTTTCCCCCTCTTAAATAAAGTTTTATTTACCAATCATAATCTTGCAGCTATTTGTGTATTGCACACTAGCTTCCTGGAGACTTGCTCAGATGACATTTCTATATCTCAAAATTTATGCAGGAAAATTTGAGGCCTAGTCACAAACTTTCAAAACAGCTCACCAGGTGGCAGAACAGTCCCAGGACTGTAGTACTTCAAATTGCAGAAGTGAATGTTTGGCGCCTCACTTAAAAAAAAACCCTCATAAAAGAAATGTGCCATGTAGAAGCACGGCAATTACTCCTTCTTCCTGCATATCCCAGCGCCACTGAACACATTGTTCTAGTGCTAGTCTTGAATATGCAGGGGAAATTTTTTTAACATGAGGAAACACAAACATTCAATCCTTCCCTCTATTCTGAAGATATAAAGTCCAAGATGTTTATTTCTTGTGTAATCACTCATTTGCCTGTTTTGTCTCTAATATGCATATCTTGCTCAAAAAGACATTTGTGTTCACCAAGTGTTTCCGGAATCTTTCTACAGGCATGTTTTCTTGCATTCTCGATACAGATATTAATCATTGGTATGTCATATTTTGAAACCAAGAGTATCTCAAAAGAAATGACTTGTAAGAACATATTTCTGACTTCAGAGTCTAACCTGGAATGCAGTTCTCATGACTTCTTGAAACAGCAGTTTTGCCCATGGCTGGTGCTACAGAAATTAGTTTATTAGTTTAAGAAAGAAGAGGCTGTGGAAAAAGGTGATGTACTGCAAATGTGGAGGGAGGAGTACAGAACTCTTACCCAACAGTCTGGTTTTTTTTTATATGACACTTATACTAATCATGCTAATTTGTGGCCTGCTATTTGGCAAAGATAAGCATAACCCCGATATGGCTACTTTCTAAAGTATGCTTAATAGCAGTTGCGGTGATGTTCCTTTCATTCTCTGAAAGGAATTGATGGAAGTCATTTACAGAGTTGGTAATATGAAGGAGACAACCAAATGTTGCTACAGAGGTCCAGAATACATCAGTATAGAATTATTGCAGTGGCTCTAAAAATTAATTTTTAGAATGACCAAAGCCACATTTGTTTTTTTAAGCATGTCTTTATTATATGGAATACTAGGGGGTGGAAGAGATGGTGGAATTCGTGTCACAGGTATGGAAGCAATACAGTTCTCGTTTGTTTGGTTCTGCCATGGTATTAATGGTTTTAAACAGATGAGATGAACAATAACTCTTTAAAATTATAAAATTATTTCAGATTTTGTCTCAGTTCTTACTTTGTACATTTTCAAATGCAGTAATTGATGATCACTTGGAAGTAAAAGGATTCGGATTACACTTTTTTTTTTAAAGGCATTAACATCAGAGAAGTAGGCCTTGAAGGGGCATTGTTGAGTTTGCTGGACAAAGAACTGGATACAAAACTATGCCAAGATATCAGAGAGACCCTGAGCCATATGCTTATATCAATGGCTGTTGAGAAACTCTCTTTCTGGTTGAAGCTCTGCAAGGATGTTCTAGCAGCCTCTGCTGGTATGTGCTAATATCTTCTGCCCTGTAATTAGACTTGCATTTCACATGTTTTTATCAGGGAGAATCATCTGACATATCTGGTGCAAATAATAAGTAGCAAGTATGACTCACAAAAAGTCTTGGTTGGGAGACCAGGGAGAGGAGAATTGGGGGTTGGTGGGGGGAGAGAGAAAAGCCCAGCATAGTTTGGGACCAAGGTACTTATTATTATTATTATTATTATTATTATTATTATTATTATTATTATTATTTATTTATATAGCACCATCAATGTACATGGTGCTGTACAGAGTAAAACAGTAAATAGCAAGACCCTGCCGCATAGGCTCATCAACTTGACTGTGTGTGAGATCATCATCAGAGGTGCTCCTCTAGGTTCCTGTTTCCAGAAGTGAGGTAGATGGCAACTAGGAAGTGGACTTCCTCAGTAGTGGTGCCTGACTTACAGAATTCTCTTCCTAGGGAGGTTTCCCTTGTGCTTACTTTGCTATATTTTGGCACTTCACATATCTCCTTGTCTCTCAGCTCCCTATTGCTCATCTTCCCTTCCCCTTGCTCACCTTTCTTCCCTACCTCCCTATTACCACCTCCTCCCCACTTCTGCTCTGTTTTCAACTCTGAGCTTTTGGTGGAAAAGGCTCCATCATCACCCCGGTTTGCCTCCCTTTTTGACCCTAAATGCAGATTTCACAACAGTGGCTTCAGTGGACGCCACCCAAGAAGAAGAGGGTACTCAAGTGGATGATGAATTTGCATTAGCCTTGGAAAATGATGAAAAAGTGCACCCCTTCCCCCATCCTCGGTGGTCTACTCGAGTTTTTGCTGCAGAATGTGTTTGTAAAATTATCAGCCAGTGTGAGAATGCAGACAACGCTCACTTTGACATAGCTTTTGCCCAGGAAATGAAGCAAAGGGATTCAAGAGGTAAGTGCTAATGTTGACACAGACATAGATACCAATTGAAAATAACACTTTATGCATCTGATGAAGTGAATGTTCAGAAACTATCATGCCAAAATAAATGTATTAGTTTTTAATGTGTTTCAACCCCCTCTATTGTTTTGGCTACTATGGACTTAACATGGCCATCTCTCTGGAAGTTAATATGATAGAACCACACTTCCCCAGATTTTACAACCCAATAAACAAGCTGGGAGGGTTTTGTGTGTGTGTCTATTCCAAATGTTGACAAGCTGGAGCTGTTAGTGATTTCCTGGTGCAGCAAATAACAACCTATAGTGATACCAGTTATATCTATAGATGTGTAATTCTGAGAAAATAAAAGAAGAGGGGATAAGGAATAGGCCTGAATGCTTTTCTGGCCCACACTTTAAAAATTCAATAAATATGTTTTTTGGATTGACAAAACCATATTTTTCTTTTTATCACACTTAGATGATTTCCTAGTACTGCATTTAGCTGACTTGATCCGCATGGCATTTATGGCTGCCACTGATCACAGCGACCAACTTCGTCTTTCAGGCCTTCAGTTGTTATTAGTTCTTGTTAGAAAGTTTGCTGTTGTACCAGAGCCAGAGTTCCCGGGCCATGTAATTCTGGAGCAATATCAAGCAAATGTAAGTAGCCCCTCCTGATGGGCAAACAGCCCATCATTAACAAACCATGGGTTCCTTAATCATCCAAATCAGGCAACTGTGTTTATAGTTAGATTGCAAACTGCAAATTTTGAGTATAGATTTTAATTTTCTGGTTGTGGTTTTTGCCACCTGAAATATATTTTTATTTAATGGTGGGATAGAAAGGCTGAAAATAATGTGTACTTACTCCATTTTTGCATCTTATATATTTTAGTGTAAAATGTGTAATTTCTGATATTACACTTTTTATAATTAAAAAAATATCTGCTTGATTCGTATGTAAAGCTGCAACGCCAGTTGCTCGCCATATGGAGTGATTTTAAAATGGGCTCTATGGCAGCTAAAATGGGCATTCTAGCCCTGAGACATCCAGTAAGTCAGCAGACGAATCCTGCATGTTGTCAGGCATATATTTAACCCTTTTCGTCTCAAAGCCATCCTATCCGAAGATAATATGCATTTGTAAGCATATTAATGCAATTTTCTTAAATAACTGAGACTGTTATTCTGACAGAACGTTGTTTCTTAGCGTTGTATAAAATAATTTCCTTTTAGGTTGGTGCAGCACTTAGACCAGCCTTTACCCCAGAAACACCACCTGATGTAACAGCAAAAGCATGTCAGGCAAGTTCTCTTTTAATCTTTAGAATAAATTCCATCAAGACTTACCAACCACAAGTGAAACCTGATAGAGTAAACAATGATATATTTGTCTTGTAAAAAAAAATTACTTGGGAACACTGCACCTCTGAACATTACATATGATAGCATAATGGAGTCAGCAATCTAGAGAAAGGGCTGCCTCGATGACATACTTTCATGTCCTTATTTGTATTCTTTATTAGCATTTAACTTTTAGGGCTTGTTTCTAACAATTTCCTTGTACTAGTCGGATCACTTCTTGTTGAGAATCAGACTAGCAGCTGCCTTGTTTCTCTGCAGGGGTGGGGGATCTATTAGAATGATCTGCCCCAGAAGACTAATGGAATCCAATGTATTCCTGAGGGGTTAGATGATTTTTCCAACTAGTACAGCTGGTTCTTCTGACAAATTACTGGTCACTCTATGGAATGTAGGCATGACATGGGTAGTTGACCTCCTAAGCATCCTCTCCTGAACAAGTTCCTTGGTACACTTCTAAGCTGAAGGCAATGAAGTAGTTTGGGGTGACTGGAGGACATCCTTGGGATGAGTCTCACCAAATGCAAGTAAGAGCTTGTTATTGAGCCAATTCTGGCAGTGATGGAGGTAAAAAGCATTTTTCTACACTACCATTGTATCATCAAATGTTGGAGCTTGCTGTCCCAAGTGATTCTGGATCTTTTGCAAACTGCCACAAGCTGACATGTGGCAGAAACATCAGGAGTACCTTGTTACATATTTGCAAAATATTTTGAAGACAAAATTGTTCATATTTGCCTTGATCTGGGCGCCACTATTAATACAGATCAATCAGGGATGGGGGTTCCATGGCTGCATCTGGTCCTAATTTGTTGGATGACATTTAGTATTTAGAGCCCAAGGATGTAGACAAGATGCTTGGCCACATCTGGCTAACCACTGCTCCACCTTTTCCCTCTTGGCTTATTACATCTACTGTAGCAGGGAAACAATGACTAGTTGGGTCCAGGAGTTGGTAAACTCCCCTGAAAGAGTAGTCTCAGTTTTCATAAAGCAGCTGGTAGTATGACTGCACATGAGCAAATGTTCCTTGGACCAGAAGATTTGAACAATTATAGGCCATGGGTAATGTCACCTTCTTGAGTAAGATGCTCAGGTGTGTATTTGCCAGCCAACTCTAGGCACACTTGGATGAGACTGATATTCTAGATCCATTTAAATCTGGGTTTAGTGCTGATTTTGTCATTGAAATTGTGTTGGTTGTTATGCAGGATGACCTTTGCAAGGAAAGAGACAGGGGAAGTTTGACTCTCTCCTGGACCTCTCAGTGGCTTTCACTACAATGGATCATTGTATCCTTCTGGAGAGGGTGTCAGGTTTGGGTGTGGATGGTACTTTGCTTTGGTGGTTTCACTCACACCTTCACAACCATCTCCAGAAAGTGGTGCTGGAAGATTTCTAGCAGGGAACTTTAGCTTTGGGGGTCTAGCAAGGGGTTCTATCTTATCCCCCATCTTGTTTAATGTTTTCATTAAACTGCTGAATGAAGTCATCCAGGGATTTTGAGTGTGGATGACACTCAACCCTACTCCTTCCAGTCTGTTTTCACACACAATTTACAGTGTTGGTTTTGAACTTTAAAGTTCTTCATAGTTTGGTACTTGATGGATCACCTTTTCCCACATGTACCTGCCCAATCCCTGAGGCTTTTATCTGAGGCTCTAGAAGGCCTATGCCAAGTAAGGCATGGTGGGTGCCAACAAGTAAAAGGGTCTTCTAAATAGCAGCCCCTCGACTGTGGATTGCTCTTCCCAGAGATGCTCATCTGGTGCCTACCCTAAAGGTATTTTGACACAGGCAAAATCCTTTTCATTTTCCTGTTTTAAATTATGTTGTGGTTCTAGCATTGTTTTAGCTTTGTGAATTGTAGTCCTCTGTTCTCCGTTTTAAAGTTATTTAGTGCTGTGTATTTTTATTTTTATGTCTGTTTTTAAGTGATGCATTTCAATCTATTTATGTTGTTCCCCGCCTCAATCCAGAGGGAGAGGTGGGTAAGAAATAAATATATTATCATTATTATTATTAATTTTATTTGTTGTCTTTCATTGTATGTTTATTGTAACTGTGATTTTAATATTTTCCTCTAAATTATAAGCCACTTAGAGAACAGTTATTAGGTCACCTAAAATAACCTAAATAAATGGGAGCATGCAAACTTGTTTTTCTTTTAACGTCTCTGCTGGGAATATTCTTCATAGCATTTCAAAAGTAACCATGGCATTCACTGTTGTCATACTAGGTTTGCAGTGCCTGGATAGCAAGCGGTGTAGTTAGTGACATTAATGACCTTCAAAGAGTTCATCAATTGCTTGTAACATCCTTGACTAAAATACAGGCTGGAAAAGAAACACAAAATCAACTGTACAATGAAGGCACATCAACTATGGAGATACTGGCTGTGCTAAAAGCTTGGGCAGAGGTACTTTTTTTAAAAAAAAGAAAAAGTGGTTGCATTAGTCCTTTGGAACTATAATTGTAGGACAGAGATGTAATCCAAAAAGTAGAACTAGTTCCTCGTTGAGATGGACTGTTTGGAGAAAACATGCAGATTTCAGCCAGATGGGCTGTTCTATTATTCAAATCCATATTGGAGAGCATTATTATTTAGAACTTTTTTTTTAAACCAAGCAATTTGAAGCAAGTGTCTTAGCAGGAAAGTGATCTTTTCTAACTTCATCTTCTTTCTCTTGCACCAGACAGTAATTTCCTATGTATACTCAGTAGCCTTCCTTATATTAGATCTGTGACCTATAGAGCTTTTTTTTCTAGACAAGTAGGTTATCTTTCTTTCCTCCTTTTGCTGTACAGTAATGGCTCTTTTCTTGTCAGGAGCATGCCTGAATGGCTATCAGAACTGGTGGCTACCGCATGCACTCCTATAAGAAGACCTCTGCTGATTGGCATCAAAGATGCATCTATTCTAGCATCCTGCATAGTCAACCTGATGCCTCAGGGAAACAAACAAGCAGGAGTAGAAAGCAATGCCCCTTTCCCATTTTCCTTCCCCTGCCCCAAACTGGTGTCAGAAGCATATTGCCTCTGAACCTTGGGATTCCATATATAATCATCATCATCATGTCTAATAATCAATGGCAGCCCTATCTTGCATGAATTTTTCTAACTTTCCTTTACAGCCATCTAAGCTATTGGCTATTACTATATCTTGTGGCAACAAATTTAATAAATTAAATATGTGAGGTGCCTCATGTTAATAATACTTCACCCATGAATGTGTGGAATGACCTTCATTAATGCCTATTATTAAGTGATGATATTCAGATTCAACGGTGAATTGATTGATATAAGATTGCTTGGTATTACATGCATTGGACTATTAAGCCACTGTGTAAATCCGTAGATACTATTACATTTTAAATAATGCTGTGTGCTTTTTGAGAGTTGTAAATTACAGCTGTTTCTTACATTCTTATTCAGCGACCTTGTAACATAGTTGTCCATTTACTCTTGCTGTTTATATAAACAGGTTTACATAGTTGCAGTACAAAAACGGAAAAAACAAATTGATACCAACAGGCCACCTTTAGTCATAAACATCACGGAGGAGAGCTGTAGGGATCAAACACCTTCAGTGGATGAACTTCTGGAGCTAGTCCAAGCAGACCTGGGGAATCTGAGCAAACTCTGGCTTGCTGCCCTTCAGGATTTTGCTCTCTTAACTTTGCCTTCAGAATACAGCGCTCAACTTCCTGTTGAAGGTAGGAAGGCAAATAGAGCAATAAAGTTTCAATAAAGTGAAGACAATGGCCTGGTTCAGACGACACGCTAAACCATGCTGCTTAACCACAAAGTGGTTAAGGGAATCCTTAGCCATGGTTTGCGGTGTCGTCTGACACACGTTTTCCCTAACATTTTGCTCCGTTAACTACATTGTGGTTAGGCTGCCAAACCACGTTCTGCAACTTGGTTAGCGGCACTAACCATGGCTGAAAGTGTCGTCTGACAGGTGTACGTGGTTAACGGGCAGAAATCATAGCGCCCGAAGTATAGAGCAGCTGAAATTGCTGTGGCTGCTCTATACTGAGGGCTCCGTGCCCATCAGGGGTGTGCTGTGGAGGGGGAGGGTTTTTTTCCTTAAATGCCCATTGGGGGTGTGGGGTGTGCTGGGGGGGAGGAGGAGGGGGTTTTGCCTTCTTAAATGCCTATCGGGGGTGGGGTGGGCTGGGGGGAGGGCAAGGGTCACCCCCTCATTCTACACACGGCGCACAACATGCCTGGAGGGCGGAGCACGTCGCGGCCACCATTTTGGTTTTTTGTTTTTTTACGGAAAGGAGCGCAGGAGCGCACCAGCACAAATGTGTGTAGTTTTTTTAAAAAAACAAACAAACGTCGCCCTCCCCCCAGCCCAGCCCAGCCCAGCCCCGATGGGCATTTAAGAAGGAAAAAAACCTTGCCCTCCCTGCAGCACCCCCCCGATGGGCACGGAGCCTGCAGTATAGAGCAGCCGCAGCAATTTCAGCTGCTCTATACTTCAGGCTCTATGATTTCTGCCCAATAGAAGATTCAGGTGCTGCATTAACCGCTTTGTGGTTAAGGAAAATTTAACCACAAAAGGGTCAATGGTGTCATCTGCACCCATTTTGCATGTGGTTAGCATAACCACAGCTAGCCATGGTTACGTTAACCACAAAACCCAAAGTGTTGTCTGAACCGGGCCATTAAGTTTACTGAAGTCACCTTTAAGATTATCTGAATAATATTACTTGCAAAGAATAACTTGCCAGACGCTTTTCATAGATGTACAATAAAGAACTGTAATTAAAACTAGGGATGTGCTCCGCTTCTAATCGGACCGGCGAATTAGAAGTGAAGCGGGGTGCTTCGCCTCCCCTTAAGGCGGAAGCGAAGAGGATTGGGGGGCCGGCGGAGCGTGGTGAAGAGGATCGAAATGAAGGCGGATCCTTCGCCTCGATCCGGAGCTCCGCTGGAAAGGTAAGTGGGGTTTACCGGGCCCTGCCGCTGTCGCCCATGCAGCGACAGCGGCAGGGCCCAGTAAACCCCCCCTCCTCTCCCTTACCTGCCTCCGTCCGCGGTCCGTCGGCTTCTTCAATTGAGCCCGTGGTTCAACCAGGAAGTCTAGGCCGCACTTGCGGCCCAGACTTCCTGGTTGAACCGCGGGCTCAATTGAAAAAGCCGACGGACCGCAGATGGAGGCAGGTAAGGCCCCCCCTCCCCCTTGGTCCCTTACCGGGCTCTGCCGCCGTCGCCGCCGCATGGGCGGCGACGGCGGCAGGGCCCGGTAACCCCCCCACCCTCCTCTCCCGGCCTTACCTGGCACCACTCCCCTCCACTGCGGAGCTCCGATTCGGAGCCGGAGCTCCGCGGCGAAGAGGAGCGGAGTATGAGCGGAGCGGGCCGATCCGAAATTTTCGGATCGGCCCACAGGGCGGAGCGGGGGGTCCGTGCACACCCCTAATTAAAACAATAAACACATTTCAAGTTATTTGGAAAACACTGAATATTTATTGCTTTTTTTGTAGGGGGAGCTTTCTATACAGCAGAGACAATTGAAAATTCAAGACCACACTATCAAAACTCCTGGGCTGTGATTCTCCATGCTACAGCATTATGGCTTACCAGCACAGGTTTCCTTATAGGGGATTCAGATGAAGGTCTAACTAATCTCTCTCGACCTGTCACTCCAACTACTATGTGTCAAGACTCAACATCTAGAGCTGCTGTAAAATCACCAGAGGATGTGAATAGTGATAGATTTCATCTTGTCTTGGGTTAGTGCGTATATAAACTTCTCTTCATGTTATTTTCAGCAACCATTTTTGCCAAGTGCCATTGGAAATCAGTATGAGCTATCAGGTATATGTCAAATTGGTGAACATGCCACACTTGATAAAACTGCCTTATTGCATAGGATTATTACAGACCATCATTGCATTGCATTGAATTAGGCTAATGGTCCTTTTTAGCTGAGGACACTTGACCCAGAATGGCAACAGATCTGAAAGGTGGTTCCCCCAGACTTTGGAGTGTATGATCTACTACTGATACTTAAATTGCATGTTAAATTCCACCTGGTATTTGTCAATAGATTGATGTCGTATTGGAATTTAAGTCTAGTTGTATTAATATAAAATGTTTTTTTTACAGTTCATGGCTTTTCTCCCTTCTTCTCATTAGGAATTAGTGTGGAATTTCTCTGTTCCCCTCGGTCAGATGCAGCGATGGAAAACATTACTAGTTGTCTACATGCCCTGCAGGCACTCCTTGATGTTCCTTGGCCAAGGTCTAAGATTGGTAGTGATCAGGTAACAATCTAATTTGAAAGTTATGAGTTTGAATAGTTAGGTATTTTGATTGCCTTTGCCTGACATCTGTAAGAAACTGCTTCCTGTCCCATTATGATGTTTCATGATCACTCCTTAATATCCTTTCCCAGGACCCAGAACATGTGCTCCTGGGTTTTCTTAGGAGCTTAAGGCAATTAAGGCTAGAGCAATGGTAAAAAAAACACCTCAGGCTGATTCTGATATGAGTTAGAGCCTATGTGAGGGCCCATTCTGTGGCAGTTGAAGGCAGCAAAGAAGTCTTCCTTCTCTGTCTTGGTTACATCAGTGTAGTGTTGACTGGTGGAGTTATTTCACTGGTTAAAGGGCTACTCCGTCTTGTTCCCCAGGGTGCCGAGGGAGAGCTATCTGAAGCCTGCTCTGACAAGTTTGCCAAACACTTTACTGATAAAATCACTCACATATGATCAGTGTTGCTGTTTTATTGTTATGTATCTTATCAGTTTTGTTTTAGGTTGGCTTGAAATGGTTGTATTTTATTGACCCTGTTCAGATGACACACTCTTATTTATTTATTTATTTATTTAAAAGATTTATATCCCGCCCTATATCATTAAGATCTCAGAGCGGCATACAGATTAAAAACATACAGTATAAAACAATAAATATGCACAGTTAAAAACAAATTAAACCATGATCCAAGTTAAAACAATATATAATTTAAAAGCTGTAAAAACAGTTAAAACAGTTAAAACAATGTGCCAGTGAGTTTAACCATCAAAGGCTTTGTTAAAAAGCCATGTTTTTACTTGGTGTCGAAATGCAGTCAATGTTGGCGCCAATCGGGCCTCAAGGGGAGGGTATTCCACTCTTCATCCTAATCTACCTTAAGGATGTGATGTGTTAAAAGTTAGTAAAAAATATTTCTTTATTTCCCTTTATATAGGAGCTGAGCGTTGAGCTGTTGAATGTTTTGCATCGGCTCATACTGACCAGAGAATCTCCTGACATTCAACTTGCTGCTCTTGAAGTTGTTCGGCAGATTCTCTTTGCAGCTCAAGAACATGTCAAGGAAAAACGGAGAAGTGCAGAAGGTTTTTTGTTTAATTGCTTATTGTTTTTGGTGATAGAAGTGACTATATTTCTTGTGGCCATGTTTTATTGTAGATCGGAAAAAATGCTAGGATTCTCATTACTAGTGGCATAATGCTAGCAGTATACTTTCAACCTGCATCCCTGCTTCATTCCTATATTTGTCCTGCACTAAAACTACTATATTGAATTGTCTTTGCAAAATTACTATATTGAATTGTGGGGGGTAGAGAATGAGAATAATAATAATAATAATAATAATAATAATAATAATAATAATAATAATAATAATTTTCTAACTCGCCTCTCCATCCTGATCGAGGCAGGGAACAACAACAAGTATAAAATACATAAAATATTAATCAAAACACAATAAATCGTTCCTCCTTTTCCTTTTAATAGCATGGCTATTAAGTATAGTGTGACCTGCTAAAGTTAATAATTCTTACCCTACAACAGGGGTGGGCAACTATGAAGGGTTGGAGGAGTCACATTGGAATCCCCAGAACCCTCTGGGGGCTGCAGCCCTCTCCTCCCCTCTGCAGCTGGAAGTTGCCATGTCACTGCATTCCCAATTATTCTTCTGGGAAACAAAGTGTGTGGGGAATGGGGAGGGGTGGGTGGGATAGGGTGAGGGGAAGTGCAATTCTGCTGGGAAACAAAGTGCACCCTCACTGTGCACCTTGTTTCCTAGCAGGAATTGCTGGGAAACTCTTTTATCTATGAGGCAGCAGTCTTCTGCCCTTCATGGGGAAGGGTCATCTGCACACAGAAGCTTGTTTCTGTGAATGAATTGCCCTTGCTGTCTCAGTGATTATATTTCGTGTCATTTTGTTCATACATACATTGAAATTACATCAATGCAACCAATTACTGTTTATAAAGCTTCAAGGAACAAATTTCAAGTAGTGAACAGAAGAGCACTTGGGTGCCATATATATTTGTCCTTTCTTTTATTTTAGTTGATGATGGGGCTGAAGAAAAGGAAACATTGCCAGAGTTTGGAGAGGGCAAAGACACAGGAGGACTGATACCTGGAAAGTCCTTAGTCTTTGCGACGCTGGAGATGTGTGTGTGCATTCTTGTAAGACAGTTGCCTCAGCTTAATCCTGCGATAACAGGTAGTCCTGGAATTACAGCTGGAAAACCTCAGTTGTTATCGGAGAATGGAAGCAGACTGGTAGCAGCAGCATTAGGAATCATCTCTGATGTCCCTGCAGTCTGCTCACCAGAAGGTAGGATGAAGTCCCAAGATATGCTTAATTTGCAAGGGAAAAGCTGATGTGGGCAGAGAAGATCAGTGGCTTTGCCATTATATTTTCAGTTTATGGACAAAAGCAACATCGTCACAATTTTTCTCTTGTCACTTTAGTCCTTCCTAATGGATTAAAAATAATTTACTGAACCAACTGAGAGTGCTGTTGCACTCAAGTCCTGCTTGTGGGTTTTCCGCAGGCAGCTTGTTGGCCTCAGTTTGAACAGAATGGTAGGTGGATTCTTGATTTGATCCAGCATGGCTATTCTTGTGTTAGATTAGATAACATACAAGTAGCCAAATTGTGCTTTAAAAAAGACTCACAAATGGTCTACTTGTATATCCAGTGTAACAAAAGATCATGGTTCTGAGATTACACTTCTGATGTAACGAGACCATTCACATGAGGACTTCTTTAGTACACATCAGCTGCTCACTCCTGTCCTGCTTGTGGGTTTCCAGTCGACAGCTAGTCGGCCACTGTGTGAACAGAATGCTGGACTAGTTGGACCCTTAATCTGAACCAGCATCTCTCTTCTTAATGTTCTTATCGCCTTCTCCTCCGGACTATCAGTGTACATCATGTACATTGACCAAAAACGACAATTTAAACTGTCATCCAATTAGATGCGATGCCATGGATTAGTCTATCTTTCCCTCTCCTCTGGCTAGGCGTTCAGGGCTGATTCAGAGGCATGGGAGCTGACTAGAACACACTTCCCTCATGACCAAATTACCTTTGATTGCTTGGCAGGGTCCTTGCTTGAAAGCATCCCTGATGTGAAATACCACCTCATGTTAAAACTTGGTACCTCAGAGCAAAGGCTTCAGTTTAGAATGTTTTTTTCAGTGGGATGTTATTTTAAATGTCTTGCAGCAAAAAGGTGCTTTGAGAATGCTCTTGTATACCTAGTGGGGACTACTGTGCATCCCAAATCCCCTAGTCTTTTAATGTGCTGAGTACAATTTTCAAGCAACCTTTTATCAGTGACAGATGGGTGGAGTGCTTTCCACTGGTGGGGGACAGAAAGACCAGAGCGCCTTCACCAGCAACATGAGACTGAGCCAGCATCCCTTAACATAAACTAGCTTCAAATAGTCTTCACTGATCAGTTGCTATATAAACAGTTTAGTAAGAGAGTGGAGCTGGCCATATTACAATTGCAATAATAGTTGCCATATTATTGTTTTTCAAAAATTGATCTCTCTTCAGATAATTAACCGTCAGTTTATGTTAAACGAAGCTAAAATATCTTGCTATGCTTACAGTTCTTACATTAGAAGTGAGGATTCCTATTAAAGTACAAAGCTGAACTTGAAGTAAATGCAAATTGGAATGTTTTGCTTTGTTCAATAGTCTTAACAATGGTATTTACACCGCATTTTTGTCATGTCCTGCAGGGAGCATTGCTGTTCTTCCTACTATCCTGTATCTGATTCTTGGAGTCCTCAGAGAAACTGCAGTGAAAGTTCCCACTGGCCAGTTACCCTTGACTGTTGCTGCA
The DNA here is from genome assembly GCF_023053635.1 of Elgaria multicarinata webbii. Lineage (NCBI taxonomy): Eukaryota > Metazoa > Chordata > Lepidosauria > Squamata > Anguidae > Elgaria > Elgaria multicarinata. Next base: position 140,755,719 of record NC_086172.1, on the reverse strand, counting down.
TCATTACAAGCTCTTAAAGGAGTTCTGTCTTCTCCCATGGCTCGGGCAGAGAAGAGCCAGACTGCTTGGAATGAGTTGCTCCGTAGTGCTTTGGTCACTGTCCTTAACTTTTGGGATCAAGGTATTGCAGACTGAGGAAGGTGTTTGGGTATAACTCAATGAGTTCAGGAGGAGAGGCTATTTTTCTCTTGCCTTTCTTCTCTACAGTAGTAGCTGTGAACATAGGCAGAGTACTTTCCCCCCTCACTAGTGAGTAATCATAATTAGCAGCCACTTATTAGAAGAGCTCCTAAATTAGACACGATAATTTCCAGGTAGATTTGGACCCTGGTACCTGTCAATAAGCTATTGCCTGCTAGGACTAGAGTTGGGGATAGGGATAAAATGAAATATACCAACAAAAACAAGATCCCTCATGTCACTGCTACACTAGAGGTTCCATTTCTCTCTTGCTTCATTTAGTTCCTAAAAAAATCCCCAAGCCAAATGGTCCCCAACAATTCATGTTGAGTACAAATTTGCAAGAGATTCTCAAATATACATCCTATGTGGTTTTGTTTATTTTGTAGCTTGACTCAAAACCATAATGACTTGTAGTAGAACTTTAACTTAAAATCTTGATTTATGAATTTTGATTTCTGAAATACTCCTATTTCAGAACAAACATTCTAATATTTTTGTCATTGCTTTATCCCTGTTTTATCATTGGTAGATGTTGCTGTCCAAGAATTGGACGAAGGCAGTCTGCTGACTGCAGTTGCAGTATTTATTTTGTCTACAAGTCCAGAAGTTACTACCATGGAGTGCCTTCAGATATCTTGTATTGAAAAGTTTAAATCAGCAATGGAATCTAAAGATCCTATTGTAAGTACTGGGTGTTTGTTTAGAAATCTGCTACCATTGCTATATGTTTATTTTCAGCTCTGACATTGAATGCTGGGTATCCTCACCAGCTGAAGCGAGGCAGGTGGCAATGGTGGAGGCCATTTCAGTTGTAATGCCTTGGTTGTAGAAGGTGCCTACACCATTGTCTTTTAGACACCAGGTGAAGAACGGTTTCTCTTCCCAGCTTCTGATGTATTTCTCCCCATGCTGAGATTATTTTCCAGTCAGAACCTTTTTGAACAGAAGGATAATATAAACATGTTTTAAATAAATAAAAATGCTGATTAAAAGCATTTAAATGTTGACTTAAAAGTTTTAAATGTTGAGGTTTTAAACAGGTGGCAAGAATTAGCAGGCATGTGTGATTTTATTTATAGCATCTTTAAGAACATCCCGCATAGAAATAAACGTTTACACGGTTGTTATCACTTTGTCATCTGAGAAAACAAGTTCTTATACTTTGATAAAATGGATGAGAAGATTGTCTGGATATGTTCATGGTTTCTGTATTATCTTTTCTACCTCTACAAAACACTTAACGACTACAGCCTCTTTTCTCTCGCTACTGTTCCTCAGTGAAAATAACAATCTGCATCAGCCATTTATAACTAAATTTTACTCTATATAATTAAGCCCGTACATGTTGATACTGCACCAGCCAGTCAACCCTGATAATTTAGTTGAGAAATCTGAAATCATCTGGCCAAGAGATCTCCATGATTTTCCATGAACATCTTCTCGCAGTAGATGTTCCACAGGGTCCATGTCTAATAAATTTACCTCATGAGCTGAACCTCTTGTGGAGAGAATTCAAGAAGTATAGCTTGGATCCTAAGATAAGTTAACTTAAGGAAGTTAATGGAAGCAAAGTTTCCTTTCTGCCCCAGCGCAAATGCACATCAGCAGTCCCGTATCTCACATTGTTGAAAGATACTTTTTGGGATATGCAAGTGGCTCCAGAGGAAAGGAGGGGACATGATACTTCCTTTCCATTAACTTTCTTAAGTCAAATTATCTTAGAATCCAGGATCAATTTTGGCAGATTCCCTCTATTCCAGCAACTCCCCATGTCCCATTCCATATTGATCAGGAGGGCCCACTAACCATCCAGAGAGAAGCTTTTGGGGGGCACAGGTGAATGTGTGGGGAGAGGAAACATCCTTAAGCTAATTTACTTTGGGATCAAGTGTATGTTTCCTTCCCCTTGATGCTGAGGTGCTCTTCATACAGATCTCATTTCCACTTTGAGTTGGGATGTATGGTGTTCTTAACCTCAGCACAGTTTACAGCTAGAGAAAGGGGGAAAGAGCACAGGGTAATCATATGTATTGGTATCTGACAGCAGCCTTTGTATTAATTCCTCGTGGCAAGGGGGAGAAAACCCTGGATTTTCATTTGAAAACAAGGTGTGCAGGGAGCATGTGCCTTGTTTTAATGCAAAATCATGCTTCCCCAGAGCTTCCACGAGCACAATTTTGCATTAAAACAGCTCAGTTCCATGCGCCTTGTTTTAAAGGAAAAATGCATCTTTTCTTTTTGCCACCAATTTGGCAATTGCAGGAGTAGGTTCCAAGGGATGGAAACTGATCCCCAGACCCTCAGAACATGCCCGTCCCTGTGCTAGCTCCAAGAGCAGATCCTGCCACTAACATTGGGGTAGTCATTTCGTTCTTATGATTATGCTCCTATACAAGACTGCACTACAAATGCAGCTCATTTTAATTGCAGTCTAATATTATCTTCTTGTTTTATAACGTGGGATTTTCCTAATTCTTTTTAGGTACAACTTAAATGCTATCAGCTGCTCCTAACCCTTTTTCAGCACCCAAACCGTGCCGTCTCATATCCTTACATTCATTCATTAGCACCATCAGTTGTGGGCAAACTGCAGGAAACAGAGAAAGCTAAACCTGAGAATTCTGCTGAACTTCAAGTTATTCAGGAAGGGATAAAAGTGGTGGCTGCTGTTATAGCTCTTGCTGAGGAAGAGCATCGTAAGTATCCTTTTTAGGGCAAAATAGATTGAACATAGCTGCAAATAAATGCAGATTAAAATATGGGTGTATTAATGCAATTTCAGTTGTCAAAGTATGTTCAGGATTCATGGCATTGTTAATCTATTTACATTTCTTGATGTAGGCAAAACTTTTAAAATTAGTTTTGATTTCTTAACCAAACCAAAGTTCATTCTACATGCACGGAATGAGGTAAAAACATTTGCACATAATCATGCTATGCTATATAGGAGGGGGGAAACACATCCAGCGCCTAGGGTGCTGAACAGGTGTTTGGATTAGTCATGTCTCACAGTATGTCCTGTTGTACACTCTTGCCTACTTCTATCTTATCCCCCTTTGAGCGATCAGAAATATTTTCATCCCAGCTGCTGCTTTCCCCAAGGGTCATTTAACAGTTGCTCTACATCCTTCTTGACATTAAGCACCAAGAGTATAGTATCATTTCTGGTCAAGTGGTCCCTGTCCTTTTCATTCCAAAATGTCCTCTATTGCCTAACAAATCTAAACCCCTTCTCCCAGCACATTGAGACCCCTCATCTACATCTGTCTAGCTGGTCCAGCACATGGAATAGAGAAAGCTACCTTGGAGGTCCTGGATTTCAACTTCCTACCTAGTAATTTAAATTTTGCTTACAGGACCACATTTGCCAATGGGCATCATGTCCACTAACTGCTCCTCAGCACTATCTACCAGCCTATCTAGATTATTATAAGGCTAGGAGCTCCTAGGAATAGCCTGGCCACTGTGATCCACATATTGATACCCTCAAAATTGGATTACTGTAATGTGCTTTATGTGGGACTCCCCTTAGGGCTGATTCAATGCAGCGCCTAGGTTACTGGGATGCCATACCGTGCACATGTTATTCCAGTGCTAAACAACTGGCTGTCAGTCTGCTACTGAGCAAAGTTTAAGGTGTTGGTATTTATATACAAAGCCCTATACATTTGGGGACAAAGTTACCTCAAGGAACAGCTCCCTCTATATCAGCCTCCCAGGCCACTATGGTCCTCATGAGAGGACCTGTGTCTCTGCCATAGCCTGAAATGGCATGAAGGCAGGCCTTCTCTGTGGTGGCACCCCCTGCCCCCGTGGAATGACCTCCCTTCTGCAGTATGCCAAGACTCAATGCTGACATGTTTTAGATGTTTATTGAAAACATCAATAAACACCTAATGTTGTTAGGTGGCAGGATTGCAGGTTAGGGGGCAGGATTGCAGTTTGAGATTGATAAACAAATGGTCAAAGAACACCTAATTTCCTTGAATGAGTTCAAATCCCCAGGGCCCGATGAACTGCATCCAAGAGTAATGAAGGAGCTAGCGGAAGAACTCTCAGAACCTTTGTCTATTATCTTTGCAAAATCATGGAAGACGGGTGAGGTGCCGGACGACTGGAGGAGGGCTAACGTTGTCCCTATCTTCAAAAAGGGCAAAAAGGAGGAACCTGGGAACTACAGACCAGTCAGCCTGACATCCATCCCTGGGAAAATTCTGGAGCAGATTATAAAGAAGTCAATCTGTAAACACCTTGAAATCAATGCGGTGATCACTAGAAGCCAACATGGATTTGTCAGGAACAAATCCTGTCAGACTAATTTGATCTCATTTTTTGATAGGATAACCTCCCTTGTGGACTGTGGGAATGCTGTGGATGTCATATATCTTGACTTCAGCAAAGCTTTTGACAAAGTACCACATGACATTCTGATTAACAAACTAGCTAAAAGTGGGCTAGATGGAACAACTATTAGGTGGATCCACAGTTGGCTACAGAATCGGACTCAAAGAGTACTTATCAATGGAACCTTCTCAAACTGGGGAGAGGCAACGAGTGGGGTGCCGCAGGGCTCAGTCCTGGGCCCAGTGCTCTTCAACATTTTTATTAATGATTTGGACGAGGAGGTGCAGGGAACGCTGATCAAATTTGCAGATGACACCAAATTGGGTGGGATAGCTAATACCCTGGAAGACAGAAACAAACTTCAAAGTGATCTTGATAGGCTGGAGTGCTGGGCTGAAAACAACAGAATGAAATTTAATAGGGATAAATGCCAAGTTCTACATTTAGGGAATAGAAACCAAATGCACAGTTACAAGATGGGGGACACTTGGCTCAGCAATACTACAAATGAGAAAGATCTTGGAATTGTTGTAGATCACAAGCTGAATATGAGCCAACAGTGCGATATGGCTGCAAGAAAGGCAAATGCTATTTTGGGCTGCATTAATAGAAGTATAGCTTCCAAATCACGTGAGGTACTGGTTCCTCTCTATTCGGCCCTGGTTAGGCCTCATCTAGAGTATTGCGTCCAGTTCTGGGCTCCACAATTCAAGAAGGACGCAGACAAGCTGGAGCGTGTTCAGAAGAGGGCAACGAGGATGATCAGAGGTCTAGAAACAAAGCCCTATGAAGAGAGACTGAAAGAACTGGGCATGTTTAGCCTGGAGAAGAGAAGATTGAGGGGAGACATGATAGCACTCTTCAAATACTTAAAAGGTTGTCACACAGAGGAGGGCCAGGATCTCTTCTCGATTCTCCCAGAGTGCAGGACACGGAATAACGGGCTCAAGTTAAAGGAAGCCAGATTCCGGCTGGACATCAGGAAAAACGTCCTGACTGTTAGAGCAGTGCGACAGTGGAATCAGCTACCTAGGGAGGTTGTGGGCTCTCCCACACTAGAGGCATTCAAGAGGCAGCTGGACAACCATCTGTCAGGGATGCTTTAGGGTGGATTCCTGCATTGAGCAGGGGGTTGGACTCGATGGCCTTGTAGGCCCCTTCCAACTCTGCTATTCTATGATTCTATGATCTCTCTTTGGCTATCGGGTGGTATAGAAATGTACCTATGGCTTTCCCCCAGCTAGAACCTTTCTTAGGATCAGTTTCTAATATGGCACTCCATATTGTATAGTACCTGTATTATTTCATAAACTGCTTTAGGATTTGTGCAAATGAGAAGTGGTATACAAATATTGTTGCTGCTGCTGCTGCTAGGCTGTGAATTGCAGCTGTAGTCAAAGATATATTTTATTATATCAGCTTGGGTTTTAAATTGCAACCAGTAACTTTTTCTACTTTGGAGAAGGAAAAGGCAGTCTTCTAAAATTAAAAAAATACTCCTGGGGAGATAGAGGAGTTCTCTCCACTCCAGTTTTTTGGGCTTAGGGTTCCATTAAGATATTAGAATGATGGCAGCCAGTAAGAGGGAAAAGACAGGGGAAAGTAAAGGGCTGTCTGTCATTATAAGACCACTTGTTAGCTCCTTCAGAATTATTTTAACAGTACATGTTAATTCAGAAGTAAATCCGACTGTGTTCAATGGGGCTGACTCTTTAGTAAGTGTGATTGGGATTGCAGCGTAAGTGCTGCTATTTGTGTAATGAGAGGCATTCATGAGTACTGAGAAACAATTTTTCACTTTTTCACAGGAACTCAGCTAGTGGCTTGCTTTCTACCCATCCTCATTTCTTTTCTTTTGGATGAGAACGCCTTAGGATCAGCTACAAGTTCAGCAAGGAGTCTACATGAGTTTGCTTTGCAATATCTGATGCAGATCGGACCACAGTACTCCACAGTCTTTAAAAAACTAATGGCTTCTTCACCGCCAATGAAAGCTAGGCTTGAATCAGCTGTGAAGGGCAATCAGGAAAGCATCAAGGACAAGTCAACACCTAGGCATTCAAAGAATCCTGGGAAAAGCTCAAGTATTCAACTAAAGACCAACTTTCTATGAAATAACTTGTTTTAAATTCTAATCACTTTGATAACACTGTAAAAGGTCCCTTTTCATTTCTGGATATTTTCATCATGAAGTAGGATTTTATTTTCAGTTCAGCTGTGCTTAACTTTGGAAGTCATTCCAGAGAAGTGCACCCTTGTACCTACCCATATACGGATTGACTCAATCAGTAGCAGGAGCGACACACACAGCAATGGCCACTAGATATGGAAATAGTAACCAAGTATGCTGTACTCTTTTGCATACACAGTTCCCAGTCTGGAAGGTAGTCCCTCTTGCTCAATCAGGGCATATACTTTATAAAGACATTTTAAAAAAAATGTTACCATCCTCTTTCGAAACACTACAGCATTCTGAGTAAAACATATCAAAGCTTTTGTTAGGTATGTTGGGCTCTTGATAGTTACATTAATGACACTGCATATTTATTTCATGTTCTAATATTAGCACAAATGAAGGATATCATGCCTGTGATTTCCATTGCACATCTGCCAGAACCACCCATGCATCTGTATTTCTTGTTGTTTTCTTCTGTGCAGCAACTCCCAGTGCGTAACTATATATATAAAAAAAATTGTAACGCTCATTTGGAATTTTAAAAGCAGTTTGCACATTAAACCTTGAGGGCTGCTTCAGCAAAACTCCTGAGGAATTAGAACATAAGAAGTGCCCTGATGCTGGATCAGACCAAGGGTCCATCTAGTCCAGCACTCTGCTCACACAGTGGCCAAGCAAGGATGAACAAGCAGGACATGGTGCAACAGCACCCTCCCACCCATGTTCCCCATCAACTGGTGCACACAGGCTTACTGCCTCGAAAACTGGAGGTAGCACACAACCATCAGGGCTAGTAGCCATTGATAGCCTTCTCCTCCAGGAATTTATCCAACCCCCTTTTAAAGCCATCCAAATTGGTAGCCATCACTACATCTTGTGGTAGTGAGTTCCATAATTTAACTATGCACTGTGTGAAGAAGTACTTCCTTTTATTTGTCCGGATCTCCTACCAATCAGCTTCAATTACTCAGTATGTACTCAATTTTGGCTCCCATGGAGTGTAGTGAATGTGCATCTTAGGCCACGAACAGGGGAAATTATCTCTTACAGTAGAGTTAATGGCACAAAATACGTGGCTAGTGGTGACAAATGGAGTGGGCCATTCAGGGGATGCCAGTAGGGCTGCATCATGGAATTACATGTGAATGTAGGCTCAGACACGTACATTTGGGATACCATTTAGTCTTCAACATTAAGCTCCAGCGGTTGTTGAAAATACTAATAGTACTATCACATTTTCTTTGCAATTTTAATACATAAATTCCTTACAATTCTGTAATATGTTCCTATGCTAATTGAGCAAACACCTGTTGCTGTAGTACATAAAAGTGTAAAATTACTAAGAGTCGAAAATTCATGTTTAAAATTATATTAGTAGCTTTACATTCTCATGAATTCTAAAACTGTTAACAGCTGTATGATGCCACTCCACTCATACAATTATTTGGGGAATTTATATTTACAATCACCTAAGTTTACATTTGCAGCACTGAGGCCTTATGCTACCCACAACATCCCAGTTACTCAGTAAACCTCATCTTTTAAGTCTATCATGCTAAGTAGACAATTGAAGCTTACACACTTTGTTAAGAATATGAGAACTATTTTAATCCACACCGCCTCTGCATTAAGGCATCTCATCTATCAAGATCTTCACAGGGCCAAATTGATGCATAGATCATGTGTTCAGGTGCCCAGTAACGAAAGGGAAAGTGCAGACTAATTGCAGTAGGCTTGGATTGTGTTCCATTGCAACTGAGTCACCGGAAGAAAATGGTACATTTTAACAATGCATCATACTTAGTATAGAAGTTTATCTATTAATTGTTCAGCTATTATTTTAAGAATTAAATTGGCAATCATTGCTTTGTTTTTTATGTCAGTATTACCTGAAGTAAAGTAAATGCTAGGACAATTAATAGTATTTCCACCTAATAATTAGTGGGGAAAATAAAATCATCTATAGAACTGTGACTCAGGAAGAGCATACTGTATTTTATTATAAATTTTGTACATAAAATTGTAAATTGTACAGAATTAACCAGTTGAACAAAAGTCTAACAAGTCATTTTTCTAATTTACATAAAGCTAATTTTCTTCACTTAAATCTGTGTGCTTGCTATTTTATTTATAAAACCTGAATTTTAGATTTATTTTTAAATAAAACTGCAACCCTTGTCTTAAGTACATTTATTTCACCAGTTAGTCATTTTAAGTATTACCCTCTACATCAAGAGTACACCTTCATTCAACCAGTCATTGACTTGTAGTGCTTTATTTTGAACTGGAAACCCTTGATGATTCCTCCTTTGAGATAAATGTAACATATACTATCTTGTTGACCTTTCTGTAGCTTTTGGAACCAATTGATCATGGCTATTGATGGTCTGTGAGACCAATAGTTACAGTTGTCCCTGGTGTGGTGATCTTAGATCCTTAGGCTTGCCTTTCCCAAAATACCTAGCTGTGTAGTTTTTTGGTATTCCAGCTAAACTGGAGTCAGATAAAGAAAATAGATAATCTATTGCCTGGGGAAAATGGGGACACCATTTTGAAGACAGTGATCGGCTCCTAATAGCACACATATTCCACAGACACTTGCATCCTGCATCCTGTTTCCTTAAGAACATAAGAGCCCTGGTGCATCAGATGTAAAAATCCATGTACACCAGTTGTTACAGAGGCCATGCCTCCAGTGAGCTCCCTAGTATGGCATGAAAGGAATAGCTGGACATGGGTATTTCATTTATTTATAGATTTGTGTCCCACTTTTCAGCCTGAGTCATCTAATATTCTCTTAGCTGTTGTCCTTGAAATTCTGTCTTTAATAATGAGATATGGTTCATTCATTGCATGAACATCCACCAATAAATGTACTATCTAAACCTAAATTGAGCTACTTTTTAAGATCATGTCTCTCCAAGATCAGTGAAAGCACAGCAAAGATGTGTGTTTTGGCAGACCTCCTAAAAGCTGCACATTTGAGGAAGCTGCCTGGGACTCCTGAGAAATTTCAGACCTTCCATCTGTTCCTGTTGCATTATGCCAATGCATTTCTGATCATGACTTTGTGCTATTCAGCTTAATAATTTAACACCAACACTTGCAGTTTCTGTGTGTTACCAAGATGCATGCTCCAATCTATTGTACATTTTAAAGTTATATTGTTTTGCAATATTTCTTCCCACTTTTTCCCTCCTCCCATGGCAGGATTTACACTTTTTCTCCTTATTCCCTGCTCTTTCCTTGCACTGATGTTCATGCGATTTACAGTCAGGAAATCCATGTTGGTTTTGCAGCTATTCTTCATTGCATGTATACACCGCTTATTTTTGTTTTTAAATCCCCATTCTTGTGCAGCAGCAAAGGTGCATATATAGTTAAGAGAACACCCCCTCAAAAGCAAACTGAAATGGCAGCATGCCCTCCTATTTCTCCAACAATTCTAGCGCTATACAATGGCTGTGTTCAGACAACATGATAATCAACAGTGGGATAATAACTTGACAGTTGTTTAAGGGGTACTCCCCACACATCATAATAAACAACAGTGGTGTGGATTAGGATCAGCACTGAGTTGACTTATTCCATGCTGAGTTGACTCAGCCTCCCCCCTTTCTCCCCTCTCAGTCCTCCCACTAGTATCCCATCAGTCATTGCTGCCGAAAAATTATCTTGCTGGCTGGGCTAGAACAGTAGCCGCCACTTTGACCACTCTTGCCTTACAACTCAGTGGCTGACGAAATAACCAATGGTGGCCACACAACATGATAACAGTGGTTCAAAGACCCAACTCTGCACAGGGTTGGTTATTTGCATTGTTATTTCAGCCAAATAACCAACTGTTGGTTAAAAAAAACTCCTACCACACAATACAATAATCCATGGTGAGGTTCCTTGCACTACCAATGAAAGGCTCCCTGCACTACCAATTAGAAGCTATTGTGCAGCTATTCTATCCATCTTCTTCCCTTAACAAATTTTCTGTAGTAAGAAACCTTTGCTGATCTACTGCAAATCACCCAGAGATCTACCAGTAAATCCAAATCTACATTCTGCCCATCCCTGAACTACTTGACCTCTGTACCAATTTTCAAAGGAGGGAGGAAAAATGACAAATATATACCTTGAATATGAATATTGAGATATGAGGAATTACAATTTGGATTTGTGCTCATGGGAAAATGATAAACATCATGATAAAACCCAAGACTGATCCCAGCACCTATTTTCAATAGGCTGAGGAATGAGCAAGCCCTCTCAAATACTGTGCTTTACTTGTTTTCATCCATGTAAAATTGCCATTTTGTTTCAAATAAATCAGTTTATATTCTGTATTATTTGACGTAATATCTCATGCTGCTAGTAATCCACTTGACACAAATCTCTTCATTTTTCTAAAATCGCCATCTGTGATTCATGATTATTGAAACAGCAAAATTATACTGAACTAAAAGCAGAAACTATTAATTTACTGCTCTGTTGAGCAGGTGGTGGCTGATAACTCAGAAACCTGTTTTTATTTGGAAGGAAATATTATCCACTAGGGCTGAACATGGCTGTGCAGTGAATTCTGCAATCTAATACCTTAGTCAATGCAGAGATATTTAAGAAAACCAATTTGTGTTGATATTACTGATTAGGAAAAGCAAGGAAACTCCCAGACAAGCACCACACAGTAATATCTATGACTTCCTAGGTTACAGAGATAAAGTACTGCATAAAATAACCATGTTCCACATGGCAATTTTTGCTGAATTAAGCTGAGGTAGAAGCTTGGTGTACCATAAAACCATCACATGCCTACTTTATTGCATGCCTAACTCAGCCACATGAAGTGAAGCAATCGCAAGACCACCTCAGCTGATGCCTAATTCCGAGTTACACACTAAACACTTTCTCAATATGTCAGTTTAGCTATATTGATTGGCCTTTATGTTGGGTAAGAATTATGTGAATTCGAATGGATCCAGCTTGAGTTGAGCATAATGGGATGGGTTATAAGCCAGATTCTTCACATACGTAGCTTAACTCCTATCTATAATTTAATATATTTATATAGTGTTTAATAAAGGAATTTACCAAAGAAGTGCACTATACAAAACCAGAGATCAGCACAATTTATTTATTATTTATTTTATTACATTTATATACCACCCCACAGCCGAAGCTCTCTGGGCGGTTTACAACATTAAAAATAGTAAACATTAAAAGTATCCAATTTAAAAACAACAACAACATAAAAACAGTATAAAAACATTATCCATTTAAAAACAACAATTCTGGGGTCCATTAAAAACAAACTTAACGTTGTTAAATGCTGTTAAAATGCCTGGGAGAAGAGAAAAGTCTTGACCTGGCGCCGAAAAGATAACAACGTTGGCGCCAGACGAGCCTCATCGGGGAGATCATTCAACAGTTGGGGGGCAACCACTGAAAAGGCCCTCTCCCTTGTTGTCATCCTCCGAGCTTCCCTCGGAGTAGGCACTTGGAGGAGGACCTTAGATGTTGAGCGCAGTGTATGGGTAGGTTCATGTCGGGAGAGGCGTTCTGTCAGGTATTGTGGTCCCAAGCCATGTAGGGCTTTATAGGTTAAGACCAGCACCTTGAATTGGGCTCGGAAACATATGATGATTTCCCAAGTCAAGATCTTTATAGTTCAGAGTACAAGGCAAGGTCAAAGATCACAATAAAGCCAGATAATTCAAACCATGATTCAAGAACAAGTTACAAACTAGCATACACACACACACAGGTAGAGATCAGTCCACCAATAGAGTCTATGCTGCCATCTCCATGGTGTGTCCGTCAAAGAAGATCAAAGGTTAAGAGTCGCAGTAAGTCCAAGATAGAGATCGTGAGAGCACTGAGCAGTAGAGATGTTCCTTTTCAGGGTCTCTTCGATCCATGCTTTCAGGCATACTAGGTCTAGTGTGTAGGATAACAGCAGGCAGCTGAGAATCCTGGGGAGTAGAGATGTTCCTCCTTAGGGCTGTTATTACACTACATCTCAGGCAGGCTAAAAACCCAGGTGTCAGGATGATTCCAGGAATTGAAGAAGGGTTGTGTCCAAACGAGAAAGTGGTCCAGGCATTAGAGATGTTGGTTCCACTACAAGATTCAAACCGAAAAGATCCAAATTTGATGGAGAGTCCAGGTGAAGAATGCTTCAGTTGGTTCAGACAGTGGTAAGTCCAGAAGGAAGAATTTTGGAAAGTAAAGACATTATTATTATTATTATTATTATTATTATTATTATTAGCATTTTTATACCGCCCAATAACCAAAGCTCCCGGGCGGTTCACAACAACTAAAACCATTCAAAGTATAAAACAAACAGTATAAAAACATGATATAAAATACACAGTGCAAACTGATTAAAAACATACCATGATTAAAACATCCTAAAAACATTCTAAAATTGCACAAGTCCCAGCACCTCGGCATTGCTTTCAGTGCAAGGAACAGACCACAATAGCCCTTCTTCTTATGATCTAACTCACAACCTAACAGGCTATGTCTGTTCTGCCCTTTTTAGACAACCTCCATTCTCAAACAGACAGGTTTGGAACACCACCTTCTTCAGCTGAGTCTCTCCTCAGCTATATTTTCACAGAGGCTATCAGCCTCATGAGCTGCAGGTATTTCATTCAAGGTCAAAACCTGCAGCTGTTCATAAGTGTTTAACTCCCTCCTTTGTGAAGCAAGGAAAAATTAAGGTCCCGCCGTTCTAATATTCCACAGTGTTAGCAGGCTCCAATTCAACCCCCTTCCTCAGTTTGTAATCAGATGGGAAGCCAAGCTGAGTTAAATTGTCATGGTCTAGGGCTTTCTGGGACTGGACTGAGTTCCCAATCAACCTAAATCTGAATCAGAGTATACTCTGAACCCATAGGCCTCACACTGGCATTAGAGCTAGTGGCACTGGGGATAATTCCAAAATCACTGAACTACTGAAGAGTTTTTAAAAGTTAGTTGGCAATAGAACAGCAAATCTGCATTGCACTGGAAGTTAAGCATGTGGTGAGGGCATTGCATGAACCCAATTTAGTCTGGATCCACTGGCTTTACAAGCCATTCCAAACTAGTAATGAAAATTGGCTTAATAAGGTGAAAATGTACTTTTGTGGGATGGTCCTGAACCACATTTTTTCTTTTATGTTTTCTTCCTGGAGTGTTATATTTAGTTCACCGAGGGACAATAGATGTAAGCAGATAATTTCCTCCTTCATTTTAAAGGGATGTTATTGTTTTGTGAACCGCCCAGAGAGCTTTGGCTATTGGGCGGTATAAAAATGTAATAAATAAAATAAATAAATAAAATAAAACAAATTAACTTAATTTCTCTGATATCAAAAGTGGTAGGAGTGAAATCAACAAAACCAATTTTGGGTTGAATTATTGGGGACGTATATGTTGCTGTGCTAGAAAGGATGACAATCATGCAGCTTTGGGCTTCTCCACACCATGCTGTTTATCCTGCAACATTACTGGGGCTTCTGCTTCTGGATTCGTTGCGGGATAAAGACTGGTTCTTTATACAGCTGGGTTTTCTTAAATGCATAACACTGCCTGCCATTTACACTGGTAGGTGAAGCCCGGCGGACTGCTATTGGATGCCAGCAGCATTATGCACCCACAGTCCACTTCTTCTGGGGTAGCCCCAGCCCCTTCTTGGCATTTCAACTTCCCTGCCTCCTCTCTCCCACCCATACAAAGCAAGCAATTAAACTTTTTCTCATTTGTGCATAAGTGGGGATGAGGTGGAAAAGGGCTAAAACTTTTCTGAGCTGCAACTGCATAGGAAAGCCTACAATTTCCCCCTCCCCCTCCGTATCCCATTATAAAGGAGAAGGACGCACTGAAAGTGCCGGTGGACCTTTGGCTCTGCAAGCCAACCAGTAACAGAATGGTGAAGAGGCGAAAGGGCACTGGCGCAGCCGAGTGAGACTCCCACTCCATCATCACCACTGGTGACATCATCATAACTGCATCCCCAACATCCGCCCACACAAAGCAGGTCGTTGAGCAATGGCAGAAGCACACAGACAGGCAATGGCGGTTTAATGGCACAGCTTGAAAAAATACCGCATTGTCTCCATTCAAAGATAACAGGAGAAGCACAGCTTTTAAAGCTCAGCTAAAAACTTTTCTTTTTCCTAAAGCTTTTAAAACTTGATTTTGTTCTGACTCTATACTGTTAGTTTTACCCTACCCATTGCCTGTTTACCCTACCCTGTGCCTGTTTGCATTCTCTTCCCCTCCTTATTGCTTTACTATGATTTTATTAGAATGTAAGCCTTTGCGGCAGGGTCTTGCTATTTACTGTTTTACTCTGTACAGCACCATGTACATTGATGGTGCTATATAAATTAATAATAATAATAATAATAATAATAATAATAATAATAGCAGGAGGAAACATGGGGAAATGACTAGAGGACCATGTAAAGCTCCCAGAAATTACCAAGCATGAGGAATGACAATTGCATTACAAAACACAGGTGTAGAAAACTCCTTTGAAAAGCCATTTAAAGAAAGCACTATGAAATCATAGGGCATTGCTATGAGAGAGAGAGAGAGAGAAAGTAAGTGCCTTGCTGATGCCACTTTTCTTTTAGTTATAAGGACTTTGTTAGAACTTTCCCACAGTGCTACTGTAGGGAAGTACTCTTCAGAATACTTGAATACTCAGGGCCAAACCAGGCAATTTTGTCAGGACCACTGTAGGGAGATAAAGTTTTGAACGAAAGATTGGGAATGTGTAGCCCTTCAGATGCTTTGGACTGCAAGGCCCATCAGCCCTAGCCAGCCTAGCTAGTGGTGAGGGATGATGGGAATTACAGTTCTATATCTGGAGGGCTACACATTCCCCATTCCTGAGTTAAACTTTCCATCCCACTTCACTCTGGTACAGAGGTTGCTATTTACACAACATAAACATAGTTGGTACTTAAAGCTTGAGGAAAAAGCTGCTGTGAGAATTGTTTAAAGTAACCATGTAAAAAGCCTTACTTCAGTGACTACAGGGAGAGCAGGACCACATTACAGGGATTTGGATCCAGAACCATTGTTCAGCCAGCTGCTGGATACCACTTGCGGAGTGGGACTTCAACATCCGGTCCTTTGCCTTAAGAGTCCCCTCTATGCCCTCCAAATCTCCTCTAGATCTAACTCAGGATGTACAATATGTTCTTGTCATGGACAGTGACTTGAAATTTTCAGTTGTCAGGTTTCCCAAGAATCTACAGACTGACCAAAGAAGAATTATGAGACTTTAAAGAAGCTTGGCAACGCTTTGTGCCTATGACTGCATAGGCTGCAAACTTGGTTTTTTTCCCTTTTCTTAAATGCTCCTTGAAAATTAAAACCCTTTTTCAAGAACGAAAAAAAGGAAACCACAATTCTTGATAAATAAGATCATTTAGGTAGGTACATGCACAGACAAGTTAATTCTGCCAAGTTAGGAAAACACTTGTATAAAATGAGAGCACAACATCCACAATTGTGCTTTAAAAAATATACTACTTATATACCCGACTGTCATAAAAGATGCAAGGCTAAACTGAATGCTAACTCAACATTTGCAGAGAAAATGGAAACACAGCAGTTAAACAAAAACCCAAATAAAGCCAAAAGTGCTACTGGGCATGCAAAGTTACATGGAAGGACTCCAAGCTAAGTTTACTTCCAGTTTCTGAGCCAAGTTGGAGGGAAAAAATGAAAACTACCTAGGAAAGCATCTGCAGGGAAGAACTGGTAGGTGGGAAAGGGTTAAGCACTGCTGCTGCATTCATGCTTCTTCTTGGCAAATGCCTCTCCTTCATAGCACCCAAACTAGCATTGCAGGGGAATTATGGGGCTGGGAACCCTGTATTTCCTTTGTAATACCACAATCCGGAAATATTGTTTAGGTGTGCCCAAGGGCTTTACATGCACAGGGATTGATTCCCTGCCCCTGCACTGAGCTACAGTCCTGCCCCATGCAACTTTGCAAAGTATTTTTTAAATTCCCTTGAGATCAGAGGCTGCTGTTTAACAAAATCACAAATAAAGTTAAAAAGTCCACTGGGCCTGCAAACTTATTTTTAGTCAAAACAGACAGCAGAAAAGGTGCTAGTCATCCTAGAACAAATTTGGGCAAATGTTTCACATGAAAAACAACACAAATTGTATGCCATCCTCATACAAGTCCTGATTGGCTGGAAGCTAAATCTAAAGCCTTCCTCATTACTTCAGCTCTGAGTAGTACAGTACAAGCAGGATGTTTAAGCAGGGAGTTCACTTCCTGTCTGTTGGATTTAGGAGTTTCAGATGGCAACATCTATAGACAGTTTGCTTCACTTATTATAGATGCTCTAGAAGGGGATGTAAGCTGACAACATTCTGTTAACTGTGTCTGAAAGTTGAAGTTGAGCAAAAATGTATATATAAAAATCTGATAGTAAACATGTTCCAATGTAAAAGGAATGAGTGACTAAAAGAAATTTTACCAACTATCGGTACAAGTCAGTTTCTGTCCACGATCACGTGAATTCAGAACTACTACTTCTTTTAAGTTCTCTAATGCAGTTCACTTTCAAAGTCTAAGTTACATAAAATCTTCAGGCGCAAACCTCATCAACATGACTAATCAAAACATGTAAAGAATGTAATAGGCAACCTTTAACACACTCTCTGTTGCAGCACATTGCACAAGCTGGTGAATGGTAAACACTGCGTTTTACAGCTGACGTAGAGTAGCACTTGTGACTGCCGTGATCCAAGATTACAGACAGTGACATGGTGGGAAAGCTAAGAAGTTGACCCTGTGTTTAGACCCCAAGGATGATACAACAGCAAAACCAAGAGAGAAGTGTTATGAAGCTTCACCCAGTCACTATTTTTTAATTAAAAGGATTTAAACTGGGAATACTTTTCTGCTGGATTAAAGTATTTTTCAAGAAGATGTCTGAAAACCCAGCCAGACTGAATGAGACATTTTATTACTGCATAATTCCATCAGTGGACAAACCAAGTAAGTACCTAATCTTAACTGCTCCTTTTGCTACAGCTGGAGAATAATCTGAAACAGGAAAGAACTTTTAACCATAAAAAGCATAATAGGTTGAAACATCTGTTTCTTAAGCATAAGGAATCATTTGGTAAACTATTTAAGGTTTGGAATGATTTTTACGCATTCTGAGTTAGCTGGGAGTGGAACAGAACTACAGAAAACAACATTGCTAGGCATCTGACCGCATCTATAATAAATGTGTTTTGTTCTGCTTATACTTGGAAAGCAGTGTCATTCCAAGCCATGTGGCTAAGATCTATGGGGTCATTCAGAGTGCTTGTACTATACAAAGATTTCTGAATCCTAGAATTGTTTTATACATTTAGAAGCATAGGCTTCTTCTTATTTGTATACTGTTTCATAAATAAGGCTAGTGAAAATGAATCTATTAAATCTGATACAATGTTTTTTTTAAAGGGAATGTGTTTCATGAGAACTGCTTTTGTGATCTTTTACCTAAAACCTAAAGAATGAAATATCAAATATTTTGTATCGTTAATATCATTATCATAATTTCCCCCTTGACCTATTAATCCATTATGATAAAGGGGTAAAAAAAAGAACCCTCTGTCCTTTGAATAATGAAAGACTTCCTGTCAAAAGTGACAATCCGCATGTAACAACAGCCCATCAGTTAAACAAACCATGGACTGTTGGGAACAAGCAGGAAAGAGCAAGTGCACAGCCTGCAGTGCGCCTGCTACTTCCATTTTTATTGAACAACCTAAGATCAAATCCTTTGTAGGTTGTTGAGTGTGATGTCCAAACTGGGACTGATGAGATGTTTAGGAGTTAAACAATCTGTCAGTTAACCCAATAACAAACCATGGGTTAACCAGTGTGTGTTACGGAGTAAAAGTGGAAGCGGTAGACATGCAGGAGGCATGATCTCTCCTACTCATGCACAACAACCCATAGGTTGTTTAACTGCTTTATGTGAGAACCAGGTCACTGAGTAAAAATATATATCTGACTAGAACCGTATAACTGTTTTGCTGTGGAATATTTGGAACTAAATATTTGCCAAGTTTTAATTACCATAAACAAAGATACAAAAATGACTGACCCTTTGTCTGGAACTCCCTACTAGTACAAATTAGACAGGCACCAGCGATTTGGTTTTTTTGGTGCCTACTGAAAACTTAACCACATGGGACCATAGGACAGTGGGAAGTCCCCACTCTGACTCAGAAGGGGAAGTTGGAGATCCACCCCCTCTCCCTTGCAGCTGTCATGGAAAGAACCACACCAGCTGCTCTCTGAGAGGGGAAAATGGGGGCATTCTGGTGGTCGGAGAGAGAGGAGACTAGAGAGGCCAGGATACGAGCCATCTTGAACCTCTTCCAGCCTTCTTCCTTCCCTCTCTGAACCCCCATTGCTAGACAGGTAAAAAAGCCCATCTAGCAAAAAATACAATGATCAGAGAACAAGGAGGTAAAGAGAGTCTCCACCGCTCCTTCCACCCTGCTGGCTTCAGCCCAGCAGGGCATTGGATACATGGAAGCCTCCATCTCACAAGGGCACAATCCATAGGATTCTGTTTTGCGAGGGCACAACCCATAGGATTGCATCCTAAAAGTCTATCAAAACAGAAAAAGATGCATAAACATCAACAATGAAGGATCCTGACGGACCTTCAAATGGAGAGCATTCCATAATTCCACAAAGAAGTCCCCATCTGTAACTTGCTCATCTAAATTCACATATTAATAGCATGGTAAGTGGGGTCTCTGGATCTGAATTTTCAGACAGATTCATAACTAATTTTGTTCAACTTTAATTATGGATGGGTGGAAAAAGCAGTAGACTTTTTTTCTTGGCCCTATGGCAAATTGTTATCAGATTGTTACATGCAATACAGCTTTCTCTAGCAAGCATGTACAGTATAAACAGACTGATTTCACATGTCTAATGCATGTTTACTCAGAAGTAAGTCCTGCTAAGTTCAGCAGGACCTACTCTCTATTAGGTGGGTTTAGAATTGTAGCCCTAAAGAAACAAAAGCAAAATATTCTATATCATAATAGGATTGTAGGGTTGGAAGTGTCCTGAAGATGATTTAGTCGGTTATAAAACTCAAATGTGTTGGAGGAGTCAACTCCTTATCCAGTAGAAGCCCTGGGGCAATATCTATAATTGACCATTGCAAGGGACGGAAAGAAACCAGGTTGGAGGAGAAAGAAATGGAGTATCCTAGAGGAGAACATGGCTGATTAACTGCAACACTTAATAGGAACACTCCACACTGCAAAATTCTGTTGAAAATTTAACTTACGTATATGTAACATCTAGCTGTGGCTTAAAATAGCAGCCATTACTTTGTCAGCTCCTTTGTCTATTGAGAACATTTGCTGCCTAGTCCTGAATATAATTTTACAATTTGCTGAAAATGTGGTACAGGTGATAAAGGCCAGGCCTCATAAGAGCCCCAACCTTATATTTGACATCTCTGATATTGCCCAAAATATTTTAGTCAACATGCCTCCACAATTTCTACTCAGTTATGATTAACATAACTGTTTAGTTTGGGTTAAAAGAAAAGTTTTTTAAAAAACACTGACAATCATATTGACGCATCACATGTCACTCTGAGTGACTAAAGTCTGTCCCTAGGTGGTGTCTAAGTGATCTTAGGACAGTGACATGTGACTGGCTGCTCTGGTGTGAGGTGGAAGGACTTCCATTGTCTTCATGCTCTCTGCATACACCCATTTTTCTGGTGACTACAGGAAGGATCTCCCATGTACTCACTAGTGATCCTTAAACATACTGTAGTGCTATGTTCAGTATATTATTAACTTCTCTGTGACTAATGAATGTTATTACAAAAAATGCCATGCAACTCTACAAAGACAACTCATGTGATGACAAAGGGAGTCTGAATGTGAGGATTTATACTCTTAACTTTTAACTCATAGTAAGTTGCAAAGAATCATTATAAGCAGAAGGTTCTATTAGACTGCCCCTACTAAATGATCCATCTGAGAACCAAAAATTATAAGTTTTATAACTTATGAATTAAAGCTCAGTTGTGGAACATGACTGCTCCACCTCTGTCCTAAACAAATTATATTCCATTAAGAGAATACACCACTAATTTTACTTAAACTGCCTTTCACATAATGTGTGTTCAGAATTTCAGCTTTGAAGATCCTGGTATAAAATGCTTAAGAACATAAGAAGTGCCCTGATGCTGGATCAGACCAAGGGTCCATCTAGTCTACCGCTCTGTTCACACAGTGGCCAACCAGCCATCGGCCAGGGACCAACAAGGCAGGACATGGTGCAACAGTACACTCACACCCATATTCCCCAGCAACTGGTGCACACAGGCTTACTGCTTCGAATGCTGGAGGTAGCACACAACCATCAGGTTGTAACCATTGATAGCCTTCTCCTCCAGGAATTCATCCAACCCCCTTTTAAAGCCATCCAAATTAGTGGCCATCACAACATCTTGTGGTAGTGAGTTCCATAATTTAACTATGCACTGTGTGAAGAAGTACTTCCTTTTATTTGTCCTGGATCTCCCACCAATCAGCTTCAAGGGATGACCCTGGGTTCTAGTATTTTGAGAGAGGGAGAAAAATGTACCCTATTCACATTCTCCATACTATGCATAATTTTGTACACCTCTATCATGTCTCCCCTTAGCCTCCTTTATTCCAACCTAAACAATCCCAGTTGTTGTAATCTTCCGTCATAGGGGAGATGCTCCAGCCCCTTAATCATTTTAGTTGCCCTTTTCTGCACTTTTCCCACCTCTATGATTTTAAGTGTGACCAGAACTGTACACAGTATTCTAAGTGTGGTCGCACCATAGATTTGTATAAAGGTAGTATGATACTGGCTGTTTTATTCTCAATTCCTTTTCTTATAATGCCTAACATGGAGTTTGCTTTCTTAACAGCGGCCACATACTGGGTTGACATTTTCATCAAGTTGTTCACCACAACCCCAAGATCTTTTTCTTGTTTGGTCACTGCCAGCTCAGATCCCATTAGATTATACTTGAAGTTAGGTTTCTTTGCCGCAACATGCATCACCTTACACTTGCTTACATTGAACCGCATCTGCCATTTGGATGCCCGCTCTCCCAGCTTGGAGAGATCCCTTTGGAGCTCTTCACAACCCTTTTGTGTTTTAACAACCTTAAATAATTTGGTTTCATTAGCAAATTTGTCCACTTCACTGCTCACTTCTAATTCCAGACAAGTTGAAAAGAATTGGTCCCAATACCAATCTCTGTGGGACCCCACTACTTACTTCCCTCCATCAGGAGAATTGACCATTTATTCCTACTCTCTACTTTCTGTTCTCCAACCACTTAATGATCCATAAAAGGACTTCTCCTCTTATTCCATGATTGCTAAGTTTGTTCAGGAGTCTTTGGTGAGGAACTTTATCAAAAGCCTTTTGGAAGTCCAAGTAAACAATGTGCACCAGATCACCGCTGTCTACATGTTTGTTGACACTCTCAAAGAATTCTAGTAGATTAGTGAGACAGGACTTGCCTTTGCAGAAGCCATGTTGATTGTTCTTCAGCAGGACCTGCCTTTCTATATGCTTACTAATTTTGTCTTTAATAATGCTTTAAAACAATTTACCTGGAACAGTTGTCAAGCTAACTGGCTTGTAATTTCTTGGATCCCCCCTGGATCCCTTTTTGAAAATTGGTGTTACATTGGCCATCTTCCAGTCCTGTGGTATAGAGGCTGAGCTTAGGGACATGTTGCATAATTTTGTGAGGAGGTCCACAATTTCATATTGGAGTTTTTTGAGAACTCTAGGATGGATACCATCTGGGCCTGGTGATTTATTTGCTTTCAATTTGTCAATAAGCTTGAGAACTTCATCTTTTGTCACCACTATTTGCTTCAGTTCCTCAGACTCCCTTCCTGAAATCATCAGTTCAAGCACAGGCATCTGTCCTGTATCTTCTGCAGTGAACACCGATGCAAACAATTTATTTATTTATTTGTTTATTACATTTTTATACCGCCCAATAGCTGAAGTTCTCTGGGTCGTTCACAAAAATTCTTTCTCTGCCTTATAAAATGCTAGCAAATGGATCAACTTTGTATAGGCTGGAACAGCCCTCAGTTTGATTCAGAGAAGCCTTGAAGCAAACATATGCAGCTATCAAAGTTGGGCACATTGTACTTACCTTGTCTGAGTGAAGCAATAACTGATGGTGCTCCTAGGCACATCCCTTACCATGGTGCACCCCTATAGTCCCCAGAGGAAGGGGTCTTTCCACTCCATTCCTTTGAGGGAGGGGGGTTCCCCATAGCAGGGGGGAGCTGAATATCTCTGTTCCTGAGAACATTCTTTCCTGGCTTCAAGTTCAAACTATGTTTGCAAAGCTATGTGCTGGTTAGGGAAGTATGTCACCTACTGACTGAAGATCGTACAGCAGGCTTCAAACATGCAGACACATTTAAATTAAGTAATGCATTTTAAAAACAAAATAAGCCTGAGGTGCACATCATATGGTCCCTATGCCAAGTTTAAGGTGTCTTAAGTTTTACAGTCTTGCACTATGGCAGTTACAGACAGACAGACATCCTCTCATTATTATAGATTACATTTTAATACATTTTATTATAGATTACATTTTAAAGAATGTAAAGAATAAACCAACAAGCAGCAAGCTGAACCATACAAGGAATCATGTGTAATCTTAAACTAATTCATCCATCATACAAAAGTACATTAGCCACAGTTCAGTGATCCAATGTATATACCCAGCTATGTGTGAGTAGGAGTTGCCCCATTCTCTTCAGTGTTGAGGATTTTTTTGTGTATGATTGTGTGCACAAATTTACCAAGGATGGAAACACTTATGTATACTGAGGCCCAGTATTGGGCAAACTCGAAGGTTGATCCAAAAGTCGAAGTAAATCGCAACTACGAATATGCGCATTATCAGGTTAAAAACCTGGCGCTGCAACGAATGGGCGGCTGCGTCATGTGTCCTGAAATGGGAATCTGTGCATTTAGTAAAGTAGCTGTATAGACATCCCCCTGGATGGAAGTGTGGAAGTGGTTCTAGTTGGAACTGCACTCCCACTGAAAGGCTGAGTTCGCAGCTTGGGTTTTTTCCTGAATGTGGAATTGTCGATGGAAGCACAGGCCATGTTGATGGACAGGAATGACTTTTATCAACTTAAGCTGCTGCAATCTTATCTAGAGAAAGCAGATCTTGCAACAGCAATACATACTCTGGGTACAATCCAAACTGGAGTACTGTAATGTGGGGCTGCTTTTGAAGACTATTTGAAGCTTTAATTGGGGAGGAATGCAGATATCTAGTTGCTTGTGGGAAGAAGGCAAAGAACATCTAACACTTATTTTGTATGAGCTTGCACTGGTTGACAGTTCATTTCCTGGCTCAATTTAAAGTGCTGGTGGTTACCTTTAAACCTATATGAGCCTTCCAGGGGCCTAAAATTGGCCTCCGAGGCCCTGCTTGCTGGCCTGCCATCAAGTACTATTAGGTTGGCTGGCAGAGGACAAAGACTCTTTTTATGGAATTTCCTCGCAAGAGAGGGAAGTATTGCCCCTACACTGATATGGGTGTTGAAGGCTTATTTATTTCAAAATGCTTTAAAACTCTATTTATGTTTATGGTATTTAATTGCTGCTAGTTTTAACTGCTGATGCTAGGTGTGTTTTTTAAATTTAATGTCTTTTTTGCTGTCAGTTTATTTATATTATTTTATTTTCTCCTGCTGCAATAATATTTTTAGATATTGTTGTTATGGTTTATAATATATTATTATAGATTGCTTTAATATGTTGTGAGCCATTTTGAGGGGCATGTGAGTAACAGTTTGGCAATACGTATAATATTTATTTCACTTCATAAGGTGTGCCATTTCTGATTCTGGCAGAGAGGGCAAGCATCAGCAAGCATCAAAGATCTATTACAAAAAAGTAGTGAATTTGCTTATCATATTATTATTTTTTACACCATGTAAGTACTATAGCAATGTAATCAACAAAGGGCAACCTCCTCTTTAAGTAAATGGATCTCTTCTTTTGTCATGCACGCATACTTAGTACAAAACCCCATTTCAATTTAGTTGTTTAGAGCTGTGTAGGATCTGTGAGCTAGCAGGAAATAGTCCTCTGAAAAACTGGAGGTGTTACACTTCCCAAATGCACTGTGTGGTGTTAGACAAGAGTGTAGGCCTAGTACTGGGTACACGTAGTTTCCATGAAACTCACTGTGTCACCATGGCCAGTTGTTCTCCCAGTCCTCACAGGGTTGACTATGTGACTATGCCTTCTGGTGACTATGCCTTTTGATGTGGTCCCTACTGTCCACAAGTTTACATTAACTGGGTTTAAAGTGGCTCTTCAAGTCTAAGAATACAAGAAAGGCTGTAGGTCTTTTGCTGATCCTTCGACAAGAGAATGATGATACATCAACCAAAGTTATGACGGTGGAAGGCAGGCCACGCTCATATTTGCCAAGAGACGGAAGACTGTGACGTTCGCCACGTCGTGAGGAATCAATAGGTTATTCAGTTTATCCTGACTGTTGTTCTTAATTATTAGGGGCGCGATAGAGGAAGAGGAGGAGGAGGAAGAGAAAGGCAAAGCCAGCATTACCGTGACGAAAGAAGGAAAAGCCGGGCCAGGCCGAGACGCGGCCACCTCCGCAGCGCCCCCTCTGCCCGCTCTCCGTATCTTCGCTGAGCTGCTCCGGGATTCGGCCTCGGCCTGACTCCGAGGCTGGCGGGCTCCTCCTCCTCCTCCTCCTCTCGTGTCTCTGGCGTTCGCGTCTCTCGTCCCCCTCCCCACCTTCTGCCGGGAGGATCAAGATGGACGGGATGCGACGCCGTCTGGCGATGGACTGAGGGGGGTGGGGGAAGGACGCCAGAAAGCTGAAGCGGCAACAGCGGCGGCTGAGGGAGAAGTCTGGGGCGCCGCGGGGAGCGAGTCGCTCGGCCGGCGGGTGGAGAGGAAACAGAAAGCTGCGGCCCTCGCAGCGGCCTTGCCTGAACCGCCTGGCTGGGTCACCCTACGAGGCCTGCGGCTTGCAGTGAACGCGAGTGCCCCGGCGTGCCCGGGTAGGAGACGTGAAGAGAGCTGGGTTCGTGAGGCGATTCTAGGACGGCGCTGCCGGTGGTGGGTTGGATGTGTGTGCTGTGTGTTGGAGGGAGAACAGAGGAAGGGTGTGAGGAGAGAGAGTATAGATAGAGGCCACGCAAAGCCCAGGCGCGGCGGTGGTCGGTAGGCCCGGAAAAACTAGGATTTGGGGACGAAAGGGGGGGGGCGAGTGCTCTCGCTTGTCGGGCCCAGAGTGAGGTCCGGCCGGTCCGCAAGGGTGGGGAGTTGGGCCTGCTTCTATCTTGGCCTGCCAGGAGGAGAGGCGACCAGGTAGCCCTGAGGGGCTTATCAAGGCGACTCAGACCCCGTGTTTTAGGGCCTTACGGGTGAGGGAGCCTGTGCCGGTTAGCAATGCTTCCGTCCGTCCTTTGTGATTGAGAGAGAGAGAGAAGGGGGGTATTTTTGTGGCGGAGGAAGACACGCAGAAGTCTGTTAAACAAAACAAAAAACGGTCGTGGCTTATTTCCTAGCGTTGGTTGTATTTAATTTTACAGACAGTCGGCAAATGTTTAGATGAACCTACGTTACGGTTAGGTCATCGGCTCATGGAGCTGAGTCGTCGGACGGGCACTGGCTCTCCGGAGTCGTGGGTCATTCCCAGACTTGCTGGAGGTACTAGGGATTGAGTTTCGGGGCCCTCGGCATGCAAAGCATGTGCTCCACCACAATACTGCCCCCCCCCCCCCCCGTTTATGATTGTCTAGGGAGAGTATGTCAAATATATCTGTCGGCTGTGTGTTTGAATTGCATTTATTAAAGCTTGGAGTGAATTTCTTGCGAAGTGTGCATGTAAGCAACGCGGTGGCCTTTGAAAACCATATAGTATGGAGAAGTTTGTAATTTGTGGGAAATATATGTATGTTTAATATAGACAAGTTGCTATTATTTGGTTGCCTAGAGGGGTTTTTTAAGCATGCAGGAAGCTTTGTGTGATTTACTGAGGTCTCAAGCACACTTAGTTGGTAGTAAGTTCGATTGAAATCAGTGAGACTGATTTCCTATAAGATAGATAGATAAATATAGAATATGGTTTTATTTTATGCCATGAGGTTGGTATATGTACTTTTTTCTTGGAGTTTCTCCCTCTATGCTGTTAATGTTACCTTTTTAATCTCTAACTGATCACAAGTAAACACAGTAGCCAGACTTTGCCCAGCAAGCAGTTGTTTAATTGTAGATGAATCTTCCTCTTCCAAATATTTTACTGCCTCTGGAAACTCTGAGTAGTTATTCTTTTGCTATTTTTACAAATCGACTTCTGTAAGGATGAAAGGAATGTGTTAAAAGGGCATATTTACTTCAATAAACAGATTTAATGTTCAGAGCCAAGTAATGTTGGAACAGCAACAGAATCAAATTTACAAAATGTGATAATTGTTAGTACATTAAAGTTTTACAGCTGTAATCCTATGCAAACCTGAGAGTAAGTCCCATTAAAGTCGGTGGGTTTACTTCCGAGCAGACCTATCAAGGCTTGTGCTTTAAGATACCAGTTGAAGTAAGGACACATTTGGGCTCCTGATACACAAACAAATCCAGGGACTTCCAAGTTGGTAAACATTTCAAACATCACTTGGTTCAATTAATTATCATTGGGTTATTTTTATCCCAGTTTTTCATAATAAATTGACCTCAAAGTGGCTTAATACACAAGAAATGGGGGAAAATAACAATATGTTTTTAAACCACACTAGTAGTACAATATAATATCAACATTACACTAATAAAGTAATTCATATGAAAGAATTTCCAGGTCAACTAAACAAAAATTAATTCATATGAAAGAATTTCCAGGTCATTTAAGCAAAGACTAATAGTAATAATTAAATAAAATTTAAAACAAAATTCAGAACAGTATCAGTATTAGCATTAACTAATAGCTGTTCATTATCAACTAATAACTGTTCATCTTTAAAACCTATCAGCCCTAAAAGGACACTAAAACAGAACTTGAATGGCATAAATTGGTCAAGTCTCCAGCAACAACAATAAAATAAACACTAAAGTGAAGATATGCAAAGATGCAGTTTATTGAATGAAACAAACAAGAAGTAGCATGCAAAATTTATCTGCTAACCCCTGTCCAATAGAGTTTGAATATGGTAAATGTGGCTACCGTCCATCCCTTACATAGGCTGCCCTGTGTGCCTGAATCAGCAAACTGCAGAACTGAATACAGGTATTCCAAGATGAAGACATAAAGGATTAGACTGCATCCTAAAACACTTACTAAGAAGTAAACCTTTCTGAACTCCATAAAACTTATTTTTTAGTAAACATGAATTGGCTTGGGTTGCAGATGTGTCATAGTCCAAAAGAGTAATTAAAATCACAGTGCAACCATTGACTTCATTGCGATACCTGTCCATTCTAGAAATCCTTTTTACTTCAAATAACTATATATTAGAAGGGTGTTTTTTGTTGCTGTCTTAATTTTTCTTGACGACCATCTGACGTTAAAAAGCAAAATTGCCCACTTTGAAGAATTAAATATTTAATACTGTCTCAGCAATATTTAGTAAAGCAGCAGGAAGACTTCCTTCTGATGCTTTAACATTTTATTTTAATTCCAGTGTGGTCAGTATGCTTGAATATTTGTAGTGGGTCATTATTTTAGTACCTTACAACCTAAGGTTGCAAATGAAGACTAAGGCCACCATTGCTTCAATAGATGTTCCAGCTCTAAGAAAACTAGATGGTTATTTAGAAAGAGGATGTTAGTTCTTGAAATATTATTATTTTCATATTTATAACGCCCCATAGCCGAAGCTCTCTGGGTGGATTACAAAAGTTAGACTAGTGTTCTGTCTCGTCTTTCAATCTCCATTGTTTGCCTTATACACATGGTATAAATTACACAAAGTTCTTTCAGTAAATAAATGCAAAGGATTAGCTACAAGGACTGATGTACTATTTTAAAGATGTAACTTCTAGCATTTTGCTGGTATTGTCCTATGTTGTTAGAACTGCTGAATATCTTGGCATCATCAACGTAGAAGTTGTATGCACAGATGGAGTTGGGTCCTTCATTCTGCTGCCAGCAGAACACTGCTTACACAATGGGACTTCAGCAACTTCTCCTGTCCCCTGCAGTCCCCCCCCCCTCTTGCTATTGGGGGCAAAATATTTAATAGCAAGAGGGATATTTTAATGCAGTTTCTAGTTTTATGGGGTTGAAATTTCAAAGTCAAGAGCAGGACTCAGTAGAAATTCTGTTGGTTATGGACAGCACTTCATATGCTCAAGTTTTTCCCCTTCCCTATGACCAGCAGAAGCAAAATCAAATCAAATATTTTGCTAGGTCAACAAATACTTTGGGTGGTATCCAGTTAGTGTCCTTCTGCTGATAGAAGGCATATATATGCCAGCAGCATGGGGAAGGGGGTGGGTTTTGGCAACTTCTTTCTGCCCCCTCCAAATCCGCACTGGAGAGTTGGGGGATCTTTTGGAACAACGTAGAAGGTGCTGTGAAAAGTTGGGGGGATTCTGAAAATTGCCCCGCTCCTCTTGCTACTGGTGGATGCCTTCCATCAACAGAGAGCTGTCAGATGGATATGTTCAATTCTAATTTGTAGAATATATCTAGGCTGCAAGATTTATTCTACTTTTTGACAGTTATTTAGTGCCAAGTATACAATGCATTAATAATAAATATATAAAGTATTTTCTGATAAAGCTGGGAAGAATGAATAGATTAATTAACTACCCACTTCCTGATGAATTGCTATTTCTTTTCAGGTGAAGATTGCAAAAACCTGGGATCTTATTTGACTGGAAGACTTATTGTGTTCAAGTTATTCTGACTGGATTTTATATTTCAAAAAAAATTGGTTACTTTTTAATTTAAGAAAAGGCTACCCTTTAAAATCATGGCAGATGTGGACCCAGACACATTGCTCGAGTGGCTGCAGATGGGCCAAGGAGATGAAAGAGACATGCAACTTATTGCGCTTGAGCAGTTATGTATGCTGCTTTTGATGTCAGACAATGTGGATCGATGCTTTGAAACGTAAGTAAACTTTCATTTTGTTAATTTTATGCAGATGTGTATACTGACCGGTTTGGGAACACCATGAATCCATAACCAGAACATGACCTATGGTCAGTTATCGTTACACTGAGATCACTGCTTGCAATCCATTGACACCAGTGGTGATCCATAGAAGGGGTCAAAAAGAGCAGCTGTAATTC
Source organism: Elgaria multicarinata webbii (assembly GCF_023053635.1). Taxonomy (NCBI): domain Eukaryota; kingdom Metazoa; phylum Chordata; class Lepidosauria; order Squamata; family Anguidae; genus Elgaria; species Elgaria multicarinata. The sequence continues at coordinate 140,725,648 of NC_086172.1, read as the reverse complement.
ATTCTGATTGTACTCTGAGGTAGCAGGGGTCAGTAGTGATTCTACTGGAGGCAGCTGGAATGATTTCCTTAGGTGCATGCTGCTTTAGCATGCACTCAAATCCTCTGGTATAACAAAAGGACTTACATTACAGCTTTCACTGCCCTTCAAATAGATCAGTTGGGGGGTGGGGAATTAAAGGAGCAAAAACTAGGCAAGTCTGTTAAAAAAATCTGCTTTTCTTTTCAAGATCTGCAAAATACTGCTCCAAAGTATTTAAGATTGGCTTTTCAGATCACTTTATTTGCTAATATTGGAAATAATAGGTAGAGAGTTTCTATATCCTAAGTTTTAAAACATGTTTATATACTAGACAGAAAAATTGAATCGTCTTTAATTTTTTAAGATCTTTAAATTGTGTGCATTCCTGTTCAAGTTTTTTAACTGTTGATACATTAAAAGGAAACTGTGAAGATTTAATCGATCTCTTCAGTCTTTGAGACTAATGGGGATTTTTTTCCCCAAGATCTAGTAAGAACTGTTTTTTATGAGAAAAATATTGCTTTAAAAGTTTTTGTTCTGAGCAGTAAACTGGATTTTATTATGAGTTAGCAAAGCTTCCCAGTTTTAATGAAATGCATCTGCCAAGAGTAAGTAAACTCTTTGCTGTAAGCAGAGACACTAAGAAACCAACAACTTTAAGGAGAAATTGCAATATGAATGCCTTACCTGCTCTTTACAAAGTAGAGCATTTATGTCTGTATTAGTTCCAGCACCATGTTTTACATAAAGTCAAGGGAAGCAAAACATATTTGCTATTAACAGTATATTACTATGACGGAGAGCCTAAGAAACTACAAACCTTAAGGGAGAAATAGCAACATGTACATTATAGATTGTGCATTCTGGATTTATGGAATTAAATTTGTTTAAATCCAAATATTTTGGTTTATAGATTTGTCTGTAAAACTGCTTACCCATGGAAAGCATCTTACAGACAAAAAATGATATTCATTTTAGTCATTCTGACCTGTTAATAGTAGTTGACATTAGTCACCTTTCAGTGGCAGTGATTCAGGGAGCCTGATTATTAGTCATAGATTTGTACAAGAATAATAATACATGAGAGTTTAAAATGCTGTTTGTATGTTAATATAACTGATTTCAGCCATGATAATTTTACAAAATATGGTCAAATTTAATTAGAGTATCCTTGTATAATGTGCAGCTGGGTTTGCACACAATGACAACCCAGAATTCAACAACCCATGTGTTAAATAAACCATGGTTTAGTGTTATGTATAAACCAGGTCAGTAGTTGGTATGCTTTCAAAAGGCAAAAGGGTTATTTAACTCTCTTTTCCTGTTTGTAGAAAATTCTCTGCCCACCAAAGCTACTATGATCTTAGGCAAAATAGGAGCACTCTAAACCCTGGGAGTCATTAACTTGAGAAGTTCAGAAGACCTGGACCTAATATTTTAATACCATGTTTATCTTGTGGGCCATATCATGACCTGGACTACTGCTACCTATTTTGCTAGGGTGACCATATGAAAAGGAGGACAGGGCTCCTGTATCTTTAACAGTAATGTAGAAAAGGGAATTTCAGCAGGTGTCAATTGAAGAGGGTGAAATTCACTCTTCATCACAACAGTTAAAGCTGCAGAAGCCCTGCCCTCTTTTGTATCTGGCCACTAGGCCCTGCCCTCTTTTGTATCTGGCCACTCTACTATAGCTAGTGTAGCTTTAACTGTTGTGATGAAGAGGGAATTTCACCTTCTTTAATTGACATCTGCTGAAATTCCTTTTTCTACAATACTGTTAAAGATACAGGAGCCCTGTCCTCCTTTTCATATGGTCACCCTAAATGCACAAGAAAGTTAATTCAGAGTTATTCAATACTGCAGCCACTGTAGCCCTGCAGTTTCCGATGCTTCATGTCTTTAGATGAGTGCTGCTTTTTATGTTCCAGAACAGTTCTGCTGCCGCATGTTCCCCCCCCCGAAAGTTTTTAGTTTATCTGCCATGTAGTATTTCCTTATCCGACTTAGTCTTTGCTCCATTTTTACTTTTTTATTGCTGCTTCTGTATTTTATGGCATTTTTTTTTATTAATAGTATGTTTTTAGTGTGTATGTTGTAAGTTGTCTTGACTGCCTCCTTCTGACAGATGTGGAATAAATAAATAATGTCAAATAAATAACATCAATAAGCAGTACAAATATGAATATGCGTCTCTGCAAAGTGGAAACTAACATAAGAAATTCCACTTTTCCTTTTAAGATCTGCAAAATACTGCTCCAAAGTATTTAAGATTGGCTTTTCAAATCACTTCCTTTTAACAAACTTAACTTAGTAGAGTCTTATTTGCTGAAAGCGGATCTGTGTCTTGACTAAGCAGGAGTTGCCAAATAGTTCAGTTGTTAGCAGAAATAAATTTTATTTTCAAATATTGGAAATGATAGGTAGAGAGTGCTGCTGTTGCTCAGCATTCAGATGAATCTAACTTTTAAATTGTGCCCTTGCCTTCCTTCCTCCCTGGTCTAAATTTTGATTGTAAGTTCCTCAGGGGAGGGGACTTGTATTTTGGGCCTTTAGGTTTATATAAGTTTGTTGACTTAAATACATTTTTCTTTCATTACTATGTAAAGTGCTGTTTACACTGATGGTGTCATATAAATAAATGTTTTGTTTTCTGCAGTTTCAAAATGTTTATGAATGAAACTTTCAGTGGCGTCGGGCCACTTCTCATAATCTGTGCAATAAACAATTTGAGGTGTACTAGCTCTCCCAGGCCAGTTGGTTCCAGGCAGCTTGTGAACATTCTGTGTGTTGGCTTATGACAATATGGTGCGGACTCTCCAAATTGTGAGCCAGCCTACACAGAAAATCTCTATGTGGAGAAGCTTCCCTGTGGAGGAGGTTACAAGCACTCTTCCCATGAAAGCTATGTTGTGTGAAATAACCTTTAAAATGACAATGTCAGTGAAATGTTTTGCTGGTTAATTTCATCATTCTAAATATGGTGGATCTTCCTTCATGCAATATTGCACTAGTAATTTAGGTGTTTTTTCTACCTATTTGAATTCTAATGCATCTAACACAAAGAAACTTCCATTTCATAACAAAATGTAAAGCGTTTCTCTATATAATTAACATAATTTTTCAAGTTCTACCCATTTTTAAAGATAAGAGTTTTGGATAAGGCTGAGTAGAAAATATAGTTGTTCTCTCCACAGGTAGCTCATTAAGGTAGAAATAATTTGAAAAAGTCACCATCTGATTATAGAATGTAGAATAGAAACAAGTAGTTGGAACCTCATGTACTGCAATAGGTAATCTGTTCAGTGTTCTACCAATCTAGGAAGGAATGCTGAGAACTAGAATTTTGTTTCTATTCACCAATATTAGCTGGATGCAAAGCTGTTCCTGCAAGACTCATATTCCCCACACCCCAATTCATTTCCAGCTATTCCCTCTTTCTCCTTCAGTCCCCTGTTGCACATACCATTGTATTCCAGAGGGTCCTCCAACTCTCAGGAGCATTTTATTTTGGTTTGGAATGGGGGAGGACAGAACAGTATCTGTAATCCCTGGAATGCAGTTTGTAATCCACTCACTTTGTCTAGATGTTAATCTAGGGACATGTAGATATGAGAAATAATGTACCATGGAAAATGAATATGCTAATGATTAATCGTTGTCTTGTTGCAGATGCCCCCCTCGTACGTTTTTGCCAGCACTGTGCAAAATTTTTCTTGATGAAAGTGCTCCTGACAATGTATTGGAAGTAACAGCTCGTGCCATAACTTATTATTTGGACGTATCAGCAGAATGCACCCGACGGATTGTGGGAGTAGATGGTGCTATCAAAGCACTTTGTAATCGTTTAGTAGTAGTTGAACTTAACAACAGAACTAGCAGAGACTTGGCTGAGCAGTGTGTAAAGGTATGTTGTATGTATTTTTCTTTGTTACAAAACAGAAGTTTCGTTAAGATAATTTATGCTACAGTGATGGTATACTTAAAAGACCAGGATTTAGTTTTAAAATACAGGATACATGCATCTGTACATCGTGTACATCATGCTTTTGAGCATCTGCAGTTGATTACTTGAAATTGTTTAGGTCAGGACATAGGGCCTAGTTAGACATGATATACGAGATCCATGAATTGAATCACCTGTATTTCTTTAAGCGTTAATAGCTATAGAGATGAAGAAAGATGTCTTTACACCCCCACGCAAATGGACCAGTTCGCACGTAACCAGAGTTGTCATAGCTGAGCAGGAGTAAGCAACAGCATTACCTCCTTAATATTTGTTGCTTCTGCTTTCAATCAACAGCCCAGGAATCATTGTTACATGAGAACTGGGTCACATTCTCCAGTTCCTGTATGTTTTACCTTAAAGGGCAAATAGCACCCATGGGGGAAGGGTTAATTTTAAAAATGGCATGCAGGGGCACAAATGTTACACACACACTCACCCCACCTGCCCTGTTCAGTGGTCTCAATCCAATCAGGCATCCACAACTGCTATTTAAAAAACAGCAATAGAGATACATCATAATTATGGATTTTGTGGATAATGCCCAGTTTGGTACTTAGATGGATTTATCAAGTATTTAGATGGTCTTATTAGTCTCAAGATTCAAATATCTATGTCAGATTTAGAAACACTTGCAATGCCTACTGGGTGTGAATAAGATATGTTAAATCTCGTACGTCTTCTCCAGTTACCTTAAGCATGCATTCATTGATTTCCAGAAATAAATTGCTTGTGTTAATCTAACTAGATTTCACAGTAGTTCTAAAATGTACTCACAAATTGGTCACATAACCACCGGAGATAACCAGTGGTTTGCAGAGTTGTTTTATGCACAATTGTTGGTTATTGTGTCGTTTGGCAGGCTCCGTTGACTATTTCCTCTGCCAACAGTTGTGAGGCAAGAGTGACAGAAACCCTGGCCGCTCTAGCCCAGCTGGGCTCCATCGGCAGTGGAAATAATCCCATGCCAGTAAGCACTGGGGGAGTCCTGATCGTGCTGTGGGAGAAACCCATCCACCAATATGGGGATGTGTGTAAGGATCCGAGCTGCTGCTGTGACGAGCAGCACGGATTCTTTCATGTCCCATTCCCATTCATGAGAACAGAAGGGCAATCCTTTGCTGAGGCAGGAGGGATGCAGGGGAATCGGACGCACAAGCATCCGTCTGCCTCAGCAAAGGATTGCCCTTCTGTTATCATGAATAGGGACAGGATGCAGTGTGGAGGAATCCATGCTGCTCATCGCAGCAGCAGCTCAGATCTTGCGCGCCCTTCCATCGCTGTCTTTTCCATAGCAATGGCAGTGGGCGCTGTTGTTGCAGCTGCCCTGTCACGTTTGCTGTGGAGATGAGAGCGAAGGACGCATCGGCACGAAGAGAACTTCTCTACTGAGAGGGCATCATTTGTCTTGGCAGTGCCTCTCATCCCCATCTAGTTTTGAGGCAGAGAGCAGGGAGACTTCCCTGTTGCTATGGTCCTGATGGGGAAGGATGCGTTGGAACTGAGCCATGTGAACCCCTGTGAGGGATGACATCACTTGGTGGTGATGCAACCTTCGCTGGAGGCTGGGTCGCATGCCCTGACCACAAGGAGACGGTTCTGAAGCCCCTTGCTTCTGTGGCAGGGATGGCACATGTTTCTCCGGGCTGCCGCCACAGCACCAAGCAACGTCCCCATCACCTGTCCCTCCACGCCTGGCACGTTGCTTCCCATCACAGAGGAGGCACAGCACGCCCATAGTCGAGCAACGGCTGCGGCAGCAGAGGAGTCCCACCTCTTGTCAAGAGGAGAGATGGCTCCGCCGGGGCTTCTTTCTCCTGCGACAGCCACTGTGAAAGATGAGCCGCAGAGGTTGATAGGAGGTTGGATTCTTCTGCCGTTGCGGCCGCAGCTCAACAACAGGTGCGCTGTGTCTCTGTGCTTTACATCTCTCCTTCCTCCTCCGCTCCTCTTCACAGCCATGGAGTGGAAATAGTGCACTGCATGGAGCAGCACTTCCGTGACTCTCAAAGACGCCCTGGAAATAGCTATCCATGGAGTGGACTATTTACACTCCGTGGACTAAAGTGTCATCCAAATGCATCCATTGTCTTGGATGGTCTGTCTACTAAAGGTGTTTTTAGAATATAGTGTTCATAAAAGCTTTTTTTATCCTGTTATTTTATCTTATTTAATTGTAATTTCTTTAGTATAATAGCTCCTATTTAGCTTTATTGTCAGTTATCTTCCATCTGTTCTGTGCACAGGCATGTATGTAATTTTGTGTCCTGCTGTGCTATTAGACAACCCAGCAGGATTTCGTATGACCAAAAGTATATGTAAAATTGATTGGATAATATTTTTAAATAAAAAAGACATTGGGCGACTGGAGCAAAGAACATATTTTTTGTTTTGTTATAATTCCACTTTCATTCTAGGTATTGGAACTCATCTGTACCCGCGAATCAGGGGCTGTGTTTGAAGCTGGGGGTTTGAACTGTGTGTTGACATTTATTCGTGACAGTGGGCACCTGGTTCATAAAGATACTTTACATTCTGCTATGGCTGTAGTATCCAGACTCTGTGGGAAAATGGAACCTCAGGACTCCTCTTTAGAGATATGTGTTGAATCCCTCTCAAGTCTGTTAAAGCATGAAGACCATCAGGTAAATAATTCAGAATCACTGTAGCATATAACTATAGTTGACATATTTGTATGTATCTTGACATTTCTGTAACAATACAGTGGAGCGCCTTATTTCGAATTTCCAGTGTTAAGCTACTGTAAGTGAACATTTATATTATTAGGATTTAAAAAAATTAAGCAAAAGTATCACAAAATACTTGCTTTGAATATTTTTGGTATGAAGAAATGTTGGCAGTGTTAACACACTAGGGTTTTCTGTGGTGAAGTATTGAAGAGAAGGATTTGCCTGAAATTCTGTATTCTTGGTTAGCTGTCCTAAATGGTTGTGTAGATGATTTCTTTTAAAATGGTTGCCTAGCAGATGTTGGTCTGGATACTTTGTTTTAAGTATATTTGTTTCCCCTAGGTTTCAGATGGTGCACTGCGGTGTTTTGCTTCCCTAGCTGATCGATTTACACGTCGTGGAGTTGACCCAGCACCTCTAGCCAAGCATGGACTAACTGAGGAGCTCTTATCTCGAATGGCTGCAGCAGGTGGCACAGCTTCAGGACCATCTTCAGCATGCAAGCCTGGACGGAGCAGCACAGGGGCACCATCTGCAACTGCAGACTCTAAATTGAGTAATCAGGTGTCAACTATTGTAAGCCTGTTATCAACACTCTGCAGAGGTTCTCCAGTAGTAACACATGTAAGAATCTATTTGAATATTGTTCACTAATTAATATTTAACATTAACGTGTAATTTTGTAGCATGTCTTATATGGCCACATTCTACGTTCACTTATTTTTCTATGTTCTAAATAATAATAACAGTAAAAACAATAGTAATATTTTTTTTAAAAAAAAAATTGGTGCGATAAACTGTCTTATAATTTCACTTTTTAAAATCCTTAAAATATTATTGTTTAAAATCCAGCTTTTAATGTCCTTTCTCATTGGACATGTAAGAATTTCTTAGAATACTATAAAATCCTAATTTTTAAGCCTGTACTTTGTGGCTTGTGTTGTATGGCCACATTTTATATTTCTGTATTCTATCTTCTAAATAATAGATTTTTTTAAAAAAAAAATTGGTGCTATAAACCTTGTAATTTCATATTTTAAAATACTTAGTATATTAGCTATTACGATTACAGTACATTTGCCATTTACTTAGATTTGTTTAACGTATGGAGATGTAATCCCTTTCTCATTGGATTTTCTAAAGTCCTGTATATTTTTATTGTTCAGACTTTTAATTATTTCCAGGATCTCCTAAGATCTGAGCTTCCAGATTCTATAGAAAGTGCATTGCAGGGTGATGAAAGATGTGTACTTGATACCATGCGTTTGGTAGATCTTCTTTTGGTGCTACTGTTTGAAGGACGGAAAGCCTTGCCAAAGTCTAGCGCTGGATCAACAGGCAGAATCCCAGGATTGCGTAGACTGGATAGTACCGGGGAGCGTTCCCATCGGCAGCTGATAGATTGCATCCGCAGCAAAGATACTGATGCCCTAATAGATGCTATTGACACAGGAGGTAGGCAGAAGATCTTCGTTTGACATAGTAACTTTTAATTGCTTTCTTTGTCACTTCAATGACACTCTAGCGTACTTTCTCCATCTCTTTTCCCCCACTGCAACACTCCTTGCCACCCAGCCCTTGGAGCAGGTTTTGGGGGTATGGGTAGGGATTTTCCCTGGTCCTGGTTCTGCTAACAGAAGCATTCCATCAGTGGAATGATAGCATTGGATTCAACCTTCAACATTTGTTTCTCTGCATTTCCCCTAAACCATTTGACAATCCAGACTCTGTATGAAATGACCTTATGTCTTAGTTGAAAAAGATTTTAGTGGTTTGTTTTATCTACATGGTGGAATGCTGGGACGTATCTTTTGTTTTTATTATATCTGTTGTAATTGCATTGCAAATTCAGAATAGCATTTTTTTTCTTTCCAGCTTTTGAAGTAAATTTTATGGATGATGTAGGACAAACTCTCTTAAATTGGGCCTCAGCTTTTGGAACTCAGGAAATGGTAAGCAAGAAAAAGAATAATGTATTTGTTTTTCTGCGTAAAGGAAAATGTACAAATAAAAATGAATTGTTCCTCTGTAAACAGGTTGAATTCCTCTGTGAACGAGGTGCAGATGTTAATAGAGGTCAAAGATCATCATCCTTACATTATGCAGCGTGTTTTGGAAGACCTCAAGTAGCAAAGGTCATTTTTAAAAATATTAATCATCTGCTCTATATTTTGTCTTTTATAATAAAAAATATAAACAAATTAACCTAGGTGCGATCAACCAAAATAAGTAAGGTGTTGTTTTTTTTAAAAAAAAAATTCTGTCCCACTCTAGCAAACCATGTTTAGTGAGGAAGAAGGGGTGTGAAGGTGACGCCTTAATACTGTTAATAGATACATTTGAATTTGGCATGAGTAGTACCAACTGTTCTGCAATGTACAAATAAGATAATAAAACCATAAGAGCAATGCTGGATCAGCCCAAGAGTCCATCGAGTCCAGCACTCGGTTCACACAGTGGCCAAACAGCTGTTGATGAGGGACCCACAAGCAGGACACTATGCCATAGCACCCTCCCACCCATGTTCCCCAGCAAGTGGGGTAAACAGGCTTACTGCCTCTAGTACTGTAGCTTGTATTTAATTCATAGAAGGTAGTTGTAATGCTAAATTATTTGGGCCAAGGTAGCATGTTACTATGTGTAGACCGTTCTGTCACATTTATATATACAGCTCACAAAGCTAGTTTCCTGTGACATGTGAAAAAGCAAACTGTGGTTTGTGCAATTCTCTTCAAAACAGGGTTGATTCTGGTTTGGAGCAGTCACTGAAATCACAGTTTGCTGTGTTGGACATAATAGGAAACTGATTTTATTCAAACAGGAAGAAAGAAATTATGCCTTGTGAGAGAAAAAGGGAGGAATATATATTAACAGAGTTCACTCATAATATCTGAAATCATGTTTAGGGATTGTCTGAATACTGCTAATGTTTGTAGTCCAGAAATACTAGATATATTAACCTGTTTTGGCTGGTGAAGTTAAAGAAACCTGAACTGTAACATTATTGTATTGAATAGCTTTTTCATTAAAGTACTTTTTGTAATAAAAACATGATTTCGGCTATTAGATGATATAGAAATGTAATAAATTTCTTTTAGACTCTCTTGCGTCATGGTGCCAATCCAGATTTGAGAGATGAAGATGGAAAGACTCCTTTGGACAAGGCTCGTGAAAGAGGGCACAGTGAAGTAGTAGCCATTCTTCAATCTCCAGGTTAGTGTAAAAAGTTGACAATCTGTTTCCTTAAGAATAAAGCAGTGATTGAAGTGTTAAATATATATATAAAAAAAGAATTGGGTCTCTGTTTTAGGATAACAATTTTTAAAAAATCATTAACTACTAAAATGTTTAATGGTTTGTTTTACAGTATAATCAAGTTTTCTTATTAAAATAAAATAGAAAGAATGGGTTCTGCCACAGGTCCCCTGTTGTTGCCTTGACTGTTTCAAAACAAACTGTAATAGTCTAAGGCAGGGGTGGGCAATATACAGTCCTTGCCAATCCCCACGGAGGCCCCACCCCACCCCCTGGTTGTTCCCCTTCCAATTTTTTTCAAAAAAATGGGAAACAAGTGGCAGCTGTGGAATGCCCAAATGGCCAAATTTAGCTTGTTTGCAGCTACACATGATAATGTTCAGTCCCAACTCTTTCTGAAGCTGCATATGTAGGTATCAAAAGTGATGTAAGCAGGCAAATAGATTTTTTTTCTGGAGCAAGAAAATAAAATGTGATGGCTACCTTTTAAAGATACTTTTTAAAAACCCTGTTTCATCAAGTGCATAAAGCAACCCAACAAAGTAGTAGCTATATGTGCCTATAAATTTAATAAGAAGAGAATAAATGTTTGTTAAACAAGTAAGAGAGATACAAAATTCAGACATTTAAAATTATTGTTCAAAGAAAACTATCAGGCTTATTTTATTTACGTAAACAATTTCTATATTGTCTTTCAATTCAAAACTTTAAAATGGTTTACAATAATTATTAAAACAATAAGGCAGTGAAAAAGATACGGGTTTCACAGATTTTCTTTTTAATCAGAGGCTAAAAGCCTGGGGAAATTAAAAAGGGACGTTCCTGGTATTTTTAGCATATGTTGCAGATGATTCTTCCCAGAGTCAAAGTTCCGTATGTGAGGCACCGCAACCAAAGACGCCTTCTTTTCCCTAGCCGCTCCACTCACTTCAAGTGGCAGGGGCACATGGAGAAGTATCTCTGAAGTGTATCTTTTTGGTATCTGTAGGTTGATGTGAGAGAAAAATGCTCCCTCAATTAACCGGGTTCCAAATTGTATGAAAATAGGGACCAGCACTTTAAATTGTCAAATACATTGCTGTATATGAACTGTGCAGTGGAGTTCAGTGACAGTAATATTTCAGCAAGAAGAAAAGTACTAAAATCTCTTAATACTGCTACTCATGGTTGTGAGAAATTTCTGAAAAATCCAATATGTAGATCCATCCCAGGGACCATAGGATACGTCAGATACCCCCTCTAGAGTAAGTAGAGGTCAGGTTGTTCCCCTCTCCTCCTTGTAGCTGCTGTAGAAAGCACTGTGGCGAATGTCCTTCTGAGATTGGAAAAGTGATTTCAGGAAACCCCAAAGAGGCAAAAAAAAGGGGTCGTCTGGTGGGCGAGTTGGAGAGAGGAGATACCAGGATCCTACAGGCCTCTCAGTCCCTGTCCACAACAAGTTAGGTCAGCTAAATGGGCTCAGAGACCCATCTAGCTGAATTGTTTATTTTTAAAGGGAAATGGGAGGTGAAATTGCCTCTATACTCCTCCTGCCCAGCCTGTTTCTTGCTGCCAGGCTATAGGATAGATAGAGGGCTTGGATATCTGAATATCTGAAACTGATAAAGAATCTTCATTTTTGAGGTAAATGCAAATATTTTGTATTTTGTCTGAAAGGTAATCTCTGCTGTTTTAAAAGAAACCTTAATAGAGATCTTTTAAAACAAATTGTAGGAGACTGGATGTGTCCAGTTAACAAAGGAGATGAAAAGAAAAAGAAAGACGCAAACAAAGATGAAGAAGAATCAAATGAACCCAAAGGTGATCCAGAAATGGCGCCAATATACTTGAAAAGACTGTTGCCTGTGTTTGCGCAAACATTTCAACAAACTATGCTGCCTTCAATAAGGTAATAAGGGGAAGTAACTGTGTATGGAGCTGTGTTAGCTATAGCTAGTAAGGGGAGTATCCTGGAATGCCACCACTGATTGTTACTCCTAAAAGTATCGGAGTAAAGTATATCAAGGTTGAGAGAAGGACTGATACTGGAGAGAAGAAGCCAAAAACAAAATGAAGCCCTACCTGAATGTTTTTTCCAAGCAGTAACATGGAAAAATAACACTGTTAAGCATGCACAATGACTTAAAAGGTGTGCATTGGAGTCTTATGGAGTGTTCATATTTGCAGTACTCCTTTTCTTGAAATAAACTGTTAGCTCTATTAGAGAGTATAACATTACTGACTGAGAAATCTCATTCACAATTATAGAGTCACTCCCTAGAGATGTTAAACATGCAGGGGTGGGGCAGGAAGCAGGTATGAAACTCTTTCCTACCCTGAGGCAAGTATGGGTTTCTCTAGCCTTGGCATTGTTGCATTAGATTCTTCCAACATATAGGAATAGCTGACACACACTGCTGGTGGTGCAGAGGTGGCAGTGGAATAGTGGAATTTTGCAGTGATCCAGCTCTGTGAATGGCTTGTCATTTAGCCATAGTCAAAACCTGATTCCAGATTGTAGAATAAAAAACTAGTAAACTGGGTTCATCTTCAAAGCGTTAGTCAATGTGTAAGAATATTTACTTTCTGTTTTAGTTTTAAAATACACTAATTTTCTCTCTTTAAAAGGAAAGCAAGTCTTGCTCTCATCAGAAAAATGATTCATTTTTGTTCTGAAGCTCTTCTAAAAGAAGTTTGTGATTCTGATGCTGGGCATAATTTGCCTACAGTACTGGTAGAGATCACTGCTACTGTTCTAGATCAAGAGGTAATTGCTGTTCCTATTTTTCATATTTTTCTAATTTTGCATCAGTTTGGTATATTATATAAAAGTGGTGGAGAATTGAAACTGGTTGTCTAGGAGCGCAATGGAATTTCAGTCACTGGAAGTCTTAAGAAAAGTTAGACATGCTTCTGAATAAAGTAATTGTGGATTGCATCCCTGATGCAAGAAGGTTAATTGAAAGTTATGCTGCACATATATCATTCAGGTATACTTGTAGCTGAGATTGCCTGTTGCTCGCTGTTGTTTGTAAAGTAGGTGGAAAATCCACGTTTGTTGTTGTGTAATGTATGAAACAGCCTTAAGTGTCTTGTTCAGGGTGCCAAGTCTCTTTTCAAGCTCTCAAGGTGGCAGGACAGCTGATGTTACCTGAACAGTGGGGAACTTTTCAAAAATTAAACTCATCTTTTGGTACTTTATGGCATTGAGTTATTGACTCTCAGTTGTAGGTGTTACATGTTAATTATTATCAATGTTATAGTAAATGAAATATACATTGAATTGCTGCAAATATCTTTTGTTTTTATTTTTGTGTTACTTTTTCAGGATGATGATGATGGCCACTTATTAGCCTTACAGATCATAAGAGATTTGGTTGATAAAGGGGGTGACCTTTTCTTAGACCAGCTTGCTAGGCTTGGTGTAATAAGTAAAGTGTCAACTTTGGCAGGACCATCTTCTGATGATGAGAATGAAGAGGAATCTAAACCAGAGAAAGTAAGCACTTTATTTCAGTGTTTATGAACCCATCTGCTGCCTGTAAAGTCTTGAATTAATGAATAATCATGACAAGTACAGTAGCTTCTAGTGAAAGATTATATGAATAGCCAAGATTATATGACTAGCCATCTGCTCCCGCAGTAGGAATTTCACCTCGTATCCACCCCCTTCAGCCTCACGCATCCCCCCAAATTTGCTCCAGAGGGTCCCCCAACTGCCCTATTTTGCTGGCAGGATAGATTAATTGGATACCACATAGTATTTCAAATCACTGGACTACTCTCTTGTCTTGTCTTACTAATTTGAAAGGTTGAAGCTAATGCCTTGCATCAGTTCTACAGTTTGTCATGGAAGATATTTATTTTAATGTAGATTATGTTCTAGACTTATAAATCATGAGGCAAATAACATAGCTAACAAATCCTATTTCTGAGATATTTCTGGTTTCTAAGTTATTATTTATTTATTTATTTATTTATTTATATAGCACCATCAGTGTACATGGTGCTGTACAGATAACACAGTAAATAGCAAGACCCTGCCGCATAGGCTTACAATCTAATAAGTTGTAGTAAACAATAAAGAGGGAAGGAGAATGCAAACAGGCACCGGGAAGTGTAAACAGGGTGAAGCTAACAGTATAGAGTCAGAACAAACTCAATATTTGAAGGCTATAGGGAAAAGAAAAGTTTTTAGCTGAGTTTTAAAAGCAGTGATTGAATTTGTAGTTCTCAAGTGTTCTGGTATGTTTTTAAGTTTAGTATGGACTCAATAGGTTCATTTTTAAAACCACATTTCCTTAAGCGCTGTTAGTCAAAAATGTGTGATCGTGCTATGGGAGTCGTGTCTTCCAAAGCATGTATGTGTTTGGGCTTATTGAAATCCTGAGCAAACTTTTATACATTCACTTCTGTGCGGGTCTATGGATATTCTCACTATGTGTTTTACCTTCCATGCTCGATCAAAGAAGGAATTCCATATACAAGTAGTTTAATGATCTTCGTTAACAGGAAGATGAACCTCAAGAGGATGCAAAAGAATTGCAGCAGGGTAAACCATATCACTGGAGAGACTGGTCAATCATTAGAGGGAGAGACTGCCTGTATATTTGGAGTGATGCTGCAGCTTTGGAACTTTCAAATGGTAGCAATGGATGGTTTAGATTTATCTTGGATGGGAAGCTAGCTACAATGTATTCGAGTGGCAGTCCTGAAGGAGGATCTGACAGTTCAGGTACAGTCTTGTTCTTGACTAATAATTTGAAAGAGATCATAATATTACATTTTATATATTTAATTTTGAGATATTCTATTTTACAGGAATTGCTTCACTAAATAGTAAAGGATGTAAACAGGTGGAAGGTGGTCAGTTAATTGTGATGCTTTTGTCAATTAGCATGTGACAGTAACTTCTTAGTAATTGTGTTCAGTGAACATCTGAGCTTTATGTTGTCTTCATTTTTTTCCATGCATACTAATATTAGTCAAACAGTCATTAAAAGCAATGTGTAGTGATAAAATACTGCATTCCAGGTAAAGCAAGTTGGAATGATGTTGTGGTTTGCATCTAGCTAGCAGAATGAAGTTGCATGTGTGTGAAAAGTGGTGCAAAGTTTCTCATCAGAATTGAGAAACTGACAGATATTTGAACTAGAAAAGTTTCACATTGTACTTTACTAAGCTATCTGTAGTCCTTAAACATGGTGGATATTGCTTGCTGCCTCCTTTTCAGTATTCTTATCTTTTCATCAGTGCAACAACTAATACTTAATAGTAAATAAAGCAAGTGTCTAATGAACTATAGAATTGCTGTATCCTGTTGAACAATGGCTAGAACTGATTTTATGATTCAAATTCTCAGGAAATTACTTTTTCCAATGGTGTGAGGCTACCGGCTGATTATAAGGCTTAGTTCTGAAAGTTTTTCTGTAAAGATTTCTTAATCTATTCTTAATTTTTAGAAATTATTTTAATTTCTCATGATAATATCAGGTGTTTTTTTATTTGCATTGGGGTGAAACTGGAATTTACAGGCTATGATCTGGTTTGCACATAATGACAACCCATAGTACGGGTTGAGTGTGGGTTATAGTTGAATCGTGGTTTGTTGTTGAATTATTGTGAAGTGATTCAACAGCATTGCCAAATGCAGTATTGGATCTGATTCTAACTTCCAACTTGTAATACCTCACAAATATTGATGGCTGGGACCACGTAGCCACTCTTCATAGGTCTGGAAGAGAGAATACGCAGAGAGACACTACTGAGATTCCAATGGCCCTTGCAGAATCCCAGGGATAGAAGAAGGTGGTGACAGGTCTGCAAGCTCATAGGCCAGCTTAATTGCTGTAATGACTTGTTTGACAGTCTTTGTGGGGAAACTGGGAGGTCTTTTCTGGGGCCTTCATAGAAAATGAAGGGTCCCTGAGTTTTATGGTAGGAGACCATGTGTTCCAGGCAGAAGGCAATGCCCCACCTGACATTCGGCAAATGCAAGCAGATTTAAAATTGGGAGCAGGGCATCAGGAAGAAGCCTACCAAATATGTTCTGGTTAACATGAAAGGAGGGCAGAACGTTAGGTAAGGAAGTGACAACTGGCCACAGGATGACTTTCTCCTAGTGGAAGGCAAGATAGAGAGGATTCACTCGCAGAGCACACAGCTCACTGGAGCAGTAGGCAAACATGACCACAATCAAGAAAACAACCTTCAAAGTCAATAACTGAAGATTACAGAAAGCCCAAAACTCTAATGACAGACACTGAGTTTCCTGAGATCTGTTGAAAGGCTCCACATTGAGACTGACATCACAACTGGTGGATACAAGTTATATAAAACCTTCAAAACGCACATGATGTGAGAAAACCAACAAACCTCCCATTGGGGAATAAAACGTAGCCATGGCTGCCAGATAAACTGGAACAGAAAGACCATCCTCTTTCAGATGAAAGCAAGAACTGTAATGCAGTTTGCATGGGGCAGAAGACTCAGTCACTGCCTTACTATCCATAAGCTTAGTAAATCACAACCATTTAGATGCATAGAATCACAGTGCTGATGACCTTTTAGATCTCTGGTCCTAATGAATCCACCAGGCAGTGGGCTGAAATGTCTCAACGTCTGGATAGTGAACATGCTGTGTAAGAAAGTTAGACAACAGTGCCATATGGACATACTTCTTTATGCACAGGAGGAAAAGTGCTGTGAATCAACATTGACCAAATTGTAGTCTATATATATATATATATATATATATATATATATATATATGTATGTACTGGATTGTGTGCCTAGCTGCCTCTCACTTTTGCAGTGATTCTTAGGAGGAGAAAAAGATTGGAGGGGATTAAGAGATATAAAATAGAGTGCCCACCCACTGGACCTGGTGTATTTGGTAAGAGTTTCTGCAGTGGTATTGGTGTCTGAACCTTGATGGCTGCTTTGCGAGAAGAACAAAGGGCTGAATTAAGGGTCAAAGCATCCAGGGCTGATGCAGTAGTGGCCACTAGGTTGGTTTCTGATGATCTCAACACTGTGGATGTAACCTGATGCTGACATGGATGGTACATATAGTGGGGTGATGGAGATAATGAGTTTCCCTATCCTAGTCTCTTTTATAAGATGGTGCAAAATGCTAAGTGTCCTCCAGTTGGATGATTGATTATCCTGAATGTTGTTCAAGGCAAGGGTACTCAGAGTCCAAGAGTAACAGGACTTGGGAGCTTCTGCTTGAATTTAGGGATTGATGCGAGGGTGACTCATCCCACAACAATTGGTTGCACAGGACAAAGGAAGTTTTTGGTCCCAAGGCAAGGGAGGCTCCTCTGACATTTCTGTTTCCTTCAGAAGAGGAACCATTTATATATACTTCATCCAATGAAGGAAGATCCAGAATGCACTGCATCTTATCAAGGACCAGTATAGGAGATGTGGTGGTGAGAGGAATTCTCTCAGGGTAGGAGAGAATCACTGCTGCCAAAGACATTGGTAGCCATATAGGCTTTGCTTGTACTGGACCACATCTCAGAATGGCACAGACCTTTAGCCTTTTTCTTTCACTTCTTCAGTTCTTTTGTGAATAAAAATTAAGAGTATTTAGTTTTAGGCTTCTACAGTGGGTCAGAGAATCCTATAGGAGATAGAAGTTGAAGATCTAAAGGCCCCAGTAAGGGGCGGAGCTTGGCAGCCATGGCGGTGGCAGGTTTCTTCTGAGGCTCTGAGCGGCGTTGCCGGAAAAAGCAATTATCTATTTTCTAATGGGCATAAATCTTTGAGCAAACGACAGGAAATGATTATAAAAGCTATCGGAGCTGGAAAGTGTTGAGAAGAGCCGATGGGATGAGGTGAGCTTGACGGAATGTCTTTATAAACTGCAGAGGCGAAACCGAAAGTAACATGATTGATGTCGCAGTTTGAAAAGAAAGAACTTATGCTTGTTAGACGTTGATCTGATTTACAGCGATCCTCACTTCTCATCCTTTATCTTAAGTTGGAAAGATTGAAATACTGGCTTTGAAGTTGTTTGCTGTAATCTTTGTAAAGTGGAAAGTGGAAGCTGTTTGCGGTGTGCCGAGAAGGGGGGGGTGAAGGGGAAGAAACAGCATTCTGTGAGGGAGATGTGGGATTTTGAGAAACTGTGAATGATTGGATCTGATCCCCTCTAGTGAATGCTGTTGTGAACTGAATATATTTCCTCCCCCTCGGGAAGAAGGTGGTGTGTTTGGCACATAGAAGAGAAGCCAGTAAAAGTTGCTAAGGAAGTGGGGGCTCTAGGATTTATGCCCTACTCAGAAGGGTCCTATGTCCAACATTAAAAAAAAGATTAAGAAGTGGGAAAAGTTGAATATACAAAAAAAGAAACCTTCAAATCATAATTTAACCCACCTCTCCCACCTGGAAGATACAGCCCCTGGAACAGACCAGGAAGACGAAGTTATAGACCCAGTTTCTTTGGATACAGTACCAAATAAAGAAAAGAATATGGCTGAAGGGGGAAAAGCAATGGACAGCAACTTTCCCTCCCTAGCAGAAATTAAGGCAGTTATTGTAGAGAATAATATCATCATTTTTAAAAAAATGGATCTGCAAATGAATGAATTTAGACAACAAATGCGTGTTCTTTCGGATAAGACCGCAGAAAACTCGGATAAGATCAAAGAGATAGAGGCAAAAGCGGAATTGGACCAGAAGAAGCAAGAGGCCTTTGAAAAATCAACAAATATTCAATTTAAGGAATGGGAATTACGTCTGATCGCCTTGGAAGACCAATCTCGTAGATCTTCGATTCGAATAAAGCAGCTGAAGCAGATACAAGGAGAAGATCTTAGAGAAATCATTCTGAACTGGTTCAAAGAGCTGATGCCTGACATACCAATAGATGGATCGGATCTGGACCGAGTCCACCGCGTGGGGGGGCAAAACTACAAAGGGACTAGAGATATTTTGGTGAAATTTGGTAACTATTATAAAAAAGAGCAAATCATGAAAGAATTGAGATCTTTGACCCAGTTACAATATAAAGGCAAAGCAGTGCAAATTTATAATGATCTTTCTCAACATACATTAAATTGGAGACGGAGTATTAAACCAATAACTGGAATGTTAATGCAGAACAAAATTCCATACGCATGGGGTTACCCGGTTTTCTTAAGATTTACATATGGGAGGAGGGAACACAGAGTAACCTCATTGGATCAAGGTAAAGAATTGCTGAAGAGGCTGGGTCTGGATGGGGAAGCAAATGGGGCTGGAGTGGGTGGGGGAGGGAATGAGGCTGGGACATCTGGAGAGTAAGAGAATTGTTAATTATGTTTGGAGATAATTGCAAATAGAAATGCTAATATAGAAACCTGCCGGCCAGGCGCAGCACTGCCTCCCCCCCCCTTTAAAGTAGATGGCTGGAGTACTAGACTCACGGGGATATGGGGGGGGATTAGAGTGGGGGGGTGGGGAGGGGGGGAAGGTAGGAGAGGAGGGATTGGGGTAGGAGGGTGGGGGTTTTATGTATGGAGTTTGTTTTTTTATGTAAGCAAGTTTGAACTGCTGAGCACAAGGGATCGGAAGAGATTTCAAAAGGGTGATTATGGATAAAAAGATAAAGGTATCAACACTCAATGTTAAAGGTTTGGGGGCAGTCGTGAAAAGGAAGAGAATAGAACAAATGCTTAATAAAGAGGGATCAGATATTATAATGGTCCAAGAGACACACCAAGGCTCCGAGAATTCGAATATGATAAAATTAAAGTGGTTAGCCTATTATGAAAAGTCATTAGGGACATCGAAAAAAAATGGAGTGGCCACTTTGATTTCAAAAAAAAGTGGGTTTATATTAGAAGAAGTAAAAAAGGATGATAAGGGCAGATATCTTATGTTAAAAGGTAAAATTGAGGGAAAGGTCTATACTTTGATTAATGTTTATGCCCCAAATGAGAGGCATAGAGAGTTTTTTATAAAGTTGTTTAAAGAAATAGAAGAATTTAAGGAGGGGTATGTTATATTAGCTGGGGATTTTAATATGGTTATGGATAATAAACGGGACAGGTCAAATCCCACTAATGCTGAAAAGAGGAACAATATGACTATATTGAATAAATTAGTAAAAGAAAATGATTATTTAGACTCGTGGCGTTTACTTAACGGGAATAGGCCTGGATTTTCATACTTTTCCCCAGTTCATCATACATACTCCAGGATAGATTATATATTTGTTTCAAAAGATTTTGCAACGAGGATTTGTAAAATGGAAATGGGGGTAATAAAAGTAACTGATCATGCCTTGTTAAGTCTAGAATTTACAGTTAAGAAAGATTATAAAGAGGCATATAGATGGAAGCTGAATACAAAGATATTGAAATATAATAAAATAGTAGATAAAATTCGGAAGGAACTGTCGGAGTCATGGGAAATTAATGAAAAAGGAGGAACAGCTGGGTCAGTCATTTGGGACACCATGAAGGCTGTAGCAAGAGGAATCTGTATTAGAGAAACATGTAGTTTAAAAAGACAACAACGTGCAGAACAGGAAAAGTTAGAGATAGAAATTAAAAACTTGGAGGAAAGATATTGGCGAGTTAAAGATAAATATAAATTAGTGGAAATACAAGCTAAGAAGAAACAATTAGAAAATTTAAATATAGAAGAGATTCAAAAGAATTTAATGTATATGAAAAGGGAATATTTTGAAAACAGTGATAAGAACTCGAGGTTGCTTGCCAAGCTCACACAAAAAGAAAAAGGGAGGAATGGGATAGAAACGTTGAAAGATAGCCGAGGGAATTATTGTCATGCAATGAAAGCTAAAATAAAAATTTTTCAGGAATTCTATCAGGAATTGTATAAGGGTAAAGAAATTCAACAAGAAAAGGTGGAGGAGTATATTGGAAGGTTTATAAAGAAGGGAATAAAATTAGAATATAAGGAGTTAATGGAGTCAGTAATAACTCAAAGAGAAGTTGAAGAGGTTATTGATAAGTTAAAAGTTGGTAAATCACCGGGAGCAGATGGTTTGGGTCCAGAATATTATAAGGTCTTCAAAGACTGTTTAGTTCCAAAATTAATGGAACTTTATAATAGGATATTATCAGGAGAGAAGATACCTGAATCATGGGAACATTCAGTGATAATTCTGATCCCAAAACCAGATAAAGATTTGACTAATCCCGATTCTTATAGACCTATTTCTTTAATAAATCAGGATGCTAAAATTTTTACATCTATTATGGCCAAACGGCTAAATAAATTTTTGGCAGAATATATAGGAGCAGATCAATGTGGGTTTGTGGTAGGAAGGCATATGCATAATTTAGTGGGTAGAGTTTTAAATGTAATAAATGTAATAAAAAAAGCAAATATTAAGGCAGGTATTATGGCATTAGATATTTTTAAAGCGTTTGATTGTGTGAGCTGGCAGGCACTAAAGAGTATTATAGATAAATTGGGATTTGGAAATAAATTTAAAAATGTAATAGAACAGCTATATTCCCAAAATACGGCGGTAGTGGTGGTAAATGACGGACTTACTGAAAAGATACGACTAGCCAGAGGAACAAGACAAGGATGTCCGCTCTCGCCGGTCCTGTTTGTAATGGTTATGGAAGTTTTGGCGAAGGCACTAAGGGAGGATGAAGAGTTAGAAGGAATTGGAGAGGTAAGGGAAATAAAGTTAAACATGTTTGCGGATGACACTTTATTGACCATTAAGAATCCATTAAGAAAATTAGAAAGAATTAAATATCAGTTGAGGGAATTTGAGGAAATTACAGGGTTAAAAATAAATTGGTCTAAATCAGAGATGATGTTGTTTAACTATACCAAGAAGGAAGAAAAGGATTGGGAATTTAAGGGAATGGAATTGAAAGTTAAGAATGAGATTAAATATTTGGGAATTAAAATTACAAAAAATTTAGAGAATCTTGAAAAGGAAAATTTAACGAGGTTAAAGAAAGAGGTATTAGAGAAATTGGAGAAATATAAAAGATTAAATTTATCTTGGTTCGGAAGAATAGCCTTAATAAAAATGAAGATATTAGCTAAAATTAATTTTGTATTTAGAATGTTACCTATAGAAATATCAGAAACCGAGATAAAAAGTTGGCAAAATATTATTAATAAATATTGTAATGGAGAAAAGAGAGCAAGAGTGAATAAAAATAATTGGTACCTAAGCCAAAAAAAGGGGGGAATGGGTCTCCCAAACATAAAATTATACTACGTAGCAAATAGATTAAGACATGTTGTAGAAGCAATTATGGGAGTAGGAGATTTATATTGGATGGAAGAAAAAACCATAAATAAGGTAGAGATGAATTTGGAGAATGTTTTTTTTAAAGACAGAGGAAGAAAGTGGGTTGGAAGTATAGATAATCCACTCCTGAGGACTCAATGGGAAATTTGGAGTAAATTTAAAGGGAAGCTGCTTCCGAGCAACTCTCCCTTAGCACCGATAATAATGTTAAAGAATTTCCCAGAGGATCTAAAGGGTAGATTATGTAAAATATTAAAAGAGAAAAATAAAATAAGATTAAAGGATTGGGTAAGAGATATTAAAACAAGAGAGGATATGGAAAATTTGTTAAAGGAGAAGAAGCTATCTTGGCTAGAATATGGTCAATTAGAGCAATGGAATAAAAAGTGGATTAAAGATAATAGAATGTGCAGAAAGATGACGAGGTTTGAAGAATTAGTAGTAAGTAAGGAGGAAGGGAAAGGAGGGAGTATAGTTTCAAAAGGATTAATGAGTGAAATATATAAAATATTGTTAGAGAAGGAGTTTAGAGAGAATACAGAGAAAATGGTTTGGGAATCAGATTTGAAGATACAAATAGGGCGACAGAGCTGGGAGGGACTATGGAAACAAAGAGTGTTGAGAAGTTTATCAGTAAGAATAAAGGAGAATTATTTTAAAATTCTATGGAGGTGGTACCTAACCCCGGTTAGATTGAATAAGATAAGTGATCAACATTCAGCAAATTGTTGGAGAGGTTGTGGGGAAAAAGGAACGTATTTACATATGTGGTGGCAATGCAAATATGTACAAAGATTATGGAAGATGGTGTTCTCAGAAATTGAAGAAATAGTGGGAATGAAAATAGAACAAACACCAAAAATAGCATTGCTGTCACTATTTGAAGATATAAAGTGTGGAAAAGGAACTATAGAGCTGATATCGAATTTGTTGGTTGCAGCACGACTGATGGTAGCTAGGAACTGGAAGGTCCAAGGGGAATATTCTATTGAGGAATGGTACAAAGAAGTATGGGACATAGCCATTAATGATAAACTGACATGTAATATTAAGTGGAGAAAAGGCGTAACTAAAATAAATGAGTTCGAAGGAATTTGGAAACAGTTCCTAGTGTTTGTGTTTACTAAGGGAAGTGGGAAACCACCAGCAGAAGAAACGATTAGATTTTGGACTCAAGAATGATCCCGAGGTGGGGGGTGCACTTTTATGTTAAGAACGAAGATGTTGTAGTATGATAAGGTATATGTAATAGTTTTTGATATTTGTACTCAACAATCATTCAATATGTATGCAGCAGATATTTGATGTTTTTTTTTTCTTATTGTGTTTTGTTTCAGTTATATTTTGGTAATGTTTATCTATGTTTATATAGTGTTGAAAATGAATAAAAATTTAATAAAAAATAAATAAAGGCCCCAGTAATGATCCCTCTGGGGGACAGCACTGGCATCAGTATGGTAGCAGTCTGTAGAAAACTCACAGTGAGTACCAGTGTGGTAAGGCTAGAGCTAGTGAAAAATTATGTCAATGGAGGACACTTGGCTTGGCCCCAAAAAGGAGGGTTAGGAGCAACATTGGTCTGGACCGAAGTTTTGAAGGTCATTTCTGTGCCGTGGAATCTGCTACCTGAAAAGCCCCCCCCCCCCCAAGTGCTTTAAGGTTTTAAGAACAATTTCAACAAACTTGGCATGTAAAGCTCTGAAAGAATAGTTCTGAAATAGAACACGTAAAGCCATAGGCCTTGAGGTTTTCCCAATGTTCCTCTGGGTACAGAACGCAAAGAGAGAGAAAAGTCACAGGGGAAGAAGTTTAAAGAAACAAAGACAAAAATTAAACAAATAGAAGACAAAGATCTACTCACCTCCGAGAATTTCAGGTGAAGGACAGGAACATTCTGAATGCTGCTGCTGCTGGTGCTATGGCAGACAAAGAGGAACTGACTGGAAAGATAGGAACCATGCTTTTTGAGCATGTGTGGTGAGGGTAAGGATGGTAAAATGTTCGGCTCTGAAAGAAGCTTTGCACAAATGCAGAACCCGTATGTGTGATGCGCAGAGACCACAAAGAAGAACTCAACTGGATTAACTGTCTACTCCATTAACTTGGGTAGTGTGGTGAATTGGATAGTGGGTATTTTAACATTGATATATTATAAACAGCTTTGTTTCTATTCAAAGAATATTAACATTTGAAACGCTGTAATAAATACATAAATGTATACTACACTGACATTGTTATTACAGCAGGTTAATACAAGTGTTCCTGGTGTTGGCTGACAGCTCTGTAATGTCTCTGAGTTTTCTTTTTCAAAATCTTTTTCCCCGTATAGTCCTTTCTTTTCCCTTCCATTACAAAATTTAGATGTCTCCTTTCTTCATCAAACCCTGAGAATTTTTCTGTAGTTGGATTCCTTTTAGTAGAATTTTAACAATATCATTTATGCAGATCATATAGGTTGTTTTTAAAAAGTCTTTATACAATATGTTTTTCTGAAACATGTAATTTTTACTTGCCAAGTAGTCATTTGCCCTGTATTGTAGTGTAATGGCCAATACTTGACTATCCTGAGAACTTGAATCTACAATTTAAATTTGCATTGAATGCACAAACATGTTGCTTCATGGAAACTAAATTATTACATGTTAAGTCAAATACTAGGTACCTTTTTCTTTTTCTTTTTAAACAGAAAGTAGAAGTGAATTTTTAGAGAAGTTACAGAGAGCTCGAAGCCAGGTAAAACCATCTACAACAAGCCAACCAATTTTATCAGCTCCAGGACCTGCTAAACTTACAGTGGGGAATTGGTCTCTCACCTGTTTAAAAGAAGGAGAAATTGCTATTCACAATTCAGATGGTCAGCAAGCTACAATATTAAAAGAAGATCTCCCAGGTTTTGTTTTTGAATCTAATAGAGGAACAAAGCATTCCTTTACTGCTGAAACCTCTTTGGGTAAGTTTGTAATCACGTCTAGGTAAAGGCAGGTATAATAGCTATAGCGGCTTGGTTCAGATATCACTTTTATGTTACGATAAACCATGATTTGTTGACTCAAAAATTATCCTGGTTTGCAGGTAGCACTCAAACCATAATTTCTAGTTCACATGTCACAGGAAACTGGCTGAACAAACCAGGAAGTCTTGGGCAAGGGGAGAGGGAAAGAGAGATGTGTTGGGACACAGTGCATTCCTGATCCAGCAAACCTTGATTTGTTAGACCAGAAAGGTGACATCTTAACTGTGCCAGTATTGGGGTAACATGATTTCCTGACTTCTGGCTATTCTGTAGGATCTGAATTTGTGACTGGTTGGACTGGCAAAAGGGGCAGAAAGCTAAAATCGAAGTTGGAAAAAACAAAACAAAAGGTTAGTGTATATATATATTGTTTTAAATGGAGGATTTTAATTGCCTAACTTCTATGCTGCATCTTATATGTGATCTCTGCTGGTTCTGAATTGGTTCAAATACTAAGCCTGCTTGTGTTTAAAAAGAGGATATTGGGCGGTATAGAAATGAAATAAATAAATAAATAAATAAATACTAACTTCAGTTGTTAAAGAGACATAAGCCGAATTCACTCATTGTAGAAAGTGATTACAGCAAGACAAAAGCATTGCCACGACAAATAACTCTGTACTGACATCACATGTGATGAGTAGCACTTCCCCAGACATCTACATGTACAGCACAGATGCCTGCAATGAGAGGGCCTTTGTGCATACAGCTGTACACATGGGGGCTTTTGCGTGAGCCAGAACCCTGCTGTAGCAGGATTTTCACTCTCGTGGAAACTTCTAAGTGTTCAGCTGTATGCACAAAGCCCCATCTCTGTAGATGTACGTATGTATGCTGGGGTGGGGAGGGCCACTCAGAGACAGAGATATTTGGTGCAGCACTGTTACACTTGTTGCTATGACCCAAGATAAGGCAACCACAATTCTTACCATCCCCCACCATTGGCTATGCTGTCTAAGGCTGATGGGATTTGTAGACCAAAACATCTTGAGGCTGATGGGATTTGTAAGGCTGATGGGATTTGTAGACCAAAACATCTTGAGGGCCACAAGTTGCCCAACCCTGCTGTAACCACTTTCAAGAATACTGACTCTGGCTAGAGATCCTAGGATTTTTTCCATTTAGAGAGCTCTGGGTATGGTTCCAAAGGCTAGGGTGAAATACTTTACTTCTCTGGCTGGTGTGAGGGAGGTATGGTTTTTACCCTCACACCACACAGGTAAGGTAGTGAGCATGTATTCTTCCCTGCCTTCACCCAGGACAGTTGTGCTGGAGCTCTCCCTCTATCCTAACTTACTTATTCCAAATACTCCTATCAGATTCCTTCCCTTCTTCAGGGCTCCCTCTATCTCTCATATTCAAGCTTCCCTTCTCCCTGTCATACCCAGCTTATGGGTCCAGTGGCAGGAAAATCCTCCACAGCAGGGAAATCTGCAAAAGGAAAAAAGAGGAAGGTGACATTTAGTTCTTTTCAGCCTCTCGGTCTTTAAATCTATAGAAATTATAAGCCCATACACATTTTTAATAACCTTATTTCCTATGTGTTCTTCTGGTAGGCATTTGTAGGTTGCTGGTGGTCT
The DNA here is from genome assembly GCF_023053635.1 of Elgaria multicarinata webbii. NCBI lineage: Eukaryota > Metazoa > Chordata > Lepidosauria > Squamata > Anguidae > Elgaria > Elgaria multicarinata. The sequence continues at coordinate 140,698,860 of NC_086172.1, read as the reverse complement.
GAAAGATAAAGTGTCCTTCTGGATCTATGTAGTTTCTTTTCCTGGCTTTATTTTATTTCTTTTAAAGATCCCCATCTTCCTGCTTGCATACATAGTCAAGGTGGTTTATTTAAAATATAACGTTCATACAGAAATCCATGAAAACATCCATAAATAAACCTCACAAAGCAGCACTTTACAGACAATATAACCAATAACTGTAATCCCCCAAAGGCCTTAGGGTTTTCAGTGAAGGTGTCTGGCAGATCCCTGAGAAGAGTGTTCCACAGATTGAGGGAGGGCATCATACCAAAACCACATGGATCAGGACTTCAGAAGATGATATTAAGATGATTCTGAACCAGGACTCTTTGGTTGCTGTTCTCAAGCAGGCTAAGAATTGGAAGCCAACTGCAAACCCTAAGTTTAGATTCTAGCTTGTTAGGAGAGCAACAAACCAGGAGTCCTGGCTCAGACATAATGTTATGTTGTTGCTTCCTGGTTAGTTTCTTGTTACTTTAGCCTCTCCTGCTGGCCGGAGGAGCCAACCAGGAGTTGATCATGTAGCACTTTGTTTGTGAACAATAAGCTTGGATTCTCTGGAATTCTGGCTTACTGTTACATGCAAATGCAGGCATTATGATTGTATGTTAAGGTAATTCTGTATTAATCTCAGGAAAATATTTTATTTTAAATGGATTAGCATAACTTAATTCTGATTTCCCAAATGATGATCAGGTACGAACTATGGCAAGAGACTTGTACGATGACCACTTTAAAGCTGTCGAAAGTATGCCTAGAGGTGTAGTTGTAACTCTGAGAAACATAGCAACTCAATTAGAGTCTGCATGGGAGCTCCATACTAACAGACAGGCAAGTATCATTATTAAAATGTTAATGATTAATATAATTGATGCTGTGGCTGTTTCAATAGAATATGTTGCTGTATACTACTTTTTCCCCCTACAGTGACTTGGTTCAGACTGGCTTAGAAATAAATCCGCCCACCCCAGGTTCAGTGGTATTTTCAGAGTTTCTAAATGAGTTTAGAAGTCCAAGTTAATTTGAACTTGGGCTCCTGCCAGTTGCAGATAACATTAAACCCTTGTAGAGATAGGCTATAGGCATTTGCTTGCAAGAGATGAAATGTTGGGAAGGGAGCAGGAGATACTACAGTCCTTTCTTGATCTATAATCACTAGTACTAGTCTGCACTAAGCTGAACCTATTACTGCTATTATCATTATAGAATATATGCAGCATATTTTTCATTTGAATAATGTGAAGTGAATGGAAACATTATTTCTTGATTCCCTTTCAGTTCATTGAAGGAGAAAACACTTGGCGAGATTTAATGAAGACTGCTCTGGAAAATTTAATTGTCCTACTGAAGGATGAAAATACAATTTCACCATATGAAATGTGCAGCAGTGGCTTGGTGCAGGCACTTCTTACTGTATTGAATAATGTAAGTTTATTGCAGAGCCAGTGTGGCATAGAACTGGAGAGACCAGGATCCATGAGGTTCACAGGCTGACCTTGGGCCAGTTACTCTCTTTTAGCTTAGCGTGCTGTCCTGACTAAGATATGAGATCCAAGGGAAGTGGACACCATGGTGCTCCGCGTCTGTTCTAGGTCATGTCAGGCAAGGCAAGATTTGCATCAGGACCTTGGATAGCACACTACAGGACGTTCTGACGAGTTATTTTCCCATTATTTGTGGTCCAGTGCCCTCTGCAGGATACATTCTTGACCTGGTATTTTGAACTAAGCAGTAGGCTAGAGGTCTGGAGTTGGTCGAAGGGGTTCTCTTCAAGCCTATTGTCATGGTCAGACCACTTCCTGATGAAGTTTAGATTGACAGTTTATCTTTTCCCTTGGGCAAGGGTGGTGGACCTGTCAGGATGATTCAACCCAAGATTAAAGGAATCCAAGGGATTACTGAATGCTCTAGGGAATTTTCTGGTTAACATAGTAGCACTCCTGACAAAGTCCTGTTCTTCCTATGGAATGGGCTCTGAATACAATTGATGCCAAGCATCCTCTTTGGCACTGTGGAGCCAAATTAGTTCCTAGTTTGTGGGAGAGCTGTGGGCTGCCAAAACAGGCCAAACAATAACTAGAATGCAGATGGTGTGCAGAATCACAATGTTTTGAATAGTTTCCGTAGCCAAGTAGAGTAAAGATGGAAGCTGGGGTGAGAGAAATAACAGCTTTTTAGATTATCAAATTGTGACTAAGTAAATTCCATTCCAAAATGGGACTTAGCACCAGGGAAAAAAATTAATTGCCCAAATTTTGATGAAGTTAAACTTTTGAAAATACTTTATATTGATCATGTATCTTTTCATTCCTACTGAGTAATCATAACGGCTGGATACTGTCTGATTACACAGCCCCCATCTGACCTCTTCTTCCCTAAATTTTCCAGAGGCAAGAATATTCACAACATAAAGTATAGTGTTTTAAGATTCAACTTCACAACTGGTTGACTGCCAAATTTAGATGCAATGTATAAACCCTTGTACAGGAGTTGTTGGCATACCAGAAATCCTTTGACATGGTAAATTACACCAGTTAAAAGATTCTTTGTCTCGTTTAAAAGCATCCAACAGCTTGTTTTTCCCAACGTAAGCAGAGCAATGTTGCTGCTTCTCCTGAAAGTATTCTTTTATTTTTTATTTTTTTATTTAATACATCCAAACAATACATCAATACGATATAAAACAATACTACATAATACACAATAATATAAAGTAAACATTTGATAAACATATATCTCCTGAAAGTATTCTGTGCACTGGAGAAAAACAAGCTTTTGAATGCTTATAGGTGAAGTGGAAGAGCCATCAATTATCTGTGTTGGAGTATATCCATCATGGCATGAAGGGGAGGAAAGAGTTATAGTGGACCACCTGGGAGCAGCTCTGTACCCTGTACTTTATGCACACAAGGTGCAAAGTTACATTCACATACAGTATGAATACATATCATCCTATTACATTAAATAATGTTAATCCATGTTTACAATGTGGCCTATTAGGTTTTGCTACTGTTAAATAGAGTTTTCTCTTTTTCTCCTAGAATGTGGATTTTGATGTGAAGCAAGATTGTAGTCAACTAGTGGAGAGAATAAATGTTTTCAAAACAGCTTTCAGTGAAAATGAAGATGATGAAAGGTATTTTTAATGGTTATTGAACATATAAAAATGTGCACACAACTATTTTTATACTTTGCTTCTAGCAGTAAAATCAAATATTAGTCTTGAATTGCAGAATCGGTCTACAGTTTACTATACTTTTTTAAAAAATTGCTGTCTTTTGGATTTAAATCACCCAATGGTTAGAACATTGCTCTCCTGTTTCCAATGTATTATATAGATTGTTGCCATGCTCTCAGATCACGTCCAACCTTGATGTTGCCATTTTAAGAAACATATTTTTGATTCCCTTAAACTTTTTTCCAAACAATATTTCATAATGAAAAATGGTTTGAAGCTTTGGTAAACAGTAGAAACCACATTAAATATTGTGAAGGCTGATTTTTTAAAAAAGTTTGAGGAATCAACACACTTGGGCTTGATTCAGATAATGGCCTGGTTTGCCATAACACTAACCTAAGGTTTGTTGTTCTAGTTAGATGATCAAACAAGCCATGGTTTGTTTTCTCAAACTCTGGGTTGGTTGTTTTCCTTCTCCTTCTCCTGCTCTCTCTATGTACTCCAAATGCCTTTGCAGTGATGTGTAGAGCACTCTTCTGCCTCTGTATCCTAGTGAAATAACCTATTAACAATCAATGGTTTAAACAACCTAGAGTTTACAAGCCAACAACAAATCATGCGTTCTCTTTCTGGATTGTTCATGGTTAACCAATCATGGTTTGTTAGCACAGCTGAGTTCACATATCACAACAACCCAGAATTCAACAACCATTATGTGTGAACCTGGTCATAATAACAAATTGCAGTTTGATATAAAACAAGCAAGCATGAGCAAGAAATCTGTTTTCATTCATGGTTTGTAACAAACTATGGTTTCCTGTATTGGATAAAACGGGAAATTATGGCTTGTTGCAAAACTTGAAGGTTTTTATTTTTTCCTCCTTGCATGAGAAGGAAAAGGGTGTGGACAAACCTGAGGTTTGCATTGCTCTTTAGCATAATGGCAAACCACTATTTGTCATTGCATCCAAAATGGGCCTTGCTATCACCATTGGGTGCTTAATAGCTTTTTGGAATTAGAACATTTTCCTAGGAAATCTGTTTCTAATGTTCATTCATTTTTCATAGCACCTTGTTTTATAGACATTTTGTAATGTCTTTGTTCATTTTCTCTGTTCATAGTCGTCCAGCAGTTGCATTAATTCGGAAATTGATAGCAGTATTAGAATCTATTGAACGTCTACCTCTACATTTGTATGATACACCAGGATCAACATATAATCTACAGGTAACTTTGCATTACTGTGGAAATTTACTGTGTTCTATTGAAGATGAATATTACTAAGTTTGTCATACTAATTCTGCTGGTGTACTGCCCAACAGTCTCCCTTCCTGAGCTAACCAGTATGGTCTCGTGTGTGTAGTCCCCTAGCTTGTTGTTCTGTGTGACTTCAACATAAACCCTGAAGATAACTTGTCAGAAACGGCTCAGGAATTCACGGTCTCCATGACAACCATGAGTCTGTACCAGTTGGTGTTTGGTCCTTCTCATTCAGCAGGGCATGCTTGGGATCTGGTTTTCTGTGCTTGGTGTAATAAAAGTGATCTGGGTGTAGAGGAACTTTCTATAGTTCCATGTTCATGGCCAGATCATTTCCTGGAAGAATTATGAGAAATTTGGTGAATATGGAAGAAACAAGCTAAAGCATAGAAACAGGCTGTAGCATATAATTATGCATAAGTGGCAGTCATACAAATATTGAAAAGAACTTCAAACTCTTGAGCAAGAGCTTCGCCGCTTGGAAGAACTCCTCTCATCAGGATTGCTTTTTATGCAGTGTTTTTTTGCTGAGTCGGAAATGTTTTTTCCATGAGTTGAAGGGGCTTTCCACTTTTGGAAGGACATGTTGGATCCAAGCCATTGTGTTAATGGATATAGTACTTAACGCAGATTTGTCAAATGTACTGATTTTCCCAATATATCAATATTTGTTAGAATCTTTAATCAAACTTTTTAGTATTTCAGAAACGTATGAACATTAATTCTGTATCTAAAAAAATGTTACATTGACCTTTAGATATTAACAAGACGGCTAAGATTTCGCTTGGAGCGTGCTTCTGGGGAGACAGCTTTGATAGACAGAACGGGTCGAATGTTGAAAATGGAGCCTTTGGCAACTGTAGAATCTTTAGAACAATATCTCCTAAAAATGGTGAGCAAGCCCCTCTTCACACCATGTTTACAGAAATGTCTGTTCTTCTGTGATACACTTCCCTTTTTTTTTACTTTTTTCTTTAGGTGGCAAAGCAGTGGTATGACTTTGACCGAGCATCATTTGTTTTTGTACGAAAATTACGTGAAGGGCAGACATTCATTTTCAGACACCAGCATGATTTTGATGAAAATGGAATTATTTACTGGATTGGAACAAATGCAAAGTAAGATTTCAACAACTCCAGTTTGATTCAGGATCTTCCTAAATGAAGCAAAGCTGTATTTAAATATCAAAGCCAATTCTGCATATTTTCCAAAGGCATTATATGATAATTCATACACTGATTTTTAATTTAATGAAAATAATTTGAAGTGAGCTTGCATTATTCATAGGACAATGGTTATAGATTTTTAGGTTGAAAAAATTATGTTATATTGTTGCTACTTATATTGGTTCTTTGTGGTTTTTTTATATATAAAAAGCAAGGTTTATATAGGTTATTGTAGTCCATGTGATTAATGAATAATAGTGGTATTATTTCTTTTGTAGGACAGCATATGAGTGGGTTAATCCAGCTGCCTATGGGCTAGTCGTAGTTACATCTTCAGAAGGAAGAAATCTGCCATATGGTCGTTTGGAAGATATCTTAAGCCGTGACAGTTCAGCTCTAAATTGTCATACCAATGATGATAAGAATGCATGGTTTGCTATAGACCTTGGTCTTTGGGTAATACCATCGGCTTATACGTTGCGCCATGCTCGTGGTTATGGACGATCTGCTCTCAGAAATTGGGTTTTTCAGGTATCTAAGGATGGACAGAACTGGACTACTCTATATACTCATGTGGATGATTGTAGTCTAAATGAACCAGGGTATGTTAAGTTTTTCTGATTTTCCTGTGCTTGATAAATATGCTTTGTTTTACTTACACTAAGTACTTCTGTATTACTAATTCTGTACAGAGCATTTTTATTTCTGACTTGGTAATAACTGTAGATGCTTATATCCATAATCTTATGGGACATTCTGAGTCATTGAAGTTGCTAGACATTGACCTCTGACTTCAGTGGGTTCAGGATTTTTTAGTTTGTGTACAGTGAAGGAATTGTTTGTGAATTATGGAAATGTTCTTTTGCTTTTTGTCCTAACTTTGTTTTAAAGTAGAACATTATTTTAGGAAAATTATTTAGTGAATTTCATTTCATAAAAATTGGCCTTCCATAGTTTCAGCAGTACATAGTGAAATAAAACTTTTTAATATAATTCATGTGATGAAGAGAATAATTACCTAGTTTTGAAGCTGCTGGTTTTTACCTAACTCTACTTTGACCATAAACCACCAGCATGAAATGAAATATTCTGTGTCTCTGTTCTAGTGAGTCTTCAAGGTTTTTAAAATTATCAATATCTATTTTTAATGCAATTTTCCAAACATATGTAAAGTTCAACAGCAACATGGCCACTGGACCCACCAAAGGATGAGAAGCAAGGCTGGAGACATGTAAGAATTAAACAGATGGGGAAAAATGCCAGTGGGCAAACACACTACCTCTCTCTGTCTGGATTTGAGCTTTATGGCACTGTGAATGGTGTGTGTGAGGATCAGCTAGGTAAGCAATATAGATGAACCAATTCTTTGTTCTTACTAACATTATAGTAATGTCTGCCAAAAATTGAACTTTTTCAAAGACTCATGTGTGCAATCCAAACAGAGGTAAGCATGTTAAAGATCCACATATTTGTATTGTGGAATTGTATTCAAATTGTATTCAAATTTGTATTGTGGAATTGTATTCAAATTGTATTTGAAGACCTTTTTATTCTCTCAGTATCTTAACACTTAATTTTAACTTAAATTTAAATTTTACTGTTCTAACTCTGTATTTTAATCTTATATCAATTTTGTTCCGTGTTTTATCCTGGTTGTGCTTTTTATACTGTATTTTGTAATTGTGCTTTTAATATGTTGGTTGTTTTATTATGGTTTTAACTTTTGTGAACCGCCCAGAGAGCTTCGGCTATTGGAAAAATGTAATAAATAAATAAATAAAATAAATAATATTGTGATTAAGTATGCCTTAACTGTCAGCTGGATTGCATCCATGATATTTCAGATTAAGACAAGCTGGCATGCCTGTAATCATAGTATTTATAATAATAGTTTCTATTGTATATAGGAAAAGCAGCTAAAGAAGCAGAGGCTAATCTGAGAAGGCAGAGGAGACTGGTTCGTTCTCAGGTTCTGAAGTACATGGTTCCAGGTGCCCGTGTCATCAGAGGAATTGATTGGAAATGGAGAGATCAAGATGGTAGCCCACAAGGTGAAGGCACTGTTACAGGCGAATTACACAACGGTAAGCAAATACTTAGGAAAACTAGTTCTCTTTAAATTGCCAAGTTAGTTAAGATAACTCTTACATTCTACATTTGTGTGTGAACAAATGTAGATTCAGAAATAATGAGGAAGACAGGAGTAAATTAGTGTTGTTGCCTGAATAACTGCTGAAGAATTAAATTATAATTCTGTAGTCTGTAGAGACCTATTTTTTCATGTTAAATCAAGGGTACTATATCTGTCATAGAGAACATGCTGAAATAAAGGGAGCTTGCTTCAGCCACTTGAAATATAATAAGCCAGAGAAATAGCCCACAGTTATTCTTGGGTTATTATGGGGTGGGGGTGGGGGGAGGGAAGCCAGCGTTCCTGATTCACATGTAATGCTAGGCAAACCATGACGAGCAGATCCGTGAATTCTTTAGCTGCTTCTGCTTGCACAGCAGGGAAATGTTTTTGGGTTGTTATAACATGCATACTCAGCCATAGTGTGATATTATGGATGTTATATGCTAATTACATGCAATTTCATTGTGCAGATTAGGTGACCTTTTGTGTGTCGCAGTATGAATAACTGAACCATTATTCAAGAAGAATAAATGCTTCCTGTCTATATAATATCAAAATACCTTGCTATATCTCTTCTGGCTTGGCATTTGCAACTTGCTTTTTTCCCTTTGGCTTTTGTCAAGTTTTCTTTGCCTTTTCTTACCTTGTTAGCTTCACTGGGATCCAGTTGCTGTTTTCTTAATAAGTATAAAGAAACCACATTGGATGTAGTTTCTTTATACTTATTATAAAGAAGAGGCTGATCTTAAATTCCCATGCTAGAGCTGTTAGTTTTATATCACCATTTTTTTGAACAAGGAAATTATTTTCTTATGGTGCAACATATAGAATCTACATCATTGCCTCATGGTCTCTGCTTTAAAATGCTTTATCTTCTTCTGTATTACAACTTTTTGGCAATGTTACATTAGTATTTTTTTCTTCACATTTTGTTTTCCCATTTTATAAAGTTTACAATGAAATTGTCAAGTGCTGTTCTGTGAGCAAAGTCTCCTCCTCTTCTACAGTACACTGCTAATTAACAATATTGAATCCAAAGTTTCTCTCATTTTGGAACACCCACATTTATATAACTTAGAATATTATTGACTTAATATTATGCATAAAAATCTAATCATTTGCAAAAAAAATAGTTGCTAGTATGTGAAAAATTGCAGGCGATAAATAGGAAATTTTGGACTTTGAGTGGACTTTCTAGTAACTGAATACTGTAGAATGTAAAACATACAATAATTACCAAGTATTTTGATAACTTTAAAATGCCCACATATCTCTACCTGACTTAACTCAAACTGTACTTTTAAGGGAATAAATAAGTAGTTGGTTACTTTTAATATCAAACACTGATTACATTTTTTTGGCTGGATTCTCAAATCTTCAGAATTAAAATTAACTACATTAAGAGCTGCCAATTTAATTTAGTACATCTACAAAGATCACGCTTCTTGAATTTCAAAACTTATTTTGTTTGGCTTTAAAGCCCATTAAGTAACTTCTGTAATTCAGGATAGTGGCCCAATGAGAAGCTGATCCCTATTGTGGAGCTACTGTCTGACACGCTCCTGTCTGCTTTCTGCTGGGTCTCACAAACTCCTGTCCCTTTCTAGGCTGGATTGATGTCACCTGGGATGCTGGTGGCTCTAACTCTTACCGTATGGGCGCAGAAGGAAAATTTGACCTCAAGCTTGCCCCAGGGTACGACCCTGATTCAGCGGCATCACCCAAACCTGTTTCATCCACTGTTTCAGGCACAACGCAGTCATGGAGCAGCTTGGTGAAAAACAACTGTCCAGACAAGATGACTGCTGCTGCAGGCTCCTCAAGTAGAAAAGGAAGTAGCAGTTCTGTGTGTAGCGTGGCCAGTAGCAGCGACATCAGCTTGGGTTCGACCAAAATGGAGCGGAGATCTGAAAATGTAATGGAGCAAAATATAGTTTCAGGCACTGACGTCCATGAGCCAATTGTTGTACTTTCCTCTGCTGATAGCATGCCTCAAACTGAAGTAGGGTCAGCATCCAGTGCAAGTACCAGCACCTTAACAGCAGATGTGGGAAATGAAAACGTTGAACGAAAGCTAGGACCTGACAACTCAATCCGTGCGACTGGGGAATCCAATGCTATATCCATGGGAATTGTTAGTGTGAGTTCTCCAGATGTTAGTTCAGTATCTGAGCTAACTAATAAAGAAGCCGCTTCCCAGAGACCCCTTAGTTCTTCAGCAAGTAACAGACTATCAGTGAGCTCACTGCTGGCTGCTGGGGCTCCAATGAGTTCCAGTGCAAGTGTCCCTAACTTATCCTCACGAGAAACTTCTAGTTTGGAATCCTTTGTCCGGAGAGTGGCGAACATAGCTCGCACCAATGCCACTAATAACATGAATTTAAGCCGAAGTAGCAGTGATAACAACACTAATACTCTGGGAAGAAATGTCATGAGTACTGCAAGTAAGTAAAAACAAAAATTTATATTGGTCAGTATATGCTGTTTTTATGGAAGGGCGGAAGAATGTGTTCTCTTTGCCCTCTTCAAATGTGGTAGCTTTGACTAATCATCTGGATGTGTATATTAGCCATATTGCCTCCAATTTTGTATGTACTTGGATTTGGGAAATTTGTGCTGCATCAATATTTAAAAGGATTGCAGAGTCACAATGCCATTTTCTCCATTTATCTAGTATGTACTTTATTTTCTTCTTAAATCAAATATCATAACTTGTAAGAAATTAAGTAGTCACAACAGCATAATTAAGTCTATTCTACTTATAGAATTGTAATTATTTTGGATTAAATAAATGTATTAACTAAGGTGTTTAATTCTAGCCAGCCACTGAAGATCCCAGAAATACATGCATGTCTCAATTGACACCTATTTAGAATGTTATGCATGAATATGATCTAATTTGTGGAATACTTAATTCTTGCATTCTTACTATGTATTGGAAAGTCTTGTATGTTTTGTTAACTAATATATTGGTTGATTATTGAGGTCATTGACCATTTGCAGTATGTGCAAGGCCTAAAGAAAATAATTTTGTTTTAAAATTGCTCAACCATTTATGTTTATTTTATATTTACATATGTAAGTGTGTGTGTGTGTGTGTGTGTGTGTGTGACACAATCACAGGAGAAGAGTATATGGTTCTACATTTTTGTATATGTTTTACTGCAATTTCTCACTTCAAGGCTGATATTGGTAAGAATATAGATATTTTGGTAGACAAGATATAGGGCTAATAATTTATATTGAAGGAATAAGGTGTCAGGTTATTTCACCATTTTGTCTTGTGTCGACTGTGGCTCATGTTTGACAGAAGATCATGGAGGCATTCTAGTTTTGTCTTCTCTTTTTTAATGAAATGGGCCATATGCAATGAAAATATATGTATGTGTTTTGTAGAAAAGAATTGCAGCCCATTTTATGGAGACTGCTTATGTTATTAGCACTTTGGAGAATTTAAAGGAAGCCCATTTTCTGTGATGTGCATGTAGTTAGAGATGAGCGAAAAGATGATTATGGAAACTTATCTGTGGGTGTGGGTGGGCACAGGTGGGTAGATAATAGATCTTCAGATATTTTGGACTTCCAACTCTCAGTATTCCTAACCATTGGCCATGCTTAGCAGGGGCTTCTGGGAATTGAAGTCCAAAACATCTGAAGATCTACCTTCTGCCCATCCTTATCATAGATGACAAAAATCTAATACATTTTATCTCTAAAGTATAGAATCAGCTGTAGATATTATCTAGTTTGATAACATCTACCATTTCTTTTGTAATTGTAGAGTTACTTTTATTTTTATTTTTCCTGCACCCCATATTAACATAAAGAAAACAATGAAATAGAATAACAGAATGGCTGCCAACATTCGTGAAACTGGTTTATGAGATGTTTCGGGCATAATGTCAGACCATGATTTGTTATGATGCCTGAAGTAACAACATTCGACAAACCATGTTTGCAAGTGGGCACCAAACTATGATCCGAAAGTACAGTCAGACGTTGATTTGCAAATATCCTTGAAGCAAACTGTGGTTTGGCGTTTATATCTGAAGCAACAAGCCATTGTTTGGGATGTTGCTCTGCCTTTGGAGGGGTAGCATTCAGGGATGCTTACGGGATACAGAGGAAGAAGCAAACCATGTTCATCTGTACATGTGGGATACAAAGCAAATAAATAAAATTAGATGGTTCTTGGTGCATTTTACATCAATTGAAATATTGCCAATGATAGAATAATTTCTTAATTCACAGAAACTACTAAATCTACACGAATTGGAAACAAAATTCGAGACAGCCCTGGAGAAATGTTCTAATTTATTTCTGTATGGAAAGTGAAATGGAAATAATAGCTTGTATTTCAAGCCTTCTTTTCTTTCCTTACTCTTTTCGTTATCTTCCAAGAGCACCTGATTTTAAGCAGTGGTGCTTTTAGTATGTTCAGTAAGAAATGGGTACCATAAGCACTACTGATATCACAATTCTCTGGATCAAGGTCAACATATGTGAACTCAATTACAGTGAACTTTATATAATGTGATTTAGGCATCATATAATTATACTTGTTCAAAACTGGACATGTGAGATACTTCATAACTACATTTATTTCTATACTTTGGTGTTCTCTCTTATTTGAAGCCCTTTCTTTCATTGGCCTGTATTTCGAATTTGATAAATACAATAGACTTGGTGACTTCCTTCTTTTTTTAATACAACACTCATGAATGTAAAACTGTACTATTTTGGATCATTTATTTTATCTTACCATATCTTTATCTATAGCTTCTCCTCTAATGGGTGCCCAAAGTTTTCCTAACCTGACTACAACTGGTACCACATCAACTGTGACCATGTCTACATCCAGTGTTACTAGCAGCAGCAATGTAGCCACAGCAACTACAGTTTTATCTGTTGGTCAGTCACTTAGTAACACTCTAACTACTAGCCTAACATCAACATCTAGTGAGAGCGATACAGGTCAGGAAGCAGAATATTCTTTATATGGTAAGTTTTGTTTTTAAATGAACATAAGCAGATTTCCCATTAATGATTTTCCTTTTGACTATTTTTGTTATAGGTTTCTCACTTAGTCATTTCATTTACTAAAGCATATCAAATAATTGTTACTAGTTATATAAAGACTTCTCGAGCAAAGGGTTTTAGCCTATTGTCAGTGTTTCAAAATATTTCAGCTCCTCAACCCATTACGTTTTTCATCTATGTTATTTTGAAATGCAGACATTCATATATGTGTATTTTACTTATTTATGGCTAGACTGTCCAGTATGGTGTGCTGCAGTAATTGGGCCAATCAGTACACCATGCCGCGGTTTACCATAGGTTGTTTAACCCTCAAATAATCCTCGGTTTCCATGTTTGCATGGCACAGCAACCCCCAAGTAGGAGTTGCATATTCAAAATGATGGCCAGCATGCACCATGGCTCATCATGGGTTAAACAACCCCCGATGAGGCCAGCATATCATGCAAACTGCGTCATTCACTTGTGGAATATGTTCACAATAAGAAATATGAGTTAGATCCAAAACAGGTGAGCAAAACTTGCTTGCTTAATGAGGATTGAGAGTTGTGCTGGCATGTGCTTATGGATACAGACCTATGGCTCCTTTGGATCTAGGCTTATATCTGTGATTTTAGAGCATCTGAGCATTATTGTCAACATTTAACATTTTTGCAACATATTTCAAGTGTTTCAAAGTATTTCATGTGTATCGGCTTGGTTCAGAAGCCAGAAACACAATCCTCCAAACTATTGTTTGAAATGGGTTTGTGAACCATGGTTTGGAGGCAGTACTACCCATAGTTGATCTAAATGTGTTAGATCACATAAGGGCAAAACCTGGAGAAGAGAAACTGTGTGAGGGAGAGGAGGGAGTGTACAACCCTGGACCATGTTCCCAGGCCATGATATCAAGAATCAGGTTCATGAGATCTGGACCAGGCCATTATCTCAGTAATAAAAGGAACTAATATTTATGGGCAAATAACAAAACAACTGGCTTACACACATTTTATTTGAAGTAGTAAAGTTCTTAACAGAACATGACTGGTTCATTTTCACTTGGAGAGCTATTTCAAATCACTTTCACATGGGATTCAGAGAAGCAAAATGGTGCCTTTGTAGAAGAAGCCCCTATGGCAGTTAAGGTTTTTTAGTCAGATTTGGAGACTGGCCAAACAGGTTCCACAAGGCTGCTTGGTGAATTTCTGGCACTGGGCCCAGAACTCAACATTGTATCTTTATAAGAAGCTCAAGCAACAGTCATGACTGTTGGAAGTCAGAACTTTCTTGTCCTAGCACTTCTTAAAAATAATTTGTTGCATCATAGACATGTGGGAAAAGTCTGAGGAATATCTGTTCCCCCACCCACCCAAAAAAAAACCCAGTAAAGCCAAGGGGTTAATAGCATATGCTAGTTTGGATACATCCCAGTTGAGATGCCTTCTAAGTGTTGGAAAGAAAATGGAAAATTACGTGATACATTAACATTTGTTTTAGGGAACTGTCTTATACCATGTCAGGCCATTGGTCCATCTAGGTTGGCATTGTCTTTACTAACTGGCAGTAGCTCACCAGAGTTTCAGAGAGCAATTCTTCTTAGCTCTAGCTAGAGATACCAGTGATTGAATCTGGGACCTACTGCTTGCAGAGCATGTGCTCTACCACTGAGCTACATCATTGGAGAGGGGCCATAGCTCAGTGGTAGAGCACATGCTTTGCATGCAGAAGGTTCAGGTAGAGCTAGGAAAGAAATCCTTCCGAAAACTCTGGAGAGCCACTGCCAGTCAGTGTCAGTAATACTGGGCTAGATGTACCAATACTTTAACCTCAGCGTAAGGCAGCTTCCTGTGTTCCTATCTTGAAGGCTTGGACCTGCACAATGCTGAAATTCAAGTTAATACAGATGGCAACAAGGGAGAAGGCCTTCTCAGTGGTGTCCCCACCCCCCCAATTATGGAATGATCTCCCTGGCGAGGCCCGCCTGGCACCAACATTGTTATCTTTTCAGCACCAAGTCATTCAGCTCCCAGGCATTTAACAGCATATGCTGAGTTTTTAATTGACCACAGATCTATATTTAGGCCTGGCTGAGAGTTCACAGGTGTGTGTGTGTGTGTGTGTGTGTATGTTGTCCTTGTCTGTTTTTATGCTTTTATGCTTTGAAATTTTGTATATAGATTTTTAATGTTCAGCATTTTAATCTTTGTAAACTGCCCAGAAAGCTGCAGCTATGGGGTGGTATATAAAAGCTAATAATAATAATAATTCATTGTGTGAGTTACACAGGAGCCATTGGGAAATTCTGTGTGGTAATTGTTGTACACATGTAGTATGTGTGCAGTGGGGATGCCACTGTTTCAAGACACTTAACTATTTGGATCCCATGAATTGAATGGAAGACTTCCACGCCAGTGCCAGGAACAAGCCTGCGGCTTCTACGTAAACTGGGGTTGTGTTGTCAATTATTCTTTAGAATACAGAGAACAATGAAAAAAATCATGTGGGCCCCTGCAGATTAGAACTGGTTTTTCACCTGAAAGCACCAGAAAAGATGGCAGAATATACCCGCTTCCATCTGTTGAATTCCTTGACTTCAATATGAAGCAGAATTAAAATACCTTAGTGTACCTAAAAGATGGTATTATAATGTTGTCTGATATTTTGGAAGTGATCTGTAATTTGTTTTGAGTTGTGTTACTTATATTTGTGGCTTTAGTAACCTTCTGGGTAGGGGTTTTTATTAATGAGAAATCTTTAAGTTAAATTGTATGAGCCTCCTAAGCCAGATTTGCATATATATATACATAATTTGGTAAAATCACAGTGAGATAATTCTTTTACCAGGTTAGTTTTGCATGATGAATATGTTGTTTCAAAGTACCTATAAAGGTTTGCTGTGCAACACCAGCTCTTAGAGCACAACTAAATATACACTACATAAAATCCATGTGTTAAGAATCAACTCTTTTGACATTGGCATTATTCATAGATGATGATGATGATTTATATAGTGCCATCAATGTACATGGTACTGTACAAAGTGCTGTACTTATTTTGATAAGACAGGAAAAGATTATTTTCTCTATATCTAGACAATTGTCATATGAGCCCATGTTAAATTTTAAGAAATACTAAATGCCTTCCATGGAAACAGGGATCTCTTCTATATTTGAACATGGGTTGCTTCATATGTGACAAGTTTCTGTGTGGAAAACTGCACACATATTGCTACAGTAATGAACCCACAATTTCATGTGCAGGCGGCAGGAACCTGCCACCAGTTGGAGCTTTGCTCATGTGTAAGTGGCAAAACAGACATGTGTGTTTGTCAGACATGACACGTGATACCTGCAGTTACCAATTTAAAACCCTGCAGAGTGGAGAGGAATGGAAAGAGAGAGAGAGAGAGAGCAAGTAGTTTCCCCACCCGTGGTCTACATTGTAGTAATTTGGGAGCAAGACAGGAAGGGAATCAGAAGTGGTTGCTGTTTTTCTATACAGATAAAATTGCCATGCCCTAGGCAGGCATAGTATATGCAGAAACCCTAACTCTAGGAAAGTCAGAAAATACACACTTCTTGGAGATTGATCAGAAGTCTTCTGAATGCAAGAAGTGGAACTCTGTCTTCAGCTGATGGTTGAAGGCAAGCTATGAGTATTTCTGCTCTCATTGTAGAACTTACTTGGGACAATAAATACATTCTAGAGGGGGTGTGTGTGTGTTCCCTTATGATTTGATACACAAAGGGTTACTTTTGTATTTCGTTTATATTTGTGCAGTCCTATTAATTTCAGTCGTAATTTAGTTCAGTGTGTTAAAGCACTGACAGTGATCTATTACTTCCTCTGCTGTTACTAAAGGGACATTTGTAAGTTCTTGAAAATGTACTTAGCAAATAATAGGTATGAAATTACCACATACCAATTTTTGAACACATTGGGGAGAAATAGTAAACTTAGTATTTCACATTTCCACTAATTTTATACGTTCAAAAAACATACTGAATATTTTACTTTAATACAAATAGTTTTCCATTACTTTTCAGGTTATTTTCTGAAGTGTTTTCTTCCCCTTTTTAACTCTCCATTGTCATTTCTTGAAAAGCTTTCCCCCTGCTGTCTTGAACATTACCCAAACGTGATATCTCTTTTTTCCTGTTCCTGCTTTGAATTTATAGAATCAATTCATCTTTCATTCTTGCTGTCTTATTTTTTTAAGGAGTTCTTAGGGTATTTATTTGTGTTTTTTTGTGTAGATTTTCTTGATAGCTGTCAGGCAAGTACTCTGTTGGCAGAGTTAGATGATGATGAAGATCTACCTGAGCCAGATGAAGAAGATGATGAAAATGAAGATGACAATCAGGAAGATCAAGAATATGAGGAAGTTATGGTACAGTATACATCCTTTTACAATACTGTCTTATCTGTGTTTATTCTGGGCCATATCAAAATCTTTCCTAGGGCACAACCATCTGGCCACTAGACGCTATCTAGAAGGCCATGGGATTTTTCGGTGTCTGGTCTCTGAGGTCAGAACCACAGCTCCAACCTCAGAACCCCAAAAACACTTTCCCTGCCCCCGCCTCCTTGTACCTGGTGTGGTTCTTCAGTGCTACGTCTCTCTACTAGGAAATGGATTGGGGAGGGGAGGAAACCATGGAAGCTGCTTTATGCAGTTTCCTATGCACATCCTGGCCTTCCCCTAGACTGGCAAAATCTTCAGTTTAGTGGAACACTGAAAGAAATCGCTAAATCAGATTACAGCACAGTAGATGGTCTATTCCAGATCTTCTAAGTCCTTTATATTAGGGACAATCAATGCAAGGCCTGTGAACTATATTCAGCCTACTATATTGCTGCTGCATATGGGCTTTTAAAAATCAAATGCATCTTCTTTGTTATTCCTGTGTTGTATTTTTTTTTCTTAATAGGAAGAAGAGGAATATGAAACAAAAGGAGGCCGTAGAAGAACGTGGGATGATGATTATGTTTTGAAGCGTCAATTTTCTGCTTTAGTACCTGCCTTTGATCCTAGACCTGGTCGTACTAATGTCCAACAGACAACTGATCTTGAAATTCCTCCTCCAGGTATATTCAAGAGCCGTTTGAAAAATGTGGGTGCAAACATGCACAATAACTATTGTAGCATGTCAGAGACAATAAAACAAGAATCAGATTGGAGGATGATGAAGAAGCAATGTATCTGACAAATTGATGGCCAGCTTCAGGAGGGGAGTCAGTGGGTTAAATCAAACCTTGCACTAGCAGAAGTCCACCGGCATGTTGAGACTTCTTTTCTCCTCCCCACTGTATCCCTCTGTGTTGGCCAGGAGCAGATTTTGGGGGTGAACATGGGGCTGTGAGAAGGTATCACCCTCTCCCGAATCTTTTAATGAAGCTGCATCCATCAGTGGAAGCAACCCATTATATCTGCATTGTCCACCTTCAAAACTGTCCCCTGGGTTTGTTTACAAGGCCAGGGGGATAAAACATTTCAAAATTCAGCACATGAAACTGAAATGTTTCTTCATCCCTGAGGCCAACAGCTGGGATGGGGGAGGAAGCATCAGAAATGTACTAGCCTTCCTACCTTTCTCGCTTCACAAATCTATGTTTTAAAGCAGGTGTGCAAAACCTGTGCTTCCCCAGGCCTTTACTGCAGCTCCCATGGGTACCCTAACTCCCTGCCAACCCACCCCCACAACTGCCTGTAGTCTCCATTACTTCCTTCAAATAACCTCAGACAAATCATCAGCAGGTAAGAAAGAACAAAATCTAGATTGGGGGGCTCCTGCCACCCTTGAGGCTAAAAAGATTGTACGTCCCTGTTTTAGAGAGAAGCAATCTATTTTCACCGTGATGAAGCTGGAGATGGAAGATACTAAGTGAAGGAAATAGTTGAGTCTGGAATAAGAGAGATTAGGAGAAGTGGATCAGGGACTGTATACGGATAATAGGAAGGGGAAAGGCCTATAATACCATCATACATGAATTTTTAAAGGCCTTTACTACTTACCCATTTATCTTAATGTATGGACAAGAAATATAGGAACATTGTTCATAAAGGATACAAGAAATAAGCAAATTGAACATACGAAAATGATGAAAGGTGCTAAAGAAAATAGAAATGTATTACTCATCTTTCACCTTTTGACTACAGGAACACCTCACTCCGAACTCCTGGAAGAAGTTGAATGTACGCCATCACCACGTTTAGCACTTACCTTGAAAGTTACAGGCCTTGGTACAACTCGTGAAGTTGAGCTACCCCTAACAAATTTCCGATCAACTATTTTTTACTATGTACAAAAATTGCTGCAGCTTTCCTGCAATGGCAACGTGAAATCTGATAAGCTTAGACGAATTTGGGAGCCAACATACACGTAAGAATTCTTCTAAAATCTGGTCATCAATCTAAAACAGTTTAATGCTATAATCTTATGCACACTTATATCTGAGTAAACTCAATTGAATGCAGTGGGAGTTCTGAATAAGCATGCATACGTTTTCTCTGTAAGACAAGCTATTTAAAGCATGTACCAAGAACTCATTAATGTCTTGCAAGAAGTCTTCCAGGCACTGCAGTTGTGCAATCTCTAATGCTGTAAACAATGGCTATGCAGTGTTTGCATGCTGACAGTTTTAGCTTAATCTTTGAGGTCATCACTTTTTACTGACCAGCAGCTTCAGTATTATGGTTCTTAGATTGTTTGTTTTTTTACATTATGACAAATATGTACTGACTGAAGAATTCTTAATGTAAATTCTGCACTGCACCAAAATTAATAGTTCGTCCCAAATTGACCTACAATCCAAAATGTTTTCATTGTTTTTATAGTTTAATAATTTGTAGACCAGATCTAAGAGTTTCTGCATCAGCAATTGAATTCTTTCAATGGGTTATATCTCCTACTCTGCATTCTCAATTAGGAGAATTATCACTGGTTGATACTATCACTGTGCTGCCTTTGTATGTTAAACAATAAATGTTCAAATCTTGTTAACATGCAGAAAATTTTGAGATTCCCCAAGATCCATATTACATATTGTAACTGGGTGGGCAACCGTTTTTCTGTTGAGGGCGGTGTCCCTCATGGTTAATCTGTCAAGATCCACATGCCAGGATCAGAGCAAAAGTGGTGCATCGCCCCTTTTCTCTTCTGCTAGTTCCTTTTCTCTCTCTCACCCTCTTCATCTCATGCAGCGAGTTGTGAAGGATGGGACAGATTGCGCTTTCCATAAGTCTGAATTGTTCACATGCAGAGGGCTATGGAAATTAGGTCGAGGGCTGTAGGTTGCTCATCCTTGTGTTATGATTTATATGATAGTTGATTCTCCTGCGGAAAGACAGTACTAGATACATAATTATAATCTTTTTATGTTTAGAATTGTCTACAGAGAAATGAAAGATTCTGATAAAGAGAAAGAGAGCGGGAAAATGGTGAGAAGAATTTAATGCTTTAACATTTATGTGGCTGTAGATGTTTGTGCAATTTGTGCACTTAAAAAAAGCAGCTTAAAAATCCTACACTAACTTAGTTCTATTATCCAGAAGATATGATAGAGAATGTTTGTAAATGCATGTTCCCCAAAAAAATGTTTGTAGTGCATGTGAAATCTTTCAAACTTTACAATCAGGAAAGACCAACATTTGGTGGTTCCTGTTGTAGGGTTGCTGGTCAATAGAGCATGTGGAACAGTACCTTGGCACTGATGAATTACCAAAGAATGACTTGATAACCTACCTGCAGAAGAATGCGGATTCAGCCTTTCTGCGCCACTGGAAATTAACCGGCACTAATAAAAGCATTAGGAAAAACAGAAATTGTTCCCAGCTCATAGCTGCATACAAGGTATATGTCTGCATCTAAAAGTATTGGTTTGGGGAATGTCTGTGCTTCTTTTTTGCATCGTGTTAGGAGTCCTGATAGAGGGATTTGATATGTGGCTAATGAAATTGCTCTCTGATGTTTAGCTTTTACCTACTCCAGTCTTTTGTATGCTTTTGAATAGGCACAGTAATTAATATAGTTAGCATCATGCAAACCATGTTTGTATTCGTTTCTCTAAAGCAACAACCATACTAGAATTTTAACCATATACTTAGTATTTACTTCTGATAATTTATACAGGACTTTTGTGAGCACGGATCAAAGTCCAGCTTGAGCCAGGGAGCTATTTCCACACTTCAAAACTCAGACATTCTTACTTCAACTAAAGAACAGCCTCAAGCCAAAGCTGGTAGCGGACAGAATTCCTGTGGAGTAGAAGATGTTCTACAGTTGCTCCGTATTTTGTATATTGTTGCAAGTGACCCTTATTCAACTCGAACTCCTCAAGAAGGTAAGTGGGGTACAACGTTTTCCTTAAAAAATCTTCCACAAAGAAAACATGAAATAAAACTTTCTGTTAATTTTCAGAAGGAGATGAACAGCTTCAATTTAATTTTCCACCAGATGAATTCACAAGCAAAAAAATCACTACAAAAATTCTTCAACAGATTGAGGTAATATATTCTTGAGAAATTGTTTTAATTCAGCTTGATGCTATTGTAGGAAATCAAG
This sequence comes from Elgaria multicarinata webbii, assembly GCF_023053635.1. Taxonomy (NCBI): domain Eukaryota; kingdom Metazoa; phylum Chordata; class Lepidosauria; order Squamata; family Anguidae; genus Elgaria; species Elgaria multicarinata. The sequence goes on along the minus strand of NC_086172.1, from coordinate 140,677,517 downwards.
AAATATGAAATACAATTTTGTTTAACAAAAGCTGTGAAAATTATTTGTATGTGCCTTTTCATTTGCAGTGTTTGGGTATAGATGGACCCATGTCACTCCACAAACAGATATTGAAACTGAGGTTTCAAAACAAAACAAAACACTTTGTTGGGGGCAGGAGGTGTGGTATTCTTTCCTGGGTAGGTGAGGAGGTTTTAAAACCAGCTAGATGTCCAGTTCAGTGGATTGCATCCTTAATCTTGAAAGCTGAATCTTTTAGGGAAAGTATTGCTGAGATGCAAGTTGCAAAAGCTTAAAAGACTAGCGTTGTCTTTAAATAGCATTGTTATCTCTTTTTTTTTACTCCTAAGTTTCTTTGAACTAGACATATAAACATACAAGAGACAGTATTATTTATTTATTTATTTAAGCATTTTTATGCCTCCATTTAGCCCAAAAAGGCTCTCACGGTGGCTTACAAAAGTATTCCTTGACAGTCCCTGCCCACAGGCTTACAATCTAAAAGACATGGCACAAAAGGAAAGGGGATTGGGAGGGAGGAGGAGGGGGAGAAGGAAAGCAAATTCAGGCACTACAATCTTAGTCACAAAGTTCAGCAGTGACAGTTGGCAGCAGGAGGGACGGAACTCTCAGCTGGAGCTGGACCCAGGCATGATGGAGAGGTGCCTGGCTGCTGCTTCCTCCCTCGTTGGTGGCCTCTGCAGTGACAGTTGGTAGCAGGGGGGAGATGGCTCTCAGCTGGAGCTGGACCCAGGCACAATGGAGAGTATGATGCAGTGGTTAGAGTAGCCTTTCCCACTGGGTGTTTTGAACTTCAGCTCCCATCAGCCCCTGCCAGCATGGAATTCTAGGAGTTGTAGTTAAAATTATCTGAAGGACATCAGGTTGGAGACAGCTGAGTTAGTGACTAGGACTGGGAAGACCAGATTCAAATCTTCAGGCAACCATGAAGCACACTGAGTGATCTTCAGCCAGTCACTACCTCTTGGGTCAACCTATTTCACGCAGTTGTTAGCACAAAAAAGATATGGGCGGGATAAAAAAGATATGAGCGGGAGCATATACATCACCTTGAGCTCCTTGGAGATGGGTATAAATGCATTTGTATGTACAATGATAACAAAAGAATACTTAAACATTTAAGAAAAGTCCTTTGTTATTTAGGATTACTCCCAAAATTAATTTTTTAAAAAAACAAAATATAATGGCATGAAGTGAGAGTGCACAAAAAAGACAGTTTAGAAAACAGAAATAGCTGTTTATCCATCAATTTTGTTCTTCAGATTTCATGCATTAAATGGCTTGTGTGTTTAATTACAGGAGCCATTGGCACTAGCGAGTGGAGCTTTGCCAGACTGGTGTGAACAGATAACTAGCAAGTGCCCTTTCTTAATCCCATTTGAAACAAGACAACTGTATTTTACATGCACAGCGTTTGGAGCATCAAGGTAAGAATTTTGACAAATATTTGGTGGAGTTGAAATGCACTGAAGCTCTTTAATTTCAGTATTAGGAGTTAGTTTATTCTAATGCTGAGAATCTCAGAAATATTACAGAAGCAGCCTTTTTCTTGCTAGAAAAGAGGGAAGTATCAATTTTTTTAAGGCTATCAGATCATTAAGAGGATGAGAGGGCAGATTTGTAAATAATTGCAGTGAGTAATATAATTAAGAAGTGGGACTACCAACAAAAGGCTGCTGTGGATGCTGCTGTTCAGGGTTCCAGTCATTCCATCTCCCGACTGGTCAGCTAGCATTCCATGGTTATTAAGCATGCTCAGTCCTCATTGAGCTATTTGGGTCCCCTCCCCTTTAGGATTTTTTTTTTAACCAAAGGGTGGGGGATTTTGTGTGTATTACTACAAACCCCAGGGTTCCACCCTCCCCAACCCCCTTGCCTGCTGATGCCTTCTTCTTGTGTGTGGACGGTGCTAATTTGACTACATAAGCGATGGCACATCCGCTAAACATTTGGAAATAGATGGATTGCTATGATGCAGAATTTGTGGTGGCTGCATAGTGATCCCAGACAGAGTGGTACAAAGCAAGGTGCACTGTGATTTTTTTAAAAAATTGAGTTTTTTAAAAAAAGAAACGTTGGCCTAATAAAGGTCTCCTTAAATCACCATCTCATCTGAGTTGGAATTAAAGCAATTTCTTCCTGCTATCAGAGCAATAGTGTGGCTACAGAATCGACGTGAGGCCACCGTTGAGCGGACACGAACTACAAGCACAGTGCGAAGAGATGATCCAGGAGAATTCAGAGTTGGGCGCCTTAAGCATGAAAGAGTAAAAGTTCCACGTGGTGAATCTTTGATGGAGTGGGCAGAAAATGTCATGCAGATTCATGCAGACAGGAAGTCAGTTCTAGAGGTAAAATATGCACCCTTTTTGTTTTAAAGTACATTTGCATGGATCTGGACTTCCCTGCTGGAGAAAGGGAGTGAAGTGTTCTTTGCTGATTTCCCCCTTCCTCTGCAGGCCCATGTACATCCTCTGAAACAGCATGTGAGGGGGCACTGAGGGTATAGAGGGAAAGGGGGGATCAGCAAAGATCACCTCCACAAAATCTTGGTCCCTTACGCAAACAGAAGGAGGCCTTCCATTCACAGGAAGGTAATTTATTTATTTATTGCATTTCTACACCGCCCAATAGCCAAAGCTCTCTGGGCAGTTCACAAAAATTAAAAAGTCTGGGATCAACCCATTCTGCTGCTTTGCACATCACAATTAAGCCATCCTGAAAATAAGCAACGGTGGGTTGCTCATGACAGATGCTTAGGCACTCTGCAGCTTGCTGTGGCATGTTCCCCCCTTACTCCTCCCGCCTGCTCCCAGCTTGTATCCTGTGGGCCTTTGCAGCTCAACCTCAGCAACCTACTCCACTAATAGGTGCAAATGTGCTCGTTAGCAGAGTCCAAGTTCTTTCCCCCCCACCTTTGGGAAGATTTGCAAATATTGTATGTTTTTTTTCCTTTTAGCTTCAGGGAGATTTGCACAAATTTGCTAAATGCAGTAGCCACTGCGATTATGTGCAGCAGTTACGGTGTATAAGCACAGTTATTACTGCACTTTAACAAATTTGTGCATATCTTCCCAAACTTTTTTACATTTGCACAAAGTTACATTTGCACAAATCTCTCCAAAAGTGAAATTTCCACAGATCTCCCCAAAGTTGGCCCATGAGGTGGAGGAGTAAATTGACTAGTGACAATTTAAAGATGTAATAGAGAAGGGGATATTGTTGGTGAGATTGCAAGGCGCTATCGAGTTTTTCAACGCTGTTGCTAGGCAGCTCTGTAGCCCTTTCTGGCAAGTCATACGCAAGCCATTGTGCTGGGTTTGAACATCGTGTCAAGCCGCTCTGAAAACATGTCACCCCTGACCAACCTAACAACAAGCCATGGGCTCCAAGGGTGGCTTGTTTGTGATTAACAGACCATGCTGAGGAAACTGCATTGGGTTTCAATGTCATGACAAACCACCCTGAAACAAACATGGCTGACAACCCATAATGGGTTGTTGTGTCTTGTGAGCCAAATCATTTTTCAACTGTATGGGTTTTAGAGAATCTGTTTGGGGTGGGGATGGAAACTACTCAATACCGGTGACCCGGGGGCAACTTATACTATCATGGTCTGGTTTCCAGGTGGAGTTTTTGGGAGAAGAAGGAACAGGATTGGGGCCTACCTTAGAATTTTATGCATTGGTGGCAGCAGAATTCCAGAGGACGGAACTGGGAGCATGGCTCTGTGATGATGATTTTCCAGATGATGAATCACGTCAGGTATATTTCATTTTTCTAATCAATAGAACTAAGAAGGTATGCGGTGGTATGTTGCTCTAACATTTTCTTCCATTGTGTTCTTTTAAAAAATAGGTTGATATAGGCGGTGGATTAAAACCTCCAGGATACTATGTACAGCGCTCTTGTGGGCTCTTCACAGCACCATTCCCTCAAGATAGTGATGAACTTGAAAGAATAAGCAAACTCTTCCACTTTCTAGGGATTTTCTTAGCAAAATGCATCCAAGACAACAGACTGGTAGACTTGCCCATTTCTAAGCCTTTCTTTAAGCTCATGTGCATGGGAGACATTAAAAGCAATATGAGTAAACTGATTTATGAGTCACGGGGTGACAGAGACTTGCACTGCACTGAAAGTCAATCAGAGGCCTCTACAGAAGAGGGGCATGACTCTCTCTCAGTAGGAAGTTTTGAAGAAGATTCCAAATCTGAATTTATCCTCGATCCACCAAAACCTAAACCACCAGCATGGTTTAATGGGATCTTAACATGGGAGGATTTTGAACTGGTAAACCCTCACAGAGCAAGATTTTTAAAAGAAATTAAAGACCTTGCAATTAAGAGGCGTCAAATATTAAGCAACAAAGGACTTTCAGAAGATGAAAAAAACACAAAACTGCAGGAACTAATGATGAAGAACCCATCAGGATCTGGGCCTCCGCTTAGCATAGAAGATTTAGGGTAAGGTGATTTATTTTCTTGCTATTGCTTGAACACCCTGGCCGCCTTATGGAGTAAGAAATTAACATACACATTTAAAAAGTGGGGAAGAAGTCAATTTATTTTCCCAAACATAAATCACAGAATTGGTGGCATTTCCAGAGTATTGGTGAACTTCCAGTTTTGACCATCTATTTTAAGGCTTATCTGTACAGATTTGATCTTAACTTTTTTTTCTGTTCATATATGTGCTACCTTTGTCCTTAAGGAGTTCATCAGTATGATGAAGTAGTGACTATTTATAGGTAGACATACAGACTAGAGAAAGAGTGTACAATAAATGCTAGGATCTTTTGTCCTTAGGTTGCAGAGCAAACCGCTGTAGGAATGAAACTGATATTTCTGTTTTATAATTTCATTAATAGTAATCCAATTCTTGAAATTCTGTGTTAGCCATAAATGTTGAGTAGTGAATCTGTTGCCTTGTAGCAAAACCTCTAATGATTGCTGTTGAAATAATCTGTTAGGGCTAAAGGTTGCGTATTAAATAATAAAAATTGTGTTTCCTGCTCATTCGTTCTGTGATCCTGTTTGAAATTTATGGGATAATTTGTGCAGGAACATCGCAAGCTGCGTGATGCTGACTAGAGACCATTGGTCCATCTACCTCAGAATTATCTGCTCTAACTGGTGCTAGGTTTCAGACAGGAGTTTTCCCCACCACTGCCTGGAGATGCCAGAGATTGAACATGGGACATCTTGCATGTAAAACACGTGCTTGAAGCTTGCATTTTAACTGCCTTTAGGAAGCCAGATTCCAGCTGGACATCAGGAAAAACTTCCTGACTGTTAGAGCAGTACAACAATGGAATCAGTTACCTAGGGAGGTTGTGGGCTCTCCCACGCTAGAGGCATTCAAGAGGCAGCTGGACAACCATCTGTCATGGATGCTTTAGGGTGGATTCCTGCATTGAGCAGGGGGTTGGACTAGATGGCCTTGTAGGCCCCTTCCAACTCTGCTATTCTATGATCTAAGGGCCACCTTTTGTCACCTAGTATATATTTTTTCATCTATAGAAATCCTTGTCAACAGAAAAATCCCAGTACAAGAAAGGATGGATGCCTATTGGATGAGGTGCATTGAGAAAAGTCTTGAAATATCTGATGAAATTATTCCTCATGGGAAATAGCTATAAGAAAGCTAAAACTGCAGCATTCTATTCCTCTTGGTTGTGTGATAATCCAGATTCGTAAAATAGAATCGGACAATTACATTCATTTGAATGGAAGCCACAACCATGCACTGTTTCTTACTACCTATTCAGTACAAAAAAATTATCCACAAAATGTATGCGTTTATAAATTTCAAGAGTAAATTAATGGAAGCAGAGCAGGATAACATCAAATACAGGATTAAAATCTGACTTTGGTTTTTTCTTTTTTCTTAAGTCCCTGCCCAAACCCAGCAAATCACCAAACAGCTTTAACCCACCCACCCCCGTGTGCTTTTAGTGCACAAGCTTTATTATTTCTACTGAGTTTCTACATCAGGTCCAACAGTTCATTTTAATAATACTTGTGTCAATCCCAAATTTAAGGGCAACTTCACACTGCTGATAATTTGTAGAAGATTACTTTGTAGGAGAGGTTCTTAAAGCATATTTTTCACAGTGGTAAGCGCTGGACAAATGGGTGAAGGAAGTGGATAGCTGATTTTCTCCGTCATCCATTGAAATGTATTGGCAGGAGATTCAGGACAGTCAAAGCAAATATTTCTTTACATGATGCATAATTTATTAAATTAGCTGTCACAAGATACGGTGACCACTTGAAAAGCCAAATTAAGTTTTACCAGTTGCTACTAGTTATGACAGATGTATCCAACTTCCAGGTTCAGAGCCTTTGAGTACCAGCTGCTGAGGAACAAGTGTGGGAGGAGGGCTATTACTTTTGTGTCATGTTTGTGGACCTCTGTGATGCATCTAGTTGGCCACTGTGGGGGGAAAGATGCTGGACTAGATTGACCTTTGGTCTAATCCAATAGGGTTCTTCATACGTTCTTAAGATTAGGTAAAAGGATGAATGATACCATTTCTGGGATTACTGTACAGCTTTCGTGGTATTACTATAATACTTTGATATTTGAAAAAATACTAAGTTCATGGCTGCAGTCCCCAGCACCATCTGTGCATATTCAGACTCTGTTTGGTTTTTCACTTCAGCAAGCTACTTTTGAAACTGAGTTGAGCCATCTTAAATGACCTATCTGCTGAAAAAGCATGAACAGCTGTATTACTTCTAATGCCTCCTCTTGTCTTGCAGGCTAAATTTCCAGTTTTGCCCATCATCCAGAGTATATGGTTTTACAGCCGTGGATCTTAAGCCTGGTGGCGAAGATGAGGTAGAGGAACAACTTTAATATGAGTGTTTAATATTTTTCCTCAAAATTCTTCTGTAATATAGTGTGGACACTCTCTGACCATTTACAAATGTTTTCATTATAGTTGGTAACTATGGATAATGCAGAGGAGTATGTGGATTTGATGTTTGACTTCTGCATGCACACAGGCATCCAAAAGCAGATGGATGCTTTTAGAGGTATGTAGCTGACTGATTATTTGGGAGATGGCATCTAAGGGCACAACATTTATGTATTTATTTATTTATTCCTTTGGATTTAAAGGAAATACCAATCACTTAATTAAAAATGAAATGTATGTGTCGAGTGCTTTCTGAGATACTGAAAAAATGAACAGCTAGTTCATCACATCTATATCCTACTTTTCATCTAAGGAGGTCAGGGTAGTGTATCTGTTCTAAATTTGTAACAACCCTGTGAATTAGATTTAAGCTGAAAGATGGTGCCTTATCCAAGGTCACACAGTAAATTTAAGAGCTGAACAGGCCTTCTTTGCCAAATCCACCACCTGCATCACACTGGCACTCTACCTGAATTCATCCTTCATTAGTGTTGGGCAATTTATTTTGTCCCTTGTTGTCTTTTCTGTGGTGCATGTATGACTGTTTCATTATTTCTTTGAGTGTGTTTACGTCATTAGTTATATTTATTATGCTTCCATTGTCTACTGGAGTTGGTGAGATATACCTCAAAATGAGAGGGCATAGCCACTACTTAGTATGATCAGCCTACAGAGAGAAGTAATATAGGGGACGTCACTAGTAAAACCAAGTTGTCTTTTCGTTAGTTATTGTCAAATGTAATAGGGTTCTCAGCTCACATTTGTGATGCTTTTAAACTTTTTAAATCAAGATGGCTTTAATCGAGTCTTTCCAATGGAAAAGCTGAGTTCCTTCAGCCATGAAGAAGTTCAGATGATTCTTTGTGGAAATCAGTCACCGTCCTGGGCAGCTGAAGATATAATCAACTACACAGAACCTAAACTTGGCTACACTCGAGACAGGTACTCCACCAAGTGGCAATATAGTCACACTACTTTTATGACTGTCCATGTAGAATAGTGGGGTGTTGATCCTGAAATACTAAAGTGCATGGAAAATACATGGACAAGTTTATAAAATGTAATCGAAATCTATTTAAATTGTTGGATTATATGTCTGTTATACTTTTCTGACAAGTATGTCTCTAGGAATACCAATTATATTATATTAGACCAACTAACTTGAAGTAAACACCAAATTGGATCCAGATTTAGGTGTATACAACAAGGCTAGTGGAATTCTCTGCCTCCTAGCAGCTGCCCTTCCAGTTCCCTGAAAATGCTGCACAATGAGTTGGGGACCCTGCCTACCAGGGTAGGCTATGGTGGGGGAAGGGTAAATCCCTGAAAATTGGGTGGAGGCACCTACTGTGACTGGAAATTTTTGGAGTTTATTCCCTTCCCCCCAGCCCCGACACTACTGCTTACCCCTACTGCCCATTTCATTCAGCAGGATTCCTGAGCCTCTATAGCATTTTCAGGTGTCTGTAAGAGCTGCCATGGGGAAGTCTGCTTCCGCCACTCCACTTACATTTGCCGAGATCTGGATCTATCCCATCTTGAGTTGTATTAGCAGAACTGCCTTGTATGTGTTGGGTCAATTGCATATTTTCCCCTGCTACGTTAATGGCAGCTACCATTAACGCAGTGGGGGGAAGGGCGTGAGCAGGGGATCTGAGCCCCCTTCATCCTGCAGCCAGCAATGGGGTGGAAATCTGGGCGCATCCGTCCTGACCTGGGAGGGCTGGAGTCAGGGACATCTGCTGCCCATATGGGCCCAGCCGGATTTTCGCCTCATCACTAGCTAAGGATTAGAGAACTCACATGGTGCTCACCCTGCAAGTTCGCTGAGCACTGCTCAGCCAGCCCTGTTCCGGGAGCCAGGCCAGCCAAGCGCTCAGCAATGCACACTTTACTTGTGTGCATTGTGAGGAAAGCATCTGCTGCTTGATATAACTGTTCTGTACAATTTCTGAAATATGTCTCCCTGCTCGACACCACGTCGTCATGAGGTTAAAATGTTCCTAGCCAAGGTGTAATGTCAAATAGTTCCTTCCCTTTTAACATTTCTAAAAGGCAATTAAGTGTGCATGTTCATGGATTAGTTCAAAACTGGTTTGATGTTTGCAATTTATAGTCAATATAATAGTTATATTTAGCATCTGGCTGGTTTACATTAATACTGTTTTGTATTTTAGTCCCGGGTTCCTGAGATTTGTAAGAGTTCTATGTGGCATGTCTTCGGATGAAAGAAAAGCATTCCTGCAATTCACAACTGGCTGTTCAACACTCCCTCCAGGAGGTTTGGCTAACTTACACCCCCGTCTAACTGTTGTACGCAAGGTATGGACATTTCTTAAGATCCCACAAAGCTTGCATATGTAGCCTATGCATAGTTGCCTTATGTTTTTATGAGGACTTGCCTTTGTGATAACTCACTTATGGTTGATCCAGAAAATGGCTTATGTCTCTTGAGGCACCCTTCCCCAACCTGGTGCCATCCAGATGCATTGAGCAGGGGGTTGGACTCGAAGGCCTTGTAGGCCCCTTCCAACTCTGCTATTCTATGATTCTATGATTCTATGATTACAATTCCCATAAACCCTAGCAGTGGTGAAGGATTATGGTAGCTGTAGTCCAAAATCTCTGGAGGGCACCAGTTTGGGGAAAGCTACCATAAGGTAACTGTCAGGCTTTGGCAGAGATCTCCATAGATCTTATTTTTGTTAATGGTTTGGCCATGTGCTTGGCAATCCCTGTTGAGTACAAAGTACAGCAGAGTCTATTGTAGCAGAATGGGTTCCATATAGACATTGTTGCAAGATGACACACCTAGAGGGCAGCACTCCTGCCTTTCCCCTCAGTTGCTCTTCATGCACCGCAGCAGCAGCGTTGAGAGCTTTCTCCAAACTAAATTGCTGGTTTTCTTCTGGCAATTGAATTGAGCATTATATCCTAAAGAATTGCTTTTTCCCTATCTTTTCTTCTACCTTGTTTTTTGTTCTTGTTTCTTCTTTCTTTAAAAGGTTACGTGTTTTCTTTTTTATGAGTGTGTTGACACTTCAGCATTTTCCTTTAGTGGCCTATGGCCCTTCAGACCCAGTGCCATAATTCTGTGGATTATGGGAGCAAATTGACTGACAGTCACAACCTTTGCCTTTTCTACTTGGGCAAAGGCCACTCCCAAGGTTTTTCCAAACACATATGGCAAAATTATTCCTCTTACCTTTGAGCAGTACTTTGGGAACATGCTCTACAGATAGCGGATTCAATAAAGTGGTCAAGGTCCACTCATTCTCAATTTCCTCTAAGCCATCCCTTTCAATATCCCTGGCATTATTTCCAATCTCAGTACCATCTTCATCGAGCTTGTTCCACCCATTGGCTCCGACAACAATTTCAAGTCCAGGCACCAAACCCATCACTGATGTTGAGCTGTTTTATCAGAAAGAAGACAAAGTCCAAACTTTCTTCAGCTAATGATTCAACTGGCAAGTCAAGGAAGAAGAAGAAAAATCCTAAGTGGCATAGGGGGATTTGTATTCCACCAAACCCAGGATGATTTGGCTGTTCCTTAGAAGGACCCCCTACAGCTTCTACTGCCTCTACTATTATTACTTTGGCCAATTCTGATGGTGCAGAATCTTCCATATGAATCACCCATGACCTCTGATGATGTCCACATGACAGGCTTGAGGATGAAATATGATATTCTTCGTTTTTACCCATTCCTTGCCAGGAGTTACCACAGTACACTGACCATACATTATCTGTCTGGTACCATCGTTCCCCAAACTCCAGAAGTGGCTTACGTGATTCATACTATTTCAAGTGTTCTGACCAATTTTACTTGAACAGGAGGGGATGAAGATCAACTTGGAAAAGAACCTCACTCAAGTCAGTACTTTTGCTTACCATACCAAGGACGGATTCCCCACTGAGGTGCTACAGAACGGCCTTGGTATTTTGAACCCTATCCCCCTCATCTCTGAGGTACTTTGCCTGAGTACAAAAGATCACCATGTCATAAATCAGTGGTGTTGTGGAATCCTCACTCTGTATTGGCAACTTTGGCCAGGCCTCCGGTATCAGAACCAACCACTTCAGTAGCACAGACGCTAGTTACACTGACCACAGCACTCCCAGTGGCCCCTCTGGTGTCAGTCCAACTGTCTTCAACACACCGTGTATTACTGTCAGCCCCATCAATACAGGAACTTTTTCCAGAACACAAAGCCTCTATGGTATCTGAGCCACCAGCGCCTGTTCCTCAGGCTACATCTAGTCATGTCTCAATGACTAATACTCATGTCTCAGTGCCTGTCTTTCAAACCACAATTATTTCAAAAGTACCACTCGAACCATCAACACAGTTGGAATCCAACCTGGATTGCTCCCAGTTGGATTTGACAGAATCAGAATCAGCTCCACCCTCAGTTTCCTTGTACTGAACAGCTCCATATCGCTGCTTCCTTAGGCATGGAAGTTCAGCAAGTGGATGCATTAGTTAATTCAGTGATGGATTTTGTCCATACAGAAGCTATGGGACTGGTAGCCTTTCCAGTGCTCCATCTTTTCCCAGGGCAGAAAGAGAATATTGGAAACAGCTCTCTTCTGTGCCCCCCTTCCATGTTTAAGCAGATGGAGATTCTTTATCATGTTCAGCCTGCTAGTTGTACTTTTCTTTTGCAGCATGCATTATTGTCAGTTCTGGCCATAGCAAGGCATCCTTGAAGCTGCACTTGGCCCTGACCAACCAGGAGGGTCATAAACTGGACTGAAAAAGCTATTCTACCACAGCACTATTGTTCCAAATTGCGAATTATTAATTCTGTATGACACGATAACAGTTCTTTTCAGAAGACAGCCTCCCTGCTTAAATTTTTGCCTGATGACGAAAAAGAGATTGCACTTTAAGACTGAAGCTATTGACTTAGTCAATCAACAAACTGATATGGCCCAAGCACATTGCAGATTGCACGGCAAAAGCCATGGTGGGGGCATCACTCTGTGGGTCTCAACAAAGAAGCTTGATCCCATATCAAAGATATGCCTTTTGACGAGCAAGTCTTACGCAGTTAGAGTCCAGATCAAAATAAAGACTTCAGCAAAGAAAACAGGTGTTGCTATCCTCACCCCAGGCTGTGGAGAAATCCCAGCCCAACGGGGAATCCCAACAGTCCTAGTGAACCTTCCCTTGCACTTGATACCATGAACAGTCATGATGGAAGCAGAGAGATGGACAGAAGCTGCCCTGATCAGCTTAAGCTCCCGTATAGGCAGGTATTATACAGCATGGCATCTCATTATTACTGACAAATGGGTTCTTGCCATTGTGGAATACGGATATATGCTTCTATGACAGAATTCCATTCACTTCCCTCTCTGGGTTTCTTGCAGGTTACAGTTCTTCTTCGTGGTCTCTGTGCATCACATATATGGGCTCTGCACCTGCGCAGAGCTACTGTCGGAAACTTCTATAGCTGAGATTAATTTGGCGGGAACCCTCCCCCACTCCGTAGTGCGCATGACCAGGAGGGTTCCCGCCCATTCCCCAGTTCTCCTTCGACCGCCTCACGGCTACATTGTCGGATTTCTTCTCTTAAAGAATATCTACTTCAGCTGAGTTTTACTTCATCTTTTACTTCATCTTTTCATCTATTTTTGTATATAGTTAGTGTATCTTTCACCCTATTAAAATAATAATAATAATAATAATAATAATAATAATAATAATAATAATAATAATAATAATATAAACCTAAGTTTAGTATAGTTATACTCCTCCATTATGGGTGGTCCACGATCGTGCCAACTGACGTGATTGTATGGCCCTGAGGGCCCCCTTCAGCAAATGTACCCAATGTGGTAGCAAACTGCCACCCTCAGACGGGCATAGTCTTTGTTTATTGTGCCTCGGCGAAGGACATAAAATAGATTCCTGCCGGAACTGCCAAGCATTTTCCTGGCTGATAGACTTAAGGCGTAGCTTTGGAGACAGGCATTGGAAGCTGTCTGCTCCCTTACTCTAACAATGGCTACTGCTATTACTCCCGCGACTCAAGAGATAGCGGCAATAGCCAGCGCTCGCACTCCGCCGCACTCGTCCTCGTCCTTAACAGATACTCCCGTTACACCAGGGGAAGGCCTGGCTGCCTCGCTGGCAAAAAGACTGGCAAAAAAGGCGCGTGCAGTTAAAGCACCGGAAGCACCTAAAAAGAAGAAGAAAGAGAGGATAAACCAAGAGCAATCCCCTAAACAGGGACGCTTGATCCGCGTTTTGCCGCCCTCGACATCGAGAGGCTTGACACAGTCTTTACCATGCGGCCAGGTTTACTCGGCATCGAAAGTCGATACCGTACCTCCTACCTTAACCAGGAGGGAATCCTCGCTACCGAGAATCGGTACCATGATGAATACATCGCCTAGAGGGGGCACCTCGCTCCCAGGGATCGATACCAGGCCACCTACCCTAAGAAGTTCCTCAATACCGAGGATCAATACTGTACCTCCTTCAACATTGGAAGGGGAAATAAGAGATTCCTCTCTCAACCAGGAGAGTATAGATGTAAACGGCATCATTACTACAGTGATTGGGTCTCCTGGGCCAACTGCTCCGCTACGGGACAGAGCTCGATATCGAAGGGGTTCACCAGATACAGTTATGGTTTACAAGGGCCTTCAATCCCACAAGAAATGCGAGACGGGTCGACCTCCTTCTTCCTGTAGAAGTATCCAGGTCACTTCTTTGGTGGACTCTACCCAGGAACTTAAGGACAGTTGTTCCTTTCCTTCCGTCTGGGCCTACAGGGATCGTCACTACAGACGCTTCTACAACAGGATGGGGAGCACGCTACAAACATCTCAGAGTGCAAGGCCTCTGGTCCAACAGGGACAAATGCAAACACATCAATCTTTTAGAGCTGCTGGCCGTACAAAAAGCATTAAGGGCGTTCCAGTCCCAGTTTTATTTATTTATTTATTACATTTCTATACCGCCCAATAGCCGGAGCTATTGTCCATCACACCCAAATAACTTCGGACAATACCACAGTGGTATTTCATCTGAACAAGCAAGGAGGAACCAAGTCCTTGTCCCTAGTTAACTTGACTATTCAAATCTTGGAATGGTGCATTCCCAGAGGAATTACCATAACCGCAGTGCACATTGCAGGCAAGCACAACCGACTAGCGGATCAGCTGAGCAGAACTATGTCTACTGCTCACGAGTGGCAAATACACCCACAGGTGATCAGCAGTATCTTCGACCAGTGGGGGACCCCATCCATAGATCTGTTCGCAACAATGCACAACACAGTTTGCAAGCAATTTTGCAGCAGAGCAGGGATAGCGGATTCACTCGGAGATGCATTCCTGTTCAGTTGGACCATGGGATTTGTTTACCTGTTCCCACCGTTCCCTCTCCTCACAAGGATAATAGGAAAGGTGATAAGGAACGACACAAACTGCATCCTACTAGCTCCTTGGTGGCCCAGGCAACGCTGGTTCAGTTCCCTGCTGGACAGGTCTCAGGGGAACTTCCATCGCCTTCCATTGAGACAGGACCTCCTCTATCACAGTCAGGGGCGGGTTCACCACCCGGACCTCGACTCACTACATTTGACAGCATGGAGACTACTACCACTCTAAATCAGCACTCCTACTTACCTGAGATCCAGACAGTCCTGGATGAAGCACTAAGGCTGTCAACTAAGATGTCATACAAGAGAAAATGGAACCTCTTCTCACCGTTTGTTAGGAGAAACAACTCAGACCCAGTTAATTGTTCTATAAACATAATTTTATTGTTCATGTTGACTCTAATAAACAAAGGTTTAAAACTTTCCTCACTTAGGGTTTATTTAGCTGCAATTTCTGCGCACCATAACAAAGTGGATGGATCGTCAGTTTTCTCTCATCCCGTCGTTAAAAAGTTTTTAAAGGGTTACCTTAATTTGCATCCTCCTGCAAAGTCACCAGTTCCCACATGGAGCCTTTCTGTTGTGCTCCATGCATTGCTTTCTAAGCCTTTCGAACCTCTCTAACTACGGATTTACGGCTGCTGACATTTAAAGTTGTTTTTATGATAGCTATCACCACAGCCAGGAGGGCCAGTGAACTCTCCGCTCTTAGGGTAGATGAACCTTACCTAGTGTTCCACCGAGATAAGGCGGTTCTGCGAACAGACCTTCAGTTTTTACCTAAAGTTATATCTGCGTTCCATATCAATCAGGACATAGTCCTTCCAGCCCCTACATCTGATCTTGAGCGATCTCTGCACATGTTGGATGTACGTCGAGCTCTTGCATTCTACAAATCACGCATTGAATCTATACGGCAGTCTCAGCGATTACTCATTTGTTATGGTGGGACCAGGAAGGGACTTCCTGTATCAAAGCAGAGAATGTCCTCCTGGATTGTCCAGACTATAATGCTAGCATACGAACTAGCAGAATTGGAATCCCCTAAACCATTAAAGGCGCACTCCACCAGAGCTTTGGCTTCATCATCTGCATTCGAAAGGGGAGTTTCAATACCTGATTTGTGCCGGGCAGCCAATTGGTCAAAGCCTACAACTTTCATTAGGCACTACAGGTTGGACACTCGATCCCGAGCTGATTGCGCTTTTGTACGGGCTGTCCTTTCCTCCATTCTACACTGACACCGACCCACCTCTGGTAAGTCAGCTTGTTAATCGCCCAAATGTGTGATGCACAGAGACCACGAAGAAGAAATGCAAGTTGCTTACCTGTAACTGTAGTTCTTCAAGTGGTCATCTGTGCAGTCACACAGCCCACCTGCCATCCCCGCTACGGTGTGGTGTTATTGTTACTGTATTCCTCGGTTATGAGGCTTTGTCTCAGGAGAACTGGGGAATGGGCGGGAACCCTCCCAGTCATGCGCATTACGGAGTGGGGGAGGGTTCCCGCCAAATTAATCTCAGCTATAGAAGTTTCTGACAGTAGCTCCGCGCAGGCGCAGAGCCCATATGTGTGACTGCACAGGTGACCACTCGAAGAACTACAGTTACAGGTAAGCAACTTGCATTTACTCCCCCACCCCTGGAAGAGAAGGTCACTTCACTGCTCCGTAAGGAGGCTATCGAACATATTGGCCTTTGGTACATTGTCCCAGGTTTCATATCCCATTGCTTTATGGTCCAGAAAAAGGATGTGGGGAGTCACTGACCCATCTTAGATTTAAGGGATCTTAATTTTTTATTCAGCCGAAAAGTTTCCGAATGGTGATTCTGTCCTCCATCTTTCTCCTTGCTTCAGGAGGGGGAACTGGTTCACATCCTTGGATTTTAAGGACATTGATGATTAGCTCATTGGGGCTCCATCTTGTATGCTACTCTGTAGTCACGTTCAGTCTATTCTTTCCAACACTATGCTTCTATACACATTCCTCCCAATTCCTCTCATTTTGAGTGTGTTGCCAAAGGTCATAAGACTACCCACTCTCCATTCTTCACTCACCAAAATGGTTGCTTATGGCATCCAGATCTAGTCTCCCTTCACTTGACAGTGTGGAGGATTCACCCTCCTCACCCATTCCTTTGGACGTTGAAAGTATTTTAAAGATGGCACAGAAGCTGAGCATCCTTCAGGAATATGCTACTTCTGCTTCAGTTGATCCTGTTACCTGCTTCCTTCGCTTTGTCCTTTAATTTCTATTAACACATCATGATCAGAGACTTGCTTTATCATCTGTTTGAATTCATTTGGCAGCATTATCTGTATTCCACTGTCAGATTCAGTGACATAACATTTTCTTCCATCTGAGACCATAGCTTGGAAATCCTTAAAAGAATTTATATCCACCAGTTTCACAACCAATTCCTGCCTAGAGTTTTTCTGTGCTTTAATGTCAAAGCCCTTCAAACCACTTTCTTTCTAAAACTTACCTTAAAGTCTTCTTGTTATCATAAACTCGGTTTTATACTGTTATGTTTTTATCTGTACACCGCTCTATTATATAGGGTGGGATATAAATGTTTTAAATAAATTACCTCTGGATGTCAAAGTCTGTCTTTTCTGCCTAAAGTTGTATCACCCTTTCATTTGAACCAGAAAGATAACACTTTTCCTGTTTTCTGTCCAAACATGACCACACCTCTATAACCTTCTGTTCACAGTTTAGATGTACGAAGGGCTGAAGCCTTCTGTCTTTATTGGACTTCATTGTTCTGACAGACTCTGGAATGTTTTGTCTCTTACAAGGGCAACAATAAAAGCATTTCTGTCTCAACCCATTTGGGTTTCAGATATGAACAAACTCTGTTACACACTGACTTGACTCTCGGTACCGCAGTTGGTACACGCCCATTTCACCAGGGCTTTATATCCTCAGTTGCACTACTGTCTCAGTGTTCATGCAAGGAAAGACCCTTCCTTTGGACAACCAATACTTTCATCTGTATTGAGTTAACCACTGGTTCTCTCCTCCTATGTTAAGTCAGCTGGTTAATCACCCATATATGTGATGCACAGAGACCACGAAGAAAAACAGATTGCTTACATCTAACTGTAGTTCCTTGGAGTGGTCACATCCTCCTACCCCACTAACACGTGTTCTAGTATTTTTTCATCATTCTTCTCAGTCTGGGGTTGTTGTGTGGCACTCTCAAAGGAACTGAGAGGAAAAGCGGGACTGCCGCCCTCTAGGCATGCACAGAAGGGTGGGGCGGGCTTCTCATGTAAATGTCTTGGATCTGCGCATGTGCAGATCCCATATGTGTTTTGCACAGATAACCACTTAGAACTGCAATTACAGGTAAGCAGCCTTTCGTTTTAGAACCAAATCCCTTAGTTTGCTGGTGGGGCTAGCATGAGAAATGTGCTTTTAGGTCCATGCAACACACTTACTGTGGGAAGATTGTTGGTTTCAGGAGTAGCAGCATGTTTTAAACTATGTTGCACTGCTGACTATTACTGCTGATAATTATTTTACATGTTGGATCTTGTGAAAACTGATAGAAGAGGTTTTGATTCATATCACGCTGGGAACAGTCATACAATAGTATACAAACAGTGTACAAACTAAATATCTGCACCTGTAACAAACTGTTCCTTTTCAAAAGTACATCTGTGGATTTGTATTCACAGGTTGATGCTGCGGATGCAAGTTACCCATCTGTGAATACCTGTGTGCATTATCTTAAGTTGCCTGAATATTCATCTGAAGAGATTATGAGAGAGCGCCTGCTAGCTGCTACCATGGAGAAAGGCTTCCATCTCAACTGAGCTGATGAGTGTGACATAGGACATCACAAACTGGTTTTGCGTCCATAACTAGTGAAGCCTCTTGTGTTGTATGTGCAGAAAATACAATCTCCACGCTGTGCTCTAATGAGACTTGCCTTTCCCCCCTATCCATGAGGCTTTGGAAACACGTGGAATAATTTTGTTAGCTGCTAATGACAAAACAAATCCCAATGAATTTCACAGCCAGCAAGAAAAAAGCAAGAACACTGTGTGATGCTTCCAAGGGCTTGTGCAACCAGAAGCTGAAGCAAATGTTTGACTGTTCCAAAGAGCAGATCTGCAGATTTTCAGTGTTCACTGATACAAGATTTATAACAGTGTATTTGTGTAAAGTTTAGCATTTAATACCCTGTACACTACAGTTGCCATCACTGATCCCTCTTTTGCTGGCTTTAAGCTAACTGGTCAGAAACCTGCTTACTTAACTTAGTCATTGGGCATCTCAAGCTTTCTTTCCCTTCTTTAATGGTGCCTGCACTATTGGCGTATGCTAGCGTGGGGTGGGGTGGGGTGTTTGCATATAATCATGCACAACCTTTTATTATTATTTCAAGTGGGAATACATTTTGCTTTCTAAATGCCCTGCTATAAAGATCAAATCCTTAAGTGTGTGTATGTGTGTGTGTGTGTGTGTGCGTGCGTGCGCGTGCAGCTCAACAATAAAGCTTTTAAAATACACTGGTCCCTGGTGCAAGGCACACTTTAAAGCAAGTTTTACTTTTGGTTGTACTTTCTTTGTATATTAAAAACATTTATTTAACTTGTTGCGGTTTGGAGTTTAAAGAAAGATTTCCAATGTGTATGCTCAACAATAATCATTAAAAAGTTTGCAGCGTACAAAACAGCCTCTTGTTAATGTTTTAATAGTTCTTCTGCCATGTTGGTGTGCATAATAGTGCCTTTAATTCTTTTGATTTACTTTCACATGCTTTTCTCACCATTTTTCTAAGCTACTGTAACCTTTCTTCAGAGGGTGTTGTTCCAGCCTCTTGATCATTGTGGTTGCTCTTCTGCACCTTCTCCTTGCTGAGGTGCTGTTACCAAAACTATACACACAGTATTCCAAGTGTAGTTGCATCATATAAAGGCGTTATTAAATTGGCAGTTTTATTTATTTATTGCATTTATATACTGCCCCATAGCCAAAGGTATTTTTGATTCCATCTGTAAGAAATTCATAACATGAAATTCATCTTTTCACAGCAGCAGCATTCTGGATTATTTTCATTAAGCTACCAACTGCAACTGCAAGGTCCCTTCCCTGGTCAGTCACTGTATATTCAGACCCCATCAGCACATATGCAAAATTAGGATTTTTGCCTCCATATGCATCACTTTACACTTACTTTGAATGGCATTTGCCATTTTAATGCCCATTTCCCATACCTTGCAAAGATCTTTTTGAAGCTTTTTGTAGCCCTATTTGTTTTAACTGCCCCATTGCTCATCTAGTTAAAAAGCACTTGTCCCAATCCTGATGCTTTTGGTACCCTACTGGTTCTTCTTCGTGGTCTCTATGCATCACACATATGGGCTTTGCGCCTGCGCAGAGACCAGACCGGAACCTACTATAGCTGAGTGGAACGTTTTTGGCGGGAACCCCTCCCCCCACGCTACCGCGCATGTCCATGGGGTTCCCGCCCTTACCTCAGTTCTTCGTCGTCCGCCATTGTGCACAGACCTGTTTACCGAACCTCTAGCGTTTTCGTATAGCTTCTTCTTGTTACTATCTTTTCTAATCTCTTTCTAAACTCTTTTTTCTTACAAATTTCCTTGTATCTAAAAAAAAAAAAAAAAAAATAAGTTATTGTAGATAGTTCTCCTCAGCGACTTCGGTCGCGTGAGGCCTTTATGGCACTTAAAGCCCCGTTTAGAAAGTGCGTTAAGTGTGGGGCCAAACTTCCGCCGACTGACGGACACTCCCTTTGTGTTTTGTGTTTGGGCGAAGGACACGTTGTTGAGGCCTGCCACCACTGTATGTCATTTACCAAACAAACAAGGAAAAATCGAGCGGACCGACTCCGTTCGATACTGTGGGAAAAGGCTCTCAAGGCCACGGAGGCCCCTACAATGGAGAAAAAGGCGGTTCATAAGTCCGTTGCCCACAAAACGGCAGTTACCAAGACTGTTCCAGACAAACCGCCAGACCATAGCACTGAAGTGCAGGCCAGAGCAAATAGGGCTGAGATACCCCTCACGCCTGGTCGGTCTTTATCAACTTCAATGGCTAAGAAGGTTTCTAAGAAAGCCAGAACGCCGATGCCTTCTCCCGAACTGGAGAAGAAGAAGAAGAAAAAGAGAAAGAGGGATGCGGAGAGGGCCGCTTTAGCGTCACCTCGGCCGCGGGAATCGGCCAGGAGCCATTCCACCCCTCCCGCCGCGCCGACCACTTCGATACCGAGGTCTCCTTCGGTGTCGAGGCCTCTGTCGGTGCCGATGGCTACGGTACCGACACGCCCTCCAAGTTTATCAGAAGGCGAGATCCGAGATTCGGTGTCGATAGCTTCCGCTCGACAATCTGTAAGACCCCAGGAGCTCCAGGGTTTAATCCCTGTGCAGCCCTCGCCAAGGCAGACTCCAAGACGCGATTGGGATAGAGTATCGCAGTACTCTGATCCCCAATCCAGGTACGGCTATTACGAGTGGGATCGTTACCGACCGCAACAATTTTTTCAAGGTGACCAGCAGCATTACCAGCCTGAGGGCTATTATGCACATCCTCCACCAACATCGAGGGTATGCCAGTTACCTTTGCCTCCTCCTTCCATGCATCAAGTTCCGACGGTATCGACCCCTCGACATCGTGAACAACATGCGATACCGGTCGCTGCGCCGGCTGCATTATCTACGCAGGAAGAACGGCTGGATTTGCAGGTGGTGACGCTGTCTTCGCCAGAAGAGAACTATCCATCCGACTCGGAGTCGGCACACTCTTTGGTTCCAACCGCACCTTCTCCGGACGATGCAGTCGATGATGCTGACCCTTCTTCGCCGTCGGATGATATGGTCCGTTTCTCAGACCATATGCTCAGAATGGCCAATGCATTAGGCCTCGACATTCAGCAGGCAGATGAATCGGTCATCGACCCAATTTATGACGTGTTTCAAACAACAACAAATCAACGTCTAGCCATCCCAATACCTCACGCCCTAAAACAAGCAGCTCAGTTGTCTTGGAAAACTCCAGCAGTGGCTCAAACAACTTCAAAAAGATTAGAATCATTATACCGTGTAAAAGAGGATGATACACAATTTTTGGCTCAACACCCTAAACCAAATTCAATAGTGGTGGAGTCTGCACAGGGCCAGTCACAGAAAACCCATTCTGCGCCCGTAGATAGAGAGGGGAGAAAGTTAGACCAAACTGGAAGAAGGGTTTACTCATCCTCCGCCCTAGGAATCAAGGCGTCTGCATACGAGGCAACGATGGCGAGGTACCAGCTTTTTCTCTGGGAGAAGATGGGATCTTTGTGTGAACACCTCCCAGAGGACAAAAAAGAGCTTGCAAGGGTTTTTCAAAATGAAGCATCGGCCATAGCAAGGCAACAATTGTCCACCGCTCGACACCAGGTGGACTGCCATTCAAAATCGATGATGGGGGCCATTTCTTTAAGGAGGCATGCTTGGCTCAGATCAGCCAATCTTACGCACGAAACCAAAGCTAGGATTGAAAACATGCCATTCGATGGCGAAGGTCTATTTCATTCAAAAACCGATGAAACACTAGACTCCATCTATAAGGCAAGAACAACAGCCAAAAAGATGGGGTTTACTGCTCCTCCTCAGACTCAGTACCGTTCAAAAAGATGGACAAGGCCTCCAATGCAACAACAGCATCGACCCCAATACCAGCTCCAACCTCGACAGCAACAACATCAGCTTCAGAGGAAGAGGCCTTACCAAGGCAGGTACCAACAAGAAAAAAGGCAGCCCGACTTCAGCAAGAAGCAGCGGGTTTGACTTTTCGGATCCAGATCCACCTCCCTTTGCGAACCGCCTAGCACCCCATTACCATCAATGGGAGTTAATAACAACAGACTCCTGGGTGCTCACTATCATCAACTCGGGGTATGCCATCGAGCTCGATGTCCTTCCTCCTTTTTCGGGAGTGAAAGTAACGGCGCCATCCCCTCCTCTGCTGCTCGAGGTACAGACCTTGCTGTCGAAGGGAGCTATCTCTCCCGTACCCGCAGAGGAACTCAACCAGGGGTTTTTCTCCCGATACTTCACGGTCCCGAAGAAAGATGGAGGTCTTCGACCGATCATGGACTTAAGGCAATTGAACAAATTCATCACCCCGAGAAAGTTTCGTATGATAACGATTGCTTCGATTTTGCAGCTCCTACACAAAAAGGTTTGGTTCGCAGTGGTGGATCTGAAGGATGCGTACTTCCATATCTCTATCAGGAAGTCGCATCAACCTTACCTTCGTTTTTCCATCGGTACAGCCCAGTACCAATTCACCGTTCTTCCGTTCGGATTGGCCACGGCACCGAGGGTCTTCACGAAAGTCATGGCGGTGGTGTGTGCCCACCTGAGACAGAAAGGGATATTTGTTTATCCATACCTCGACGACTGGCTTCTGGTAGCGGACAACAGCGACACGCTCCGGACAGATATTCTAACTACCCTCAACCTGTTGGACTCGTTGGGGCTGTGGATCAACGAAGAAAAATCCATATTGACCCCACAGCAGAGGTTGGACTTCATAGGGGTAACCCTCTCATCTCGAGACGGGAGAGCGTACTTACCCTTGGCCAGGGCGAGTACCCTTCAGCAGTTAGCCATCGATACCGAGAGCCGCCGAAAAGTTTCGGCATGGACAATTCAGAGACTACTAGGTTTGATGGCAGCTACAACTGCAGTCATCAGGTTTGCAAGACTCAGGATGAGGATATTACAGGCCTGGTTTTTGAGGACTTTCGATCTTCGACACAATGCTCGACGAACTTACCTCTCGATACCGAAGCAAGTGAGGGCATCCCTGCAATGGTGGTTCTCGATGTCGACGCTCCTCGATGGGGTACCATTCCAACAGAAGGCGCCCTCGGTAACGATCACAACAGATGCATCCTTAGAAGGATGGGGAGCTCATTGCAACTCCCTTACCGCTCAGGGTCGCTGGCCTCTATATCAAAGAGAACAACACATCAACCATCTGGAGCTCTTAGCTGTGGAGAATGCCGTGAAGACTTTTTCACAAATGATCGAGGGCCGAAATGTCCTGATCGCAACAGACAACACCACCGTTGTGGCTTACATCAACAGGCAGGGTGGAACACGATCGCACCCTCTGAACCGTTCTGCACTCAGAATCTGGAACTGGTGCATCAAGAGAAAGACTTACCTGACTGCCATCCATGTAGCAGGAAAGGAAAACATCATTGCGGACTCCCTCAGCAGGTCCTTCCGTGTCGACCACGAGTGGGAGCTCGACGTCGAGGTCCGAGACGATCTCTTTCGTTGCTGGGGCCGCCCTGCTGTCGATGTCTTCGCTACCGAAGAAAACGCAGCTTGTTCCAGGTTCTGCAGCAGAGCAGGAAAGGGAAAGCACTCTTTAGGAGATGCTTTCACCAGGACTTGGAAAGGAAATCTCCTTTACATCTTTCCACCCTTCCCGCTATTGACGAAGGTGTTAGCCAAGATCCAGATGGACACCTCCAATTGCATCCTGATCACACCGTGGTGGCCTCGACAGACGTGGTTCTCCCACGCTCTTCGGTTATCGAGAGGGGATTACATCAGGCTTCCGTCGATACCGAAGCTCCTGTCTCGACACCAGGGCAAGGTTCGACACGCAGATCTGTCGACCCTCAAGATGACTGCATGGAGGATAACAACTACTCCTCCTCTGGAACCAGAGTTTTGACTGTGGACCACATTATTTTGGCAGCACTAAAGCCTTCCACAAGGAAATCTTATGCAGCAAAGTGGCAAAGATTTCAGAACTTTGCATCAAAAGATGGTAATCAAATACCAGAATCTTGCCACTTAGCCCTTATCCTCAATTATTTATTGACGCTTTTCCAGCAGGGACTTAAGCTCGCATCCATCAGGGTTCACCTTGCTGCGATTACATCTTTTCATCGGGGTGTGGATGGTTTTACACCTTTTACCCATCCAACAACCAAGAAATTTCTGAAAGGTCTGAAGAACACGATACCGACTGTGAAGACTATCGTGCCGCCATGGAGCCTGTCAGTTGTGCTGCAAGCATTGACACGCAAGCCCTTCGAGCCCATGGCTTCGACAGACCTTAGGCTGCTTACTTTAAAGACTGTCTTTTTAGTAGCCATCACATCGGCAAGACGTGCAAGTGAGCTTAAAGCTCTTAGGATAGATGTCCCGTACACTATTTTTCATAAGGACAAGGTTGTGCTACGCACAGACCCAGCCTTCTTACCTAAGGTAGTGTCATCTTTTCATCTGTCCCAGCATATTACTTTGCCTGCTTTCTTTCCTAATCCAACTACACCTCTTGAGTCTTCCCTACATACTCTCGATGTAAGAAGGGCTCTTGCTTTTTACAAAGACAGGACAGACACTTTTAGAAAAACAAAGCAATTGTTTATTTGTTATGGGGAGCCTTCTAAGGGACTCCCTGTCTCTTGCCAGCGCTTGTCACGCTGGATAGTGGAGACAATTGAATTGGCCTACTCTATTTCTAAAATAGAGTTAATGAAACCTGTGACAGCTCATTCCACCAGAGCCGTCTCAACATCGGTGGCCTTCACCAGAGGTGTTCCACTAGCAGAAGTCTGTAGAGCCGCAACGTGGTCCACTCCATCCACGTTTGTCAAGCACTACAGTTTGGACACCCGTGCGAGGCAGGACTGCTCGTTTGGGAGGACAGTGCTCTCGGAGATCTTCAGATGATGCACCAACCCACCTCCAAAGGTATGTCAGCTTGCTACTCGCCCATATGTGTGATGCATAGAGACCACGAAGAAGAAATGCAGGTTGCTTACCTGTAACTGTAGTTCTTCGAGTGGTCATCTATGCATTCACACAACCCACCCACCATCCCCTCTTGGTGGTGTGAGACTTATAAATGACACTGTTATATTGTGGAATGTACTTTATTTTATTTACACTCATGTTTATGGGGGCACAATGTCGGACTCCTGTAAACTGAGGTAAGGGCGGGAACCCCATGGACATGCGCGGTAGCGTGGGGGGAGGGGTTCCCGCCAAAAACGTTCCACTCAGCTATAGTAGGTTCCGGTCTGGTCTCTGCGCAGGCGCAAAGCCCATATGTGTGATGCATAGATGACCACTCGAAGAACTACAGTTACAGGTAAGCAACCTGCATTTATTTCCTTCCAGTGTGATGTCTGCCAATTTATTCCTATTCTGATTTATGTTCTTAAATCAAGTTACCAATCCATAAGAGAACCTTTATTATCCTGTGTCTGCTAAGTTTGTTCATGATGGACTTTATCAAAAATTTAACCTGGAAGCACCAGGTTAAAAATGTCTACTAGATTACCCCTCTTCACATGCTTGTTGATACTCTCAAAGAACTCTAAAAAGGTTACTGAGACAAGACTGACCTTTTCAGAAGTCATGTTGATGCTTCTTCAGCAATACTTGTCTTTCTATCGCTGCAATTCCCTAGATCTCTGCTTCCTCACAGATCCCTTTTTAACAATTGGTCTTGCATTGGCCACTTTCCAATCCTTTGCTACAGAGGACAATCTTAGAAACATTTTACATCTTTTTGTTAGAAGATCAGCAATTTCACATTTGATTTGGAACCCTTGGATACCATCTGGATTTAGTGATTTGTGTGTTTGCAATTTGTCACCACAATTTGCCTCGGACTCCATTCCTAAAAATGGTATTTGAGTTATGGGTACCTGCCCTGCATCTGCAATGAAGACACACAAATAATTCAGGTTCTCTGCCATTTCTATGTCCTCTAATACTCTTTTAAGTCCCTTGTCATGTAATGGTTTAACTGCCTCCATAGCCAGTTTCCTGCTTTTGTTTTTGAACTTTTATCTTAATATCTTTAGTGCTATGCTACTAAAAGTCCTCTTTTGTAATCCTAATTGCTTGCATTTTGTTTGTACAAATTTGTGTTCTGGTTCTCATTTGGGCAAGTTTTCCATTTTTCTGAAGGGAAGCCTCTTCCCACACCTCACAAAATAACTACCTTGACACTGCTCATTAACCACACTGGTGATAGCTTGGACTTGGCAGTTCCTTTCCTGCCTTCTGGTATACAGTACTGTGCAAAAGTCTCAGGCCACCCAAGAAAATGTTTGAAGTTACTTTTCTAGGCATTATGTGTTTATTTGTTTGGAAAAACAGTATATAACAAAATAAATACAAATGAACATTAAAAGGTAACAAGAATTCCCTGTGTTCTCCAAAAAGTTATTGATTTCCAGAGAGAAGGCTAGAAGAACACAGGTTTTATTTCCCAATCCTTCCCTTGACGCACTCCAGCCATTCCATCTACTATATTTGTTAAATTCCACCACTAGCACACCTCATTCAGCTAATCAATACTTAAGTTGAATCAGATGTGCTGTATAAGCTAGCACAGGAGCGGTCTAAATGTTTTCTAAGCCCTGCAGTGGCTGTGAATCAATGCTGTGTTAGTTATACAATGCAGCCACTACAGGGCTTTTCTCCGAAGCTGTACATTGGAAAAGTCAGTTACTTACCCCAACTTTTCATGAAGAAGGTCACCAAGGTGCTGTGTGACCTCGCTCTGGTGGTGATGCTGGGTGAATGGTGACTGTTGATTGATTGCTGGGAAGGGGGGGGCGGTCTGCTACCCGGATAACCCCCGGGGAAACCCATTCTCTCTCCTGGAGTTGGGATTTCCCACCCCACAGCAGCAATACCACAGGGTTTTAGGGGAAGGAGCAGCAAAACGGCACCATGAAGACAGGCCCACATTTTGACAGACATA
Organism: Elgaria multicarinata webbii; assembly: GCF_023053635.1. Lineage (NCBI taxonomy): Eukaryota > Metazoa > Chordata > Lepidosauria > Squamata > Anguidae > Elgaria > Elgaria multicarinata. Next base: position 140,650,399 of record NC_086172.1, on the reverse strand, counting down.
AAAAATCATAGCTTTGCATCAGCAAGGCAATTCTCAGTGAGCAATAGCCCGCCTAACCGTATTTTTAAGATGTGTTCAAGCTGTCAGAAATTTGAAGAAACTAGGCAAGTTGAAGACAGAAAATCCAGTAGAAGACCCAAAAACCTATCTGCGTCTGATGAACAGTATTTAAAGGTCACTACATTGAGGCACAGAAGTAAAGCCAGTGAAGTGCATGTTCAACATCTGGCAGAGTCATGTTGCACCAAAGTACACACTTTGACCGTGAGAAGTCTTACAAGAAACGTATTGTTGGATGTGTTTAATTCTTGTGGGAAGGCAACAAGCATAAGCGATTGCAGTATGTGGTCTCTGAGAACCCTAACACTTGCAAAATAACTTAATAGCTTGGAAAGATAAACACCCAACACCTATTTATTCAGTGGATTGAAGATTTTACTGCTCTTGCTGTTTTTGAATGCCTATTTTACAGTCATCAGTTTCATCTGAATGCTTATTTAGACGTACGCTCTGCTTAGATTAACACGTATATTTGAAACAGAAGCATCCAAACCCTTGTTTTCTGGTCTGCCTGTTATTTTCTCAATTGTGTTGTGAACAGTGACAGTAGTTGGACATGCTTTTATACGTGCTTTCCTTATGTTCTTGCTATCATTATTAATGTTTGTAGTTCCCCCTTTTGTTTAGTTTGTTATAATGGGAAATTAAATTTAAATAGAATGGATGGCTTACATGAAATGGCTTCTTGTAGATGCATCTCCAATTCTCTTTTATTTTCCTCTTGTGTGGGTCTATCAGACATCCACTTTAGTTCCACCAGTGCATCATGCATCATGCATCTCAGCTCTAAGACCAGCCTGACACTCCCTTTCATGGTCAAAAGTTGCCTATATCTTTTAGGGTTTTTTCCCATCCAGACTTCTTGATTTGTATTGTGGTTATTCCACAGAAAACAAGCAGATAGATACATATTTGAAAATTCATTTATTTTGTCAACTGAATTACACAAAACATTTTTGTTACATTGAAATATTAAGTAATTAATCTTTCATAGGGAGAGAATGAAGGCTAGGCGCTTGTTCACTCCAGTGATGTTTTGTCCTAAAAGAATAGATTCAACCTACTCACAATGTGCCACGGCATTGGAATATTTAGGAGTCAATTGTCCTTTGTGATTGAAGATTGTTGTGTGAATATATCCTTCACAGGCGTGGTCTTCTTAGCTTTCAGCCATTTTGTCAAGAACAAGAAGAGGCGCAAGAATTCTGGTCTTATTGGTTTCCACGATGCAACCATTTAATACCATTTCATCCAAAATTAAGTGTACTCTGTCTAATTTGAACATGATCTGTGTACACATCAAGTTAAGGATTTTTGTTTGATTTAGGAACAAGCAGTAAGGACTAAATTGGAAAATGCCATAACTTTATCAGTGCATTGAATTTGTATTTGATTAACATAATTCAAACTTCTAATAACAGAGTTTCAGTAATTATGCCAAAATTGCAACATTATGATTCATATTATAAACAAATATATACAGTAATGATTATATATTAATATGTGAATTAAAAGGGCTCTAGAAGGGAGAATGATATTGTAATTAGTTTTATTAATGATGAATATTGGTAATGAGTTTTATTCCAATAGCTATTGTAGTCTTTTGCAACTTGCATTCCGAGCCAATTTCAAATATTTTTGTAAAGTTTAGAACAAAGGTTTCCTTTTAAGATAACTCAATTTCTAAGGAGTTTAAATATCCACAACATTTGCTTAGTGACTATTCAAAACACTAAAAAGGAATTGGTAAAAATGAAAAACAAAAACCATCCAACCCTAATTGTTTTATTGTTCATTGTTTCACAACGTGTTAATTCTGCTATGGCAAACGAATGGCAAGTTAAATCAGTTCCATGTTATACATTTCTGTTTACAATAATGGTACTAGGTAGTGCAGAAAAAATTACATCCTACTGTACCCATTTATATCTCTAAATTAAAAACCATATTTCCATTTTATTTATATGTAAAAACAATATACCGTACAGCAATATAGAATACAATCAATATACACACTCAATTTCTATCAAACTATCACATCAAATTATCTGATAAATATTAGTGGCTCAAGCAAAAAGACCTGTATAATACCACACATATAAATTTATTAAACAAAATACTAAATAAGGTAAATAACATAAAATATTAAATATGATTTGTCAATCATTTAGGAAGTAGTAAAGCAAGAATATATATTAATTTCTGTACCATAATTATTTTTCCAATATCTAAAATAATATCCAGTAGACATTATAATGGGCAGTTCCTTGAGACCACCCTTTTCTTTGTCCTTTTTTGCATGTGGGCCTCCAGATAAATCCCACTACTACTTTGTTATACTTAAAGGTTTTACCACCAGTAGGCACAATATGCACATACTTTAGTTGGCATATACTCTTTTCAGCAGTTTTTCCACCTCTAATCTCCTTAATATATAGTTATCCTGCTTCAATCTTAATTGTGTTTTGTAAAGGAAATTGTTTTGAGGTGTGACATTATATGAGTTAGATCAGTCAGCTACTGTCCTTCTCTGTTCTCACTTTGCTAGGAACTTAAAGGAAAGTTATTCCAGATGAACTGTTACCGCTTCCCCCAAAGAGTCCTACAAATTGTAGTTTTTAAAGATGGTGCTCAGCATTCCCAAGCCCTCCCTGCTTTCCCAAAATAGCACAGTTCCAAGGATTTTCTAGGGAGAAGGAATGAGATTTGATTACAGTTGTAAATGAGGTGGTATTGGTAATGAGAGAATATTCTCTAAACAATATTATATGCAAGACTAATAATTGTGAAACCAGCTTTCAGTCAGTTTCTTATTTTTATAAGCAAGTCTTAACTTGTATCATGAAAAGATCACAATTACTTGAAAAGCTAAACTTTGCTATCCTTATTCAGAACTACTGAAGGTGTTTTCCTCATTTGGCAAATGGTTATTTAATGCATTCAGATAAAGGTTGTCAGAATCTAGTTATTTAAAGACCAAATATTTCAGTACTACAAGCTCGGCTCGTTTACAACTTGCATGCTTTCTGTATGCATCGCTGCTGTTATCACCTGAAAAAGTCTCTAGCCATTTTGAGGGGATCAATTAACAAGCTTCCAAAACAAGAATAAAGAAATAACTGCATTTCAAAAATCTGGTGTTTGTTTCCTTGGTTCAGGATTTGACATCCTAAAGCTTCTGCGGAGGGAGCTTGTGGAGATATGATGACAGGAAGCCTAAAGAAGTGTCCTTTTTCTTCCAGTGAGATATGAGCCTGCCCCACCCTGTTGGGCAGCATTCCACAACTAGTTACTCCTCATTCCACCAGCACGTACTTCATCTGCTATTGGGAATCAAGTGACTACAGCTAATAGTCAGTCCCTTCCCACTCAGCCCATTACTTCCTCATTTGCCCATGTTGCTCTTGGCAAGTGTTCAGTGTCGTTGCTGTGCCCTCTTTTGAAAGCCTTGCAGTTAAATGATGCCACTCTTACTATATTTGTAAGCCAGGGTTGGGCAGATATCTTCAAAGTCTAATGGTCTTGCTGATTTTGTGCAGGATTTTACCATGTAATAAAACATTCACAGGGAATTAACCAGTGATTTTGGCATCAAGGTTATGGTACAACCATATATATTAATCACGTGTACAGCATTTTATATTATTATTATTATTATTATTATTATTATTATTATTATTATTATTATTATTATTATTTATATAGCACCATCAATGTACATGGTGCTGTACAGAGTAAAACAGTAAATAGCAAGACCCTGTCGCATAGGCTTACATTCTAATAAAATCATAGTAAAGCAATAAGGAGGGGAAGAGAATGCAAACAGGCATTGGGTAGGGTAAACAGGCACAGGGTAGGGTAAAACTAACAGTATAGAGTCCAAACAACATCAGGTTTTAAAAGCTTTAGGAAAAAGAAAAGTTTTTAGCTGAGCTTTAAAAGCTGTGATTGAACTTGTGGATCTCAGATGTTCTGGAAGAGCGTTCCAGGCATAAGGGGCAGCAGAAGAAAATGGACGAAGCCGAGCAAGGGAAGTAGAGACCCTTGGGCAGGTGAGAAACATGGCATCAGAGGAACGAAGACATGGCATCAGAGGAACGAAGTGCTTACTTATCTTTTTGACAACCTAATAAGAACATAACAGCAAGGGTCTATCTACTCCAGCACTCTATTCCCACAGTGGCCAACCAGCTGTTGACCAGGGACCCACAAACAGGACACAATGTAACAGCACTCTCCCACCCATATTTCCCAGCAACTGGTGAATATAGGCTTACTGCCTATATTCAACCCCCTTTTAAAACCATCCATATTTGTGGCCATTGCCACATCTTGTTGCAGTGAATTCCAGAATTTAAATTATTATTACTCCCTTTTTACAGATGGGAACTTTGGTATGATACACCCAAATCCCACTCTGTGAGTGTATGACTGGTCTGGAATTTGATCCCAGATCTGCTTCTGACATTATCCATTGGAACACAATGGGTCTAAATGAAAAACGTGTTTAAAATAAATGGCTGAGATACAATTTGAATATATATCCATTAATATCACTGATTATTTGTATACTTAAAGAGTTTTTTTAGAGTTTACAACCAGAGTGATTGAGAATCAGTGTGGTGTAGCAGTTAGAGTAAAGGACTGGGACTCAGGAGACCTGGTTCTAGTCTCCACTCTGCCATAAAGCTCACTCTGATAGCTATTTCAGTCAATGAAGTTATCTGCTTCAATTATTTCATATCCCTGAAATATCTGCATGATTTATTAGAAGTGTTACAAGTGTGCAGTAATGTGACTTAATGCTCAGATTGGGGCAGTTGGTTCCGGTGCTGGATATATTTTTCGTATGTATGGTATGGACCAATTGAAAGGTAGCTTCCAATGTCCACGAATTATGCATTTCAAAGACCTTAGCTAAATTCAGTAACTCCCCCTGAAAATTAATGTGCTTTTATGAAATGTGCAGTGCAATCCTATGCATATTTAGTCAGAAATAAGTCCCATTCAGTAAGTGGGCTGGTAAATGTGCATAGGATTACAATCTAAGTAACAACTCATACTTATGGATCAGGTCATTTGTTTTTCCTTCCTGAAGAAAGCTGTTCTTTTGTTTCTTACACAGAAATTCATTTTCCTTTCAAAGCTGAATTTCTGCTACAGCAGAAAACCAATTTAAACGAAAGGAATTCTGATTATTTTTAACTACTCCCACTCCAGATCATGGTTTTACTGCACAAAACTACTGTGATAATTTTCCACTCTTGCTTTTCTAATCTTATTATTTAATGACTCATCTCTCCCTGAAATCGCACCTACTGCAGTTGTTTTAAAGAGCTTAATACAATTCCACCCACTTCAAAGCTGGAACTTCTCAAATGTACTTTATTTATTACCTTTCAGGGAGATTTGTGCAAATTTCCCCAGAAGGTAATAAATAAATAGCTAAATTTGTGCAAATCTCCCCAAAGGTGGAAAAAAAATCTATCAATAAACATCTAATTAGTGTATTTGTGCTCATTAACGGACTAGGCTGTTAAGGTTGTGCCACAAAAGCCCATAGAATATGTGTTGGGAATTGATTAAGGGGGAAACAAGCTACAACAAAGCTGCAGAGTGCCTGATTGTCCGTCAGGAGTAACATGCGTTAGCGAGCGAATAACCAATGCACTGCACTTATTTCAGGGTGGCTTATTGTGATGTGTCAACTGTCTCAGTGCAGTTAGCAGCAATCAGAGACCTGGTTTACACATAACAAGAAGCCACCATGATGAATTTTCCCATGGGATTTCTCATCATGGTGGTAGCCCCCTTTTTGAATATTCAAGTGTGGTGGAAGTGTGCTGTACCTTGTTATGTGCAAACCTGGCGAGCTTGGGTTGTAGAGGTGGTTAACAAGCCACCCAGAACCCATGGCCTGTTTTAGGGTTGTGGGTAGCTTAACAACCCCAACAACTCACCCTTGCTGGGTTTGCATATAACGACATGCTATGGTGCCTCCTCCATCACAGCTTGAATATTCAAATGGTGGCTGCAACCACACAAGAAGCCCCATTGAGCAATAGACCCACGATGGCTTCTCATTATGTGTAAACCTGCCCAAGAACAAGTGCACAAGAAAAGACTTGCTCACCTCCACAGCAAGCTTAGTTAACAGATCATCCTAACTCTACAGCTACTTAGCTACACCCAGCATAACTATATGCACATTCTCTCTGGTCCTACAGCTACTTACCTTTCTTGCTCTATGGACATTCACTCTAGCCCCACAGCTACTTGCCCATAGACTTATCTGCCACTACTTACCTGTATTACATACGGGCATTCATCCTGATCCTGCAGGTATTTACCAGTATCACCCAGCGAGCATCCATCCTGGTCCTGTAGGTACATTCCTCACTCTGTGATCTTTTATCCTGGGCCCTGCAGACATTTACCGTTATTTAGGGTGACCATATGAAAAGGAGGACAGGGCTCCTCTATCTTTAACAGTTGCATAGAAAAGGCAATTTCAGCAGGTGTCATTTGTATATATGGAGAACCTGGTGAAATTCCCTCTTCATCACAACAGTTAAAGCTGCAGGAGCTATACTAGAGTGACCAGATTTAAAAGAGGGCAGGGCACCTACAGCTTTAACCGGTGTGATGAAGAGGAAAATTCACCAGGTTCTCCATATATACAAATGACACCTGCAGAAATTCCCTTTTCAATACAACTGTTACAGATACAGGTGCCCTGTCCTCCTTTTCATATGGTCACCCTACCGTTATTGCACCAGAGACATTTTACCTTATCCTGAAATTACTTACTACAATTCCTGAGAAGTGAGCCTGATTCTGCAGCTATTGACTTGACTGATCTTGTACTTTATCAAGGATTAATACAGTATAGAGTTCTGCATTTATGTGGTCACCTTATTCATTTAGAATGAAAATAGAAGAAAGGGACATGTCTCCCTTTATAGACAGGGTACAGATACTGAGAAACAGAAAATGTTTTGATGCCTTAAAGAGATTTAATTCAGCATGCTTATTTCACTTGTATTTAAACAACAATGTGTAAAAGAAAAAGTAACCCATGTTAATTTTTTGTCACAATACACCACAAGAATTTGACCTGAAACAGGGGAAATGAAAGCATTCTTAATGGGATATAACTGTTAAATTATGTATAATGTTTCACTGGAATACCTGAAAACATTTAAAGACAGTAGCATGCACTTCCCTTACATTGTTTAAACGTCAGAGTAAATAAAAAAAGATACTGAAAATCATTGACATACATGTCAATTTTAGCAACCCAGTTCAGCTCTCTTCTACTAAGATTGTTGGGGCACCTTCAATTTCATTGTCTTTACATATTAGTTCTATTTCTCTCTGAGACATATATATTATCACATGCTTCTTAAGCATTATCAACTGAAAAACATTCATTACAACTTTGAAACTTGCCTAATATTGTATTTGAAATTGGCATGCATTCATTTTTACTAATGAACTTATGAAATGGGAAATTTTCTGTGGAAAAAAATAAGCACTGGAAAATTTCCTGCCGCACATCTCTGTGAAAAAGACAGGTGTAAATGAACATACACCGTTTTGGATCCCACTTCCTGGTTTTAGCCAGACAAAAGGTTTTAACATAGGAGGATAATAAATTATTATTAAAGAAAACGTCTGCCCTCTTTTTGGCCCACAAAAGGGTCCCCAAGTCCAGATACAAAACAGTAAAACACACTAAACTACAATAAAAATGAGATAAAACCGATCAATTAAATCATTAAAGCAGCACAATTTAAAAGTACATTGCTACAGGAGGAAATTAAAACAGATTAAAGGCATGGTGGAATACACTTTTTCGCCACCTTCTAAAACTCAAGAGAAAGGGAGCCAAATCTCTTTTAGTAGGGTAGGGTGACCATATGAAAAGGAGGACAGGGCTCCTGTATCTTTAACTGTAATGTAGAAAAGGCAATTTCAGCAGGTGTCAATTGAAGAGGGTGAAATTCTCTCTTCATCAACACAGTTAAAGCTGCAGAAGCCCTGCCCTCTTTTGTATCTGGCCACTCTACTATAGCTAGTGTAGCTTTAACTGTTGTGATAAAGAAGGAATTTCACCCACTTCAATTGACACCTGTTGCAATTCCCTTTTCTACGTTACTGTTAAAGATACAGGAGCCCTGTCCTCCTTTTCATATGGTCACCCTAAGTAGGGGACTCCACAACCTGGGTGCCATGACCAGGAGGGCCTGCTCAAGTGCACCTCTGAAAGTGGTGGAATAGTAGAAGGCAGAGCTGGGCTTCAGTTGTGGAAGCAGTCCTTCAGATGAAAATGAACGACGACAACATGCAACAAGACCTATTGGGCTCGGCTGTTGGGCAGTATAAAAATGTAATAAATAAATAAAACCCGTATCCCTTGTTTACTCCTGTGTCAATATGCTTGCACTGAGATCTACATCTCAGACACTTCTCCATCCCACCTTCCTCTGCCACCAGACGTGAGGCTGGTGCCACCACAGAAACTTTTCACCGGTGGTGCACTGTGTGTGGCATGTGCTCCCCAATTTGCTATCATTTTGGTGCCAGCTTGCAGACTTTGAAAATTTTCTAACTTTAAAAGCTTTTGAGTCTTTATACTGCTGTTCGTTTTAATGGACTGGAGTTTTATACTGTGTTATGCTGTCCTTTTTTTCATTACTTTTTTGGTTATTTTAAAATATTTCTTTTCTTTTTGGGTAGTTTTTGTTTACTCCTTTGTAAGCCGCCCTTGGAATGCAGATTTGGCCATGGCATATTTCAGAAAAATTAATAAAAATAAATCTTAACAGCTCATGCTCAGAGTTAGTTACTGCTTACTTGAGGACAGAGCTCCTCCTTTGTACAATTCTGTTGGCACAGCTACCATGTTCATTTTATTTTATTTATTTATTACACTTATATACTGCCCCCATGCGGTTTACAGAAATTCTAAAATTAAGATAAAAATGAATATACAAAATTTAAAATTCTAAAACACAGTACATACACACATAAAGCATTAAAAACCGTTAAAAAAAACTAAACATGTGGGTGATTAAGATGTATCTATTGAAGCCTGATCAAGCTTAGCCATGCAGCAGCTAGAGCAAGATGCAATTTTTATATTTTTAGAGTCCCCAATGATTTTGGCTCAGTAGGCACATTTGGAATTTTGAGAGAATGTTATGGGTTCTCTCACAAAATGGCTGCCATGGGGGTGGGAGCTTGCCCATTCATGAAATGGGTGCCATGGTGGGCATTGCTGGTCACAAAACACTTATTTTCCAGAAGTCAAACTGGTGAGGCTAGAAGAAAATTAACTTGCCCAAGAACCTATTTACATCGCAGAGGTGGGTTCTGAGCTCCAAAACACAAAACCTCTCTTTTGAACTGAAATACAGATGATGCTGAAGGCCAGCACTTCCCTTTATAGTATGCCAGTCTCCAGTTAAAAAGAGAAATTTTACAAAATCTTAAGAAATAAATCAGGTGGGGCAGGGAACTTTGTGGGCACCTAGAGCAGTGCCCATTAGCACTCCACTGAAGAATCAAGTTTCAGATCAAAAATCCCCTTCTATAATTACGCCAGCTTTTCTCTCTATATAAACGTATGTGACCTTTAAGAATTTACCTCCACACTTTCACTATTCAGATACTTCAAACCATCAGTCCTCATATTCTGGCTTGGCCTCTTCTGCTGGCCACAGCTAAACCAAAAAGTATGGCACCACTTTAATTTAGTTCTGTATCAAGAAGACTGGCAGAGGCAGGAAGTAACAGGAACATAAAGAAAATAAATAGACTGGTGGCACAGAAAAGGATACATCTAATTCACTCTGAAAGGGTAAAAAGAAAAGGCTGTTTCAGCAAAAGTACAGGACTGATATTATTTCACTAAATAACCATTAATATTATTTATAAAATTTATTTGTATACTGCTATTTGACTTGCGAGACCACATTTTTTATATATATCTCCGCTCATCCTTTGCAGCCATTTTCTGTACAGCTCTTTGTTGTAAAGCAAATCCCCTTGAACAAGGTGATCTACTAATTTGGGGGGGGGGGGGCTTCTGCCATACCTGGGATGAGACAATGAACTATACGGAGAACTGCAGCTCCTGACTACAGGAAATCCTACTAAGTGCCCCTTCATTTGGTTTGGAAATCCTACCAGATATTGCTCTCATAGTTTCAATACTATATTCTGCAGGCATAAGGGCTATGAGCTGGAAAAAGTGCAGAAAAGGGCAACTAAAATTATTAAGGGGCTGGAGCATCTCCCCTATGAGGGAAGGTTACATCAACTGATATTGTTTAGCTTGGAAAAAGGAGACTAAGGGGATATATGATAGAGGTGTACAAAATTATGCATGGTATGGACAATGTGGATAGGGAGACATTTTTCTCCCTCTCTCAAAATACTAGAACCAGGGGACATCCCATGAAGCTGATTGGTGGGAGATCCAGGACAAAGAAAAGGAAATGCAGGTTGCTTACCTGTAACTGTAGTTCTTCGAGTGGTCATCTATGCATTCATACATATGGGCGCTGTGCCCGCGCTGAGACCTGAACCGGAACCTCAAATAGCTAAAAATAACATTTTAGGCGGGAACCATCCCCAGCACCACTGCGCATGTGCACACGGTTCCCGCCTATACCTCAGTTTACAGGAGTCCGACATTGTGGCCCCATAAACGTTGTATAAAAAATATTTAGTGTAATTCAAATCAAGAAAGTATCAAAATACACCACCAAGAGGGGATGGTGAGTGGGTTGTGTGAATGCATAGATGACCACTCGAAGAACTAGTTACAGGTAAGCAGCCTGCATTTCTTCTTCGTGGTCTCTATGCATCACACATATGGGCGATTAGCAAGCTGACATACCTGGAGGTGGGTTGGTGTGTCATCTTAGTATTTCAGACAGGACCGCTCTTCCAAACGAACAATCCTGTCGCGCCCTTACATCAAGGTTGTAATGTTTGATGAACGTGAATGGAGCTGACCACGTTGCTGCCCTGCACATTTCTTGTAGAGGGACACCCCTTCGAAAAGCCACCGAAGTTGCCATCGATCTAATGGAGTGGGCTATCACGGTGTCAGACAACTGCAGAATAGATAAGGCGTAAGCCATCTCAATTGTCTGCGTTATCCAGTGGGAAAGACGTTGGCAAGATATGGGAAGACCCTTACGAGGTTCCCCATAACACACAAACAGCTGTTTTGTCTTTCTGAAGCTTTCTGTCTTTGCCTTATAGAAGGCAAGAGCTCTTCTGACATCTAAAAGATGTAAGGTATGGTCCACTGGTGTTGACGGATTAGGGGGAAAAGCAGGCAGTACAATGTCTTGTGTTGTATGAAAAACCGACACTACCTTTAGTAGAAAGGCTATATCAGTACGGAGTATCACTTGGTCCTTGTGAAAGGTTAAATAAGGTGGGTCGACTCTTAATGCCCTAATCTCGCTTGCCCGACGAGCAGAAGTCACTGCTACGAGGAATGCTACTTTAAAGGATAATAGTCTTAGGTCAACCATAGCCAAGGGTTCGAATGGTTTCTTTGTCAAAGCATGTAGCACTACCGAAAGACTCCAAGTTGGTATTATGTGTCTAGTTGTTGGTACCGTATTTCTTAGCCCCCATAAAAACTTTTTCGCTACCGGGTGCGTGAAGGGTGAGTAGTTGTCGATGCCATGATGTGATGCCGCGATGGCTGCCAAGTGGACTCTTAGCGATGACATCTTTAAACCCTGTTGGTGCACAGAGTAGGTACTCTAAAATGTGCCTGATAGAGCACGAGTTAGGCGAGTGTTCCTACTTCTAGAAAAAATAGAAAATCTTTTCCATTTGCTAGCATATGATTTTCTAGTCGATGGTTTGCGGGACGCTAGCAATACGTCATCGATAGTTAAGGTGTTGGGCTGCAGAGTGATATTCTCCACGCCATCATTTTCAATGTCGACAACTCCGGATGTCGTATAATGCCTCGATCCTGAGTCAACAGCATCCATATCGACGGGAGCCGTATGTAATTGTGGTTCGACAATCTCAAAGCATGGGAGAACCACGGTTGTCGAGGCCACCAAGGGGCTATCAAGATGCAGTCCGATTTGTCCCTCTGGATCTTGGCTAGGATGCGTGTTAACAGTGGAAAGGATGGGAACAAGTAAAGTAGGGCTCCTTTCCATGTTCTGGTGAACGTGTCCCCTAAGGAATGTCTGCCCTTGCCTGCTCTGCTGCAGAATTTGGGGCATAAGGCATTGCTTTCTGAAGCGAAGACGTCGATCATGGGGGCACCCCAGTATTGAAAGAGGTCCTGCCTTGTTTCGACATTGAGTTCCCATTCGTGGTCGGTATGGAATGATCTGCTCAGAAAGTCTGCTACGGTGTTCGTCTTCCCTGCAACATGGATGGCGGTTAGGAAAATGTCTCTCCTTATGCACCAGTTCCATATCCGGAGCGCTGATCTTGTCAGGGGATGAGATCTTGTGCCCCCCTGTCTGTTGATGTAGCAGACGACAGTAGTGTTGTCGGTGGCTACAAGTACACTGTGTCCCTGTAAAGATGGCAGAAAAGCTTTCAATGCTTTTTCTACTGCCATCAACTCGAGGTGGTTGATATGCTTGGTCTTTTGTGGCATAGACCACCTGCCCTGGACCTGGAGCGATCCGCAATGAGCGCCCCACCCTAGCAACGAAGCATCGGTAACGATCGTCTTCGATGGGCTTGGGGCTTGAAAGGGAACTCCTTGAAGGAGATTCTTGTGCACTGTCCACCGCAGAAGAGATGATCGCACCGACGGTGGTAGAGATAGTCGAGCCCGATGAGCGTTGGTATGGAGATCGAAGGTTCTGAGAAACCAGTTCTGCAGGATTCTCATCCGTAACCTCGCAAACCTGATGACTGCGATGGTCACGGACATTAGCCCCAGTAGTCTCTGTATCGACCACGCAGTGATAAGGCGTCGAGCTCTGATATCGAGCACTTGGTTGCGTAGGGTTATGGCCCTCGATGTTGGAAGGTAGGCTCTTCCGTCTACTGACGACAGGGTAATACCTATGAAATCCATCCTTGTTTGGGGTGTTAGGATGGACTTTTCTAGGTTCACCCACAGACCCAGGCAGTCGAGAAGTTGCAGGGTAGTGGCAATGCTTTCCTGTAGGGTAGTGCTGTCATCTGCTACCAGTAGCCAGTCGTCTATGTAGGGATAGACGGAGATTGCTTGTTGCCTGAGGTGAGCACATACCACCGCCATCACCTTCGTGAACACTTGAGGTGCTGTTGCAAGTCCGAATGGGAGGATGGTGAATTGGAAGGGTTGGTCCCCAACTAAAAATCGGAGGAAGGGTCTGCTGGATTCTCTGATGGAGATGTGAAAATACGCGTCCTTCAGGTCTATCACAGCAAACCAGACATCTTTCTGGATTAGTTGAAAGATCGATGCCACCGTGATCATACGGAACTTTTTGGGGGTAATAAAGGTGTTGAACTGTCTCAGATCTAATATTGGTCGAAGACCCGCATCTTTTTTCAGGACAGTAAAGTAACGGGAATAGAACCCCTGATTGATTTGGGGAATAGGTACGTGGGAGATTGCTCCCTTGCCGAGGAGCGTTTGAATCTCTTGGAGAAGGAGGGCAGAGGGTGTTGTTATCTTTACTCCCGAAAAAGGAGGGATGGTATTGAACTCGATGCTGTATCCCTTGCGGAGGATGGTAAGGACCCAAGAGTCCGTCGTTATTATTTCCCATTGTTGGATAAATTGCTGCAGTCGGTGACCGAAAGGTGGTAGGTATGGAAAAGGTGGTAGGTATGGGCAAGGGCAGTCAACGGTGCTGTTTCTTGCCAAAATCCGGTTGTTGTCGGACTTGTTGGTACCGAGGTTGGTAGCTTCGCTTCTTTTGCATTTGTTGCTGCTGTTGTCTCGGCTGCTTATCATAATGAGAGCATTGTTGCTGGAAAAAAGGTTGCCTGGACCAACGTCTAGGCCTATACTGGATTGCTGGCGCAGTAAAGCCCATCCTTTTGGCCGTTGTACGGGCCTTGTGGATAGAATCCAATGCCTCATCTGTTTTGGCATTAAAAAGGCTTTCGCCGTCGAATGGTAAATTTTCGATCCGTGTTTTGGTCTCATGGCTCAAGCCAGCCGACCTGAGCCATGCATGTCTCCGGAGGGCTATGGAGCCCATCATGGCTTTAGAATCACAATCCGTCTGATGTCTAGCAGTGCTAAGTTGTTGCTTCGCTATTGCCGATGCTTCTGCCTGGAATACTCTGGCTAATTCCCTCTTATCGTCAGGTAAATAGTCACAGAGTGATCCTATTTTTTCCCACAGGAAAACCTGGTAACGTGCCATGGTGGCTTGGTAAGTAGCGGCTTTTAATCCCAGCGAAGTAGATGCATAAATTTTCCTGCCTAGGAAATCTAATTTTCTTCCCTCTTTATCGACAGGAGCAGAATGGATTTTTTTGGATTTCCCCTGTGATGATTCGACGACAATCGAATTGGGTTTCGGGTGTTGGAATAAAAATTCAGCTCCCTTCTGAATACGATACATCGCTTCAAGTCGCTTTGAAGTTGGTGCCGTGGAAGATGGTGCGTAGATGGGGTCGTCAAGCCTCTCTAGGGGCTGCTGGGTTACAAGCCCTAACAATTGAGCCATTCTTAGAATGTGCTCAGAGAAATGTCCCATATCCTCGGACGGAGATGCAGGGTCTTTAGAATTTACTGCATCATCAGGTGATAAAGATGAAATTTAATCCGACTGATAGTCATCTTCTGGTGACATGGATTGATGTTGTGGGGAAGACTGCAAAGGTTGAACTTCTTGTTCTGATTGCTGTGGTAGTACGGGTACGATTGCTGTGCTCGATACCGTAGCTGAGTGATCACGGTATCGATGCTGCGTTGGCGGTGCAAAGTGGTCACGGTACCGACGAGGAGTCGGTGCGGGTGGCGGTGGCGGCATGGTGCCAGGAAGAGTTCTCGATACCGGTGGAGGATGAGTGAATTCCCTCTCCATTGGTTGTCTGTAGTGGTAGTAATAGTCATCTGTTGGTAAATATGCCTGTGGGCGTTAGTATTCCCAGTCGCCCCAGTCGCGACATCTGTAGGGATCAGCATATGTTGATTGCCTGTCCCAATCAGAACGCGGTGAGTATGAGCGCTCTCTGTAACGCGTAGGCCTAGGTGATCTAGATCTGGCTGGGGAGATCGGAGGCATAGGTTGTTGCGCCTGTCTGTCGAGGTCTGCGGCCACTTGCTCGCATAAGGGCGCTTCAGGCTGTACCAATCGTGTCGGTGTCGAGTCTCTAATCTCGCCTTCCAAGATTGACTCCAGTGGCCTTGGTAGCGACGTCGGTACCGATGCAGGCCTGTTCGATACCGTAGCGCTTGGCATGGTAGACATGCACGGAGAGGAAGATTTGTTAGAGTCCTTTCTCTTTTTCTTCCTTTTCTGCAACTCTGCAGACTTTGGGATCCGGGCTTTTTTAGAAATTTTTCTAGCCACAGAGCTCGCCAAAGAGCGACCAGGCGTGAGGGGTATATCCATCCTCTTTTCTGCCATGGTCGTTTCCGAGATGACGAACGTTTGTACGCCAGAGCTCTGGTCGTCATCAATACTCTGTTGAGTAAGAGTAATGGTCTTCTTTTGACTTGAAGGCTTTTCCATAGTCTTCTGTTTCGGAGTGTCGCTCGCTCTGAAGGCTTTCTCCCACAAAATAGATCTTAGCCGGTCGGCACGATTCTTGAGTGTCTGTTTAGTGAAAGACATGCAATGGCGGCAAGTCTCGACTTTATGTCCCTCGCCTAGACAGATTATGCAAAGCGAGTGGCCGTCAGTCGGAGGGAGTTTAGCCCGGCAGCTAACACATTTACGAAAAGGAGCTTTTACTGCCATAGGACCAGCAAGGCCCCAGTGACCCACGGATCACCGCGAAAGAGAAAGTAAGAAATACTAAAAAAAAATTAAAAAAAATTTAGATAGTAAGGAAGAAACAAGAAAAAGAAGAGGATACTGAGAGAAAAGGAGTGATTTAGAGGTAAGAGATTTACAAGAAAAAACGCTAAGAGGTCAGTTTTCTAGGTCTAGCCACAATGGCGGACGACGAAGAACTGAGGTATAGTCGGGAACCGCATGCACATGCGCAGTGGCGCTGGGGATGTTTCCTGCCTAAAACGCTATTTGTAGCTATTTGAGGTTCCGGTTCAGGTTTCAGCGCGGGCGCAGAGCCCATATGTGTGATGCATAGAGACCACGAAGAAGAAGTACTTCTTCATACAGCACATAGTTAGATTATGGAATTCACTACCACAAGATGTAGTGATGGCCACCAATTTGGATGGCTTTAAAAGGGGGCTTGATAAATTCCTAAAGGTGAAGGCTATCAATGGCGACTAGCCCTGATGGTTGTGTGCTATCTTCAGTATCTGAGACAATAAGCCTGTGTGCACCAGTTGCTGGCGAACATGGGTAGGAAGGTGCTGTTGCACCATGTCCTGCTTGTTGGTCCCTGGCCGAGGGCTGGTTGGCCACTGTGTGAACAGAGTGCTGGACTAGATGGACCCTTGGTCTGATCCAGCATGACACTTCTTATGTTCTTTTGAGTTCAGACATCCAGACATGCCCCTGCACTAATCCAGCAAAGGCAGTTCCAGCAAAGGCAGTTCTCCATTCAAACCCCTGTGCCCCACTTCTGCCCCAAAAAGCTGCTCCACAGGGTTTGCTCCCCCCCATCTAGAAAAGCATGAGATGTAGCACTGGAGGAGGAATCAGCAGCCATCGTCTCCCCCCTCCACCCAATTCCTCCAAGGGAGCCTCCCATGAATGGAACTCTGCTAATGGGAAGTCTGGACTCTGCCCTATGTATAAACATTCTTTTTTTATTGTTTTAAATAAAAGCTGAAATTCCCCAAACCCAACCCTTTCCCACTTGTGCCCAACTGTAGGAATACACAAGCCCTGATTTATGTCTGTTCTGATCACATCTTTTATTGGCGTGTTATGTGAATATGCAATGAAAATAATAACCATGACATTCCCTTTGCACACATGTATCTCTGCATGTCAGGGACCATGATGCACAGAGTAAAAAGCCCTAACATGCATATGTCAAGACACCATTCATATAAGGAAGCACCATATATATTTTTTATCTAAAAATCTGCAAGCCTTATTCTAAGCACCTTCTCCTAATACTTGATTTGGCTGGTTTGTGGTTATAGCATATTCAACAAATGCTACATATCTATTTCTGAAACATTAACTGTTGGCTAAAAGATGCAATCTAATAGTAATGTACCACTTGCACCACCCCATAGGGACTGTCTAGTTTGTTAAAAATTAGAGAGCTAAAAGGTTGGGTGGATCGCATCATGCATGATTCTATTTAAATAGCATGTAACGCATGGAATAAATGAATGACATATCGGACTGTTAGTTCCAAAGAAATGAGCTGGTGGAAACAACAAAAATGAAAGCAATTAGTCTCTGTGCTAAATTAACTCATCATATATGCAGAATTCTGGCAATGCCCCAAGCTAGGACGATAATGGAGGAGGAGGAAGGAACAAACTGTAGGAGAGAAAATAACATCTGTCCTCTGCTAGAGAGATGTTTTGTCATCTCAGTATTTTTAGATTTGTGAGTTTCAAAAATTGCTTCAAAGTGCTATATTTATCTAATGGCGTTTGCTGAACTTACATTCAGATATCAAACCTTGATATCTGATATCCAATGGAAGCATTTGAAAAGTAGGACTAAGTCATCAGTCCCTCTTTTAGCCTTTGCTCAAATTCTCCTTGATTTCTTAGGCTAGAAAACCAGAATTCTATACATGTGTAAATATATATACTTGGACCATCCATGTATTTAACTTGAGCTACATTGGCTTTGTAATTTTTCTAACTTTTGATTCAGATCATTCCAAGAGGCTAAATATTGACACTCTGATCTGACTTCTGTGCACAGGTCTATGGGATCCTGCTTGAGAGAATTCATGCAGGGTGCCTTCCTAGATCTCTGCATCCAATGCCTGATACATGTGGTTTCTGAATCAAGATTTTATGTGCAGTGCCAATCATTTTTTAAGCAGCTTGGTGGATGAGGTGGAATTGAAGCCAACTCCACTTAAATAGGTGATTAGCATTAAAGCTGACAATACCAAGTATTTAGCACATCTATGCACATAAATCATAATGTGCATAGCTTACAGCTGGCTAGAATTATCTATGGTTCGTAACATTACTGGTGAGGATTGGTTTTGTGTTTTTTTTTGTTTCTGTCTTTTGATTACTACTATACTTGGGAACATCAGTTGATGGGAGGAAAAGCAGAAGAGTGCTTTTGCGCTCATATCTTGCTCGTGGGCTTCACACAGGCATCCAGTTAGCCATTCTGGGAACAGAATGCTGGACAAGATAACCTTTTGGTCTGATCTAGCATGGCTCTTCTTATGTTCTCAGCTGTGCTGGACTATTTGTAATGATGAAAAGAGAGCAGCAAATTCATAAGCTAAGGAAAGGGCACACTAAGCCATGACCTAAAGGTTGACAGTGAAGGCAGCTCCCATGAGTTTCAATGGAGTTGTTCCCTGTACGGAAGACTATGACACTCTTAGCATTTTAGGTATCTTGGTGTTCCAGTCAGATGTGTCCAAAATGTAGCAAGTGTAATTAATTTTGCCAACACTTTCTGAAAAAGGGAGAAGTATGTATTTGGTTACACATCATACTCACCACTCTGCTGAAATACTTGTCCAACACTTCCACAAAATTATGAATCAGTTCATATACAGCCATTTCATTCTGGAAGTCATTTGAAAACAAATTGAAAGGAATCAGTGAACAGATCTGCTAAACTTTTTGCATTTCTTATAAAGCTTTTAGGTGTAATAAATTTAAGTTTTAGAGGAACAAAATTAGAAACAGGGTGGATAAAAAGTGATGATTTAAAAAATGTAAATCAATTTATTAGATTAAAAAATTACAAGTATAGGATTGAAATAGTGTAAATAATACACTGTATATACTTGTAAGTTAACATGGCTTAGTGGTCAGATCTGTACCATTGTTCCATTTGTACATGCCAATGTTAGCAGTTTCAGGGTTTTCTCAAAGGTGGTTTGTAGTAGAAAAATAACTTTCATTTTATTCAGGGTCAAGCAACGTATCCTTACAAATTGTTTCTAGGATCAGCTTTCACAGGGAAGAGCCTGTTTCATCAAATGGACCAAACAATCCAAATGATAGTGCTTGTGCTTGTGTGTCTGCCTGTTTATGTCTGGTTGTGATATCATTTGGAAAAATGACATCAAAACATGGAATAAACACATCCTAAACTCAGAGATGCCATACACAAGTCAATCAACTGATGTTAACGAGAAGCAATCAAACCAAGAGATGGGTCAAGACAATGTTCCATTTTCATGGTCCGTGCATGAACTTAATCCAGCAGGGCTCTAGACAAATCTCTTTTTGCAGATTCTTAATTACGAAAGCACACGTCAACCTGTTGGTCTTTAAAGTGCCACAGGGCTCTTGCCTTTGCTACAAGAGACTAATACTGCTACGGTGTTGGAATTTGTCCCAGAATTAGTAGCATACAATTGTTCTCCTCTGTAGCCCTTGGATCTAAATAACGTTAAATGGTTGGATTGATTTTTCTGGCATTTGTAAATCTGTTAATTTTTACAGCCTAGTCCTACGAAGCTGTTTCATGGACTAGGCACAAACTGCTGCCTTGGGCACCATGGCTTAAAATATAAAGTGTTTTGCCTACCAAACAGGGCAGAGCTCTGTCCCCTGCCATTCCTGCACTCCTATTTTGTCCCATCTTAGACCAGTCTGGAAAGAAAGAGGAGCAGAAATCTGTAGCTATCTGCTTCCAGCTTTGGTCTTAGGGTAGGGAGAGATCTTGCAGGGACCAAGTTGGGGAGGAGGGGTTACATGGAATAGGGTAATGGAGAGTATTTTAGCATAGATGACTTGGAGGAAGGTAGCCACAGAGTTGGGTGGAGCTCATTTCTGGAAGGGCGTGTAGAGGATGTTTTCCTTCTTCCGTTATACTGCAATGGTCATATGGTGGGAGAGGTAGATGGTGTTCAGAGGGACACAAAATGAAGCACTGGGTTCCACAGTATAAAGACACTGTGTGAAGCTTAGGACTCAGGCCACACAGGGAAGAGTGACTGCCAGGGCCAAGTCGCTTTGCACTTGTCCACAGGGGAGCTGCGTGTAGCCAAGGACTTGGTCCATCCCATGGCAGCTGCTCTTTTTGGTGTGGGTTGAGTTGCTTCGTGCAGTGCATGGCATACATAGGCACACCACACAAAGCCAGGGGCTTGGCTGGTGCTGGGAGTCCCTTTCTACATGCTGGGAGAGGCATGGAAAAACAAGTCGGGGGAGAGTAGGGGCAGGATGATGATGTCAGTGGGTGTGGCCATCGTGTCTACATGGTGGACCTGATGGGGGGCAAAATGGTTCTGCACCCATGCCTTAGAGCCTTGTCTTTGCATAGGTAAGAAGTAAGCACATACCTCTGTTTCATTAATTCCAACCACTATGAAAAGAGCAGCATATTGCCTATATACCAGCTTAAAATCTTTGTATTCAATGAAGGAACACTAAAAATAAAAGACACAAAGTAAAGGATATAAATTTATACATGATACATATCTGCTCTATTTCATCACACAAGGATACTTCTGGACAATTTGAATGAGACAAGCTAACAAGGTGTATGAACATGCAGAAAAATCAATGTAAAAATTGTATTTTGATACTATTTACCAGTTCCAAAAGTGAGCAACTTGCAAACAATATGACAAATCAAGACAGATAGTCAAACCAGATATTATTGGGCAGATGTCTGGTATTGGAACATGGCTGGAAGAAAATTGCTTAAAACAACAGAGAGCAATGAAGGAAAGTGAGGGAGGGTTCAGATTCCTTGTATTTTGGTTTTAATTGTTGTGAACCACCCAGAGAGCTTCGACTATTGGGCAGTATAGAAACTAACAAAAAAATAAAATAAGAAAGAGTAACCTCCTGCCCAATTTACACACTCTCTTTAGATTGGATGCAGATTTAGTCCACTTTAAGTAGACCTATTGAAGTCAATGGGACCTAACTAATTTAAGTTCCATTAATTTCAGTAGGTCTACTCTGAGCAGGACTAGGGCTGGCTCCAACCTCTTGTTTATATGTAAATGACATGTTGATGGATGCCTTATCACATTTAGCTTTGCCCTAAAAGGACCTGGCTGGACTCAAAGCCACACCAGTGTAATAGTCTTTGATAGGGTCTTGAAGAGATACCAGTGTCCCACATTCATACTCCTGAAGTAATCTTAGCAGAAACCAAAAGGGAATGGCTTGGACTCCACTGTCACGCTGAAATGAAAGGAACTTTGAAGTGATTTTGCTTGTATTACCTTAGCAACAGTTTGCAGATAAAGAACTGGCTAGTGATAAAAAGAATGGTTTTCTTGAGAGAACATTGTTCTGTATGGAATGAGCCAGTATTACAATATGAGGGGGTGAACCAAAGACAATAAAAAAATGGACACAAATAGCTCCTAATGTGATGTCTTGAAAAATTAATTCTTATACAGTGTAAAGTAGGGTCAATTTAGGGGCAAAGATGATAAACCCTCTTCCTTCCCCTACAGCCCCATGTGCTCAAGTTCATTGTTCCCCCTAGCCAGAGATGGGAAGAGAACCCAGCTAGGTCAAAGGTGATGGGCGAGTGGGAATTGGGTGGAGGTTAAGCACACATCCCTTTTGCACTTTTAATCACACTCATACACACACACTACCCATGATTGGGGCTGACCCAACTTTAAAGCCTTAAGTCTGCTCAAGTCACATGTAATTTGGCTCTAAAACATCTATGCTGAGAACAAAAGACATACTTGTTCCTTTGAACGAGAAAGGCAATGCTTGATTACTTCAGCTTCCAGTATCGTCCGTTTATGAAGGTCCATGTAGTCATAATAACGAGAGAGTCTTGTCTGGCCTTGTTTGTTCACCATCAGAAAAAACTTGATCATATTTTGTGGTCTGCTCTAAATATCCTTTTGAGATTAGATGGTCAATACTGAAAGGAAATAAATCAGAAATGCAAATTACATAAAACTGTCAGAAACTGAACTGCTTTATCTTATGAATTGGCTCTGGGTTAGGGACAACCTTTTTCAGTCTGTGATTGTAGGGTCAGGTGAGCCAGGACGCTGAAGTCACAAAAACCACCCCAACCAGCTGCCTAGTAGGTGAACTGTGGAAACCTTAGAGAGGCCAGCACAGATCCCCTCCCCCACCCCACAAATCCCCAAAAGGGGATATGTTTAGCAGGTATGTGGGAGAAAAACATGTAGCCACTGTGGAAGAATGGAGTTCTTCAGAAAACTTAAAAGGCTAGAGAAAGAATAATGCTGCTTCCACCCCCACCCCCTTTTTGATCTGCATTAATGTGCTATCAACAGAGCCATTCGCTGAAAGATGTAGATGTTCAAACGGGTGATGCTGCTGTCCTACTTTGAAAGTATCTGTGAGGAAAATAGTCAGGTTCATTTGCTTAGGATTATATAAAGGTTACCAAGTGTGTGGGCCATAGTACCAGGCTATTTTAATAATGTATTTCCATTGAAACTAGATACATGAAGTACATAAAAATAAGAGTTAGAAATTGGAAATATCCTATCAAAATTACTTGAGGTGCTGCTCTTTGTACAGTATCTTAATTATCTAACATAGTTTAATCTTCACTCAATGCTGAAGCTCACTGGGTGGTTTTGGGAAAGTCACTAGATCTCAACCCAATTTACCTCACAGGTTGTTGTGACTCTAAAACTTGGCTCGCCGCTCTGACCATGTAACTCCACTTCTGAAATCTCTTCATTGGCTTCCAATTCACTTCAGAATCCAATATAAACTTCTCCTGTTGACCTTCAAAGCTTTTCACGGTCTAGCTCCTTCCTATCTCTCCTCTCTCATCTCACACTATTGCCCCGCTCGTGCGCTTCGCTCCTCTGATGCCATGTTTCTCGCCTGCCCAAGGGTCTCTACTTCCCTTGCTCGGCTTCCTATTTTCTTCTGCTGCCCCTTACGCCTGGAACGCTCTTCCAGAACATCTGAGATCCACAAGTTCAATCGCAGCTTTTAAAGCTCAGCTAAAAACTTTTCTTTTTCCTAAAGCTTTTACAACTTGATGCTGTTTGGACTTTATACTGTTATACTGTTAGTTTTACCCTACCCTGCGCCTGTTTACCCTACCCAGTGCCTGTTTGCATTCTCTTCCCCTCCTTATCGCTCTACTATGATTTTAATAGAATGTAAGCCTATGCGGCAGGGTCTTGCTATTTACTGTTTTATGCTGTACAGCACCATGTACATAGATGGTGCTATATAAATAAATAAATAAATAAATAAATAAATAAATAAATAATAATAATACGAAATAACCCTATACATGCCATGGTGAGCAAGCCTATACATTCTATGCTGGAAGAAAGGGTGAGATTGAAATACGAATATGGCTTTGTCCTAGTAGTTTACGTTATATGCCATATCTTGGATTCAGTGTAGTTCTTCCATTCACAGAACTGTCCCTTCTGTTTGCAGAAGGGGCTTGGATTAGCTGAGCCCTTTTGAACAGAAGGAGACAGGAGGCATTTTTTGCTGATTCCTCCTTCCCCTGCAGCCCCCAGTGTTACCTCCCATTATGTTACAGAAGGCGCTCCAATCACTGTTCCATTCATGGAACTCTGGATCCAACATTATGTAAATGATTAAATGTTATTTATTACCAGGGCTACATTGTTAGGTCAGTTAACCAGTTTGATCAATCACTCAAAAAGTTTGATCATTTATAAAGGTGTCCCTGATAAATTGAGCATATATTTAAAAAAGTTTTGAAATTATTTTTAAAATGAGTAGTCACACAAATTGTCAGTAACAAGTGTCTTAGATTAGATATTTCTGTTCTGTCTCACATGGAAGGAACTGTCTGCAAGATGGATCTGTGGCAATGTGTGCATGCAACATCTGGAAACAATACGTGTTTTTATCCTTAAGGAATATTTCTCTTAAGGAAATGCAAATTAACACTGATTTAATTGATCCATTAATCAACTAAAACTCACAAAATGAATCAACTAGGATTTCTTTAACAGGGTGACAACCCTAATTAAAATTTGCTTTTAAGTGAACAGGATAAAAGCAAATGCACATAGAAGTCCCAAACCAGCTAAAGATAATCCTGAACTCCACTAAACCCAACAGAAAAAAGTAATCATGACTGACTTTAGTCCCATTGCTTTAAATGGGACTTAGTCATAATTGAGAGCCAAACTAAGTAAGATAGCAAGCGATCCATCATCAGATCTCCTGCAGATTTTTTTTTAAAGAGCAAAAACTGTTGCAAGGCCTCTCATTTGGATCCAGACTACAGCATCGTGGGAGCCATTTTTACAAGCCAAATTGCTTGGAAAAACCCTGGCGAGCATGACTGCTGCTCCTGCTGATGTCCTGCGGAATACAGTGATGAATTCAAGCAGTGATGATCAATTGCATCCAAGTGCCTTTTTTCCTCTGAGCAGATCCCAGGCAGTTCTTTGGTATACACCTGAGTTAAGGGTGATGAAGCAACAGTAGAGATTACTGGAACGCAGGTAAAGAGGACTCAAATCCAATCCAATCACACATAATTTAGAACTCAATATCTAGGCTATTATCTGGCAGTGATGGTGGCAAAAAAGGAGTTATTTTCCACCAACATTGCATCTTCTCACTATTGTCCAACAGAGCTTTTCTGGGTGATTAGAGGCCAACTACATTCTAGCCCAGAGAGGATCGCTGGACACACACACCACCCTTCCTAGCATGCCATGACAGGCTTGGAAGACCCTTTAAAAGTAAAGCTCACATCTGTCACATTCTAGACTCCACATTTGAGGCAGTTCCCTTGGTAGCAGTGATCCTGAACAATTTTATATGCCAGCTGCAAAGCTCTCCTTTTTGGGAAAGGTTTTGGAGTGGGTGGCTGCTAACCAACTCCAGACACCCTTGGTGAAACAGATTTTCTAGACCCATTTCAATTGACCTTTAAGCTTGGTTTTGGAATGGAAGCTGCCTTGGTCACCCTGTAGGATGACCTATGCCAAGAGAGGGCTAAGGGGAGTGTGACCCTGTTGCTCATTTGAAGCTTTCAGTGGTGCTGCAACCACTGGCCTGCCTTGGCTCATGGGTACCTGCTATGGATGCATCAGAGCACAGAAGCACCCGGACAATGCTGTAATTAGCCAACCACAGAATTACTTCAGCGTCAGTTTTGTGACACATTTATTAAATAATCATGAGGCATCCCATGTGAATTGTGCAAAACAAATTTCATCATCATTAACTACCACCCAGTCACTATCTTGCAATGGGTTTTGACATGCATTGGGCCAGTCCCTGGCTGAGTTAAGCATGCTAGATGAGATGCTGTTGTTTCCACACTACCTCTCCCTAGGTAGTCCTCCACAACAGCAGCCATAGCATCATTAACTGCAGTGTATCTATTGCTCACAGTCACCCATTTATTCCAGTAAGTCTGTGAATAGAATTGCTCATGAGTACCCTTTTAGCATGAGTAATAGTTGCAAAACTCAATCTGTAGTCAGGTGTGATGATTTAATTTCTTGGTTTAGATTCTAAATCATCAGCCCCACCCAGGTTAAAGCAATAATAATAAATGGCTGTCTAAGTTCCTTCATAAGACTAATTCAATGCCCAACATAACTGTACTTAGGTTTCAGACATACTGTTATCAACTCTTTTTACTTTTACTCTGTTTTACTTTGTACAGCACCATGTACATTGATGGTGCCATATAAATAAATAAAATAATAATAATAATAATAATAATAATAATAATAATAATAATAACTCTTCCTGGGAGCTCTATGTAAGTGTTCCAAAGTGTATAGAGAAAATGGCTATGACAAGTATGATTTCAGCTCTTTGCTGGAAATATTTGCAACAAACATTAAACAGTAAAGTATACAACTGTAGTTTTCACTCAATCCTCTAATTTTTAAGTACCATTTATGAGCAGCAAATACTATTTATAAGCTCTATCTTGGAGTTTGATCTGTGATTGCTGTTCCACATACACAAGTCATGACTTGATGCTGTAGCCAGTGAGTAATACGTGAACTTCAACTGACCCTCAGTGCCCTTGTATGTATTTCAGTGCAGCAGAAGGATGGCATATTTCTAAGTCTGGGGATGGGTTTCAGCAGCCTTCCCCAACCTCCAAATGTTTAAGCTGTGCAAGTGCCGGGCTCCATTTGCTTTATTACATGCCCAGGTGCAGCTTATTGTGCTGCCCAAACCAAGACAGCATGCCTTGTAGGAGGGGGAAGCAACCTTCAAATAACCCAACAATAGGCCCAGGTGAGTAATTAGGAAAATGGTGTCAAGAACACACCATGGTTTAAACAAGCCACCATGGCTTGTTTAAGCTGCAGTTATCATGTGAACCAGGCCCTCGTATCAATTTATCTTGTATCTTTTTAATCATTTTTTAAGAAATCCTGAAAGAATAAATGAACAAAGGTATCCAACAAGTCTTTTACACCATGTTCTGATTAATAACTAGAAATTTTATTTTTCAGACAGCTTTTCTAAAACATATATGCTCGGAAGTTCCTTGTGCATGTGTGTGTGTATTACTGGTTCCTCCCTGAGCTACATTGCATGTATCCAGGGAGGATCTCATAGAATCACAGAATCATAGAATAGTAGAGTTGGAAGGGGCCTATAAGGCCATTGAGTCCAAGCCCCTGCTCAATGCAGGAATCCACCTCAAAGCATCCCTGACAGATAGTTCTCTAGCTGCCTCTTGAATGCCTCTAGTGTGGGAGATAATTGGTAATTGGTTCCATTGTTGTACAGCTCTAACAGTCAGGATGTTTTTCCTGATGTCCAGCCAGAATCTGGCTTCCTGTAACTTGAGCCCATTATTCCATGTCCTGCAATCTGGGATGATCGAGAAGAGAACCTGGCCCTCCTCTGGGTGACAACCTTTCAAGTATTTGAACAGTGCTATCATGTCTTCAAATACTTGAAAGGTTGTCACCCAGAGGAGGGCCAGGATCTCTTCTCTTGACCCTTAGGATCAGGCCTGGCCCAAGGCAGGTTGTCCCCTGAAATTAGTGCCTGCCTGCTGCCGCCACCTATCCTCCCACCTGACCATTTCTATTTTTTTGGTGTGCATACATGCACCCTGCCTCTCCCAGAACTCTCAAGTCTTACAATACATCTGGTACAAATTGTGAGAGTCTTGCAGGACCTCAGCTGACCTCATCCTGAAAGTCTCGTAAAACTTGAGAGTTCCGGGAGAGGCGGGAAAGACTGCATAACTGGCTGAACATGCAGGCAACTGGCTGGACCAAGAAGGTGAATGTGCCTGGTGGGCTAGCCAGCTGTGCTTACCACTTCTCGGTCCTGCCAGCTATGTGCAGGTGGCCAGAGGGACGAAGAAGTGGGGAGTGCAACCGTGGGTGCTGCTGGCCAGCTTGCCGCTCTTCCCCAATTTTGCCACCTGATGTGCCCGCATCAGGCTGCTTTATAGAACTGTCAGCCAAGCTCAGGATTGACTTTTAAGGAGCCAAGAAGGGCTGCAGTGGAAATGGGGGCTGGAAATGCTCTTGTACATATGTGGAACAGCATTCACACCCCTTTTAATTCTGACCCATATATTCCCCATTTGCAATTTATAGTCCTATTCATTTTCCTGCTGGATTTCTGGCACTGATGGTGCCAGAAATCCACTAATATGTACTTTACATCCTATACATGTCTTCTCAGAAGTAAGCCCCACTGAGTTCAATAGAACTTTCCTATTGAGCGTGCATAGGTTTGCAGCCTTAGGGCACAAACCTATGCCTGTTTCATACTGGGAGTTGTAGGATTTTTTCCTGTCCAAACTTGCATAAAATTGCGCTATTAATGAACTATATTCAAGTGTAGCTGCTCTTTCTTTACTAGTAATAGGATCTAGACTTCTGACAGATTATCTAACAGAAAACATGTAAGAAAAAGCTAAAAATTCAAATATTCGTTTCCTGTAGGCTGTAGTATAGGTTCTACTACATATGTGCTTAAGGTGTAAAACACAAGGGCCTTTGGTATAGATTTCCTGTGCAGAGACTATAGTTTTTTCAGAACTGGAGATTTATTTATTTACTTATTTAAAACATTTCTTGGCTGCCTTTCAGGGCAGAAGCCCTCCCAAAGGCAGCTTACAGCAATAAAATATATAAAAAACAGTTAAAGTATTAAAAGCAGTAAAAACATAAACACAACAAAACAGCAATAAAACCAACAACAATGGCAATGGCAGCAACAACAGTAGTCATATCACGAGAAGGCCATGGTAGCACTGTAGAGATAGAACTGTAGAGCTACTTCCCATTGTATACAAGTAGATGCTCAGTTTTCCTGTTCTGCCACACTATCTGGTCAAACTCGTTTTACAAGCTTCTGTAGCATTTCAAATACTAGCTTCCAAAGGCACAACCAGCACTACTGCAATAGAAGGGTGTGCATTTTGTTGTGACTGTCGTGGGTTTGTATCCAATGGCATCTGTCTATCAGTGGAACAGACTGCAAGTGGAACTAATTCCTCCTCCATCTCTGCAGTCCCTCACAAGTCCAACAAATCTACTCCAGGGAATTGGGGGACATTGCGGAGCAGATTTGGGGGACATGTGGGAGGGGGCAGAAGAAAGGGGAAGGCCTGTTGCATGAATGGAAGTCTGCTCATGTGATATTGGACGTAGACCATTGGCACCTACCAGATAGTGCCCTAATAGGCAGCAGATTTCCGATTCCCCAATATTCCAAAGAGTTCTAGAACTATTTTAAAGGTGTTTTAAGTATATGAAAGGTTCAGTGCTTATCCACATAAGCATGTATCTGCACATGTAGCTGTTCAGGAATGTGCTGCTATGAAAGAAGTTTTCTTCAGGAGTGAAATTGACTAGACTGCTTACTGTATGGTAAATTCAATTTCACCATGCCATTGACTTGTACTAGGATTGACCACAACAGCTTTAGTTAAATACATTATAAAGTTCTCCAGTGAGGCTCAATGCCAATTTTATTTGGACAGTTATCAAACTGCCGAGAATAATTGGGAGATGTGTTACAGTAGCATTATAAAAGGATGTTATTCTCATTGCTCTTCTAAAAGGATTGTCTGTATATACCCACCATTTCATTTACTATAATTAGAACATTTGAAATAATGTTAGATTTAAATATTGATCTCTATAGTTTGGCAGCTACAATAATAAGATCTGAACATAGGAAACAATTCACTTACACCCATGTAATTCTATTAGTTTCTAAGCAAGAATGCCAGTGTACTGGTAGAAGAATCACTCTTATAAAATTTTCTGCTGCATTTGCATTATACATAGTAACTATGGTCACCACAGTCTGATTCACTGCCAACCCTATTCCAAAGTCTTTTGTACTCTATCATTTCCCGAATGCTTAATTTTATTTATAGATGGATGCTGGATTTCCTCATGGAGGGTTTATTGTTAGGAATCACTGCCAGTATGCAAAATAACTATATTCATATTATTTATAGATAATTCTCTGTACTAAATGTAAAAATCAGCTCAAGTCTTAATTATGGAGCTACTTAGAGGATATTAGGCTATTTACAGAAAGAAGGAGGTCCTCTTTCCTCACAAGCTTACAATAACTTCCACCTCCAAGTCAGAAGTATCCTCTTAAAATCTCACAAATTCAGTTGTGGTCATTGCTAATAGATTTAGATATGACACCTCCCTGCAGAGAAAGAAGAGTGATTGATAGGTGAGAGCATTTCAGAGGTTTAGGGATAGAGCAGAAAAGAAATGCAAACAATATTTTAAAGATTATGGAGGTATTCTTAAACCTGATTCGTTTATTTGGAAGGGGGTCTGGTTCCCCCCCCCCAGGGCAGCTAAAATGCATGTATTTTTTCTGGGAGAATAAATAGACCGAAAATAACTATCCCTCTTTGTTCCATATCCACAATCATTTTGTAGATTTGGGACTGAGACAGCGAGTGATTGCATTGCCTAAGATGGATGACTGCTGAGTTCATAACAGAAGTGAGATTTGAGCCTGATTCATAGTTATTGCAGCCTGAGGATATGGACGAGGTGCTTGGAGGGGTGAGGCCTACCACTTGTTTATTCAACCCTTATCCTTCAACTAGATTGAACAAGATGGGGGTTAACTGGCAGGTACAGGAAATCATAAATGTTTATTTACAAGAGGGAGTGTTCCCAGCTGCCTTGAAAGAGGAAGTTGTGAAGCCACTCCTTAAAAAAGCTTATCTGGGATTATTTTAAACACTGGTCAGTCACAACTATCTCCCTTTTAGGCATGGTGCTCAATTTATTTATTTATTACATTTTTATACCACCCAATAGCCGAAGCTCTCTGGGGGGTTCCCAAGTGGGTACAACTCCAGATACTCTTGGGTGACACCAATTTGCCTAGATCCATTTTAATCAGCTTTCTAGCCTGGGTTTAACACTGGCATAGAATAGTAGAGTTGGAAGGGGCCTATAAGGCCATCAAGTCCAACCCCCTGCTCAGTGCAGGATCCACCTTAAAGCATAGCTGACAGATGGCATAGATATGGCGCTGCCAAAAGGAGAAGAATTAATGGGAACTGTGCAGGAGATAATTGACTGGAATTAGTCTGAGAGCATATAAGGAAGCTACCTTGCTGTAGCTAAGCAGGTGTTGGTCTGATCAATGGCTGTACATGAAACCCACGGAAAGCAACTACTGAAGGCAGGAGACTCTCCAGAATGTTGTTTGATGCAAGGAAAGGCACTGCAGCTGGGAGGGGTTAGTGGAAATGACCCCACTTCCATTTGTTTTGTGCTCATGTAGGACACTGCTGAAATGAACCATAACCCTTTAAAGACCAAAATGATGATAATAATCAAAATCAAAATCATAAACTTGTAACAATTCACATACAAGGCATGATGTTGATGTCTATTCCAGTTATTGGGCCAAAACATCTGACAGTGACA
This sequence comes from Elgaria multicarinata webbii, assembly GCF_023053635.1. Classification (NCBI taxonomy): domain Eukaryota; kingdom Metazoa; phylum Chordata; class Lepidosauria; order Squamata; family Anguidae; genus Elgaria; species Elgaria multicarinata. The sequence continues at coordinate 140,619,217 of NC_086172.1, read as the reverse complement.
GAAATGGCTAGGGCTTAAGCTTGAAATGTTTAGCTCTAAAATCTGTTTTCAGCCCTGGAGTCGGTCAAGAGAACATGTGAAGTGATAATAAAGAAAGTTATAATGAAGAGGCGTGTGCCTCTCAGCATGGACTACATGCCTTTCTCACAGCAATTAATTGGAAACAGCTTCCAGGTCAGAGAGCATTATTTCCAGACAGATTTGAGTCCCAGCATTCTTATTTTTGAATCAAGACTTGGAACACAGTAATTCAACAAAAGCATTGTGGTTCTTGCTATTACAGTTATTAGCTTCAGATACCTATCTTCCATGTATTTACCTAATCCTTTTATCACCACCAATGGTAATAACTATTGCAGCATCCTATTCTGGTAGTTAATTATGTGTTGTGCAAGTACTTCCTTTTGTTTGTTTTAAACCTGCTACCTATCAATTTGAATTAATTACTGTGCTGTTGTTTTACTTTGAGACAGGTTTTTTTTTACTCTCTCCATGCCCTGAGTGAAATTATCAACCTTTATTATGGCCCTATTCATTTTTCTAATTCTATAAGTGCATAATATTTAGCGAGGGAAGATTCTTGCCTGTTCTTCTGTAAATTAGAAGATGCCTTTAGAAATGTATAGCCTTTCTGGTGTGTCCTCTGGTTGTGTGGTTTCAGTTGAAGAAAAGGACATTTTAAAATACAAAGTAATCATCACCACGAAGTAAAAAAAACTGCAAGAGTTACTACTAACCCACAGAAGTAGAGCACATCCATGCCCTTTAAAAGATCATTTATAGTATCAGAATGCATTTTAAATAATCCATTCAAAAATGGGATTGTAGAGTGTTGTCCTAAATTATTCAGATGGATAGAATCCTAACAAACTGGATGGATTTAAAAGGAGATTAAGGGCAAAATCCTATGCATGTTTAGACAGAAAAAATCCTACAAATCCCAGTATGCCCCAGCCAGCCATGGGGCATGCTAGGAGTTGTAGGACTTTTTTCTGTCTAAACATGCATAGGCTTGCATCTTAAATAAATTAATGGATGATATCATTGGCTACTAGTTATGATGGGTATATATTACACCCAGTACCAGAGGCAGTAGGTGTCTCTGTACCAGTTACTGGGAAACACAACACTATATGTCTCTCTGAGTTTTTTAACGGTTTTTAATGCTTTATGTGTGTCTGTTCTGTGTTTTAGAATTTTAAATTTTGTATACTCGTTTTTATCTTAATTTTAGAATTTCTGTAAACCGCCCAGAGAGCCCTGGCTATGGGAGCGGTATATAAGTGCAATAAATAAATAAAAATATTGCAGTCATGTACTGCTTGTGGATTTCCCATACATATGGTTGACTACTGTGGGAAGAGAATACTGGATTAGAGAAGGCCCATCCAGCATGTCTCTCTTTATATTCTTAAAAAAAGGAAAGGAACCTCTCGTGGAAATCTCTTGAGTCATTACTGACTCCTAGAGGGAAGCCTGCTTTCGCTGACGTTTTCTTGGCAGACTTCGTAGTGGGGTGGTTTGCTATTGCCTTCCCCAGTCACAGTTACTTTTCCCCCAGCTAGCTGGGTACTCATTTTACCGACCTTGGAAGGATGGGAGGTTGAGTCAACCTGAACCGGCTGCCTGAGAACCAGCTTCCGCTGTGATTGAACTCAGGCCGTGGGGAGAGTTTCGGCTGCAGTAACTGCCGCTTACCACTCTGCGCCACACGAGGCTCCTTTATATTCTTACCAGCTACTTATTATTTATTTATTTATTTATATAGCACCATCAATGTACATGGTGCTGTACAGAGTAAAACAGTAAATAGCAAGACTCTGCCGCATAGGCTTACATTCTAATAAAATCATAATGAAACAATAAGGAGGGGAAGAGAATGCAAACAGGCACAGGGTAGGGTAAACAGGCACTGGGTAGGGTAAAACTAACAGTATAAAGTCAGAACAAAATCAAGTTTTAAAAGCTTTAGGAAAAAGAAAAGTTTTTAGCTGAGCTTTAAAAGCTGCGATTGAACTTGTAGTTCTCAAATGTTCTGGAAGAGCGTTCCAGGCATAAGGGACAGCAGAAGAAAATTGACGAAGCTGAGCAAGGGAAGTAGAGACCCTTGGGCAGGCGAGAAACATGGCATCAGAGGAGCGAAGAGCACGAGCGGGGCAATAGTGTGAGATGAGAGAGGAGAGATAGGAAGGCGCTAGACAGTGAAAATGTGTGTGCACACTAAAATGTGTGTGTGTGTGTGTGCACGTGCACGCAATGACAATATTGCTCCAAATTCTGCTTTGAATCACTTAGAGCTGGAGTTATTTATCTGAAGGACTGGAGCACATCTAGTTACAACATAATGCAGGGATGGGGAACCTCTGGCCCGTGGGCTCAGTTCAGACCACCAGGCCTCCCCAACCTGCGAAGGCTTCAGGCGATGCCCTGCCCCCTTCCCTAGAAGGAAGGAGAGTGGGAGAACAGCTCCCAATTCACTGCGGCCTCAAGGGGCCACAACTCCTCAAGGCTCAGTGAAGTTCACTCCCCACTCACCTTTCCCTGATCAGGGAAGGTGAGGGAGGAGCAAAGGGAGCTCCAGATTAAGCCTGGAGAAGCTTCTCCTCAAGGCACCACTCAGGGATTTCCCACATCTCTTATCCCAGATCCAGGATGGTGGAGCTGATTCCCAACTGAGCCCACACCTTGAAGAGTCACTCTGTGAGGCACCAGCTCAGGGCTTTGCTCCCCTCTACTTCAGGATGTGTGCAGCTGGCTAAGGCCTACGTCCCTCACTCCTGAGCCTTTCCAAACAGGAAAGGCAAGGGGTGGAGCAAAACCAGCACCTGACCTTGCTGTAGTTTGAAGTGCCAGCTCAGTATTTTGCCCGCTGCTTTCCCCAACTGTGAATGTAGGGACAGGCAAACCCCGCTAAGTGCTTTGTTTTCCCCTTGGCTTTCCCAGTCAGGAAGGAGTGAGTGACACTGGCTTCTGACTGAGCAACCAACTTGAGGCGCGTTCCTTAAGCCAGCAGCAAAGTCAGGAGCTAGGTCAGGCCCTCTCCACTCCTCAGCTGACCAGTGGGAATCAGCTGAGCCCTGGAAGGGGGGTGACTTTCATCCTGATCATAGTGTTCAGTGGGGAGGTTTACATTGCTAGCATGGGGATGAAAATGCTCCCCCTTCCCCAGCTGATCCACATGGATCAGCAGAGGAATGGATGTCTGTTCAGTGTGTGAAAGGGGTGAGTGTTTGTCTAGAGTTTTTCTCTGGGGGGAGGGGTGCTTGCTAGCAGGGGCTGTTCCCACTGATGACATGTGGCTTATGACATCCTGGCCTGGGGCCAATTTGGCCCTCAGGCAGAAAATAGTTCCATAACCCTGCTGTAGGCAACGGTTTCTCTACGGAATGGGTTTATGAGTATAGCCTTAAAAGCCCAGCTTTTAAAATCAAATTTACTTTGGAACAAGGAACATTTTTTTAATGGGCCATACTCATTCTCAGGTGATTAGGCTGGAATTAGCTTTATTAGAATTATCACTCTATTTAAAGGAAACCTACTTTTAAGTTCAATGTACCATACCTTTTAATCGCATACCTTCAAAGAACCATTTATATCTAGACTTTCTGTTTTTAATATACATGTAAAATGCTCCTATATATAGCTGATATATTATGGTGTTCCTTTTAAGAAGGACATGGTTTGCAGAGATGACTGAGAAGTTTATCAAAGGCTAAAGAAGGCACATTCCTATAGTTCTGACTAACCTTGTTTTAAACATCCTTGTGATGGGAGTTTCCACGGCTTCCCTTGAGGGATCACGCAGAAAGCTCTGTCTCCTTATGCAGAGAGAGGTTAGCCTCTCTCAATTTAATCCCATATCATAGTAGTAATTTGATACTAGGTTGCTGGCTGCCCATACTCCAGTTTCTATTTGCTGCCTTGCTACTTTGGGTGACAGCATAATCAGACAGTGGCAAAATCAGAGCGTGCTTCATGTCCTAGGGGAGGTGTGTGTTGTGCGTGTGGTGCGTGTGGTGAGGGAAGTAGCCTCCTCATCCGCCCCAAGGAGTCAGCTGTAGACATGAGAGGAATGCAACTGCAATGCCAAGAATCTCTTGCTAGTACGACCCATCATAGGGGAGACCATTTTAAGTGAATTGAAGGGAGCAGGAAACAGTAGCAGCCCAGTAGAAAATTATAAACCTAGGAGAGAACTTAGTATTAGCAAGAGACTTTTGAAGTGGGATGGAATGAAGCACCAAAGGCACTCCTTTGTAATATTTTGAAAACATACCACCAAAGAATAGTTTCCAAAAGTGGGGAATAGCCCTTTATTTCTCCCACCTTCCCATTTTATGAAGGGGTGGGATTGGGAAGGGCCATACTTTGTGCTGCTGTTTAAAATGGCAGTTTAAACATTGAGGATGAGTACACAAGAAGCATTTACTGTCATTGTTTAAAATATCAGGAGAGGAGACACACATTATCCTGAAAGTAGAACATTTGACCCCGGAAGAATTTCTCTTAAAGAAGAAAGGTACTCTGTACATGCTCAGATGACTGTTAGATTTATATCTACTTCACACATTCTAGGTAGCATGGTTAAAAACTCAGATTTTAAAAAAGCCCAAACTACCACTAGCAATAGTCTAAATATCAATAGTTTATAGCATACCATAGTGTAGTGTAGGCCTGTGGCTAAGAGGCTTGACATATGAATAAGGAAGTCCCAGATTCAAATTTCACCTCTGCCATGAGCTTACTAGGCGGCCTTTGGCAAGAATACACACTTTCTTGCCTCGGTACCATGCATCTGCAATATCAAGGATAATGTTACTGACCAAGTTTGTTTCAAATTTTAAAATATGTTTATACCATCATGTAAAACATATCCAGGCAGTGTACAAGATTGACAAGGTTCCTGTAATGATTTGTTTAATTACATGTTTAATCCTCATAATAACAAAATTGTCTGGGTTGGTTACATAAAGCCAAACAAATAAAATACTACACAACTAGATAGTCCACCTGAAGAACTTTGAACACTCGACAGCACGATGCACGTAAAGAATTCCTACCATTCTTATTAAAAACAAACAGCGAGCAACTCTGTGGGTGTTTCTGCCTCTCTTGGGTATCTATTTACAAATGATTTCTAAATATTTATGAAAAGTAAGATGTCAGGCGCTGTTAGTAGTGACTATTCTGATTTACAAAGTGCAACATGACCGCGGACAGGTGAAGCAGTGATTGAAGGAATGAGATTTAAAAGAAAACAAACTAGAAGCCACCCAGAAACCTCACCCTTCCTTCCTTCCTCTCTCTCTCTCTCTCCTCCCCCCGTCAGTCAACGGACGCGCATGCGTACAGCAGAGCGGCTCGAGAGCCGGAGCAAAGCGGGTTTCCCAGCATGCCCCGCGACCCCCCCCCTCCCGTGTGGGTGGGTGAGCTGAGTGAATCTGTCCGGCCGATGATGGAGCTGAGACTGTAATGGCGGGCGGCAGCGGCTCGGCTTCGGCGCTGCTCTGACACCGGGCTAATCCTCCGCGCGGCCTTGGCCGTCCCTCCCTGGGCCGGGCCTCCCCACAGGCAGCACCGCTCAGAGCTCGGCAGCGCACGCAAGGCAGGAAGAGGAAGAGGGGGCGGACTCCCCACAGACAATGGACGAACATCCCGGCACCGGCGGGGGGATCATGGCGGGGGCCACCCCGAGACCCCAACAGCAGGCGCTGCCGCCCACCGGAGGGGGCGTTAACTCTCAGCTGCTCGGTCCGGGTTGTGCGGGGCCTGGCGGCGGCGGGGGAAGTCTACCGCCACAGCAACCTCAAGGTCCGGCGGCTCAGGAAGCGGTGGGCCCCGGTAGCGGGTCGGAGCTGTCCCGGCCTCAACACTACACGATCCCGGGGATCCTGCACTACATCCAGCACGAGTGGGCCCGCTTCGAAATGGAGCGCGCTCATTGGGAGGTGGAAAGGGCCGAGCTCCAGGTAGGGATGAGCCGGGGTTTGAGCGACCGAGCGAGGAGGGGAGCACAATGGGAGAGTGACTGAGACGAGGTTGGTCCGTGCCGGGTATAGGAAAGGGAGCTGCCGCTTTCGGATAGCGGCGGCATGGTCGAGGGGTGAACCCGGCAGGAGAGGACAAAAGTACCTGTGTCTGTGGCGGGTCCGGTGAGGCGTGGCGGGCGTCACTCGGCACATCCCCCTCACGGCTCCTCGGGTTGGGCTGCCTTCCCCGAGGCAGCCATTTTGGTTTCTAGTATGGCGCCGCCTGGTTTGGGCCTGTCAAGCTAGTCCGGAGACAGGAGGGTTGACTTCTCCTCCTCGCTCTGTCCCGGGCCCAGATTAGAGACGCCGTCTGAAATCTGGGCAGGGGGAGACGGGCGCCTTGACAGTTACTGTGTCGCACGCGGGAGCGCCGTGTTTTCGATTCCGGAGCCCGCCGGACATTTCGGAGGCTTTTACGGCCTAGCGAGAGGACAGGAGTCATCTCTGACTAGGGAGCATCACGATCCAACTGCGCTTAGCCCCCGACCATTTTCTCAACTGCCACCTTGGGAATGCAAATCACGCGCGTTCTTCGTGACAGTTCTTCGCGAGGGACTCGCCTTCTTTCCAGGAATAGGAGGCGTGGCCCCCTGCCCTCCCCTTTCAGTACCCACATGGACGACACTACCAGTAAAAACAAAAAACAGGGACTGATAAATATGATGGATCATTGATCTCACTAGGCTTCTTACCTTAATTCTGCTTACATTTACAAAAGTGGTGACTGTCAAATACAAGTGTTGTATAGTCATATTTATCAGGGATACATAATTGGCCAGGGCTTCCTACTGAGTGTGTGCATTACTGGTGGTAAATCTGGTTTTGTTACTAGTGATGTGTGGATTGTCATTCAAATTGGGTGTATAGATGTAAAGCTGCATGCATCTTCAGCCCTGTTCAGACAACACGCTAAACCATGCTGCTTAACCACAAAATGGTTAATGGAATCCATTAACCATTGTGGTTAAGCAGCATGGTTTAGCGTGTTGTCCGAATGAGAACTTTATCATTAAATCTAAATGTATCTTTCAAATTGGTAGGCTTTTAAGCAGCAAGATGGGGTGTAACTAGGTTTTTTTTTACGTTGTTTAATGATGAAAATTAAACTGGCATTCATACAGGATATATCCCATGACTTAGCTGTGTGTTCATATAAAGTTACTGTAAGGAGCAGTGCTAATAAGGTGTGATGTGTTTTAAAAGTTAAGATGTGCAGTTTGTGCTGGATATGGTTGGTTTTCAAGACAGACAAGACTTGGATCTGGAAGTCCCAATTCTGTCAAAGAACAAGTACTGCTTGTCCAAGGCTAAACAATCTCTTGTCCTCAGTTTCCTGTTTGGGAGGAAGGAGAATAAGCTTACAAGATTCTTGTGAGGAGAACACTGAAATTTGTAAAATGTTCTGTAAAATTAGAACTGTAAAAGAGCATATAAAGTACTCAAGACTAGAATGCCTGCTTGATGTACAGTGTTGTTACTGATGACTAGGGAATGACTGAGTAATTGATGAATAATGTTTTGGGTAGATCCATCATTTAATAGAAGAATGACACCTTTTGTTGGCTTCAGGGATCATTTACACCAAAGTGAGTGAGTGGCCATGTTCTTTATGAGGTTACATGATCCAAGTGTGTCATCCAAAATCATCTGTTTAAAACATGTAGGGTCCCTTTTGATTTTAAGTCTGTCTTCATTTAGGGTGCAATTCTATGCATGTTTAGATGGGGGGAAAGTCCTACAATCCCAGTATTCCTCAGCCAGCCATGCTGACAGAGGAGCAGAGTAATACTAAGTGGGCTTGGGAGAATGTGATGTGACAGATGTATCATCATGTCAGAAGCCCTTCCGATTCTTGCTCACCAAGATAAGTGTGTGCAGAGTGGTGTTCTTTCCTTTAGCGGTGTGGGGTTTTTCCTTGGATCCCTTGCGGGATTTTCAAGGCTTTGGATCTAGCATATCCAAAGCCACCTGTTCCTTGCCATGTGACACCCTGTTTTGGGGTCTTCCTCCAGCTATTGCTGGTGGAAACACTACTGACAGTAGCCTCATTCCAATAGAGCTCTCCATGGGGGTAGTGGGTGGGTGTGTTCTGCAATGGTAGAGCACCTCTCTGCCATTGGAGGCATCTTAGCCCCCTCCAGCAAGCAATACCACGGGGTTAGGATTGTGCTATAAATCCTTATTCCTTTGACAGTTTGATAGAACATGTGCCCAGGGTTGTTTACAGATACCTTAGAGCAGTTTGTTTGTGTTTTTTGTTGTCTAACTCTTATTCTCTTAGTTTGTCATCCCTGCCTAAATTGGTTTTGAAATAGTGGTATCGTCTTGCAAACAACCACTAACATCATGCAAGTCTTATTTTGCTTCATAGTAATCGTATGCTTTTATTTAAGAAAAGCCAGTTTTGTTTGCCAACTGAACAGTGTTCAGTTCTTCAGGAAACCCAACTTCAGTGTTTTTCCTCTTCTCAAGAAGGGACCAAAGCAGTATCTTAGACAGATCCTACTTGATCCAACATGCAGAAAGAAATCAGTGGCAGCTAAAGAATGCTTTTTGTTTCTAAGGGCTTGTTTTGTGTGGGTTTAGTTTCTTGAATTTGAAGCTTATTCTGCTTATGGTTCTCTAGATTAAAAGCACCATTACCTGCTGGTCATTTCAACATCATGCCACTATTAGGAACTCAAGTTCTTAAAGAGCTTCCCACACTCTTTAAGGTATAGCTTGCCTAGCTGAATTAAGTCTTGAAAATTATTGCTACACTGGAGAATGTGCCTGGTAATATAAATTTCATTTGGGCAGCTCTGTGCATTTCCAGTATAGAGTCCCATTCTGGGATGCCTTATGTTAGCTGTCCCATCTTGGTGCCCCTCAGATGTATTGGGACTACAACTCTAAACATTCCCTAGCCAGAATCTGGAGAGCACTAGGTTGGGAAATTTCCAGTACAAATTAGGCTAGCTTGCATAGGGTCATTTACATTGGGAAAAATTCTGATGTCCTAGAGACTTCTAATTTAACATGTTTATTTTACTTGTATGTAGTAAACAACAAAGCTAAAAAAAATGAAAGAAAAATGAAAGCACACAATGTGATTTAACTGTTATGTTATGTAGAATGTTTTATTGGAATACTTGTAAAAATTTAAAGACAATACTATGTACTTCCCTTAAATTGTTTAAACTTCAGCGGAAAAAAAGAAAAGTACTGAAAACTGTTGACACACACTAATTAATTTTAGCAACCCAAACAAGTGTGTATGATATACTGACAACCACTCATCTATTTCAAAAGATTTCAACTCTCTTCTACTAGGGTTGTTTGGGGCATCGTTCATTTCACTGTCACTACTACTTGGTTCCATTTCTCGCTGAGACATATATGTATTTCAAAGACATATATGTATTCTTTCACATACAACTTTGAAACTTGCCTAATAATTTGTTTGCAACTGACATACATTCATTATAAATGTAATAAATAATACTAATACTAATTGAGAGGTGATCAAGAGGTCAGTTGCCTTCCAACTCCAAGCAGTCTTGGATGATGCAGTTTTTCAAATTGGCTTCAGGGCAGGATATGGAGTTGAGACTGCTGTGGTTGCCTTAGTGGATGATCTACGCTTGAGTATTGACAGGAGGAGTGTGTCCCTGCTGGTACTTTTGGACTTCTCAGTGGCCTTCGATACCATTAACCATGGTATCCTTCTGGAACTCCTGAGGGAATCGGGGGCACTGTGCTCCAGTGGTTCTGGTCCTACCTCTCGGGTAGGTTCCAGATGGTGATACTTGGGAGTAGCTGCTCCTCAAAGAAGGAGCTGCTGAATGGCATACTACAAGGTGCCATCTTATCCCCAATGCTGTTTAGCATCTACATGAAACCGCTGGGAGAGATCATCCAGAGGCATGGAGCAGGGTGCTATCAGTATGCTGATGAAACCCAAATATATTTCTCTATACCTTCGACAACAGCGTCAGCTAAGGATAGTGTGTCTCCTCTGAATTATTGCTTGGAGGAGGTAATGGGCTGGATGAGTAAAAACAAGCTGAAGCTGAATCAAGACAGAGGTGCTTACTGTCAAGGCCCCTAACCAGGCTTTGGAGGTGTATCGACCAGTTCTGGATGGGGTTACACTCCCCCTGAAAGACTGCGTTCACAGCTTGGGGGTGCTTCTGGATCCATTGCTCCAAATAGATGCAACGGCCAGGAGTGCCTACTATCAGCTTTGGCTAATATGCCAGCTGTACCCCTTCCTAGAGTTAGAAGTCCTAAAGATGGTAGAGCACACTTCCAAGCTCATCTTCTGCAATGCACTGTACATAGGGCTACCTTTGTACCTAGTTTGGAAACTTCAACTAGTTCAAAATATGGCAACCAGGTTGGTCACCAGCACACCTAGGGGTATTACGCCAACTTTAAAATTGCTCCACTGGCTGTCAATTCGTTTCCGGGCGAACTATAAAGTGTTGGTTACCTTTAAAGCCCTACATGGTTTGGGTCCAGGTTACCTGCGGGATCGCCTTCCCCTGTACAATCCACCCTGCACACTCAGGTCCTCTGAGAAGAATTTACTCTAGTCAGCCAAAACTAGGCTGACAACTGTTACCCAGAGGACCTGTGGAATGGCCTACCGAGAGAGATTCATCAACTTAATAGTCTTTCTGAGTTTAAGAAAGCCATAAAGACTGCTCTTCCAGCAGACCTACCCAGATGAATTTTTATTTTTATATTGTATCAGTTTTATATATTTTTAATCAGTTTTATGCATTTTATGGTATTTTTGTATTTAATGTTGTTCCCCTCCTCGATCCAGAGGGAGAGGCGGTTAAGAAATAAATGTATTATTACTATTACTATTATTATTACTACTAATGAAATTATGAAATGGAAAATTTTCTGCAGAAAAAATGAAGCACTAGGTTAAGAAGATTGAACTCTTGTGAGTATAAAGTGGTGCTACTCCTATATTCCGTTCAAATGTCTCCCTCTACTGCCAGGGGTAAATCTGACAATTTATGGGAGACTGGTAAATTCCCAGAACTCATATTCCAAACTGCAGAACCTCAGATTCCTGGATACCTGTGATGAATTAGGGTTCTCCCCTCCAGGCTAATTATTTTCATTAGAAGTTAACTGGCTATCCTGGAATAAGAGAATAGCTTATGGTAGATCTAACTAAAATTCAAATAGACTAGGTGTTAAGAATACTGCAAATGGAATAACTGGAGATTATGATTATAACTGGTGCATGACTTGATGGGTAAGAAACTGGTTAATGGACAGAATTCTTTAAGCTGGAGAATCTGACTGTCTACCAATGCCCTCAGGGAAATTATCCCCTGTTTTGTCTATGGAAGCAGGGAGAAGTCTTACCAGCCCTTTGTTATTTTACTTGATTGAACACAACTAGAGAAGGAAACCTTCCAGAAAAGTCTTGCTGCTTTCTGAAACTGACAGATCTGGAAGTTTCCCTCCATCTTTCTCCAGATCTGGAGTAAGGCAGGACAGTCTTGTTCATCTTGTGCTCCGATTCAGAGAAACTCATCACAACAGGAATGAGTTCCATCCAACTAGGGAGGAAGGTGAAGTCTTATCCTGCAGTTGTGCTGGGTGTTTGTGGTGTTAGGAGCTTTTAGATTAACTGATGAATTTGTTATGAATTGATTATTTAAAGGACTGACAAACTTAGGGCACAGTCCTATATTTGTGTCATTAGATGGAAGCCTCTGGGTGGATTCCAGAGATCCCCTTCTGAGATCATATCAGCGTCTATGGCCTTGGAGGGGGAACTTTGAGGAAACCTATGGTTCCTGGGATGCTCCTCAGGGACCATAGGACTACTGTCCCCTGTATTGAGCTTACTAAAGAAACTGGAACTGAGCATTTGTTAAATTGAGTGCTATACAATTGATCAATGGAGCTGGCCAATTAGGTATTGATTGAAATTTATATCAAAGAAAATGAATACATGACAAATGAGAAAACCAGTGGATGCATCAGCAGAAGAAAGATTTTCTACACTATAAGAAGTTATAAAATCAATAATATGTTTTAGATTGTGTGATGTTTAAAAACATTTAAACCAGAGGTTTTTTTAAAAAAAAAACATTGAAGAAGTGAATGGAAAAAGAACTAAACAAAGCATTGCTGTTGAGTTTATTTTTGAGCTAATAGATAACATTTTAAGAACTGCTTATAAAAATGCTGTATAGAAGTTATTCAGTGACAATTGATGATGCTATCTTTTATTAGTCTTCTCAGAAGTAATTGAATCCAGATAAATTGATATAAAATTGCATCCTAAAACAAACTGTATATGTTGTGGCATTTTCTCTGAAATGTTATTATGTAAATTGGGATTTCATTTTAAATTGATTATAAAAGAAAGACTATAATCAGAGAGGAGCCAAAGAATTTTTGGAACTACAAGATTTAAACATCTTGCGCCAAGAGTTAGACTGAAAGAAGAAAAGAAACCGTGCGGTGGGGAAGGTTTCCAGAATTAAAACTATTTTTTATTCCCCCCCCCCTTGTTTGTTACTGCTTTTAAAAAGAGAAAAACTCATTCTAAGCAGTAAGGGTTGTGTTGTTGGAGGGTGTAAATTTAAGGTGGAATTGATGGAAATTGGAGATCCCATCTGTGTGGATTTTAGTACCTTCTATTCACATATGGAGCTCTATTCTATAATGCCTCTGTGTGTACCAAAAGAAAGGGAGCAATGATAAGTAAGTGAATTATAACAACAAGAAAAGTTGTAGAAGGCATGTAAAATTTCAAATCTCAAAATATAATTCACGACACACAGGAAATAAAGATTGGTCCAGTGATCTATATTGACTGTGCTCCTGTGGTACTTACATGCAAATGCAAAAGGAAGATAGCAGGGAAAATCCAATTATTTTACAACTTCTTACAAAATCAAAAGCTAGTGCAGTAAATAAATATAAATAAATAAGAACATAAGAGTTATGCTGGATCAAACCAAGCATCCATCTAGTCCAACGCTCTGTTCACACAGTGGCCAACCAGCTGTTGACCAGGGACTCATACAAAGGCAAGATGGAATTCTTCTTTGTCACAAATACCATTCAAGAAGCCCATCTGAAATGTCTTGAAGACAAAGTTAAGGCAGTAGCAAAGGGACATTTCAGTTTATTATAAAAATGAAAGGTAGAAATATCAGGAAACGATATCAAAAGAAAAAAACAGATTGAGAAATCAGTGTAACCAGAATAGTGGTCTGTAGATTAAACAACAATTAAATACAGCAAGGGATAAATTGTAGTGGATATTTACCACACAATCAGAACTGTACATTACTCCAGAATAAATTTGGAAACAAGTTGGTGAAACTGCCTATTTTCTCTGTTGTTAGCAAATGGGGAAAAACTACCAGCCAAGAGCTCTTGCATATGTATAGAATAAGAGATTGTGCAAGTGTTTTGTTATTAGAATGTTACAGTGATTAAAAAACCTAGTAAAAAATGAGATTCAGAACATTCCAGCAAACTCCTGAATTATCACAGAAAAATAGACTGGAACTAATTACAGGGCAGGAAGAATTCACAGCTATGACCATTAAAATATTTAGGTCCCTATGGTTTTAATCTTGAGTGTTTAAGTAGTTTGGTGCTAATGCTGGCACAAAAATTAGAGTTTGATCCAAAGGTTCCTTTCTTCTACTGAGGGAGATATTCCACTGATAGAAGGACTTGTTCTGTTGAAGAAAGTGAACCTTTAGTTCAAGCTTGTATTCCTTTGGTCTTCAACGTTGTGTCCATGGGCACAATGACACTCTTGGACACCTCCAGCTGTGTCTGTGGGGTTTTCTGCTCCCAGCCCCCTTAGAAATTGATTTAAGCTTGAAAGCAATGGGTGCATGGCTTTCTTTCCAGTGCTTGAACCTGCCTTTGATCAAATGTTCAGGCAGGGGAGTAGAAAAGAGTTGCTTCCTGGTCCTTTCACCTACATGGCCCTTTTCCCTCTGCTCTCTCTCCCCTCTCAGCATCTAGTATTGCTGTCTCACCTCTGCACCTTGACCTTGGTCTTACTCTCCCTTTCCGGTACTTTCCTTTTTGGCGCTGAGTGATTTGGGTCTGGAGAGGGTGGGTGGACTTAACAATCCTATTGAATTCCAAGGAAGTATGCATAGAGTTGCAACCTTAGAAAGGTAGGATTGGGGGCAGGAATAGATGGGAGAGTGAGTGTGTTTGTCTGGGCTCATCTACACCAAGCAGGATATTCCAATATGAAAGCGGTATGAAAACAGTATATAAAAGGCAAGAGCCACATGGCTGCTTTATAGCAGTATTGAAGCGTGCTGACAGCTGTTGGGGCCCATTGACACATACCATATACCACTTTCATACCACTTCTACATCCTGCTTGTTGTAGATGTGTCATGGGCCCCAACAGTTGTCAGTGCACTTCAGAACCACTAGAAAGTAGTGTAGATCCTGCAGTGCACTTCAATACTGCTAAAGCAGTAGTGTGGCTCCTGCCTTTTATATACTGCTTTCATAGCACTTTCATAGTGGAATATCCTTTGGTGTAGATGATGTGTGAGAGAGGGGTGGATGGGTCTCTGGCAAGAGCTATAGCAGAAATACTATAAAAAGGATCCAGCGCCATTCCCAAGGTGATTTAAACTAAATAATACAAAGTGTAATTTGAGATGAGGATCTGCTGAATTTTGTATAAGATTTTGTATTGTGATTTGTCTCTGAATACCTAACATAGTACTCTGTATGAAGTAGTTGTTTCTATCCAGACTCTTTGATACAAGCCATTTTGCCCTCTAAGGCAGGGAAACCACGCATTCCATGTTTAATCAAAGTTCTGCAGTTTTCTGTAGGAAATATAACAGCTTTCATACATTATTCTATATTTTTATTTCCCATCTTTGCTACTGTTATTAACACTTCTTTTATTTATAATCAGCACTTATGAAACAATGGAAAACAAAATTGTTGAGAGATATGACGGAATAGTAAGGGAGGCCATTTCAGATTTGGTTTTGAAGTGGTGTATAGAACCAGTTTGTATGACAAGATGTATGGGCGCTCCTGAAACCAGATCACATATGGTTTTAAAACATAGAGGAATGTGGGTGACTGCACTTCTGTCCTACTTAAAAGATACCCCTTTAATAAACCCAACTAGGAGCCAGTTTAACGTAGTTATTTGAGTTTGTACTAGGACTGGAGATCCAGGTTTAGATTTCTACTTGGCCACAGAATTGGAAGGGACCTCAGGTGCAATCTTAATTCAGCCTCACTGGTTGCCTTGGGCGAGTCACTCTCTCTTAGCCTAGCCTGGTTTGCGTGTTTGTGAGGATAAAATGGTGGTGGTGGTGGGACCATGTACACAGCCTTGGGCTCTTGGGGAAATGCAGAATACAAAATGTAATAAATATTATTTATTTAAAGCATTTTTATCCTGCTCTTCAGCTGAAAAGGTAAAAACAAGGCAGTCTCTGCTTCCGGATTTACAATCTAAAAGACATGTCACAAAAAGGCAGAGGGGAAAAAGTAGAGTTAGGCACCGATTCTTAGTCAAATAATAGTTTTTGTAATGATCAGGTGGACTAGAAACAGTTCAAGAGAGAAAGAAACTGATGGACCTGGACTTTCAGCAGAGCTGATGGAATTGCCCAGCTTTCCATCTCTCCTTTTTCTGCAGCCTGTTGGAATGGCTGGAGACAGTTGAGGGTGGAAAGTCCAGTGGAGCTATTCTGTCAGCAGAGCTGATGGAATGACCCTGCTTTATATTGTATTTTGTATTGGTTTTTAAATTGTTGGTTGTTTTTATGTTCTTCGTGGTTTTAATTTTTGTGAACCGCCCAGAGAGCTTTGACTGTTGGGCAGTATAAAAATGTAATAAATAAATACAAATCCTTGGAGGAGAGGAATGATGCAAATGTGATATTGTTTTATTTAAGTAGAAGCTAAATAGTGCAATCTGTACACATCTACTCAGAAGTAAGTCCCATTGTGTGCAATAAGATTTACTCTCAGGTAAATGGATATAGGATCCCAGGCAAAATAAATTAAGGTCTTCCAGGTTTCATAATTTTACCAGTCTTCATTGACAAGTTCCTTCTTCAATTAACAAATCAAGGTCCAGTCTTACATAGAAAATTTCATTTTTCATAAACAGGGTGCTCTTGGCTCAAGTAAACACAAGGGAATGTTCACCAGTTGCCTCCTGAAAATCTGCTCTGGAGAGTTAGAGGGCCCTCTGGAGAAGTGTGGAAGTTTATAGAAGCCTCCATGGTTTAATCTCAGGCTTTATTTGATTTAAATGTCTGAGATATTGAAAGGAAGTGGTTTTCAGTCAAAGCCGTATTTTAAAAGTTATGCAAGATGGCTATGACAGTTCTCAAGGTTTGACTATTTCTTTTGACGGTTTATGTAATACAAGATATAAAGAGTTAAAGCAGCCCACAAACCATATTATTTCTTTGTAGACTACCTGATAAGGTTAAGCATGTAAACTGCCGTGATAGGACAAATTAGTGTCATGGTATACAGCAAAGGAAATAAGAGAAACTCAGGTTTCTAATAGGGCATATATATCACAGCTAATTTGTGTAGGTTCCAAGATTTAACATTAGCACTTCAGTAATATGAGTTTTTGGATCCAGAGTTTTATTTATTTATTTATTTATTTATTTATTACATTTCTATACCACCCAATAGCCGAAGCTCTTTGGGCGGTTCACAACTCTGGGAGTGAACAGAACTCCACTCACAAGATGCTTCTGTTGGAGGAAGTGTGAGATGCTATTTTCACCTATTTCCCCTTCCATTCCTAGAAAAGCTGCTCCAGGGAGTAGGTGGAGCAGAGTGGGATGTTGCATGAGGGGTTACAGAGGAAAGGGGAATGTGCTAAAATGGATGAAACTTAAATGGATAAATAAAAAAAAAGTACTGTAGGTTGGGAAATCGACTAATCTGGATGGAGATTTCAATGTGACTTTGGATGGGGTTACACCCCTCCTGAAAGGCCAGGCATGCAGTCTGGCAGTGCTCCTGGGCTCAGCACTTCCTATGGATGCACAGCTAGTGTCAGCTGCCAGGAGCACTTTTTACCATCTTACACTGTTTAAACAGCTGCAGCCCTAAATAGAGATAGCTGACTTAGCCACAGTGAGAGATGCCTTGGTTACATCCAGGTTTGATTGGTGCATTGTGATCTGTGTGGTGCTGCCCTAGAACACAATTCAGAAACTGCAACTGGTAAAGAATGCAGCAGCTACAACGCTTGTGGTAGTTAGGTGTTTGGATCATGTTGCTCCTGTTCTGCTTCATTTACATTGGCAGCTTGTGAACTTCTAGACTCAATTCAAGATGTTGATTTTGGCCTTTAAAGCCCTAAATGGTTTGGGACCACATTATCTGAAGGACTGCCTACACCTGTATGAGCCTGTCAGAGCATTAAGATCACATACTGTTTGTGGCCCTTGTTAACAGCTTGGCTGCACCGTTCTGGACTTACTTTCAGCAATCCTTACTTCCTCTTCAGCTTCTCCCTTCATCTTTAGTCCACTCCATTCAGTAGGGCCTCCCTGAGAGGCTGCTGCATGGAGGACATTTAAAGCCCTAAACGGTTTGGGGCCAGGTTATTTGAAGGAACACCTCCTCCCATATATACCTGCCCGGACCTTAAGATCATCTACAGGGGCCTTTCTCCGTGAGCCCCTGCCAAAGGAAGTGAGGCAGGTGGCTACTAGGAGGAGGGCTTTCTCCGCTGTGGCACCCCAGTTGTGGAACGAGCTCCCCAGAGAGGTCCGCCTGGCGCCTAGGCTGTACTGCTTTCGTTGCCAGCTGAAGACCTTTTTATTCACTCAGTATTTTAACACTTAATTTTAACTTAAATTTAAATTTTACTGTTTTAACTCTATTTTAATCTTATATCAATTTTTCTGCGTGGTTTTATCCTGGTTGCGCATTTTATACTGTATTTCGTAATTGTGCTTTTAACCTGTTGGATGTTTAATTGTGGTTTTAATTTTTGTGAACCACCCAGAGAGCTTCGGCTATTGGGCGGTATAAAAATGTAATAAATAAATAAGATGAGAAAATAATCTTTCATCAAACAACTCCTTCTGCTAGCATTTCTCTTGATTCATCCAATCCATTGCCTACATTAGGCCACGAGATGATAATTTCTGTCTGTATTGGGCCCACAGTGCTATTTCAGACTTTAAATGGCCAATTGCCTGACTGATGCGTAGTAATAACTTTGAGACAACCAGACAGGAAACCTTTAATAATTTGAAAGCATTGATATTATTATTTGTTTGTTTTTCAAGCTATTCATGTGCTGCTCATGACCAATGTTGGTATTTGTAGACTAGTGAAAAATTCTCTGGGCTGCTAACTTTTGTGTTGATATTTTGTAGAGCTGTGCTGTTGAACACACTTCCATGAAAGCTGTTGCAACTGCTTACAGATCTTATTTTATATAGATATTTATATCCTGCATTTCTAAGGCCAGAGAGGCTTACAGCAATTTAAAACCATAATACAATTAAAAAATCCATTCATCCAATAAAATACAGAGGCATTATAAATACAATAGGCATATAGAGGTATTATAAATGGATTACCTAGATCCAGGCCTGGTTATGGGACGGAAACAGTCTTGGTCACCCTGGTTGATGACTTACGCTGGGGAATGGATGGGGGTAGTGCAACCCTATTGGTTCTTCTGGACCTCTCAGCGGCTTTCAATACCATTGGCCATGGTATTCTTCCGGATTATTTATCTTGATTGGGCTTGGGAGACACAGCTTTAAAGTGGTTCTGGTCCTTTCTGGAGGAGCGGTCTCAGAAGATAGTACTGGGGGACTTCTGTTCCACCCCATGGCCAGTAGCCTGTGGGGTGCCTCAAGTTTCTATCTTGTCCCCCATGCTTTTTAACATGAAACTGCTCCTCATCAGGAGGTTTGGGCTGAAGTGTCATCAGTATGTGGATGATACTCAGCTCTAACTCTTGTTTCCATCTGTATATCCCAGGGAGGCTGTGGAACTCTTGAACCAGTGTCTGAAGGCTGTTTTGGGATGGATGGGGGAGAACAAGCTGAAACTTAATCCAGACAAGACGGAGGTACTGTTGTTGGGAAACCAACTACTTCAGATGGAGGTTTTACAACTGGTCTTAGGTGGGGTGGTACTCCCCCGTAAAAGACCAAGTACACAGTTTGGGAGTCCTCCAGGACTCTGAGCTAACTGTTGAAGCCTAGGTGGTTGCACTGTCCAGGAGTGTATTCTAGCATCTTAGGCTGGTATGCCAGCTGCGGCCCTACCTGGAGAGGATAGGGCCTCAGTTACCCATGCACTAGTCCAGTCCAGGCTGAACAACTGTAATGTGCTGTAAGTGGGGCTGCCTTTGAAAATGGTTTGGAAACTACAGCTGGTGCAGAATGTGGCTGCCTGAGCATTGGTAGGGTTCAGGTGATTTGATCACATAATGCCTATAATGTGCCAACTACACTGGTTACTGGGGTGTCTGAGCCCAATTCAAAGTACTGGTTTTGATCTTTAAAGCTCAAAAACGTTTGGGATCTAGGTACTTGAAGGACAACCTTCACCCATATCAGCCTGCCTGCACTTTAAGGTCAGAAAGAGAGGCCCTTCTTATTTGCCCACTTGTGAGAGCAGTTAGGTGGGTGTTCACACAGGAGAGGGCCTTCTCTGCATTGGCCCTGAACCTTTGGAACAAACTCCTATCGGAGGTTCACCAGGCTTTTAAGTAGGCCTTAAAACATTTTATTTTACCATGGGCTTCCCATTATGAGTACTGTTATTGCTGCTACTGTTGTTTTTGCTGGTTTTATTGTTTTAATTGCTATTTTATTGTGTTGTTTTTATTGCTTTTATTATTTTAACTGTTTATAAGCCGCCTTGTGAGGGTTTCTGCCCTGAAAGGCAGCCAAGAAATGTTTTAAATAAATAAATAATAAATAAACATTACAAACCTTAATCATTTTATTAAGTAGAATAAAAAAACTGGATGTAATTATAAAAGAGAAAAAGAGTAGCAAGAAATAACACAACTATGCCAGGAAGCTGTATGAGATTATTTTAATGCTGCACTGGTTTACAGTTGCAGAAATGTTGTAGTAATGAAGTAACTTTTCTACCAATGATTGCAATTTTATGGGAGCCTGGTTGCAGATCTCTGACATTCGTGAGCTATATTAAGAAGAACTATCATAGCTATAAACAACACAATGATTTCTTACCATTTATAAAATTCATTTATACCTTAATTTGTGTATTTTAGAAAATTGTGAGCGTATAAAAGATTATACATGAATACTCTTGATTCATGTTGTCTATTTAATATTGTTTTGTAGCTAGGAAAGGAAGTATACCTCCTCATTTAAGTATATAGGACACATTTATGAACCAGTCTTTTTTTTTTTTTTGCTGTCCTTGTTTTGTGCGTTAATTTTAAATTGTGTTTTGAAATAGATTGATGGAAATACGCAACAGGTCAATGATAGAACAGCATGGGATGTGGCACAGGGAGGTGTAGTGGGAGGAGTGAATCAGAGGAAATTGGATGGTGGTGGTGCTCTGTGCCACTTTCAACTGAAGTTATTGTTTAGCCATTCAGGTATTCAATGTAAATTCAATTTAATAGCTTGGTGAAGCTCCTATTATAGAAAAACTATACAAGAAAGAGCTGTATAGTTGTTAAAGATGTACCATTACCTTTTAACTTTTGATACTAGCACCCAACCCCCCAAAATGACCACTGTGAAAGTAAAAAGAATAAAAATGTTCTAGAATAACACAGATTGTAGAGGAGTATTTCAGATGCCATAGCAAACAAAAAATTTAAATATTTGATTGGAACAACGAACTTTACAGACCAAATGAAAATGCAACACAGTTCCAGGGGTAAAACTCTTATACCAGATGAATCCACAGGTTTGCCTCCCACTGCAGTGATTACATTAATAACTCAGTCACAAGTGGGTTGTGACATATAGCTAAGGAGAACAGAAAAAAAAAACCTGACAGCCAGCCTACCTTCCTGTCATTGTGCAGAGGAACAGTGCTCAATTGCAATCTATTCAAATAAGATGTGCATAAAAATCTATGTGATCCAGTGAGTTATTAATCCCAGCCTACATTAAAAAAGAATTTTTACTCCCCCCCCCATGCTTTCATAATACACCAATACTATCATAAAAGTGGAAAAATAAAACTGAAAATAAAGAAGAGGGGCTCAGTTAAGCTCTGATGAGAGGACTCACTAAAGGTGCGGTAGGAAATCACCTGGAGGCCAAATCTGGTTTTTCTGGGTTCTCCAGATGGCCATGCTCCCTTCCCTGGGCTCCACCCCCTTTCCCTCAGTCAATGATCGTTTGGTGGTTTCCTGGTTTCTGTGTGTTCTAAAAGTGTTTCTGATTCTAAAAGTGCATATCCTAAGGTTTTTTTACTGGAAGTAAGAGCTTTAAGCTAAAATATACTGGTTTTTAAAAATTTTTTAGGGGTATTGAAAGAGGCGTCTCACCCCTGCACTAGAGAAAGTGTCTCAGATGCTGCTGCCACTGCGACTGCTTAAATGGAGCTGAGCGGAAATCCCAGCCTATTGGCATGCACAGTGAGAGGGGATGGACTTTTTGCAAAAGCTCAGATCTAGGATGTTCTGAACAAGGCTGTGTGCGGGCATAGAACCCTTATGTCTGAATTGCAGAGACCTGGAGAATTAACAAATTAGACATGCAATACAGTGATGTTTCCATTAAACAGCAAGTTACCTTCCTTGGCAAGCAATCTTCTGTAATAGAACTTGATCTTAAGCAAATGTATATGTAATAGAGCACTCAGATAGGTGCTTTACTTATATTGCAATTTTTTTTGTGATACTTAAGGCTGTTATAATTAAAATTAAATACTGTGGGGAGGGGCCCCCTCAGACTCCAGGAGTGGGTTTTCAGGGGGATTCAGTGGAGATGACAGGGCAGGAATGTTCCATTATGTGCAACCCTAAATTCAAGCCAATGAATGAATTATGCTTATTTGCTTTTTAAAAACTCTCATTAAATGGTATATTCAAACGATACCAAAAGGACAAATGCCTAATACACTCTTGGGTCATTTTTTTGCATATGTAAAAGGTGATGCTTGAACATGGCTCCATTTCATTTTTTTGTATTTGGAATTTCTCTAACACCACAATTTTTCCAGCCCTGTAAAGAGGGTAGATAATAGGATTAGGGAGATCTCATGTGAGATAAACATGGTAGAGCCAGATTTTGCCATTACATTATGTGTGCAATACGGGGGTTGGATTAAATGTGTGAAGATGGTCCTTCTGTTATCTAGCATCTTGAACAGGCTGGATCTCTGAGAGTTCTTAGGAGGAAATTTATGTTCAATGTACCCTATTTCTTCGATTCTAAGACACACTTTCCCCCCCATATAAACATCTCTAAAAATGGGGTGCGTCTTAGAATCGCGGATGTGTCTTAAGGGTTTTTTTTCTGTTGGTGGTACTGAAATTAGTGTGCGTCTTACAATCGATGGTGTCTTACAATCGAAGAAATACGGTATGTTCGAACAGGGTATTTTTTTCTTTTGCAAAGAGTTATAGAAATACATTTCAGCTTTTCAAATACTTAGACTTTAGTTTTAGTGTTGTTACTTGTTTCCTATGATTTTTTTAAAAAGTCAGTTGAAACAGTAATAATTGAAATAAAGCAGGGCACAAGAATTGATTGTGAAATTGCTTTACCTTATTTCACAAAACAAGCAGTAAGATCAACTGACTTTCAATCCCCCCCCCCAGTCCATAATAGTTCAGAACATATACCTTGAAAACTCTGCTGGGAAGAACATACAGTCAGACTGTAATCCTATACCCATTGGTCTCAGTGGGGCTTACTTCTGAGTAGACATGTATAGGATTACACTGCCACTGATGGCATATGCAAACTTGAGACTTGAATGGAAAAATTTAATTCTACTATTCTCTATTTTCAGGCTCGGATAGCATTTTTGCAAGGCGAGAGAAAGGGTCAAGAAAACTTGAAGAAAGATTTAGTAAGAAGAATAAAAATGTTAGAATATGCATTAAAACAAGAAAGGTATGTGTACCATTTCTCTCACTGAGAAATTTATTTTTATATTAAGTAGATGGAAATTCGGTCACAGGTTAGAAAATTGGTAGATTCAAATAAAAGCAAAGTCTTGATTTGGATCTACTCATTTTGTTCTACTGTTGGTTGAAGTGACTTCTATTGCATCAGCAGTTTTGCCTTCAATATTTGTTTGCAGTAAAAGCTGGGATTCTTTCTAAGAACAATCCACAAACAGTAGTAAACTGACTTGGAATTGCCATCTCCTTTACAACATTGGAAGCTAAAGCTGGTGCAGAATGTAGTCTCTAAGTCTTTTAAATGCAATTCAGTGTATTTATTTTAACTTGATAAGACTAATTTAGGTGCCTATTTCCTGATTATAATGTGTCCTGTGATACGTTGCCACAGTATGATAAATAGAGGGCAGGGGTGTGGTACAGGATTGGTCCTGGACACTTGCCGCTCAGGAACAATCAGAAGGGTTGGATGATGTCTGGGACCAGGCCCCTCCACCAAAGCCCTATTCCCTCCTGTAAGGTGCATCCTTTGATGTCATATAGCCCAATTTTTATTTTTCTCTCCAGACAGAGGCACTGATCTCTGTGGCCCACTGTATAGAGAGAAAGGTAATTGGCCAGCACTTGAAGCAGTAGATCATTCAGGCTCCAGCCAAGTCATGTGCTGGCTTCACCCTCTGCTCATCATTTTGATTGGCATGCCGAGTAGGGTTGAAGGGACTTAGCCAGTGCCTGCAGGAGTCACTCCTTCAGGCGCCTTAAGGCCATGGATGATGCTCCTGAGCTGCCTTTACTGCCACTGTTGGGAAAGGGGAGGGGAAAGAAATCTGACTGAGCTGTGGTTCACTTGCTCTTGTATTCCCTCTCTCCTGTCTGTGCGGGGAGAGTTTTGAGGTGGGGACTCGCCTGAGGCCCTGCAAGTTGGGTGGGTCAGCCTGAAAGTCAAATTCATCCCAGGCCAGAGATTGCCCATCCCTGGTATAGTGGGTAGAGAAGGATTAGCTTTGACATGAACATGCAGATTATGAGTATACTTTGATGCTGTGACCTAGTTTGCACTATCATTGCAACCCACAGTGGCTTATTTAAGCCACTGTAGGTTGTGTGCCGAGTAACCTTTGAATATTCAAACCGTGGCGTGTCATATTGTCTGAACCCGGTGAGAGTGGGGTTTTGGTGCGGTTAACAAACTATCCATAACACTAAATCACCCCTGGGTTCTGGGTGGTTTGTTAACTACACCAACAAACCACCCTGCTTGAATATTCAAAATGGCTGCTGCATGCACCACACCCTACTGTGCCTTAGCCACGGTAGGCTGCTTCAACATGCGATCTGGCCTGTATTTAAACTGCCAGTGATGTGACATGGCAGTTTGCTCCAGGTACTTATGAAAGGCCCACTTTCTGAAGGCTGAAGGTTTAAGACATTTGTTGTAGATGAGGTGAATCACAGTAATTGCAATACAGAATAATAGGGATTTAGCAGAAATAAGACCTCTGAGAATCTGTAACTTCTTAGAAAGGAATCAAAAAGACATTTCAGTATAATTTGGGAAAGTAACATTTTCTGACTAAACAACTGAGAAGTTTTTACAGCAGAAGCATGTTGGTTTGAGATTGATAGGAATAATGAAAGTTTATGGGAATTATAAATTAAAATGCAAGACAGCTAAGCTTCATGGATATGAGTGATACAGTGTTGCTTTGCAGCATTGTTAATGTTAGCATGAATGTAACAACAACTGTTCAGGCATCTGATTAGCAGAAAATTATCAGAGAATCAGTTAATGATTCTACTGTATATTTCCACTCTTTTAAAAGAAAGATAGAAATGGTCAGTTTCAAACCATGTCCTGCATGTCACCACTTAACTTTATAGTTAAACATCCCAACCCAACTCTTTAAAGCTAGTATAACAGAAGAAAAATAGAAGGGCAGCTTTCGTTAAGTGAAAAAACGATGTCAGAAAATACATTATGAAACCATTTGTTAATGAATTAGAGGCACAATCCACCTAAACCCATGCATGTATCTTAGAGCTGCTTGCATAGGAGAGCTGGGTTTTACTTCAGCATTTCTGGACACAAAGGTATTCAGTCATTTAATGATTAAAATTTCTTGTTTGTTTTAGAACTTGACCGATCCTATTGGCACTTTTGACCTTTTTTCATTTGGCCGTTAAATAAAATATAATTTTGCAGGCTGTATGTGCAATCATGTAAGTCTGTTTTGCAAGCTGGAGAAAAGAGAAAACAATTTAAATTTTACATTTGTGGTTCTTACTTAAAAATACAGATACCCCAATAACAAGAAATAGCGCAATTTGCATGATCGTCACAGTTTAAACAAGCCAAGGCATGTGCCAGACACCATTTGCCTAATTACCTGCCCAAGCGTGGCTTGTTGTGTCGTCCAAATCCTGTCGCCATATTTTATTTATTTACAATATTTATATACCTCTCCCCATTGAAAATTTTGGAGGGGAAACATCCCTCAAATAACCCTAGAACAGGCCATGAGTTATTTGAGGGTTCCTTCCCCCTCAAACAAGCCATGTCGTCCAGGTTTAGACAACATGATTAATTACTCCACGCCGATAATTAGGTGAATGGTGCCTGGCATGCACCGCAACTTAAACAAGCCGCCATGACTTGTTTAAGCTGTGGGAATCATGCGAACCCAGTCATTGTGGAAATGTTCTTAATACTTAATTAGTTTGTGATGGTTTATATCTAAAGCAACACACAAGAATGCTTGTAGAGGTGAATTCACCCCCCAAAACTGCTCCTGAGGTAGGAGGCAGCTTGTGGGAATTACTCTTATCTGCAAGACAAGCTTTTATAGGGGATGCCTGGGAATGCTTTGAGAAGGATGAGCAAGGATTCTCCTTGTGTAAGCGTCCTTGTATGAACAATGCTTTAGATGAAACCCAAGGGGAAATTGTTTTCTTTGCTGATGAATGTATTTATGTTTAACTTTTAAGGGCAAAATATCATAAACTAAAATATGGCACAGAACTGAACCAAGGTGACTTGAAAATGCCAACTTTTGAATCAGGTAATCTATTTGCAACTGTTAGATTTCGTTTAAATTCTTCTATTGGTCACTGATATAAAGAGAAGGCTCTTTACAATCTTTGTTAGTATTATCCTTGTATGCATCTGTAATTAAAAGGAAAAGTGGATTGAATTCTCTGCTACCTTTTGTTATACGGCTTTCTCTTTATGCAGAGTGATTAATTTTGGTATAATTTTTAAATATAGTTTAGTGATATTTCTGGTACTTTTTTGTATAGGTAATTATAACATGAAATATGTAGAACTTGAAATTGAGCATTATATCTTCTATTTTCTTGGTAAAGCTTCTTTATGTGTTTCTTCTACAGGCTTTTCTAGAATTAAACTATTAATCTGGCCCATATTTGTATTAAAGAAAGGGTGTTATTACAACTCTTTAGTTCAGTCCAAAATCTATAATTTATCTAAAGTAGAAGGTGCCCCAATTTTACATTTAAGGTATTTAAGGGAATACTGCATTAGATCCAATGTCACTCTAGCCAGAGTCCCCTAATGTGATCAGACTTACTCTCTTTCTCCTCCCCTCTGTAGCTCTCCAATCATCCCCCTCTTGGTTCCACTGACAAAACTGATTTCATAAGCAGAAAATCAGTGTTGGATCCAATCCAATATCTTTTCAACTGACTAGTTATGCTACATTAACATTAAATATTGCTAGGATCAAAAGAACTATACAACTATCTACTTGTGTCCAGTCAGGCTATGGGCATCTATTTCTTGAACAGCAGTGTTCCTCCCACATGCCACCTGATAAACTACTTCTGAAACTAAATTAATTTTAAAAACAGTTGGTGATATTTATTTATTTAATTTCTATCCCACCTTTCTGCCAAAAAAGGCGCTCAAGGTAGCAAACAATTAAATCTAGATTTAACAAAATCTTATTTAAAAAATAGCTTTAAAGCAAATAAATTATAGATAATTAAAAATGCAACAATAAAAGAAATAAACAGCACCAACCAATTAACCCCCCCTTCAGAAACAGAACAGCCTGTATGCCAAAGGCCTGCCTAAATAAAAATGTGTTTGTATGCTGGCGGGAAAAAAACCAGGAAATTGCCAACTTAGTCTCCCTCTTAGCAGGAAGTTCCAGAGCCTGGGAGCAACCACCAAGAAGGCCCTCTCTTGCCAAACGTGCCTCTGGTGGCAGCAGTATTGAGAGAAGGGTCTCCTCTAAAGATCTTAAAACCCAGAAACGTTCGTATGGGAGAAAACCATCTTTCAGATAGCCTGGTCCCAAGCTTTATACTATAGAGCTTTATATGCCATGGGAAAAGGTCAAAATCCTACTGGCCATCCCCATGGCTTGGGTGTGCCTAACATAACTCTTTGAAGCAAACTAAGAATAAGTGGCGGCTTAAATATATATGTATGCACTTTTGAGATGATGTACCTAATAGTTTTGGAAACTTGCAGTTTAAGCCTTAGAAATGGCTTGTTTAATTAAATTACTTTAATACTTTTTTCAGGGATCATATATCAGTTAACTTATATCATAATGTTTTCCAGCAATTAAAAACAGAAATACACAGGCAAGATCCAAACAGCTCTATATACACACCCAAGTTCTTCTGCATGCAGACAAGGATATTTTGGATTTCGGGAAACCATTTTTCATCTTAAATCAGAAGTCCTTACAAAGTTATCCCTACGTTTCTGGAGTGTTGTTTTTGGAAATCAAAAGCATCTGCTTTGGGAGTGGGGATGCTCAAAAGCTTGAGAAAGTGGGAAGAACTTCCATGCATTTTTGCTTTTTATATATTTTTATAGCACCATTGATATACAAAAGACAGGTCCCAAGGAGCTTGCAACCTAAATTTTGACAAAAGGGAGAGAGAAGGAAATAGAGAAAAAAACAAGAGAAAATGCATCAGGAAGAATGTGCACAAATGCAGTTACAGGTTTCCGTGGAGATGAAGACTAAAAGATTCACAGCCTTCAATTGCTAGACTTAAGGGGGAAGCAAATGAAATTGGTTATTTCATATTTAAGGGAGCAAAAGACATTCAGGGATCTGAGTGTTATAGATGGGATGGGATGGGATGTACTAGAATATGAGGACAGAAATATAAGGGGAGGAAATACCCATGAAACCTGTGATCATGGCTCTTGAAATCACATCTACAATTCCTTACATGCAACAGGAAGGTACTTTCTAGTATTTTGTAATTAAACCTAGTGTTGCCCAAAGCAAAGCTGGTCTTGAAGCCACTGGTAAAGAGAGTATAACTATAAGTTTCTGGATGCATTTATTTCCTTAACCCAGCTGTTGCACACTGATGGTTGGTGGTAGTAGTGGTAATTGGTGATACCTGAGAATATATGCTAGTAGGTACTTTTGAGACAACTGAGTTTGAAAGGGTTTACATGTACAATTTTGTCAAGGTTTACACAGAATGTTCCAGGGAGGAAGAGACAGTGCTAATCTGTATATTAAGCCATGACATTGATTTGCATGAGCAAATAATGAGCAAAGTTGCAGTGTCTGGAATATTTTGTATTTTTACTTATTCAGTACATTTGTATCCCACCTTTCTTTCATCACAAAACTCAAGGTGGGTTTCGTGGGCTTCCCAGGTAGTCTCCCATCCAGGCCCCAACCAGACCCAGACCTGCTTAGCATCAGCAATGTGACTGCATCATGTGCCATCAGACAATGCCCTGGGATGGAACCAGTTTATTATTATGTTAGGTATTCTCTAAAAATTAGAAGTTTTAAATATTTGTTCACAAATGCTTTCATCATCATCATTACGAGTATTATTGTTAGCCTAAAACTACTGTACAAGAAGTAAAAACAAGATAGTCCTATGCAAAAACATCTTACAATCTAAATGAAAACCTTATACAAAATGATAGGAGAGAAGAAAAACTTCTAGTGGTTTATATGATTTAAAATTAAACTAATATATTTTATAACACTGGAAATCCTCATCACTTTGGTAGAGTGTGATGAACGAAATTATTGACTATAGGCAACTCAAATGAGAATTTGAAAAATAGTCGTAACAGCTAGAATAACAGCCAGGAATTTAAACAGTTAGGAAACCTGACTAATAGTCAAAGAAGAAAATTGGTTTTGTGTATGTGCATGTGGGAGTGAGTGGGAGAACCTGGCCAGGAGCTGTTATTTGAGGACTAAACAACCCCACATAACCCTTAGTCTGTTATAGGGTTATGTGAGGGTTGTTTAGACCTCAAATAACCCTCACTAGCTGGGTTCGCATGTCACAACAACTGCCAGTTGGAGATTGCACACACCGCAGCTTCTCAAAGTTAAATGAACCCATGATAAGATGCCATGTCTTCTGAACCAGATTGGTGTCTGAAATGAGTGTCTATTAAAAGGTGGGGTCTAGAAAGTGCAAGAAAAAATAGGACAAGGTAAAAGGGTAGGATCCAGTATGCACATTGTAAATATTGGACAAACCTAGTCATAAGTAAACAAACAGCTGATTAAAACAATGAAGCAATATCATGTCTTTCCCAGTCTGTGTCACTTCATATTGCGGATAGGAGAAATCATGTTTCAGCGCTCTGCCATGTAAGAGCAAACATTAATGCACATAGAAAGCTTGCATATTGGGAGGCAGTTTTAATGTAGCCTTTCAAATATTCTAGCTTTCCCATCTAAAGCACTTCCACCATGGTGGAGCATTCAAATGTGAATCCCCTTGTGTATCCTGAAGTGATTACCAACCAGGACTTACTGTAGCACATGCCTTTTTCACTTTTAAATGTATCCTTAGAAATCATATAAAATGGAAATAGAGGCTGAAAATTGTAATAAATCTGAGGGTCCTTGCAAGAGCACCATGGGACATTAAGTCTTTGTTGACTATCATTGTATCAAGTTTCATTTCAGAACCAAATGAATCATGGAAACAGAAAACAAACTAAGTTTGAACATTCTTTAATGGAGAATTTCTTTCATCAAAATAAAAGGACATAAAATAAATGATGTCTACTCTTCTTTGTGCTGCATCCTGTACGAGACCAGCAGCAAACATGTTACTAAAGTGTTCTTTGCATTTCAGAAGAAACCAAAGATACAGAGGTTCCTACAGTACCTCATAATAGTCAGCTAACCTGGAAACAAGGCAGACAATTATTAAGACAGTGAGTGTTATATTTGTATACTGTTTTTCCCCCCTATACCATATGCTTTTATTTTGAAACCATTTTCTGATTGTGTGTGTTAGTATAAATACAGTACATTCAAGCAAGTAATTTAAATTAAGCCTCTTTCTTTGGGGGAAATGTTGCATCGAATACAACAACCTAAAAACTTGGGAATATTGTGTGAATAAAGCTGCCAAAAAGAAAGAAGAGCAACCGGTTTGGGTTTGGGCAACCCTTAAACAGTTTGGTAATGACATCTATGCTTTAAATGACCATACATGCATCTTATTTAGAGGAGGGGAGCTTTTTATGTTCCTCTGTGTGAGGATAATCTTCTTTATTAGGTATCTTCAAGAAGTAGGTTACACGGACACAATATTGGATGTACGGTCACAGAGAGTGAGGTCTTTACTTGGGCTTTCCAGTTCAGAACCAAATGGCTCAGTGGAGTCAAAAAACTTGGAACAGATTCTTAATGGAGGAGAATCTCCTGCTTCAAAGCAAAAGGGACAGGACATTAAAAGGTAAGCGATGTCATGTGAGAATATTCTGCATGTTTAATTGCTTATTTCTGATAATGAATTTTACTCTAAATGCATAGTCATTCTTCTAAAAGATGTACATTCCATTTTCACTCGTGCCATATAATCCCACAAAGAGAGTCCTTTGCTCCCATGCTTGCATCCCCATTATTATAAAGCTAATTCTTACCTGAACCATCTTTTCCTGGCTTAGTGCAAATAGTCCTCAGTTAGGGCTGTTTGTACTTAGTACTAAAAACCAAACACTGACCAACTTCTAAATTGCAGACATCAAAATGTTACATGTTAATTGTCATTTCCACCTTTCTTCCAGCAGGCAACTAATAACTTATCAATGCCATGCTTCTACCATATTGCAGAAGGAGTAAGATACGTTTGCTCGCTATTAAAGTAGTTTACTGTATGACATTGAATATTTTATTTTAAAAAATGTACACCTGTTAATTTCCTGCTTTAACTAAATTCAAATCATTAATGGGTTATAGCCAGCACCTTATTAAAAGAACAAATCCCGGATGCCCAATTCCCTTGGACCTTTATGAATCAGAAATTTGTTAAGTTTTTCCTGACTTAAAGTAACTGAATCTTTTAATTCTAGAAGGAGCCATAGGTATTTGCTGACATCATAAGAAATTTTCTTTTGTAGGAACCCTGGTGATGTTCTTGAAACATTTAATTTCTTGGAAAATGCAGATGATAGTGATGAAGAAGAAGAGAGTGACATGATAGAAGATATTGCAGAAGGAAAAGAAAAACACCGTATAAATAAAAAACACAAAGTAAAAAAAAGTTTTTATTTTATTGTCTGGTTGAACACCCAGCAGTGCAGATAGATTGTTGGGTGAGACCATTATTGTGTCATCTTAATGCCACAAGCTGGGTACTGCTTGTCCCCTTCAGTCAGTATACAGCCACTAATCCCACAGATTTTTGGCATAAAGTTCTTTGCGCTCATTTGAAGAGTGTATGGCTATAACTTCTGGAATGCTTACCTAATTTGAGGCAAAGCAGGCTGAAAATGACTGGAATAAGTACTTGGTATATTGAAATTTATAACACAGGAAGCTGCCTTATAGCCACCTCACAGGCTTGTGAAGATAAAATGGGTATGGGGGGAGGAACCATATGCACTACCTTGAAATCCTTGTAGGAAAGATGGGATATATGTAAGCTAATATTTGTCCATCCAATCCAGCATCATTTATTTCAACTCTGAGTAGATGCAGCTCTCTGGTATGTCAGGCAGAGATTTTTCACATCATTAGCTATGTGAACCTTTCAATTCGAGATCTTGAGGACTGAACTGGGAACCTTCTACATGCAAAGCTTGAGTGCAGAACAGTAGTTTCCTCCCCTAATATTGATGGCCATGGCATGAGAAAAGCATAGGGGTGGCTGGTGCAAAATATAACGTCATAAAAATAAGTTGTGTTTGATATTTTGCTTACATATGACCTTTTTATAGAGCCCGGTGATCTCTCTACTGTATATTATTACCTGCCCCCAGTTTCCTTCATTTAATTGGCTGTTGGTTCTCTGCTACAATGAGCCACCTGTCTGTTTAGATAATATTGGGAGACGGGGGGGGGGGGGGAATAGTGTGTCTCCTTTATATGCACTAAAACAATTCCTTGCTGTTAAGTGCTCCATTTAACTCCATCTAAATCAGCAATACATAACCTTTTTTGGCCCCAAAGGTCACATCTACTGTTTGCAGGGAGGCCAGAAACTGTACTTGTGTGCTCCCTCTCCATTTCTTACTACATCTTATTCACATCTCTGCATGGAATAGGGAGCTTTTCCTTCCT
The DNA here is from genome assembly GCF_023053635.1 of Elgaria multicarinata webbii. Classification (NCBI taxonomy): domain Eukaryota; kingdom Metazoa; phylum Chordata; class Lepidosauria; order Squamata; family Anguidae; genus Elgaria; species Elgaria multicarinata. Next base: position 140,586,515 of record NC_086172.1, on the reverse strand, counting down.
CTTACTACCCGCTGAGATCTATAGATTGTTGTTTCTCCGCTGCTACTAATAGGAGGAAAATAGCAATCTTGATGGTGATCACTGGGGATTTCACCTTCACTACAACCCTGTAAGCAATCTCAGAAGCCAGGGAACAACAGATTTTCCCCCTTTGGGGATAACTGGGTGGAATCATGCAGACTTTAGAAAGCAGCTGAAGGCTGCAGTAGGTGGCAGCTGTATAACTCTGTCCCTCGGACTATCCCCCTCCTCCCCAGCTTCAAACTGTCTCAACTGGAAAACTATGGACTTGTTCAGTCACCTAGTGACTGAAGATGGCACTGCAGGCTTCAAACACTTAAAGACACATTTAAAAATATAAGAGCCAGATCAAAGGTCCGTCAAGTCCAGCAATCTGTTCATGCAGTGGCCAGTCAGCTGTCTACAGGAAACCCACAAGCAGAACATGAGTGCAACAGCACCCTCCCACCCATGTTTTTCAGCAATTAAAACCAAATAACCTAACTACACACCTCTAGGTTCTTCTTAGTATATATGCCAAGTTTCAGATGTTTTAGGTTTCATGTCTTGGATCTATGGTCCTGACAGACAGACATGCATCCTCTTATTATTATAGGTAATGATCTCATGTAAAAATTGTGTATTCTTCTCTTCAGTTTCGATTAACAAATTAGTTTACCTACCTGGATAATATAATATTAATACACAAAAATATACCGATTGGCAGTCCTCAGGATGGGTGTATTGGGGTTGGGCGGTGGATGGACACACAACTAAAGAAAATGGTCCTTAAACCTTATTGTTCTTAATGTTGATTTTGTCATAATTGGCTTGTAGATTGGAAATGAAGGGCTAGCTGCTGACCTTACAGATGATCCAGATACAGAAGAAGCCTTGAAAGAATTTGATTTCTTAGTAACAGCAGAAGATGGAGAAGGAGCTGGAGAGGCACGGAGTTCAGGGGATGGGACAGAATGGGGTAAGAAGCTCAAACGAGCAAGCATGAATAAAAAATTAAAGGTAACATATGTATATGCACCAAAAGCTGAGTGGGTTATTTGTGGTATTCAGCTGCTATGGACATTGGGAAGAAAAAGGAACAGTAGGTTTCATATTATTTCATTACATTAATCTAACTTAATCAGATTTAAACATGTCCTCTGTTTCGGCTTGTATTCTTTTCCCTGTGTGACCTATTTCTTAAGAGTTCTAAACTGGGTTCAGAATTTTAGTTTGGTTGATGGTTAACTTTTTATTTCTTAACCTGTATCCGCTGCTATTTTTCTCCTGCTGCTTAAGCAAGTAATATATTTGGCAATCAACTTGGTGGTGGTATTTTTTTAAGCAATTTGTTTTGTATTTAAGATGCTATGTTACTATTTTTATTTTGAAACAAACTAATATTTATGAAGCAGATATTAAAGGTATATTTACATATTATTGGTAAAATTGGCAGCCAATTATTCTAAATAATTTAGTTTTTGCCCAGAATATAGTGAATTTTAAAAAGTCACATGATAATATAAAAATAATACTTTAGGATGCGATGAAAAACATGTTTACCTGGAAGTTCCATAGAAACCAGTGGGACTTGTTTCCAAGCAGTTTGTTCAGGGTCAAGGTACCAGTGATCATTACAAATTTGTTATCGTAAGTGAGAATGAATATGGATGTAGAGGTGTGTAACATAAAGCAAGCTTTGTTACAAATATTTCATTTCATATTTCTTGTACTGTGCTTTCATTTCCTATTTTGCAAACAGTAAACTTTGTTTTCTAAATTGATCACACTTTCCCCAAACCCACGGAACTTACAACTAAAGGCTGCAGTGGTTGTTGCAGCTCTCATGGAGTGCTGATCACCTGTTCTTCCTGAGTGATTCCTTTTGTGACCTTCTAATACCTATTTGGAACTGTATAGTTGAAAGCATCGATCACCTGTTCACAACGTATGATTGTGCCACTCATAAATCTAGGATATCAGATACGAGGCTTCTCCCTTCTAGAGCTCCATTGTGCTGTCAGTGGAGCTCATCTGCATGCCAAAATGTTTCTTTGTGTGGATTAGTTTCACTGGATTGGAGTTGTGAACTCTTTTACCTTTATAAAGCAGCAGGTGATGAAACAGGTGCATTTACTCTTCTAGCGGATGTATTAAGCTGTAGTACTTCAGATTGCTACTATCTAAACAGTTCAGAACTTTGAAAGTGAAAGAATAAACCTAACTTCTTGAAGACTGCTGTTTGTAAAATTTCAGAGTCCAGTGTTGACATGTTCCATGTTGTTGTTGAGGGCAGTGTTCAACAGTGTCATTTCATAAATTCATATAGCACTGTTAGAGCTCCACCATATCTTTCTGTTGTGCAACTGCCTTCACGTTACACTCGTGCAACCAGTTACACAACCACTTGCACAGTTGCTTGCGCAATCATGCTTGCACAAGCATAACTTTAGTTGAATTCTCCTCTTGTGCATATTTTGGAATCTAGCATAATGTCATTTGCACTAGCGGAATGACACAGTTGGATACTGATCAAACTATTTACAAGTCTTGTTGGGTCTGTAGCTTTTTATCTTATGTGATTCTTAATTTTTATAATGGGAATTCAAATGAAATGTTAGCACTAGCTTTCCTTCTCGTAGGATCTTTTTTTCACCCTTCAGTTCAATATATTGACTTGAATCCTAAGAAGCAGGCATCTCAGGGGTTAGAAGGGAACTTTTCCACCCTTCCTTTCTGCTCCCTCCAGAAGATCCCAGTCAAGACTCTTGAGGATAAAGGGACTCACCTGAAGAGGGTGTTCTTAAGCCATTGAGTTTGTTACTGCTTTAAGCAGTTTCCTTGTATGTGCAGATATGACTCTGCACATACATAGATATTGATTTTTAAAAACTGCACAAATCAAGCAAAATTTACATCTTATGAAACTGATCCTTTCTTAATTCATGAGAGATAGATGGGGGAGATTTTAGTGAAATAGGAATAGTTTCTATTTCATCACTGGAATAGTTTTTACCAATTGGATAAAGAATTGACCAGTTGAATTTGCACAGTTGTAACATTATCAATAGGATACCTTCCTCTTTCCAGTGATTATAGTCTATGTAAGGAACAAAGGCCTAAATGTATTGGGAAAGTAAAGAGAATTCATTTCAGCATTGAGCACATGCAGTTTGTGTGGCTATCGTGGTAAAGTCCTGGCATTTTTCTTTAATAGTCTTGTGCCAGTGAGAAGGGTGTTGTGTGTTGTAAAAGGATTCTCTCCAGGCAGCTGGGAAGGGAGATGGGCATGTGACCTCAGGCCACGTTTGCCTCCTTGTCTGCCAATAGGTAATGATTGTTGTAACAGACTTCATTAAGCAGATTTTAGAATGAAGTGTTTGCTTGCATGTTGTGTTGCCAATTAGCTTGAAAATAACCTCTTAGATCTATTGCTTGGAATTACTTAACTATAATTCTTCTGATGTGTCAGGTGGTTTCTTCTACGTTTTAAAATGATTTTATCTTACATGTTTATCCAACTATAAACTTGTAATCACCCTTCAGTGAAGCATGGTTGGGCCTTGTGTGCACAAAGCAGTCCCATAGTCAACTGTGACCTGCCCTTTTGCTGGACCACAATAATTTAATTACTGTATTTTCTGGCGTATAAGACTACTTTTTAACCCAGGAAAATCTTCTCAAAAGTTGGGGGTCGTCTTATACGCCCAGTCGTCTTATACGCCCAGTCGTCTTATACGCCGGAAAATACGGTAATGGTTAATTTCTAGGTGAAAGGAAACAAAGTTAAAGCTTTCTTATAAAAGTTCACTGCTAAAGTTAGCATCTAAACAAAGAATTCTATCTCTGAATAGATTGTTCACTGGAAGGAAAAATAGTCATAATCTTTGGTTGAGAACTTGACTTTTGGGACCTGTTTAGATGGTAATTCTTCTACTTTGGGTGAAATCAGGAATGGGCCTCAGATTTATGTGCACCTTTTTTCTGCCCAGATCATGCCAAGTGAAGAGGAGGGTTTCTTCTTTGTTTTGGACACAGCCAGATTCTGTTTCATAGGATCTCCCAACTCCCTAGCTATCCTCTCCCCACTACAAGGCGGGCCAAGAAGAGAGCACTTGCCTATTCCTCAGCGCTTCATGGGTTTTATCCTGGAGGTGTGAATTATCTTGTTCATAGGTGCATAGACTGAATAAAATGAATAAAAAGGACAGTTGTGTAGGGATGAAATTAATATACTTATGTAGCTGTTGACAGATGTATCCTCCACAAATACCTTATATTCAGAGGAAACCTGACTGGGAAAACTTAAAAAAAAACTTTTCTAAGTAGCGCCCCAGTCCTATACATGCATAGAAGTAAGTACTGCTGTGTTTAGTATGAATTTGTCCCAAGTAAGTCATTGCAACATTGCAGCCTTGATGTTACAGTAGTCCACTTTGGATTGTACTTACTTGCAGGCACACTAAATTGGACACATATTTCTTTGAGCTTGCTAAAGTATGGAAGAGTCCTGGGTTTACTGCAACCTCTGAATTATATATGCCTATACTTATGCTTTAAGATAAATAACATAGTACACAAACATATTTCATATAAGGCTCAGTGTTTTCAGTGGAACTTCCATGTAATATGTTTTATAATCTGGTTTAAATACATGAATGTTCATCACTTAAAATATTGACATAGACAAATCTATACTTCCATTAATTCACTTTTCCCCTAATTTGCTATGGCTGGTTGGGTTGCAGAATATATTATCTTTGCGTTGGTGCCCTTTTATAATTTTTAAAAAATGAAGGAAAAGTCAACAAGTTAAAAACCAGAAGAAATTCTCTGGTATGCCAAACTGTTTCAAATTGTATTAATGTTTTTAATAAATTTAATCGGTGAACACTTTCCCTTTATTATGTTTATATCTAGATCTATTTTAGAGTTATTACATCTTATTGCATGTAAAATAAAAGCAGAAGGAAAATGCATGGTGGTTTTCATAAACAAAATGGTGCTGACAATTCAGTTGCACTTCATGAACGGTATCGCATGCTTTATTTGCTTATTTAAATCTGGCTGAATAATTTGTTAATATTGCCTTACTAAAGATGCAGTAATTTCATGCATTAGTGTTAAACCATTTTTAAAAAATATTAGTGAATACAAAGAAATTCAAATGTATTCTTCATTGTTAACAAATTATCATAAAGTAAGTTTGTGAAAAAACTTATGGCCAAAATTGGAGCATTTTACATAACAGTAACAGAAACTGCACCTTTAAAATACTGAAATGTATTTGAATAACACTTCTGATTGATGCTTAACCTGTAACACTCACAGACAGCTTGCATTGCCAATTGCTGATTTATTTTTCTTTCAATAATATGCTGCATGTAGACAAAGATGACCTGTCCCCAACTGCTGAGGTTTGGGATGTAGACCAGGGACTAATAAGTAAACTGAAGGAACAGTACAAGAAGGAACGAAAGGGGAAGAAAGGGGTAAAGAGTAAGTGCAGATTCTGAATCTTGACACAGCTCTCTGAATTATGTGGAGAACAGGTTTTTCTTAATGTGTTCTCTTTCTTCCCCTCCATTTTAACACTTTTCTATTTTGGGGGCAACCAACTTTAACTTTCCATCTGTAAATCAACATGTCATCTAAAATGAAATTATTTGAATTTGAACTTTGGGGGCAGGCAGAAGGTGTATAAATTATGCTGCTTAAGTATCACCTAGAAATAATTTATAAAGATAGCAGTGACTTGAGAACTAATTCAAATACAAATTAATAATATTGCTTCTGACTTAATTTGCCAAATTTAGTTAATTTTTTTAAAAAGCATATATGGAAAAGAGTATTTTGCATTAATGTTTGGGTATTTTAACTGAGATCCATGAATTTTGGCTTGGCCTACTAGCTAGCTAGTGTGTTTGGTCACTATCAAACCCTCCCCTCTTCATAATTCTTTGCCTCAGAGTCTTGTTTTACGTCACACTGCTACCGTCTAAAGTGAAACAAGCTCCTCTCCCAAATCCTCTGGCACTTACAGAGGACTTTCAGGAGGGCAGAGTTTTTTCTCACACTTTGTGCTGTACTTTGGAGAATGAAAGAAACAAGAGGAGACCTGGGAGAAAGCTGGACTTGGTTTCACTTTATCCGGGGAGAGTCTCTTGTGCTGCTTCTGCTAAGCCATCATGTAGCTACCAACCCTTTCTCTCCCCTGGGTTCTCTGCAATTTATGGAGAATTCAAGAAAAGGGTAGAAGCTTAATTTCCACCACTGCTGAGTATGGTTATGAAATGTCACACAACTTGTTTCACAGACATTACCGGGATGATGAAGGTCAGCAGTAATCATGTGACTCCTAGGGCATGGCTAGACAAGGGGGGTGGAGGGGGATGATCTCACGATATGATGATCACAAGGTCATCCCCCTCAGTCTACATGTGACGCACGACGTCTCGGGAGGAAGAGGACGTCGCACCCACCTTTTTGTTTTGTTTCGTTTTAATCGAAAAAGAGCACAGGAGCACTCCATCGCAAAAGTGAGGTGGGTTTGTTTTTTTTTAAAAAACGCAACAACTCCTGCTTCCCCCACCCCACCCCCGATGGGCACAGTGCTCCTGAAGAGCTCTTTGCCCCGTGCGGGGTTCCCAGTTCCTTGCAAGTAACTGTGAGGAGCTGGGACAAACTGCGACGCCTGCCCACACGTTCTGCGGTCTTGTGGAAAAAGCGGGCTACAACTGTAGGGCCATATCCTGGGAAAGGGAGGGATCATCCCTCCCTGCTCCTGGGATCCACTGTGCGTCATGTGGACGCTCAGGGACAATCCCGGGACGATCCCTGGGATATCGCCCCATCTAGACATGCCCCTAGTTAGGACCTGAGAGCCGTGGCTCTTTAACTGAGTGGTGGCACAAGATACGGAGTGAGAACTTAAAGTTCAAATGAGGGGGAAGATTCTGTTGCAGCCTGAGCCGATTTCTGCCCAGAAGTAGAAGTTTTAGTATTGTAGCTGCCAAAACTGCTGTGCTGACCGTGGAAGCTGCAGAAAGGCAAAGAACATGTGGGAGCTCCTGGCTACATTGGCTGTGCCCCTGCTGCTGGTTTTACTTTGAGACGGCCTGTCTTGGTCGCTTCTTCTGGCAGTGTTGGATTAATATCCCAATCCACAGATTCTTAGAGACACAGCAGTGGACTCCATACCTGTAACTGTATGCAAGGATTCTGTGCATTCATTTGCTGACACGAAGCCTTCAAGTTGGGTTGGGAGATTTGGGCAGTAGCTTAAGATTAGAAGATAGTTAGTTTCAACAGTTCGAGAAACGCTACTTAACAGAAACTTTGATCAAGATTGAAAGTAGGCTTGTGATAGCTGAAACTTAAATATAAAATATATACTCAGTCTGCAGATTTGACATTTACAGCCAAATCATTACTATGTTTTCTCAGAAGTATGTCCCATCAGTGAAATTTATTTCCAAGTATGCAGTTTTAGCTGGAGTTCATCCATGAAAGGAAACCCTATGTACTCTTTTAATAAAGTATTTTATGCTGGTTTGGCTTTGTATGCAAAATAGATTTGTGCATGTTTTTTTTTTTTAAAAAAATTAATAATAGTGTTGCATGTTTTCTCCATTACTTGCTTAACCCAATACTAATTCTGGATGAGCCTTTCGTGCCTCTTTAGGAAATGCTCGTAGCCCATTATATAGCTTCATTTTGTGCTGACTATGTAGACATCTGTTGTAAAATTATTGGAGTTGCAATATATATTTCAAGACAGTCTACTTCCAAATCTAAAATACTATATATAGCATATGCTTTAATTAAGTTATTAGATATTTTAAAAAGTGTTTAATGTTTAGAAGTAATTATGATAAAAGGTTGAGGAATTTTTTTTTTGCGCTAAACTTGAATATTTTTAAGGACATATAGAAATAATAAACCTATAGAGCAAGATTCTGAAATATATTTTCATTTTATTTATTTTATTATTATTTATTATTATTACATTTTTATACCCCATAGCTGAAGCTTTCTGGGCCATTTACATATTTCTTGCAACAGACACAGCTATTTGTGTTAGTGCTCGAAATACTCCCAGGTAATGAAATGGAAATAATGTTTTCAGCAGAAAGGTAACTACAGAATACTTCTGATTTATTAAAGGGAAATAACTTTATGTAAAAGTACATACCTAGTTTTTAGCAGAACCAAGGCAACTAACAATATACAAAATACAACAATGCTATAATTGTTTTATTTGAAGTATTTTTATTCCACTCCTCAGCCAAAAAGCCTCCTGGAGTAGCTTACATGCAGTCAATAAAACAAGACATTGGGTGCGTTCGGACAACCAATAGTCAACCGTGTGTTAATAGGCAACTCCATGGTTGACTATTAGGGGGTACTCCCCACATGACATGTGTTTAGTCAATCACTGTGTGCATTAGGGCCAGTGTCGAGTTGACTATTAGTCAACACTGTGTTTGATTGACACAGCCCCCGTCCTCTCTTCCCTATCAGTCCTTCATAGGTATCCCATCAGCCATTGCTGCATAAATATCCCAGTGTCCATCACAATTTGGAAATGTCACTGCTCCTCCGTAATTGGCTCATTCTCGGCTGTGGGCATTCAAGTGCCCCTCTGCTCGCTGTTAGGATCTACCAATTGCAATGCCGATTACATTGAGATGCATGTGGCCAATCTTCCCCCCTCCTGCTTTGAACAGCACTGGACAAGCCTGTGCAGCTCATGGCATGGAAGGGCACAGGCGTCTGACAGTTGTGCAGGATTTTGTGGACCGAGTAAGGGTGCAACGCAGGTTCTGTTCGCAGTCTGTTGCTAGGAAGGTTTCGGAAGCAAGTTGTGGTGGCTATACTAGAGCTGCAGGCACTGTTTTGGCTGCTCTTGCTAGGGGACTGTGTAGCCAGCGAAAATAGCCAACTGTGCGCTCTGAAATAGTCAACAATGCCTGCTACACGACACGATAAGCAATGGTTGTGCAAATAGTCAACTCTTCACAGTGTTGGTTATGTGTGTTGGTTATTTCAGGAAAATAACCAGCTATGGTGTGAAAAAGTCTTGCTAGATGATGCAATAGTCAATAGTTGACTAGTTAATCAATGGTTGACTATTTAAACCACTGTCATCCAAACCTGGTCAGTCTCTGCCCACAGGCTTCCAATGTATAAAGATACAGTTCATGAGGAAAAAAGGATGGGAAGAGAAGAGGAAAACACTATGTAGTTTTTCAGCAGGACTGGTGGAATGGCCCTGCTTCCCCTCTCATCTCCCTCTGCACAGGCTGCTGGAATGGCCATTAGTGGTAACAGTTGAGGGAGGAGAACTTTTCATGGGAGTCTTTCAATTCAGCTGAAATAAGTAAATAGAACAAAATTTCATGTCTCAATTTGATTTATGCACAACAAGTACTGAACTTTCTAATAGCTAGCTCAGAAAATCTTGATGAAAGAGCACAGGTCAGTTGGCCATAGGATTACAGCTATTGGATTGCTTGACTTACAGATGTATAGGTCATGCTCCTGTTCTTGACAAAGTTGTTTAAAGTGCACTCTGTAGAACTTTAGAGAACATTCAAACACACCGCATTCCCCAACTAAAGGCTACAACACTGTCGAACAAAAGTTTTCAGGTCTTATTTAAGAACCATGGCAGTTAAAGAGCTGCTGTCAAGCGACAGAATAATCTGTTTTTACCTATGTCCCACCTAACCTCAGACGTTTAGCCTACTACTTATTAGCCTACTATTCAAACAAAATGACTAGGCAAAGTGAAATCCACTTCAAAGCCTTAGGAAGTAGTATTTAGGATACAATTGATCAGCCCCTTTTTTATCCAGCTTTTATACCTTCTTCCCTTATAGTATTAGTATTATTGGATATGTCATCTTTCTCTTAACAAAGAGCCAATGATGACAACTGCAGAGTAGGTGTCTCTACTCTGAGATTGGCAGTCCAGCCTTATGACTATTCCAGGTTCCACCTTCAAAAGGATGGGTACTTTGACAGCATAGTCTGCAGAATATTCTTCACACACACCCCAAATTCATCTAACAGTTTGGATAGGTTTGTAGGCGGCCCTCAACTTCGCAGTGTATCATTATTATGTCCTTCCCAGTTGTAGTCTCCATCATTTTCTCAGAATAGAAACTGAATACATATTTCTTGACCTGGAGTAGCACCAAGATAACATAAGCTCCAATATTTGATAAAATAGAGGTTAGTGAGGCTGAATTGTGTTCTTCCCAAATGTATTAAGGACTCATAACTAGCTGTAGGTGGGTGTCACGTTCATTTAAAAATATCTGGTCTAGTAACTAAATGGTTTGTTTCTTAACTTTACTTGGAATAGGATGATTTATACAATTCTCCCTACTCCTACTTATAAAGCACAGTATAATGCAGGGCTGGGCAAAGAAAGATAGGGATCTACTGGTGGATCCCTGGGTGATTTGCTGTAGAATGGTAAGGTTGTTGAAATCCCAATTGTTTAACAATAGTTCTAATTTAGGTTTAAATTAGACTGTTAAATCCGTGATCTATACCAACTCAGCTGTAATTTTGTATGGTTCATGGATTGTTGACGCATATCCTTGTTCTTGAGCACACATGTAGCAAACAGTGCGAGCATATGGAGACTTAACATGCGGTGCATGCACAGTGGATTTATGCACTGCATTTCTACTGAAATAGGGAATAGCTACTTCTAAATTGAGGAATTTAGCCCCAATACATTTTTAAACTAATTCAAGTTGGGGAAATTAGCTCACGGAGTCGCATTAGATTCAGAAAAAAAACTGGTTTTATTTTTACAGATATTGTTCTCAAGCACACATGTTGTGTACGAATGTTCCAGCAGAGAAAATGTCTTGGTTAGTGTTCCTACATCTGAGCATGTGGGATGGTACACTGGTTCTAAGAAACCTAACTAATAGATAGAAAAGACGAAGATTAGGGAAATTAGTGTTGCCAGACAAGGAAATGAAGTGGTGCAAGGGAAATGTCTGAGAAAGGATTGGGAGGCTATACAACTGGAAGAGTTCAGATGTCTGTGAAAGTTGGGAGTGAGGGCAGAGAAATTTATTTATCTATTTGTCCACCTTTCTAACAAAAAGTGGCACTCAAGGCACAATTAAAACTGATTAAGGCAATGAAATAATACATTTAAATATAATAAAATGTAACAATTACAGGGATTGTTTTGTTTTTTAAAAAAAGCACTCAACCCAACAGATCCACTTTCAGGCCAAAGGCCTTCTTGAATAAAATGGTCTTTGCCTGCAGGTGGAAGAACAGCATAGAGGGAGCGAACCTATCCTCCCTTGGGAGAGAGTTCCACGGCCTGGGAGCAGCCACTGAATGTACCTCTGAAAGTGGCAGGCACGAAAGAAGAGCCTCTCCAGAACATGATTGAAATGAATAGGATTGGAAGGAAAAAGGAAGGAAACAGAGCAAGGGATGCATTTGTTACCTGAGGAAGGGTAACAGACTGTAACAGACTGTAAAAATGTATTAAAATGCTGTGGGCACACACTACCCATGTTTTTGTTTTTGTTTTTTTAGCTCAGTTCTAGGTTGTAATATAAGACATTAGTGTCAAGCCTTAGGCACTATTGAATAGCAAGTTATCAGTTGAGAGCTGGTTAATGGATAGATCCAAATAGAGTTCTGATTCTTGATTTCCTGGCGCAACAATTATGAGGATAAGTCATTATTAGGCACCATAGAGCCACCACAATTTTGGCTAAAATAGATTTAGAGTTCTCAATAGAATTCACAGAATTGAGTGTGGCCTTAGCTGTTCCCCACCATCCAGGAGGTCACAGCGCAAACCAAACTATGTTTCTGACAGTGTGGAACCCAGCAGAGGGACTCAGTGGGCACTTTCTGAGGTTTAGTAAAGTGTTCTCTTTGAGAGTATAAACACATTATAGAAAATGGTTCAGTGGGAAAGCATAAGAGGATCCCTTGCCTGAGAAATGTGGGCTAGTTACCAGCATAGAATAGAGAATTGTGCCAGTAAAGAGCATGATGAGAATCAATCGCCCCCAGGTTGATGCTTAGAGCTGAAACACACCAACACAAGCAAAGAGGACAAAACAGACTGCTTGTACTTCCAGGCAGTTATAGGCTTTCACACAAAACATAGCAAAGGGTTTGATTGCTTGGGCTGGACTTAGGATGGGTTGAAACAGGGAGGTCCCCTGCCTCATGGTTACATTTACATCTAGCTAGCTAACTTTTCAAGGCATCGCCAGGATTGGATAATTTTTCCCACCATTATTTACTTTAGAACTTCATTTCAAGTATTTCATCCACATTGCTGATGGCCTTTTGACCCTCTTTCTCCGGCTCATTTCAACATGGCAAATATATTAATTTAGTACTCTAACATCAGCAATTGGAAGTGTACTTTTCATTATTAACATTTAAATCCTTAGATACCCATTTTCAATGCCTAGGATGAGGTTATTCATGCTCTACTGTTTGTTCTACCATCTGATAATCAGAGGTATAGGCTTCAGGATATATTCTAAATGGTAGAACTCTTATTTGGAATTTGAGTAAAAACCATCTGGCTCCCATACAAGATTCAGAATTACAGTGATATTTAACACAATCTACATATTTTCATGGTCAAAAAACAGTAGAATTCTCATTGCATACATATATCAAGCACTCCTAACAGATGACAATCTTAACTTAAGAGGTATTGAAATTTTGCTGATATTAAAGTTAATGATTATCACTGCATTTACCTTTCTTTTCACAAAATTCACAAGTTTATGTGTTAGTTTGGAAATACAAATACTTCAACCCAGGACTGTTGGTTTATTTGCAAGAATGATACAGCTTCCTCATACTGTAGGCATGTTTGTTTGCCAAGACTGCATTGATCACCTAAAACTGTACCTAATTTTGTTGAATCATGGAAGGGCCTGTGGGAAAAATGGGCAGGATTCAATAGGGACCTTGTGCATACACCTAGTCTACACTGCTTGAAGTCACTGCACAGCCCCTACTGCTTGTGGCCATGATGTAGTGGTTGCAGGACCAGGGCCCAAAATGACCTCCCCCTTCCAGAAATGAGCATTTCTGCTCATTCCGGGGCTTGCCCATGAAAGTGCTATATTTTGGCCACAAGCAGTAGGGGCTGGGCATGGACTGCCCAGTCCATGGGTTTGGCTGCATGTGGAAGAGTCCTATTGGATACTGCCCAATTTATTATAAGGTCTTGCCTCAGTTTACTCACTTTGCTTTTAGTGGCTTCTCTGGCTTCTCTTTTTCTGAAGAAGAAATGGCTATATTGGGAAGCCTTTCCCCCCTTTATGTAATGTTTTACGTCCCTACTGTGTATTCATCCTCTCTGGGCAGTCTGAAGATAATGGAATGAACCCTTCAGCATAATGACTTCTGCTTCTACTTGGCCAAGACAATCATGGGCATAATTTGCTTGACATTTGCCCATTTCAGTTGAAAGATACATTTTCATTTACATTCATTTCACTTACATTTCATTTATCAAAATTACCAATATGAAAACTGATTTTTTGTTTGTTAAGGGTGATACCTCTACCCCAATTGTTCAGAATCTTGTTAGCACCTTATCAAATGTATATCAAAGGGTTCTTTCCCCCCTCCTTATTCCCAACTTCATTCATCCCAGAGAGGGTTACAACGTTTTAAAATTAAATTTTCATAAAAACAACAATCTAAAACAATCAATCAAGGAGCCACAGGTTAAAACCAAAATATTAAATATTATCTAAAACACTAGCTGGCTGGAATGGTAATTGGTGAAAAACAAAGATGGGAGGGGCTCACTGCACTTCACTAGGGAAGGTGTTCCATAATCTGGACACAGCCAATGAGAAGCGCTGTGCGTGTGTGTGATCTCGGACAAATTTGTCAGTTTCCCTTTCTCTGAATAGGGATGTGCGAATCAACATAGCTTGAGTTTTCAAAAGTTCTCCAAATTCCATTGCAAAGCTCATTTTAACTCAAGTCTATCAGATTATGAGTGTTGCTGTTTTTCTTTTAGCATGTAAGCCCATGCATATTTTCATTCGTATTTTTCCAAATTGTGCATCAATGATGTGCGTTTTTGATATGGAAGGAGCTATCCTAGGCCCAAGCCAGTTAGGGCTTTAAAGGTCATCACCAACACTCTGAATTGTGCCCAAAAGCAGATCAGCCTATCCTTTAAACTGCACAACAGCATCTGTAGTCAGTGTGTGTTCATGTGCATGAGAATTTCAGCATGGAGCTGAGCCTTCATCTTGGTAAGATGACATTGATCTCAATCCTTACAGAAAATCCAATTATAATACAATATTAGTTGTGTTTTATGGGAAGCAGCCTTGACGAAATCGGGGATTTGTTTTCAGGAATTTTTAACGTGGCTTCTGCTTCACCATTTATGGAACTCAGTTATATTGATTAAAACCCTGAAACTGGCAAATTTCAGTGACAATTCTAGTTTGTGCACTTTTGAATGTGAGGACAATGGGATCTGGAGCATTGATCCATTTCTGGCACTGTTCATCAAAGGGTTCTTGAGCTGAGTACTAGTGTTTATATTTCCTGTGTTCTGTCACTTGTAAAATTTGTGTTGTAAATTTTTTTCTGAGCTTTACTAATATAGGAACTACCATATCTTTCTCTGCCTTACAAGAACCTGAAGATTTCTGATCAGTGCTAAAGATGGAGTCGGCTAACTGATGGGAGTTCTTTTCACCTATGATCCTATGAACTTCCATTTGCTTCTCCATTCCAGCCTGTGTCAGTATAACCTGAGATCTTTTGCACAAGACAGTTCTTTAACTCAAATTAGTCTGGAAGAACCTTCTCTATTTCTGTTTTAAGATTAAAAGTATATACGTAGATTAACTTCATGCTCTTGCCCTAAATCATCTTTTCCACTTAAAAAAAAACCTCAGCATGAGAAGTTTTATGTAACCCGCAAGATAACCTGTGAATTTTGGTCCTAATTACTCTGCTATTCAGTAAAGTGAACTTTGTTCTAGTCGTCAGAAAGGACATGTTTTCTTACAGTCTAGGATCATTCAGCAGTTTGATTTTCAGCAGCAGTGTTACCTTCCAAACACTCTCAAGTATACAGACCAGAGAGTAGAAAGAAATCTTGGCCAGCTTTATCCAGAGGATGACGTGATGGAGGAGTCAATACAAACTTATTTCTGCCATGTGCTTATATCTTCAGAGTAAAGAAGACTGCTTTTAGGCTACATATTTAAAATTAAATATATGACTATGCAGAAAGCAATTAAATCAGAGAAAAATTATAAGCAAATACTCTTGATCAGTTAGCATGTTCTTGAGCAAAACATGCACATCCCATGTTGACTAAGCCACCTTTAATTTAAACCACATTTCAAAAATTGAGAGAAGCATCCTTTCTATCAGTCCTAATTAATCTCTTCCATAGCAACTTCAAAGTTTAGTGGCTTTCCATGAAATGGCCCAGTTTCTCAACCATAGTTTCATTGCCCTTAGATAAGGTAGTAGCTTTTCCAAGAACAGCTAAAAAATTTCCTTGAGAACATGACAAAATCTTGTCTAGATGCAGCCCTCAATTTAACTAAACATTTGATTAGAGTAGATAACAGAGCTTGCGTGTTTGTTGGAAATACCAGGGTTCTGCATCACGTAAATGT
This sequence comes from Elgaria multicarinata webbii, assembly GCF_023053635.1. NCBI lineage: Eukaryota > Metazoa > Chordata > Lepidosauria > Squamata > Anguidae > Elgaria > Elgaria multicarinata. The sequence goes on along the minus strand of NC_086172.1, from coordinate 140,570,820 downwards.
TTCTAATAAGCTTAATGATCGGGCTAAATCCAACATGACTTTCTTCTCCCCCTGCAGCTTCTTGCACCCCCTGAAAAATCTGCTCCAGACAGACCCCCAATTCTCCAGAGCAGTTTTTGAAGATACATAAAACGCTGTAGGTGGGAAAAGAAATTGACTATTCCCTGATGGAGGCAGTTTTTATACTATACTAGGGAGCCTGTATCCCTTTTTCTAGGCTTCTCATGCTGTCAGAATTTTGGATTAAAAGATTATTTAATTCTCTAGTTTAATTTTAACATCCTTCATATACATGCTGAGTCCTGACCATTCCACTTTCTTTCCATGATAGAATTTTGTTTATTCAAATCACATGAGTCTATAGTGTGACTTGCTGGAGATAATTTGTAAAATAATTTACTGAATTGTTCATTTCTCCCTTTAAGCACTGGTGCTCTAAACTGATACGTGTTTACTCTGTAAATGTTACTTTTATGTGGGTACTAGGTGCTTTTTTGATGAATGCCTTCTTGGGTATATGTATGTCGGGCACCTTTTTGGGGAGAAAGGAACCCCTGGATTTGCTTTTTATTTCTCTTCATATAAAGTAGCTTCAACTATTGTAATATTAGGATATTGAGTTTTTGTATCATGATGTAATCTGGATCTATGGAGATCTTGCAGTGAAAAAGGGTCATCTAGGTTCCCCTAATAAAGGAATAGTGGTTACCAGGTCAGCGAACAAGGAAGAGCACTTGCTAGTCATTCTGTTGATCAGAAATAGGCTATGAGAGGAGATTGAATCTCCTATCTCCAGTGTTTAGTCTATGATTATAGGTTTTAATTTTTATGGTATTTCTGTTTATGAACCATAAAACCCAGGTATCTGTTAGGCAGATGATACAATTCATAAATATATAAAATAAATAACAATTTGCTATTTTATTTTGGCAGTTCTGGCTTAATCTTAATTTAAAGCACTTTACAGGATAAAATAGTGTACAAAGTTCTATATCTCCATGGCATCTACATCTTGCATACTAAATTCAAGTCAACCTTCCAAATAAGTGAATAGTATTTTATACTATTGTGCTTAGATTATATTTTTAAATTGTCCAATTATTTATTAAAAATACAAAAAAGGGGGAAAGTTAATAGTTCGTTGCCTTCCAACCATCTATTCATCTATATTTATCCCCTCTTTTGGTAAACAAGTGTTTGTGCCTTCTCAGTGATGTTAGCTGGATTTTTAAAAATAAATATATGCGTTTGTTTAGGGAGTATATTTTTGAGGTTTCTCATAGGGAGTTCAAACATTCAACCTCTCTACTGTAAGCAGAACACACAGCAATTACACAAAGTACAAGTCAAGTCTCAATCCTTTTCTTGAAGATTCATTTTAATTCATTCTCCAACACATTATGTAATTATATTCTACTCAAGCATATGTCTTTAATGAGATCACATTAAAACAAGATTATTGATTAGCAAACTGGGCATGTAAATGGCTATCAAGTCAAGCGGTAGCAATCAAATGAACCTTTGCTGCTGACATTAATTTACAGGGGTCAACAGGACAAAACTGCACGACATGATAGCTGATCTGGGCGATGATGAGCTACCCCACATCCCATCAGGAGTCATTAATCAGTCTAGGTCACCCTCTTCTAGAATGACTGATCATGAAGGTGCAAGAGCAGAGGAAGGTACAACAAATTCAGCTACTTACTTTCTTTTTAAAAAGTCTTAGTTTAAAACCACACTTGCGTAGTCCCTCTGAACCGAATGCTAAGATTAAGATGCCATTGTTGCTTGCAACTTGGTTCAGCAAAAGACTACTACTATCCATTCTCCAGTTTTCATCTTGTATGACAGAAATCAATACCCAAACTTGTGTTTTTAAATTATGTCTATAAAATTACAAACCTTACTATAACTATTGTGAGTAACAAATACTAAGGAGTAATTTTAAAAGCAGTTGCTGGTCATGAATAGTTTTAATCATTCTAGTGTGTTGGGAATATCTTTTTGAGAACCAGTCCTTGAACAAAATGCATTGAGTGGAATTGATTTGTGCTCTGCTCACCATTTGAAAGAAATGCTGCTCTCAGCATGTTTTTAGCAGTTATTAACATGCTTTTAAAACATTCTTTTGTAATCTGAAAAACAGCCCTGCTAATGAAAATATACATGTTTACCAGCTTTCAGCATTAATCCAGATTCTACCCCTGAAAATTTCCCTAAAATGAAGCAAGCAACTATCCTAAGAAGAGATCTATCTTAAAACTGAAAAACCTGTTTTTCCTTGGTAGTCATGGGTTGCAATGCAAAACCCTTAAGTATATGGTGATTAACTGGCAAGCTATGGAGTTCAAAATAAATCTATGGAGAAAAGATGTTCACACCAACTTTTCAGCATAGTTTGTATTAATGCTCTGTCAAAATTATTTGTCATGGATCCTTTCGCATTGTCAACAAAAGCTGTGTTTTGCACAGTCTTGAACCCCAAATGATAGATTGTGGGAGTTAAGTATTATCAATATTCTGAACATGCAAAGATATATCATTAATTTATTCTGCATCCTGATATTTAAAAACAAAAACATTTTTGAGAAGTCATTGGGGAGAGGGGTGGTAGTTATTTTTATGAAATGCAAAGTTGGATGGATCTGCTTATGATGCATAGAGGGAATGGATGTGTGACCTCATTCAGCTATTTCATGTTTGAATTTTATTATTTGTCAAGCTACATAATGTGGAAAAAGCAGCATCTTGTTTTGTGCTTTGCCTTCCTTCCCCCTACTATTTAGGTAGCATATGAAAGGCCAAGGCAGATTTTTTTAATTTCCTTTTTTTATCCTGTGTACCATGCATGAACCTGATTCTCTTGGTTACTTACCTGTTCATTTCTGGTAAAGCTTCAGTACCAGGAAATGCAGACAAAATTTAGAAATAAAAATTATCATAAAGAAAGTTGCTGTAAATGAAAGTTGCTATTCACTTTGGAGAATAGTTTTGTAGGATAAATAATCTGTTGCCTAGGTTTTAAAAGTAGATACAACCAAAACTAATGTTGAACATTAAAGTTCTTATGAAAAGATCTGTTGGTTCAAAATCAAATTAGATTTGAAAGCCGAATTTCAAAAAACTGCTTTTTGAGCTAAATTTGAGTGGGGAGGTAGAAGTTAGTGTGGAACTCTGTGTTTGACTTTAGTTGAGTAATAGGTTTTTCAAGTCCTCTTAATTCTTAAGTATAAAAGAGATATTGGCTATGGCTTATTGTTGAGTTAAACGTCTGGATTGTTTTTCCTTCAACAACCCAGAGTTTCGGGTTTGAATGTCACAGCAAACAACCCAGGAATGAGGCGTTCCTCAATTGTTTTGAAAACTGGGAACAAAGCAGAAGCAGCCCTAACAACTCATGGGATCTTGTTACATGCAAGTCAGGTCATTGGGTTGGATCCAGTCTTGCTCTTCCGTTAACAGAAGGAACCCTTACACAAATGGAAGGTACCCATATCCAGCAGAAGTTCCCTGCTGAAGGAAGGGGGAAAGCAATTTTCTCTAATTCCTCTTTCCCTTTGCAGTTCCCAGGGCCACCACCTCCATACTGTTCCAGAGGGTCACCAGACCTTCCAAGGCAGGTTTTTGAAGAGCACAGGGGGCTGCAACAGGAAGGGGTAATTCCTCCCTTCCTCAAGTAGAGCATCCTGTGAGCAAAGTTCTGCTTGTGGGTAGTCTGGATTCAACCCATTCTATTTGCCCCATGAGAGCTAAAAAAATGATGTAATAAAAGAAATCCTTCTGTAAGGCAGTGCTTGGATAGGCTTAATATACTGAGGGTGATATTCAATTAACACGTCCTGTCAATGGAACAGCTCCCGTCAGCGTAATAGGGAGGAGTGATTTTTCCCTCCCCATTGCAGGTCTTCTAAATCTGCTCTGGAGGGGTGGGGGACCCCACAGAACACATTGGGGAACAGAGGGCTGTAGAGGGAGAGAGATGGGAATGTCCCATTGTGCAAGCGGAAGTCGCTCGTGCAAATTTGGATTTCACCCATATTTTGTATTGAAGAAGATTTTTTGAAAATGAGAAAGAGGTATATGCATTTGAAACAGTAAGTGAATGTAAAATGGAACTGACATTGCTTTGGTGCAGTACTGCTTGCTTTTTTGCAGTTGTTAGAAAATCAGTAAAATAGATATGCGCTAAACGAACATAGACTTCTGACAAGCTAAATTTAAAAAAACCCCAAGGCATTATACTGTTAGTGACCCCCATATAGAAATGTAAGATTTTTGGAAATCTGGAAGACATAGCAAAAAACAAACACATTTCCCTCCCAGAAAAAATGAAAACTTGGGGGAAATGGAAAAATTTGCGGTTCGTGAATTTTAGGAGCATAAAATGTATTATGTTTGACTTGGTTTTCTCATAAATTTACCATTATAATTAAACATATTTAAATGTACACTTGTAATTATTGTCTGAATAAAATATACTTTTAAATTTAATATACCAAACATGATAAATACATTTTAGGGATTTCAGAAAGTTAACCCCTGAAACATCTTAATCATCTTAGGAGCCAGAAGAAGCAGAAAGAGCTAAGACTGGTGTACAGCATCTGATCCTGTTTGTGAGGAGTTGGTTGGGTTGAAGATTAGAAAAATCTGATCTGAAGGAAAAGCTATCGAGAGCTTATTTAGGAAATACTCTTGTACCTCCTGGAAATGGAATTTAATATTTCATTTTAATTTAAATGTATATTTAATTTTAATAACCTTTACATGATCTCAGCCTATTTTTGAAGAGTAGCATTTTCTTTCCTTTTATGAATTATTCTCATTAATAAACATCTTCCTTTTTGCTCATTTTCAAATGTTGCCTCTCTAATAGTGATGTCAGTCCCATGCCAATGCCATAGGAACCACATAGACCACTTATTTTGGTGGCAGCAATTAAAGACTTTATAACTGAGGCAGCACACTCTAACAGTGAGGTCTAATTGGGAACTTTAATGAAAAACTATGTCAGTGAGTTCCATAGAGTCAACTTCAAAGTTTTTTTTTTTTTTTTTTTTAAAGGAACATGATCAGGCCTCAAGGTGCTCCATCGTATATGATGACAGAGTCAGGATAACCTATAGTGTTTTACATGTGGTTTTTAGAACTATATTCATTGACCACAATAGCATCTAACCAGAACAACCCCAGAAACACCGAACTCTATAGAAGAAAACCCAAACTGTCAAGAATGTACATTCTTTTCACATATTTTTATTTAATATTACAGTTGTATCTTGCCTTTTTCCTCTTGCAAGGAACCCAAAATGGCTTACATGATCCCCCACCCCACCCAAATTGTGAGGCCCAAAATTACCCAATGAGTTTCATGGCTACATGGGAACTAGAACTTGGATCTCATGAGTTCCAGTCCAATAGTCTAATTACTACACCACACTGACTCTCAATGTTGAGGGAATAGATATGGTGACTAGTCATGTTTTGGGAAATTGTTCATGACTTGGAGCATCACTAAATGTCTATCAGCATTAGATCAACAGTTTTAATAAGGAATGGAAGAAGTAACTATACTGCGAATTCCCTCCCTCCTTCCATGGCTTCAAAGTTTTCAGAAATGTTATGTCTCTAATGTTATAAAAGTCTTCATATTACATAGTTACTAAGAATCATTTTGGGGGACTAAAGATGAGGCAGTAGTATATGAATACTTTGTCTTAAACGTTTTATTTATCATTCTAAAAGAAAATGGACAGTATCCTACACTGCTCCCGCACTAGCGGAACATACCACTAGTGCTACAGGAACTTGTGGTTCCTGAAATTATTGGAAACACTCATTTTCAGAATGGGGCAAGTCAGCAGCCAACAGAAGGGAGCTCCACTGACCTGCCCTATTTCAGAATTGAGCATTTCCTCTTATTTCCAGGGTTATTTCTGGTATTACTAGTTCCTGTTGGGCTGATAGTCCTTTCCACTGGCACAACAGAACTAGCAGAAGTGCAACAACAGTAAAAGATACTGCCTAATATTACGTCTTCTAAATTCATTTCACTTTTTTGTGGAGGGGGGGAATGATTGGGGGGCAATGGACATGACAGAAGTATTCCATTTTTCCCACTGACTTTTTCCGGGTTTTTTACTGGGCCTTCACATCTCTATGCGTATGTAAGAGAAGTATAATTAGCTGGTGTAGTCTTATCTCAAAGACTATACAGCTATTCAAATAAATGTAAAATACACTTAGTGTTCATTTAAAATATATCGCCTTTTGAATTAAAAATTAGCATAAATAAACTTAATAAACTGTCTTGTTTCTTATAGCTGAGCCAATAACGTTTCCATCTGGAGGAGGCAAGTCATTTATTATGGGTTCAGATGACGTATTGTTAAGTGTACTAGGCCTTGGGGACCTTGCAGACCTGACTGTAGCTAATGATGCAGACTACAGTTATGATGTAAGTATGGTTTTATTTTATAATGGGTCTAATGTAGTAGCGCATTCTTCGAATGTTCCAAACATTTCGGGCACATGTGGCCCCCACCCAGTGGCACAGGAGCAAAAAACCTACTATAGAGTAAATGGCTATGAATCCTTAAAAAGAACAAGATGACCTTGAAAATAAGCTACCACATGTTTTTGAGCGTTTTTAGCAGTTAACCTCTTTTGTCCCTTTCAGCAGTTAACTGCTTATTTTTTGTGGCGGCAAAAGTAAGTGGTGGAAAGTAGGGGATCAAGGGGGTGGAAAGTGGCTCCAGATGCCCTGCGTTGCCCACCCCTGGCCTAGAGCTACTCACCACGTAATTGTTTATAGTTATTAACAATGGCCCTATTTGGGCATAAGGGTGGTGTCCAGCAGCAAATTGTGGGTTACGAGCCATTTCCTGTTTACATTAACAGCCCTGGAATGTTGCATTTGAGGGTTGTTTCCTTGACATCCCAAAAGGGGCACCTGGAGTTGTTGGTGAATTAAACAGCCCCAAGTTGTTTAACATCCTTTAAATACTGCCTCAAAACACATCTTTTCACACAGGCTTTCCCTGGGCTAACTGCTCCTGGCTTTATTTTGGTTTTATATGGTATTTTTAAACTTTTAATGCTTTATATCATGTTTGATTTGCTATATTTTATGGTTTTAATTGTGAACTGCCCAGAGAGCATTGGCTGTTGGGCAGTATAAAAATATATTTATTTTTAGATTTTCTTTCTTTTTTCTTTTTGTGAATATCAACAAAACGGAACAGAAAATGCATCGTGAAAATGAAAGGAAAACAAACCCATATATTGCATATATAGGATTATCGTCATTTCCATCATGTGTACTGCTCAAAAAAAAGGGGGGGATTATACAAAGGTTTCAAGAAAAGCAGACCAGATATCTGTGTATTTATCCACTTGCAAGCTGCGTTGGGCAGAATAAAAATATAAAAAATAAAAATAAAGAAAAGTTAACTTGGCACAATTTGTAGATTAATTAACCTAAGATTTGTTGCTGGACATCGCTATTATATCTGAACGGTTGCCAAAATTAAGAATTCTGCTACTGGCAGAATAAGGGGAAGCAGTTTTTGCTGATTTTTTCTGTAGCCCAGTATGCTTCCCAAAAATCTGCTCCAGAGAACTGGGGACCTAGGTAGGAAGTGGCATTGGAGGCTGCATGGGGAAATGGGAATTCATGAAAATCTCCCCTCCTCCCCTTCCTCCAGAGGAAATCTCCACTGGATCAAAATCCCTTCTGTGAATGGAATTCTTCCGTTTGTGGAAGGCAAAGTCTTATCTCCAGCTCATCAGGCAATATCCAGTTTTGCAAGAGTACTAGCGCTAAAAGTGTTGCATTAGTGCTTCTTAGGCAAAGGGGAAAAGTGGTAATTTGCCTCTGGATTTGGGTGGCAAATCACTGTTTTTTCTCTGCCTAGCAAGTGCTAGTGATTGGTTTACACTAGTGCAACATCATTAGTGCTAGGGCTGTGACAGCATTGCTTCTGAGTGACTCCAGTTTCTTAAAGTATTTCTGAAAAGGTTTTGCAATCAGAATCTTTTAAAAATCAGACCCATGCAAAGACTAAGATAATTTGAAAGCAAGATGATTCAGATGTGTGATATATTGTAGTGTAAGAAGATAGCAATTTTGGGGGAAAGGAAGAATGGATATGGAGATTTATTAAGAATAGAAAGCATTCATTGACCATAGGAAATCCTTTAGGTAGTTTCTGGGTACTAAAACTTTGGCACACATCCGCCAAGATTTTCTCTACAATCATCAGTTCTAAAAAAGCTGTTTGTTTCTTTTTAAAAGAAAATTGTAGTTATTAGGATTCTCATAAAATTACAAGGATAGGTACTTCTATTTCTGTGCTTTGCAATACAACCCTAGGCATCATTGATTGAACATATACTTAGTTTTCTAGTATATACATGCCAAGAACCTACAGGACAAAAGCTTGTGGTTCTGTGTGGCTCTCTTTTAACACCATGCATTCTTATTTTAGCTGCCAGCCAACAAAGATGCCTTTCGGAAAACATGGAACCCTAAGTATACGCTACGCAGCCATTTTGACGGAGTGCGGGCATTAGCTTTTCATCCTGTAGAGCCTGTGCTGGTTACAGCCTCTGAGGACCATACTCTGAAACTTTGGAACTTACAAAAAACAGTTCCTGCCAAAAAGCAAGTATATGTTTAGATGCTTTCAATGTCCTTTATATTCTGAAATCTCTGAAGATTACAGTTTGGGGAGTTGATGCTCATAGAATGCCATTTGCCATCTTTCTTTCAGGAGTGCCTCTTTAGATGTGGAACCTATCTACACATTTAGAGCCCATATGTAAGTATTTTTTACACTTTAGTATTTCCCAAATATGTGTAGCACTGGCACAAAGGAAAAATTACAGCATAATGGTTTGGTTAAATGGCTGCAGCCTCAGGCTTTTGATGCTTGCTTTTGGTTTCTTTTAATTTTAAAACAAAGTAATCAGTCATGTTCCAATCATGCTCATAACCCTTAATGGCTCGTTTATGATAGGCATGTCATATTTTCTATATAGAAAAACATGGCTGACTAATACAAAGATCTGCTTCTAGAAGGTAAAATGGTAGGGAATAACACTTTTATATTTAAATCAGAATAGTAATGCAGCATATGCCACATCTTTATAATAAAGAGCAAAAAAGAAGAAGATAACATTACAAACAAGTACACATGGATAAAAATGTATTGTGTGTTTACAAGGATATAGTAATCTTGATAATCTATCCAAACTTCAAAGTCCAAATTTTTAGTTTTTGGTTTATTAACTTAAATATTATGTTGCTTTTGTGTTTTAAAATAGTGGACCTGTATTGTCATTGGCAATTAGTTCTAATGGAGAACAGTGTTTTAGTGGTGGTATTGATGCAACTATACAGTGGTGGAACATGCCTAGTCCTAATGTGGATCCTTATGATACATATGGTAAGCATCCTTTAGATATGATATGCTTTTAGCCATTATGAGAGAAAATCTTTACATCTTAAAATAAATTGAATGATGGTTCATACAAATTTACATTACACAAGGACCCAGGCAATTTTTATTGTGATCTTTGGATCATTCCCATTTGGGATCCATGAAGCCTTAAACCTCCATCTTGGTTAAGCTTTGAACTGGACATCAGCATTGTTAACATTTCCAGAACTCTCCAGTTGTGGTTCTAATGAAAAGCTTTTCACCATTAGAGACACCAGCTAAATTGATATTGATTAGCAACGCTAAATAAAACACTGAAATTTGGTTGTAAGGTTGACTGACAGATTTTGTTTTCTCTTTTCTGTAGAGCCAAACGTTCTAGCTGGCACATTAATTGCTCACAAAGATGCCGTCTGGGGCCTTGCTTATAGTGGTATAAAGAATCACTTACTATCTTGCTCAGCAGATGGCAGTGTTAGATTATGGAATCCATCTGAAAAAGTGCCCTGTATTTGCACTTACAATGGAAATAGGGGTGAGTTATGGGTAGTTTTTATTTACTTGTAAAAAGTTTTAGTTCAAAAGAAAGGGATTCCATATAAAATATCTGACCAAATAACAGTATTTCTGCAGATAAATCAGAAATTGATAATAGCTGATGATGGTAACCTAGACACTTGCTGCTTCCTCCAGCTATTAACACTTTTGGCTCTTTTTGGCTTGTAATTTTTTAATAGAAATTTTGTTTTATTTATTATTGGTTAAGTGATATCATATCCTTCCAATGCATTTTGTATTGCTCAGGACAGCCAACAACAAATAAACTGATAAAATCAGAAATCAATACATGGCTAAAAACAGTAGGTTGGATCCAGAATCTTCCTCCCATCTCAGGCTGCTTCTGATCCAGCAGGGGAATCCCACTGGATGAATGGAAGAGATGGCTGCTTTTGTTGTTGATCCCTCATTCCTCCCCCTCCCCCCCCCAAAAAAAATCTTCTCCAGAAGGTATGGGGAGGTGGCGCTGAGGGCTGCAGAAGGAGGGAGGAATCAATAACAGCCACACAACCCACTCTTTCTCTGCTACCCAAGAGTGTTCTGAGCAATACTCTTCTGAAGAAATGCTCCCACCCGTAGAAAAGAAGATGAATCCAACCTCCAGGGTGTGGCAGGGGAGCAGCTAAAGTAAGGCCTTGCCTCACAAAACTTCAGCTTTGCAGGTCAGATGATTGCCGCAATGAAAAAGGTCTTAACCATGTGTCATATAATAATGAGGGGGCCAAATAAAGCTCCTAAGTTCCACATCTAGGTGTGGCTTCAGAGAGAAAGCTTTTTCTTGCATTTTAACCAGTCATGCCTTGGCCACAAGTCGGACATGGAGAAGAGTCAGACTGACATGGGTGAAGGTGATCCCTTAGATTTCCTGGATCCATTCTATTTAGTTTTAGGAGAGCAACTATACTTGGAAGCAAGGGATTTGGAGACTGTAGATTATTTTTCCAAAATTTGATTGGTTAAATCAATTATTAATTGATTGAAATTCAGTATTATCCAGATGAAAATACTTCTTTCTTTAAGGAAATTAATGACGTCATAGGCTACCCTAGATGTAGACATTTAAAGAGTTTAAATGTCTACATCTAGTAGACATTTAACAGAACTCATCTTTTTCCTTTCCTGTCTGCTCTAGAGTATGGAATACCCACATCAGTTGATTTTATAGGCTGTGATCCTGCTCATATGGTGACATCATTTAGCACTGGCAACACTGTCATCTATGATTTGGAAACATCTCAGTCGCTGGTAATGCTTTCCTCACAGACTGATTCTGGTAAGCTCAGGGGGTTCTTTACAGCGTTTGTCTCACCTTTGCAATCTTACATTGTTTTGCGACAAGGCCAGTAGGAAGTTTTGTATGCAGTTGCCAAATTGTAATCTAAATTCAAGAAAATGTTCTTCATATTAATATTTACATGGGTGAAATGTGGACATATAGCTCATTGGGAACATCGTCAGTGTTGCCACAGTTGTGGTACTCTAAATCAGAAATATGTCATAAAACTATATGAAGCTTCAGTTTATAGGGTTGGATTTTATTCTGGGAAACTCCTTTTTAAACCCTTTCTCAGCCGTGACCTCACCGGGAGGTCTTGGAAATCACTATATCACAGTAGGAGTCCCCATGTGTAAAATTCAGTAATTATGATGAGCAACTTCAAAGTTGAAGACAAACAAGATAAAGACTGGAGTTCACGTCGCAGATTAAAAGTCCTTGATGTGCTTTTGCTATCATATTCGCTAAATGCCCTGCACATAAAGAGATGAAGAACTTCTTTAAAATTTTTGCTTAAAGTATTACAAGTGAGTTTTATACCTCCCCTCCTCCATCTGTTCATCATTGCTCCATTCCCCAGAAATCCTTGCAAAAATATTCTGTGGGCTCTCCAATATTAGAAGCATAATTAATTGATCAAAGCAATTATTCCCAATCATGATTTATTTGTAGTTCTGTGCTGGGGTAATAGTGGGTCAAGACATAACAGAAAGTTCTGGTTTGCCCTTGAGTTCAAGTGTTCTCCCCCTTCCCTTCCTTTGTGCGTTAGGAGAAGAAAGTAAAAGCTTCCATTTCTAGTTTGCAGCAAACCATCATTTGCCACATTCTGATTAAAAGTTTTACTGCAAACCAAAGTTTCTAGTCGTTTCCACTTCTGTTCAAAGGAAGGGAAGGGCAGGGGGAACACAAGAGCTCAAGGCTTGTCGTCGCTCATTATCATAGCAACAGATTTTGTTTTTTCATTATGCCTGAACTGAGCTGATATGTCTTTGGTTCAAGGTGAGACTAGCCCTTGGCACACAGGGGCAAGCTCCTATACGTAGCTTCAGTAGAAATTTTTAGCACAAGGTAGGATAATTTAGAAACATGGGTATACTTCAGTGATTTTTGATAATTTTCAATTTTTTTTTTTAAGTATTCGTATGAAACATATTATTTGAGTGAATTTTTTTCCTTCCTCACCTGATCGTTGCATGTATTTTATTCTCAGGTTTGCAGTCAAACAATCATATTAACAGGGTAGTAAGTCATCCAACACTCCCTGTAACAATAACAGCTCATGAAGATAGACACATCAAGTTTTTTGACAATAAAACGGGTAAGGAAATGAATACGCACTGTCATGGAATTTCACACTTTTCATTAGTGCCCTGTCTCTCTCTCTCTCTCTCTCTCTCTCTCTCTCTCTCTCTCCTATCTTTCCCTTTAAAATACTTATTTTTAACTCATATTGATTCAAGGGCAAATTCATGGGGCAAGGCAAGATCTTTATGCCTTGCTTGTAGGCTTCCTGGAAGCATCTGCTGGAAATAGAATGCTGGACTAGGTGGACCTTAATGTGATCCAGCAAGGCAATTCATTCAGTTTTCTGTCAGATAATTGTTTTGAATCACTAGTTTGTCAAAAATGAATTCTTGGTAGATCTTACAGTTGTTGTTGTTTTGTACATGGCTGTTAGGTAAAATGATCCATTCTATGGTTGCTCACTTGGACGCTGTCACAAGTTTAGCTGTGGACCCTAATGGAATCTACTTGATGTCTGGAAGTAAGTTAACAACCTCCTGTATACTCAGCAGATTTTGTTGTAAAGCATTTTTTGTTATGACTGAAAGCCTAACTCTGTTTTTCTCTTCATTCAGGCCATGACTGTTCTATTAGATTATGGAATTTGGACAGCAAAACGTGTGTGCAAGAAATAACAGCACATAGAAAAAAGTTGGATGAATCCATTTACGACGTAGCTTTTCATCCATCGAAAGCATATATTGCCAGTGCAGGAGCTGATGCCCTTGCCAAAGTATTTGTGTGACATAACAAAGCAAACCTGCATCCTATGTAGCAGGTTTGCCAGGACAAAAAGAGGGAATGCGTCACTGCCATCACTGAAAAGGTTGCTGATGAGACACTACATGTGACCAGCCTCAGCAGAGACTGTGCTTGGGGCAGGGATAATTTGGTCAAATCACGATCTCGTGAATAATGCTGGGCTGATTCATTTAACTGTAATTACTGTATTTTGGGGGTGGGTGGGGAAGCAAACCAGTATTTGTAGCCTTGACTGGATATGAACTGCGCGTTTGTCTGTTCTTTAGGTGTGTCTTTAAACGAACGTGGAGTCGGATCTTATTAAAGACTTTTATTTTGGACTCTGTGTGCTGCCTTAGGGTTAGGAATGTGGTGCTCTTGTGGGGGTGGGGGTGGGGTGGGAGTGAGCTCCAAGAGTAGCTTTCTTTGCATCTCTTAGTAACTTCTGTTTATCAGGCAAATGCCACAGATTCCTCTTTTAAACTTTTATTTTGCTTTAAAGAAAAAGGAATTAACTTAAAATATTTAGCATTAGTTGCACAAAATATTTGGATAAAATTCTAGTTTTTATATGTCTTTTATATATTTAGCCTGTCACAACAGTGCTCAAGATTGTATGAATGATGTTTTTTCGGCATTATAGTACCCTAAACTGCAGAGATCTTGCTGGCCCGCTGTCCTGTAACCACACGGTTCCCTTTGTTGCCTAACAAAGCTCAGCTCAGTCCTTCCTCCAGGATGCGAATTCATCTTCATTGCATTACCAGCTTCCTAAAGGACTGTACAGAAGTGTGTAAAAGAAACATAAAGGAACTAAGCACCTCCCAGCCCTCCCAATGAACTTTTAAAATTAATCTTGGCATCCTATCACTATGTGATATTTTGTACATCTTACTGTATTTACGAGATTATTTATCAAGGATTACCCATCTGGCTAATGGCCTATTATTTATTTCACTTTTGTTGGACTATATATTCTTTTTATGTAGCGTGTTAAGGGGCCCTGTATATCTATTATGGCACTCTTTGAACAGTCTAAAATAGACTAAAAATGGGACATGTAATAGTTTTTAAAGTTACAGATAAACTTTTTTCCAGTTAAGTGTCTGGAGTAAAGTTAATTCCAGAAAGTCGTTACAGAACTTTTGGAGTGAAAATGTTTTATTTGCAGTTCAAATAGAATGCAAAAGTAGTTGAATCAAAGAGTCAGAAATTGGCCGTGTTTGGAAAAGTTATTCCCTGCTTTGATTTTTTTTCAGATGTGCTTCAGTTTATGGTGTAACTAAAAGATTTTTTTTTGTGTAACTGCATGATTTAAGACAATAAAGTATTTTTTCTAGTCTTCCACAAAAATCTTTCTGATCAGTTTGCGAGTTTTGATGAGTTTTGTAAGTTTTCTGTTTTACAAGCAATGAATCAGCAAATTTTTAAGATTGTACAACATAGCAAAAGTACAGCTGTTAAAAAATGTATATAAAATGCATATAATAAATACTAAATGGTGTACCTGTATGTTACTGTTGGCTATATTTTGTGTTGCAAACTTTTAAGTGTCATTATGTTCTCCAAATAACTAAATTGGGAAATGATGGTTTTAAATCTAGCAACAAAGTATTATTTTACACATTTTAGTTAAATTGCATTGCTTTCAAACACTTGTAATATTTATCAACCATTTCTGACAGCACCACTCCCTTATAAGAACTTGTTTCAAGAGTATTTCTTTTGCTGATATTTATTTTTAAAATAGGAAATAATGGCAAGGCAACCATTATTATATTCTGTTTTCAATTTTGCTTTGTTTTTTGGGATCTCACCATATGGACACACTTATAATGCAATCCTATATGTCTACCCAGGAGTAAGCCCAATTGGTTTACTGAAACTTACTCCCAGGTAAATATGTATAGGATTGCAGCTTTAGATACAATTTGATTGTATGACCTTAGGAAAATTGTAGGCTTGTCATCACCTATAAGTATGGTGATTCTTAAATAGCTTTTTCATGTATCCCCCTTCCCCTTACATAAAATGATGTCTGTGACTGTTTATGGCACAGCAGTTGATAGAGTCTGTGCAATATCAATTATTTTCTGTTGCAGCACATCTTTCATCAATAGGTTATTTTTACAAATGGCCCCATTCTTTAAAGAGAAAAATCAGTACAGTACAAATGAAGAATGGTGTTTCTTGAAACAATGGCACAGTAACTAAGCACATTATTGGTTCTTGGAAGATGTTCTTATAAAGAGTGGCAACTGTGTTTCCATGTTTTACATCTAGATTAGTAAAGAGAATGTATCTCGGATTGAACTGGAAGAAAACAAAAAGGTAGTAATGTACCCTTGACAGAGTAATGTAATCATATATTGCATATAACTTTGGTGGGTGTTTTTTTTTAAAGCAGCATCATTGCAAACAATGTGATGCATTAAATTTATATTGTAAATAAAAGGGGAAATGCCACCCTTGACCACTGATATCATGGTGAGGCTTTCAAGACTTGTGTGTGTAGGATTTTTTATTTTTTTTAAACTGTTCTGATTTGCACTCTTGGTTTTTTTCCCAGTCTGAAGCATTCACTAATTAACAGGCAAGAGTGTGTGTATTTTTATTTTTATTGGAAGTAATTACATAATTGCCTTTTCTTAAGTCAAACATTGTTTCTAGCAGTTTTTCCAGACTGCTGCATTCTAACGCTTAAACGAAATGTGATTCTTTAATAAACATTGCCAAACATAAACTGTGCTCTTATTTTAAATTGTATTAAAAATGGGGAAAGAGGCATACGTGTGTGTGTGTGTGTGTGTGTGTGTTAAATCTTATTTATTTAAAGTTTCTAAACCATTGTATTCTTTCTGCTTGAGGGCACATGGACAAATAAATATCTAAAATAATGGATTGAGGTAAATTTTGAGCCAGTAGAGGGCTCCATTAACATAAGGGGATTTCTGCCAATTCTCACCCTACCACCCATTCTCCCACATCCATCTGCTCCAGATGGTTGGGGAAATCCTCCAGTACAACATGGAAGATGACATACTCTGTTGCAGCAAGAAGGGGGGGAAATCCCCTCCTCTTCTATTAGCAGAGGCCTGTACTAGATCAAAGACTTTTCAGAAACGGGAAGGGGATTATTGAATACAACTCAATAGAATTACTATACCAAAATAATCCCATGACTATTTCAAGTCAGGTTGTGTGAAATAGCTCCAGTTTCCTCAATAACTAGATGTAATTCCCTTGAGGTTATATCCAGTGCTGTCCAATGGAAAGGATTCCCCAGCATACCTCCAAATCTGTCCAGAGCAAGAGGAAATCTTGTTGCGCAATGGAAGTCTGTTCATGTAATTGATATTTTTAACAGTACTGGTAGCGCATCCAAGGCAATGTTAAGGGTAGAAAGTGCAATAATTTGTACCCTAAATTACATGTAATAAACAAGTTCATTGTTTTGTGTGTTTGGTTAAGAAAAAGGTGTGGCTATCTGACATTAACATTGCTATAGTATTTCTGAGAAACTTAAAAAGTAGAACCAAGGCTTTATACACTGTTTTTGCGTTTAAAAATTGGTAAACAATTCTTTCCCCTCTCCGAAACATTAAATTCTCCACTGATTCAGACCGGTAAGAGGAAGTACAGCTTGTGCCAGGAGTAGGACCAAAAAGGCCTTTATCGCACCCCATGAACAGAACAAGGGACATAACCAATTATGTTCCATGACTTTTAAACACTTAGTTTGCTATTACGTTCTATTTCTATATACTACTGGATTTTCCTGGGCAGAACTCTGAAATACACAGCTAATATAGGGCTAGTCCATTCTATGCTTCTTTAGCGCAAGGACAAGCTTGTGCTATGTTTGTATTCTGACTTTATCTTTTTGCAACAGTTTAGCTGTGCATCTTATATCAAAGAACATAAAAGCCCCAGTGGCCGTAAGAGTTTGAATGAAAGATCTTCCTCTCTGCAGTGCTCTAAAAGCCGCTTTCATGTCACTCTTACCAATTCAGCAATACCTGAATTAAAATGGAGAGAGCAAGGCCAAGGTGCAACTCCAGAAGATATGAACCAAGCATCCCTTTGTACCAGTCCTGCGGCCTTGTACTGTGCAGTGCATCAGGACATGACCAGATAATGATTCACTCTGTTCTGAAGGAATTGAAAGCAAGGACATACAAGCTTGGGGTTCCCAATGTAGTGTCCTTAGGCTCAAATTGCCTGCCAGGCTCTCTGCTCTCTGCCAGTGGTTTACTGGCAACAAAAATACCAATTAAAAGTATCCTTGGCTGTTTCTCTGCCTGCTATTCCAGCTTGCCCCATGTGGCCCCCACCCACTTTCATTTCTGACTAGTAACCGCAGACCTTTGGATCAATTGCAGAGGTGAGAGAATGATTTCTGATGGCTTCACGATGGAGCAGAGCCAGGCACCGTGAAAGGCAGGTAACAGCAATTGGGAAGGCTGGGGGATGGGTAAAATACACTCCGCAAAAAAGGTAAAAACAAAACCCAACCCTGCTTCCCACTCCTGTTGGGCACAGACTGCCCCTGTGCAGCTCAGTGCCCATTTTATAGTCCCTACTACATGCGGGGATGACGGGAGGACCCAGGAGCAACAGTCACAGGGACAGTCCTGGGACTGGAAAAGTTGGATTTGGTTCCCTATATCCCCTGTAAAGTCCTTGGTCATCCCGGGTTGCTCCCAGGATCCCCTGTGCACCATTTGGACACACAGGGATGATCCAAGGACTACCCCAGGATATAGGGTTGGTGTAGACATGCCCTTGAACTAGTATGTCTTTCTACTTGAGTGATGTAACTAGATTGTTTTGTGTGTCACACTAGCATATATTCTCTGTGTGTATAAGGTGTTCAGAGATCTATTCCTGCATGAGAATTTACCTCAGCAGATCAAGACATTTGCTTTATTTTTATCTGCTTACCTTGAAATTATAATTTTGTTCACAATACTATAAAATTAAAAGCTGATATATTGGCTTAAATTCCATATATAGAACAATAGGACATACAGAAACATTCTTTCACTGGCAAACCATTTTCATAGAATCATAGAATAGCAGAGTTGGAAGGGGAATACAAGGCCATCTAGTCCAACCCCCTGCTCAATGCAGGAATCCACCCTAAAGCATCTCTGACAGATGGTTGTCCAGCTGCCTCTTGAATGCCTCTAGTGTGGGAGAGCCCACAACCTCCCTAGGTAACTGATTCCACCGTCGCACTGCCCTAACAGTCAGGAAGTTTTTCCTGATGTCCAGCCGGAATCTGGCTTCCTTTAACTTGAGAAAATTAAAAAGAAATTTTCTTAAAAAGAAAATTTGTGCATAAATTTTCTTTTAATGCACTGCAGTTGTCTGATATATCAGAGCAAAAAGTAAGAGGAAACTATTTGTGGTGTTGGTAGTCACTATTCAAATGTTATTTGTGTGTTGGTAAAAGATTTGTTTGAAATTTTTGTTTTGTTAGAAACTGGACTTAACATAAGGCTGACTGAAGTACAGCAAGCTTTTTCTATGTGGACATATTCAGTATATATACAAAATGCATGTTTGGGATACTGGAATTACGTCCTACCTCTGTGCGTCTGCTGTAATGTCTAAATGAGGTGACCATGCATTTAACTGCAGTGTGTGTGTCCGCACAAAGTGATCCTTACTTCTTAACTGGTAGGCTGCAATCACGCTAACTATTCAAGTTTGGTTCAAATAGGGCTGATCAGTTTGGCCCTTTATGCATAATGTTAAGTACATGTAGTCCTCCCATGAGAGCTTGCAGGAAGGTTGCCAGTGAGGAGTCCTCCTTATTGCAGTCCATGCAGGTAGGGATGAGAGAATGCAGCAGTCAACTGGATCCTGCCTGTTAACATCTTATCAAAATGTTTGTAACTGAACAGAAATAGCAGGAGTATACAGTATTTCACTGATCAAATGTAAATATTTGGAGTTTACATTGTGAATAATCCACAACATTTATGCTATTGCTGGTAAGAGTGAGTGACCTTGTACATAATTGTTTAAGGATAATTTCCTTTGTTAAAAAAAACCCTTATTACTCACTGTGTTGTTTCGTCTCTGTATCAGGGAAACAACCTTCTAAAAATATTTTAAACACCAAACCACATATTTATAATGTGCTTAATAAAATACACCACTGAACATTCCTCAGCATCCCCTTACCTATTTCCTATCTCCAAAATATTTTTACGAAACAAAAATTAGATACTCAGGCTTAAAGCCCCATCACATCTAGGTCAAACATGTGGCTCCCGTCGCTTCTCTGATGTCACTCCAACGTTGCTTCCTGAAAATAGGAAGTAATTAGCCACATTCAGTCCGGTTGGGGAGAGCAGCAACCAGACTTTCTCTGGGGGCTTTTGCGGCACAACAGAGGCCAGAAGGGGTGGAAGATGCATGAGAAGCAGACAATGTCATGTGAGTAATCCATGAGTGCCCAGTAAAGAGTGTGCAGTAAAACGCTGGTCGGACGGAGCTTTTAGATGACCATTGGGAACCTTTTGAGTCTCTTGAGGAGACATAATCTTCCTATAGATCTTACCCCACACCCAACAATATGGCATGTTTTGCCAAATTAAACTTAGGTGAACTGTTTGTTGTGCATTTCCTCACCAGGTGTTTGTAGGCATGGATTTGTTTTAATTGCAGCTCCATATTTATGCTCCCCTATACTCAGAGGCTCAGAACTTTTCTTAGCTGTTTGTGAGGTTTTATACCAATATGTTTGTTGGAGTGGGAGACATCTCCTTTTTTGGCTAATAGAGTTACAATGTGTTGCCATTTCCCTTTTTCTATGGAATGCAATAATATGGCTGGCAGGGCTGTGTGCTTGGCACTAAAAACATCTCTGTGTGCGTTGCATTACAAAACATCTGTGTCTCTGCTGTCTAGATTCTGCACTAAGAAAAGGTGATGTCTGAGTTGCACAAGGTTATTCAAAGTAAGGACACCATGCTATGCATTTTAGACAGAAAGAACTTCTACAACTCCCAAAATTCCTCAGGCAGCATGGGAATTCATTGTGCATCTACTGCCACAGTTGCACTTCTGTGCTCCTGCAGAATTGCAGTATGCATGCAATTGATCATTTCCCTTCCCTCTTAATATTTGCTCTTCCACTAGGGACTCTGGTGCATGCTGAAAGAGCAGTTTCTTCCACACTAGGATATGAACGTGTTTGTCAAGCACTTTGGGGTGAGTGAGTATTGATCACAGATACTTTTGCCCTACAAATACACCTTATATACAATTAAATTGTCATGTTTTTAAAAGACATTTTGTCAGAAAACACGCAGCATTTCCAAAACTCTGGTTTACTAACATGAATAAACACCCATGACAATTAAATATTTTAAAGCAACAAGTTATGTCGTCTGGCTGTGAAACTTCTCCTTTAGTGAACAGTGCAAAACATCTCTGGGAAGAACTACAAAGAGTCTTGTAGTACCTTAAAGACTAATACATTTATTGTTGCATAAGCTTTCATGGTTGGACTCTACCACATACATGAAGGTTGGGATAGATGGGCAAGAGAATTTTGAAGGGACTTACGGGGCTCCAAATATGTGAATGAATTAGCTAGTAAACATTAACATGATCATCATGTGGTAGCAGCTATTGTATGCAGTTATAGTTTTGGTAGTACTGGACTTTTTTAAAAGCATGTAAAGAAATGTAATATTTTAACTTTTTGTTTTATTGTGATGATTCAGCAGTTAGATACCAATAGCTGTATTCATTATTATTGCTTTATGACTTATGCCATACTACAGTTCTGGAGTCCCTAAAAATATTATAGCATGAAGAACAGCTGTTATGTAAAGAATGCATATTTTCCATATTAAAAAGGCTCTATGATTAAAGCTACTAATTGGAATGAAGCTATTTTTCCCCTTGGGAGTACCTGATTGGTTCATACCCTAAAGAAAAATGCGAAGAACCGTTAGGGTAATGCGAATGAAAAATAGTAGGCATTCTTGCCATTCATATTTAGTGTAATATATTGACAATTATTATTTTTCAAAAAATGGCTTAAAGCTAGATAAACACGATCCCTTTTATACCCTCATAACTACTTGTAATTTTACAACCAATATAACCTAGTATGGGGAAATGAAATTTGTAGTTGATTATAGGTAATTGTTATTTACAGCCCAATCCATAGATAATTCAAGCTAGAGAATCAGGATTTAAAATTGATTCAGTCCCATTCAAATTAGTGGTACTAATTTAGCTTAAAGCTAAGAGTTTACAGAAGTTTGAAAAAAGTCATGTGTGCAAGGAGGATGTTACAATTCATAATTTTTTAAAATTCTTCAAATAGTACAAGTCATTCCCAAGATGAACATGACCAAAGTATTATTTTGAAATCCAGACCTGGCCAGTTTGGTGAGATCTTTGGTGTAAAACTAAAAAGGAATTACTTTTTTAGTCTATTTACTGTAGTCTGTCAGTCAGGCTGTATACAATCCTTTAAGCATTAGTAGCTGGTATGCAAGTGTAATGTTGATAACATATTTGATTTTGACTCACCAAATTTTTTTTCAGCATAGTTGACAGCATTCTTGAGTAAATTCTTTTACACTTGATACAATGTATCTCAGATTATTGTCATTTTAATTGGTGAGGAGACTTATTAGGTAACAGCATTTAATGCCAGGAGCAGCTGTATATTTTCTCTCTATACATAAAATGGATATCAGGTAATGTTAACTATAAGATCTGCATCACTTTAAACTTTAACTGAGGAATATTAAATATACATATACATGGTAACTTGGCCAAATTCTCTACTTACTATGTATTCAAGCAAAACTTGCACTGACTTCAATAGAAGTTCTGCCTAAACAAAGTAGAACAGTTGCCCTTTGTAAGCAAATCCAAGATGTTGCAACTTTGTGTGCTAGAATAACAGAACATCATTTGCTCTAGATAGAGACCTCGTTGGCTTTCCTGGTGTGCTTAGAATTATCTTCCGCCTTCCATTCATTGTTTGGATTCCATGAAATCTCTGCAAATGGCTCTAGTAACATCGGAAACAATCTGTTCCAGTCCTGTAAATTCTCTTGTGAAGAAGGTATGTGTTTCCCTAGGCTCAGATGCCATATCTTTTAAATCCTCCAGTGGAGCCCAAGCAATGCCAATAGAGAAGATGGTGATACCTACAACAAATTGTTAAGGAAGAGCACTGTTTAAAAGTTCAAGTAGACATGACAACTGCTTCTAGATTCTTTTCATTTATAAGGTTGATGTCAAAGGCACTGTTCTACATAAAAGCTATTAAAGAGGTTATTAAACTACTTATGATGGATTCTGTAAACTAGTTTATAAAACAATGCCAAAGCACTAGGGAAGAAAAAGTATTTTGGATTCTGGATCAGATGTAATGATTGTTGTATCTCAAACATGTAGTGAGGCAAGCTGACACAGTGGAAGTCTTTGTTAAGTGCACATCCAAAAGTGATGAGTTTCAATAAGTCATATTTACCCCATTATTTACATCTGCTCAAACCATAAGATGTTACAGTCTACCTACTCCGAGGAATCTTGCTAAATGTAGTTCTATGGGAATCCTTGACCCTCCACTAAACTACAATTCCCAAATGAATTGGGAGAAGCTATAGCAGTCAACCTTGTTTAAACTGATTGTATAGCTACAACTTCACTTGCATTCAACTTATTAGAACTGTCCTCTAAAATTATAACAACAGGTTTGAAATGGAGGTATGATGTAATTTATATGACCAGAGAGTAGTCAATCATTTACCTGCTTTATGAGCAGCAACAGCAGGTCCTCGGACATCATCATAAGACTGACCATCAGTCAAAATCACTAGGAAATTTTTGTTGGGTCCATCTCTTACAGGTCCAAACACATTTCTGGTTGTGTAGGTAATGGCATCTCCGGTAGCAGTACCACCACTCATGTAGCGGATTCCACGAAGACCAGATAGAACCTTCTCTTTTGTGACATAGTCTGTAAAGCTAAACTCAGTGCGCTGATCATAAGTGAACTGAACTGCTGCAATTTTGGCACCAATATCTGTGATCTCAAATGATTTGGCAACATTACTGATAAATTCAAGCATGAGACGGAAGTTGCTGTCGCCAACACTGCTGGAACCATCGATCAGGAAAGCTATGTTCACGGAATTGTAACAAGTCTTGCTGCATAACATTTGTTCATGAGCACAGAGCTTTTGAACGAGGGGTTTCACATATTTTGTAGTACCAAACCAGGTTGGTATATTGTAGGAAAAGAAACCATTATTTCGACAAACAGCCTGTTTTAAAAGCAAAATAAAAGCCATGGATTTTGGTAAGTCTACTAATGAAGTGATTTTACCTTTCTATGAAATCACATTTTTTGGGGAGGGTGTGATGCATGGTACTCATATCATCCCTTGAGAATGAATGTCTATTATAGAAACTACACATGTTCCTAGCAGTCAAAAGCACAATTTAATGCTTGGAAAAAATGCTTTACTTCCCCAGGATAGCTTACCCATTGCAATTGTGATTGCTGTGTTGAATGGATCACAGACGTACCTCTTCCATATTTCTAGTTGCATAATTTATAATTACTAACAACTCCCATTGTCTACTCACTCAATCTTGTGGCATTCCTTTCCCTTCCTTAGATTTTAGCTCTCAGAGCTGTTTACTAACACTGTCTTATTTTTTACACTATCTTGGCAACAATGAGGGTTATAACATGCTGATTTTTTAGTTGGGGAACTTGTCAGAAGATTAATGAAGGCACTTCCTGCTGCAAACCAAGCCCAGACACAATGGGACAATTTAGGAAATTCCCTTCTCACCTTCTCAACAAAGCCAAGATCTTGAACCATCCCAAGTTCTTCAGTGGTAGGTTTTGCAATGGATACAATGAATACATTAACACCAAATTCTCTGGCCACTATACCAGCTTCTTCTATATCGTCTGATGGCCAGCCGTCTATGAGAACTACAATGACTTTAGGAATGCCTTTGCGTACCCCATTTTCAACAGAAAAGAATCTTTGGGCTGTGTGTTTCAAGGCTTTGCCTAATATGTAAGGAGAGAGGAGGGGGAAATTGCTTTTAATTATCAACTTTCATTACTATTGAAAACAGGTCACTGTAGTTTGACATCTAAAACAGAGACTTCACAGACCAAGAACGTAAGAATAATTAATTGGCAGGGTTCCGAAGGGTGCACCGCAATGCATGTACCCATAAATTGCCACTACATTCCTAGCTGTTCAACCAAGATTTATAAAACTTTATTTCAAGCAGGGATCACACACTGACCCTGCACAACACCACAAGGGATTGATGAGCAATATTGATTTCTCTACATCAGGAGTAGGCAACCTTTTTTAGCAGTGGGCAGATCTGGCAATTTGAGAAATTGTGGTGGGCACCACCACAAAATGGCTGCCATGGGAGGCATGGCAAATAAGTAACTTGCCCCAAAAAACGGAGTACAAGGCATAAGTTGGATCTGAGCCCCAACATATTAAAGAACTTCTTTGATGCCACAGATTTCAGCACCAACAAAAGTCTATCTCACAGCAATCCCACCTGCCAGTAGGAAAATGTGTTGTTATTTTTTTTAAAAAAAAAAAAAGTAGGTGAGGTGGACACTTTGACAGGTGCCAAGAATGGTGTTCAGGGATGCATTGGTGCTCACGGACACCACATTGCCTATTCCTTTTCACCTAAAGACTTTTTTCCATGTACAGATGACTGCCTACAATTGGTCACTTTTTCTTTGAAAAAGCTTTTTTATTTCTACCATGGAGTAAGTTACATAAAATTATTTTAATTTCAGAAAATATTTTTTTGTTGAGCAAACAGCTCAAATAAGAGAGTTTTTCAGTCAAGAGAGATAAATTACATAGGGATTAGTCTAATCATTCCTTCCCACCAACAGAATGGCTTCCATCAGTGGAATAGGGAGGGAGGTGATTCCTCTTCATACTCCACACCATCACAATTTGTTCTGGAGAGTTGAGGGCCTTGTAGAGCAGTTGGGGGAGTTATTATAGTAGGGAGGAGACGAGAGGAAGGGAAAGTCCCATTTCACTCAGTACACTCAGGCAATTATTCTAAAAACTTATTATTATTTGTCTCCCTGGGCTTGTACTTACCTGTATTGGTGTTGCCTCCTTTGAAACCTATTTCTTTTATTGCAAATAAGACATCTTTGGATGCAGTGAAGTTCTTCAAGTAAAATTCAATTTTGGGATGTTCACTATAAAAACAACAGAACATACTAAAATTAATACTTTGGCTTTCCAATGACATTATATAATTATATATTATTATTCTAAAGACTGATTATACTATTGCCATTTCTGTCAGTTTCATATCCAATACAGAATCACATTCAAGCCTTAGGCTAAAGGCAAAGGCATATCTGCAATCCTCAAACTTTGCTACAACTATAATTTCAGAACAAGGGAACTGAGATCACAACCTACTTAAGTATATTACAATCTTTGGCCATTTCCAGAAATGTCACTTTATCAGTGATGACATTTTCTTTGGGTTAAATGCAATGTCACCTCTCATGCAGCCCTCCACACCACCTGAAATTCTACGCCAGAAGATTTTTCATTGTTCTGGAGCTGATTTTGAGGATATGCGAGAAGCAGGGGGAATTGCCCCCTTCCAGTTTTGCTGACAAAAGCAGATCCATCAATGGAACAACAGCACTGCATTCAGTCCCGTGTCTCTTAAATGAGAGGGGAAACCCTATAATAGAATTTAAAACCCTTTAATTCAATTAAAAACAGTTGTCTTTCACGTTCTGTGACTTATAACTCATTAACTTAGCTTGATCCTACACATATTAACTCAAAAATTCAATGGTGCTTACTCTCAAGTAAGTATGTACAGGATTCCAATAAAAAATTACTTGCGAAAGAAACTCGGGCATGAGCCATCTGCCCTGTGGATGTAGGAACTGCTTGTGGAGAATCTCAAAGGTACTCAGCCAAGTCTTATTTTCTTCTGCTTCCCATGTGCTTCCATAGGCACAATGGAAGAGGTCTTCACATGTCTCCTCTATACCCACCAAGCTCCCCAGCTCTGTGTCTTGTAATTTACTAATGCCACATTGTGCTACTTGTATACATGCCTGTGTGAGAGGATGGTGAAGGAGGAAAACTGGTTCTTTTCAGTCCTCTCAAAATCTTTCACACATACCTACACATGTGGCCAACATAATTGCCAGGTTTGCATTTAACAAGAAGCCACCATGGGTGAATTTCCCTATGGGATTTTTTGTTGTGGCGACCATTTTAGTTATTCGGGGAATGGAAGGGTGCACCATAGTTTCTCATTATGAGGGTAGATTGTGGGGGTCATTGACAAACCACCTGAAACCCTAAAACAATCCATGGGTACTGAGTGGTTTGTCAACCACACTGACAACCCATCCTTGCTGGTTTTGCACAAAATGAGAAGCTATGTCAGGCCCCCACTGCACCTCAAACTTTCAAAATGGCCACCACAACAGTAGCCCTATGAGGAAATTCACCCATGGTGGCTTCTCGCTATGTGTGAACCAAGTCAATTTCTCACAAAAACCATAACACACAAGACAATTGAGCAGACAACAACATCACACAAAGTATGTGAAAATGGGGACTGTATGTTCCTGATTTTGAATTTTATAAAACTTCACTACATTCCAAAGTTTATCTAGAAGATATTTAATTTTTTTAGGGCATTTGGCTACCAAAGGTGTCAAAGCACAGTGGTGTTGTAGATAGAAGAGAGCTCAAAGTGACCTGGTTTGCACAATCACCACAGCTTAAGCAAGCCACTGTTGCTTGTTTAAGCCATAGCGTGTGCCAGGCGCCATAGCGTGTGCCAGGCGCCATTTGATATGACATCCAAACCTGAGAGGCATGGCTTATTTGTGGGGAAAACAACACTCAAATAGCCCATGGCCTGACAAGCTGTTTCAGGGCAGGGAAGTAGGCAAAAATGACGCCCAGCGTGCACTGCAGCTTAAGCAAGCCACCGTGACTTATTTAAGCCATGGTGATTGTGCGACCCAGGCCATTGTTTTAGCTGCAATGTTATGCTTAAGGGTTCCTTAGCGAATGTAATTGGGAAGCAGTCCTCAATCCATTCTTATTTGGTATGCAAGTTGTGAAAGACCATTAACTACATTTGGAGCGTCACTAATTTAACTTCTCAAGCCAAGTCTCTGGAGGGAATTCCCGCACTACAGCTATACTTTTCTAACCCTTTCTGACTGTGCTGACACCTCGAGTGACTGGTAACTATACTGAATATCTAGCCTCCCTCTTTGCCTGCTACTCATACTTGCCACATTCCCTAGGAGGGGCATAACTCAGCAGGGCCTTTGCATGCAGAATTTATTTATTTATTTATTAAACTTATATACCGCTCCCATAGCCAGGGCTCTCTGGGCGGTTTACAGAAATTCTAAAATTGAGGTAAAAACAAGTATACAAAATTTAAAACTCTAAAACACAAAACATACACACATAAAGCATTAAAAACCAATTAAAAACTAAACATGTGGGTAATTAGGATGTACCGCCATATGCAGAAGGTCCCAGGTTCAGCAGAATTTTTTCTACTAGTAATAACCTGGCCCATAACAGCTGAAACCAAATATGTTGTCTTTGGCAGCATTCCAAAAAACTCCCACCACAACAATACACTCCTCCCTATCAACAGCAATTAGGGAACTGCTAATCCAAGGCCTACAATGGTTCAAAAATCCCCATTACAAACCAATGTTTTGTAGCTGCTACCCTTTAAATAGATATGCTTGTTGTTGTTGTTGCTGTTGATAATAATAATATATATATAAAAGCTAGGAAACATAAGTAAAATGTACATACATATACCTAAATCATAAAATAAATTCATGGTTAACAAGCTGTGGCAAAGCTCATCCTTTGCATGCAGGGTAGAGCTGGAAAAATTCCTGGCTGAAATCTTGGAAAGCCATAACTGCCAGTCAGTGTAGACAATACTAAACTTGATGGCCTAATGGACTGGCTCAGTATAATAAGGCAGCTTCCTGTGGTCCTATATTTTGCTACCTGTAGTTTACGTGAGTGGCATGGAGCCATTACACAAAATGAAGAAGTAAATGTTGGCTGCAGTATTTCTGAGCCACTGAAAGTTGTGAAGGCTGAGGCTGGGTAGCAACAAGCTTCAAGCCAGCATGTTTTACTTATTTGCTTCTCCTCCTAGATCTGCTTTTGTTTTTGTTTGAATGAGAACTGATGTGCCTCATTGCCCTGCTTATTTTTTTCCAGCCTAATTTTCTTCTTTTAGCTTTTGCTTCAGGGATTTGATGGCTATCAGCAGAAGCAACTATGTCACAGGCCAACTCCCACAAAGTCTATTCCCAAAGAAGGTAAGTTGCCCTGTGCATAAAGACTTGTTTTTGTACATTACTTGGAAATTTCTTTCATATAAGTGATCCATAAATCTCATAAATAAATAATTCTGGTTGGCCACTGTGTGAACAGAATACTGGACTAGACCAGCAGAGCTATTCTTACATATTGCTGTAGGCTGAGAGAGAGCAGTCACCACAAGCAAACCAGATGTGTGGCACCAACATGGAGGGGGGAAAAGCCTGTCACATCCCCCAATCCACTTTTCACCCCTTTCCAAACACATGTTTCCCCTCCTAAACAAATGCTTGGAACCCGACGGAGGCAAGAGCAGCTGGGGTGACAATTTGAAGAGGACAGGATTAAATACTCCCTGTCAAGCTCCGAGACATCCACTTGTGTGTAATGAGTAGTTTTCCCCACAGCTCAATTCGTTTTGGGTGTATGCCCCCTTTTAGGGGCAACTGTAAAAACAGCCATGTAATTTGAACGTGAAGATAAAATATGATGAAGAGCACCATGATTTTGTTTCATGGGAAATATTTTTGAGTTCTTGATTGTTTATATGCATGACTTCACAGTTGTCCCTAAAGAAAGATTTTTTTTTACTCAAACTGTATTGGGCTCACTTCAATAAATTGTTTCCAAACACCTGTTGAGGCCTCTGTGGCTATTTCTGCCCACTGCCACAACTAGAATGACCAGACCAACTGGCTATATGTCAGAGACACAACCAAACTAATTCTATTTTCAATTTAAGTCTAGCCCTTCCTTAATCTCTTGCTAAGTGTTTTTCCACCACTGTTAGCCCTTTAACACAAAAGCTTTTCTTGGCTCTGCAAACGTTTTCAGAAGAATTGCTCATTTTTGGAGCATAGATGACACTAATCCCCTTGGATGAAACATTTGTGGTGCTAGTGCAGTCCACAAACATAATTGGAATAATCCTATTGTGGCTGAAACATTTATGTGGTAACTCATCATCAGATTGGTAAAAAGCAATATAAATTCTTCCAGATGTTTTGGCCTCTTTTCTTTTACATGTATTTTTAAACCTGCCCTCTCACTCTCCCTGGCCATTCATTCACACAGTAACTACCATTGTTTTGTTGACAAGAACTGAATAACAGTTCATAATTTAGTAAAAATGTTTTTGAGTAAAGAAGTGGCAGATAAAAAAATAAACCTCCATTTCTGGATCACCCAGGTGGTTCAACTTTTAAAGGAGAGGGAGGAAAAAAAGATGTATACTCTCTCTCTCTCTCTCTCTCTCTCTCTCTCTCTCTCTCTCTCTCTCTCTCTCTCTCTCTTCCCTCAGAAGCAATTGCCAGAGAAGTTATAGTACTGGATATTTGCCATCACACAAGACCAGATGTAGGGATCTGAATGAAGATCCCCAATAAACTGAAGTATGGCTTTCAAACTGAGGAACATAACTCAGTGGTAGAGCACATGCTTTGCATTCAGAAAGTCCTGGGTTCAATTCCTGGCACCTCCAGCCAAAACAGGATCAGGCACCAAGTAAAGTGAAAATAGTCTGACCTAGTATAAAGTATCTGCCTATGATCCAAATAAACTAATAGAGCTGCTCTTCAGTGCTACATTCTTCTTAAACCATTACATTGATTCATAAACCAGCTTTGGTTAATTACTCCCAAGATGTTTCCAGATGGACAGTTCCTAGGGCTAATCACTGGAAAATTCTGTGAGTGAAGCAGCACAATTGAATGGTAAAAGCCTCATCTGGAAGCACCCCATGTCTTTTGAAGTGTCTGTGTCAGTAACTAATGTGGTGATAAACATATATTTATCACCTTAAAGTTTAAGATCATCACAGCATTGAAAAAGCCATGCTTGGCATGTGTGGTGGTGGATGGCCAATCATTCCCTCTATTTACGAAGTTCAAGGGTGAGCATGGATTCTTAGGTAGTCGAAACGGCACTAACCATGCACAAGGAGGTATTAGCAGTCTTGGGGGAAACTTCTTTGTGGGGGACAGACTATAACAGCCCAATGTAGACTGGGTGAGCTCTGGGACCTTTGAACGCTGGTTTGAAGAGGAAATTGGATGGGAGGGGAAACAGAATGGAGCATTGTGGAGGAGGGCATGGCTAAGTGGCTGGACACTGCAACATTTTGTTGCAGGTCCCACTTGTGTATACTATACTTCAACAACTACTTTCAAAAGCAGATTACTGAACAATAAAATAGCCCTTCCAGG
The DNA here is from genome assembly GCF_023053635.1 of Elgaria multicarinata webbii. Taxonomy (NCBI): domain Eukaryota; kingdom Metazoa; phylum Chordata; class Lepidosauria; order Squamata; family Anguidae; genus Elgaria; species Elgaria multicarinata. The sequence goes on along the minus strand of NC_086172.1, from coordinate 140,539,880 downwards.
GATCTCTGTACACTGTGTTTGCAAGCAAGCACAGTATTTGTTTGTTTTGTGGAATTTAGCATTGTGGTAACTTCAGTTATCATTTTTTCCAAAGTTCTTAAGCATTTTGGATTGACAGGAGAGTTTGAAAATGTATGACCAGGGTCAAAAGGAAGGCCAAGGAAAACCAGACAGAGTATGCAGAGACGTAGGGTAGGGATTCAGTAAACTGTATATCTAATTTTCCTTTCTCAGATCTCTACTATTCTCCTGCACAAGCCCCTGTAGGTAACTCAACACCATATTCTCAATGCCCACCTCCCTCTAACCCTACTCTCTCTTCTTGCCCTCTAGCAACAAACCATGATGACACCTATATAGATATTAGAATTATTTGTGATAACAAGCAATGCATAGCCAAGAACACCACAAGCATATTTTTTATGAACCGCCCAGAGATTTCCAGCTATTGGGCGGTATAGAAATGTAAAAAAAAAAAAGAAAAAGAAAAAAAAGAGATGAGCCTGCCAAATGTGGAGAGTAATAACAGTTGGTAATTGACACTACTATCTAGGGGGCTTCCAGATGGGGCTTTTATCATGCCATCGTCCTGCCCAGTTCATAGAATTTTATGGTAAGTCTAGATGACATCATCTTTCACTCAAAACCTTCCTGTGGTTTCCCACAGCTTCTTCATCTTTTTTTCTTTATCACAGAAAATCCATTAAGAAGAAAAGGACAGAATACCTGCACAATGCTTTTTAATGGTTAGCACTAAGACCCCTACATCTGGAAGCACCTGTACTCTTAATAATTAGTATATTGCACTAGACAGAGCTCAGCATGCCGCTTTGGTATGTTCTTCCTCCTTATTTTATGCTACTTTATAGTAGTAGCAGAAGTAATATTAATATACTGCTTGGATGTTGTTTAATCTTCAATGGACAGGAGATACAAGGCATTATTAGCTAGTTCAAACATGATTCAAACTATAACAGTATATATAGATAGATAGAGAGATAGTTTGCCGGTGTGTCTGTCAGCTTCATAGCTCCAAGAACCTGAATCCTTGACAGCTAAAATTTGGTATGCATACTAAGGGGAACCTAAGGTTGCACCTCTGGGTTATCTGGTTTCTAAAACACATTGATTTTAATAAATTTAAATGTATCTATGTGATTGAAGCCTACAGTACCAACTTCACTCACTTTCCTAACCGGAACATAACTTTGCAGTGGATACAGTCTGAAGCCAGGAGGGAATAATCTTTGGGACAGAGTTGTAGGGCTGTTCCCTGCTGTGGGCCTGCCCCCTTCAGGAAAATGGAGTGGGCAGCCCATGGCTCTTCTTGTGTTCTTATGATAACTGTCTAACTTTGCTTGAAAACTTCACTGTATCAAACAAAGGGCTATTCCAACCCATGGAAACCTGGATATAAGATCTTTCTTAGTTAGATCATGCCAGTCTAAGCACAATGTTATAAAATATAGTACCCAAGATGGAGTGATATACCAAATAGGAAATATTTCTGGTACCTGGCTTGTACAACTCCCACATGCGGTCCTTCAGTTCCAATTCCCAGCATCACTGCTACTTTCCCAACAAAGTTCTTCTGCAAATTAAATCTACGCTGCCCAATATTGTAGCTTCCATCAATCAGAAAAGCAATATCCGCTTTACAATCTGTGAACACCCAAGATAGCTAGATTAACTTAAGGGCAAATTAACATTAGACATTTGTTTAGTGTGACACATCTTCGCACTTTCCTACCTTTGTTCCCAGACTTTTTCTCAAGAGGCTTCTTAGGTCGTTTACCTAAAAAATAATAAACATAATGGGTTCTTGGCATTTAAGTAGTCTGCACCCATAATGTGCCATAAAGTGAAGCTAAATTCAGGAGCCATTAAGGGCTACGCTATTGTCACAATCACATCCTGCTTTTCCTCCATGGAGGGGCATTTCCCATTATATCCTCACAACGGTCATGTAAGGTAGGCAAGACTAAAAGATACAATGACTGGCTCAAGGTCACTGAGTGTCACAACATAGTAGAGAGATGAACCTGGTGATGCTTTCAGATGGAGGGCTCCTAAGCGCTACCCGCTAAAAGGCATTGTGCGGCTTTACTGTATTTTCTGTCTTAACAGATTTTCTGCGGTAAGAGAAAAGATAGCAAGAAGCAGTGGGGAAACATGGGAAAGTTACAAGTTGAAGACAATGTCTGTACCCTCCTGTGAAAGAGGCAGACTGATGGCGGAATAACAGCTGTATCTGGAAGCACACAAAGTTTCTACGGCTCAAGTCCAATGTTTTACACCAACCTTCCACATCCTGTCCTCCTGTCATGTCAGACTAAACATTCAGTGTCAGCAAACAGCATGGCATGTGTGTTGTCACAGGCTGGTGTTATGTGGAGGTATATGCAGTGGGAATTATTCACCCTCCTGTCATTTCTTCTTAGAGTTCCTATGTCCAGAGCCTAAGAATGTGGACCTTTAAGTGTCACACAACTCAAATTTCTTACATCTGAATAAAAATTCATTGGGTCAGGCTGTATGGGTATTTTCACAAGTCATGCAGAGAATATTTTTTAGTCTGGAATGCATCACTTTTAAGCATCATCCCAAGTTTTTAAGTTGTATACACAGTGTATCAAAATAGCTGTAAGCCCTATTTCATTGGGAATACGGGTTCAGTAAACAGGCAAGGAGAGGAAGCTTGCTAATCCCACCCCCTGCATCACCCCTTATGCCTTCCAGCATTTCAAATCCTGTGGCTCTCCTATTCAGAAAGTTATTCTCTAGGTGTAGAGGGTGATGGAAATGGTGAGGGTTAGTGCACTTTCCTTCAAAGTGCTTTTATTGAACTTGGATTCAATAATGCCTGAATAGGGCTCAGTGCTGAATGAATACGACAACCCCTACCAAAACTTGCTCTAGAAGCACCCTAATTCTTTGTCAGAAAATCACAATTAGGCAATTAATCTAATCACAATTAGCCATGCACTAGCACACAGGCAAAAATGTTATGTAAGGAAAAATTTCACCAGGCACAGTTCCTTCCAAGATTGCAACATGTGTTACAGAAAGCTGCCCCTGGCAAAATTGCGACTTCTGGACAAATCTTAGCATTTTCACAAACATTACTTGATTTTTTTCTTGTTTTATCTCTGTATATTGAATGAAAAATAATTATTATCTGCTTTGTGTTTCCCTTTGCATGCACTGTGAGATAGTGCAATCAGGGTGATAGGAGGGAAGTGAGGGCACAGCTCAGAAATGCTATTTTAATGTCCTAGTTCTTTTAGAATGTTGAGGAGCATCTGCAGGTGATAGAAAGGAAGCACTCCAAGTCAGTTAGAGGCAGTTAGAAGCAGGTAGTCGTTAGAAGGGTCAGTTAGGAGACTTATGGTGCAATTCTAGGGCATCCCAGGGCTCATAGGACCCTATGAGGAGAAGTCTGCACATAGAGTGAGGTCCTCCCTGGACAACAACAGACGTGTCCACCATCATAGCTATCCCACTGAGAGTAAGGGCAAAATGAGGGGGCATTCTAGGAAGCAAAAACTTCCATCATTCCTGGACAGGCATCCTAGAATGGGGGAAAACCATGCCAGCCCTGAAGCTGATGATAACAGTTGTATCTGCCTTTTCCATATGTCTGAAGTAAAATTACTACCTGAACTTCTTGCAGGTCAGGAAAATAGTAAGGTCCCTCTGTTCACACAGATTTCCATACGTGCGGCTTTGTATCCAATACACAGTATATAATAATGATGATAGGGTTAGAAAAGTACAGAAAAGTTAATTTTTTGGAAACTTAATTGGAAAAAAATATTTTGAAAGAAATGTCTCACCTGTAGATGGGCGTGCTGTTGAAATTGGCCGCCCAGCTGCTTCAAGTGCTCCACGCTTGGCACCTGTTACATTTTGAAAAATAAACCAAGTTCATGAAATTGATAAGAGGCAGGGAGAGATTTCATCTTGCCTAAGAATGTAATGTGCCAAGGGTTAAAAGATGGCTTCTCTGCCAAAGGGTGGCGACAGGTGGCTACAGGCCAGATTTGCATTCCTTAATGGTGGACATCATGTGCTAGCAGACAAAGACGAAAACTTTCAACCAATGGAGCATGGAATGTAACCTATGACTCATTGAGATTATGCACCTTAACTTGAAAATTGAATGTAACTTGCTAACCCCGTCCTGACCAATCAACGGGTTAGAAAGAAATTAACACCCCCTGTGTAATCAGTGTAATTTTCGTTTATGAAAATCTCTCACATCCTATGGCTTATGGAATAGAATTTCTATTACACTGGTAGTTCTGAAGTGATTATTCACACTATTTGTAACCTAAGTGTCCAGAAATAATATGTATGTGTTGTTGTTGGCACTGATTTTTAAATGCAAAGCAGCAGCCAATGTTTTGACAGTTGCATAGACTCCTGTATGAATTTTTCACCATAGCCGAAAATACTTAGGAGGCTCCCTGTAGGAAAAGCTTTCCTTGACAGGGAATCATTTGATTAATGCTTAGTTTATGTATTAAGTTTGTCTGAAATTCTTCCTCAAATAACACAAGAGGAACAGTATAATATGTTTCTACTAAAAAAAAAAAAGGCGATAAAACCATGTGAAAAAGGAATAAACATTTCTTCTATACTGAGAATTTTAAAGTCATTTGACAAAATAATAACACTATGCAATTCACTTACTGGATACTGAGAATGATGCCGACCATCTAGAGAGAACTTGGGATTGGATTCCATTGGTGTATATTGCAGAATAATTCTCTTGTCCAGGTAACATTTGCACTCTTACAGGTCCACCTGAGCTGGTGATCACACCTCTGTAGCAAAAACAGGTTTTCAAATAAAAGTATGTATTTTTAATGCAACAAAAAACATTTCACACTGTGGAAAAGACTCATCTTAACTTTTGTCAACCACAGAGATGCAAAGCAAGAGTGGTTAAAACAGCAGCTGCTGCTCTAGTCCAGCCAACAGGATAGATTTTTGACAGTAATGGCTGATGGGATACTAATGGAGGACTGAGTGGGGAGATGAATGAGTCAACTCAGCGTAGACTAATAATCAACTCAACGCTGATCCTAATCCACACCACGATTATTATCATGTTGTGTGGGGAGTACCCCCTAGATAAACAACTGTTGAGTTGATTACTACCCCACTGTTGACTATCGTGTTGTCCGAATGTAGCCTATATGGGGCTGCCTTTATTACTATTTCAAGTGCATTTTTATACATCTATGTTTGTAAGCCATCTTGAGAGCCATTTTCTTGGTAGAAAGGTGAGGTACAAATCAATTGAATAAATGCATGACCTTTGCAACTAAACATCTGAATTTGCTTCCCCCCCCCCCCCCCGCTCTTCCCTACCAATCCTCTTTACTTGTGAGCCTGTAGGCATGCATTGCCTTATTTCTGAGATTACACATGCACTCAAATATAAATGTAACTATGCTTCTATAGTTTAAAGTATAGCTGTGATGGGCACATAATTGTTTGGTCAGCTGATAAACATTGAGATTTTATAACCTTTAGTTTGAGATATAATTTGCAAGAGACCTTAACGGCCTGTTTCTATGAGTCACTGCATCATGAAATAAATGTGTAGGATCCTTTATTTATTACGTGTTTTCATTCACATACACGTCATTTCTAAGATAAAATCTTACCTAGACAGCTTACAATAGGACTAATAAAACAATTAAAAGGAACATAATAGACTATATCAACATAAACATATTCACAGGACATCTAAAGGTGGCAAGAGGATGGGTGTGCCAGATTTCTTTGAGGCAGTTGTTCCATAATTGTGCTGTCGCCACTAAACCAATCAAATCTTAAGTAATGATGTGCCAGAGTGTACAGCCTCTGATGCAATTTTAAATGCTTGATGGGTAGCATAAGTGGTCCTTAGCATAATCTAGTCCTAGGTCATTTAGGGCTTTAAAGATCAATAACAGCACTAATCTGGAACCAGGTAAGTAACTAGTGCATTTCATGTAAAATGGCTGTAGTATGAGCTGACCACTTTGTTCCTATTAGCCTCCTGGGAGCTGCATTCTGTTCCAAAGGTAGTTTCCAAGTTATTTTTTAAAGCAATACCACACAGATGGTATTGTGTGGTATTGCATTGCAGTAGTCCATATGTAGTCCAGAGTATGTCAACCTTCTCTAGAGAGGATCACAGATGAAGAACCAGTCAAAGCTGGTAGAAAGCACTTTGGGCCACCAATGCAACTACACATCCAGATATAGCACTGAGTCCTGAAGAATCCCTAAATTGTGATCCTGTCCAGAAGAGGTGGAATACCTTCATTCAGATTGGAAAAAATATCAACCAACAACACCTCTGTCTTGTCTGGATTAAATTTCTGTTTGTTCAGACTGACTGCTGCTTCAGCAGACCCCAAGTTTGATGCAGGACACACTGCTTTATATCAAAAAAACTGGGCAAAGAGTAGGTGTGGTTGGAAAAGGATATACAACTATACTTAGAATCATAGAATCATAGAATAGCAGAGTTGGAAGGGGCCCACAAGGCCATTGAGTCCAACATATATCTCAGCTACATCAATACACAATTCATGTATTGTGTTAAGTAAAATGAGATTGCAGCTGAAGGGAAGCAAAGCATATTTTACCAAAGCTATTCCACTGTGTAATTCTAACTTAAAAATCTTTTCTGTGAAAAATAGATGATAAATGGATGATATGGAAGGAGACTGCTGTTTTATGTATTTGTAAATCCACCAAATATGCATTGTGGGATAGCAATAAATAATTTGTGAGTACACATCCTTCATACTTCTCAAGTCACTAGGTACATGTGTATTTGTCACATGGTTTTATAAGACTTAAATAATGAGACATATTAAGGTCTAAAGGAATCCTCCAAATCATGTATATCCTGTTGCTGCAAAGAACTGCAATTAATTGGTTACCCTTGGAGCAGTTTCCAATAAGAGATTATAAAAGTTGAGCTGGATAGTCGTAAAGTACCAGAAATAAGAGTAAAACAAGGAATGGATTTAATATTGTAAAAGTGATAGATGAAAAGTTCCCCTATCCACTCCACATTCCCCCCAAAATTGAGTGAATTTAAAAGTCTGCGACACACCGTATCCTTATCTAAGTGCTTTAAAAGAATATCACTGTAGTTCAAACCACATGTTTCTGCTAATGTGGAAGTCAAAACATTTTTTTTAATATCTAAAAGTCTCTTTCAGACATTTAACCATGACCTTCTCTAATGACCAAATCAATGTAGGGGATGAAAAATCCGCCACATGGCAAATTCAGCCTACATAGCCGTGTCAGAATGCCTCAGAAAGTGAAGGATTATGTGCAGTTTTATTGCTACAAAATGCAATTGCCTTCAATTTCTTTTAACAGTAATAGTATTACTGGTTTGATGCTTCAGCACTTTATTTAGCTGGGCTTATTTTACGTTTTCATATTTTTGTATTTGTATAATATTTGAGATAATTAATATGTAAAACAACTAGTGCAAATAGTGGCTAAGAGACTGAGTTAGTCATCAGGACGTACTTGACCTATCTTATACAGTCATAACAAGGATTGTAACAAGATTAATCATGTGAAGTGCTCTGAACATTTTAAACTGCTATATAAATGTGAAGTCTTGTTACTATTGTGTTTAATTCTGACTCTATAGGCATGCTTTATTGCCCGTAATACCTCAGCCTCATTTATGTATGCCCACCCTCTTCTCCATCTACTTCATTAATCTGATATAGCTCTTTACTTTGGCCAATTTATAGCAAAATGAATAAGTCTCTAAGGGCTGAACTGTACATTACAGTAAATATGGGGATGCCTCATTGCCCCATCTAGAGCATGTTACAGTAATCCAATTGGGATGTAACTAAGGCATGTGTCACCGTGGCCAGGTCCGACATCTCTAGGAATGGGCGCAGCTAGTGCACTAGCTTTAACTGTGCAAACGCACTCCTGGCCACCACTGAAACCTGAGCATCCAGGCTCAAGGCTAAATCCAGAAGTACACCCAAGCTGTGGACCTGTGTCTTCAGGGGGTTGTAACACCATCCAGCACAAGCTGTATCCCTATTGCCTTTCGACTGACCAGGAGACCGGGATCTACCTCCAAGTAATGACTTTAGGATTGGGAAATTGGCTATTTGGAGGGCAACAGAACTGTTATTTATTAATTTGTTATATTTTATTAGTTGCTTTATAAAATACACTCTCAAAGCAATGTAATGTAATATAAATATATATATATATATATATATATATATATATATATATATATATAAAAATAGAATAAAAAATACAGCAATTAACATTAAGACCCGGATCTGGCATTAAAGGATAAAACAAATGCCAGCTCCCATAAAAGTCAGTTAGGCTTGCAATCCTATGATCCCTGGGACAGCAGCTCAGCAGCTGTAGGATTTTTTTTATCTTTCCCTCCAAAACATCCAAATAATAACAATAATAATAATCCTGTAAGAGCAAGTTGACAGTGTATCGGAAGGGGTGGAACCCTTAGTTCCTCCCTCTACCTTCCCCATAGGAAGTTTTTGCTTCAAGTTACGCAAACCTCTAATCCATATGCATAAGGTACTTATGCACAGATGAGACGTCACCAAGTCCCTGTTGTCTGAAATGGGCCTAGTGTTGTCAAAGTAATGTAATGATCAGCTCAGCGTAATTGTCCAAGGAGCACAAAATGATGCCAAAACAGCATCCATAGAAGTAGACAGAGATGATGTTTCCATGCAAAGACAGGAAAAAACATGTCAAAATAAAGGAAAATTGTTAATGGCCTTTAACTACAGAGACTATGTTCCAGTATGAGAAAAGAGATAAAAATAATGGAGAAAAGAGTTGAGGTGATGTTCATACAAGCAGTGCACATTACTCGGTCCAGAAATACAAAGGAAAATAATGTCTCCTCTGAGATCCAAAAAGCACACCATGATTCTATTACTTTGCTCTCTGTTGATACAGATGGGAAAACCACATGTGCATTAAATGGAAAGCAAAAGGCAGACCTCCTGAGCACATTTGAGCAGACAACCAAAAAATGACAATTAATTGCATGCAAAATGTTTTCATGTATTTAACTACGATGGGCTTCTCTGTGCTTAACTACTAGAATGCCAAAAATGAAGTTACTTTTTATTGTATTCCAGGGTAAGGAAAACAGAAGAGCTAGAAAATGTTGCCCTCATTTTCCCCCTTTACATTTTTCTCCTTCTTAGTTTAAAGCTGCTAATCTCAGTTCCTTTCTTTGTCTTTACCTCTTGCCATTTGTATCTGGTCATGGCTTTTAAGCTACTACAAACTTGTTCACCTTGTTGCACAGACATTGGATGGGATACAGAGATACAATCCAAATGCAATGCAAAAAATAACACCTATGCAACCAAATTTTGCTGTCACTGGTCTCCTGTCTCATACCAAATTTCCAAAGTGATGTTTGGACTTAAGATTTTGGAAGAGGAAATTATTGAAAGTACCATATTTCTTTGATTGTAAGATGCCATCGATTGTAAGATGAACACTAATTTCATTACCACCAACAGGAAAAAAAACTAAGACACACCTGTGATTCTAAGACACACCCTGTTTTTAGAGATGTTTATATGGGGAAAAAGTGCATCTTAGAATTGAAGAAATACGTAAGTGTGCCAGGAAAAAAAAAGTATTCTGTCCATCCAAACCTGGCATGAGAGCATGTTTAGATTGCAGGCATTGTTCTTTACACGCAGGACCAGTCCTCTTGACCCACTAGAGTTACTGTAAATTTGGGTTGAATGGATCCTAGGACCAGGCACCTGCCAAAGAGGTTGCAGTAGTGGTTAGTCCTCTCATTCTCTCTACCAGCCAATTCATTCCCCCTGATCACTTTCCCCTCTTATTCTGGATCACCACCAATAGATGAACTCACTCTGTCTCTGTCTCTCTGTCCCCTTCATTTCTTAAGAATGTCTCTGAGCCCATCGTGTAGCCCAGAAATGAAGATAGGAGTTAGAAGCCCTCACTTTTCTTTGATGTGATCCCAGCTGCTGGTAAGAAATGTGTTACTTTGCAAAGAAAAGTGGGAGGTATAGGGCACCATGGAGGGCACCAAGACAGATTTCTGGGTGCACATTGGTTCTTGGGGGCTCTATGTTACCTATCCCTCATATAAAGAAATATAACAATATTGTATTTTATAATCAGAATGGACCTTTACCTTGTATTAATGACATTCATTTGAACATATGACGCTGACATACACTGTCAAAGCATTGGTCCATCCAGCCTGGTGCTGCCTACTCTGCCTAGTAATAGCTCTCCAAAGCCCCAGGCAGGGCTCTCGCTATCTCAATCCTGGTACTTAAGATGCTTTGAAAGGGAGATGCTAAGATATGAAGCTGGGATTTCCTGTATGAACTGTTCCACTGATCTGTGGCTCCTTCCACCACACTATCCTCCCATGTTAGTCCGCTATATGAAAACACTCAAGTTTGGTAGATAAAATAGATTTAGTGACTCAATCTGAATACACACACACACACACACACACACACAGAGAGAGAGAGAGAGAGAGAGGATTGCCTCCCCACACCTCAAAAAGGAAAGAAATTAAATTCAGTGTTTGTCCCTTTAAAGAGCAACAAAACCACATTTATTCTGTTGGTGACATGCCCAACATGGTACATTCCTAGAAAAAGAGGTAAGATGATGTAGTGAGTGTTTGAGTCTTTTTGGAAAGTTTGAAATATTTGACATCGATAGTTAAGATGTGCATCGTTGGAAATGATTTATCGTTATTGTGCAAAAAGGGAATTGGCTTCTCAGGTTCTTAAGCATAGTCCCTTATGTGCCTTTGTGGGCCTCATAAGGACAGTGAAAGTGCTGAAATCTCTATTGTTTGGTTGTTTTCTCTATATGAAGAATGTGTATATGTCTGTGTAAATAATCTTCAAGGTATGACAGGCCCAAGAATGCTAACATTTAGAGGGAAGAGAGATATTCTGTACAGATTGTTAGCATAGCTAGGCTTGTAGGAGCCTACTTCAGAAAATTTTAAAATGCAAGAACAGCCCGGAACCCTATTCAATAAAATAAAATTAAAAAAACAAACAAGCTCTTCATCAATTACCATGACATGGACAAGTATTCTGTGACGCACACCCTTGTTGTGACTTGGACTCTTAGTATAAATATGGGGTTATGGGAAGAGCTTTGTTTGAATATCTCTGGGCTAAAGGCTGGTAAGGGTCAGTGGCTCTTCTGCAGAAAATAACTGCTAAAGAGAGGAAGTGAGAGCTGACATAGTTTCTGCTGAGAATCTATTATCCTAAAAGAGCTGAAATGTTGCTGGCTGAGGAGATATGAGCTGCTAAACTTGTGGACACTTGCTGAGGACTTCTCACACCCTTTCCCAGCATCTTGCTAAAACCACCATTATGGGAAGAATGAGTGGTGCTAAGAGCATCAAATAAGAAGGCTGCATACAACTGTACATGCAAAGGGAGGCAGGTGTGAGGTGCCCCCTCCCATTGATTGAGCTGTGTTTCCCGTGACTTTGTTTTTCCTTTTGTACTAACACATGCAAGTGAATCAAGAATGAAAGCCAGTTGCTGCTGCTCCCCTCATGCTTTAGGCAGGTTGTTTTGTTTTTTAAAGCGCCTGCATGTGTATCTGCTTAAATATTGGGTCAGTGTATCATCCAATTAATCCCTCCTGCTGGCAGATCAACTTCCATCAGTAGAACAAGGAGGGGGCTATTCCCCCTTCCCTTGCAACCACTGACACACTCAAAATCTGCTCTAGATTGTTGGGGAACGGTCTGGAGCAAATTGGGAGATGGGGGAGGAGATGAGGGGAAATCCCATTGCATGAGCAGACATCTGCTCATGTGACATAGTATTTTACCTTCCCACTATTTTCCCACTCTTCTCACACTTTTTCCTCACTGCTCTGAGGGTGGGCCTGGAGAGTCATGGCTTCATGACAGACAATGGACTGGCCAGTCAGTGCTGTGAAAATCCATCTTCTGTCCAAAACAAGAAAAATATGTTCGCTCTGTGCGCAATCTGGACAAAAAGATAGCATGTGTGTCATTACTAGAATACTGCTTTCCAACTGAAGTGGCTTAAGGAGAGAGTGTAAAGGGCTGTCTATACATCTTATTTGTGCTGTGATGGCTGCGCGGTAGCACTGCTTTGGTTATATGACACAGCAGCCAACTCACAGCCACCACGGGGCTTTCCCCTGAAGCTGTGCATTTAAATAGTTGGGCCTTACCCTGACTTTTCTCTTTGAAGTGAGGTCACATCATGGCCCTTCTGCCATGTGACCTCACTCTGATGTTGAGATGGGGGGTGTTCCGGGGCAGATGGTGACTGCTGATTGGTCTCCAGAAGCAAGACAGAGGGCAGGTGGTGGGCTGGAGTACTCAGATGGCCACGGAAAAACTCCATTCCCGTGGGATTCACAGTCCCCTTCCCACAGCTGCAATGCCATGAAGGTGCTTATGGAGCCCACCCTAAAGACACCCTCTTTAATATTCGGACCATTATGGAGTTGCAAATAAGTTATACAGATCAAAGGAACATATTCCTCCCCCCTTGACTTTGGGAAACATTGGACTCCTGGGTTGACCTTTAACTAGAAAAAACTTTAGATTACAAAGTTCATGGTATAAGCTTTTCTCTATGGCTCTGGATAGGGATTTTAAAATTATTATTATTATTATTATTATTTTGCTTACGTATTAAACCACAAAGTGCAATGCATGCACATATGTAATTATATCTAAAATGTGCCAGGGCTGAACCCTATAAATGAAAACAAGATCCAGGACTGAGATCTGGCTCAAATTATGACCTGGTTCAGAAGCAGAAAAGATGGAAGTTTTTCCTTTGCAAACTTTTTTTAAATTCTTTTGAAGTTTTGCAAAACATCTTGAAGTATCTCTTGAGAATAGCACTAATATAGATTCTAAGCCAGGAATGCCTTGTTACTAGCATCCACCCACGACTGGGGGCTATTCCATAGAGCATTGTTACTATTTAACATTTGTACTTGGCTACAAGAGAACCTTTTATTTAAGGCTTCAACCCCAGCACATTCTCTCCCTTTACACAAAGTGTTGGTGAACATTTCCAGAGACAAAATAGGAGAGGATTTATGATAGATACCATGATTTGGTTCCACAGTATTGATGTCTAAAGTCTGTTCCTAACTAACTTTCACTGGTGCTCCTCTGCCATAGGTGCCTTTAATACCCAAGTAGCTGATATGGGCTGTTCTATTTTTGATGTGCTGAACAGAAGGAAAAGACATGGCTGCGTTTGGACATCACGATAATCAACGGTGGGTTAATAATAAATTCAACAGTTGTTTATCTAGGGGGTACTCCGCACACAACATGATAATAATCAACCATGGTGTGGATTAGGATCAGTGTTGAGTTGACTATTAGTTCATGCTGAGTTGACTCACTCATTCCCCACCCTCTTTCCCCTTTAGTCCTACCACTAGTATCCCATCAGCCATTGCTGCCGAAAATCCTTCCTGCCGGCTGGACTAGAGTGGCAGCCGCTGCTTTGACCACTCTTGCCTTGCGACTCTGTGGCTGTCGAAATAACCAACGGTGGCTGAGGAAATAACCAACGGTGCCCTCCACACAAGACGATAACCAATGGTGGTTCAAATAGCCAACTCTGCACATCACTGGTTATTTGTGTTGGTTATTATGGCCAAATAACAAGTTGCTGGTTAAAAAATCTCTCCACACAACACAATAACCCACAGTGGGATATTTAAACTACTATTGGTTATTGTGTTGTCTGAACCCAGTCAGTGACTAGATTCAAATGACTCAATAACCCACAATAGAATAAATAAGCCATGGTGATTTATTTAACCCATCGTAGGTTATAATGTCATCTACAAGGTATTTTTTAATCGAAGGTGGCTTCTTTGGCCAAAATAATCCACTCTAATAACCCATGGTTATTTAAGCCATTGTGGGTTATCGTATGGTCTGTCGGGCACTGTGGGTTAATTTACTCGCCTATAAAGTTGTGTGGCAAGAGAGGATTAGATTGCTGCCGCCACTCTGTTCTTCACAGGCATTCTCTGGGTAATGGAAATAGCTTACATGGCTACTTCAGCAGTGTCTATGGGAAAATGCATAATTGGGAACATCTTAAATCATCTATGCCAACAATGTCTATCGGGAGAAATGCAGAGTTGTGCTTTAGCACGATAGAATTCAGCAAATGACTAGAAAAAAAGGGTTGCAAAGTTTTGAGGGTGTGTCGGGTGCCCCCCTACAAGAGGGATCTCTGTGTGAGATTTTTTCCCCCATTCCTGCAAACTTCCAAGGATTTATTTGTGCCAACCCCTTTTTGGTGCATATGGGGTAATTGCACAGGGTTCTGATAGTGAATTGGATGCCTCCCAACTAGGGAAAGTTGTGTATGAACTTTGTCCCAATTCTGCAAACTTCCAGCACTTTAGAGTCACCACCTCCTTGTCAGAGTGATGCTGGAAGAACCGAATTAAGCCTCTGTACTTCATCCCACACCTCTCCCCTCTCATTCAGATACTATGGAAGGTTAAAACAGGCCACTGCGATATTGTCAATGGGTGAAACAACTTGGGCAGGAGGACTGTAGTGGGTCAGTGGGCAGGGGGATGACACAGATAAGCAAAGTAGCTTATTTGTCCAGACATGTGGGGGATAACAGTAGCTTTTCCCCCCAAATAATCTTCTGTGCGAAACTTATTAAGCCATCATGGCTTAAAGTGACATCTGACCAGTGACCATGGCCACCTACAGAAGTGAGACACTGAACAAAGAGATTTTAGGATTCATATTGTTCAATATCCCTCCTCATTTTAGCTTTGGTAAAAGGCCACTAAATGTTAAGGTATTCCCTGGCTAATTAGAGTATGTAACTAAATTCTCAAAGCTCAATTTTATAACTTCAGCTGTTTGGAATTATCATTCCAAATAATGTGATAAATAGAACGTTCCGCATACTATTACTAGTTTTAAGACATCAATTTTCTTTCATAGAGGAGGCAACATACTTTGAATAGGGGGACTAGGGAAACCACCTACAATTTCTGTTCAAACATGGAGAATCACAATCAGATTTATGTATGACTTCCAGAGCAGTATTACTGGGCAGAATGCTTGAACAAGATTGTGCTTCAAGAATGATCACTCTAAAAGACAAGTTGGGGAAAAGTTTAATAGAGAGAAAGGTGATGAAGTTAAAAGATTGGCTAGAAAAGATGAGAACTCGAGAAGAATTAAAGGAGAGGTTAAAAGAGGGAAATATAACGTGGTTAAACTATCTTCAATTAGAACAATGGACGAAGAAATGGCTAAAGGACAATGGAGAGTGTAGAGCGATTACGAAATTTGAGGAGCTGATCTTAAAAAAAGAAACAGAAAAGGGGAAATAAATTAATAAAAGGGTTAACGAGTGAAATATATAGAATATTAGTGGAAAAGGGGGAGATGGAAAGTGTAGGCAAGGTGGTTTGGGAAACTGATTTGAAGGAACAAATACGCCAACAGAGTTGGGAAGAGATATGGAAACAAAGAGTGTTGAGAAATATGTCTGTGAGGATAAAAGAAAATTATTATAAGATTGTATGGAGGTGGTACCTAACCCCGGTAAGATTAAATAAAATAAATAAGATGAATTCAGCAAGCTGCTGGAGAGGTTGTCAAAAGAAAGGAATGTATTTACATATGTGGTGGGAATGCGAATTTGTACAAAAATTATGGAAAATAGTGTTTAATGAGATAAAAGAAATTTTAGGAATGGAGATTGAAGAGACACCTGTAGTGCCATTGTTATCATTATATGGAGAACTGAATTGTAATAAAGAGACAAAAGAATTGATAACGAATTTGTTAACAGCAGCAAGATTAATGATATCTAGAAACTGGAAGGTTCAAGGGGATTATCATATAGAAGATTGGCGTAAAGAAATATGGGATATTGCTATTAACGATAAATTAACATGTAATATAAAAGTTAGAAGAGGGATGATAAAAACGAATGATTTTGAGGGAATATGGAAACAGTTTCTAGAATTTGTTTTATCAAAGGGGAGAGGGAAAACACCTCCAGAGGAAGCAATGAGATTTTGGAAACATGAATAAGATCCCATGGGTGGGGGGAGCACTTTTATGTTAAGTATGATTTTGTTAATAGAATTAAGTTAGAATATATGTTATCAAATGTTTACTTTATATTATTGTGTACTATGTAGTATTGTTTTATTTGTATTGATGTATTGATTTGTATTGATGTTTAATAAAAAGTTTTTAAAAAGGAAAAGAATGATCACTCTAGGAATCTGTGCACAGTGTGTATTACTGGCACTGAATGTGCTGGAGATATTAGTCTCTGTTACCACTATCATCTGAATCTTAGAGACAGATTAAAAGGGGAGTGCATCCATGTCCTTAAATTTAACATGAAGAACCTTTAAAAAACCCAACCTTTAATTGTTTCTCTTGAGCAGTGCCATCTCCAAAAGGCTGCTGCCGAAGAAAAATAGATCTAGGAATACTGCACTCAAACTGTGTGCCAGGTGCCACTGTTGAGACAATTTCTAAAGTCACCACTCTTGCTGGCATCATTTGGAAATGGCTTGACGAGAATGTAATGTAGTCTCCCAAGATTACATGCATAGCCAATGTACTTAACTGATTGTTAGAAATATTTATTATATTTATATCCCATATTTTGTCCATAATGGAATTTAAGGTGGCATGCATAGGGTTCCCAAATGGTTTCCCATGCAGGCACCAACCAATCCCAGGCCTACTTTGATTCAGTATGCTTCCAGACCATGTCCTGAGCCTTGATTAGAACTATGTGGGCTACTTTGCCAATAACTAACAGGGAGAATACCCCCCTAATTTCCATTGCATAATTGATAATTTGGTTTACCTGTGAGTGGCAGCTCCACAGATGCTGGAAATGGAGGCATATACAACATTCCCATAGACATAGAACTGCCACGTAGGACAGTTAGCTGGGCAGAGGACATCTACCTTATCCTTTCTGAGATCAAGTCCCCTTGTAAAGCATGTAATGACAGTGGGGGCTGCAGAAGAAAAAAGAAAGAAATGACATATATAACATATGCTTCGAAGAAAAATCAGTACATTATTATTATTATTATTATTATTATTTATTTATATAGCACCATCAATGTACATATAGTACACCATCTGCAGTGCAGTCTATCACTGATAATACATTATTAAATTAAATATAAATAATACTATCTACATATATTTTTATTTAAATGTAATTGCAATATACGCCTAATGAGCTTTTGGTATAGCACTTAGAGCATAGGCAGTAAAATCCAGCCCTTTTGTTTGCACAGAAAAGTAGTATTAACCCCCATTGTTGTGGGACGTAGCAATTGTCCACCTCTGCTTAATTAAAAAATAGAACATTTGTTTGTCTTTTTGGTGACTGTATATAGTCAACTGTGTTACCACAAATACATTATCTACCTCAAAGAACTGTTGTGAGAACTAGTTAGTGTGCACGATCCAGAATATTTAAAGTGCAGTGCAGTGTTGGGTCCAGTATTGTTAACTTTAGTATATCACAGACTTTGGAACTAGACTGTCCTTGCAATGAGAAACACGGGTGTTCTCTTTGATGCTAATTTGTCATTTTAACCTCATAGCAGGGCATTACTGAGGTTCTTGTATTCGTTTAATCTTCATGGGTCTTTGGCACTGTTTGCTGCCAAGGTTCTCAAAGTTTGTGACAGGCCCTTGGCTAGATATCCTCTTTCTTTTCTTTTTTTATCTGTCATGTGTTTGCAGCCTATTGAAAAAGCAGGTCAGTTAATTTCCACTGAGACTCTGGAATTTACATTAGCCTTACACACAGTGAATTGCATTGGTTCCTCATCCACTAATAAAGCAAATGCACCAAGGAAGACACTGCAGTTCAAAGATGGGAACTGTATTTGTTTACATATGTGCAGAATATCTGTGTTTTTGATTGTGACATCAGTGCAAGGTCATGTGAGGTGGTGTGTCATGTTTCCAATTGCTTTGTGGCTTTTGATATGTCACGAGTTAGGTGGTGGCATAACAAGCATAGAACTGGGTTTTAATTGATCTTGCACTTATTTCCCCTTTATTCTTCATTGTTTTCCCTTTGTTCCCTTTGGTTCTAGCAATTATTTTTCTGCTTTTAATCAATGAACTTCAAATTTATTAGCCTTTAGTTAATATCAAAACTGTGTTTGTACTGCAGCACTATTCCACACACTCCACTGATTTGGTATTTGTCAAATGAATACTGATTCACCTTATTAAATGTCATGTAGTTTAAAATATTGGCAAATATGATCCCTCTTGTGCTTTAAAAAAAACCTTAAACAGCTGATTATGTTGAGTAAATTAGTAATATTTAACTACTATTATTATATTTGAACATTGGGTAATTGATTCTAAATTAATTAATCTATTTGTGTTGCACTCTTTTGCATCTTAATTGAAACAAAGGAAAGCAAAATGAAACTCTTGTAAAGTCTATATCCTTTCATATAGCACATTAGAATAGTGTATTGTTCAAAAACACCATTTATTTCTATTTTCTTTCCAGTTTAAAAGAGATTTATGCAAAATCCTTCTAGAAGGGTAGAATGACATATGTCTTCAGTATTTAACCTATAAAGAAAAAGAGAATAAGAAAACATCTATAAACTGGATAAAACTTTTCTTGCAAGGCATTTGTAAGTTATCACCTTGATCTGAGCTGATACACACAGAATGAATAAGAACATAAGAAGAGCCCTGATGCTGGATCAGACCGAGGGTCCATCTAGTCCAGCACTCTGTTCACACAGTGGCCAACCAGCCATCGGCCAGGGACCAACAAGGCAGGACATGGTGCAACAGCATCCTCCCACTGTTTCTGGAATTATGTATCTGCATCTGGGCCTTGGAACTGCATGCATAGTTCTCACATTTGACTGGGAAATCCATTCACCATGATCAACAGATAATCAGCACAATCATTTTGATAATACCAGCCAACTGCTGAACAGTCAGGGATGCACAGATGTTAACAGAGCTGCATAATGGAAGCCTACCCCTTCATATCCAAATGTAGATGAGAACAACTGAAATTATATTTCAAAAGTATTTGATATGACAATTATGCTATGGCTTTCTTGGAGATTAAAATCAGAAGATATCCACTTTTCACCGTATGTTGAAGTTCATGTTGCTACTCTGCTACACATCAGGGTCAATACGTTCCAGGATCATTCTAAACTTCACCACATAGACAGCGCTGGCTGATTAATCATGGTTTATTGCTATATTTATACCAAAGAGCTTGGTTCACAAACAATAGTTTACAAATGTCAAAAATGTTAAAAGTTTTTTTCATCATGTTACTTATGAGGATGTTCCCTATATAGTTCAGAGAGATTTGCATTTTGCTGGACAAATTTAGAATTGCATTTAAATGTTTCAAGCCTGATAGAGAAGTTATTTAAGGTATCTAGAGTCTTGCTGTTATTCTGAAATAAATGATTAAGCATCAAGGTGAAACCATTGAATGTTTCTCAGACTAACAGTTCAATTTTTTATGTGTCTACTCAGAATTAAAACCCATTGAATTCAAGGGTACTTATTTGAGAATAAACCGCATTGAACTCAATAGACCTACTCAAATAGGATTGCTGTGTAAAATGATGACATGCCCTCTCCAGAGCATAATGACAACATGGCATGGGACACAGAACCAAAAAGCAGAAATCTTTTGGTATTAATATCCAAGAAAGCCATGACACAAATAGTAAATTAAATACTTTTGACATAGAATGTTCAGATATATTTAAGATGCTACTAATATTACAAATAATTATTTTATTCTTACAGGATACCTTCTTTTCCAATCTCCTATTCCAGACTCTTTGCTGGACTTCAATTGTACTTGTTCAAGAAGCAAAAGAAAAGAGTCTCGAGTTTACATTACGGCTTTCTTCAGATATCCACAGTACAAGACATCTTTGTGACTGTTATTTGGGTCCTTTAAGTGTTTGCCAACTACAACATTTGATGGGTTTTCATTCTTTAAAGGACAAATCCTCATATTTTACATTTAAAAACACCAAAGCCCTCACTCACCATTTTGAAAGAGTTTCATGTTCTACCTCAAGTGCTAGATGGAGTTTAGAAATGCATACAACTCTTTTCACCTCCATTTCTCCTCCACTGAATTATATTAAGAAAGTAGCTGATTTACCCAGCGTTACTCAGGCCCCCTAAGATATATGTCTGCAAGGTAGTCATCTTAAAGTAGTAGGTCAGTGCTAGGCCAGTGAGTTAACTTTTAAATGAATTAAATTTGTTTCTTTTTTCTTCTTCTCTCACCCTCACGACAACACTACAATGTAGGGTTGTGCTAGGCCTGTGAGCTAACTTTAAAATGAATTAAATTCTTTTCTTTTTTTCTCTCTCTCTCTCACCCCTGATGCATGCCAGGGCTGCCTAAGTCATAGCCCTCCATGGCCCGCTTGACCATCTTCTGCTCGGACCTCTTGGCAGGTGCTGGGAAGCCTCCGAAGGCGGCCAGGTTGAAGGCCTGCACAGTACACCCACCGAGTGCTCCAGCAGGAGGCTGTACTGAAGCGCCAGGGCCGAGCCAGTCCATGCTGCACTGTGGTATTGGTGACTATAGGTAGGCCATGAGGGAGCCAGCCGGCTAACTGACTGATGGTTAGCTCAGTTGTTGCTTTCGGCGATGGGGCCGGAGTTGCACCCTCCACTCCCGATATTGCCTAGCGACTGAGACAGCTGCCCCCAGACACTCTCCCTTCAGGCTCAGGATGGCAAGTCACTTCCAGGATGGCCACCAAAGCCCAGTAAATCTTCCCTCCCACCCAAGGCATGCTGGGAGTCCCTGAATAACATGTTAATCTTTGAACAGCATCTGAGGTGTGGTGGGAGACAACTTGAGAGCAGGCCTTCTTAGTCGTGGCACCCTACTTATGGATTTCTTTTTCCAGGTAGGCTGGCCTAGTAACTGCATTAATGGCTTTCCAGTGCCAAGTGAGTTTTTCTTTTTTCTTTTATTTTCCAAGGCCTTTTAACTGGATGAGATTTTTTATGCTGCATTTCTCCCCGTTATAACTAAACCACAACTAAAAGTCAGAAGCAGGAATTACTGAATAAAGGTTACGATTTTTATGTAAAAGCCTGATTATACCATTGGAACCGAAGAGTGAATGGAGGAATGACTGATAGCTGAGGCTAGAATGGAATGGTGGGCGGGGTGAGTCGCAGTTGGACAAAGTGAGGTAGAAGGAGAACTAAGACAGTTACTGAGAGGTCAGGGAAATAGGAGCTGAGTTAGGATCGAGACATAGTGACCTGGTTTGCTAACTCATGCCACTGCTCCTGCCACTTTGCAGTAGCCACTCTATATGCCAGTACTACACCTCCCAGCATGCCTTTGGCAGCCCGCAGGTGCCTGCATACTCTGAGACATCCTCTTGTTGCCGATGCTCCTCCTTGATAGAGCATCAAGGAGGAGCATCGCCAAGGAGGGGAAGTAAGCAGCTGTCAGTAGATGCACCCAGTTCCAGCCAATCCTGCTGGGACTGCTTCAGCCTGCGCTTCTCACCCACCAAGTGCACCATCAGGACCCTGTACTGAAGGGCTGGAGCTGGGCCGGGCACTTCCTCCCTACATTGAGCCTGTTTCTGGGCATGCACAGAGTGCCTCCCCTTCCTCCCTCCCTCTTAAGTGTGAAGGATGCCCACTTGCTTCCTCCAGATTCTGAGAGATATCAGGATGGAGTGTCTTTGAGCATGTTTGGCCCCTCAAAGTCATGCTGTTATATATAGTTACGATTTAAAACCACGCAGAGGGTGGGAGGAGGCACCGCAAATGGATGCAGCCCAATTATGTGGGTTGTTTCCTTTTACGTGGAATTGGGTTGAATGCTTGAGGCCAACCTCAGGAGTTGGGGTTGTGAAAGACACGCAGCGGCAACCCACCCATGCACTCACAATGGCCACCAAAGGCCAGTAAATCTGGTCTCCCGCCCAAGGAATGTTGGGAGTTCAGCCCAAGGCATGCTAGGAGTTGTAGGTGTAAGCCTTGGTTTTTATTAAATTCTTTAAAAATACTTAAAACCTCAAATTCTGTATTTTTGATTTTTCTGGTACATTGTACAACCAGACCTATCAGCATACCAAATTTCAAATTTCTAACTCATCTGGAAGTGGGTAAGCATTTCCGGACATACCTCACACACACATACTTTCCACTTTATAGGTAGAGATTCTTCAGTGGAATGATTAACCAAAAGTAGCTAGGTTTCTACACTGTTCAGCACATTCATTTATTTTATCTCTTGGCTGAACAGTGCCCTTTTGGAGACATCTGTAGCTTGTTGGGTGCTCCTGTTCTTCTTAATTGTAGAATTCCAGTTCTTAGTATCATAATTATATAACTCATGTCCTCTTTGCGCTTGCTCCAATAATCTTAGCATTCAATCCATAACACCTGTATTCTTTATGAATTGTTTCTTGCAGCCATAAAGTGCTCTGACATTATTAAATGTCTTATCTATTCAGTTATGCTAAAGCATGCATCTATTTTTTGTTAAGAATCTCGCCTGCCCCATCACTGGTGCTAAGGCATGATAACTTTATTAGAATCTACTAAATGCTCAATGCCTCTAATCCTCATCCAATAGCTTTTGCAATGCTACAATTCTGTGTTATTACCTATATAATCCAAGTGGCACTTAACCCAATTGTCAATTAGCATCCCAAATTATAAGTTTTTTTTAACAGCATATAAATGAACAAAATAGTTTCCCATTTGCCATGAAAACCTCAGATCTATTTATACACACCTAAAAGGCAATTCCAAAGTCCCCCAGTAGGCACAAGTAATATTGCAGTCATAACTCTGATAAGTCTGGAGTTTAGGTTTACTGTACAGTAACAGTCTATTAAACCAAAATTGCTGCAGTACCCATTTTTTCAACCCAAAACCTTCTTTGAAGCCATAAATACAACACATGGATCACAATAAAAAGAATTGTGTTACAAGATCTGCACAGAAGAAAAAAAGGGGCAACACCAAAGAGTAACCTACAACACCAAAAGGAGATGCAAGGATTCAGACTAGTGCTCAACAACCCAAAAATTTACTATAACTAATATGCCCAATGCACATCGACATTATCAGATAGAACATTCAGATAGAACATTAACAAAGGGCACAACGCTATGTAAGTTTAGACAGAAAAAAGTCCTACCATTCCCAGCCAGCTACGGTTCTAAGTAAATGGCTGTAGCCCTAGTAATTGGAATAAGATAATGAAACATGTTGGACATATTATATTTTCATTTGCTGGAGCACCAGGTTGAAGCCTCATCTCTCCTTCCAATTTTTTAATAGATCCTTGCACCCAGTAGGATCTGGACTTTTGTTTCTCAAATATCCTAACACACAGTAGAGAAAATAACCTGTTTTGAAAATAAGAGATGTTTTCAAAAGAAATGTGTGAAGCTACTATGGGGTGGGGGTGGGGGGATCTGCTATATCCTATGAGGGGCAAGTTAGAACTCCACAGATGCTTTCAGTATGCCTGAACATTGCACAAAGGGTGTCTGTGATCTTTAGGCATGCCGAAAGCAGTTCTCTAGATTTTGGCTTTAAGGGATGCACAACAGTGCCTTGCATTATGAATTTCATTATCTTTGGGTTTTAAAAATGTTTATTAATCCTCTTCATAATGTATACAACACCTTTCCTTCTAGGTTGTTGGACTACAACTTCCAGCATTCCAGACCACTGTCCATATTTGCTGGTCAGATGAGAGCTGAAGTCCAAAACATCTGAAGAACGTGGGCAGGGGAAGAAAACTTGTATACAGTAGTATCACAATGCCATAAAAGTTTAACCCTAAATATTGTTTTGTTTTAAAGATGTACATATTCATTTTAGCTCTGAAAAAGCAGCAGATATACAGTTTTGTCTTGGTCAAATCAAGTATACTCTCCCTTATTTAATGAGAAGTGTTAAGTTACCTTTGCTATTCAGCCTTTAAAGAAGACGAAGAAAAGGGAGCTACAGGAGCAAGAGGTGCACCTAATATGATTAAATAGCAACCCATCTTAGCGTTGTGTAAAGGGGCACTAAAAATAAACGCAGAAGGCATTCTGGAAAGCTTCATAGTGAATACTGAACCAAAGAAAGTTTCTTGGAGGTAGGAAAAACAATCAAATCTGTATTTCTGACAGTGGAATGGAAAGATTTCCCAGGATGGGTGTATAAATTTGTGCAAACCCCACTCTCCTTCTCATCCAATCTATTTGAACTCTCTGCACACTTCTTATTAAATACGGGATGGGGAGAAGGGGGAGAATTGCAACTGAGAAAGGAGATTTTCTGAACTCACCTGAGCTCTCACTGGCTTTTGCAGGGCTGCCTAGAAAGACGATACCTGCAATCAGAGACAGCGAAGAAGGTCACAGGGAGCCCCAAGAAAAAAAGAGAGGCTTTGCACTAAAGGGTACCCAGAAGACAGGATGGGTTGGGTAAAGGCTACCCCCCCATAGTTCTATAATTTCCAGGGGGGGATGATGTGCGTCTTTATGTGAAAGAGAACGCACACACCCCAATCCAGCTGTGGGACACCGCATGAGTTAAATACCCACCTATGAGGAGCAGGACAGGAGCCATGTTGGCTGCACCTAGGAAAGGGAGGAGAAAGCACTGTCAGTGCACAGTTAGCCACGACAGGGTTAATCAGGGGAGCGATTCTCTCCCCCCTCCCCAAAGTGGAAGAGACAGAGTGGCGGGGAGAGACAATACCTTGGCGTGGGGGGTGGGCTTCCCTCTGGCTCCTGATTGGCAGGGCGCACTCTCGCTAACCGAGAGTTGGGGAGGGGTCCAGCCTGCTGCGAGAACGAGAGGTGAAGAGTTGCTCCTTTCGACTAAGAAGCGCCAGCGAGGGAGAGCGGTAGAAACTGAGCCTCGTATGGGGATCCCTGCTGCGGCGAAGTAACGAGAAGATGAGGATGCAGGTGTAGGAGAAGGCGGCGACGGTGGAGTGGATGATGCTGGCCGAGGAGCAGAGGCAGCCAGCGCCGGGAGGGAATCTGCCTGGACCAGCGCTGCGCGCCGAAGGGGCCGCGCGCCCTGGCTTTAAATCCTGCCCAGGCGCGTGAGCAGCACTGGGCAGGCACTGGCTGCTTGGGTGGCCCGGGAAGGCGGCTGACCCGTAGGGGAGGGAGGGCGCGAGGGAGCACCGGGTGGGCCGGAGCCCTTGGCAGTTGCTGCTGCTGCTGTGGAGACGGCAGCTGCGCGGGAAAAGCCTCCGAAGACAGCAGGTGCGCGCCTCTCTCGCAAACGAGCTCGAGGTGCAGGAACCTCCCCTGGCACCAGAAACCCGCATTTCTCGTCAGGTTTTCTCTCTCTCTCTCTCTCTCTCTCTCTCTCTCTCTTTCCCCCCAACCCTTAAACAAAGCTGAGACCCCAATCTTTTGTTGCTGGCGGGGCCGCCGGTTCTTGTTTTAAAACCAGCCAGCATTTCTAGAGCAGGTGGGCTGTTTGCCACGTGCCTGAAAGCTCTGGCGTTTTCAGGGCCAGGTCGAACACAGGAAAAAAGTCGACCTCCCTCACACTCTGTGGATTCATTTCCTCCTCGTGAACATCAAAGGCTGCCATATACGGAGTTAGGCAATTGACCCATCTTAGCTGTCGAAGGGCACGTCTGCATGAAAGGTTTGCCCTGGGGTGGCTTTGCAGTAGCGGCATGTCATCTACGTGATGCAGCCGCCATTGCAAAACCATCAGTGTGTGTGTGTGCGGGCAAACCCTGGAAACTGCTCCAAAAAAGTCAGACACCCTAACTTTTTGGGCAGCGGAGCCCATGACGCCCCCTGATTGGTCACCATGGGCAGCCCTGCACCTGTAAAAGAAAAAAAAAAGTGGTGGGGAGGAGAGAATGGGACCGTTCCTCCCCCCCCTTTTTTAATTTTATTATCTGTATCTGCGGAGCTCTGCAGATACAGATAATAAAAATAAAAAGAAGTGGGGGTGGGGAGGAACGAGCAGCCAGAGGGAGGAGACATGGTTCGCCCAGTCCTTCTGCTCGAGTCCTCCTCTGGCTGCCTCGTTCCTCCCCCTCCCCCGTTTTTTAATTTTTATTATCTGTATCTGCAGATACAGATAATAAAATTAAAAGGGGGGAGAAATGGCCCTGTTCCTCTCCTCCCCCCACCTGTTTTAATTTATTTTTTCTTCTCCAGAGCCGGAAAATTCTCACTTGCGTTCCTTCCTGCGCAGATGCCGGGAAGGAATGCAAGTGTGGGAGCAAGGCGCCTCGTGGCGCCAAAGTGCCGCTGTAAAGATGGGGGCCAACTCTTCAAGGTCTCAGACTGAGTTTTTTCTGTCTTCCCTCAGCTAACAGCTTCTTCTAACTTCAGCTGATTACTGAAGAGGATATGTCCCATGAAAGGGGTATCTTATTCCCCCCCCCCATCTCTGCCACCTTCAGGACACCTCAGTGCTTACCCCTTGGGCATTTTATTTATATACCACATTTCTTCGATTGTAAGATGCCATCAATTGTAAGACGCACACTAATTTCAGTACCAACAGAAAAAAAGCTTTGATTGTAAGAATAATAATCGCACCCGCGATTCTAAGACGCACCCCGTTTTTAGAGATGTTTATATGGGGAAAAAATGTGTCTTAGAATCGAAGAAATACGGTAATTTATATCCTGCCTTTTCACCAAAAATGATGTTCAAGGCAGCTAACAATAATAAAATAGATTTAAACAAACTCTTAATTAAAATATAACATATAAACAGATTCATTAAAACACAACAATAAAAACAGACAGCACCAAACTAATTAAAAAGCCTTTCAGCAATAGACCAGTTTACATACCAAAGGCCTGCGTAAATAAAAATGTATTTGCTAGCTGATGGAGGAGGAACACCAGGAATTCCCCTGGATGGCAGGAGCTTCAAACAGGAATTCCCCTGGATTGCAGAGGTCATGTTGACCAGCTGAAAACCTTTTTATTTTCTCAGTATTTTAACACCTATTTTAACTTAAATTTAAATTTTGCTGTTTTAATTCTGTATTTTAATCCTATATCAATTTCTGCTGTCTGGCTTTATCCTGGTTGTACTTTTTATATTGTATTTTGTATTTGGGTTTTTAGATTGTTGGTTATTTTATTATGTCCTCATGGTTTTAATTTTTGTGAACTATGCAGAGAGCTTTGGCTATTGAACGGTATAAAAATATAATAAATAAATAAATAAAAATTTACTGTGGTGGCTTGGAGACCAGTCCAAGTCAATCCATCTGTATTTCTGTACTAAGGTTATCAGAGACACTAATATAGCACATGTAGTCACATATTATTTATTTGTTAGATTTATAAAATCGTATTATTTGCCTAGCAGGCACTCGGGGTGATATACAATTAAAACTTCGCATTAAACTCAAGGAACAAAACCATATAATAAAAGGTATGAACAGCATTAAAATTAAAGTGCACCAAAAACATTAAACATTAAAAGCCTGGTGGAACAGAATAGTTTTTACTGCCTTTCTAAAGCAGAACAAGATGGAAGCCAATTTCACTTCCCTTGGGTGGAGTTCCGCAATTGGAGTGCTACTGTTGAGAAAGCCCTGTCTTCAGTACCCACTAAACTAGCTTCTCTTGGTGATGGGACTTATAACAGGGCCTCTTTTGATTGCAATTGTAGTCTCAATGAGCGTCTGATGATGCTCATTGAGACTACAATTGCAATCATCAGAGGCCCTGTTATAAGTCCCACCACCAAGAGTGGGACTTGCATTTCCTTACTGTTGCTTCCCCCCCACACACACACTTCTGTCCCACAATACTTCCTCTTTCTTCATACACTGGAAGAAAGAGGAAGTAAACAATGACCACATGGCCCATTCAATGGCTGTTTTTATCATGCTGCTTTTCCTCCATACAGCAGGAAATGGCAGCACATTTCATTTTTAAAAAATGGATTTAAAGGGGTCTATTTTGTGACAGAAAGAAGGTGGACATCATCATTAAACCCACAAACATCTGTAAGTAGGAAGTAAGGAGTGTGCAATAAAACACTCATCTGATGACACTCTAAGATAAGGCCTTGTTCCAGCAGGCAGGAACTAGATTGCTTAAAGGGCTTGTCTTCTGGAGCAATGGTCTTTTCCAAGCACACATTTCGTTCTCCCCACCAGATAACCAGCGAAGAAAAAGTGAGCTAGCCTATAGCACTACCTTCTTATTTAGTCAATGCAGTTAGAAATATATTGGTTAATGGGAAACTAGGTGTCCATATAGTTAGCAAAACCAGGAGGGCAATCTTGGACACTGAAACCTAGAGGTTTGACCAAATGTCTTAATGCTGGAGATAAAGGGAGTTTGCATAATTTAACAGTAAAGCAGAGTGTATTACATTTCATTTATTATATTTCTATACCACCCATAACTGAAGCTCTCTGGGTGGTTCAGTAAAACTCAACACCATTAAAACAAATTACACAAAGTACAAAAAGAAAAGCATATACATAAAACTGTATGAACAGATAACACAAAGAGAGACAACATTTATCTAAAACAATTTGTTAAACATCAGCCAAAGACGATCTCAGACCTAGTTTAAAACCCGTTGTATGCTACCAAAGGCTTGAGAGGGCAGTTTTAAATGGCACTGAAAAGATAACAAGGTGGGCTTCATCAAGGAGATCATTCCATAATTGGGGATCACCACTGAGAAGACCCTCTCGTTGCAACCCTCCGAGCCGATGGGGGCCCCTGGAGGAGGGCCTTAGATGTGGAGTGTAATGTATCTGTTGGTTCATGTCAGGAGAGGTGCTCCATCAGGTATTGTGGCCCTGATACATGTAAAGCTTTATAGGTCAAAACAGTACCTAGAATTGGGCTTGAAGCATACATACAGCCAGTGCAGGTGGGCCAGAATCAGTCTTATTTGTTTGAACCTTCTGGTCCCTGTTATCAATCTGGATGCTGCATTTTGCACAAGCTGCAGCTTCTGAACCATCTTCATAGTTAGCTCCATGAAGAGCGCATTGCAGTAATCTAACTTGGAGGTTACCAGAGCATAGACAACCAAACCCAGGTTATCCCTGTCCAGATAGGGGCATAGCTAGGCTATCAACCAAAGTTGGTAGAAGGTACTCTGTGCCACTGAGTCTACTTGAGACTCAAGTGACAAAGATTAATCACTAATGAGCTGGGGAACAATTACTGAGACCCAAACCTATTTATTTATTTATTGGGCCATCCTACTGTTCATTTATGCTGGGAGATGGGGGAGATCTGTTAGTTGAGCAACTGCCACATCCATTGTCCTAACATTTGCTCTGGCAGGGTAAGAGAGTGGCTTTTTCTTCTTCCCTCCAATTGACTATGCTATGCCAGCTTTCTGCCTGCATGGTGGTGGTGGTGGTAGTGGCCTCCAAAGGCATAGCTATCTTCATGTCAGTGAACCTTCTCTCTGCCAGTGGAGCTGCATTTATGCTGCTTCCTGTGGCCTCTCAGCTGGCTTTCTGGTAGGGCTTGGATCGCATCCTTAATTTATCCTCTGAGAAGGAAGCCTCCATTCATTATTTTTATACTGACTTTATAGGCAAAAAGCCCTCTTAAGGCAGGTCACAAATAAAATAAAAACATAAAATATAAATAATTAAAATATCAGCAATAAAAACATTCATAAAATACATTTTTAGTGGCAGTTAAAACTGCAGCACAATAAAGACCACAATTATTTATCTATCTATATAAATAAAAATGTAAATGTTCGTTTGTTCCTAATCTAAAATCTCCGAAAGTTCTTCACCGATTGCTTTGAAATTTTGACACAACGTTGCATTCGAATACGCGCGTGTTTTTATGTAATATGTTATAGATGGGGACAAAAGTGTGTCTTAGAATTGAAGAAATAGGGTATATAAAAGTCCAGAGGCCTCCTCCAAGCCACTTATGCAAATAGGAGAGAAGTCATTGTGACATCACCAACCAGTAGGCCAATCCACTGCCTCTGCCTTCTCTCCTATTTCCATGTTCTCTCCTATTTGGCACCATCTAGCGATGTTTCTCAGAACTGCGGCCTTCTATGGAAGTTCCAAGTTCTGAAGAAAAGTAACTGCCAGGAGATTCCGGCCTAGCAGAGGGGCCAAAACCCACTAATCTCCTCACCACACCTGTGACAGGTAAAAACATTCTTTTTTTGAAAAACATCGCCATCTGTTGGACGTAAAAGCAACACATGCTATACTACATATTGTACGATTCCATTTCAATGTTTCCAATTTTCTGCGTTTCAATTGAAATATTTCGTTAGTTTTTAAATTTTTACCTTTGTTTTTTAGTTCGTCTTTCTTCCTTTTTTAATGTTTTGCAATTTTATATGTTTTTGTTATAACTTTCTATCTTCTTTTTCAGTGCAATCAATCTGCTTTAGTTCATCCAAATAATGCCTCGCAGAAGATCACGCTTAGGTCGTCGTAGTCGCAGAGCGAAAGCAGTGCGACGAGTAATTGCAAATCTGACTGAGGAAGAACGGGCATCAGCGAACGAGCAAAAAAGACAAAGAATGGCTCAAATACGTGCCAAGGAAGCAGCCGAGCGATGTGCAGCCAGACTTGAGGATGCACGGTTGCGAGCACGGTGATCACGTTCTACAGCTTCAGATCTGCTTCGTTCTCAACAGAATGAACGCGACAGGCTGAGAGTGGTTGAAAGACGTCAACGATAAACAGCACATCAACGTCAAACACAACTCTGTACTCAACAATCACACGATTACAATCGCCTTGCATTCCGGTACAACCCAGCTGATGATTATAGTTTGAGCCGGCATGTTCTCATTGGCACTATGACTGAAGTGTGTCCTTATTGCAAGGCTCTGTAATTTAATGGAGAAATGAAAGGAATGTGTTGTCCCGGCGGAAAAATTAAACTGCCTCAACTTGGAGAGCCACCAGAGCCATTACAAACTTTGTTTGCCGGATATACCGCAGAATTAAAGCATTTCCTATCTAACATCAGAAAATACAACTCATGCTTCCAAATGACGTCGTTCAGCGCAGAAATCGTAACAGTTCCATTTATGCCAACTTTCAAAGTCAAAGGACAAATTTATCATAAAGCCGGCTCCCTCCTTCCGTTTCCAGATAGTCAACATAAATTCCTACAAATGTATTTCATCGGTGATGGCAATGATGAATTGAATGCACGCTGCGGAATTTCTACCGGCAAAAAAAGGTCCATCGTTTCAAAACTGCAACAGCTACTTCACGAAAAAAACAATTTAGTACATTTGTTCAAAACAGCAATTGACATGATGCCATCTGATACACACAAAATTGTTATTCATGCTGACAAAATGCCTGCTGGAGAACATGTGCGAAGATTCAATGCTCCAACTATAGATGAAGTGGCAATTGTTATAGTCAGAGATCAATCTTGACAGGACCTTTCAAAGGTGAAGATGTCCTCATTCCTCGCATTCCTATGATTCCAACAGATATGACATTTCAATTTAAGAGATTGCAATTCCCAATTCGATTGGCGTTTGCAATCACCATCAACAAAGCTCAGGGCCAATCTTTAGAATTGTGCGGTTTACATCTAGACACAGATTGCTTCTCACATGGACAATTATATGTTGCGTGTTCTAGAGTCGGCAAACCAGACAATCTCTATATCTACACAGACAATGGAACAACTAAAAATATTGTATATCCACAAGCATTGTGAAATTAAACATATTAGAAACATCCACTTTGTCTTTTCTTTCTTTTCAATTTAACCAGACTGAGCAGCAGCAACGCGGCTCCTCTCCTATTTGCATGTTCTCTCTTATTTGCTCTTATAGGTCATTGTGACATCGCCAACCAGTAGGCCAATCCACTGCCTCTGCCTTCTCTCCTATTTGCATGTTCTCTCCTATTTGCTCTTATAGGTCATTGTGACATCGCCAACCAGTAGGCCAATCCACTGCCTCTGCCTCCTCTCCTATTTGCATGTTCTGTCACAATTGGCTGAGTGAATATAGATGTCACACCTGTGACAGTTACACGTTCTGAAGAAAGGTAACTGCCAGGAGTTTCCACTAACCTCACCGTAAAAACATCCTTTTTTAAAAACCAAACAAAATGCTTTACTTCATCCAAATAATGCCACAGCAACGCGTGGCAGGGTACAGCTAGTAAATAAATAAATTTTAAAAATTGAACAAAGGAACTCCAGAGATAGATTTCAAAACAAAAAACAGTTGAACAACAATTCATCAATTAATTGTTTTAATTAATTTCCTGAGGCTCGAACAGTGGAAATGTTTTGTTGCCTTTTCATGCACCTTTTCCAACTCTACTACATCCTTTTTGAGATGCAACAACTTTTTATTCATTTAATTAGCCATGGACCTATGTAGTTTGGTGTGCTATTTAACAATTTAGCCCCAGTTCTCAGGACCACTCTACAAGCTAGAATACTGATTGTTCAAGCTTAGAGATAACTTTTTCATGGGAGCCTCATGTGTGCATAGGGTCTGGATTGCATTATATATTTGTAACTTCTGTGTCTATTTCTGCTTTAAAAACTTAACAAGAATTCCAGCATGCTCACATAAAACAACCTTTCACATTTGCAACATATGTGTTTTTTTTAAACTATGGTCTGTTCACATGATCCCAGGGGAGGGGAAAGATAAATTATCCACAGCGTAGGGAAGAGTTGGAAAACCATGATGTGTGCACCCGCTACATAACTGTTACCTTGCAGAGCACCGTGGTTTACTTACCCCTTGCTGCTCCTTGGATAAATTCATGGCTTGCAGCATGACTAAGGCCACAACAGTTTTCCCAGCTGCCAGAAGGGCCATGCAACCATAGAAAATGTCTGTGGTCACTGGAATTGGTGGTTGCTCTTGATGGTAGACTGTATGGTTGCCACCATTTTTTTCATTTACCCATCGTTTCGGGGTCAATACCCCGCTTGATGACACAGGAACCACCTTGGATACTCACTAACCATTTTGACAAAGATGGGTAGTGGGCTGGATACTTGACTCACCATGGAGAGGGAAATATCCTAACAAACAACATGCTAAACCATCATGGATTGTGTTTTGAGCTCCAAACATACTTGAAAAGAAAAGAAAGACATGTTAATCAAAGTTCCTGAAAAAGATACCATGGGAAAGTCTAACCACACTGTGCTATAGATAGATCAACAGCAAAATCCCATATATGTCTACTCAAAACTAAGTCCCATTGAGTTCAGTAAGTTTACTCCCAGGTGTGTGTGTCAGGTAGGATTGCAACCTTTCGACTCTGTGGTGGTGTAATTGGAATCATCAAGCTGCAATATTTCCTGTGAGTGGAGTAATTTTCCTGCTGCCTCAACTCACATGTAAAAATCAATGGCTGATTTAGCCATTGGGGTTCTCAGCTATCTGCAGGGAGCACAGGTGAATTTATTGTTGGGTGCCCAGAGATCAAGGTCTGCCAGGTAGCTAAGACTTTTCTCCCCTGTTCCCAAGAAGACCTTACTATAGATGACAGGAAGATTATGTCAGCAGCTCTGGTCATTGAAGGCACCTCGTAATTCCGCTCTAATGTCCTAATATCAAAACAGAGTGGATGAATGGACAACTGAATGCTCTGTTTTTACTGATGAAGGATGAGATTATTTCCTTCCTCATAGCATGGCACATTTTATTACAGCCCCAGGATAACATCAGAGATTTGTTCCCTTTTCTGTTCCATTTCATACAATTTGTGGATTAAATTGTTGTATGCCTGAGATCCAACATTTGACACCACCAGACTTGGTTTTGAAAGATTTATAGCGGTGCCTGTTAGTAACTTGTTTACCAGATTGCACTTGAAGTATTTTGATATATGAGTGACTATGTAAACACAAACATGACCACTTGTAAAATAATAATAAAAATGTTGTTTTACAAAACATCCTGCAAGACACAAATATTTGCAGAGGCATGATGATGTGGTGTATTGTTACATGACCAAATCTTCCTTAGGTTTGTTTTCCAGCCTCTTGGATAAAGTTGACCATCAAATCAGAAATTCAGACTTTCATACTAAATCTATAGCAATCACTAAGCCTGTAGTTCTGCTTAAGCTACAATCAAACTGAAAACTGATACATGCCATATATTTTGGATCAGATATTTGAGTGGCATTTATATAGGCTTATGTTAAAATAAAAATGAAATTGAACTAAGTAAATATAATTGTGTAAATAAATACTGGCATAGATTCATGTTGGGGAAAATTAATCTGGATGATTCCATATGATATATGCACATTATATGGACAGTAGTTGTAGCTGTGTTCTTAATAACTGCAGAGAAAGCATTTGTACTGAATTGTCCAAGACAACTCTAATAGGATAATGGTCTGTGCCCTGTACAGCTTTGCAAGTAATTCTTAGGACCGAGAGAACACTTGGAAGTCAAATATATCAACACAGTTCTGGTACTTACCAGGCCAATAAATCTAATGTTTACGCTTTTCATTGTACAAGTCTTTACATGCAGCTTATAAATAGCTATTTGCTTCTTTGATGATAACTTCTGTGTAGAATTGAAATGCAAAGTTGTGGCCAAAATTTTTAGACATTAATTTTAACGTGGGCATTTTTAGTACCCAATGCAACAATTATTTCAATACCTAATTATTTGTTGAAAGAACTGAATTGATTTTATAAACCTTTTCCTACATCAGCTACTCAGTCTGATAGTTAACTCTTTTCTGAACTAGAAGGACAAAATCACTGCTACATTCCTTAAGGATTCTGTAGGGTCTTAGGTAAATATATAGTTTCAGTTGAGTAGCAAACAT
Organism: Elgaria multicarinata webbii; assembly: GCF_023053635.1. Classification (NCBI taxonomy): domain Eukaryota; kingdom Metazoa; phylum Chordata; class Lepidosauria; order Squamata; family Anguidae; genus Elgaria; species Elgaria multicarinata. The sequence continues at coordinate 140,504,902 of NC_086172.1, read as the reverse complement.
TATTTCCTCCTGCAAATGCTACATTAAGGCTGTTGACCCGGACAGGAAGGATCCTGGCAGAGCCTGGCTGCAGTCCTGTGGCTATTTTGAATATATGACATTTGTTGTTTCTGGCTGTGCTACGAATGGACATGTTGTTCCTTCCACTTCCTCTGCTAATGGTCATCTGAATATTCTGAAGGCACAAACATGGTTTAGATACAAATTGATGGATGTCATATTTGGTTAAAACTGGAAAAATCAGAATTAATTCTGTTACATTTGTATCCTACCCTTAATTAGAGCAGCTCAGGTTATTGGGCATAGTTCCATTACCATTTGTACTCACAATTATTATTATTATTATTATTATTATTATTTATTTATTTATATAGCACCAACAATGTACTTGGTGCTATATAAACAATAACTCCTAGGGTGGCCGTGTGCCCTCTTTTAGGACAGTCCTCTATTTGAAAGTCTTCCAGAGGACTGCCCTCTGTTTTGAAGGCGTCCTCTACTTAAAGGGCTATCCAATCCAGGTTGTCAGTGTTTGTCTATGACCTGGATTTCCTGAGCAACTCTTTAAGGATCTATGCCTCCTTAAGAGTCCCACTTGCCTTCCTTTTACTTTCCCCTTCTCAGTAATGTCAGGTGAATTTGATAGACGTGGGGTGTGTAACACTCCAGACACTTGTGGCTTAACACAACAGTTTACTAGTAAATTAACACAAGCAAATTACAATAAAGGTATTTAGTCAGTATAGCTGAGTGATACCAATGCATTAAAAGAAAATGCTGCAAAATGAAGTGCTGCCCTCAGTGTAATATATATTTGGGTTCAAAAGACTCGTTTTATGTTTTGGATCTCAGACTTCACCTCTGTTCTTGTTCAAGTTATTCTTTCAATCTCACCAGTTTAATCTCACCAGTTTGCCTTTCTTTTTAATCTCATCAGTTTGTGACTGTTCATATTCACCATGGCAGCCATTTTATGAGAGCACTCATGACACCCTCAACATTCTAAATGTGTCTACTGGACCAAAAAAGTTGGGGAGTCATGGTCTCAGCCTGGCATCAATGTTGGCATGGGAAAGCAGTTGCCAAATACCCAGAGGCTTAGAAGAGCACATCTCCCCACTCTCCTGGCTTGCATGGAGACAAAGCAGTGGGGCACCCAGCTGAGCCTGAAAGTTCTGGCACTTCATTTTTAAAAGAAAAAAAATGTACTCACATTTTGAGTAGCAGTGATCTGAACCAATCAGACCCTACCTTTGGAGGAGACATGACCAGTGAAGGTACAAGGCAGTTTTTACATAGCTCCTCTGTCTTCGTTTGCCAAGTCCCCCACCACAGAAAGACAGTATCTGATTGGTTTACATTGCTGTTACTCAAAATGTAAATACATTTTTCATTCTTTTAAAAAATGCAAAGTCTTTAGGTTCAGCTGGGTGTCTTGGCATTTTGCCGGTAGGGTCATCTGGAGGAGCAGGAGGAGCCACTGCCCTAACAAGTAAAAAAAATTCTGAAGGGAGGGAGGCCTCAGTGGCTGGTAATGGTCACTGAAGCTTTGGTTGGCAGCTGTGGGAGCTGAGTTGGTTGCAGGGCCTGGAAAGACTTGGGGGTGGGTGGGTTCAGAGCCCAGTGGGAGACTTCAGGAGGGGCCCATGGGCATGACTATGCTGAGAGCCTACTAGACTCTGATGATGTCCTTACTGATTTATTATTGCAGGATTTTTCTTTTAAGACTGCTGTTTCATTTATATTGCCAGCAGATGGCACTGCTTTATTGCACAATTTCAATTTATTACAGTTTAGGGTTTTTATAAAATGGGAGTTCCTGCTTGAAAATGGTGGGAGAGGCATCAGAAGTTGACAACATCATGAAAAGGACCCACAAACTTCCATGAGTGACCAATCACAAGTATGCAGTAAATTGCTTGTGTAGAGAAGCACTGCAATTTTATACCTTTGAGTAAGCTCCCCTGAACTCAATGGGGCTTCTGAGTAGATATGTATAGACATACTATTCACTTTGACCATTCATCATCAGCTGAAACTAATATCCACTTTGATTAGCTCTTGTTTTCATTTGAACAGTCTGACATACTTTCCTCTCACATTTCTTTCTTTCTTTCTTTCTTTCTTTCTTTCTTTCTTTCTTTCTTTAAAACATTTGTTTCCCACCCTATATCATTAAGATCTCAGGGCAGCGTACAGCTTCCCTCTCTTCCCCCATACCTAGCTCTTTTGTCTATCTCAATGTATGCCAGCTGAGGGTAAAACTTTGTGCATCTTACCAAATGGACCTACAAAAGCTTATGACACAATATATTAGTTGTTCTTTAAGGTGCTACCAGTGTCTTTGTAATTTGTAGGAGTGTATTCTTGCTTTGTTAATATCATTAAGACATGACTAACATTAATCGCTCAGGAATTTTAAACCTAACTATTCTTTTTCTTGGTAAGAAGGAATAATCAATTCAAGGGTTGAAAACACTGATAATCTTCAGTTTCACAACTGGCTTGAAAGGTAGGACTACATTCTTAAACATTACTCAAAGGAAGTGGCCAAAATTCTGTCTGCAATTAATCCTTTATATTACTGTTCACTTCTAACACTGATAATATCCAGTGCTTTGAAGTTGGACTTTGTATACAGGAACAGATCACTATAGCGTGATAAAAAACAACAGACAAGACATATAAAAATAACTTTGCAGAAGTCCCATCTGCAAAAGTAATTAGCTTTATATCAGGTCAACAATTTAGGCAATATTAGACAAATCATGAAAGAAGTTTAAGCAGCTATGTAGTTGTTTTTTGTGTAGTGTATAAAAGGTTGGCTATAGATTAATTTAGCACTGACAATAGAGATTTTAAGGACACTGTTGTCTGTAGTGTGTGGATTTCCTTTAGATTGTTTGTGTTCCCAGTGTTGTTTTCCATTTTTCCTTTTATTTGTTAAAGGCTTATGTGTTGACTCTTGTGTTGTTTCATTCATGGGGGATGGGATCATATCCACTGGCCCCACCTCTCTGTGCATTAATCATGGCTTCTGAATAGAATGTAGCCATAAGCAAATAGTACATGTGATCTGTACCCCAAACAAATGTGGACATAGCCTATGTATATGCAATTTTATGCACATAGTCTGTATTCAGACTTTATGATGATGGGGCCAATGGGTACATTCCCAATTCCCTCTTAACGTGTTCATCCTGTACAGATATGGTGTCTTAATAGGGCTATAGTAGTTAAGGGTACACAGTTTGTATGACTATTATGAAATAACTGAATCAGATTAGAAGAAGAATCATTATAAAAAGGTCACATACTTCAATAAAACACTTAGCCATATGTGCCGTTAAAAACCCCTAATGGGTTTAAGCTGCCAGCAGCATATATTGTGTTTCAAAAACACACACAAAACATTTCATTAAAGTAGGGACTTTTGGTAATTTGGAACCCCTGATAGCCCAACAAGAAAATAATAAATAGAAATCCCAATCAAACAATAGGTGAGTTTTGAATAGCACAAGTTTGTAACTATTATTCAGGCTGAACATGTAGTTTTTCCCTAGTGAGTACCAAGCATTTATAGAGCTTATATTCCACAAAGTTCCTCTTTCTTCACATGGGGGAAGAGAGAGGAAGTAAACAATGACCACATGGCCCACTCAGTGGGTGTTTTTATTGCACTGCTTTTCTTGCACACAGCAGGAAATGGTGTCATGTTTTGCTTCCCCCCCAAAAAAGTCAGATTTACCGGGGTTTTATTTGTTGTGGAAAGAAGACCAGAAGGAGCGGGAGATGCATACGAGGCGGACATCGTTGTCAAAAGGATCAGTGAAAAACTGTGAGTGGCCAGTAACGAGTGTGTGATAAAACACTCATCTGATGATGCTCATAGTCTATCCATAAATCAGAATGTTTTAAATACTGTTTTGTTTTAATTATTTTTAAGGTACTTTTAAGGGTAGTAACATTTGAAGGCATTGTAGAATATTAAAAATCAATTAAAAATATACAAATAGGAAATAAATAAATATGCAATAAAATATTATAAAAACACTATAACAATAGGTAAACCTGCATCCTACAGATTGTAAAAAGGCTAGTGAAAACAAGTAGGTTTTCAGAGCTTACCTGTAGACCTGTAAAGAAGAGCCTGATGACCCATTGGTTGAAGCTGATTCCTGAGGTGGGGACCACCACTCAAAGGGCCATCTCCTAACCAGCCTCACTGCCTTTGGTTTTGGAGAAGTGAGAAGGGCCTTTGTCGATGACTTCAGAGCATGGGCAGGCTGGTACTGGAGAAGGTGATCCTTCAGGTTATGCGTATTGAATATTGAGCCTCTGCTTTCAAATAGAAATTGTCACATCAATGCCAATATCTACTGGAAGGACATCTTTGAGGCAAAAAATACAGACTGATTCTGGAATCAAACAACACAGAAAGAAGCAAGACTTTCTTCAAGCAGGAACTGGGTTACCTAATCCTAGTACATATGTACACAGTTATGTCTAACTTGTCTTGCTACCATTCCAGAGATAAAAAAAAAGGATACAAAAAATCCAGACATAATGGATATATTGTGACAGGACAGATAAGTAGTTACCCTATCCAGGGCATCCTTTTCCTTCACAAATCTAACCACTTCTTTAAAAAAGTAAGTAAGTAAATCAAATAATTTTAAAAAACCTTTGTCCCAATCCATCAATTTATTCAGGAGTGGCAGCCGTGAAGCATGCACTAAGAGCAGTTTGCCATTTCTTTCAATGAAGGGCACCAATCCATGCTTGTATTCCTTTAGATGCAGATCTGCAGCTTGAAACAAGTGTTTCTAATGTTTTTAAAAAGTAAATAAGTTTGGCAGAATTTCATTTCTCACTCTCAAAGACACACCATTTTCTTTTTTTCCCTTTTTTAAATTTTTTATTTATTTAAATTTTAGAACACATACAATAATCACACTACATCAACTCAATATACCACAATAATGTAATTTTAAAAACTTATTAAAACAATATAGTAATATCTCATGCACACACACACCCCGGACCCTTATTCTCCTTTCCAAAATTGCAATGTAACCTGCGACCCACTTTTTTTAATGCAACCTCTGTGAAATGCTCACATCCACAGCTCCTCCACTTTGCCTTCTCCCACAACCCTACTGCATATCTTCCCCTCCCCTGTCATCAGCTGGAGAGAAGATGATTCTTTTCCCACAGCAAGAAGTGGGTGGGCAGGTGGCGGGGGTGACTGAACACTGTAACATGGGATTTCAAGTTCCATAGTTTAATTATGCACTGTGTGAAAAAGTACCTCCTTCAACCACTTGGATGAGCAAGAGAAAACCTTCTCTTCATTCACTTTAACCCCGCCATGCATAATGTTAGACACCTCTGTCGTGTCTCTCCCATCACTTTTTTTTTCTAAACTAAAAAGACCAAAATGTAACTTTTCCTAACAGCAGAACTGCTCCAGCTCCATGATCCTTTGATTGCCTTATTCTGCACCTTTTCCAGCTGTACGATATCTTTTTTGAGTTATAGTGACCAGAGCTGTACAGAGTGTTCCAAGTGTCATCGCATCATAGATTTGTATAAAGACATTGTAATATTGGCAGTTTTATTTTTGATTCTTTTTTGAATGATCCCCAACAAGGAATTTTTCCTTTTCACAATGGCCATACACTGGGTTGACAATTTCCTCGAGCTATCCAACAGGAAGCTCCATCAAACATTTATTGCACGCTCGTTACTGGGCACTCATAGAGTTTTGTGGGTCCCTCTCATGACATCGCCTGCCTCCTGCCTCTTTTAGCTTTCTTTGCACCACCCAAAAACACCCCAGTAAGTCTGACTTATTTTTAAAGATGGAAGTTGTTGCTATCTCCTGCTGTGTGCAGGAGAAACAGCGTAATCAAACAGCCCACTGAATAGGCCACAAGCACATTGTTTACTTGTTCTTTCAAAAGAGGAAGTAATGAGGGACAAGTGCATGGGCAGAGAAGCGACAGTAAGCAAATGCGATTTCCCCCCATGTGATGATGCTCATGATGTCAAGATCTCCTTCCTGGGCAGCCACGTCCAGCTCAGCCCCCATCAGCATAAAGGTGAAGTTCTTTTTTTGTGTGTGACTCCATGTGCATCCTTTTGAACCGATATGCAGGGCTGGCCCTATCAAGAAGCAGTAGGAAGCAGGTGCAGCAGGTGGTGCAGTACAGGAAGAGTGGCACTTTCCCTCTCCAGAGGGTCTGCCACTTCTTGGTCCTGCTGTCTGCCTGTATGGCTGGCTATGCAGGTGGCCAGCAGGACCAAAAAGCAGCTGCTTAGTTGCCCATGCACCTCCCGTCTGCATGTGTGTGTACCTGCCTCACTCATGCACCTCTCAACCAAGCTGGCCTCACCTGCCTAGCTGCCAGCTTAATTTTTCTGCCATGGACACATGTGCCCACCTTGCCATTGCACTGCCTGTAATGTCTTTCCACCTTTAGGAGCCTCGTGGCACCTGCATGAGTTAGGGCAATCACGAGAAGTCCTGGATCTCTCACAATACTTTGCTGGATTCACAGGTGTCATGCCGGTCCTGAAGGCAGAAACAGTTTAAGGGCAGCATGCAGCGAGGTGGACGCACATGCCTGTGCCAGGAAAAAGTAGGCGGGTAGGTGAGCAGATCGGGAGGGGAGAGGAGGCAGTGGGGTGAGTGGGTGTCGCTTCAGGCAGTGTCCTGGTTTGTGCTGGGCATCACTTTGAACTTGGGCTTGTGGTGGACAGTTTGATAAAAAATATTAACCCAGTGTGCAGCCATTGTAAAGAAGGCAAACTCCATGTTAGGTATAAATAAAAAAGTAATTGAGAATAAAACTGCAAACATTGTGCTGCAATTATACAAACCTATGGTGTGAACACATTTACAATACTATGTACAGTTCTCTTCATCAATATATATTTTTCTTATGATATATATATATATATATATATATATATATATATATATATTAAGAAAAAACAAAAATAGCTTTTAGCGGTAAATATAAGCATGCCCCTTCTAGAATTGTGGAAGGAAATGGCCTTTATCCTACAATGGTGGGGCATATTTCTGGTTCAGAGTTATAAAATAAAATATGCACAACTAAGATAAGATGGAAGAAAGGTGTGTTTCCTATGAAAGAGAGGCTCAGTTCTAATGATGCAGTAAATACACCAAAGCTATGAAGAATGTGAGAAATAACTTACATTCTTCTCTCTCATTCTTACGCATGTACAAAACAACTAAGGCTGACATTATTCAGTTGATAGCTTCCACATTCTAATGCTGATTCTATTTGGTGTACTTGTAGCTTTTTAATTGTTTTGACATTTCCACTTGGTTTTTTTAAATGTGTGTACTAGTATTAACCCCCACCCCCCCCACCCTGTCTTTGGGTGTAAGAGTATTGTTAGTCATTGTACTGGCATGTAGAAAGCATATTTGGTGTCAGTATTGAGCATGCATTTAAGTGGAAGCGATTTCTCCAATGAATATAATTGCTATCCCAGTAGGTTTTGCTGGAATGAATAATATACAGGCATCTCAGTTAAGTGAGCTACATGTGCTGTGCTGTTAGGATAACTTCAGGCAAGTAGCTATGTAAAAATGAAAAAAAATCTTCTTGTGTATTCTGAATTTGCCATAATTACATTAGGAAATGCTCTGTCACCAAATTCTCTGTTTATGTATATAATACACTTCAAATAAATCTGCATATAATTTGCCTATCCTGGCAATTTTGTACAGGGGAGCTTCAATGGTCAAAATCCAAATTCCAACTGCAGGAGAATGCTTTTGAAGCTGACATATAGCAGTTAAAAAGATGGGCTATGAGCTAGAAGCTCCCAGTTCAAAGCTCAGTTCATCCAAGAAAGCTTTGGGCAGTCTTAGGCCTTAGCTAGACCTAAGGTTTATCCCGGGGTCATCCCTGTTCATGTAAATGACACACAGGGGATCCAGGGAGCAGGCAGGGATAACCCCGGGATGATCTTATGTCTAGCTAAGGCCTTAGGCACCCACTACTATAACTGGTTTGTTGATAGGGGTGCTTGATTTCTCTCTCTCTCTTACTCTCTTTGGGGGTGCTGCTATGGAACTGTCCTGATAAGGCCTGTACTTCAAAATTTACCACTGCACCACTGGGAATGGAGGAGGTAGTAATTTGCTCCCCTCTCTATGTCCCTCTCCAGATCTGGAAGGTTGGGTGAAACTTCTGGAATAGCAGGGGAGATAGCTCGAGGGACTGCAAAGGGATTTGATGATCACCAACCCCCTTCTGCTGGTGGGAGTGTTCTGAGTGGAACTCCACTCAGGGAATGTACCTGTGGTGGAAAAGAATAAACTTAATCATCCTATTCTAAAAGACATCCCCCCAGAATGTAGTCGTAGTTCTTAAACAACTTGTATTGCATATTATAATGTTGTTTTTAAAAGAACCAATTTGATCCTCTCTCTCTCTCTCTCTCTCTCTCTGCATATCATTGAAACAGGGCAGAATATTTTCATATAATTGGATTTGGAAATCTGGCAGGAATATTTTTATCTCATGATATGTTATATTCAGTTTGGCAGGGTATAGACTATGTGTGACGGTATGCAAGGACAGGAAACCTTAACACAAGCATCTGAAGGCCCATAAAATATGTCTGGTTCCCTTGAATACTTGATAGAATAGTTACAGAGATGCAGGGGGGAGGGGGAAAGGATACCAGTTATTCAATTTTAGAGATAAAAGAACAGTATGAATGTAAAAAGTGCTATTAAACAATATCTGATTGCAGAATTCTCCTTGGCCTATTTAAATATGCTTGCTACATATAGCTTAGATTATATAGTGACTCGTGTTTCAGATATGATACATGTCCAAAGACTTTATGTCTCCAAATGGTGTCTTTAGGTTTCATTTCTCTAAACCAGGGGTGGGCTTCATGGTGGCAAACTGCCAATTTGATTTGCAGCCATTGCAGGAGTAAGGCACCCGGCTGGCTGGGGGTGGAAAGTAGGGTGACCATATGAAAAGGAGGGCAGGGCTTCTGTATCTTTAACAGTAGTATAGAAAGGGGAATTTCAGCAGGTGTCATTTGTATGCATGCAGCACCTGGTGAAATTCCCTCTTCACCACAACAGTTAAAGTTGCAGGAGCCCTGCCCTCATTTGTATCTGGTCACTCTAGTATATCTCCTGCAGCTTTAACTGTAGGAGATATACTAGCTACTCCCGCACTCCCTGAAGTTGTCCACCCCTTCTTTAAATGCTGGAGCAGGAGGAAGAGGGAGTGTCGTAGAGTGTCTAACAAGTCCACTATCTAATCCTAGGGCACATTTTACCATGGGCTTCAATCACTGTACTTTTGGGGAGGGTAAGGATGGGACTGTGAAATGGCTAAATCCAGAATACAAAACAGTAAACCATCTCCTATAGCCACGTATCTCCCTGTCAATCAAAGGCACACCAAATTGTTTTTACTTGCTGTCTGAAACAGCGGAGTGAGGGGGCAACACTTGTTTGTGGAGGATATTCTAGATGTCACTGCAAATATTATATATTGCTGTGTCCCTGTTTCTGGTGTCTAGTCCTCACTTCTGACGCCAGGAGCAAACAGGGTAGAACTTTTGAAGATATCTGCACAAGGTCATGCAATTTGGGAGTAAACTGTCATCCCAGATGTCCTGGTTTCAGTCCAATTAGGGCAGGGGTGGGAAATATGCACTTCTTCAGATGTTGTTAGACCACAGCTCCCAACATCCCTGGCCATTGGTCATATTGACTTGGGCTGATGGGATTTAGAGTTCAATATCGTTTTGAAAGCCACATGTTCCTCACCCCTGATTTCAGGATTTAAAAGTCAACACCAGCACTTTGAATGGTGCCCAGAAATCATGTAGAAGTCTATAAATTTCTCTAAGAATGGAAGCACAGGAAGCTGCCTTACATGGAATCAAACTATTGCTCTACCTATGCCAGTATTGTCTACACTGACTGGCAGCAGTTCTCCAGGTTTTCTGGCAGGTTTCACCCCACCCCCCAAACTCTACCTGGGAGATGCTGGGGATTGCACATGGGACCTTCTGCATGCAAAGCATTCTGTAGCCACCCTATGTCATGATATTCATGACTTGGAACAACCTCTCTGCTGTTTGTGGAATAGCTGTAGCTTCTAAATATTTTTGAAAGGCAGTACCACATATATCATACTGCAGTCTGGAGCTTAGCAAGATTATAGATGGCAGTGGTCAAGTTCTTCCTTCTCTAGGAGAGGTTGCTATTGATGCACCAGCCAAAGCAGATTAAAGTCTCTCCTGGTCATGGATGCCACCTGGGCATAACCCAGAACATCCCTGTGCTGTGAACCTGAACCTTAATTTTATTTATTTATTTATTGCATTTTATACCACTAAATAGCCGAAGCTCCCTGGGCAGTTCACAAAAATTAAGATAGCACACTACCCTATCCAGTAGAGGTTGCACACCAAGGCCAGATCTACACTAGTCTTATAACATTGCTAGTGTCCCTTTCTAACGTGGTTCTCTGTATCGTTTCTCTGTATCACGGGACACACTAGCGTGACTTACGTTTCGCTGCAACGGAACTTCAGGGCACATGGTTCAATTGTTTCCGTTGTTCTCCCTCTTCTGTGAGAGCTGCTGGGTTTGCTCCGCCCACTGCCTGCCTCATTCCTAGCCGGAAGGGCAATAGTCATAAGCACACACAAACCCCTTCCCAAAACACCTTAATGCAAGTCCCAGGGAATTGCCTGAAGGCATAGGAGCCAGCCACTTTGCTGAAGCTAAGCAGGGCCAGGTCTGGTCAGAGTTTAGATGAGAGACCAAATTGAAATTTTTTAGCAACAGCCCCATTTAAGCCCCGCTGGTCATGAGTTTTGGACTTTGGACCCTTGTTAATTTTCCTGCAGGGAGCTACAGCGCTCCTTTGAGCGCTCCTCAGCTCCTTTGCAAAGAGGGGGGAAATGTAAAAAAAAAAAGTCATAAAAAAATCAACCGATGACCCAATTTGATTCAAATTTGGTATTTGAATTACTGTGCCAATTTTGGTGTCTTTATCTATAAAGCTTACGCAGATGTAAGCATTTGTTTAAAATCCTGCTCCTGCGCCCACAGCAGCGGCTGGGGCGAATCTTTTGCAAAAGGAGCACAATTAAGGCAGGATGCATGGGACTACTTCACAATCAAAGCAGATTCTAAGGTGGAACACTTCTGAGTCCTTTGCATGCAATTGTCAGTGATTGCACAGTATAAGGCTGGTGTGATTTATCTGCTGAAGCAGATAAGATAGCAAACTGGGCGAAGGATGGAGAACAGGAAGTGGGCGGAGCAAACCCAGCAGCTCTGAGAAAGGGAGAGGAAAATTACCGGTAGAACGAGGCACTTGAATCTGTAGCCACGCTGGAACTAAGAAATAGAACCTGTAAGTACAACTCATTTGCAACGTTGGAGACCCAGGGTCACGTGATGCTGTGCGTCACAGTAACCCATTCAAAACGTTAGAATAACATCAGTGTAGATTCCCACCATGTTAATGATCAACACCAACCATCAATACCTACATCTTGTGTGGATTGAGCTGAGGCCCTAAATCTTATCAAGAGTCAGAGGCTCCATACCATAAAAATAAACAGAAAAAGTGGATTACCTTATTATAGGAAGGGCAACGAAAGGGTACCACACAGTGTTAGGGGGTGCTTGTAATTAAACAGTGTTGCATAAAAGCACAAGTAAAGTAAGCTGATTTGAGCATCTTCTAAATTGGCTCTAGTTTGCACTTTTTGCCTCCAATACTAAATGCTGCGTTGTCACACTTTCTCTATACAAGGCAACTCTGCTCTAAGTCACACCACACATTCCAACATAGTTAAGCCAAAGTGATTTCATCTTAGTTATCTTATATCTTAGTTATCTCTAACATATTTAGAGGCCCCTTATAATTTGAGGCCTAAGCCATGGCTTACTTGGCTTGTTCTAAACCTGGCAATGGATCCAGTTACCCAGTCCATTACTGACTACTACCCTGTACAGAAGGTAAACTGATTCTTTTTGATGAGATGAAAATGATAAATAAAGCTAGGTGTCATCCGTACATTGATGACACTACTGCTAACCTCCACATGAGAGCACTCCCAGTGATTTCATGTAAAACTTCAGAAACATGGAGACAAGATGGAATGTGGTGGCACCCTCTGTAGTGAATGTATTAGAGCTACCATATTTCTTCAATTCTAAGACACACTTTTTCCCCCATATAAACATCTCTAAAAATGGGGTGCGTCTTAGAATCGCGGGTGCGTTTATTATTTCTTAGAATCAAAGCTTTTTTTCTGTTGGTGGTACTGAAATTAGTGTGCGTCTTACAATTGATGGCGTCTTAGAATCGAAAAAATACGGTATGTTAGAAAATGTAAGTCATTTTCCCAAAGGAGCTTGAGGCCTAACTTATTTCAGTGAAAGTACAAAATAATAAAATAATCCAAAGATTGTTCAAAATGTGCTTAAAAATGGCAATTATTTTTGGCAAAGAAATGTACTATGATGTTGCTATCGTGATGAATACAGAGATACAATAATCTCTGCTAACATAATCTGCTGACAGACGTACACAAAAATGAGTTGTGAGGAGCCAGCAACCATAGTTATAAAACAGTCTTCTGAAAATGTCTTAATAGTATATCTGTTGATTCAGTTGCACTGAAGAAAGAGCCCATCTAGGATTGTGAGTCAAATTTCAACTTTGTTAATTATTCAGGGGGAGCTTCTTAAACTTTATAAAAACATGATCTGCAGAAAAACCCAAGAATGGCAAATTTGATAATAAAATTTTTTGTTACAAAAAGAATCCACTTTTAATTTGGTTTTAATATATGTCTCTTTGCATCACACTTTTCTTCCCTTTTTAAAAAAACATTCATACCTATGTTTAATTTGGTACTATTCTAAAAGGTACTATTCTAAAAGGCATAATTTGAAGTGATTGAGGGGAAGTGTGTTTCCATTTTTTTATATATTCAAAAAACAAATTGGCAGCTAAACCAGCATATATATCAGGCAGCACAAAAGCACTATTTTCAGGGTAATATGAGTTCACAACTGGCAGGACATTTTCTACTGTATAAACAAAATCTCTCTTGTCCGTGGTTTGCTGGGAGAGAAAGGCTATAGTTACATTCCTGGGGCAGAAATATATGCAAAATATCCAGTTTTAGGTAAAAGAGATTTGTTAAGAGATTTTCTCAGGCCTGATCCTGCAAGCTGCTGAACTGGTCCCAGAGCCACAACCTTTAGCATGGTAGTGCTACTGTTGGTTCCACCTTTAGCATTCTTAGGGCCATTTGGGCATCTGAAACCTGGATCTACCACGAAGACCTATGCAAACTTGCGTCTGTAAATGTCTTTTTTAAAAAAAATAAAAATCAGAGGATGGATTTTATCACTATAAGTGGAGAGGAATTTTTAGTTTCTGCAGTGTAAACAGAGTGATAACTGTTGCAAATCTTAACTGCATGTGGGGCTATCTTTGAAAAGAGTTTGGAAACTTCAGTTAGGGCACAATCCTATGCATGTTTAGACAGAAAACATCCTACAACTCCCAGCATTTCCCAGTCAGCATGTAGAATATATTTTTTCTGTCTAAACATGCATAGGATTGCACCCTTAGTCTAAATTAGAGCCAGTCAATTAATAGTGCTAGGCTAGTAACAGACTGGTCTGTACAATCATATCATGCCAGGTCAGCTGTGCTGGCTTCCAGTCCATTTCAAGTCTGCACTGGAGTAGGTTTGAGCTGCTTCTCCCCACCACTCATCACTAACCCTCTCTGCAATATCACATCCTATTTATTTCTGGGTGTTGTTGTTTTTAGCCTATCTAAGCTCATGCACCACCACCACCCCACCCCACATTTTATCTTCTCAGGAATCCTATGAAACAGGTTAGGCTGAACCCTGTGAGATAGGTTAGTATGGTTAGCGCAAATGGATTTTCCGAGCCCTTATGACAGCCAAAAGACTGCTGTTACTACTTTGGCAGGATAAATGTTCACCTCCTATAATGCAATGGACTGAGGACCTAACAATGCTATCAACATTTGAACGGGTGGTATATAGGTGCCACTCATGAGTAGATAAATATATGGATATTTGGTCTGCTTTTCTTGAAACTTATGCATAATCTCCTCCTTCCCCCGGTTTTTAACAAATGTTGTACTTGATGGAATATTGCTATTTCTATGTGTGTAATTTTCTGTTCCTTTTTAATTTTTATTTTCACAATTTGTTTTCTGTTTTGTTTTATTAAATTCACATTAATAGGGGGGAATTTATAAAAATGAGGTTAGTGACTGCCCAACTCAGCCTGAGAGTAAGGCCCTTTCTACACCTAAGGGTTATCCCAAGAAAATGGAGGGATTGTCCCTGCCTGCTCCTGGAATCCCCTGTGTGGCATTTGGATGCACAGGAATGATCCCGAGATATAGGGCTGGTTTAGACATGCCCTAAGACTGAACAAGGATTTGAACTCAGGTTTTCCACCTAAGCCCAACATCTTTTCCACTATACATAGGGTCTCTAGTTTTCTTTTGATGTCAGGTTATTTGAAGCCATTATGATCATTGTATCCCATCCTAAAGAGTAATAATTATAGGATTGGACTTTAAAAAATGTTTGAAAGGAATGTGGCTTAAAATAGGGTGACCATATTTGGGAAACCAAAAAAGAGGACACCTAGTGTGTGTGTGGGGAAGCAGCTTTCTGAGTCCTGCAGAAAATACTTTATTCCCCCGCCACCTTAAAGAACCCGATTGGAGTGGAGGAGGGGAAAGGATTTCATTCTGCACCACCACCATCCACTCCAATTGGGGCCTTTTCTATAATGTCCACGAATGACCCACTTTCCCCTTTAAGACCTCAATTGGGGCTCGGGGTGGGGGAATGATGTGCCCATTCACTCCTGCCATGCTAATGGCAGTCTTAAAGAGGAAGGTGTGTCATTCCAGGACATTATTGAAAATTATAGAAAATCCCCCCTGACACCATGGAAAGAACAAAAACCAGGACAAATCCGGGGAAATCCTGACAGTTGGTCACCCTACTTAAAATGAGAGAAGAAGCTGAGAGCAGTGCTGTGCTAAATATATGAATACAACAGGAAGACGAAGAAATCAGGTGAGAAATGGAGAAGAGATTTAAATAAAATTCCAGTGGTTTTAGAGCACCAAAACAATTGCAGATATCTATGTTGCACATCATAGGAATGTGGTAAAGCCTAACCTAGAAAATATTGTTCTTTTACTTTGTTTCATTTTTGTCCAGGCATTTTAACAAGTTGGAGAGTCTGTTTTGGAAACCAGAGTTTATTTTTAATTTCCATTTAGAATATGTGACTTTTGTGTACTACATGGGGTTCTTGGCTTCAGTCAAAGACTGAAAAGAAAGCTCTACTTGAACTTGGGAATGACTGATTGAGGTGTACTGTTTCTTGTTGCACAACAGAAACTAGTTGGAATGTGACTTTTATTTTGCAACACACAGTAGTTTGTTTTAAATGCTAATATGAAGCTTCTGAAAAGATTTGCTTGAAATGTTTGCTCAAATAAAGAAAAGTTAATCAAATTGAAATGAACAGTCAGACGATCAATTATTTTTTCTTGAATTTAGGCGTAAAAATAGATTTTCATATAATAGGAAGAATAACTGTTATTGTTTATTCAAAAGACCCTATTTCCCCTTCCTGTTGTTGTTTATATTGGCTTATAAAATATCAACCTCTTAGAAAGGAAAATGCCTTACAGAAATGCCACTGGATTCCTGAGGAAACATTTCAAAACAGTTCTGAGGTATCATTTGAATTCCACTGAGCTCACCCTGCGTCTTTTAAATCCATATGGGGTAAACACATCCAGATGGCCTCTTCATGTGGGTATTGGCCAATAACTATTCTCAGGTGTTTCCACTCACACAGCTAACTGCCATCTGAAGATTTAATGAGCTCACTTTCTATCCTTTCATCCTTAAGATATTAATCAAAACATTGCACAGATCCAGGGCCGTAGCTTGCAGTAATCAACTTCATGCCTGCCTTCCCTTATTATTGATTGCTGTTTGTATGAGGATCTTGTGTATTCACTTAAAAGTAGCTATTTTCATCCTGAATTCCCCTTAATATCAATCCACATGCTCTCTGACGAACAATTTATTTATTTATTTATTTATTTATTTACCAAACTTACATAAAGCTAGGCAATGCCATTGTTTTCTGATTACAGCATAAAATGATAAAATACCGCTCTTCCAGAACTACAAGTTCAATCGCAGCTTTTAAAGCTCAGCTAAAAACTTTTCTTTTTCCTAAAGCTTTTAAAACTTGATTTTGTTCTGACTTTATACTGTTAGTTTTACCCTACCCTGTGCCTGTTTGGTGCATTCTCTTCCCCTCCTTATTGTTTTATTATGTTTTTATTAGAATGTAAGCCTATCCGGCAGGGTCTTGCTATTTACTGTTTTACTCTGTACAGCACCATGTACATTGATGGTGCTATATAAATAAATAAATAAATAAATAAATAATAATAATAACAACAACAACATTTTGGGGCATTAAAATGTCCAATATAAGTATTTCTAGAGAAAACAAAAGCAGCTAACAAATATACAGCATATGCAGTGGTTCAGAACACAACAGAATATATACCGATTTCATAGTGCGATATCCGGCTTGGTGTAGATCTGGTAAAATGCAGTTTTTTAAAATGCATGGAAGAATGCCTCCACTTGGTGCCAAATTAACTATAAAGCTGGCACCGGGCTTTCCACAACTGGATTGCCACTACTGAGAATGCCCTCTTCCTGGTAGCCTCCTGTTTTACTTCACTTGGCAAGAGCACCTGAAACAAAGCCTCTAAAGAGGATCTGAAGTTGTGGGTAGGTATATATAGAAGAAGGCGATAATTCAGGTATCCTGGTCCCAAGCTGATAAGGGCTTTAAAGACTGAAACCAGCACGTTGAACTGGGGCAAATCTACACAGAGTCTTCGGGGCGCCTGGAGTGCGCCCCAAAATCGATGATGTAGACAGTACCTTAAGCGTTCCAAAAAGAGGCGGAGGAGGAGGCGGCCCCGCATCGCCCCTCTCGGGGACGGGGTGAAGAGTTGCCGGGCCCATCGGTTTCGCCAGGGAATCGGCTGCGTCCTTGGCCTCTCCCACCTGCCCGCCGGCCTCCTGTTGCCGGTGAAAGAGCCACCCGGGCCCACCCGGGTCAGAGAGCTCGGCGGAAGAAGCTTCTTCCGCCGAGCTCTATGACCCGGGTGGCTCTTTCGCCGGCAACAGGAGGCCGGCGGGCAGATGGGAGAGGCCAAGGATGCAGCCGATTCCCCGGCGAAACCGTCGGGCCCGGCAACTCTTCACCCCGTCCTCGCGAGGGGCGATGCGGGGCCTCCTCTTCCTCCTCCTCCTCTTCTTGGAACGCTTAAGGTACTGTCTACATCATCGATTTCGGAGCGCACTGCAGGCGCCCCGAAGACTCTGTGTAGATTTGCCCCTGGGCTCAGAAATGGACAACTAGCTAGTGCTGCTGATAAAGCACTGGAATATTATGATCAAATTGTCTAGTCTTTGGGAGATCTCTGTGTGTTGGTTGATGCTCCTATTCACAGCAAATTTCTGGTCTGAGGCATAAGGAATTTATGTGATTTAATTCTGTTGTTCCTGGTGTCTACAGTTACTAGAAATGCTTTACCTACCATATTTTCATCTATATTCACTCACATGTAACTTTGGGTGTGTGTGTTTGAATTACAGACATTTTGACATGCTCTTCATATTAATTTAATGGTCCTTAGTTGTAGTTACTTCAAAATATCCTTTAAATCTCTCTCTCTCACACACACACACACACTCAATCCATCCATCCATCCATCCATCCATCCAGGGACTTTTTTTCTGAAGCATCGTAAGTGGAGAAAGAGTTCTTTAGACATGATTTTCCCAAAGAGCTACAGCAGGAAAAAACAAACATGGCAGCTCAATACTGATAGGTTTATGTGAAGCTTTGCCATTACGTTGGAATCTACCACAGTGTGTGGTATGGAAAGAAACAATTCTTAAATCTTGATAATAGGTCACTTAGAGTTTGTTGAACCAGAGATGTGGACAATTACTCAAATTAGACACAATTTGCAAAACACCAATACAGTTGCCATTTGTGTGTTGTTTTTAAAGCCATCTGGCCGAACCAGAGAAATCTGGTTTTCATCTCAAGAACAAGCTATGATACATACCCACATAGTGAATCTTTGTTTTGTGCTTAAAGTTCATGAACGATAACCATGTAGCTATTGATGTTATTTCCAGTGCTAAATAAATCATCTAATCACCATCTATGGGGGACTTTATCTCCAGCACTGCCATTACCTATGGGGTAACTGCTCCTTCACTGGGCAATCCCACCTATGGTGGTTTTTTGTTTTTTTTTAGCAAACACATTTCAGGGCCTAAGGAACTGTCTGCCACTGTAACTCAAGAGTCCCACCAGCTCATTCCGCTACGATGAAGTGTCTTAGAATTCTTAAAAACCTCCAAGTGGCATGGTATGAGAGGCTTAGGTATGAGATGTGCACCAACTCTAGAGACAAGATGAACTATTAGACAAGTTGATTTATTAAAGGGATATTTTACACATAACAGACTACTAATATTTGGAAATTCTAATATTTACTTTGGGGGTTTCAAAAGATTGTTTAGTGACAATTCTTAAGAGAACTGTTGCTGCCACAAGTGGCTACAAACCTCTTAATGACTCCATTTATGCCAGGCAAAATTCCCTAAATCTCCACCCCAGCCAAATACACTCACAATGAGGTCCAGCTCTTGGATAAGCCTTTCTCTGAATCCCAAAGCTCCTCCTGTTGCATTTTTGGCTGCTTGGGCAGTATATCTGAGGGTGTGTTTTTTACTCCCTGCTTGTTTAACTTAGTTCTGGTAAGATCTCAGGGCAGCCTCCTGGCATAACACAGCCACCTGCTGCCTATTAATGATCTTCACCAGCCACCTATGGCTACCTCACAGAGAAAGCATAGCTCAATATCCAGGGCTTAGCTAGTCACTTTCTCCTCGTCTTTCTCCTAGCCCTTCTATAACACCACCCACCAACCAACAGACCTTCTCTTAACAACCAACCAACTCCACTCCTAATTGTTCATCCCTTAACTATCATTCCCAACTGCTCTTTTCCACCTGTGAAGGGGGCTCTCAGCTGGAGCTGGATCCAGGCATGATAGAGAGGGGCCTGAGCGCTGCTTCCTTTCCCTTTGATGGCAGTATGAAATTATTACTTGTATACAATGGTGTCCATCCACCAGTGGACAGAAACCACTGGGAGATCAGGTTTGTGCTGCAGCCTCCCAGATCCACTACAGAGGGTTAGGGGACCCCCAGAGCAGATTTAGGTTGTGTGGAGGGAAGTAAGGGGGAAGAGGGGAAAGGGATGCCCTGTTGTGAAGTCTGCTGACATGGTGTCGGAAATGGCTCTATACTAAAAACTAGGGGCAGTATCCAATGCAACACTCCCACTAATGTAAATTATGTTGTCTTAGACATTGATTGTACTAGCACAACATAATTTTCATTAACAGCAATGCTGCAGCATGTAGTTAAGACCAAGATTGTGGCAATTCTGGGGAAGTCTGGGGTAGATGGGAGTTGTAGGCCAAACATCTGGAGGGCCACATATTGCCCAACCCTGATCCAGATAGACTGGTATCCAGCATGGTATTTCTTGTTAGGTGAGTAAAACTGCTGTGGCTGTTTTGGCAATGGAAGCT
This sequence comes from Elgaria multicarinata webbii, assembly GCF_023053635.1. NCBI lineage: Eukaryota > Metazoa > Chordata > Lepidosauria > Squamata > Anguidae > Elgaria > Elgaria multicarinata. The sequence goes on along the minus strand of NC_086172.1, from coordinate 140,485,058 downwards.
GGCTAAATCCACATATTCTGGCTTGCTTGATATCTTTTTAGATGTTTTCTGTGGCAATAATTATGTTTCTCTTTTAAACCCAATATGCTGAAATTTTGCCTTTGATCAGTTGCAGCTCTCCAATGATTTTAATCATGTTTCATCCAACGTTTTCCCAGCTTTATGATGTCCCATTTCATTTGTGTTTTAGACACCAATGTTGCATTGCTCATACATTAAAATTGTATGAAATTTAAAAGAGAATTTTGCAACGATAATGGCTGGGATACAAAAAGCTTAGACTTATATAAACAAAGGCTCATACAAAGGGGTCCAATTCGAGTGGCCCAGCAGAATTTACCTTTTCTTTGATGTTGTACCAGCTCCAGGTTTTGAGGGGGCATGGGGGGCTCTGGAAAAGATGCTAGCTTCCATGCAGTTTCTCTCTTTGGGTCTGAAGAGAGCATCTTTGAGCTCCTGTCTTTGCTCACAGGTGAACATTCGGGGACAACAAGGAGGAGCAACAACATGGTCAAGAAGCTCTATGGGTTGGTGAGTGGGGTCCGTGAAGGATTTGGGTCCCCGGGCTTTAGCACCCGATACCCTTCTCAAATTTCATATTACAAATGGTCTCTAGAAATTCTCCCTATTTAAAAAGCACCCTGTCATGCAGCATGGGGCGGTGGGATGTTAAATAATTCCATGGTTCTTTGGCTGTTGTGTTTAGATTACTTAAGATATGCACAATAGGCATTTTATTTTTCTAGGACCTATGCAAATATATATTCTTAATCCAAACTCCAGGAGATTAAAAATACTCTCAAGCAGAGGTATAGAAAACCTTTTACCATAATAAACTGTGGTTGAAATTGAAAATTGTTTGCTTGGCTAAAAAAAAAAAAGGTTTTTCTATTCTTTTGTTCAGGAAAGGTTCTCTTTTAATGTTGAGTAGGTTAGATATCAAATATGGGTGAGGGCATAGAGAAATTGAGAAAAGGAAGTAGAGGAAGGGAAGATTTGAAACAAGGAGGATATTAGATTGGGTAAGAAGCTGGGTAGGAATACCTCCAGAAAGTGGCTTTGTGGATGCAGTTATTAAAGCTTTAATGTTTTTGATCATAAATTTTTGCTAGCAAGAATAACTTTCTGTGGACAGGATAACGAAACTCTTTAGAGTGCAATCCTATCCATGTTTAGACAGAAAAAGTCCTCCTTTTCTTTCTGCCCTCAGTAAATAAGCATAGAAAACATTGCTAGAGTCCTATAATTCTCCACACATGGTGAGTCCACCCAGGACTGAAAATGACTGGCATGGGGGAGGTAGTATGATCCTATTTTACTTGTGGATATTCTGGCAAGCTTTCAGGAAATAGTCTTATGTCATTTGAAAGATTAAAGGCTTAAAGGCTTAGTAGATTTTAGCGAAGAAGGAGAATTCTGGAAACTTCACCTAGCTAGCATGCAATCAGCTCATTTGTTGATCAGTTTCAGTTTAGCTATAATATATCCAAAGGTAACAGCAATGGCAAGCAAAGAACTAGAGTGGCAAGTGACTATGAGCATTTCTACACCAGTGATTTATTGCACGGTCATGATTGGTCATTCATAGAAGTCTGTGGATCCCTTACATAACACCATCAACCTCCAGGACGTCTTCTGTGCTTTCTCCACTTTATTCTGCTTTCAGAAAGATTGGAGATAAAGTGATAATGCAATATATCAGCAGTGCCTCTAGCTGCTGTATAATGAAATACATAGAATTTACTGAGAGAGCAGGTACAGATCTACAACTTGTGTCAAGTCATTACAAGAATGGAATAAAAAGTAGGATATAACACTATGAAAGTGGTATATGGAATGTGGATTGTGCCCCAACAGTTATCACCACACTTTAATACCACTCTAAAGCAGTAGTATAGAATCATAGAATAGTCGAGTTGGAAGGGGCCTATGAGGCCATCGAGTCCAACCCCCTGCTCAATGCAGGAATCCACCTTCAAGCATACTCGACAGATGGTTGTCCGGCTGCCTCTTGAATGCCTCTAGTGTGGGAGAGCCCACGATCTCCCTAGGTAATTGGTTCCATTGTTGTACTGCTCTAACCGTCAGGAAGTATAGATAGGGTGACCATATGAAAAGGAGGACAGGGCTCCTGTATCTTTAACAGTTGTATTGAAAAGGGGATTTCAGCAGGTGTCATTGGTATGCATGTCGCTCCTGGTGAAATTTCTCTTCATCACAACAGTTAAAGCTGCAGGAGCTATACTGCAGCTATACTGTGACCAGATTTAAAAGAGGGCAGGGCACCTGCAGCTTTAACTGTTGTGATGAAGGGGAAATTTCACCAGGTACCCCAGATATACAAATGACACCTGCTGAAATTCCCTTTTCAATACAACGGTTAAAGATACAACAGCCCTGTCCTCCTTTTCATATGGTCACCCTAAGTATAGATCTAGCCAAATTCTTTGATTCAAAGCATGTGTCCACCTATCCTGCAAAGAATCTGGAAGCAGAAGTCCTGGTAAATTGCAGATATAAAGCCTGGTGTGGTGAAGCCTTTAGTTTTCTTTATCTAAACGTGTACTGGGAAATGGGAATATAGGAGCATTGTGTGTGTTGCGTGGGTTACCTAAATAGTATGGTAGATTTTGTCCAGTTTCTCAAAGGCACATGGAACAATTGCTAATTGGGAATCCTGGAGAAATCTGTATATTTTCATATCATGGGAGATGTGAATTTCCCATTCATCTGCAATTATGTAATTTACAATTCCTTTATAATTACTTAGAAGGCATTCTAAAGTTAGCTCGCCACCAGTTTCTAGACTGCTGTTATTCTAAACTCTCTATAGTGTCTTTGGAAGGCTTTAGCGTTTATTCCCTCTACAAAAGCTGATAAGATACCGTGTTATATTGCTAAATAATATCCTTGGTTGCTGAGTATTCTTATAGTTTGCCAAGAAAAGCACAGCTGGTTACCAAAATATTGAGCAAATCAACATAAACATCTCTCAGGCCAGCTTAATCTACTACTATTTTTCTACTAAGTATACTTCTAACCTTTTATAGAACTTCCCACCTCCACCCCAACTATTAGTGTCCTTCCTCAAGTCATTCAAATAAATATATTTCAGACAGATGTACACCAAGCAGGATATAACACTTTGAAAATGTTTTGAAAACAGTATATGGAATGTGTCCTGGGCCCAAACAGTTGCCAAAACCATTATAAACCATTATAAAGCTGTAGTGTAGATCCTGCCCAGTTGTTCAGGAAAATGGCAATAAATTATTATTGCTAAAGCACTTTCAAATGAAAGACAAGCCTGTGGACAGGGTGTACAAACCAATACAACTGGGAGGGAGGGATGAAGGGAGGAAAGAATGTGAAAGCTTCCCATGCCATATCACTCCCTCCTCCTCTTCTTCTTTCAGGAGAATTGTGTGCTGCAATTTTGGCCTGAAAAGAAAGGAGAACTTGGAATGGTGCCCTAGCTTTCTAACAGAGTGCTGGACTAGATGGACCCTTGGTCTGATCCAGCATGGCTCTTCTTATGTTCTTAGCAGCAATTGTGGAGGTAGAGCAGTGATTTTGGTGGTTTGCTCCACATTTTGTTTGAGCCAGTAGACAGGGGTGCTAGTAGCAGTGGTTTGGGATAGCTAGTGGGCAGCAAGGTGGTGGCAGAGGTGTGTAATTTGGGCTGGTTGTTGGGTAGCATCGTCATCCCCCCCACACATGTAACATTTGTAATGCATGGTTTAGGGATATGATATCCTTTCCCCCAACCCTCCAGAGGGAGCCTACGCTCCAGCTCAACCAGAACTCCCCTGAGAGCAAGTTTGGATACACACCAATGTGATGAACAAAACTGGGAAACAAGGAATAGAAAATGCTCTTGCATTTATATACATCCAATGCACACCCAACTGAAAGAGAGTTGGAACTGAAACCTCATTATGAAAACTCAAAACAAACATTTAAAAAGCCATTTCAGAATTCTCTTAAACAGAAATTAAGATAGAAAAAGAGTCAATAATTAACAGAACAATTATTAGTGGGGTTTTTCTTGTTGCTGGTTTTTAATTTCCCCCACTCTTGTTGGTTTCAATGGGAGATAAAATGGCTAGACCAGCCTGAGACTGTGAGGGGTCCAATTCTGGGGCTTCATGGAACAATAGAGGGCCTTAGTTTCAAGGCAGTCTCCACTTTCTTCGCCCCTTCCCTTCAAATACCCTTTCTAGGGGCCTGCTGCCAGAGCTTTCAGCAGAGCAACTGTGGCCTCAGGAGCAGGCATGCCCCCCTATTGATAGAGCTTCTGACTGCTTGTGGAGGGATTAGCTTCACCTCATTCTAACCCACTCCAGTAAGCAGTTGGGGCTTAGGATGGCTCTTCTGACCAACGATGGGTACCAGAAAATGAGGGCTGTCTCTGCTAAGAAGGGACAGTTGGGAAGTGCAGATCCTTCGGCAACATAACCCAGGGTCAAAAACAACTAAGACTTGAGTGGAAAGGGCAACCAGGGTCTTGGTTGGGGTGTATTAAATTTGGGAGTGATGGTTCATCCAAATAATTTCTTCTAAAGAGTTTAGGCTGCAATCCTATACATATTTAGACAGAAAGAAGTCCTACAACTCCAGCATGGCTGGGTGGGGGACGCTTAGATATGTGAAGCCCTGGAAAAACCCCAGAAAAAAACAGAAAAAACACATTTTCCCCCCAAGGGCTTTTTTTGTTTTGTTTTCTGAAAAATTGGGAAAAAATGAAGAAAAAACAGATTATGGGATGTTTTATTTTAGCATGATGAATAAAATGTTTAAGACAAGGTGTTCAGATATTTACTTCTCCAAATGATTTCTAAAAAAACTATGTACAGTATCAGATTATTACAATGTCTGTGCACCAAGGACAAACAAATCCTAGGTTGCAAACTGAGACTACAACGCTCAAATGCAAGAGCAAGATGCATTTCAGCCTCTAAGAGGCACTGCCATTGAAGCAGAGACTGAAACTGATAATGATAGCTATAGCTCAGAAAATGAGTCTGATTAAATTTCATGTATATTCATTGAACCTTGGTCCCCCCTTTTTCTCAGTTCTTTTTATAGGAATGGATGCTTTATGTCTGCCTGACACTGTGTAGAACTAGTGGAAACATAAATAATTTTCTTTGTTACTAATGTTGATGGTTTCTTCTTCTTCTGTTGTTGTTGTTTTTGTTGTTTTTTGCCTGCTCTTCATAAACAAAACCAAAGAGGGTCCTTACAGTTCAGGTGTTCCTAACAGTCCAGGAGCTTATAGCTCTATTTGTTACCAAAAAAATTAAAAAAGTAAATTAAATTTGAAATAATTGTTTGAATACCCTGTACTTTTAATATATCAAATGTAAATGTTTTATGCCAAACCAACTTGGACATTATTACATTTTATGTTCCTAAAGTATCAATGAGAGTTTCAATCTGTAAAAAGTGCTAATATTGCATTATTTCAATTTTTTCAAAAATTTCAGTTTTTTTTCTGAAAACCCCCAGGAAAAAAACATTTCCCCCCCATGGCTTCAAAATTTCCAGAAATTTTACATCTCTAGTGACACTGGGAGTTATAGAACTTTTTTAGGGGGGGGGGTCTAAACATGCATAGAATTGTGCCCTTAAAGTATTACTTGAGATCCATTAACTAAAACCTCATCAGTCTACGATTTACATTGTTTGTAATGTTTTTGACTATCCATATGTGCCGTCTGCATTACAACTATTTTTTTGCAATTCCTAATGGAAAATCTCATCATTTCAAATAGTTTTGAACAGCAGAAAATTGCCAGTAAGGCTATTACCACTTATTAAATGTATTAATATAAATTTAACATATGAATATGTGCTCTTGACATATTTCAGAAATAGTTCTTTTTGTTCAACTTGAGTTTCAGCACCATGCAGTTTGAAAACAATAACAAAACAATATGTAACCTCTTAGTTATGGAAAATATTGGGTGTTCCTGGTTCTTGGAAAGCTGTACATTTCTAACAACATATTCCTTAGAATAGACTAAGCAAGAGTGCTATTAGATCTTACAAAAAATAACTTGGCAGTTCTTTTGTATCCCTTCAGTAGGTTAGAGTTATTGGTTCGATGAAATATTATATTTTTTAAAAAAAATTCAAAACTTGTGACACCATAATTTGCCTTGTTACTATTTTCTTGTTCTTTTTTAAATGGGTATAGAGATTGGCAATCCAGCCTCATCAAAACTAAGCATTTGTGATATTTTGAAGGCATGATATATTCTACTACATTCTTTTCTAGAAATTTGAAGCAAACTATAACAGACATTTCAGAAATTTTCAGAAGAAAGAACGAAGGAAATATTCAAGTTGTGTGGTCATTTTTGGCTTATCCAGAATTGTTTAATCCAGACTTCTGATGGAAACATAGAATTTAAATCTGTTGGCGAGGGCAAGGCTGGTGCTTTTGAATAGATTCTTGTTAACAATTGGTGGGGAAAATAAAGAGTTTATTCTTTAAAAAATCCTGCATTGCAATCCCTGTTTTCTTCAATGAATTGGACTGATAGAAATAGACTTCCCAAAAACTATTATGTGCAGACCTAAATACCTCTTTGTCATAACTAAAGCCAGGCTATGTTTGGGCAAATGCTGGGACTCACTGCCATTTTTTTCCCAAGAAAAGGCCTGGCACTGTAAAGATCCAGTATGTTCCTTATGCTCAGTTTCTCTGGGCCTTGCTCCTGAAGTACACATCCAGGATAAGGCCCAGCTGGGGGCATTGACTATAAGGAAGATGATGGTGGCAGTAGCTGTAGCTGCCTTGTTTAGCACTTCTCTGTCCAGTGCTGGGCTGAAGAAATACCAGATGTGTGAAACTCTGCTGCTTTCAGTGGGGCTGCCCATCTCCTCTGTAGCCACTGCCCATGCCAAGATGTCCCTTGGAAAGTGAAAAGAGATAAATGTAGTAGTAAATCTTTCATCACATCCTTTGTACCAACAAAATTATAATTCTTTAAAGATTAGGATTGACCTTTTCAAATTGGTCCGACTATTGAAATTAAGACGTTTCTTTGGTGATGCAGCAGGTCATGAGTTCTCTAGATTTAGATTTAGAGCTAGGTGTAAATTTGTCCCACTTGTCAACAATCTTAGTATTATTACTTTTGTTCTATGAAATTTGGAAAAATTAGAACATAGTGCACACTTCCCCTGTTATAGCTTATCCCCAAAAGAACTGGGCATTTTGGATTCCCTAACTGAACAATAAGAATATTATCAGCTGACAATGTTGGAGCCATAGTAGCTCTGGACAAAAAGTAAGAAGTACAAAAAGTAAAAAGCCACCAAGAAGTACAATGTCAATTAGAGGACCCAAGTAACTACCTATGCTAGTAAAGATCTCACCACCAATATTCAATTTATTATCAAGACTGCACTGCAGGAAGCAGTAACTTTAGGCTATGTTGATACCAGCATTGCCACTTTTCTTATGAAAGAATCACCCAGAACAGTGGCATTCTATGTTCATCCCCAAACCCATGAAGCAGGTTTTCTGTTCTCCTGTAGACCAATCGTTTCAGGTTTTGGTTCATTGTTAGAACCACTGGCACAATACTTATATTCCTTTCTTTTACCAGTCATGATGTCTGCATCTTCATACATTAAAGATGCTGAACATTTCATCCAACAAATTGAGGGACTCAGTAAGGACACTAATATGTGTCTGATTACTATGGATGTAAATTCATTATATACTTCAATTCTTCATGAGGGTGGCAGATCTACAGTACAGGATGTATTGAATTCCCATTCAACAGATAATCTTCCCACTAATTTTCTGCATTTACTTGACATCATTCTAGAAAAGAATTATTTTTGGGTTTGACACTCATTTTTTTCTCCAGGTAAAGGGAGTGGCTATGGGTAGTCCTGTTGCTCCCAGCATTGCCAACCTTTTCACGCCAGCTCTTGAAAATTCTATCACTTTGAATGCATCTATCAACCCTTACAAGAAGTACTACCAAGGGTTTTTGCTCCTTTGCATGTAATGTAATTTGTATGTAATTGTGCAGTTTTGAGTGCCTTTCAACTAGGCAAGGCTGTGTATGAAGTTAGGTCCCAATTGTGCATCCTTCCAATACCTGAGAGCCACCATCCCCTTGTCAGGGTGATGCTGGAAGCACTGAACTAATCTCTTCCCTCCCGTTGGGATATTGTGGAAGGTTAAAACAGGCTGCTGCAATGTTGTTAATGAGTGAAACAGCACCACTGCTGGGGCAGAAGGACTGCAACGGGACAGGGTGCGGGGGCGCGTGACTCAGATTATGCACAGTAATTTGTCTGATCGTGTGGGGGATAACAGTAGCTGATTTTCAAAATTAGCTAGTGTGAGTAGTTTATTAATGTACCATGGCTTAAAATGATGTCCAACTACAAACTCACTCAATGGTATTTTTTTGTTACACAAGCCACGAATAACTGCTTACAAGCTCAGCTTTATTTTTAGTATTCAAGAACACTTCCTGACTGTAAGAGCAATATGACAATGGAACCAGTTACCTAGGGAGGTTGTGGGCTCTCCCACACTAGAGGCATTCAAGAGGCAGCTGTACAGCCATCTGTCAGGTATGCTTTAGGGTGGATCCCTGCATTGAGCAGGGGGTTGGACTCGATGGCCTTGTAGGCCCCTTCCAACTCTACTATTCTATGATTCTATGATTTAACCAGGAAATCAGAAGAGGTTTACTTCTTGGGAGAAGAGCAATGACAAATCTTGATAAAATAGTTAAGAGCAGAGACACCACACTGACAACAAAGGTCCGCATAGTTAAAGCAATGGTATCCCCATAGTAACTTATGGCTGCGAGAGCTGGACCATAAGGAAAGCTGAGCGAAGGAAGATAGATGCTTTTGAACTGTGGTTTCGGAGGAAAATTCTGAGAGTGCCTTGGACTGCAAGAAGATCAAACCAGTCCATACTCCAGGAAAGAAAGCCAGACTGCTCACTTGAGGGATTGGTATTCAAGGCAAAACTGAAGTACTTTGGCCACATAATGAGAAGACAGGATACCCTGGAGAAGAGGCTGATGCTAGGGAAAGTGGAAGGCAAAAAGAAGAGGGGCCAACCAAGGGCAAGATGGATGGAGATATTCTGGAGGTGACAGACTTGACCTTGGGGGAGCTAGGGGTGGCAACGGCCGACAGAAAGCTCTGGCGTGGGCTGGTCCATGAAGTCACGAAGAGTCAGAAGCGACTGAATGAATAAACAATAACAACATGATTTAACCAGGATTAAGCTAATTTTTGGGTGCCAGTCACTAACATACTTTTAGTGACTGTTTTGGTCAAGTATTCTAAACACATAATGATTTTTTTTTCATTTTGAAGTAGATAGCTTCTGTTGAATCTCATTGAAGAACTCTATTTAATTTTGTCAACAAGTCCTCAGGTAATGCTTTAACACAGCAGCCAATTGATTTAGTATTATCTTGAGCTCCTGGGAGACTCATTCATGATCCTTTTTTTTCTTTTTGATACATTTTATCTTTTATTTCATAGGTTCAGCAATGACTGTGGTATCAAAAAGCAACAAAGCCTGGTTGTATATTGAATATTTTGCTCATTTAAATAATCGTCTCTTCTGAGGAAGTGCAGAAACGACATTATATTCCAGAGTTGTCATCAACTTTATTCTGGGTTGCTTCATCGGTATTTTGATTTATATAAAAGGGATATGTATCTACTGAATTCACTCATGTTTGAGCATTTTTCTATTGTTAAATATTATTTTGAGACAGAGTAATGTACTTGTTGATTTATTCACCCAAGATTATTTGGGTTGTTGTATTAGTATTAACACTTGATAGTTTTACCTACTGAGAGCTTCTCTACATTAAGCAAAAATTCGCATTCTTACCAAGCTTTTTTCTTCTGGAGTCTTTCTGGGTTTATGATGGGCTTCTTTAGACAGTGAACATGTGATTTGGAATTGAAAACTTCGTTTCTCAGCAATGCTCTATGTGTTCAATGAAACAGCGGCATCTAGTGGCTATATTATAGCACTATGCCAACCTTGCACACTGCAATTGTAATTTTTATTTTAGCTTATATCCAATCTTTTTGAAAACAGGATAAGCGGGAGAAGTGCAGGAGATGTCCTGGAGGTTGCTGATGTAATGTAAAGGACCCACAAACTTCCTTGAGTGACCAATCACGAGTGTGCAATGAAATGATTGGAATGTAAGTTAGAACAACATTGTTTTCAGTACATGTGTGCTGCATTTCAGGGCTAAAGTTCCCAAGGTAGCTCACAACTTATTAAAACTACAAAAAGTCATTATAGCATCTTACAAATCTATTAAAACATGATCTACAAAACTAAATATCTAAAAAATATTCTAACCATCAGCAATTTAAAAAATGTAAACAGTTTAAAATATTTTAAATATGAAATCAAGACAGCCAGCAAAGTGAGATTGAAAACAGCAGCAGTCAAATAAAAAGCAATAATATATCAATTTAAAGCAGTTTGGAACAAAAGTCTTCAAGGCCCATTTGAAAACTGATGGCACAAAGGCCTAGGAAAAGAGTTCTATAAACAATGGGCCACCACCCAAGAGGCCCTGTCACTACTGCCTACTATTCAAAATACTTCTTGATGGTGGGCCATGAGCAGAGCCTGAGAGGCTAATCTTAAGGCCCCGGTGGTTTCATCCAATTCCCCTCATTTAACATTACTCAGAAGCATGGGAAGAGCATGAACTGAACAACCTTCAGTGTGGAGTAGGAACAGCTTCCTTGAGCAGGATGTGGTTAGCCTACTCCTTCTTCCAAATACAGAAAGTTACCTACGAGCAATTGGGTGACAACATGTGGAGATCATATAGCGTGGTCTCTAGAATTGTGACAGTAGTCTAAGTAAAATGTGCCTAGCATTCATTTGTGTATAAAAATAATGCTATTTAGTTACTCTACCATGCAGCAGGTGACAAAACTATGGTAGGAGGAGGGTGGGGAGATAAAGGCAGGAGCTGGTATCTGAATTGTACAGCAAGATGTGTTTGTGTCCATTACCCCTACTGGAGGGTTGAGAGGAAGTATTTGAGCTCCATTTCAGCCAACAAAATGTCTTGAGTTGCTTGATAGTCGTGTTTCTGGGACTTGTTTTGTGACTGGTCAGGTACACTGCTGCCAAATAGAGGGAGTTCAGTCTCCCCAAATGTCCTCAAGGCATAGGTTAGGTAACGTTTAATGACAAATAGTGCTATTGCTTCAATGCTGGCGTGATTCAATAGGTCCCAGAGAGCTGGAGGTCAAAGATAGTTCATAGCATCATTATTTGCCTTTATGAATGCCAGGCCAACAGGAAGCCCATTCAGGCACCTGATTGTTACAAAAATATTTTTGTAAATCAAAGGCTTCTATTCATTGTCCCAGAAATGTTGTTTTGGAATTCAAAAGGAATATATCACATCACAAGGTTCCAAAGCCAGGTATAAGAAACAGTATAGCTCTTTTTTGTGGGGTATGGTCGCTTTCCCACCTTCAATCTATATATTTCAGATGCAGAATTTAAACATTTTAGATAGATCTTTGCATTCAAACGGATCATTTAAGCGCTCCGAGAAGCCAATGTCCTGGAATGGCTCTCAGCAGGGTCTATAATATAGAACACACTGCTGCTCAGTCACCTAAAAACATCTGCTAAAAATAAAGTTATAATGAATACTGTGTTCTTGGCCCCCCCTTTTTTTTTGGTGCTGCTGTTGTTAAATAGCCTGTTATTTCATTACCAGCAAATAGGGTTCCTCTTGGCTTCTGTCCATTCTAGCTGCTCCCTCTTTCTACTCCACTGAAAAATTAGAGTTTATTGGGAAATAACCTTTCCCTGATGAAGTCTGAGGAGCTGGTCTCATTACTCTCCTGATAGAAGCTTGTCTGGCATCTACGTTGTAATCTTTCTGGCGCCGGTCTAAAACACTTTTTTTACCCAAGCATTTTAACTTGTGTTTTTAAGAATTAAGAGGTTTAGCTGTTTTGTTTTTGTATTTTATGTTATGATTTAATGGATTGTACACCACCCTGAAATTCTAAGCAGATGGACAGTGTGCAAATGTTTTAAATAAATAAAATATTTTAGATAAATAAAATACTCTTTTGGCAGCTGCTTTTGGCAACCCTGACATCCATTCTATCCTAGATACCTTTCTCTTCTCTATGGCTTTCTATAATTTCTTCCGCTTTCTTCTATTTTTCTCCTTTTTTGGTTCTTCTATACCTTCTGCTTCCTGTACTGCTCATTCTGGGCTCCATTCTTGGTCTCACTGTTACCTTCCTCAACTGATAGAATTACCCTTTATATACCTTGGACTACTTCATTTAGGTTCATTACTCCTAAATCTGTTTTTCCAGCTCTGACCTTTTATCAATTGTTTAGTTTTATAAGTCTGCTTCACCAGTATTTCATACTGAATTTGACAAAAGCAGAACTACTTCTCTATCCACCTTAATTCTCTGTCTCCGGGATCCATCACACCAGCATTTTATTGCACTCTTGTCATGCCTAGTTTGCAGTTTTGCAGCACGGCCCTCAGATGATGTGCCTGTCCTGCAGACACCCCACCTCTTCTCCATATTAAAGCACCCTTTAGCCCCCATGTTGTGCTTTCGTCTCGCTATTTCCTTTATTGGGGGAGTGTGCTTTGAAGGGAGAGCTTGCTGACAAAAGAGGAGGGTGGGGCGGTTGTCTTCCTCCATGTCTGTGTCGAACAAATAGGCTTGTGCTGAGCTGGTCTAACATACTTTTGCTGCTTCAACACCACCCTCCTTGCACGTAGCTCCCTCATTTTTAAAGTTAAAGAGATGAAACTTGGGACCATGAGAGCTCTTAAGTAGGGCTTTAGGCATGCCAAGTTTGAATCAGATCAGTTCATCCCTTGGTTTTTTAGGAATTTTTATTTTCCCCCCTAAATCATTCCTTCCCATTAACACACACCTCTCCGATTCTGCGCAGTGGTGGTTGAAGGGAGAATTGGAGGTGTGTGGGGGGGGGGGGCGTGTTCAATGGAGCTCATTTATTGCCTTTACTCAAGACTAAATCCCATTGATTTCAACTGCATTTACATCCGTCATATTAAAATCTGATGCATGCTTACCTTTGAGTAAACCCTGTTGAACAGCGAGAGACTTACTTCTGAATAAACACGTATAGAACTGACTTTTAGTAGTGTGGTCACTCAAAAGCTTTTTTTAAAGTTTAAAACAGCAAACTGGAAAGAAGTGCTCTGCAACTCTATGCTTACTTCTGAGGTCTTACTTCTGTTTACTCAGAAGTAAGTCTTTCTCTGTTCAATGGGGTTTACTCAAATGTAAGCATGCATCAGATTTTAGTATGACTTGGATATAAATGCAGTTGAAATCAATGGGACCTCCGATTCTGCCTTAAACCACACCTGCACAGAATCGGAGAGGTGAGTGTCTGTTAATGGGAAGGGGGATTAAAAATTCATAAAAAGTTGAGAGATGAACCAATCTGATTCAAACTTGGCCTGCCCAAAGCCCTACTTAAGAGCTCCCACAGTCCTAAGTTTCATCTCTTTAGCTTTAAAATTGAGGGAGCTGAAAGCATTTTGGTTAATTCCCATAGGAGCACCAATGAGCAAGGGGGGAAGGCTGTCACTTGATCACAATGTCCATCAACGACAAGAACCAATGAATTGGAGGGGAAAGGAGAAAGGGTGGGGTGGGGTGGACACAATAGCAGCAGGAGAGCAAACAAGTGAAAAGAGAATTCACCGGCATAGCAAAGATCATGAAACAGAGGAGCACTTGCACTTGAAATGGAACACTTGAAATGGAGGTTAAAAAGCAGAGGCAAAACAGGGGGGAAAATACATGTGATGGAGCTCTCTATTACCTCTTGATCATTGTGAGAGTAGTATGAAGATCGAACTGAAAGAGGACAAGGAGGGAGCTGTATTAGCACCAATCAAGTCCATCGAATATTTTGAGAACTAGGGTTGTAAATTGTCGAACTCCAACTAGTCCAGGCCAGCATGACCAGTGGTCTAGGATGCTAGAAACTGTAACCCAACAGCATTTGAAGGTCAACAGTTTCCCCACAGATACTGTTGTAAAGTACTAACAATTCTAATAAGAGGGAATGTAAGTATGAAAATCACGGCTAATGTAGAAAAATAAGATTCATATTTCAATTCCAGTGATTGTTTTTAAAATCAAGTAAATGAACATGGCATGTCACATAATTAATTAGTATATAGTAGATCAACTTGAATGCTCATTAGTATAGAAACAGAGAGAGTTTGGTTTTAGTCCTGGCTATTTGTGAGATAATTGTGTTTTATTATTATTATTATTATTATTATTATTATTATTATTATTATTAATTTATTTATTTATATAGCACCATCAGTGTACATGGTGCTGTACAGAGTAAAACAGTAAATAGCAAGACCCTGCCGCATAGGCTTACAATCTAAAATAGATTGTAAATTTAAATTTACAATTTAAAATAGACACCAGTCATGACTGGAAGACAGTTGTTGTTTTTCTTTTAAAAAGAAAGAAGTAGACTAGATTATGGGTCTACTGTAGTTAAAGAAGAAATGGAAAATGATATTGTGCATCAGCATAAACAGGATGCATCTGTTGGTACAATTATTTTAAATGAATATGTTTTTTTATTAGGCAATTGTATACGACACTTCAAGAAAACCTTATAGGGGAAAAAAGGTCATTCACCCCGCCCCTTCAAGAGATCCACTAATGCTATTAAGGGATAGTGAAATTATGCACTTTAAAAATATGCAATGTATTAACAAATTAACAAATCTGCTGTTGAGAAATTTAATTGTCAGAGAGAAAAAAAAATTACTTATTTCTTCTGCTCGAGATAAAAGTCTATCAGACTGACTTCCATACCTTGGAATTGTTTTAACAATCAGAGCAATATGTTTATTAGGAACAAGAGAACAAAATGTAGTCCTTTCCGGAGCCAAAGGATGGTCTCTCTGGTCAGTGGATTAATTTCTGTGTCTGGCATTTCATCCTCAGGAACTTTGGACACCAAACGCTGCTGTCAGTTTGGACAAGCTGCTGGCTCTTTTCTTTGATCCAGCACCAATGTAGGCATTCGTGCGGCTGATTACTTGTCTCTTTTGAGGCAGCGAAACAAGGTTACGATGTCTTTACGGAATTTAGAACTCATGCCAATATAGATGAATGGGTTGTAAAAACTGGCAGATTTGGCGAAAAGGCTGGCTAGGACATTGGTGAGTGCAGGCACCTGAAATCCACATGCTGTCCACATGGAGATGACCGCATAAGGAGACCATGCCAAGAGAAAGGCTGAACAAATTACTAATGACACCTAGAGGAATAGAAAAGAGGTTGAGGGCACCAAATCTGTAAATACATTTCATTTCATATAATACGGCAATTCTAGAATTACTGCAGCTTTTGGAAGAACATTTTAGTTTTATAACTACGGAAATATCTACTCTAAAAAAAAAAAGGAGAGCTTTTCAAAAACTTTTATACATTAACTACCCAAGGGAATATTTATCCTTCCTCTATCTGTTAAACAAAGTTGTAATGAGAATGCTTTTTATTTCACTGCATTTGTATGTCCTATTGGTCATTGGTCCACTATCTAATAAGAGGTCAACAAAACCAAGGATGCATAGGTTATGGTTTGGGATCCTTCTGTCATCAAATGCCCCCCCCCTACTTGTTCCTTGTTTGGCCAAATGTGAACAATTAGGGTTATTTATTTGCAATATTTCTATCTGACCCTCCATCCAGGACCTCAGAGTGGCTGGGGTTTTCTAGAACCCTCCCACCTATGTTCTTGCCAGGCTTAAGCCTGCGTAATGTCATGGAACTAAATCAGGAGGTTTATCTCAGATAAAATATTGTACTTGGCTGCAAATTCATGCTCAGCTGATGTCCTTGGACAAGTCAGTATCTTTTGACCTCAGATCACTTTGTGAAAATAGGAAAACTAATAAAACACAGAATTTGAGAGGCCATATTTACTCCTAGACTTCTTAAAAATAGATGTGGGAATGGAAGTTGGATATGAACTGGTAAGGTATTATTGCATTCCACCGAAACAGCCCTTACTAAGATCACCAATGATCTCCTTACTGCCAAGTCTAAAGGCCATTATTCCGTTCTTATTCTCCTTGATCTAACTGCAGCGCTTGACACGGTTGATCATGATCTTCTCTTAGATTCCCTTCATGACCTTGGATTTTGTGGCTCTGTCTATAACTGGTTTGCCTCCTATCTAGCGGGTCGCTCTTTCAGCGTGTTGGCTAATGGCAGCTCGTCTTCCTCCTTTCCCCTTTCAGTAGGGGTTCCGCAAGGCTCGGTGCTTGGCCCGTTGTTGTTTTCCTTATACATGTTGCCCTTGGGCAAGCTTATTCAATCTCATGGCCTCCAATATCATCTGTACGCCGATGATACACAACTATATCTGTCATCTCCGGAACTTTCTCCTGATGTTCACGATCGTATCTCAGCATGTCTTTCAGATATCTCAGCTTGGCTGCTTCATTGTCGCTTGAAGCTTAACATGGCAAAGACTGAATTGCTTGTTTTTCCTCCTAAACCTTCTCCTCATCTCTCATTCTCTCTTACTGTCAATGATGTTACGCTTACTCCGGTCAAGGAAGCTCGTAGCCTTGGCTTTATCTTCGACTCCTCGCTCTCCTTTATTCCTCATATTGAGGCAGTAGCTAAATCTTGTCGATTTTTCCTGTATAATATTGCCAGGATTCGATCATTTTTGTCTGTCTCTTCTGCCAAGACGCTTGTTCATGCACTGGTTATTTCACGGTTGGACTACTGCAACCTTCTTCTCTCTGGCTTTCCTTCTTCTCACATCAGTCCTTTGGTTTCTGTTCACCACTCTGCCGCAAAGATCATCTTCTTGGCTCGCCGCTCCGACCATGTTACTCCGCTTCTGAAATCTCTTCATTGGCTTCCAATTCACTTCAGAATCCAATATAAACTTCTCCTGTTAACCTTCAAAGCTTTTCACGGTCTAGCTCCTTCCTATCTCTCCTCTCTCATCTCACACTATTGCCCCGCTCGTGCTCTTCGCTCCTCTGATGCCATGTTTCTCGCCTGCCCAAGGGCCTCTACTTCCCTTGCTCGGCTTCGTCCATTTTCGTCTGCTGCCCCTTACGCCTGGAACGCTCTTCCAGAACATTTGAGAACTACAAGTTCAACCACAGCTTTTAAAGCTCAACTAAAAACTTTTCTTTTTCCTAAAGCTTTTAAAACTTGATGTTGTGCAGACTTCTACTGTTACTTTCTACTGTTAGTTTTTCCCTACCCTGTGCCTGCTTACCCTACCCTGTACCTGTTTGCATTCTCTTCCCCTCCTTATTGTTTTACTATGATTTTATTAGATTGTAAGCCTATGCGGCAGGGTCTTGCTATTTACTGTTTTACTCTGTACAGCACCATGTACATTGATGGTGCTATATAAATAATAATAATAATAATAATAATAATAATAATAATAATAATAATAATTGTGTCCTTGATTTTCATTTCAATCTCTCGGCCTTCAAGGGAAATGTTGCATTGTATTTTATTTTCTTACCTGATTCTTGCTAATATTTTCATGTTCAATGGAATTATTCAACCGACAAACCATTAAACCATGATGCCAAATAGCCTAGTCAACTTTGCTCATACAATTAGTGACTGTTGAGTGGGTGAATGAGCTAAGGATCAGAACTTTGCTTGACAAAAGCATAAAAGAATCACAATATTTACTGCTGTTTCTATGCTTCTATTTGGTAATTTACAAGATGTTTACTTGAATACAGAGTGGTATAAAAACAGCTTTGTTTTAGTATGATCTAATAATTTCCGATAAGCCAACTAGATAATCACCTGTGTGATATTTCTTTCCATGATCCGTTGCTTTTGGCTGATTTCTCTTCCTCTTGTGGCCTTGTGACTCGATCTAACTGTTCTTACTATGGATACATAACAGAATATCATGATAGAAACTGGGATGAAAAAACCAAATATAAACACTCCAATTACATAGGACTTGTAGATTGCAGAAAATGTTGCCTTCATCCAATCAATGTCACATGTTCCATATTTGCGATCTGGAAAATCAAAGAGAAATCAAGCCAAATTAATTTCACTATACTTTGCCATTTTTAGAGAGAAATATTACTGCATTCATCCTCATTGCTATATTTAATATAGTCAGCTATATTTAAATAGCATAATAAATGTGGACATTTAGTTTAAATCCCAATGTCCAATGCAAACAGAGAGTGCCTGTGGTGTAGTCCCCACTCAGCCATGAAAGCTCACTGGGTGACTTTGAGCTAGTCACAGACTCTCAGCCAAACCCACCTCACATGGTTGTTGTTTTGAGGATAAAATGGAGAGGAGGAGGATTGTGTACTTCCCAACAGTGTGGAAAGGCTATTACAAGATCTTATGACATTCCATTAGCACAAATGAATGTGGAGGATATGGTTTTTCCCCCTAAAAACACTATAGTATTTTGCCTATGTGTAGTACTTGGCCACTGCTGTTCACTGTCACCACTGTCTCCCCCAAATTAGGAAGTACATCCTGAGCACCCTACCAAAAAAGCTACTCATATTTCTATTTTATATTCATGTATCCAATTACTGAGTAGTAATATGTTCCAGGGCAGAATATTTTACAGCTCAGTGATGCAACCTCATAAACCATTGCTACTCTTCGGACAGAGGGTCTGGGATTAGAGTCCGCTGCTCATCCATAACCCTGCCAGCAAGAACCAGGCAGGAGGGGGTCGATTGACAGAGGCGTTTGTGCATCCATCTCAAGAAGCATTTTCAGTTAGAAGGCCCTCTCAGCCTGTCTAGCTGACTTATGTAGGTCCCATGGACCTACATTTCACATCTCCTCTCCCCAGCCTAAGTCACATTCCCTTTCGTCTCTCACCGACACTCTTCTGAGGTTGCTGTCAAAATCTTGGAAGTGGAGCCACCATGAAGCTTTCTGTGGGGGTTGGGAGGGGTGAGAAAGATCCTTGCTCAGATTCCCCCAGATGTTGTCTGAGGAGCCATAAGATTGCTCTGTATTTCTGTTTACCTTAAATCTATTGTGTGTTAATTTCATTATGAGTTGTCTAGATTTAATATTAGGAATATGATTAATAGTTTACATGTATTTCTTAGGTTTATATCCTACATTACCGATGATGATGACGATAATAATAATAATAATGTAATGCTGATATACAGATTAAAAACATAACATAAAAACAAAAGTTAAATACATTTAAAAGACAATTAAAAAGAAATAATGAGCTCCCAACCAGTTAACCCCCTTCAAATGCAGAGCAGCTTCCATTGCAAAGGCCTGCTTGAATAAAGATGTCTTGGCCTGCTAGCCAGTGGTCGGGCAGAAGAGAGTGAGAGAGCCAACCTATACTACCTCAGAAAGGATTTCCAGAGCCTGAGAGCAGCCACTGAGAAGGCCTTCTCTCACATCCCCTACCAATATCTGGTAGATATGAAACACTCACCTGTGTAACTACCCCAGCCTAAGAGTGGGGCAGTGGACCAAAACAGGGCTGCTATCCATACCATGAGCATAATTAATGCAATGTTTTTCCGGTCAATTTTGTGGGCTGAAAGTAAAGCACATAAAATAACTATTGGAACTCAACTTTAGTCAGCTATTTTGACCTTAAGACTTTGATCCAATACATAACTTAGGGATAGCAGATTGCTTGGAACAACAGTAACTACTAATTCAGTGTGTGTGTGTGTGTGTGTGTGTGTGTGTGAGAGAGAGAGAGAGAGAGAGAGAGAGAGAGAAATGTATGTGCATGTGTATATGCACACACATGTGTGGCCTCTGCTACCCCAGCACACACTGATGTAGCTCTTGTGTCAAAAGGTTGTGCACTCCTGGTTTATAACAACACTCAGACAAAGCTCCATCCGACAAGCGTTTTACTGCACGCTCGTTCCTGGGCACTCATGGATTGCTCACATGACGTCATCTGCCTCTCACATGTCTTCCACCCCTTCTGGCCTTCGTTGCACCGCAAACCCCCCCTGAAAAAGTCCAGTTGCTGCTCTTTCCTACTGGACTGAATGGGGCTAATTATTTCCTGTTTTCAGGAAGCGACGTTGGAGCGACGACAGAGAAGAGATGGGAGCTGCATGTTTTGACCTGGATGTGATGGGGCTTTCAGTGTGTTGAACTAGTGAGTGGTCAGACATGAGGAATAAGTGCATTTGTATGTGCTAGATTGATGCCTCATTGCAACAATGGACTGGATAAGGGCTAATAAACTGAAGATCAATCCAGACAAGAACATGATGCTGTTAGTGGATGGTTCTTCTAATTAGATAGAAGGATAGATTCAAGGGCTGAGAGACCCATAACCCCCCATGCCTCTCTCTGTGTTTGTGTGTATATGAAAGAGAAAGAGAGAGAGGGAGGGAGCAAGCAAGGGAGTGAGTGAGTGAGAATGAGAGACCAAGTGTGTGTGTGTGGGAGTGAGTGAGTGAGAGAGGTGTATATGCACCATTTTAATATTTTGCCAGGAGTAGCAATTTCTGTCATGGCTTCTCCTGTTAACAAGTACATTTCTTGTTATGTTGCCGCTAAGGTTACCAATTCTTGAAATATAGAATTGCAGTTACTGGGTGGGGTCTGGGGGCAAAGTAGAGAGTGGTGGTTAAGAGGTGGAGCTTGGTGGATTGAAGAACAGCATGCAGTAATAAAGATGTTGAATTGCCAATCATAAAGAAGCAGAGCTTGTGTACCTGGGGAAGAACCCAGCTGTAAAGAAGCAAAACCATAATTTTTGGGACAGAGCCCAGTTATAAAGAAGCCCATAGAAAATGCTCTCTTCATCTAAGGTGGGCAGTTATTGAGTGTGTTTACAGCTCAATTGCATGGGTGGATCTCCTGGTTTCACTTCCCAAGATCAGGCTCTAAATCAGGGATAGAAAATGTGTGGCACTGCAAGTCCCATAATCCCCACCATTGTATGTGCTAAGACAGATGGGAGTTGCAGTCCATCTCTTCCCTTTTTTTGCCATCAACTTTTGGAGGCAGACACATATTCCCCTTTCCTAGTCTAAACCACAAATCTTGGGCAGATTCCTATACTAAACCATAAACGGACGTGTTAAACCTCCAACTTCAACATCAACCAGAGTTATTAAAATGTTGAGCTAGTCCAAGCAATCTAATTCTTAGACTTCAAATAAATAAAAATGTTGACCTACAAGCAACAATATACAACCACCACCTTCAAAGCAAACATGTTTCGGGCAGAGAAAACTGGCCTACCGTGATGAGGCTGGCATCCTTTAACATATCGGATAATACTGATAGCTGTTAGGGTATTGATACTGACTAGACCAAAAAGGAATATTAAAAATCCATCCACCTAGAAAAAGAGAGAAGGAAACAATGAAATGAATATACTCTGGCCTTAGCTAGACGTAGTGGTCTAGCAGGATGGAGGGGTGAAGATCTCATGATTTTTTCATCATGCGATCTCCCCCTCAGTTCACACGCAGTGCTCAACGACCTCAGACAGAGAAGTGTTGCACCCGCCATTTATTTTGGTTAAAGGGACAGCAGCGCACGAACGCTCGTGTGCAAAAGGTAAGAGGATTTTTTTAAAAAATAATTACTTTCCCCGCTCACCCCACCCCACCCCCGATGGGCGCAAAGCTCCTGAGGACCTCTGCGCCCCATGAGCGGGTCTCGGAATCACGAGGAGCCAGGACAAACTGCAGCACCCAGTCACACGTTTTCTGAGGTCTCAGCCTGAGACTGCAGAAAAACTGGGCCTAAAGGGTAGGGCGAGATCCCGGGGCAAGGGACGGATCATCCCTCCCTGATCCTGGGATCCGCTGTGCGTAGTGTGGGTGCACAGGGATGATCCCGGGATTCCGCCCCATCTAGCTATGGCCTCTATCAGGTGTGGGAACCCATGCCCTTCCATCAATCCCCCAAAGCATGTCAATGGTCAAAGATTATGGGAGCTGGAGTCCACAGGTTTGCCACCCAGCGTGTGTGTGTGTATATATATATATATGATCCAATTAACGGTTTTGTACATTTTGTAAGGCTAAAAATCTGGCTTAAAGGAAAGGATTTCACAACTGTGGGGCAGCTACCAAGAAACCTGTTTCTGTGTCATTAATATTTAAAGTGGATAAATGGAAAGCAAATTCAACAGCACACTCATGTTGACAGAGATTTCAACAAGATGTAAGAAAGTTTGGATCAAGCTGTTAAGGCCAAAATCAAAACTATCGGCTCCTTTTGCTCTTAGAAGGCAAGAGAGAATAATATACAAACATTGGAACACTGGTGGAATGTTCTCAGAGTGATGCTTGATCAAAAGCTGGTGTTGGCTACTTAAGAATTTTGAACTCTTCTTAGGAGTGCACTGCTTTAAAATCTATTTGCATGGGAAGTTGAGTTTAATGCTATTTGTATCCTTTATCCCAATGGTTTAACTTGAAAAGCATGACAAAAAAATGTTGAGAAGTTGAAAAAGTAAGATTACCTGGCAAGTCCAAAGGGAAGTTACAAGAAAGCCATCATCTCTAAAAATATTAAATATCTCCAGAATACCCCTTGAGTAACCAAAAATTGAAATGCTTGCATCTGAGACAGCAAGATTGAAGGTAAGAAAGTCATGAGGATCCAAGGAATATCTCTTGTTGTACATGATGAAGATGACTGCTCCATTGCCAAGCCAAGAAAGCCAACCTATACGCAGTTGGAAATACACATGCTGTAAAACATCTGAAGAACAATTTGGCACTTAAATTAACCCTCTCACCACCTTCTGCTCAGGACTTCACTTTGTTCAATAATAAAATGAATGCATTCCCGTAACCATTTTGTGGTTAAGCAGCATGGTTTAGCGTGTTGTCTGAACCAGGCCAATAAAAAGTTTGTCATGTTTCTCTTTACCTCTGCTCTCTGCCTCTCAAGGTTTCCATTTAGCACTGGAGAAAGATCTGTGAAACAGCCAGCTTCTATATATTAAAGGGTGGTAATGGTAAATGGTCATTATTGTTTCTTTTCCCCATAGTCTGCACTCCAACCTGAAATTAGTGACCATACAATAGCTGTTACAAGCCCTATTCAGGCATTCAAAAAGGGGTTTAAAATCAACATGTGAGGAACACGCCAGCCCCTTGCCCTCAGTGACAGTCTGAAGTAGAGAGCTTCCTGTATGGATGTTCGCCATGTAAACGAGAAAGTAAGTATTTCAGCATTCTGGGATGCATGGAAAGCCTCCACGGATACTGGCTCCTCTTCAAACAATCGGCCTCCAAGAGTGAGGGGGACAAATGCAATGAGGAAGAAAGATGAGGCCTGAGAGCTTCTTCTCATGTGTTGATTATAGCCTTTTTTGAATAGGGCTACAATCTTCTTGCTCCACAGAGGGCTTTTTAAAGAGAAGTTTCTCAACTGCCTCCTTCAGTTCGTTTGGGACTGTTCCATTTCTCAAGGAGCCTGGACCAGCCTGTTATGTTCTTCCCTCTCTTAGGTGGCAAGCAGCATTGCCCCAACACCTGTAGCAACTGCACTATTAATGAAATTTAGCTGTTTACTGGGATGCTTCTGTAATCTGTAAACTAGCTTGAAAGAACTCCAGATACTCTGCCAGTATCATCTGCAGAGTTCATCTTGGCTCTCTGGCACCAAATGTGGTAGTCTATATTTGCATACCCTCTGGAAGCTAGCAAGATATACAACACTATGGTGCACAGGAGGTGTGGGAGGTGGGGAGAGAAAGAGATTATATGTTGAAAAGAGAGATTATATTTTGGAAGAAGGTGGGAGGAAAATATACCATTTTGTTTGGTTGCAGTGATTATAGAACATCACTGTAATTGCGCTTCTTCCAAGATGATGTTCAATAGTGGGATTCTGTAAGCAGTTAAGAGACAGTTGAAGGAAGTGAGTATTAGGACAGTTAGAAGTGGGAAGGGGGGTTGAAGTAAAAAGGAAGGATAGGTCTTTGTATAATCTTGTTCGATTATTTACTTGGCTTTGTGAGAATGATAAATGTTGTTTCTGTAATTGAAAAGGAAAATTAAGCACATTGTTACATATTAGATGAAATCAATCCCCATATGATTACAGCTGACAGCTGTCACAACAGCCAAGTTACCTTGGTTCAGGGTAACAGCAGAACATTCCTCAAGTTGTGGCAGTTGGCTGCTGGTACTAGCAATAGATCTCCCAGCGCCACAGGGTGAGGTGTCATAAACACTGCTTCAGAATACTGAAGCTTAGGTAATTGTCTTTTAGTGTCCAGGCAGTTATGTCAGCTGGAAGGAAGTGGGAGCCCCAGGGAAAGGCCTTGCATGCTTCTATCAGAACTTTTTATCCATCTGATGAAGTCTGTATCAAGACAATGACCCATATTGGTGTATTTAACCCATCAAGGCTGGGTGCTCCATGTGGAGCAGTCTGACTGGTAACATACGGAGTTTCCAAAATGGTGGACACTGAGAGAATCACGTTCTCCTATTCCTACTTCTATATCAGTCAGCCAGGATAGTTGTTAATTTATTTTAAACATGTATGGATTATACCTTCATCCAAGAATGAAGTTCAAAGCAGTATGCATACAAATCCAGGACATGAGATCTGTGGGACGAGTCCCCACCAATGCAAGACATACACTATTGGTGGGATGTAGGCGAGGGCTTTCTCTGTTGTGGCACCCTGGCTGTGGAATGCCCTCCCCTTGGAGGCCCCACAGGCACTGGAACTGGTTTCATTTTGGCAGCAAGTTAAGACATGGCGTTTTAACAAAGCCTTTGATGGCTAAATTCATCAAACCTGTACATAGTTTTAATTGTTTAAATTGTTTTTACTGTTTTAAAAATCTATACTGGTTTTAGGTTATTAATTGTTTAATTTGTTTTTAGCTGTATATATTTATTGTTTTATATTGTTTGTTTGATTTCATCTGTACGCCGCTCTGAGGTCCTTGTGACATAGGACCGGATACAAATGTTTTAATAAATAAATAAAATGCAATTTTAAATCATAAAAGTTACATTATATAATAAAATTGAGAGGCATAAAACTATTAAACCCGCTAACAATGAAATAAACTTAAAATGCCAGGGGGAAAATAAGTTCATTTGTAGATGCATAACGCACATCTCCTATAGATGCAACACTGGAAAGGGCCTCTTAGGATCTTTTGCATAGTTGCAATATCATGAGCTTCAGCTCAAAGCACTGAAATAAAACTCAAATTACTACTAGGTTTGAGTGTCATTGATAAACAAATGCTAGCAGTTGCTAGAACCATATTCTAGAATGTTTATAGACTTCTCTCTTTATTAAACTGAGTCAGAAAATGAGGGTTAATTGTAACTTCCTCTGTACAGCACCATGTACATTGATGGTGCTATATAAATAAATAATAATAATAATAGCTACATTTCCTATGACAGAATGTACTGTACAATGTATTACATTAGACGAGAAAACAGTTTACGCAGTATAAAAATGAGAACGTTCACACAGATTACTAATATTTCTAGAACTCTTTATCCGGCATAGGGCAGAGGTAGTGCGCACTAACACATTTGGCTAATGTTCACAGTGGGTAAATTCATGCCAGTGGATGGACCAGCCTTGTATTTAACAACTCACTTAGTTGCCAGAGGCAATGAGGAAATTCATGCAGATGAATGAACAGACTAGCAGAGGAAGGATGGAACATCTCTCCTTCTCAGCACACTTGGTTTCCATGCTAGCCACAGAGGAAAGAAAGTCTCTTCCTTCCTTTGCAGATTGGGGGGGGGGGGCAGGGGAAGAATTAACAAATTGCTCCGCCCTCTCTTCCACCAGCCTAAAAGGGTCTTTTAATGTTTCTATGTTCTTGGCAAATGAGGGGGTTTCTCATCACCCAGGACCAGCTCGCCTCTTAGCAGGTCATTATTTTTTGCAGGCTAGTAACTTTGCTAGATTTATTAACAAGGCTGTGTAATTCCTGGCATCTCTAGCTAAAAGGATTTCAAGTGATGTGAAAGCCTTGTGCCCAAGACTCTTAAAAAGGAAGCTCAGTGGTAAACAGATCTTAAAGTTTTCCTGCAGATCTTAGATTAAATCCCTGGGATCTCCAGTTCCAGTTAAAAAGAAAAAGGACCAGGTAGGTGATCTGAAAGACCCTTGCCTTAGACCCTGAAGACCTCCACCTGACAGAGTATACAGTTGTCTAGGCAGATGAATAGTCTGTTCCTATTGAACAGGAGATTTCTCTCTCCTGGAGGTTGTGATTCACATTTAGGGAATGACATGACATTAAAAAAAAAAGTGGGGGGAAGCTTTCCCTTGGCTTTCAACTGAGTGTCTTCCTCAAATTACAATACAGTCCTCTCCATCAGTTTAACATACACCCTTTTGATATAATTATTAGAAATGAATCAAAGCATTCCTCATGAACCATAGTCCTGGAAAGCGTACTGAAATACCAACAGCTTAAACCTCTCAAATTCTTGCTGCAATATGATTCTTATTTCTAAACCTACTCCTTCTTTATTTTCCCCTAACCCAATTCTTAGGGATACAAATTTGAGTAGTTTAAGACGAAAGCATCTCTATTACTTTATGTCAACACAATTTGAAAATTGAGGTTGAGTTCATATCCTGGAATAATACAATTCAGATGTTCTAATAGCCTTTCTTTAGCAAAACCAAATAGAGCTTTTGTGACAATTTCAAGGAAATACAATAGGAACAAGCTATCTTCTTACCTAGAGTGAGCAAGTATATCCCAATTACAGTTTTCCAGTTTTCTGAGACTCCAAAACTAGATCTATTACTCTGCAACAGGCTGGAGCTGTCCATCAGCACTAGTCACTTTCTCCAGTGCTCAAATTGTGCAGTAGCTCACCTACAAGTGGGTGAAGGAAGTCTCCCTGACAGTATAAATAACAATTACAACATTGTAACTGCCCGAGAGAACAGATGATGCGATGGCACCTACTGAGCTCCCAGCAACTATTCTGTATCAATCAGGGTAATTAGCAGCAGCGTAAGTGCCAGAGGCATTAGAAGTTTCAAGGTCTTACGCTCCCAACTGCCTTTGTGACCCAGATCTGTCTTGCAAGAAGAAGGTGATTAGGCAAAAATGAAGCAGCCGGTTCCAAGGGACCTTGCACATTCCCCCAGGCTCAATTGCAGCTAGACTAACATAATCATAGGGCTAGAAGGGCACTGATCATCTTCAGTCTAGGACAACCTTCCTCACAAACTTGTATTCCCCCCTCCCCACACCACGATGGACATTAACCCAATCTTCCAGAGTATAGCATGGTACAAGTGGAGAACATTAGTGAACATGATTCCCAGTGCTCTTGGTGCCTGCACAAATTCAACAAATGGCTTTGCATAGTTATTGTAAAGCTCAAACTACTGTATGACTTCACATATTAACATGGGAAATCACCTTAGCAAAAAAATTACCACCTTTACTTGTGTTCCTTTACTTGAAGGCTGGTCATTTTCACCTGCAAGGCAAGGGGAGCTTGGGAGAGGGCAGTACAAGATTTCAAGTAAATGGCACAAGGATTTTACACATTAGAAGGGGAGTTTCATAACTCAAGTGTAAGGGACACAATTTTTATCGTATTTTAGGTAATGCCAGTACTTGGTGCAAAGCCACTTATTGCCAGTCATATGCATAACCCACTCAGTCTACCATCAGTTTTAGAAATAGCTGTTTAATAGATTTTCATTTACATCTCTGTGTGTGTGTGTGTGTGTGTGTGTAGGTAGGTGCACATGTGCTCTTCTTCATGTTCCAGTTGGGAGATGCTGCCAAAGGTTGCAGGGCCCAAGGTTAGAAACCAGCTTTGGAGGCTTGGTAGTGCTCATCTCAAAGGAGTGGGTAGGATTAGAAACCCCACAAACTGGGGCTTGGATTAAATCTGTTTCAAATTATGCCCCCTCTAATGGATGTCAGGGACAAATCAGCCACTGCTGAAGAATGCTTTGCCCAAGGGGTTTGCAGCAATGGATTGCTGTTTGTTCCTCCCACCCCTATGCTGTTTTCAGGACTACAGCCTCTTTAAGGCAATAGCTATATAGGGAGATATCCCGGGGTTCACCCCAGGATCGTCCCTGTGCATTCACATGACGCACAGGGGATTCTGGGAGCAGGGAGGGATGATCCTTCCCTTTCCCTGGGATATTGCCCTACACTTCTAGCCTGTTTTTTCTGCAGTCTCAGGATGATCCTGAGACCATGGAACGTGTGGGTGTGTGTTGCGGTTTGTCCTGGCTCCTTGCAAGTAACCACGAGGAGCCAGGCACGGGGCACAAAGCTCCTTAGGAGCTCTGTGCCCATTGGAGGTGGGGTGGGGGCGAGGTTTTTTTTTTTAAAAAAACCCTCATCATTTGCGCCCGAGTGCCCCGTCCCCTTTTTTTTAAAAAAAAGGCGGCCGCGATGTTGCGTGCCACGTGTAAACCAGGGCGACGATCTTGCGATCATAAAATCGCGAGATCACCTCCCTCCGACCCCCTCATCTAGCTAAGGGGTTAGTCTCCCCACAGAAATCTTAAATTACAAACCAAAGCCAAGAATGGGCAGGGCAAAAGCAACATTATCTTCTCTTACTCTCCCCCATTTGCTCTCTTTCTCATGCTATGTCTCTCTCCTCTTCTCTCATTCTCTCTCCCCACTTCTCTCTCAGGGTTACAGAAGGGGCCAGCTAAGGTGGAAGGTGTTTCCAGCTTGCTATATTGTTATGCGGTGAGGTATCCCAGCGAGCTTGTGATGTAGGAAGAGAGCAATCTCTTCCTGCATCACCATTTTGCTTAAGAAGGGACATGTGAGGGGGCATGGCCTGGTGAGAGAGACATCAGTTTGGACTGAGAGTCTTGGCAGGCTGAACCTGGCCCAAAGGCTGGAGATGCCCCACCTCTGAGTTACAGGAATGATTGCAAACACTGAAGCACTAGAATGATGTGCAACTAGTTGTGACGCTAACCATAATGCATATAATTTTCAGAAGAAAATAAGAGCATATATAGCATTGATACTTATTCAAATATGGCTGTGATAATCTCATTCACAGACTCATTAGATCAATACAAGAAGCCTCTCTCTCTTTCTCTACTCGTTCCCTCAGGAGTAAAATGAGTCACCAATATCAAAGGTTTATGGAGATGTGAAATAAGAACTGAAAAGCCATAATGTACATTAAAATGAAAGTTGATTAATAATAACCTGTACATAAATTACAGAATGCCTTTAGGTTGATAAAATTTACTCAGTTGAGCTCAAATGGAATTGTTTTCCAAGAGGGAATCTGGGTTAATTTATTTCAACAGGACAAATGAAAAACATTAGCATGAATTACACTGCAGATGTAATAGCCTACTAATGAGTTCTCAGTTGAATTTATCAAATCGACACAAAGCACAGAAATATCACAGCAGGCAGAATCCAAATGTTGTGATTTATTTGAAGTGTATTATTCTGCATGTGGTATGCATTATATATATATATATAAGTACAGAATATCCTTCGATAAAAATTAATGAATCAGTTGAGGTTTAAATATTATGCACAGGTTAAGATGTTAGCTGTTGCCATGATCTTTTCTTCATAGTTTGCCAAAATGCCAGATAACGAACTTTTTCTGTTCTATTTTTGTCCAAGTTGGGAAAGCTAAATATAAAGACATAAGAAAAGTATTAGATTGCCCATTATCTTCCAATTTATAAAGGAAACTTGACTGCATACCAATTTTAGGTTATTAATTTATTACTAAAAAGAAACAAAGCAGCCAACATTTTTAGGTTCAAGGCAATATGTTTTCTCAATAAAATTCTATAAAATAGAGCCATCTTTTTTTACTTAGGTCATGATTCTTCTCCATGGAGGTACAGAGCCTGAGCATGAAGCGACATACCACATAGGGGCATCATAGAGCCCTGTTTCCCCCTCTTCCCTTAGCATGAGTGCAGGCAGCACAATTGTCTGATACAGAGAACTGGAGATCTCTCTGCGTGCCCCACTTCCTTATCTAACCTTCTTCCATCCCTGCACTTGGTCAAGTTACCTGGTGTAGACCTTCCCATTTCTAGGATATGCTGCTGAGTGGGTGGGAGTGGAGGAAGAGAAGATAAACAGAGTTCTGTTAAGTCCTACAGGGATCCTTCTGCATGTAGGCACTGTGTAAAGACAGGTTGCTTACCTGTAACTGTAGTTCTTCGAGTGGTCATCTGTGCAGTCACACATATGGGCTCTGTACCTGCGCAGGGCCAGGTCGGAAACTTCTCAAGCTGAAACCTTTTTAGGCGGGAACCCCTCCCCTACTGTCCACTGAGCATGCTCAGGGGTTCCCGCCTAATCCCCTCAGTTCCTGAAACCGCCTAAACAGTCTCACTGAGGAGAACCACCAGGTGATCAAAATTTTAATGACACCATAGTGGGGATGGTGGGAGGGTTGTGTGACTGCACAGATGACCACTCGAAGAACTACAGTTACAGGTAAGCAACCTGTCTTTCCTTCTTCGTGGTCTCTGTGCATCACACATATGGGCGATTAACAAGCTGACTTACCGGAGGATGGTGGTGTCAGTTGGTGGATGAGTAGTCATAAAATAGCCGATAAGACGGCACGCCCAAAGGCACAGTCCCTGTGCGCCCTGATGTCCAGGCGGTAGTGACTGGCAAATGTCAAGGGTGTCGACCAGGTAGCAGCTTTGCAGAGCTCTGTTAACGCGATCCCCTTTTCAAAAGCCGTAGAAGTGGCCACTCCTCTTGTGGAGTGACAGTGCACTTTCCCCTCCAACGGGAGGTCAGCGAGTTCATAAGCTAATTTAATAGTTTGAACAACCCAAGCAGATATTCTCTGCGGAGATGCTTGGAGTCCCTTTTGTTTGCCCCCATAACAAACAAAGAGTCTTTGGGATCTCCGGAGAGTTGCTGTTCTGGACTGGTAGAAAGCGAGGGCGCGTCTCACATCCAGGGTGTGCAGAGTCGACTCAAGGGGAGATGATGGCGATGGAAAAAAACTTGGCAGAGTAATATCCTGGCCAAGGTGAAAAGAAGACACCACCTTTGGAAGAAAGGCTGGGTCTGGTCTAAGGACCACCTTGTCAGCATGAAACTGGATGACATGTCCTGACAAGGTCTGCTGAAAGGCATACAGTGCTTTTTGAATGGCCATCAGTTCTAGGACGTTTATATGCCTCTTCCTGTCAGAAGGGCTCCAACGTTCCTGGATTGTGAGATCTCCGCAATGGGCTCCCCAGCCCAAAAGGGAGGCGTCTGTCATCAGATGATGCGATGGTAATGGAGGTCTGAAGTCCAGGCCCTGTATAATGTTGGGTAGATCTGTCCACCAAAGGAGAGAGTCCTTTACTTTGGTAGGGAGTGACAATTTCACTCGATGAGCGTCCATTGTATTGTCGTACTCCCGCAGAAGCCACAATTGAAGGGGTCTCATGTGCAAGCGCGCCCAAGGGACGACGCTGACAGTAGCTGCCATGAGACCTAGTAGTCTTTGCACCTGGAAGGCAGATATTATCTTGGAGTGAAAGAGTTTGAGTGCAAGTCTAATTAATGCTGTAGCTCTATCTTCCGGAAGGAAAGCCCTGGAGCGGGTTGAGTCCAGAATTGCTCCAAGGAATTTAATTTTTTGAGTTGGTTGAAAATTTGATTTCTCTTTGTTGATGCACAGGCCTAATTCGTTAAGGAGGTTGATGGTGAGGTGGGTGTTACGGGTAGCTTCCTGCTCCGTACTAGCCACTATCAACCAATCATCCAGATAGGGGTAAATCTCTACCCCTCGAGTCCTCAGAAAGGCGCAAACTGGTGCCATACACTTTGTGAAGACTTGGGGGGCCGTAGAAAGACCAAAAGGAAGCACCTTAAATTGGAAGATGTCTTCCCCTATTATGAAGCGGAGGAATTGGCGATGGTCAGGGTAAATTGAGACATGAAAGTAAGCATCTTTAAGGTCAATGGAAGTAAACCAGTCCCCTTGGGAGAGGAAAGGTAGGATGCTTGCTAAGGAGTTCATCCGGAACCTTTTTGGATTGATGAACTTGTTCAGGTCTCTAAGGTCCAAAATAGGTCTGGGGAACCCCCATCCCGTTTAGGAACCGTAAAGTAGCGGGAGTAGAAACCGCACCTTAGGGTATGGGTTGGTAATCGCTCTATGGCGCCCTTCTCCAAAAGAGACAATGTCTCTTGCACTAGAGTGTCTGTAGGTGGAGAGAACCTTACGGTTCCTAAGGGAGGGAGGGTGGTAAACTCAATTTTGTAGCCCCCGGAGATGATATTAAGGACCCACCTGTTGGTGGTAATGGTGGTCCAACTATTATAAAGGGGGGCAAGGATGTTGCCAAATTTAGGTGTGGAAATTAATTTTATAGGACAGTCAAAGACGCCGATTTTGACTCTGGTCGGGTTTGCCTCTGTTTTGCTTGAAGCATCCCGGGAATTGTTGTCTCTTGTACTGACCTTGGGGTTGGTACAGAGGACGTCTATCCTGAAATTGCTGTTGCTGTCTGGGCTGGAACTGCTGTTGAGCCCTAGGCCAGCATCTTGGGCGGAATGCTCTTTGAATTTGTTGTTGTTGCTGCCGCCCAGTTCCCATCCTTTTAGCCGTATTCTTGGCCTTTTGGATGTTCTCCATCGATTCGTCGGTGGAAGAATGGAATAGACCATTTCCATCAAATGGCAGATCCTCGATACAGGAGCGTGCCTCCTGAGACAAACCTGCTGACCTTAGCCATGCATGTCTTCGTAGGGCTATGGACCCTACCATGGCTTTTGAGGCGCAGTCTGTCGCGTGGCGAGCTGTGTTAAGCTGTTGCCTTGATAGTGCCATGACCTCAGTGTAAAAGACGGTCGCCAGTTCCCTTTGGTCATCTGGCAGATAACCAGACAGGGATGCCATCTTCTCCCATACGAAGAGTTGATATTTTGCCATGGTGGCT
Organism: Elgaria multicarinata webbii; assembly: GCF_023053635.1. Lineage (NCBI taxonomy): Eukaryota > Metazoa > Chordata > Lepidosauria > Squamata > Anguidae > Elgaria > Elgaria multicarinata. The sequence continues at coordinate 140,452,037 of NC_086172.1, read as the reverse complement.
TGGTAATTATGCACTCGCAATGACAGTGCAGTTGAAGAATAAATTCTTTGACCTATGCCATCGAGCCGACGACCTTCTTTATCTACCGGCGCATTGTGCTTCTTATGAGTGTGTCCCTGAGACGCCTCTACAATTATGGAGTTAGGCTTGGGATGGGTAAACAGAAAAGGAGCAGACTTTTCCTGTATTTTGTATGTATTATCTAGCCTTCTGGACGTTGGTGGCATAGAGGCGGGCAGCTTCCACGACTGTTGTGCTGTGCGTAATAGCACGGGCAAGTAGGGAATAGCTGCTGGAGTAGTTGACTCACAGTATGCGTCGTCATAAACTGGGTCGTTCAATTTTTCAATGGGTTGAGACATTTCAATCCTCAATGATCTCGCCATCCTTTGAACTTGATCGGCAAAGTGCGATAGGTCTTCTGAAGAGGAGACCACATCCGAAGTCCCTACAATGTCATCAGGGGAGGGAATGGATGGTACCGGTGAAGCTTCTTGAGAGGAATCAGACTGGTAGTCCTCCTCCGATAAGAAGTCCAAAATGCGTGGCATCAACTCCAGGCTCGGACGTGGTTGTGACGCTTGAGTCGGTACCGTAGTGATTGGTACTGTCGCTTGCGTCGGTTGTGACGTGCGCCTCGGTACCGCTGGTTGAGGCGGTGGAGGCATGTCTGTGACATCCTCCGGAGGCGGTGGACGGGAGACCGTCTCGGAAGGAGGCTGGCGGAAACGCGGGTACGGGTCGTAGTGGCGTTCCGGATAGTAGTATTCTTGGTGCCCTTTATGTCTCCAATCCTCATAGTAACGTGGAGGAAATTGTGGAGGGTACCAATCGGCGTAATGGTCCCGACCCCTCGGTGGGGACCTTGATCTTTCGTTATACGCGACGTATTGTTGACTTGAATGGACTGAAGCCGGTGAACCATCACGGCTGTAACCATACGGAGGTGTTTGTCAGTATCGAAAGCCTTCGGTATTGACGTATGGTTGCTGTCGGTACCGACGGGTTCTGCTCAGTACCGAGGGGAAACAGGTATCTGATCCGCCACGGTGTTATCCAACGAGGAACCTCTGATTTCACCTTCAGAAATTGATGCCCTCACACTGGGTTCTTCCGTTGGGACTGTAACAATATGGAGCGGCGACGGGACTGGTGAATTAGTAACCAGCGGTGGAGGATTCAGTACCGGCGGTGAGGATGGAGTCGTCCGTCTCAGTATTGAGAAAGGCGTCGGTAGTGAAAGCCTCGGTATCGGGCTTATCGCTTGCAAGGGGGGTCTCTGTAAAGCCAGACTCGATATCTGGCTTTTATGCCCCGTCACACGCCTCGGTATCGAAGTACTCGGTACCGGGCTCTTCAGTACCGACAAGATCGATTTCGATGGTTTTTTCTTTCCATCTTTGCCCTTCAATTTGCTCTTTTTCCTCTGAGGGTTTTCAGCCTCAGAGTGCTCTCTCATTCTCTTGGAGATCTTCTTTGCCGCCTTTTTTGCGGACTGAGAGGAGGAGGGGGGAACCGCTAAGGCTTCACTCCTTGTCGGAGGATTTTGGGGCATAGACTCCATCTTGTGTGGAGATGTAGAAACGCGAGCTGGTCTTGGTTTATCTACTGCCTCCAAAGCCTTTTCCCAGAGAATAGCCCAAAGGCGATCTGCGCGGTTTTTACGTGCTTGTCTTGAGAACTTCAGGCAAAAAGCACAGGACTCCACGACATGAGTCTCCCCCAAGCAGAGCAGGCAGAAGGAATGCCCATCCGTTTGTGAAATCTTCTGTCCGCAGTTGGAACACTTCTTAAACAGGTCTTGGTGTGCCATAGGCACCAAGACAAGACAAAACAAACAAAATTTTTTTTTGATAGGAAAGAATAGAAAACTGTAGAAGTAAGAAAAAGAAGGAAAAATAGATAGATTTTTCAGCTCTGGTATAGTAAGAACGCACTATACCACAGAGAAGTCTCCAAACGCTGTTAGCCCACAGGCGGTTGAAGAGAACTGAGGGGATTAGGCGGGAACCCCTGAGCATGCTCAGTGGACGGTGGGGGAGGGGTTCCCGCCTAAAAAGATTTCAGCTTGAGAAGTTTACGACCTGGTCCTGCGCAGGCGCAGAGCCCATATGTGTGATGCACAGAGACCACGAAGAAGAACCATACAGAAGGATCCTATATAAAGCAAAACTCAAACCAAAACAATTGAGTGTGGTGTGGAAGGAGTACACCATATACTCAGGTCTTTGCAGAAGAACTATATTAGCTCCACATAGGTATTTTAAAAGGTTTGCTCTACTACTACTACTACTATAACCACCACTACCACCACCACCAGGGAGCTTTGGCTGTTGGGCGGTATAAAAATGCAAATAATAATAATAATAATAATAATAATAATAATAATAATAATACACATAAAACACCGGCACAGCAAAACTGTTTCAGCCATGCTAAGACGGCTGAACATTTAAACCTTGTGGACAGTGGGATAAGAAATTATTCTACCACTTCTAAATATTTATGTATGCTACCAATGGAGTTAAGATCACTTTAATTCAGAATACTTTTACAATGGTGATTATGTTGCTATTTAAACACTTACCTGTTTTAAGAACTGTGCAGCATTAAAGAGTTCACTGCAGCCATATAAGACATGTTTACCTTGTTTCCCCTGTGTGAGACATAGGGAATTCATCACAACATTGTTCAGCTTTATATTAAAAAGGCATAACTCATTACTTATTGAAACATTTTTGAACCACCCATCTTCCTTGAGGATATCAGCACAGTGTACAACTATAAATTAAAATAATATGTAATAAAAGTATGAAACATGATGCATACAGCAATTCAACAGCTACAGTAAGCAAAGGCTATATAAACAATTCAGTGAAGAATTAACAAACCCCAACTCTGTGTGTGTGTGTGTGCATGAGAGAGAAAGAGAGAGAATGAGAGTGAGTATATGAATAGTGTGTAGAAGAGATGTCTTTTCTTCATAGGGCCTGTTCAGATGACATGCAAAGCCATTGTTAGGCTGCTAACTCTTCTGCAGCAAATGGTTAGTGAATGTGGTTGAATGTGGTTATGTAGCCACCATGGTTAGGAATGGTTCACATGATACACTAAGCCATAATGTTTAGCTCAAAATGCTTAACCACCATGGTTTAGTGTGCCTTCTGAACAGGGTTAGTGAGAGAAGTCCAAAGTATATAGAGATAGTCATAGGACCTATTCACAAGAAACCTTAAACCCTGCTGGTTAAGGCTTTTGGTTAAGCAGCAGGATTTAAGGTGTCTTGTGTGATGCGTTTTGCTAAACCCTGCTCACTCACTAACCACAGTTGGATCATCTGCAGCACGGTTAGTGGCTCTAACTATGTCTTAAAGTGTTGTGTACAACAGTACGGCTTGTAGTTAGTGCTAACCACAGTTTCGCTAACCATAGAGCCTGAAGTGTCTTCTGAACAGGCCCATATTCTCAGGTATATAGAGCTAGCCATATTCTTAGTATTGCAGGAATAATGTATATGTATTTAATCAAAATTAATTTAAAACAGAAAATAATGGTATCTATACAGACACTTCATACTGTGCTCAGCACTTGCTTAAAGAGAAGAGAAAGTTAATGGAGTAAAGTTTCAGATTGGGAAGTAATGAGTGGAATGGCTTTAGAAGCAGTTTTGGAGCCTGTTTTGTTTAGTGCTTTCATTAGTAACTGTGGGAGGGACAGAGAAATATATAGATAAAACTGTAAGGTATCACTAAGGAGGCACTAAAGACAGGGTACAATTAGAAAGTTATATAGGATGAGATCATGAACTGGAGAAAAAGGAACAGTGTCTAATACAGCATGATGAAGTGTTCTGTTTACGTGCATTCTGTTACATGCAGCTACTACTTCTCTTGATGGACATACTACTTGGAATACTGTGCCCAGTTTTGATCACCAATGATGAAGTAGTCTAAGTACAGAATGGGGCAGGTGATAAGAAGAGGAACTGAAATGCTTAAAAGAACAGAGGTCTCGTAAGTTTAAAGTGCCACATTCTACAAATTTATAAGAGGTAGCAACGTAAATGCATGGGAGGGAACTATCAAGGAGGCTTCAGGTAGAAGTATGTGAACTTGCCATATATACATACAATTTGGTAATTAAAATATTTGTGTAATTTTATTTGTCTACTCTATCTGTTCTGTTAGCTGAGACAAAGAAGGTCTGATAAAACAAATATATGGTATCTACATGTGTAGATTTCTTTTACCTTCTCCTTTTTTCACAGAGAAGCTGAGCCATGTTGACTTTCTGTACTCATGCAGTTTGTATTTTGTATTTTTGGCTGCCATCACTCTGGCACCTTCCCTAAAGTATCCATTTTGTTCTAAGAAAGGCAGCGAGAGGAGGAGTCCTGAAGACTGCCAGGAATGAGCACCATGGATGATAGCGTGTGTGTGTGTGTGTGTGTGTGTGTGTGTTAGTGCCTAATTGCCTATGTGTGTTCTCCGCTGATTAATTTAGAATACATTGCCCCATAAAACTCTGCATACATGCAAATGCCTACCTGACTATCAAATTGCCACTCCAGACATGAGGATACCTTTGGATTGACAGAAAGCATGGCCTAATTCTGAAGCGTCACCACTCCAATACCATCTGGCCTCCACTAGTAATACTCTTTTCTTCTGTATTCCACTATCTGTTTCTTAGTTCCATGACTTTTTGTAATGTTCAGTTCAGCTAGCTTTATTCAATGATGTGGACAGGAACTTCTTTTGAGGTTCTTTTTCATTCTTCAGAATCAGATTAATGATCCCTTTGTTCTACCATATCCTGATTCCAGCCCCAGAGACATTAATTCCTTTATATTCATTGTTTTGAAGTCTATAACTGCCTCTGAGTTTAGGAATCCAGCATGAATGAGTTACTGTCTCTCAGTCCAATGGTTGGTTGACTTGATGGACAAGATAGGAGATTTTGGCATCGTGCTGAGGTTCGGTACAAGTCCAGTACAACAACCTGTATACTCACAATCTTAGCTAGTCCCCCTCCCTTGCATCTTTCTCCAGTTCCCATGCCTCTCTCTGTGTTTGGTATTTACCTTGCCAGGTTCTAAAGAGAAGTTTCATTTTCAGGCTTCCCACCCTAAATTCTATTTTTGCAACCAAATAGTTTTGGCTCTCTGATATGGCTTAACTTTGATTCAGCCTCCCCATCAAAAGCCTTTCTTTTACATGTTCATAGATAGTACGTTGCATTCCACTATCTATAATCTGGGTGAGTAATTACCCCATTGTGAATTTGTAATTAAAAGCTTGGAGACCAGAGGGTAGCCTGTGTTTGCTATGAGTTTCCATGCATCCGTGACTGTGACCTTCCCGCTTTGGATTATACCCTCTCCAGTTTTCACATGTTAAAACTGAGAAACCTCTCAGGACGTTTGCTTCCACTTTGATCAGTTATCCTCACTGACACACAAAGCTTCAGCCTCTTTTACTCAGGGTCAAGGAGACATCCAGTACTATTAATAGGTTGCCTCTACCCAATACAGGAAAAGTAACAAGGAAATAGTCTTTTTTATCTGGTAGCATAAAATGACAAAGTAACACATTGGATTTTGTATTTACAAATAAACAAATAAAAATTATTAAATACAAAATTATTATTATTATTAATAATAATTCAATTATAATTGGTCTTATCGTATTTCCAAAACCCCACTCACTAGATGTATCTTCTTCAATCCCTTATCCCTATCTGACTTCTATCTCTCCCTTTTAAACCCTCAGAATCCTCACATACACAAGCTCCTCCCGCCTTTCACTCACACTCTAACATTCTGTTAATCCTAACTTACCCGGGTCACATTTTAACAATGCAAGCACATACTTCTAAAACAACAGGCATATATTACATGACCAACTAGTAACTGAGGTTCTTTGTGTTGCCCTTACTCTGTACTGGCTCCATTTTGGACTATTTCTTTTGGAATGTCTCTGGATCTATCCATTCTGCCCACCCTATGTCACCCACTCTTGAGCCCCCCATGCCCTGCCTTGCCATTTCTCTAGTGCCCTCCCCTCTCCTAATTTGGCAAATGCCAATTCCCCACTTCAGTCTTTATTTCTAAGATTGGCATGTGCCTGTGCATATGCTGTGTGTGCGTGTGATATACTAAGTACTCCTCCCTTCTGTAAAATATTTGTGGTAAAATAAAGCCAGTCTCTTTTAGTCTTAATAGTTGTTCTCTAGCTATTTTACTGCATTTTGGAGCTATATCCTCATTTTGTAGAGGTACACATAGTCAGCTGTATGCACATACCTCTAAAAAAGATCCCTTTGTTTCTGTGTACATTATGACACATATACACATAAGAGTTTGCGTGCATGTGTGAAAGAGAACACATACAATACAATAAAGAGATACTGACTATATTCCAGACTCTACGGAAACACAATGGAGTGTTTTTAAATGGAAATGTTAAACAAAGAAATGGCTGGTGTGGAACATCATAAAAATATCCTGATCTATCAGTTTCTTCTGCATGTTTCTACATGCATATGGTGGTGCCTTCCCATTTACTTGAGTGGAGGGGGAAGCTCTGTGCACACATCTTTTTGCACACCTGCCTATACGTTGGATTGAAATGAACGATGAAGTCCACTTCTCTGTCCCAAAGAGCTCCCATAGAATGTACTTGAGGTAATGTCTTAAGGAATTTGAAAAGAGATATAATCATGAGCAACTAATCAATGAAAATCACAGTGCAGAAGCATACCTTTATGTAGTCAATAAGGTTTTGGTATTCAATGTAATTGCCTCCTCCAACTACAAACACGATTGCCTACAATGCAAACAAGCACACTGTAGTTATTACTGCATGTTGAGTTTACTACAAAAGCAAGATACAAATTTTAAGCCAACAAGTTTTGGTATAGAGAGCTCCGGCTATTGGACGATATAGAAATGTAATAAATAAATAAAATAAATAAATATTTGGTTAAATTCCAAAACGAAACAGCAAAGCAAGGGAAGTACTCATTTTATGATGGTAGACAATGGTGGCTAGTGAAATTAATTGCCTGTGTTTTTCAAAGATGTTTTTCAAAGAGTGATGTTTTACTAACAACATTAATATTGTTTATATTCTAATTTATTTTCATTACTACAGAGAACCCCTTGCTAAATATGAGAAATAGATAATGAAAACATTTTAGTTTGATTTTACAAACAATGAGACTGTGAAGAAAATGCCACATTAAAAATAATAACAGTAAGATGGGACACCTTACAAGGGTGTTGAAGGGATTAGGTTATGCTTATTCAACTCTCTGAAGAAAAAAGGAGCTTACATTCGTTGTTAGAAATGATTTAACAACACTTTAATCAAACTAATGATGTCAAATAATGGGATCTGATTTTCCCTTAGGAGTGAACACTAAATATCTGTTATGTTTAAAAGCAAAATGTTAACACAAATGATTTGGACAAGTATGAACTGTTCGTACCTCCTGAAATGGATTTTTGTTTCTTGGAACTGAACTGTAATGAGAAAAAAACACCAAAAACTTCACGGAAAGCCGAACTGCATCAAGGTATACCATGTGCATCAATTACTACGGGGATAGAACTAAATGATTTATGAACTATCATATTTCTGTTTATTCACTAGTAGTAAAATGTATAGTCCAAATATGGAAAACATAGTAGCTCTTAAAAACGCAACACTATTAAGTCTGTTTTGGACAAGGTATTGGAAGTGAACTTGCTTTAAAGGCTGCTGGACGATAATAATCTGGGAACTGACAGAAGTGTGACCCTGCTGAGTCTACTTTACCAGAGCCTTCTGTTCATTCTGTAGTGACAGGCATAGAAGACTACAGCACTGCTTCATCCTCTGGGATGTACTGTGCACTGCTGCAGGGTTCTAAGTTGTCACCATTATTGAGTGTGGTATCCAATGTGGCCCTTCCACCGATTAATGGGGAGGGGATGCATTCCCCAGCTTCCTTGCAGCCCCCCCCTGCCTTCAAACTTTGTTACAGTGTGTCGGGGGAATTTCCAGAGCATGGGGGACAGGAGAGAAAGAGGAAGGACATGTCCCATTGCATTAGTGGTGACATTGGATTTCACTCATCGTTTGTATGTTTACCTTTTCTCAAAAGACTATTTTAACAAAGATGACTGAGTCAAAGGACAGAACAATGATGCCTGTATCCTACCCATTTCAATTTTCTTATAACTGTCATCTCTGTCCAGTTTTAGTTGGTGTGGGGGCATAGAGAGCAAATTAATGCTAGCTCAGTAGTCTGCCTGTAAGCTTCTGGGCAAACTCAAGATCTGTTTTGACCTTTGTATGATTCAGGTTGAGGGCATTTGTGTCGGGGCCTTGCGTGTGATGATATCACAATTATGGAACTTACTCCTCAGAGGTTTACGTGTCTCTTAGATGGCAGGGTCCTCTACTGGAAAGACAGACAGCCTTCTTTATTCTGTCAGGTATCACATGGCACAGGAGCTGCCATTTTTCATTATTTTTACTATAGTGTTTTTCTGTTTTATTGTGAACTTTATGTTGTCTTGAGTATCATTGCCATAAAATGAGTAGAAATATAAGTTTAAATAAATTTACATATTAAGTTTAAGTAAATAATGGACCAGTTTTTTTACATTAGATGGATAAAACTGTACAAATTAATTAAATTCCTTAATTAGGCAGATTTGACCTGCACAGTAGTAAAAAAATAGACTAATTAAACAATGCTTTACTTTGTATTCTTCCACTATGGAATCAAAGTAATTTCTGTATCCAGACTTTTGAAAAGCAATTAAGTTAAATGACACTAGTTAGCAAAAGAACAAACATGTAAGTAAATTAGGTTGATGAATGCATAAATATTCAAAACCTGAATATTTAGCCTACATTATCAAGAGGCCCAACTTGGACCTTAAGTATATGCTATCTAAAAGACATTCTGTACTCCTATTTTATATTTTGTAAGTTACATTGCCTGCACATGAACTAGATTTCAAACTGCATTTACTAAAAACCTCGATAGTAGACTCACCTGTCACTTCCTCGCAACATTTTAGGGTCAAAATATCGGTAGTCATCTGTCTCCTATTTGAAGAGAAAACTTTGTAACAATATTTTGCTACCTAACATTCCATTAGTTTGACTAGTGGCTTCTATGAAACCATTTTCAAACTACTGCATATTAAGGAATTAGATTTCCCCATCACAGTTTCCCCAAAAGTCTACATTTCACTGAAATAGTTCTTTTGAAAGTATTCATTCAGTCACAACACCAAAATACCCTATACTACCTGCCACTGGGGGCGAGATGGCTCCTTTGAAATTCAAGGCTACAAAACTTTCCAAAATATACTACTTGCGTAATATGTTCTAGCTGTGAAGCACTAGTTTACCCCTCCAAAAAAAGGTACATTTTCTTAAGGAATCATCAAGAGCCTCTGTTTGCTTTACAAGAACGTAATGGCAATGAATGCTAAAATGATACACCGATCAAAGTCTTTATTCAGCATTAAACATAGACTCTTCTTAGTTCATTCCATGATTTATGAGTAATATTAAAGCAAGGTTAAGTTTGTTTACAAAATGTGAGGCATTACGACCCATTTTTAAAAACTGTTGACATTATGATATGAAAGATTTATTCTTCCTCAAATACGTTCAATATTTTCATTGGCAAATGTCAGCAGTTCTTCTGTCTCTACTCTTGCAGGTTCTTTAATTAAATAAGGCTGGAGAAAGAAAGCCCCCACTTCTTTAGCTTTTCCTAATTAGATCATTTTTCTCTACATGATATCTATGGTTCTTCCAGAATTAAAAAAAGAAAGTCTGATTTAATTCTGCAACTCACCAGATTCTTAAAAAGGAAATTGGTTTACCATTGTGCATATCAATGCACAAAAACATCTGAACTAAATCATCTATAGATTAATCTTTAATTTCAGATGCTGCGTCTGTACACCACCAAACAAAACAAAACAAAGCCAAAGAGCACACAACTGTATGAAACACGTTATAGTACAAGTCAGATTGTTTTGTACAACTCAGATTACAGGCATCCGGGTTTTGTCCTGTTTCGTCATATGTTTTGACTTCAAAGAAAAACAATTCCGTTATCTGTCAAGACCAAGAAACATATACAAGATACAAATTGAATATGATTCAGTGTTGCATCATTATTTTCAGAAAGCATCAAAAGATTCAAAAACATTTTAGTATGTGTTAAAAACTCACCGCCATGAACGAGCAATACCGTGGGAGTATAGGAGTTTGCAAACTTTAAATAGACCTTCCATCCATATTTTTTTTTAGTTTAAGCCCTCAAAAGGAGGTTTTTCTGTGTGATAAAGATAGGTTTCAAAAACATAATAAAATAAACACAACGATGGAAGAATAATGAAGGATTCAAACCTCAATCCCCGGCAAGTAATCCAAAATGCTTCAACGGTGGCAAGTACTGTGAATAGGTGTGTTCCTTCTACCTGATTATGTTATTTTATACATGAATCTTAAAGGTACAGGTAACATTCACTGTATGTAGTACAAACTAGAACACACTTGTTCACAATACTTGCCGCCGTTGAAGCATTTTGGATTACTTGCTGGGGACTGAGGTTTGAATCCTTCATTATTCTTCCGTCATTGCGTTTATTTTATTATGTTTCTAAAACCTACTTTTATCACACAGAAAATCCTCCTTTTGAGGGCTTAAACTAAAAAAAAAAAAAAGGACAGAAGGACTAAAGTTTGCAAACTTCTATACTCCCACGGTATTGCTCGTTCATGGCGGTGAGTTTTTAACACATACTAAAATATTTTTGAATCTTTTGATGCTTTCTGAAAATAATGATGTAACACTGAATGAATGGTATTCAATTTGTATCTTGTATATGTATATCGGTCTTGACAGATAACAGAATTGTTTTTCTGACAAAGTCAAAACATAAGACAAAACAGGACAAAAACTGGATGCCTGTAATCTGACTTGTATAAAACAATCTGACTTGTACTATAACGTGTTTGATACAGTTGTGTGCTCTTCAGCATTGTTTTGTTTCTGTTCAACTGCTGCCCTCTTTGTTTTGTTGTTCTGTACACCACCAAAATACATATGCCCTCAGCTGTTCGTGAGAGCTGCTTTTCATGATGCATTCCTATCTGGATGAGGGCTGCAGGTGATACAACCACCTATTAAATGGGTAATACTTGAGATGGCATCAAAAAGTTGTATATCACAGCTTCAAAAACAATTCATCCTGTTGTGTTTGTCTGTTAGCTGTACTTACAGGATTTGACTTCATCTCCATAAGGTTGTCTAAAATACGAGTGACAGGAAGATTCTATAGAAAAGAGTGTTTAATTCATGTAAATTGCAGAAATTGTTCAAATATAGTTTAGAACAGAAATGGGTATAGACACTATCCAGTTACTGCTCACATTACCAATGAAATCAATCCTCATTTGTTAAGTAATGTCATTACCCTACTACATTTTATTTATTTATTTATTTAATTAATTACATTTATATACCGCCCCACATGCCTTTGTCATACGAAAAGCAGTACATCTAGTTTAAGTGCAATCTCTTGATGCTTGTACCCAGTGGAAAAAAAGACTCAGCCTATTCATACATAGAATTAAAGTAACACATGAAGAAGGTCATGGGGAAAGATTCTTAAAACTAATTTTCCATTTTAAAAAAGAAACCAAACCATGTTAATTAATATATATATATATAGACCATGGTGAAATCAATGGCTAGAATCCAGTGATATAGGGCGGGATATAAATGTTTTAAATAAATAAATAAATAATAAATAAATCCCAAAAGCTCCATGTGCATTTCCATGGAACTTTCAAACGTGCACAGTGTTTCTAATCGTTCCCTAAGCCCACCATCAGTTGTGCTGTAGCAACTGCTGTTTAAGAAGGTCATTTGACTTTCAGGAATGGCTTTCTATAGCCTCCCATGTCACAGGTGCTAAAGAATTAAAAACATTTCTTATACTTTTCAGGAGCTATCTGTTATTGCATAGGACCATAGGGCTTGTCCACACTATAGCATGCCTCGTACTAGAAAGGAACATTGATCACACACTGTGAGGGTTCCTTATGGTTTGGTGTTATGGAGGCATCCAAGAATGCCAAGAACTCCTTCTACTGGCCAGGAAAGGCAGGGATCACAGGACCACAGATCTCTGTGGGAGGTTTGTCACCTTCTGGTTCCACCCCCAGTTCCGACCTCTGGCCAAGTTAGAGACAGAAGGATAATCATGGAGCAACAGAAGAACATAGAATGCAGTTAGGGTGAGAAATAGGTCACCTAAATCAGGGTGTGATCTGAATGTCTCCATCACACCAAACATGAAGGAACCTTCACGGTAAGTGACCAGTACTAGTAAATTCTGTTAAATTTATTTCTATTAACTCTTAAATACCTAAGATTCACACATGAATTGCTCAGCAGTCACATGGATATTAAAGACCACAGTTTGCCTATCCTTGATATATTATTGTTATCAACCTAAGAAATATGTATTTTTGGGAATCTATGCTTATCTAATTATACTACGAATTATCTTTGGTTTCAAAAAAAATATAAATGAACACACCTGTTGCTTTAGTACCAAATTCTTGACACCTTCCATGACAAACTGGGATCCTGTATTCATGACACGTGAGAAAAGGCTGAAACATAAAGTACACATCATGGATGAGCTGGCTCACTTTCATATATTTAAAAGATATTTATGGTGAACTGTACTTCATGAAGTTAAAAAATTGAAATCTCACAACAAAATATTCACTTTTCTATTTGAGATTTATCTTATTATTTTGTGGGTGAAAACTGTTATTACAATGTTCTTCTATTTTAGCTAGGTGTAAACTGGGTGTGTGCAGAAGGTAGATTTCCAGGTCTTTTTGACTTCAACCCGCATAAGTCCCTTCCAGCATGGTTAGTGGTCAGTAAATCTGGGGATCTACCTTCTGCCCACCCCTGGTGTAAACAATCAGAACGTCAGTCAGCTTCCCCCCCACCCCCATGGAAAAAGCTATGGGCATCCAAATGGCAGATGCTGTTCAATGCAAGCAAGTATAAGGTGTTGCATGTTGGGGCAAAGAAACCCCAACTTCAAGTATAACCTAATGGGATCTGAGCTGGTGGTGACCGAACAAGAAAGAGATCTTGGGATTGTGGTGGACAGTTTGATTAAAATGTCCACCCAGTGTGCGGCCGCTGTAAAGAAGGCAAACTCCATGTTAGGCATTATAAGAAAAGGAATTGAGAATAAAACGGCCGGTATCATACTGCCCTTATACAAATCTATGGTGTGACCACACTTAGAATACTGTGTACCGTTCTGGTCACCACACCTAAAAAAGGATATTATAGAGCTGGAAAAAGTGCAGAAAAGGGCAACTAAAATGATTAAGGGGCTGGAGCATCTCCCCTATGAGGGAAGGTTACATCAACTGGGTTTTTTTAGGTTGGAAAAAAGGAGTCTAAGGGGAGACGATAGAGGGTTACAAAATTATGCATGGTATGGAGAATGTGGCTAGGGAGATATTTTCTCCCTCTCTCAAAGTACTAGAACCCGGGGTCATCCCATGAAGCTGATTGGTGGGAGATCCAGGACAAATAAAAGGAAGTACTTCTTCGCACAGCACATAGTTAAATTATGGAACTCACTACCACAAGATGTAGTGATGGCCACCAATTGGATGGCTTTAAAAGGGGGTTGGATAAATTCCTGGAGGGAAAGGCTATCAATGGCTACTAGCCCTGATGGTTGTGTGCTACCTCCAGTATTCGAGACAGTAAGCCTGTGGGCACCAGTTGCTGGGGAACATGGGTGGGAGGGTGCTGTTGCACCATGTCCTGCTTGTTCATCCCTGGCCAATTACAGGTAGGCCACTGTGTGAACAGAGTGCTAGACTAGATGGACCCTTGGTCTGATCCAGCATGGCACTTCTCATGTTCTTATCCACTTTAACCAATGTAAAGCTTGGGAAGCCTGTGTTAATGAACCACTAGCTCCTAGAGTCAGGGCTGCTGGTGGGAAATTGGCAGGTAGTGAAAACCAGGCTCTACAGGAAAGCTTCTGAATACTAATGTTTTTATTACCATGCTGCTTTTTAATATATTTTTCTGCCATTTTTATGAACTTTATGTGATTTTATTGTTACATAGTGTTTATTATTTGTTATTCTGTAAGCAGTCTTGGGTAAGATTATAAAGCACTATTAAGTAGTGGTAACAATATATACTTTGAAACTCACCCCAATGACTTGGCTGCACTGTTTCCATAGGTAGCTGGAGCTGAAGCCATCTTGGCAAAAGCTCTGTAAAATAAATAAGTTAATACCTACATGCTTAATTTATTTTCATCAGTACACTAGCAAAGTATCTCCGCCCATGAATGAAACATTCAGTTTTAAAACACAGCCTTTCTAGTCACTGGAGGATGGAAATGGCACTTAGTTCACATCAAAAGGACACACTACAAACAACATCTGTCTTCCCCTTTACTGAAATTCACCATTACAATCTTCCAAAGTAAACTATTTTGATAGCATTCTAGACAAATTCCAGAATGCTGTGCTCAAAATAGAATGAATATTTGCAACACAACATCCAAATCAAAACTATCAAAGGGGGCAGGAATAAATAGTCCTAAAAGACTTTTTCTTTTCTTTTACAGAGAACATTAAGATAGTTGTGATTATAATTTGTGACCTTTTATTACAGTGATAAACCAGTTAACAGAAACGAATGAGAATTGACTTTGGATTTTTAAAAGCCCCCAAATATCAGTTTGCTTCAGAATTTTTATAATCAAATAGTTTAATATTACTACTATTGCTGTGAAGCCCCCAAGCCTGGATGTTTATAGAGATGTGATCAGGCAGTTGAGCACCCCAAACAATGGCTCTGGCTGCTGCAGTACAGTCCTGAGAATCAGGTGCATTACATTTTTAAACAGTATGATTCTAGCCTCTGTGATAGTGCCAAATACACTTTCTGCTGAATGCTTAGGAAAAAAGGGAGGTGTGTGTGTTGGATTGAGCATTCAGTAGCCAGGGAGTATATCCCTATATTCCCTTTCTTATCTGAAAGGAGAAATTGTGTTGGATCCAAAGATGTCCTTTCATGAATGGAAAAACTTGTGCTCAACACTGTACACTTTGTCACATATCAAAGCTAAACATTAGGACTGTTTTATCCTGTTGCAAAACTCTACTATATGAACAATCCAGCCATAGGCAAAATGGAATGACTATCCACTAACTTTAATTACATAAATGCCTTGGACCACATGCAGTGTCAAAATAGATCATTCTCAGTTGGTTGCAGCTTCTCCTATGATTCTCTAACATAGAGTAATCTAATTATAGGCAATGTGGAATAATTAGTTGATAAAATATTAAATACTACAAGAAAGATCTGACACACATAAGATTCTTCTGGGATGAAAAAAAAGCCCCCAAAGAACACTGTTGAGTTGGATAGCACTTTCATTTTCGCAGTCAATACTTGAATCCAAATCTCTGATAGGACAAGCAGATGCACTTCTGTTTGTGCAAAGATGTATGTTATTGTCATTGATATGCCACCCTATGTACAACCACTTTCACCCTTTCAAAAGCCACTCCAAGGAATTGAAGTTCCTCCATGCAATGTAGTATGGGGTGGGGGTGGGGGGCAGATGTAGCTGAGGTTGGAGGTGGAATCACTGACTCTCCGACACATGAGCAGAACTTTGGATCCAAGCCATCTGTAAACGAAGGACTTTTATTTGTGCTGGAAAGCCTGGCAGGAAGCCCACTTCTCCCTGTTGAAAACTAGATGTGTGCCGTCTACAGGGGTAAGCAGGGCCTGGATTAAAGTGGAAGCAAATTTCAAAGTTAAGTTTTTGCCATTTTCATTGCTTTATGAAAATAAAATGAACTTACTTCCATTGTTTAATGTAGGTTAAGGGGTTAAGGTTGCATCCTGCATCTGTCAGTGCTTTTTTGTACTGTTCCAAATCTGCCTAGAATCAAACCAGAGATTTGAAATTTGTTACAACTCTTCTAAATGAAGCAGCAAGCCACCATTTTCATTTACTAATACTAAATCTATTTTTTTGACTCAAGGGCATAGAAAATAAGCAAATGCACATTATCATCTAAACAAGCACGAGCACGAAAAAACCTGCACATGTATTAACATTTAATCAGAAAATAAAACACACGCTACTGCTATTAAAGTACAAATCAAGAAAACAAGAGTGTTGAAACAAATGAACAAAAGTATTCAATTTGATTCTGTCACCTTGCAATGTCTGCAATTTTAGAGAAAAGTATTTGGAGAAGAGAATGTCTTATAAAACAGAGGCTGCTTTAATAGAGTTTTAAAAAGTCTTTTAAGTACTGTGGTTCATTACATATAGATGTGTGGTATTCTCTATGAATTCAAGTTAAGGTAATGAGGGCTGATCTATATTTATTTATTTATTTAGAATATTTATATACCGCTCCCCATTGAGAAATTTTGGAGCGGTGTACAAGGTAAAATGAAAATAAAAACAGAATAAAAACAGTTAAAACAAAATTTAAAAGAAGCAATAACAGTAATCCAAGGCTGCATGTTAAAGAAAGGCTTCTTGGAATAAAGATGTTTTCAGGAGGCGCCGAAAGGAGTACAAGGTTGAAGCCTGTCTGACCTCCAAAGGCAGGGAATTCCACAGGAGGGGTGCCACCACGCTGAAGGCTGTTCCCTTGGTGGATTCCAATCGGAGGATGGATCTAGGTGGAACCACCAGGAGCAGGCCCCCGGATGACCTCAGTGACAAAGAAACCATTTAGTATAACTCTTTTGAGATTTATTTATAAGATAATTTATTTATACATTTATAAAAATAGAAAATACACAAAGTGATGAAAAAGCATGTCTGCAAGTTAAAAAGTAGCATGTTGGGGGGAAAGCTAAGCTGGATTCCTTCTCTGACATGTTACTTTTCCATGTGTAGAATTTTTTTTAGCCTGCGCATGGGAAAACATTTGCTTACTAAATATTGGCTAGGCAGGGAACTGCTGTACTGAACTTGGATCCCAATAAAGAAGGCTGCTGATTGTCAGGCTGCTACTGAATTGTGATTTAATTTGTGAAGGAACCAAATTCTGAAAATGGAAATTTATAAGTGAAAACATTATAAATTTGATGATGTAGACAAGGTGCTTGCAGCAGTGCGGCCGACCACTTGCCCTCTCGATCCCTGTCCCTCCTGGCTTATAAAAGCAAGCCGAGGGAGTCTGACTGGGTGGGTCCAGGGGGTGATAAATGCTTCCCTCCAGGAAGGGGTGGTCCCTGCTGTCCTTAAGGAGGCAGTAGTGCGACCACTCCTGAAGAAGCCCACCCTGGACCCGATGGTATTAGGCAACTACCGCCCAGTTGCTAACACTCCTTTTTTAGGGAAGGTACTTGAGAGGGTTGTGGCGGAGCAACTGCAGGCACTCTTGGAGGATACTGATTATCTAGATCCATTCCAGTCTGGGTTCCGATCTGGTTACGGGACTGAATCAGCCTTGGTCGCCCTGATGGATGACCTTTATCGAGAGAGGGATAGGGGGAATGCAACCCTGTTAATCCTGCTCGATCTCTCGGCGGCTTTTGATACAATTGAACATAGTATCCTCCTGGATCGACTCTGTGGGATGGGCATCGGAGGCACTGTTTTACAGTGGTTCCGGTCCTACCTACGGGGTCGTTTTCAGAGAGTAGCATTGGGTGACCAGTCCTCGGCCTCCTGGCAATTGAGCTATGGAGTGCCGCAGGGCACCATCTTGTCCCCAATGTTATTTAACATCTATATGAAGCCGTTGGGCGCGGTCATTAGGGGATTTGGAGCTAAATGCCATCAATACGCTGATGACACACAGCTCTATCTCCCTGTGACAACTGAATCAGGTGAGGCTGTGCAAGTCCTGGACCAGTGCCTAGACTAAGTAATGGGCTGGATGAGGGCCAATAAACTGAGACTAAATCCTGGCAAGATGGAAGCCCTGTGGGTGAGTGGTTCCCAAGTCCGGGAGACAGGCTCATTGCCTGTTCTGGATGGGGTTGCTCTGCCTCTGAAAGAACAGGTTCGTAGTTTGGGGGTACTCTTAGACCCGTTTCTGTCGTTGGAGGCTCAAGTAGCCGCCACGGCTCGGAGTGCCTTTTACCATCTTCGGTTGGTTCGCCAACTACAGCCTCTCCTGGACAGGGATAGCTTGACCACGGTGGTACAGGCATTGGTAACCTCAAGATTGGATTACTGCAATGCGCTCTATGTGGGGCTGCCCTTGAAGCTGCTCCAGAAGCTGGAGCTAGTGCAGAATGCTGCAGCTCAGCTGTTGTCTGGAGCTGCCCCTTTCCAGCATGTAACTCCTCTGCTGAGGGAACTGCACTGGCTGCCTATTCGCTACCGGGCCAGGTTTAAGGTTCTTGTACTTGTGTACAAAGCCCTAAACAACTTGGGACCAGGATACCTGAGAGAGCGCCTTCTCCCTTACCAACCTGCCCGGTCACTGAGGTCATCTGAGGGCCTGCTCCTGGTGGTTCCACCTAGATCCATCCTCCGATTGGAATCCACCAGGGGAAGAGCCTTCAGCATGGTGGCGCCCCTCCTGTGGAATTCCCTGCCTCTGGAGGTCAGGCAGGCTCCAACCTTGTACTCTTTTCGGCGCCTCCTGAAAACATCTTTATTCCAAGAAGCCTTTCTTTAACATGCAGCCTTGGATTTCTGTGTTGTTGTTTTTTTGCTTCTTTTAAAATTTTGTTTTAACTGTTTTATTCTGTTTTTATTTTCATTTTACCTTGTACACCGCTCCGAAATTTTTTCAATGAGGAGCGGTATATAAATATTCTAAATAAATAAATAAAACATCAATCAAAACCTGAACTAGCAGTTTGCTCTTATTCTAAAATGAACCAGAGGATGCTATTGTATATATTCTGACCTTTCAGATGTGAAAATACTATCATTTATTATTCTTGCTTACTGGCTTTCCACTCAACAGACTGGAGTTTGCTTGTTTCTGTGGTGCCCACAGAGAGAAGTGGTCACAAGGAAAGGCAGTGTCCAAGGTGAAAAGAGGGCTAACGTTAGCCTGATGCAGATTTACATTCTTGCTCTCCCAACCTAGTTGGGAGATTGAAAATCTGTTTGAAGGTTCCTTCCTGCCCCTATGAATTCTCTCTCCCTTCCCTTTTCAGAGCTAACTATACTGGGTTCAGCAATCTTAATGTTCACCATAGTTAGGTGCAAACAAGTGTTTACTATGGTTAACTCCCCCTCCCCAAAAAAAAGAAGAAAAAAGAAAAAAAAGGAAGGAATGTGGAAATTTGTTTGGGGAGGATGAGAGCACATGAATCTGTTACATGTTTTTGATCTCCAAACCATGGTTATGTCCACAATGGGCCTATGGGTTTTCCTATTGTCACTAGCACAGTCTGTTAGTGAATTCGGAAAACAGAATATTTCGATTAAATATGACAAATATCTGTTACAAATATTCATGTAGTTATTTAGAAAAACTGTAAATTAGGCATGAAACTGAACAAATGTTTCTTTCATCAAATACATACCTCAGACGGCAATTGTACGGAACTTATGTAATAGATAAGAAAGAGCCGCATCTTGTCTTCGGCAGTTCCCGCTGTGCAGAGAAATGTTTTGCTTTTAAAAAAGTTATTTTGTTAACTATAATACTATGTGATAAAATGTAATTCAGTTATTTATCATATAAAATAAAACTACGAAATGTTATATCAAATGAAAGAAGTTTAGGAAAAGTCATACAATAAAAGATATACAGCAGCAAAAGGCTCACAAGAAAAGTGTACATGAAGCATGTGGTTAAGTATGGAAAGCTATAATCTGAGAGAAGGATGGTATGTCACGAAAAGCTGCATGCTATCTTGAAGAAGCTGATAATAAAACTATTCATATTATAAATACATGCTATTTCTCCACATAAGGATAAGCGATGGCATTGTTTGCCATTGCAGCTAAGAAATTATATATATATATATATATATATATATATATATATATATATATCTGAATGGGTACCAATTACGGTTAATATGTATTTTTAATTATATTTTAATTTTGATTTTAACCATGATCAATTTTATGAATATGTAACATGCACTATAATTCCAGATTATTTTATTTATGTAATATATGAATGGAGAGGTGCAAAGGCCTTTGTCTATACACAATAAAATCTTGATCAATATTTAATTTTTCATCAAAAATATAGGCCAAGAACAATAGCAGTGTGACCTAGCTCCATGAGTTCAACAGGGTTTTTAGACTTCTTTAAGAAAAAGAAAGTAGCACCTTGCTGCTGTCTGGTAAACAGCTTTTGGAAGCAGTTCTCAATATGGCAGTTCATAAGAACCTAAGAAGTGCCCTGATGCTGGATCAGACCAAGGGTCCATCTAGTCCAGCACTCTGTTCACACAGTGGACAACCAGCCATCAGCCGGGGACCAACAAGGCAGGACATGGTGCGACAGCATCCTCCCACCTATGTTCCCCAGCAACTGGTGCACACAGGCTTTCTGCCTCAAATAATGAAGAAAGCAGTCTATGACTGGGCTTTTCAACGTGATGCCTGCAGACCCCTCTCTTGGTACCCAGCAAGTTCCCTGATCCTCCTGATTTTTATTTAACTTTTAAAAAATTACACTTTTGTTAAAAACTGAAGTCTGGCTTGCTGCAAAACAAAGTGCCACCATCATGCGCCTTCTTTATTTGGGAAAGGCCTAGCTTTTAAAAACAACAACAAATATTAAACACAACCATTTGGGGACAGAACATAAAGCTTGGAAAACAGTTTAATGAACATCCTTTTCTGTCTCCCAGTTCCACTTTCTTTTCAAAATATGACTTGGCTCAACAAAGCAGAACTCAAAGAAACCAAATGGTGATAACACTGTGTCCTTTGATAATTTCTTGTGGGCTGCCTAGTCCCTGGTGCTGTCATCCTTATTTTCTTTGCCATTTCATTTCATTTGCCAACTTTCTGAATGAAGGATGCCCTTGTGGTTTAAAAAGGAATAGCAAAATTCTCCAATTCCTGGTACCACAGTAGTGCAGGGAAAACAATTCTGAGTGTCACAGGCAAAATGGATTAACTTTAAGCTCAAGTAGGAAGAGAACTGGCACAGTTAAAACAGGCAGCAATTGAGCCAGAGAGGGACGTGAACTTCTTTGTTTTCCTATTAAAGTAATAGGAAACTTTCATGACAGCTCCATGAAAATACTGATACTTAAATGTTTCATTTTGGCTTAAAAATCAGATTTAACACATATTCTTCTTCTGTAAAATTCAATAAAAGCAAAAATTTCTCAATAGGAGAAAATGAACCAGCCACACCTAACATTCATATGTGATTTCACTGTATAAAAATTATGGGGGCAGAACTACTCTTAGGGGGGGAATAAACATTGGACTTACAATGAAGGTTTATTCTCACCAGTGGACTGAGGGTATCCTGGTATAGTTACTGCTTCCACTTGCTCCAACAAGCATCGCTTATGTAAATTTAAATATCCCTGTAAATTGGAGTAACCTGTCTTCCAGTTTTGGGACACAATGTAACAACATAACCCAAAACTGTACTCTCAACAAACTCACCAATAAAAGGAATTCTTAGAATACAGAACAAGAAGCAAGAGGATAGGAAAGAGGGTCACTCCCTGGGACTCATACTGTAATGTGCTCTACGTGGAGCTGCCTTAATGTGGCCCTAAACAGTTTGGGGCCACGTTATTTGAAGAACCACCTGTGTCTGATTGAACCTGACCCTATTTTTTAAGATTGGCAGCAGAGGTTCTACTCAATGACCCACTTTTGGGATCAGTTCAATTCTCACGCACAAGAGACAGAGCCTCCCCAGTAGTGGATTCTACCTTATGGAACTCCTGCTGGTTGTGAGTGCTTCTTGCTGACCCTGGATCTTAATGTGGCCGCAGTGACAAGCGGTGTGTTTGCATAATTACATTTTATGCACCAGCTGCAACCCTTCCTGAATTGGTCTGACTTGGCAACAGTTATCCATGCCTTGGTTACAACACCTTTAGACTATTGCAATGCACTGTACGTGAGGCTACCCCTGAAGAGTGTCCAGAAGCTTCAATTGGTGCAAAATGAGGCAGCTAGGCTGCTAATCAATGCATGGCATGGGGGCCATATTACACCTGTCCTGAAAGACCTGCACTGGTGGCCAATCGCTTTCCACGTACAATTCAAAGTGTTGGTTTTGACCTATAAGGCCCTAAATGGCTTGGGACCTGGTTATCTAAGGGATCGACTCTCTCGCTATGAATCTGACTTGAGTATTAAGATCTGCGGAAGATGCCCTTTTGAGAGTGCCATTACTCGCAGAGGCCCATTTGTTGGGCACATGTGAAAGGACTTTCTGGTACGTTGCCCCCAAACGATGGAATGTACTCTCTCAAGAATTATGAATGTGCCCCCGTTCTCTTGGTAAATGGTATAAAGATGCATGGTTTTCAAAATGTGTAGTGTTAATGTTTCACTGTTTTTAATGTTCTTGTTTTTATTGTTTCAAGGTTTAATTGTTCTAAATTGTTGTACACTGCCTTGATGCCTTCTCAGCAGATAAGGCAGTATATAAAGGCTAATAATAAGCAATTAAATAAGTTAGGGATGGGGGCGAAGGAAAAATACAAGTTGCATTACTCAAAAATGCACACTAGGGGAAAAAACCTCCTTTGTGTATCAGGCTAAGTCAGAACTGGAAGGGATAAAACCTGCCTGTTGGAGCAAGTGGGAGGAGTAACACAGACTACCATACTCCACTGACAGAGAAAAGCTTGCTCAGTTCTCTATAACCAAAATCTGTACTTGAGTGCTGAATAGAGCACATTCCTCAAATTACAATAAATATATTAAAGGGGTTACTCAAATGGCAAGCATTGCAGCATGGGAAAGGGTAACTTTGCAGTTTTTGATTCCTACACGAACACTCATGTGGCAAATCAGGTAAGAACACTTACAAGCATCATGGGCATATGGGGATGGAGGACCTGTGGTGTCATAGGAGCACTTTTGGTGTCATCCATAACACAAATACTTTACATACCTCTATCATAATATTACTGGTTGCATTTTTGGAGGGATGGGGAGGTTTTTGAAATTTAGGATGTGCCTACTGGAGCAGAGAAAAAACTCTAAACATAAAAACTTGGTTTACTAGAAAGCAATAGGAAAAATCAACCAAATGTGTATTGAGCTTATATTTCGATACTGTATGTGCAAACCTTAACTCAAACTTTATTCTTGCACATTTAAACAGTTATGAACATATAATTCATGTGCTTATTACCATGAAAGTTTTTCTGAAATGTGTACATCTGTTCAGGTTAAAGGGATAGAAATACATCTTTGGAAAAGAACTGGAGGTCTTAACTGAGGTTATGTCATGTCAAAACATCTGCACAAATGAATGTTTTCATGGTATTTTCATATCAGATCACCTCTTCTTATGCCGTAGACCAGCCTTTCCCAATGACTTTATACTGTGCAGAGCTTAGGTCTATATAGCCCAGCTACTCCAACAGTGACAGTGGCTTTCCAAGCTCTTAGACAGAAGCCTTTGAATGGATGAGCTCGCATGTATGACAACAATCCCCAGAATGTTTATGAAAGGAAAGGAACTTTACAGGAAATTCAAATTTCTACACTTACCATCAGGGTCAGAGATCATATCCAAAAGTGATTTATCCAATGTGGACTTGCTCATGATTTTTTCTTCATATTCAAAATACACATCTAGTTTCCGTGTCTTTTAAATAAATAAAAATGAATTTGTTAGAATATTACTACTACTGTAGCAGAACCAAAAATAGTACGACATTAGCTAGTTTCACTACATTCTGCTTTCTTGGCAGTTAACTGAAACATTTTATAAACAAAGTAATGAGCAGTATCCACTGAACCACTAGCTTAAGTGACCAGTAGTGCAATGGGAATAGCATAAGCTGCTGCAACCCCTTTTTCCTCTTGCAGGATCGTCTGAACACAACCATAGTGTCTTGAACAGCCCTAAGCTCTGGGCTGCAGATACTTTGAAAAACTGTTGTGTTTGGCCTTAATCCAACAGTGGACCTAACTTCCCCATATCATTATAGTGGTGATTATAGCAGGTTTTATCTCTCCTTAGAGTGTTGAATTGTTTTTATCTATTACTTTGACTAATCACTAATTAACCTAATTACTCTTTAAGCCACTTGTTTTAGTGTTTATTATATGAATGTGTGTACAATATGATAGCATTAAAAAAAACTTAATGGCAAAGATTCCAAGGACTGGTTTGCAAGCGAACAATAAGTAGATCTAAATCTGATCACTAACCCTAATCCTAAAATCATCTTCAAGAGTCCTTCTCCACGGGCCCCTGCCAAAGGAAGTGAGGCAGGTGGCTACCAGGAGGAGGGCCTTCTTTGCTGCGGCACCACGATTGTGGAATGAGCACCCTAGAGAGGTTCGCTTGGGACCAACATTATTTTCTTTTTGATGCCAAGTGAAGACCTTTTCATTTTCAGAGTATTTTAACTGTTTACCATCTTGCTGTTTTAAATCTGTATTTTTAGAGCATCATCAGATGAGTGTTTTATCACACGCGTTTTAATGGGCACTCATGTTTTTTCGCTGGTCCTTTTGATGATGCTGTTGGCCTCCTGTGTGTCTCCCGCCCCATCTACTCATTTTGCCGTTGGAAAAAAAGACCCGGAAAATATGCAGGTTGCTTACCTGTAACTGTAGTTCTTCGAGTGGTCATCTATGCATTCACACATATGGGCTTTGCGCCTGCGCAGAGACCAGACCGGAACCTTCTCTAGCTGAGTGGAACGTTTTTGGCGGGAACCCCTCCCCCACGCTACCGCGCATGTCCATGGGGTTCCCGCCCTTACCTCAGTTTACAGGAGTCCGACGTTGTGCCCCCATAAACATGAGAGTAAAGAAAATAAAGTACATTCCACAATAAAAACAGTGTCATTTATAAGTCTCACACCACCAAGTGGGGATGGTGGGTGGGTTGTGTGAATGCATAGATGACCACTCGAAGAACTACAGTTACAGGTAAGCAACCTGCATTTCTTCATCGTGGTCTCTATGCATCACACATATGGGCGAGTAGCAAGCTGACATACCTTTGGAGGTGGGTTGGTGCATCATCCGAAGATCTCTGAAAGCACTGTCCTCCCAAATGAGCAGTCCTGCCTCGCACGGGTGTCCAAACTGTAGTGCTTGACAAACGTGGATGGAGTAGACCACGTTGCGGCTCTACAGACTTCAGTCAGTGGAACACCTCTGGTGAAGGCCACCGACGTTGAAACAGCTCTGGTGGAATGAGCTGTCACAGGTTTCACTAACTCTAATTTAGCAATAGAGTAGGCCAATTCTATTGTCTCCACTATCCAGCGTGACAGTCGTTGGCAGGAGACAGGGAGTCCCTTAGAAGGCTCACCATAACAAATAAACAGTTGCTTTGTTTTTCTAAATGTCTCTGTCCTGTCTTTGTAAAAAGCAAGAGCCCTTCTTACATCCAGAGTATGCAAGGAAGACTCAAGAGGTGAAGTTGGATTAGGAAAGAAAGCAGGTAAAGTAATATGCTGGGACAGATGAAAAGTTGACACTACCTTAGGTAGGAAGGCTGGGTCTGTGCGTAGCACAACCTTGTCCTTATGAAAGATAGTGTATGGAACATCTATCCTAAGAGCTTTAAGCTCACTTGCACGTCTTGCCGATGTGATGGCTACTAAAAAGATTGTCTTTAAAGTTAGAAGCCTAAGGTCTGTCGAAGCCATGGGCTCGAAGGGTTTGCGTGTCAGAGCTTGCAGCACAACTGACAGGCTCCATGGCGGCACGATACTCTTCACAGTCGGTATCGTGTTCTTCAGACCTTTCAAAAATTTCTTGGTTGTTGGATGGGTAAAAGGTGTAAAACCATCTATACCCCGGTGAAAAGATGTAATCGCAGCTAGGTGTACTCTGATGGATGTGAGTTTGAGCCCCTGCTGGAAGAGAGTCAATAAATAATTGAGGATCAAGGATAAGTGGCAAGACTCTGGTGTATGGTTCTTTTCTGATGCAAAGTTCTGAAATCTTTGCCACTTTGCTGCATAAGCTTTCCTCGTGGAAGGCTTTAGTGCTGCCAATATAATGTGGTCCACAGTCAAAGCTCTGGTTCCAGAGGAGGAGTGGTTGCTATCCTCCATGCAGTCATCTTGAGGGTCGACAGATCTGCGTGTCGAACCCTGCCCTTGTGTCGAGACAGTAGCTTCGGTATCGACGGGAGTCTGATGTAATTCCCGTTCGACAGTCGAAGGGCGTGAGAGAACCACGTCTGTCGAGGCCACCACGGTGTGATGAGGATGCAGTTGGAGTTGTCCATCTGGATCTTGGCTAACACCCTTGTCAACAGTGGGAAGGGTGGAAATATGTACAGGAGATTTCCTCTCCAAGTCCCGGTGAAGGCGTCTCCTAAAGAGCGCTTTCCTGTTCCTGCTCTGCTGCAGTACTTGGTGCAAATTGCGTTGTCTTCGGTAGCGAAGACATCGACAGCAGGGTGGCCCCAGTACCGAAAGAGACTTTCTCGCACTTCGACGTCGAGCTCCCACTTGTGGTCGACATGGAAGAACCTGCTGAGAGAGTCCGCAATAATGTTGTCCTTGCCGGCCACATGGATCGCAGTCAGGTAAGTCCTTCTCTTTATGCACCAGTTCCATATCCTGAGTGCAGAGCGGTTCAGGGGGTGTGATCTTGTTCCACCCTGCCTGTTGATGTATGCCACTACGGTAGTATTGTCCGTCGCGATCAAAACATTCTGGCCCTCTATCATTTGTGCAAATGCTTTTACTGCATTTTCTACTGCCAGGAGTTCGAGATGATTGATGTGATGTTCTCTCTGGGATCGAGGCCAACGACCTTGAGAGGTAAGGGAGTTGCAATGGGCTCCCCATCCTTCTAAAGATGCATCCGTTGTGATCGTTACCGTAGGCGCCTGTTGTTGGAACGGAACGCCTTCGAGAAGAGTCGACATCGAGAACCACCATTTCAGAGATGACCTCACTTGCTTCGGTATCGAAAGGTAAGTTCGCCGAGCATTGCGCCTGAGATCGAAAGTTCTCAAAAACCAGGCCTGCAATACCCTCATTCTGAGTCTTGCAAACCTGATGACTGCCGTAGTGGCTGCCATCAGGCCTAATAGTCTCTGAACTGTCCAAGCCGAAACTTTCCGGCGGCTCTCGGTATCGATGGCTAACTGCTGTAAAGTGTTCGCCCTGGTTGAAGGTAAGTATGCTCTCCCGTCTCGAGAGGATAGGGTTACCCCTATGAAGTCCAATCTCTGCTGTGGAGTCAAAATGGACTTTTCGTGGTTGACCCACAGTCCCAACGAATCCAACAGGTTGAGGGTGGTTAGTATGTCCGACTGGAGCGCCTCGCTGTTGTCCGCTACGAGGAGCCAATCGTCCAGGTAGGGATAAACGTAAATGCCTCTCTGCCTTAGGTGGGCGCATACCACCGCCATGACCTTGGTGAAGACCCTCGGCGCCGTGGCCAACCCGAATGGAAGAACGGTGAACTGGTACTGGGATGCACCGATCGAAAACCGAAGGTAAGCTTGATGCAACTTCCTGATGGAGATGTGGAAGTACGCATCCTTCAGATCCACCACTGCGAACCAAACTCCTTTTTGTAGAAGCTGTAAAATAGAAGTAACCGTTGTCATACGGAACTTCCTCGGGGTGATGAACTTGTTCAGTTGTCTTAAGTCCATGATCGGTCGAAGACCTCCATCTTTCTTCGGGACCGTGAAGTACCGGGAGAAAAATCCCTGATTGAGTTCCTCTGCAGGTACGGGAGAGATGGCTCCCTTCGATAGTAAGGTCTGTACCTCGAGCAGCAGAGGAGGGGATGGAGTCGTTACTTTCACGCCGGAAAAAGGAGGAAGGGCATCGAGCTCGATGGCATAGCCCGAGTTGATGATAGTGAGCACCCAGGAGTCCGATGTTATTGACTCCCATTGATGGTAATGGGGTGCTAGGCGGTTCGCAAAAGGGAGTGGATCTGGGGCCGAAGAGTCAAACCCGCTGCTTCTTAGAGAAGTCAGGTTGTCTCTTGTCCAGCTGGAATCGGCTTTGGTAAGGTCTCTTCCTCTGCAACTGTTGTTGCTGCTGCCGAGGTTGAGGCTGGTATTGGGGTCGATGCTGTTGTTGCATCGGAGGTCTTGTCCATCTTCTCGGTCGGTACTGAGTCTGAGGAGGAGGAGCAGTAAACCCCATCTTCTTGGCTGTTGTTCTCGCCTTGTAGATAGAGTCCAGTGTCTCATCAGTCTTTGTATTAAATAGACCTTCGCCATCGAATGGCATGCTCTCTATCCTCCACTTTGTTTCCTGAGTAAGATTGGCTGATCTGAGCCAAGCGTGCCTCCTCAAAGAAATGGCCCCCATCATTGATTTTGAGTGGCAATCCACCTGGTGTCGAGCGGTAGACAATTGCTGCCTTGCTATGGCTGTGGCTTCGTTCTGAAAGACTCTTGCGAGCTCCTTTTTATCCTCAGGAAGATGCTCGCATAGGGAACCTATCTTTTCCCAAAGGAAAATCTGGTATCTCGCCATAGTTGCTTCGTACGCAGACGCTCTGATGCCCAAGGATGAAGACGAATAAACTCTTCTGGCAGTTTGGTCCAATTTTCTACCCTCTCTGTCGACAGGTGCAGAATGAGTCTTTTGTGACTGTCCTTGTGCCGATTCCACTACAATGGAATTCGGCTTCGGATGCTGAAGCAAAAACTGTGCATCCTCTTCCCTAACTCTATAGAGAGTTTCCAACCTCTTCGATGTTGCCTGTGTAACTGCAGGGGTTTTCCACGACAGTTGAGCCGTTTGTTTCAAAGCTTGAGGAATAGGAATGGCCAAACGTTGGTTCGTTGTCGATTGAAACACATCATAGATTGGGTCGACTACCGATTCATCTGTTTCCTGTATGTCGAGTCCCAATGCTCTGGACATCCTAAGCATATGGTCCGAAAAACGCACCATATCGTCCGAAGGCGAGGAAGGATCGACATCTTCGATTACATCATCCGGTGACGGAGCAGTTGGGACAACTGAATGTTCAGATTCAGAGTCAGAAGGATAGTTATCCTCTGGTGATGATAACGTCACCACTTGCAGGTCGTGTTGTTCCTCTTGCGGCAGCACAGTAGCAGATGCAACACGGTGTCGAGGCGTCGATACCGTCGACCTTAACTGAGCAGGAGGAGATGGCAAAGGTAACTGGCAGACTCTTGTTGTTGGAGGAGGTTGTACATAATATCCTTCCTGCGGGTAGTATCCTTGATCCCCTTGAAAAAATTGCTGAGGACGGTACCTTTCCCAATCATAAGTGCTGTATCTAGGCTGGGAATCAGAGTACTGTGATGCTCTGTCCCAATCGTTTCTTGAGGCCCGTCTTGGAGAAGGCTGTACAAGTTCTTGCGGCCTCATAGGTTGCCGCGCGGAGGCTACCGACACGGAATCTCGAATTTCACCCTCTGATAAACTTGGAGGGCATGTCGGTACCGTGGCCGTAGGTACCGACATCGATCTCGATACCGAAGGTGACCTCGGTATCGACGTGGTCGGCGCGGCAGGAGGTGTGGAATGGCTCCTGGCCGATTCCCGCGGTCGAGGTGACGGTACGGTGGATTTCTCCGCGTCCCTCTTTTTCTTCTTCTTCTTTTTCTTCTCCGGCTCAGAAGAAGATATCAGAGTTCCGGCTTTCTTAGAGATTTTTTTAGCCATCGAACTCGATAAAGACCGACCAGGCGTGAGGGGTATCTCAGCCCTATTTGCTCTGGTCTGCACTTCAGTGCTATGGTCTGACGGTTTTTCCGTAACAGTCTTTGTAACTGCCGTTTTACGGGCAACAGACTTATGAACCGCCGTTCTTTCCATCGAAGGGGCCTCTGTGGCCTTGAGAGCCTTCTCCCAAAGTATGGAGCGGAGTCGGTCTGCTCGGTGTTTTCTGGTCTGTTTGGTAAAAGACATACAATGGTGGCAGGTCTCTACCACATGTCCCTCTCCCAAACAGACAATGCACAAAGAATGGCCGTCAGACGGAGGGAGCTTAGCTCCACACTTGACGCACTTTCTAAATGGTGCTTTGATTGCCATAAAAGCCTCACACGACCGAAGTCGCTGAGGAGAAATCTAACTACAAAAAACTTTTTTTTTTTTTTATATAGATAAAGAGAGAAAACGAACGAAAAAGAAGAAAGCTGAAGAAAAGGTAAGTTAGAAAGTATTTTAAACAGATTTAACAGAGAAAACGCTAGAGGTAAAGTTATTCGGTCTAGGCACAACGGCGGACGACGAAGAACTGAGGTAAGGGCGGGAACCCCATGGACATGCGCGGTAGCGTGGGGGAGGGGTTCCCGCCAAAAACGTTCCACTCAGCTAGAGAAGGTTCCGGTCTGGTCTCTGCGCAGGCGCAAAGCCCATATGTGTGATGCATAGAGACCACGATGAAGAACTGACTTTTTTGGCAGTAGCGAAATGTCACGCTATTTCCTGCTGTTTGCAGGAGAAGCAGTGGGATAAAAACGCCCACTGAATGGGCCATGTGGATATTGTTTACTTCCTCTTTCTTGTCTGAGTACAGAAAAGTATTGTGGGATAGAAGCGGGAGGAAAGTGATGGTAAGGAAATGCGATTTTCCACCATCTGATGAAGCTCTAAATCTGTATATATCTCTGCACTGCTGCTCGGTTATATCCTGGTTGTGCTTTTATATTGTACTTTATATTGTATTTTTTTAAATTATATTTGATGCTTTTAATTTTTGTGAACAGCCCAGAGAGCTTTGGCTATTGGGCGATATAGAAATGCAATAAATAAATAAATACCTAGATAGGAGATCACTTATTTGTCTCAGATCACCACCTATGAGTGTCGTGGAAGAAAAGTGGTACATAAATACAATATACAAGGATCTTTTTAAACATTACTTTGCCACCTCTCATCATGGGAAGAAATGAAAGGGGGTTGGTTGGTTGGTTGGTGTCTCTCTGTTCATGTTATGTTTTAATTAGGGGTTATTAATTTACATTTTGTTAACCACCTTGAGCCATTTTTGGTGGAAAGGTGGAATATAAATTAAATAAACAAATATCCAGTGTTCCTGATCTGTGCGTACTAAGTACATAAGGAGGGGGAAGTGTGCTACTCGCCCCTCCCCCTGGATTACTAGTGCTCTCTCCATGTGGAGAGCAACTTTCTGAAAATGACATCCTCCTCTAGCCATAGATTCTCTCCACCACACGATTTCGCTAGAAAATTGGTGTTCAAAATCATGTGGAGAGCCCCTATGGATACAGAAGCCTCTCCTTTAGAGAAATTCACCCTCCAAATGTAGAGGGAGATGGAAATGGCAGAGGGGGCAGGGCTAGCACACTCCTCTTCTTCTTCAGTGTAGTATACACAAATCAGGAATGACTGCATAGGGATTTAGTGAGTAGTAAAACTATTCTGCACGTCCCAAATCAATGAATCTATTTAGCAGGAAAAGGAGGACAATATTTAGGACACTTGTCAGAACTGCCTCGAAATGAACAGTCAGATCATGGGTGCTTTTAAGATGTGTTTTTCTGATGGTAAAGGAAAGTTACAGAACTTCCTATAGAACATTTCTATAACTACCTTAGAAACTTTTTGGTAGTCGCTCTCTCAAACAACTTGTTCTATTTCTTAAAATTAAGTTGTAGAAAATGAAATAAAGAAGTGAAGCTGCGTTGTTGCTTTTGGAAACCATTATGAATCCATGAAAAAAATCAACCGAAATAAGAACCACACAGATTAAAATAAGGAAACCCTACACTTTGAGGCTATAGTCATGTGTTCATTGCTTATGTTTAAGTCACACTGAAACCAGTGGGAAAGAAAAATGCATAAGAGTGCCCAGAACAACAGTACAAGTATGTTTCCAATGAAAGCACAGCCATATTTTTTTCTTGAATCTATTAAATTCTGGCTACGTTTTTAGTTGCCAAACTCTTCATAGCTTAAACAATTAACCTAAAACAAGACTTCATTTCTTCTAAGCTTTACCAATAAATATTTGCTAATCCATCATGGGAAATTTTGGTGTATTCTTTCCAGCATTTTACTCAACACTGAAATATGCCAAAAAACTGCCAGGACCCCTAAGTTGGTGATTAATCTCAGAATTCCTCTTGCTGAGCCTTCAAAAATGATCTAAGGCAATGTGGAAAGCAGCTGTAAACTGGGCCTAAAATATGACTCCTACATGAAGCACGATTTAAAAATTACTTATTATACGAAGTAAGAACCTTTAGACTGGCCTTCGTATATTTTAAGCTACAATTGTGTGCCAAATCAATCTTGCTAAATTACACTGAAGTCAAAAGATATATGGGTTGTATCCAATTCAGTCCCCTCCACAGGCTGCTTTTTGATGCAGCGGAGGTTTCTGTGAGTGGAAGACTGGTGGTGGGGAGGATGTGACTTTTGCTTCCCTCTGCAGGCCCCTGCAACTCCCCATCCTCCGCCAGAGCTTTGGAGAACCCCTTGGAACTGGGTGTGGGGGAGATGCAGAAGAAATATGGGGTGGGGGGGAGAGAGATTTGCAAAAATCCCCTCTCTTATTTTTCACTTGTGGGAATTTCCAAATCAAAGAGCCTGCCATGAGTGTAAGGACACAAATGGATAAAACCAATACTGTGTTGGTGCTTGTGTGTGTGCCTGTACACATGTCTGTAAACACACATACATATATTATTATTAATTCAATTTCTTAGACACTTTTCTCAGAAAACACTCAAGGTGTCTTACAACAAAAATTAAAACATACAAAAAATGTAAATCAAATTTAAACTTAAAAACAAACAATCCAATAAAACTGCTAAATTAAGAAGCCCATCATATGCCTTCAAATACATGGAAATACAAAAGAGGACTGTGGCTGCGTTCGGACGACACTTTAGTCAATGGAGTGTAAACAGCCCACTCCACGGATGACTATTTGTGCGTCGCAGCTGGGCGACACAGAAGTCATCATGTGTGGAGTAGAGTTTTCACACTACTCCACAGAATCTGGAGTTATATGCTTAGACCTTCTGGTCCCTGCTGTCAATCTGGCTGTTGCATTTTTGCACAAGCTGCAGTTTTAGAACCATCTTCAAAGGCAGTCCTATGTAGAGTACACTGCAGTAATCTAACCTGGAGATTACCAGAGCAGAGATTACTGAAGGCAGGTTATTTCTGTCCAGATAGGGGCATAGCTGGATCACCAGCCAAAGCTGGTAGAAGGCATTTCATGCCACCAGAGCCTCACATGATAATAATGGCTCCAGGAGAATCCTCAAGCTATGAACTTGCTCTTTCATGGGGAGTGCAACCCCATCCAGAACAGGCTGAACACTGTTCATCCAGTTAGAAGAATCATCCACTAACAGCAACTTGGTCTCTCTTTTTTGTTTCCAGTTGATGAAAACATCAAAAGAGTTTAGATGATCGTGCTGTCTTCAATTATTTTTCTCTAAGAATCTCCTGATTCAGGGGGTGGGGGAGCATGCTAATAATTTACTCTACCTCTGCATCTAATTCAGTAAGGACAACTGACTTCTGTGCCTTGGAAGGGGAAGGCAGCAAACTATGCAAGTATTTCCAAACCACATCCTGTTTTGGATTTTGACTGAAATCCAATGTAAAATGCTGCTGCAGTTGGCCTGCCATTTCCCAGAAAAGGGAGGTGACAAATAAAGTATAAAGCAATGACTCAAGTTTACCCACTGCAATCATTTCAATGGAAATGCTGCACTATTATTCAGTTACCTAATAAAGTTGTCATAAAATGGTCCATGCCAATAACAGCAGGAAAAATGATAGCGTTATCAAGTTCAGAGGGAGGGAAAGTGTCAGTAGTGTATAAATTATTAAAATGCTTTCAACTAAAACCCAAAACCACTATCCTAATTAGGTGCATCACAGAAGGCAAACTTAAGCCATGACATTGCTTTTTTGGTTATAGAAATTGGGCTGCTAGTGTGACTGTTGATTTCCAAAATTCAGCTTGCATACAATTATTCTTAGTGGTGTTATTCACAAAACTCAACAGGCTATTTCTAGAAAAGTAGTGGAAAACTGATTTGTCAGTTTTGTTTTCCTAATTGCTCTCTTAATGGCAACATGATAATACTGCCTTGACCTTCTGCCTAAGCTTTTCCCTTTCTTTGGTTTCTTTCTCCAGCTCAAGGCTAAAATCACCCTTGGATTATATAAAACCTGCAATACATTTCTTATTCATTTTTATCAAGTATAAATTGCTGTAGTTATTACAATTTCTGTCATTCTATACCAAAGAAGCAAAGTATTTTGTCTACATTGTAACTACACTGTCTACCACACTGGAAAAGCAGGGCGGCTAGAATTATGAGTGGTTGATAATTGTGCTTTGAATGATAGAATCTGGACTCCCAACATGGAATTACTGCATTCACCTACAGCAGTTTTCCCTAAGCTGTGCTACAATTCCCATAAGAGACAGCTAGGTGATCATAGGCGTTATAGTGCAACACATCGGGAGGTCACCAGGTTGGGAAAGGATTTTCTAGAGTCCTGAAAACTCTTACTTTACTTTTTAAAATGCTCAAATTTTTAGCCCTAGACTGAAGCTGAAAGATAATAAGCTTGCCTAAGGCCATCTAATCAGTCTGTAGATGAGGAGAGATTTGACCTGGTTCACAGTCAAACAGCACTTAAAAATCTTGGAGAAAACAGCTCAAAAATCCACGGTGAACCAGTTAAACTTTACTTATCACATTACTGCCTCTCCACATAGACTGCAATCTCTAACCCTACTGAAGTTCTATTGTCCAGTTCTCTTTCAATTCTAATCCTAAGGTTTACATAGATGGGAATTAAAAGCAGAATTCAAGCATTTTATTTATTTATTACATTTTTATACCACCC
The DNA here is from genome assembly GCF_023053635.1 of Elgaria multicarinata webbii. NCBI lineage: Eukaryota > Metazoa > Chordata > Lepidosauria > Squamata > Anguidae > Elgaria > Elgaria multicarinata. The sequence goes on along the minus strand of NC_086172.1, from coordinate 140,416,979 downwards.
AATAGTCGAAGCTCTCTGGGCGGTTCGCATCTTGAAACGCATGGCTCAGAGAGCCTTTCAATAGTAGACAGATACTAACTGGATAGCAGCCAATGAATTTAAGATGAATCTAGCTCAAGCAGCTGTTCACTATAGCCACCCTAATCTGCTGCCTCCTCTCCCACCTGGATTCTCTGGTCTGTTATGTCTTCCTACTAGCTCAATTGGAGCTGAAACCCTGGAAGTTGCATAATGCAACTAGTTAAATAGAATGGCCCACTTTACGTGATGAATATATTATTATTATTATTATTATTATTATTATTATTATTTATATAGCACAGTTAGTGTTGCATTTCTTGGTTTTTATACTTTTTTAAATTAACACTTGAAATATTTCATGCCTGAACATCACTTTTAGTATATTTAATAAAAGAATATTCATAAGCTTTAAAGTATTTTTTCCAGACCTTTATATGCTCCAGAACAGCTGTTGCCACATTTGTATGAAGATCTATGAGCCTCTTCTTTTCTAGAAGCTCTGGAAGAGAGCTGAAAAAAATTACATACAAACTAACTGGCTACACTGTGTATTCAATCAGTTCAACTCCTTATTTAGTATTACAAGTGCAAAAGCAACCCAGGAAGCAGTCCAAAATACTACGGATATACACAAGCGTGAAGGGAACAAAGTGCATACTTTGAGACAAGAAGACCCCTGAAGCAGCAGTATCTGGGATACAGGAACTGAATCTCACTGACACGGAGGCAGGGAACACCTGCCCTCACTGACTAGCTCTGCAATAAGAGTTCTCAAGTGTGGGGCTGGGAAGGAAAGGTGAATCTGAGTCACCAGCCACTGAAGGTTTTGCAAAACATCTCTAACTGGGAGACTCCACTTATAAGTCTGTACCTCTGAAATCCCACACCTTGGGAGGCAAGCCAACAAGAGCAGTGCCATCAGAGAAAATGAATGGAAGCTGGTGAGAGTGCCTGTTTTAATCCACAAGAATGTACCATCAGAATACAAAGTTGTACTGGCTCAAACCGAAGGCTATCTAGTCCAGCACTTTGTTCCTATAGTGGCCAATCAGAAGCACATAAAGCAGAGATGAGCACAACAGCATACTCCTGTTTGTGTTCCTTAGCAACTGGTATTTAAAGGCAGTATGCCTCTGATACTGAAGTTATCAGCCACTGATAGCCATATTGTTCTCTTATCTTGCAGATTTAGGTGGATGGTTCATTGGTAATGAACCATCTGAACCTTTTTTAAGGTAATGTAGTCATTCCACCCCAACCTGACTGCATTCTGTTGCTGTAATATGTGCCCAGAGGAGAGTCCTTGATTCTCATGCTTCCTGTTGCCTCCGTCCAGCTATGCTATAGGGTCAGGAGAATGGGCCTGCACCCTCAACAATTTTTTGCAAAATGTTAATAACCTGTATTTTTATTTATTTATTTATTACATTTTTATACCGCCCAATAGCTGAAGCTTTCTGGGCGGTTCACAAAGCTCTCTGGGCAGTTCAATAATCAGGGATCTGATTTCAATAATCAGAGTTCCTAATCCTCATAAACTATGATTTGGCACCTATATTATCTTACATCACTTACATGACACTATTGTGTCATGTGATACTTAAATAGTAATGTTACGCTTCTAGTATAGTATAGAATATATTCTGCGGAGTCAAGCAAGTACCCTTACAACTGAGTAAGGATGGAAACCAATTAAGCCTTCTTCTAGCACTTAAGAGCACATCATTAATATACTTACCTAACAGCTGACGTTAGTTTAGCTGTGTTATCAGAAAGCATACTTATTGCTCCTTCATCTTCACCTTCTAGTCCCTGAAAAAAAAATTCCAAAAAAACCACTATATATACTTAAATAAGAGAAATATATTAAAACCCAAATGGGATATCCAACTAACAGAAGAAAGGAATCCCAGTTCATTTCTGTACAGTTTTTGAAGGAAGAGCTAAAGCTAGGCCTGCTGATATGCAAGAGTCATACTAAAGAGATAGTCGCTATACACTTGCAACTCATCTGTGGCTCACCAGAGAAGCTATTCTATAAATAAGGAATCTCTTTAGGATTGCACTGGAAAATTAATTTTGCACAGTATTTTAATATCACCACAAACATTCCACTTCAAAATGTGAAACTCTAATGGGTGAATGTGGACTCTGGAAAGTTCTCTGCCAAAACTAAAAATTATCCCAAAATATAGATATTGTACACACCCTTCTAAGCAACTCTTGTAAGGTTTAGTCTCTGGTCCTAATATTGCTGCTCTCTCTTGGCTCTTGAAATTACAAATGCCACTTGACTGTCCATTTCCTTTCTGGAAACAGCAGACAGGCCCTATGAGAAGCTTTGTTCCTGTCCCATGGCCTCCTTTCTCCGAAAACATGCCCAACTCCCACTGTTTCCTGTTTTCTAGCCCTCTGTCTTCCTTGAACCATTTCATTCATTCACTCTCTCTCCCTAGCATCCATCAATGTCAGCCCTATTTACCCTTAAAACCTCTGGAGTTGTTTCTCACAGAAACTGGAACACAAACATTCACAATCATTCCAAGCACAATCATTCCATCACACTAGCTCAGTCGGGCAGAGCCAATCTATAATGTAATACAACAAATATGACTGAAGACACCTGGAGCTTGCTAAATCCATTCAAATGCAGTTGTCAAGTGTTAAATTTGTTTACACCAACATTTGATTCATATATAATACTTATGCATGTTTATAGCCACACTTATAGCAAGAGGTACTTTTACACTTCAGAAATCCAAGCTACAATCCTATACTCACTTATCTGGGAGTACAATCCATTGAACTAAATGGGAATTACTTCTGAGTAGACACGTATTGGATTGTGATGCTGAAGTACATTTCACGTGGCTCTACTGTGGTGTGTGTGCGTACGTGCACGAAATGCAAGTGTAATCCAATTTAATCCTAATCACCATTTTATATCCAGTACATTTTTTAAAATGTCAATATTTTTAAAGCAGTGAATAAACTCCAAAAATAATATTTCAAATTGGATATAAGCCAATCTTACCATTATACTTTTAAGCCTCTTGACTTCATCTTCTTGAGCTCTGTAAGATTCTAGCTCCTGCTGAACCGATTCTGCTACCTCTGGGAATGGGCTAAAAGAATGCGTACACGTTGTTTATATCTACAATCTGGTTTATTAAGCACAACTTATTAAAATGCTTATAGGCCTTTCTTCATGATGTATTTATCTTTTCATATTACTGAGTAATGCTAGTAATAAAATAGAAGCAGAAATAATTGGTTAATTTAAAATATTCATCTTACCTTCCTTTATGTTTCTGCCAAAATTTATCAGCTGCAGTTAAATCATATGACTTTTTGTTTTTTTTCTTTGGTCTAGCACCTGCTGGGGAACTTTCTGTTCCTGAAGACTCTTCCAAAACAACTCTGTTCAAATGAAAATCCTATAAAGAAAATATTTAGATTAAACATCTTCACCTGCTGCCCAATACTGGTAAGCAAAATATTCCTACTACAAACTGGGCTAATAAAAAGAATCACTGTTACACTGAATATGATTTTAAACTTGTAAAGCAAATGAAATCCAATAATCCTTCAGTTAAATATGACATTTTAAATGTTGCCTCAAATTCTTCTAGCTTGTTTGCATTGCCTGTTTTTCATATAAAAGCTCAGGACAGTTATTGTTATTGGTCTTTCCCACTGGGCAATTGCCACATCTTGTTAGTGTCACATAGTTATATCTGACTATGACCTAAGGTTTATCCCAGGATCATCCCGGGTTCGTCCCTGCCTGAGCACTGGATGCCCTGTGTGGCACTTAGATGAACAGGTTTGACCCCAGGACAATCCTGGGATAAACCTTAGGTCTAGCTGTGGCCTATGTTTCTGCAAACACTGAGCAGCTTCTATATTTTACCTCTTTCCTCTTTTGTTTTCTGAATGCAGCCTTGAAAAACTTGTGAAATGGAGTGGAGGGATGGTAAGAGATCCAGACAGAGGATCATACGACATATGTCCCCAACCAGAGAAAACTAGTGATGCTTTATTCCAATTGAAATCAATGGGAAAAATTAGTTGCTACCAACTCGTTACATTGGTTTCAGTGGGATTTAAATGTGGCTAATTTTCTAGAATTGGGTCATTTATTATTTTAATGATCACTTGCAGTGTAACATACGCAACACTTGAATGTATTCCCCTACCCTTAAGCTCTACTTCCCTGCCTGGCCAAATATTATTTGACTTAGGTTATTCTTATTTTGCAAGGACCATTACAAAGATATACAATTCCCTCAACTGCTTAATATAGAATTAAAATATTTTTTTTTGTCTATATGGTTTTAACTCATGGATTAAGCCAAGAACACCATCATGAAATAATGAACTCTACAGTAATTTACATTTTAGAACTCCCATTAGATAGAATAACTTTTCCCTCTCTGGAGGGTCCAGGCTATCTTTAGCTTCTAAAGAGATGACTAATAACCTGACTAATAATTCTGATGACTAGTTATTAGATGGCTAATAATTTATTATTATAATAATAATAATAATAATAATTGCATTGTAAAACTTAGAAGGCAGTGTATAAACACAGGAAAATAAATCTACCATATTAATCCGCAGTTACCTTTGACCTTCTCTTCCTTTTTGTTATAACATGCTTTGCCTCCCTTCCCCCTGCTAAAATTTGGGCTGTAAGCTCCTTGGAGACTTGTCTTGTTATGGCAATATATAAATTAATAAACACACACACACTTCCTAAAGTTAATGCTTTTATATTTCATTCTCCAATGTGTTTAAGCCAGGGATGTTGAACCTTTTTTTTCACTCCAAGGGCCGAATTCCATTTTGGAGAAGCTCTCAGGTGGTGGACAGGGCCAAAGAAGGCAAAAGGGAGCCAAATACCAGCATATTTCAGCTTAAAGCTCTTAAACTAAAATATTCCAGTAACTAAACCTAGGAGAGGCAATGCAACCTTTTAAAATGGAGGAAAAACTGCTGCACAACAACTGGGAAATCACCAAACAATTGGTGGTCAGGGGGAAAGAGAAGGGGACGTGGCCATCTGGGGACCGTGGCGGGTTGGATTGGGACCTCAAAGGGGCTGGATTTGACCCCTGGGCCTGAGTTTCTGCACCCTTCTAGCCGACAGCAAAAGAAGGATACTGCTATTTTTCAAAGGTTTCCCTTCTTTATCCAGAGAGTATTATTATGTTTTAGCTTTTCATTTAAATTTTTCAAAATGTTACAAAATGTGTGCTTCTATCAATCTGGGGAGGATGCTATAGACTCCAGCACTGCATGGGTAGGGATGAATTGGGGGAGACAGTAAGAAGTCTCACAAATTTCCCATGGACTCCATAATAATGGAAAGAGGGTCAAACAGACAGAGCTGGGTTCACACAACATGCTAACCTACCATGGGTTATTGTGTTGTCTGAACTCAGTGCATTTCCCGCAGTGTGGTTTATTTTTCTCTAACAAGCCACTTTGAGAATTCATAGCTTGTTGTTGGGTTGTTCAGGATGGTTAACAAGCCATACTGCATGGTTAACAAGCAACCCTGCAGAAAACGTGCTGTGTTTGGACAACACGATAAACCTTGGTTCAACAACAATCCACACTGGGTGGGTTAGTGTGTTGTGTGAACCCAGCTAGATACAGTGTAGGGAGGGAGTGAAAAAAGTTGGGAGATAGAGAGCCAAGACTATACATCCCTTTGTTTGACTCCTGTAGGAAAGAGCTCAGACAGATCTTGATGTGAATGAATGTCTATCTCACCCTCATGAGAAGAAAAATATTTTCTGTATTTTCATAGAACATAATCAACCACCAGATTTGTTGGCTCTTGACGATCAGAGAAATGCAACTCTCTACACATCAACCTGTTTATGAGGAGCAATGGTACTGTTATTACCTAAACAGATGAAGCACTATAAATTTGAAGTTGGAATGCTATTCAGTTCAGCATGTCACAAATTCCCTGGAGTGCAGCAACAGAGAGGAAAACGAAAACTGATTTACGTGAAAGTAAAACTTACGTAACCAACACTGTGGTAACTATTTTCCCATTACAATTTAGGATTTCTATAAAAGGGATGAAATGACTGAAAATAAATTTTCTGAACATAATTAATCTTGAAGTTTAGCTTGTTTTTCTTTTTAATAACTGGACTTTCCTGTAATGCATTATGAACTCTATTTTAAAAGTTGTCCAGCAAAAGGTTTTAAACAATAAGCATATTTCTAGAGAAGTTTGTAATTTCAGAATATTAGTGTTTAAAATTGGATGTAAAGGCATTTTCCTGAAATAGTTCATTTTAATTAGACACATAATTACGACCAGTGCAGACATAAAACCTAATTGGCTGTTAATTAGGGTTTCAGGAATTGTAGGCATTCTTCCCTGTTGCATATTAATCTCACTGCCCCACCCGACCCGCCATTACCTGTGTTTTCATTACCTCCGAGCAATATAAAGCTAGGGCATGCTGATCCTAGCCTGAGTTTCAAACACTATGTCTAGAGTGTTATTGGCCCCGTTCAGAAGACACCTTAAACAACTTTAACCACAGTGGTTAAGCCAGAAATCTGGGCTGTGTTCAGAAGACACCTTAAACCATGGGTTTAACACAGTGATTTAGGCAAAAAGCCTTATTCATTGTTGTTTAGGCCATGGTTTAAGGTGTCTTCTGAACATGGCCCAGCTTTCTGGCTTAACCACTATAGTTACAGTCACGGTTTAAGATGTCTTCTGAACAGGGCCACTTATGATTTACATTGTTCAGACATAATGCCAAAGCAGGGTAAAGCAGGTGAGCAAGAAGCAGAAACATGGGATCCTGCAGCCTGCTCCTAATTTCTTAATCCTTGTTAACACACAACTAGGATTACATCTGAACTGGCTTTAGTGACTCTTCATGGCAAGTGGACTGTAGTCAACTAAAACTTTTGCCATGAGGGGCTGCATTCAGATATCACTTTAGTTAATGATGGCTTAATAAGCTACGCACAGTAGCTTATTTTGAAGAAGTCCACAATCCCCCGCCACACGATCAGGCCTAATAAACTACTGTACGTAGATTGTTAAGATACTGTGCCTGATCTGACCCTTCCCCCCACTTCCTTTCAGTTAGAGACCTCCTGCTCAAGCAGTGGCACTGTTTCACCCATTCATTACATCGCAGCAGGAGCTGCAAGGACAGAAATCCCAGAAGCATCAAAAAGGGGGTGGCAGCTAGAAACCCTTAGATGTTTGCTGGATTGGGAGCTCACTAGTTGGGAGGCATTCAATGTACCCTCCAAACCTGGCATCCCTGCTTACTTTGTGAACTTTAAGGGCTGGGCTTAAGGGACTCTGGGAAGGGTTTTTTCCTTCTCCTTCTCCTGCTGCTGTGCTTCAGTGTTATGTTTAGCCCATTAAAGAGAGCTATAAAGGCTGGGCTTGAGGGACTCCGGGAAGGGTTTTGTTTTCTCTCCTTATTCTGACATCAAGCTTCAGGCGTTCTGTCGGGCTGCTGCTGTTTAGCCCAGTAAGGACTTGATGCTGCGCACTTTAAAGACTGGCTTGAGGGAATTTTTTTCTTTTTGCAGTGTCAACAAAGGGTGCCAGTCTTTGCTTTTTCCATGACAGAGGGTCGTGTGGCAGCAGTCTGAACCACTCTTGCCACCCGACTCTCTATGTGAGCAATTTAACCCATGGTGTCTGGCAGATGATATGATAACACACGGTGGGTTAAGTAACCTCTACTGCAGACCATGGGTTATCAACTTGGATTATTTTGGACAAATAAGTCACTGTGGGTTAAAAAAAATTCCGCCAGATGACACCATAACAGAGTGTTGGGACTAGATGGACCCTTGGTCTCATTCAGTATGGCTCTTCTTATGTTCTAACCCATCATGAGTTATCATGTGCTCTGAACCCAGTCCGTGTGTTAATCTTTAAGGGCCCACAATTTTCTTTGTTGTTTTTCCTACAACATACAAACATGGCTACCCCTTTGGAAACTGCTTCAATGTACGTCTTGTCAGATAAGGGTGTATAGTTTTATGAAACACACTTTTCAATCATTTTCCAACTATACTTTTCTAAAACATACAACCTTTTATTTGGTGTTTCATTATTAGGCATGCTTTTAAAAAGGAGAAAAACACCAGAGACAACAAGGGAATTAAGCATTTAAATAAGATACAAAATGGCATTTTAAAAATATTTAAGGATCTAATGCACAAGATTGTTGAGAATAATATTGGTATAAAGTAATTGTGTCCATATGAAAACTGGTTAACTTTAATCCTGCCAAGTTGGGGCAGACACATCTTGCATGAATGAAGCTCTACTCATTCAAGATGCTTCAGCCTGATTTTCAGCATTTTCTCCATTTGGTTATGAAAGGACTTGACTTTTAAGAGTTTTTTTCAGGTGGTACAGGGTACCCAAATGGGGCCGTGGCAGTAGTGAAGTCCCCTTCTAGGAACTTCTGTCCACTTGCAGTTCTCAGGATCCAACACAAAGTCTGGAAGTCTACAGAATTCAATGAAAATCAAATTCAGTGAAGACTGATGGATAGGTGATCACAAACCAATTTCCATAAAATCTTAATTGGATGCCAGAATGATAACTGAGCAATCTATACATGTCTTCTATATTTTGGTGTGTGGTTGTGTGGTTCGTCTTAGCTTGATGCCATTTCCAGCACTGAGAAACAATAGAATTGTTATTGCAATTGCCTGATACCATTTCCAGCACTGAGAAACAATAGAATTGTTGTTGTATTTGTCTAATAACACATTACTAGGTGGAGCGCTTTTATTTAGATTTCTAGGAATTACTTATTATTTGGCTCTTGGTGAAGGTTCAGTACTCAGTACAGGTCAGCCAAGTCATCATTTAGCTTGTTTTCACTGAATTTTATGGACTTACAGATCTATTTGTAATTTAGTCCATATCAATTGGATTTGTCCTGCATGTGTATATTCAGAAGTAGGTCCCATTGAACTCAGTAAGGTTTACTCTCAGGTAAGTAGGTATGGGATTTCAGCCTTAACCAGAACTTTTGATAGGGGCATATTATGACTTCATGCATTCAAATGAATGCTTCTGGACTTATAGTGTACACCCTGCTCTCAATGTCCCTGCATGTGCTGGCTATACTTTCAACCTCTGTGTGTTCAGTTGAATACAGTTAGAATGAATACCCCATCAGAATTTAGCAGTGAATGTAGGGCTGATGGGCACAGGTCTTGTGTGCACCCCCCTAGGCCTTTTGTTTCTTTAATATACATACATGAGAATTTTTGTTTTGTACATGGCAATTAAAGTAATAACTAAAATAGCTCTTTGAATACACTTTTGTTTGTATAGGGATGAAAGCTTTAATCCATCAATTTAACTGGTAGATCTAAAGAAATATGTAATATCTATGCCATCTTGTGGTGATTAATGGTACTTTAATCTTTAATGCCAGTAGTTTTGATGTGAACTGAATAGCAACTCTAGAAGAGTACAACTAAAAAAGGGCTGTATCCACCCCTGACTGTGCTGAATGATGTTCCCCTCCCTCATGCTCGCACCCCCTAAATCTGTTCTGGAGAGTTAAACAACCCTCTGGGGTAGATTTGGAAAGTGCAGATGGAAGAGGCTGCAGTGGGGAAGAGCGTAAGGTTGGATTTAAACCAACATATTTATTATTCTACATTATATGTAAATTTCATGAAACATCCAAACAGCAAACTAAATGCTCTTGTTCTTTGACAGCTAAATGATAATAGAAACCAACAACAACTGGAATTAATAGGTTTGAAAGTTATATACAGTTGAGGAAATACTGCAGTGAATTCTTATGCAAAAAGGATTAGTCTATGTCTAAAGATGTTGTTGTTGTTGTTATTAACAATATTTATACCACTCAATTATCTAACACAGATTCCGGAGCAGCGAACATCAGTATAAACAGTAAAAGAAAGAAGATTAAAAAAGCAAATTAAAATTATTCAATTTAAAAACAAAGGAACGAGAAAAACAGTGGCTAGTCAGTTGAGGAAGGCTTCTTAAAACAGAGTTGTTTTCAGAAGGTGTCGAAAGCAGCCTAGTGTTGGTGCCTGCTTGACCTCCAGGGGCAGGGAGTTCCACAGAGAAGGGGCCACTACACTAAAAGCTCTTCTCGTGGTGGATTCCAATCAGGCCATTTGTCCATGTGGAACCACCAGGAGCATGCCCTCCGTGATCGGGCAGGTTGGTAAGGGAGAAGGCGCTCTCTCAGGTATCCTGGTCCCAAGTTGTTTAGGGCTTTGTATACTATTACCAAAAATTTAAACCTAGGCCGGTAGCCAATAGGTAGCCAGTGCAATGAAGCAAAGGAGTTACATGCCAAAAAGGGGCAGCTCCTGACAACAGCTGAGCTGCTTCATTTTGAACTAGCTCCAGCTTCCAGAGCATTCTTAAGGGCAGCCCCACATAGAGCACATTGCAGGAATCCAGGCTTGAGGTTACTAATGCCCGCACCACTGAGGCCAAGCTATCCCTGTCCAGAAGAGGCTGTAACTGGCAAGCCAGCCGAAGCTGGTAAAAGGCACTTCAAGCCAACGCAGTCACTTGGGCCTCCAGTAACAATGATGGATCTAGGAGTACCCCAAAGCTATGAAGCTGATCTTTCAGAGGGAGCACAATCCCATTCAGAACAGGCAATGAGACTATCTCCTAGACTTGGAAACCACTCGCCCATAGGGCTTCCATCTTGCCAGGATTCAGATGCAGTTTATTGGCCCTCATCCAGCCTGTTACTGAGTTTATTATATTATAGTCAAGTTTCACTTTATTAAGATGCTCAGAGCAATCAGAAGAGTTAGCCTGACTAATGCTAAGCAAAATCAAATAGCAGTAAGAGGTGTAATCCAGTTGAGGGGCAACTGTCAAGAACACCCCCTAGACAGAATTTCACAGGGAAGGAAGAATCAAGAGTAGGATACAGCAGTGTCAACTTAACAGCTGCTACTCACATTTTTTGGCACCAGCTCTGGGTAGAGTAGTCCAATCTCAGGCAATTGGATGCAAGTGCATCGTGGCCGGTATACCTTTCCTCTCTAGCCCTTCAACTCTGATCCATCTTCTTATAATTCTGGTGTGAATATATTTTCCCTTCCAACAATAACCTTGACCTATGACAGTCTCTTGTCACCCACCAAAATGCTGGGTCCTATATACATAAGAAATGGCCTTCTTCAAAACTTTCCACAGAGCTTTCAAAGATTAGAGAGTCAGTTTACTATACCAACTGTGCCTATCACTCAACCACAGTGGTCCGTCAACATGGCTTCTAGATTAAATATAGAAATCAGCTGGATTTGCCTCTAATGTATGCAGTCTTAGAAGTCATTATGATTTCAAGCAGCTGGATCAGCAGAATAGGCAGGCAAAGAATACTCTCAAAATGGCATCAGGCTGCAAATCATGTACCAGGACACTGCATCAGTGAAATGTTTGGAGGGGAGATGTTCCTCACACATAAAATCCCCACGCCAGGCAATGGATGGAAAAGGAATATTTTTACTCTGGGCAATATCCAACTATGCCAGCACGCTGGTGGGATCCATCAGTAGTGCAATGGGATGGTAGCTGCTCCTAAAGAAGCTAAAATGCTTGCTTCCAGAATGGGGCAGGTCAGCAATGCTCACTGAAGGGAGTTTTGCTGAGTTGTTGCATTCCAGAAACAAGGGTTTTGGCTCATTTCCAGGGTTGCCTTAGCTTCCCGTTGCACTGGCGATCAGCCCCATGGGGGCAACAGAATGAATGGAGACACATGAACGGAGACTGCCCTATCTGTAATAGGAGTAAAAAGTAAAGAACTTCTCATCTTAAAAACATGTTGCTTACCAGGACGTCATGCACTAAGGCTTGGTAGGTCCAAGTATGGTGCAGAGGAGTTGCCAAATCTATATTCCTGTCAACAAGTACTAAGAGAGGCCTCTGGAAACTGTAAATAAAAACATTTGGTTAATACCTTCATGCAAATTCTGCAGAAGTGTTATAATGAAATAAAAGTATTTTCCCATTTAATACCAGGTTTTTAAATGGTGTGTAAATAGTAATACCTGAATTGTCCAGCCCCAAGTGTGTCGCCTGTGAAAAGGCTGTTCCTGGCATCTCTGAGGTTCTCTCGCAGTTTCTTATCTAGTTTCTGAAAAAGATTTAGCCTAGTTTGCATATATCTACAAATATAGCACAAAAAAGGAAAGAAAAAGAAAAAAGAGCCTGCAGATTTCTCCACAACCTACAAGGGTACAAAGATGGAAAATAAACAAAAAGCAGAACAGGATAGAATAGTAGATTTTTTCTTCTGGAATTGGAAAAGTCTGAAATAAATCTACCAATAATAAAGTCTTATCCAGTTTCCACCCCAGCTTGCTTTTCTCTTTCACTCCTGAGAAATTTCATTTTCCCAGGGATCAAACTATAATCTAGTGTTGCTGGATACATGAAATTTTCCAACCAGCTAGCATTTCCATTACTATTGTGATGAATGTCATGAACAGATGACATTCATCACAACTTGGTAACTTGGTAACCTCCAAGTTAGATTACTGCAATGCACTCTACGTAGGGCTGCCTTTGAAGACGGTTCGGAAGCTGCAGCTCGTGCAAAATGGAGCGGCCAGATTGATTTTGGGAACCAGAAGGTTCGACCATATAACACCTGTTCTGGTCCGCTTGCACTGGCTGCCTGTATGCGTCCGAGCCCAATTCAAGGTGCTGGTTTTGACCTATAAAGCCTTACACGGCTTGGGACCACAATACCTGATGGAACGCCTCTCCGGACGTGAATATACCTGGTCACTACGCTCAACATCTAAGGTCCTCCTCCGGGTGCCTACTCCGAGAGAGGCTCGGAGTGTGGCAACGAGGGACAGGGCCTTTTTGGTGGTGGCCCCCAGACTATGGAATAATCTCCCTGACGAGGCTCGCCTGGTGCCAACGCTGCTATCTTTCCGGCGCCAGGTTAAGACTTTCCTCTTTGCCCAGGCATATGGCGGCACATCTTAATAACCCACATATTTTAGTTTTTTAACGGTTTTTAATGCTTTATGTGTGTATGTTCTATGTTTTAGAAATTTAAAATTTTGTATACTCGTTTTAATCTTAACTTTAGAATTTCTGTAAACTGCCCAGAGAGCCCTGGCTATGGGAGCGGTATATAAGTGCAATAAATAAATAAAATAAATAAAACACCTGTTATATAGTGCCTATGATACCACCAATGACAAACATCCCTTCTACTGAAGATTTCCCTCTACACCTCCAATAATGCCACACTATTTCAGAACCTTTGCTGCATTGCATTTTTCTCCCTTTGAAGGATGTTTCAACTTTCTCTCCAGCATTATTTAAGTCAACTTATATACTGCCTTTTTTCCATCATGAAACCCAAGGCAGCGTACACAGGGTCGCACCTGGACTCCCACGCAAGCACTTACCCAACCCAAACCTGTTTAGCTTCAGCTGATGGCTTAGCTTAAGCTGATGGCTGCATTATGTGCAGACCATGGGACATGATCCATTTTTAAAATAGTCCAAAGGCTACCTGCCCTCCATTACACATCTGTTGCAGGCACAAGGCCAACATCCTATGTACACTTACCTGGAAATAAGTCCCAATCAATTCAGTGGGACTAGTGTCCAAGGATACATGCATAGGATTGCACTGCACCAATAAAGAAACTCCCCTTTGCAAATGACTATCAATAGAGGTCAGTGTTGGGATGTTGAAGTCCTGGCTAAGTAAGTCAAGACACTTGTGAACTTTGCGCACCCACGTTCAGCCCCTTTGTTCCTCCCTTTGCATGAGTGGCGAAACAAACCAGTTAACCGTAACTATCTGTTACATTCAGATTGGAAATTATGGTTAATGTCTTCCAAACAAGCCAGGATTTGTAAGGTCAGTAAAAACAAGTCACCTGTATCCAACAAGTAGTAGTGGGAAAAGTGCAAGAGGTGGGGTTGTTCTGTTAGAGGTGATGTATTTCACTAACAGTTGCCCAAGCTTTAGTGGAACAATAAGCTCAAGTACTGCAAGCAACACCTAGCAAAATAAAGTTGGAATGAGTTGTGTAATTGCTTGCACAAGTAGCAATATTGGATTTGACATGCAGAAGGAAGAAAACAAGGTGTCCACAGATGGTAGAAACTTTATGCTAGTGTTACAACACCACTTGATACAACCCATGTCTGCCTGCCTTTCTGTAATCTTTCTTCCTCATAATGACTATATTTATTTCAATAATTAATTCAGTTGGGATATTTCACAACTCACCACTGCCACCATTTCTGCTGCTGTTCCTCTCGAACATCTGATTATTGGAATAGCTCCTATTAAAATATAAAGATGATCTTGGGTAAATTAGCTGCTATAAACCAAGCATGTTTTCTTTTTAAGGTAGGTGAATTTTGTATTGCTTGATACCTTGTAAATGCTATTAAGGAAACATAGATTCCTTATATTTAAATAAAGTATTATTTTAAAAGATTGCTCAGAAATTCCCTTATTCAAATATGGCAGGCTAGCCAAAGTGACATCTCAGAAACTAGTGATCTACTAAATTGTTCAACTTACATCTTAGCTTTGCCAATGGATCACTTTGCAGTCTTGATACATATTTTGTGATACACAGTTTTGAAGTCACATCCTAAATTAATTGCAACACCTGTCACAGGTTGTCACAGCCACAATTAACATGAAGGCTAAACTAGGGAAGTTATGTCAGACAGGCATAAATAGTAAGTTCTAAATTCCAACAGTTCATGATCAATAAACTTATTTAATTTACACAAACTCTTAAATGTTTCAACAGATGACATGAAATCATTTTAATCTGTTCTGACAGAATCTCAAAGGATTAGAAGAGACCTGCTGAATCAGATGAAAAGCCTATCCAGTCCAGCATTCCATTTACAAAGTGGCTGGCGAGTTGCCTGTGGGAAGCCCACAAGGGAACCATCAGTGAAAAAGCACCCCACACACATGTTCCCCAGTAAGCAATATGCAGAGGCTTACTACCTCCAAGACTGGAGGTAATATAAAGATATAGCCATCATGATTAGTAGCTATTGACAGCCTTATCTTTCACTAATTTGTCCTCTTTCTTTTTAAAAGCCATCCAAGTTGGTGGCCATTACTACATCTTATGGTAGCGAATTTCATAGTTCACTGTTTGAAGTAGTTCATTTTACCTGTTCTGAATCTCCCACCGTTCAGCTTCATGGAATGATCCCAGTTTCCAGTATTATGGGAGAGTGAGAAAAACATTCCCCAATCTGCTTTCTCCACACCATGCATAATTTTGTCCACCTCTATGTCTCCCTGAACTCACCCTTTTTCTAATCTACTGTTACCTTTCCTCCTTGGAGAGTTGTTCCAGCCCCCTTTATCATTTTGGCTGTCCTTTTCTGCATCTTATCCAAATCTACAATATCCTTTTTTAGGTGCAGTATCTAGAACTAAACGGTGTTCCAAGTGTGGTCATACCATGGATTTGTACAAGGGTCAATTTTCTAGTTATGCTCAACTTGGAATTTGCTTTTTTCACAGCAGTCACACACTGGATTGACATTTTCACTGAGCTATACACCATAATCAGCTCAGATTAACTTATATATGAAGTTGGCATTTTTTTTGCCCCAAATGCATCACTTTATACTTACTTATACTGAACTACATTTGCTATTTTAATGCCCATTCTCCCAGTTTGGAGAGATCCTTTAGGAACTCTTCATTATCCCTTTTTGGTTTAACCAACCTAAATAATGGGGTGTCATCAGCAAACTTGGCTACCTCTCTGCTCACTCCTAATTTCATACCATTTATACTCAAATTAAAAAGCACCAGTCCCAATACAAATCTTTGTGAGATTCTGCTAATGTTTCTTCATTGAAAGAACTGACCATTTATTCCTACTCTTTTCTATTTCTTTTTCTGCCTTTTGTGTGTGTGTGTGTAAGTGCTTGTTGTACAAATTTGATCCAGTGGGACATAACATTTCCTAGTCTTTTCTTAGTCATGGACTTGTACACTCCTTCATCTTTTATCCCATCTGAATTCCCTCTCTTCCCTTTTCAGTGTTACCCATGACAAAATACACCTACACCATTTTAACACTTTGTAAACTCTGAGAAAAGACTGCCATGAGCGGATTTAGCCTCAGTGCAGATGTAACAAGACAACATAGTTACTGTTGAAATGGGAAGGGAGGGTAAGAATTTAGGCAGTGGAGGAGGGTGTGTATAAGAAATTTTATATCTGAGCTGAACCTGTGTAGAGAAGACACCTGATTTATCATATGTCCTCCTTCAGATGTTACATCAGACCTAATGTAGAAGTAATTGTGCAACCTTCCCTACAGAAATGCGATTTTAAAGTATCTTCACACTTACCAAGCGTAACAAAAAAACAAAAAAGGCTGTCAACAATTGTGTCCATAATGGTCTCCATTTCGGTGTCTGTTATATCTGGTCTGTTAATGGCTATAATATCAAAAGGAAAAATAATTTAGGTTACCATAAATTATACACTATACGTTATTCCTTCCAAGCAGAGTTTGAGGTTAACAGCTATCAGCACTACAAGACCAAAACAACAACTTCAAACACTGCATCTATGCTTGTTGCTCTGATGCTAAAGATATGTTTATTACCATGATTCTATGAAGTTACTTTGGCTAGATAGAAGGAAATCCTGTGTACATGGGCAGAGCAATCCTACCAGTGATTGAGTGAAGAAGATTTGAACATGGAGGAACTCCCTTATCTAAAGCTTGTGCTGGCAGGGTAAAAAGGAAGAAGGAATGGCATTTTTTATTTCTGCCTTTCAAGTTTTTTCTCTCTCTTTACAATTATAATTTCCCTCCCACTGGTGACAATGGGAGGGGAAATATGTATATCAGCTCCAGGTCTGACATACCTTTTGTCCAGTTCTGGGGGCATGTCAGAGGAATAGGAAGGCTATGGATCCACAGGATCTAGGATTTCCCCTGATCTTCCCTGACACACCCACAGAACACACCCTTTATGCCTCCACCAAAGTTGGAGGGGCAAGGGCTGCCGAGAGGGGGGTTGTGATGATCGATCTCCCATCCAAGGCAGGACCTCTTGTTTCACATTTGGAGGGGGAGATCTCAAACACTGTTTCAGGGACCTGAGGATGACAGACGAACTTTAATATATTAGTTCCTGCAATCCATTACTATCTCAATAATAAATTTAGGTAGTGAATCAAGATGAGCTTGGCAAATTTCTTGATTGTTAGTCAGTCTTCCATAGTGAAATGCCAGATCAATTATGCTTGCAAGCTCTATTGATCTGCTTCATATGGCCCTGTTGTGCAAATGGTCTCTCCTGTGAGCACACAGGCACAATAGGATAGTATCCCCTAATGTTTTATTGTATTGTGTTGTATCATAGCATATTTTGGGTTTTATGCCTCTTGCATATCCTAAGATAGAGGGCACATTAAAATATTTTTAATAAATGTATAAAATATTTACCTAAAATGCAAAACATTAAATTAAACAATTTCTTTTAGAATAATCCACCTACCACGATATGAAACAAGGTCCTTATTTTGATTGCATAGTACAAACATATCATCTTCCAAAGTAATGAAATTGAGATATTGGTCAAAAACCTATCCATCAAGACAAAGTGATAATTACTAGGAATAATATACAACTTTGGTTTATATTTTGCAGTCATTTGTGATTTTAACATTTTTATTTAAGGAATGAGAAGGATTTATATCCAACAGGACTCTACCTTTAAGGAAACACTTCTATTCACGTACATGGAGCACCCAGCCTTCCTAATATCCCCACTCCCTGCAAAAGCTGCTCCTATGGCTAGCGAACCCTCCAGAACAGAATGTGGTATGGTTGTTACGGGGGATTGCCAAAAATTGGGTGTCGAGACTTGCATGAATGGAAGCATGCCACCATTAGATAAACCTGAATTACGATCTATACGTATTATTAGAAAATGATATATTATGAAACAAACTTATTTCAACTAATCTCCCAGTTGGCTATAGACTATATTTACTGTCCCTGATGTTACAGTAAGTGTGTAAGCTAAATAATATGAATTATTTCATGTAATCTTTCCTTATTTATAACTTATTTTAATATGACCCAGTTCACATGTAATGTGGCAATTCCTGGGCTGTCCGTGAACCATTTGCACAACAAACCATGGGCAACTGCTGGGTTAACTTTGGGTTGTCTAACCCATAAACAACCCAGAGTTTCCAAGTTCACACATCATGAAACAACCAAGGAACAGGGTGTTCCTGGGTTGATTAAAAGCAGAAATGGCATGCAAACCACTCATCCCCAGCAATTCCTGGGTTAAACATGTGAACAGGGTTTATCTCTCTCACAGAACCCAACCACACATACATACACAATGACATGTGCATATATAAAATAACTTTGGAAAATTGGCAGTGTTACACAAAGTAAAGTAAAGACTTTTCCAAGGTTGAAGAATATTGTTGTAGCAAATAAATTAAAAACAGTGCCATGGTTCACAAGTCTTGGGTAGGGGAGTGGGCTGAGGCCAGATTATTTAGTATCTTTCCCTGATTATAGGCTACTTCATTGAGGATGCAGCCCAAGAACAACATGGATTTATGGGTGATTGACTTGGTTGGGGTGACAATGGTGGTTGTAGAACTCCGCATTGGAATTTTTACACCACCGTTGAGAAAGGTGTCTGGTGGGAAAACTCCATGCAACAGTGGAGATTTTTAGGGAAAACACTCCATGCAGAATATCAACGCTGTGCAGAGGAGAGTTCCTGCACAACAACTGTGTTGTGTGCCAGGCTCCATGGAGTTTTCCCCATGTCTACAGAGTCGCCGGGCAAGAGCAGCAGAAACCCCGGCTGCTCTTACCCAACAGGACTGTATAGGCATGGGAAAGAATTCCATGCCATGATGCACCTGCGGAGCCCTGATCGTGCCGTCCCATGTGGATATCAGCTTGAGGGGATGGAAAGAGCTTACCTGATGCTCTCATGAGAGAGCCTGAGCTCGTTCCATCCCTTTGTGTCAATATCAAAATGCTTCACAACCCGGGGGCCCAAGACTGTCTCCCACAGCTTGACATGTATCATCAAACCCCAAGAGATATCCTTTCAGCGGATAGACTGCTTTTCCTCTGAGGACTGATCCACTCACCACCCCTTTCACCCTATGGCATCGGCAACAGATATGACCATCACCAGAGCAACAAGTGGTGGTGCCTCACTGCAAAATGGATCCATTGGGTGAGGCCATCGCCTTCTTCCTTCAGTAGATGGATCCATTTTCCAGAGAGGCGCGGCACTGCCGCTTGTTGCTAGGGCAACAGGCGCGTCGCGTCTTTCGGCTCTTTTCTCTGCTCCACCCCTCCCCTCCCCTCCCCTCCCCATGGAATGGAGGCGCCCCACTCCAACATGGAATGGTGAAGTGGAAACCAATGCCACTATTCGGTAGGGAGGGTGGAGGGGGGGGGAGAGAAGACTGCCGCACACAGCGGGTAAACTCCACCCCACAGACAACTTTTGCTATGATGCTTTAAAGCAACATGCTAGAAGTCCACACTGCTCAGTCCATAGGGTGGAGTTCACACCAAAGTTTCGTCTGAACACGGCCATTGTGTAAGACTTTTATGAGGTTCACAATAAGGATGCTGATTAATTCGGAACGGCTGCAATTACTTTTTGAAATTATGGGTATATACATTGACAATGGCTGTCAATAGACTTTACAGATACTTTGGAAGACATGTGTTTTGGACCGGTTTCAGAGTTTTGCCAAATGTGCATATTCTCTGGGAGACAAATACATAACAAAGTTGTTTATAGCTGGTTTTTATGTATGTTTTTGTGTATGGTGCATGTTTTTGTGGTTTTAAACTTTGCATATTTTTTTTAATTGTTTTAATCTTATGTAAAACACCCAGAGAGCTTCAATTATGGGATGGTATAGAAATGTAATAAATAATAATAAATAATAATACATGAGATCCTTTTGTGTCATGTAATGGTTTACCATTCAATATATTCCATTATGGATTCATATGGATAATGGAGACACCTATATCAACATAACTAACATGCTAAACCGTACCTTAGACACTTGTGTTACTGCACTGGCACCCAGAGCAGCATTTGCAATATCTTCCAGTTTACTTCTTGAAATGGCAGAAATAAAATTTAAATAATAAAACTCGTAAAGTTGATTTCTAAGATCCTGAGAGAAAACAACAACAACAAATGGTGTTAAAAGACTGGAAATTTTAGCTAACAAGAATGCTTTAAAATTTACTACACAGCAGTGCTGCTAAAACTGAATACCTTACAAGGAGCCACAGCATCATGTCTGGTCCAACGCTTTGGCAGAAGACACAGTCAAGCATTTCACCTCCATGCCAAAAACAGCTAATGTACATATGAATCAATAAAGAACTAAGGATGAGCACTAAGCTTTGGGACAGCCCAAATCATACATCTCTATAACCAGGAGAATGATTGCCTTCATGACAGTCTAGCATTACTAGTGCAAATCTTGTTCACCACAGGGGCTAGTAGTCTGAGAATAATTGAATAAAAATAGGTTTCCCCGTTTCCCTTGCAGCTGGAGCAACTTTACACTTCTAAAATAAATGTACTACAAATAAACTGGCAAAGGTAAAAAAAGATGTTCTTTTTTAAAAAGTTCATTAACCATTTCTTGACGTTTGAGGTCAAAAACACATGATGTGGGTTTTTTCTCTTCCTTCTCCCTCTGGTTTCCTTTCAGCTCTTTCTCCTCAGCTTCTCTTCCTCTTCCTCTATAACCAACTGACTTTTTTCAGGCCCTTTCCTAACATTCTGTGTCTGCCCTTTCATTCACCTAGCACTTTTAAGAGCTCACAGGAGTAAGCATTATTGCATGTGCATACACACACTGTGTCACATGTTACATTGCATGCACAATGTGGGACACATGCATTAACCTCCCCTTTGTCTCATCCCATTCCTTTCTCCCTTCTCGAGCTGCCCAAAGCTTGAATGTTAAACTTTTCTGAACTTCCAAAATTTTCTGCACTTCTACAGTACTCAAGCTTCAGTTTAAAACAAAAACGAAGTTCCTTTTTCATTTACACACATAATAGCAATTACTGACATGGAGAAAACATGCTTGATAGTGTTTTGGACCAAAAAGACACGATACAGAGATCACTTTTCCCAATAGTGTTGATGAGTAATTTGTATTGCCCCAAAGCTTTTTATGCATTTACATATGTTTTGGCTACCACTGGGATGGACACAGAGTGGTTGAAATTGCCTTGTACCACACTGAACTACAAGTCCACATGCAGTTCTAAGGAGTTTTGTAGAGTACAAGTTCCTGGATGGGGTTTTTTTTGATTCAGGATGTCCCAAAGCTTTGTTTGAGGTGCACATCCCCACTTCCTTATTCATTCATATATATACTGTCTATTATTGCTATGGGTGCAGCAAGCTTGAGTGTCCTGAGCCAAGCTAAAGTGTTGGGCTGAACACAATGCTATAGGGCCTCTCAGGGAACAGTTCCCCAGAAGTATGGATGTTTAATTTGTGCTGGGTTATTTTGGGATGCTTTTTTAAAAGTATGGCCTGGGGATAATAAAGAGTTTACACATGTTCCTTAAAGCAGCACTTTTGACTGAGTGTCTCAAAGGGGACATCTTCTGGTCATGGCGATGTATTATATGGTATAGCCCAAAGTTTATTTTGAAGCGCAGTTTCCTGCTGTATTTTTTTTCCATTGACGCAATACGCAACTTCATAATTTAGCCCCACAAAGGTCCTTTTGACCCCAAGTATAGGGTGATCATATGGAAAGGAGGACAGGGCTCCTGTATCTTTAACAGTTGCATAGAAAATGGCATTTCAGCAAGTGTCATTTGTATGCATGCAGCACCTGGTGAAATTCCCTCTTCATCACAACAGTTAAAGCTGCAGGAGCCCGGCCCTCTTCTGTATCTGGTCACTCTAGCATAGCTAGAGTGCTGCACTGACTGAAGCAATAGTAAAGAGTGACCAGATTCACTTGATCATCAAAGTCCACGGTGGGTTGAGGTATGTGCCGGCAGCCATTTTGAATACTGAACCCCAGAGGTGGGTTATTATTATTATTTATTTATATAGCACCATCAATGTACATGGTGCTGTACAGATAACACAGTACATAGCAAGACCCTGCCGCATAGGCTTACAATCTAATAAGTTGTAGTTAACAATAAAGAGGGAAGGAGAATGCAAACAGGCACAGGGAAGTGTAAACAGGCACCGGGTAGGGTAAAGCTAATAGTATAGAGTCAGAACAAACTCAATATTTGAAGGCTATAGGGAAAAGAAAAGTTTTTAGCTGAGTTTTAAAAGCAGTGATTGAGTTTGTAGTTCTCAAGTGTTCTGGAAGAGCGTTCCAGGCGTAAGGGGCAGCAGAAGAAAAAGGACGAAGCCGAGTAAGGGAAGTGGAGGTCCTTGGGCAGGCGAGAAGCATGGCATCAGAGGAGCGGAGAGCCCGAGCGGGGCGATAGTGTGAGATGAGAGAGGAGAGATAGGGAGGAGCTAGACCGTGAAGAGCCTTGAAGGTCAGCAGGAGAAGTTTATATTGGATTCTGGAGTGAATTGGTTGCTGTAATTTGTCGTGTGAACCTGGGTGGCAGGGGTTGTGAGGGTTAAACAACCCTCAAATAAATATGGGCCTGGTGTATAGTTATTTAAGGGTTGTTTAACCCTTAAACAACACCTGCCTCTCAGGTTTGCAGGACGCAAGGCATCATGGCAACTCCCCGCTGGGAGTTCAAAATGGCCCCTGACACACACTGCAACCCACTTAAATAAGCCACAGTGGGCTGCAGTGATAGTGCAAACCAGCCCAGTCTCTTCTTACTGTCAAGGACATTTAACTTTCCTCCACCCCAAACAACACCATGAAACAGTTCTGAGAGTGCTTTCTAAGCAACCAGCAATAAGCAAGACATACTGCGTAAGCTGCAATGGCTAGATTTGTTGCTGATGTAGAGCACATATTGCTACAGGGAAGTCACATTCATTCAATGAATAAGTCCAGGGTTTGGGGTTGTTTTTGTTTTTTGGTGCGTTTTGGGTTATAACATGAACTCTTATCTCTTGACACCAGACATTTAACAGGTTAAACTACCTGGCAGAGCCTGTCAATATTTTCCTCTGTTGGCATTACAAAATATATTGCTGGGACATCTGGAATAGGGTCTCGATCGGAGTGTAGAAGACTGGAAATAAAAGAACAAACTTCATTTATGAGCAGTTATAGTCTTCTCCCCAAAAAACAAATAAACAAATGAAGGCTCAGAAATAGTTCAGCCCTTGCTCTCAGCCTATGCACACCTACATGGAGCTAAGTCTCATTGAGCACAGTTAACCTTCCAAGCAATGATGCATAGGATTTGGGTGTAAGGCACCTTCTACCTAATTTGCTGTTACAGATGTAATTCTGGTCTTTGTTTATTACAATTTAACTGCAAGTCATCTTCAAGAAGATGTACTTCTTTGAAGCATTTTTGTTCCCACTTCTGCCCCCTAAATCACAATTAAGCAGAAGTTCCACTGTGCAAGCAGAAATTCACTTGCATGACACTGGATGTTGTCCTATGACTTGAGAAAGCATATATGTGGACATAAGTACGATTAACATATTTTTGAATTTTGAATTTTCTCATAGGGTAGTATCCAATGTTAATTCTACATAGAGTGGAACCCATTAAAATGAATGGGACTTAGGTTAGTTATGACTAATCTACTCTACATAGGACTAACATTGGCTACTACCCTTGGTGTAAGTTCAATAACTGGCAATTTTTCAAACTATTTTCAGATTTCTCTTATTTTGGTAATCAATATTATGGATCTAAATTCATACTGCTTTATGTAGACACTGGCATGCTTAGGTATGCCGGTCCTTCCACGTCTGCACATTGCAAGAGAGGATGTGGTTCTGAGCACCACCAGCATCCTTTGGCTTTCCCATACTGATCAGACATCTAACTGAAGTCTTGGGGTATGCAATATGCAACCAGATCCTCAGAGTATTATGCCACATAAATCTTTCCAAACAACATATAAACTAACACAACCAAAATACATATAAATAAAATACATACAGATGCAGAGTAATGCCCATGTCTCTTAATTCTTTCACTGACAGTAATGGAGATATTATATCTTGGCCAAATCTGTCATAAATAAGAACCTGTAGAAATAAATAAATATTAACATATGCACTGGGGTTGCAGTCGTAAAAAGACTTGTGTGTGTTGTTTTTCCACCAAGACTGCAACCATATAATCAACATTCATTTTAGTGAGTCTTGGACAGAGGTTGCACAGAAGCTTGGTGGCCTTGAGCTTTGTAGCTTTTAAACAGATGAAAATTGTTGCAGGGCACAATCTTAAGGAGATAGTCCTCAGCCTCTGAACTGAGAGGCTTATGACTACCGAAAGCAGGGTGGCCGGAGCACAGAGGTGATCCTCACCTCCTTGTTCTGGCCACCCTGCATTTTTGGCTAGAAAGAACTGTGACAGCGACCTCGGAGAGGACAGAAAGGGGGAGTTCACGTGGGTGGGGAGGGGACTGGGGAAGCAGGGATACAAACTATCCACAGCCTTCCCCAGTCTCCTTCCTTCCTAATGCCTCAACTAGATAGGTGAAAATGTCTGTCAAGGTAAAATTCAGGGCAGGGAGAGCGTGGAGATGATGATTGCCTTCGTTGTTCCTCCTGCTCTGCGTCGGATGGCCATAAGCCTCTGAATTTGGAGGCTTATGGCCATCCCCATAGGATTGCACCCTTAGATATGTTTACTTCCCCAGCTAGGAGCTGGTGTATTTAGTTCCACAACATTTAGTTTTCATAAGTAGCAATCAGTCCAAGTTATTAAGCTATTATCTAAAACACGACTTTCAAAAATATGGCAAGGAAGTTCATTCTGAAACTACAAGTTATAACGGATATAAAATAGATGTATAGTTTGACTTACTTTCCATACTGGTTCACCTGTACTGTTTTTAACTGGTGGCACATTAAAATTCAACATACGCTTCAAAGCCACTGCAAAGGAGAGAAAAGATTTCCATTATTATTTCAAGTAGACAGTGGATTCATACAAATCTCTTGCTGGATTACTGATAGCAACATAATCATACATGGCAGGCAACGCAACTGAAATTGGGGGAGAGGGGATGTATAAAGCCCTAATTATGTATAAAGCCCTAATTATGATGTTTTTAAAACCTGAAAGACTCCCAGTTGTGTTTTATTAGCCATTTCAAAAGTTCTGAAGTCAGAATTGCAAACACAGCCTTAGAGACTGCTTTATTTAAACTGGTAACAACACTGTAGAAATACAATGAATATTGTATTAAATGAGGAAAACGCAAAAACCAAAGGTAAGGCTACTTAAATGTACCACATTTATCAAATGCCAAGGCCTTCTTGTGCTAAGAAACATTATACCTATGATGAGACTTGATGTGAAGGTCATTAAAATGGATCTGTACAAAACATCCTTCCCGTCCAGTATTTGAGGCCGTAAGCCTGCATGCACCAGTTCCTGGGGAACATGGGTGGAAGGGTGCTGTTGCACCATGTCCTGCCTTGCTGGTCCCTGGCCGATGGCTGGTTGGCCACTGTGTGAACAGAGTGCTGGACTAGATGGACTCTTGGTCTGACCCAACATGGAAATTCTTATGTTCTTACTTTACATCTATATGGGGGAAATATCTGCACAAATGAACACTATATCTATGTGTTATTTATCTTCTCATGGTCTTCATAGAGATGTGAAGGTCTGGAAAGAATGGGGAGGATTTCTTTCCCTAGGCCTTCACATCTCTGGTCTTCCAATAACATACTGCAAAGTTATCATTAATTTTATTTGAAGTATTCTTAGAAAAATTCTTTGGAAATCAAATGGGCTGAATAGCAGATAAAATTTCCCCTAGTCATACAATTGATAGTGAATTTATCATCAACATTTTAAAAGGGTGAAGTATTCAGGAGATCACAGACTCATCAACCTAACTTCTCTCTCTTATAAATAGATGGAAAGCATGATTAAACTAGAATTATTAAACATGCAGAAGAACAAACCTTGCTGAAGAAGGATCAGCATGGCTTCTGCAAAGGGGAGTCCTGCCTCACTTTGAAACTCTCAAAGAATATTATTGAATTCTTTTAAGAGTGCAAACAAACACATAGTTAGGAACTCTATTTGGGCATTTCTTCCATGTGATTGTAATCACTATAGGTTTACAGGTGATCTTGTTATTATATACTTGAGGTGCTTCTAAATGAGACTTTTATTGTGCAATTGCACTGCATCATTCATGGAATTCTGCTGTGGGGGGGGAGGGTGTTAGTGTAGACATCATTCAGTTTGTTTTCCCATAGCTCCTATCTTTTCTTTTTAACCAGAACAAATCTGTAAAAGATGGAATAGCTGCACAATGCTTTTTGATAGTTAGCGATAGACGTCCTCCATTTAGAAGTACCCTTGGACTTTCAAAACACTTTTGATAAAGACCCTCACCAAAGGCTTCTAAATAAACTTAGCACTCTTGTGATGAGATGACGGATTCTCTTACATATTGGTAACTGATTAGAGATCAGGAAAACAGAGCATGAATAAACTGTGTTTCACAATGCAAAGCACTAAACAATGGTGTCTCCTAAGGATCTGCAATGTGACTACCACTATTTAACTTATCCATAATTGTTCTATACTGAGGGATGTGCAACGAAGTAGGTTTGCAGTAGATACAAAATTATCCAGTCACTGAAAATATGAGCAGACCATGAAAAGCTGCAAAATTATATCTCCAAACTGAGTGAAACGGAAGAAAATGGCAAAGGAATTTCAATATAGGTTAGTGTAAAGTGATGCACACTGGTGAAAATTCTGTTAACTTCACATATACACTGATGTGTCTAAACTGACAATGACTTCCCCCTTTCTCTGTGACATAACTGGGACAAAACTGTAATAAACAAGGAAAGGGGGAGGAGTGGAGACTCATGTGAATTTTGCTTCTAAACCGAGACAGAGATTGATAGCATTTTTGACATGGTCATTATGTGAAAATTTTATATATTTGTGTTACTATTTTCTTGAACCATATCATTTGTCTTGAGAAACTTAGTCCTTACTAATAAAGACACTTTTGATACAAAACACTTTAGTAATTGGGTACCTTTGTGTCACACTACAAACGACATAGAATGGGCAACACTTAGTGCATAGGATTGTGCTTCAACTAGGAGAGTGGGATTATAACATGAGTGATTAAAATTATAGACAAACACCTCCAAACTACACCGACAGCAGCAATGGGCATTAAGTGCCTTAAATACAGATTGAAAAGAAAAGGAACTTTGTCTCAGGTACGCCACCGTACAGCAGGGGGCAGGCAACTTGTGGCCCTCCAGGTGTTTTGGCCTACAACTCACATCAGTTCTTGCTGGCACAGCCAATAGTGAGGGATATATGGGGAGTTGTAGACCAAAACATCTGGAGGGCCACACGTTGCCCACTCCTACCTTATACTTTCCATTTATAATAGGTTGCTTCAGTGACCTGGCTCATTCATGGAACTTATGGGAGGTCCGGACAACATTGTCTTCCACCCATGTTTTCCTACTGCTTTTTCCATATTACTGCAGAAAACATGTTAAGGGGGGAAAGATGGAATAGCAGCACAATGGCTTCTAACTGGTAGTCTTAGGAGCCCTCCACCTGAAAGCATCCACAGTATTGACAAGGGCCAGGACAGACATTCCTCCTAAAGCATTTATTCATGTATTGTCAAACACCACTTCATAACTTGCTGGAGATAAATGAGGGATCTGTCCAGTTTTAACAATTAACAAACCATGACACTGCTTTATATGTTCTTTTTGCATTGGGATACATTTTATATATTAAATCCCTCCAGGTCTGTTACCATGAAACTGTGACACAGCAATCCCTTTTCAGACTTCGGTGCGTTTGTGTGTGTTTTGTACCAACTTAATTTTCAGCTCAAACTCTGCAGTAAAACCATCAGAGGACTACAAAAAGAAAAAAGAAAAAAAGGGGAAAAAAAAGGAAAAAAAAAGGGGGGGCAGCGAAAACAAAATTGCTCGAAAAAAATAGGTAGAGAATGAGCGTCAATAGAAAATCCCCACAGTAATTGCAGCGCCCTGGTCCCCACGGGAGGAGGACCCCAGGAACGAAGAACTGCGCTCCCTCAGAAGTGGGTCAACGAGACAAGAGAAGGACACCGTCCTCTCGCAGACCCAAAGACTCGGGTCTGAGGTACGAGCACAGGAAAGGGGCTCCGCCACCCAACACCAGCTAGAGAAAGGAGCAGGCCACAAATGCTCCCTTCTTTCGCCGCGGGATAAGCCAAGCTTCGCCGCTGAGGCCGCTCCGGCCCAGAGGCTCCTGACGAACAAAGCCAGAGGCCGCAGCAGCCCGTAAGCGGGAGAAAAGGGGGGAACTCACCCGTCTGCTTCTCCCGGATGCTGGCCGCCATCTTTACTCTGCCCTGCAAGTCAACCCCGTTCCCTTCACCGCCGCACCATCACCAGCCGGCAGACGTGGCGCCCCGACCGGGCTGCTCCCTCTGCTTCAGAGAGCGAGAGGCGGCGCGGCAGGCGGAGCCTCCTCGCCTTCCTCATCTCCAACGCGACCAGTCAGGGCCGCCGCCGCCGCCGCCGCTGCCGCCGAGATGGTTCCCCTGGAAGAAGCGCACTGTGGGGCTCCGGCTCGGCTTCTCGAGAAACAGCGAGGAGCTAAGGATTTGGTGCCGTGTCATCAGCGTCTCCCACTGCCCAAGCGAAATGCCCCACGGGGAGACGCGACCGGTTGGCCGCCAATTCGGTGTGTTGGTCGGGTCGTCCTCGTATAGCCTCCGCTAGCATCTGAGCGACCCATTGAGAAACCACATCAGATTGGCGCCATGTACACATTGACCCTTTGGTTCTGGATTAATTGGCATGGCTCCTGCCCCCTTACTTCAGTATTTACACTCATTTGTGCATTCAAAAGACAGGGTTGGGGGAGAGCCTATCATGGCGGGATTGCTTTCAGGGGAACTAGTAACGCCTGCTTCGGAAGTTAAAATAGCTGTATGTATGCAATTTTTATTGTAAAGCAGAAAATATTATTGGTCGGTTGTCCTCCCCCCGCGCCCAATGCATTCTTACGCTGAAGAAGGCATTTTCCTGATCTGTTTTACTGACCAACTTCACAGAATTTCTAAGTGGGTAACTTGTTGGATTGCAGTTCCCATCAACTCTAGCCAGCATAGCCAGTGGTGAGGATGATGCAGTTCAGATATTTGGAGGGCCTTAGAACAGCCTCATGATGCCATAAGTCAGGGGTGAGAAACCTGTGGCACTCCAAATGTTGGACTAAGCTCCCATCATCCCTGACTATTGGCCATGCTGACAGTGGTTGAAGGTACTTGGGAGTTTAACAACATCTGGAGGGACACAGGTTCCCCACACCTTCCTTAAGGTTTAAGGTCGATTGTAGGTAATTATTCTAGATTAATTAGTACAAAACAGAAGGATGCAAGTTTGCATCTCAAGTATATTTAAATTTAAGATCAACTCGAGCTCAACTTTTAAGAGTATATTAAGCTGGAGGAGGGTGGTGGCAGCTCTCAAATTATTCATGAACATTGTCACTTCACAAGCAGAAGTTTAATACCTGTCAACCATCTTGGAAATCAAATTGCTTAGAGAGGGATATAAGGTGGATTTTTGCACCATTTCAGTGCATGTGGAGATCATCTGTTAATGACTGCAAGCACAAAACAGGCAGTAGTTATGGCAGAGCACAGAAGTGTAATACTGCATATTTAGGATTGTATCCAATGTTAGTCCTAGTAAGTGTAGGCCCTTTGAAATGAATGGAGAGTTAGATTAACATTGGATACAACCCTTAACATATGCAGACTTTTTAGTGCTCTAACTTGATTTAAAAGACATACTCATCAGTGATCTTCTGATCTCTACCTTGTACTACTCAACCTAAAAAAAATGGGGGTTGGACTTGATTGCCTTATACGCCCTTCTAATTCTATTATTCTATAATTCTATGAACTGTTGTGGTAAAATCCACATTCCAAATATTTCTGTATAGCCCATGATCAAAGTGGATTCCAGGGCAGTTTGCAATAGTATAAAACATATAGTATGTCAACAACATAGCCAGAGTAACGGTAGCCAATAGAACACTAACAGCTGAATATTTTATTCAAAAGTAAATTCTGAGTTTAAAGGGGATTGCTTCCTAGTAAGTGTATTTAGGATTACAGCCTGAATCACACTAAAAGCAGCAGCATTTAAATTCCTGGGTGAATAAGTGTTTTTCTTGGCATCCAAAAACAAAACAAAACACAGCTGCCAGGAAGGCATTCCACAGGTGGGGCACTATGGTCAAATATCTGCCTCATCTCCAGTAAAGGACGCACATTAAATGTATTTCACACAATCTGTAATTTGTAAGATTGATTTAATAGGACTGAGTGGTCAAAAATATGTCAGATTCCTAAAAGAGATGGCTGCCGGTTGTTGCTAGACCCAATCGCTAAGTGCTCTTCCATTGTCAAGAAAGCATGCCTCTAGGTACCAAGGGAAATAGAACACTATTGTAAGAATAGGAATCTGCATTTATTGCTTTGCCACAATTTGATATTTAAGGCCTATGTGACCTGACTTTCCTAGGTTAGCTTGTCAAACAGGTTTACAGAGTACAGGAAGTTGGCATTTGTTTCAGTATACAAGTTGTTACCTATAATTTTCTTAACAATTTCCAGAGGGATAAGCATGTTGCAGCAAGAAGTCTT
Organism: Elgaria multicarinata webbii; assembly: GCF_023053635.1. Classification (NCBI taxonomy): domain Eukaryota; kingdom Metazoa; phylum Chordata; class Lepidosauria; order Squamata; family Anguidae; genus Elgaria; species Elgaria multicarinata. The sequence continues at coordinate 140,386,030 of NC_086172.1, read as the reverse complement.
ATGGCACCCTACAGATTAACCAATTTATGATGGCATAAGCATTTATGGAATGCAATCCACTTTATCAGACATATGAAGTGCAATGTTGCTAAAAGCAATGGGGACATTGTAAACAGTGATGTCAGAGAAATGAAGGTTAGATTACGGAATATTGACTTGTATACCTGGTGAAATTAGTAATTGCTGATTATGAAGATACTTCCAACATTTTAGAAGTTCTTACTAATAGGAATAACTCAGACAGTTGGGAAAGATGCTTTTCAGCTTTTGAACTTGGTCAACACAGAATGTGTACATTTCTTGATCAAGGAGATGCTAAATCAGTATTTAGTTAGCATTGTTCTCAGTTGGTTGTATACAATTTTAAGTATGCAATCGGAAAGGTGGTATGTGAATTCCAAATCATGATCTCAACACATAACTATTAATTTGCAATGCAATGCATTAATAAAGTCTATTTAGTTTTATCCGACCCATCAGTTTTGTCTATATGCTTTCGTTTTCATTAGAATCCTCTGGTTATATTTCAGGCAGTCTGGAAGATCCTAAACCATGGTTAGGAAACTTCAGGGCCAGAAGCCCAATCCAGCCATGCTCAAGTTCTGCAGATGGCCCCACCCCATTTTTTGCCTACCACCGGTGGTTTCCTAGCTTTTGTGCCTTTCTTCCCCATTCTAAAATGTTGAAATGCCTCTCCTAAGGCTGTTACTGGCTGTAGGTGCTTTAAACTAAAATATGCTGGTATGTTTAGCCCCACCACTTTTGCCTGCAGCACCCCCAAAAGCTTCTCTGAAATGGAATTTGGCCGTCAAACTGAGACACCCCACCTCTGCCTAAGACCATGAAGATTCTGTGTACGGGGGCAACAGCCATTACCTTCATTCTCTACTTTTACATGGTGTTGGACAGTTGTTGTTAGCATGGTGGAAAAGCTATTCATGTAATTCATGTTCTTGTACTAATATGAGTTCTTAAACTCAAGGAATTCAAGGTCAGTTCTAAAAATATTTCTTACTGTTTTTTGATCAATAAAAATAGATGTATTGCTTTTGTGAATTCTGGTAAAAACAAAACGAACAACATTCTTCTGGAATTTGCTAACCTACGATATATACTGATTTTATAAAAATAAGCAAACTAAATAAATGACTCAAGTGTGGTTATTAACATTGCAAGATGTCTCTCATCTGTTATCAAGTGTCCTAGATAAAATGCCAGCATTGCACCGAAACTCACTTTACTCAGTACATCTTTTCAAGAAACAAGTCCAACTGCAGTTGAATGCATATATATTTAATACTGTTAACTAATCCTTGATTTATTGCACTTTATATATACATTTACATGACAATTCTCCCATAATATATTGCTACAAGTAACATAAGAGCAAACAATAGATACTAGAAGCTACAAGATTCAGGAAATAAAGGTAATAGTTTTAACACAAAAACTTAGAATATTTACAAACATGTAACTATATATGCAAACTTCGTATTTCACGCTACTGTTACATAATGCTGAAGACTTTATTTCTCCCGCCAATAGATTTCAGATTTCATAACTAATTGATTTTGCCTCATTATCCAAATCATTGCATATATCAGAACAAAAATCAGTGAACTTTTGAATACTTTGCTAAAGCATCCAATGAAGTCTCCTTCAAGTACCTGAGCTGCCATAAGGAATACTGTTGCCCTGCATTGACACATGTATGCAAGCCCTTATTAATCATCAGCGTTTCTTATTTTCTCTAGTATAATCAGTAAATTTAATTACAAAGTCTAGCAAATAACAAATTCAAGTAATCAGAACTACAACGTAAGATGCTCAAATTTTGTGCATGTATGCTTTAAGACTGAGATGATTTAACAATATTGTTTATGTCTAATGATCCAATGCAGCGAACTAATATGCGGTCATTAAATCACATGCAAGGTGCAAAGAATGGATGTCATGAGAAAAGAACAGCTTCACCAATGACACAAAACCGCCATCAACATTTTTGGCAGTGGTGGCTGCCTTTGTTGGATTGCCGCTAAGTTTTACTTGGGGAGTTAGTGTTACATTCTTAATTTCACTGAAAAATACTTTATAGCTGTATTTTTGAACAAGACACTTTGATGAGATGGGATGTCTAACAACCAACTCTAGTCCCCTTGTCTGACATACGATCCAACATTATGGAACAAAACCTTTTTATGCTGTCATAGTAAAGCAAATGTATAATGTAAGGCTAGAGTTTGACAGTAATGATTTATAGTGCTTATTTTCCATTGGGGCCAGCAAGGAATGAATTGAGGCATAGCCTGCACACTGAAAAACCATGGCCAGGACCCTGTATTTTTCAGATAGCTACTTACCATACACTTCATGGCAAATCAATTTTGAACCTAAACGGACTTTCAAAAGCAGACTGTGTGGGGATTAGCTACTCAGAGAAAAGTAGAATGTGCCTTTTACTAAATAAGCTTTTTGGATCTTAGTTACAGATTTTAGACAATACTGTGAAACTACTTAAGCTTTTAAGAACTGCTGGCTCAAGTAGAAGACATTCTTATCATATCATGCCAAGCTGACTAACATTGTAAAACAAGTCCATAGTTAAAATTTAACAAATTAGTAACAATTTTTAAAACTATATCTTCTCAACATCTTTTTAAAAAGTACTTTAAAAATAAGTGTGAGTTTCTCCAAAAATCTGAATGGAATTTTAGCTTAAACCTTCCTTTAAAAGGTAACTATGGATTAGCACAATAACCCTATTAATGACCATCAAACATGGGAGTGTAACATGCATTGGGTTAACCGATCCACAATAATTAAGTCGGTGGCGTGTAGAAAAGAACTTATCCTTACAAGACACTTGCAGATTAACATATCATGAGTCATTCATGAAGAGTAAATTATACCCACATAGATTTTAATAAAAGAGAATGGAGACTGACAAAATACCAACGTTATAAATTAATATCTTTTAAAGTTTATAGGTGCCTGAAGCATTTTCTCTAAGTCAGCAGCCCACCATTTTTGGCTGGTTTGGTAGCCAGCAAAATTAGTGGTTGCCAGAACTCTTCTCATCTTCCAGTGGGGGAAGAAAGCTTATTTCTAATGGAATAGTGACCTTGGAGAGATGCTGTAAGGCTTTAGGAGTACTGCATTACTGTGAGAACGTTTTCCCAGCCCCCTCTCCAGCTTACAGAAGGCTGAAGCAGGTTTGCATCATGTTGCACTTTAGGCACTTGCAGCACCTTCAGAGCAGATTTGCAATTACAGATGTGATGGCCTAGACCCCCCCCCCACAAATCCCAGATGTTTTTTCAATCGTTCCAATGGAAACATTAAGAGATTTGGGGGGGGCAACTTCTATGTATCATTTCTCTTTTGGAATTAGTGAAATGTTAAGGCAAATTTTACTTAAAATTTGTAGTATGAATTTTTTTATGTACAACAATCTATAGCAGTCAGAATTAAAATTCCTGGGTATATACTGTAGCCACCCACAATACTAAAATGCAAGGTACATTTCTGCACTTAGAGGGCGCTAAATGAGAGGAGAATTCAGGGCCATTCCAACTACATGAAGCTCATCCTAACAGCAGCCATTCAGCAGCCTAACAACCTAACAGCAGCCATTCCACCAGGCTGCAGCTGAGAGACTTTTTGACTGATGGAGGGTAAAAATGCTTTAATAACATTACTTGTGAAACTGGTGCTTGCGTCTTCTAGTGACCTTCGATCTAATTTGGAGATACTAGAAGCAAGTATCCTACACCTGCTGTCCTTTTGACACTGGTTGCGTTTTTCACCTCACCCGATGGGCACATTATGTGTGCTTGCCTAGGAGCAAGCTCCACTAAACAGAGTAGATTTTACTTCTAAGTAAAAATGCAGAGGACTGCTCTGCAAATTTCATGCATTTGCCAAGTAGTTCCGTTTTATATGCTAAGTAATAAATTATATCTTTTAAGTTGTTATACCGGTAACATACATTTAGGTTTGATATGATTTCCCCCCCATAACTTCAAAACTTTTGGAAATTGTACATTTCAAAGTGCAAAATGGACTAGCCCAACATCTCTTGAGATTTTGTGGGCATAATTCCTCACACACTACTCTGTGTCTGCAAACATTTATGTGACTTAGGACAGAAATGCATGGACAAGCCCCAGCAGTTTCTGTTTGCACATACACCTGGCAGGTAGAGATCCAAGTCACCGGGTTTAATAGAGTGCAGTCATATTCTGTGGTTGTTCACCCAAATGTCACCAAAAAGCTCTGCTAGAGGGTATCTCAACCACTGTGAAGGAACTTTCATGAGAGGCAGAGAACTGTTGCCAAATGGGGAAGCAGATGATCTCCTATCCAGAAGCAACCTCATGCCACTTTGGACCTAAGCCATTGCCATGTATTTTATATAATTTTGTCTAAAACCTAAGACATGGTAAGCAAGTAAATTATTCTATCACCCAGATTAGAAAGTGTAATATTCTATATGGTATATCTACAATGTATCCAAAGCCAGAGAAAATTAAAAAATGAAACTAAGTGCACAAGCTTCCAAATAAAGCATTGACTAAATAATGGAATCTCTAAACTTGGTAGTTCTGAAGATATAAAGTTGGTGCAAACATAATGCTAATTAATTTCTGCCCTCTTCCATCAGTAATATTTTGGATCAACTAGAACGTTTTCAATACAGATAACCTGGAGTGCAACTCCTTATTTACAGTTGCCGAGCATTGGACTGGACCACGAAATTGATTTAACATGTCTGACTTCATATATGTCTTCTCTGAACTGCAAATTCTTTTACACAATGGTACATTTTTTCTAACCCTTTCATATTTAAATACAGTATTATTAATATATAAGGTCTGGAATGGTTGTAGAACGGAAACATAACTATAGAGTAGCACTACACCACAGCCAAACTGATCATTATAAAGCTCTATTACTCTTTAAAAATATATTTGACCAAAAAAATAAAAAAATGAGGTAATGTGTTTAGCTTCCTTATTTCTTGTTCATAAGTAATAGCTAGAATATTTACTTGAAATCATTTAGTATGTAAAATGCTGTCTTCTCGTCTCAGTGTACCACATCAACGAGTCAAAACTTAATACAAAAACACAATTTCCTGCATATTTTGGGATGTAACCAATGCTGTAATTCCACTAGCACAAATAATGTTGCACCAGGGGAAACCAAGTTCCAAACTATGCACAAGAGGAGAAATCCAACTGAAGTTCTGCTTGCGCAACCACTTGCAAATCTCAGGCTTACAAAGTAGTCCACTAGCACTTGTGCAATGGGAAAAGGCAGCTCAGCAATTTCTTCCAGTAACAATATGTTGGATTTAGGCCATTACAATCAAATTGGAAAAGATTCCTGAACTTATTTGCTCAGAAATGTGAATTCTAATTAATTGTTTAATATAAAATGGAGGATACAGCACACTAGAAGAAAACTAGTCACTTGCTGGTGTATCTTATGGGATAGGGCTAAGAATAAGATTAAGGCCAAGTGTTGTAAAAAATACAAATAATGCAAAACTGTTTTGAAAGCTTTGTTTGCTCACCATTTTGAAACAAAGTTCAAAATGCAAGACTGAAATTAAGCAATTTCCACAATCAAACTGTAAGCCTTTGCAGATGAATTTGTGTGTTATCCTGTAGCAGCTGGCAAGCTTCTTACATGCTTCATCATCCAAATTTCAATGTCCACTGTAGTGACTAATGTACTTCTGATTCTAATTGTAGAGTACGTCTGATGGCGAAATCCAGAATTGTTTTAAACTTCTCATAAGACTTTGTTATTGGAAGCTCTAAACAGTTAAGGTGTCTCTTTCTGATGGGGTATTTTATATGCAGAAACTTAACTGAAGGCTCAGGATCAAAGCCAATGGGTGGAATATTGCGGATGCCAGTTGCAAACACTAAGATGTCCTCCAGAGTTACAGCTGATTCACCACCTGGACCAAGAAATATGAAGAATTTTCATTAACTGCAAAGAGATTATACAAGATGTTCCACAATATCTAAGGTCCTCCTCCGGGTGCCTATTCCAAGGGAAGCTTGGAGGATGTCAACAAGGGAGAGGGCCTTTTCAGTGGAAGTCCCCCAATTATAGAATGATCTCCCCAATGAGGCTCGCCTGGTGCCAACATTATCTTTTCGGAGCCAGGTCAAGACTTTTATCTTTCCCTTGGCATTTAACAGCATATGCTGAGTTTTTTCTTAACTGACTCCAGAATAGTTGTTTTAAATGGATATTGTTTTTCTGCTTTTTATGGTTTTAAATTCTGTATATTTGTTTTTAATGTTCACTGTTTTTAATCTTTGTAAACCACCACACTGAAGGCTCTGGTGGACTCCAATCAGACAATAGTCCATGTGGAACCACCAGGAGCATGCCCTCAGATGACCTCAGTGACTGGACAGGTTGATAGGAGAGAAGGCTCTTTCTCAAATATCCTGGTCCCAAGTTGTTTAGGGCTTTGTACACAAGTACAAGAACCTTGAACCTGGCCCGGTAGCGAATAGGCAGCCAGTGCAGTTCTCTCAGCAAAGGAGTTACATGCTGGAAAGGGGCAGCTCCAGACAACAGCTGAGCTGCTGCATTCTGCACTAGCTCCAGTTTCTGGAGCAGCTTTAAAGGCAGCCCCACATAGAGCTCATTGCAGTAATCCAACCTTGAGGTTACCAATGCCTGTACAACCGTGGCCAAGCTATCTCTGTCCAGGAGAGGCCATAGCTGGCGAATAAGCCAAAGCTGGTAAAAGGCACTTGAGCCTCAGCGACGGAGACGGATCTAGGAGTACCCCCAAACTACAAACCTGATTTTTCAGAGGGAGTGCAACCCCATCCAGAACAGGCAATGAGCCTATCTCCCGGACTCGGGAACCACTCACCCACAGCTTCCGTCTCGCCAGGATTTAGTTTCAGATTACTGGCCTTCATCCAACCCATTACTGAGTCTAGGACCTGTACAGCCTCACCTAATTCTGTTCCCAAGATCTGCCTAACAACAGATTGTGCCTGCTGCTGGTGTTCTAACCCATTTGACACCTGACTACCCCTTCCTTCTACCTTCGGTGATATACTCTGCAAAGGTGCAAACTTGCTTCCGCTTGCACGTGTCTAATTGTTGGAGCGACCTTGAGCAAATTTGTTTTCCTGCCACATTCAGCTGTGTCTCCAGCTCTAAATCAGCTCCCCACTCCGACAGTGTTCCCAAATGGTTCAGGTGTTGGATAAAACTTCACTTGGAATGGCAAGCCAGCAAAGCTTTGGAATTCTGGGCAAGGAATAGGTACTGGGGGGGGGGGAGCGGGGAGGCGATACGAATGGGAAGGGAAGCAAATGGGTTGTTTCACGTGTGGTTAAATCCTCACCTTCCACAAAAAAGCAAAGTCATACATTTATCCAGTGGTGCATCTGGTGGTTCCCCATAAGGGGAACCTGTGTATTAAATTTCATCTCATTTCTTCAAACTTACAAGGAGTTAGAGCCCCCCCTTTGTTGATAAGGACAAGAAAAGGGGACCCTGCAAAGGCTTGGAAATCAGGGTAGTGGGTAGGAGTGGGAAGGAAGGCCTTGGAAATTGGGGTGATACAAAAAGGGATGGTGGGGGGTGAAGGTCCCTGATTTCCAAGGGTAAAGATTGAAACAGGATTGAGAATTAGGGGAATTGGCAGAGGTAGAAGATGTCCCTAGGGAGAAGCAGACCAATCAGAAACAGCAGAGCAAGAGATGGCAGGATATGGTTTCCATTGCAAAGGAAGCAAGAAAAACTGCCTGGCCTGGGCAGGAGGACTACAGGGGGAGTGAAATGAACTACGCAGTGTAGCCTGTTTGTCAGATCAAAGCACGCACATTCCAGATTCCCAGTTCAGTTTCAGTGCTTACTATCTGTCTCCTGCAAGTAACCCATCCAGAAATCGAGACTTCTGGCTTTGTCTGCTCCTGGTAAACAGTGGATTGTAAAGAGATCACCAAGAAGTTTTGCTGAAAGTTTCTCAGGCTTGTCACATAATACGCTACAAAACGCATCTGGATTCATCTGCATTTTTTCCAAAACACCAAGCGTTTTCAAACCTTGCCTAAAGCTGGGAAAAACACGCACAGAAAGTAAGTATTATGTGTTTTTACTTTAAAAAAATAAAACTCATTTTCCTCATAGATGCTGTCAAAACTTATTTTTCATATCATAAATACTCCCTTTAACTTTCTAAAAGCAAGCATTCCTGCATTTGCTGGAATGATTAAAATTCATTTTACTGACACATTCCTGTGTTTGGATAAGCTTCAGGAGCTAGCCAGAATACCTTTGCTGGAACTACTACTGACTCCTGATCTTTCTAATTATAGTTTTTTCAAATTTATTGAAAATTCTCCTGGAAGCAACTCACAACAATGAAACAAAGATGCAGAGTCCCCTCCCTCGGGCTGCTTCTTGTAGACTGTTGACATTGTCGCAGATGAAACTCTATTTTAGGTGCTCATCCAACAACTCAGTTATTCAAGACAGTTTCAAATCTTCCTTAAGCATTTTGAATAGTAGATAGTAGTATACTGTTTCATGCAACATTGTACTTCAGTTTTATATCTTCAAAACAAATAAATTAAGAGGAGAAAGCAGTGTGGTGAAAACCACCACTGGGAGAACACATGGAAAACATAGTATGTAAATTATACATGCAGAACATCAGTTACACAATTTCTATGTGAAGTGGTGAAATTGTTCTGGACTATAAAATGAAAAAGGTATACTAATGGTTTTTTTTTACAGCAAACAAACCTTTCAAAAGGTAAAAGAGTTCTCTTGATGACATGATAATTTAATATTTCATTCACCAACATATCCTTATCACACAGAGTTGTTACTGGTTTCAAACATCCAACAGTAGTGAGATATTCAGAGAAATCACTTATTGCTGATTCTAAACTTCTCGGACTTGTTGAAGATTTTATCTAGAGAAGGGAACAAAACATCAATTATTTTATTTGCTGAATATATGAACCTTCTACTTCCTACTTGTTTTGGATCTTACGTCTGATCACCTTTGCATGACCAATAGTTTGGTATATATGTTATTCCATCAGTTCATTTCTAGATCAATACTCACCCCTAGAGTGCTACATAGGGGTACAGAAACTTACCCTCTCTATTGCCTGCAAAACATCCACATCTGTAACATCTTCTACAGTTGGTTTCACATTCTCTGTGCCATAGACGAGGCAATTAAACAAGGTTTTGGAGAAGAAGCTAGGAGATGGGCCTCCATGAACCAGAGAAACTGCAATCATTTTGCCAGCTTCATAGTATAAATTATCTTTATGAGCTGTAGGTACAAATAAAAAAAAATACTATTGGAATGAAGACCAAATGATCTAACCAAAAGACCATCCAGTCCACTATTCAAAGGCCACCAGCCACATACCACTGGAAGCTGACAAGCAGGGCATGAAGCCAAGAGCCCCCACCCCCGTTTCTCCTGAGCATCTGGTGCTCAGAAGCATTCTACCTCTCAACATGGAGGTACCATTTAGCTATATTGGTAAATAGCCATGAACTACCGATCTTACATGAATTTGTTTAATTCTATTCTAAAGCTATTTTTCTAAACTATCACATCTTGTGGTAGCAAATTCCTTAACCTAATTATGTATTGATGGAATATTAAAGGACTGTGCTGGAAGTTTCTGCTACAGCACAAGGACTTCACTGGCAACTTTTCCTACTCTACAGACCCATCCCCACCATCATGAAAAGCTGTTCTTGAAAGCTTGGGAGCTATTCTATCCACTACTACGATAAAACTTTTAGCTTGGTAGCCAGGCACGACAATCTCAAATGTATCAAATAGACGTGTTCAATTTTCCTCTAGGAATGGACACATTTACTTTTCTTGTAGTACATACAACTACCAGTTGCTCTAAAGACCAGTGCTAGTGTGATGCAGCTGATTGGGATGCTCTGGAGATAAAATGGAGTACGACATGTACACAACCCTGAACACATTGGAGAATGTAGAAGGGAGAAAGAAACAAGGCCTCTCCTCTCCAAAATATATTTCAAATATATGCAGTTTAGGCCTACCTTGAGAATCAAAAGACAAATTCTTTGATAAACTGCCTTCAAAGAGTGGTGAGTTCTGAAGGTGAAGCATCAGTAATAGAAAAAAATCTTCCTTTGTTGAATGACAGATATCCATCTCTGATTTAGTCCTGCAGTTTATGTATTTTATTTCGAGAGTATTGGCAGGATTGAAGTTCCGCTTCTGAAATCCCTTTAAAGCACTATCCCAGATGTTTTGTCTACTGATATTCAGTCTTGTTGGTTTAGTATTGATTTGTGATCTTAGTTCCCTCAGAATATTGGAGACCTCTCTTTTCTGCACTCCAAGTTGCCTACACAATATAAAATGACTGCTTTGATTAGCAAAAGCATCTATTTAGGTATGTACAGCAATAGTTCTCAATCTGTATAACCATCTGCCATGTAACCTGTGGTTGCTTAAATTTTAGAATAAATCAGCATTAGTAATTAGTTCACTAAAATTTTAAACTGCTTAAAACCCAACAATTTTGCAGTATGAGTAAAGTTATTTAATACTTGTAACATTTCACTTATTTTAAAATGTGAAAGCACAAAGGCTCTTCCTCACTGCAATGAAACTTGAAATCAGGGTAACATGAAAGATTGCTGATAGTTGGTGCTGTCTTACTTTTCAGACACATTTAATACCATGTTCCCCATTGAGATATCAATAGTGGCTGGATCCTGAGTTTCCTCCTGCTGGTGGGAGCAAACTGAGTGGAGTTCCATTCATGGACACCTCCATTTAAAGCCCCTTGTGCCCTCGGATGGTCTGCTCCAGAGGGCTGGGGATCCCTCTTGAACAGTGTGTGAGGGCTGAAGAGGGAATTGGTGAAAACTGTGTCACTCCTTCCATTGGTAAGAATCACCTCTGGGTCTTGGACCCAGATGTTGTTTCATGGTTGGAAAAATTAGCTAGTTCCATGAGCTTAATGTTTTACACATGGTTACTACCATCCCAGCATAACAACTGCCTTTGAAACTAAAGTGTAGGGATTCCAAAGTAGTTTGAGATATGATATGGAAACTAGCCCAGTTTCCCTCTTTCTGAACTCAATCATCTATCATAAAATATAAATGCTTGCTGTTTACTAACTTACATTTTTCTTAGTGACAGATTCCTCACTGAAGGACTGATCAAAGGGGATGGGGATATTAATCTATTATTGGAAGAGGGGAGATCCATTTGTGAACACTGAGTAAAGCCACTGGGGCATATAATCTTTGGGGACCTGAAGAAGAAAAAACAAGAACAATTTTAGATTCCACTTATGAAAGTTAGAAAAGTGCCTCTCTAAATTAAAAACTGCAAATGTATATGCCCACATACAAGCATACCAAAACATTTTAAAGTCCTCACTCAAAAGTTTCTATCTCCAACACAGAAGGCACAAGAAGTCCATAGATAATGGCATTTTTACAAAAGAGTACTTCTAGATTTAATAATAGGCAAAAGATCTACCAGGTAGCTACATATTGCCATATTAAGAATTATGGATTGGAATATAACTCAGCTCAGTTGAAATCAATGGGATTTGTACAGTGACCTTAAATAAATGACATGTAAGTGTACTTTTTGTTAAAGGCTGGTTATTTATTTATTTTAGGCCATGCTTCAAAGATTCTTTAGGCATGGTGCAAGGGCTAGTTCTGCCCCCACCCCCTACCCTTCCCAATGGCAGACTGCTTCTGAAGTTCCTGATTTGAGGAACAGCTGATTGGATGGCACGGAGATCTGTTTCAAGGAGGCTCTGAAGCATGTGCGGAATTCGCCATTTAGCTCTTGGATCAAAGTTTTTGTGTTTAGGATCAAGCTATAATTTGGCAAAGACCATGTTCCACACATCATGCTAAGCCATGGTTTACTACAATGTGAATGAACCTCTCACTTCTCTAGGAAAAAGCATCTAGAGAAGTGAAGGCCCAGAAAAAAACCAGAAAAATTCAGAAAAAAAACGTCCTCCCGTTCTTTCCGTTCTTTCCCCCCCAAATTGGAAAAAATGAAGAAAAAATGGATGGTGGAATGTTTTATTTTAGCAGGGTGAATAAAATGTTTAAGACAAGGTGTTCATATATATTTACTTCTCCAAATAATTTCAAAAAACTACGTACAGTACCAAATAATTACAATTTCTGTGCACCAAGGACAAGCAAGTCCTAGGTTGTAAACTGGGACTACAACTCTCAAATGCAACAGCAAGATGCATTTCTGCCTCTAGGGGGCACTGCCATTGAATCAGAGACTGAAGCTGATAGCTATAGCTCAGAAAGTGGGTCTGATTATATTTCATGTATATTCATTGAATCTTGGTCCCCTCTTTCCTCAGTTCTTTTTATGGGAATGGATGTTTTATGTCTGCTTGACACCGTAGAGGACTAACGGAGACATAAATAATTTTCTTTGTTACTAATGTTGATGGTTTCTTATTTGTTTTTAATTGTTTTTTGCCTGCTCCTCATAAACTGGCAAAACTAAAGAGGTTCAGGGGCTTGTAGCACCATTTGTTACCAAAAAGAGTAAAAATTTTAAAAAGTAAATTCAATTCATAATAATTGCTTGAATACACTGTACTTTTAATATACCAAATGAAATAATTTTATGCGAAACCAACTTGTACATATACATTTTATGTTCCTAAAGTAACAAAATGACTTTCCATCTGTAAAATGGGCTAATATTGCATTTTTTCAATTTTTCCAAAAAATCCTGTTTCATTTAAACCACAGTTAGTTGGATTCGCACAGGAATGAGCGTATGTACTGCCTCCTGCCAACTCTCTACTTTGCATTCAGTTTCTCAAACAATCCAGGAATGCCTTCACTCCTGGGTTGTTTGTTGCATTGTCCTAACTCAGAACTCCAGGTCATTGAAGGACAAACAATCCAGAATTTTAATCCAACAATAAAACATGGGCTCAAAGTCTGTTTTTTTGTCCCTTAAAGTGTTCCGGTTTCAGGAGTTGGGGTACTCCTGAATTGTTTGAGAAACTGGATGCAAAATGGAAGTGGCCAGTGGGTGGGAGGCAGTGAGCTCACTTGCTTCTGCATGGCCCTGACAATCCATGGGTTAAACACCCCATTAATTGCAATTATATGCAAACCAGGTCACTGTGTTCCCATGCAATGGGGGGAAAAAAATCACATACCTGATGAGAAAACCAAGATGGGATCCAGGAGACTGTCTAGGGCATTTGGGTGATGGCTCTTCCAGCAAACCGTCTCCGATATCTGTTTTTTCAGACATACTCAAAGAACGCTTTCGCCATTTCTGGCAGTTTCCTGTATAATGAAATTCATACAATTGTCTCATAAAACAGTAACAAACTTCAGTAAATTCAGATATTATGAACAGTAGTTTCATACCATTTGATTTGGCAAGGATGGTTCTACATTCTATGCATTCCCAATTTTGCTCCCAACTTGTTAGTGAGGAACAAGCCAAATGAGTTCCACTGGAACCGCAGTACTGACAGCGCTTTATTTCCCATTTGCTAAAAGGAAACAAAAATGTATTTTAAATTTAACCCTTTAATAAGTTAAACGTAATGTAGCTAGTTAGTTGTACAACCGTCACATCAGTTGCATTGTGTAACAAAATGGGAGGCAGGGGTGCAGGATTATTTTGTATTTAATATTTTTGACCAATCTTTCTATCACAAAGGCTTTCTAAGATGGCTAACAATAATAATCAAAATATAATAGAATACACACGCACACACACACACACACACACACACACACGAAACAGAACACAAGACAGCCAGAAAAATCCACAGCAGCAAAAATGTTAGGTTGGATTCAAAGGTTCTGTTTGTGAAAGTGTCCCTCCCCATGCACAGCACCTTTAATCGAACCCAATGGTAACTCAACCCTACAGATAATGGGTTAAATCCAATGCTGTGCTAGTGGACAGCCACTAGCAACAAGACTTCCTCCAGCTCTCTGCCCCTGCAGCTCCTAAAAACCATCTTAAAAACTGCTCCAGAGGGTTTCCCAGGCCTTCAGAGATTGAGGGAGTGTGTGTGTGGAATCTCCCCCACTCAATTCTGCTGATAGAACTGTTTACATCAGTGAAACAAGTATTGAATCCAACCCATTCTATGTTGTCCCTAAAAGCCTTCTGGAAAAGCCATATTTTCACTAATTGACAGAAGGCAAATAATGAAGAAGCTATCACAATTAGAAGACCCTGTTTTACCTACTCACCCACTAAATTTCAAAAGGCAGAAGGATATGGTCCAGGGCTTCTAATGTTGATCTGAGTGTATGGATAGATATAAGCTTGCCTGTTTATCTTGGGCAGGAGAACAGAATGCCCCAATGTCATCCAGTCCCCAGCCAAAGCACTGGTTGGAGTTCTTCCAACTGGTGTTTCAATCAGGGCCCTGGCTTTGCTGCCTGCAGACTTTTCCTGCCTGCAGGAGGCACCTTGGTCTGGTTGGCTTCACCTGCCCCATACATTTCCCCTATTGATGCAGGCCAGGCAAGCCACTTAGTGTACCATTCATCCTCCCAATTAGGGTAAAGCACTAAGGTGAATCCCTGCTGTTATCTCTGATCACTGATCCAAGATAACTGGGATTCACCTCTCCGTTAGCCTTCCAGGGGCAAGAATTAGCAGAAGGGCCTCACACAAGGCCCTGCAAGAGGAAGAGTCTCCATCTCTCCTCTTGAGTTTTGGATTTTTAAGCAATACTATGGATTTGGCATTCTAAAAGCAAATTATATTGGAACAGTGTTTACTTGAAACACTTGGTGCCCAAGAAGCTGCAATCATCATCATCATCATCATCATCATCATCATCATCATCATCATCTTATTACTGCAAACAGAAAACAAAACAACCCACCAGGTAACTGAAATTAAAAGTCATTCATTTCTTTGGCTTAGTATAGCGCCACCATGACCAACTTACTTTGTTTTTAAATTAAATTAATTGTTGACAGAATGTACTACAGCTACATTCCAAAAAGCTACGAGTGTGGTCAACATGTTTGATTACAAGAACTGCATATATTAATACCTATCAGACTTATTGTAGTCTCTTCCATTTTTGCAGAGGCATCTTTTGATATCGCAGTGTTGGTAACACTGAAGAAGGTCTTGGTATGCATTCTCTTCCAGTTCCCAGGAGGCATCTCTGGAAGCATTTGAACATTTATTAGACAATTTTAATCCCCTAGCTTAACTTTTCTTGTTAAAATAGTCATATATACCCAGAGTGGCTAGCCACAAAGTCATACAATATAATCTTAAAAATATAAACAGTATTTTGTGAAGTACTTACTTTTCTGGAACATGGATACCCATTCTCAACATTTCATTCTGAAATTTCTCTTTATTATTACATACTGGGCATCGGAAAAAAAATACTCCTGCACTCAGAGCTTGACACTGGATCCAAAAAGAGAAAGAAAATAGAATGATCAGCATTTCTGTTTTATTCCGGAGACAGGGAGGCTATTGAATGTCTCTGAAGATTAGTACCTATGACGATAACAAATTCTTTAGTTATCAAGCTTGTAAAATTGGAGGCATCCTTTCACGTTTACAAATGCTTACTAAATCTGATTTTGTAAGGCTTCTCATACAAAACACATTCTCCCCACATGCCATTACCTCTTTGCATAGTCCCACATCGACAGTAGCCATGGCTAAAGAGTGATACAATACTGTACTGAATAAAATGAAACTCTTGCATTAAGCTAAACTACTGTCTATTTCATCAGTTTACTGCATGCTTCTTTTTAGTATTAAAATGGAGCACTACTATTATGGCATTCCAAACATACCTGCAAACAGTCTCTATGAAACCAAGCATTTTTACAGCATGGACTTGCCAAAATGTTGTACGATGGTGCATGTTCAACCAACTCCAAACATATTGTACATTGTGAAGATCCTTTTGAGTTGGAGGGACGTTTTTGAGTGGGTCGGTGTTTCCAACAATATGACCTTAAATATATAATCATACCTCTTTAAAAGCATACTACTCAGTTAAAAATCTAAAAATCGGAGCGATACATCAAAACTTTTCTAGGTTCAAACCCATAAAGAGACTTATGGCACCTTAAAACTAACATTTCTATTTGACAAAAGCTTTTGTGTACCAGAATCCATTTCATTACATGCACAAAGTAGTGGCCACCTAAACAAGTAGGTATATATAACTTGGGTACAGAGGAAAAAAGTGAGGGGGAAATAACTTTTTTTTTAAATAAGGCAAATGAGCAAACCCACCAAGCAATGCATGAGCTAAATGTGTCAATTATAAGAGCACTAAATAACAAATCAAATCTTCCTGCACTAACAGATTTATTAAACAAAAACACTTTAATAGGCAAAACATGGCACAATTGTGAAATACAGATGAAATGTTCAGTCAGAAAACATCCAAGTGTAGGGTAGAACTAAAAGAAAGTAAGAATGTCATTCAAGAGCTATAGCAGCAAGGAATAATTCACTTCCTTGTTGGCCAAATGTAATGTGGAGTTCCTTTGGCATTTGCAGTTTTTAAAAAAATAAAATAAAAATACTAAAAGTGTTATGAACAAAAACTTACGGAAAATTTCCTCTGAATTGGAAAATGCATCCTCTCTCTATCCCACAAGGATAGTGGTAGCTTCGTTTGCATCTAGATACCACACAACCAATTGAAGCACCTTTTCTCTTACAGATAGTACATTTCTAGAAAGAAACAAATACATTAAGCTAAAGGACACCAGCCACCTGCTCATCGATTTCTTTATTAATGCTTATTTTAAGCTCTACATTCTCTTCAAGATTTAAAATATATATAGAAGCGAACAGTTATTTTACATCCAATTTTTTTATTAAGAAAAATGCATACTGGGCTGTACTGCAAAATAATTCATTTTTACCAACCAAAACACAACCAGACCTTTTCATTTATTATCAAAAGACTTGGGGTACTATAAACTATAGGAAATTATGAAATATCAGGGATGTGGGAAATTTCTTTCAGCACTTAATTCTCATACAAATCCCTGAATTTCCATAATAGTCACACCTTCCTATAGTTCAGTTTTCTATATTGCAAAGGAAGAGTAAATTGCCTAACTTTTGTCTCACCTTTAATTGGTTAATTGTGAAATCAAATAATCCCATAGTCTGCATAGCCATTCATTCAGAATGGTTTGTTATCTCCAAGATTTTTATACAGAACTCTTTCTGCTATGATCATAGAAAATACTGGTTTCCCATTTTTTAATTAAATCATTTCATGTAACTGGAAATATTAAAAATTCAGTCTAAGTACCCGAACATCTTACTAATGACTCCAGCTATACACCTTAGCATTTCTATCATTTGTGGAGGAAGTGTCAATTTACAGAAATATCCAACACATTTTGGACGTTTCTAGCACCAGTTTAGAGTTCCAATTAATTTAACTTACCAATCATTAGCACAATTATTTTTACACAGCTAGTCCCACAGATCATCTGAGAAGTGAGGTTTGGCTTTTCCTTCAAGCAAAAAAGCTTAGTTTACTACAACTGTCTTTTTTAATCCCCTGCAATTTCCCCCAGTACTAATGAAATTGATAAAAAGTTACTGCTAAACTATATAGAATTCCTTTATCCAAAACAATTTCTCCAACACCTGCTTCTGATACTAGAGCAAGATTGCAGCCTTACTGAGTAAGCATTTGCAAAAAAAAAAAAAAGCAAGCCCCTTAATCATTACTTTTTTGAGTATATTGTATTGACATATTTAGTCAAGTCAACATTCAAGGTATGGCCTTACCAGTCTTGCAGCTCGATTAATTTCTTTTTGGATGTCTTCAGGTAAAAAACCATAGAAACCTTCTTCATCTTCACCTCTCTGCCAAATCCCACTTGACATTAACTATGATGAAACAAATGGCTTACTGACAACTAACACAATATTTGGGCACTATTCAATCTTGCCCAGGTGCTAGTGGAACCCACCGTTTGTGGGGGATTTAATGCTTTGGTTAAGATAAACTTGACATGCTAGATTGTCTAGGATATTTAATGAGGATGGAGAGTGATAAAATAATAAATAAATATTAATTCAGAATCGCTAGTTCTCTTTACACTTGGTGACAGATGCAACTCAAATATTTCCTCAGAAGCAAGTCCAGCCGAGTCCAGTTGGGCTCACTTTCAATTAAAGGAGCTTGGCTATTTGGCGGTATAAAAAGGCAATAAATAAATAAATAAATAGGAGTGCAGCCTTACTCTAGCATATTTAAATTCCTCACACGATGAGGTGCCATCTTAAAGTAAGATTAAACTCTTTACTCTATATATAGGTCATACAGAGTTTTCTTTTTCAGAAATCACTTTCATACAAGATTTGTCTTTTTTTAACTATAAAAATACCAGCATAACAATTCTGAATACAAAGCTTATACATGTATAGCTTCAAACACATGACACATGCAACGTCATCTTAAGTCAAGGGTTCTAAGCAGAGCAAAAACTATTGTTAGTTTAAAGCTCATTAAGATGGTTTACAAGCAACGTATTTGGGGTAGCTGATCCAAAAGGATAGCTGCCACTGTTGCATGTTCAAGTCTCATTTATTTACTCTTTGGAGGATATTAAACTAGTTTGTTTTTACTTCATTTATATCCTATTAAGATAGATTCCTAAGAATACATTCTTATTCTTAAATCAACTTATGTCTAAGAACTATCACATAAATTAGTGTAACATACATATAAAAATTCCAGAATCTCATGACGTTACTGGTGTTCCTGTGATTCAACAATTCTTAGATTTCATTCTGTCTTGCTATTATGTGTTCTGAAAACACGTCTTTTGTATTTATGATTTGAGGTCTGTCCTAATTACCTTATTTTATTTATTTATTTATTTATTTAAGGATTTTTATGCCGCCATTCAGCCAAAAAAGGCTCTCACGGCGGCTTACAAAAGTATTTCTTGACAGTCCCTGCCCACAGGCTTACAATCTAAAAGACATGACACAAAAGGAAAGGGGATTGGGAAGGAGGAGGAGGAGGGGGAAAAGGAAAGCAAATTCAGGCACTACAATCTTAGTTGGAAAGTTCAGCAGTTGCAGGTGACAGCAGGAGGGAGGGGTGCTCTCAGCTGGAGCTGGACCCAGGCACGGTGGAGAGGTGCCTGGCTGCTGCTTTCTCCCTCACTGGTGGCCTCTGCAGAGACAATCTAACCTTATCTAACTACATTCCTGTTTTTATGTTTTTACGATTTTGCAATGATAATGTCAATATAAATCTAATATGGGCACTGACCCCATGGTGCCCAAAGTGCAAAACATGGTACCTATTGTTTGGATACATTTTTTATCAATAAACAGTATCAATGAGCCAATCATCAATTACTAATAGTCTGGCACTTCTTTTTTCCCATCTGGGAAACCTCAAAGATAAGGGGAAAAATATTCTTGTACCAAGACTCTGAGTTGAGTTGTATCGGGCTTTTGAATTCCATATTTTAACCCAGAATTCTCTTGGAGGAATCTAATTGAATTTCCTAATTTTACAGCAGGGGCAAGGTGCAGTAAATGTAGAAGATTCACTTGATTTGCAATACTGTCAACATTTACTGCCAAACTCAAATTACATTTCATTTTTGAGCTCGTTGCTTCTACTTGTGTATATTTGTTGGCACCAAGCTCCTACTCACCTCCATTTTGTTCCCACACTCCCATTTTATTTGTGATGGCTAGCTGGCAAGAGCTAGCTATCCAAGATCACCACCCTGTACTGGCATGGAAAAAAGCCACCTTAACTTTCTGCCTATTGAGCTATGGGATTTTGGGGTGCCAAGAATGAATAAGCAGAAGCAAGTCTGTTTTGTTAACAAGCCAGGATCATAAACTACAATTTCATACTAACTTGTTTTTACAAATCATAGATTAAACTAACCAGTATTATCTCCCAGTTCAGATACAACAATAAACTCTGGCCTGTTTAATACAGGAAGTGGGATGCCTCTGGTCTCCTTTTTATGGCTATGCTGGAAGAGGAGAGGTAATGTGCAAGCCTGAGCCTTTTTTTGCTTATTTATTTAGAGTTGAACTATGTTTTAATGCTATATTCAAAACTGATTACAATTAAGAGAAATGATTCTGGTGATAAGCACAACACTGAGGACAAGAAATAGAGGTTCTCTCTTAAATCCGTGGATGAGACCTTGGTATATTTAAAAGTTGATTGCATCCTATCTATTGTCATGGAAAGTATACCTCTAATTCTTAATTAAAAGGAAAGCATATCTGGCATCACATTTTTATTCCAAATTATTTGGAGTTGTGAAACAGTTGATCCAGAAGTTTCTATAGCTAACTAGTTTTCCGATAGTCACCTAGTACTTTGAAGGTTTAGCAGGAAATACTTACCACACAGTAATAATGAACAGTGAGATTATAGTCCTCATAAGTTCTCTTTTCCCCATATTTTTCAGGACAATCATCAGCCCGTTGACAGAATTCGCAGGCTAAAATTAAATATATTAAGTACTATGACACTTACTATTGTTCCAATGCTTATCACAAAGCAAATTCTACTTAATGGAGAATGTAAATAAGAGCAAGATAAGCCGAAGAAGTCATATATAGAAGATTAAGCATTCTGTGTTTAAAATAACGTATTCTGCAGCCTGTGCCCAAATTCTGATACTAGAGTATTTTAAACATAAAAACATGCTTTAGTCTATTCAAAACTGAGAAATGGTTTCTCTACTACAAAAATGGGCAACTTCAGGGGTTCCAAGGGCTATTCCCCCCCCTACTAAGAACTAATTCATCAGCAAACTGCTACTTGTTTTCTTAAAAAGGAAAGTTGGCCCGTTTTTGGTGCTGCACTGCTGAAAAAGTTGGAGGAGTGGTGCTTGCAGTACACATGTTCTCCACTTCTACCTTACTATATCAAAAGTGATACTTTTAAAATAGAATGTTGCATGACCATTTGTACTTGGAGGACAGTTTGCATCCCCACTCTGACACATATGCCATTTGTGCCAATACGAGCAGCCTACTCGCATAGCCTTCAGCAGGAACAGAGTTGCTGAATCCCTTTATGGGAAGCACAGACAGGCCTTCCATTCAAGGAAATGACCAAGCACACATGGTTAATCAAGTGTCAAAAGAGACGGGCGGCACTATATGCAACTTTCCCCAACCAGGTGCCTGTGGACAACTCCCAGCATTTCTCCTGATGCTGGCTGGGGCTGATGTGAGTTGCAGTCAAAAATATTTGGAGGACACTAGGTTGGGGATGGCTGTCATAATGCATACCAAGGGACCACACTTCTTATTCTTTGGCAATCATTACATATTTCTAAATCTTTGTACTTAATCACAAAAATTAAGAAGTGTTGGTTCTATTGACACTCCCATCATGTACAGTACCACCAGGATTATTAACATGGGTGGGGCATTGATGATGCTAGGAAATAATTATACATTCTCTGAAGCCACTGTAACATGAATTTGAAGAAGTAAAACGGAGAAACATTAAATATGAAGTACTTTTTGCACAAATCCATGCTGGAATTTTGTTTAAAAGTTGCATTTTGAACTGAAGCATCAAACACACATTGTAAGAAGTACTTACGCAGGTTCTGAAGGCAGCCAATAATGTTATCACTCATCCTAGTGTTCTTGTTCCAACTGTGCAATATGGGGAGAAAAAATCAGTTGCAGAATGATTGATATTAATCTCTAATCTAGTAAACTACTTAATCTTCTCTCTTTCAGATTAAAAGTACAGAAGATAAAGAAATACTGCATTAACTATTCCTGATATGTAAGTCTCCATTGCCATATCAAATGTGGCCTCAGGTTTGTTTTTAATCAGTAGTTATTGGAGTCTTCCATTATCTTTAACAAGTACAGGTTACTGATATGAATAAATAAACAATTTTAGAATAAACTTGAAATTCAGAAAAGCAAATACATTATCTCTTTGGTGGTACAAAATTATCTGGAAGATAATAAGCTCCTGGTTGTTAGCTATTTTGTCTCTGCAAATTAGCTGAGAGTCCTGCTTTCAGTCTTCATAAAGGTAGGTAAGACGATAAGGGACAAGAGAAAAAAAATATAAAGAAAAAGGGAAGGAGGGGTGGGGAGGGGATGAGAAGGGACTTAAGTCTTATATCAACTGGACAGGCAAGCAGTCAGTTGAGATGATAAATCATAGAGGCTGTTGCTTTGGGTCAATTAGGTCACAAAGGCTGTTGCTCTGGGGTAATATAGTTGTCATCAAAGCACTCTAGAAAGAGATCTCATGTGCCAATAAGTTTAAGTAAGGTATTCCTTTTTATATATATCTCACCAATATCAGGTGGAAAGTTGGAATATCCAAGCCTGTAAAATTAGTCACTTAGCAATTAAGACCACATGTCCAAGTTGCACATCTTACTTATGACCCATGCAATTGGAAAGTAAATATCCTTTGAGCAGAGTTCTACTCATGGGAACTCTCAATTCAGGCCAATACTTTTCTTTAAAAACTTAAGCATTTCAGAGATGGTGTAAGCCTCAAGCCCAAACAAACAGATGATTACGCTGATTATAGCATCACCACATAATACAAACTAGGTTTGAGTTGGCTACTAGGGAATTTTAGTTTAATTCGTAGATCTCTGAAAGATAACAGGAATTCCCAGTTATTTGGGAATTGAGTAACTGTGTGATCATAACAATGTATCAATTCAAGTTTGTCGTAGAAAAAGATGACCCTCTATTTGAGTGACAGATTAGAGACTGACAATGTGTGCAATAATAGGATTTTGGCTGATCTGTCAGTGACCTTACTGCAACATAATAGTTGAGACTATTCAAAATACTCACAAAATTTAAAGCTGTTTTGCCCATATGTGGGTGAAATAAGAGAGCTCCAGTGTCTTCCACTTTGTTTGAAGTTGCTCATCAGTCTCTCTCCATCTAAGTACCTGGGAGATTAGAAAAGAATAACAATTGCTAGCTAGATCTTGAAAGTGAAATTCACTTCATTTGGTAGGTAAATAAAACATGACTAAGTGGTCTTTTACCAGCCTACACATGGTGACCATTAGCAAATTGTTCCTAAGTGTTCTAAAGCATCCATTGATGATAAGATTAATCAAGATTGTAAAAAAATGACGGGTTGTTTCAACTTCGGAATGGTAATTACAGTTAAAGGTACTTTGGCTGACACTGTACATTTCTTGTCTGAAGAAGCAAAAGAAAAGTCAAATATGGAAACCCCATGAAACCTAATGTCTTCCCAAATGTTCTATTAAACTAGCAGAAGGAAAAATAATGAGCATTTAAGGAATTTAGTAATTAGGCAAAACTGAATTGACATCAATACTTATGCTTGCTTAACTACCAAATATGGGGAGCTGATCCATCTGTTGAACTATGTCTGAATGTATTTGCTCTCCTTCACAAACTGCTATGTTGCAGAGCTCAAGCTTTGGACAACTTGTGTGAAGCATTATTTGAATTAGGGAACTGTCAATTGACACATGCTTTACCACAGCACCTCATTATCATTCACAATAAGACAAAATATGCAGTTGTTTATTTAAAAGAATTTATGGGCCGCCCTTCAATATAAGTATTTCCAGGCAGAGTCACAAATTAAAATAATAAACTGCATACAACCAACCATATCTGACAAATAGCAGATAAAAGCAGCACAAGATACAGGCCTGCGAAAATAAATTATTTGTCTGCTGCTTGAAAACTATCAAAGTGGGTACCATGCAAACCTCTCTAGAGGTAATATTCTACAAATAGAGCTTCACCACAAAGAAGGCCCTTTGCTACCTGTCCCATCCAGAAGAGGGCCTTCAAGGGTGACCCCAGTGTTTAGTTCATGTTATAACTGCTAAATGTAAGAAACCTTTTGGATTAGAGTGTACTGGCATCAGAACCCATTTCTTTGGGCAACAGAATTAGTTCTCAATACAAAAAAAAAAGATGATTCCCTCCCTTTTTTTGGGACTGATTTCAGATTGCACCTTAAATCATCTTTACCACTTTTGGTGCCACTAACAAGATATTCTTTTTCCAGCAACGTCCACTGACTTTTAAGATCCACAAATTTCAAGTACTTTAACAGTGATATCATCAGTACAGGTAGAATTTCCTGCACAAATAACCAAGGATTATGGAAGTTTAATACATCTAGGAACAAGATCTAAAAAGTACATATACAGAAGTAGGTGGGGGGAAATTACAACCTCAATTATATTCAATAATTTCTCCTATAGAAAAAGAAACTTGGGAGATTCTCTTCCAGTACAATCTTACACAAGTCCTAGTCAGAACTTACATTTAGAGTTACTATAAGTAAGTTACAATCAGTACGTTCCAGTATGCCTTTGTACACCAAGTGGTGGTGAACATAGGTGGGAGGGTGCTGTTGCACTTTTGTAAACCGCCCAGAGAGCTTCAGCTATGCGGCGGTATATAAATGTAATAAATAAATAAATAAATGTCCTGCTTGTGGGTTTCATAGAGCAGCTGGTTGGCCACTGTGCGTACAAAATGCTGGACTAGATGGACCCTTGGCCTGATCCAGCATGGCTCTTCTTATGTTCTGACAATTAGTTCAATGGAACTTATTCCTAGGTAAGCAAATACAGTACTGTAGCCTACCATTCCTAAATTCAACAACTGGGTATATAAGGGTTATGACCATGCATAGCCAAATAAATTTAGCAGAGTTTCTTTTTTCTGCACAAAACTACTGGCGTTGACAATTAACAAATGTCTATGTGTTCTAGAAACTTTATTCAAAATAATTCTGAAAAATGAGTACTTCCAGATTTTTGGTGCAACTAGGTCCTCCTAACCTTGCTAAGCAACCAAGATGGCATTTTTAATAAACATATTTACAGAGCAATCCTATGCCCCTAAACAGAGTCTGGGTGTAGGGGGAGAATAGGACAGTTCGGATTCCTTGATCTGAGGTTGGAGACAGTACTCTGACCTTGGACCCACAAGTCCAAACTCCCCACTCCCTCACAGCTGGTGAGACAGAAAGTAAAGAGGGCAGGGAGGGGACTGGAGAGGCCGTCTTATAAAGAATCCTCAATCCCTGCAGCCTCCTTGCCTCCCCCACCCCATTGTCTCAGCTTGGTTGGCAAAAAAGCCTCCTTGCCTCTGCAGTGCCTCCTGTTCTGCACTGGATACTCATAGGCCTCCAAGTTCAGAGGTTTACAAGTATCAATGGCAGTTCTGATAGGATTGCACCTTTACTTGTTTTAATTAATAAAACAAAGCAAATTTTAGCATACTGCTATCTCTTATTTCTCTGATTAATAAGCTTTTAAATGAGATGTTGTCATGACTTCAGATAAAGCAATATTACATCTGAAGTTCACTGTACCTGCTTAAAATCTCCAAAAGAAAACAGTACATTTTATTAACACACCCTTGGAAAATCCATACAAAAAAAATAAGACGAGGCAAAAGTTATCTTAGATAGTGAGCAAAGTCTCATTTCAACATCAACCTTGCGCTGCCATAAACAAAAGTTTTGAAAATAGATGGATTTAAATAAAATGTTTCAAGCATATAAAACAAGGGAAGCGGGCAGAATTTCAGATGCATGTTTTCCCTTTTATTAAGAGGCAACAAAGACAGCCTGCCCTTCAGGGGCTTTCACAGATGCCATTTCAGTTCACGGTATGTGCCTTGAATTTAAATATGAAAGGGTCTGAGGTTCACATTGTGGTCTGTGACAGCCTAATGCTACCACTTGAAAGGAAACCACTGGGCTATTTGTTTAGCAAATCATATTCCGTTTTCAGCGGAAATGCTCACCGAGATGAATGGCAGCTCCCTGTGACAACAATCAGACTGAATGTATTATACTCTGCAGGTCTGAAAAGAACTGAAATTCCTGAATTTAGGAGCACCTTAAAGTCTTTCAGCCCAATCCTAAACAAGTTTATTCAAAATTAAGTCCCACTGAGATCAATGGAACATATTTCCTAATAAGTGTGCTTCAGACTCACTACTATGCCATAGAACCCCATTTAGTTTGGGTCCCAAAACTATAACTTAAATCCTGGTAGGAAGAAGAACATATTTCAAGATTTTGGTGTGGTTTATAGAAATGGAGAAGAGATTAACCTATGAAACACAAGCATTTGCAATATGTGTAGTATATGATACTGGATCAGGGTGACAAGACTTAGCCCCTTTACAATTTATAGAGAACTAATTTCAAAATGGAAAACAGTTACCACAGTAATAACGACCAGCAATTTGCTTGGCCATGAGGAACCTCACCCCCGCCGAAGCACTTATCTGAAGAGTCAGAAACTAGATAGAGGCCTCATCTTCTTAAGCAATGAACAATCAAGAGCATCATATTGACTGGAAAAGAAGAGTAAAGGAAAGAGATAAAAGTTGAGGAGTGTCTACGCCACCTCCTTTCCCTACATAAGGAATGACATGAGAGGGTGGGAAAGTGCTATTCTCAGAACTACTTCCTTCCTGAGAAGTGTTGCCTTTTTATTTCTGTCAGGGGCCTTTTGCCTTGAACAGCTGTGCAGCAAGCAGAAATTCAGCATAACATGAGCACTGATCAGTTAGACCAAAAGCCTATCTAGTCTAGCATTGTGTTTCCCAGTGATGGGAAAAGGTTTTACATCTGCTGAATCTCCAGAACATGAAACTGCCCACTTTTTAAAGTTCTGCATCACAAGCCTTGTTGAGGATGCTGCCACTTTCAGAAGTGAGGTTGGTAACTGGGAGTTACAGTCCCTTTACTGGTGATGATGTCCCCGTTCTGGAATACTCTGATACCATCACATGCTCGCCACTTCTCTGTGAAGAGATGTTCCAGGACATTTACCCAGGTTTGGTTTCATTGGAAGAAGATCTTTGGAGATCTGTTGCTTTTTGTAATATCTGACTTATTTATAAATATACATTTTGAACATAAGTAGAGGCATAGCTTAAACAACCTGACAGGCACGGAAAGCACAATGCTCCTGTATCAGATCTCTAAGGATAAAGGTGGTTGCTTTCAGCATTCAAAAACTGTCTTCAATAAGCAGTTTATCTTTCTTTTTACAAAGATACCTTCTCCCAGGGTAAGGAATGGAAGGGAGAGAGAAAGGCATGCCCCTTTACCAAAATAGCTCATATCCTTCCAGAGAAGTTTCCATCTGCTTCCTATAAAAACAAAGCAAGCTATGCTAGTCTATAAGAAAAAAATCATGGTCACACAATACCTTTGTTAGTATTAACAAAATATGCACTAAATTTTGGGCAAGCTTTCAAGATCTATGGATCTCTCCATCAGGTAAAATGTTACAAAAAACAGGTTAGGGGAAAGGACAAAAAAGGCTGACAATGTAATGTCCTGAAGTCTGCATAGTCAGAGTCTTAAGACAGAATGGAGGAAGTGTCAGAAACTTAAGCCATTAAGCTCTACTAGGTGTCACAGATGCTTGAGGTTAAACCTAGGCCTCTTGGAACGAAGAAATAATGGCTGATTCTATTTCTGAAAATATAAAATCTAGAAGTTGCTCAGTTTTGTCTCCGACTGTCGTCAAAGCACAAAAGATATACTTGCCAGGGATATAAAGTATTCTTCAGAAACAGTACTGGTAAAATTAAACCTCTCACGTCCAAAGCCCTCTTACTAACATTTTGTTAGCCAATCAGTCCTTCTGTGATAATTAGTGCCATTATTTATTTAAAGGTATTTATATTCAACCTAATAACAAAAAGTTATTAGGGTAGCTCACATAATAAGACAAGTTAAAAACCACAACAACAATTTAAAAGGCCTTGGAATACTCCTATTTTTCTCTTTTAACTGTCATCATCATGTTCAGCAATTTTCCACAGAAGATAAATTTAGCACTGGCATAAATCTGTCCAAATAATCATTTCCAATATTCAAGTGATATTGAGTATAGAACTTTTAAAACAAACGGAAACTCATATTCCTGGGATTGCAAACTATGATGAAAAAAATGGCACAGGAACAGCCCTTTAAAGCAAACAGAAAGAAAGTCTGCCCACACCTGAAAGGCTAAAAGAATAACTGGGTGGGATAAATACTCATGAACAGTGCAATCATATGCATGTTTATTATTTTATTTGTTACATTTATATCCTGCCCTTTCCTCCAAGGAGCTCAAGGCAGCGTGCACCATCTTCTTCCTCTCCATGTTTATCCTCACAACAAATCTACAAGGTAAGTTAGGATGAGAGTCAATGATTTGTCCAAAGTCACTTGTAGAAGCTCATGGCCAAGATGGGATTTGAATCTGGACCTCCTTATTCCAATACTCTGACCACTTCAACAGGTCCAGACCAGAAACCTACCTCGGACTAACAACCTGCAATATGGGACCCTCTTTTACAATTGCCCAACATGGCAGAAACAGCTTTGCCTCGACTCATCTAGACTGATCTTGTGACCCACTTTTGGGTCATGACCCTCCAGTTGAAGACCCCAACACTATACCACCTGTAGAAACAAGTCCAGTGAGGCTTGCTTCCAAGCAAGAATGCAGTGAATTAGAGCCTAAGTAAGTCTGCAGTCCTAACTACACTTAATAGGGTATAAACCCCACTGGACGCAAACTTACTTCCAAGTAAACACACATAGGATCAGGGTGTAAATGGTCAGTCAGCCCTTCTGGTACCACAAAACCCTCTTCATTGTCTTTGTTGTAACAGTCTTGAGGGACTTTTCTTTTAAGCGCTGCCTCAGCGCCTCCCTCTTCCACCTCGAAAATCTTGAAGCCTTATCCCTATGTTTTCCTACTCCGGAGTAAGTACCAGCGAATTCAACAGGGCTTACTCCCAGGTAAGCGTCCATACTAGCTTGCGGCCTTCATTTCAACTCGCCTTCCCCCGACCTGGTGCTGGATCAGACCAGGGGTTCTGGTGCCCCTCCAGATGTGCTAAACTACACCTCACATCATTCCGGCTGGGGATGATAGGAGTTGCAGTCCAACACTTCTAGAGGGCGCCAGGTTGAGGGGGGGAGAGGAATGAGTTAAACTAAAGGAAAAGGGGAGACGGCTCGGTGCAAGCAGGATTCGCACGGCATCACGCGCCCCCCCGCCTCTTCCCTGGAGAAGCGAGGAGGCGTCGTGAGACAGACCCTAACGCCCCCTGCCCCACCGCGCGCTCTGAGCCCCCTTCCTCACGCTCCCGCCTCACCCTGCAGCTCGAGCCACAGCTTTTGCCGCCCATCGGCAGAGTGAAGCCCCCACTCACCGACTCGTTCCGTAAAGCGCCCACCTCCAGTCCAAAATAACCGCCGGAGCATTCAAACCCCAACATCCGCCGCGTCACAAAAGGACGCGAGACTCAGCCCCGCCTCCTCACCCCTCCGTACTGCTCGATCCATTGAGCGGACGCTCGGCTGATGTTGCCTTAATAGAATCCCCGGATCTCGGAGAAGGAGGGGAGGAAGAATCCGTTGGTTCGATATTTGGCTGCTACTATCTCGAGCTTGCACTGCGTCGGTCTGGAGGAACCCGTGTCGATCCTTCTGTGCTGCAGCCTTTTAGTCGCGAGGTGTGGCGTCGACGGGACACGCAGTGCACGTCCTAGTAAAGAGCAGCACCAGTTGTTTTCGCACAAATTAGCAAAGCGTAATCCTGCTATGGAATATTCACACACAGGCTGGCTGAGTTCGGACGACACGCTAATCAATGGTTGTTTCCCATTTTGTTCCTATTCCCCCCCCCCTCCGCCAACCCGGCTGATAAGCGTGTCGTCCGAACTGAGCAACACACACCGAAGTGGGGAGGGGATGACAGTGGACTGGAGGGAGTCGCCGCGGAAAAACGGCAAACGCGCAAACATAACGTTTTCCCCTTAGCGGGTGATCCTGGGCACACTTAACTGGAAATATTTAGAACAGTGAAACTTACTTCCGACTTGCATAAGATTGTGCTGAGACGCGACTGCATGGATGTTTATTCGCTAGGAAATCCTGTTGCTTTTAAGAACGTGAGAAGAGCTGTGCTGGATCAGACCAGGGGTTCTTTAGTCCAGTATTCTGTTCACAACCAGCTGTCCAAGGAAAACCCATAAGCTGGATATGACTGCAACAGCACCTTCCCGCCCAAGTTCCCCAGCACCTGTGTGCATAGGCATACTGTCTCTCATACTGGAAGTAGCATATAGCCATCATGGCCTAATAGCCATTGATAGTTTTATCCTCTAAGAATTTGTCCAGTCCTCTTTCAAAGCGATCCAACTTGTTGGTCATCACTACATCTTGTGGAAGTTTTAACTATGTGAGGCGTGAAGAAGTACTTCCCTTTATCTGTCCACTAAACTAGTCCTGATATATCTACAAGATGGCCCCTTTTGGCTGCAATCCTGTGCCATTTACCTGGGAGTAAATTCCAGTAGACACTGCCAATGTCTTTGTGTTTATTTCCCCACATCGGTGCTTGATGTTTCAAGAAAATGGCAAGTTTAGCTTGGTTGGGATATTAGTTCTTGTTTACGTCCCATGTGTAAGGAAGTCTTTCTCTATAAGTTTTTGTTTATTTGGAGGAAGGGTCCAGAATCTTCTACAGCTGATGTGGAATGGGAAAATAAACAGGACCTTATTGTAGTTGGGTCCTTGATTGCTTTCCACTTTCAAGCACCTCAGAATAGAGGACCAGGGGTATCAAGGTCCTTATCCAAGCCTCCTTATTTTGGGCATGGGGATGTCCTCCTTCCATCAGAAAGAGTGGGGACTAGTTGTAACTCTAGAGGGACTGTGTTCCAGACTTTGGGAACAATACAAGGGAAAGGTTTTTTTCGTGCACCTGACAAGTGGGTCTCTGCAAGTGAGGGTATCTTGCTGATTTTAATAACTGGAAAGGTTTATATCAAGACAACTGATCCACCACATTGCCAGGTCTTAAACCCAAAGTCACCCAGTGGGTTTCCATGGCCGAGTGGGGACTACAACCTGGATCTCCTGACTCCCAGGCCAACACCTTAGCTACTACACCACACTGGCTTTAACCAAGCTGTACAAACTATCTTCAGTCCTAGTTTCAAACTGTGATTTAAAAGCTAGCTGTTGGTTCAGTAGCTGCTCCATCTTTTTGAGGGTGGCTGGGCAAGGTAGCCTCAAGGGGCCTTCTTCACTCATTGAGTCTACCTTCTCATCACCATTGTCACCAGCTGCTCTTGCCCCTCACTCTCTTTCTCATCAATGGTACCACATCCTTGCTTGATAGGCAGAGAGCCAGTGAGCACGTAGACACTGCCACTCCTCACCACCACTGCTGAGGGAGAGCGAGAAGCAGGTGATGTGAACAGACAGGTTGCAAAGGTGAAGAGGAAGAGCAACTCCAGGGTGTTCTTGTCAATGGGCCCCTGCTGGGCTGTGGGACCTTGGCTGGTGCCCATCCATGTCTATTATTATTTATTATTATTTATTTATAAAGCACCATCAATGTACATGGTGCTGTACAGAGTAAAACAGTAAATAGCAAGGCCCTGCCGCATAGGCTTACAATCTAATAAAATCATAGTAAAACAATAAGGAGGGGAAAAGAATGCCAACAGGCACAGGGTAGGGTAAGCAGGCACAGGGTAGGGTAAAACTAACAGTATAAAGTCCGCACAACATCAAGTTTTAAAAGCTTTAGGAAAAAGAAAAGTTTTTAGTTGAGCTTTAAAAGCTGCGATTGAACTTGTAGTTCTCAAACGTTCTGGAAGAGCGTTCCAGGAGTAAGGGGCAGCAGAAGAAAATGGATGAAGCTGAGCAAGGGAAGTAGAGGCCCTTGGGCAGGCGAGAAACATGGCATCAGAGGAGCGAAGATGCACGAGCGGGGCAATAGTGTGAGATGAGAGAGGAGAGATAGGAAGGAGCTAGACAGTGAAAAGCTTTGAAGGTTAACAGGAGAAGTTTATATTGGATTCTGAAGTGAATTGGAAGCCAATGAAGAGATTTCAGAAGCGGAGTAACATGGTCAGAGCGGCGAGCCAAGAAGATGATCTTTGCGGCAGAGTGGTGAACAGAAACCAACGGACTGATGTGAGAAGAAGGAAGGCCAGAGAGAAGAAGGTTGCAGTAGTCCAACCGTGAAATAACCAGCGCATGAACAAGCGTCTTGGCAGAAGAGACAGACAAAAATGATAGAATCCTGGCAATATTATACAGGAAAAAAACGACAAGATTTAGCTACTGCCTCAATATGAGGAATAAAGGAGAGCGAGGAGTCAAGTATAAAGCCAAGGCTACGAGCTTCCTTGACCGGAGTAAGCGTAACATCATTGACAGTAAGAGAGAATGTCTACCCTCTGGAGGTCAGGCAGGCGCCAACTTTGTACTCCTTTCGGCACCTCCTGAAAACGTCTTTATTCCAAGAAGCCTTTCCTTAATATGCAGCCTTGAATCTCTGTTTTTGCTTCTTTTAAATTTTGTTTTAACTGTTTTATTCTGTTTTTATTTTCATTTTATATTGTACACTGTTCCAAAATTTTCCAATGGGGAGCGGTATATAAATATTCTAAATAAATAAATAAATACCCTTGATGCCTGCCTTGCATGTGTTAGTGCAGGCATTACACCACCCCATTGATGAGGCTAAATATGGAAAGGCAGAGGGAACATTGCATGGCTGGGGGGAGCCTGTTAGCTTGGCTGTCAATCTAACAATTTTATCTATTTATTTATTTGTATTTATTTGTAAATCTATGAGTCTCCTTTCGGACCAAATGTGGCTCTCCAGGTGACTTACAGTTAAACCATGGTTAGGCAGCAACTAGTGCTACAGTTGTATTGCTAGTTTCACTGGAAACATTCTTCATATCTAGACACCAGAAAACCTTCTGAATACATAGACCTGGTTCAGACAACATGCTAAACCATGCTGCTTAACCACAAAATGGTTAATGGAATGCATTAATGGTTAATGTCCCTTAACCATTTTGTGGTTAAACAGCATGGTTTAGCGGGTTGTCTGAACCAGGCCACTGTTTTGTTACATTTCTAATGGTCTTTAGATTATTCTTTGTTGCTGTCAAAAGTTCCTTCCACCCAACACTATAGTTACTGGATGGTCATTCAGATGGTCTCTCTCAAGGCAAAAATACAGGTAAAATACCTGTGCTGCTCTGCCCTAAACAAGTTTAATTCAGAAGTAAGTTCTACTGTATCCAATGGGACTTACTCCTAAATAAGTGTGCAAAGAAAGGATTGCAGCCTTTGTTACACAATTAATAAATCATTAATCCCTGGTCTGCAATACCTTTAGAAAGGAAATAAATGTTAAGTTGGTTCATCCTAGGATTTTGTGATCAGTTAATTTTCACATTTCCTAACTTCCAACTTCCCACTTCTTGTTGTTTACCACAGAACATAACTTTTTCTTTTAAATTCTCTCCTATTATATCCTTACATCCTTGTGTGCGTGTTTTGATCCAGAAATAACCTCTGGCTGTGCTGGGTGCCTTTTAAATTCAAACATGCCACCTTCTTAGCAGCAGGACTTTTTTTCACAAAACAGCAATTTCAGGTCTCTTGTTACAGGGTTGCTCGGATAATAAGTAGCTACGTGAGCAGTGGTGCTTGGGAATGATATTTCCCCTGCTGTGTGACCCTGCGGTTTCGCCAGGGAGAGCTCAGATGTTGCCTGTACGTTTGCGTTAGTTTCTTCTAATGTCGGTCACAAGTATAATGTGTTTATATGAATGCAGCACCATCCTACCACATTCCTTGGTCTTTGAAACGCGGTGCAGGTTCAATTGTTCTTCATTTCCGTTTTTTTTCTTGGTTCCCACTTTTAATGGTGCATCTTCTCCGATGCATCTGAATGTGAGTGTTCAAATTCACCCGCAGCCCAATTAAATGTAAATCAACCAAACACAGAATTTGGCTGCTCATGCATCCAATCAGATAACATTTTCTTGCACCCACGCTTTGCATCTAGTCATCAAAGTGGAATTCATTGTAAAGTTTAGCTATAAACCACAGGCTAATATCAGATGTGCAAAACTGTGATAACAATTAAGGGAGCAATCCTATGTCCCCAAGACAGCATCTAGGGCATATAGGATTGTTTGATTTCTGGGATCCGAGCTTGGAGCCCTGGAGCCCAGAGATCACACGCTCCTCCCCCTCATAGTTAGCGTGGATGTGCCTGCTACATCTCTGTGCTTGGAAATGTAGTACAAAGATGGGGGAAATGGGGGTGGTCGCAGGTGTGGGGAGGGAAATCACCTGTCTAGTGAAAATGCAGGGTCACCTCCGTGCTCTGGCCACCCTGCATTGCATACTCAGTAGCCTCCGACTTCGGAGGCTGCTGTGATGACTATCTCCATAGGATTATGCCCTAACTTAATTTTCATTTTTTTCATTAATCCCCATCAAACAGGCGAGTCTCAAGACTTCGACCAGGTTGTCTCCCATTATAAACCATAGCCTTGCTAAATGGGTTATATACTAAGAAACAGCTTTCTCTCCTCAACTACCAGTCATGAGAAGAAAGCTACGATTGTGGCTACTGGACTTCTTTTGATGAACCTAGCCAATACTGGCCACGACTGCTAAGATTTTCAGCTTGTGATCTACAACAATCTTCAGCTTGCAATCTACAACAATCTTCAGCTTGCAATCTACAACAATCTTCAGCTTGTGATCTACAACAATCTTCAGCTTGTGATCTACAACAATCTTCAGCTTGCGATCTACAACAATCTTCAGCTTGTGATCTACAACAATTCCAAGATCCTTCTCGTTTGTCGTGTTGCTGAGCCAAGTATCCCCCATCTTGTAACTGTGCATTTGGTTTCTATTTCCTAAATGCCAAGTTCTACATTTAGGAAATAGAAACCAAATGCACAGTTACAAGTTGGGGGATACTTGGCTCAGCAATACTACAAACGAGAAGGATCTTGGAATTGTTGTAGATTGCAAGCTGAATATGAGCCAACAGTGCGATATGGCTGCAAGAAAGGCAAATGCTATTTTGGGCTGCATTAATAGAAGTATAGCTTCCAAATCACGTGAGGTACTGGTTCCTCTCTATTTGGCCCTGGTTAGGCCTCATCTAGAGCATTGCGTCCAGTTCTGGGCTCCGCAATTCAAGAAGGACGGAGACAAGCTGGAGCGTGTTCAGAAGAGGGCAACCAGGATGATCAGAGGTCTAGAAACAAAGCCCTATGAAGAGAGACTGAAAGAACTGGGCATGTTTAGCCTGGAGAAGATAAGATTGAGGGGAGACATGATAGCACTCTTCAAATACTTAAAAGGTTGTCACACAGAGGAGGGCCAGGATCTCTTCTCGATCCTCCAAGAGTGCAGGACACGGAATAATGGACTCAAGTTAAAGGAAGCTAGATTCCAGCTGGACATCAGGAAAAACTTCCTGACTGTTAGAGCAGTATGACAATGGAATTAATTACCCAGGGAGGTTGTGGGCTCTCCCACCCTAGAGGCCTTCAAGAGGCAGCTGGACAACCATCTGTCAGGGATGCTTTAGGGTGGATTCCTGCATTGAGCAGGGGGATGGACTCGATGGCCTTGTAGGCCCGTTCCAACTCTGCTATTCTATGATTCTATGATTTGGTTAGCTTGTAATTACTGGCTTCCATTTTGGGAGACAGGAAGCAGTTTGTCTAACCAAATAGGAGTGCAAGTTGTATTTCTTCATTTAGAACATTGCTGGGCAACTTGTGGCACTCCAGATGTTTTGGCCTACAACTCCTGTCAGCCCTAGCCCAAATGGCCAATGGTGAGGGCCAATGGAGGCTAAAACATTTGAAAGGGCACAATTTGCCCAGCCCTGGTTAGAGCATCATCCTGGGAGAGAAAGAGTAAAGGCGGTGGAGACTCTGAGGTCAGTGGGTCTGTGAATCCATTCCAGGTTCAGTCAGAACCAGTCCAAGTTCAGCAAAACACCTTTAGAGT
Source organism: Elgaria multicarinata webbii (assembly GCF_023053635.1). Classification (NCBI taxonomy): domain Eukaryota; kingdom Metazoa; phylum Chordata; class Lepidosauria; order Squamata; family Anguidae; genus Elgaria; species Elgaria multicarinata. Next base: position 140,350,049 of record NC_086172.1, on the reverse strand, counting down.
TGTGACTAGTTTTGACTGAAACCCAGAGTGGATTTGCCACCCCACTGATATCACAACCACCATCCTCCACTGAGAAAAAGGGACCACTGTCAGCCTACCACCCCAGATCACTTTCCCCTGAGATAATGTGGCCCTCGACTTCCAAAGGTTGCCCACCCCTGCTTTTTTGCCATCATGTTGTTGGGATTGACACAGAATATGTTCAAGATGTCTTAGTTTTAGATGGGGAGTGGTCATAATGCCACATTGTTAGTTTTAATAGATCACAGATGAGCCTCTGTTTATTTGTTTTCAAAAAATACACTACACACACATTTAAAAGTCAGTAAAATGGTTTTTGCTCAGAATACATCCCCAGGCAAAAGAAATATTTGCAGTTATCTTAAAACTGCATTGATAAGGCACAAACTTTTTCTTAGCCATGCATTGCATCGTAGGCCCTGCCTTCATGGTGCTGACTTGGCACTGCTTCACTGCCAAACCCCACAGTATCGCTGCTGTGGGGTGGTGTCAAGTTATCTAGACGAAGGGGTTTCTGGCAGCCATTCAACTTGCCAGGCCTGTTCCCCTTGCTCTGCTTCCGGCAACCAAGGAGAGGTTGCCTTCTGCTGAGAACGTGCAGTGCCGGAGCGACGACAGACAGTGGAAGAGCCACGCTGACCTTGTTCCTCCAGGAAAAGTTGGGGTAAGTCCCCAACTTTTCCACTGTACATCATCGTCTCTTTGCCACACGGTGGCAGTGAATTGGTGGCTGCATCATAGAACCGATGCAGTGTTGATTCGGAACCGTCATGGGGCAAAGACGATGTTTAGACAGCCCCTTTGAAGTCTGGTTGTATGTTTTATTACAGAGTGCCAAACTTTTTGTGAATGACAGTTTGTAATTCTTTTTTTCTAACTCCTGTTTTATTATTTTTACAATTCAAAGCAGCTGTGAAAGACTGAAATCAAGGGGAGAAATGGTGGGCAGTGAAGGGCTCCTCACTCCTTTCCTGCTACTCCCAGCTGCTTTTCTTTCTGTGGGGAAAAATATAGTGCATCTTTCCCTCTCCTCCCACAAGTGGGAAAGCAGCCATGGGGTGGGGGGAGAAAGTTGAGTCTGACCCTCTCTGTTCTAGATTCCAGTCCACTGCAGCTGTTTTTAGTTTAAAAAACAAAACAAAAGGACATCAACCCCCCAACTCTTAAGAAGAAGAATTGCGGAACTGCCTACCACATATATTTTGGCTCTGTGATAACAGTGAAATATCTATGATAATTACACACACCATAAGTGGTGAAACATTCCAAGAGTGCAGCGTTTACCCGGGTTTGGTTCCTTTTGGAAGGAGATCACTAGAGGCTCGTTGGCTTTTGCGTTCAGTAGACCCATAATCTTGCTACCAACTGTCACTGCAGAGGCCACCAGTGAGGGAGGAAGCAGCAGCCAGGCACCTCTCCACCGTGCCTGGGTCCAGCTCCAGCTGAGAGCCCCCTCCCTCCTGCTACCAACTGTCTCTGCAGAGGCCACCAGTGAGGGAGGAAGCAGCAGCCAGGCACCTCTGCACCGTGCCTGGGTCCAGCTCCAGCTGAGAGCCCCCTCCCTCCTGCTGTCAACTGTAACTGCTGAACTTTGCAACTAAGATTGTAGTGCCTGAATTTGCTTTCCTTTTCCCCCTCCTCCTCCTCCCTCCCAATCCCCTCTCCTTTTGTGTCATGTCTTTTAGATTGTAAGCCTGTGGGCAGGGACTGTCAAGAAATACTTTTGTAAGCCGCCGTGAGAGCCTTTTTTGGCTGAATGGCGGCATAAAAATCCTTAAATAAATAAATAAATAAATAAACTTGATATTATTTTCATAAAGCAATTGCAATCTAAACAGTTGCCACTAGAGGGTGTCAAAGAATTTCTTAGTTATCTGTGTTAACTAAGTTGCCAATATTTTTATGAATTGCAAAACGTGTGTTTTTTAAAAAAATGATCTATGTGGTTGCGTGGAATGCGGTACTTTTAGCAGAGGCAAGGGTTCTCCAAGTCATGAGACTATGGAGAGCTGTTCTTTTCAGAATCCGGCCTTTGCCCTTGTTAGGCAGCTGCTGGACTAATTTTGAAATTCTTCTGTGGCGCCATTCTTCTTAGATCCTCATCTACCTTCCGTTTCTTCACATGGTATGCTTTTATCTGTACACTGCCCTGAGATCTTATTGATATAGGGCAGGATATAAATGTTTTAAATAAATAAATAAATGGTGCTTTGAGCTAAAAACCAACTACGTTATTATTATTGTGTTATTTTCATTTTGTTAGATTGTATATTTTCTTGATTGTTGCTTCTAGGCGTCTGTGTCCTATACATACTTGCTTGGAAGTAAGTGCATTGAACTCAAGGAATCTTACTTTTGACTAATCAGGTATAGGATAGCAATGTAAATTGCAAAGGTAAGGGCACAACCTCATTGGAATGACACACACTATTTATTATTATTTATTATTATTTATTTAAAACATTTTATATCCCGCCCTATATCATTAAGATCTCAGAGCGGCATACAGATAAAAGCATACAGTATAAAACAATAAATATGCACAGTTAAAAACAAATTAAACCATGAACCAAGTTAAAACAATATATAATTTAAAAGCAGTAAAAGCAGTTAAAACAGTTTAAACAATGTGCCAGTGAGTTTAACCATCAAAGGCTTTGTTAAAAACCCATGTTTTCACTTGGCGTTGAAATGCAGTCAATGTTGGCGCCAATCGGGCGTCCAAGGGGAGGACATTCCACATTCGGGGTGCCACAGCAGAGAAAGCCCTCTTCCTTGTCCCATCATAGTGTATATGTTGCATTGGTGGGATGCCTTTTTCACTAGATGGATGCCTCTAGTCATGGAGACTTCCGAGTGTCCTGTACCCTGCTGGAATGATGCCAGCAGGGTGAGAGGAATGACAGCAGTGATTTTCACCTCTCTATACTTCGTAAAAAAAATTGCCTCTAGATGGGCCTCTGAGCCAGGGCCAGAGCTGGAAATGCCATAGGATTTTGAGTATCCCAGTCTCTCCTCTTGCACTGGAACATCCCTCTCCTTTTTGACCTCGAAGACATTTTGTTACCTGAGGCAAAGGACAAGATGGCGCCCCCTTCCATTCCAGGTACAGAAACCAACTGGACTGGCACTTGAACTTTACTTCTGGCAACAGGATAGAGCCCCTCATCACACCTGATGGAAGCAGGCTAGTTTAAGGGATGTAGGACAGGCTGTGAGGCACATACATATTTGTCCTCCTAAGACAGTAGAATGGCTGTAGGACTGCCATGGATACCTCTTAGCATCTGCCACCTGAGGTGGTTGCCTCACTCTGCCTAATAATAGGACTGGCCCTGCTAGGAGATCATCTGAACCTACTTTTGTGACTTCAGAGAGCAGGTGCTGCGATTCTTTCCTTGGTGGCTGTAGGGGGGTGCAGAGAAGGGTTGGATCTTGAAGTCCCCCTCCCCAAGTTGTAGCAGTGGGGGAATAAAAAAAAAACTTTGGGAGGGGGAATCCAAAAAAGCCTGTGGTTCCTGGAATGTTCTTCAGGGGTACCATAGGATTTGGCCCAGAAGAAATAATACGTATATGAAAGACTGAATACCTTCAGGCAAGGCAATTGCCCTGCCTCAACAACTGAATTTTATGTAGGTTCCAGATGTCATCTTCCATTTATAACCATTTGTAACCTTCCCATATTTTCTCTCTGCTTTATCCATCTGTTTTCTTTCCACAGAAAATCTGCTAAGGTGGAAAAGGCAAAAAAGCTACACTGCAGTGTTAGTATTTGTTTTGAATCAACTCTTCCTGCTGTGGTGTTTTTCCCCCCTTGTTGTTACTATATTTTTCATGCTGCAGAGCAACCTGAGTATGTTTTGGCAGAATCATCCCCACATGCTTAGTGGCAGGGAAATGCTAAGAGAAAGTGGCATGTCTAAGGCCATGTCTGATGAGTACTCGGTAGATCTGAGATTTGAGCTGGGGACTTATTATTTCTTTATGGCATTTATATCCTGACTCTTTTCCTCCAATGAACCCAAGGCAGCATACATAATCTTCCTCCTCTCCATTTTATCCTCACAATGATAGGGTGACCATATGAAAAGGAGGACAGGGCTCCTGTACCTTTAACAGTTGAAAAGAAAAGGGAATTTCAGCAGGTGTCATTTGTACACTAGCACCAGAGCCTCGCCTCTTCTTCCTCGCCCTTCTTCATTCACTAGGCACAGAGAGGTCACCTGGTCACAATCTTCCCCACTATGGTAAGGTGTACTGTAGTTCTACTTAAATTATAATAGTTATTTCTAGATTTGTATCTCTACCTATGCAAATTTGATGGCAAATAGGTGTCATACGTTGGCCTCTTTCGTGGCGATTCACAAGCAGCCATGCTACTAGTAGCCTACATTCCGGTGCTGGCCACAGAGGAGGTGGAGGCTTCTCCTCTTCTGTGGCCAGCATGCGGAAGAAGGCTACTAACCTCTTAGCAGGCTAGTAAAAATAAATAAATAAATAGTGGCTTATTTACAAGACTGTATTATGGTAGGCCATAATAAGCAAAGCAGGAACAAGCGGGCACTTTGTGGATCTCCTCTCAGTTCCGTTTAGATGAGTTTACAACTTTATTTTCGGGCCATTGGGAACCTCTGATGGGCAGTCCCATTGTGCGGGCGCATGTTCGCATTATCCAATTAATTTCTAAATGGCGCCGCATGGCATCGACATGTTCTCTTTTACTGTGTGCGCTATCTGTGATCAAGAACTTTAATGGCTCATTTGAGAGCACCTCTCTCCTTTTGTGAAGCCAAAAGTATGTGGGGTGTTCTACACCTCCTCTTGTCAGTCTACGTGATTCATGAGGCAGAGTAGGCTGTGTGCCCTATATCAATACAATTACATAATCAGTACCTGTAAGTTAAATCATTCTTCACACCCACTAGTGAAAAATATGACAATAAAGCTATTCTCATTATGATTTTGCTCCATTGAAGGTAATTATATATAGCTGGAAACTATAGTTTCGAACATTACCTTCACCCCATACCTAAAACTTTTTGTTCTCCATAGGTAGTGTGCTGAAAAAAAGAACCAGCCCATTTCTGAAGCAGCAAAGTATGTAATTTTTTTCACGGCAATATAATAAGGCAGAAAAAAGGAGGCAAGAAATGATTTGATTAGTTAATTGAAGGTCCTGTAAATGTCAGCAGTGAGTTTCTGCGAACTGGATCTTTGAATCAGAGGCCACTTCCAGAATGCAAGCCATAGTTATGCATTACATGTCTATTAAAACAGTTCTTTTTCAAGCAAAGGGCCAGTTTCCCATAAATACTTATGTTTAGGTCCCATCTAGACATTACTTGTACTGCGTTGTTATTTTGGAAACTTAAGATTGGCATGATTATTTGCCATGTTTATAGATGATTCTATATGTTGTGTGGAATTTTATATATATAACCGGAGAGCAGAAAGCATGGATCTGGAAAACTTGCTGCTGGTCAGGTGACCCTCAATTGGGCCAAGGGTGATGATGAGAAAGCACTAGGTGAAACGTGGGCCTGATAAACAATGAGCTGAAGGGCAGCCCCATAATTTGGGGAGGTTGCCTCCAGCAAGTCAGTCAGTCAGCTGGTTGACTACTGTATGAATGCTGGACAAGATGGACCTTTGGACTGCTCCAGCAAGGGCTCCTCTTATGTTCTATTTTAAGGGCTGTCTTGTCCAATTCCAGTTTAAAGATGAAGAACCATAAAGGTGTTAGCACCTAGGTAGCAGACTGAACAGGTAGGCATACAGGTCTCCTGGCTGCAGTCTTCTGCACTATAATGAGATGTACTGTACGTGTATGTAAATTATCATTTTCCTTATAACTTATTTCCCCCTGCTGTTGCTACTGTTCAGTAACTAGCTGTGGTCATGAGGGAGCCTGAGTTGGCCATGACTTTCAGTGGCCTCCATCCCTTTTCTGGAAGATGCGACCCATCTGTGTTGCCTGGCTAAACTGAGGCCAAGCCATGTGGGATGAGGCTTAGGTAGGTGTCTCCCAAACCTTCAGGGATGCAATTTTACCCAGGTTCATTTCTGATGTGCTCCAGAGAGATGTATGCCCAGGCTTGGTGCAGGGCTAGCAGAGTTGTTGTGCCCAGGCAGATTTCCATGATGGCTGTGCTGCCCTAGTCTTTCTGGCTCTCCTACCTTATATAGAGAGAGCAAAACCAAGTCCCTGATTGCTTCATTAACAAATGGTGTTTTGGCCTTCATGATAGAGAACTTTTTTTTTCTTTTTAATGGTGCATTTTTATCTGCCTAGACAACTTGTTAATTTGTTCTAATAAAACATTAAGTGGCTATTTTATGAACCTTGAGCCCAGTTAGTTCATGAGCCAATCCCAATTCTCCAGTTTTGGCAGAGTGCATGGACATTATTGGGGGAGGATTTATGGGTGCCTTGGGGCTGCCCGACCCATCTTGGTGCCAAAGCTGCGGCGATATTTGGACTCTCTGAGGTGACTTGGGAGTTTTCTGGGTGCTGGCTTTGCAGCTGGGCTGCACAGCCGGTACCCAGAAAACTGTCTCCACTTACCTTGTGTCTCCACCACCGCGGATGGCAGAGGCACCAAGTAAACCCCCCTTGCCCCTTCCCCGCTCTGCCACCACCGCCATTTTTTCATCCGATGGCTTTCACTGCTGCCGATGCATAAGACCGGAAGTAGGCTGCATGGCCTACTTCCTGTCTTATGCATTGGCGGAAGTGGAAGCTGCTGGATGCAAGGCTGGGGGTGGGGTGGCTTCGGCTTTGGGCTGCCTTGGACTTTGCCCAAACTGGTTCAGATCTGGTTCGGGAGGGTCTGAATCACCCTGATCCACTTTGGATTCGGGGTTCAGACCCGAGGCGGTGCATAGCCCTAATTAGTACTGGAACAGCAAGGGATGAAAAGGAAATGAAATATGACCAGAATGCTGATCTGGAAGCACCCCGAAATGCCCCAGGAAACAGTGAAAACAAACAGACGTCTCAAGAAAGATAATATAGGGCAGAAGCCATCTTTGCAGGACTGACACAAGAGGTCAGTTATGATGGGATGAGGTGCATTATAGGGTGTTTCCAGATGAGGCTTTTATTGTGCAATCGCACTGCCTTTTGCACAGAATTTTCTGCTGGGAGGGGGAGGTCCAGACAACGTGATCTTCAGTATCTAGCCTCACTCCCCATGTTTTTCCACCACTGCTTCTGTCTCTTTGCTTGCCAGCAACCCAAAAAATCTGTTACGGAAGGAAAGATGGAATAGCTGCACAATGACTTCTGATTGTTGTGCTAGGAGCCCTCTGTTTGGAAGCACCCATACAACTGTTAAAGATTCAGGAGCCCTGTTCTCCTTTTCATATGGTCACTCTCATCCAGAGGAATCTAGGCTCGAACTGCAGTCAGTGAAGAAAACTTCATTTAGATAGGGTAGATCACAAGGAAGCAGACTTAAAGGAAGCAGACTTAAAAGAAGCCAGATTCCAGCTGGAGATCAGGAAAAACTTCCTGACTGTTAGAGCAGTGCGACAATGGAATCAGTTACCTAGGGAGGTTGTGGGCTCTCCCACACTAGAGGCCTTCAAGAGGCAGCTGGACAAGCATCTGTCGGGGATGCTTTAGGGTGGATTCCTGCATTGAGCAGGGGGTTGGACTCGATGGCCTTGTAGGCCCCTTCCAACTCTGCTATTCTATGATTCTATGATTCTATGACTTTCCAGGCAGCGAGTCTTTTTATCAGGCAGTGATAAAAATTAGAAAGAGCCTCACTCTTAACTCAAAAGTTAAACGGATCACTTGCATCCTAACTAATGTAGGGTGACCATATGAAAAGGAGAACAAGGTTTCTGTATCTTTAGCAATTGCATAGAAAAGGGAATTTCAGCAGGTGTCATTTGTATGCATACAACACCTGGTGAAATCCCCTCTTCTTCACTTTACTTAAAGCTGCAGAACCCTGCCCTGTTTTGTATCTGGTCATTAGGGCAGGGCTCCTGCAGCTTTAACTGTTGTGAGGAATAGGGAATTTCAGTAGGTGCTGCGTGCCTACAAATGACACCTGCTGAAATTCCCTTTTCAATTCAACTGTTAAAGATACAAAAGCCTTGTCCTCCTTTCCATATGGCCACCCTAACTAATGCATTGTTGGCAGGAGCAACCCCACAGCAGAAATTCTGCTCATGAGATGATAATAATAATAATAATAATAATAATAATAATAATAATAATAATAATAATAATTTTCTTATCCGCCTCTCCACTTGGATCAAGGCGGGGAACAACAGTGAATATAAAACACATTAAAACCTGAGTAAAAACATAGCATACATGGTTAAAACATCCTCAAAACCTTCTAAAATTTCACTGGATAGGCCTGCCGGAATAGGTCAAATAATAATAATAATTTATTATTCCTGCTGGTTGCTGCAGGAAGAGGAGAGAAAGGCAATTTTCACTGATATCTTCTCACTGCAGCCTTTTGCACTCCCAAAAAATCTGCTCCAGAGTGTGGGGAGATGCAGGGGGCTGCAGAGCAAAGGGAGAATCAGGAGAAATCCCCCCTTCTCTTCTCTCAGTGGAATCTTCTGCTGGATCCAAGACCTTTCTCCAGATGGAAGGAATGCTTGTGTTCATGGAGCAGTAATTAGGATCAAAGCCAATGGGTTTGTGTCACCATTGCTGAATTTTCAATGAACAACTTCTTGCTGCCAGTTATGTCCCCTCATCACTGGAATGACAGGAGGTGGAATAACTGTCCAGTTCGTAGCTGAGCCCAAATCCTAGGCCCCTTTTGCCAATATTTTGCAGTGGACAGTTAAAGGGCTTTCCAATTTCACTATCTGTTTCTTTGATTTATTCTACAGTGAACCATAGTCATAAGAGCATAAAATTAAGTTCCGTTTGAACTGTGTGTCTGATTGATTAATTTTGCAAGAAAAAGAAGTCAAGGGCACTAAAGAGCAGGTTGTTCGATGTGCAATGCAAGTAATATTTATGAATACATAGTAGGTGTGCATAAAGAATATGTTTGTGTAAAGTGGTAGTTTATTGAAGAATGTGATGTGGGTTGTCATGGAGATTAAAAGCTTTGAAGTGCTTTTCATTGGTGCTAGTTATGGTTGCTGGGCACAAGGATATTAGTTCTGGCACCCTGAATCTCTCATTGTTGTAAAAATAATTGCACTTTTATCTGCGCTGCAAGGGCTATTGAGGCAGGATAAATAAATGTCGACACATGAACACATCTAAGTTTAAAGGTAAACACTGCAGCCTTGTGACATGGCTTTGGTCAAAATTAGGTGGCTGTAACTTCCAAAAACCACTCTAATGCTTGTTTTCTGTCTTACGGTCATTCAGGCCGTTTACAAGATGTCATTACAAGCTGTATAGAATCGGCGCGTTGCTTCAAAAGGCAAAGGCAGTCAAGAGGTATTGACAGCTCTGCACGTTGCTGGTAAATAGAAGGGCCTTCTTTAGAAGCAAAAAGGCGGCATGAATGAAAAGCGTGTGTTTTTGTAAGGAGAACCTGATATACAGTATTTGTATAGCAACTCCAGCCTCACTTACAGTTCAGAATGAAAAGCAGAGCAATTTCTTGAACGATTAGGGGGGAAATTATATTGACAAGTTTTACTTCTATGAAAAGCTCTGGACCGTCTGTACAGGAACACTGTTGTATAGCAGGATTGCTTTGGGTAACCTCTTAACCAATAAATCAATGGCGAAAGCTGCAACCGAAGCAGCATGTGGTCACAAGCACAACATAGACATCAAGTGAGTTTTCAAAACTGACTAAAAGTGATGGTGATTAACTAGAATTATAGATATTTATATTTAAACTGACACCACAGAATACTTTTCAATCTTGACAGGTATGTGGAATATTTAAATGCAGTAATTGCAGTTATGGGACCTCCTGGGATTAACCTGCTAGAAAGGTAGTGACATATTACAGGTTGGGGAAGAAAAGATTTTAAAATATGGAACAGGATAAAAATGAGATTAAATCATGCATAGACAAGTATGTGGTGCTATTAATATTCTAATCTTCTTCACAAAAAACATGCAATGTTTTAGAAGAAGTATTTATTAGTTGTCTTCTGGCACATTCCTATGTACGTTTACTCACACGTAAGTTTCATTCTGTGCGTAAAATGGGTTTATTAAGTGTGCATAGGATTTCAGCCTTATTCTGATAAAAGTAGCAAAATTTGTAGACTAAAAGTCAAGAAAGAAAGAAAAAATGCATGTCCTATCTTCAAACAGTATTTTCATTCCATAATCAGAGTATTTACACAGTGCACAGCAAACATGAATGTATTTCAAAAGGAAAATAGGCTTGTGTTCCTTTAAGATTTTTGATCAAGGCATCGTGCCACCAGCCTGCATTCAGAAGTGGAAATAGAGAATAGGCGAGATAGCTGAACATCCTGTTTTCATGTTTTCAGACCTTCTATGAAGGAAGAAGTAACCTAGCCTCTCCACAGCTTCATTCATATGCTCCTGATGCAGCTACAATACAAGAATTACACCACATGTGACCCAGAAGCATGGAGAGGTATTGTGCGTGTCATTCATGTGTTTTCTGTCACCATTTCTGGGTAAGTTGTGAAACAACCCTCATTGTTCCAGAAAACTGTACCTTCTGAATGCTGAATATTGCCTATTTGACCAAGGTTTATGTATTTATTTATTGCCACTTTGGAGGACTTTTCTACATGAGGTTTTTATTGTGTGCCCATCATTCTCTACTCGTGATTGTTTATGGGTTCTTTAGACCATTTTGTGACTTTTCAGCTTTGCTTCTGTGTTTAACCCGCACTTTTGGTGAGTTTTATTAGAACAGGAAAAATACGGCATTAAATCATGAAAGTGAAAGAAAGCGTGATTTTCTCTTTTCATTTGCACTATTCCACTATACCACAGTGCCACCTAGAGAAGAAGGAAGGGAAATGCTCCTTCTATATTGCTTGGTTCTCAATTCTGCGTTGAAATCAAAAGTAAGATACAATGGATTAATAGCTAATTAACAGCCTTGTGTAGAAAAATTCTGTATGATACTTATCACAGTGCAGAGGATCCATGTGGAATTCTGTTGTCCGAAAAGGGCAATATGCAAATATATATCATGTCTTCCCAACACATATGATCTTTACCAGAGTCTGAATTCATGATCATATACTATATTCCTTCAAATGTACTTATTATTTAATTCTGGGATTTCTACGTGGTCTCTCTAAAATATAACCAAGGCAGCTTACAAATCTTAAAACAAAAAACCTGCTTGAGTGAATATCCTTGCATTCAATTTGAAGGGACTCCACTCTGTTATTCTGGTTTGCATGCTTTATATTTTAGATCAGCGCCACTCAACACATATATGTATGGAGAAACACATAGATGTGGGATACAGATGTGCACAGATGTATTTTAGCACATGTAAATTATGATCCATAATGGGTCCCCAGTGAACATGTGCTAAAACAGGCATGCTATCTTTGCTCACAATGATGTACACAACATTTCCCAACACACAGTTTGCATGTTATGTGAAAAGGCATTTAGTACGACAGTGAAAGCCAGCATAGCTGTCCAGTTCAAATGCATGACTGCTCTGCCATGTACCAATATGGAAACCCAAAGCTTAGGTTTCTTTGTTTATGAGACTTCCATTTTGGGGTGAAATCTCGATGGATTTTTCCAGTTCAGCCCTGGCAGATTTTATTCTGTTTCCCACCGCTTGTGTTAATTTGATCCGTAGCAAGTTGATCCAAGAGTGGATTCCATTTTTTTTTAGTGGTGACAATTCGTGCAAATTGTATTTTTGTTGTGAATCAGATCTTGAAATTTGCAGAAGTTGGGTCATCTTTTTTAAAAAAATATTTTTATTGCCTATCAATTCCATCTTTCTCTTTGGCGCTCCCCCACTTCACTTGGGAAGTGCTAAAGAGGAGGATGAAATTGACAAGTTCCCTGGCAAGTATGGAATATGGCTCTGCTGGGCTAAATGAAGTAGTGTATGGAGAGGATGAAACTGATAGAATTTAAAAGCTGGGAATATGCCTCTGTGAGACATAGTGGACAGGTGAACTTGCGATTGCACGCATTTGCACAAGATTGCCAATATATATATATATATATATATTAAAAATGAGCCTATTTCTGCAAATTTCCCACCCCCCTGCCCTCAAAATGATCTAATTTGCGCAAATTACCATTTGCACAAATGGTGAGATCTGGAAAAAAGTGCGAAAAACATTTTTTAAATCAGCGAGTGGGGGGATCTACTTCAGTTTGCTGCCACTTGCCGAAACAGAAACACTGCAGAATCCTGTTGGGTTTAAACGGAATGGAATTCTCAGTGTCACACATCCCTCCCTCCCTCCCTCCCTCCCTCTCTCTCTCTCTCTCTCTCTCTCTCTCACACACACACACACACACACACACACACACACACACACACAGAGAGAGAGAGAGAGAGAGAGAGAGAGAGAGAGAGAGAGAGAGAGAGAGATTGGAACAATGCTCACATAGCCCTTTAATACCTGAGAGACAAACTTCTACTGCACACTCTCCATTACAGGGAACAAGTAATACAGAATATCTTCACCTATCCCCTGTCTGCAGATCCAGTGTCTTAAACTGAATAGAATGTTACAGCACCACTCCTTTAACACTGCAGTAGGTGGATGTTTACCTGTAAAGGGTAAAAGCTTTTCTGAGGGAGAACCTCAAATCAGTTAAGTAATCCTCAAGTCCTTGTTGATATTTGATTTGAACCTAGCCATTCCAGAAAAGGCCAATAAATACAGATCACATTACACACTAGATATGCTTCTTAACCTGTTTCGAGATTCCATTATAGCAAATGGGCATCTTGACTTGAATGATGTTATTCAATAAGTGATATTATTCACTAAACGATATGATCGAATTAATTATTCTGTACTCTGAAAGCATGCTTTACTTACTTGAACTAGTTTTAATTCATTAATTAGATTTTTGTGGGTCTATCCTCAGATAAGGATAATATTTTAATCAAATAATTGAAAATACAGGCAGAAATACTCTCATTTCCAGTAGTTATGTTCTAGTCTCAGCTCTTAGAAAAAGGTGTGGCATACATTTAGAGGTACATGGAATATTTCTTAAACTTTTATTTTGAAAGACCTCTATATCTGATGCTCATATATTTCTGCGCTATAGTTTATTTTATTGTCAAGATTTAAACACCCAACCTTTAATCAAATTATTATTTAAGAATAGAAATTAGTTTTTATTTTATTTTTCTAGTGTGAGAAAATAACAACTCTGTTGTATGCCAAGACTGAAAAAATGTGTTTGTTAGATGCAGTGACTAGGAATATGAGCAAAATTTATTCAAGTTTGCATTTCAGTGTGAACTTACCTAATTCACATTATTACCTAATTCACATTAGGTAAGTGTGTGCTAAACAGACATTCTCTCTCTCTCTCTCTCTCTCTCTCTCTCTTTCTGTCTCTCTCTCACCTAATTTGCACTTCCTGGACCTATATATGAATTGAAATGTAGTTAAACTTGGATATTCCACTTTTCCTAATTCTCCATTAAAAATGTATATAAAATTCATGTATTAGAGCAAAGTGCACACAAAGATAAGAGAAACTGAAATTGACAGATTTGTCTATTCCTAGGGGCAACTCACAGTATCAGAGGAATCATCTGTGAAGAAAGCGCACATTTTACTTCACATTTTATTGCCTTTTAAGCCTGTCATAGCCTTTACATTTGTACAGTAAATGTAGCAGTATTTGCATTTATTTCAGTGCTCTGTGCTTTATTTTAGAGTTGTCCAAATGATGTATGTAGGAGTTAAAAACATTTGGGGGAAATCGAAGTGTTTGGATAAGATGTTCTGGTTTTAGATGTGTCATAGTTTGAAGTCATTAGAATGTTGGTTCTTTCAGATTGCCTATTTTCTTTTCCCAGCTAAAACACACACATCTGTAGTTCATTGGCTTCCTGCTTCTTTAGATTTTCTCGTGAAAGCACATTGACATTGTGAGCAAACATGATAGCCTCAATTCATATTTTAAGAGAAGTTACAGTGATCAAGTTTATGGTGTGTGTGTGTGTGTGTGTGTGTGTGTGTATATAGGAAGTGTGTCATTCGTGTACTGTTAGATGCAGACTATGAACCCTATTCAAAACTAGAATAAAAGTTTCAGTTAATACATTGTATGAAATATGTACGACAGGCATTTAAGCAAATAATTTAGCATAGGCTGATCTTGTGTGGAATCACGTGTTACAATAAACACCAGTCTGTTGCTCAAAGGAATGGCACCACATTGAGTTCCAAAGATCTAATGACACTTAGTCTGTATATCCTTCGTGACATCATTATGTTGAATGGTTATTATCTACCGTCACCAGCCAATAATGTGAAGCTGGAAAAGGGAAATGCATGTAAGAATATGTGGTACATTGTACTATATATTAATGGGCCAGAAGAGGAGACTCATGGGGTGGCCATTTTTGGCAGCAGCCCCATGCGTCCAAAATCCAATGGTTTTGTTCAATGAAGTTGGTAAGCAACAAGTTAGGACATGCAAAAGGAATTATCCTGTCAAACAAGACATAATTAATTTGTGGAACTTATTGTCACAGAATGTTGTTATTTTTTTAAGGGCTTATGGAATCATTTTTTTAAGGGCTTATGGAACTTGTTAAGAAGAATCCTGAAAAGTCCTCACGACAAAGGGTCCCTTTCTTAACTACAGGGGGCATGTCTAGACCTAGGGATTGGAGGGGGGAGGATTTTGTGATATGGTGATTGCAAGATCCTCCCCCTCAGTCTACATGTGGCACACAACGTCCCAGGAGGAAGAGGACGTCATCACACCCTCCATTTTGGGATTTTTTAAAATAAAAAATGAGCGCATGAGTGCTACATCGCTACTGTATATATATATATTCTATTTCCCCCCCACCCCTGATGGGCATGGAGTTCCTGAAGCACTCCGTGCCCCATGCCTGGTTCCCGGCAACTTGCATTTACTCACGAGGAGCCAGGAAGAAACCAGGACGGCTGCCCACATGTCCTGCGGTCTCACGACAATCCTAAAATCATGGGAAAAGTTGGGATTAAAGCTGTCCCAGCTATCTTGGGGAAAGGGAGGGATCATGCCTCCCTGCCCCCGGGATCCCTTGTGCATCATGTGGACGCGCAGGGATGATCCCGGGGCAATCCCTGGGATATCGCCTCGTCTAGACATGCCCAGGATTTCTGTGAATGGGCTTTCTGATAGTGTAATTTGCCTGAGTCATAGTTGGTCAGACCCTTGGATTGAGTGATAATTCTGGCCAAGTGCTCAGTACCTTTCTTTGTAAAGGAGATTAGCTTTAACCAAGGCTAAGGGCCAGGGACTGCTTCTAGAAGAAACCATGTCTTCCTTTTCTTGTCTCTGAGAGTGAAGTCCCCAAGCTGTGTGACTGTGTGAAGAACCTGGCATTTTATAATGGAAAAGACTCAAACAGAGTAAGAAACTCTGTGACAGCATTTGGTGAGCTGGCTTGTCTCCCGAGAGATCTGATGTGGGAGCAGTAAACTTTGGTACATCAGTTGGGTGTTAATGCTATGAATCTCCATCTATGGTTGACCTGTATATATGTGTAAACAAACCAACTATCCCAAAACACCAGTTGGTAAGCGCTGGAACCCTTGAAATCTCACAGCTCAGAGCATTGATGTGCATGTAACATTACAAAATATTTATTATAATTGAATTTTGAGCAATGAGGGTCACTGTTTCCTTTTCCTTTCTGGCTATGTTTGGAAGGCATGCTATCTTGCAAATAGGTTGTTTAAACCCTGAGTACGATTTACAGTGAAATAGAGCATAGTGAATGAATAGCGTCTATAATCAAGATGCATTAGGAGACAGATACCTGTCTTGCCCAGTAACTGTTGTCTTCGATATAGGCCACAATCCACCTCTCCCCCCCCCCACTGCATTGAAATGGATGGGAGTTGTGCAAAATGTCAGACTGCGGTTTGCACAAGATAACTTCTCAGTCGACCATAATATTTCACATCTTGCTTTGTGGTGATAGGGAATTAGTAAGACTAAGAAAGACAAAGAAAAGGAAGAAAGTGTTTGCTTAGCATGACAGGAAGACACAAAATGAGCATTCAACATGACGAGTATGTCAGGGAACAACAGTACCTTATACAACACTATAAAAAAAATGGTAAAAAGTACAAGTGTTCACACCATATTGTAAAGTAAATTCTTTAGAAATTGCTCTGTTATCTCAGAGGTAGCAGACATACCATATGCTATGTCTAGCAGTTGCTATGGTAACTACTCTTAAAATTTTAACTCAGGAGAAACTGTTGCCTAAACTCTCCATGACTTAGGGCCATATTCTAATTCTGCATGGTGGTGAGTGTCCTGCACTTTGTTAATAGTCAATGCAGATTTCATGTTCTGTTTAAAACATTTGTAGCTTAAATTACACCATATAACAATGATTGATGCCTCTGGTTTTCTTTTATAAAATTGATTCATACATTACAAAAACCATGAGAAGTCTTCCTCCACGTTCTTGTATTGTCCCCATCATGGGTATATTTTCCAGTATTCCTAAGTCATGGTTAGGCCACTAACTTTTTTGCAGTGTTTAAACCATGGTTATGAAGCCATCATAGTTAGGAATGGTTCACACAATATGCTTAGTCATGGTTCACATGACATGTTAAGCCATAATGTTTAGCTCAAAATGCTTAACCAGCATGACTTAGCTTAACGGGATTGCACAAATTCATAGCTACTAGTCATGATTCCTATGTACAGTCTCTAGAAGAAGAGGGAGCAGTTACTAGATAACAGCAATGGAGAGGTCTATTGCCTTCAGATGTGCGAATCAACAAAACCTGAGTCAGTTGAAGTACTCTGAGGGCCTTGCTAGACGAGGCCTTAGCACGCTTTGAGGCCCGGTTTCCCTGCTGTGTGTCCACATGACGCACAGGGGAATCCAGGCCCAGGCCGCACTAAAGCCTCCCCTAACGCGCCATAAGCGAATTCGCGTATGGCGCGCCTTTTCCGCAGCCCCGGCCTGAGGCCGGGGCTGCGGAACGTCTAGCAGGGTCCGTGGCTTTTTGTGGCTACTCACTTAGTAGCCGGGAAAAGCCATGGACTGGGCACAGCGCTCATACGAGCGCTGTGCCCATCGGGCCGGGGGAGGGGGAAGGCTGGACCTGGCAGGATAGATTGGGATGGCGCAGGGCGACACACGGGACAGGGAGGGATGGCGCAGGGCGACACACGGGACAGGGAGGGATGGCGCAGGGCGACACACGGGACAGGGAGGGAGGGCGCAGGGCGACACACGGGACAGGGAGGGAGGGCGCAGGGCGACACACGGGACAGGAAGGGAGGGCGCAGGGCGACACGGGACAGGGACGGAGGGTGCAGGGCGACACGGGACAGGGAGGGAGGGCGGGGAAAGAGTGGGCAGGGGACGGGGCTTAATTTAAAAAAGGGTGGGGGGCTTAAGTAAAAAAAAACCACTTACCTTCTCCGAAGTCTTTGGGGCGCATGTGGCCCCTTTAACAACAACAACAACAAAAATGGCCGACGCTGCAGGGCTTCCGTAGTCCCTGCGCGTCGGCCGTCTAGGAGGCGGGGCGTCGCACGCTAAAGTTAGCACGTCGTCGACCCGCCTCCCTGCTGGCTTATCCGGTAGGGTCTAGCAAGGCCCCCAATTTCACCACAATGTCCATATCAGATTGTGAGCACTGTCTTTTACTTTTCACACAAATATGTGTGCATATATTTTTGAACATTTTTCCAAATGTGTTTATTTTTCTCCCGTTGCATGTTCATGCACATCCCCTCCACAAAACTATGCATCTTTTCATTAGGGGTGTGCATGGACCCCCCGCTCCGCTTCACTTCCAGATCCGCGATTTTTGGATCGGTCCGCTTCACCCCGCCCCCGCTCCGCCCATTTCCGCTCCGCTCGGAGCTCCGGATCTGGATCGGAGCTCCGTTTTCCCCCCCATAGGGTTGCATTGAAAGCTAAAAATGTAAACAACTTTTTTTCTGTTCAAGTTAGAAACCTCATGTTTGGCACCATGACACCTCATGGACATATACACACGCACGCCAAGTTTCAAGGCAATCCCATCATCCCCTGATTTTTGGGGAATTTATGAAAATCGGGCACCCCATTCAGACCCCTTGGGATAGCTCCGTCAATTTGCATGTTAAAAACCTCAAACTCGCTACCATGACAGCGTATCCATGTGTCCACATGGACGCCCAGATTCAAGGCAGTCCCATCATCCCCTGATTTTTGGCGGGGCTCTAACCTCTAACACACCACCCATAACCCTAAGTCACACCCCTTTCGATAGCTCCGTCAATTTGCACGTTAGAAACCTCAAACTCGGCACCATGATAGCTTATCCACGTGTCCACATGGACGCCAAGTTTCAAGGCAATCCCATCATCCCCTGATTTTAGGGGAATTTTTGAAAATCGGGCACCCCATTCACACCCCTTTCCATAGCTCCGTCAATTTGCACGTTAGAAACCTCAAACTCGCCACCATGAAAGCTTATCCAGGGATACATACGCACGCCGAGACTCAAGGCAGTCCCATCATCCCCTGATTTTTGGGGAATTTATGAAAATCCAACACCCATTCACACCCCTTTCCAATAGCTCCGTCAATTTGCACGTTAAAAAAACCCCTCAAACTCACCACCATGACAGCTTATCCAGGGATACATACGCCGCACGCCGAGACTCAAGGCAGTCCCATCATCCCCTGTTTTTTGACGGGGCTTAAACCTGCAGACCTCTCAATGGGGCCATTTCAAAGGAAATCCCAACATGCCATGAATTGGGGAGTAGAGATCAACCTATAAGAATCTTCTTCCACACTTGAAAAATGGATTTGGAACTTCCAAAACTCCAAGTGAGCGCAGGAAGGACTTCTCCCCTGAGTCAAAGCCAGACACACACAACATCCCTGCAAGGCGGGCAGGGGAGGAGAGAGGGAAGGCAGGCAGGCAGGCAGCAGACATTTCTGGGGGCATAAGGAAGTGAGCCAAGGATAAGCCAGTAATGCATATAAAATGGAATAAATAAATAAATAAATAAACGAAGGAGGGGTGGAATTAAAAGCAGCAGTGTTGCTGAATAAACAGCAAGAAGAACTTTTAAAAAAAGGCTATATCTGTCTTTTACCAGCAATAGGGGGACGTGCCCAGGGGAGGAGGAAGCAGCAGCTGCCAATTTGACTGGTCCTAGTAGTGACCAGTCTTTTAAGAAGCAAGGCTGACAGTTCAACTCATGAAAGCCATTGCTCCACCGCTAAGAAGTGGAACTGTCACTTCAACTCATGATAGGCATTGCTCCACCAGGTTACTCTCTTTGGAAGGCTCTGATGGCCTTCCAAGTACAGGAGAGAGTGGGGGCACGTCCACAATGAGATGCCCTAGGGGAGCTCATCCCCTTGCACCACATCTTTTCAGTTGTTCCCCAAAGTTAGGGTGGGTAGCAGTGCTGTGTTTCTATCTCTTATTATTGGCTTAGTATATGATTTCACAGGTTGTGTTTGTGCATTTGGTGGGGCTACTGTTCTAAAAAACACTGGGAAAAGTCCGTTCAGACTAAGAAAGAGAAGTTCCCAGAATCCCAAGTTACCCGTTTTGCCTATCCCCTCCTCCAACTTTGGGATCATGTGATCATGACCGGGAGTTGACTCTGCCCCTCAGCAATCGAAAAGGTAATCTTTTTCCCGCCTTTACCCTACTTTTTAAAAAATTCTAGTGCGCGACCCGCACCACGCAGAGAGGTGAGAGTAGTCTCAAAATGACCCCCATCCACGACTGTCTAAGCACAAGAATTTTCAGAACGATAGCTTAAAAATCAACCCAGTTATCCCCGATTCTTTTCTGCAATGCAATCCTATGGGCGAAAACCGCCGTTTGACCCGCGCCGTCCCTGTTTGTTGACCCAATTTTTTTAAAAAAAATAGCACACGACCTGCACGACGCAGAGAGGTGAGAGTAGTCTCAAAATGACCCCCATCCACAACTGTCTAAGCACAAGAATTTTCAGAACGATAGCTTCAAAAACAACCCAGTTATCTATGGGCGAAATGTTTCAAGATGGCGATCGGAGCGCTCCGCGGAAAGAGAAGCGCTCCGAAAATGGGCGCTTCTCTTCGCCTTGCTTCTAGGGGTCCGCGGTCTGCTTCTACTCCACCGATGGGCAAGGCGGAGCAGGCCAATTCGCTCCTGCTTCTGCGCTTCTAATAGGAGCGGAGCACATGCCTACTTTTCATATGCACTTTTCATATGCACATATTTTTCAAAGACATTTTTGTTGTTGTTCTATGAATCAAATTAAAAGCTTGGAAATGTACAGTTTTTGACTCCAGAGTGTGTTGAAAGTACTGATAATGTTAATTGCAAAATGGCTATATATTTGATAATAATACAAGTTAAGTACAATGCCATTTGAAGGGTTAAATAAACTTACAAAATTGCCTTATCCTATGTCACTCTATTGGTTCATGTAGTCCAGTGCTCTCTGCCTTTACTGGCAGGAGCTCTCCAAAATCTGACAGTGATTTCCCCCCAGCCCTGTTACCTGGGTTCCATTAATTGGAAATGCTGGGGTTGAACCTAAGGCATTGTGTATGCAAAGGATGTGCTCTACACTGAGCAATAAGCCATCCCTTGAGCAAACTCATGCTGAAATAGCATGTGCTGATAGTAGAAAAATCAAGTTAACTAAGTTCATGAGTACAATAATATTGCTGTATCCAGAATAAATTCAAGATCCTGCTTCTGCACTTGCACTGTTTCTGTTGCAAAGGCCTATCTAGTCACAGGCAAGAGCACTTTGAGCAGTGCTCTCAGCAGTGCTGCATGGTTGGCTCTAGCTGCCATTTTAATTAATAACAATCCCCTAAAGTAGTATTGTTTAGGATGCTGGCCTGGAAAAAGGAGTTTTCTTGGGGTGAGTGGGTGGGCAGGACAGATGCCAGTTGTGGTCCTTAGCAGCTGTCCCAGGACGCTGTCTGTTGGTACCCGTCCTGACCTCAAGAATCAGAGGAAGAATACCGCTGAACACATGTTACTAGGGAGCAGCTATTGCCCCCATTCCTGTTTTGTTAGCATCTGATTGGCCACTGTGGGAAACAGAATGTTGGACTAGACAGAACATAAGAAGAGCTTACTGGATCAGACGAAAGGCTTATCTAGTCCAACATTGTGTTTGCACAGAGGCCAACCAGATGCCCAAGGGAAGCCCACCAGCAGAACATAAGGGCAACAGCACCCTCCCACCCATGTTTGCCACCCATGTTTGCCAGGGGCAGTATGCAGAGGCATACTGCCCCTGATATTGGAAGTAATATATAGCCATCATGAATAGTAGCTATTGCCAACCTTTGCTCTGATCCAGCCATTTATAGGTCTTTGGAATGATCCAGTAGGGCTCTTCTTATGTCCTTAAGTAATGAAAAACCAACCAACCATTCTGACTATTATAAAACTTTTTGCTTACTAAGAAAGTAAGACTCACCCCTAGCCTAAGACATGAAAGGTTCCAAAGCTATCTTTTTATGTTCAGTTTCCTTTGGGAGGAGAGAGCACAGTGGGGTGTTGGTGACTTCATAATGATTTGTTTGCAGATCTAGATGTTGAGTTTGTCTTCTGGAGTTTCAGAAATCAGAACACACAGAGACAGAAAGTGCTAGATGGCAATACACATTCCAATGGACCCATGAAACCCTCAATTAGCAACTCTGCCAGCCAGCTTCCTGCAGTCAAGTTGTTCCTTTCTGCTCTCTATGTGCCTACGCTTGGATGGTGCAAAACACTTTCACAGAGGCTGTCTATAAGTGGGGAGTATGGTAATTATTTTATCCCTACTTTGTGGTATGTTCAGCAATAAGTTACTTCTTGACATTATGTTTAGGACGGCAGAACATCCAGAAATTTAAGGATTTGCTTGCAGGAGGTGACCTGCTGCTGAGTATACATCAAGACACTGATGCTAACAGTATAGCTGCTGATAGCTGGTGGAAATGAAATAATCTGTATTGACACATTTGGAAGTTTCACATCTCCCCCCCCCCCCCACTTAACATGCTAACGTGATAATTGCCAGACTGATGATTTTTCCAGTGACACATCTCCCTTTGTCAATATTTAGACCTGTGTATAGAAAGCTTATCTAACACACCTGGCTAATTTTCACGTAATTTAAAAATAAATGGAACATCTTTAGCTTGCAGGGTTAGCAGAACAAAAAACAAAACAAAACAAAAAACAAACAGGTGGGGTGGGGTGGGGTAGGGTGGAAGAAATGGGTTTACATTGTTCTTTCTTGAAACCTTCTTTGCATGGTAGAATTACCAACACAGGGATATAGAATTAGCAGCAAGGACATTTGGTTCTGTCCTAAATCGCTTTGGGAGTATCTTTTGAGACTTCATTTGCCCAAAGGTTGAAAAAGATGAATACCATTGACTGACACAAATCTGGGGTAAATTTTCACTGACTGTAGTGACATTTACTTCCAAATCTACTCACCTGTTTATTTGTGATTATATCCCAGAGACTACGGGAGACTTATGAACAAATGCAGTCAACTGAGGCCACGGGTGGCTATTTTCACTGGCACAAATGGCAAATCTCAGATTTATTGTTACATGTTCCCAACATTCCTGAGTGGTGATAAATTCCAGGGATGGTGCTCTACTGGGTTCAGTTACCTTTAATTTAATTTATTTCAAAATCATACAAGTACAGCATAGGTGGAAGCAAACAGCTTAAGCACTATATCATCAATGTAGCACAAGTCCCATTCTTCCTTCCTTTTACTTTTGCATAGAGATGTGAAGGCCTAGAAAACCCCTGGAAAAATTTGAAAAAAATATATTTTCTTTCGTTTTTTTCCTAAACCTTTTTTGTTTACCCCTGAAAAATTGGATTTTTTTTTTAAAAAAATGAAGATAAAATGGATTATGGGATGTTTATTTTAGCATGATGAATAAAATAAATGTTTAAGACAAGGTGTTCAGATATATACTTCTCCAAATTTTCGGTTTTTTCCCGACCCCCCCCCCCAAAAAAAAACATTTCTCTCCCCCCGCCCATGGCTTCAAAATTTCCAGAAATTTTACATCTCTACTTTTGCAACTAGGGCAAAGTCCCATGGATTCTGAAAGGCGTTTGGGTTGATAATCACACAACATTTCTGCCTGTGTTTTGCCAGGCTTTTGATTTTACTGCTGTTCAAGCTATTATGTTCTTAGCTTGTAGCTTTCTTGGGTTTTTATGTTCTTCATTAAATACTGTTTTTATGCAATTTTATTTTGATGTATTTATTGCATTTTTAATAATTGGATTATGATTTGTATGCCTTTGTTGGCTGCTTTGAATGTCTCTGTCTGGAGAGGAAAATGCAGGTTATAACTTTTATTATAAATAAGATAGATAGATAGATAACAAATACATAATTTTGCCTGTGCGAAACCTGCTGATTTTGTTTAAGTGTTCTGGCTAGCATAGTTTTTTGTTGTTTTTTACAGTAGCCTAATATTCCTGCCCTAATTCTGGAGAGACTCCTAACCAATGTCTTGGACAGTCGCTTGGACAGGTCCGCGCAACCACCTCTGTACTGGATCCTTGCCCCTCTTGGCTAATAAAAGCTAGTAGGGATGGCAGCCGGCTGGGCCAAGGAGGTGATTAATGCCTCTCTACGAGAGGGAGTGGTCCCAGACCGTCTGAAAGAGGCGGTAGTGAGACCACTCCTAAAGAAAACTTCCTTGGACCCGGAAAATCTTAGTAATTACAGGCCTGTAGCAAATGTTCCATTCCTGGGCAAGGTCCTTGAGCGGGTGGTGGCGGGACAGCTCCAGACACTTTTGGATGAGACTGATTATCTGGATCCATTTCAGTCGGGTTTCAGGCCTGGTTTTGGCACAGAAACAGCCTTGGTCGCCCTGTATGATGACCTATGTCGGGAGAAAGACGGGGGAGTGTGACTCTGTTGATTCTCCTTGATCTCTCAGCGGCTTTCGATACCATCGACCATGGTATCCTTCTGGAACTTCTGGCTGAGTTGGGAGTGGGGGGCACTGCATTGCAGTGGTTCCGCTCCTACTTAGCAGGACTGCTCCAGAAGGTGGTGCTTGGGGGACATTGCTCGGCCCCGTGGACTCTTCGGTATGGGGTTCCACAGGGGTCGGTCTTGTCCCCCATGCTGTTTAACATGTACATGAAACCGTTGGGTGCGGTCATCCGGAATTTTGGAGTGCGCTGTCATCAGTACGCTGATGACACGCAGCTCTACTGCTCCTTTTCAACTTCATCAGGTGTGGCTGTGGATGTGCTGAACCGGTGCTTGGCTGAGACAATGGACTGGATGAGGGCTAATAAACTTAAACTCAATCCAGACAAGACTGAGATGCTGCTGGTGGGTGGTTCCTCTGATCGGATGGGGGGTGTTCAACCGGTTCTGGATGGGGTTGCACTCCCCCTGAAGGAGCAGGTTCGTAGCTTGAGGGTTCTTCTAGAACCATCTTTGTCACTTGAGGCACAGGTGGCCTCGGTGGCACGGAGTGCCTTCTACCAACTTTGGTTGGTGGCCCAGCTACGCCTCTATCTGGACAGGGATAACCTAGCTTCAGTTGTCCATACTTTGGTAACTTCCAAATTAGATTACTGCAACGCCCTCTACATGGGGCAGCCTTTGAAGACGGTCCGGAAACTGCAGTTTGTGCAAAATGCGGCGGCCAGATTGATAGCTGGTACAGGAAGATTTGAGCATATAACACCGATTCCGGCCCGCTTGCATTGGCTGCCTATATGTTTCCGAGCCCAATTCAAGGTGCTGGTTTTAACCTATAAAGCCCTACATGGCTTGGGACCACAATACCTGATGGAACGCCTCTCCCGACATGAACCTACCCGTACACTGCGCTCAACATCTAAGGTCCTCCTCCGAGTGCCTACTCCGAGGGAAGTCGGAGGATGGCAACAAGGGAGAGGGCCTTTTCAGTGGTTGCCCCCCAACTGTTGAATGATCTCCCCGATGAGGCTCGCCTGGCGCCAACGTTGTTATCTTTTCGGCGTCAGCTCAAGACCTTTCTCTTCTCCCAGGCATTTTAAACAGCATTTAACAACGTTAAGTTTGTTTTTAATGGATCCCAGAATTGTTGTTTTAAATGGATACTGTTGTTGTTTTTATACTGTTTTTATGTTTTTTAAAATTTTTGTGTACTTTTAATGTTTACTATTTTTAATTGTTGTAAACCGCCCAGAGAGCTTCGGCTGGGGGGCGGTATATAAATGTAATAAAATAAATAAATAAATAAACCAGGCAGTTCAATGAAAATCATGAAGATAAAAGAAATACTGTGTCTAACTCTCATAGCATTAGTTTTCTGGTGGTTGGAGATGCACCAGTTGGTTGCATCCTGACTTAAGATGGGTCATATCAGTGGCATCACCATCATTTAAAGGTGTGTTGGGTTTTGTTTTGTTTTTTTTAAAGAGGAAGGAAAGTTGGAGAGGGAGAGAGAAAGGAAGGAGAAAGACAGAGTGGTAATATTAAAAATAGGCTGTATTTTGCACATGATGGTTAAAGGAAAGTTCTGGCCAGGGGTGTAGACTTCTCGATTTGGGGTGTTTGTGCATGGGGCTAAACTTAGAAAAGGGGGGCTGGGCTTATTTGTTTACATTAATGTATATATTTCTATATCTGGAAACCATCCTTCATCAACGATGGATCCTAGAGTTTTTAAAGCCATATATCAAAAATAACAAGTACTCAACAAAAGTATTACATTTTAATTAGTTTGCACACTACCCCACCATCCATAGTACTATACAATATAGCAGTGTTTTCAAACTCGACCCCCCATGACCTAGTGCAATAATATCACATACCCTCAAGACCCTATTCCTGTGATTAGTCTGAAAATGTCTGACATGTAATATGCTTTTGACTCATAAGTCAAGGCGTACTGTATTAATTTAAGGAGATTCTTTATAATTAAGTAAGTCCTAGTGAGCTCTCTGGAAATTGCTTCTAAGTAAACATGCATATGTTTAGGTAGCTAAAAGTGTTTAATAATAGCTGGATTGTGCCATTGTGTGTATTATTATTATTATTATTATTATTATTATTATTATTATTTATACAGCACAACCAATGCACATGGTGCTGTACATAGTGAAACAATAAATTATATATATTGCATATACATTTTTTTTGTTCAAACATATTTAAAAAGCAAGACATCCCCCACCCCCCACACGCACACTGTAATTCCTAAATGGGCAACTTTTTGTCCTACAAGGCCTGAGGGGGTAGGAGGAACTGAATCTGCAGAAGGCTGAACCTAACACAAAAGCAGAGTGGCACTGGATCCTGACACTGGGACAGAAAATAAGGAATTTTAAAATTATTTCCCCGGCCTTTCAAAGAATGGAATGATGTATCTTTAAGTCAGTATGAACAATTCTGTTGTAGTAGTTCTGTTCTGTATAGCACTTGTTGCTCCTGCAAACTAATGCCTTGGATGAGGCCTATTGACTGTGACATATTCACGGTGCCACAGATCATGCTACAAATTCACTGGTGCAGATGTGTAGCATTATGAAGCCGATGAATGAAGATTAAGAGCTGTGGCTATCGGGCGGCATAGAAATAGAAACGTCGTAAGGAAAATAAAGATTCAAAACAGTGTGCCATTAGGAAGAGTGTCTTCTTATTGCCAGACAGGTTCTGAACCTATTGGATTATCTGTGTTTGCAAACTCCTCTTTAACTTAAGTACACATGAAATTTCCTGCCTTGCTGTATTTCAAACTCTGAGTGGCATCTGTCCTTAGGCAGTCATGCCAGCATAGCTTTGTAACATGGGCTTGTTTTGTGAAACAAGCCTAATTTGCAGTGCTAACAGTGGGCAATCACTAATCTTTTTGTCTCTGCTGGCTGTGTGATTATGCTACATTCAACTGTCGGGTTCTGTTTTGAAATTCAATTTTTGTTCATTTACACCCAGTGTCACAAATCAATCTGTTGTGAAGTCCCTGCTTTGTACACTCAAGGAAAGAATCAGGCAAGAACTTTGTTTCTGCATGATCATCATCATCATCATTGGGCCTTTATCTTACAGCTGCATGCTCATTAATGTATTTTGCTTTTGTCTCCCATCTCAATTTATGCTGAGGAAAACACATTTCTCCCAAATAGTTTGCTTTTATTGCATGCCTGATACTTTGCCCCTTATGCTGGGAGTCTTTGCATTGTGTTATGATTGCCTCCACATTTATTAGAAACAAATCTGGTCTCTGCCACTTGTTTACCCTCATTGTGTCTTTATGTATGGGTATCTGTTTTTAATTAGGTGCACTCTAAATCATTCACTGCTTGCTAACACTTTCATTTGGGAAGCACAGTTTTCAGTAACCCCGCAAATATCCTGAGTTCTCTGCAAAATCAAATCCATATCTCAAAATAACTTTGTCATAGTCTCTTGTTAGCTGTGACGTGCACACACACACACACACACACACACACACACACACACACACACAGAGACATACAATCAGTCTGTAATTAATCCATCTGTTAGCTGTTCAATTTTACAGTGTGTATTAATTATGCTCTTATTTTCTACAATGCATTGGTCAATGGCTTATCCTTGCGAACACCGCTTTCTTATATGATACACAAACATTCACGTCATTTCCGTTACAACCATAAGCCCTGTTGAGACATTCACCACCCTCACCTCAATGAGCTAAGAATTAAGTGATGGTTCACTTGTTGACCCTGCCCCATTCCTGGCTTCATCCTCCTCCATTGGAGATGTGGTATATGGTCTGTGAAGCGTTAAAAGGAGACTGGCTGTAGCCACCGCTCCTCCCATAACTCAGTGGGTGGGACTTGTATTTTGTTTTGTTCTCTTCCCCTCAACCAGCCCTGTGTTCGTGAGCTTCGGTGCCAGTCATATATGTTACCTTTTTAATAAAACCGTTCAGCTGTTCTCCAGAGGTCTGTTGTGGTGCATGGTCAACAGAGAGGTATGCAATTACTTGAGTAGTTGAACAAGGGACCCACACAATAATATTGCAGGAGGTGTACATTCTGTAGCTGGGGAGTCTGCTCTATTTGCGCAGGCTCCTTCTGTGATTTTATTATTATTATTATCATCATCATCATCATCATCATCATCATCATCATCATCCTGCCTTTTGCCTAATACTGGGCCTCAAGGCAGCCCAAACCCTGATCACATTCTAAATCTTGTGGGAAGTCTATATGAGTGAAGAGCAGATTCTCTGCTGAAGTCTTTACCTTCTAATGTGTAGAGGGAAAGGGAGCCAAGAATGGGAAAGCAATGTACAGTGTGGGGCTAATGAGAATTATGTCCTTTTCACACAATTCTAATTGTGTGTGTGAGAGAGATGGTCTATTTGTGGGAGTGAATGCCTGCCTCAACAAGACTATACTCTACAGCCCAGCCAGGCTCAGGGGGCTGAATCAGTCAGTAACATCCTATTTACCCTTTTGGGGACTCTTTATTTTATTTGGAAGGAATAGCCCATCCTATCCCTAACATATGTAGGCCTCAAGCCAATGTGGGGGTTTATAAATTATATATCAAACCAGTTGGTTACCCATGAACGCAGTTCACAGAGAAAAATCAAATCTAATGAAAGGTTTAACTAAACTTTGACTGGGTTACTTTTAACTGACTCTTAATTACTTCATAAGTATTTTATAGACCATATTTTACTGGTGTATCACTGTACTTTGGCCTGTGTTTATAAAGGTGTACGGGGACTTTTTGTGTTCATATTTCATTTTGTTCCAATTTGCAATTAATTAACAAAAAAAAAAAATCTTCTCATAAGACATACTCATATAGTAGGGGACTTGGCTGTGCACCTTCAGAGAGGACAGGACAAAGCACAGGCAATTCCACTATAATCAGAAAGGAAAAAAACAAAACAGAAATAGACAATATGGATGGAAAGGAGTCTCTAGTGGTGGTGACCTGCAAAGTGTGTGCAATGTTCGTGTTCCTGCCTGAGATCAACATGGCGTACTCCTGCAACTAGTGCAAGCTGGTTACACTATTGGAAGAAAAAATGAGAGGACTTGAGCTGCATGTCCACTCTCCAAGGAGTAAAAGAAGTCGAAGAGTTGTTAGACAGAACGGTCAAACTGCAACAGCAACAAGAAGCACAAGAGATTGAAGAGCAACAGCAAGCTGAAGCAGGAGTGGAGAATGCTGAGGTGAGGAAAGCTAATGAAGAGGAAACTCCCTGGAAAAGAGTGACAGTTAGGAGCAGAAGAACTAGAAGACATTCTGCACCAGTGGAACCATTAGCGTTAAGTAACCACTTTCAGCTACTGGAAGATGAGACTGGAGGACAGCCTGCAGAGAAAGAATTACAGGGGACCCCGTGTAACAGTGAACAAGAGGCAGAAGGCCAGTCGACCAAGAAGAAGAGAAGAGTAGTCATTGTGGGAGACTCCCTGCTGCATGAGATTGAAACCCAAGTATGTCATGAAGACCCATGAAATCACCAGGTCTTCCTGGAGCACAGATTAGAGTTGTGACTGAAAGGTTACCAAAGCTCATAAAGCCCACTGACACATACCCTTTTCTTCTCATCCATGTGGGAACAAATGATGTCGCCAAGCAGAGCTACGAAGAAATCATGTCAGACTTTGAAGCTCTGGGAAGGAAACTCAAGAATTTTGCGGCCCAGATAGTTTTCTCATCCATCCTCCCGGTTCTTGGAAGAGGACTAGAAAGGGGAAGCAAAATACTCTGGACGAATGAACCATTGCTATTTGTGGAATCTGCATGTTAAGAGCTTTCCAATGAAGTGTGTGTCATGAGAATAGGTCAAGAGGAAAGCAGCCAAAAAGGAATGATGAACCAACTCCCAAGTTTCATACACACACACACACACACACACACACACACACTTTGGTTCCCTGCAAACACAGTTCACAGAGAAAAATCAAATATAACAAAAGGTTAAACTTAACTAAAGGTGTACAGAGACTTTTAAATGTTACTTTGTTAAATTTAACAGATGGAGACATCCTTTCTGAGCTATATCTAAACTTTGACTGGGTTACTTTTAACTGTAGGTGTCTCTTAATCACTTCATGATTTGTTTACAGGCCGTATGTTAGCATTGCACTTTGGCCGGCACCTGTGTTTATAAAGGTGTACAGAGCCTTTTTTGTGTTCATATTTCATTCTGCTCCAATTTGCCATAAATTATGTTTGTTTAATTATACTTTATATTTTTTGATATTAAAAATAAAACGTTATAATACATTGTTATAGAGGATAGCCTAATTCTTTTTAAAAAATCTTTATGGGTATAGTGAAAACTGTTTTTTTCATGGAATCTGCATATCAAGAGCTTTCCAATGAAGTATGTTTCATGAGAATCAGTCAATGGGAAGGCAGTCAAAAGGGATGTATATAAGATTTATTACATTGACTTGAGCCTGGAAGATGAAAGGAAACCACTGAAAGTGCTGGATCACAGGGGTAATGTACCCTCTATCAGGAAGCAAACTGCTGCATTCTCAACCAGGTGAAGCTTCCATACAGTCGTCAGAGGTAGTTCTGTGTAGAATGGGTTGTGAGGCATGAAAGGCCAAGTAGATTTAAATCTGCGCAGAAGAGGAAAACTCGAAGACTAAAGTCAAACTGTTTGAGAATGGAACCCAGATATCAGAGCAGACACTCTTATGATTCGCCACCACTTACTCTAGGGCAGGTATGAAGAACTTAATTCAGCCTGAGGGCCGAATTCCATTTGGGAAAAGCTCTTGTGGGCAGGACCAAACATGCCAATCTATTTACTTCAAATAATTACGCCTCTTACTGCCAGTAACTAAGCCTTAGAAGAGGCATTTTAACGTTTTAGAATGGGGAAAAAAACCCATGCACCAAAGCCAGAAACCACCAAATGAGCAATGATTGAGAGAAAGGGGGTGGAACCAGGAATTGGGGGTCATGGCCACCCGGAGAACCCTGGAGGGTGAGATTTGGCCCCTGGGCCTGAGGTTCTGTATCCATGCTCTAGGGGAATCTGAGTTTTGGTTTTGTAATTTTAAACTCTTGGGTAATATGTACTCTGCTTCCCAGCCACTTGGCCAGTTCTAGGATCAGGGTTTTTGAAGTGCACCACTGAAGAAAGATTAGAGAAGCTAAAAACTTATGCTGAATTTATTTTACAAGCTCTTCCTTTCTTTTCCAATCCATCCATCAATAAAAAAGGCCAATTTAAAAACTAAATTGAAGTGTCAGAGACAGACCACTTACACCCTGTTTAGATGAGATTAACTAGACCACTTACATCCTGTTCAGATGAGATTAACTAGACCAGTTAAACCCTGTTCAGATAATGAACAGGGTACATTGAGCACATGGAGGGTACACTGAGCACCCTCAACATTGGTCCTGGTGACAGGCCCTGCCCCAACCTATGCACATTGAGCCAAAGCTCTGTACAGAGTTTATGCATGTACAAACTTTCATATGCAAAAAGCAAGGCTCCTGATTGTAAAGATAGAAAAAGAAAACATACACGTGTAAAGTTGTATGGATGTACAGAACTTTGTCTGGAAGCACAGATGTCAGGAGCAGAGGCTGCTTCTGTGATCTTGCTCTTCACCGTCACAGATTCAGTGGACCCAGTTCATTATCTGAACAAGGCTTTTGTTTTCTGGACTGGTGTATTGGAGAATGCTACCATACGTAGAGAGAAAAAACACCTTCTGTTTCTTAGATGTATTTGCATCTTCCCTAGCTTTTGAAGTTTCTCTCTTGTTGTGCTGGTGTTTGTGAATTTTGTGTTACAGTTTACATCACCACCTTCTCCCTCAAGGCCAGTGGTTCTCAACCTTCCTAATGCCGCGACCCTTTAATAAAGTTCCTCATGTTGTGGTGACCCCCAACCATAAAATTATTTTCGTTCTTCTCTACACGATCCATTGTCATGGGATGGTTGCTAATGAAAATAATACATAACAATAGCTTTAATAATACAAAAGATGATACGTGACATAGTTCAGTCAATACAGTTTCCTAAGACCATCGGAAATATGTGTTTTCCGATGGTCTTAGGCGACCCCTGTGAAAGGGTCATTCGACCCCCAAAGGGGTCCCGACCCACAGGTTGAGAACCGCTGCTCAAGGCCATGCTGGAAAGGGAATAGCTCTTTAACACAGTGGAAGCTTGTATGCAGTTGAAACACAGAATCAAGTAGCACTTTTCATGAGAATTCACTGGTGTGTTACAAAGTTTCATTTGGAAATTTCCACTCCCTGCATCTAATCTTGTTGTCATAGATGAGAAATATTATGAAGCTTCTGGCAATTTGGATATTAAAGAAGCTTCTGGAAATTTGGATTACATCAGCACAATTAATGCCTTGACACAAATAAAAATAGGTGTGTGTGTGTGTGTGTGTGTTTGTGTTCCCACCTCCCAATAATATATCTCTTTCTCATAAACACTCCTTTTCTTACCTCAGAGACTACATGGTCAAAACTACTGACATTTTGTATAAAACACAAGACATTGGAGCAACTTTAGGGGCAATACCCAAATTGGCTACTGTACTTGAAAACTGTGAACGACAATTGTCCATGTTATGTCTTTTGTCTCACTCTGAGTCTTTGATATGAAACAATTATGTTGGACAAGACATGTGTCCTTCCAGCTAGCTTGCAGCATGTTTTTTCTGAATTTATTATTTATTTATTATTATATTTATATCCCACTTTTCCCCCTCCAAGGAACTCAAGGCAGCTTACACAATCCTCCTCCTCCTCTCATTTTTAACCTCACAACAACAACCCTGTGAGGTAGGCTGGGCTGAGAATCTGTGACTGGCCCAAAGTCACCCAGTGAGCTTCCATGGCCAAGTGGGGACTAGAACCTGGATCTCCTGACTCTCAGTCTGACACTCTAGCCACTACACCACACTGGCTCTCAATATGAGGCCTCTTGAATACTGTACATTACTAAGTAGTTTAAGGAATTCTAATATGTGAAAGATAGGAATCCAAAATATTGTTAGGAATGCTGTAGCAGAGATGACCTTGGGATGAGAAAAGTATTTCTTCACACAGCGCGTAGTTAAATTATGGAACTCACTACCACAAGATGTAGTGATGGTCACCAAGAGCTTGTCTATACAGCTTGTTTACCCCAACTTAAATGCGCATATTTGCATTTTAGGTTACATGACGCAGCCGTCCATTCGCCAACATGATAATGAGCATCTTCGCATTCGCGATTTACTGTGACTTTTAGATCATGACCGAGTTTGCACCATGTTATGGCTATGTCCCCTAGATGCTGTCTAAGAGACACAGGAGTGTGTTTTCAGGCTCAATCCTTTGCATGTTTAGACAGAAAAAAAATCCTACAACTCCCAGAATGACCCATCCAGCCATGGGAGTTGTAGGCCTTTTTTTCTGTCTAAGCATGCATAGGATTGTGCCCTTAGTGCCTGATTCAGAAACCTGTCATATGAAGAAAAGACTCAGCTCATTTTTGTCAGCATGCTCAACTCCTCCGAAGACAAAATTATAGACAAGCTTCTGACTGTTTGCTTGGCAATTTCCAGCTCATTGTTTCAGCAATTTTTTCAGGCAGTGCTGCCAAACAGAGAGTTCTCACCATCAGCCGAGAAGCATTTTTTAATCTCATCATGCTGTTGTTATTGTGAATTACTGTTTTGGTAGACTGTAAATCATATGAGCTGTTGGTATCACAAGGTGTATTGCAAGGGAGGGGGAAGACCAATTTGTTCCCACATCTGTATACAGTGCAATCTCATTTATCTAACATCTAAAACACTTGGCTAATCAGATGAACACAAGAGCTATTTCTATAGGGCTCCATTGCCATAGGGACAAAGGTTTGTTCTCTAGACAATCAGGGTAACTGAGTCCTTTACAAGCTATTAGAGATGAGAAGGCATCCTTCAGAATACTGATGTCTTGGCCAAATAAGAACAAAACGAATCACAAACTTAGGACAAAAAATGTGAGCAGTCAATAAGGAAAAAAGTATTTGAGGAGGATGTTGCTAAAAACTTGAAAACCAACAATTAAAAATTCTTTAAATCATCAGAAGAATGAAAGCTGTTTAGTGAGGTGGTTGGATCATTAGATGACAAGGGAGCTAAACGCGTGCTAAAGGAGAATAAGGTGACTGCAGAAAAAACAAATAAAAACTTTGCATCTGTCTTCATTGCAGAAAATATAGGGTAGATACCAGGAAGGGTGTCTGAAGAAGTGAGGCAAACAGTGTGACAAGAAATGAATGTCTAGGCCTTATTGACAAATTCAGAATTAACAAATCACCAGGTCCAGACTGAATTTACCTGAGAAATCATAGAAATTATATGTAAAATTGTGTATCTACTAACAAAAATATGTAATTTATCAAGATCAGCCTCCATACCAGAGGTCTGGAAAGCAGCAAATGTAACACCAATTTTTAAAATGGAATCCAGGGGAATCACATCACTTAGCTTCACTTCTATTCTGGATAAATTTATGTAAAACATTATAAAGATAAAATTATCAAGCATTTGGACAAGAATGTCTTGCAAAGGAAGAATCAACATGGCTTCAATAAAGATAAGGCCTGTCCCACTAACCCTTTAGAGTTCTTAGACTAGAAAGTGATGACAAGCATGAGAATAGGGGTGATTGGTAGACAATGTATATTTGGACTTTCAAAAGCTTTTAAAAGGCCTCACCAAAGGCTTCTGAGCTCATGTAACAGTCATGTGTGTTAAGGTTCTCTTAAGGAACAGTAACTGGTGAAAGAACAGGAAGCAGAAAATAGGAATATAATAGGAAAATATGGTTTTAGAGAACTCAAACACTTGCCCACTACTTTGTGACATTTTAGTCAGTCCTAAGAAATACCCCACTGGTTTGTAATTGTGGTTTTTTGGATGATATCTCACTTTTTAAAAGGAGTTCAGGTTAGCTTGGTCTCCCATGATACATCAACCCTGATGAAGCTAAGCAGGTGTGGCCAGGTCCAGAATGGAAGACTGCCTGGGAAGCCTACGTGTGCTGCCTTAAATCCATCCATCCATCAATTAAATAAATAAAATACATCTGGTCTCCAGTCAGTCTCCGATTGTTGCTTTTTGTGCCTTCGGATCATAGCCCTGTCCCATCAGGAAGTGGGGTTAAAGTAAGGTTGGGATTTGACTATCCATAGAACATTATCGGGGGAAAATGTCACTCATTAAGGAATGTCCAGATTTCTGAGCTGCCTTTGGGTCAAACTATGTTTCTTTTAATATATGGCTACCCCATTTGTATATAAATTGGCCTGGGTACTTTTCTCTATTCCCAGCTCACTTCCAGTATCAGAGCTGGAAGGAAGAGAAGCCCCTGGACAACCACATACAGGGAGGGAGAGTTCAGTATCTCCCACCCCCTCGCCATGAACTTTTTTTTTTACTGTTAAACTCCCCTTCCCCCAGATTTACACTGAGTTCCATCTCACCATATGAAATCAACCAAGAATGCTTTCTTAACTTTATAATCGCTGCGTAACACTCAAAAAGCAAAGGTGTGGGGCATCTGTTGAGAGGCCACAATTGTGGAACTCCTTTAGAGTCTACCAAAGTCCAGTTTTTGGATCCATTAAGATAGGGGTGGGAATCTGTCACCCTCTAGATGTTGTCAGACTCCAACTTCCATCAGCCCTAGCCAGCACTGTCAATGGGCAGGGGTGATGGGAATTGTAGTTCAATGACATATGAAGGGTCACAGCTTCTTTACCTCTGCATCAGAAGATAGAATTGTAGAGGGGCCTTGTAGAACCTCAAATCCAACCCATTACTTGATGTAGGCAAACCAGAGCTAGAGCATCCCCAACAGATGGATGCTGAGCTCCACCATTGAACCCCATTAGATTTCTTGGGCTGAAGCCATTGGAGGCTGGTGGCTCTGATTTTGGTGGGGCTGTGATTCCATTCTGGGTTTTAGTCTGAACCAGCCAGGACTCTAAAGGAATTATCAAGGGTGCTGAACTCTATCCCCACCCCAATGAATTCAGCACCATGGATAGCTCCTGCAGATTCCTGGCTGGTTCTGACTAAAACCCAGAATGGAATCACAGCCCCACTGAAATCAGAGCCACAAGCCCCCAATGGCTGAAACCTTATTAACCATATATTGGGTGCTCTTCAATTCTTTCTGTGTCCGAAGAGAAAATAATCCACCCTGGAGAATGTGTGTGTGTGTGTGTTTCTCTGTAAAAATAAATAAATAAATAAATAAATAAATAAATAAATAAACAAACCTAAACTAGTGCACAGTAATTACAATTGCGGAGAAATAAGAAGGCAAGTAATTAAATCCCCCATAGGTGCTGCTCATAATTGTTGCAGGCAAATCAGAAGATTAAGCGTAGCAACAATGCACAGCGCAAGATGGCCTAAACTCTGTTTTTCCTGCAGAACTGCAAATAGTAGCAAATCAAAAGGCTGTTCTCCTTAATTACCACTGTATGAGGCATCAGGCTAAAAGCAGGCTCATTCTGTAATGTTTTCTATACAGCTACAGTATGAACATACAATGCAGTCCTTTATGCGGCAGCTAATAGATAATATTACACACCAAATTATTGCCTGCTTTCATTTTACAGGGAGAAATCACTGGTGAGCCTAGGCCATTGGCTTCTCAGCTTCCCCAGCAAGCAATGTGTTGACTGAACTAAGAGAACAGTTTTACTTCTTCAAGCCAGTGGGGACTATTTATACTTAAACACATTGCTTCACAACTTCCAGCTCCTCGTATTATGTGACAGCCTGGGAGCAGGATGGACTGCCGTCTCAGTTTGTGAGCCTTGCGTGCTGGCACTTGTGGCGTACTTTGCAACGTTTGCACATTTCCCTTCCTTTCTTTCCTCCGCAATCAGCCGTCCCGCTGACCCAGTGTCCTTGCAAGACCTGAACCCAAAGAGCCACTGGAACTGAACAAGTGCGGCTTGTGCTTTTTGATACAATTCCACTGTTCCCCCCGGGGCACATGGGAGGAGCAAATAATGCAATAGTTCTGCACAAGGAAAGCTGGCGTCATCCACGTTTAGGAACGTCTCTCTCAAAGCATAAACAAGGCAAGCAAAAACAATCCTGTGAATCTGCTTAATTCAGGAAAAGAGCCCATTATCCATGTTGGTATAGCACGCTCGTTGTATGGAAGGTCATGGGTAAACAAATGGATGCAGCTTTCTTTTACCCACAATTTTCGGCTGTACTGAAAACTTAAGGATATAACTGAATTCAGGAAAGTTTCAAAGCCCACTATTTGATATACTGAAGATTCAATGGCAAACCTTTCCCAGCACTTCTTTTGGTTCAGTTTTACATCTTATAACTACTCTAGAAATGTTAACCGCTCAAGCTACTCTCTGCTGCTCTTTTTGGGGTGGGGAACAAAGGCATTTGTGCCTTTGGCCTGCATGCCAATAGTCAGGCCAATTTAATAGTTTGCCTTATGGCAGGAGTGGGCAATCTGCAGCCCTAGGATTGAATGTGGCCCTCTGTGAGTCATCAGTCCAGACCTCTGACAAGAGTGATCTCTCTCTCTCTCCCCCAGTGCCTTCTGGGCAGGGAGGACAAGGGAGAGCATTTCTACATGAGGCATTTATTGTGTGCTCGTGATTCCCTACTCACAGCTTTCTACAGGTTCTTTAGCTGTGATCTTCCAATTTTGCTTCTGTTTTTTCAGAGCACTTTCCGAGGTTTTTTTTAGAATGGGGAAAGTGGGGTATCATTGCTGAATGTGCTGTTTCTACTTGTGTGTTTGTGCCATTCTGCTATAGCACAGCTCCACCTAGAGGTTATGTCATGGAAAAGCAGGAAAGGAAAAGCTTTTGGGATCTTAATCCTACTGAAAGCCTTGAGCAGAGAGGTTCATTGTGGGACTCAGTGTGAGAGAAAAGGAATATCAGGAAGAGATATGTTCTAATGTCATGCTAGCCCACTGTGGATTGTGCAAAACATGATTCAAGATGGCTTTGCATGTCATGTGGCAGGAGTTTTCGCCTCCCTCAGAATGGTCCATCTATCCATTCTCATTATCCACTATCTGCACTGGGGTTAGCGGGCTTCCGCAATGGTTTCTGTGTCATCTGATGGGAGCTCCATGGGTATTTTCACTCATTCTATGAAAACAAAAAATGGTGGTGTCCATAGAGTCCACCAAGCAAGAGTGATTGCCACTTCCAGCAACACTCTTGCCAGCGTGGACTTTTTCTATGGTCATGTGGCCCTTTGTATATGGCTTGATTTGCGCCATGGTACCTGCTAGAAGAGACGTAGAACAGCGACCTGGTTTACATGATCACTGAAAACTGCTGTGGCTGATTTAAGCCACGATGAACCATGATGCCTGTTGGCACCAGGATGCCTATTCAAGCCCCAGCCATGGCTTAACGTGTAGTCCGAACCAGTCAGCAGGGGTTGTTTGAGGGTGGAATAACCCTAAAATACCTAATGTTTTGTTGTGAGGTTGAGGGTTGTTTACTCTCAAACAATCCCTGCCACCCAGGTTCAGATGATGCAACAAACCAGGCATCCCCTATCCCCCCTGCCAGGGGTTGAATATTCAAAATGGCCACTGGCACATGCCTCAACCCACTGTGGCTTAAATAAGCCACACTGGAATCCAGTCGTCATGCAAAATGGCCCAGTGCATTGGCCAGAAATATAGCTGCTTTTGAGCAATAATCTTATTATCATAAATGAAGTAAGGGAAATGCCACTGTTTCCTTTGTAAATAGTACCCCTCCATACTAGAGCACAACTTAGTGCCAAGCCTTGGTCCCCAGAAAAGTCAATGCTGGTCACAGTAGACAAGAGTTGTACTAGCTGGACTGATGGTTTGATTCAGTATAAGATTGTTTTGTGTGGCTCCTGTATTTATTCCTCCCAAATCAATCAATCAATCAATCATAAAATAGCAGTAAAGCTAGTTAGAGACTTATCTAAAACTTTAATGTCTGTATATTCCCTCCTTCATTAGGAGAGCCATGTGGCTTTGACTGTGATGATAAAAGGCACATTAAATGTCACAAAATACCATCTAAATTATTCCCTGCTTTTTTTTTGGTCAAACTTTGATTAATCAACTTGAGCCCATGGCACAGCAATCAGTACAATAACATACTTCCATATTTTTTATCACTCCTCTCTGTGGTAAAATCAGACCAAGCAAGCAGCCTGATCCTAGGAATCCTACCTCACAGATGAGTTAACTCTGAAAGATTCATCTCTGTGTTTCTCTCTGTGTGTGTCTTGAACCAAAGCGCCTAATATTGGCTCCCTTGTTACCTTATCTTTCGCATCACCAACACTGTTTCTATGACAATTGTAGCAGATGTAACTGTTTGTTTCAAAGATTCCCAGTAGGCAAGAGAACTGGTCTGTTTGAGCATGTAATTAGCAGACCCCAAGGCCAGTCCCTATCTACCAGTCCCTATAAAGAATTTACTCTTCAGTCTGCAGGGCTGGCCCAAGCCATTTCCTGTGTGAGATGAAGGACAAAATGGCACCTCCCCTTCCCATTCTTGTACAGAAGCCAATTGGATTGGTAATTGAATCTTCCTTCAACATTGGAGATGAGTCAACATCCTCTACTGTACTTGAGAGCAGCAGATTGGCTTTTGAAACACAGGCTAGGCTGCATGGCCCACACAGCTCTGTCTTCCATCACATCATTGCTGCTCCTGCCTCCCCACACCAGCACTTACTGCCTGAAGCAGCCGCTTCACTTTGCCTCATAGTAGGGCCGGTCCTGTCAGTCTGAGCAACTTGTCTCTGCTGTGAGGATCCTAGCTCTTCTTCCCTTCCCATTCCTCCTGATTCTCTACTGCTGCCTTGGATCTTGACACCCTGCCTTGTTTTGATTTTGCACATGCCTCTACCCCTCTGTACTTTTGTTGTTGTTTTTGAACTCCATGCCCTTCCTGTTTTGACTCACATACCTGCTTCAGCCCCACTTAATTAGAATTAATGGAGGCTTTTTTTTTAAAAAAAATTCTACATACATCCCCCTGAAATATTGGGATGCAAATGGGTGGGAGGGGAATATTTAATCTTCCCCTCCTGGTATGCATTGACCCCAATCTGTATTGGGGCCACGTGGACTTAGTCTAAACTAAAAACAAATTGGGCTCCTAAATGCTATGCAATTAATGCAGCATATAGTTTGATCTGGAACACAGCTGCCTGGAGCCTGAGGCCTGTTCCATGTGCCCCTGGAGTACCATAAAGTCTCCTTTACATATACTTTTCTCATTGGCCATCCCAGTGTCCTCCAATAGAATCTTCTTGCCCCATGTTCAACTTCTTAGTGATCAGCAGGCCATGGCAGATTGGGGCTTTAACTGGTGGCTTGCTCAGCAATACTTCACTGAGCTTACATCCTGTAAAGAGCAGACCTAAGCCACTGACTAAATATGTTTACTAGAAGCACAGATAATTGATTTTCTTCCAATGTTAAGATCAAAGGATGATTCTATATATGTAGCAGCATAGAAATGAGCCAAATCTGATAAACTTAGAAATATACAGTGGGGAGAAGTCTTAAGTTGTGCGCCGAACAGCTATGTGGGAATCTACTGCAGTAATTACCCTCCTCTCATTAGTGACAAGTAATTGCCATAGCAACCTCATTGCCACCTCTCTCTCTGCTTACACACACACACACACACACACACTATGTGTTCTGAATGAAAAGTACATAAACCTTATTTTATTGAATTGCAGTTATTTGGTTTTTTTAATCAACAAGATATTATCTCTACCACTCAACTATCAGCATTTTTTTTTAAAAAAAGAATAAGAATGTTGTGCTGTGAAAATTAAGGTTTCTGAAGTAAAAATGCTGGATCCAGCATTGGAGGCCAAACAAGATTTTGGACAGAGCATACATGGGTGGCCTCTGGTGTTGTTGTTGTTTTTTAATTGAAAAGCATCTCGAGAGGCTGCAATGGGTAAAGGTGTGAGGTAAGGGGATGCTGAACCCTTTCCCTTCCTGTGGTCTGTCCACTCAAAATGGCAACCCCTTGGTTTCCTACCTGCAGAGGGAATAAAGCTAAACATTTCCAACAGCCTTGTATTTACTATCATTAGGCCTGCTGCATTAAACAATGTGGAAAACAACTCCAAAGGAAAATTGAAAGTATAATTGTATTTGTGTACAGCTAGTGCTTTTTTGGGAAGCAACCCCTTTGTAGTTAGTACTCACACTTACTGCATTAGATTTCTGCTAGAAACAATTTGTCACGGATGACCAATATGTATTCTTAATTGTTTGCAGCAAATAAATAAATAAGTGTGTAACCAGTATTCATCCTGCTTATTTGCATAAATGTGTTCTCTCTCTCTCTCTCTCTCTCTCTCTCTCTCTCTCTCTCTGTGTGTGTGTGTGTACAATAATGTAGCCACAAACTTTTGGAGAACTTCCCCTCTCCATTTCATGCCATCCTACATGTAATAGTTAAAAATAAATAGAAAGGGAATGGAGCCTGGTGGGCATCAAGAGAGTTTTCAACGGGCACACTGGTGCCCGCAGGACCCATGTTGGAGACCCCATGTCTACGCCATAAGTGTAGGCAAGAATATTCCAATGGCCAAACTATCAGGGAGTAGGATTTTCTGATTTTTATAGTATTAATAATAACAGTAGGGCCCCTTGGTTCTGATTGGATCACAGGACTTTTTATTTTAATCCTTCCTTATGCCATTTCTTGAATTAACACCCACCTCCAAGTTGCAAATTGTCACATGGTTAATTGTATGTTTGCCCTTGGGTGGGGGAGGGGAAAACAGCATGGGGAAAGGGTTAAATGTCTTCCTATTCACTTTCTCTACACCATGCATAATTTCACACACTCCATCATATCCCACCTTTTCCACACTTTTTTCTAAGCTAAAGAGATTCAAGAAGGGGTTTTTCGAATCTCTTTAGCTTAGAAAAAAGCGTGGAAAGGGGGGATATGATGGATTGTATGAAATTATGCATGGTGTGGAGAAAGTGAATAGGAAGACGTCTCTCTCTCTCTTTCTGTCTCTCTCATATGAAACACAGTCTGGTGTCATCCCAAGAATGATGGAAGGCTCAGGATAGACTTTTTCACACAGTGCATAGTTCAGCTATGGAATTCGCTGCCGCAAAATGTAATGATGGTCACCTTGGATGGCTTTAAAAAGGAATTGAACAAATTCATGAAGGCTATCAATGCCTACGAGTCATGATATTGCCTTAGAGGCAGTATGCCCATGTACACCAGTTGCTGGGGAACATGGGCAGGAGGGTGCTATTGCATTCAACAACAACAACAATGTCATGTCTATATCATCCCATAGCCGAAGCAAGCACTCATGTCTTGCTTGTTTGATCCAGCACAGCACATCTTAGGTTCTTATTTTCTGGTCCTTGCCTCGATAAATAATCGGTTTCCCTATTTTTGCCTTTAGGGGATGACTGAATTTTATTTGTGTGGGTTGCTAGAGGTTTGTGGTTTTTTTTAATTATAATAAATTTTCATCCCACTTTCTCCCTCCTCATTGAGGTGCTCAGTGGCTTTCATAATGCAACTAATATTCAGAATTGAAATAACAGTAATCCACATTGTTAAAATACCAAAAAGCACAACAAACAACAGCTATAAACAGCATTAGAAAAACATATACAGCTGGCTCCATCTGTGGTAGCTTTTAAAAGGAATTTAAAAACATACTTGTTCCCTCTGGCTTTTAACTGAAAAGGTGTTATGGTATTTGTTGCTGCCTGTTAGATATTTGAAATTGTATTTTATTTTACCTGGCTTATATTTAAATAATTATCAACTACCTGGCTATGTTGTACGTGGTAAATGGTAGAAATATTGAGGAAATCTACACGTCGATTTGAAGGCGCACTCCAAACGCAGGCAAGCGCCCCGAAGCTCCACGTGTAGACCCTGGCTTTGAGAGGTGGGAAAAGACGCCTTTTCTATTCTCCTCTGTTCTCAACAGGGGAGATTCCCAGCTGCTGTTGATCAGCTTGGGATTCTAACACTGAGCGCGCTTACATGCGAGTAAATCCTGTTGACCCTGTTGACCCTCCCTCTCTCCCTCCCTCCCTCCCCCCCTCTCTCTCTCTCACACACACACACACACACACATGCTGTTCGACCAGCCGCCGCCGCCTCCCCTCCCACGCCCTGGTCTCTCCACGGTAACAGCAGAGCAGCAGCGTTGCGGGTGAATGCGAGGAGTTTCCCGGACGAGCAAGGCAATCCTATATACAGGATGGTCAAACAGTGTGTGTGTGTGTGTGTGTGAGAGAGAGAGAGAGAGAGAGAGAGAGAGAGAGAGAGAGAGGGAGAGAGGGAGGGATCCGCAGCACGAGCAAGGCAATCCTATATACATGTCTACTCAGAAGCCCAATTGGGTTCAACAGGATTTACTCGCGTGTAAGCGCACTCAGTATTAGAATCCCGAGCTGATCAACAGCAGCTGGGAATCTCCCCGTTGAGAACTGAG
This sequence comes from Elgaria multicarinata webbii, assembly GCF_023053635.1. NCBI lineage: Eukaryota > Metazoa > Chordata > Lepidosauria > Squamata > Anguidae > Elgaria > Elgaria multicarinata. Next base: position 140,306,372 of record NC_086172.1, on the reverse strand, counting down.
GAGAATAGAAAAGGCGTCTTTTCCCGCCTCTCAAAGCCAGGGTCTACACGTGGAGCTTCGGGCGCTTGCCTGCGTCTGGAGTGCGCCTTCGAATCGACGTGTAGATTTCCTCCAGGTTTAAATTTAAGGTTCTTTTATAATTTGATACTGAACTTCACTGTTTATATTGTAAGCTGCCTTGGGAAGACCACTGTCATGAAAGGAGGCTCAGAATTATATTTCAAATAGACTTTGACAACTATCTAATAAACAAGAAGACTTCACAACTTAAATAGTAGCAGAGTTCAAACCTTTCTGAAAGAAGAAATGCGTAAATTAATCCAGAATTTCTGTTCTTCAGGTTTCTATTTTCTTCCAGGTTCCCTAGAAGTAAAATCTCAGGCCTTAGCTAGACCAGGCTATATCCTGGGGCGAACCCTGGGATCGTCCCTGTGCATCCACATGACGCACAGGGGATCCTGGGATCAGGGAGGGATCTATCCCTCCCTTGCCCCGGGATAGAGCCCTCCCCTTTGGGCCTGCTTTTTCCATGTTCCCGGGCTGAGCCCGAGTCTGCGGAACGTGTGGCCCGTTTCCGCAGCTTGACCCTGCTCTGCGCGATTACTCGCATGGAGCCGGGAGCTGCGCTCATCAGTGTTAGGGTAGGGGGAGCGGGGAAACCAAATTAAATAATAAAAAAACCACCTTCAGTGCACGATCTGCATTTCCATTTCCAAGCAAGAGTGATCCTTTTCAAGGGTCCTACCAGCCATGCATACCCGTCCCCAAGATATTACAAGCTCCAAGGTGTGTAGACGGTTCAGCCCACTGCACTCCCACCAGCATTTTCCTTTGTCTTTTCCAGCTGGCCCTCAATATTTTGTGGCTGTTGAGCATGCTCAGTCCTAACTGGGCTTTTTGTGGAGTTTTCTTTCTTTCCTTCTATTCTCAGTGGCCTAGTACCGACTCAATCTCTGTCAGTACTCACCACTGAAAATAAGTATTAGAAGGAGCAGTGTGCGTGTGTGTGAGAGCGGGAGTGAGAACGAGCGAGTGAGCGATGGATGGGTCGGGCATGTCAGGCAGTGATACTGTGGCTACAATCCTATACTCACTTACCTGGAAAAAGCCCCATTGAATCCAATGGGATTTACTCTTGATCAGACATATACAGGATTGTAGGGCTGTGCGGATGATGGAGCCAGGTAAGCCCCCTTCCCCCCTTCCCCACTTACCTGGCTCCGAAGCTTTGGAACGGTCCGAATCGCTTCAGACTGTTCCGAACTGCTTCGGGCTGATATGGACCTCCCCTGATCCACTCCGGAACCGGGCTTTGGAGGTCCGGATCGGCCCGCTCCGCTTCAGGTCAGGGGATCCGTAACGGAGCGAAGCACACCCCTACAGGATTGTACTGTTTGAGACTATTACAAGCATTTACAAGTATCCCAGTTCTCATCTGTGAAATGCTGGAGGATAAACATGCAATTTTGAGTATAGGGCATCATATGAAAAGGAAACTAAAGCTATGGGAGGGAAAGCGTGGGTCATTGAACTTATTTTTCTATCCCTGTCAATCAACAGATGGCTCCCCAGATACCCTCAGATACTCAGGCTGACCACCCGAAAATGAAAGAGGAGAAGGGAGAGGAATGCATATGTAGGGTCAGGGCCGGCGCAAGATATTTTGCTGCCTGAGGCAAGGGGCAAGACAGCACCTCCTCTCATTCCATGTACAAAAGCCAGCTGAAGTGCCAGATAGGTCAGCGTTCTCCACTGCCCCTGAAGGCAGCAGGCTGACTTAGGGGGTGCAAAGCAGGCTGCTCAAGGCACACAGGTATCTTCTCCAACACTTTGCTGCTGCTTCCCAACATCTGTCACTTGAGGCAAGTGCTTCACTCTGCCTAATGGTAGGGCCAGGCCTGTGTAGGGTGGCCACTTGGGCACCACCCAAAAAGAAGAAATGCTATCACAGAGAGAGAGAGAGAGAGAGAGAGAGAGAGAGAGAGAGAGAGAGAGAGAGAGAGAGAGAGAGAGAGGATATAATGGGGCACAAAGATGCACCAAAATTGTGTATGCCAATTTATATACATTCAGGCAATTTTTAAAAACAATTACTGTTATTTAAGTTAGGGTGACCATATGAAAAGGAGGACAGGGTTCCTGTATCTTTAACAGTTGTAGAGAAAAGGGAATTTCAGCAGGTGCAATTTGTCTGCATGCAGCCCCTAGTGAAATCCCCTCTTCATCACAGCAGTTCAAGCTGCAGGAGCTATACTAGAGTGATCAGATACAAAAGAGGGCAGGGCTTCTGCAGCTGTAACTGTTGGGTTGAAGAGGGTATTTCACCAAGTGCTGCTTGCATAAAACTGACAGCTGCTGAAATACCCCTTTCTCTACAACTGTTAAAGATACAGGAGCCCTGTCCTCCTTTTCATATGGTCACCCTATTTAAGTAGAAATACAACATGCATCTCACCATAGCGGGGAGACTATGACCAGGTCCCATGTGCCTTATTTATTATTAATTGATTGATTGCATTTTTATGCCACCCAATAGCCGAAGCTCCCTGGGCAGTTCACAAAAATGTGCCTTGTTTAATCTGCTGTCCAGGTGCCAACTGCTCATGGGCAGCTTCGAAGCCCTGCTCTCCAGCCTGATGGTTCTTGATTATTAAATTGGATTTAGACTTCAAACAGAGGATGCCTTCAAATATAGGGCTGTCCTTTGTAAAATAGGCAACAAGTGTGTGTACAGATGCAGACCGAACGAGGGAAGATATTTTAATGAGTGGGATGGAAGGAGAGCAAGAAAAGATTGATGTGGAGAGGAAGTGGGTGGTGCAGGAGATTCTGTTCATGTTGCCAAAATGCTTAGAGCTGGCTTGGTGTGATAATTAAGAATACTGATTATGTTTTGAAGGCATCGCATACATATGCAAGTATGGTACAGATAAAGCTTGCTATACATGCTAGTACCACTAGATGTCACCAAACCACCAATAAAATCACGCAGGGCTTTGAATTTAAAAATAGACTCTAGGTTTCTTTAACCCTATCATTCAGCGCATTTGAATCTGAAGGCAAAATTATAGCCTTTAAAACAAAAGGAAACTGGAGAGAAATGCAGAAACGCAGCGGATTGGTATAAACCATTTGCATCCTTCCAATTCTTTCCATTGATTATCCTGAAGTACATTTTAAAGCTAAAGATTAAATTATTTTTGCTGGAGATCCAAAACAGAGATGTTTTCTCTGTTCAAAAGACTATTCTATTCTGGGGAAGGAAGGGGAAAAGACGAAGGGGAAGAAGATTATCCCTCCATAAATAAGGTGATATGTGATGCTGTGGAAATAAAACAAACAACGCTACCAGATAACATATTTCTGGCAAGAATCGAATCTTTGCAGAATTTGCTTCAAATCGTGTTTATTATTAGTTCAATCATTTTTTTTTAAAAAAATGCAAAAATAATGTAACATTAAATGATTTGTTTAATTAAATTAAATTACCACCTGCAATTTGTCCCCTGCTTCGAGTTGCACTGAAAATATTTGTCTGTATATTCCAACTAAAGGAAGGGATGTGCGGTCTCTGAAAGGCAGAGGAGAATAAACAGTATTTGTTAGAAAGTGAAATGTTTACATGGTTGGCTTAAATAACAACTACTGTGAAGTGGGGGTGGGGTAGGGAGGGTGGGGTGATTGGGCTGCTTCCAGTCATTAGAATGAAATGGGTGACCAATCACACAAGCCACGATCAGACCTCAATCTCCTAGAGCAAAAAATCCTTCTCTCTGAAACTATTTAGCTCATCTGTTGCTGATTAAACAGCGTTGTCATGTTCTGATCTTCTGTCTTGGGACAACTTGGCCTCTTGTCAAAATACTGTGCAACACGCAATCAGAAACAAATATTCATTCGTGCTCCTCCTTTAAGGAGTAGATATTAATTAGTTCACAACTGCAAGGATTTGCAAGTATGTTGTGTCTCGCTTTTCCAGCGTCCTGCTCCCTTTTAATTGCTCAGAGTTCCCATTGCTATGTGAGTGATTAATCAAAGGTTTGGGTGTTGTGTATTTTCTAAGTGAAAGTATTGGGGGAACCCGGTGAAATGAATTATCCTCCCTCCCCCACCCCCATCATGAAACATTTATGCCAAGCAAAGGTCAAAGAAAATGAATAGGGAATATAAAACAAGGACATTAGAACAGCATAGAGAAAAATTATACATGAACAGTAAACAAAGGATTTTCTTCGACATATTTCCCCCTCCATTCTGTTACTATTTATTTTCAGAGATGCAATGCTGAATGTTTTGCTTGCAAACAATTGCCCCCAACAGTCATTCCCCAACCACTGGCTCCATCCCCACTACCACACCCATTGCGATCCTGCTTCCCCATCCATGCGTTGGGAGCAAGGGCATTGCTAGGGATTTAAAAGACATTGCTAGGGACTTAAAAGATCTGGGGCACAGGCCCATGGCATAATTTTGCATGTGTGTGTATGTGTTTATAAATGTATATTTAGAATTACTAGATTTTCTTCAAATTTCACCAATGCTAGCAAAAATAGCAACAAAATAAAGAGTGCCTCTGAGCATATGCAGAATGCTTTCCTCTCACCACTCGTCACCCACATAATAGTGACTGAATGTATCCCACATGGATTAAAGTCTCAGCATTCCCTTTTTAGAGATTAAGCACTGACCACACCTGTTGTAAGAAAACTACAGATGACGAAGGAGGAGGCAAACTTCAGTACTCCTTCATCATTAGTTTATGGTGCCTTTCCCTCCACATTCGTATAAGAAAACTACAACCACCTCAGATACATTGGTTGTATCTCCACCACCATCTATCCTTGTTTGTCCTTCTTCCAGCAACGCTATATAAAAACATTTCTATTTTGTTTTTGTTGTATGCAACTCTCCCCTATCTTCTCCTCATTATGGGAAAACTCTCCTTATCTCTCCCCCCCTCCTAACTTAATTTGTGCAAAGACCACACCAGGATTCAGAGCATCTCTATATTAAGAAAAAAACAACAACTACCCCCCTTACCAGTTTTTTTTCCCTTGGACCTTTCTGCACTCACTATAGTTTCCTTCAGACATGACCATGTGATTTCTAATTGAAATCTTCCCTTCTGGCTAATGTTTCATAAAGCTCAATGAAACACCGCCATCTAGTGGTGGAATTAATACCATGATTATTTTAGATAACAGATTATCTGTTTTTTATTTTTATTTTTTTTAGCGAGATTTCTGGGGGAAGGCATCAGTTATTTTATTTATTTATTATTGCATTTATATCCCACCTTTTTTCCTCCAATGAACCCAAGGAGGCATACATAGCCCTCCTCCTCCTCTCCATTTTATCCTCACAACAACAACCCTGTGAGGTAGGTTGGACTGAGAGTCTGTGACTGGCCCATAGTCACCCAGTGGGTTTCCATGGCCGAGTGGGGACTAGAACCTGGATCTCCTAAATCCCAGTCCAACACTTTTGCCACTTCACAACACATGTAATGGACTCATAAACTTCTGTGACTGGCCAATCATGAGCAAGCAATAAATCACTCATGTAGAGAACCTTTCAGTCAAGGAATTTGTTTTCAATACTAGGGTAAAGATATAAGGAAAGTACTGCAGAATGTGTGCCCAGTGCCTTCCCCTTACCACTGAATCTGGAGTCCATGCAAAAAGGACAAGCACAAATGACAGAACATTGGGCAGAAAGAGTAGCTAAGTCAATGGAATGGGGTGGGCAGTTTATTAAACCTGCAGTACCATGTTCACAACTCAGGGCTTATTTTTGAGGAAACATGAAGAGGATCAGTAATTTAGGCTATAATCCTTGGATACAATGGGATTTACTTCTGAGTAGGCACATACCAGATTACATAAGTGAATAGTATTTATTCCACCCCTCCCCTAAAGTAACTCCTGTTTTTATTAAAGGTTATCATTCCATTGCTGAATAAGGTAGGGTGACCATATGGAAAGGAGGACAGGGCTCCTATATTTTTAACAGTTATATAGAAAAGGGGATTTCAGCAGGTGTCATTTGTATATATGGAGAACCTGGTGAAATTCCCTCTGTACCATAACAGTTAAACCTGCAGGAGCCCTGCCCTCTTTTGTATCTGGTCAAGAGGTCAGGGCTCCTGCAGCTTTCACTGTTGTGATGAAGAGGGAGTTTCACCAGATACTGCAAGCATACGAATGACAACTGCTGAAATTCCCTTTTATATGCAGCTGTTAAAGATACAGGTCACACTAGATAATGAATAAATAGCCCCTGTCTGCAACAGTGAAAGCCTGAAGCACCATTGGCTCTTCCTGTGATCTGGATCCCTGCATGATTATGGAAGAGAGGTGGGAAATAAACAAATAAGTGCCACAAAATTGCCAGATCAATTTGAACCCAGAGAGGAACATTAGAACTTAACTACAACTTCTTCTTCTTCTTCTTCTTCTTCTTCTTCTTCTTCTTCTTCTTCTTCTTCTTCTTCTTCTGTAGGATTGTAAATTAAATGGCAACCATTATATTTTGAAAAGCAAACATAGCTGCATTGGTCCATGGGGACTCCCCCAATTGGGCAATATATATGCTACGACCAACCAAAATATCACAAAAGAGTGTGCCATCTTTCAATTTCTCCAGGATGTCGCATCAGGCTACATGGTACAAATAGCAGGGGATAGAAAAAACAGAATTTAGGCCAGATACTGTGGCCATGAGGTCTGTATATTGGACTCAGTCTCAAGATGGAGATTGCAGACTGAATGAATTGGAACTGATAGGTTCTGGAGGTATCAGTATTCAGGGACAAAGGGCATCTTCAGATGGGTGCTTTTGTGTGTGATCATCATGGTTTGGTTACTAGTTTTTATGCGTGCTTTACACAACTCTGTCACCATGGAGTTGTTCTCTCACGTCTTACCCCCTTTTTGCGTGTTATTTTGCTTTGGGAAAAATGTGGTATTTTTACGGTCATGCGATGAAACCGCCGTCATCTCCCCATGTAATCCTTTCAACGCACTATGTCTGCTTTGTGTGGGCAGGTATTGGGCATGACGTCAGGATCAGTTGGGAGTGTCTGTGCCTGTTTGCTTTCTCTTCCCCTCCTTATTGTTTTATTATGGTTTTATTAGAATGTAAGCCTATGCGGCAGGGTCTTGCTATTTACTGTTTTACTCTGTGCAGCACCATGTACATTGATGGTGCTATATAAATAAATAAATAATAATAATAATAATAATAATAATAATAATAATAATAATGTGACAGAGCACATCCTTTGCAGGCAGAAGGTCCAGGTTTGATCCCTGGCTTCTCCAGGTTGGGCAATGAAAGGATCCTGCCTGAAACTCTGAAGAGCCATTACCAGTCAGAGGCAAAAATACTGGGACAGAGGAAACAAAAAGCCTTATTCACCATGGTTAAAGCTGTGGTTTAAGGTGTCTTCTGAGCTGCAGCTCGCTGTCTGTCCAAGACTAAAACAAATAATGAAGCCGAGTTTTACTGGAGGGATTGTTTCCCCGAGACAGAAGCAGTTCTAATGAGTATATTACCTGATATGGCATTGCGTCCGAAGAAGCTGGAACAGTGTAAACAGGAAGTTTAATTGCAAATTCCTGTCATTCAATGCATTGACAACCCTATTTGTGTATATATATATTATTCTGATGGTATTGTCTCAGGTGCTAAGTGTTATAAAAGTCTGTAATATTGTTGGACTGTATTATAATTGTACTCTTTCATGTATGGTATATATTATTGGTTATTATAGTACCCAACATCGTGATTGTTAACCACCTTGAGACACATCAGTTTATTTTACATATCTTTACAAATTGTAAATAAATGGGTTATTTGATAATTATCACTTTTTATTGGTGTTTGGAGTAGTTGTGTGCCTCTTGGCACCTTATATAGTACTGAAGTTACAAGAAGCCACATTCCATCGGGACATCAGGAAACACTTCCTGACTGTTAGAGCAGTATGACAATGGAACCAATTACCTAGGGAGGTCATGGGCTGAACTATTCTATGATTTTATGATAGCTCCAACCTACAAGAGGGGTATAAGGTAGATTACATTGACAGGTTGTTGTATGTTACTCTGTAGCCTAACTTGATAGGATGGAATAAAAAGCTGAAGTCTCAGGATGTTGAAAACATATATCTCGTTTTATTCCAAGAAATAGGCCTACAAGTTCCGGCTCTGAGTATGGCCCACCTTAAGGTTCTAGATTAGAGAAAAAAGAAGACAAAAGTACATAAATATACATTGGAGAATAAAAGATTAGTTTTTAAAACATCATAATAAAGCTAGTTATCCCACTGTAAAGTTGTCTGTGATTACTTACTCTGGTTTTGTATATAATTGCCTGCAGAGATCTCTGGAAAAGATAGGAACAGAACCACTGTAGTGCAGTGCCCCTTGATCTGCATATTAGACACCTGATACATTTGTTGATGGTACTCAAAGGCAGGAACCACACCAAGCATGAAATAGCAATATGAAAGTGGTATGAAAGCATTATATGGTGATATGCGTCAATGGGCCCCAACAGTTATCAGTGCACTTCAATACTATTATAAAGCAGTAGTGTGGCTCCTGCCTCTTATATACTGCTTTCATACCACTTTCATAATGGAATACCCTGCTTGGTGTAGATCTGGCCAAAGCCACCAAGAGGTCCAGAAGAGTAGAAGGAGCATATTCCCCCTGCCCTTCTTGTAGGACAGGTCCTCTATTACAGCATCCAAAGGTGTTTCAGTGCCAAGATTAATGTTTGTTTGTGTATTTACTGATGTTCATTTAAACACTATAATTTACATTCCATTTTTTGGTATGCTATGCACTCAAAGGAGCTTATAAATCAGCCAGTAAAAGAAAAATTCAGACAACAACCTACACTGGCCTCCCAACACCTAGTGCCCTCCAGATGTGTTGGATTACAGTGCTGGATTCTGGGAGTTGTAGTCCAACACATCTGGAAGGTGCTAGGTTGAGGAAGGCTGGCATACATCATGCTTAAAGATGAGAAACAGAAGTTCAAAGAGACTTTAGTGAAGGAACTAGTTATTTTGTTCTTTGGATAAGGAATTATGACATTTCTATTGGGTTTCAGTTGAAGCAACAGGGAGGCATTTTGCTGAAAAGGCCTCTGTAAGGAAACAGATTGCATCACTTACCACCTCTGACATGGAACATGTGCTTTTTATAGCATGGTTTTCTTATGAATTTGGGATCTTTCCATATTTTGCAGGTGAGATGAGGGCATAAAAACATAAGAACATGTTGGATCAAACCAAAGGTCCATCAGGTTGAGCATTTTGTTCACACAGTGGCCAATCAGTTGCTTATGGGAAACTCACAACAGCACCCTCCCACCCATGTTCCCAAGCACCTGGTGTACATAAGGAGATACTGGAGGCAGCATATAGTCATCAGGACTAGTAGTCACTGATAGCTTTCTCCTTCAGCACTGGTACTACATGCTTCAAACACATGGATATGTTTAAAATAATTAAAATTAATGCATTTTAAAAATAAATAACTCTGAGGTCTACACCCCCAGGGTTCCCTTAATATGCATGCCAAGTCTCAGATGTCTAGGTTTCATGGTCTTGGAGCTGTAGCACACACACTCACACCTTTATTATTACAGATTTATTTCAAAATTTCTACCCAGCTTTATAGGTGTTTACAAATGCTTTCAAATGTTTCCCAAGGCAGCTTGCAAACAGAAAGAAGTGCACAATAAAGGCTACAATAAATATAGTGAAACAGACAACAGCAACCTGTTAAAGCAGAAACGAACAACAAACAGGGGAGAGGTGATAGCTCAGTGTGATAGCGCACACATTTTGCATGCAGAAGGTCCCAGGTTCGATCCCCAGCTTCTCCAGGTAGGGTGAAGACCCTGGAGAGCTGCTGCCAGTCAGTGTTAACAATACTAGTCTTAAAGGGACCAATGGTCTGACTCAATATAAAGCAGCTTCCTATGTTTCTAAACAGTTTAAGCAGCAAACACATTCCTTTCTAAAGGTCAGGAGAGAGAGAAAGATCAATGGAACCCTCTCGACTTTGATAAATAATTCTACTGACTTGGGGCAAAGGAAAGACTCCGGTTCATCCCACCTGTGTCTTACATGTCTTCAGTGTGAGAATTCTCCATAGGGCCAGACTGGAAGATGTTAATATGCATGTTCATAAAGGGAGATGCTGGGACTACACCCAACAAAATGCTCACTTGGATTCTGACCTGTTTGCTGAGCTATCAACACTTTTACTGGACAGTGAAGGACAAACAATAAATGGTGTTCCAATCTTTACACTATCTGCTGCATTGATGAAGCAGTGTTGCAAGAAGAATAGAAAGAGCTTTTGTTTTCATTAGAAATTCTACTTCGACCTTCATGTCCACTTTTTACTATAATCTACTAAACAGTATAGAGATGGCTTCTTGTTAGTCCTCAAAATCAAGTTGCTATCTTTCCAAATCTCAGCTTCTGATACATTTGGTTGAAAATAATAAAACTGACCTTCTAACATCCTTTACCAAAGGCATATTGAGTGTGTGGGCACATGAGTCACATGTTCCTTGCATTCATTAAAGCAAAATGTACTGGAGCGCTCTATGAGGCCAGACATAAGGGGATGGATCCAGACTTTGTCATACGAGTAGACCATTGAAATAAATGGGATTTAAGCTAGCTGTGACTAACTCAAGTCCTATTGATTTCTATATATCTACCCTAAGTATGACTAAGGGGGCAAACCTATGCATGTTTAGGCAGAAAAAAAGTCCTACAACTCCCAGCATGCCCCAGCTAGCATGGTTGGCTGAGGCAGCCTGGGAGTTGTAGGATGTTTTTCTGTCTAAACAAGCATTGGATAGTGCCCTAAATCTGGATTCAACCCAGGACTGACAAGCCAACTGTGATGGAGTGAGCCATGTTATGCTTTCTTTGGATGCTGATGGAAGAACCTCTGAAACACTCTGCTGCGGAGTCCTGCTATGTGAAGAGAGTGTTGGGCAATCCTGAAACCCGGAGATGCCTCCCATTTTTACCTTCCAATCCTGCCATAGTTTTCTTGTGCTGTCTGTCAAGCGTAAATACATATTTGGTTGCAGATGGATGAGGGTCTATGTCAAGGGAGGACAATGTCCAGGGGTTGAGGTGCTCCACCAGATCCTACTGGGGGGCACACCCCTGCTACCTGCTTCCATGCTGCCAAATGTCCCACTGAAATTTGGTGGAGTGGTGATGGCAGCAAAGAAAGGGCAATTTTACTAGGGGTGTGCACGGACCCCCCGCTCCGCTTCACTTGCAGATCCGCCATTTTCTGGATCGGGCCGCTCCGCCCCGCCCCCGCTCCGCCCACTTCCGCTCCGCTCCGCCCGGAGATCCGGATCCGGATCCGGAGCTCCGTTTCCCCCCCCATAGGCTTGCATTGAAAGCTAAAAAATTATACAACTTTTTTTCTGTTCAAGTTAGAAATCTCATGTTTGGCACCATGACACCTCATGGGGATATACACACGCACGCCAAGTTTCAAAGCAATCCCATCATCCCCTGATTTTTGGCGAATTTTTGAAAATCGGGCACCCCACACACAACATCCCTGCGAGGTGGGCAGGGGAGGAGGGAGGGAAGGCAGGCAGGCATGCAGCTGGCATTTCTGGGGGCATAAGGAAGTGAGCCAAGGATAAGCCAGTAATGCATATAAAATGGAATAAATCAATAAATAAACAAAGGAGGGGTGGAATTAAAAGCAGCAGTGTTGCTCAATAAACAGCAAGAAGAATTTTTAAAAAAAGGCTATATCTGTCTTTTACCAGCAATAGGGGGACGTGCCCGGGGGAGGGGGAAGTAGCTGCCAGTTCAAGACAGCCACCAACAGCTCTGAGAAGAAGTAAAACGCTCACTTCAACTCATAACAGGCATTGCTCCACCACTGAGAAGTAAACGCTCACTTCAACTCATAATAGGCATCGCTCCACCACTGAGAAGTAAACGCTCACTTCAACTCATGATAGGCATTGCTCCACCGTTTTACTCTCTTTGGAAGGCTCTAATGGCCTTCCAGTGCAGGAGAGAGTGGGGGCACGTCCACGATGAGATGCCCTAGGGGAGCTCATCCCCTTGCACCACATCTATTCAGTTGTTCACCAAGGTTAGGGTGGGGAGCAGTGCTGTGTTTCTATCTCTTATTCTTGGCTTAGTATATGATTTCAGGTTGTGTTTGTGCATTTGGTAGGGCTACTGTTTTAAAAAACACTGGGAAAAGCCCGTTCAGATGAAGAAAGAGAAGTTTCCCAGAATCCCAAGTTACCCGTTTTGCCTATCCCCTCCTCTAACTTTGGGATCATGTGATCATGACCGGGAGCTGACTCTGCCCCTCAGCCCTTTGAAAAAGGTATTTTTCCCGCCGATTTTTAAAAAACTTCTAGCGCGCGACCCGGACAACGCAGAAAGTTGAGAGTAGTCTCAAAATGACCCGCATCCACGACTCTCTGTGCACAAGAATTTTCAGAACGATAGCTTAAAAACCAACCCAGTTATGCCCGAGTCTTTCCCTCAATGCAATCCTATGGGCGAAAAGCCGAAAACGCCGTTTGAGCCGCGCGGTTGACCCGATTTTCACAAAAATATAGCACGCGACCCAGACAACGCAGAGAGGTGAGAGTGGTCTCAAAATGACCCCCATCCACGACTCTCTGAGCACAAGAATTTCTAGAACGATAGCTTCAAAAAGAACGTAGTTATGCGCGATTATTTGCCGCAATGCAATCCTATGGTGAAATGTTTTCAAGATGGCGACCGGAGCGCTCCGCCTGAACTAGGAGCTCCGAAAAATGGCCGCTTCTCTTCGCCTTGCTTCTAGGGGGTCCGCGGTCCGCTCCTACTCCGCCTCTGGGTAAGGCGGAGCAGGCCAATCCGCTACTGCTTCTACGCTCCTAATCGGAGCGGATCACACCCCTAAATTTTACTTCAAGGCTCCAAGGAGGCTACAAAAGAGACCTCGAAACAGGGCTCCTGACACACCTTGTTTTGAAGGTTGTTGTGGTTTTTGTTTTTTGCCACTGATGCCATGCCACTAAATTTAAGCAGCAAACCTCTGATATTTTTGCTACCACAACAGCAAATTCAGTGCTGGAGGGAGGATACATGTAAAAAGTTAGGAACTTCTGCCTGCAGCCCACAAGCGATGGGTTGCTCCATAGGTCTCTGGGTGGGACAGGGGGTGGCAGAGGCCACATGGTCTGATAAAAGGTACATATTTTAAAGCGCCTCCTCCTCCTTCTGGCTCCTTCTGGAAAGTAACCATGTATATCAAGTTTCTGAAAAGTGAGATTTTGATGCTGAAGGCTGGGAAGAATGCAGGAGTTCTGTTATAATGAAGGCTGTTTGTTTTCAGTGCAGCTGTCTGCAAGTACAATTGAGGAAGTGAAAAATAGCTTGGGCATAGCCTGAAGATTTGAAATGCATAATGACTCTGCTTTGTTGCATCCATTCCATCTACAGAACACCCCTGGCTTTGATCCAGAGATCTACATGCACCGTGATACACTGTTTCCATGCTCCTTCATGTGGGGATGCTTCCCAGTGAATGAATGGCCAGCTGTCAGCTTCAACTATGTTGAGCACCTGTAGGAGTGTAGGATGGGATGGGGTGGGCTGAAGAAAAAAAATGGACAGGGAGAATATCATTGGGTCTTATCAAATTTTGCAAATTTCTTCATAAGTGAGATGGAAAGAACTTGAGACTTCAAGGAGACAAAGCAAAACTGACAGTTTCATGCATTCAAGTCCAGGGCTTTGAGTACTTCACTCTCAATAGTCTGCCTTTGAATTCCTGTATATTCAACCATGCTCTGTAGTGCTGGATTGGGCTGCCATCTTTCTTTTTTAAACTGACAGGCTCCTTTCCCTCCCGACAGGCTTTTCCTGACGTCTTCAAGAGCAAGACAGCAGATTACAAAATAGTAATATTTCTCAGGTTACTTGCTGTGGAGCCATTTCGGGTTATGGTTCAGCTTCTTGGATAGCACCTTTAGAGTTTTGACTCATTCTGACTGAAAGCCCCATCACAGCTAGTTCAAACGCGCAGCTCCCGTCGCGTCTTCTGTCGCCACCTCCTGAAAACAGGAAGTAATAGCCCCATTCAGTCTGGTAGGAGAGAGCAGCAACTGGACTTTTTCTGGGTTTTTTTGCGGCACAACAAAAGCAAAAAGGGGCGGAAGATGCGAGAGGCACACGACGTCATCTGAGTAATCCGTGAGTACCCAGTAATGAGCGTGCAGTAAAATGCTCGTCGGATGGAGCTTTGAAACCCAGATTGAATTCACAGTCCCACCGAAATTGGAGCCACAAGCCTCCACTAGTTACCTGTATTATAAGCAGAGCATTTCTGAAATGGAACTTCTGTGAAACATCTCCACTTGTTAGTGATGCAATATTGTAATGTTTTTATACAAAGCACCTTTAACAACAGGCAGTATTACAATTAAAGGGCAATAAACGTTGCTCTAAAAGGTATTTTTTTAAAAATTCCAGTATTTGTAAGGGTTCCTATTTTCATATTGAGATTTTCAAATCCTTTATCTCCCTTCACAGTCCATTCTTCACTTCGTAGCCTTAAATTCTTTGGACTGGATCCAAATGGAATAGACCCAAAGCTGGTTATCAAGTTCAGTTGCTGTTGAAGACTTTTCCATCTCAAATGTTTGTTTTCAAGCGTTTAAGATGTTAAGGAACGAACACATTTGTTTTAATGTAGAACAAAATACATTTGCCTCCTGCTACATAACAATCCTGAGACAGGAATCATCCAGATGTTGTAATATGTATTTAAAAAGTCAAGGGATAGTACTGGACCAATATACCTCCAAGCTGGCATGGTATTCTTACTGGGTGATGCTGGTTGCTTCTCTGAAATGAAGGAATGAATCTTCTGTACTGCAGTCTTGCTATTGTCACAATGGTTATCCCACCCACACGTTGTCGTGATTCCAAGCCCTCCCACTGAGAGGTGAGACAATAAAGAGGTCAACTGTGCAAAATATTCAGTGAAAAATACCTCTTCAAACATGAAGGGAGTGTGAAAAATACCTCTTCAAACCTGAAGGGAGTGTGAATGTAAGGCGCTATCCTCTAAGCTTATTTAGCCTAACAAAGCAAGGCAGTTGCCTATCAACTAAATGGACAGTTTCCCACCATGTGGACAGGCTTTTAACAAACTCCTTCTTCAGGGAGAGTCTTCATATTGCAATTTCTGATATGTCACTAGTCTGGTGGACTGCTTTCCACCTTCTCTCAACTCTGCCCACTTTACCCTGAGGTGGACTCTAGGATTTATCAATTCTGATACTCCCCCCTCTGACAAAAACAGGGATCTCAGGAGGCAGGGCGGAGGAGATGATCTTTGTGTCCTGTTTCCGAGGTAGCAGAGCTCTGTCCAAACAGTCCGAGGGTCAAAAGCCAGAAGGTCAGGTAGTCCAAGCCAAAGTCCAACGAGTCCGCAGGAAAGGTGACGTGCATACCGTAGTTGAGTCCCATCCAGAGATCA
Organism: Elgaria multicarinata webbii; assembly: GCF_023053635.1. NCBI lineage: Eukaryota > Metazoa > Chordata > Lepidosauria > Squamata > Anguidae > Elgaria > Elgaria multicarinata. Next base: position 140,290,800 of record NC_086172.1, on the reverse strand, counting down.
AGAGCCAGAGAGTCGCTAAGCTGGTCCAGGCAGTCAGAGGGAGAAGTCCAAACGAATGCCAGGGATTCCAAGGTCAAGAGCCAAGCCGAGAAGTACACAAGACAGCAGCGATGCAACACTTTGCTCTCAGCAACATGAGCGCACTCCTAGGTTTCTTATATAGCCAGTTGTTAATCACCCTCAGCTGCCTGATTAATGCCACCGGTGCTAAATAACTGTTGCTGCCCACGTGCTCTGGTTCTTTCCTGCTTCTGCTGAAGCCTTTTACTTCTGCATCGCTGCACAGGATTTATGACTTTGAGTTCTCCTCCAACAACCGAGGTATGTCTGGAATGTTATCAGGGGTTTCAGGTTTCCCTGCTTGGCTTCTGACACACTGGCCCCTGCCTCTTCCAACTCCTTTCCTGATTCCGGTTGCACCTCAGTTCCCTGGTTGTCCTCCTCCTCCTCCTATGAGGAGGACTCTTCCCCTTGGTACAGCATAACACTTTGAGCCTGGGCCTCCTGTTCGATAAGCTCCTGGGAAGATTCTTCCCTGGCTCCTGGAGAGTCTTGGAGAATTTCCTCCCCTGCTTCCTACCTTGGCTGGTCTTCTACTTCAGCCTCTGAGTCTGATTCTGAATCCAATACAGGGAGACCAGCCCTCATCCTGACAGAAAGTAGTATGTGACCCCTTTGGTAGTAACTTGACTTCACCAGCCAAGAGAATTCTTTTGAGCAGCTTCAGAACACTTGTTCCTCAGCAGATTAATCACAGCTCTGGGGTCATCACTCTTCATTATAGCACTTGCAGACACAATCGTATTTACCCATCTGTCTGCACATTTATGAATGACGCCTGTCCCTACGCCACCATCCACTTTGGTATTTTAGGAAGGAAACTGTGTTTTCACCCAATGGAACGTTGCCACCATATCTTCTGTGAACTTCTGCCCATCAAACCCAGGTTCTACTGTCACAACTAAGGTCATGTCTATTTGTTTGGTCCTTGGTACTAAATATTCAACTGTAGTTCTTGGTTTGATAGACAAGCAACCAAAAGAAGGGCTGCTGACCCAGCTGTTTCTGAAGGCTCCATGACAGGATGGCCAAAAGTGACATTTAGACAAAATGGCAGAAACAGCCATGGCATCTCTGTTTAAGAAGTAGTGGAGCAGCGTCTGTTGAAGTAAGTTTTATGGGAAATACAACCTTCACATATCCGTCACTTAAGAGATGTGCACGCTCTGGCAGGGATAGATTACACATATTTGGGCCAGAGGAAGAACAACATGTGACTATGATAAGAATATACAAATGTAATATGATGCCTTGGTGAATCTCTTGGAGTTCTAGCCTGGTGGTAGCTCTAGGGTCTCCCCAATGTCTCAAGTAAAGATTTTTCATTCTCTTGCCACCAGACATCTTTTGGGTAGAGAAGCTAGACTTGAACATAGGACTTTTTGCTTGAAAAAAATGCTCTGCTCTTGATTTGTGAGTGGAGGCTGGTGGCTCTAATGTCAGCAGGGTGATGAATCCCCTCTAGGTTTCAGTCAGAACATTAAAGCAGCTATGCAAGGTCCCTCACACCATGGATAGTTCCTTTAGAGTTCTGACTAGTCCTGACTAAAACCCAGAGCGGATTCGCTACCCAACTTACATCAGAGCCACCAGCCTCCACACCTATACTCCTTGCTTTCAATTCTACCAGTAAGAACCAGTCAGGTAGCAGTGAAACTAGAACCCAGGAGTTAAGAGCTGCTCCCTAACCCAGAGGTGTGCAACTTGTGACCCTCCAGATATTTTGGCCTACAATCAGCCTTAGCCAGTATAGCCAATGGTGAGGGATCATGAGAGTTGTAGGCAAAGACATCTGGAGAGCCAGAAGTTGCCCATCCTTGCCCAAATCACCCCCCCACAGTGAAGTACAGGGCACTTTCTGGCTTGGTGTAGCAACAGTGCCAACTGGCTTTCATTTATTCTCTGTGAAGAGAAGGTAAAATAAACCTCATGTTTATTTTCCAAATTCTAAATGTATCAAATTGCAACATCATACAGCATTCTGGAGCTCCAATCTTTTACTTTCACAGGTAATTAGGAGCTATTTTAAAAGCCATTCACTTACACAGGCTGAACACCATAAATAAATAATATTTGCGAGACAGAACCGCTGAAAAAACATTTACAGAATATTTTGTTTATAGTGAATATTTCAAACTACAGGAATGCAAAGGAAATTGTGGAAGATTTATGCTGCCATAGTTATGTTTCTCTATAATATTGCAGGCATCATTTTACATGTGTGTTTACACTATGGAAGCATAATTTCATATGCTTACATTGTATTTAAAGTGTGTGCCTTTTACCATTAGATGTAAAAAGAATTAGCCAAACAATATATCCTGAACTTTACCTCACTGTTAATTTTTTTATTAATATACAATAACAACTAATTAGGTGGCTGAATGCCATATAAGTAGTCACAGAGGTATATAAACATAATTAACTTGTAAGTACCTGTAACAAAGCATATTTTTCTTTAGTATTTGCAATTATACAATTGTTGTCTTTCTTTAAATAGAACCACAATATATCTAATTGCCTTTATCATAAAAATATATAGCTTTGAAAATGAAAAAATGAACAATTTCTTAGCTTTGAAATGTCTATATATTCCACTGACTAGCAGCGAGAATTTTTCAATTATGTAAAGTAAAACAATCTAGTTCATTTAAAAGTCTCCGATTTAATATACATAATAATAGATCTATCTACTTTGTATTCTTATTTTAAAAGATAGGTGTTTCTCACTGACAAAGACTGAAATCCCTCAAAGAGTTTTCTTTCACAATGAAGGACAAAAAGACTATTAGTATGGAAATGCTGAAAAAGTAGAGCAAAGTAGAGTTAACTACAATGATCAGCCATAACAGATAAATCATAGGGCTAATGTTCAAAAGACAAACAATTTACCTGTTCCAGTATTTATTTGGATGACTTGGATTATTATTTTTCTCCTTTACTTCATGGCCATCTCACCAACGTATTTAATATATGGTACATTGTCAGAAAATGAAATATCAGGACATTTTCTTCTGCCCTTCTTTCCTTATGAAGTCTAAGAAGAGATGGACTATAGCATAATTGCTGTTTGACACTTTTAACATGTTGAAGTTCTCCGAAACCTTAAGCTTGAAGAGCTAATCTAATTTTATTGCAAAAAATAAAATAAAATAAAATAAATCAGAAGTGATTATCAACCTCAAAGGAGCTGTGAATGAGTGTTACATATTGAAGACTATGTGGAACTTCCATTCAAGCAGTCAAATTAAGTGATCAGTCTCTATTTAGGAGCCTTTTTCAATATATTTGATCCCCAGGGGCTCTTGATCCAACCTGAAGCGATGGGTTATAGCAGCTCTGTCTACATTTGCAACAGCTTGAGGTATGTCATCTCACATGGCTTAGGGAAATTGCTGCCAGCATAAACCAAATAATTCCCTCCCTCTGGCCCTCAAGGATAGCTGGAAAGTGTAATCTTTCATTATTATGATGTCTGCTGCCCTGCTGTAACTCTGTGTCACTGGTCTGGTTCACAGTCACCTTTTCATCTGAGTCACAAAGACATTTTGTGTTTTTTGACGTGACAAAATTACATTTAGCAGTCATCAGCGCAAGAGTGTCTTGGGACTGTAGGTAAAATCTTTGAGGAGGTTGCCACAAAGCCCTGGAAAATTCCACCGATTTAGAGTGGCATTCTATGGATGACAAACCCAAATGATGCAGCACTCTAACCTTGCAGGCTGTGAACAGGACAGAAGGAGTGGTGGAGGCATTTCAATGGTTTTCTCCCTCCATGAGGCTTTAAAAAAATCTTTACCCCCAAACGAAATCTGTTTAGACAAGCCCAGTGAATAGGCCACACCTTGGATAACTCTTTTAGAGTTCTGACTGAAACCCGGGGTGGATTCACTGCTCCACTGACATCGGAGCCATCAACATCCACTGGACCAGCCTCAGAGTTGGTCCCCCCTGTGTTGGAGATGTGGTTAGAGGTGAGAACCTCTCCCCCACCTCCCTGAGGTCAAAGTTATATAACTTTGATATATAAAGTGTAATAAGTGTATATAAGTGTAATAAATAAATAAATAAATAAATAAAGTTCAAACCTTGGCGGGTGGAGCCACCATGGAAACTGTCACAATGGCTGGGACTGGCCAGGAGAGGGAACCCAAGATTGGATTTCCCCCTCCAAGGTTGGAGCTCTGTTTTATAGTATCAGAGGAGGATTTCTGATCAATCCATAGGATTACTCTCTTAATCTAAAATCCCGAAAATCCTCATCTATTTGATTTAATACTTTAAAGTTGACTGGAAAGTCAACTTTAAATTTTTCTTGAACAAACCACTTTGAGGACCCATGGTTTGTTGTTGGGCTGTTCATGGTGGTTCACAACCTACACTGCATGGTTAACAAACCACCCTGGGGAAATCTCCTGGGTTCAGCATCATGCTAACCCATGCCTGAACAACAATGCACATTCAACCACTGAGTGTGGGTAAGCATGTTGTGAGAACAGCCCCTTTCTCTTATCACATAGCAATTAAAGGTGCATGCCTATGCTGGCTGGGGAATGATGGGAGTTGTAGGAGCTATTTCTGTCTAAACATGCATAGGATTACACCTTAATTCTCGTTAAAATCACATACAGATAATATTTCGCAGTGGAATCTAACCACCTAAATAACACTTGTAGACTTATTAATGGCAATTCTTCACCTCTAGCTGCAGTGAAACATTCTTTTAAAAGCAAAAGACAATCCCCTATGTGGCAGTTTAATTAACATAGGACTTCAGTTCTTCCCTGAAAGTACTTCTCATAATTTAAAAAGAAAGGACCTTCTGAAATGATTCTCATACTAAGGCCATATAAAAAGGCAGCTCTCTCAGGATTATAACCAAATTCTTTAATTAGAGTTCTCTTTTAAACTCAGTCAGATTTCTAAACAAACTGTAAGCATCTTGAACGTTACAACTTTGAAAAACAGTTACAAAATGATACGTTTTCTACTTAATTAGCCATGACAATTCAGGGTGCAATCCTATGCATGTTTAGACAGGAGAAAGTTCTAGTCTGATGAAGATTTTTAGAGAACTCAAAAACTTGTACCATGTTTTGTGATAGTTTGGATGGTCCTAATAAAGGTAGCTCAGCTGTGGATTTGGTTCCCCCCGCAACATACCAATGTTGCTATTTTTGCTTTTATGTACTGTCAAAATGCTAGGCAAGATTAGCATCAAGAGTTGGTATGGTTGGGCACCTCCGATGGCTCCCACCCCAGCGGGGGCCCACTGACAAGAGTCACTCCTCCTCTTCACTGTTGTAACCAGCTTGTTCACCTTCCTTTTGCTCCAGCCCAGGCAATGGTAATGGTGAGAAGTAGAAGTAGTAGTAGTAGATGCCACTACCTACTTGCTCATCGGCTCTCTGCCTGTTAAGTAAGCAAGTAGTAGCAATGATGAAAGAGGGGATGAGGAGGAATAGCGGCTGCTGACAATGGCAATGAGAAGGTAGACACGTAGAGGGAGGGGTCCGTTTATTTATTTATTTACAATATTTATATACCACTCCCCATTCGAAATTTTGGAGCGGTGTACAAAATAAAATACAATAAAAACAGAATAAAACACCTTAAAATAGATTTTTAAATGAAACAAAATGAAAAGTGACCATGAACCTTGGCTGGTCATTAAGAAAAGGCTTCCTGGAACAATGACGTTTTCAGGAGGCGCTGAAAGGAATACAAACTTGGTGCCTGCCTGACCTCCAGAGGCAGGGAATTTCATAGGAGGGGGGCTACCATACTGAAGGCTCTTCCCCTGGTGGATTCCAATCGGACAACAGGTCTATGTGGAACCATCAGGAGCATGCCCTCAGATGACCTCAGTGGTTGATTGAGGGTGTGTTGTCCAAGGGCCCTCAAAAATCAGGATTGTTCATAAGGCTAAAAGGACATTTTGCTGTCTGGGCAGGTCATAGGATTTTAACAACTTTGATAATAGGAAATGCTGGAGAGTAAGGGGTAGAAATGAGTGAAACCAAGAGAGCTGGAGGCTAATTTTATATGAGGGTTCTGGGAAGTTCATCATCTGTGGACACACAGAGGAGGGGTTGGACTCGATGGCCTTGTAGGCCCCTTCCAACTCTGCTATTCTATGATTCTATGATTAACTGAATCTGACCATTCTGAACAGATGCTAAGCATAGAGAGTTCTCAAGTGCCATTGAGAGGACATACAATGCTTGGGCCTACTTGGTAAATATTCAATTGGATAAATGTCAGTTTTGTTCATGGCAATCTGTATGTGCAACTTCAACAACAAACTGAAGGTTTTTCGACTCAGTCCAAAGACATTAGACCACATCATAGCCACAGAATTTTTACATTTAGATAGTTATTCACCAAAAAGGAACATTTCAAAAGAAGATGTGATTCAACTTATAGGAGACAATAGAGTCTGTCTCAAAATAAAATGGCACATTTTATATATGCTCGTTTGAACTACCTATAGAAAGAATATTATCTGTATTAAACTTCTATTGTCGTAGGGCTCTTTTCTTGCCAGAACAATTTTCCATTCACAGTTAGATTCATTGGAATGTTGCGGTGACTTTTAAAATAGATGGTTGCAGGAATATAGGGCTGAGAGTCATTGGTCATATAACTGGGATAGGCATTTATACTTTGGGGAATATATTGCGTGGTATAGTGTGAGAAATAACGATACGAGACGTATATATGGTTTAAAATATGGGCCACATTTATTAACAGATCTGCAAGGGAAGTGAAAGCCTAAGCGGGCATCCTTATTTGGCCAAGCCTCAGGCCAGTGAAAGGATCGGGCGAACCATTCACAGCTCGTGACGTGGCGCTTGTCACGTCGCCACTTCACAGGCTTCCTCCTCTTGGGGTAGGGAGGCCTTCCGGTGTCACCCACCCATGCTGCATGGGCTCTGTGTGGGTGAGGAGGGTTGGCCTCAAAGGTAATCCCTATCCCCCAACTGGCACCGCTGGGCTCCCAGTTGTGGGCCTCGGAATTACCTATCACCAGCAATGGCGCCTGAGAATGCTCACCAATAGCAAATCAGATTCCAGATGCCCGCTCCTACCTGCCTAACACAAATGTGACCAAATTAAATGAGCCAAAACAACCTAATTAGTACTCCCCCATTGTCTTACAGTGTGAAGTAGGCGAAAAAACTCATAACCAATTTAGATTATGAGCAAAAAATTCCTGCTTGGCCCCCAAAAAGGGCAACCAGCAAGCCCACACTGTTTACAGGGAGGGAGGGAGGGAGGGAGCCGCTCAGCAAGAAGGAGGCAGGGAAGGGGTGAGTAGAGCCCTAAAGAGCCTCGCAGTCCCTTTCCCGCCTGATGGCACCAACGGGAGGCCAGCCAATGGCGTGCCTCCATGCCTCGCCTCGCTCACCCCCACTCGCAACTTGCCTCCACGCACAGGCAAGCTGAGCGTGGGAGGTGGCATTTCTATTCTATTTGTATTGTGGTAAGGGGATTAGGTCAGAATTATTTTAATTATTTATTTAAAGCATTTTTATTCCACTCCTCAGCCCAATTTTTTTAAAAAAAATCTCCCGGAGAAGCTTATAATTAAGCAACTAAAAGGACCGCCCCTGCCAGCAGATTTGGATAAAGGTGGTTGGGTGAGGTCCTGGAAGAGAAGGCTAGCCATGGCTACTAGGCCTGATGGCTATGATCTGGCTCCAGTATCAGAGGCAGTAAGCCTATATACACCAGTTGCTGGGGAACATGGGTGCATCGTGTCCTACTTGTGGGTCCCTGGTCAACAGCTGGTTGACCACTCTGTGAACAGAGTGCTGGACTATATGGACCCTTGACTGATATAGCATGGCTCTTCTTATGTTCTTATGTTTACAATCTAAAAAGACACGACACACAAGGAAAAAAGGAACAATCACTGGAATATAGCTCCCCAGAGCTTCCCCAAAACTGAATTCAGCCCTCTAGCTGATAGAAGTTCAACACTTATTTTACTTATTTAAGTAAACACTTGTTTACTTATTTAAGTTAGTTGACTTACTTATTCCATTATCAGCCAAGGATAGTTAGCTATTTTTTGTTGCTGACGTTGTTGTTATCTATAGCACCATTGGTGCACATAGCACTTTGCAGGGTAGCATAAGTAAGAAAAATAATTAAGGCAGGGCTTTGCCCCAAGGAACATGCAATCTATGGCTGCTTCCAGACAAGACTTATGTGGTGCACTCACACTGCCTCGTTCATGGAATTTTACAGGGGTTCCAGACAATATTTTCTATTTCTACCCTCCTGTGTTTTCCCATTGCTTCTTCTCTCTTTTTTCTTACCAGAAACCCCCTCCCCCACTTCTATTAAAAACCAAAAGGTGTAATAGCTGCTCATGGGCCTTTAGGTTGTTAGCACGTGGAGCCCTCCTGAATTTTCAAGATGAGAGCAGACCAAAGAGGAGGAGAGAAGATGGAGGAACGCATATATCAGTATTAATTAACAATCAATATACTATTTATGACATAGAAAATTTTAAGTATAAAATATATCTTCCAATGACATGCTGCTAAAAGAAAGTACTTACAATTTATTCCTGAAGACCCACAAATTTGACCCCTGTCAAGGGAAAGGAAACTCTGCCGCGAGGGAGCAACCTCTGGGTAAAATCTACTGGAGAGTTCTATTGCACAAGCCTCCTGGTGGAGTGTATCCCCTGTTTGTCTTCATGTCCTTGCCATTCATATGTGCATATAGAAAACCCTACCAAGAAACTGCACTCAGATGGCTCCAGAGGTAAAAGGAGGGAGCTTAAATTATATAGGCCTCAAGCTGTTTAGGGCTTTTTGAAGACCAAAAGAGCGATATTTACTAGTGAGAAAGACCAAACCACAGGTAACACCTGCAGAAATGTAAAAGCCCAGAAAGGAATATTGCTACTGGCTGTAATCTATAAAATAAAAATTGTTGTCAGCTTCATAACTCTCCAACACATTTCACATTTTAACTCTCTGTCAGGGGTAGATCACAAAAATAAAGTCCTATGCTCTGTTGAAAAATAAGCCACATGCATTCATTGTGTTACAACCTGAATTTCTAGAAAAGTCCTTAAAGCCAATCTCCTGTGATATGGTTTGCTAACCTCTCCATCTATAGTCTTTCCCACAACTAATAAAAAGTTTTCCCAATTCTGTGACCTGCTGTATGCAGTGGGTCCAGTGTATGCATGGAACAGTTGTTGTGCATGTGCAAATCCATATGGGATCCTGCTGCTTGTGAGAGAAAAGTGAAGATTCATTGATCTGTCTTATGTGCATAACATTTAACACAGACCCTACATTGTACAGAAAGCCAGAACATCCCATGCAGGTCGTCAGTGTAAATTCACTACTCCACCCTCATATACTCAAATCAAGTACTTACACATTCAGAAACAGGGGCCCAACTACCTGTGGCAATGCCTTGGACATCTTTTTAAATAGGAGTCTGCCCCTGCTGTGGTAAAATGGGTGTATGGTTGTAATTCGCAGCACAGAAGGAGCAAATAAGAAATGAACTATCCTCCATCTGCTCTCTTCCCCCACTCTGTCACTGTGCAGTCTACTTCCAAGGTCATTCCCCCCTCCCTTAGGGCCCCCGTCTCAGAAATGAATCTTGCTAGGAAAAAAGTGGATAGAGCGAGGAGCTACGGGGGGAAAGCAGCGGGGTGGGGAGCAGGGCCGGCGCTTCCATTAGGCCAACTAGGCAGCCGCCTAGGGCGCAGACCTCAGAGGGGTTCTTTACTGCCCTTTAAGGGTCACAGTTTTATACAAATTAGCTGTTTTAAGAAAAAACATAATAAAAGGAAAATATAATAGTTCAAAAACTCGTCTTGAACAGCTGAATCGAAGTTGGCAATTTTTTTTTGTTGGGGAGCAAGTAGCTTGCCTTGCCTAGGGTGCAAAATAGTCTGGCCCTGGCCCGGGGGCGGGGGGAGGAATGTTCCCTGTCCCCACATCCCTTTGGTTAAATCACACCAAGCAAGCACACCCACTTTACCTGTGGTCAGAGCCATCCCATGTGTAAAGACACAGGCCTCCTGCCATTACGTGTCTTTGAATGGGCCATCCACCTCCAATCTCAACTATGGGTTGTATCATATGGTGTTGATCCAATGGTGTTTCACCAGAACAGTTTGTCCTGGTGGAATAGATTCTCCGTCTCCTCCACAGACCTTCTCCGTGCTTCCCAAAGGTGGAGGGCTGGTGCAGATTGGGGGAACATGGTGGGGCAGATTTATTATTATTATTTATTTATTTATATAGCACCATCTCAATGAGTGTGCAGTCCTCACCTGATGTTAGATTGGGCTTATTATAAGCGTATCTGCTTCTCCTCTCTTTCCCTGCCAGCTGCAGTTTCCACATCCAGTATAATTCATACACAGCACTTTTGGTGATACAGACATTTTGGAGTATAGAAAGTTTGTTATGGGAATAGACCTGATGTTTTGATTCTTGACTTGCACATATGCAGCATATAATGGCTTGCCTAAAATAATAAATAAATAAAAATAAAAGGACCAGTTGCAGATTCATTGATTCCCAATAAGATTTAATTTTCAAAGATGAAATACTTAGCATATGCTCAGAGGCAGAGTCTTAGAATAGCAGTAATGATCTAATGGCTGTATTAGCTTGAAAGCCTTGGTAATGCTTTGAACTGCTGCTGTCATGGTACAGGTTTAACATCTGAAGTGCTTGCGTGAAATACAAACCCCTAGAGACAGAACTGTACTTTCATTAAATGCACCCACCCATACATGAACACACCCTCACAGAATATGTCTGCTTGCATCATGTATAAGGAAAGCTATTTTGTTTTTTAGGCAGCACAGTATTCAGTGGAAGTTCTGAAGAGTTTCAAGTTTTCCATTGTCACCATCACACATGAAGGTCTTCAGTGCCTGTGAAAGGAAGTGACACCCCATTGACGGCCCACTTAACCTCCAGTCTACTGTAACTTTGCGAAAGAAGTTGTGAATTAAAAAAGAATATGCAGTCATGGAAAAGGGAAACCGCTGTGAAAGCAAAGCCAACACCATTGGCCCATATACAGGATGCTCTCCTTCATGCCAAACGTATTGGTGCAAACTTATTTGGCCCTACTATATAAGGGGCTGGGAGTATGAGAAAAACCTGAGTAATTGCAGTCCAGAGGTGGTAGGGACTAGGGAGAGCACCCTTGTTTTCTTTTCTCTTTTGCTTTACCTGCTATGAACAAAAATGTCTGGAATAAACAATTGTGGATAGAGGGACAAGCATCTGTCGGGGATGCTTTAGGGTGGATTCTTGCATTGAGCAGGGGGTTGGACTCGATGACCTTGTAGGCACCTTCCAACTCTGCTATTCTATGATTCTATGGACACCAGAGCTGGGGTATAACTCACCCCTCCCTGGATCTGCATGTGGTTGCAAAATGTGGCAGCTGAACTGCTAACCATTGCACATTAGTTTCTTGATGCTCTTCAAAGGGCAGGAATATTACACCTGCCTTGAGAGAGCTGCACTATTTGCCAATTACTTTCTGGCCTCAATTCAATGTGTTGGTAATAACCGATAAAGCCCTAAACAGCTTAGGACCTGGCTATCTCAGGGTCCGTCTATCTCATTATGAACCTGCCCAGGTATTAAGATCTGCACCAATGCCACAATGAGTTAAGAATAGTTGTGGACCTTTAATAATAAGGATATTGCTGCTAAAATTCCAAGGTTAAAATCCTACGTAAGTCATGTGACCCTGGGTCTCCAATGTTGCAAATGAGTTGTACTTACCGGTTCTATTTCTTAGTTCCAGCGTGGCTACAGATTCAAGTGCCTCGTTCTACCAGTAATTTTCCTCTCCCTTTCTCAGAGCTGCTGGGATTGCTCCGCCCACTTCCTGTTCTCCTTCCTTCGCCCAGTTTGCTATCTTATTTGCTACAGCAGATAAATCACACCAGCGTTATACTGTGCAATCACTGACAATTGCATGCAAAGGACTCAGAAGTTTTCCACCTTAGAATCTGCTTTGATTGTGAAGTAGTCCCATGCATCCAGCCTTAATTGTGCTCCTGTGGGCGCAGGAGCAGGATTTAAACAAATGCTTACATCTGCATAAGCTTTATAGATAAAGACACCAAAACTGGCAGAGTAATTCAAATACCAAATTTGAATCAAATTGGGTCATCAGTTGATTTTTTATGATTTTTTTTTTAACATTTCCCCCCTTTGCAAAGGAGCTGAGGAGCGCTCAAAGGATCGCTGTAGCTCCATGCAGGAAAATTAACAAGGGTCCAAAGTCCAAAACTCATGACCAGCGGGGCTTAAATGGGGCTCCCTTCCAAACTCTGATCACACCCAGCCCTGCTTAGCTTCAGCAAAGTGGCTGGCTCCTATGCATTCAGGCAATTCCCTGGGACTTGTGTTAAGATGTTTTGGGAGGAGGTTTGTGTGTGCTTATGACTATTGCCCTGCTCTGCCCTGCTCTGCTCTGCTGGCTAGGAATGAGGCAGGCAGTGGGCGGAGCAAACCCAGCAGCTCTCACAGAAGAGGGAGAACAATGGAAAGATTGAACAATGTGCCCTGAAGTTCCGTTGCAGCGAAACGTAAGTCACGCTAGTGTGTCCCGTGATACAGAGAACCGATACAGAGAACCACGTTAGAAAGGGAGACTAGTGTAAATCCGGCCTGTATTTCTTTATCAGGTATATAACCTATGATAGCTTACCTGTAACCTGGTGCCCATCAGATGTGTTGGACTGCATTTAGACTATTGCCATGTGCAGTACATCGGGCTACTACCCTTGAAGAGCATCTGGAAGTTAAAATGGTTGCAAAATGTGGCAGCTGGACTGCTAACCACTGCACATTAGTTTCTTGATGCTCTTCATAGGGCAGGAATGTTACACCTGCCTTGAGAGAGCTGCACTATTTGCCAATTACTTTCTGGCCTCAATTCAATGTGTTGGTAATAACCGATAAAGCCCTAAACAGCTTAGGACCTGGCTATATCAGGGACCATCTGTCTCATTATGAACCTGCCCAGGTATTAAGATCTGCACCAATGCCACAATGAGTTAAGAATAGTTGTGGACCTTTAATAATAAGGATATTGCTGCTAAAATTCCAAGGTTAAAATCCCACGTAAGTCCTACTTAGGCTAGACCCCTTAAAATGAATGGGACTCAAGTAAGTCATGATGAACTTAAGTCCTATTCATTTTAAAGGGTCTACTCTAAGCAGGACTTACATTAGATTTTACCCCAAGTTCTCACTATTCAAGCTGCTGTTCAGAAATCATTCAGCTTGCTGTGGCTGTCCAAGGTCACATCTCCCCAATTTTCTTTTAACTCACCAGCAAAATTTCAGTGTCTAAATGTGCTTTACTATGTTAGGCTGCAGCCAGGAGGCCAATGAGCACTCTGCTGTCCTAACCTTCTCAGCAAGTGGAAATGCATGTTTTCAAAACTTGCCCTCCAGAAAGCTTGCCACAATATGGTCCATATGAAAAACAAACCATTGAACATTATTTTAATCCAAATCAGTATATTACCTAATATTTGATGTCCATGTTCAAGTTAGGCCCACAGCAGATATCAGCATTGTCTGTGTGTGTGTTACTAGACAAATAAACTGTTCTTTGCATTTCAATAAGGCTTAAACATATGTACAATAATGGTCTCCTTGTTTGTCTATTCTCATCAGGCATAACAGACTAACTTTTTATTAGTTTGTGCGATACATTGCTGCTGCCACTGCAATTTATTTCCCTCTCTAGTTGTCATAAGTGGGGATCATTAAGCAATGTAGCAAGCAACTGTTACCAATTTCATTTTTTTTAAATTCTCTATCCAGTGTTTAACTTGTAACCCTCCATCCAATAAATAGAACTAAAGTTTATTGTTCTATGTTCTGTCTTAAAGGATGAGACTCTTTCGGTTGTGCTGTACCTGGCTGCCATAAAATTAGTTCTTATCTTGTTTGGGATTACATTGTGTTTTCAGACAAATGCACACAATTTCCTTTGACTCTGCTGTTTCTCAAGTCAGAATGTGGCCTTTAACATTTTAATGGTTGGAGTTTTAAAAGTTCATTCAAAAGAAATGGATGAGATTAGCCTCTGACCTGATCACTGGACCTTTGGCAAAACAGATTATCACCCAAACGAATTGGGCTGTGGGGGAGGGAAGCGTCTTTAAGACCACTTTGCTTAAATGAGTAAAATACAAAAGAGGGAGCCTTTACTCTAGTACTCATTTTGCCACATATTCTGCTATGCATTTTACCATATGTTGGCAGCTGATGGAGCATTCCACTGAAACAGGGACAAAACGCATGAAATTTCAAAATGAAAAATTAGTTAATATTTTGTATTGTATTAGTTATATATAGTGGAAAGAGGGTAATTTGATGATGAAAGATATTTTTTTTGCTATTATTATTGCACTACCTGGTTTTCAAAATGGCTACCATTGTCAAGATCAGTCACATGCTAAATGAGGTTACATTTGATTAAGTGTTAGCATTGTATTGCACAGTGAATTAAGTGTTGTTTTCATTCTGATAGCAAAGGTAAGGTCCTAAAGTAGCGGCCTACATGTTAAAACATTAGAAACTGTGTGTTTATTAGCAGATATATAGCTAATTATGCATATAGTTTTGCTGTCCCATACGTGACATGAAAAAGTGCACTTTTTAGGTTATATATGTTATTTGTAGCATTTAAAATGTAGTAAAGCAGATTTAAAACAAAGATAATGTTGTCCACAATGAAATACTTTCTTAATGTTAATTTTGTATTTTAAACAGTTTATACGTCCGTTTATTTATTGTCCCATACGTGACACTTATTATGCAGTTAATGCACAATGAATGTGTCAACTGAAAATAAAAAGAGCACTAGTGCTGAAAGAATGAAGAAAATGAGACTAAAGAAGAAGATGGAGGATCCAGAATTTCAAAAAAAGGAAAATGAAAGGTTAAAAGAACCGAGAAGAAAGAAAAATATGTCTATGAGTAGCAGAGAGAAGTTGCAGAGGAAGACGTATGAAAGAGTTCGAAAGAGGTTGCAGAGAGTACACAAGAAAAAACTAAATACATGTGAAAAATGTTCCAGTGGAAAAAATATTCCATTTCCTGAAGAGCCAGCAAAGCACGTCACATGGAAGCAGTGGGAAAAGGATGCTGATGGAAGACTAGTGTTAAGCATGAAAGATGGTTGTGCTGGTGAATTACACGAAGATATTGTTTCAAGTTATGAAAACTTTCTGGGTCATGTTCACATAAAAAGAATACAAGCAAATGCTTTCTTAAGTGATCAAAAACTGGAAAATGTAAGAGTGCTGCAAATTGATTTTGCTATGTCTTATAGCTGTGAGTATCGGAACGAGTTCAGAGTGCCCTTTGGTCTCAAGCAAGTGTAACGCTTTTCACTGTAGATGTCTTCTTAAATGGATCTTGTAGAACCTTCCTCTTGTGCTCAGATATAAAACAGAAGGACAAACACACTGTGTATGTAATGCTGAAGAAACTCTATGAGATAATGAGTGAAGAAACTGGTGTTACTCAGGACATCATTTGGAGCAATGGACCTGCATCCGAGTTCAAGAACAAATACATGGTGCACGTGCTGAAGTTTCTAGCAAAAAAATACCAAAGAAAGTTCAGTTGGAAATATTTTGCCACCTCACATGGCAAAGGAATAGTTGATGGTGTGGGAGGCAATGTGAAAAGGCTTGTACGACAAAAGACCATGAGCCAAGGCAATGTCAGTGTCATACAGAATGCAGTGGAGTTTGCACAGTTAGCAAATTAACTTGCTCCCTCAACATACACTCTGTACATTTCCCAGAGTGAAATACATTCCCAAGTAGAGAAAGACAAGCCTTGGGAAGGAACTATCACTGTGCCTGGGATAGCATCATATCATATTGTGCAGGCTAAACCAAACGGTCTAATTTCCTTCAAACGCCATGCCCTGGAGAGTGAAGAATCTGTTCCTGTTACTAGGCCTACTTCAAATGTGAAACTCAATATAGGTGCTTGGTGCTTCTTTAGTTATAATAAGGTGGCCTACCCAGGCAGTGTTATGGAAGTCTGTGGCATGGATGGAGTTAAAGTGAGTGTAATGGTTCCTGCCAACAAACATCATTATAAGTGGCCCACAGTCCTGATTGTATTATATACTCCTTTAAGGACCCACCAACTGTGGCTTTGAACTCTCTTCGCTGCACCATGTATAAATTTTCAGAATTATTCTAATGTAAAGGAACTTTTCAAATATCAATGCTTAAATGCTCTAACTACATTATTTGTTGATGCTAGTGTCTTAAATTAATTTAGGCCATAGCTAGACCTAAGGTTTACCCCTGGATCGTCCAGGGGTCAAACCTGTTCATCTAGGTGACACACAGGGGATCCAGTGCTCAGGCAAGGGTGAACCCTGGATGATCCCATGATAAACCTTAGGTCTAGCTGTGGCCTTAGTAATTCATATTTAGTAGTCCTAAGTGAGTTTTTTATATTGTAGTGCAGACAGTGTCCCATACGTGACAGAGAATGGGGCATACGCAACATCAAAAAAAACATTTTTTTGACTGAGCTAAAATGTAAAAATTGAGTCTAACATGGATATAAATGTGAGGTGATATCTCAGGAATTATCAGAAAAAAGTTGAATTAGTTTCAAGTTCACAGTTCACAGAAATATTTAATTGAAGATAACCATGTGCACGAAGATGGAAATTCTTGTGTCCCATACGTGACACAATATTAATAGTATCTAAGATAATTGTTTCTTGCTGAATTTAAAGTTACTAACCCTGTTCTGCTAGTAATGACCATTGTATTCATATGCTGCAAAATAAACTGTTTCACTTTAAAGATTAGTAGTATATGCAAAAGATTCTTTGTCCTGAACTTGAGTATAAATGTCCCATACGTGACAATGGAATGCTCCTGATGTATAGTAAAATTATTTCAGGGAATTTTCTACACTGCCCTAGAGAGCTGTACACTCCTTGAATTCTGTAAACACCCCCTTGCACCAGGAAGCCACTTGTCACATACCGTTTTTGTCCTTTCCCTGAGCTTGTTTCATAGGATGAATGAAGCACTGACATGGTTTCCAGGTTCTTTGTGAGCGTGCAGGGAAAGAGGGAGCTTATTCCCGCCTGCTTACCCACTTCCACTCTCCTAAACAACCCTTGGTTGTTGTTATCGTTATGTCTGAACCCAGAAACCCTGGGTTGTTTAGGAAAGCAGACATGCGCAGGAGATGGTGCGCTCACACTTGCTGCTGCACAGTCATGACTAACTATAGGTTAAACAAACCAGTGGAGGCCTATTTTGTTTTTGTTTAACCCTGGTGGGAGTGGGCAAAAGCAAATGGGGGAGAAGGTTTAATATTCCCTTTCCAATGTGTACTGGTCCCAGTCTGAATTAGGGCCACGTGCACTGCCTTTTGAGTAAAAGAAAGGAAAAAAAGAATAGGCTGAGTTAAAAGAAGAAGAAGAAGAAGAAGAAGAAGAAGAAGAAGAAGAAGAAGAAGAGGAGGAGGAGGAGGAGGAGGAGGAGGAGGAGGAGGAGGAGGAGGAGGAGGAGAAATCACATCACACTGAATCTGGAGGAGCTGCATTGGTTGTCTGTTCACTTCCAAGTCCAATTGAAGTTGCTGCTGCTTGCATTTAAAGCCCTAAATGGCTTAGGACCCAAATGTATGAAGGAGTGTATCTCCCAATATCAGCCTGTCCAGTTGTCATGGGAAGCTCTTCTCCAAGTATCTTGGGTACATTATGTGACAACAAGGGAGACCGCTTTCTCCATAGTGGCACCTGCTTCCCACGGAGGTGCAACTGATGCCGATGTTGCAATCATTTCAGC
This sequence comes from Elgaria multicarinata webbii, assembly GCF_023053635.1. Lineage (NCBI taxonomy): Eukaryota > Metazoa > Chordata > Lepidosauria > Squamata > Anguidae > Elgaria > Elgaria multicarinata. The sequence continues at coordinate 140,272,856 of NC_086172.1, read as the reverse complement.
ACCACTTCAATGATCTTTTGCATGCCAAGGTATTTTAGTTGGTTTTAACTGGTTGATATGATCTGTCTGTTAATTGTATTTGCAGGAGATGCTGATGCGTTATTGTTTTTTATTGTATATTGTAAACCGCCCAGAGAGCTTCGGCTATTGGGTGGTATAAAAATGCAGTCAATAAATAATAAATAAATATTGAAGGATGGTTTTGATCATACTCTTGTACACCGCCCTGATATCTGCAAGGATAAAGGGTAGTTTAAAAACATGTTAATGAAATTAATCATCATCATCATCAAATGGTATGTACTGTTCCATTGCATATATTAATTTCAGGTTTTATTTCCATAAGCAAGAAGCTATGCTACCTGTCCCCAAAGCCATATGTTACCAAAAAACGATAAAAGTTCAGCTTGTCAAATAAGCCTATATTTTGTTCTCTTTATGAGGACTGTATCTACTTCACAGCTATTTAGGTTTGCTGGTATGCCAGACACCCCCTGTAGATACTTCCTGGTACGTGCTAATCAATTAGTCTTCTTCCTTCTGCACATTGTCTACTCCTTTGTCTCATTTCTAATGTAACCAAAATGTTTTTTGACTAGCTCTAAACTGATCTTATTTCTATTTTAAAAAGATACTTCTGAGTGCTTTTATTTTTTTTAGTCCTGCAAACCTAAACATAAATAACCTGTTATTTTTATGGATACAGAGTATTTGCTTCGCCAACAAGTGCTGTGATTCTATGCAGGAGATAGAAAGGTTTGGGAATCAAATAGTGTATTCGCCAGAGCTTAACTTTGTTTAACTCCAAATTCTATCCCTAACTAGAAATCCCATTTTAAGTCAGAATTGTAGCAAAGCATTTTGAGATTAAGAGTGTAATCCTATTCATGGTTAAACAGAAAAATGTCTCTGGCTGGAGAATGCTGGGGAACTGTAGGATTTTTTTTCTGTCCAAACAGGCATAGGATTGTGCCCTACTTGACATGCTTAAGTAATTTTGCATTTTCATATTGTTTTATGCTTTTTAATGGCAAACTCCTTTTCTCTTTGTTTAACAACATCCTGCCAATTTGGGTTTTGGGGGGGTGAGTGGGATGGGATAATTCTGGCCCAAATCCACAGTATCCCAAACATTTGTGTTCTTGGTTCAGTTACTTAGACAACAGTCCTTAGGAGGCTGAATGATGGTCATATTGGAGAAGCACCAATATTAAATAAAAGAGAGGTGCTTGGATCTCACATCAATCAAGTTTCAATTTGTGTTAATTAGGTATCTTACCTACCAGTAGATAAATGTGTGCTACATTGGCAGTAGCAATCCTGAGTACAGGCCAATGTGAAATGTGCCTATTCCTTTTGTTTTGTAGATTCTGGAGCATTTCATGCTAATCAGACATAAAGAAATGGAAGGTCAAAAGGAGCAAAAAAACTACATGCTTGTCTCTGTGAGAAATAAAGAGATATGTTACTTTTTCAATAAAGTTAATGCCAATATATATTCAATAAAGCTAATGCCAAAATGTATATTATGATTTTGTTAGAGTGTGGGCCAATGGGGCAGGGTCTTGCTACTGAGAATATATGGTTGAAAATAGCTTCAGCCTGGAAACACTGATCTTCGCTGAGGCATAATTGGGAAGGGCCCAAACAGGTGCAAAGCGCCGTTAGACTATTCAGTTGAAGTAAAAGAGAATAATACGGAACTTGTGGTTAGACTAGTGGTCAGAAGAAGTGACAAAACTGAAACATACATCTGTTGTTTTTGAACTTATGACTTTTGTGGTTACCTGATGGGTGGAGGGATGATCAAGAGCAATAAAGTGGGTAGGCCCAGATAAATCAAACCTATATTTGGGCATAAGTAAATAGAGATGGGTGGAATATTAAATGAAATGAAAAAGCAAGTAATCAAAGGCGGGACAAAGCTGCGTGCCGGGATAGGCTGTAACCCCACAAGTCTCTGACCAATCACGAGACGGGGAGGGACCTCTTCGGCCGGGTGTAGGGTATAAGATGTCTTAACATGTGCTTGGAGGGTGTGCCTACTTTGCTGGACACCCAGACTTGCAATTCTGTATCAATAAAAGGAACAGAGTGCTTTCACCATTGTCCTTGAATCTTTATTTCAAATCGCATTTCTAACAATTTGGGGGCTCGTCCGGGATCAAGCCATCGTGGCTGCTGGCCATCGGTGCCAGACACAGGGAAGACGCGTCCTGCTGAAGTTTTGGCAGCCCCTCTGGCCAACACCGAGGGTCAGTGGCCTGACTGGCAAAATCCTGGAACATTTGGACTGGTGAAACCACTTAGGGATTCAAGTGTAGGCACTGGATCGACCAGGCAACTTCGTGCACGAACCAAGGTAAGAAAATTGACTATTAAGTATTACCTTGGTGGTCGGGATGGTGGGTGGATTGTGAAGTGGAGTGTGACTGATGTCTGAGACGTGCCCATGAGGCACGAAGCGAGTTCGGAGTCTCGGATCCGCGGTTCCATTTCTTCGCGAGAAGTATGGCCGGAGAGAGACGAAGCGATTGAAAATTTGACTGTTGTGTGACACTTCCACATCTTGGGTAGACGTTTTGTGGTTCGTGCTTAGCCCCAAGTATTGGGTGGACGTTTTGCAGTTCTCACTTAGCCCCAAGAAATATCCACAGACTGGGTAGACGTTTTGTGGTTCTCGCTTAGCCCCAGGTAGTTCCTGGGTAGACGTTTTGCGGCTCTCACTTAGCCCCAGTTCCACAATGGGAAATAAAGTGCCTAAAAAGGAGAAAGGACCATATGAGTCTCTCCAGGGTCATGACATTCCTCCCAATAGTCCGGTGGGGAGGATGCTGATGTCATGGGAATATTTATCTTGTACAAAAGGAAAAGATAGGAAGAAGATGATTAAATATTGTTGTTTGGAATGGCCAAAGAAAACCATAGAACCCCTAGTGTTTTCTGGCCAAAATATGGGTCTGATGAAGCCTGGGTGTCAGACTTTAAACTTCTATGTTAACAATAAAACTCCAGGATCACAAGAAAACGTATGCCTCTTGTTGGATGACTAAGGATAATAAGGAGCAGTTGATACCCCTAAAAATCCACAGGAAGAAGAAGCAAGTCAAAATACCAAAGACTCCTGAATTTAAAATCCTGAATTTAAAATAGGAACCGTTAAATTGCCTGCCTCCTCCTTATGTATTTCTGCCTAACCAAGCTGGTAACATGGTGCCAATGCACCATGAACAAAGTGGGGGCAGGAGAGGAGGGAGAAAATAGAAGAGAAAGAATAGAATAGAAACTCCAGGTGTGCCTGTGTCAAAACCTGGAAATTGCCATATGCAAGAGGCCTGTATGTGGCTTGATTGTGGTTATAAGAACATTGCAGTTAGATTCACCAAGTTAAAATCAGACTGCCCAGATATAGTAAAAACATTACTATTAACATTACTTATAAAGAAAACATGTAAAATTTATAAGATGCCATCTAAGTTAAAGTTAAAAAGATTAGTGACTTTGAGTCAAGAAGATTGGCCACTCTTCACCAGAGTAACCTACATTACCGTGGCCTGCCGAAGGTTTATTTGAAACAGACAGGCTCACGCACTTGAAACATTATTTAGAAGGAGTGGGGGGAAACCCTCTCCTTTTCCTGTACTAGCAGCAGTTGTGGTTAGACGGCCAGAGGTAAAAAGACTTCAAGCCAACATGCCAACTCCCAGAAATAAAAGTGCTAGGTTATTTGCTATCCCTTCGTCCATAAGAATTCGAAGGTTAAGCATACCCGATTTGAGTAGAGCAGATACAGAACATAGAAAACTTTATTTGTCTAGACAGGTGGCCCAACCAAATGTGATGGGCTACTTGAACAGTGAGCTTGAAAAGACTTTGAAAAGCAAATGCAAGCTTTCTATTTGGACTTGTCCTTTAGGAGTCCTTGGCCAAGATCCAAAGAGTCATGATAGAAAAAGTGAGAAAAAGGCTCCCTGTTAATTGTTTCCTGTGTCAAAATTTTGCTGCCCCAAATCAAGCTCCAGTCAGAGCTTACCAGCTTTAGAATTCAGCTGATAATTAGAATTTTGAACAGAGATTACTTAGGCCTTATGGTCTAGCTAGAAAACCCTTCCCCACTGGAGAACTTGTTTTAACAGAAGCAGACCTCCAGTTGTCAGATTTGTGAAAAGAGGAATAAAAAAGCCACACCTAAAACCCAAAATTTCTCCAGCATTCGAGAGAAAGAATGAGACAATATTCTAGATTGTCTCCAGATGATCCGGTAACACAAGGTCTTTTTAAAATTAATTTTGTCACCAAGAATTGACAAGACGTGGCTAAGAAAATACAGAAAGTTGAAGGATAGAATGATCTAAAGCAGCCACCTGGAGCGGCAGATCTCGCCAGCCTGGCCCCCCCTTCTCATGCAGCGGGGGGGGGGGGAGCTCGCAAGGCAGACGCTGGCTGGCTGGCTGCACGGCTCTGCCTCCTTGGAAGGGGAGGGGAGCTCACTAGATCCGATCTGAGGAGAAAAAGAGAAAGAGGAGAGACACACGTAAAGCACCACGTGTGCGCGCACAAGAAGCAGGATGGCAGGGGACGCTTACCCTCTGCGCCTGGGCTGGTCTCCTTGGGAGCAGGGGCTGTCCAGGTCTGGGGGACTAGCTCCCGAGGAGACATCCCCTTCGCAGATCGAAAGCAAGGGGGACTGGCGTTACCCAACACCCCTGCCCTTGTCGGTCTCCCTAAGAGCAAGACTTTGAGGAGTTAGATTCTTTTCTTGGAAGTGAGGGAAAGTCACCGTGACTCTTTTTGTTTTTAAGGAGGGAAATGGAGTAAGAAGAAAAAAGCAGAGCCACCCCTTTTTCCCTTCTAAAGTGTTCAAGGAGAAGCAGACACCACTAAGGAAATGCCTGCTCCCCTGATATGTTTCCTGCCAAAAATGCAGAGAAGGGCAACTAAAATGATGAAGGGTCTAGAGCATCTCCCTTACGAGGGAAGGTTGCATCAACTGGGATTGTTTAGTTTAGAAAAGGGAAAAGGGAAAGGGGAGGCTGAGGAGAGATAGGATAGAGGTGTATAAAATGACGCATGGTATAGAAAATATGGATAGAGAGACATTTCTCTCTCTCTAAAAATATTAGAACCCAGTGGAGTCATCCCATGAAGCTGAGTGGTGGGAGATCCAAGATAGAACTCACTACTACAAGATGTATTGATAGCCACCAATTTGGATAGCTTCTAAAGCAGGTTGAATAAATTCCTGGAAGTAAATAATAATAATAATAATAATAATAATAATAATAATAATAATAATAATAATATATCAATAGCTACTAGCCCTGATGGATGTGTGCTATCTCTAATATTCAAGACAATAAGCCTGTGTGCACCAGTTGCTGGGGAACATGGGTAGGAGGATGCTGTTGCACTGTGTCCTGCTTGTTCATCCCTGGCTGATGGCTGGTTGGCCACTGTGTGAACAGAAGTGCTGCTGGATGGACCTTTGGTCTGATCTAGCATGGCTCTTCTTATGTTCTTATGTTTTAAATTTTGTGCTTTTTATTTTTTTTTCTATAAAACATCTGTTCTTAAAAATCAAAGTTACCAATTGGGGGGGGGGGGGTGCCAGTAGCTCTCTTTGCCTAAAGCGCAAATTAGTCTGGCACCAGCCCTGACTAGATACAAAATGGTTTAAAAATGAAAGTACTTCTAAGAACAGATCTGGATGAAATGTGCTATCAAGCAAATAACTGATTTGCTCCTGAATGAGCCTTTCAGTGAAATTTTAGAGAAATCTGCACTGCTGCTTTTAAGGCGTTTTGAAGCACTTTGAAAACGTTCATTTGAAAACTGTATATGCAGCGTGTTCTGGACCCCAGCAGTTGTCAGAACTGGGGGGGGGGCACCTTGAGGCTCTTTGGAGCAGTGGTGTAGATCCTGCCCAGGTGCTGGGAAGATATGCGAGGAAAGAGGGGCCTCAAAGAAGCCAAGGAGATGGACCTTAAAAAGAAAAGCCATTTCCAAAACCAGTGGTGGCTGGAGCAGAGAAGTGGGGTCAAAGTAAATACTGTCCTGAGACACAAGCCCCAGAGCCTAGAGATGAGTAATCCCGAACCCCAAAAACTACACCCTCCAGTTTGGAGTGTTAGCATTTAACGGGGTTAAAGTGAAATTGAAGTTGAAATAAAACAACCCAAACCCCTACATTGAGCTTACCAACTTGTAGAGAATGATTTATTGAAATGGCTGCGGTGTGATTGTTCAACAGCAGCCAGTGGCAAGTTTCCGCCTTGTCTGGGAGCAGGTGCTGCATCTGCTTTGTATGTAGAAAGTTTTTTTTATCAAATCAGAGATTGAATAGATATTGCATGGAGAATCCAGATAAATCTATTACCTTGAATCCAGGTATCTTGTTTTCTTTGTTGAGAGCAACATATCTGAGATCCACATGATTGAAAAGTTGAAACTTAAAAACCACTCCCAGGCAAGAGTGAGGTTGCCTTGATAACACCAGATTGCAAACAGGAAATGTTGTAGTTTCCTCAAGCTGACAGAAAAGAGGAAGTAGATACTTGTAATAGAGAATCATAGAATAGCAGAGTTGGAAGGGGCCTACAAGGCCATCGAGTCCAACCCCCTGCTCAGTGCAGGAATTCACCCTAAAGCATCTCTGACAGATGGTTGTCCAGCTGCCTCTTGAATACCTCTAATGAGGGAGAGACCACAGCCTCCCTAATAGAGGTTGTGTTTGTTCTGTCCCAGGTATGAAGCATAAAATAGATTATTTTTGATAAAGCAAAGGGCTTATCTATAAATATCCACACTAACGTTCAATGTTCCTTTTCAATTTGCTACGTAGCTAGACTAATTTGTAAACCTAAGAATTTCAAGACAGCTGTGGGAGGCCCAAGGGCCAAATAGCCCTCTCATTGAGAAATTGTTTGAAAGAATCTTAATTTCAAAAATATAGTTGTCAAAGAAAGATGGAAAAATAGTGTGTGGATATCTTATGGTGTTAAGCCAATTGCATCCTGAGACTTAATTAAGAATTATGTAATATGTATAGAGTTTTTAAAAGTAATTGAATTTACTAATGTTGTAGAGAGACTTGAATGTTCAGTTACCTTAACTATCTTTGTTATGATAAAATAACTGATTTCCCACTACTCCCTTCGCCCAAACTCTTCTCTCCCGTCCTTCTTCCAAGATTCCTCATTTCCCTTTCCCAAAATGCCACCCTTGGGTGATTTTTAAATGATGTAAATTGAATAAAATAGACCCCCTGCTCCTAGGTGGGAGAGAGGGGTCCCATTTGCCTATTTGGGTGGGGTCGGTTGCTCAGGGTTGGGGACAGGCCCTAGCTGCTGGTTAAAAAAACCAGGCGCTTGACACACACACACCCCTCTTGTTTCTCCTTCCCCACAGCTCAGTGGGAAACCGGGAAGAGAAATAAGAGGTAGGAAGCATGCCCATTGGAAAGAATGTCAAGCGCCAAAAAGGGAAACCGGGGAGGGAGTGGTTAACAGGTATTGGTTGAGGATGGTGGAGTATGTGACAAGAAGGTCTCAAGATTCATTGCTAGGAGAATCATATAATAGTGAAGTTTGCAAGGTTGATGGGTTCATGCACCCATCTGGGCATGTTGGGAGGGCAGGGAAGAAGGATCAGTTGTGACGATCTAAACAAGCACTGTTCTGAGTCTTTTCCCTTACATTGCCAAGGGGGGAGAGAGACCTTTGTATAAAGTGATTTTTTTTTAGTACCACCTTGAATCTAAGAAACTAGTTTTAATTCTTTCCTGTCTTAAAATAGACTGAATAGAAGACAGAGTGATTTATAATTAGAACCATAAGATTGTTTGATGAGAAATCCCAAACTAATGAGTGTGCAAGAAGATTTCTTCACAGGTTTTCACAGCACCAGACCTAGAAGCCACAGGTCTGCTGCCTGATACCAAATTAAAACAACAGAAGTTATGAGCTGGAAGCAAGAGAGTTTGGACCCTTGTTCCTGACTGACCACTGTAATTGTTCAAAGCACTTGAACAACTGGCAAGTATTTGACTGTCCAACACATATAGAAATGTTTGGAGAATCTATAGCTGTAAGACTGTCTCTATCAAGGAAGAAATAATCTGTTGTGTTCTAAGCCTACACAGACTGATAGCCCAAATCTAAAAAGTCCAAGCAACATATGTGAAAAGCTGAACCTTGGATGCCATGGAAGTGATCCAGATGACCCATTTGTACCAGAGACTGAGAGTTGTCCAAATCTGATCGAGAAGTTAAAAGACGAAGCAAGCTGCCAGGAGGAAGTTGAAAAGCCCCCTGTGAGCACTAAAGACAGGTGTCCAGTGGAAGGAGATTGCTGAAGAGCCCCCTCCATGGAACGACATCTGGTCAATCAGCATGGCTGTCTTTGTAAACTCAGATCAGAGATATTCCTGACATAACGAGGCATAATAATCCTCGCAACGAAAAGTAAAACGACTTAGGACAACGCCATGGCATTCTTTAACAGTGAGAGTGTGTGCATAGAGATAAGAAATGGTCTAAGAACATGTGGACATGTGGTCCAGTCAAGAATACATCTTTATATACTGTGGTGAAAAAGATAACACAGGGTGAATAAAGAGGAGGGATTTGTGAGAAATAAAGAGATATGTTACTTTTTCAATAAAGTTAATGCCAATATATATTCAATAAAGCTAATGCCAAAATGTATATTATGATTTTGTTAGAGTGTGGGCCAATGGGGCAGGGTCTTGCTACTGAGAATATATGGTTGAAAATAGCTTCAGCCTGGAAACACTGATCTTCGCTGAGGCATAATTGGGAAGGGCCCAAACAGGTGCAAAGCGCCGTTAGACTATTCAGTTGAAGTAAAAGAGAATAATACGGAACTTGTGGTTAGACTAGTGGTCAGAAGAAGTGACAAAACTGAAACATACATCTGTTGTTTTTGAACTTATGACTTTTGTGGTTACCTGATGGGTGGAGGGATGATCAAGAGCAATAAAGTGGGTAGGCCCAGATAAATCAAACCTATATTTGGGCATAAGTAAATAGAGATGGGTGGAATATTAAATGAAATGAAAAAGCAAGTAATCAAAGGCGGGACAAAGCTGCGTGCCGGGATAGGCTGTAACCCCACAAGTCTCTGACCAATCACGAGACGGGGAGGGACCTCTTCGGCCGGGTGTAGGGTATAAGATGTCTTAACATGTGCTTGGAGGGTGTGCCTACTTTGCTGGACACCCAGACTTGCAATTCTGTATCAATAAAAGGAACAGAGTGCTTTCACCATTGTCCTTGAATCTTTATTTCAAATCGCATTTCTAACATCTCCAAAATAATATGTGGACCACAGTAAAATCTGAATGCACGAAAAGAAGTTTTAACCATCTGTGCTTTTGTCAAGCAAAAGGAAACCTTTTCAAAGAATCAATACTAAGGCTCCAATGCTATGCACATTTAATTGGGAATAATAAATCCCATTAAGCTCTGCCAAGTAAACATGCAAAGTATTGGGATGGCCCTGCACCTGGGTCATACCATACCATTATCAAGGTCCTACTTGCTTCCCATTTAGGATCTAGTCACTAATATTTATTTATTTATTTATTTATTTATTTATTTATATTTATTGCATTTCTATACCGCCCCATAGCCGAAGCTATCTGTGTGGTTCACATAAGATAATACAGTTAAGAATATAAGAAGTGTCATGCTGGATTAGACCAAGGGTCCAGCACTCCGTTCATACAGTGGCCAACCAGCTGATGACCAGGAACCAACAAAGTAGAACATGGTGCAATAGCACCCTCCCACCCATGTTCCCCAACAACTGGTACACACAGGCTTACTGCCTCAGATACTAGAGGTAGCACATAACCATCAGGGCTAGTAGCTATTGATAGCCTTCTCCAGGAATTTACCTAACCCCCTTTTAAAGCCATCCAAATTGGTGACCATCACTAAATCTTGTGGTAGTGAATTCCATAATTTAACTATGTACTGTGTAAAGAAGTACTTCCTTTTATTTGTCCTGAATTTCCCACCAATCAGCTTCATGGAATGACCCTGGGTTCTAGTATTTTGAGAGAGGGAGAAAAAATATCTCCCTATCCACATTCTCCACAGTATGCATGATTTTGTATACCTCTGTCGTGTCTTCCCTTAGCCTCCTTTTTTCCAAGCTAAACAATCCCAGCTGTTGTAAGTAAACACTTTTCACAGTCTCAGATACACCTCATGAGACACTGGATCATTTCTTTAACGAGTTTATGTTTTCACAAGACATGTTTGCACTCACATTCGAATCTTTTATTGCTTATTTAAGTTCTCACAGTTTATTTTCAGACTTTTATTAAGTGCTATTCTCCCATCTTGGACATATATATATATATATATATATATATATATATATATATGATTTTCTATCTTCTTATGGGTCATCTTGTATTATGTTTCAAAATGTAAACTGTTTCCATTGTTCTACCTTTTAAAATATTGCATCTTCTGTGGAAGGAATGGAAATTAAGAGAATAAAATTTAACTACAAAATAAAGGTATAAGAAATACCATATAAGATATAAAGTATAAGAAATGTAAGAAATTGTAAGAAATACAATGTTGGATTTCACCCTCTTCGGGCCAGAAAAAAACACAAGCATTTTAAGGTTTAATCTCTCTAGGAAATACACTTTCAATGAAGGAACACTGCATTTTCATCCAAGAAAAAAGAAGAAAAACATGTGGAAAGATAGTTGGTATTCCCATTTTAGACAATATTGCTTTGGAAAAACAGACAGTCCTAATGTTAGCAAAATTGTTTTAGTCTTCTCTGTTCCAGATAACAAGCAGTGATTCAACTGACATGGTAACAAAATGGATTGTTTTGTGTGTGCTTTTGTAGATTTGGCACAGAAGAGGATTGGTTTAACTTCTCTTTCTAAAAATAGGAATCCATTCAGAAGCTTTAAGAGAAAACGTTTCTGCTTTGATTTACACAGGATGACCCAATACCTAATTATAAGTCATGCATAAACCTCTATTTCTACCTGGTTATGTTTGAACTATATGGAGTGTATTGTTTGTGCCCTGTGTTTGATAGTCCTGTCTACAGAAAGATAATAATGGAAGACATATACAAGCTTGCAACTAAAACAGATCTCACAGAATGATAAATGGGGGGGTCTCATTCAAATTGAGCATCTTCTACTTTGAAATTAAACTGCAAGAGAGAGAGAAAACACTTGACCTTTTCTTCTCCATGTTTTTTTAAGTTGGAGGAAGAGGAAAAACATGCTACCACAAGGGCAGGAGGGCGGGGTGGGGGGAAGAGAGCAGAATTCGTTTATACTATCTCTACCTGCCATCTACAATTATCATGACCTGACACAGAAATATAATTTCAGCATGTGATGTCTGTTTGTGTGTGTGAGGGCTTTGATTGTGTCGGCTTGTCTGTACTACAACACAACACAACACGGCACACACAATTACAGTGTGTAGCAGCTCTAATCCAGAGCTAGTGCCCAAAGCAATCCATGTCACATCTCATTGTATAGACTCCTTTGATGCATATGACTGCCTTTTCCAGGTGGAGTTTACCAGAGCAAACACAGTACAGTACTGCCGGTTTAATCTTTAAAACATGAGTAATAGCATGTAAAAGAGGAGAGGGAAATCTACAGAAGTAAGTAATGAATGAAGGATGAACAAGACTTTCCTATTGGATTAAAGTAAGAGAGAGAAGAACGCAAATATCATTTTATTGATGAAATTATTAATTAGATTAGATTCACAGGGGAGTTGCTTAGAGTAGAATCTTTAAAATGAATAGGACTTAAGTTCATCATGACTTACTTGAGTTGACTAAAAAAAGTAATCTTTTAGACTTAATTATAATTTCCATTTCTTATTGTAACCTCAATTCATGCAATAGTGAAGGCATAGCTCATATTAGAAATGCTCTTCAAGGGTAGTAGCCCGATGTACTGCACATGGCAATAGTCTAAATGCAGTCCAACACATCTGATGGGCACCAGGTTACAAGTAGGCTATCATAGGTTATATACCTGATAAAGAAATACGGGCCAGATTTACACTAGTCTCCCTTTCTAACGTGGTTCTCTGTATCGGTTCTCTGTATCACGGGACACACTAGCGTGACTTACGTTTCGCTGCAACGGAACTTCAGGGCACATTGTTCAATCTTTCCATTGTTCTCCCTCTTCTGTGAGAGCTGCTGGGTTTGCTCCGCCCATTGCCTGCCTCATTCCTAGCCAGCAGAGCAGAGCAGGGCAGAGCAGGGCAATAGTCATAAGCACACACAAACCTCCTCCCAAAACATCTTAACACAAGTCCCAGGGAATTGCCTGAATGCATAGGAGCCAGCCACTTTGCTGAAGCTAAGCAGGGCTGGGTGTGATCAGAGTTTGGAAGGGAGCCCCATTTAAGCCCTGCTGGTCATGAGTTTTGGACTTTGGACCCTTGTTAATTTTCCTGCATGGAGCTACAGTGATCCTTTGAGCGCTCCTCAGCTCCTTTGCAAAGGGGGGGGGGAAATGTTAAAAAAAATAAATCATAAAAAATCAACTGATGACCCAATTTGATTCAAATTTGGTATTTGAATTACTCTGCCAATTTTGGTGTCCTTATCTATAAAGCTTACGCAGATGAAATCATTTGTTTTAAATCCTGCTCCTGCGCCCACAGCAGCGGCTGGGGCGAATCTTTTGCAAAAGAAGCACAATTAAGGCTGGATGCATGGGACTACTTCACAATCAAAGCAGATTCTAAGGTGGAAAACTTCTGAGTCCTTTGCATGCAATTGTCAGTGATTGCACAGTATAACGCTGGTGTGATTTATCTGCTGAAGCAGATAAGATAGCAAACTGGGCGAAGGAAGGAGAACAGGAAGTGGGCGGAGCAAACCCAGCAGCTCTGAGAAAGGGAGAGGAAAATTACTGGTAGAACGAGGCACATGAATCTGTAGCCACGCTGGAACTAAGAAATAGAACTGGTAAGTACAACTCATTTGCAACGTTGGAGACCCTGCGTCACAGTAACCCATTCAAAACGTTAGAATAACATCAGTGTAGATTCCCACCTGAAAAGCCCACCTGAAGCCCCTTATTCCAAAGTGAATAAAAGTACAAAAGCATGCACACTTCTGGCCCTGGCCCCCACCTTCATGTCTCCTCATGGAGAATGCCTAGTCCTCTTCATGCCTAGTCTTCACTTTAGGCTCTAGGTTGTCTTAAACCCTTTGCCCCACACCCGATAGCAAAACATATCAGAGAAACAGGGCCTTGAGGCCAGAAGCAAGTTTCCATATTCCCCAGACATAGAGGCATCCAAACCATTGAAAGTCCTCTGACCAGGGATTTCTGAAGGGCCAGAATGCCTATCTCTCCTTGTGGTGCTTATCAAGGAACAGAATGCAACATTTTGTACCAGTCATAGGCTGCCAAAATATGGCATTGTTTATGTAAGAATGGGTTTCTGTTTTGGAACATGTATGGAAATTGTGATCAGTCAAAGGAGAGAGGAGGGAAAAGTATGACTTCATCACAGCAACTTGGATGAAGTATAAATGTATGCTGATGTGGCTGATGGATAGAGAGTCTCTGCTTTGTACAAGGTCTGGGGCTTTTCTCCTGTGTGCAAAGTAAATAAAGAGTCTCTGTTTCTGGACCGGTTGTGAAGTCGTCCCTTCCCTACTGGGTTAGGGGAATTTCCCTAACATAGCCATTGGCCATGTGGAGGGAGAGTATGAACATATGCAAACAGCAGTTATGCAATGTTAGTGTGACAATAAAATGTTACTGCAGAAAAGGTTTCTTTCGAACCTCCTTTGCTGACCAACACAGCATGTAACAAAGGCTTCTTGAATCTCTTGATCCACAATGAAGCCAGATTACCAGTGATAACAACCTCTTCCAGTGCGCTCTCTTTTTATAAGCAGTTGCAGGTTAACCATTTCCCTCCGTTTGAGTCAAACATCTTTCTTCCTCTCCCTCCCTTCCCCAAACAAATTTCTTGCATGACTAGACTCCAAGGCAAGTGATCCTTGCTCTGAGGGCAGGCAACAGCTGTGGCATTTGCTTAACTCAAGGAAAAAAAGAGAGTGGATTTAACTCTCTCCTCACCAGCAAAAGCATAGCAGTATGAAACCCCCGCTCTTAGCAGATACTTCAGATTTATTTATGAATAATACTTGCATACCATTTCATACAATAAAATCCAAGAGGCTTAGATACAAACATATTTAAAATCTCTGTTAAAGTACACTGTTAATAAACAATGACCAAGGTACAACAGAGATGAAGAAATAAGATGTTTTTCTTGAAGAGTCACTTCTTTCTAAAAGGAGAGGGAACCTCTGGAAGACTGGGGGATGAGAACTTGGTGAATTTGTGTGATTTATAGGTATAAGGGCATACATGGCTCCCACTTTCCAGGCTGGCCTGGCACACTGCCTGTATGTGCACCTATGGAGAAACGGGAGAAATAGGGATCTGTTGACCATTATGGGCATTTCAATTCATAAATCACAAACATCAATTTCATATAAGCAAAATATACAAAGTGAACCAAATTTATTTCATTTCATTTATTACATTTCCATAATGCTCAATAGCCAAAGCTCTTTGGGTGGTTCACAAAAATTAAAACCACAAATTGTCAAGCCATGGCCCATAGCCAATATATAACCATAATACGCCTGATAATATAAAAATATAGTAGGCATATGAAGAAAAGATATAAAACCAAAATGCATTTCAACCCATGAAAGTCACCACAGTAGTAAAATGTACGTCAAGGCTAATGAGCCTCTCCAGGCAAACTGTTTAGAAACCAATGTGAATAGGATCACAGTGAAGATGGATTCTACTGCAGCATGTACAGTAGCAAATTGCTGCAATACTGTAATCTTATGGTTCCTGGGAGGGCATAGGAAATATCAGATCTACCCCCTCTGAGGGTTGCGAGAGGGGTCTGCTTTTGGGAGGAGAGATCTTTGGAACCTCACTGCCCACCACCTCGGAAACATTAGAAGACGACCCTCCTCTGACATTGGATCTCTGATGTCAGAAAGTGTGTGTGTGGGGGAAGAGGCATGCCAGTGTGTGCCATTGGGGATTCTTCTCATGGCAGATAAACTATTGAATTCATTAGCACAAAATGTAGTGATGACCACCAATTTGGATGGCTTTAAAAGGGTGTTAGACAAATTCATGTAGGATAAGGCTATCAGTGGCTACCAGTCCTGATGGCTGTAGGCTACCTCCAGTATCAGAGGCAATATGTCTATGTACACCAGTTGCTGCGGAACGTGGGCAGGAGGGTGCTGCTGCACTCATGTCCTGCTTGTGGGTTTCACATGGGCAGCTGGTTGGCCACTGTGTGAACAGAATGCTGGACTAGATGGACCTTGGTCTGATCCAGCATGGCTCTTCTTATGTTCTTATGTCCTGCCCCCCAGCTATGCCCCCAAAATAGACTGCTGATCTATGCCAGAACTGGACTGGCATAGATTAATTCCCTTCCAATAAAACCAATGGGAGGGAATTCACTTTAAGAAGAAAAAAAACCTGTAAATCTGGTTAACAAAGAAGGCATCCACACTCCTACAGATGTTAGTAAAAGGCCTACAAATCCATAAACTGAACATGGGCTTTTCTACATGAGTCTTTTAACCCATGACTTTACTGAAGCTTCTGTTTCTGGATTCTTTGCAGGATTAAGATTTGCTCCTTTATACAAATTTCCCCCCGGGGTTTTCTCTCTCTTCCTTTCCTTATGTCCCATTATACAAGCACTAGGTGGTGCTGTGGTATAGCAGAATTATGCAATTGCACTAGGCATTATCTGGCCAGTCACAAATAATACCAGACTTCGCACATTTGGAAAAAAATATTCCCAGTAAAATGATTGCAAAGAATGGGAGAGGCTCTTGAGGATGCTGACATTGTGTGAAGGACCCACAAACTATTGTAAGGGAGGAATCACAAGCACACAATAACTGCTTCATGTAGAAAGGCTCCATATTAAGGGGATACCATCTCTATATAGAGCCAATAGCAGTAAATCTGAAAATTGTGAGCTATCTTACGCCTTAGCTAGACCTACCTGCTGCTATCCCGTGACGGAGGAGGGAAGATCTCACGTTGTGTTTAATGCGAGATCCTTCCTCTGTCTACATGTGACACACGACGACCTCAGCAGGAGAGGCATTGTGTCCGCCATTATTTTTAAAGGACCAGCAGCTCATGAACGCTCGTGTGCTAAAGGTAAGTCCTTTTTAAAATTTAAATTACTCCCCCCTCACCCTGATGGGCGCAGCGCTCCTAAGGAGCACTGTACCCTGTGCACGGCTTTCGGCTCCTTGCAAGGAATCGCACGGAGCTAGGTCAACCTTTGTGCACCTGGCCACATGTTCCACAGTCTCAGGCTCAGCCCAGGACCGCAGAAAAACTGGGGCCAAAGGGGAGGGCTATATCCTGAGGCAAGGGAGTTATGATCCCTCCCTGATCCTGTGATCCCCTGTGTGTCATGTGGATGCACAGGGATGATCCTGGGGTTTGCCCTGGGATAAAGCCCTGTCTAGCTAAGGCCTCTGACTGGGAACTGAAATAACCTAAAGTATATTTGCACTCCTACCGGGTGGTGTTCAGAAGCCTACACTCTGTACCAAAGAGTTGGCTGTAGTATACTACATGGGTGTCATAAAATCATTGCACTCTGAAGTACACTCTGAAGAAGTTAGTCCGAACTTACTGCAGGGCAAACCTCCTTACTTCATATCAAATTACTCTCAACTGAGCTTAAAAGCAGAAGCAGAAGCAGAAGCAGAAGAAGAAGAAGAAGAAGAAGAAGAGGAAGAAGAGGAAGAAGAAGAAGAAGAAGACAACGAATCGTATCAGGGTTACATTCAGCACATGGATGTTGGGACTGGGGAAGAAGTGCAACATTTTGAGGCAAGCCAGCAGATTTTTATACATGGATCTTCTGCTCCTTGTGTGATTGTGCATGAGTAAAACTGGCACACAGGGCAAAGCCTCCCTGCAGTACTCAGGAGATATGGAGGAATATACAGGAGAAGATGCTCCCTAACGTACACAGGACTCAGGCAGTTCCGGGCTTCAAAGTTTAGTTCCAACACTTTAATTGGGATCAGAAACAGATAGGAAGCTGTTTCCACATGTCCCTAATCACATGTGTCTGCAAACTTGCATTTATAGCAGCATGGAAATATTGGGATATTTTGCAGAGGTGGACCATACATGTGGCAGATTATATACTGTACTCAGATAAAGTGTGGAAATTATCTTAAGAACCATAACAAAGCTCTGTGGAAAGCAGACAAGTTTTCTTTTAATACTGATGTTTACGGAAAGGAAACACATGAGTATAAATAGTGCTAGACTGGCAGACTGCTCCTAATGATAGTGATAGATCAGGAGAAGATGGAGGTAGGAAGTTATGGTTGGCCAAATAAGGAGCATGGAGGGGAAATGGCGAGAAGGGGCTTCGAGGCCTAGAACAATGGGGAAAGCCTGAATTTCAGAAGCACAGGGCTGGGCATGTGAAAGGTAAAGTGGGTAGATTTAGAGCAATACCAGGAGAAAGAAACAGAAACAAAGCAAGAATGGGTATAATTAACAGTTTTAGAGGTGGGAGAACACAAAGGGAATATCACTTCCTGGCTGGTCACATTCACTTGTAAACTCACAGTGAACAGTGGCTATCTTGGCTCTCATGGTTTCTGTTCATGAGTTCACAATGTGGCAATCACCCCTCCCCCCCCGGTTTACACGGAATAGAAATTCTGTGTAAACCGGGGGGGGGGAGGGGTGATTGCCACATTGTGAACTCATGAACATTCACCATGTCTACAGTGGTCTTTGTTTCCACGTAAACAAAGGGGATGACAGGGGACTGACAGCAGGCTGACTTGTATTTAGGAACCCCTGAGTGGAATGCTCCCAGTGCAGCTGGGCACCCCCAATGATACTGCCATTGCCTAAATACAGCAATGGGTGTCTCATCCAGGGTGAAGCTCTTTCTGGGTATAAAGTTGCTGATCTATCTGGAGGTGAGGATACTTCAGGATTGGACCATATTTCCTGCCAAGGTTTAAGTTTGGCCAATTTAGGTTTCTCTCATAGGTTTCTTGATTAGGGCGATGACCAGAAAGTTAGGAAGACATTTGTATATATCTGGAGATCCTATTGTTTTCCTATTCTCATGAGGGCAAATCCTATTGATTAAGTTATGTTAGAGGACACAGAGGCCATGAACTTGAATTACAATTAAGGTGGGTAGTTAGAACACTAGCTTGAGGATCCTTTTCTTCCTAGCTGCCATGAGCCACTTGCCCATGCAACCCTTCTAGATCAAAAGACATATTAGGCATATTTAGACAATATACTAGTGTATAGTCAACAAAAAACACATGTAAAACTCATCATTGCTGAGTTAACGAAGTAGTGCAATATCATTGATATATGCTGTCAGCATTCTACCCATCATGAAATGAGCTACAACACTCTGAGCTAGTGTCCTCTTCCTGCCAGTCCTGCCATGTGGGTTAAATCCTGCCTTAACAGAAGTAGCCCTATGGGTCAATAATAATGGAGTTCTGGTTGGCAAGGGAGCTGTCCAGCATGGAGCATAGGAAGAAAAATGTTTAGCAATGACCAGGCTCAAACTGAGCCACTTTATAAGGGGTGTTGCTTCCCTATCCCTTCCTGGGTTGTTATTAGGCTTACCCTGATCCAGAGCATGAACCCTCCTCACAAGTAGGGCTCAGGGCTATTTGCTGTGTTGCCAGATGATCGCTGCACCTCTGACTCTGGGGCGCCATCTGGGCATGGTCTAGTCCTTGCTCCTGGAGCACTGGGGTCCCTATACAGGGACTTTGGTTCTTGCAACGCCATGGCTTCTTTGAGTCAGGCTTCACCCTGAGTGGCAGTCTCAGGAGAGCTATCAGCATCCTGTGACTCCCTTTGATCCCCACAAGCATTAGGGCTCCTCCTCCTCTAAGGTCTCATCCAGTTCCAGGATGGTCCTACCAGGAAGGCAATAGGTCACAACAAATAGCTAGTGCTTTCAGGACCATCTTCAAAGGCATCCCCATTTATAGTGGTCACTCCACTAACAAACCTGTAGCCAAGAACGAGTTCAAATGTAGTCATTTTAGAACCCAGACACTCACCTTTCCTTTGTGACATCATTCTGTCTTTTTCCAGTTCCTTAAGAACTGCAGGAAAACTGATGCAGTAATTCCTGATTTCTCTTCTAAGATGAAAATGTGTTCAAAGTTTTGGTCTTTGCCAGGTTCAGTGTTATTCTCTGTGCATTCACTTTCCTTGTCAGTTGACATTAACTTAGACCCACCATAGATACTCTTGTAGATTTTGCTTGCTTCACCATACTTTGAAACAAAGTTTGGTTCCTCTTTAGAAGTATAATAACATTTATTCTTTCCTAGCTGTATAAACAATCCTAACATATGGCACAGCTTATTAAGATATGAAATCTGGGCTGAATGTTCAGATTTTCACATCAGTTACACTGGCACCTATTATCAAAGTGAAAATAGACAATTGTGAGAACATTAAAACATATTGAAGCTTCTCTCACAGCCTCTAGGTACAGAGCTTATTACTGATTGCCAGAGCCTTTTCTAAACTTCTCCCTATCCTTCTGCTTGCTGTTTTTCACTCAAATTATGACACCTTTTCTCTAAAATAAATTAGCAAGATTCTCCCCCCGTTCCTTTCAGTTTTCAAGTTTAGCTCCTTAGAGAAGATTAATATAAAGCTGAGTCATTAGGCGTTGGGATGGATCCAAGTTTTTGTAAAGCAAGTAGGGGGAAAAAATCCCTCCAGGAAGGAAAAAAAATAGATTCAAATTCTCGCAACATGCATGGAATTAGTACAAATCCTTCCGATTATAGTACTTATCATTATATGAAAGATTTGCTTTAATCCCACACAAAGTCCATGAATGGGGGCTTTCAAAAAGCCTGCCTTTTCCCTGCTGACAGTAAGCTTGATCCTACAGGCCTCCGAAACAAAGCATATACACCAAAGTATGGGGCAACGGCAGAGCAGCGTTGAGAGGTCTGTATAAACAGCCTGCTGCTATTGCTGTGACTATCTTGTGGTTTACCAAAGGACCGTGCCATTTGGAACACGGCAGTCATGCCCAAACCAAAATAATAGTTAAAAGAGAAAGCACTATAATTGTGGGTGTTCTCCCTGCTTCCGACTTGTGCTGTGTTTCCAAAAATATTATACGTATCACTACCCTGTCTCCCTTTTGCATCAACGTTTCTAGGAATGCACTACTAAAACAGTTTGCTGACCGTTTTTCAGGGGGTGAAAGTCATCTAAAATATTTGGGTCTTTGAAAACTTATACCATTTGGTGTGCAGTTTAGGGACGGCACTGACAGCACAATCCCATGTATGCCTTCTCATGTAAGTTTGAAGAGTGGGGTTTGAATGCTGAACCTCTTTCGGCCAAATTCAATTTGGAGAAGCTCTCAGGCCCCTCATTCTGGTGAGGGGAGGGGCATAAGGCAAAGGGGGCAGGGCCAAAAGCAAGATGGGGAGTGGTAAAAAATAACAGCATATTTTAGCTTACAGCTCTTACTGCCAGTAGCTAAGCCTTAAGCGAGGCATTTAATCCTTTTAGAATGGGGGAAAATGACCCCCAGAGAGCTTCGGGTATTGGGCGGTATAAAAATGTAATAAATAAATAAATAAATAAATAAATAAATAAAATGTGTAAAAAATGGAAAAATGTGTAAAAACTGGGGAACCACCACAAAACTGGGAGGTGGGGGAGCGGGAATCACCTGGTGATGTGAGGAAGGGGATGTCACCATCTGTGGAACCCCAGGGGGTTGGAAGGGTATCCCAAGCCCGATAATCAGCAACCCTGGTTGCAGCCTAAATGGGGCTATTGTGGGAACATGCAGTGAACCTAAGTAATGTGGTATTTAAAACAACAGCAACAAAAATCAAATAATGTGATGGGCAAGCTGTCACTGTCAGTTTACAGTTGGCATATCAATCTGTAAGTTGAAAAGGGAGTCACTCTCAGTCAACTTGTGTTTGCTGAATGTGTTTTGTGTTGGGCTTTATTCTCTCTCCTGTTTAAACTGTTGGATTACATCATTTTATTTGTATTGTTTTCTTCAATGTTGTATGGATTGACTGGCATTTTTAATTGTTTATTATGCACTTTCTGATAGGCAAGCAAAGGTTTGTTTTGCTCTGCTCCTTTCAAAGGGTGGCCAGATGAAAAATCATTTAAACTAATTTCTTTTGTAAGGGTAGTTAGGTCCCCTCCTTTGCTTCAATGTAATCAAAATGCTTACATCTGCATAAGTTTTAAAGATAAAGAGATCAAACTTGGCATAGTGATCGCTCTTAAGAGGGCTTTAGTTTGAATCAGATAGGTTCATCCCTTGATTTTAAGGAATTTTTAAAATGAAAATTATCAAAAATTCTTACGTCTGCACAAGTTTTAAAGGTAAAGAGATCAAACTTGGTATAGTTATAGCTCTTAAGGAGGGCTTTAGCCATGGTAAATTTGAATCAGGTTGGTTATCCCTTGAATTGTTAGGATTTTTTTAAATAATTCCCCTTAAACTCTTTTCCTGAAAGTCCACCAGTGCAAAGGATCGATTTTCCTTTCCTTTGATCATGCAAAGCTGTGCACCTCCAAGTTTATAAAATAGAGATCTGCTGGTTCCCTTACTCAAGAGTATATCCCATTGATTTCAACTGCATTTACACCCAAGTCATACTAAAATCCCATGCATGCTTACCTTGAGTAAATCCCATTTTAGTAAGTCTCTCTCTGTTGAATGGGGTTTACTCAAAGGGCAGCATGCATCTGATTTTAGTATGATGGAAGTAAATGCAGTTGAAATCAATGAGATTTACTCTTGGGTAAGGGAATAGCAGATCTTTGTTTTATGAACTTGGAGATGCACATGTGATCGAAGGAAAGGTAAATCAATCCTTCACACTGGTGGACTATCTGGCAAAGCGTTTAAGGGGGGAAAATTTAAAAATCCTAAAAAATCAAGGTATGAACCAATCTGATTCAAACTTGGCATGCTAAAAGCTCGACTTAAGAGCTATCACTGTGCCAATTTGGATCTCTTTAGCTTTAAAAATGAGGGAGCTGCAGGCAAGCAGGGTGCATTTTCCACATTTCTTTTAAGGTGAAAATGTAACCCTGGTCATGCCTACTCAGGAGTAAGAACATAGAGTTAAATGGGACCTCTCTCCCTCCCCCTTCACAGTTGAGTGGAGAATTGCACTGCCCTCCTCTTTTGTTAGTGAGACTACCCTTAGACACACACACACCCAACAAAGAATGGGATGGTCTGGTAGAATGTAATGACACATGGGAGGGGGAAGCGCATTTATTTCGCATGGAAGGAGAATAATCCACTCCAAAAAGACATGAAACACAGTGGGGAAGAGGTGAAATGAGTGCAGGACATGGACGATGTCATGTGAGTACCGGGCTGCAAAACCGCATACCAGGCATGGCGAATGTGCGATAAATCACTGATGTGATGGAGCCCTTAGGGTAAAACCCTCTTATGAGGTTTAGATCAAGAAATTATAGCTTGAATGTTGTTTGAATGTTTGAATATGGATTTATTGCATTTAAGTTGTAATGTATTATTGTTTTAATTTGTACTGTTGTACACTGCCCTGGTGATATTTATAGAAAGCCAGTATATAATATTATAAATATACAGTAAGTGTCCACCAATAGGAAAGGTATAGGTATGCTCAGGTTTGGGAAGCAACTCCACAGTGAATGCATAAGTGTACCTTAAATGTCTAAAATTAAGTTTTTGGAGGACTTCATTTTAGACAGAGCTATAGCATGTGTGGGCAGACCTGCAGTAAGTGGGAAAGGGAGCAGAAAAAAATATGAAGTAGTGTTTACCCAAGAATTAAGACATTACTGTTTGAACTTACTACTCTGAGCCTCCATTGATCTGTAGTCAAAGCTTTGATTGCAGTTTTTGTCCCTGCAAAATTTGGGTCAGCCTCCCACCTGTTCCCCCTTCACACAGGGCACAAAGGGCACTTTGCTTTATAAGACTTGGGGGAGGGGTTGCCTTTTTAAGATATCACAAAAATACCACAGATGCCACAATGGTAGCCTATGGCTACCATCTAGCACAGTTAAACTTGCGAAAGCCTTATTTTAATTAAGAAGTCTCAGGAGGGATTCACTATATTCAGGATAAGAGCTTATATTTATCTCTAGTAATTAAATAAGAATATGTGTTTCGCTTTCTGTCTGTCTGTCAGTGCTACAGTACCAAGAACGTGAAACCTAGACACCCAAAACTTGGCATGCTAAAGGGAGCCTAAGGTTGTCCACCTCAGAGTTTTTTTGGGTTTAAAACAAATTAATTAATTTTAATTAATTTCAATGTGTCCATCTGGTTGAAACCTGCAGTAACATCATCAGCCATTAGGGGAAGACTTCCCTAACCAGCATGCAGCTTTGCAGTCCAGGAGAGATGAGTAGGCCAAAGGACGAAGTTATATGCCTGCTCTCTCCCCCTCTTATGGTGCAGCCCATCCCCTCAGGGGAATGGACTGGGTATAGGTCCCTCCTACAGGGACTTATAGGGTTGCACCATGGCAGGTGGCCATGCCTAGGGGTGCCAGCAGATGTGGCTTTACTCAGACAATATGTCCACTCTGACAGCTGTATAAGTTTGCTTGAAGACTTTGCTGTATCAAACGAAAGACTATTCCAACCCGTGTGAAGCCAGGTCTGCTTTCCAGTTTACAGTAACTGACTCAGAAAGGCCAGTCAGTCAAAGAGTTATTATTTAACCAATCAAGTTATTACATGACAACTTGAAAAGGTGTTTTATGTGTTCACCTGAATGAGACAAGTGTCTTCTCCTTGCACTGTCTAATAAAACGATTAAAACTCTCAACTACAGTGCACTGGGTTGTGCCTGTCTGTTTAAATATCTCAACTATATCATCAGAGTGTGGATTGTGAATATGACTCCTTTGAGTTGCTGTGACTATCTGTGATCAGAAGTGATTTCTCTGTAATCCGTAACAGTTACACTAATCGGATTTCAGTCTGGCCAAACACCTCTAATGCAGCCAGGCAGAGGCATGCATTAATTTTTTACACTGTTTTCCCTTTGAAGAGAAAGAGAGCACTTATAGTGTGATTAGATGGGATTAGATTTTTTTTTCATTAACATGGTTTTAAAACACATCATGGATTGAAATTTAGAATCCCATTTAATGAGCCACAGAAAAAATGCCAGTTAGGCAGGAACAATAGAAATAGAAATCCGGTAAATATTTCTGCTAGAGTTCTTCCCCTCCCCATACAGGGCCAAATTACAACTATGGGAGCAAACACAACACCTTTAAGAGTGGGTCTGTGGACATAAAGTGGGGTTGTTGAACCCTTTACACTACTTTAGCCCCTGCATTTATTTAATCCATTCAATAAATAATGTTCTAACCCACTCAGCAAATAATGTTCTCTGGATGGATTATAAAAGGTTAAAAAACTAACATGCGATATAATCGTTAAAAATATAAAATACAATATAAATATTTAAAAGAGTAAAATACAATATAACGCAAAACAATAAAAAGCAGAGGAATCAGTAACACAGCCATAATAGCCTAGAACTGGGTCTCTAAAATGCCTGGGAGAAAAGAAAGGTCTTTGCTAGGTCTCCAAAAGATAACAATGTAGGTGCAGGTGAAACTCTTTAGGAAGTTTATTCCACAAGTGGGGTGTTACCACTGAGAAGGCCCCTCTCTTGTAGCCAACTGCCTAGCTTAATTTGGTGGGGGCACCCAGAGGAGGCTCTGAGCAGGTACATGCAGGAAGAGATGTACCCTTAGGTACTGCTTAGGGCTTTAAACGGCTTGGAGATGTTCTGGCATCACATGATCAAATCGGTCAGTCCCAGTTAGTAACCTACCAGCTCTATTTTGAACTAACTGAAGTTCATGGACTGTCTTCAAAAGTAGCCCCATGTACAAGCCACTGTAGTGATCCAAACAGGAGGTTACCAGAGCATGGAAAACTGTTTCCAGGCTATCTCTGTCCAGATAGGGTAGCAGTTGGTATATCAGCCTAGGGTGATGAAAGGTGTGCCTGGCTACTGAGGCCACCTGGGCCTCCAGTGCCAGTGATGGATCCAAGAGACCCCCCAAGTCGTGTCCCTGATCTTTCAGGAAGAGTGCAACCCCCTCCAGGGCAAGTTGAATACCACTCAACCAGGAAGATGAGCCCCACCAACGTTCCATGCTTTTCAAAAGTTTCTAAATTCCTAATATGTTTGAACAAGAACAACAAAACTGCCAACCTTGGTAAAGAAATAAATTTATTTAGGGGCCTGCTTCCCATTCTTCAAAGCCTCATGTGGCGCAGAGTGGTAAGCGGCAGTTACTGCAGCCGAAACACTCCCCACGGCCTGAGTTCGATCCCACCGGAAACTGGTTCTCAGGCAGCTGGCTCAGGTTGACTCAGCCTTCCATCCTTCCGAGGTCAGTAAAATGAGTACCCAGCTAGCTGGGGGAAAGGTAACCGCGACTGGGGAAGGCAATGGCAAACCACCCTGCTACAAAGTCTGCCAAGAAAATGTCAGTGAAAGCAGGCATCCCTCTAGAAATCAGCAATGACTGAAGTGCTTGCACAAGAGGTTCCTTCCCTTCCCTTCCCTTCCCTTCCCTTCCCATTCTTCAGGTTATTTTAGTCCCAGCTGGATTCTGATACTGGAAGTGAATCCAGATGGGGAAAAAGTGGCTGGGGTGGGTGGGCAGCTAGACCTAGGGGCTGAAGTCCATGGCCCTGCAACATGGCACCCCCCCTCCCCAATTACTAGCCAGAGACTGGCAAGCGGTGAGAGCATCAAGGCAGCAGAAGCAAATTCCATTTTATTTCCGTAGTCACGATGGTGCTGTGATTTAAGCGAGTCTTAAAATACAAATCTGCACATGTTCAGAATACTTTTACTTATCTATCTATTGGGGGAGGGTAAAGAGTTTTCTTGCTGTTGTTCAAACGTGTCAGGAATTTAGGAGAAATTGTAAAGCTTGGAATGTGTGTGGGGAGGTGGAAGGAGAAGAGAAATGTTAGTTGTGTGCTTCACAACTGAAGCAATAGACGTGGCCATCTAAAGGGGACATCCATGAGACTATAAAGTCCAGAGTATAAGAGTGCCCTATCTTGCCTAACCAATGGACGGTTGCCCTAGCATCTGTATCTGAAGCTTCTATGGATCTCAGGTTACATCTTATTCAGAAAAAAAAATGTTTTGGGTTTATTGGACTCCACAATGCCTTTTCAATAAGGGTTTGTCTAACTTGCACAATTGTTGGAGATTGAAAGCTCCATCCGACATGTGTTTTATTACATGCTCGTTACTGAGCACTCAAGGAATTTGCTCAGGTCCCTTACATGACGTCATCTGCCTCCCATGCGCCTTCCACCCCTTCTGGCCTTCCTTTCGTGACACCTCCCCCCCGGTTAAGTCTGATGTATTTTTAAACACGGAATTGCTGCTCTCTCCTGCTCTGTGCAGGAGAAGCAGCGCTATTAGAACAGTGGACTCAATGGGCCTAAGTTACATACTCTTTTGAAAGAGGAAGTAACTGAGGAATGGAAACACAGGCAGAGAAGCGACGGTAGGGAGCGTGTTTCCCCCTGGTGTGATGGAGCTCATAATGCATCTAATGCTTCTTTAACTCATATATTTTGGCAATTCCCCATAGTTGCCCCTTTTAGGGAGGAGGTTATAATAAGGATGAACTTTGTACTGAAACCATCTATAATATGGAATAATGTCCATGTCCTCCTAAATTACCTACCGTCTTCTTGGAAGTTAACACATAGTCAGCACAGATGGATCCTCAGAGCCCTTATGACAGCTAAAAGACATACTATCACATTGGAAGGACAAATCCACACCTCCCACAATGCAATGGATCGAGGACCTAATAATATTATCAACTTTTGAACAGGTGTTATATAGATGCAACTTGCAAGTGGATAAATATACGGATATCTGGTCTTCTTTTCTTGAAACCTTTGTATAATTCTCTCTCTCTTTTTTTTTTTAATGAATGGTACATATGATGGAAAATGACGATAATCTTATATACATAATGTGTGTTTCCCCCCCTCTCATTTTCACGATATATTTGCTGTTCTGTTTTGTTCATATTCACAATAAAAAATAATCTTTTTTTAAAAAAAGTCCAGGGTCTAAAGTTATCTAGGTGGACCACTAAAAGTACCTGGGAAAGAGGTTTTTTGGTTTGTTTTTGTTTTAAAGTGGAGGGAAGTGGTGATGAATTCAGCATGCATGGCTTGGGCTTTAAATAGCATTTAGTATCTCACCTGCTGCTTCACCTGTGGTTGGGGCACACCTACATTTAGTGATATGAATCAGCCCCAATTAAATGCATTTGCCTCTTACTAGTGGAGGCTGGTGGCTCCGATGTCAGTGTGATGGAACACCCGCCCTGTGAGTCAATCAGATCCACACCTTGGATAGCTTTTTTAGAGTTCTGACTGGTTCTGATTGAAACCTGGGGTGGATGCACCATCCCACTGAAATAGGAGCCACCAGCTTCCACTGCCTTTCACAACATCTTCCTTCCGGCTGAACAATCATCTTTTTACTGAGTAAAAATACCCTTGTGCCTAAGTTTTGTTTATAATTAACTTTCCTGGTTGGTGTTTAAAACCACCAGAGTCTCATGGTCAATTACAGAAAGATTTGATAGGATAATAGAATATGAATGGAGTAGGATAAATGAAGAGGGTATAGGTGAGGCAATCTCTGTATTGTAATACAGGATATTGATGACAGATGAGAGTCAATCGGCCTGTTCAGACAACACACTAAGCCATTGTTAGGCCACTAACCCTTTCTTTTGGTTAGTGAATATGTTTAAACCATGGTTATGTAGCCACCGTGTTAGGAATGGTTCACATGACATGCTAAACCATAATTTTTAGCTCAAAATGCTTAACCTTCATGGCTTAGCTTGTCATCTGAACAGGGTCTATGTGTTCTCAAGTTGTTTTATTGTTTATTAATGTTTTATTTGTTTAAAAAAACAATTAAAAATACCTGATGATTTTTTTGGGAGGGGGAAGGCATATTTTTCCCTCCAGTGCTGTAAGAATACAGAATACCTTCACTAAAGATGACTGTATCAGGAGCACACCATTTGCAAATGTAAGCAAACTGACCAATTACCCAGAGTTCTACCGTGTTGGATAGATACATAGATGCTTCTAGCCTGGAGAAGAGAAGATTGAGAGGAGACATGATAGCACTCTTCAAATACTTAAAAGGTTGTCACACAGAGGAGGGCCAGGATCTCTTCTCGATCCTCCCAGAGTGCAGGACACAGAATAATGGGCTCAAGTTAAAGGAAGCCAGATTCCAGCTGGACATCAGGAAAAACTTCCTGACTGTTAGAGCAGTACGACAATGGAATCAGTTACCTAGGGAGGTTGTGGGCTCTCCCACACTAGAGGCCTTCAAGAGGCAGCTGGACAACCATCTGTCAGGGATGCTTTAGGGTGGATTCCTGCATTGAGCAGGGGGTTGCACTCGATGGTCTTGTAGGCCCCTTCCAACTCTGCTATTCTATGATTCATGCCCGTGTTGTACAAAGCTGGTTAAGACTCAGATGATATTCATTCCCTTAGAAACTAGGGAAAGATTGCCCCATCACATCTAGGTCGAAATGCTTGGCTCCCGTCACTTTTCTGTCATCACTCCGATGTCGCTTCATGAAAACAGGAAGTAATTAGGCCCATTCAGTCCGGTAGGAGAGAGCAGCAACCAGACTTTCTCTGTGGTTTTTTGTGGCGCAACAAAGGCCAGAACGGGTGAAAGACGCGCGAGAGGCAGACAACGTCATGTGAGCAATCCGTGAGTGCCCAGGAACGAGTGTGCAGTAAAACCCTCGTCGGATGGAGCTTACAGTCTTCCATGTATATGTAGTGGGGGTTAGGTTATTAGTAGCTTTACAGGTCAAAACCAGTATACTGTATCCATCAGCTGTAGGATGTTGTCTGAACAGGGTCACTGTCTAGTTTGGCCCCCACTCTACCAGTACAGTGTTTCAGCAAAAATCTGGAACCTCTGCTGCTACCTCTGTTGATCCAAAGAATTTTCTTCCGGCCCTGCAGAAGGCATAACGAGGTTCAGCTTGTATGGTATTTGTGGGACTGAACATGCTGAGTCAGAACACAGAACCTCCTCAATGCATCCTAGGCTTTGTCACTCAGAGTTGTATGTATCTAATGCCAGCTTTAATTGTTCTGCAGATTACAATTGGTTTAGAATATCTGTCTGTCTCTTGTACACCACCCATACCACCAGTACAGCCTTTATTTGCTACAAGTGGGTAACCCTATCAATGTCATTATAATACTCAAGCCCAGTCAATAATTAAAGCATGAGGCAGATCCCTCCCCCCATTTAAAATATGAGTAACCGCAGGTTAAACCTGTAAGCGGCATTAATGGGAAAATATTTACTGAAAGACCAAGGGGAGAATTCAGACTGAATAGAGTGAATGAGTTGAAAATAATGAACGTATTGAAAAGAAAAAGAAAAAAAGGGAAGGAATAAAGTAATCCCCTTGTGTACAGTGTATTCATTGGAAACTCACCGGAATCATCCAAAGCAGTACCTCCAAAAGCAGATGTGGAATGCTCAAATTTTGATGGCTAGGTGAGTGAATCTTCACGTATTCTCTAGCATGCATTCTTGAAACTGAGAGACATCGAACATGCAGACATGTAGCTGATACATAGGAGGTGCAGGTTTTGTTCTTAGCTTGTTCTCAGTCAAGCAGCTTTGCAAGACATGATAAAGCTTTTAGGACTGGGATTTTCACCTTAATTCACCAGAAGATTAGGGGAAACCTTTTCTTTCCCTCGCCATTTGCTTCTCCTTTAAGATAAAGGGGAGTAATCTTCCTGTCATCATTTTGTCAAACTAGAAGTGCATGGTTAAAAGTATATTTTTATGTCATCTTCTTTCCTTGTTTATTTTGATTATTTTTGGGAGCTTTGGCTATTGGATAGTATAGAAATGCAATAAATAAATAAATAAATATGCCGAATTCTTAAAAGTTGTAGATCTTTTGCTCACAGGAGCAATTCTCAGTAAAGAGTCATAACAAACAACGTTACGTTATTTGATTTTTACACTTATCATAACATAACCTTTGACAATTTAATCGGATTGGTTCAGTCTCGAGAATAATTTAAGAACTGAAATAACCCAAGGGGAGCCTCAGGAAATAATAGGAAGAAAGATGGATTTATATTGAAGGCACTGGACAAAACCTTATATGACAAAACCTTAGTAGTTATATATAAAGAAAGGGATACCAAAAGGCTTCATCAAGCATGAGGTTCAAACTATTTTATCCAGTTTGATTCAATTATTGCTCCATCAGTGGTTTTGCTCATAACTACCTCTGCAATTTCCTGATTTGTGAAGACATCAGGAAAGCTCATAATTTGGACTGTTAGATGAATGTGTCCCTTTCTTTTTCTCTATTTGCATAGGATTGGGTCTTTCATTTCCATGGGTTGGATCCAGACTTAGGCTATAGCTAGATGGGGCGATATCCTGGTGATCGCCCCAGGATCATCCCTGTGCGTTCAAATGACGCACAGGGCATCCCGGGAGCCTGGAGGGATGATCCCTCTCTTGCCCAGGGATATCGCCCTAAAGGAGCTCTGTGCCTGTCGGGGGTGGGATGGGGGAGCGGGGAAATTTAGTTATTTTAAAAAAATACTCACTATTTGCCACGAGCGGTCATGCACTCCTTCTTCTTTAAAATAACAAAACAAAATAGTGGGTGCAATGTCACGTGCCACGTGTAAACCAGGGTGACGATCTTGCGATCATATGATCGTGAGATCGCCTCCCTCCAACACCCTTGTCTAGCTGAGGCCTATGTCATACTTAGAGCAGACCTGTTGAAAACAATGGGACACAAGTTAGTCATGACTAACTGAAGTCCCACTCGTTTCAATTGGGCTACTCTAAATATGACCAAGTCAGGATCTAACCAAGTATAAAGTATGGCTTGTTCCATAGATCCCCATGTGGGTGTGGTTTCAAGTTCTGGATCATGGTCTAACCTCTTCATTAGGCCACATGGACCATGAAAGTTTCCACTCTATAACATACTACAGAAAACAATAACACTTATTAGCACTTACAGCTAAATCCAATGTTATATGAGTGGACTTGTTTGTGCAATACGAATTTCCCTTCTCCCCCCCCCACCCCAAATCTGCTCCAGAGGACTCCCCCTCAACCTTCTGGAGCAGATTTGGGTGAGTGTGCACAGGAGGCTTCGGGGTGGCGCAGAGAAATTTGATTCATCAACAGTGTCTAGTCTACTGGCAGAATGACACCATTGGATACAATAATTTGTACCACTCAGTACTAGGCATCTCTATCAGAAGTAATTCTCACTGCTTTCAATAGGACTTACTCCCAGTAATGTGCATAGGATTGTACATGCAGCCAAAGTGTTCAAACCACTTCACACTAACAACTGCTACAACAGACTTAATGACGTGGGTCCATATTTTATTCTTTTAATGCAGGTGGGATGCTGACTCTGAGAAATGCAGGCTTGTCTAAGGACACCTGCTGCATTCATACTGAAGTGAAATTTGAATGAGGAAATTCCCAGCTTGCACTCTTAGCCATTACAGAGTTATAGCAATCCTAACCACCCTAATTAGGGAGTAAGTCCCAACAGACATAGTGAGTTAGTTTGCGCATAATGCTAAACCATGAACTAAAACAAAGAAGCCTTTGTCTTGTTTGCTCTCCCTTTCCTTCTCTGTCATGGCTGAGCAATGACCTTTGATAGCATTTCTTTTTGAATTCAAAGTATCTTGGCCAGTTGTTTAGGTAGAAGCTCTTTAAAACAAGCTCTGGTTGGTTAAACAAGCTAGCTTCATTTTCCATGGTTTGAAGTTAGCCTGTTTAGAAAGTGACCAGATTTTGGCCTAATCGACAACAGCTCTTTATTCTGGAATAATATCGAGGTCATCCCCACTGCTCCACATGACGTTCACCTACTCCTGTGATGATCTAGGGACGACCCCATAGTTATTCAGGAATATCGCTGACTGCTTCTGCCACGTTTTTTTCCATCTCTCTTGCTATGATCCCAACGTCCATGGCTGGTGTGCCCCCCTTTCCAAAGCTGTTGCTGTTCGGTGCGAGCTCCCAGCTTGGCGAACAGCCAACCCGCTGTTAGGGGCATGTCCAGTGGTTTCGTACGTGTGTGGGAGTGGGCAGCCACCATTTTCAGCATAGTTTTTGATTGGCTATTGGCGTGTTTTGGTGCCAACCATGTGTTTTTTATTTTAACACAACCACATTTATGCGCAGGAGTGCATCTTCTACACAGTACCTATCATCCCCTGTGTTTCTGTGTATTTGTGCTGGTGTGCATCTTGGAGGAGTTATTAAAAAAATAACAGCATGCCCTGTACCTATCTGTCCAGTCCCACCCATACACCTTCAGAAGCACCATCACAGGGTGCACGTCCTCTCACAATGGCTCTCCTCTACTCGCAGGAAACTTCCCTCAAGTGTGCCCCGTGAGGGATGATCACAGACGCGGGAAACCACACAATTATCCCTCCTCCATTGCGAAATGGTGGTAGGTATAGATTAGGCTTTTGTTTAAAACCACAATCTTTTATTCATACATAACAAACCAGGATTCTTTGAAACCGAATATAAATGCTAGTGAAATCCTTCTGACGGTATAGGAGAAGAAGGGGAAGGGAAAAGCATAGGACTGAGGCTTTGTTCAGGCTTGTTCTAGCACATGCATGTAGCGCTAAACCATGGTTCAGCATTATGTGCAAATCAGCTCATTGGGACTTGTATTTATTTATTTATTAAATTTATATACTGCCCCACAGCCGAAGCTCTCTGGGCGGTTTACAAAAGTTAAAAACAGTGAACATTAAAAAGTATACAAAATTTAAAACCATCAAAAATATAAAAACAACAGTATCTAATCAACATGCATTGGATGCACTGTAAGAATGGAATAACTTTAAATTAATGTAAATACCTCATCTTTCCCCTTTTATTATTAAAAATCAATACTTTTAAAATATTGGAAGATTTTTTCATACTGGGACAACTTAATTTTAGCCGGAAGTGGATGTATAACAAAATCGAATTTTCATTTGGATGGCACCCCATCAGACTATTATTATTATTATTATTATTATTATTATTATTATTATTATTATTATTATAAAAGCAACAATCTCTTAGGCATAAATAGAATAATAATAATTTATTATTTATATAGGACATTGACTTAGGCTTTACAGCCGTGGTTTCTAAAATGATTAATGTATTAAATGAAGAACTATTTTAATTATGCTTCAGAGATCTAAATGCTTTTAAGTCCCAGCAGAGAAGGAGTGGGTGGGGTGGGGGCGGGGAAGAAGCTCAAAGCAACTGGCAAGCTATGAGAAAGTACATGTTGCGAGGGGGACAGACATGGCTTGATCAAGTGCGCAGCTGTTCTGTGCAGTCGCAAAAAGCTAATGCATTAAACAGTTAATCTTTCATTAATGCTGTGTAATCAGTTGGCATGAATTGCTCAATCCTCTAGAATTCTCCTGGCAACTGGGGATGTATGAGCAATTTCTTTCAGTTCATTTTTGATCAGGATGTACTCATTTCGCACCTTTTGGACCAAACACAGACTCAGATGCAATCTGTGGCTGAAACCCGTACATTTCCAAAAGAATGGGTACAGACCAAAAGGATAGGTACATCTGAAAAATGCGCACAAATACACTTTAATTAATGGGAGAAGAATGCAAACGTTTCAAAGATGTGAACAACTGATGTGTACATTTGGAAAAATAAGCATGAAAATATGGACGGATTTTCATGCGGAAAGAAAATAACAAAGCTTGCAAATCTGCTATGGACTCGAGTCAGAATGAGCTTTGAAATGGAATTTGGGGAATTTCGATGAGCATGAGTTTTGCTGGTCTGCACATCCCTAGTGGTAACCGAGCATTTGAATGTTGACTCAATATGCTACTTCCTTGGAAAGTATAACATAAAATGCCTTCCCTGCTGAGATATAAAGGGACCAAGGCCCACTTTACATGTTGGGATTTCCTACATGGCTATCCCCTCCTAGAAGGAAAACCTGAGCGTAGACTGCACTTAGAGCATTATATTTATTTATTTATTTATTTATTTATTATTACATTTATATACTGCCCCATAGCCAAAGCTCTCTGGGCGGTTTACAAAGACGTACTATAAACTTCTGTCCCTTACAGGATTGGCTTTCATCTACAACGCTGATCATTGTATATGCGATCATTGTACACATGGCTCTTTTGCTGCATGTATACATGTTCATCAGGAAGCTACGGCCAATGGCACCTTTGCATTTGTAACACCGTGTGTATGTGGATTTCCTACACAGAGGTAACAACCATGGAAGAAATTGCCATATGTTGTGAATATGATGGTGGTTATGGTGGCACCAGAAGAATGGGGGAAATGGAACAGAAAAAAAGAAGAGGGGTGGGGGGTGGGGGAGTCTGGGAAGATGTGTCTTCCTTTCCACTACTTACAGCCACTGGGGTTTAATGCGATCTATAAACTCATCTGTCTGTTTACATACCAGCAAATGATACGTCTCTCTGATCCACTTACATTTTCAAGCCTAATGTATACACAGGGCACTGATGCTGTGTATACAAGACACAGAGATAGC
This sequence comes from Elgaria multicarinata webbii, assembly GCF_023053635.1. Taxonomy (NCBI): domain Eukaryota; kingdom Metazoa; phylum Chordata; class Lepidosauria; order Squamata; family Anguidae; genus Elgaria; species Elgaria multicarinata. The sequence goes on along the minus strand of NC_086172.1, from coordinate 140,237,969 downwards.
TGGGGGCTGTGTGCTGTCCCTGCTTTCACAGCACACTGTCACTCTTATAAATAAAGCATTGGCTCGGGTAAAGAGTCTGAGAGTCAGAGAGCCACATTGCGTGCAAATCCAGCTCAGTGCCTGAGCTTCCTTGAGGTTGAAGCTAATCCTAACTGACATGTTACAGTAAAAGTACTTTATAAAATCAATATTAAATTCACAGCCTTTGACATCCTGGGACATCAAAGATAAAGGGGAAATAAGCCGTGGAGTAAACAGTCCTGCAGCTATGCCAGTTGCTCAGGGAGAGAGGCAAAGGAAGACACGGGAGACCATGGGGTAAATTAGTACAGTGCTAGTCTTGTTTTTATACCAAGGTCTTGACATCAATGAAAACATTATAAAAACGGCACGCAAACTCTTACACACAAGGAAAAAAAAAACAGAGATCAGAAATAACCTATGAAGTTACAGCTTCTTGAACCTGTGAAGGTCGAAGGGATGTAACTGTACTAATGCACACACAATATTGACCCCCCCCCCATTTTTTTTAAAAAAACTTAAGGGCAATTACGTGAATGCAAAAAAAAGAAAAGAAAAAAAGTTGCACATATATTTCACCTTACTGGATAAATGTTGGGTGAGGATTTGTCTGTGGAAATCTACTCTCATCATATCATGCATCTCCAACATAAACCCATGTGAATCTTGCTATCATCGGCGCCCAAATAAAGTCAAACATTGTCTTGTTTCAGTTTGGGGTGTGAAATGTATATTACAGGGAGGTTTGGTAGGGAATGAAAGCCAACCCCAAACACAAGCTGCAGAAGAAATCAGTAGCCATTCCTCTTCCATCTGGTGAGCAATTTTATATTTTGCGTCAACAGGCTTAAGATACAATTTCCTGGTATGGTGGGTTTCAAACCACATTGTGGTGCATTGTTTTTCAACTGGGAGAACCTGGGTTCAAATTCCTATTAAGCTACGAAACTTATTGGGTGGTCTGTGATGAACCATACATAACAATAAGATTTTGTGATTGCAATTTATTGTTATGTATGTTTTCTGTTGATTCTTGGAAGCCACCTTTGAAAAGATTTTTACTAGAGGTACGCAGCTTCAACTCAGACCGCAGTTCAGTATTTAAACAACCTGATTCTGATTGGATCAATACAGAGATGGTCCACTTCACCTCAGTACTGAATCCAAGTTGAGGTTCAGAAATCCAAGGCATCATACCTCCCCCCCCCCATTAAATAAGTTAATTGGTCATTCCGTTTTGACTGCCTTCCCATTGACTGATTGTGAGAGCAGCGCTTATTGGGTCCGGTTGGGACAAAAACAAATTAGACACACAGGCATAACTGGATAATAAATTGGCAACAACTTTATTGACTCACCTGAATAGGCTTGGCAGCAGCATAGGGCGTGGATCCTGTCATCAGCCCACCCGCCTGCTGACCAATTCCTCTTCCTGGCCTGGAAGCCAGGGGCACTGGTGGTGGATGGTAGGGCCGGGGACACACCATGGACTGCTAGTGTGAAAACCTTTCTACCACCCCGGGGCATATCACGGCGTGGGCCACTAATGTGAACCCCTTTCCACCTCTCCAGATGTGGCCAGCTCACAGCCCCATGTTGGTCAGGTCTTGGCGCCACATCCCCAAGATCCCTCATGGAATCCTCACCGTGGGGGAGCAGGGAGGCCAATCCCGCTCCCCCTCACCAATGGATCCAGCCCAATGCCTATCATGCCTACGTAAAATGTCACAAATGTTATAAAATGAAGCATCCACACAGAATATATTGATAGTCCAGATCAACTTATTTACAAAAGAGTTAATCACTGCAATTGGAGGCAGAACAAAGGAGAGATCTAACTCTGCTGGGTCTGCCTTTTTGGCCACACCCATCCTTGCACTGATTGGCACAGTAGTCCCCTCCTGGGAAGGAAATGCTGCTGCTGGGTCTGTGCTGCTGTGGTGTCTGTACCACCGCACCGCTCTCCACCAGCCTTTCTCCCTTCACTGCTGGCCAGCGCGCCTCACAATTCACTGCTGCCCGTTAAGTGGGGAACTAGGCTTCTCATGAAACTTAGGCAGGATCTACACTACTGCTTTATAGTGGTATTAAAGTGTACTGACAACTGTCCCCCAAGCAGGATATAACACTATGAAAGCAGTATGAAAGCATGGGCCTCAACAGTTGTCAGTGCACTTCAATGCTGCTATAAAGCAGTAGTGTAGATCCTGCTACCATATCCTGCTTTCACACTACTTTCATAGTGCTATATCATGCTTGGTGTAGACCTGGCCATAGTTCATTGGAAAGCTCTTGACATACAGATTCCACAAATATTAATGGGTTTCATTATAATTCAGTCAGGAGTTTATTAACATCCATAAGGCTTTTTCTTTAAAAAGAAGAAGAAAGAATTAGTCTATCTTCTATAACAATGTATCATAAAGTTTTATTTTTAATATCAAAAATGTCAAGTATAATTAACTGTGAACTGGGGCAAAATGAAAACGTCTCTGCACATCTTTATAAAAAGAGGTGCAGGCCAAAGTACAATGATATACCAGGAACATATGGCCGGTAAACAAATCATGAAGTGATTAAGAGACACCTGTAGTTAAAAGTAACCCAGTCAAAGTTTAGTTATTGCTCAGAAAGGAAGTCTCCAGCTGTTAAATTCAGCAAAATAACATTTAAAAGTTTCTGCATGCTTTTAGTTAAGTCAAACCTTTTGTTAGATTTGATTTTTCTCCATGGAACGTGTTAGCAGGGAACCAACTTGTTAATCTTTAATTTTTTTAAAAAAATGAACAGCAACCGCCCCTTAAATGTTAAACCCAGTAAAATACTAAAATCCAAAATATGATAATCCCTAAAACCATTTCAATTCAGTAGTTTATAAGAAAGCCGCATAAAATAAGTCTTTGGCGCTCCTGTAAAGGCTTCCAAAGATAGGGCCTGATGCACTCCAGTTAGCAGTGTATTCCATCAGCTTGGGGCCATAGCCCCCCCAAAAGCCCTCTCCAGTCTCATTGTTTTTGCTGGCAGGTGCCATGGTGACCTGGGCCTCCAGTGACGGGTCTAGTAGCACCCCCAGACTTTGAACCTAATATTTCGAAGGGAGTGCAACCCCATCCAGAACAAGCAATGACCCTATCTCCCTGACTCAGGAAACACTCAACCACAGGGCTTCTGTCTTGCTAGGATTCTGCTTCAGTTAGCAGGCCCTCATCCAGCCCATCATGAGCCATCTATCACTGCTCAGGGTTGGCCAAAGATATTTTGCTGCCTGAGAGGAAAGACAAGATGGGACCTCCACCTGATTCCAGTATTGGCAACATTGGCAGATGAATCTTCCTTCAATATGGCTACTAGCCCTGATGGTTGTGTGCTATCTCCAGTATTTGAGGCAGTAAGCCTGTGTGCACCAGCTGCTGGGGAACATGGGTGGGAGGGTGCTGTTGCACCATGTCCTGCTTGTTCATCCCCGGCCAATGGCTGGTTGGCCACTGTGTGAACAGAGTACTAGACTAGATGAACCCTTGGTCTGATCCAGCATGGCTCTTCTTATGTTCTTATTGGCAATGAGACAACATTGTCCACCACAACTGAGGGAAGCAAGCCAAGTGGCATACACAGCTCTGACATCCAGGTGGCTGCATCTCTCTTCCAAGTGGTAGGGTCTGCCCTGCCACTGCTTCTCTACTCACAACCCAATAGTGGCAACAACGTGGTGATATCCTTTGCAGAAGGTCAGGGGGTAAATTTTCATGTTTGCCTCACTCCATCCTGAAAAGTCGGGGGTAAGTCCCCAACTTTTAAAATGCAGAGCTTCTCTGGAAAGAAGAGCTTCTCTGGAAAGCCCCGCAAAGCAATGGCTTTGAGGTGGCTTTCCATCTTGAAGCCATCACTTCCCCACCATGGAGCCACCATGGCTTCCAGAACGTATGGACAGCCCCCTTGGCAGGTATCTTAATTTTTAAGACATCTGACAATAGCATTTTTAGTTCTAGGCATCTGAGCATCATTATTAGGTGATGTTCACCCTGTTTTGGAGGGGGTTGCACTCCCCCTAAAGGATCAGGTCCGTAGTTTGGGGGCGCTCTTGGATCCAGAGCTGTCACTTGAGGCACAGGTGAACTCAGTGGCAAAGAGCACCTTTTATCAGCTTAGGCTGATATACCAACTGTGCCTTTATCTGGACAGAGATAGCCTAGCTACAGTTATCCATGCTCTGATAACCTCTTGTTTGGATTACTGCAATGTGTTATACGTGGGGCTGCCTTTGAAAATGGTCCAGAAACTTCAACTGGTACAAAACAGGGCAGAATGGTTACTAACAGGGACTGGCCGACGAGACCACATCATGCCAGTCCTTTTCCAGCTTCATTGGCTGCCAGTCCAGGCCTGATTCAAAATGCTGGTATTAACATTTAAAGCCCTAAATGGCAGGCTATCTGAAGGAACGCCTCCTCCCACATGAACCTGCCTGGACCCTAAGGTCATCTTCAGAAGTCCTTCTCTGCGACCTCCTTGCCAAAGGAGGTGAGGCAGGTGGCTACCAGGAGGAGGGCCTTCTCTGCTGTGGCACCCCGGCTGTGGAATGAGCTCCCTAAGGAGGTTCGCTTGGCACCTACATTATATTCTTTTAGATGCCAGGTGAAGACCTTTTTATTCTCCCAGTATTTTAACAGTCTATAAATTAATTTTAACTTTGCTGTTCTAAATTTGTATTTTAAATTTGTATTTTTGCAGTGCTGCTGTTTTTATCTTGGTTGTGCTTTTATACTGTATTTTATATTATGTTTTTATACTGTTGTTTTGCAATTTGAATTGTCTTAATTTTGTAAACCGCCCAGAGAGCTTCAGCTATTGGGCGGTATAGAAATGCAATCAATCAATAAAAAAAAAGACATCAGTTACTATGGGACTGCCATTGACATCTCATTTATTTATTTATTTATTTATTTATTACATTTCTATAGTGCTCAATATCTGAAGCTCTGAATATCTGAATACAGATGAGTATCTGATTCATAACAAATCATACAGGTTGTTAGAATAACTGGTAACAGCACCATCTGTGATCAGGGCGATGCAAAATAAGAGTGGAAAGTCCATTTGTGTAATGCTACATGCTGGAAAAATAGACTGGAATAATACAGTAGTCCTATTTGTTTCTCCAAAAAACCCTTCAAGTGAATTCTATTTTACAAGGTATCCCAGAGGGTAAAACAAAACGTGGAACAGAAAACAAATAGGAAATAAATATTCCAAACATTACAAATCATTATGAATTTATATTGCCACAAATCATAAACCAGCAACAAAGTGCATAATTTATTTTAACCTTTCTTATGAAGTAGTCTAACATTTGTTTAACAAACCCTTGGAATTATTCACATTGTGTTCTACTATCATTATACATTTTGTCAAGTCTAGAGTATCTATGATTATAATTTAATGTCCAAAGTGAACTTCTGGGACTAGCGAGAAGGGAAGTGTTAAGGTTTGCTTTGTGTTCTGTATCACTGAATTTTCTGGCTTGTTGGTGTGGTGTTTGATGATAACTTTATTGCAGGTAGTCAAAACATAGGCTTTTAATACCGTCTCAGGACCATCCACAGAATTTACATAGCAGATACCTGAATACTTTCATAACAGCCTTTCTCCCCTTTTCTTCAGGAATGGAAAGTTGTCATCTTGAGGGAAGGCACAGCAGGGGGAGGGGTTGCTTAACCCTCCCCTCCCACTTAGCATTTATTCACTCAAGATCATCTTCCCCAAAACTACTTTTCTCCCTGCAGGGGAAGATACTGGGAAAGAAGCTTGGGAAGTGTTGATGCTGAGCAAATAGCAAGAATTTTTTAAAACTAATCTTAGAAAACTCAAGTTTTAAGCCGACTCTCTCCAGGCTGCTCATTGGAACGTCTGTAGCTGCTTTTCAGTACAAATCAAGAGCAGGAGACTGTTTATGAGTCACCCGGCATAAAATCTAGTTTTGCCTTTAGCAATTGTGTGAGGTAGGTTAGGCAACAGGCAGCGGAGGCTGGTGGCTCCATTGTCAATGGGGTGGTGAATCTGCTCCGGATTTCAGTCAGAACCAGTCACAACTAGTTCTCACCTTGGCTGTCTCCTGACTGGTTCTGACTGAAATCTGGAATGGATTTGACACCCCACTGGCATTGGGGGCACCAGCCTCCACTGGCAAGAGGTAGAGACTTGCCTGAGACCACTCAAAAATGTCATGCCCAACCAGGTGGTAAAACTATAGGGCATCCTTCACCAATCAGGTGCCTTCCAGATGTTTTGGACTTTTAACTCCCACCAGCCCCAGGCCACATGGCCAATAGTCCAGGAAACAGACAGTTGTAGTCCGAGATATCCAGAGGACACCAAGTTGGGGAAGGCTAATAGAGGGATATAAGCTCTATGCATTAATTATCATGAATACATAGGGTTAAATACAATTTACGTTAACAGCAGCGAGGCAATTAATAGCAGGCAATTGGAAGACAGCTCGGATGCTGACAGTATCACTGTGGAGAAAGAAAGAAAATCTGTGACATAGCAATAAACGAAAGGTTGACGCAGAAGTTAAGGACACAGGCCATGGCTAGACCAGGCCTATATCCCGGGATTGTCCCGGGATCATCCCTGTGCATCCAAATGACACACAGGGGATCCTGGGAGCAGGCAGGGACGACCCCTCCATTTGCCTGGGATAATCCTTAGGTCTAGCTAAGGCCATAGAGGGATAAAGAAAAGAAATACTTTCAGGACAGACTGGCAAAAATATATAGAATACATGAAAAAGGAATCAAACAGAACAACTTTGGCAGAAGCCTTTAGAAATCTGTGGGACACATAAAAAAACAGATAATCAACAATCTCCTTGCAATACTTTGTCGGACTTGTCACAATTAATGAGATACTTCTATTTTGCATATTTAGTGCTGTGATTTGATGTAATTGACCAAGTGTGGGAGGAAATGGGGACGGTTATAGAATAAGTATTGATGTGTATAGTTTTATGTTTTATTTTTATCTTTGCTTTTTTTTAGTTTAGTGTATTTAATGCATAGGATTCTACCTCTATAAATCTCAGTATGCATAGGCTCAAAGGGCATGACACTACAGATGTAAAGTTTCTGTTAAGTTTTGAGGCCAACAAAGACATGCTATTTTTCAAAATAATAATAATGGGAAATTGGGGTGGTGGTGGCAGGTGTGTGTGTGTGTGTGTGTGTGTGTTTGAAGCTTGAAGCTTAACATGGCAAAGACTGAATTGCTTGTTTTTCCTCCTAAACCTTCTCCTCATCTCTCATTCTCTCTTACTGTCAATGATGTTACGCTTACTCCGGTCAAGGAAGCTCGTAGCCTTGGCTTTATCTTCGACTCCTCGCTCTCCTTTATTCCTCATATTGAGGCAGTAGCTAAATCTTGTCGATTTTTCTTGTATAATATTGCCAGGATTCGATCATTTTTGTCTGTCTCTTCTGCCAAGACGCTTGTTCATGCACTGGTTATTTCACGGTTGGACTACTGCAACCTTCTTCTCTCTGGCCTTCCTTCTTCTCACATCAGTCCGTTGGTTTCTGTTCACCACTCTGCCGCAAAGATCATCTTCTTGGCTCGCCGCTCCGACCATGTTACTCCGCTTCTGAAATCTCTTCATTGGCTTCCAATTCACTTCAGAATCCAATATAAACTTCTCCTGTTAACCTTCAAAGCTTTTCACGGTCTAGCTCCTTCCTATCTCTCCTCTCTCATCTCACACTATTGCCCCGCTCGTGCTCTTCGCTCCTCTGATGCCATGTTTCTCGCCTGCCCAAGGGCCTCTACTTCCCTTGCTCGGCTTCGTCCATTTTCATCTGCTGCCCCTTACGCCTGGAACGCTCTTCCAGAACATTTGAGAACTACAAGTTCAACCACAGCTTTTAAAGCTCAACTAAAAACTTTTCTTTTTCCTAAAGCTTTTAAAACTTGATGTTGTGCAGACTTCTACTGTTACTTTCTACTGTTAGTTTTTCCCTACCCTGTGCCTGCTTACCCTACCCTGTACCTGTTTGCATTCTCTTCCCCTCCTTATTGTTTTACTATGATTTTATTAGATTGTAAGCCTATGCGGCAGGGTCTTGCTATTTACTGTTTTACTCTGTACAGCACCATGTACATTGATGGTGCTATATAAATAAATAATAATAATAATAATAATAATAATAATAATATATAGGTGTTTTTTAAAAAACACACACACCTCATCTCATTTTACTCTAGTGATTTAAAAACACATCATGCATTATTACTCTTTGGTATATTTAAATTTAGAAATTTCATTGTCTTAGCTTTATTCAAAGAATTATTACATATATACCCAGCATTAGAGCTGGAGTGGCAAGCTGCAGCACCCCAAGGTATTGTTGTATATCTTTGCTTTTGCCAATTATGAAATTGAACTTTGAAAATTTGAACCATCAACATTGTAGTAAACAAAATGAAGGTTTATTTTCGGAACTTAGAAAATCTTCAGCTTATTATCAGCATTATCCAGAACAGGAGAAACAGTACAAACCCCTGCAATACCCTGTTTACCTTATGTCCAATATGGGGTAACTGTATTTACTACAATCGATTGACCCATGCCCTTCATGGCTAATTAAAGCTAACAGAGAGGGGATATCCAGCTGGGTCCAGCAGGTTTAAATTCCTCCTTGAGAGAGGAAGTGGTGCCAGCTTCTTTAAGACAGGTGGTAATTAAGTCACTATTGAGAAAGCCTAAGCTGGACCTGGATGATATTAATAACTATAGGCCAGTATCCTACTTCCCCATCCTGGGCAAGGCGCTTGAGTGGGTGGTTGCTAGACACTTCCAGGCACTCTTGAAGGAAACTGATTAACTAGATCCATTTCAACCAGGCATTTCACACATTAGTCTAAAAGAGAAAAATACCGAGTTTGCATGATTGCAGCAGCCCACCACGGCTTATTTAAGCCACCATGGGTTCTCTGAACAACAGACCATAGGTTATTTGAAAGTTGTTTAACTCTCAAACAATTCCTGCTGTCCAGTTTCAGATGACACAATAAACTATGGAAGCCCCGGCAGGGTGTTGAATATTCAAAATGGATGCCAGCACTCACCACAAATCACTATGGCTTAAATAAGCCATGGTAAACCATGGTGCTCATGTGAACCAGCCCAATGTCTCCAAATTTCCAAGATCTCCAATGGGAAAAAAGGCTCAGAAAAAACACATGCCCCTCTCCATAATATCAACAGCCAATACACCAGTCTTCACCCTAATCTCAGACCTATTTGCATGCTTAGCAACTACTACACATTATCTTCTTCAGTTTGCAATTTCAGTAGTGATTCTGCTGACATCCATAACTTGAAAGCTGAGTATAATAACGTTTCTGGACTGGTACTGGGCTTAGGAAAAAAATGATCTACTTTCCAACTTCAGGGAAAATTAGCTGTGCCAAGCATGAATGCAAAAATTAAATTGGGAATGAGCTTCACCCATCTCTACACATACTGTAGGTGTAATACTGATTTAATTTACAGGGTTGCTGTAAGAATTATGAGATAATGGGTTGGAAACAGAGTTAAACACAAATAACAGGGATGGGGGAAGCAGATTTCTCAGCCCCCTCTTCCCTATAGCAGCCCCCTGAAAATGTTACAAAGAGGGTTTGTAGACCCTACTGAATGGGGGGGGGGTCTAAAGAGAAGAGGGAGGTCCTCAAAAACTGGGCAAAAGCAGTCCTATGCATCTGAGTCCAATGAGGCCTACTCTCAGGTAAGTATTTATTGGATTGCAGCTTGAATTGATTAATACATTTTCACTGATCGATCTATCAATCAATCAAATCTGCATATATTTTCATATGAATAAAACAATAGTTTTGAAGGAAAACATGCTTTTTGTTGTTTAGATGATGCATGTATGTGTCACTGCAGATTTAGTGCATCTTACTGCCAGGTATTGATACAGAATTGCAGTTTAAGGGTGCACTCCTATTGATTCTGTCCTTTTTTCTGATTTTTGCCTATCTAGCTTGAATATTTATTCACCCAGAGCCTCCTTTGCCCATCTAGCTGGGGCATTTCGGAGTGGGAGAGAAGAGAGCTGGAGAGCCTTTAGGATAGTTCATATCCTGGCCTCTCTGGTCTATTCTCCTTCCTGCCCACCGAAACTCCCTTTTCCTCATCCTCTGTGGTCAGGTTCCTTAGAGAGCAGCCGGAGTGGTTCTTTCTGAATTGGCTGAGAGTGGGAGGAAGAGGGATGTGGGAATGCAGATTCTCCCCTCTAAGGGTGGAGCAGTGCCTCTGACCTCAGTTCTGGGAATCCCAAATATCCTATGGCTCGTCAGGTGCTGTCTAAGGGCCATAGGATTGCTCCCTCCATGACTTATTTTGTCCTGTATGTGGGGGAAGCAGCAATGACTCATTTAGGATGGCAGCTCTCATAATTATACTAAAAATAATTACATCTATTCAAAAATGGGTGTTAATTATTTGGGGAAACATTTTTTAATTAAGCAAAACTGAAGAATACATTAATCTGATTAATCAGCTACACACTGCAGCTCTTAAATGAATGTTTCATAGTAAGGCAGGTGTTCCCTGTCTTGTTGAAAAAAGTGTTGTCTTTGAAATGCTTTTCTGCTATTGAAATCAAATGTATTGATTTTGAAATCTCCAGAGGATCTCTTAATGAGCTTAAATGCTGTTGTCAAAATTACAGTAAGTTCTCATGCACATACAAAACATCTAATTGGGAGATATCAAAATGTGCCTCTATGTAGATGGAACACTTCAACTGTAAATCTCTTAGCTATTAAAAGTTCACTCTGAAATGAAACATGTCCTTTCCAGAGTTATTATATTTGTAAATATTAAATATTCAGTTGTATTAGTATGCTCCTGGGCAAGTACATTTACAATTGTCAACCTCACCCACTACTGTCTACTTCAATTTCACATGAAATTAAGAGACTAAATAAACCAAACATTTATACAGATGAATCCTACTGTGTTTCAAATGTATTCACAGCTTCAGATCTCAAAACTATTAAATTCAGTCCAAGTAATTTCCTCTCAGGTGGTTTTTTTTTACCCCACTTCCATCTCAGGCTTTCTTCTTTTATTATCAACTTTTTACAAGTTTCATAAAGCTTAAACAAATCCAATGAATAAAGTAACACAAGCATCTTTTTCATGGAATAATATGTATGCCAGAATTGGCCCAACCCTTTGTAAACCTACCAGTTCCAATTGTGGTAGCAATGAACAGTGCTTCTGTTTAGAGTGGCTAAGTGTTCTACTTTACAGAGAAAAGTACTCTATTTGATGGGCTGTCAGAGGACAGTCCTCTATTTGAAGTTACCTTCTATTTCAGGCGTACCCAACTTGTGGCCCTCCAAATGTTTTGGCCAACAACTCCCGTCATTCCTTACCTTTGACTATGCTGGCTAGAGTCAGTGGAAATAATCTCCTTCCCCTTTCTGTCAGCAGGAGTCTCTATTGGAGCACCAGCCTCTCTTTGAATGGAAGGAGTGTAAGCCAATATCTTTAATAGACTAATTTCAGTGCCTGCAGGAATATGCATATTTTCCAATTTCATGGCATGTTATTGTCATGAATTTTGCTTTGTTCAAATGCAGCTAAACATACTACTTCCTTGAATTATGTTAGCTGGTCTGTCTAATTATGACACAATTGTTAAATAAGGTTTTTTTAAAAAATTTTTTGACTGGAATTCTATTGCCAGGTGACAAATATTTTATTTGGAATGGTTTCCTATGGTGTTGTTGTTGTTATTATTATTATTGCTATTGTTTGTATATAGTTTTAATGGGCAAAATCTGCTTTGAGCCTCCTTAGTTGGAAAAGCAGAATACAAATACAATAAAGAACAGTGCAATCCTATGCATGTTTACTTATCCCATATGTTCAATTCAGCTTACTCCCAGGAAAGTATGTGTAGATTTCAGTCTAAGGCTTCAATCCTATACACACTAATCTGAGATTAATTGCCATTCTGAGCAAACACGCATAAAGGATTGTGATATCACATATATAAGCATGTGTGATAAATATGCTTGCATATTTATTCACCTAGAGCCTTTCTACACAAAGCTTTTATTGTGCACTTTTGATTGCTCACTCATGGTCCTTTACATGACTTCATCACATTCCAGGGCCTCTTGCATGCTTTGCAATCATTACAGTATTTTTTTCCCCTAACGAAAGAAGTCTGGTATTACTTAGAAATGGCAGGATGAAAACCTTGTATAATTGTTCAATTCTGCTGTACCACAGCACCATCTAGTGGTTGTATAATGGAATGTATAGGAAGGCAGAGACAGAAACCCCCTGGAAAAAAGAACGCGTAAAGGAGCCAATTTTAATCCCGCAAAGAATATGGAAACAGAAGCCTCAGTAAAGTGTGGGATAAAAGCCTCATGTAGAAATGCCCTTAGTTTGTATCACTTAGATGATTACCACTTTTATTATCATGCACTGAAGAAAAGTATTTTCGATATTTACTCTATCTTGGGAATACTAACTGAACCTCCATATGGCTCTGATTATTTTTGGTTTGGCCTTAAATATGTCTGCACAGGGCATATCTGTATTGCTCAGTCGAAACGGCCCAAGGATTACTTCCCGCTCTGCATAATAAAAGAGACAGCCAAACAGCGGGAAGTCTGGAAATGCCAGCCAGTCACGGTATGGCACAGTCCACTGCAGGATTAAGAGGCGTTTCTCAACACAGTAAAGAGGGAAGGAAACTAAAATAAAAAGAAGCCTGTCAGCCAGATGAAGGAGGGCAAAGGCAGCAGCCTAAGAAGTCTTGAAAGTGTTTTCAGAAGCTTGTATTGAAACTGAAAGCAAGTAAACAGCCAAGGTAGCATACAGATGACTCGCCGCATATTTGCACGAGATCTTTGCCCTTTTGGGTGGGAGATAACTTCCAGAAATACATGAAAGGAGTTTTGAGATATCAGTGTGTGTCTCCCAGGGAGAAAAGGATATAAAAGCAAGAACAATAATGAACAGGAGAGAGAAAAACTCCACTCCTTTTAGTCTTTGGGTCAATATATTAAGACTCATTCTGGACAGTCTGCCTGAATGTAAGTTTCTAACCAGGTCAGTTGTAGTGTCTGCGTGTGAATGTTTCCTAAAGCCAGCAAACTGAAACGTAGCCATGACCTCATTATCTACCTACCAGTATATTTATAGCTAGGTCATGAGCTAGCAGATTATAATGACTTTTGGTGAATGGATATTCTCCTTCATTTTCAGTCAGCAAAATCGAATGACCCCCTCTCTTCCAATGAGAAACAACCGTACGCCTTCATTCACTGGCCATTGGTTGGATGCCACTTTCACTTACTGCCAGTTGAAATGAATGAGGGTGCCCAGTTAATTGCTTTCAACATCTCTTATTTCATTTCATGGTTTCAGAAACATGTTTGGCAATACAGGAGGAGGGGAGGGAAGGGCTTATCAATTTGTGATTCAAGTAAGAGGATAGCATTATTTCAGCAGGAGGCATGAGAGGATTAACCGTGCAATTCTAGGACTGTCTACTCCGACATAAGTCCCGCAAATTTCAATACAGAATCATAGAATCACAGAATAGTAGAGTTGGAAAGGGCCTATAAGGCCACAGAGTCCAACCCCCTGATCCACATTAAAAGCATCCACCTTAAAGCATACCTAACAGATGACTGTCCAGCTTCATCTTGAATGCCACTAGTCTGGGAGAGCCCATGACCTCCTTAGGTAATTGGGTCCATTGTTGTACTGCTCTAACAGTCAGGAAGTTTTTCCTGATGTCCAGCTGGAATCTGGCTTCCATTATTCCATGACCAGGCAAATGCATATAGGAGGAATTTTGAAGCTGTTTCAGCCTGAGGGCCGAATTCCATTTTGGAGAAGCTGTTGGGGGCCAGATTCCAGTGGTGGGTGGGGCTGAAGGCAAAAAAGGGAGGGGCCAAAAGTAAAAGGTTGGAACCAAAATATCCACATATTTTAGATTAGTTACATTTCGTTTAGTTTAGTTACTGCCAGTAACTAAGCCTTGGGAGAGGAATTTCAGCTGTTTAGTGTGGTAAAAAAAAAACCTGCAGAAAACCTGGGAAACCATCAAACAATTGGTGGACAGTTGGGGGGAAAGGGGTGGAGCCAGGGAGAGTAAGCATGGCCATGGACTGGGAGCCCAGTGGGCTTGGTTTGGCCTCCAGTCATGGCCACTTCTCAGATTACTGGTTTTAAAAAACACACACATGCACACACTACAACTGACCTGGTTAGAAACATATCTTCAGGCTGACTGTTCAGAATGAGTCTTAGGGTGCAATCTTATCGGGGTTCCCATTCTTCCCATCAAGAGGAGCATGGAGGTGATCTTCCCCTCTGCCCTCCCCCCACTCTGCATTTTAACTAGATGGCGTCAGGGACCGGGAGGTGAGGAGGCTGGAGGAGGCTGAGGATAGCTCGTATCCCCACTTCCCCAGTCCCTTCCCATCCCTTTCCATCCTCCCCAAGGCCTTTGCGACCTTGGAGAGGCAGCTGGTGTGGTTCTCTTCACACAGGATGCGAGGGAGAGGGGGCAGGGAGCTCAAACTCCTGAGTCTGAGGTCGGAGTGCTGTCTACAATCTTGGATCCAGGAATCCAAAGTATCAAATGACCCCCACCCCCACCCAGATGCTGTCTAGGGGGCATGGGATTACATAGGATATAGAATTGCATGGGTATAGGATTGCAGCTGAAGCCATTTTAAAATCAGAATCAAATGCAGCAATAGCCTGTGCAACTTGACACTTTCGATTTATCTACTAGCTCCTTAAACATTCCATTTGTAAGTTGTTGTTCTTTTAAGAAAAAAAAGGTCTGTTTGTTCATTGTTGTTATGTTTGTAACACAATAACTCCATTGAACACTGAGACATTGAAATGAAACTTTGTACATGTTCTGCAGCCTCGCACATTGTGCAGACTTACAATGTTGCCTCTGTGCATGCAGACTTGCCTGTGGTCTTTTATTCCCATTGGTCTCCCTCAGGTCGTGGGCTCTCCCACACTACCCCCCCCCCCCACAGTCCCCTAGAGATAAAATGATGAAAGGAACTGCTGGCGATTATGCTGATGACCAACTGATGTATTTTCCTGACATCTAACAATTGTACCTAACTTGCCCTTTACTGGATGAATTTGCGAGAACCTTTGGTTAATGCAAATAAACTGGCCTTGAACTTGACCTTTCAGTGCCCAGGGATGCTGAATGAATCTCTTCCCTGTTAAGCCAGAAATATCAATGTGGAGTCTTAATGTCACCATTAAAACTATTATAAGGCATTCAAACACTCAGTATATGTATACAATAATGATACAAATGGGAGAATATTTACAAAACAGTTGTTTTTATGAATGGCATTCTTGGCAAGAAGTTGAGCAGGCTGTATTCTTTGTAATCAGGTTTGACTTTTCAAAGGCATAATATGCAATTTAGAAAGAAATTGTAGATGATTTTATGCTGATTACACTGAAGAGGCTGAATGCAGAAGTTTGGTTCCCTCCCCCCACTGCTTAAATCATGTTCCATTTGTGATGCATTACTTGACTACTTTATTTAAATTTGGGAAATTTCATCTACATGCATCAATGTTCAAGATAGCAAGAGAAATTGTATCTAAAGCTGGCCCCTCATTTCACGACATCTTGCTCTGAGCCAGTTGAGTTAAAGCAGATGTGAAAGAAGCCATAATTTCATAATAAACCCAAATTTTAGACATCAAGACCTAATCTTCTGAGCAGTCATACCAGTTCCTTATTAAAAGGACAACTTCACAGGTGAAGCTCCTCCAGCTGACAATGGTTGTGACCAGGTGTTTGGTTGGTGGTGCTTCTTCAGTAACATCCAAAGCTGCTCACACCTGTGACTTAATGTGACAAACCAGAGTGTCTGCAACTCCAACCCTGCAAGGTAGAACAGGCTGCAACACACACTTTTGTCTATATACCTCAGAGATAAATCCACCACCACTCACGATTTTTTTTTAAAAAAATGTCCCTGCTCTCCTCACAAGAGGAGCAGGCCTGTTGCCAATCTATAATTCTGGAGTGGGGGGCACCCAAAAAGCTGGGAGGGGGGTGTTATCTCATCTACAGGCTTTCTTGAGAAAAAAAAAAGTAAACCGTATTTATTTAACCTTTATTTTTGTCAAAGCTGCTAAGAATTCTAGAGATACGGCAATTTATGTACATTCAAAAAATTTCACTATGCAGCTTAAACAATTGTTACAGTTCTTGCCCCCAAGTAACAAAAATAGTGAAAAATCCAGAATAGTAGAAAAACAAGGATAAGCTACCACAGGAATGTTCTTATCATAGGATCATACTATTTTCAGTGGCCATTTAGGCCCTTGAGTCCAACCCCCTACTCAGTCCAGGAATCTAGTTTAAAGCATCCCTGACAGATGGCTGTCTTGAATACCTCCAGCAATGGAGAGTCCTTGCCAGTTGGTTCCGTTGTCTGACTGTTTTGACCGTGCAGATGTTTTTGCTGATGCTCAACCGAAAACTGCCTTCCTGCAATTTAAGATTGCAATTTCATAAAATTATGAAATGGAAGTTAACACTGAAACAAATGCTTTTTCATTTCTTTGTTAAACAATGGCATGATATAATTTCCTTTAAAAAGTCATTTATAAATTTCGTTCTGATTGATTAGCATACCCACATTTTTTCCGAAGTGAAACATATTTAAGTCCCATTTATTGCAAAGGGAGTTTCATGTACCTGCTTAAACCTCTTCAGTGGAAATGTGTGGGACTAAAAATTACTTCTCTCTAGCTGGATCCTGCCCTTTTCTTATACCATCACACCATTTTAGTTTTAAGACGTTAGCTTGTCACAATGAATAAAAAAAAGGTTGCTCCGTTTATATTCCATGACAGGCATGACATCTCTGATGTACTGCATTATGGAGATAATGCTCTGCATATAGACAAGTATGTCTATAGGCTTTATCTTTCCAGATGAGAACGCTGGCTCCATGGACTTGGCAGGTTTCTCTTTACTAAATATCAAGGCATACAGAGAGCCTTGGAAAAACTACTGCATTTATTATGATCATAATTATATTACACCCTTATGATTGTGATTCACAACGGTGGGAAAAAAATTAGACTTGAGCATCCTGATAATGAGGCACAATTTGCAGTGCTTTTTCATTTCCTGTAACGTAAGGACATATTTCCTTTGGTAAATGTTATATACATTTGCTTTATTGCATGTGATTGGACTGTCAAAATATCATCAGGTTTGTTTGTCCTACAGCTGTGTAAAAGGGGGATCTTGTTCATCTGTAGATGTCTCTTGGTGTCCTTTAATTCACATCTGGGCTTGAACATATCTGCCAGAAACCATGCCACACATAAAATGAAGCTGGCAGTTCAGAAGTCATGACCTTAAATCCTACGTCATAAGGAAATTGCTTGGCACTGTGCTTACTCGTGTAAAAAACTAAAATGCAGCGTAGCAGGAATAACTGAACTGATCTTATCGGCATGAGTAAGCCTAGAGAGATGCCTTTGCATGCGATGAGCAGCTATAGCATCTCAGTAAGTGTCAGATTTTAATTCTAGGTGATGCATTAACACACGGTGGATGGAAACTTCGAACTCTCATTTTCTGAAATTATTTCTAAGGTGAAGATGAAGTTCCTGACAGGCTTAAGAAGTAAATATTCTGGTGTTGCAGCCTAGCAATACTCTACCACTTTACAGAGACTGGTGTTTCTAAATATTTTCTTTTCAAGCATGCAAAACAGAGGCTAAGATTCATAGTACTTACTATTTATTTATTTATTTATTTATTACATTTTTATACCGCCCAATAGCTGAAGCTCTCTGGGCGGTTCACAAAAGTTAAAATCATAATAAAACAACCAACATGTTAAAAGCACAATTACAAAATACAGTATAAAAAGCACAACCAGGATAAAACCACGCAACAAAATTGATATAAAATACAGAATTAGAACAGTAAAATTTAAATTTAAGTTAAAATTAAGTGTAAAAATACTGAGAGAATAAAAAGGTAAAATACTGAGAGACTTACAAACGACAACTTTCTCTACTGCGATGTCCACCATGTGGAATGATCTCCCCATTGCAATCAAGCAGGCTTCTAGTTTTGGGAGTGTTTCCACAGACAACTGAATATATTTGTTTGTGTGGGCATTTCCCTTATAGCTGGCATTACCAACTAATACTGGTTATTTTTACGAGATGTTTTATTGTTTCACTACTGGTCTGCTGTTTTGTTGATGGCTTTTTTTGCATTTTGTTTTGATTTTATCTTGTGAACTGCCCAGCCCTGATTTACACTATAGTTTCAATAATAATAATAATAATAATAATAATAATAATAATAATAATAATAATAATTTCTTACCTGCCTCTCCGTTTTGATTGAGGCGGGGAACAGCAGTAAGTATAAAATACATAAATACTGATTAAAAACATAGTATACATTGTTAAAACATCCTAAAAACATCCTAAAAACATGTAACATGTAACCACATGGAAAACTGGGCACCCAAGGCACTCAACTATATAATAATATGATTTTACCACACCTCTACCCTTTACCAGACATCCATGGAAATAGGAGTTTTTTAAACCAACCAACCACCAAATCCAATCACAAATTATGGTCATCCAGCTTTCTATTTTAAATAAGTAAGTAAACCACCCAATAACCAATGTCCTCTAGGCAGATTACGAACAGCTAAAACATTAAAATGTCATGCAAAGTTAAAAATATAAAATACATTATAAATACTTAGAAGAATACAATACAAATCAAACCAAACAGTGCAGGAATAGATAAAAAAGCCATAAAAATCTATAAGTAGATGTATAAATGTATTGTGATAACAGCCATGGGGTTAATTAAATCTGTAGGCATGCATAATGCAATGGACAAGAGAACCAATTCATATGGGGGTAGAGCACATTTGTTAGAGGAAACCTCTGAAAACAATCTCCTATTGATGTGCGATCCCTGCTCCATCCGTCATGTGAATTCATCTTCCCATCAGGATCTGCCAAGAATATAATTTGGGTGCATGGAGAGTCCTGGAATGTGATGGCAGTGATCCACATAGTTAATAGCTCTAAATGTTGTGAGGTGCTAGAGCAATTATGTGGCGTGGAGAGGCTGATTTCAGAGGCAAACCCTTGATGAATGAAATGTGTGCTCTGGCCCTTATTCTAGGATGCAGTAGTTAGTCAAAGATATGTATAATTATCCTTACCATTTCCTCAGGACTTTGTTTTGTTCTTCCTACAACAGAAGGCAATCTCATATTCTAATCCAGAAACAAGGGAGCTGCACCAATCATCAGAAAAACAAAAACAAAATATCATCAACCGGCATAAAACAGACTCAACCTAGAGGGTGTCCAGATAATGTTGTGATGCTCAAAAGCAGTTGGGAAAGAGATGGTGCAGGGACATAGGAAGCTGCCGTATACCATGTCAGACTGTTGGTCCATCTATCTCAGTCTTGCCTACACTGACTGGTAGTGGCTCTCCATGCTTCCAAGCAGAGATCTCTCCCATCCCTACCTGTGTATGCCAGGGATTGAACCTGAAACGTTTTTCATACAAAACATGTGCCCTATCACTGAGCTACAGCCCTTCCCATTGCTTTATTACTCAACAAAGCTAAATGTAGTCCATGTGCTGGTAACTTCGAGGCTTGACTTCTGCAATGCACTCTACATAGGGATACCTTTATGACTAGTTCGGAAACTTCAACTAGTTCAAAATATGGCAACCAGGCTGGTCACTGGTACACCTAGTGCGGACCACATTACACCAGTTTTAAAATCTCTTCATTGGCTGCCAATTAGTTTCCGGGCAAAGTGTTGGTTATCACCTTTAAAGCCCTACATGGTTTGGGTCCAGGTTACCTGTGGGATTGCCTTCTCCCATACAATCTACCCTGCACACTCAGGTCCTCTGGGAAGAATCTACTTCAGTCAGCAAAAATTAGATTGACAACTGTTACCCAGAGGACCTTCTCTTCTGCTGATCCCAGACTGTGGAATGGCCTGCTGGAGGAGACTCGTCAATTTAACAGTCTATTAGCATTCAAGAAAGCATTCAAGAAAGCTATAAAGATTGATCTCTTCCAGCAGGCCTATCCAGTGGAATTTTAAGATGTTTTAGAATGTTTTTTAGGATGTTTTTAACAATGTATATTATGTTTTAATTTAGTTTTATGTATTTTATATTTACTGTTGTTTCCCGCCTTGATCAGAATGGAGAAGCGGGTAAGAAATAAATTTATTGTTGTTGTTATTATTATTATTATTATTAAATATAGAGCTTTTCTAAATGAGGCTGTTAATAGCTGTATCTACTTTCTGTTTCATTGTGGAGTTGAGATCCCAGCTCTACACAAAGAGCTTTTCCTTTCCTGCTTTTCTGCTACATAAACTCTAGATAGTGCTCTGCTATAGTGGAATAGCGCAAATACACAAGCAGGAAAATACCCTTTCTTTCATTTTCAGAAATAACATCCCATTTTCCATGCTTTAACCATGCCCCCCACCAGAAAAGAGTTCCTTAGGTTGCAATCTTATTGGATCTGTCCTGGGTACTTGTAAGCCTCCAAACTCAGAGGATTATGCGTATCCAATGCAGAGCTCTGCATTTAGCTAGATGGGTGTTTTTGCCATCTAGTGGAGGCTTTGGGGAAGGATAGAGCAGGAGGCTGTAGAAGGCTTAGGATCAGCTTGGATCCCTGGATCTCTAGTTGCCTCCCCTCCCTGCCCTCTCCTTTCTCGCCTCTATAAGCTTGTATTTGTGAGCTCATAGAAGCAGCTCTTGCAATTCTCTCTGTGCTAGCTGCGAGGGCACGGGGAGCTCAGATTCCTGCATCTGAGGTTGGAGCTGGAGCACTGTCTCCAGATCCAGGAATCTGAAATATCCCATGTCCCCCTGATGCAATTTAGGGCCCACAGGATTAGTCCTTCCAAAACAGAAGTGAAACTGGAGGATCATGATCTCATCTGAAGAATCCATGTGATTAAGGAATCAATAGTGCACAATAAATGCGTCGTTCAGAAAAGCTGTTAGAGTGAGCGCCAAAGACAGCTGCTTTGAAAGTGAGATAATCTTCTTACAAAAGTTAACCAGTTGACAAGCCCTACTTTTTATGAATAAATGCTTCACCCTTCATGTTGTAGCTGCTGCTCACTACTTTCTTATCTGAAAACCATCATGTTAGTATTTCTGCTGACTGTCTGTTCTACCTGGTCTCATCAGAGACTTCCTGCATTGTCAAAACATCAGCCTATGCTGCATGGACCTGCTGTCAGTGGGGAATAAAATTTAGCTTTGTTGGTTTTATTCAACATCACTCACGCAAAAAGGTCAGGTTCAACATTGAGCTGCAGCCTGTCTTCCAACCTTAAATATTTCTGGGTTATCACATGTCATAGCAGAATGGTGAAGGTGATTCCCAGTGCTCAGCAATACAGCATGGGGAGCCATTTGTCACAAACTGAGAGCTCTTGAAAAAAAAGAGAAGGTTTATTGAAATAGTTTGGTTTACAGCCATACGCCTGGCAGTGTGGAAGACAATTATTTTGCAAATGAAATCATACTAGATGACAAAAGAAGGCATTCACATTTGGAGTGTAACAAATGTTTTAAGAGGTTTTTTTCTTTTTCTTTCAAGGCAGTGATTATTTCGACAAACATAAAAACTACACAACTCTGTTTATTTTTAAATATTGATGCTGTCACTATTAATACTAAACACTGAGTAAGAATTCACACATCGAGGGTGACATCTGAATGTGTCTGCTTGATATCAAAACAACACCCCTGAGGAGCATTGTTTTGACAGATTTAAACAGGCTGTGTGCCGTGTGGCTTAGTGGGCTGATCAAACAGCTTAGAACCTGGATTTGTGGATTTCACCTCTTATGACAACTCCTTCTGAAACTCTAGGAAACCACTTCTTTTCCTCTGTTTGCTAGGGTCTATTCCCAGAACAGTGGATACACAGTGAAGTCAGCATTGGTTGACTTTTATCTGAAAGCCTTTTGGCCTGGTGAGTTGGTTATCTCAATATCCCATCATAGGTCAAGATGATAACTCCTCACCCTCTCATTCAATAAAGTTTCTGAAGGTTTCCCAGTGTGTGGCACAGCGTGGTATTACCGCGTAGTTGAGGAGTTACAAGTTCTGTGTCATGACTGTATTCAGAGCTCGAGTGAGCATTCTCCAATCCAGGACTGTTGGTGGTGGAGCAAAGGCTGCTAGTATTTATATCTGGGCCAATCACAGAGACTGATGTTGCAGACCTCTGTTCCCTTCAGACTCTGAGGCCCTAGCACAAGCACAGTCCAAAGTATATTGCTAGGTTGGGCCTAAGGTCTTGAGATTGTTTGTCGAAGCCCCGGAATCCCTAAAAATCAGTTCACCAAGTCAGTTTGAGGTAATTTTGCTATGTAAGTTTTATGCAAAACTAGTTGCATGAACTGTACTGTAGCTTTTTGTGTGTGGACAACTCAGAAGAAGATTGTATTCTCTCAGCTAAATACTTCAACCTCCTAGTGATGGAGGCAAACTATAAATCATCTTCCAGAGTAACCAATATGTTCCAAGAGGATTGTTGTGTGGCATGGGATAAGTAAGCCAGATGAGTCTCTAGGAGAAATGGAAGGTGGGCAGAAGAGCTGTTTAAAAGGTAGTTGGGGAGAAAGAAAGTAGGAAGAGAAGGGAAGGGGTAGTTTTGGGAAGAGAAGTTTTTTAAACAAGTATGTGAGCAGGAAAAGAAAAGGACTTGCACTGATCATTACAGGACAGACTGGCTATCAGGAGCAGGCAAGAGCTGGAGGCCTGCTACATTAAAGACATCTGAGCAGCTAAGAGTTGGAGAAGGAAGAGCAAAGACTCTGACTGGGCTCACATAACCACAGTGGTTTATTTAACCCACTGCATGTGCTGGGGGGTGGGTGGGATTTGCATAATTACCCTTGCTGGTGCAGCTTGCTGTGTCATGCAAACCCCGTGAGAGTGGCTTGTTGCCAAAGTTAACAAGCCACCCAGAACCCATGGCCTGTTTTAGTGCTCTGGGATGGCTTTTTAATCTTGACAACAAGTCCCCCTCACCAGGATTGCATGGCATGGCAAGCTATGTCAGTGAGGACAATTATGAAAAAAACCCTGGCACATGCAGTAGGGGAAATAACCCACCATGGCTTATTTCCCCTTCCTTGATCATGTGAGCACACAGCAACAGGACTTGACTGAACCACAAGAAAGGACAAAGGGGTGATTCCACTGTGAAATGAGGGAAGGAGGGAAAAGCTACTGTTATTTATTGCTGCTGATTTGAAATCAAAAGAAACTTGTTCACATACACATACATATACACATCTGAGTCCTTAAATTCTCCACACAGACTTTTACTTAAATGAACCCATGGCCCCAACTGCCACACTTGTCCCACAACCACAGCCGGCATATTTCTGTTCCCCCCCGAACAATGGTTTGATTCTGCTACACTTGTATTTGCTTTCTCATTCCTGCCTGTATAATAGAACATTTGTGAACAAAATCACTTTACCCTTTCTTCACTAAAGAAGGGTGTGGCCTCCTTTATTTTACTAAGATAGTCTTGTGCACATGTGAGACTGGTAAATGCTCATTCTGTTCTGCCTTTTGTTTTTCTCTGCTAGCTGAGATTCTAATAGGAGCCATCAATACAAAATAATTCCTACCAGCTTGAGCATGGGTAGAGATGAAGAGCGTCCTGAAGCTTTAAAGAAAAATATAAACACTGTGTGTCTTTGTAGGGAGGGACCTGCCTGCTGTGCTCCACAAATATAAGACTGACTATGGAGGAGACTGACAGCCCCTGGATTGGTTGTAAATAAGAAGGCAGGTGGGAGTAGCCTAAATGGGGTGCAGTGTGAGTCTCCTAGGGCAGTGCTCCCTTTGCCCTAATGGATAAACTTTCTTTGAGTTGAGTTTACTTTATTTCATTTATAACCCACTTTTCCTCCTAGGAGCTCAAGGTGGCAGATGTGATCCCTCTCATTTGATCTTCACAACAATCCTGTGATGTACGTCAGATGAACTGAAAATGCTACTGTTTTGAGCTAGCATACAAATGTCTTTGATAAGTATAGGTGATGTTGAGTAGAGACTGGTGGTTGATTCTACCATAGTATACTGCACAGAGATTTCTCCACACCACCTTATTCGGGAAAACTATGTGCTGTTGAGGTTCCAGAACCTCTCTGCAGATATTCATACTCTGGGCCTTGCTAGACCTACCTGATAATCCAGTGGGGAGTCGGGTTGAGGCCGTGCTGCAGCAAGCGCAGGCCGTTGCCCCTAGCTAGACATAATACGCGACGGGGTAAGGAAAGCCCCGTCATGTCCTCAATTTTTTAATTAAAGGGCCATGTGCGCAGGAGCGCACCAACGGAAAGATAAGGTTTTTTTTTTTAAATAAAGGGTTTCCTACTCCCCCTGCCCCCGATTTCCCCCCCAAAATGTCTGATGCCCCCCTGCCTGCTCGCTCGCCCGTCCTCCCTCTGCTCGCCATGTCTGCCCCCTGCTCGCTCACCCATCCCCGATCTCCTTGCCCTGGCCCCATTCTTCTCCCCCCCGTCTGCCATGTCTGATGCCTCCCCTGCCCGCTCACCAGCCCAATCGCCATGCCCGCCTGATCACCCGCCTGCCATGTCCAATGCCCCCTCCGCGCACCCCCCCATCCGTGATCTCCCCACTGTGGCTCCGCTCTTCCCCACCATCTCTCTTGCTGGGTCTGCTCTTTCCCCCGGCCCCCATCTCCCCCCTGTGATTTCCTCCCCCCCCCGGCCTGATGGGCACAGCGCTCCAATGGAATGCTGTGCCCAGTGTGCAGCTTCTCTCGGCTACTCGCGAGTAAGCGAGCAGCCTGGAAAAGCCACAGAAGTAGCTAGACCTTCCCCAGCCCCGGGGCTGGGGGAAAACTAGGCCACAAGCGGATCCGGTTATCCCAGGTCAAGGGAGGATTTAGCCTGGCCTGACCCCGGGATCCCCTGTAAGTCGTCTGCATGCACAGCAGGGAGCCCGGGCCTCGCACCAGGCTAAGTCCTCGTCTAGCAACAGCCTCTGTGAGTGGATAACCAGTGAGAGGGATCACATGACATATGCCAGAGCAGGAACAGAACTACATAGCACAGTCCCACTCCTGGCTCATGTGTCTGAATTCCCAGTAAGCTGAGTGCCTGAATAGGGCTTGTAACTAAACTTCATCTCTCCAACACTTTTACAGTCATCTCAGATTCCCTTGCAATAATTGGTAGTACTTTTGGGCTAGAAAAAGCTATAGGGACTAGCAACAAATGGGTCTAGAAGTAGTTCTTCAAATGAGGTGGAGAGGAGAGATAGGTAGTAGCAAGAGACAGAAAGAACCATGCAGAATCTCTAAGAATAAGTAGTTCTTCAATCTTGCATCTTAGCAAGTGGCAGAATTTTTCAGGTTTACAGAAGCCTTAACCTGTGCCTAACCACCCTAGTTATGGGCTGTGAAATTATGATGAGCACATTAGGGGTGTTGAGAGCGGTTCTTCTCTGCCCTGAAATTCGGGGCAGAGCTCCACTGAACAAGTTCACCACTCTGATTTCTGGAGGTGGTCCATCTGTCTGCACCCCCAGATAACTCGTCGGAAAACCACTACCTTTTCATAGAACCGCACTATTATTGTCAATGGGAATTAACAAAAATGCATACCTCTCCATCATTTTAAAAGATAAAGTCATGAAACTTGGCACTCTGGTAGCTCTTAAATTGGGCTTTAGCCATGCCAAGTTTAAAACAGATCCCTTCATCTCTTTATTTTTAGGAATTTTTAAAATGCTTCTTCTCAAACCATTCAGGAGGAGGGGCCGCTGCTGCCCCACGTGCCGCATTCCTCCCTCCCATTTCCCCCCTCCTTCTGCTCCCTTTCCCAACATGGCCGGAGCCAGCAGCAGCACCCATTGCACACCTCATGATGGAATAATAAACCTTTATTAATTGAGAACAATGTGTGCTGCTTATGCACAAGTTTTGAAAAAAAAGTGTGCTGCAACACACACTCAAACTAAACAGACTGTAGAAAACACCACACAGAACTCACAATGGATTTTTTTTTGTAAGATAAAGTATTGTAATAGAAAGATAAATATTTTTTTGGTATTTTTTAATATAGTTTTTGAGTGGAGTAGACTGGGTAACAGTAAAACACACACACAGGGGTGGGGTGCTTTGAAGCAACTTTGGTTCAACACACTGACTGAGACAGTCAGACTGGGATTTAAAGAAAAGTTGGGAAGACAAACAAATTTTTCTTAATTTCTTTTTAAATTTCTCAGTGGGGGTAATAATGTAGAACATGAAAAACACACACACACACACACTAACAGGCAAGTGTGGGGTTAGCAAATAAAAACAGACAGACACAGAGAGAAGGGGAAAAAAGAAGAAGCAGGATCTCTCTCTCTCTCTCTCTCTCTCTCTCTCTCTCTGGCCTTAGCTAGACCTAAGGTTTATCCTGGGATCATCCCTGTTCATGTAAATGACACACAGGGGATCCTGGGAGCAGGCAGGGACGAACCCAGGACGATCCTGGGATAAACTTTAGGTCTAGCTAAGGCCTTTCTCTCAGCAGCTAGAAATGAAGCAGACAGAGCAAGCAAGCACAGACTGAGAGCTCTCTCTCTAAATCTCTCCCCCTCTTCTCTTCCCCAAAACTTCATGAGGAATGAGTTCCAGGACAGGGAAAAATAGGTTTTATCATTTGTATTCCTTCCCCCTAAGCAACTTGATTGGAGCGGGGGAGGGGGACACAGGGAGGAGTCCGTGGCTATTGGATAGCCACAGATGTCAATCTCAACACCCCCCCTTCGCCCCTCGGCATCTTCCTAATATGGAAGTGTTCAGTTAGCCATCCATCAACATGAAACAAGCCCTCATGTCACCTAAAAACCCCTTCGGATACAGATGTCTTCGGGGCTCCGAATGATCTACCTGCATCATGGGTTTCTGTTGGTTTTTGAACTGCCCCCCTATCCGCACTGCAAGTTTGGAGGTCTGATGGAGGTCCATTGAACCCCCCCAATTTTTGATGTGGAGCACCCTTCCCCCCAGAGCACATAAACTTCTTCTGGCAGGCTCTGTATCCTGTCTCATATTTCGCTGCAGAACCAGCTTCCCATAGTTGGTTGCTGGGCTATGTGCTGCCTTGGTATTGCTACATACAATATTCTCTCTCTCTCTTACATTTCTCCTTGGGGAAATCAGCTGCAAAAGATAGAACAGATTAACAAACACTCTTAAGCATAAGCCAATTAAGTAGCTTGCTTAGCTGTCACCTGCTGCATTGGGCCCTTTTCTATAGAGCAGGTAGAACGTTATCAATGCAAGACAGACACGTTAAAGGGCATACAAATAACGTTTGCAAGCCTATCAGGGAAAAATTAGAGAAATGCTAGGGAGGAAGTAAATTCATTAACTGAGGAGTTCTATAAAACCTGTAACACTTGGCAATGATTGCACTATGGAAATGCTTTTTAAGTCAGTCTGTTTTGCCTTTCAGAAGAAACAATAATATTGAGCATTTACATTTTTCCTGGAGAAAAACAAGCAACGTTAAATAAGAACGTAAGAACATAAGAAGTGCCCTGATGCTGGATCAGACCAGGGGTCCATCTAGTCCAGCACTCTGTTCACACAGTGGCCAACCAGCCATTGGCCAGGGTCCAACAAGGCAGGACATGGTGCAACAGCACCCTCCCACCCATATTACCCAGCAAACAGCCCTTGTCATGCCTCTATTTCTACTCACATTTAATATACCTTACAAAGGATCATACCCAGTAAATGGATTAGGTGATCCCTTCTTCACAACCCCTAGACTATTTCTTTCTACCAAACCTCTCACGACCCTGCAAGGCTCCACCAGCAGCACACCACGCACAGGGACCAGAATTTTGCCTTTCAGGAGCTGGCAATACTTCTGCTGATGCTTCCCAATCCTAAGGAATCCAGAACGATTATGGTTGTTGACTCTCGGTGCACATTTTTACAATGTGGTATACAACTTTGAAATAAGAGCATTAAGAATAAATCAAACTTTCTTTTTCTTATGTCCCCAAATCAAATGTTGACATGCAATGCATGACATTTATTCCTGAACATTTTATTCCAGGTTCATTTTGAAAAACAATACTAATGAACCTGGAATAAAATGTTCAAGAATAAATAGAATTGGGATGAAATCATCTCCTTCTCCCCTCACTCCCACCCTCTGTATGCAGCATATGAATTAACATTTCTCAGTTACACAAGTAAATCTCATTTTCTTTTGTTCCACCCAGGCTGGAAAAGAATTTGTACAAAAATGAGATAGACTTCAGCTGGTGTGTATCATAGATGAAGAGGATCTGTTTGTTCCTGTCAATACAGATAGGCCAAGAGGAAAGGCTGATGTATAATATTCCAGAGAGAGAGAGAGAGAGAAGAGAATGTGTGTGTGTGTGTGTGATCATTTAGAAGGAGCAGCAACTTTCATTTTATTTGTAAAGTGCTCTTGGTTTTGTTGTTTTGTTGTTGCTGTTGTACTTTTTTTGGGGTATAGTTCTTGTATTTGTAAATAAATAAATAAATGAATATGGACTTATCACAAAGTAAACATCTGTTCAAAAGTTTAATCCACTCTTTTGTAGTGGTATATAAGAATTTCATTTTGTTTCAGTTTAAACTTAGATTTGCCCTGTTTGCAACCCCAAATGTGAACAGGAGTGCAGTTTTGGGAAAAGCTCACATAGTTCTGAGCTTGTGATTGCATTTCCAAAATGCAAACTTTAGAAAAGTCACACTTTAAAAATCTGCTTTTTAAAGAAGCAAGACAAAACACCCATTTTCATGCTTGAGTCTATAGGGAAAAGTATGAATTTGGGTATGCACTTTCAATTGGGTAGCACACCTTTCCTGTTCGAACAAAAAGAAAAACAGATCACAATCAAATATGGGAGCAAGGCAGTCTGAACTTCAAGGTGAAACTCGGAGAACTGTGCTGAACTTGAGCATCCCTACTCTTTTGTACTTAGGTGATCGGGAATTTGGCCCTGGATTAATGCTTTGGCCAATTTCCTAAAAGGCTACTTTCAACAACGGACGTATACAAACTCAGTAACCAAGCTTATTATGGCTGGCATATATGATCATGACAATGTCAGTATTTTGGTAGAAATACACAAGTAATTAGAAATAAGGATGTGGAGGAGAGAGTGAGGGAAGAGAATTCCAAATGGTGGGGGGAGGGCAGGGAGGAGATTTGCCAGTTCCTAAGTCCTAATAGCCCACTCTAGCCACAGTGGGAGGAAAATGAGGGGGTGGCTTTTTTTGTATTATTTCCCCTGGCAAATCTTCATTTCTGTTATTTTCCCTCCCACTGAAACCAATGGGAGGGGAAATACTGACATGAACTGGAGCTAACAGATTCACGATCCAAACTGAGGTCTTGTCAAAGAAAGAAAGCAGCTTTGAATCCAGTGGATCCGAGCCCCCCTCAGAACACCCTGTAGACTAGAATAGATTTGGGGCCTGAACCATGGGCCTGTTGGGGAAAGAAAGAATGGCATGCCCAGTTTTGGGGCCTATAGCACTTCTAAATCCATGGGGTTTTCTGAGGCATACCAGGGGCTCCATAGCAGACGTGCCACCTTGATGATAGAGTTCCTCTCCACAGATATAGCAGCACTCCTTCCCCATCTAAATCCCCCCTCAATTGACCTTCTGATTGGGTTAGCATCCCATTCTGAATCTCTTAACTTCTCCCCTATGCCTTCAATGCTGGAGGAGAAAGCTTAAGCAGTGAGACCAAAAGATGGAGCTACCGTGGATCTCCTCTTTGCTCCTCTGTTTGCACCTCTCCATGCTGCTGGCCTTTATGGCATTTACAATGACCCAAGTGGAACGAGTGTGGCTGCTGCAAGCACAGCACATGCTTCTATGCACTACCTCTGTGTAATCAGGGATGACAGTAGCCAAAGCTTATGCATGCCTCCAAAGAGTGGAGCGGGGGAAGGGGAGACGGGTATCCTAAAAGGCAAATCAGATAATACCAAAAGGGGGTTGCAGCTCAGTGGTAGAGTGTATGGTTTGCCTGCAGAAAATCCCAAGTCCAGTCCCAGCCATCTCCAAGTAGGGCTGAGGAACACTCCTCTTTCAAACCCTAGAATTCTTCTGCCACTCTGTGCAGATAAAAATACTGAACTAGATGGACAAATGGTCCCACTTGATATAAGGCAGCTGCCCCTGTTCCTATGACTGTAACAGCA
This sequence comes from Elgaria multicarinata webbii, assembly GCF_023053635.1. NCBI lineage: Eukaryota > Metazoa > Chordata > Lepidosauria > Squamata > Anguidae > Elgaria > Elgaria multicarinata. The sequence goes on along the minus strand of NC_086172.1, from coordinate 140,207,543 downwards.
GGGGCATCATTTAATTCTTAGAAGCCAACAGCAGATAAACAAGCTCCAAATGTCTAACGCCAATCTGTTTCCCAAGCTGATCTGTTCTGATAGGAGTTGCACTCCCTCTTAAGGATCAGGTTCATAGCTTAGAGGTGTCCTTTGCATTGCCCCATGACTGCTATGTTTGCTTAAGCTAGGGGCTGGGTCAAAAAGTTTTTGGAAGCTATGCTGTCTATTGGCTCAGATTCTGAGTTACACAGTCCAGCAGTCTTTATCTTTTCATAGAGCTGTACTATGAACAGGTTGCATAAAGAGAAATTTCTTCCTCTATCATACAATACTAGGATTTGGAGTTGCCAATGAAATTGGCTATTAGTAGGTTTGGGACAAACAACACATAATTAAGTAATGGCATTAACTAAAGATGAACTGGTGTCGACTAGCTTAGTTGAGACACATTCTTGGAGGATATGTCTATCAAGCCAAGATAGCTGCTAAGGATGGATCCAGAGGTGACCTTCCATAAATTGAAGGTCTCTTTGGCATGCAGAAAGGCCTTTTCTGACATAGCATGAAAGCTTTGCACAAGAAAAGAGGTGCACTTTGCAAGACTGTTTGCATGACATCTCAAGATGGATGGTAGCTAGCACAAGATATTGCACAATATTACACAATATCGTTTGTTGGCCCTTGCACTATATCATATGGAACAGCACCACTGCCAGAATATGAAACGTAGGAACATAGGCCTTAGCTAGACCTAAGGATTATCCCAGGCAAATGGAGGGGTCGTCCCTGCCTGCTCCCGGGATCCCCTGTGTGTCATTTGGATGCACAGGGATGATCCCGGGACAATCCCAGGATATAGGCCTGGTCTAGCCATGGCCATAGGTAGCTGTCTTATACTGAATCAAATCCTTGTATTTGATTCAGTATAATACTAGCCCAGTATTCTGGATACTAATTGACAGCAGCTCTGCAGGATTTCAGGCAGGAATTTTCCATGCCTTACTGGAGAGTCTGGGGATTGAACTTGAGACCTTCGGCATAAACAGCATGTGCTCCACCACTGAGTCACAGCCCCTTCCTTGAATTTCTTTCAGTTGGACATCTTTGGATTCAAAAATCAAAGTTCAGAGTCAGTATACTTCTGATCACCAGATCAGACATCTCACCATTTAAAAATAAATAAATTACTCCATGGCTTCTTCCCCTTATGTATCAATATAAGAAAATGTGGAGAGGCCTCTTAATTCCTCCTGCTTTGTAGAATCTTGTAAAACACAAACTGAATCAACTAAAAAATGTATGGAGGAGGGGGGAAAAACACACCCATAGCCAATATTCCAACATAGAACATACTGCTGACTACCTGGGGAATAACTCAACAAGTACAAGTGGCCAACAGAGATGGCAGCTTCTATTTTCTGCACATCCTGCACTGTGTATCTCCTTGAAATGCGTGTATAGCTTCCTGCTGGCTCTGAGATTGTTTGGGAATAAGATAAACAAGCAGGGAAAATGACATGGAACATTCAGAATACTCCAAAATGTCTACGCCAAGCCACAGCCTGACTGCTGTTTTTCACATTTACATCAATTCACAGCTAAAGTAATGACAGGCTGTAGCTAAAGAAGATACAAAGAGACAAAACCCGACTAGCATCCACTCCCATTGAGCTTGTATTGGGGTTTTAGATGGCTGGTGTCTGAGCCGCATGGGATTCTATTATTTGTGAAAACCCCTGAAACGATGATTCGTTTTAACAAAAATTCCTCAAACTGAATCATGGTTGGTGTTCAGTAATAACAACTTGTAAAGTGAATCTTGACAAGCGAAGCTCGGCAACCAGCTTGGAGTGGACCCAACTTGCTTAGGAGTCTACCTCCTCCCTTATGTCTCACAGCAATGTCTTAAGACAGAGAGAGACTCTTTTGTAAGCACGAGTGGATGCCTGCTTTCGTTATGGGTCTGGAAATCACTCAGCCCTATCAGAGTTTCCCCTCTAGGCATTTACTAGATGTCTGGAAATAATAATAATAATAATAATAATAATAATAATAATAATAATAATAATAATTTACAATGTTTATATACTACTCCACCTTTAAACAGATTCCAGAGTGGTGAACAATAAAGACAAAAAGAATAAAGACACCTTATTAAAAGTTTTAAAAACAGAATACCAATAAAGACCATGGCTGGTCAATCAACAGAGGCTTCTTGAAATAAAGATTTTTTTTCAGAAGATGCCAAAGACCCCCGCCCCCCTGCACAGTGTTGGTGCCTGCATGACCTGCAGTTCCATATAAAGGGGGCCACCACACTGAAGGCTCTACTCCAGGTGGATTCCAGTCAGGCCATAGGTCCATGAGGTACCACCAAGAGCATGCCATCTGACGACCTCAGTGACTGGGAAGATTGATAAGGAAGAAGGCTCCCTCTCCAGTATCCTGGTAGTTTAGGGCTTTATACACTAGTATCAAAGCCTTAAACTGGGCCCAGGAGCAACTAGGCAGCCAGTGTAGTTCCCTCAGCAAAGGAGTTGCATACTGAAAAGCAGCAGTTCCTAACAACAGGTGCTACATTCTGCTCTAGCTCCGGCTTCCAGACCAGACTTAAGGGCAGCCCCCATAGAGTTCATTGCAGTATTCCATTCTTGAGGTTGTACCACTGTGGCCAAGCTATTCCTGTCCAGGAGAGGCCATAGCTGGTGAACCAGTCAAAGCTGGCAAAAGGCACTCTGTGGCGCCATGACCACTTGGGACTCCAGTGACAGTGATAGATCTAGGGGTACCCCCAGACTACGTACAAGGGCTTCTGTCTTGCCAGGATTCAGCTTCAGTTTATTGACCCTCATCCAGTCCATCTCTGAGTCTAGGCACTGATCCAGGACTTGCAAAGCCTCACCTGATTCAGATGTCACAGGGAGATGACACTTGGCTTGATATCCCTAATTGCCACTCCCAGCAGCTTCATATTCATGTTGTACAATACTGGGGACAAGATGGTAGCTCAATTGCCAAGGGGCTGAGGAATAGTCACTCAATGTTACTCTCTGAAATCAACCCCATAAGTAAGATCAGAACCACTATAACACGTCTCCAATACCCAGCCCATGGAGTTGATCCATGAGAATACCATGCTTGATAGTATCAAAAGCTGATGAGAAATTGAGCAGAAATAACAGGGTCACACTCCCCCTGTCCTTCTCCCGATAAAGGTCATCCATCAAGTCAGCCAAGGCTGATTCGGTTCCATAACCAGGTTGAAACCCAGACTGGAATGGGTCTATATAACCAGTATCTTCCAAGAGTGCCTGCAGTTGCTCTGCCATGACCCTCTCAAGTATGTTCCCTAAGAAAGGGGTATTGGTGACTGGGCAGTAGTTGCCTTATGACTTCTTGGATTCTTCCTCTGAAGGATGTTGCAATGGGCTCAGAACGTGGGCTTTGATGGACCTCCATGGGCCTGTCAACAGAGCTCATCCTGTTCCTACGATGTTAGATACTGGCTAAGTGTCACTTAGCCGCTTGCTTAAAATGCTGAATATACAATTCAACAGGGCTGAGAATTTCCACAGATAATGTGCTGTGACGACAACTGACAGAAATAATAACTGGGATTTTTAGAATACTAAAATATCTGCCATGCTGACAAGTGTAGAGAAGTGTCGGAAGATGGCAGAGCTGTGCCACCAGATCCAAGGGGCCAGAGATGCTGCCACAGAGCCATGGTGAGTTAATAGAAAGTCTCTTCGATGATGAAAAATAATAATTAAACACTGCTTGTCAATTAATGCCGGCCTAAAAAAAAGGGCCCTACACTTCGATTAAGTGAGGCGCATGGGTTGCTTGAAAACAGCAAGAAAAGAGGAAGGGGAGTGGTATGGAATACCAGAAGAGAGACATGGAAAACAGAGAGTAATTAAATACACAAACATTTTCTCAGAGTTGGGGCACTCATATTCCTAATTAGAATTTCAGTGTAGGAGTCTCATTTAACCTTAGGGAGTCTTTATATTCATGTCACTGTTGTGTACCGCAATCAGACTGGTGCTCACATCTGACAGGCACATTTAGATTTGACTTTGCATATAGCAAAAGTCTGTTCTGGAGTAGAATGTGACATCTCAGGGCTATTGGGAGCAATCCACCAGACTGCTACCTAGCAGTAAATTGCACCCTGTAGCTGCAATCCTACAGCTGCTTTTACAAGATTAAATGGGCCCATTATGAATATTCTCTAACAGTGCAGGACTGAAAAGAGTAGGAGAAGTCTTCCATCTGATTTCACTGGGTTGGGCGCCTATCCGAGCTGTGATCCCAGCAATTTCAGCACTTCATTTGTGGCCAACCACTTGAGACTTTTGTCTGTGGGTCTTAATTATTTCTTCCACACTTGTAAGAGAACCAGAACCTGACCAAGCTTTGGAACATCTCACGGCACTCTCTAATGATCCAAGTCCAGCATGTGCACCTAACTCAGCACTTTCTGGGTTACTTGGAGGACTGAAAGACATTGAGGTTCACCAAGGGGGGGGGAACAGGAGAAGGAAAGGAGCAGATAGCATGAGCATAGTACAGAATGTGCTTTCTTCCATAATCTTATGCATCACTGTAGATAATTGGGGCTAACTCTGGGTAAATTGGGGGTAGAATTGAACTGATCAACACCAAGCAGGATATTGCACTATGAAAGCAGTATGAAAACAGTATATAAAAGGCAGGAGCCACACTACTGCTTTATAGTGGTATTGAAGTGCACTGACAACTGTTGGGGCCCACTGACACATATCATATACCACTTCCATAGTGCTATATCCTGCTTGGTGTAGATCTGTCCCAAATCTGCTGCAACAAGGAAGAACATGGCTCAAGGCATAGAGGTCCAGCTCAGCTCCCAGAAGGCCCACAGTCCTAGTAAGATGATGGGCCAAACTAAAAGCCAGATAAATAGCAAGTGCAGGCCTTGGCATGGTTTTGATGCGGGAGGGAAGAAGCTGTAACTCCTTGCCTCCCTGCTGCAATCCTGATATAGATTGGGCCTTCACATCTGCTATTGGTGTCAATGGAAGCTTTTCTTGCAGTATAAAGGGTTAAAGATTCCTCACCAGGGTCCCAATCCAGACAGCCTGCCCATTTCTGCTCTTTATACTTTGAAAACACAACAATAACCATTCATGCAGTTGCTTGAATGGTGTCCCATTTACTTTGGCCCTGTGACTGCTGACCATGGGGGGAATCCGTGCGTCGTTCCCAGGGGGCTTCTAAGTGACCCCAGTGCGGCCCCAAAGTGATAATGTAACTTACCTGGAGAAGAGCCGAGGAAGAGACGTCGTTGCAGCCGCCGCCGCCGCCACCCAACTCCCTCCTCGCCGGCCGGCGATGAGAGCTCGGGGGAAGAAGGCGGAGCTCTCTTCGCCGGCCGGCGTGGAAGGAGTTGGGTGGCGGCGGCGGCAAGGACGTCTCTTCCTCAGCTCTTCTCCAGGTAAGTTACATTATCACTTTGGGGCCGCACTGGGGTCGCTTAGAAGCGCCCTGGGAACGATGTGCGGGTTCCCCCCAGGATATAGTGCAAGTCATGAGTAATATCCAATGGGGCTGTTCACACAACATGCTAAGTCACACTCAGTGGTTGAGTGTGACTTAACACTTTGTTGGTGTGTTAGCTTGTTGTCTGATCCCAGGTTATTGTCTGCAGGGTGGCTTGTCAACCACCCCCGAACAACCCAACAACAAACCATGGGTTCTCAAGATGTACACAGGATGAGATAATCTCACAAGTGCTTCTCTGCGTCCCGTGTGTGGAAACACTCATGCCTTATTTGCAAAATGCTAATTTGACCAGTGGTGGCCAGTGGGGCTGTGAATCCATTCTGGGTTTTAGTCAAACTAGCCAGAACTCTAAAGAAGCTATTCAAGGTGCTTAACCCTGACCCCAAAATAGGCACAGCACTTTGGGTAGCTCCTTTAGAGTTCTGACTGGTTCTGACTGAAACCCAGAAGGGATTCACAGCCCCACTGAAGTTGGAGCCACCAGACTCTGCTGGGTTTGACATTAGTTTGCCCTTGTTTTGGCACTTTAAGTAAGAAGTGGGCAATGGTTGAGATTGAAGAAGGTATAGATATACATACAGTATAGAAGGTATAGGATTACAGCCTAAAATAGCAATGTGCTTCTTAAGAGCACTAATTATACTGAAGCACGTCCCACTTTTCATTCCGTGAGGCTGTTTTCTGTCATTTTGCTTCCCACCTAGACAGTTGGACCCTGTGGTTGAAGAACAGTCAATAGGTAGAATGATAATTAGTGCTGCTGAAAGGTGCTGAAGAGCAGGAGAGTCTGCATAACTTTCCTTGTGAAGTGAGAACATCACCTCAGCAAAGATGAGATGCCTCTTTCTCGAATCCAAGGACAGTGTGAAATTCTAGGGCTTCTCTGAGATGCTTGAAAGCAGCAACAGCAGCAGCAGCAGCAGCAGCAGCAGCAGCAGGAAGAAGAAGAAGAAGAAGAAGAAGAAGAAGAAGAAGAAGAAGAAGAAGAAGAAGAAGAAGAAGAAGAAGAAGTCAGCAGAGAAATTGCTGTAGTTGCTTCTCTGGCTGAATTAAGGGGAGCCACCAGGGCTCTAGACCGACCTCCAGAATGTCACACCATGTGCAGCATTTTTCCATTCGCCACATCTTATTATGTGCTTCCCCTTCCATGCAGGTACAGCTCATGTGTACAAAAAAGCATAAGAAAGAGAGAAACCACATTTTCCCCTCAGAACCCACTGCCCAGATAAGGTGTGGGTGGCCTTCCAAACTGTTTGAAATAATCGTTTTTAAACCAAAAGCTCTTCTTTCTTTTTGGTTTATCAAAGAAGCTGGGCATAGGGTGGCCATGTGCCCTCTTTTACAGAGGACAGTTCTTTGTTAGAAAGGCTGCCAGAGGGCTGTCCTCTATTTTGAAGGGTTTTTGTTGTTGTGGATAACTCCAGCCTCATCTACACCAAGCAAGATATTACACTATGAAAGCAATATGAAAGCAGTATATAAAAGGCAGGAGCCACACCAAGCAGGACTTAGCGGTATGAAAGTGGTATGTGTCAATGGACCCCAACAGTTGTCAGTGCTCTTCAATACCACTATAAAGAAGTAGTGTGGCTCCTACCTTTTATATACCCCTTTCATAGTGCAATATCCTGCTTGGTGTAGATGAGGCCATAGTTTTCTTTGAGTGTGTATGTGTGTGTGTGTGTGTGTGTGTGAGAGAGAGAGAGAGAGTGCAAATGCCATGTGTGTAATTTGAAAATTGGGGTTGATGCAGCCCTGGTTCTGTTAATACCCTTTCCTCATCTCTATTATTAGTTATTATCAGACAGGGGACACATTTTGCTATACTTTTCATTTTACTCCGGAGCAAAAATCCTGTAAACTATCAGGTTCTGGATACACCAAGATATTTTTTTAATCACTAATAGAAAGAAAAACACACTCACGGCTAATTAAAAAGGTTTTTTTTTTTTAAGGCTTTCACAGTTGAACAACATCAGGAATAATGGCATCGTCAAGTCTCTTTGATCACAAGCAAAAATATCCCAGAGACACCTGCACCAGTACTGCATTTGGCCCTGGGTCAAATCCTATGGCAAGTCTATCTGAGGAGATATTTACCCAGAGCTCTCTCAGTGCTGAATGGTTCTGTTCTTGGTGACAGCTGCTAAGCCAAGAGTATTCTAGGCCAGCCTGAAAGATGAGACAATGTGCTGGAGATCTGCAACAGCGATATTATGCAAAAGGCAAACCATTGGTAGGGTGGCCACATGCACATTGCCAAAACAGAAGGCAGTGCATTACCAAAACAAAAGGACAAAAGAGGATGCAGATTTACAAGAAATTTGTATATGCTAATTTACACATAGAGATGCAGATTTAGAAATCATTACTACACCTTAAATAGAAAGATGATACATCTCAACATAGTGGGGAAGACTGTGATCACTGACTTGTGTGCCTTCCTTAGTCTGGTGCCTAACTGCTCACCATTGATGGGCACTGTGAAGGTCACAACTCTCCCTTGTTATGGATTTTTATCTTCAAACTGGACTTGGACTGGATATCGCTTCAAACAGAGATGCCTTCAAATAGAGCACAGCTCTCTGTAAAACAGGACACATGGCTACCTTAGATTGGCCAGACAAGGAGGGAATCTACACGTCGTACTGAAGGCGCCTGCGTGCGCCTCCAGTGCGCCCTCAAAACGATGGTGTAGACGGAGAAGGAAGAGGCGGAGGAGGAGGAGGCTGGGGAACCGGCCGCGTGCTTGCCGCTGTCGCCACCTCCCCGCCAGCCTCCTGCTGCCGGAGTAAGAGCCACCCAGGTCAGAGAGCTCGGCAGAAGCGGAAGCAGAGCTCTCCGACCCAGGTGGCTCTTACCCCGGCAGCAGGAGGCCACCGCCGCCGCCTCCCCGCCAGCCTCCTGCTGCTGGGGTAAGAGCCACCCGGGTCAGAGAGCTCGGCTTCCGCTTCTGCTTCCGCTGAGCTCTTCGACCTGGGTGGCTCTTACCCCGGCAGCAGGAAGCCGGCGGGGAGGTGGTGGCAGCGGCAAGGATGCGGCCGGTTCCCCAGCCTCCTCCTCCTCCGCCTCTTCCTCCGCCTCTTCTTTCTCAGTCTACACCATCGTTCTGAGGGCGCACTGGAGGCGCACGCAGGCGCCTTCAGTACGACGTGTAGATTCCCTCAAGGTGAAATGAAGTTCAAATTATTGGACAAACTGTGTCAATCCAGGTTATGTCCTAGGATGTCCCCAGTTTCCTGCAAACTCACAAGATGAACTCAAGACATTTATTGGTAACTGTGAACACATTGCAACACTGGGTTCTCTCAGTTACTTTTTTTTCCTAAGCAGACCCGTTAGGAAGGAAACAGATCAGTTTTGCAAATACATTTTGTATTTTCTCACATTCTCTCAGTGTGTCTTCACATTTTATTAACAATATTTTATGATTTAGGCTATGATATGCATATTGAAGGACTTAAATAGAAACATTACTTTAAGGAATGACAGTGATGCTCAGTGTACTGACACCTTATCTGATTAATTTGAATAAACTCATGCCTGTACCCACCATTACCAGAGCTGCTAGGAAACACTGTATGGCCCTCCTCCATGTAAGCCACACATCCATATAACCCAAAGTAAATATTATTCCCGCTATCCGAACCCATGATTAATGCAATGTGTTATGTGACTTCCAATTTGTTTAGATGATAAAAAGATAAAGCAATAGCGAGAGAGAGAGAAAGAGAGAGAGAGAGAGAGAGAGAAAGGGAGGGAGGGAGGGAGGGAGGAGATGTCTGGCCTTCTTTGTGCTGATGAATTTGACAGTATAGAAATGTCCGGAGTGAAAAGGTAGCCAGAAAGATACAGAGTAACAAAGTACTTGCTGTTCTGCTAGCACCATATGTTAAACAGGAAGTGTGTGAGATACCATTACACAGGTGCCAAGGTCTAGTCACCAAGTGATTAGAATCTTAGTAAATGCATAATCAAAGTAACACGACTAGGAAAGGCTATGAAGAATTTTGATTAACACACCTAATGCTTCTATCGCACAATCTGTGTGGGTGATGAGGAGCAATCAAAAGATGCACATGATGAAATGAGTGATGCCCTACACAAGTTTATGTCACAATTTGTGTGTTCGTATTTAAGCTGCCACAAGACTCTGAGTTGTTTTAGCCAAAAGACCAGAGTTCATTTTACAGTGTCAAAAACAGGGATCTTATAATTGGCTTCTTCTTCTTCTTATTTTTTTAAACAAATTTCATCTGAAACTCATGGCTTCTTTGAAAAACAAATGTATGATTTGTTGTGATACTCTGAAATGTAGTACGTCACATTAAACTGCAATATAATGAGGAATAGTGCCAGGTGATATGATAGACTGACAGTAAGGTCTATCCAACACTAATGTGTCTGCTGTGCTTCCCAAATATCTCCAGCATCCGCCAGCTCAAGGCTTCTTAAGATGAATGGGACATACAACGTTTGAACGCAATAAGAACTGTAGCCCTTCTATCAATCCCATACAGTAAACATTTGAAGGGCCATACTGAAGCCCAGAAGATAAAACTTCTGGGCCTTGACCATGCTGCAGACATGATGAAGTGGCAGAGACTGGGCCATTGGATTCTTGTCTGGGAAGACGGGGTGCCTGGTATTGCCATCTTATTCATTTCATATTTCATTATGCAGCCTGTATTAGATAATTAATTGAATCTAAAAAGAGAGCTCATTAAGCCAGTAAAAAAGAGTGAAAAAGACAACAAACGAGTTCTCACAGATGTTTGTACTGTATTCCCTACCCGGTATATGACAGTAAACTGCATCATACATTCCTAAAGGTCGGCAGCCACTTAAGGTTAAAATATTCGAGTTACATCTTTTTAGGTATAGAAACAGTTGGCTACATTTTATGCATTTCAATCCCCTGGGGTGTGATTATCATCTGATCACTACCCTATAGATGCCTTTTTAAAAGATGTATTTTTTTCTCAATTAACACATATACCCTCATGAAAATTAGCTATCAAGATGAATTACCAAATAATGATATTTAACACGACAGATTTGCAATTGTGAAAATGCCTCCACCCAAGAGCTGTAATTTGCACTATGGACAGTGAAGATTACTTTAGCAAAACGATTCCACTCACTAACATTCATAAGCGTTGTTATTGCATATGAGTGCTATATGGGGCTAGTCCTCTGAGTTTATCTACACACCCTCTGGAATATGACTTGGGCCACTGAAGGAAATGGGGAACCCTGTTCTGTAACTGAATGTTTATTCTAGAAAGGTTTCAAATAATCAGAATTAGTTTTTGCTTGTTTCTCCCCTCACCTAAGGTTTAGTTACTGGCAGTTAGAAATGTACAACAATTTTGTTTCAATCCAGAAATCATTAGAACTTGTCCAGTTCACAACTCTGAATGCCAACAGACATGCATTTATTGGAAAATGTTAGCACATTCCTGAAATTGCAGTCACATTAAAAAAAATGCACACTTTCAATGCACGAAGAAGAAGAAGAAGAAGAAGAAGAAGAAATAATAATAATAATAATAATAATAATAATAATAATAATAATAATAATAATAATACACACATTCATGCTTTAGTCAATGGAGGGAAAGTGTGCACTTTGGAAATGTGGAAAATCCCATTTCTTCCATTTGAACTGAGTTCTTTGAACTGAGTGAATGTTATTTCTGCACCCATTCAAGATTTTTTTATAAACAGTTCACCTCCAGTGCCAACATGGCATCGCTTATGGCAGCCATTACACAGGTGAGAAATGAAAATGGGAGTGAGGGATCCTGAGCTTTAAGTGGAGTTTGGAGAATTCTGCCAAGCTCGAGCATCCCTGGTTCTCTTAGCCCTACTGTCAGAAGAGCTTTAAATTGTATTGTGTTGGTATTTCTGGAATTTCGGCCTCATTCCTTTTGCTTTTGACCATTCCCACCACTGGAATATGCCCTTGAGATCTTCTCCAATACAAAATTTGATACCCAGGTTAAAAAAAGTTCCCCACCCCTGGCCTAGACACAGGATTCCTCTCAGTGCTGGTTCCAGGCTCTAGAGACCCCTGGGGCAAGAGACCTGGGGCAGGAGATCCTCCATGACAAGAGCCCCCCACCCCAAGTTGCTCCTCCTTTTCAACCATTGCAACCTGCTTATTCACCTGCCGCTCACTCTGGCATGGACAATGGAGGTGGTGAGAAGAAGGAGTGGCAGATGCCACTGCCTACTTCCTCACCGTCTCTCTGCCTGTCAAGCAAACAGGTGGTAGCAATGATGAGAAGAAGATGAGAAACAATTGCAGCTGGTGACAATGGAACTGAGAAGGTAGACTCAATGAATGAAGAAGGCTCAAATTTCCTCAAAAACCTGGAGCCAGCATTTCCTGCCTGTCCCCTTCCTATCTTTCTGGAGCTGCAACTTACGTTGGCTTTGGGTTATCATAGGGTTATTGTTGCCCAGGCATTGCCACTCTTATGTTACTTCCAGTCCTTCTTTGTTCACATGTCTTTGACTAGGCAGATTTATCCACAGAGCCACCAGGAGGCCACTGCCACTCTGGCTCCTGATCCCAGTATACAATTGATCTTACAGTCAATGTTTTTCCTAACACTTAACTGAAACCTACTTTCCTTAATATGCAGCACCATATCCTACTGTCACTAGCAATGGTGAATACTGACACAGCAGCAGTTATTGGCACTGACTTCCTTGTGCTCATCTCTGCCCTCCTGCACAAGGGTCTCATCCAGACTGCCGCCTATAGAATCCTGTGTGCTTTAGCCCAGCAGAAGCATGGAGCTATCTTGCCCCACCTAACACTCAGGGTACTGGTGCATCTGGTAAGGAGAACAGGGGCGGGGGATTCTTCTGCCTTGTCTCACAGGCATGGGATTTCATGTTACTTGTAGTGATCCAAACCAGAAGAAACTTTTGCAGGTAAGGGGGTTGGGGAATATTAGTATAATTTGAGAAATAATGATCAATTTTGATTTTCTACTATTAGGCAAGAGTGTCAGAAACTCCTTCAAACACATGGAATATGCCTCATGCAGGAAACAGTGTTGGGATTTCTGATGTAAAAGCACAGCCTCAGCACTTGGGTTGTACTGTTGATGTTAAATTTTGTGTTAATCCAACAGTGAAATTGTGCAACTAAATTCTTGGTTTCTGAGTCACAGTTGCTGAAGATCAGTCTCTCTACTAGAGGCTTAGAAGGCATAATACCAATGAGTTTGCAGAAAAAGCTTATTTGCATGTCCAAACCATGGCTCCAACTCAAGAAGCAGCTTGTGTAGCAATCAAGCAGTAGCTCCTTGAAATCAATGACTGAAGACTCTGGATATCTTGCAATAGTTAGCATTAATGACATCTTTATCAATGTTAATGTGGATTCATTTCCATCAGAGCAACCATTATATGAACACTGAAGTGGACCATTTAGTTACCTAGGTGCCTTTTTTCCTTGAACCTTTATGATTAAACGGACTGAATGGTAGGAAAAACTAATCCCAGTTCATTGGAAATGTTTCTTCAGGGAATTCTCATCAGAAGATATAATCATAGTTAGGTCACTTTTACAAGTTAGGTCATTTTGTAAAGGAAATGCTGTAACTTTTTTTTTTTTTTATAAAAAACACACCACCCAATTACCTGCTGTTATGGGCTGTGTCCATTTTCTTTTTTTGAAATCCATGGTGAATGTGTTCAAGCCTCTAAATTTAGGGGCTTTAACTTAAAGTTCTTACAAATTACAATTGCAGGGGTGATTCCAAAACTGCACATCTCTACATGTCTTTTGAAAAATTATATAGGGAAAGGCATAAAGTCAAATGCAGATGCACATCTGTGTAATGTGGGAATAGCTGAAGCGAGTAGGGCATATGCAAAAAGGCCCAGGAGTTTTGCCGGAAATGTGTCTCAAATTGAAATGTAACCTTTCCCACATCACAAATGCTGATGTTTACAACTTGTCTCCTATGCTCATTTCCAAAACTTGGAAGAAAGTGAGCTTTAATCTCAGAAAAGGCTCTAACATCTATAATGAAAGCAGCAATCCTATGCCCCCTAGACAGAATCTGGGTGGCCGTAGGGTAGTTTGGATTGGAGTCAGCACTCTGACCTTGGAGCCAGGAATCCAGGCTCCCCACCCACCTACCTCCCACCTCCCCTTGCAGTTAACATGAAGAGAACTGGGCCAGCTGCCTCTCCAAGCTCACAAAGGCAACCTTGGAGAGGAGGGAAAGGGGGCGTACCATGGACTGGGAGATGAGTGGACTGGGGAGGCCGGCTTACAATGCATCTGCAGGCCTTCCCAGCCTCCTTCCCTCTTTGCTCTGCAGAAACCCAGCTAGACAGAGGAAAAAGCCCACCTAGCTAAAATGCAGAATGGGAGGAGCGTGGAAGTAAGGATCACCACTGCTCATTCCCCTGCTCTGCATTGGATGGCCATAAGTCTCCGAGTTCAGAGGCTTACAGCATCCTAATAGGACTGCATATTCAAAAAGGGTATAACATTAGGGGTGGTGAACCCTGTCAGCTCCAGTTCAATAATAATTCAGATTTACCAGATTATCTGGTTGGTGGGGGGTATTTATGACCAGTTAACAACCATTTGTAATTCAGGAGCTTGAGGTTTTTTTTAAAAAAAAATTCTGTAGTGTGCTTGTGTTGTGCAGCCTTGTCGTGAACAGTGTATGTATTGGGGATGAGCAAAGAGATAAGAAAAAGAGAAACTAATGTTGTCACCTCCCTGCTAGAAAACAAGTTGGTCTGTCTACCTCAGTATTTTTGACACTGAGTCCATAGCTAGACCTAAGGTTTATCCCAGGATTGTCCCAGGTTCAAACCTGTTCATCTAAGTGCCACACAGGACATCCAGCGCTCAGGCAGGGACGAACTCAGAATGATCCTGGGATAAACCTTAGGTCTAGCTATGGCCTGACTGGCAGCAGCACTCCAGGGTTTCAGGCAAGACTCTTTTCCTCACCCTACCTGGAGAAGCTGTGGATTGAACCTGGGACCTTTCAGTACTGGATTTAGGAATAAGCCAAGTAGTGCATGGCTTAGGCCTTCATATTATGAGGGGGCTCTAAATAAGTTGGAGATAATGAAGAAGTAAGATAACTAAGGGCTTTGCTAGACCTAGGAGATAATCCGTCTGGGAGGAGGGGCTACAGCTAGCACACACCGTCGCCCTTTTCCAGACGTCAACACGCGACGGGGCAAGGGAAAGCCCTGTTGTGTGCTCCAGTTTGTTTCCGGTTAAAGGTCCATGTGTGCAGGAGCACACCAACGGAGAAGATAAGTGATTTTTTTAAAAAAATAAAGGGTTCCCCGCTCCCCTTGCCCCTGATTTCCCCCCCCACAATGCCTGATGCCCCCCTGCCCGCTCGCTCGCCCGTCCTTCCCCCACTCGCCTTGCCCGTCCCCTGCCCGCTCGCCCGTGCCCACCCCTGCCCGCTCGCTTGCCATGCCTGTTCCCCGTCGTTCTTCCCCCTGTCCACCAGACCCTGTCCCCGTCCCCGTTCTTCTTTCCCCGCCCCTGTCCGCCATGCCCTGTCCCCATCCCCGTTCTTCCTCCCCCCTCCCGTCTGCCAGACCTTGTCCCCGTCCCCGTTCTTCTTTCCCTGCCCCTGTCTGCCATGCCTTGTCCCTGTCCCCGTTCTTCTCCCCCTCCCATCCACCAGGCCTGTCCCCAATGCCCGTGCCCGCTCGCCAGGCCCGTCCCTGTCCCCGATGCCCATGCCCGTGCCCGCTCACCAGGCCCGTCCCCCGTCCCCGATGCCTATGCCCGTCCTTTCCCCCCTCTCTCCTGCTGGGTCCGGTCTTTCCCCCGGCCCCCATCTCCTCCCCCCGTTATTCCCCCCCACCCAATAGGAGCGCTGTGCCCAGTCCGTGGCTTCTCCCGGCTACTCGCGAATAAGAGAGCAGCCGGGAAAAGCCATGGACCCTGCTAGTGGCTGTGGAAAAGCCGGGCCATGAGCGAATCCGCTTATCCCGGTTCAAGCGAGGACTTAGCCCGGCCTGACCCCGGAATCTCCTGTGCTTCATCTGGATGCACAGGAGGGAGACCGGGCCTCACACCGCACTAACTCCTCATCTAGCAACGGCCTAAGACGAAATTGCTTTGGCGTAGTTGGAAAGTGTGATGTAACTTACAACAGAGTTGCCTTATATAGTTAAGCGTGGCAACACAACATTTAGAATTGGAATCAGTAAGCTCAAATCAACTTTCTTTATTTTTGCATTTATACATTTCTTCAGAGAGGGCTATCTAACACTGTTTAAATACAAGCAAACCCTAATGCTTTTAACTACAAGCACTTTTTTCTATTTCTGTTTATTTTTATGGTAGGGTGACCATACTTGGGAAACCAAAAAAGAGGACCCCTGGTGGGGGTGGGGCCTATGGAAAGCATGTCAATTCCCCCGCCTTGCTAATGGCAGCTACTATTAGCATGGCTAGGGGGAATGATGTGATTTCTTCGAGGAATTACAGGAAGTTTGTAATTCCTGGATCCCCATGGTGCCAATCGGAGCCTTTTTTAGAATGTCTGGGAATTACATGCTTTCCCCTTTAAGGCTCCAATTGGTGCAATGTGGGGAATGACACATCTCTAGAAAATGCATCATCCCCCCCACCCCCACCACGCTAATGGCAACCTCAAAGACAATTACAGAAAATCCCCCGACACCCAGGATAGAACAAAAACCTGGACAAATCCAAGGAAGTCTAAGGCAACTGGTCACCGTATTATGGTATGGGCTTCTGACTCTTGATATGGTTTAGGGCCTCAGCATGTCTTAATCCAGCCTTGGAGTTTCTGCATGCAAAGCTTATGCTCTCTCACACTGTCCTCTAATGGGTTAGTTAAGCATGGGTGAGGGAGATAAATGTCTATATGTGGTGGTAAGATGTGTCTTCTGTCTCAACAGAATGAGTTCCTTCTCTGCCCCAGAGGTGAAGACATTAAAGATGATGGTTATGGTCTGCTTCACAGGTTGATGAAGTTTGAGGCAGTCTATAATTAAAACTGTTTTATTAGAATTACAACATAAAAATATTTGACTTGGCACCAGTTTGGCCTTTTACTAGCTCTGCTAATCCAGCCCTCTGGTCCACAGAGCCTTCCAGGATTCCAGGGTCTGGGGATCGGCCTCATTCCCCCTCCCCACAGGGAATCCCCAGTTATCTCCAATCTGAGATTGGGCAGTGTGGTGCTTTCCCCATTGGCGGGGCCAGTGCCAGACTATTTTGCGCCCTAGGCAAGGTGAGCTACTTTCACCCCCCCCCAAAATGCCAACTTTGATTTTTAAGAACATATGTTTCCTGGAAAAAATAAGAAGCACAAAACTTGAAACTGCTAATTATATGTCATGCCAATTATAACAAACAAATTGGAAAGGAACGTCTATGGTTCTAAAATGCATTATTTAATAGGAATATCACCTCCAAATCATCCCCCCAACTCACACACGCGCGCACACACACCCTCAGCATCACTCACTCCAAACAAACACACGCGTGAACACTCAAAGACCCCATGCACCCCATTCACCCATACATTCTCTCTCTCTCTCTCTCTCTCTCTCTCTCTCTCTCTCTCTCTCTCTCTCTCTCTCTCTCTTCTGGGCACATTCCGGAAGTCCAAACGTGGAGCTGCCCCACCCCACCCCAGTGTCCCTGGCTTTGCTTCGGCTGGGTGGGTGCGAGGCACCAGAACAAGATGAAAAAACAATAGAATAGCACTTGTTGTCACCTATAGAACACAGCTAAGAACAATAAAATTTATCATCAGTGATCTACAACCCCACAGCTCTTTTCTCTCTGAGACATTGGGTGGTAGGATTGTACTTGCTGAAAGACAGCAGCCTAACCTAAATAAAGGTTACTCACTAGGAACAATAGACCTTGCAATACAGGAAAAAACCATGTGGCAGACTCAAAGAATTAATTAATTTGATTTACACCCCACTTTTCTTTCAAAAAATGGCACCCAAGGCAGCTTACAAAAACAATTTAATGTAGATTAGAATAATAAAACTCATGAAAATACAATACAAACATAACAATTATGGAATGAAAGACAGCATCCAATCCACAAACCCATGTTCAGTTCCAAGGTCTTCTTGAATAAACCAGTCTTTGCTTACTGTCAGAAGGATAGCAGAGAGGGAGTGAAGGATAGCAGAGAGGGAGCCTCTCTTTGGTGGGAGGTCCATAGCCTGGGAGTGGCCACCCAAAAGGCCCTCTCCCAAATTGCCACCAAACATGCATCTGATGATGGTGGCCTCAAAAGGAGGGCCTCTCCAGAAGATCTTTCAGCCATATTGGGTTTTATAGGTCATAACAAGCACTTTGAATTCTGTCTGGAAACAGATTGGTAGCTGGAGAAGTTGCTCTAAGAAAAGATTAATGTGCTTCCTAGAACTGGTCCTGGTCAACAGTCTAGGTGTATCATTCTGGATTAGTTGAAGTTTCTGGACAATTTTTGAAGGTAGCCCCATGTAATGTGCAATTGTGGCCAGATCAGACACCTCTAGGAGTGGGCAGAGTTGGTGCACTAGCCTCAGTTGTGCAAATGCATTCTTGGCCACTGCCAAGACCTGGGCATCCAGGTTCCAGTAGTATCATGTATATGTTAAATAGCATGGGGGAAAAGATGGAACCCTGAGGGACACCACAGGCCAATGGCCAGTCAATTGAACAGTAATCCTAAAGCATCACCTCCTGAGATAGCCCCTCCAAGAAGGACTGGAACTGTATTATTATTATTATTATTATTATTATTATTATTATTATTATTATTATTTATTTATTTATATAGCACCATCAGTGTACATGGTGCTGTACAGAGTGATATCTATAACAGTGCCTCTAGTCCAAGGGATGTCCATTGTTGGGAAATCCAGCCCTTTTGGGGCTCACCGGACTGCTGCAGCGCACCAAGCTCAGCTTCCGTTTGCAAGCCAAGCCTTTTCCCCAAATTCCATGGAAGTTTTAGGGTTTTGCACAAATTTTGCCTGCAATTTGTGTAAGTGATATTTCCGCAAATTGTGCAGATCACAGCGAAAATTTGCACAAATTACACAAATTGCAGTTACTTGCATGTAATTAAGTGCACCTGAGAAAGTATCCATGAAGGCTTATGCCTGAATAAAACTGCTAGTCTTTAAGATGCCACAAGGCTCTTTGTTGTTTCTGCTGCAACAGACAAACGAAGCTAGCCCTCTGGAAATTTCTCTATTATTTGTAGCTTTATAATCTTAGTAATCTCAGATAACTGGCACATTTGGCCTGCCTTGTCTAAATTGAGATCCATATGTGAGTTAAAATACCTTTGCATCTAATGCTTCTCACAAGCTGATATCTATTTATGAAATCTCTGAACTGCCCATAGTTGTGCCTCTGACTCACCAGGTTCAATTCTCTTAAACATTCTTCAAGTGACTCACATCTCCTCCAAGTGTTTTTGTCAGGAAGTTTTTCCTGATGTCCAGCTGGAATCTGACTTCCTTTAACTTGATGCCGTTATTCCGTGTCCTGCACTCTGGGAGGATCGAGAAGAGAGTAGGAATTGAGCACTTCAGCCTTTTTTTTGTCATCTGTTATCAATTTGCCATCCTCATTAAGCAGTTGAACCACAATTTCTTTCCTCTGTCTTTTACTACTCACGTATCTGAAGAAAGTCTTTTTATTGCTTTTAGCATCCCTTGCTAATCTCAGCTCATTCACAGCTTTAGCTGTCTGTACTCTTCTTTTGTAGCCTGTCCTTCCTTCCACTTCCTATATGTATCCCTTTTTGTTTTCAAGTCATCTCTAAGCTTTTTGTGGAGCCACATTGGTTTCCTCTGTTGTCTTCTATCTTTTCTCCTTGTTGGAATTGTTTGTAACCGTGCCTTTAAAATTTACTTTTTTAAATACTTCCACCCATCCTGCACTCCTTTTCTCATTAGGCTCACTTGCCACGGGACCTTACTTATCATAGTTCTGAGTTTATTAAAATCAGCTTTCATAAAATCCAGAGTACGTGTATGGCTACACTCAACTTTTGTCTCCTTCATCATCAAGAATTCAAGTATGACATGGTCACTTTCCCCCAGAGTTCCGGTAACTGCCACTTTATCCACTAAGTCATCCCTATTGGTCAATATCAAGTCAAGGATTGCCGATCCTCTAGTTCCTTCCACCACTTTCTGTAGGAGAAAGTGATCACCCATACATGTCAGGAATTTCTTGGAAGGGCCACTTTTGGCAGTATTGGTCTCCCAACAGATATCAGGGTAATTGAAGTCCCCCATCACTACTACATCACACTTCCTTGAAACACTGGCAATTTGTTTCTCAAAAGTTTCGTCCTCGTCTTCTCCTTGATAGGGTGGTCGGTAGTAGACTCCGATTATCATGTTCTTTTTATTCCTTGCCCCATTTATTTTAATCCAGACGCTCTCGATGGGGCTCCCAGTCTGGTCCGCCTGTATTTCTGTGCAGGGATAGGTATTTTTAACATATAGTGCAACTCCATCTCCCTTTCTATTTCTTCTGTTCTTTTTGAACAAGTTATATCCTTCAATTGCTATATTCCAGTCATGGGAGTCATCCCACCAAGTTTCAGTTATACCTATCAAGTCGTATTTGCCTTCATGTAATAAGAGTTCAAGTTCATTTTGTTTGTTTCCCATGCTCTGGGCATTAGTATATAGACATCGAAGACCATGTGTTTTATAGTCTGGCTTTGTATCCCTCAAACATTTCACTTTTCTTTGGTGTAAAAAACTCTTCAACAATCTCCACAACTGTATCCTCAGCCTGTCTTACTAATATGCTATTTAAACAACATCAGTAAAATCCAGTGCAAGACCTAGTTACACCCATTGAAATTAATGGGATTTAAGTTAGACGTGACTAACTTAAGTACCATTCATTTCATTCGGTTTATACTAACTAGGACTTACATTGGATTTTCCCCATCAGTTGCTTCAGGTTCTGCAATATTCAGAAATATTACTATCTTTTCTCAACATAATGTGCTGCCTCCATTTATACATCATAATTTTGTGTGTATTCCAAAACCTTTCAGCCTCCCATATTGGCACCTCTTAACTCATGAGTATAGAGAGAAGTCACTGGATACTAGGGGTGTGCACGGACCCCCCGCTCCGCCCCGTGGGCCGATCTGAAAATTGCGGATTGGCCCGCTCCACGCCGCTCCGCCCATACTCCGCTCCTCTTCGCCGTGGAGCTCCGCAGTGGAGGGGAGTGGTGCCAGGTAAGGCCAGGAGAGGAGGGCGGGGGGGTTACCGGGTCCAGTAAACCGGTTTACAGTGGCAGGGCCCAGTAAACCCCACTTACCTTTCCAGTGGAGCTCCGGATCGAGGCGAAGGATCCGCCTTCACCTCGATCCTCTTCGCCACACTCCGCCGGCCCCCCAATCCTCTTCGCCTCTGCCTTAAGGGGAGGGGAAGCACCCCGCTCCACTTCTAATTCGCCGGTCCGATTAGAAGCGGAGCACACCCCTACTGGATACCACACAGAGCCTGCAATCCTATGCACATACACCTGAGTGTAACCCCATTGAACATACCATGGATTAATTACAAGTAAACCTATATAAGATTCCATTGTGAGAGGCATACATGGGCCTGCCATTCCAGATAATAGGATACATCCTGTGGTGTTAGCACACCAGGCCAAAGACCAGAAGGAGCGTGGAAGTG
Organism: Elgaria multicarinata webbii; assembly: GCF_023053635.1. NCBI lineage: Eukaryota > Metazoa > Chordata > Lepidosauria > Squamata > Anguidae > Elgaria > Elgaria multicarinata. The sequence continues at coordinate 140,186,273 of NC_086172.1, read as the reverse complement.
AAAGATCAGGAGAAGAGTGTATTGAGGGCATGGGGTGGGGATCTGTGCATTGCATTTCAAGCTATTTTTATAGAAGAGGATGGATTGTGCTCTAAAAGAATACTTTAAATCTAGTGGTTTTACTTGCCCATCTTAATTTGCCTTGCTTTTAGTTCACATGTAACAACAGGCAATGGCAAATTGATCATAGCTTGTTGAGTAAAAGCTGAAGTGGCTTGTGTGCAGGAAGTGGCTTATGTTCATGACAACCCATGGGTTGTTTAAACCATGGGTTGTTACACACAGATCAGGTCTTCGTTTTTGCAAGAAGCTGCCCATTAGCCAGATTGTCTAGGTTCAAATACATTATTATAAAATATACCTTAATTTTTGTTAGAAGATGGTGATCCCAAATTTTAAATGAAAATATAAACAAACATGCAAGCTCAATTCTACAATAGCTGTCATATTTTGTGAAGAGCTTCTGTGGGTTTTTGATGCAGTCAGAGTCATGCAAATTTCTAAACCTCAGTGCCTATGAGTGATGTTTTGGCTTCAGAGAGAATCAGTAAAATGTGGAGAGCAAATCTTTTCGTGATTGATTAAATGAACAGATGGATAACTTGGCTAAAGTAATCTAGACACTTGTCCTCATGTTCTGTGTTTTAACAGAATTGTCCCTGGCTCCTTTGCACTTGCCATGGCTACTGTTTACATAACATATATTTTTAAAAAACGGAATTGGTTGCCTTACTCAATTATCACCATAAGGGCGGTTGGCTAACTAGATGTTCCCAGTTTTTAGTTTCTCCTTCTGGCACTTCCTATGTGGCCAGTATGGTGGGTGGAAGGAATATGTGTCAGAGGTTTATTGTCCTACATCAGCAAAGACAGATGGCTGTAAGGATTGGATCAAACCCTCAGGCAAAGAAAATAAAGTGGTGAATAGAATGGTTTTGTGTGAGATGTAGGGATGCTAAAGATTGTCAGTGCCCATAATGGTATAATAAGCATCTGATGTAGGGATTTCTAAAACACTGAAGACTAGGTTTAATCAAGAGTAAGTTCGAAGAAGAATAACAATATTAATTTCAGGATCCTAGTCCTCATGATAGCAGGGAAAAACACCGTGCTATCCCGTGGTTTTTGATACCAAAACATAGAAGTATAAAGAACCTTAAAAGTTCTTGATATTTGATCAGTTGTAATTGTCAACTGAGACTGTACTTTGCAGAACATTCTACCAACCATGGTGTGAAACGTACTTTTATGCCAGAGAAATGCTTGAGGATTAATTTTCAGTGTCAGTCATCTCTACTGGGTTGCACAGAACGACAGTTTTTGGACATTCTACCTTCTTGAAGAAGACGCCCTGCAGGTATACTGCAGAATCTTCTAGCTCATACTAGAAGATTCTGGTGCATGTTCTCAAACAGGGCAGTACCTTCAATTCCCACCAAGCAAGCGTTGCCCAGTCCTCTTGGTGTTTGGTGTTGCTCTGTGCGATTTGAGGATGTAGAGTAGAACATACCCCACATTTCTTTGAGGCTGTACATTCCTGGGGAATATTACTACTGGTGAGCAGGCTGTCTTTCAGGGAAACTTGTCCACTGTTATTAATCTTCTCATTGAGGGACCCAGATAATTTTCAGAACAAAACATGCCCCTCCTGGAACATAGTTTGAATGCCAGTGGCACATAGACCTGTTATCTGCATGCAATGTCCCTGGGCAGCTGCTAGGGCCCTAGTTGACACCTGCTGTGCCCTCTGTACTGCTGGGTGGCCATTTTACTTTCTTTCCCATAATGCTTACGAGTGATGGTATGTTAAGTGCTTTGTGGGGAAATTAGAATGGAAGCTTCAAGCATTAAGAACATAAGAACATAAGAACATAAGAAGAGCCATGCTGGATCAGACCAAGGGTCCATCTAGTCCAGCACTCTGTTCACACAGTGGCCAACCAGCCATCGGCCAGGGACCAACAAGGCACGACATGGTGCAACAGCACCCTCCCACCCATGTTCCTCAGAAACTGGTGCACACAGGCTTATTGCCTCGAATACTGGGGACTCCCTTGAGCCAGAGTTGAATACCTAAAATTGATTCTGTTTTTGGACTATGCCAATTGCATCATTATTGTTGCCTTTTACCACATTGGTTTTCACCTTACACATACACACACACAACCCAGTATGCATCCATACTCAAATCCAAATTCTGTGATTAATTTTGTCTTCCAGCAGGTCCAAAAGGAGCATGTGCAATCTTGTGATGAATGTAGCAACGGTTGGCACCACCTGTATGCAAAAGATGTTGGAATTAAATACTGCTGCTGTTACTTGATTTACATGTTTTTCAATAAGGGCCTGATAGTTTATTTACTGTGGGTTGAGATGTTTATAAATATGCAATTTTTAGTTAGGAATTTTGTGTAGGTGGCAATTTGTGCAAAACACTGAGGAAGGAAGGAAGGAGGCTGGCATTTAAACAAAAATCATTAAATAAGCCCTCGGTAGATAGTAGGTGATGACTTGCATGATGCATATATCTCTTGCAAGGCTTCAGAGTTCTAGAAATATAACATCATGTTCTGGGTGGGGGGATGTTCAGATACTGGGGCATCCTGCTCTGGACAGATATAGCTACATGCCTGGTAAATAAACCCTTCATTTATTTACTTTGCAGTTTTTACCATACTCAACTGCAGAAACTCATGTAATGTAATTACAAGTTTAAAAAACAATATGAAAATATACAAGAGAGTGGCTCAAAATTAGCCTTAAGAGCAGCCTCTAATGGCACAATCCTATGCATTTCTCTCAGTTTCTGAGGCCTTTCTCTCAATCCCACCAACATCTGATAGGTACATGGTAGAGGGCCTTCTCGGTGGCTGCTTCCCAGGGAGGTTAGCTTGGCTACCTCTGTGTTACACTTTTGGAGGCAGGCAAAAAACTTGTTTCATCAGGCTTTTGGAAATACTCTGGACCTGTGTTAATGTATTGGATTTTTAAAAATTTGTTAGTGTATTTAATTTTTAAAAAATGTTTTAAATTTTACTGTGGATTTAATTCTATTTTAACTTCTGTAAATTTATTTTTATTTATTTATTTGTAGCATTTATATCCTGCCCTATATCAATAAGATCTCAAGGCGGCATACAGATATTTTTAATTGTACATGTTTTAATCTTGTAAAACTCCTTGAGTCCCAGTACTGGGAAAAAGGCATCATCATCATCATCATCATCATCATCATCATCATCATCATCATGTTTATACAGACAGAAGTCCTACAACTCCCAGCATTCCACAGCCTGGTGTGCTAGGTATTGTAAGCCTTTTGTTTGTCTAAACATGCATAGGACAGTGCCCTACATTGCTGTAGAGATCAAGATGGACCATAGAAGAGTAGACTTCAAAGATCTATTCAAAGTAAGCTCTTAAATGTAGTATTCAACCAAGGGACACACAATTCCTGTTCAAAGGCATGTGCAGTACATTTCATTAGGGTGTGCCCCTAGGGAGTTTTATTTTTTTTAATTTTTTCCTTAAAGGTAAACATTTATTGAATATTCTTTCTGATTGGAGTGAAGGAGGGGACATCACACTTTCCCGCCCTCACTGCTCCAATCGGGGGCTTTCCCACCCCCATGCCCCATTTGGAGCAGTGGGACGATGGGGTGGAAAAGCACATCCTGCCCTCTCCCGCAACATGAATGGCCCTGATTGGGTTTGGGGTGGAGGAAGGGAAAGTTGGGCGGCGTGGAAGAGCATTTTCCATCCAGGGCCTCTGGAAAAGGCCCCCTCCCCTCTGCCCCTTCTCATGATCCCCTCCCTCTGTGGCCTCCTCTGCTCCCTTCCTTGCGTGCCCCAAAGAAAGATGCAACCATTCGAAGCTGGTGCCGTGCCTTGTCTTGCCTCCCGACCCTGCCTGCCCACTGCCAGGCAAATTATTATTCCACTGTGCACCTGGACAGGCACACAGTGGAAAAGTAAGTTGCTTGGCCTGTGCCTTTCATGGGCCTGTTTCATATACATCGGCCTGTTTCATATACATACATCACATACACACACTGCCACCACTCTGGACTCCGATGTCAGGCATAGGAAGGTGCTTCATAGGGTTGCGCTGCCATGCAAGTTTGGAAGGAAGTGGTTTCTGGCGGCATTTCCTCCTCAGAGGTCTCTTTCCTAGGAAAGACTTTGCAAATCCTCCCCCCTTCCCAAACTCCATCTCTGGCTGGGTGGGTGGGATTCTGGATCTCCACCTCAGCTAATGCTGAGGGACACACAGAGAGAGCAGTGAGGTCATCCTCCTCCTCTCCCCATCCTCCAAGTTCAAAAGGGGGTTACGAAAAATAAGATCTCCAGCCAAAACTGAGAGGCTGCCCATGATCTATGAAGCTCCCTCCCCTCCAAACAGGGAACTTTTAGTACTTTAACAGAATCATATTAGGCCACCTATTCTGCCTTTGGCCACAGCCACTTTCCTTTGGCCTCTCTAGAGAGGGAATGAGGCCCCTGAGACCTTTCCCAGATTGGATTTTTAGCCGTTGGACTGAAAAAAGATCCACCACCTTTAATTTAGTTATTAATACATTAAGATCACAGGCATTTTTATTATTATTTTCTTCATTTTTGTTACTGTCTTTTTTCATTCCCCATTGCATTCAATAGAAGATCTGCTGTAGCTGCTCATCTTCTGCCTTTAACTTCTGTGTTTTCCACTGAATTGGCATGCATTTTTTAGCCAATCTATTACCAGCCAAGGGATCAGATGTGCCAAATTTCAAACAGATAGAAAAATGCCTCTCCATTATAGGCACATCTTATTGTGTGAGAAAGACGATAGTCAGTTTCACAGCGATGAGACTAATTGTTAATTAACAGATCTCTATAAGCTACAAACTACAATTAATTAAGCATAACAGAATGGGAAAGACAACGAAAGATGGTATGGAATGGATTGAAAATGCTCAAGGAACTATACCAAGGGTCTGAGTGAAACTTTTTTTTTATTATACTGGTTAGGAAGAGAAGCCTTCAGGTGTGGGTCTCATGCTGTGGCTCTGACCCAGAAATGATGGTTGTGGGGCCTGGGTCAGTATCCAGCACTTCTGTCTTCAGTGGTGCTGGTCAGGCTAGTCCACCTTGCCTAGATTGGAGTCAGTGGCCATCTCCGTCCCTGCCCTGTCTCGTTTCCTCCTTGTAATGTCGTTTTGACCTATTTGGGCTGCTAGAGGAACATTTATTTATTTGTTTTAAAAATTATATGCTACTTCTCCTTCCTAAAAAGGAGTTGCTGAAAGCTTCTTGGGTGATACAAAAGAAAAAAGGGAAAAAAGCATAGAAACAATTATTAAAACATATTTACACTGTACTAAAAGGAACAAAAACAAAAACAAAAACATCAAAACTATCAATAAATAAAATTGGCTCTGACTGAGTTTCAAATTTCTGTAAACTGCCCAGAGAGTTTTGGCTATGGGGTGGTATAGAAATGAAAGAAGTCATCACCATCATCATCATCATCATCATCATCATCACCACCATCACCATCGCCATCATTATCCTCCACACCAACATCCAGAAAGCAGTCATACTTAAAACTCAATTGCCAGGAAATTCCTGAATCAGTAAAAGTCATTATGACCTGGCAAAGCCCATCATGTCTGTCTAGAAAAACCATCATGAGTGAGAAAAGAGACATCATCATCATAATACAGTGAATAACAAATGAACATGTGTCATTTGAAACTATTTCATTCATAGTAATGAATGGGCCCCATTTGTTTCAATTTTTCATTCTTTCTGAAGCAAATGTACACCACTAATGTACAATAACCCCCCATGCTTAATTAAACCTGTGCCAAGTTAATTGTGTATTGGAGAATAGGGTGAGGATCCTTGTCATGCATTTTTTTGTCTCACTGTTCTTTGTTTTTGTGGGTTTTTTTGGATAAAACCCATCAACCTACTTTTAAAAAGCTATGATGGCTCTGCAACCTTCATGAAAATAATGCAAATTAATTGAATTTTTAAAACACCTTACTTAAAACATAATTTCAAACATATTTTATGTTTTAAGAGGACACATTATGCTAATTCAGTCACCATTTGGTCTATTCCATTATATATCCAAGTATATCCCATATTCCATTATTGTTTGCAGTCTTCAATAAACCAAGCAAATGTTGGAATGATTATTAGAACTCTTGATGGTTGTTAATTCTGGAAGTGAGGAGGAATTAGCAATGGGTACAGACAGGAGCTATGAGAATTTAGAATGCACCTCTCAGCATTTAGCAGTCTTCCTCTGCTGCTGGTTTCCTCCTTCCCAATTGATGAGGTTGGGAAAATTTGGGAAGGGAGTGAGGAGGAAAAGTGACAGTAGAGGGCAGGCAGTGTTCTTTCTGGGAGAGTCTAGGATAGTCCTCCCCAACCTGGTACTCTCCAGATGTGTTGCTGGGAGTTGCAGACCTGCACATCTGGAGGGCATCAGGTTGGGTAAGGCTGTTCTAGGAGAATTCTCAGGAAGGAAAAAAATTCTCCCAGAGTTCTCTGAAAAAAGCTCAGGAAGGCCAGGCCAACTGTGAATTGAGACAGGGAATTTCACCCATGACTAATTGAAATGCTGATGACCTGTGATGGGCTTCAGATTTAAATCTGAGTTCAACACAACCTACTTCATAATTTTGGGATGATAAAATAGGATGACTCCGTGTGTGACCCCTGAGATCTATGAAGAAAGAAGTGAGATACATATCTAATACATTAAATACAATGTGCACACTACTGTGAACTCATCATGCTTCATTCATTCAGTTCTGTCCACCTTTTTTGTCCTAAGACCCCCAAGGTGGCTTACAGATACAACACTTTAAAGAAATATTAAAATTTTAGGCAGATCAGATATTGCAGCTTAGTTTTGATAGTGATTTTGCCTACTCATGACTTCACAGATTTGCATTTTTATGGTGTATTATTTCATGTTCAACACTGGCAAAATAACCTTAGCTCTGCCCCCATTGTTACATGTCATTCACTACAGTCTGTGTTCATTGAGCATTTCGTGATGGTCTTATTTTAAACTATTACTCATGCACTTAAAGGTTTGCAACTTGAGATCTTGATGTTTATGAACTCTCTCTCCTTCTTTCCATTATGGGGAGATAAAGGGCTTTCCTAAGTTGGGAAACCTAATTATGAGATGCATTATCTTCAGATATATTATTTATTATATATCTCGTAGGATAGTTACTCCATCAATCCTTCCCTTTCTTTCATAAACTTATGTACACACAAATATGCATATCAGGCACATCTAGTTCCCTATATACAAAGGCACTCAGATGTATTTATCTAATCTACAGCTGAAATCTTGGTTCAGGAAAATCTGACAGCATTACATCTCCATTTCAGTGTAAACTCAATTGGAATAAAGAGCACTGGCTTTAAAAAAAATCCTGTGACTTTAATTGCCGTATAGGATGTACGGCTTATGTTCTACATATTGACGAGTGTAGCTTTGAACCTAAAGTTTAGAGATTTAATTTTTTCTGTCTTTTTTTTAAATGAAGATTACAACAACAGCCGCCTCCTGTGGGTTGGAATAAAAACGAGTGTGTATACCTACTACAACATTTGCAGACCTCCTCAGTTTTCTGTTTTTAATGTGATGAAAATTTGTACAAAGTAACAAAGGGAAAAATGTCATGGTAACTAAAACATTTCCTATACTTGTATTTTAGAGGGAAACTAAATCAAAGGTCTTCAAAGAATTACTAGGGTTCTTTCTAGGAGGTTATTGACAAATATGTAGCTTGTCTCCTGAGTTTGTGCCTCTTTCACAGATTGGTGTATTTGTGATCCCACAGGCAAGAATAAGCGTCTGTAATTCATTTCTCCTTGTTAACTAGTGTGCTTTTGTGTGGAGGATGATTGACAGCAAACTCGGCTTAGTCCCAACGGATGAGCTTGTTAGCAAAACCCTAGTATCCTATCTCTAATAAAGCATATCAGCAGTACATTTTGTCCTATCTATTAGCCTCTCTGTTTCTTTTTTGTGAAAAGCTGAGTGTCCCTTTGAAGCAATGACAAATAAACCCCTGAACTGAAGTGCTAGTCTGCCTTATGGACAGCTGGATAGTAAATGTCACACCGTGTATAGAATGCCTATTATCAGAGTGAGCCATTTGTTCCATGCCTTTCAGTATCTTAATGTAATACAAAATTGCTAAATCAAGCCCCATGTCTGTGACAGAACATAATTAATGAGAAAGCAGGAGCCAATTCAACACTCTTTATTGGGACCTAATTGGCTCAGGCAACAGAGTTGTCACTCAACAAGAGACTTCCTTTAAAGCAATTTTGTTCTTGGTTGTATTACAGAGCCTATTAAATTGTCCCCTCCTTGATCGCACAAAGAAGTATCTGCATGCAATAATTAGCTTTTCCAAGGGGATTTTTTTAACTCTTTCGGCAGCAGAAAATTTTCAAGCTCGGCTGGAGGAAACAGTCAGCTTGCAGAGATACACAGCCTCAAGGCTAGGTAATTGTAGTCTTAGGTGGGCCTATCAGGAGGCTGCAAATGCTCCAGCTGGTGCAATAATGGGCTGGACCTCCCTTGCATTGGGCAGGGTCAAAGAAAGCACATCTGTGTTTTTCAGGCAGCCTATTGAACTCCAGGTGCTATTCACATCAAGGTGTTTGCTATTTCAGAGCTGTGCAGTATAGGGGGACAACTTGTTTAAGTTAAACTGCCCTTTGCTCAGTGCCGCTAAAGCAAGGGAGATTGATTGATTTAAAAAATTTCTAGACAATCCTTCCATTCCAAATTCCCAGGGTGAAGACTCATTTGTATAAGGAAAATGGCATTTCTGTCAGGTTTGGCTTTGGCATTTGATAGCTAGTAAGTTTTAGCTCTGTGGTAGAGCACATGATTGGCATGTAGAAGGTTCCAGTTTCAGTCCTTGGCACCTCCAAGTAAAGCTGGGAAGGATTTCTATCTGTAACCTTGGAGTAGGGATGGGTAAACAAGCAACATTTGGGAACACTAGAATTGTCTGAACATTGTTTCGCTGCTTATATCATGCTGAAATCCTGTTCACATTTGCGACTGTCAATCGCTTTGCGTGAATGGGAAATTTGTGCAAATTGAGCAGTGATTGAACAGGACTTGTGCAAATCCCCCCAAATTTGCATAGTTTTCTTAATTTGCACACATTTTGTCCATAGGCTAAAACGCAGAACTGATTCAGTCTACTGAGGACATTAGCACAATTTGGAAATGTGTGCCAATCAAACTGGGAATGGGGAACGAGACAAAATTGAGCATGTGTTCAATAATTTGTTGGGGTGGGTGGGTTGGTGGACATGTGCTCTTGCTAGCATTCAGAGTGTCAAATGGGGCTCATATGTTTGGCAAGCAAAAAGGAAATTCTCATACATCTCTACCCTGGAGCGCCATTGCCAGTCAGTATAGGCAATACTAGATGGTCAAGTGTTCTGACTTGGTATAAAGCAACTTCTTATGTGCCATGCTTCCATTGCTGAACTCCACAGCACTGAATGAACTGCATGACTTCATTGTGGTGGCAAAGATGGAACTCTAGCCCTGTGCAGATGTTTCAGGTTCCCATGTGGAGATGGAATTGGGATTGTATTTACCTTCCCCAAACCCCCCTCACCCACTCACCGAGTGCACCAAATCTCTGGTCCAGCCATCTGCACATTGGAGGGCACATTGTGCATAAGAGCCTATTCATGTAGAATCCAATGCTTGTAGGCCCATGATTTGTATACTGCACATGCGGGATTATACCATTATAACCTTAGAAGAATCCTATGATGCAGGTTAGGTTGTAAATGAAGACTTACAGAACCCAGATTTAAATTTCAAACCTTTTACAGTTTAACTATGATAAAGTTATAGGTTGAAATCCAACATTATGTAGCCACCAATGGAATGGACAACTTTGGGGGTATTGATCCCTCCTCTCCCTGCAGCCCCTGTGCCACCCACATTTGCTCTGGAGATTGGGGGACCCTCTGAAGCTGAGGGAGATTCTGGGTTGGGGGAGAAAATGGAGGGAGGTCCTGTTGCATGAGCAGAAATCCACCTGCATTCCATTGGATGGTACCCTCAGCAAACCACTGGCTGCAGTTATAACGGGATGTCAGTATCAATTCAACAAGAAACAGGAAGATGTTGCTAATGAATTGAATGACGCATTCCAATTTTGTGCTGTATACATTGCAGGGGGCTATTTTAATTAGAAATATGGTTTTACACAAAAAAATTATTTGCATCTCCATTCTGATATTCCCAAATAACAAATGATGAAATATCCCACTCTGAATTTATACACATCAAATCTCAAATTGATTGAATTCAGTTTTATCTGAATGATCTCTTAAACTTTTGTATGTTTTGCTAAATCCCAGGTGTGTCTTCAATAAGTATATTGGTATCCTGGTCTATATAAAAGTATTTGTTGGGTAGAGATTGCTTATAATAACATATTGCCATTCACAAGATAGACTGGATGCTAAATAAAATCTTCAGTTAAATTCAATTATTTTTAGAAAAAAAGTCTATTTAGAAATCAAAAGGGATGCCCTTTCTTTCCTTAAAACACACACACACACACACACACACACAGTTTCCCACAAGTAATATTTATGCAAATATTACAAATAAATGGATAGTACATCACTTTACTTTCTTCCAAATTTGCCATTTGTGCTAATAGATTGTAACTACATCTACAAACCTTAGGAGAAGATGCAAACTGGCTTTCAAAAGTGCTTATGATGATGTATAAAACAAAATAGCAATATTAGTCAGCCATCTCCTCTTCCACATGAATTTCGAGGCTTTAAATGCTAAGATTGTCAAAAGAATGTGTTACACAATTTTATCTACATCTATCTATCTATTTATTTATTACATTTGTATACTACCCACTTGTTGAAGCTCTCTGGGGAGTCTACAAGGCACAGTTTAAAACTATAACACAGTAAAACATAATATAAAACCATAAATTTAAAACAGAATAAAAGGTCACTCAGAGTGCTTCTGAGGGGGATCTTAGGGTATAGACACACAGACATTATAATGAGAGCAAATGTTATAATAACAGCTGGCAATAGTGGTGAGAAAAGTTTTGCAATCCCCTAGGATTGTCACATATTTCCAACATAAATGTTACCAGATCTTCATCTAATCCCATAAATCTAGACAAAGAACAATAGATAACCTGATTTAACAACTGCTTCACTTCAGGTCCTTCCACAATCCTTTGATGGGGTTTAGGTCTGGACTTTGACTAGGCCATTCTAAAACATGGGATTTCTTGTTCCATGGCCATTCTTTTGTAGATCTGAGGGAAGCCTACACCAGCTGTTTATTGAAGGATTTATTTATTTATTTATTACATTTTTATACCGCCCAATAGCCGAAGTTCTCTGGGCGGATTGTATCAAGGTCATCACTAACAGGCCACATGACATTCACCTGCTCCTGTGATGATCGTGGCTCCAGCTCTCAGTTTTCCCGGAATATCTCTGACTGCTTTTGTTGCAGTTTTTCCAGCTCTCTTGCTGCCATTCCAAAGAACATTTGCAGTGTGTCTCCCCCTTTGTGAGGTCATTGCTGTACGCTGTGAGTTCTGGGCTCAGCGAACAGCCAATCCGCTGTGAGAGGCGTGTTCATGGGTATCGGCATGCTTTACCGCCAAGTTTTTTTTTTTAAAAAAATACAAATGTATCTCTGTGCAGGAGCATATATTCAACAGAGTTCCTATCCCCCCCCCCATGTGTTGCTGTGTGTCTGCACTCCTGCGCATCCCTCACAAGCAATTTTTTTAAAATCCTGCACCCTGTAGCCATCTGCCTAGCCCCACCCACTTCTACAGATACACATGTGGAACTGCCATAATGCAGCACATGTGCTCCTGCAACGGCACTCCTCTAATTGTGGTACAGATCAGTCATGTGTGCTCCGTGAGGGGCGATCGCGAAAGCGGGGAATCTTCTGTTGCAAAAAGGCTGCAGGTGTAGATTAGTCCCTGCTTGTTTAGGATCATTGCCTTGCTGCATGACCCACTTTCAGTTCAGTTTCAGTTCTTGGATGGATGGCCTGACATTCTCCTCTAGAATCTTCTGATACACTGCAGAATTCATGGTTGTATCAATGATTACAAGCCATCCAGGTCCTGAGGCAGCAAAGCGGGACAGAACCATCACATTCCCACCACCATGCTTGATGGTTGGGATGAGGTTCTTCTGATTGAACTCGGTGTTTGTTTTTCACCAAACATAATGTTTTTCATTGAGACCAAAAAGTTCTGCCTTTGACTTATCTGTTCAGAGAACCTTGTTCCAGAATTCTTGGAGTTCATCTTGTAATCTTTAGCAAACTTCAGATGGGCAACAATGTTCTTTTTTGAGAGCATAGGTTTCTTCCTGGCTATCCTCCCATAAACACCATCCTTGTTCCATCTTTTTCTGATCATTGAATCATGAACACTCACATTAGCCAAGGCAAGAGTGGCCTGCAGATCCTTGGATGCTACTCTGCAGTTCTTTTTGACCTCCTGAATGATGTGCCATTTTGATCTTAGAGAAATTTTGGTAGGACGTCTGTTTCTGAGTTGAGTGACTGAGGTCTTGAACCTTCTGAATTTGTAGATAATCTGTCTGATTGGTGGAGCCCCAAATCCTTAGTAATGTTTTTTTTTTTTTATAATTTTTATTCATTTTCAACACTATATAAACATAGATAAACATTACCAAATATAACTAAAACAACACAATAAGAAAAAAAATAACATCAAACATCTGTTACATACATCTTGAATAAATGTTGAGTACAATATCAAAAGCTATTACATATACCTTATCAAACTATAACATCTTCGCTCTTAACATAAAAGTGCACCCCCCCACCTCGGGATCATTCTTGAGTCCAAAATCTAATCGTTTCTTCTGCTGGTGGTTTCCCACTTCCCTTAGTAAACACAAACACTAGGAACTGTTTCCAAATTCCTTCGAACTCATTTATTTTAGTTATGCCTTTTCTCCACTTAATGTTACATGTCAATTTATCATTGATGGCTATATCCCATACTTCTTTATACCATTCTTCAATAGAATATTCCCCTTGGATCTTCCAGTTCCTAGCTACCATCAACCGTGCTGCTACCAACAAACTCGATATCAGCTCTATAGTTCCTTTTCCACACTTTATCTCTTCAAATAGTGACAGCAATGCTATTTTTGGTGTTTGTTCTATTTTCATTCCCACTATTTCTTCAATTTCTGAAAACACCATCTTCCATAATCTTTGTACATATTTGCATTGCCACCACATATGTAAATACGTTCCTTTTTCCCCACAACCTCTCCAACAATTTGCTGAATGTTGATCACTTATCTTATTCAATCTAACCGGGGTTAGGTACCACCTCCATAAAATTTTAAAATAGTTCTCCTTTATTCTTACTGATAAACTTCTCAACACTCTTTGTTTCCATAGTCCCTCCCAGCTCTGTCGCCCTATCTGTATCTTCAAATCTGATTCCCAAACCATTTTCTCTGTATTCTCTCTAAACTCCTTCTCTAACAATATTTTATATATTTCACTCATTAATCCTTTTGAGACTATACTATCTCCTTTTCCTTTCTCCTTACTTACTACTAATTCTTCAAACCTCGTCATCTTTCTACACTTTCTATTATCCTTAATCCACTTTTTATTCCATTGTTCTAATTGACCATATTCTAACCACGATAGCTTCTTCTCCTTTAACAAATTTTCCATATCCTCTCTTGTTTTAATATCACTTAACCAATCCTTTAATTTTATTTTATTTTTTTCTTTTAATATTTTACACAATCTACCCTTTAGATCCTCTGGGAAATTCTTTAACATTATTATCGGTGCTAAGGGAGAGTTGCTCGGAAGCAGCTTCCCTTTAAATTTACTCCAAATTTCCCATTGAGTCCTCAGGAGTGGATTATCTCTTAGTAATGTTTTTGTGACCCTTTCTAGACTGATAAGAAGCAATAACTGCTTTTCTGAGGTCCTCTGAGATGTCTTTTGATGATGGCATGACGTGTTTCCACGCAACCGTATGATGAAGACCAAACTCAAAGTTTCTGATCCTTTCATAGGGTGGGGCCTCCCAAACTCACCCCTGATCATCTGCCTAATTACTTAAACACCTGATTCTAATTATTCTAATAATGGAGCTGATGCAACCAGTGGTTCACTTACCTTTGCACATACCCTGACTCTTAAGTACTCATTGTTTTCCTAATTTTTACATTGCTTTATTTCACAAGACACGGAATTGGTTAATATAAACTAGGGGTGTGTACTCCACCCTGGAATTATTTGGTAACTGCGAAAATCCGCTGAGCATTCCATCTTCCAGAGCAGAGATTGGCCGCTTCCAAACCCATCATTTCCATGGTGAGAAAGTGCTGCTAGGATGGCTGGCATCATGAGTGAGAAAGTTTCTACACCCAAGTAAGGCACAGGCAAGCTATTTAGTTCAGTGGTTGGGTGCAATAGATCTGGAGGGCACCAGGTTGGAGAAGGCTGGAGTGGAATGTTGAAGAGCACTGGGCCCAGGATTGAGCCCTGCGGTACCCCACTCGTTACCTCCCCCCAGTTTGAGAAGGTTCTGTTGATAAGCACTCTTTGAGTCCGATTCACCTCTATGGAGCTCCAGATCATTTTGAGGCAGAGAAGACCCACTTTGCATACCCATAGTATAAACTCAATTAGATATTTAGAAAAGGACCGGCTTTGATTCATGAAGGCTATCATGGTAAAAGTGTGGAATTTCTGTAGTTATCATTAGGGTTCACAAACTTTTTCTTACCACTGTATCTTTATTTATTCATTTTTAAAAAGTTTACTATTTATTTGGCATGGTTTGGTACTTAGCATATCATTATAATACAGTCTAATGCAGCCATCCCCGATCTGGTGCCCGCCTGATATATTGGAGTAAAACTCTCATTAGATGTCGCCATCATGGCCAGTGTTCAGGAATGCTGGTGGTTGTAGTCTAAAACATATGGAGGACATCAGGTTGAGGAAAGCTGCTCTAGTGTAATCCATAGGAGGCCTGCCCCAGCTCCATTCATGTAGGCCAGAGCTAGCAGAGGTTTCAAGAGCTGCAGCCTAGTGGGAGGGGCCGACCAGGAGTTTGGTTGAACCCCAAGTCAAAAGAAGCTGAATGGATCTAGGATCAATGTGAAGGGTTGTGTGACCCACAAGTTCCTCAAGCCGGAATCATTCCAGTGTGGGGCTGTGAATCCATTCTGGATTTCAGTCAGAAACAGCCAGAACTCTAAAGGAGTTATCCAAGATATGAAAGCCGTAGAATAGGTTCAGCACTATGGATAGCTCCTTCAGAGTTCTGGCCTACAATAGATTCATAATCCACCAGCCTCCAATGCCTGGGACTAGCCTTTCAGACTTTGTTTTTACCCATTCCAAAACGGTGAAATGCATCTCCTAAGTTTCAAGCTATTCTTTGTTAGTGTTTTTTGTTTGTGGTGAGTGGAGTGTGGAAATAACGAGGCGACACAAGTGTTTGGGTTTAAAACTGGGCCACATAACTGCAGAAGGGTAACCTAAGCAGGCATCTCCTCTAGAACGGCTTCAAACTGTATTCTCTTGGGCGAAACATTCCTGTCCAGAGGGTGGCGCGAAATGTTCCGCCACCCCTTGGCTCCCCCTTTTGGGGTGGGAGACCTTCCGGTGTCACCCCTCCCTGTGATGTAAGTCTGTGGGTGAGTAAGAAAGGTCTGTCTCAAGGGTAACCCTTATCTCCCTAGCTGGACCATAGGGTTCGCAGCTGTTGAGCCTCAAGTGTTTACCCATCACCACTAGGTGCCGTGGAATGCTCACCAGCCCTAACCATGTGGAGATGTCCGCTTTCCTGCCAACCAATGTGACCAAAGTAGAAAACATCAATCAACCTATTTACTACACCCTAGCCTGTCTTGCAGTGTGAAGTAGGCGAAAAAACTTATGACCTTAACAGTAGGTTATAAGTAAAAAATTCCTACTTGGCCTCCTAGTGATGACCGATAAACCACACTACCTACAGGGAGGGGTGGGAGGGAGCCACTTTGAACAGAAGAGGAGGGGAGGGGTGAGTTTTCCAGTTAAATTACCTTGGAAACCCCTCCCCTCCTTAGTGGCGTGATGTGAGGCCATCCTATTGATAGCCTCCACGCCTTGTCTTGCCACCCCCACCCGCAACGGCCTCACCATACCCAAGCTGCACTGGGCGTGTTTGTAAGGCTTTTTGGTAGTTTTGGCTTCCAAAATATTAAAATTGGATTTGGCCCTTGGGGTGAAAGAGGTTCCCCAATGCTGCACTAGAGGATTATGGATCCTTTCAGTTACAAGCCAGTTCTGTTAAGAATCAGTGTTCTGGGAGTCAGTTAGGCCTACCAGAGGTTCAGTAGTCTGGGCCAAAGTTTGCATGATGTTATCTACACATTTAATTGGATATAATAGGCCATTTATGTCAGCTGTCTTTATCCGGTCTAGTATTTTATCAAAATGCTTAGCTATTTAAATTGTTTTAAACATTGCATATTAAAAGTTTTTATACTGTGTTTTACTATTTTTTATTTTATGGTTTGTAATTTTTTGTGAACTGGCCAGAGAAGTTCATCTATTGACTGTTATAGAAATAATAATTTTGTGAACTTTTTGTGAACCGCCCAGAGAGCTTCGGCTATTGGGCGGTATAAAAATGTAATAAATAAATAAATAAATAAATAAATAAATAAATAAATAATAATAATATAATACCACTGGTTATGGAAGTTAAAGAATTATGACAACAGGAAAAAGTTACAATTATTCAAAAACACCTCCTGCTTGCCTCTGCCCTTCCATGATCCCAAAAGTCACCCATGCTGGTGCTGTCCCCTGCAAAATATTCTCCACTTATCCCTTTCCTTATTTTGATTCAGAAGCACTGGTGAGCACAACAGTGAAGAGGAGATGCTTTGGTAGCAGTTCTTGGGTGAACTACATCACCTGTGGAGCCCTGTACTGCAGTGTGTGTGCTGCACTCCTCACATGTACCCGCAGTGACCCATGTTACATTTCATATATAAAGGCGTGTATGTTCCACCACCCCCACCTCTATATTGAGCATCCCCAAGTCAAAAAAAAAAGTCATCTCTGGTTTCTCATCACAGAGGACAAAAAGGTCTTTAAACCTGGTGTACAAAGATTACAAAGCAACTAGCATGCACTTTGAAGTCAGAACAAATTCTTATTACATATGTGCCATTCTGAAAAAAGACAAAGGTTTGGAACCAAAGAAGCATAAATGGAGTTCTGCTTGTGGAATGGGACTGTCCTGGCCTTTTCTATCTCTGATGCAAACCTTCACAGAGCCTTTCTTGAGAGGTTTTTTATTTATTTGATTTGTGGCACTAAGGGCAGAATCCTTTCCAAAAATGGCACTCAAGCTGGAATCCTTTCTAGAAATGGTGTGAGATGGGGGAACAGGAGTGGACAAATACCTGCAATTGAAAGTATAGCTTTGTGGGTTGCTCAAGTTGCTCTCTGGGAGGTCTTTAGCCTAGTTGTCCTCATGAATGTTCTGCTTGCATATTTGTGAGTAGAGCCAATGTTACAAACACACCTTAAATCGCCAATGTTCTCTCATCCAAAAGAAGCTAAGCCCAGGGTGTGGTCATCCCCTGGATTTCCCACCATCCCTCAGATTGATTTGAATTTTGCAGCTCTGGTTTGTCTACTTGGTTTCTTACCCAGAGACCACAACGTGGATGGATGAAGTATACGATTCCAATTCTTTACTTTTAACTAGCTTCAACCCTGGTTATTTTTCTTTTGAACATGTTGCAAATGTGATGCTGAAGGGGATTTAAGGGCTTATTATCTCTGGCTAAATGATTATGCAAGAAGCCCTTAATAACAAAGAGTGACGTACAGTATCATTAGGGTGACCATATGAAAAGGAGGACAGGGCTCCTGTATCTTTAACAGTTACATAGAAAAGGGAATTTCAGCAGGTGTCATTTATATATATGGAGAACCTGATGAAATTCCGTCTTCATCACAACAGTTAAAGCTGCAGGAGCTATACTAGAGTGACCAGATTTAAAAGAGGGCAGGGCACCTGCACCTTTAACTGTTGTGATGAAGAGGGAATTTCACCAGGTTCTCCATATATACAAATGACACCTGCTGAAATTCCCTTTTCAATACAACTGTTCAAGATACAGGAGCCCTGTCCTCCTTTTCATATGGTCACCCTAGTATCATGGTAGCGCTCGCATTGTTGAGTAAGATGCCGATAGAACAGGCCATCATTATTTCCTAGGGTCTAGTTATGAGTCATCTGATAAGGTGGATGGACTGTTCAAATTTATTCTAGGACCACCTATAGATTTCAACATGCTGAATAGCTCAGTATGAATAAAACCATGCAAAATCAGCCTATTTGGCATTTTAGCTGTATTTTAATATCATCTGCAGCATTCTCCATTAAAGTAACATCTCTGCAATCAGTCTGGTATAAAAAGGCTGTTTATTATAAATTGGCCAGCCTGTTACATGCCTGTCTCTGCTGATGGATAAAGTGAGAGAAGATTGTTATTCAAATAGCCTGTGATACAGTTTTGAAAATGATTAACAAATCATAGTGCTTTTTTGTATTTTACAAATAATTTATTTCATTTTTTTTACTTCTGTTTGATCAACTTTGTTCCTTTTTACCTCTGATCAGAAAGAAAATGCCTTGCCACTAAATTACACCTCCCCCCCCAAATGATGTCTGAAATACAGCTATAAAACAGCTAGCAACTGAAAAGAAAATTGTTCTTCCTTTTGTTATCTTTTTAATTGGGAGACTTGGTTAACACAGTTTGCCTGCTCAGGATGAGAAATGTTGTCGGAGTAAGCTATTGCCATTGATTTTGTATGAATATGCTAGGAGAGTGTGATCACTTTGCCTTGTTAGTGTATATTAATTACCCCAAACAGTAGAACTCCACACCTCTGGAATCACTCAAAGTTTTCAGGAAAGAATCGGCAATCTTTCAGGCTCACCATGGTGTACCTCAGGGCTGGAAACCGCACATTAGAGGCTATGCTCCCTATAAATAAAGGCCATTTTGTTATGCTCACTCTTAGATGTGTGTCCTACTGTGACAGCTTTAACAGAACATGGTGTGACCTATTGAAAAAATACAATGCATTATCGGTGAGGATTTCTCCCCCTGGCTCAGAATTGTTGCTGTTAGCTCAGAAGACAAAATCACTGACAAAGGAGAATAAGAACAGAATCCAGAAAGCAAACTTGTCTATGCTTGTATGGCCCCTAATATTAGAGAGTCCTTAATTTAGGTAAGAACCACCAAGTAAGCATTCCTGCCATCGTGCATGTGTAGCAGAAGATGGCTGTTAGGCTTTTGGGTAGCATATTTACTGACACCCAGGGGTGTAGTGGAGCCAGGGTTCATAGCAAGGCAGTGCTGGCATTTGTTTATTAGCAGGGTCACTGAGGTCATCTGCCGCCCACCACCACCCTTCAGAATTCTCAAATTCCTTCTGCAATCCTCACACTAGCTGGGGATCAGGAAGGAGGGAGAAATGAATTTCCCCAGAAACACTACATTGTTCCCTGTTGTAATGCAAAGTATTTTGGAGGGGGTTGAATGGACACATACAAAAGATCTGATCCTCCTGGAGATCAAAACTGCTAGAACTTGTTTGTTGTTATTGATCAATACAGAGGCTTGCAGTTTTGGCCTCTCCATGGGGGTGTGGCTATGGGGACAGTCGTGATGAGCATCTGCACTTCAAAATTCACTGGTGCACCACTTTGCAGTCTTCATATTAGTCATCCTTACAGCAATGTTGGAAATTAGGTTACGCACTATTATTATTTATTTATTTATTTATTTATATAGCACCATCAATGTACATGGTGCTGTACAGAGTAAAACAGTAAATAGCAAGACCCTGCCGCATAGGCTTACATTCTAATAAAATTTTCTAATTTCTCATCCGGGAAACTCTGGCAGACATATTAGCCTATACATACATTCTTAATGTATTCAATAAACAAGCAGGGGATGTGTGCATTATCATGATTGTAGACTCTGCCCCAACCTATACACATTCTTTAGAACGCCTGTATGGAGCCCCTGCTCATACAGCTGTACACAGAGAGGGCTCTTTGCGTGCAGTCAGGAACCATGGTTCTCAAGTGTTCCTGTACAGCCCTCTGTACAGTGCTGTCTCCAGGTTTTTGATCACACCATCCCATGGGCAAGACACCATCCAGGGGTCCCTCCCTAAGAACATAAGAAGAGCTGTGCTGGATCAGACCAAGGATCCATCTGGTCCAGCATTCTGTTCACATAGTGGCCAACCAGCTGCCGATGGGAAACCCACAAGCAGACATTAGTGTAACAGCACATTCCTGCAGATGTATCCCAGCAACTGGTGTACAGTTGAATTTTAGGATGCCCCTTTTAATGGTGGGCTGCTTTTGTTTTAAACGTTTGAATTAGTTGTATGTATTTTATGGTGTTTTATTTGTGTTGTTCCCTGCCTCGATCCAGAGGGAGAGGCTGGTAACAAATAAATTATTATTATTATTATTATTATTATTATTATTATTATTATTAATAATAATAATATTTTTGGCATACTGCCTCTGATACTGGAGGTAGTGACTAGTAGCCTCTGTCCCTGTTCAGACAACATGACAAACCATGATGTTTAAACATTTTGGGCTAAACATTATGGCTTAGCATGTCATGGGAACCATGTCTTAGTGTGTTGTGTGAATCATTCCTAACCATGGTGGCTACACAACCACAGTTTAACCACATTCACTAACCCCTTACTGCTAAAGGGCTAGTGGTGTAACCATGGCTTAGTTTGTTGTCTGAACAAGCCCATTGATAGCTTTCTTCTCCAGGAATTTATCTGACCCCCTTTTAACCCTCATCTAAACTGCTGGCCATCACTGCCTCTTGTGGTGGTTAATTCCACAGTTTAATTATGGTCTGTGTGAAGTACTTCCTTTTATCTGTCCTGAATTTCCCAGCAATCAGCTTCGTGTGGTTAAGCAGCATGGTTTAGAGTGTTGTGTGAATGGGGCCACACACAAGGTATAATATAAAGAACAGATTTACTAAAACAGCATACTATATATGCTATTTTGACCATTATGTCAAAATGACCATTAGAATAGATTGAATTTCTGAGTGGTCGTTGGAATGCATTAAACTGATATACTAAAATATCATACTATTTTAAAATAGGGATTGGTTGCTGGTATAGTCTTTTAGGGACATGCCCAAATGAACAGAGTAGTATTGTCCTTCTGAATGACCACTGAGATGCATTGAGATGGCCTGGGGAGACTGACCAATGATCAATCGAAATGGAACACCAGGAGCCCCACTATTTATTTTAATTTAATTTATGATAATAATCATAAAATTTAATTTAATTTATGTAATAATAATAAATAAAGTCATATATTGCCCTTCAGTATTACTATGCCAAGGCAGCTAAAAAGCCTTACACGGCTCAGGACCACAATGCCTGATGGAACACCTCTCCCAACATGAACCTATGATCAACATCTGAGTGCCCCCTCTGTGTGAGACCTGGAAAGTGGCAACAAGGGAGAGAGCCTTCTCAGGGGTGGCCTGCTGGCTATGGAAGGAGCACTCCCCACCGAGGCCCACCTAGTGCCAACACTGTTATCTTTTCAATGCCAGGTTAAGACTACCAGGCATTTAATGCTACACTTATATCCGCTATACTGTACAGGTCTGCAACTGAAATTGTGTATTGAATTTTTTTAGCTATTTAAATTGCTTTGAATTTTGTATGTTAAGTGTTTTAGCCTGTATTTTATTACAATGCAGTATTATGTGGTGTTGTGTGGTGTTTATAATGTTGTGGTTGCATTTTTGTGAGTTTTTGTGAACCACACAGAGAGCATCAGCTATTGGGTGGTACAGAAATGAAGATGACAACAACAACAACAACAACAACAACAACCAATAGACCATGCAACAGTTGGATGTAAAATTCTGCCAGGAATGGACTATACGGACAGACACAATATAGCTGCAAAAATAATTCATGAACAACTGGCCAGCAAATTCAACCTCATCAAACAACCAACACCATACTATATATACTCACCCAAAACAATCTTGGAAAATGCAGATCATAAAATATACCGGGACAGAATAATTCATATGGACAAGACAATACTTTGCAACCGGCCAGACATAATGGTCATAGACAAAAAAAAGAAAAGCATGTACCCCATTAACATAGCAATACCTAATGACGAAAATGTTGTAGGAAAGGAAGAGGAAAAGAGACAAAAATATACACCACTGGCCATGGAAATTAAAGAACTATTGCAACAAGAAAAGGTCACAATTATTCCATTAGACACATAAGTCATCGGCATCACATCATTTTTTTTTTTTACAGAAAATCTTCAGAAACTGGGCCTACCAAAATACATCCATACCAATATCCAGAAAGTAGTCATAATTAAAACATGCTCAATAGTCAGGAAATTCCTGAATCTGTAAAAGACAGCATGACTTGGCCCATTGTGTCCATCTAGAAAAACCACCACAGGCGAGAAATATGATGATGATGATGATGATAATAATGTAAAACAATGAAAACCATAAAATAGTAAAAGACACAATTTAAAATTGTGAACCGCCCAGAGAGCTTTGGTAATTGGGCGGTATAAAAATGTAATAAATAAATAAATAAGTAAACCAAAGGAAAAAAGGAAGCTATACAATTATATATAACACAAACCATACAATCACATCAGCAGAATGAAGCCTAGGAGATCTAATATGCCTGAAAAATGTAAAAGATTTTCATCCAGAGCCAAAAAAATATTTTTATTACTTTATTTAAAACATTTTGTGGCCGCCATAAGGTCAGCCTGTGTAGGAGAAGCTTTCCAAAGGTGGATGCCACAACCAAGACCTCCTTCCTCCAGTTTGACTTCCGTGCAGTTTCCCCCCATTCTAAGAGGTGGAAATGCTGCTCCTGAGGCTTAATTACCAGCAGGAAAGGGCTTTAAGTCATGAGATACTTACAGGTTTTGTATTTTGGCCCCTCCCCTTCTGCCTTTTGCCCCACCCACCACTGGAATGCAGCCCCCAAAAGTTTCTTTGAAATTGAATTCAGCCCTCAGGATGAAATAAGCCCAACACCCCTGTTGTAAAGCTTTGGGGCTGTATTTAGGGTGACCATATGGAAAGGAGGACAGGGCACCGGTGTCTTTAACAATTGTATAGAAAGGGGAATTTCAGCAGGTGTCGTTGGTTTGCCTGCACCACCTGGTGAAATTCCCTCTTCATCACAACAGTTAAAGTTGCAGGAGTTATACTAGAGCGACCAGATACAAAAGAGGACAGGGCTCCTGCAGCTTTAACTGTTGTGATGAAGAGAGGATTTCACCAGGTGCTGCAGGCATACAAATGACACCTGCTGAAATTCCCTTTTCTATGTAACTGTTAAGATACAGGAGCCCTGTCCTCTTTTCCACATGGTCACCCTAGCCGTATTGATGTCAGTTCTTCCTAAGTTTCTTTGGTCTCTACTTCTGTTTTTGGTATTGCATAATCGGCAGTCTTTGGAATTATTATTTTTTATGTGTTTTAATTTTTTAATTTAAACACATTTAATTTAACTTTTTTAATTTCTTCAAGGTTTTATTGATTCTGCTATGGTTATTTTTTGGGGATTATTATTATTATTATTATTATTATTATTATTATTATTATTTATATAGCACCATCAATGTACATGGTGCTGTACAGAGTAAAACAGTAAATAGCAAGATCCTGCCGCATAGGCTTACATTCTAATAAAATCATAGTAAAGCAATAAGGAGGGGAAGAGAATGCAAACAGGCACTGGGTAGGGTAAACAGACACAGGGTAGGGTAAAACTAACAGTATAAAGTTCAAACAACATCAGGTTTTAAAAGCTTTAGGAAAAAGAAAAGTTTTTAGCTGAGCTTTAAAAGCTGCGATTGAACTTGTGGATCTCAGATGTTCTGGAAGAGCGTTCCAGGCGTAAGGGGCAGCAGAAGAAAATGGACGAAGCTGAGCAAGGGAAGTAGAGACCCTTGGGCAGGCGAGAAACAAGGCATCAGAGGAACGAAGAGCACGAGCGGGGCAATAGTGTGAGATGAGAGAGGAGAGATAGGAAGGAGCTAGACTGTGAAAAGCTTTGAAGGTCAACAGAAGAAGTTTATATTGGATTCTGAAGTGAATTGGAAGCCAATGAAGAGAGTTCAGAAGTGGAGTAACATGATCAGAGCGGCGAGCCAAGAAGATGATCTTAGCGGCAGAGTGGTGGACCGAGACCAACGGACTGATGTGAGAAGAAGGAAGGCCAAGTGAGAAGAAGGTTGCAGTAGTCCAACCGAGAAAGAACCAGTGCATGAACAAGCGTCTTGGCAGAAGAGACAGACAGAAATGATCGAATCCTGGCAATATTATACAGGAAAAAAACGACAGGATTTAGCGACTGCCTCAATATGAGGAATAAAGGAGAGCAAGGAATCAAATATAAAGCCAAGACTACGAGCTTCCTTGACCGGAGTAAGCGTAACATCATTGACAGTAAGAGAGAATGAGAGATGAGGAGAAGGTTTAGGAGGAAAAACGAGCAATTCAGTCTTTGCCATATTGAGTTTCAAACGACGATGAAGCAGCCAAGCTGAGATATCTGAAAGACATGCCGAGATACGATCGTGAACATCAGGAGAAAGTTCCGGAGATGAGAGATATAATTGTGTATCATATTATACTGTTGAACATCGTCTCTTATTAACTGGCTTGGCTTGTCATTTGACATAAAGTGGTGGGGAGGAACAGATATACTGTTTTTCCTGGTTGTTCACATGCATGATCTCAGCATTCCCTATAATGACATTGTGAGGAAGGTCTGTATTGTTTTGCTGGTATTGCACATCAAGATGGTGGTTGCCTGAATTTGAAAGAATGACAGCTTGCATTAAGTGAGTTTGTGACTGAGGTGAGTTTTGAACCATGTTTCATGAATATTATGTGCTGTTCTGCTGACTTGTACACATCAGAAAAACAATAAAAACTTACATATCCCTATGCTTTTAGTGCAGGAAAGGGCAACTAAAATGATCAAGGGGATGGAGCAACTGCCCTTCTGTCTGAGGAAAAGTTACAACAGCTGGGATTGTTTAGCATAGAGAAAAGGTGAGCAAGGCGAGACATGATAGAGGTGTACAAAATTATGATGTGGAGAATGTGGATAAGGAGATATTTTTCTCCCCCTCTTATAATACTAGAACCTGGAGTCATCCCATGAAGCTGATTGGTGGGAGATTCAGGACAAATATAAGGAAGGACTTCTCCACACAGCACATAGTTAAACTATGGAATTCACTACCACAAGATGTGGTGACAGCCACCAATTTGGGTGGCTTTAAAAGGGGGTTGGATAAATTCCTGGAGGAGAAGGCATTCAATGGCTACTAGTCTTGATGGCTGTGTGCTACCTCAAGTATTAGAGTCAGTAAGCCTATATACACTAGTTGCAGGGGAACATGAGTGGGAGGGTGCTGTTGCACTTGTGTCTTGCTTGAGGTTTCCTAGTTGACAGCTGTTTGGCCACTGTGTGAATAGAATGATGCTGGACTAGATGGACCCTTATGCTATGATTGTATTTGCAAGGGATTATACCACAATACATCTGGAATGATTGCTTGAAGGGTAGCGTGTATTTGTGTGTATTCCAACTGCCCAGCCTTCCCCATCCTGGTCACCTCCAGATGTGTAAGACTACAACTCCCATCATTACCAACCAGAAAGGCCATTGTTCATGTGGTTAGAGGTGATGGGAGTTGAAGCCCAAGGCACCAGGTTGGGAAAGGCTGCAATAGCCATCTAGTAGGAGATACATTTAGATAACTTTACTGTGAACTTTCCAGGGTCCCAGCCCATTCCAACGGCCATTCAGCTATACTTCATTGAGTCAAAACCCCTCATCTTTTCCCTCCTCCAGCCCTTACAAGCTATATTGCTCTGGCAGTGACCTCCATTTCTATCATAAACATGGAACCTGGGCTGGGGGAAAGTAGCAGGGGGTGTGACTTAAAGGAGAAAACAGTAAATGTTTTTATGTACATTGATGGTGCTATATAAATAAATAAATAATAATAATAGTAAATGAGGGAAGAATTATGCTCCTTCCATTCACCTGCCATTGAGCCCTCTATTCCTTGCAGTGGAAGTGGACAGACTTACAGACATTCACTGGAGGTAGAAGGAGTCATTGTGTTCTAATCTTTTGTGACTGGAAAAGGAATTGGAAAATTTATTTAATTTATATCTTGCCTTTTTTCTTCCAATGCACCCAAGGCGGCATATATAATCCTCCTCCTCTCCATCCTAACAACAACAACTCTGTGTGGTAGGTTGGGAATCTGTGACTGGCCCAGAGTCACCCAGGCCACAGCTAGACCTAAGGTTTATCCTGGGATCATCCAGGGTCCGCCCCTGCCTGAGCACTGGATCCCCTGTGTGTCACCTAGATGAACAGGTTTGACCCCTGGACGATCCAGGGATAATCCTTACGTCTAGCTATGGTGCCAGTGAACTTCCATGGCCCAGTGGGAACTAGAACACTGACCTCCCATTTCCCAGCCCAACACTCTAGCCACTACACCACACTATAGCTATCTATCTATCTATCTATCTATCTATCTATCTATCTATCTAATATTGATCTATTAAAATTGTTTTTATATATTTAATCATTTACGAACTTTAAAGGTGGGTTCCAGTTATGGAACTGTTTGATGAAACCTCTGTTTCTTTTATCAGCTCCCATTGCATGGCTGTGTTAAATTACTGTAGCTTAAGCACCACTGGTGTGATGTAATAACGAGGGTGACAATTGGCCTAAGGTAAATTAGTAACTGTGCTGAATATAATTTAAAAACACACATAATAGAAGTAATACAATGGAAATTGTTTGAAAAAACACACACATTGCTATATAAATATGCCTTTCAGTGTGTGGGTTGCCCTCGCCATACAGATATATTTACAGTTTAGTTTGCTAATATGGTACTAAAAACACAAGGAATGTTTGTACCTCCTCATTTTGAATGAGTGATCATTGAAATTCACTGTGGCAGAACAATTTTTTTTAAATGCCCTTAATTTGTTATAATAAATTATGCTTCTTCAGCACAAGTTAATTAGCTCTCTTGTGTTTTTGCAAATCAAATGTGTTTAACAACTAGCAGCCCAGACTGGAATGGCATCTTTTGCAACATAACATTAAAAGAAAGAAAGGAGGGGGGAAATTCATCTGAAAGAGATGGGGTAAGAGGGAACCTCATGGTGGTAAAGAAAAGCATTGGTCTGTAGCTTTCTATTATGTTAAATTATTCGTATGTTTTCTTGACTTTAGGGAAACCAGAAAATGCTGACTACTTTGCAAATTTTTAAAAGGATAAAGCACCACCTTTCTCCTAGCTCTGGAAATGTAAATTATTACCATTCCTCTTTAAATTGTGACTATTCCTTCAAATGTAGCATTAAGCAGAAGGGATTGTTAGCTAGGGGAAGGGGGGGAAGCCTTCTGTTTAAATCAGAACTATGAGCTTTCTACTTAACAGACTCTCAGGGCAATTCTACATAGAATGCTTTGTAGTATATTGGTGGGGGCTGGGCAGTCTGTTCATATGACGCCAATGCGGCATTGGTTGCCAGAGTGTTTCTGAGCCCAGTTTAAAGTGCTGGTTTTAAGATTTAAAGCCTTGAATAGTTGGGCCCAAGATACTTGAAGGACCACCTTCTCCTTTGCCAGCCTGCCTACACTCTGAGGTCATCAACAGAGGCCCTTCTCACATGCCTGCCACCAAGGGCGATTAAGCTGGTGAGGGCCTTCTCAGTGGTGGCCCAGCTTCCATCAGGGATCCATCAGCTCCCTTCTTTGCAGGTCTTCAGGAAGACTCTGAAGACCCACTGTTTTTGCTGGCTTTCTCATAATCTCTGGGCTGCAGGTTTATTGATGTCATTTGTTTTTATAGTATTTCATTGTGTTTCTATTATTTATTTTTATATTTTTGAATGGCTTTTATTGTGTAACCCACCTTGAGAGCGGCCTAAACATTATATATATATATATATATATATATATATATATATATATATATATATCACACACACACACACACACACACACATGTACATCAAGGATTGACAACAACATACATTGCAGAGTCACATCTATTGAAGCTGAGCCAAAAGTTCTCAGTTGAGTTCTTTCAGCTGAAATGGGAAGAGACCAACTGTGGAGGCTCATGGTAGGGAGCAGTGATACTTTTTGTGCATGTTCTCCATCCCATTTTTATTATTTATTATTTTTTAAAAACACACACACACACACACACACACCTTATTTTTAGGTGCTTCTGGCAGCTGGCAGCTGCTGCTCACCCCACCCAGAATAGTCCAGAATGATATTATGACAAGCTAGGACATTCCATCAGCTCTGCTGAAAGACCAGCTCCACTGAAGTCCTTCCTCAAGTTGCCTAGCAGCAGCCATTCCATCAGGCTGAGGAGAGAGAGAGGGAAGAGAAGCAGGACGAATCTGTTGGGTCTGCTGAAAGGCTCCCCCTCTCACTTCAACTGTTTCATTCTAGCTGGTGGTCAGAGGAATTACTATTTAACTTCCCTCCCCATGCCTTTTGTGTTGTGTCTTTTAGACTGTACTAGCTGATATGCACGGCGTTGCTCAGGTCCGTGAATAATGTTTATAACATTTATTTGATACATAGTAAATTTCTCTGCAACTTATTCATCTTAGGTTGGTTGTTGTTTTTAGTTTGGTTGAGTTAGTAAATTGTTTTGTTAGAATAAATGGGAAGCTGTGTTAATAAGAACTGTATTTTAAATTAGAGCTTCATGATAAACCACTTTTATCTAAATTTCTCTAATCCCATTTTAAAGTTGTCCAAGTTAGTGGCTATCACGTCGCTATATCTTGCCTTAAGGAATTCCATAGTCTATACGCTGTGTGAAGAAGTTCTTCCTTATATCTTTTCTGAATCTCCCACCACTTATTGGATGACCCCGGGTTCTAATATTATGAGAGAGAGAGAGAGAGAGAGAGAGAGAGAGAGAGAGAGAGAGAGAGAGAGAGAGAGAATCTCCCTATCAGCTTTCTCCACGCTATGCATAATGTTATACACATGTCTCCCCTTACTTGCCTTTTTCCTATGCTAAACAATTCCAGACGTTGTCATCTTTCCTCAAAGGATAGTTCCTCCAGCCCCATGAACATTTCCTGCACAGTTTTTAGCCCTACAATAACCTTTTTATGGTGCAGTGACCAGAACTACACACAGTAATCCAAGTGGGGTCGCATCATAGCTATGTATGAAGGCATTGCATTATTGACAGCTTCATTTTTTTTATTCCTTTCCTAATGATTCCCAATGTGGAAGTTGACTTTCTCATTGCAGCTACACACCAGGTCTTTGTTTTCATTGAGCTAGCCCACCATAACCCCAAGATCCCTTTTTGGGTCAGTCATTGCCAGCTCAGCCCCATCAGCGTATATGTGAAGTTAGGGTGGACATTTCTTGGTGTGTTTTTTTTGCTCCAGTGTTTCACTTAGCACTTATTTACATTGAATGTGAATAAGGCAAACAAATTTGGGCTGGGGAAAAAAATCATTCAGGCCTAGTAACTATATATGGCCTTCTTAAGTGTTTTTTATTGTGATTTGGTCCAGTTGTTTGAAAGGACCCCCCTTAAACAACTGGACCAAACCACTATTAAAGGGCACTGGTGTATGTGTATGTTGTGTTCCTTGACTACTGCAGAGCACCCAATGTGGGCCTTGCCTGGGAGATTGTTTGGAGGCATCTTATGGGTCTGATTTATATAAACAACTTTTCCCAGAAGGTCTGTTTTTTTAAAAATTGTTTCAAAAATAATTTCTCCTAAATCTCTTTAGAAAATCATTGTTTTCCTAGCTCTCTGACCAGTTTACTGATGCAAATAACAGGAAACACTGAAAAGGGATATTTCTAAAGAGAGAGGCGGGGCAACTGTGGAGGGGAGATGGTTAATGCTCTAACTACAGCTAATAAAGCAGCACCAGACTTACAGATTTGCAGTTTAGACAATGTTATCAATGAAGAATACTTTGATTTCTTTTGATTATACACATTGTAGAGAAGTGGGTAGAGAAGTTTTTCTTCCCCTCTCATATGAGCCAGTTTAGCCTCTCTGGGAAGGGAGTTCCAGATCCTCGGAGCAGCCATTGAGAAGGCCCTCTCCCACATTCCCACAAGTCATGCCTGTTATGATGGCGGGACTGAGAGAAAGGCCTCTCCAGAAGATCTCAGGGCATGGGCAGGCTCATATGGGAGAAAACAGTTTTTCAGTTAACCTGGACTCAAGCCACTTAGGCCTTTATAGGTCATAACCAGCACTTTGAATTGTGCCTGGAAACAGACTGGAAGCCAGTGGAGTTGTTGTAACTGGCTTCCTGTCACCAGCCCTGGTCAACAATCTGGCTGCAGCTCTTTGAACCAACTGAAGTTTCTGAACACTCTTCAAAGGTAGCCCCACGTAGAGCATGTTACAGTAATCCAATTGGGATGTAACTAAGATATGTGTCACTGTGGCCAGGTCAGACATCTCTAGCATTTTGACTATGCCACTGTCATTTCATTTCACACTGCTGGCTTGGGACTTTCATTCCTGCCTGAGGTTTTACATCCAAGAAAGGAGATGAGGGGCAACCTCCTCAGACCACTGTGTTTTCTCAGGATGCAGACAATTGGCTCTTAGAGACTGAAGTTCAAGATATTTACAACCTCCTGACTCCTACCCACTGGTGGCTGGTGTCCATTGGGGTTGGTAGAGTAGAGAGCAAGGCAGCTGCTCAATATTGTTCTCCCAGAAGCGGACAGGAGAATATCATGCATGGCATTCGGAACCTGCACACTGAGAATTGGAGCAAATATACCTGGTTGTGGGGGATTTCTCTGCCAAAAGTGGGTGAGGTACAGGTGGGATGGGTCACCCCCCATTCACCCTCCTGTTCACCCCAATTACACAGACACTTCTGCCCCATTTGTCTGTATACAACATGACAAAACATAATATAAACATTTAAAATTACAGTATAAAACTCAAATGAAAACCAAAAAACCAAAATAAAACCTGGCAGCAATGCAAAGATTTAAAATAGAGAGACATATTTAAAAACAGCAGAAACAGAAAGATTAAAACCCTTGAGAAAATACGAAGGTCTTCACCTTGTGCCAAATAGACCATGTTGTAGGTGCTGGACAAGCCTCTCTGGGGATCTCATTCCGCAACTGGGGTGCCACAACAGAAAAGCCACCCACCTCATTTCCTTTGGTGGAGTCTCCTGGAGAAGGTCTTCTGAAGAGGATCTTAGGGTCCAGACAGGGGTATATGGGAGAAGACTTTCAGCACTTTGAATCAGGACCAGAATGGACTGACAGCCAGTGCAGATGAAAATGTACTGACATAATATGATCGAATTGAGTGCTCTAATATATATTACTTTATATTTCACAAGTCCTTAGAGATTACTGATCAAAAAGTCTACTCATTATTTGAGAAATATCAGTTTGCATTTAAAAAAAGAAAATCACAAAAGGCATTAGTTATTTAAAAAATAACAGTCCAAGCTACTAAAACAAATTGAGATTTTATAGAAATAAGTCTATGGAGAATTCCTATGGGTATATAAACATCACATTAGGCTGTTAAAATAAGATTCAGAGTATAATAGACACAATCAACGCCCATCTAATCCTGTTTAGGAGTTTAATTTTATCCAGGGATTTCAGGCCAGAATTCTTTTCTCAGGACTTGTCCTGAGAAAGCAATAAAAGGTCTTTCCAGGCAATCTGGACATGTGCAGGTATTGCTGCTTTACCATATGGTATCTGGACATTTCCCTCATGGAGCTGCTTGGGGTACAGGTTATCACATTTCCCCATTACTAAATAGATTATTGCTGAGAAAATGAAATCCTTTCCCAAGGTAGCAAAGCTAGTACAATTTGAAGTACTGACTAGAGTATAATTGTTTGGCTGTTGCACTGTTTCCACTCTTCCTTATACACAGTCTTAAAATAAGGTTCTTAATGTACTTCGAGAAGAGATTAGCTAACCTGGTTATCAACTCAGAAATGCATAAAGGACAATATATTAACCATAATTTGTCTTCCCTGATACTTATGATGACTCGGGCTTCCTCACTTCTGCCTTTCCTCAGGGCACACGGGTCTTAAGTAGCCAGAGGCGAGGTGGTTAAATGATGCAATTCACTACAACAGGATACGGCCACCAAATGGGATTGCTTTAATAGGGGGTTGGATAAATTCCTGGAGGAGAGGGCTATCAATGGCTACTAGGCCTGATGGCTATGCGCAACCTCCTATCAGAGGCAGTAAGCCTATGTACACCAGTTGCTGGGATCATGGGCAGGAAAGTGCTGTTGCACCCATGTCCAGCTTGTGGTTTCCTGGTTTACAGCTGGTTCCAGCATGACTTTTCTTACATTCTTAAAGGGAGGGGCTGCCCCAACAGTCCTCTCAGGCTGACTGAAGGCAGTGAATGCTGGTGGCTCCAATTTTGGTGGGGCTGTGGATCTATTTGGGATTTCAGTCAGAGCTATCCAAGGTGCTGAACCATAGCCCTCAGTGGGTTCCACACTTTGGATAGCTCCTTCAGAACTCCTTTAGAGTTCTGGCTGGTTCTGACAGAAACCCAGAATGGATTCACAGTCCCACTGAAATTGGTCTGATTTGAAGATCTTTTGAATCTTCAAATCTTCTGATTTGAAGATTGAAGATCTTTTCAGGAACTGATGGCTTGAGCCTCTCCTCTTCTCCATGCAAGTGAAAAGTGGTGATAACAACACCCCTAACATTATTGCAAAAATCTGGGTGAGAAATGGCTTTTCTTTGCACATCTAATCTAATTCATTTACAAGCAGACAAGCACTGATTGGAGCAGAACAAGTGACTGGGGAATTAATTCATAATTGGGGGAATTTCTCAGTTCAAAAAAGCCCCAGCCCATTTATTTTAGTTGGGCTCAGGCCAGTTTCAAATTTGGTTCTGGTTCAAAACGGCATTCAACCCACCACCAGGCAAACTGCCCCTCTCCAGGTCCCTCCTTGCCTTTAGAAAGTGGGGAGGGAGGTAACTGGTAAGAGGGGGTGACCTCAGTGAAGACAAGAAAGATTTTTTAAGGCTTTCCTTAACTGGAAATGTTGAGAAGGCAGAGAAAAACACAATGGCTTCGGCCCAGATTTACTCATACTTAGAAAGGACCCATCAAAATCAATGAGGCTTACTTAGTCATAACAATTTAAGTCCCCTTGGTTTTAATGGATCTGCCCCATCCCATAGAAACTCCTAGGCATTATCAAGAGTGACATTTCTAGTTAAGGGATTTTCTAGTTATTTTCTCCTGAGTAGGCAGAAACTCTCATCCAATATCATACCTTAACCCTCTTGGTTGTAGTTGGGAATGGTTTGGCCTCTTGCTGATAATGATGATGGATGAGCCAGGGCCTCATAGCAGGATTCTTGGGCAGAAGCAGTCTAAGGAAAGTTTGCTTGGGTTGTTGTGCCTTATGCCAGTGCTTTGTAGCCCCACATTGCAAGGGTGTTTTTGGCTTTGGGGGGTTGATGTCAGAGTAAGGCCTCTGCTTGTTTGTTTGGGAAACCAAGAGAGTAGATATCAAAACTCAACAGGGAAGGGAAATAATCAAAGCAAAGGTTCTAGCATGCAGCCCTAGAGGTAAATAAATAAATAAATAAATAATGGGATTACAGGCTTAAGGCAGGTGAAGGAGCAAGGAGGGGAAGGAGACAATGACCTGGTTTGCAAGTAAAGCTAACCCATGGTTTAAATGCCCTCTCCAGGGTTTGTCTGGCAGGGTTTGTTTTCTCAGTCCCTGGCTTGTTCATTTCCCACCTCCTTTGCCTGCTCCCTCCCTGTATCCCAAATGCCTTTGTGGCACTGCAGTACTGGCATATAAAGAGGCTGGTTTTTTTTTACTACTCTTGCCTGTTGCGTCTGCAGCCTGCCAAAACAACTGATGAACATGATTCTGGGTTTGCACGTAATGACAACTCATGGTTTGAACAACCCAACAACAACAAACCATGGGTTCTCTTCCAGCATGCCAAGAAATATACCCAGGGAGAGGGCCTTTACATTGGTGGTACCTTTCATTGGAACTCCCTCCCAGGGTCTTGCCCACCCCCTGCCCAATAATGGCCTTCTGTAGGATGTTCAAAACCTCTCTTTTTAGAAAGAGTTTTTGACGCCATAATGGATGCTCACTTTTTGAAGTGATTTTAATAATTGTGGTTACAT
This sequence comes from Elgaria multicarinata webbii, assembly GCF_023053635.1. Classification (NCBI taxonomy): domain Eukaryota; kingdom Metazoa; phylum Chordata; class Lepidosauria; order Squamata; family Anguidae; genus Elgaria; species Elgaria multicarinata. The sequence continues at coordinate 140,151,754 of NC_086172.1, read as the reverse complement.
TGTTGTTGTTGATGGTTTGTATATTTTCAATCTTTTTTTAAAACCCTCTGTTGCTGCTTTATTGTATGTATTGTTGCCAAATTTTCTTTTAAATTATTTTAACACATGGTGTTAACGGTCTTGGACTTGTTGAGGGAAAACAGGGTATAAATTAAAAGTTTTAAATAAATAAATAGAGGCTCGATGGGGGGAACTGAATTGAAGCTGCTAAATCTATAAAAGATAGAAATGCAGGTGACTAGGGCCATGTGACCTGGAGATGATGGATTTGCCTGTTCTAGATCAGCAAGATCAGGTTCACCAACTGAGTGTGTTTCTGGACTTTGCCTTGCTTCTCAATTCACAGGTGGTGGCAATGGCCAGGATTGCAATAATCCAATTTCTTAGACTCAGATCTTGGCTCCATCATCCATGCTCCAATGACATCAGGTAAGCCCACCATAGCACATTTTATACTCATTTCCTCATTGCATTAAAACTTGGCTGTTGGAGAGGGTTTTCCCTGGGGATAGTTAGCTGGTTTTGTTTTCATATTATCATTGTTGCTGTTATGTTCTGGGATCTCTCAACTCTTATGTCCCTTCCCTAGGCTTTGGAGAACTCACGGGGGGCCTGCCCCGCAAGCTCACCAAGCCCCCGCGTTTGCACTCTTTCGTGTTATCGCCATGAAAAGGAGTGAGCGTGGAGTTTGCAGGTGAGGAGGAACGAAAGTCAGGCAGGTTGAAGATAGGAATGTTGGAGGAATCTGTCTGGGGAGTCAAGTCAGCTGAACTTTTAGAGGCTCGGCCCCCTGGACACTAGCTTGCTAATCTACAAGCTGTGTCAAGCCAGCCCAGCTTGTGGATCTTCATGGGTTTCCCCCCCATGAAAAATGTCACATACACAAATTGTGGCTGCAATATGCATACTATGCAATTTTTGGCCAAAATTTGCATAACTTGTGCAAATTGTGCAAGTTAGGTATATTTACAGCTGCAGTTTGTGCAAGTTATGCAAATTCTAGGCAAAAATCGTGTAAAGTATGCATATTGCAGCTGCAACTTGTGTAAATGTTGTATTTTATAGAACACACACCCTGCCAAAATTCCTGGATTTCGGGAGTAGCCCCTGCAGGGAAATCTAGCAAGGGAAAGAAGGGGCGAATTTCCCCATGATGGACATTCCTACTTGAAAGACAGTGCTTTAAGGTACTTCCTTTTGGCTACACTAGGATTGGTTTCTGGGAAAGGTAATGGAAAACAACCCTTTGGTCAGAACCATGATGTCTCATGTCCTGGTTCTCCCTGAATCGGGCTCAGAATCTGGAGAAGAAGCGGAAGCAGAAGTACATCAGCCAAGACAAGAAGCAGGGAAGGAGAATTTCCAAGACTTTTCAGGAGTCAAGGATGAATCTTCCCAGGAGCTTCTTGTCTTGGCTGACCTCCTCCTCCTCCTCCTCCTTGTCCTCCAGAACCTGAGCCCGAATCAGCCCACAAAACCCCTTCCCTAACACTAGGGAGAACAGGCCTGATTCTGACATGAGGGATATTTAAAGGCAGGAGTGGAGAATCTCAGGCCCAGGGGCCAAATGCAGCCTTCAAGGTTGGCCATGCCTTCTTCTCCTGCTGTCATGGTTCCTCCTGAGGAATCTTCGTCTGAGGAGGAAACGGACTTACCAGAGGCTGTACACTCTCTTTCCTCTGAGGACATACCAGAGGCAGCGTTTCAGGGAGAAAGGGGCCATGCAGCTGAGGAGGATGCAGGCCCCTCGGAAGAGCTCCATGAAGGCCATACTCCTCCACCTCCTGTCTCCAACAAAGCAGATTCTGAGCCAGAAGTGAGTTGTCCACCCAGACCTTGGGAAAAAAGAGATTGAGGCATGCAGAGCAGGTCCAGCCAGTAAAAAGAAGTCTGCGGCTGCAGAAACGTAACGCTGTGAATGCTGCCCTTAAATAGCTGGCTGAGACGAAAGGTTCAGTAATGAGCCACAGCTGGAGATGTGTGGGTCCAGGCGGGAGCACAACATAAAAAGGAAAGAAAGAAGCTTCCTGACGCTGGCAACAACCCTTGTGAAGATGCTAGTTCTGCTGCTTGCTCCGTGACTCAGGCCTTAGAATCTTTGTTACTTTGACCCCGAACTGGACTTTGGAACTCCCCTGTATCTCTCTGCTATCTGGACTGTGACAACCGAGCATTTTGGACTTTTATGAGTTGCCTTCTCACTGCTTAGCAACCAAGAGTGTCTCAGTTGGCTGTGTTCCTGGAAAAGACTGATAAGCTGGCCAACTGCCCTGGAAGGATGAGATAACCAGGCTAAACACGACACCTGCCCTACCTCTTTCCCCCAATTACTGCTTTTGAGCAGTTCCCCCCCCCCACATCCTAAAACAATTCGAATTATTGGCAATAAGAGCTTTTACCTACAATATACTGGTATTTTTGGCCTTGCCTATTTTGTCTCTGGCCCAATCCACTACTGGAATATGGCCCCCAAGCACTTCTCTAAAATTGAATGTGGCCCTCAGGCAGAAAGAAGTTACCCATCCCTGTTCTGCTCCTCAGTCCTGCTGCTTGAAGGCCGCAACACGAGAATCGATGACCCTCCACTTTGTGCCTGCACAACTCACTCACTCAAAGCCTAAAGGACGGAGTGGAACTCCCTCTCGAACCCCAGATGGAGAGCCCTGCAGGTGGACGAGATGCACTGTCACAAGTCTCCTTGTTGCAGGCTCAGAAACATTAGCTGCTCTGATGTCGATGCTCCAGTGACAATAATGGCAAAAAGGGGTCATGCAAGGGGGTATGCTGGGGCTGGTCAGAGGAAGCTTTGACCCCCAAATTTCAAAGCCCTCCCCCCAATTCCTCTGGCATTTCACCAGAAGGATGGGCAGAGCACATTAGCCCTAGAGTCTGCATACTTATTTCCCTTCCAGCTGCCCCCTTCTAACCTTCTCTTCTGTTGGCACAAGGCCAGAAGGGATTTGGATCTGGCAGGTCCTTCCCATGACCTGGTAGGATTGCTCTGCCTATTAAGAACTGTGTATCAGAGGTCAGATACCTTTAGACATCTGAGTTTCAGCAAAAATGAGATGTTGTGTTCTGATTCTGTAGTCATTTCAATTAATACATCTCCTACTGAGAACATAATAGAAGCACACATACATAATGGAAACAGGATTCTGTTCATTTGAAATCCGTGTTCTCCTTCAAGCTCCCATTGATCCCTGGAGAGCTACAATTTCAATCATAGTATGGAAAGATTGCACTAGCAATGGTCTAGACACACCATGTGCTCTGACATAGCTCCCACACACCCCAATTTAACCATGTCATTTCCATGTGTTTACATAAATCTAAATATATACAAATGTCACCAAACCATTGAATAAGAATATTATATATACACACATCCACAAAGGCCAAAATATTATTACATTCTTCCCCCAATGGTCATTATAAATTATAATGACAAAAAGTGTAATTTATTTCTAAGGTATATTTTCCTTTTATGTTGTAAACATGCTGTGCAGAATTATTTTTGATTGATTGAAAGTGACTTTATATACCTTTAATTTATCACAAGCTGGTTTAAAACTGTAAAGGTTTTTATATTAAACAGTTGTGAGTAGATTTTATGAAAAGAGCTTGAATGTATGATGTTTAGTGTTACACATTATACAGTTTATTTTTCGCCTGCTTGATCGTGCTGTGAAAATTCATGAATATTTAACTATTAACTGAAATGCAAAATTTTCATCACCATTTTATTGAAAACTTGACATCTTAAAATACCATACATACCATTAGTATTCTGGTGCATTGTCACCTTATTGAAAAATGCTGCTAAAAAACAATACAAGCCATTCTGGAGAGAAAAAAAATTGTCCGCCCAAGGCTATTAACTATAGTTCTACACATACATTAGTGACAAATAAGTGAAGCAGCCAATGCTCACAAAAGATGTCACTAAACTGCTAGGAAACAACTGTAACCATAGAAACCATCTCACACTGCAATCTGCACATCTTTTGTCAGTGTTTGACTAGAAATGAGATGCTTAAAATCATTAGACTATCAAAAAAATCTGAAATCTCTTCATTGAAATTTACATATTTAAATATTTTGAAACCTGCAGAAACTTCAACATGATACTTTCATAAAATATTGTTTCAGCTCCTAGCCCTCAACTATCAGTCTATATGTGACAATAAAAATTATACACGCAGGATCCTGATGTTTTCCTCTTCACGCTGTCTGTCTGTGCACACTGGATGAGGAGAAAAAGGAGCAGAGGTTAGGAGCAAGTTCTTATACGCATAACTTTTCTTTACAGCAAACTCATACTCTTCACCTCTGATCTTTCAACCCTCTCACCCTGCATATTAAAAATGTACATTTAAAACGTGATTCACAATATAAATTTTCCTGAATATATTCCTATTCAATATATAATTCACATCACAACACACATTCAAGGACTAGTGAGTAGCATATCCTGAGCATTTAATTGCTTTGGTCTATATTCTGAAGTTTAATGCAAAACCATGTATGGTATCTATATCTTACCTGACATTATATGAAGTCTGGGTACAAGGGAAGAATAAAATAAGAGAACTGCAGCGGTAGCAGGCAATAAGTAAAGAAAAAAAATTGGTGCTCTAAAACGTACAGTATTATCACTAAACATACACACAAAACTAATTCTGCCGTGCTGTTCATTGTGCCCAACAGCGTGCATCAATTAAGATTAAGTTCAAATTAGTGCTGGAATGTATTCGGCTCAGCTTTCCCTCAGCATTTTATCCGGGTGGGGTGAGAATGCCTCCCAAAGATCGAATCAAACTTCCGAGGATGGGTGGGAATGCTTGAACTTTGTGGAGGGGATCTTACCTTTAAATACAGGGTGCCCAATGGTTCCCCCTCCTTTTCTTTAACTCCTCCTCCCAAGACTTGTTGCCACTTCGAGCAGCATAATGAGAGTTCCACATCTGAAGGTTAGAAATAATTTTAAGATACATAGATGATGCAGCATCATTCCCAGGGCTATTCTGTCTCCAGGAATGCAGCCAACATGCATTTAAAGGTAAGACCCCCCAAAAAAATTCTTAGAATTTTGCATACCCCCACCCGTCAGCATCACCCAAGTATATGACCATTCTTGCAGGGGACACATTTTCCTGCCAAAGTAGGTGGAGATATTCTCCAACATGGTGCCCTCCAGTTTGGACTTCAACTCCTATCAGCCCCAGCCAGCATGACTTCAACTCCTGTCAGCCCCTGCTAGCATGACCAATGGAAAGGAATGCTGGGAGTTGTAGACCAAAACATTTGGAGGCCATCATTTGGGGAAGGCTAGTTTAAATATATATAGCTTCACAGTTTGTACAGCATTATTTTCTTTGAGGCTCTGATTAACTCTTGCAAATTTCCTGGTTATCTTAAATCCCTGTCTGTGACAGTAGCTCAGATTTCAGTTTATTTTTGGTACTGTTTTACAGGACTACACTTTGCTCACCAGATAAGCTTTTAGGGCTTCTTTAGATTAAAGGAAAATCCCATTTGCTTACTGGTGCTTTGCTTCCTGCTTCTTTTGAGCAATTGTAATTACATGGGAGAAGAGAGATGACCACCTAATTGAAAACTTCCCCTCCTCTAGGTGTTCATAGTATTGAATGGGACAGTGCCCTCTAGTGGGTGTTTTGTAGTGCAACTTCAGCTGCACATGGTAGGAAATCCCAAGATATTTCAGAAGAATTAGGAAATCCAAGTTTTTTTTGTTTTTTTTTTAAAAAATGGAATAACTAGGGGAAGGAGCAGGAAATATGCGGGGGTTAATGTCATCATCAAAATGACCCACAAACTTCCATGAGTGGCCAGTCACAAGAATGCTGTAAATTGCTCATATACAGAAGCCTTTAGTGTGATTTCAGTGACTTTTGCTTCAAAAAGGTTTGCAATGGAAAAGTAAAAACTGTATGAACCACAATGTTAAGTAACATCATCTTCACATTTCTTGTCAGGAAGCTGCCTTATGCGGAGTCAACCCATTATAGTTTACACTGACTGCTGGCGCCCGCTGCTTTCCAGCATTTCAGAGAGGCAGAAGTCTTTTCCAATCCTACCCGGGGATTCCAGGGATGGAACTTGGGATCTTCCATATGCAAAACATGTGCTCTATCACTGAGCCACAGCCCTTCCCTCTTGGAACGTTTTCCATATTATGACAATCAGACATTAAAAAAAAACTAGCTCAAGAGAAAACCAGTGGTGGGTTGTTGTTTTTTAAAGAAAAGTGAAAGCTCCACTTTTTGTATGTGAGCTCCGACATTTTATCTGCTGAGATCTAAGGAAGGGCTTGATATAAAGTTTATACCCCTGCCTGAAGTTCGTAACAGTTGATCAGATGTAGCTCTCAGCTTCCCTGCTCATCTCTACAAAGACTATTCTGAATTTAGTGTCACACACAAAATCTACGCCTCTCATCAAGAACACCTCCATTTTATTGACATTAATGCTCCACCTTCAAAAATTCTCATGGCCCTACTACCCTTCATGTTCTCTACAGGACTCCTCAAATGAATGTGAAATCCATGCAGTCCAGTAAGTGTTGGCCCCAAGCTCATTCAGGGAGTCCATAACTGCTCAGGCACTTTAATGAATTCCACATAAAGACCGACCCCACAATATTTATTCATTGCTTTTATATCCCACCTTTTTCCTCCAAGGAACCCAAGGCAGCTTACACGATCCTTCTCCTCTCCAGTTTTATCCTCACAACAACAATCCTATGAAGTAGGTTGGGCTGAGAGTCTCTGACTGGCCCAAAGTCACCCAGTGGGTTTTCATGGCCGAGTGGAGACTAGAACCTGGATCTTTTGACTCCCAGTCTGGCACTCTAGCCACTACACCACACTGGCTTTTCAGTGAGAAATATGGCCACAGTAAGGGTAACCCATTATTAAGTGAATTAAAGACATCTTTCCCTTCCCCTCTTTCCCACTGCAGTCCCCTGTACCCTCTCAAAAGCCACTCCAGAGGATTGGGGAAACCTACCAAACTTTGTGGGTTCTGTCTTATGGAAATGTAGAAGAAGGAGAAGCCTGAAAACAGGCAGAGGAATCTCACACTGCTCATGCAAGGTTCCCGATTTCAGAGGTTCACTCCTCTCACTGTAGCCCCATTAGACAGATCCTCTAGAGAGGCTTTTTTGGGGGCACATGGGGCTGAAGGAGGAGGGAAGAATGGGAAAGTTGTTTATTATTTACATTTTCAACCTGCCTTTCTACACTAAGGTGCAGAAAGTGGTTAACACACTTGCAATTCAACACAAATCCAATAAAAGCTATGATCAAAATACATAAACAAGCAGATAAAATAGGAGCAGATAAAGAGCTCCTTCAGATGGGGGCATGGAGGGGGAGAGAATTGTGTTCCTTTACCATTGGCTTTGAAGCTGCATCCCTTCTGCTTCTGCATTGAGCTGCAATTACACGGAGGAAGAGAGCAGGAAGAGAAGTGACCACGTGTCCCATTCAGTTTAGTGGGACAGCGCCTTCTAGTGGGCATTTTATAGGGAAGGTTCTGCACATGGCAGGAAATCACACCAAATAACATGATAGCTCAGAAGAGTCATGTAGAATGCTAATTATTTTATAATGAAAAAAATGGCTGAAGGAGCGGGAGGCGAGCAGGAGATAGGCAGGAGGAACATGCCATCGTCAAATTGACCTGCAAAGATCTGTGAGTAGCTTGTCACGCTCATCCGAAGAAGCTCAAACCCAAAACAGCAGCTAACACCAGGAGGCCAAAGGCAGGCCAAAGGCGAGGCTAGATGGGCCTTCCTGGGAAGAAAGTTCCAGAAGCTGAATGCAGTCCTTGAGAAGGGCTTCCCTTATGACCTGATAAAGCTTCAATTTATTTTCCCTCATGCAGTGCATTGCCAATACCAAGAAATTATTCAGGACCATAACAGCTTCCTTGGTTTGAAATAAAAATGATAGAGCTGAGTGTCATCACCAATGGGTATGCTATGTTTGAGCACCTTTACTCCAAAAAACACCATAGTCATACAGGGCAGGTCCTATATTGGCTGTCCACTATAAGCACAGAAGATGGCTTCCACCATCTAGGCCTGGAATCTTTGGAAAGTACAAGTGACTTTCTCCATACCCAGTACCTAAAGCAATCAAAGCATTCAGACACACCTAGTGACGGCTTGTCTTGATTCCTAACAAGCAAAAGCAGCATGCACGAAGCAGTAAAAAAAAAATCACTGTAACTTACCCATTAATATTCATCAAGGTTTGGGGCCTACATAACCCTCTTTTGCACTCTGGACTGCTAAACACTCATGGTGGAAAAACTAAACTCTCAATGTCATCTATTTCGCCCGTCTCCTCTTTTCAATTTAAGGAAAGACCCCTCCAAAAAACCCAAGGTTTTAAAAAGGAATCCTTTACACTTTGAAGTGAGTATGTCACTTCCTGCAGAGCCCTTCCTATTTTACCAGTGCTCTCTGTTTTTGCTCCATTTTGGATGATTCCAGCAGAAATCAGGTTCTGGTTTTGTCTAGTTCTGTACCCTAAGGAATTCAAGTAAGGTAGGATGTGCCATTGTACATTCAGGTTTTCCATCAGGACCTTTTTTCTGCATCTTTCAAATAACCTTGTTTTCTAATAGCTCCCTCTTCTTCTCTTCGCTTCTGGAATATGTAGCAGAGCTACCGGGAAGTTAGCTCCCTACAGTTTTGAGACTTCAAGCTACATGTAATGTTCAATTGGAAGAATCTCAGAAGGAGGATGTGTATAATGAATGTAAAAATAAATGACAACACAAAAACAGACAAAGTCATTTCCCACTCACCAGTCTGAATTATTATGCAATATATTGTGTTCCATTAGGTAGATGACAAAGAAGTTGGGGGTGGGGTGGGTGGAAGCCATTATTTCTAAAAATCAGTCAGGGAAAATAATTTATCATGCTACTTTTGTTCATACACACAATCAGTGTGTAAATGATGCACATTCTCATGCAGAACAACAACACGGTTGCTGGCAAGGCAGCTCTGAGTTAAGTCTTCTGATTGAATCTATAAATGTGGAATGCAATCCCTTGCTGAAAGGCTGTCATTAAAATTTGCTCTCCGTATTGTCTGAGCTAAAGCAACAAATGATCTTTTGCTGATCAAAAGCCGCCAGTAAGTGAGGTGCTCATTGCATCTTTTGAACTTTAATACACATGATGAGCTATTACTACGAATTTACCTTTCTGACTCATTTGTGTGGCTGAAGGTGATTCCAAGTGAACATAACACAGATTATATTAAGTATCAACAGACAAACTGCATGCCATCCATAGAGTAAATAAACTACCATTTTCTACCACACTCTTCAGGCAGAACGGCATTTGACTGTTGATTGAACACAAGTATCGGCTCATACAAGGTCAGATTATTTACCCATTAAACCCATATTGTCTACCTAGTGATATAGGGCCAGATACAAATGTTTAAATAAATAAATAATAAATACCTCTCCGTAGTCTTAGGCCTAGGTCTTTTGCATCACCTGCTCCTGGGACTAAGGGGTGTATAAGAAATTCAGTTGAGCACCTTTACTCCAAAACACCTTAGTCATACCAGAATTTACCGTTTGCACCTCCCAAAAACCAAAAAGAGACCCAAACGCAATCTGCGGTCAAAGCCATTTCTGAGCACATGATGTGATTCATGGAACAACAACAACAAAAACAACAAAGTGTTCAAAATGCATAAATTTGGGGGGGGGGAAATGCTCATAAAAGAATGCATGTTTTTGAAAAAATATGTAAGAATAGGCTTTAGTCAATGGGAGGAAAATGCATACATTTCCAAAATACTGACAACTGATGCATTCAGTTGAAAAAAAAAGTTCATGAAAAGGCACACAATATTCGTGAGAAAAGAAAAAAACCAAGCTCACAATCTGAGTTGGAACATGAGTCGGAACGAGCTTTGAGAAGGGATTTTGGGAACCCTGACAAGGTTGAGTTTTGCTGATTTGCACATCCCTACCTGGGAACTTTAGAATGTGCTCTAACTCTGAGAGTGCTTCCATAAACCTTTTGCATTAGTTGGATGTTCCATAGCCTTTTCTCTAGGGCTTCAAGGTAAAATTTCTGGATGTCATGCTAGGTGAAAATTCAGGAAGACATTAATATTTCTTCATACCAATGTGGAACTTTTTGAGTTTTTGCTGAACTCTGTCCAGCATAGCTCACTGCATTAGATACCCATAGCCATGATTAGATACCCCTGATCATGTGCTAGCAGGTGGTAGCAGAGATGGGGTGAGCTCAAACATTCAGGTTTACATCAGCCATAGTCTGCACAGGAAAGACCAGGAGAAGAAGAAATACTGCATCACTAGATTCTGTGAAGGGAGAAATCACTTGTAAACTCTCTCTTTCTCGCCCAGGAATGCCTACTCAGAAGTAAGTCCCATGGAGTTCACTAGGAATTGCTCCCAGGTAAGCATGTAAAATATTGCAGTCTTTAACATTAAAACTTTGCTCAACAAAAAAGTGATGGTGAACATGGTTTGCATCCTATAATACATGTCTTAGCTGCAATTCCTTATACATTTACCTAGGAATATGCCCATTGACTTCAATGGGACATTTCTGAGTAGACCCATAGGACAGAGTTGTAAATAAAACTTTCAGTTTTCTAGAATGTACATGGGTGCCACTGTGGCTAAGGAAGAAAAACTGGGGAAGACATAAATACGTTCCAAGCATTCCTAGTTACCAGGGACAGTTCCTATTTTTTGCTGTCCCTTGTAAATCACTGTCCCCACTTTCTTCCTATTTTGCATTTGGTGGATGACTCTTAAAGTTTTCTTAATATGGGTTGCTTGAGTTCTCTGTCTTCAAGTTTCAGCTGTCTTCCCTGAGCCTTCTTTTCCTAGGGGAGGGTGGGGAGTGGGAAACAGATGCATCTTGACTCTAGGGCACATGCGTGTCAATACACGCACATGAACAATAAAGCCCCATGTAGTGCGCAGCCTGCTATTTCATATGCTACAGCTGGTGAAGTTTATTTTGAACTGTTGATAACATATTGTAGGACAATTATGTTTTTCTAGTGTATCTTTAACCCAAAGAACAAACATGCTCTTAGCTTCTAAATCAGTGGGATTCAGTAGCGGAATAGAGTCGACAGCAGATGGACTAGAGACTTCAGCGACGTGTAAAGGCGGGAAGGGGGGGCGCTGAGCAGTAATCCTTGGTAAGAGATTATTATAACATCCCTATTTTCATCTGTGAAATGTTGGGGGGGATGGAAATGGCCTCCATATGGTGACTTACTGTGGTCATGTCGTGGAGGTCCAGTCTCTTTGCGTAGCAGCAAAGGGGCTGGCAGCAAGAGGCATCATGTGAGAAGGAACAATGTGTTAGAGCTATGTCAGGTATGTATATGTCAATATGTGAACATCATTTCCAGAATTCTCTGCATGGTGCACATAATGGCCAATTGGAGCCAGGGGGCTGTTCCTAAACGGCAGAGCCTAAGTACTGAATGAAGCAGGGGGTTGGACTCGATGGCCTTGTAGGCCCCTTCCAACTCTGCTGTTCTATGATTCTATGATTCTAAGGAGATCCCTGATCCAGTCTCCGGTCTCTCCAGCTACAAGGATCTTGGTGAACAGGGGTGCAAAAGGCTTCTGCCTGAGACCTTAGAGAGCCATTTCCAGACTGGGCAAAACAGCCCAATGGCCTTACTTGGCATCTAAACCAGTTTCATATGTAGACTGGTGGCTCCAATTTTGGTGGGGCTGTGAATCCATTTTGGGTTTTAGTCAGAAGCAGCCAGAACTCGAAAGGAGCTGTCCAAGGAGATGAATCCATTTTGAGGATAGGATTCAGCATCTAGGATAGCTCCTTTAGTGATCTGGCTGGTTCTGAATAAAACTCAGAATGGATTCACAAACCCAATGAAATCGGAACTCCCAGTCTCCACTGAGAGTTGGTACAGCTTGCCTGATAAGGTGCTTGGACAGGCCCATGGATCCTTTCCCCTCTAAGTTTATTAAAACTGGGAGGCAGAAAAGAGCCAGCTGGGGTAAGGAGATGATTAATGCCTCCTTGCAGGAGGGAGTGGTCCCAAACTGCCTGGAAGAGGTGGTGGTAAGACAACTCCTACAGAAATCCTCCCTGGACGCAGAAGATCTCAACAGCTTTAAGCCAGTGGCAAATGTTCCTTTCCTGGACAAGGTCTTTCAGTTGGTAGTTGCTAACAAGCCCCAGATGCTCTTGGATGAGTCAGATTATCTGGATCCATTTCAGTTGGAGTTCAGGCTGGGTTTTGGCAGTGAAACCAAAGCTGTATAGGGCTTTATAGGTGGGTTGGACTCGATGGCCTTATAGGCCCCTTCCAACTTTACTATTCTATGATTCTATGATTCTATGGTCTTAGCTAGACCTACCTGATAATCCAGGATGGAGGAGGGAAGATCTTGTGTTGCGATTAATGCGAGAATCCTCCTCTGTTTACACGTGAGGCGCGACGACCTCAGGAAGAGAGGTGTCACGCCCGCCATTTTTTATTGTGAAAGGGGAAGCAGCGCACGAACACTCGTGTGCTTAAGGTAGGTTGTTTTTTTTAAAAAATAACTTAATTTCCCCACTCCCCTCACCCTACCCCCAAAGGGCGCAGCTCTCGGCTCCACGCGAGGAATCGCACGGAGCTGGGTCAAATTGCGGCAACGGGCCACATGTTCCACGGCCTTGGGCTCAGCCCAAGACCGCAGAAAAAGCGGGCCCAAAGTGGAGGGCTCTATCCTGGGGCAAGGGAGGTATGATCCCTCCCTGATCCCAGGATCCCCTGTGTGTCATGTGAATACACAGGGATGATCCCGGTGTTTGCCCTGTGATAAAGCCTGGTCTAGCTAAGGCCTAAGATTCTATGAAACAGCCTTGGACGCCCTGTATGAAGACAGCTGAGTGGGGTCATCTGGAGCTTTGGGGTGTGTTGTCATGAGTATGCTGATGACATGCAGCTCTATTTCTTCTTCGCATCTCCATCAGGTGAGGCAGTGGATATGCTAGATATGCCTGGCTGTGACAGTTGAATGGTTCACTGCTAATGTTCTAGATGGGGTTGCAGTTCCCCTGAAGGAGCAGGTTAGTAGCTTGAGGGTTCTTCTGGACCCATCATTGCCACTGGAGGCTCAAGTGGCTTCAGTGCAGTAGCTTATGGTCTGTAACCTTTAGGTTAGATTCCTGCAGTGCACTCTATGACCCTGTTCAGACGACTTGCTAAACCACAGTGGTTAAGCATTTTAAGCTAAACATTGTGGCTCAGCGGGTCATGTGAACCATGATTTAGTGTGTCGTGTGAAACATTCCTAACCATGATGGCCACATAACCACAGTTTAAACATGCTCATTAACCATTTCCTGTGAAAGCGTTAGCAGCCTAACCATGGCTTAGCATGTTGTCTGAATAGGCCCTATGTGGGCTGCCTTTGAAGACAGTACATAAACTACAGCTAATACAAGCAAAAGGACTGATAACAGGGACCAGAAGTTCCGAGCATAGAACATAGATTCTGGCCTGGTTGCTACTGCCCACAGATTTCTAAGTCTAATGCTTACAGGGAGCATACAACTCTGCTGTTACAACAGCCCCACTGGCTTCTGGTCTGTTTCCAAGCACAATTCAAAGTGCTGGTTTTCACCTATAAAGCCCTATATGGCTTGGGTCCAGGTTATCTGAAAGGCCGTATTCTTTCATATGAGCCTGCCTGTGTGCTGAGATCTTCTGGGGAGGCCTTTCTCTTAGTCCCACCAATATCACAGGCACACTGGATGGGTATGCAGGAGAGGGCCTTCTTGGTGGCTGCTCCAAGTCTCTGGAACTCCCTTCCCAGGGAGGCTAGACTGGCTCCCTCTGTGTTACACTTAAATTTAAAATTTTACTGTTTTAACTCTGTATTTTAATCTCATATCAATTTTGCTGCGTGGTTTTATCCTGGTTGTGGTTTTTATACTGTATTTTGTATTTGTGCTTTTAACCTGTTGGTTGTTTTATGATGGTTTTAATTTTTGTGAACCGCCCAGAGAGCTTCGGCTATTGAGCGGTATAAAAATGTAATAAATAAATAAATAAATACACTTTCAGAGGCAAGCAACAACTTTTCTGTTCCAGCAGGTTTTTGGAAATACTCTGGACGTGTGTTAATGTGTTGGATTTTTATTTATTTATTTATTTTAATTTGTTACTGTTTTTAATTTTTTTAAGTGTTTTTAATTTTACTGTGGCTTTAATTCTATTTTAACTTTTGGAAATTTATATTTATATGTTTTAATTGCACATGTTTTAATCTTGTAAACGGTCTTGAATCCCAATGGTGGGGAAAAGGTGGGAAATAATAATAATAATAATAATAATAATAATAATAATAATAATAATAATAATGCAAGGTCTTACATGGCTAAGGACCATGGCGAACCTCTCCGAGTATGGAATGATGGAGCACCTCTCCCAGTACTCACACACTATGATCAACAACTGAGGCCTTCCTCAGAATGCCGCTTCCCCAAGAAGTTTAGAGGACAACAGGGAAGAGGACCTTTTCAATGGTGGCTCCCTGACTGTGGAATGCTTTCCCCAGTGAGGTCCACCTGGTGCCAACATTGTCATCATCTTGACAGCATATCAAGATTTTCCTCTACTCCTAGGCATTGGAAGGCATATGATGGACTTTTTATGTATGGGTTGTTTTGTTTATGGTCTGTACATAAGTACCCTGCAGGCAATCATTCCAAATCCCAACCAAATGCCTTCATATGAACATAAGAAGAGCATTGCTGGATCAGACTAATGGTCCATCTATCTAGTCCAGCATTCAGTCCACACAGTGGCCAACTGGCTGCCCCAGCAACTGGTGTAAACAGGCATGCTGCCTCTGATACTGCAGGTAGCATATAGTCACTAGCAGCCATTGACAGCTTTATGAATTTGCATAATCCCCCTTTAAAGCCATTGGAACTGGTGGGTATCACTACATTCTATGGTAGCAGATTTCACAGTTTAAATATGCCACTATGTGAAAAAGTGCTTCCTTTTATCTGTCTTGCATCTCCCACCGATCAGCTTCATGGGATGACTCTGGGTTCTAGTATTTTGAGAGAGGGAGAAAAATGTCTCCCTACCAACTTTCTCCACACCATGCACAATTTTGGACACCTTACTTGCCTTTTGTCCAAGCTAAACAATCCCAGCTGTTGTAACCTTTCCTCATAGGAGAGTTGCTTCATCCCCTTGATAATTTTAATTGCTTTTTTCTGCACTTCCCTGTACTGTTGTTTTAATTGTTTTATTACTTTTTGGTGTGTGTTTTTAAATAAAAAATTGTTTTTAACTATTTTTTATTCTGTATATTTTAATTATTTTGGATCTTTTAAAGAAAAATGTGACTAAGAAATAATAACAACAACAACAGCAACAGTCTTTCTGTAACTCTTGCCCTTTCAAACCTTGGATTGAAACTCACTTCAAAGTACTTCAGCTAAGTACTACTTTTTTAAAAAAGTGCTCCTCTCATTGCTGAGCATGAGAGGAGCATAAGAAAGTCCATAGTACATCTATTGTTCATATATGATATTTTAACAATCTCATTTCTGCAAGTGACTCACTGTGAGTATTGGACATTACAAAACCCAATCCTTGCCCTGAAATGTGTTTGGCTTTCTGCAAGTGACTATGGGCGAACAACCCTTGACTTCTGTGCCAGAAGAGGCACATTTTGGATCACATCCTTGGGGATCGCTCTGTTCCACTGGCACACAGTCCCATGGCTATGAGGCCAGCTCCACTGCCAATGGCTTTAAAAGCAATGTCTCTAATTGAAAGTTAATTAGAGGACAGATTGTTCCACAGAGACTTGAGTAGAAGAGCATCAGCATGATTTTTTAAAAAAAAAAAAAACTTGCAGGGAGCTATAAATATATTGTGCAATATTTTGCAATATCTCCAGTGTTTTGGTCTAATGTTGAACATGCTCCATTGTTCGAACCAGCTGTGTTCTTTCCCGTTTTCATTTCTATAAAGAGATTATAAAGGCTGTCAAAGCAAACCCTGCCGCTCCAGCCTGCCTTGATGGAAAGTTCTGTATACACAGAGCACAGCAATCTCAAGGAGGAACTCTGTTTCAAGCCAGAACAAATCTTCCGCTAATTATAAGAGAACTATATTAAGCACAAAAGGCAAGCTCCATTTATACGGAACAAAGTTACATTTTACTCTCTGCTTTGCAAGTGCATTTATTATTACAATTTCAGCAAGTAATTGGAAATTCATTTTCCTTCATTTTCTTAGGTTATTTCTTTTATTGTTTTTAAGTACTCTGCACATTGCTGAATTGAATGAGTTCCAAAAAGAAAAGATTAGTGGGTCTTTCTTGGTTAATTTGCAGCTAAAGTCATAGAATAAGAAATGATTCATTCTTCTGCTTCCTTACTTTCCTGTACTAGTAACTTTCATATCAACTACTAAACGAACTGTGATTATATGAATACACACAAGGAATCTGGGAGGGGGGAAATACGATGTTAAAGTGCCAAGGATGTGGAAGTATATATATGGCACCTCAATAAAGAAATGAAGGAAGGATGAACTAGGCCATGTTCACACATGCACAGTTGAGCATTTCTTGTACTATAAATACTATTTATGTGAATGTGTTATGTCATTAATGTGAAATAGAAAGGGAGAGGGATGTTTTACAGTCAAAATCTTTTTGATATTGTACATGAAACTCCAGCACCCCAGATTCTGAATGGAAGATATTCGAAGTAGTTAAACTATACACCGTTTTATTTATTTATATTTATTTATTTATTGTATTTCTATACTGCCCCATAGCCGAAGTTCTCTGGGCGCTTTACAAAAGTTTTAAACTGTAAACATTAGAACAAATATACAAAGTTTAAAAACATAAAAAGCATAAAACCAACAGTTTTAGCCCAATCTATTACAATTATTTTATCTTGTTTTTAATATTGGCTTTTATATTATCTGTTATGTACTTCTTCCATAAACATTTTAGAGATTTTATGCTATCAAGCAATACATAAGTAGTTAAAATGAGTAAATAAACAAATAAGTCAAGATAGAATATACATCTGACCCACCAATTTTCCCTCAAAATTTCTCCCCTTTTCCCTCTGGAATCCCCAGTCTATGGGTGTGCAGCCACATGGTGGCAGTGTGAGACTTCTCTGATGAGGGAAAAACTAGTGTGTTGGGCTGTGTTTGCACGGACAAAGATGAGCACTTACAGGACCCTTTACATAGATTGCTTAAGGGCATAATGAAAGTGGGAAGGGAGGAAAAGTCCACCTCTATAATAAATATTGCACCCACCCTCATCCGAGAATCATTTGATCATGTGACTGTTGACAACTTTGAGCTCACTTACCAAAGTGTGCCTATTTCCACTTAGAAGCTCATTCCTCTCTAGAAAGCAGAGGGGAGAATTCTGGAATGGGCTCAACATTAATAAACATGATGCTACTTGTGTGGAAAAAATGGGAATGAACTCCTATAACAAAATAACTTTTGGAAAATAAAGGCTGACGGCAAGTGTAACATGGCTACCATTGTACAGGGTATGGGTAGATTAGTCTGTCAGTTTCAGTTTCTTTCTCTTTCTCATTTTCTAATCTTAAATTTGGTCTTTCCAAAACGTTGAGAATCTTTTCCAGTCTTATATTCAGTTTGCCTGAACTGTGAGAAAGTTAGCGTTTGTTTGTTTTTTAAAAAACACAACAACACAAAAAGTTTGAATGGAAAGATGTACACATTTTTGTGTGTAATTCTCCTGCTACATATCTTTTGTATGCAATTTTGCCAAATATACACATTTTTTGCAAGCATTTTGCCTAATTAACTGTTTTTGACTGGCGAGTTCCATTGCAAAAGTCGGAGAATTTCATAGGATAACTGAGTTTCAGTTCACATATTGGTTTGAATGTGCAAAATTAGGTAAGTTCTCATTAAAATGCAAAGCTAACTAATCCCCACCCCCATCCCTCTGGGGAATTAACTGTACCATTGGACATTAGCTTGGGTTTGTCAGCAAAGCAAATGCAAGGGAAAAAGCCAGTAATACACACATAGGGTTCTTCATAAAACAGATTGTGATGCCTGGCTATATAATGTGAGTTATGGTTCAGGTTTTGTATCTGGTCAAGAAGGCAGGGCTCCTGCAGCTTTAACTGTTGTGATGACGAGGGAATTTCACCAGGTGCTGCATGCATGCAAATGACACCTGCTGAAATTCCTCTTTCTTTCTTTTTTTAACAACTGTAAAAGATACAGGAGCCCTGTCCTTTTATATGATCACCCTAGCTAATATGGTAAGTTAGTTAAGGTGGGAGTGGGGAGAGGGTGTGTATAGCATATTGGTGTGCTGGCATATGTTTGGTGGAGAGCATGGAGTGAGTGGGGTTTAAATAGGGGTGAGACCAGAGCTTTTATTGAACACACAAATAAATCTTCTTTATCATCTTATGTGTAATTAATAAATTATAAGTTATTTTGTTCACAGCATACAGGGTGGTATCTTTCATTATAAGTCGTCTCTCAGTGAGACCAGAGGTATTAAATAAAGGTTATATGATGGCAGCAGTATTAAGGGAGTGGTCAAGCCTAGTGGGGGAAACAGTGTGCCAGGAACTGGGGGCTCATCTACATGAAACAGGATATTTCACTATGAAAGTGGTATGAAAGCGGTGTATAAAAGGCAGGAGCCACACTACTGCTTTATGTTGTTGTTTATTCGTTCAGTCGTTTCCGACTCTTCGTGACTTCATAGACCAGCCCACGCCAGAGCTTTCTGTCGGTTGTCGCCACCCCTAGCTCCCCCAAGGTCAAGTCTGTCCCCTCCAGAATATCATCCATCCATCTTGCTCTTGGTCGGCCCCTCTTCCTTTTGCCTTCCATTTTCCCTAGCATCAGCCTCTTCTCCAGGGTATCCTGTCTTCTCATTATGTGGCCAAAGTACTTCAGTTTTGCCTTTAACACCATTCCCTCAAGTGAGCAGTCTGGCTTTATTTCCTGGAGTATGGACTGGTTTGATCTTCTTGCAGTCCAAGGCACTCTCAGAATTTTCCTCCAATATCACAGTTCAAAAGCATCTATCTTCCTTCACTCAGCTTTCCTTATGGTCCAGCTCTCGCAGCCATAGGTTACTACAGGGAATACCATTGTTTTAACTATGCGGACCTTTGTTGTCAGTGTGGTGTCTCTGCTCTTAACTATTTTATCAAGATTTGTCATTGCTCTCCTCCCAAGAAGTAAACGTCTTCTGATTTCCTGGCTGCAGTCAGTGTCTGCAGTAATCTTTGCGCCCAGAAATACAAAGTCTGTCACTGCCTCCATGTTTTCTCCCTCTATTTGCCAGTTATCAATCAAGCTGGTTGCCATAATCTTGGTTTTTTTGAGGTTTAACTGCAACCCGGCTTTTGCACTTTCTTCTTTCACCTTTGTCATAAGGCTCCTCAGCTCCTCCTCGCTTTCAGCCATCAAAGTGGTGTCATCTGCATATCTGAGATTGTTAATGTTTCTTCCTGCGATTTTAACTCCAGCTTTGGATTCGTCAAGCCCAGCACGTCACATGATGTGTTCTGCATACAAGTTGAATAGGTAAGGTGAGAGTATACAACCCTGCCGTACGCCTTTCCCAATCTTAAACCAGTCCATTGTTCCGTGGTCTGTTCTTACCGTTGCTACTTGTTCGTTATACAGATTCCTCAGGAGGCAGACAAGATGACTTGGTATCCCCATACCACCAAGAACTTGCCACAGTTTGTTATGATCCACACAGTCAAAGGCTTTAGAATAGTCAATAAAACAGAAATGGATGTTTTTCTGGAACTCCCTGGCTTTCTCCATTATCCAGCGGATATTGGCAATTGTCTCTAGATCCTCTGCCTTTTCTAAACCCAGCTTGTACATCTGGCAATTCTCGCTCCATGAATTGCTGGAGTCTACCTTGCATGATCTTGAGCATTACCTTGCTGGCATGTGAAATAAGTGCCACTGTCCGATAGTTTGAACATTCTTTAGTGTTTCCCTTTTTTGGTACGGGGATATAAGTTGATTTCTTCCAGTCTGATGGCCATTCTTGTGTTTTCCAAATTTGCTGGCATATGGCATGCATCACCTTGACAGCATCATCTTGCAATATTTTAAACAGTTCAGCTGGGATACCGTTGTCTCCTGCTGCCTTGTTATTAGCAATGCTTCTTAAGGCCCATTCGACCTCACTCTTCAGGATGTCTGGCTCTAGCTCACTGACCACACCGTCTGAGCTATCCCCGATGTTATTATCCTTCCTATACAGATCTTCCGTATATTCTTGCCACCTTTTCTTGATCTCTTCTGTTTCTGTTAGGTCCTTGCCATCTTTGTTTTTGATCATACCCATTTTTGCCTGGAATTTACCTCCGATGTTTCTAATTTTCTGGAAGAGGTCTCTTGTCCTTCCTATTCTATTGTCTTCTTCTACTTCCGCACATTGCTTGTTTAAAAATAATTCCTTATCTCTTCTGGCTAATCTCTGGAATTTTGCATTTAATTGGGCATATCTCCCCCTATCACTGTTGCCTTTTGCTTTCCTTCTTTCTTGGGCTACTTCCAGTGTCTCAGCAGAGAGCCATCTTGCCTTCTTGCTTTTCTTTTTCTTTGGGACGTTTTTTGTTGCCACCTCTTGGACAATGTTGCGAACTTCTGTCCATAGTTCTTCCGGGACCCTATCTACTAAATCTAGTCCCTTAAATCTGTTCTTCACTTCCACTGCATGTTCATTAGGAATATTAGTGAGCTCATATCTAACTGATCTGTGGGTCTTCCCTATTCTCTTTAGTTTGATTCTAAATTATGCAATAAGAAGTTCGTGATCTGAACTACAGTCAGCTCCAGGTCTTGTTTTTACTGTCTGTATAGATGTCTGCCACCTTTGGCTGCAAAGGATGTAGTCAATCTGATTTCGGTGTCGGCCATCTGGTGAAGTCCATGTATAAAGCCGTCTTTTTGGTTGTTGGAAGAGAATGTTTGTTATGCACAGTGAGTTGTCCTGGCAGAATTCTATCAGCCTATGTCCCGCTTCATTTTGTTCTCCTAGACCATGCTTACCTGTAATTCCAGATGTCATTTGACTGCCCACCTTAGCGTTCCAGTCTCCTGTAATGAAAATAACATCTCTTTTTGGTGTATTATCCAGTAGCTGCTGCAGATCCTCATAGAACTGATCTACTTCTGCTTCTTCAGCATCTGTGGTTGGGGCATATATTTGGATCACTGTGATGTTAAATGGCTTACCCTGAATTCGAATTGAGATCATTCTATCATTTTTTGGATTGTATCCAAGCACTGCTTTAGCCACTTTATTATTAATTATGAAGGCTACTCCATTTCTTCTGTGATCCTCTTGTCCACAGTAGTAGATCTGGTGGTGATCTGATGTGAAGTGGCCCATTCCAGTCCATTTCAGTTCACTGACACCCAATATATCTATATTTAATCTTGACATCTCACCAATAACCACATCCAATTTGCCCTGGCTCATAGATCTTACATTCCAGGTTCCTATGGTGTATTGATCTTTAGAACATCGGATTCGTCGATCACCACCAGCACCGTTGGCCGCTAGCCGTCCTTTCAGCTTTGAGCTAGCTGCGTCATCACATCTGGGGCTAGTTGAACTTATCCTCTGTTCCTCCCCAGTAGAATTTTGACCATCTTCCGACCTGGGGGTCCCATCTTCCGATGGTATACCGACATATCTCTGGTTGTACTGATCCATTTAGTTTTCATGGCAAGAATACTGGGGTGGGTTGCCATTCCTTCCCCAGGGATCGTATTTAGTCTGACCTCTCTACCATGACCTTCCCATTTTGGGTGTCCCTTCACGGTTTAGCTCATGGCATCCTTGAGGTGCTCAAGCTCCAGCACCATGACAAGGTAATGATCTCCTTTGCTGGAGACTGCTTTATAGTGGTACTGAAATGTACTGACAACTGTTGGGGCCCATGACACATCTACACCAAGCAGGATATAACACTATGAAAGTGGTATGAAAGTGGTATATGGAATGTGTCAATGGGCCACAACAGTTGTCAGCTTGGTGTAGATGAGCCCTGGGTGTGAGTGTGTATAAAGGGAAGGGTTGAAGTGTGAGGAGAGACCCGTCTTTTCCACTGAACAGACGTACTGATAGCCGCAGGCAAGGGATCCCAAGGGGAGGAGTACAACAAGGATCTGTATACATTTTTAGGGCAAAGCATTCGTTGGGAGAAAATAAATTTAGTGCTGCCAATATTTGTTTGGAGGCCGGGCAGAAGGTATTTGATATTTAACTTCTACCCTTAGCATATTAATCAAGTCAGACAGTTGATTCCAGCACTCAACACCATCTGTCTTTCTGCAAAATACAGGTCATGTTAGTGGTCTCCTTGTGTGAGCCGTGTAACATGAAATTAGTGAATTCTTGAAATATTGCATTTTTCTTTACATGAAGTGGGAAAATTGCAAGTTGTGATTTTTCCCCATTTATGGAATAGAGAAGCCATGACAAGCTTGGATCTCCAAAACTGCTCAGGGGATATTTGTTGATTAATGGCCATATATATATTTAATTCAGCAAATCAAAGTTGCATGGCTCATGCAAGTAGAGCATGATCATGCTCATCTATATTTTAGTTTTAATGCCCCCTACCCCGGTTGGTTTTTACCCTCCCTCCCCTGTCTGTTACTGTGATTTTAGATAGTAAGCCATATGGCAGATTGTCTTGTTTGGTTTTATTCTGTACAGCACCATGAACATTGATGGTGCTTTATAAATAAATAAATAAATAAATAAATAATAACAAACAGGAATGGTCATTTTTAATTCAAAGCTATGAACAGTATAACTGAATTTCGGAAGGGAAATGTTAGCTTCTTCTGCACTATACTATCTCCACTATGAAGCAGTAATACCAGTTGCTGGAGAACATGAGTGGGAGGGTGATATTGCACTCATGTCTATGGGAAGCCTACAAACAGGACATTTGGTTGACCAGACTGAATGGTGGGCTAAATAGGCCTTTGATGTGATCCAGCAGGGCTCTTCTTATGTTCTGTGCAATGAGAAATCTATTGTACTTATTATTTATTTATTTATTAATTACATTTCTATACCGCCCAATAGCTGGAGCTCTCTGGGCAGTTCACAAAAATTTTACTTAGGCAAAACAACAAGACCAAGATGAATTGCCAGGGAATTGTCCCCTAATTTACCTCATATTTTCATAACTTACCTCTAGCATAACTTTTCAATGTGAGGGAATTCTGGCTGAATAAGTTACACTCAGAAGGCATAATGCAACTTCATTTGAGCCAGGACTCAGGTCTAGAACAGGTGGCATCATAAAGAGGACAGTGCTTCTGAGACTTTGTTGAGTACGTCTCTTTCATCACTTTAAACCCACAGCTCACATCCATTCATCCGCAACTGGGGAAACAGGCCTTTCATATCCAAGGGAGATTTCACATGGGGCACTATCCAACACTACTGCTAAATTTTCGTTACTGAGGTACCACTAGTGTAAGCAGAGATTCCATGCAGAGAAAATTCCACAAGCAGAGTGCCACAACCCAAAAGACCTTCTCTCCTCTTACCACTTGCTTCACTTCAAAACACACAGCCATTCAAAAGAGGGCCTCAGATGAAGTAGGTAGTACCAAACCACCAAGCCACGTAGACCTTTAAAGGTAACTACCCGCACTTTGAATTGTACTCAGAAATGGACTGGAAGCCTGTGGAGCTTGTTCAGCATTGGTGAGAGGTGCTCCTAATGCCTGGTTTCAGTTCATAGCTGTATTTTGACTGCAGATTTCAGGCAGTCTTCAAGGGCAGCCCCACATACAATGCAGAAGGCATTGTATACAATGCAGCAGATGCTCCAATAAAGAAAAGGTGGAGACACCCCCCCCACCACCACCGAAGTGCTCTGTGCCTACTAAAAATATGCTCAGGAAGGCTGGGGAACCCTCTGGAACAATGTGGATGGCAGAGGGTGAAAGGGGAAAGGGGAGAAAGTCACCTTCCTCCTTCCAATCGCAGGAGCTTCTGCCCTTGCATTCCTATAAGGACTTCTTCCATGAATGGAATGGCATCTTTAGGTCCAACCTAATATTTAAATATATTTTCTTTACAATACAAATATATATTGATTTGGTCCAACTAAAAATAAAAATAAAAATGTATTTATTACACATGTTAAGTCAATAAAACAGAGAGCCTACAATGGAAAAGCAACAGAGAACAAGGCAGTTTTCATCTAAGGAATTTATAAACTCGTAATATCATAAACATTTGACTATAACTTCCTTAAGGGAGTTATGCATGATGAAACAAGTCTTCGGGACTATATAGACTATATGGAAAGTGATATTTCGAAAGTGTCTTTATATACTAAGGATTCCAGACCTTCTCATTGAAGAGAGGAAAGTTTTACAGAACTGAAGATTAAGTTGTCTTACCACAGAGCAAGCTTGTAAATCTAAGTACAAAACAGTATTCTCATGATATTTTCACACACTAAGTATTAAATCCCTTAGGAGAAGAGGAAAATGCTGGATCATTTTCCTCCTTTTTCAATAGCAAAATTTCTTCTAAAATGTAACATCACATATGTTTAAGTACAAAAAGTTTACTCTAAATTTTGAAGCATGCAATCCTGAAACAGAAGAATCAATTAAAAAATATTATTTAGTCCTCTTATGTCATCAGACATAATGTAGTTGCAATCCTACTTTCAACCAGCAGTGGTGATAATAGCACAACAGGTGTCGAAGTAACAGCAGATCAATTATTGCTTTTCCCACAACAGCCATGGCAACTCTGCTGCCACCCTTCAGTCATGCAGTTGCATACAAATGGCAGTAATCAACACATGGGAATAGCCATACACCTTTATAATTCCAACTAACGTCAAGAAGTACATGGACCAAAGAACAACAGCAGCTCACCATGACATCTAGTATCAAATGCAGGATGCCTCTGAATGCTAGTTGCTAGAGAATGTGGGTGGGAGGGTGCTATTGCACACATGTCTTGCTTGTGGGCTTCCATGGGCATCTGGTTGGCCACTGTGGTGACTTAATGCTGAAGTAGATAGGCTTTTGGTCTGATCCAGCAGGGCTTTTCCTGTGAGCTTAAACCTTATGGAAGAAAGAATGCTCTGAGGAATGCCACGGCCTAGGTGCCATGGCACAGAGCAATAATCTCTCAGCACTACCTTCTGAAGTTGGCCATCCAAGGAGGAGTGGATCTACTGCAGCTCAGTGCCTCCAACTCCCAGCCCAGACAACCTGTTGCTTCCCTCCACTGGTCTCCCTTGTTAGCTGTCATCTATCTATCTATCTATCTATCTATCTATCTATCTATCTATCTATCTATCCAATGGTGGAGATCAGTAAAGATATGCAAATTTCAAGGCATTGCAGGGAGTGAAGGGGATCAGTAATATATACACAAATTTTATGGCAGAGCAGTAAAGAGGAGCAAGAAATTATGCAAATTTCAATGTGCACACTTGTGCAAGACACCCCCCCCCAATACTATTGTGTTTGCAACACTCTATGGTTTTCTTTCTTTTTGCTATTTTGGAGCATGGTGTGGAAGGCACTGATGAAAGTGGCACTAGCAAGATGGTGAAAAGAGGCAGGGGTTTTCACTGCTCTTGCTCTCTAGTCATTCCCAACAACCCATGATGAAGTCAACTGACTGGGTTCAGAAGTCACAACAAGCCACCCTGAACAATCAAGAACAGGTCAGGTTTTCAGGCTGGCTTGTTTGTAGAAAACAACCTGTGATGAAAAAAAATCTCTGGGTTTGCATGTCACGACAATCTACTGTGAAATGATCCACTGTGGCTTAGCCTGTCATGCAAAACAGGTCAATAAATACCCCAAAGTAATTTGGGTTTTTTGTGTGTGAATCAGCTTTCCTTTAGCTCAATTTCTGATCACAAAGCAAGGAGGATTTGATTTGGGTAGCATGCTCATCTCTGTGTAAGCTGGAGGTGTAAAATAGACAGGGTTTTCCGCATCAGGTAGGTTAAAAGAAGATGAAATGAAACGAGTCCTAACCTTAGTGGTATTAGAGAAGAGAGTTCCTTGCCTAATGCTCTTCTCCCATCTACTTATCTCTCTATTGGTGACGGGCATTTCCCCAGTGTAAGCCAGCTCCTGCATGACTATGTGGTTAAACTTGGCATGCTAGGATAATGCACAAAAAGCTTAAGGGAGCATGAAGACATGATTCTGCCTTTCAGCCTAACAGAGGAAAATCTCTTCATGACAGGTTCAGTAATTGCTTTCAAAGAGAAAAAAGCAAAGGAATATTTTGTCTGACTGCACTTAAAATGTATTCCACAAATGAAATTCACAAATTCAGTCTTCGTCTTAAGACATTCTTCAGAGTACTGTAATTCTGCAAGGACTTCTTTTCTCTCCTGAAGATACCACCGATCATCTGGAGAACTACAGGATCA
Source organism: Elgaria multicarinata webbii (assembly GCF_023053635.1). Lineage (NCBI taxonomy): Eukaryota > Metazoa > Chordata > Lepidosauria > Squamata > Anguidae > Elgaria > Elgaria multicarinata. The sequence continues at coordinate 140,125,189 of NC_086172.1, read as the reverse complement.
GCTTTATGTGCCCAGCATGCTCTCCTCCTCCTCCTCTTCCTCCTCCTCCTCCAATCAAAGCAGCCCTTCAGCAATGTCTTGCATCAAAGTTGCTTTTTAAACTATGGGGAGCTTTGAAAGCAATTTGCAATATAGCACTGGGGGCCTGTCAAGTTGGAGGAACCACCTTTTAGGGGGATTCTGAGCTTGGACTGTAATTATTACACCAATTCCTAACAAGACACATAAAAAAAATTGTGCTACCCCTCCCCTGGTGTCTCATTGCTCCCAGTCTGAAATACGCTGCTAGGTTTTCATCTTTCATTTACAGGAAGTTCATTTTTTTCAATGTGCTCCCTCTACCAGCTAGCTGATTGCAGTATAAAATTGTGGAGTAATGTATTGCATCATTATTAGAACCTGCTATTTATCTCCATTCGTTATTATCTACTTTCTCATGTATAATGGATGTTTTAAAAATTAGAGTGTTTAAATAGCTAGTCCGTACTGTTTTAAGTCTTAAAGAAGGTAACATTATTGGATTAGACTACTTAACACAGCTTACTTCTACATTATCTGAGAACAAAGCATTGAAAATTTACGGATATAAAAAGTTTTGTTAAAAGGAGGCATTTACTGTACAGCCCCCCTTAAATATGCGCCTAATGATAAAATCCAGATATTGAACATTAGCACATTTAACATGTTAAATAAAAGTAGCTCCATCTTTTCAAATATTTTTTTAAATTAATGCGCTAACATGAATAACATAATCTTCATCCAATATATGCAACAGGGTGTGTATTGGAAAAGCAACAAGTTTGGTAGCCAAGTTGGGTGATCTGTAACCTGTTGATCAGGGATCGGCAATTTTGGGAGCTTTAGGAACCAATCTCCACCCCTGGGGGCCAAACCCCTCCTACTGTGCCACCAAAGTTGGTGGTTTGCCACCGAATTTCATCAATGTAAAGCGATGGAGGGTGCAATTTCCTGTAAAAAAAAGTTTAAAATGATTTAAAGGCCAAGTTTAGTTGTGAACCGCCCAGAGAGCTTCGGCTATTGGGCGGTATAAAAATGTAATAAATAAACAAATAAAAATAAATAAAAATTTGTTTTAAGGCTAAATGTGGCCCTTTTCAGCCTCCTTTGCATCTTGGGAAAGAGTAAAGACTGCACTAAAGGCTGGGGGCTGCATGCGGCCCATGGGCTCTGTTGTCCACTCCTGGGCCATTGCTAGACCAGGCATTAGCGCGGTGTGAGGCCCGGTTTCCCTCCTGTGCATCCAGATGACGCACAGGGGATTCTGGGGTCAGGCCGCGCAAAAGCCTGAGGCCGGGGCTGCAGAACGTCTAGCAGGGTCTGTGGCTTTTCCCGGCTGCTTGCTTACTCGCGAGTAGCCGGGAGAAGCCACGGACTGGGCACAGCGCTCATAGGAGCGCTGTGCCCATCGGGCCGGGGGGGATCCCGGGGGGGGAGGTAGGGGCCATGGGGGAAGGCAGGACCCGGCAGGAGAGAGGGGGCGGAGAAGAGTGGGCATCGGGAATGGCGGACGGGGGCGAGGGAAGAAGAGCGGGCATCGGGGATGGCAAGGGGGAAGGACGGGCATCAGGGATGGCAAGGGCAGGCGGGCGGGGGAAGGACAAGGGGACAAGGCATCGGGCATGGGGGGAGGACGGGTGAGCGAGTGGGCAGGGGGGCATCAGGAATTTTTGGGGGGATCGGGGGCAGGGGGAGCGGGGGGCCCTTTATTTTTTTTAAAAAAACCCCACTTACCTTCTCCGCGGTGCTCCAGCGCACATGGCCCCTTTAAGCTCCCAACCAAAATGGCCGACGCTTCCCCTTGCCCTGTCTCGAGTTACGTCTAGAAGAGGGCGACGGCGTGCGCTAGCTGTAGACTCCCAGATGGATTATAAGGTAGGTCTAGCAAGGCCCCTACTCTCCCAGTCAGGGAGTGAGACATTGTTGGTTTTCTTATCGATTGAGCCCTTGCTGCTTGAAAGCCTCTAAACCTGGAGGCTACTGGGATTCCTATGCTCTACTGGTTTGAAGACAGCAGGGTGTGAGGAGTGGTGGATGCAATCTTCACCTCCTGGTCCTCTGTCTTTGAATGTGGTGATTTTAGATGGGGCAGAACTTTGGAATGGAACTTCTTCAACTTGGTCGGGGGACTCTAAAGCAGATTTGGCCGAGGTGCTGGGGCTGCAGAGGAGGAGAAAGGATGCAGTTCTTGGGCTTTTGGTGTGATTCAGCCCAACTTGTTACTTAGGGGCCAGTAGTGTTGTGCCATTCCATTTTTGGCATTTTGTGGGGGCTGGGAGAAAAAATGAAAACTTGGGCAAAAGAGGCTGGGACAGGTGAGAATTTTGGAGAATTTTCTCCTTGTGGAGGGGGCCAGTTTTTTTACATACTTTTTAAAATGTAGCCAGTTGTTTAGGGGTCTTCTTTCTTTTTATTTTTTTTAAAAAACACCCCCAGCATTTTCAGGAGCCCAGGAGTGCTTATTGGAGAAGTCAAGGTCACATGGTCTCCAACAGGCATTCACTAAGAACTGCTAGGCTCCTCCAAATCCTGGAGGAACAGGATGGCTTAAAAAAACACACCAACCCACAAAAAATTAGGAAGAAGGCCACTCAGCAATCGGCTAGACTTAAAAAAGGTATATGGAAACCCTGTCCCTCTCCCCAAGGAGAAAAATTCCCCAGATTTTACCCGCTAACTACAAAAGGGGCAGAAAAAAACAATGCCTCTTTTGCAGGGAGAGAGGAAGTTCCCCAAAATAGGGGGCAGGATTTGGCCCAGCACCAGTGGCCGGTATAACTGCACAGTTGGATTCTCTGCCTGGTTGTTTTCATGCAAATTAAGAGGAAATAGTAGGATTTGATAGTGATTTTATTTTTCCTATATTGATATTGTTGTTTTTATACTGTTGTTTTTATGTTTCTGATTATTTTAAAATTTTGAATTTAATTTTTTTAAATGTTTACTGTTTTTAACTTTTGTAAACAGCCCAGAGAGCTTCAACTATGGGGTGGTATATAAATGTAATAAATAAATGAATAAATAAATTAATAAAAATAAATAAATCTAAAACCACCCAAAGTCACAGGACTGTCAGTTTACAGCTGCTATATTAAAAGAACTGAAAAATATAAAGAGCTAAGGGGTATATCTACTGGAGGAGGTTTGTCAAGGAAGGTCAGATTCCTTATATCAACTTTACATTTATGCCTATGATTGTGAGTTACCGCTAGATGTCAGCAGAGGACATCAGATATCTAGGTATACTGTGGCAGGCCTTAGGAATTTGACAGCTAAAAAAAAAAAAGCTGCCTGTGGTTTTGTGTTTATCAATGTAACTGTTTGTACATATATTTTTAAATAAATGCAGCAATAAATTAAACATAAGGATGCTAATAAATACAGTGTTAACACTGACTTTTTATCTCAGGTGAGAAGCTTTGGGCATACACCTGTCTGTCATATAGCAGGAATTTTAATAAGTTGGGGACGATGAATTCAGAACAGAAACTGTTTTTTTTTTTTTTTTTTTTTTTTAAGAAAGAGGGAGGGAGATTCCAGTAGTGATGTACTAATGATGTTTCTCCTGCATTATCAGTATAAAGAAGCAAATCATAACTAAAAGTGGTACCACAACATGATGATGGGCAAAATCCCCCTAGTTTTGTTCAGAAGAATTGGGCACTTTAAAAACTTGGAAAAGAACCCAGTTCTTTCAAACCCTCTTCAAAGGAAGGAAGACAGATATCTCCTACCATGGGCAGTTCACAGCCTTCCCATTTGGTGTGTGAATGGTATGAGTGTGTGTCCAGTCAAGTACTACTGCTTTAAAGCACTTTGTAACAGTTTTGACAACTGCATATGGAGTGTGTCCCAGGCCCCAACAGTTGTCAAAACTGTTATAAAGCGCATTAAAGCAGTAGTGTAGAACCTGCCCAGGAAGAGAACAGCAGTAAGGAAACACAATTTCCCCCCCATCTGAAAGTCCTTTTAATTTGGGCTGTTGCTCCACCCACTGTTGACATGTGCCTTCCATTGATGTGTCTGCCTGGAACCAATGCAGCGCTTGGGCCAGAAAAGTTCCCTGAATTCTGCTATAGTGGCTTGAGAGATTCAAGGAGCAGTGGGTAATGTCCTGTCTCCATCACTGCTACATCACATGGTGGGAAAACTACATTTCCCCACAGTCCTTGCTTCTGGCATCCCTTTTTCCTCCATTGCCAGAAAAATGTATAAGATTTGAGGGGCCTCAGAGGGATCTTTGGGGATGGGGAGGTTGGGAAGTTGGGAAGTTTGGGAAACAGGCACCGAGGAAAGGCTGAAGTTCCTCTTCTGCTCATATTTTAATCTGCACCGGAGAAGCACCACTGAAATTGTAATGTTTCATTTATATTGAGGAGAACATTAGAAACCTCCCTGGATTTGTTTGCTGAGTGCTGTGCTTGGATAATGTTCAAAACCGTCACTACCACTGAAGTCAAGATAGCGAATGGGAAAGTTGATTTTATTTTGGGAGATTTATACTGTACTCTTCACAGCAAGTTCCCTGATGACTTACAAAGATTAAGAATCACAATAAAAGCATTAAAAGCAACCCAATTATAAAAAGCAGGGTGAAAGCAATCAGCAGAGATAAATGAATGCAAAGCAACGCCAAAGAAATAGGGCAGATTAGAGCTGTGAATGCCTGAACGCAGAAACACCCTACCAGAAAAAAATGGGGGGGATGATGACGACAAAAAAATAACAACAACAACAACCATCTTGTCCCCAATTTCCCCCAAATTCTGAAAATAATTAGGGTAGACAACATTTCAACATTTTCTGTCTCCCTCCCTCATCCATTTCCTCCTATTTTTTCCCTAGGCCTTCATATCTCTAGCTCAGATTAAAAAGCCTGGGAAAATGAGACGTCTTCTCCTAGCACCAAAATGATGTCAAAATAGGTATCAGGCAAGATTCCTTGGGAACATTACACAGTCACGCCTGAGCTGGTCGGGGCAACTGGGGATGTATCAGAAAGTTTCTACCATTCGCAAAGCATGTGAACATGTCCCATTTGCAACCCCAAATGCAATGTTTTGCCATTTTCTGAGCTTGTGTTCATGTTCAAAAGTGTGCAGTTGTTCAAGTTCACACTTCTGAAACTGTGTATCCCCCCCCCCAATCTGCATTTTATGCTGTAGCACAGTGGTTCCCAAACTTTTTCAGGTCACCGCCCCCTTCGTTCCACAAACTCATGCCCAGCGCCCCCCTACCCTACACTATAAAAATCATTATTCAGAATAATGGTTTTCAACGAACCACCAAGGAAGATAATAACAATAAAATTCAAAACAGTAACAATTAATTGAATACTTTATTCAAAATCCAATTGGTGTGCCCTGCCATGCTGGCTGCAAACAGGCATTCGCTCTCTTTTCCCTCCCTCCCTCGGCAAGCCTGGGGCAGGTGCTTCCCATTTAGAGGGGATTCTAGGAGTTGAAGGACTTTTTTCTGCCTAAACATGCATAAAATTGTGCCTTTAACTTATTATGTCACACTAGCATGAATACAGGAATCAAATAGGATTTCCTTCTTCAGTGGAACACACTTACTTAGGAGTAAGCACCGTTTTGTTATAGGAAAGGATAATGTATTTTAATTAAAATTTTAAAATAATTATCTGCCACCTGGTACAGAGTTTTCCTATGGAAAACTTGGCTGGGACTGAAGTAGAGGGGCACTAATTTTACTGTACTTATTGTCTTTAAATATGGTTAAATATCCCACAGTTACCTTGCTATTCTATTTCTACAATTCATTTTCTCCTGTCTTTTCTTCACCCTCTCTTCGTTTTCAGGCTGAGTCCTATGCACATTTACCTCAGAGTAAGTTCTACTGATCTCAGTGGGGCTTACTTCTGAGTAGACATACTTAGGATTGTGCTGCAGCTCTGTTTTTATGGTGACACAAGATAAACACATACCATGTTTACCAAAAGAACGCTTGAAAAAAGGAGGTTGGACACCCTGAAATAAACAAGGGCAGATAGGAATTGTTTCAGCAAGCATTCTGGAAAAAGGTGCTGCTGAATCTTCTTTAGCCAGGAAGGACTTGGGGAATTGCAGTTCTCTCTCCCTCCCCCACTTTTTTCTCTCCCAATTCTGTTGTAGTCCAGATTTTTTGGGGGGTGGGAGCACACACACAGACACACAGCATCTCTCTCTCTCTCTCTCTCTCTCTCTCCAACCCCCCCTCCCCCGAAGCCTCACAATAGCTGCGGGGCTGATTAGGACAGGAGGGCAGCAGCTCAGAGGGGAGATGGCCCCAATCTGCAACTCCTGACAGGGGAAGGGAGCCTGGTGATACCTTGCAGCAGCACAAGCAGTCCTGCTCCCCACCCAGCCTGCCGGCTGACTGCTGTTCTTGGCAGCTGCTCTGCCACCTGCCATCCTCCACATGCTCCTTCCTCTCTGCCACAGGGCTGCTGCTCCCACCTTGTGCAGCAACTATCGCAAGAGGTCTACCGGGGCAGCTTGTAGGAGGGAGCAGCTCTGGCCGAGGGAGCAAGCGAGCGAGCGGGTGGCAGTGGCTCCAGCAGGAAAGAAGTCCTGGGCCTTCCTAGGCAGGAGAAGAGTGGGCAGAGCAGCTGAATTCACCACTGTTTCCTGCTCTGCTGCCTTCTGTGGGCACTTCCCCCACCCACTACTTCTGGTGGGGCCGATGTGGGCTTGAGATAGGAGGAGAGAGTGGCTGCATGAGTGAGAAAGTCCTTCCTGAGCAGGAGCGGTGTGGGGAAAACAGCTGAATTTGCCGCTCTTTCCTGCTCGGTCCCTGGGTTTTAGGACCTTCTGGAGAGACCACCTCGAGGGCCCCCCTGCCACCCCTTTGCCTGTTAGCGCCCCCTATGCAATCCCACCGCCCCCAAGGGGGCAATACCGCCCACTTTGGGAACCACTGCTTTAGCATTTTGAGTGCGCACTTTTAAAAATGCATATTTTTCCCTGATCAAAAATGAGAATTTTTCCCAATAATAATAAAAAAGATGCTCACTCCCAGGAAAGTGAATGAGGTGAACTGAACTTTGACGAGAACTTTAGAGAACCGCAATGAGCTCAAATGTTGCATGTTCACCCATCCCTTGGGGCAATGGAGGACCAAACTAAACATTTGATAAAGCAAGCATAGGGCAGGCTAGCTTTCCCTACTATTCCCTCTAAGCACCTTTTACCCCAATTCAGATCAGTACCATAGTTCTCCAGGTGGGGTGGGGGTTAAACCATCACCCATTTTTTAAAATGAAATTCTGTCCCCATGGGGTGGCGGTGGTTACAAAACAACAACAATAACCCTTCATTGGAGTCAATAGAGAATTTGCTTTCTTTTATTAATCAACCCCTGTCCCAGGGTCAGTGTCAGTGGACCTTTGTGGGAAAAATGGGTGAATGGAGGGTAGCTTAACCTCCTCCACAAAATGCCTTGGCCCCAATCTGAGTCAGGGCCATGCCTGACAGGAGAATAGGGAAAGCTAGCATACATAGCACCATTATGTGTGCGTTACCGAATGCTTAGTTTGGCCCTCAAGCAGGGCCTATGTTGAATGTGTTAGTGTATGGGCAGGCATGTATTATTTGAGCTTATAACACTGAGATATTATATTGTAAAATAGCTTTATTTTCCCCTTCATCTCCCATGCCCTCTAGGTCATGTTCTTCATTTCTCCTATCTGCCAGGATTTTGTTTTAATTAGTTTCTGTTGTTTTCTCTGTGCTTTTGGCTTAATGTTTCCTGGCCTATTCTTCCATTGACCCATCCTTTTGTTACCTACTCAGCTTAAAGTGGTCAATGCACTTGGCTTGTATCACAGTGCCAGTGACCTGTTGAACTAACTCCAGTTTTAGTTCCCAACCAGAATCCTCCAGATTTCATATGAAGTGGCCTCTCCTGGTAAGAGGACAAAAGGAGGCTAAAATTGACACAACCTGGGAACTTTTGCCTCTGATTTGTAATACACTCAAAGTGATCAGTTCTGGTTTTGTTTTTTTGAGGCACTTGCCCACATGAGTGTTTGATAGTCTTTGATTGAAGGGCGGTGGGCTGAAATACTCTAGGCAAGGTGAGACTCTGTTAGGACCATTTTTGCCATATGTGACAGTAAATGCACACCAGAATATCTCAAGGGATTACTTTGAGTTTCTTTCTCTGTGTACTGCTGTACTACTGTGGTCCCCAGCAGTGCACCTCATGCAAAACATCCCTTATCCCATAGCCTGAAACAATGCGATACAATTTTACTGCTGAAGCTAAGCAGTAAACTGACCCTGAGCGTAGCTGGCGTATGGGAGACTGCTTGGGAAGACCAAAGAAATGGCTATTTGCATATGCTCAGAATTTGTTAGCTTTTTCAAATTTTACCATTTGAATTTTGAATTCAAAGTTCAAATTCTCATGTTGAATATGAATTTTTCTTCAAAAATTCAAGACCTGAAGCCTTAGACTTTTTTGTATTGCTTGATTGTTTTGACTTTTTGAAAAAGATTCAAATCTAAAATCTTGTAAACTGTCAAAAGCCAAAACAAATGACTGTTGCATATAATCTATAAAGTGTTGTCACACACACACACACACACACACACACACAAAACACATTACTGTGCATCAGCTATATTACATCTGTTATTAAATATTATTTCGTACCAGCTATGAAATACAGTTAAATGTGATACACCCAGTGGTTTCAAAACTGTTTTCTAGGGAACCCTGGGTTCTTTATAAGCTGATCGGGTGTCAGGACTAGGAATAGACGGATCTCTCAAGTTCAGTCCTCTTCAGTTTTTCATTTTTCCAACATTGAGTTATTCCATCCATTTCTGCATCAGTTTACAAATTAATTTTTAAAATACCTCACAAAAGTCTGTAGGTATTTTTGTGCACTTTTTTCAAATGGTATGCATTTTTGCAGGCAATTTCCTCTAAGATAAAGCAATTACATGCAGTTTTCTGTTCTATTCACGTTTTTGTAGTCTTTTTTTTTTTTGAGGAATTTTTTATCACGAACTTTGGAAAAGTGTGCATGTTGATGTTTAGCAGGGGTTTACAGCCTGCAGCTGTGGGTTGTGGCTTCCCCACTCACTTTTCCCCCATAGCCCGCTGATCAGTCCAGCTGTGGGAAAAGACCATAGAAAGAAGAACCTCAGAAAGACTGAAGACCAGAGAGTGAATCCAAGACAAGGTGCTCTTCAATGCAGACATCCACCTAAATCAGTCCATAAGCACAAACACAGCACTATTCTCCCAGGCCTTTCAAATACTGTAGCTATTTGCTTTATTACTTCTTTTTCTTTTTTTAAAATGTACTGCTGCATTTTAAAACCATCTTCTCTGTTTTAGCTGTTTATTATTATTTATTTATTTATTTACCATACTTATACCCCGCTCCTCAGCCAAAAAAGGCTCTCGGAGCGGCTTACACTTAGGAAAAAAGACAGTCCCTGCCCTCAGGCTTACAATCTAATAAAGACATGACACATAAGGAAAAGGAGTCAAGGAGGGAGGGAGGGAGGAGAGAGAAAGAAAGAGAGAGAGTCCAGCAGGAGCAGGCCCCGATGTTACTTCTGCCTGCTCCTGTCCCCTCGGTCCTTCTTCTTCCCCACAGGGCCAAGATGGCAGTTTGCCCTGTGGGGGTGGGGGAAGAGTCCAAGAGGAGCAGGCCCCGATGTTACTTCTGCCTGCTCCTGTCCCCTCGGTCCTTCTTCTTCCCCACAGGGCCAAGATGGCAGTTTGCCCTGTGGGGGTGGGGGAAGAGTCCAAGAGGAGCAGGCCCCGATGTTACTTCTGCCTGCTCCTGTCCCCTCGGTCCTTCTTCTTCCCCACAGGGCCAAGATGGCAGTTTGCCCTGTGGGGGTGGGGGAAGAGTCCAAGAGGAGCAGGCCCCGATGTTACTTCTGCCTGCTCCTGTCCCCTCGGTCCTTCTTCTTCCCCACAGGGCCAAGATGGCAGTTTGCCCTGTGGGGGGGGGGGAAGAGTCCAGCAGGAGCAGGCCCCGATGTTACTTCTGCCTGCTCCTGTCCCCTCGGTCTTTCTTCTTCCCCACAGGGCCAAGATGGCAGTTAGCTGTTCAGTTATTCATCTCTCTTAACACTTTTTAATGTATTGTATTGATGTTTTTTACCATTGGTTGTATTGTGATTCATTGTATTACATGTGTTGCCCTGAGAGCTTCAGCTATAAGGAGACTCATAAACTGAATGAATAATAACAATGCCAACTTGACCTGTCCCATTTTACCACTGTGGAATGCTGCAGACAAAGTGATTTATCTAACTAAAGAACTGGAGCAAAGAAGATATTAAAACAGCACACGGCAAGTCCTCACCATAGATAGAAGGCCACATAACATATAGCATCTCCACCACCCCTGCCCCATCAGGGAAATGCACACAAATTTGATATGAACAACCACACGTGACAGCACACAAACATGACACCTAACATAAAAGATAAATGCAGAACACATCCGGCCTCACACAGAGAACGAATACCACAAGTTGAGGGGTTGGTGTAGGCTTTTTCAATAGTGTGGACATGCAGGCATTTTGCTGCTGCAACTGGAGGGAAAAAAGTTCCTCTCTCAATTATCTGACAATTGGACAGAAAGGGGGAAATGTAGCTAGGCAGCCTATGTTAGGCCCCAGCTTGGAACTTCATTTGAGAAATTCTTCTGCATCTGCCAATATAGAATCCGGCAATTCAACAATAGCTGTGGAGTCAGTCACATACAGCTTTTCCAGAGTTTGTTTCTTACCACAACCAGTCATGGTATGAGTGACACCAGAGAGGTCTCTAGCCCCCCCCCCCCCCGAAACTTAACTAGGCCAAGGACATTCCTCCCTCTGAGCTATTCAGGGTTAAGTTGGCTTGTGTCCCTCATGATTGATGCCTTTCCAAGTCTGCAAGATATTAGCATATGAAAAAGAAGGTAAGGAGCCATTATTTGAAGTTTAGACAAAGTTCAGGCTCCCTTCCTCTGGAGACCCAGAAGTCTCAATCCCTCCTGGCTTTTAGAAGGATAATCAACACCTTTCTATTTTGGAAGATGTTTGGGCTGTGAAGCCTTTTTATGGCTTTTAATGCTGATTATGTGAATTCTAATTGTCTGAACATTTTTAATGGTTTGTTTATTATTCTTGCGGTTTCCTGTTGTCCCCCAGGGCTCAGAGGGGCTGAAGGGTGGGATAGAAATATAAAAAGAGATAAAATGTGGAAGGGGTCTTCTAGAGAAGAGGACTTTGTCTCCATGGAGATGAACATCAGGGAGGGCTTGAAGAACTCAAGGTACTTAAAAAAACAGCAGTGACAGGGAAACAGAAAACACAACCTTGCATTATTGCTCAATGTCTATTTATGCTATGCTAGCCTGGAGCCTGACACAAAAGGTAGTTGTGTCAAGGGCATTAAGTGTTAGATCTCTAACTTCAAATTGTGTTCTGTATACAGAATGTGTATTGCAGTGTATAGAAAATTTGTTTACGTTGTGCTCAACTTGACAAAAGTATTCATAAGACTAACATTAGCTCCAATTCCCCACTAAGTTTCAGCAGAATGAAGAGGGAAAAAGATGTATCTGTTTACTTTACACTCAGCTGACTGCTTCTAAAAACTGTGTACATGGGGTCGCAGTTTAACAGTTCCACAACACAAAAATAAATTTATCTTTTCTGCACTCCCTGTAGATACACTCCCTATAGATACAGTCCATACAGCTAATGGACTGTATCTATAGCAGGCTAGACCTTGAATCTTTTTAGGTTATTTCAAGCATTACACTTTGCTTTCTGTAAGAATCCTTCAGATTGAAAGGGACCGGAAAAAGGGGGTGCCAGATCCAGGAGGTGGAGAAAAGAGTGTCATAGGGTGCAACCCAGCAGGCATATACACACCCTATTGCAATGACTGGGGTCATATACTTGTTTATGTTTGGGTTTGGAAGGATTCATACTCAGCTCCTAGAAAATGTACTCTCGGAACCAGAACATAAGAAGAGCCATGCTGGATCAGACCGTGGCCCATCTAGTCCAGCATTCTATTACCACAGTAGCCAACCTGGTGCCTATGGAAGCCCACAAGCAAGACATGAACACAACAGAAGCATCCTGCTCGTGGTCTCTAGCAACCAGAGGAATCAGATGCACCAAGGTCTTAAACAGCCAACATTACTCCAACTGTAACAGACTAGAGCATGGCTCTCATGACATGGACAGTAAAGGTTTGCAGAACACTGAGGAGGAGGAAGAAGACAATTGGGTGTATGAATTACCTGTAGAAAAGCACCCCTATGTCAGACACCTGTGTAAGAAGAACTCCAAGAACCAGTCCTGCCACCACTTCCATGGCTTAAGTAGGTCACTCTTTGGACTCCATTTCCAAATCCTCACCGGAGCTGAAGATCCCCCAGCCTACTGAAGCCAGCAGTTGAGGAATAAGTCATAGCTCCTTCAAGCATCAGCAGTTTCCTCAGAGGGGGCAGAACTAGAGCAGTGGTGTGGCTATGGCTGGGCTTTGGAGCCAAATTCCAGGACCCTGCAGCCTAGGGTCCCCAAAATGACTATCCACAGAGTTTGCAGTGATAAACAGGGCCAGCACCAACATGCCAGGCCCACTACAGCATCCTTCCTTAATTTTAAAAACATTTTATAGTCGGGGCATCCAGCCAAGCACATGTATCATTGCAGGTGCTCATTTTATTCTTTTTAGTTTTAAAACAGATGATCCTTTTCTATAACAAAATGCTGCTTATTCCCAAGGAAACATTCTTAGCCTTAAGGCAACAGAAGTTAGCTCCATTTTATTTCTGAGTTATGATGGTGTCATGAGTTTAAAATGTGAAACTGCACATATGCTTTCCTTTCCTTTTCATTTCTTTAATCAGGATCAGGAAACAGTGTTCCCCCCCCCCTCCAATGTGTGAGGAATGTGTGTAAAGAATGCTATAAGAATGCAGTAGGAGAAAAATGTTAATTGTCTGTTTCACAACTGATGTAATAAAACATGGCCATCTAAAGGAAGGCATTACAAGGCCAGGCTGTATGTGGGGAGACAAGAGGGAGAGAAGGGTCATTCCATCAGCCCTGCTAAAAGTGTTGATATTTTTCTCCTCTTCCCTCCCTATTCCTTTTCCTTGTGTGTCATGCCTTTTTGGATTGTAAACCTGTTGTCAGTGTCTGACTTCTTTAATTGATTATATGTAAGCCACTCTGGGAGATTTCCTGGCTGAGGAACAGCATAAAAATACTTCAAATAAATAAGTTCAGGGTCTAAAATGACCTGGCTGCACCACTGACCAGGCGTGCCAAAGCTGAATGCAGGCCTATTTAAACTCTCAGTTGACTCCAGACCTTTGTTGGAGCAACATCTTAGCTTGCTCCCCTTGGGAGTTTGTATCCAGCTGTCTTGCTTCAGATGGTGTCAAGACAAAGAGGCAAGGAACCCTGCAGTACCAAGAGCAGGGTCAAAGCACACACGATCTCACAGAGAGCAAGGTAGCCAGGAAATGCAAGTCTGGGAGCTGGACAACTGACATTTCCCAGCAACTTTCGGTCTGGAAATGAAGGCTTTAAAAAAAAAAAAAAAGCCTGAACATTCAGAACCCTGGCTAGCCATGGTTGCTGGCCATCACAGTCACCTGAAGAAAGGTCTTACTTGCAGGGGGAGTATTACTCATTGGTAACCCTTTACTCATGAGGAGTCTTATTCCTGAAGGAGGCACTTCCTCACCTGGCAGCTGACCCAGCCTCCACCTTTAGGCAGCTGTGCTGCCTTGGACTAAGTGGATGCTTGGCCTCCACCTCTGAATCAGAAAGGGGCTCTCTGAAACTCAAGGGTGTGGTTTGGATACTCTGTCTTCTGAGGGCTCAGGGTCCCCCTGATTTGCCTCACATCCCCAGAAGCAGGCTGGTCCTCTGAGAAGTCTGGCTTGGGGAGCTCTAGGATTCCTCCGGAGGGGGCATGGCCCCAGCCTGGATTCCTCCAGCTACACTTGAAGCTGTGCATAGTTCTGCTTCCCAGACTGAACTCTTGCTGCATTCTGCTGGTTCTCCCCAGACTCTTCTTGGGACAGGGTAGTGGCTTAGTGGAAGACGGTGAAATAGTGGCCCATTTGGGAGGAAGGGGAAGAGGGCTTGTTAAAGATACTACAACAACATATATCGCAGTGCAGGAACATTACCACGGTTTGGTGCAGTTTATCTTCATTTCTAGAGGATTAGTGCAGAAAGAACTTCCCAGCTGATTGTGTGCATACTTCATAATGGTTTCATACTCTGCTCATGGGCTGCACTACAGACAGAACTACAACCTGCTTCTGCAAGAAGGATGCCTGCCTCAAGATGTTTGCAGACTGCTCAAGATATCTTCATGAGGACATATTCCAGAGGACTTCATGGATTGCTTTTGGGAAAGGGAATGATTAGTTTTGCAGTCTGGTAAGCCAAATTCTCATTAGTCACATCATCTTTAATTGGTAGAGTTAGCTGGAATGTGCATTTTCTAGGCCTCTGTGTTTTCTCTGTATTGGTTTCCAGGTTGACAATTTAGAACCCTTCATAGCCAGCCAGTGGTGACTTTTTGGTTTTGCAAGGCACTTTATAGATAAGATTGCTTACTTCTATTTTGATGTGGACTCCAGACTGAATGTAGTAGAAATGTGGGAAGCGCCCATAACTTTACCTGGCTGCAGTTGCTTGGATGAGTTTCCGTCATTGCAGCCTGGTGACAAGGCTTGGAGACACATGTAGGCTCACCAAAACCTTGTGGCTCATGGCAAGAGGGGAGATGTGTATTGAGTCCATGGAGTTGAGAATGCATCACTGAGATAGAATATGTCCCACCAGTTTGTTTTTAACACAACTAAAAAAAGTATCTTTTTGAACCTCTAAAATGGCCCGAGAATGTGTTCCCATATGAAATTACTCATAAATCAAGATGTTCACCTGAAGCCCTCCTCTGTATGTCCCTACCTTCAGAAGCCAGATGGCTGGCTACCAGAAAGACAGTGTAACAGCCTGATCCTATTCAGGGGTACATCTGCCTAAGGCTATTGACGTCAGTGTTTTTAGATCAGCCTTCCCCAACAAGTGCCTTCCAGATGTGTTGGACTGCAATGCCCATCATTCCCAGCTAGCCTGGCCATTGGGAAGGCTGGTTTAGGTACATAACTATATAGGATCAAATTAGAAGACAATTAGTGTGAGCCCTTTTCAAAGTGTGTATGGGGAAGAGCCATTCTTTGGGGTCATTCCCCACTGCATTTGGGGATGGTTTGGCTGCCACAAGGAAGCACTGACATCGGTGACATATTTCAGCATGTTTTGACATATTTAAGCTTTCTCAGGCAATAGTGTGTGCGTGTGTCTCTCTCTTTGTGTTTTTTTCAGGGCAAACAAAACTTCCTGTAGCTACCAAAGCTAATTGAGAAAGCCTGCTTCTGTTTTCTCAGCTTGTCATCCTGCATCGAAATTGGCAACAACATAGAGGTGGTTGCAAAGTCTCCAACGCTGCTGCTGTTAAGTAACCTGAAAAACAAAAATAATGTCATTTTGCTACTCCTTGAAGAAGGAAGAGGACGAAACCATGTCCTGCTCCCATTCTAAGTGAAGAATAGCCGTATGCTCTTTATAGAGGAGTTGAGATGGGAATATAGAAGGATTTTGGAAGCATTTGGCTTAAGTTGAGTAACAATTTTAAAAATGTGTGCATTTCTTTCTTTCCTTCCTTCCTAAGAAAGTGGAAGAGCAAAGCCCATCCTTACTAGAAATCAGTGGAGTGCCGTGTTGGAGGCTGGAGGTGCCCGAGTCATCAACAAGCAACTGAGTTGCTAGCAGGGCCATGGACATTAGCAGCTAACACTAGGGGTAGATTAGCTCCCTGCATCCACCACTGCCTCCCAATGGTTACCAGTAAGGGTGGGCTCTCTGTCCTCTCACTCAATTACTCTCCAGTGGCAGTTGGCAATTCCTGCCAATGAACCATCTTAACTTCTGCTGTTTGCACTCAATATTAATTGTGTGCCATCTTGTTGTAAAACTTGTGTAGGGTCCAAGAGTGAGCCACTTTGCTCTCCTTCATGTATATGAGAAGACACTTGCCCTTTGTTTTAGAAAGAATGTTGCTTTAGCTCTACCTACTGTTGTTCTTACCACAACGACTTTTTTGTTTCGGGCATACCCACTTCTGGCACATGCAGAAGCAAATGCGGTCTTTTGCAGCAAATGTTTTCCCATCCCTGCTTTAAGCAAAAATGCAACTGGACTGGAGCACCTCTACGGTAGTTATTTTGATCTCTTTCTCATTTTGTCTCATTTGTTCCTCCACTGGTACAAATTTGCAATTTGTGCAAAAAAGAGATTAGGGACAAATGCAAACAATACCCAGGCCAACTGGTGTAACTACTTGTCAGTCAGTTTACTCATGAGAAGGCACTCCATGTTGCCATTTGTTCTTTCTGGAAGTATAGAAATCTATTTGTATGGAAACTTACTCACAGGCAGGCATGCTACTTCAAATGTGATGGGGAACTTCAGCTATTGGGAGGTATAGAAATGCAATAAACAAACAAATAAATAAATAAATACTATTCTTCATTGTGCCCATATCAGTTGGAACATAACACAGAAGTATTTAATTAGTAACCTCTTTAATGTGGTATTAACTTCCTTTGCAGAAAAGCCCAGTAGAGCCCTAATTAAGACATCACTTTGGATGAAGGGCTGATTATACTCCCTGTTCCTGATAGGATACATCATGGGAAACATACCAATAGTAAACTAATTGCATACAAAATCAGTGGCAACAGGGTCTCACTTTGTCACTCTTCTCCCAATTCTTTCCTCAATATTTAAGTCACGTGTTGCAGAAATAAATAAATAATGAGTACATTAGTAAGTAATTTTATTTTTTAAAAAGTTCCTTATTCCTTTATAGGGTAGATATGTGATATCACTCTAGATCAAAGAGTTTCTTACCTTGAGAAGGCCAAATCTGGCTTTATCCATGCTCCACTGTGATGGGTTATCTCTGCTCATTCATTTCACTAGGGCCTCTTTTGGCAATGCAAACTACAACTGGGGAAGGCCTGATTTGAATAAGGACCACAGATGGGGGCAAAGGGTTAAAGCTCCCTACTCCTCCCTGCCCCCATGTTAGAACCCCATCCCTGTCAATTCATGAAAATAACCCCCCATTCTGCAATACAGGCCAGAATTACGCAGATAAAGTAACATGTAGTTTAGCTCTCAAGACACAGGTTGAACTAGATAAATCTGTAGATTCTCTTGAACTCTTCAGTATATTCATAATTTTCCTGACTCTCTTTCCAAATGACCTTGGGTGGTCTACTCATGTGAGCAGTTTGTCTTAAAGGAGAGTCATGAAACTGTATAGGTGCACACATTTTTGCTAAAATGAACACCCAAACAGACCTAAGATATATGGTATTAGAACTAAAGGCTCTGAAAAGGTACACCAAGGGGGTTGTGGTTATTATTGCTTTGGAGTCATTCAAAAGAACACATTTACTCTTCTGGCATTTCTAAGAATGGATGGAGGTAAACACATGGCTTCCTTCTTTTCCAATGCTAAAATTTTCAGGAATACTATTTTATTTTGGTGAAAGAGTAACCATATTGGCCTTTTACAGCAAAAGTATCTTATAGTTGGTGAGCTTGACAGTTGACTTCCCAGTCTGCTACATGCATCTTCTAATTTTTTATCTACAAATGTTTGTGCTCCAGTATAGTAGAGATGCACCAACCCAAAAGGCCAATCTGCTTGAGGAAACATCATAAGTTATGAACCAGCACCTTCTGTTTTGTCTGTGAGGCCAGAGTTTGACAATGGTTATCCTCTGTTTGGTAGTGTGTCCCGGCAGGTATGCTATGTCTTCATTGGAATCATGTTTTTGCTCTCTGGAAGCAACTCCTATGCATACAGGAGCAGACCAGGAAGGGAAAACTATGTAATATAACCTGTTACCATGTACAGATTGCCTTTGTGTTTCAGTTTAATAGAGTGGAGCAAGTGGACTGCCTTGCCAACAAGTGTCAGAAATTGTGAGGTTCTTCAAGTGTTGCATTCATATATAGGGCGCCAAAGTATTAAATTTACCATGGATGGTAACATTTTACTTTATTTTTTCCATGTTATAAAATCTAGCAAGTCATTAAAATGTGTTCATGTTGCTCCCAAACTGTAATCCTGTAGAGTAGTCTTCCTGAAGACAATTTCCCCCCATTGCACTGATCTAGCTGTACAATATTTTCATTTTCACAGAACCGCAGCAGTGGGAAGCATAGTCCCAAAATTGGTTTAGTGGATCTTGGGATGTAAGGGAGAAGAGGAGTGCAGGGGTGTGGGGTGGAATCTACTTTGAATTTCAATCAGACTACCTACAGTACAGACATAACGTTAACAAAGATGCTTAACCAGCACTCTGTAAAGATGTTAAGAAAATATTTGTAGTGATTCACACACACCTATAGACAAAAACAGTTCTTGTTGCTGTTGAAGCAACAACACAGCACAGCCTTAATTAAAGCATCATCTGACCTGTTTTTTTATGCTACAGTTGCAGAATCCTGTTAAAAGGGGGAAAAAAGGATTAATTACAGATGGGCTGTGTGTCATGATAATTAACAATTGCCGCTTCTCCTATTTGTCACATTCTGGGACTTTTTTTCCCGCCTTACTAGGTAAAGGGAATAAGAATTTTTATCACATTCCATGCCCACAATCCCTGATGGAATTGTCACCCATAAATTTGCACGGCATACACAAAATATTGCGCCATCAGCATTTTTTACACCACATACATCAGTGCATTTCTCATAGGAGAGTGCGCTGTACATGGGCCTACGTGAAGGGGTAAACACAACGATGGGGATAGCTAAATATGAATTATTAAAAAATTAATACATGGCACTGTATATGCCGTTATTGACTGTGCTGGTGAACTGCTATATAAATACCAGTTAATAGAATTAAAGTTAAACATCACTTCCTTTTTATTTTTATCATTGCTAGATTAGCAGCTTGGATTCCTCCCCGAATGTACCAAGGGACACAAGAACAAACAGTGGATCATAAAATGGTTGTATTTACATGATAGCACTAAAAACACCCACGCAAACCAGCCTCTGAACACTGGAAGATAGAGCTTCCTTCTTTAGAGGAGGCACTACAGTTGCCGCCACAAAATGGCTTCACTATGGCAAGTTCTCCATGCCACCTTGTATACTGGGCAGCCTTCCCCAACCTGGTGCCCTCCAGTTCTTTTGGACTTCAACTTCCATCATCTACCCCACTGGTAGTTTTCAGCATGTAAGAAGAAGCTGCTACCATGAAGAACTGTCCCCCATGAAGTTTAATTTTTCTTCAAATCCTGCTCCTGCACACCAGTGGCCGCTCAGATGATACGCTCGAAAACTAGTATCAAAATATGGTGAGTCTTTTGCTTAAATAAATAAATAAATATTGCCTTTTAAACTTTTAATGTTTTAAATGTGTACTTGTATTCTACGATTTTTAATTGTGCACTGCCTAGAGAGCTTTGCCTGATGGGCAGTATAAAAAATGTAATAAATAAATAAATAAATAAATAATAAATATTCTCTCTCTCAAACCAAAACAGAGCAGTAACAGGAAACACCTGACTCCACCCAGATACAGCGAAGTCCATTGCTGCCTAGTGATCAGAGTATATAATGACATTATCCACACATTGGGTTGGATCCACTCTTTTCATTATTCCATTGACGGGAGAGTCCCTGAGTGGAATTCTGCTCAGAACACTCCGTTGGCAGAAGGAAGGAGAGTGGAAAGAGGCAATTTTAATTGATTACCGTTACTTTTGTTGCCTCCAGTGGGAGGGGGGAATAGGGAAAATCTCCTACTCCCCATCAGAAAAGCTCCATTAGATCAAGAGCCTCAGGAAGGAGCCCTTCCATCTATAGGAGACTTTTGCTGGATACAGCCCATTGCCCACAATAGTAATAATAATGTTAGTTGTATATATTTTTAACAAAAGCAATGTGCATGGTGAAGTCAACACATTTTTAGCAGTAATTCGTGAGGCCTGTTAATTCAACTTCTTATTCAAACTACCCTCATTTTAAATAGGAAAGATGGTGGGGGAAACATTTCATTAAATTTCTGTCGATTTTTGTTTCCACTTTCTCCTCGTGTAACAGAATTTCTGTCGATTTTTGTTTCCACTTTCTCCTCGTGTAACAGAGGAGAAAGTGTATGTAACATATATCTAGTTGGTTATTTGGGCCAGTTTGCATGACATGTCAGCCCATCATGGGTTAATTTACCCACGAAAAGCTGCAGCATATGCTGACTGCCATGATGAATATGCAAACCCCGGCCACAGGTTGCCATGGCTCGTCGTATCGTTCCAACCCAGCCAGCAGGAGTTATTTGAGAATTAAACAACCCTCACATAATGCTAAAACATACGCTGAGTTATGCATGGGTTCTTTAACCTTCAAATAAGCTCCACTAGGTCTGATCCAGCATCAGGGCACTTCTTATGGTCTTAAAGCACAGAATCATAGAATAGTAGATGTGGTCTACCACTGAGCTCCAGATTGTTTTAGACCACCACTCCCAGCTTTCATGACTATTGGCCATGCTGGCTGGGGCCAATGGGAGCTGAAGTCCAAAAATCTGTGTGTGGGGGGTGGGGTGGGGTGGGGTGGGTGGGTACCAGTTTGGAACTAGGTTTGGAACCAACTGATTCATTCCCACGTAGAATCAACAGAGGTTTACCTGGGAAATTACTTATACATTAAAATTGCTTTAAAAAACTGAGAATAACAATGTGAATTAACGTTTCATCAGTGGGACTTGACTCAGTCTGTGGAACATCAATTTGGGAACCATTGCATAAATTAGCAAAGGCAAAAAGACTCCCAACCCCTCAGTTTTGTAGCAATAGCTAATTTATACCTGTAGGTTTATGCCGGTTAGTAAGGCTATACTGTCCCCTTTCCTCCCTGTCTAGACGTCATACTGAAGGTGCATGCATGCGCCCCAAGTATGACCCCAAAACGATAGTGTAGACTACAGCCAGAAGAGATGGAGGAGGCGGCGGCTGGGGAATCTGGGCGCGTCCTTGCCGCCGCCTCCCCGCCAGCCTCCTGCTGCCTGGGTAAGAGCGACCCGGGTTGGAGAGCTCGGCTTCCGCTTCCGCCTCCTCGTCCGTCTCTTCTGGCTGTAGTCTACACTATCGTTTTGGGGTCGTACTTGGGCCGCATGCATGCGCCTTCAGTATGATGTCTAGACAGGGCCTGGTTAGGACAGAGGAGGATTGGGGTTCTGTAGTGTGGGTTGGCCTGAGGCTTTCTTTACGCTGCTGCAGCTAGAGGGACAGACCGAAGAAGGGAAAACGCTAAGCTTGCACACAATATTTTACGTATTTTTCAGGTAGTGGCAGTTGCTTTTGTGGCTCCTTAGTTTTTTTAAAAAAAAGCGGTGGGTGCGTGGGAGGGAAGAGTTCTCCTGTTCTTTGTCTTATTGCTGCTGGGAGGCAGCAAGGGGGTGAAAAACCTCTCTCCTCACATTCCTGATGTTTCACAAGGATGGTGAGGACACTCACACATGCTAATGCTATTCCATGCCCAGAAGAGGAGCAGGAGCGATCTTTTGCATTTGATCCAAATGACTTGAGTGCTCCTGACTCGGCTGCACAAAATCAAGCTGACAAGGTAAAGTCATTTTGTTAAACCATTTCATTATTCTTCTGACAGGCTTAATTCAGTTTACAGTAATCTAATCGGCCATTGGAGTCTAGAAAACTCCAAAACGACTTGGTTTCATTTACTTTGGCACTTTGACTGCATATTAATTAATGATGTGACCGCCGAGCATACACGGAGGCTTTCAGCGTATGCTAACAAGCAGCCTTAAACTGTCTCCTCATCAACACTAGTTCAATTTTCTACTTCCGTAACCTTCCCAAGCATTTTTTGAATGACACCTTTGAGGATTCCTTTCTCCTTCTCCCACTGAACTGTTTTCGTTGGAACTTGCAATGAAAGCAAGCAAGAATGAATAATTAGCAGGCTTTTGTCATTGTTGATGATTTCGTAGAGTTCTTGTTGATGACTTTTTGGAACTTGGGTCGCAGTGATAGAGAATTTCTGGTCTCAGCATTACTGTCTCCAGTTGGATTGCCAGAAGGAGTGCAGTGGAATTTCTGCAAGCATCCAAGTACAACATGCTCATGATTTAGGAAGGATACAGACCTCATTCCAGTGATTCAATGGTAAATACCCCACATATCTAGATGGAACAGGGTTGTGTTTTCCATGTAATCCAATATATGTCTACTAAAAAGTAAACCTCACTGAATGCAATGTTGCCTACTTCCAGGTAATTAGGAATAGTTACCTTGCAGCCTTAATGAGATTCCTGCATTGAGCAGGGGGTTGGACTCGATGGCCTTGTAGGCCCCTTCCAACTCTGCTATTCTATGATTCTATGATACACAGAGAAGCTTTTGTATGTCTATTGAAATTGATGCAGTATAAATACTTACCAGTGTGCTCCATACACAAGGCTCCTGTTGTTGCTGGTTTGGTGTTTTGGAACTAGATTAAAATGATAATAAAAGCTCCATCCGATGTGCATTTTATTGCATGCTCATTACTGGGCACTCATAGATTCCTCAGAGGTAGCTCACATGGCGTTGTCTGCCTCTTACGCCCCTTCTAGTCTTCCTTGCACCGCAAGAAAAACCAGAAAAACTGAACTATTTTTTAAACCGAAGTTGCTGCTTTCTCCTGCTGTGTGTGGAAGAAGCAGCGTGTTCATAACGAGGGACTGAACAGCCCTCGTGCGCTTTGTTTACTTCCTGTTTGAAAACAGGAAGTAACTGAGTGTCCATGGAGAAGTGACTGTAGCCAGCGTTTCTTCCAAGGTGTGATGCAGCTTTATGTTCTGTATATCTTTCTGATGGTGCAATCCTATATATGTCTACTCAGAAGTAAATACCACTAAGTGCAATAGGTCATACTCCCAGGGAAGTTGGAATAGGATTGAAGATGAAAGCTAAAAAATGACTAGCAGTAGTCTCAGGTCTAATCTACACCAAGCAGGATATTGCACAATGAAACCAGTATGAAAGTGGTATATAAAAGGCAGGAGCCACACTGCTGCTTTATAGTGGTATTGAAGTGCACTGACAACTGTTGGGGCCCATTGACACATACCATATACTGCTTTCATACTGCTGTATCCTGCTTGGTGTAGATTAGGCCTCAGTCTGGATCAAAATCCCCAGCAGCTGGTGTGTGTGTGTGTGTGTGTGTGTGTGTGTGTGTGTGTGTGTGTGTGTGTGCGTGCAGGAAAAAACACATTGGTAACTTCAGTGATGAAGCTCCCATGTCTTTGCTGCTAGCAGGACCAGCCCTACCATTAGGCAGAGTGAGGGTGTTGCCTCAGACAGGAGGTGTGGAGAGGGCAGCTGCGGCAGCTTCTTGTCATTCCCCCTTGTTGGGAGACAGAGCTGTGTGTTTTCACACGACCTGCTCTTTACCCTATCCCCTGACCTAGCCTGCTGTTCCTCAGATGAAGTGAAGAATAGTGTCTCATCACTAGTGTATGATTTTCTTCTGTACAAAGAAAGGCATTTTGTTTGCCTTAAATAAAATAAATAAAAGTAACAGAATATCTTGGACTAGCCCTGATCGCTAGGCATGTGTAAGAATGGCGTTGAAGCCTTGTCATATAAGTGTGCTGATCCTTACAGTAAGCAGCTTTCTTCTATATAACATTTACACTAGCTTGGACTTTCTTTGGGATGTACACTGAAGTCACAATTCAGACCACAATTGCCATCATAGGCTTGTGTGCTCCTGGTCTAGAGGTTGATATGCTAGATGGAAATAACAAGATGTATAAAATGTCTTGCTTGGAGCTTCATCCCACGTACCTGTTTCCCTCGAATTATTCCCTACAGTGCTAAGCTGTCTGCATTGTTGTTGTTGTTGCTACCGGGCGGCTAGATCCTTTGCATACCAGGAAATGGGTTTAAGGGGGGAAATGTAAAAAAAATCATTAAAAAATCAACGGATGACCCAATCCGATTCAAATTTGGTATGCATAAAGCTCTCCTTAATATCTATTACTGTGCCATTTTGATGTCTTTATCTTTAAAGCTTATGCAGATGTAAGCATTTGTTTAATTTTTCTTCAAATCCTGCTCCTGCACACTAGTGGCCGCTCAGATGATACGCTCGAAAACTAGTATCAAAATACGGTGAGTCTTTTGCTTTTATAGCACAATTAAAGCAGGATGCATGGGAGTACTTCACAATAAAAGCAGATTATAAGATGGAAAACTTCGGAATCCTTTGCATGCAATTCGCAGTGATTGCACAGTATAATGCTGGTGTGATGAAGCTCTTGGACAGGGAGTGCTGAATTAACACATACATGCCTCAATAAAAAACATGTAAGCTCAGGTTGAGTTGGACATAAGGGGTGGTGGCAGCTTCCCTTGCTGGGTTGGTGTTCATCCCGGGCAACCTTTTATCCCTGCCTACATTGTTGGAAGTTAGGGCAACCCCTTTCCTTCCTTCACAGGGCTGAGCTGACACATCAATCCTGCTTTTGCAGCTTTTTTTTGGTGAAAGGGCATCATCAGATGTGTGTTTTATTGCACAGTCACTACTGTCCACTTACGGATGTTTGTGTGTCCTTTAGATGACTTTGTCCGCCTCCCGTGCACCTCCTGCTCCTCTTTCCGTCGCAAAATAGACCCCTTTTAATTTGACCTTTTAAAAAACAACAACTGAATGTGCTGTGATCTGCTGTTGTGGCAGGAAAAATGACACGATAAAAACAGCACCGAAAGGGCCACGTGGTCTTTGTTTACTTCCTCTTTCCTCTCCGGGAAGAAAGAGGAAGTAATGAAGGACAAACATGGGGGTGGAGAAGTGATGGTAAGGAAATGTGATTTCCTCCCGTGTGATGATGCTCAAAATGGTCCTTCCCTTTCACCAGTTTCACCAAGGGAACTCAGGGACACCCTTTATCTTTCTGCGCTGCATACAGTTCACAGCAGCACACCAGACAGTAAAAGCACTGGGTTATGATCCATTCTTTCCTGCACTGTGCTGTGGATTATGCTCTTCTATGACAGAATATAAGGCACTATGGTGGGCAAGGCAGGTACATCCCCTGTCTTTGTGTATTTGTGCATCTCCTAGTACAAGGTCTATATAAAAATAGTATTTTCCCCCCACTATCATGTTGTAACTGCATTATAAAGCCATTAATGCTTTTGTATGAAAATGGCTTAAAACCGAAGTCCTATATACACTGACTTGTAAGTGATCCTTGTTGATTTGAGTACCACATGCGAAGAAATAGACATACATAGGACCAGACTGTAAATTTTGCAGTTGGCTTTTGAGGAAAATGTCATTGAATTCTACCTACTTTCTGCCACTTCTCCACCATCACCCCGGGCCAACAAACGTAGAGCAATCGGGAGTAAGTAAATGGCTGCCTCACTTTGCCTAACAACAGAGCTGGCCACTTGATGCAATGAAGTTCCTATTCTATTTGTTTATGTTGACTCTCTGTGAATGTAGTGGTGTAGTGGCTAGAGTGTTGGACTGGGAGTAGAGAGATCCGGGTTCTAGTCCCTGCTCGGTTATGAAAGCTCACTGGGTGACTTTGAGCCAGTCACAGACTCTCACACCAGCCTACTTCACAGTGTCATTGTTGTGAGGATAGAAATGGAGAGGAGGAGGATTATGTATGCCACCTTGGGTTCCTTGGAGGAAAAAAGGTGGGATATAAATGGAATGACTGAGTGAATTGAGTTAGAGGGGACAGTGTCGTTTCTGTACCAGGAATTCAACATGACGGTTGCCTTCTTTAAATTGGGCCATGCTGAAACTTTATATTTCAGCTTAATGTATCTTAGTGTTATAACAAAGATGAGGGGCGAAAATGGACGTGGATCTGAAGGCCATGTTTTCAATTCAATAAATATTTGCATAGAACTCTTTGTTGTGTGGATGTTGAAGTTTTCTTCTCTAGAGAACACCTTTTTGGCATTCAAGCAAATACTTAATTGTTGATACTATTTTTAATCCCCCTTCTCCTTCAAATGATTGCCCAATTAACTGCTTCAATATGTTTATGAAATGCCTAACCTGAGAACACCAACAGGCGCAACATTTGGTGCAGATATTTTGATATGAGCAATAGCTGGTACTGGTAATACAACAATAATTGCTGGCTCATTTACGGACTATTTAGCTCGTGCAGTGAGCCAGATGAGAACAGCTAATGAGCACAGCTTCTTGCTGTAATTAGTAGAACAATCCTGGCTCACAGATGATTTACAATTTGAAAAAATCTGTATAGTGACTGAAGCATTTATATGCTCTGGTCCAGAGACGTACATGCATCCAATGTCACGACATTCTTTCTGCTCTGCTCTACCGTTCACATCATTTAGGCCTACGGAAGGACAAAAGGTAGCGAACAATAAAATGAGTGCAAGAAAATACAATGCTTTTTAGCAAGGAGGTAGTCTCATTTGGGGAGAAAAAATAAAACTGAATTAATTTAAATTAATGTTTGCTGAATTTGATTCACACACGCACAGCTTGGGAGTTCTAACTTCCCTGGATCATAGAGTTGGGGTGAAACCTGGCCCAGTGGCACCAGATGACATTGTCAGGCAGTTGCTGAGGGCCCACTGCTGCTGCTGCCAACTCCATGCCACTGCCCCTCATCCTCCATGCCACTGCTTCACTTCTTCCTACATGTCCATGCCTGCCATCTACTCTTCTTCTGTGCCATCAATTGTCGGGAGACCCCACATATATGCTAGCACACAAAAAAAGCAGAGACAGTGAGATGGGAGATCGAGAGACAGAAGAGACCAGGAGGCTGCCTGCAGCAGTGGGGGGTGGTACGCTTAGTTCCCACAGAAACCTGAACTCAGCCTTGAGAGGCACAGCAATGAGATTTATTTATTTATAACCAAAGGTTTCTGGGTGGTTCACAATAGGAGTATCAGCTATGTAGGGGAAAGAAAAGGACACACATGCAACCCATGTGTTGCCTGGCCATTGCATCAACTCTACCTTCTAGTAATGTGTAACTAAAGAAGCTAAGAAATTATTGGATGGAGACAAGCAATATGTTTCCAGAGAGTTGAAAGTGGCACGTCAGAGCCATGGATGCCCATGGTAACACAGCCATTTCTTTTGTTTTATTATCACCTCTGGCCAAACAGGTTTTGCAAAAACCCGAGATACCTGACTGTCAGTAGCATGAATGTTCACAAGATGAACAATGATACTTGTGACATACCACCACGTTCAACACATCTGTTCACATCCATGGTAGTACTACCTATTGTTGTGCTTCCAATCAATAGGATATTATTCAATGTCTCTGTTCCAGTTCTGAGACAACTGATACATCATTGCACAATTTCCCATGCTTTCAGCACAATTTTCGTAGTGAGACAAACAGAAAAGAAGAAACATGCACTGGAACAAAATGCATATTTATGGTGCATCAAATAACACTTCATTTATTATTCATGCTTAGGGGAAAAAGAAATCAAACTCCCAAGAATTTCTGGGAAGTAAAGCAGTATCAGTTGAAGCCTTGGATGAGCTAGTGTGGCATAGTGGTTAAGAGTGCAATCCTATGCATGTTTAGACAGATGTTATAGGACATTTTCCTGGCTAAACATGCATTGGATTGTGTCTGAAGAGTCTGAGCTACAACTCAGGATGTCCCTAGTTTGAATCTCGTCTTTGCTATGAACTTACTAGATAACCTTAAGCAAGCCACCCTCTCTCAGTTTCAGTCCCCCTCCCTGTGCAAAATTGTGGATTATTACACAATTTTCAGGGTTGTTGTAAGGGTTAGAATGTGAAACATTTCAGACACTTTAAAGCACTATATTCTTCTAATTGGGACTTAATTCAGTGACCTTATAGCAGCTTAGCATCCAGTTTAGAAGGTGCATTTTTGTCTGTATTTCACTTTTAGATTCGGATTCCTATTGAGCTCTAAAAAAAGAGTCACATACAGTGAAGGCTGGTGGTTCTGATATCGATGGGGCTGTGAATCTGCTTTGGATTTCAGCCAGAGCAGTCAGAACTCTAAAGAAGCTATCCAAGGTCCTGAACCCAATCCCCAAAACAAGTTCAGCACCTTGAAAAGATATCTTAGAGTTCTGCCTGAAACGAGAACGGTTGCACAGTCCCACTGACATCGGAGCCACCAACCTCCACTGGCAACATACATTTTTGGGGGGGGGGGGGTCATAGAAATTGCTGTTGCTGCATGGCTGAAGAAAGAAACAGGTCCATCCTTCACTTTAGTTTTTCTTTCCCTGTATTCTGTGACAATAACTAAAATACCCAGCAGACAAGAACTTAAAGTTGTCAGCAATTACACAATGCCGTAGATTTTATTTCCTTGGATTAATCCACCACTCAGCTGACACCTCAGTATTCTGTAAACTCTGGAAGCTCATGTTTCTGCCAGGCCATGTTGTTGTTGTTGCTGCTATTTTTAGTTTTTTCTTTTGTAGATTAACACTTCAGTGGATTATTTGACTGCAGTCTCACCATTTTGATCATTTCTGTTTGTTTGAAGTTGGGCCTCCAGGAGGTCTGTGCAGTGAAGAACCGGCAGGAAATAAACCAAACTGGGTAGGAAGTGATGTTGGATTGTTTGTTTCCCTCTGCCATATTCCCCTGCTGGCCCAGAACACTGTACACTGTAAACTGTAACAAGAGCGGGGAGAGGGGAGTTGTGGCAGAAGCAGTCTTGAGGGAGCAGAAGGAACGGAGGCCAAATTTCCCAAAGTAATATCAGGGAAGGAGCTCTCCCACAAGCCTCAGGGGCATTTTATGGAGCACTCATCTGGGATGCACTATTGGGAACAACCCTCCTGGAGTGTGGTATATTGTAGCCTTCCTCAACTTGGCATATTCCAGATTTCTTGGAACCGCAACTCCTATAATTCCCAGCCAGCGTGGGAGCTTCAGTCCCAACACATCTGGATGCTGCCAGGTTGGGAAAGGCTTCAAAACTGAATGCATATTTAATTTAAGGGGCTTATAATGTAACAGTTCACTGTCCCTACTTGCCTGGTTTAGTTCCACTGAATGGTGCTCTGGTTTTGTTGCATCTCTCTGTTCTCATGTTGGAGCATTTGAAAGACTTGTAAGCTGCTTTGCTTTATTATCAGAAGGTGAGGTTTCTGTGCATTGTTCATAGTAAAAAGGTAGCTGTTTATCACCTTACCTATGTCTGCTGAGTGTCGACCTTACAACAGAACCTATTGGGCATGGAAGCCCAAGTAAGTAGTCCACCTCTGGGACTCACTGCAATGAAAAAGTATTGTACAGTGGGAGAAGCTGGCCTGTAGGTCATTTTGGTCTCCAGCAGACTGAAGAGGAGTTCTACCGCTTTTATGCATCAGTAAACAATGGAGCATTTCAAACCTCCGTCAGAAATTCCCTTCATGGGAAACTTGGGAGAGAACTGAGGAGATGGGAAAAGAAGTTGAGGCTGTAGCTTGCAGTCGCTATGGCTGAGGAAAGCCTGGGGACTATAAATTTGCAGTTTTACTTCACTGCAAAGGAAACATGGCCCTAGAGGTTTATAATGACAGGCAAGGTGTTTTTGCAACAGTGCCTAGCAGAAGCATTCAAGGCCTCCTGTGAACCCTGAATGAGCCAATGGGGACACTGGCTTCCAAGGATGAGGTGATCGCCTTTTGCCATCTCCCTGACTGGATTAAAAGGCTATCTGGGTCCCTTGGTGCAGGTGCATTCAAAGCAGCAGGGGTCACCCTCTGAGGCTGTCCCCATGTGGGCATGCCATGGTTCTTATTATAGTCATGAACTAGAAAAGGTGTGGGAAAGTGTTTGCTTGTCGGAGCAGAGAGAGCCATGCTGCTTTTAGAACAGAAAATGCTATTTACTGACTTGAGGTCCTCCAAGGCCAGAAGGTTTAAGCAGTGCTTTGTACTCCCAGGTATTCACGTGTTAGTTAATCCTCCTCAGTTCCCTTTCCCATTGTGGTTTTCCCCTCTGTGTTTATTAGATTGTTATCCTGCAGGCAACCTGTCTTTTATGTTATTTACTGTACAGTGCTTTGGTTTGAAAATGCTTTACAAATAATATTATGACCAATGTATTTGCCTCCTTCTGGTACTTGGTGGACCTTTATGGGAGAGAAGGAGAGCGACACAATGGCCAGATCTACACCAAGCAGGATATAACACTTTCAACGTGGGTTGAAAAATGGGCAAATGTAGCTGGGAGAAATGAAGGAGCTCTGGTTTCAGGGGACCTCAGTGTATTACTGCCACCATCTTGTTTTGAGGATATGCTGGGAGTGGTCAGACTTATTTCTGTCTATACGTCCATAGGATTGCACCCTAAATCTATATACTTCTGCGTACCTGGGGAGTCCCCTGAGAATATAGAAATCATTACCTTAGTTTTGGATGGCCTTGTTTCACTTCTAAAGTGATAGGCAGGCACTGAAGCATCCAAGTTTGCTATCAGAAGGAACAAGCAAGACCTGCAACAAAATGTTTCAGCATATCTTGCCTTAACTGAAATGCTCATATTCAGTTCCAGCCATGCCTTCATTAAAGGATACTATAAATTGATAAGGGTTCAAGCAACCCAATTCATTCTCTCTCTCTCTCCTCCTAAATCCTCAGTTTTTCATTCCCCCCCTCCAACTGACACCTGGTGCCATATTGAGCACGCTCAGTCCTCATTTGCCTGCTTTTTTCTGGGTGGGTGGGGGTTGTTGCCTCTTTTGTGGTATTTTTTTTTTTTTAGACTTGTAAAAATTGGGGCTCACTTGAATATGCTAACATCTCCATCCCACCCCCGACCTGTTTTGCCTCAATTTCTATTGCACAGGGGCAGTGAGTTTGCAATTAAAAGGAGTGATTATAGCAGGCATAGGACAATGCTCTTCCAGAAAGAAAGTAGTCATAGCTTCAAAGAAAAAAATGTAATACCAGTAAAAAAAGCAAAAAAAAAAAAAAAAAAAAAAAGCAGCAATGTTTTAAGTACGGCCAAATGCTTTCTTCATACATTTTTTTTTAATTAACTGTTGGTATTCTTTTCACACAGAAACATTCTTGTTGCAAAACTTGAAACAGTTAATTAAAAGGAGGTTTGCTCAGTTTACAGCGGCTCACAAAAATAAACTAAACACAATCATGCAAAATACTTTAAAGTACTGTGTAATTCCATGTGTGGAATGAAATGCAAATAGGTTGCATTTTTGTTTTATTGTTTTCCCTGCCTTCGGCCTCTCTCATCATCTGCTTTGTATTTTTATTGTGGACTGGCTTGGAGTTGTATTCTGAAAACAATCAAATCAAATCAAAACTTGTCAACAGCAACAGCAGTTGAATTTGGTAGTAGGAAAGAAGATGCCAAAGAAATTAGACAATAACAACAACAGAATTATTTCCAAACAAACCATTTCCCCAATTCTAGGATGTATGATACAATATCAGCTATTTTGACTTTATAAGGCACTTACACTACAAATGCATGATATCAATGTAATTGTCATGGCTTCTTCCAAAGAATCATGGGGCATTTCCGTTGGTGAGGGTATTGAGAATTCTCCTAGAGTATACTTCACAGAACTGCAGTTCTCTGAGGAAATAGAATCACAATTAATGGTGCAATCCTATGGGATGTGCTCTGGGTACTCAAAAGCCTCAGAAGTCAGAGGTTTATGAGTATCCAATTAAGAGCATTTTCACTAGATGGGCAATTTCACCCATCTAGCTGACACTTCGGGGAGGGGGAGAGAAGGAGGTGGGGATGGCTGGGGATACCTTGTATTCCCACATCCCTCTTCACCACCAGGAATGCCCCCTTTCACTCCCTACAAGCTTGTGCTTGAGAGCTCATAACAGCAGCTATCATGGTTTTCTCTGCACTGGCTGTGAGGGGGCAGAGCAGAAGGCGGGGAGCACGGTTTCCTGGCTCTGAACTTGGAGCCAGGAAACTAAAATATCCTAAGTCCCCAGACCCTGTCTAGGGAGCTTAGAATTACTCTCTAAATCAGTTCATATGGAAAGCTAGCATGGTGTAGTGGGTGGAGATTTGGGTCTCAGAGTGGAGAGTCCTGGTTTCAAATCTCTGATTAGCCATGAAGCTCAGTGGGAGAGCCTGGGCGAGTTGCTCCATCTCCATCCAACCTATCTCACGGGGTAGTTCTTGTTGGGTTGATCCAAAATACCCCTCCCTCATTTCACTACCCCAGTTTCAGGCTGCAAAGTTGAGTTATTTCAGCAATTGGTAGAGGGTGCTGCTACTAAAATTCAGCTGCAAATTTATTGCTCATTACTACAGTGTTTTGCCACCAAGCAGTGTGAGAACAGGGAGCATTGTATCACCACATAGTTTTGTCCTGGAGGCAATCAGACTGAAGACAAGACTTCCTGTTGTCCTGCTGCTGTTCCTTCCGGGAAGAAGAAGAAGAGGGTGGAGGAAGAGGAGGCAGCTGTCAGCCACTGAAATGCCAGGACAATGAAACACATAGTAGTGTCAGAAAAGGTGAGCCATAGAAATTCAGGAAATGTTTTGTGCGCTCCCTCTTGAAGCCTCCGATTTCAGCAGAAAAAATCTGGTTCAATCCTAAATTTAAAATGTGTGTGTAGGGGAAGATCATAGAAGCAGCAGTTAACTCTGGAGCTAATGGCCCATGTTTCAAGCAGTAGACACGTTTTCCCCTCAGAGCTGGTACTGAAATAGAAAGGCCTGGAATTAAACAAGGTTAGAAATACATGCACACAAGTAGAGATTAAATCCAACAATAGAGTCTGTACTGGAAATCAAGGCAAAGTAACAGTCTTAACGTTCACTAACAGTCCAAACCCAAAGACATTCTGGGCAATCAAAGACAAAGGTACTCGGTTCATGGCAAACACTGGTCTCTGAGAAGAATGGCATTATATTCCACAAAAGGTTTTAACCATACAATGTTCAACAGGTGACGTTCCAGAGTGTATATCAAGTCCAGGAGTAAAGGAGTTTCAGTAAGTCAATTGATGGAGAGTCCAGGCCAGAAGTATAACAGGAAAGACAGAGCAATTGTTCTCAGAGAGGGAACCAGAAAAAGTCCCAAATTCTTTGTGTACCAGCGTGAAATTTCCATGTTACAAGATTCTCTGGAAGCATGAACAGACCAGGCAGAAAGTGTTTGGCAAGGGAAGACCATGGTAGATGAAGAAGTAGAATTCTAGGCAATGAAAGACGTTGGCACCAGCAAGGCTCTCTCTTGTGTGTATCACCTTATAAACAGGGGCGTGGCTGCTGAGCTCATTACTCTGGTTCAACGATTGCATCTGGCCCATAGACAAATCTATGCCAAACGTCAAACCTTCTCAGGCTGACACTGTGAGCTCAGATACACCCCTGAATAACTCTCGTTCCCTCATGCTCGGTTCCCGTGAAAAAAATCTTAGGCAATAACTGAGAAATCAGCTCAAGGCCAAAAATGCAGCTGTTTGATATGGCATACTGACTCTTTCAGATTTTACCCCTCCTTTCACCCATAAGTAACTGAGAAGTTGAACATTGATACACTCTCATGGCAGTCATCTTCCCACGGTTGTATTGAAATCTATATTATGCGTATTCAAAGTGGAAGCCAACTTTGGTTCAGAGGTGACAAGGCCCACTAGCCAAGGCAAAATCCCAACAGGTAGGATGTTGTCAAAGAGGTCAGCATCAGCACTAGAGTGCCAGATTGCTGATGCTGGTCCTGAAGGTTGCTAACAATATATTTAAAACACTTATAAAAAATTACAATCAATAAAAAAGACAAGCCACAATGAGCAATATTTCTTTCCCCTTCTGTTAGCTTCACCTTGGCTTACAAAGCAACAATTTTGAATTGGTCTCCAGAGGAATTAAGTTTTACGATTGTGTCATGATGAACAGATCCTTGTTGTTTCAGCTTGGGGCACAGGTGTCTCTGAGGTAGCAAAAGGTAGTAGTGGAAGAACTGGAAATGTTTTCTCACGTAAGTTGGATGGGAGCCATTAGCTGCATAACCCAGCTGGGGGAGATAATAAGGAGCCCGCTGCCTGTGCAGGTGTCAGAGGATTGTGTGATCTGACTCGGCAGAGGCTCCTGAAAACTGATCAAGAGCAGCCCAATGTAGCGTAATCAGGACTTGAAATGACAGGAGCATCTCTGATGGCTGCTTGTTCTGCTTTACATTGTTACATTTGTTTTCTCTTTCCCCCTTTTTAATAGAGTTCTGTCAACCTATAACATTTGCAGGAGTCTCTGATGTTCTACATAAGCTTTCATAGAATCATAGAATAGTAGAGCTGGAACAAGACCATCGAGTCCACCCCCCTGCTCAATGCAGAAATCCACTTTAAAGCATCCCTGACAGATGGTTGTCCAGCTGCATCTTGAATGCCTCTAGTGTGGCATTTAGATGACAAAGTTGAAGAATCTTAGAATTAAGCTAAATAAATACTCTACCCTTGGTCAGCATCTGGTTTTACAGGGGAACCATTTTGAGAAAAGAATGAAAGCCAGTGGGCCAATGTCCACAAAGTTAACTACCAGCAAGTCCTGCTTCTGCAGCCACCACCAAGCTCCAAGGTTGACAGGGTCCATAGAAGAGTGTTGTCTCTGGGGCCCTTCCCATCCCTTACAGCATTTCTGCCCTCCTTTTAAAAATATAACATCTTCCAACCACTATTTTGAATTCCTTGTCACTCTGGAGCATTGTGGGAGGAAAACATGGCAGCCAGCATGGATTTTTTTGGATGCAGCATTCCTTTTTGTCCACAAAAATATGGTAGCCACCATGTTTTGTGGAAGCTTTCACATTTCTCACACACAATGCTTCAAGGAGGCTTAATGTCTGTTTTAGGTCATGGGTCCTGCTGAGTACCAGTTGAGGGTACTGCTGCTCCAGGTTCTCAGGGTAATGATGAAAACCTTTCCCAGCAGCTGCCTGAATAAGCCTCATAGGGACTTTGAGCTCAGCCGTAACAATCTCCATTAATTTCTCTTGCATGTGGGTTAGCAATCAGGAAGCCAGTTGGCACTCCTCCTGGCATGGATTTGGCTCTGGCACCTCTAGTTTTATCTTTACTATAGACTCACGTAAAGTTACTTCTGCATAGTCTGGAGTGGGCTATTTTTGTTTTGTTTTTAAAGAGGTTTACAGTGGGCTGGTTGGCACTTAATAACAACTCACAATTTTTTAAAAAATTGTGGGACAGTTTGCTAGTGCACACTATCCAAATCGCTCCTGCTACAAGCAGGAATGGCTAAAGAAACCAGTGACCTTCCATCCATAGTTTGTTATGTGCAAGCCAGGACCTTTGGTTTGTCTCTCCCTCATAGGGCCTCTCCATCACTGCAGCTGGCATTCAGGCAGCCATTTTGAATTTTCAACCCCCAGTGGGAGGTTGTGTGGTTTGTTGATTTGTCCACACCCAGGCAGCAGGGGCTGTTTCAGGGCTGTTTGCGGATGGGGCTTGAATAGGCAACTTGGTGCCCATGAACACTGTGGCTCATCGTAGCTTAAATAAGCCACAGTGGACTGCGGTGATCGTGTGAACCAGGTCTTTGTCTTTACGTGTAAACCAGGAGAGTTTCACTGGAATAAAACATATTATTTTAAAACAGACAAATGGCATAATTTAGGACTTAAAATTCATATCCTCCCTTCCAGGACAGGGATTCTAGCCAAGGGAGATTAAAGATCCCTTCCCAAGGCATTTTGGATGAGAGCAATCATTTAAATACTCTCATTTCTGATCTCAATGTCATGTAGAAAAAACATTGATCTTCCAGTTTAAATAGACAAATGGCCAGGATTGATAATAAGTGGACTGAATAGAATTCTGATTTGGCAGGACATTCAGAACTGTTTTGTTTTTTGTTTTTTTGGTTCTGGGCTGAGTGCACACAATGTTTTCTCAAGTGTTGTATATTATACTTCTGAGACCGCGTGTGAATACAAGTGACTTCAAGTTGCAAGCATAAGAAAACAAAGGATAAATAATGGGATACGAAACCACAGCTCTCACTGAGGTAGTAATTATTTGTATCTTTCCCTTTGCATCGGTGATTCTTTCCTTTTAAGCTGAGACATATGAACAGACCAAACAATTAGAGAAATAATTGATGATCAGTACCTTCAAAACTTGCCGTGGACTGGTTTATACTTTAGGAGCATAATAATGAGAACATCTCTTTCTTAGTGAAGTGTGTGTGTGTGTGTGTGTGTGTGTGTGTGTATGTATGTGAACTGCTGGTGTTCTTCAACAGAGGTTGGAAGGTACAGCTGGATCAGATGGTTTTTTTTTAAAATGCCCTTTTCAGTTAGTTAGCCCCTAATGAACCGAACTTTTGTTCCTTGCTGTTTTAAGATTCCAATTAAATTTGTTTGTGGAGAAGGCAAAATCATTACATACATACGGTTTTTTGTCATTCTTACAGTTGTTTTCTGATCGTCCTGAATTCTAGTTGATGATTATGTGTGGCAGTGTTGAAAGAATTGAAAATCATGCTAGTTACACATTTCTTTTTGTACTTGTATATTAATCAACTAACTTGTTTTATTGTGCCTTACATGCTTAATTAAGCTACATGCTTGATTAAGTTATCACTTGGTCTTTCGAATGTGCAAACCAGCAACCACAGGCTTGTTCGACTTGTGTGTGTACCAATTACCTAGGGAGGTTGTGGGCTCTCCCACACTAGAGGCCCTCAAGAGGCAGCTGGACAACCATCTGTCAGGGATGCTTTAGGGTGGATTCCTGCACTGAGCAGGGAGTTGGACTAGATGGCCTTGTAGGCCCCTTCCAACTCTGCTATTCTATGATTCAATTGCAATCTTTGGTTTTTTGGGGTGTTTTTTGGTAAAGATTTGTGCATATTTTCATGCACATGTTTTCACATGTAGGCATCAATTGTGCACGTTTTGGAAATGTACACATTTTCATCCATTGATTAAAGTGTGTTTGTGCCCTTTTTGTTCAGGTACATTTGCTGTTGTTGTGTGAATTGCACCACAAGCTCAAAAATGTATGGACTCTGACTGCAGATTACGTTTTGGGTCTGCATTTGGTTCCAGCAGATGTGAGTTGGCTAAATTCTGGTCAAATTTGAAGTGAAACCCATTTCTCATGCCATCCCTTATTGTTAAAGGACTGCTGAATCTTTTGAGTTCAGGAACTTAGGAACTGCCTTATTCCAAGTCATAACATTGGTCCATTTAGCTCCACATTGTCTATTATCACTTGCAGCACCTCTCCCACCATGCAGCTGCACCGAGTAATATTTATTTATTTGTATTTTTATAAAACCTGTCTGCAAGAACCACCAAGTCAGTGGACAACAAGGGGGGCAGACTTCAGGGTTGTGTTATCTACTTCTTTTTCTTTACTAAAGCCATGAGATCTAAATGCAAAATGGTTGCTCTGGGGGAAGAACCAATTACCTGGGATGACCTGCATGCACAACTACAAATCTACAGATCAGGGATTCTGTCTAATTTAGATCTAGCACTGGTTATTATTAAACAATTAGGGGCTGGAGACGCTTGCTTGATTCATTGCAAATTACTCTAAAATCTAACAGTAGATCCTGATTTATCTTCAGCCCACCGCTGGTGTACAACATATTAAAAACTCACTGGTTTGCATGAAACAATAACCCAGAATGTTAAAAAATTCTGGGTTATTGTGAACAAGGTAGCCTATTGACCAATCTCCCCTGCTGCAAGCAGGGATGGCTAATCAAACCTTCTGTCCATGATTTGGTTAGTGTCACGTGTGAATCAGGAACTCTGGCTTGACTCTCTAATGGCAAGCCAGAGAAATAACCCAAGAACAAACCATGGGTTCTTTCTCCGGCTTAATGAGAGAGAGACAATCCAGAAGGCCTGGTTCTTATGTAATGCTTAACAAGCCATAGAGGGGAAGTCCCTGGTTTATATAGCTGCTTCTGCTTACAGTGAGCGATTGGGCAGTGTGTATGAGCAGGTTATGAGTGAACTGAGCCCATAAAAACAATAATAGAAATATTAAAACCAACACTAAAATCATCCTTAAAAGCAATCAAGCCTTCTAAAAACAATTGAAAAGATCAAATTAAAAAGGTGGGACTTGAGAAGTTTTCTAAAAGGAGAGGTAGTTGGGGACTAATCATAACTCTGAGATGACAGCATTCCACAATTTGGAAATGACACATGAGAAAACCTTGTTAGATGTGCCCATCAACTGGGTCTCTGCTAGCG
The DNA here is from genome assembly GCF_023053635.1 of Elgaria multicarinata webbii. Taxonomy (NCBI): domain Eukaryota; kingdom Metazoa; phylum Chordata; class Lepidosauria; order Squamata; family Anguidae; genus Elgaria; species Elgaria multicarinata. The sequence continues at coordinate 140,086,831 of NC_086172.1, read as the reverse complement.
TTGGTATGTTTAGGAAGGCTTCTTCTGCAGGTCTTCATAATGAGACAGGTTCATAACAAGATAGGTGGTTCATTAGATAGCCAGGCCCTTAGCTGTTTAGGGCTTTCAAGGTTAAGGGCTTTTGAGGTTAATACCCTGTTTAGGAGTTTAGAGGTTAACACCTTGAACTGAGCCAGGAAAGCTATTGGCAACCAGTGCAGATCTTCCAATATCAGAGTAATATGATCCTAATACCTCCCAAAGCACTATCATTGCTCATGAAAAAAAATACACAGTATATAGCCCGCCCACCCCAAATAACTACCACTCTTCCTTCCTTCCTAAAGATTGAACTCACACATTTAGAAATGAGGGTATAATATTATTGAAGCCAGAGGCATCTGCGCTGCCTTACAGCAGGATTTAATTTGTCTACACTATGTCAGTTCTTGGGAAGCAAAGGCAGTGAATAGCAGATGCTGGAGAGCTTTCAGCAGGGAAGTGCTGCTGTCTTATGCCCTGGTTTGTAAGCTTCCCAGAAAGAACTTTCTGGCCGCTTGTGGAAACAGGATTCTGCACTAGATGGACTTCGGGTCTCAACCAGCAGACTGTCATCTGTTCCAGGAGGGGTCTTACATTCTTTAGGGAAATGTTGTTACCTTTCCAGTTCAATTACTTTAATCACAGATGTCATAAAACAATAAACAATAGCTATTTTCTGTTTCTGTTCTGAATTGGGAATGCCACAGACATTTTGTTTTTTGCAGTTTTGTTTCGTGTGTGTTTTAATCTGTTTGTTTTCTGCAGATTCTAACTGAAATTAAGCATTTTGGTTGACAGCATGTTCAATTTACCAACTCAAACAACATACCATCACCAAACAAAAACAAACCTGAAAGCAGGCTGCATAAAATACTCTCAACGCACACTGTCCCAAATATCTTCTTTCTGTGGGTATCCTTGTTAAGCTTTCACTCAGTCTTTTTTTTTTTTAAGGCCCAAGCTTTCTGAAAAATTTGAAAGCCTCTTGAAGAAACATGAGATGATTCTCCCTGAAGCAACTTTAGCTCATAGTTTTTAATTTAACTCTTTCAGGAGAGAACCCCTTCTTCCTGCCCCCATTTCTTTTCTCCTGCCACATAAATGTGTGATGTCACTTCCTGTTTCCTGGAGAAACTTTGTATTTGCTTTGCTCTTTTCTTCACAGGAAGTACAAAATAGAAAGAAAGAAACACGCACAGAGACAGAAGTAATTGTATCATATCTTTATGTGGTGGGAAAAGGGTGAGAAAAAGGAGTGCTATCAAGCTTCATTTCAACTCCAAAGTGTCAGTGGATGGAGTGGGCCACTCCGTCCACTGTGGGGGGACTGTGATGGCACAGTCTGCAGCACAGTCTGAGAGGGAGGGGAGGCAAACAACTAATTTAATCCCTCTTGGGTTCTCACTGTTGTCACAATGGCCCTTTTTACACCATCATTTTTTGGAGGAATCATCCCAGGATCATCCCTGTGTGTCAAAATGATGCACAGGGGATCCCGGGATCAGGGAGGGATGATCCCTCCATTTTCCTGGGATAACTGAGACTTCAGTTATCCCGGTTTTACATGTGGTCCTGGGATGATCCCGAGGACTGTGGGCAGTGTGGGTGCCCGTCCCGGCTTCTTCCCTGCAAGTAGCAGGGGTCATCAGAGGGAAGGAGCCGGGACCAGGGGGAGTCCAGGGCCCTCGAGGGTGGCGTGGGGTGGCGACGTTGCGTCGCCCGTTTAGACTGAGGGTGACAATCCCGGAAGAAGGTAAGTCCGGGATCGCCCCATCTCCCTCCCTCTACACCCATAGGTGTACAAAGGGCCTAAGTCAACATCTTCGGTTTTCCTGGCTGCCTTAGCTAAAATAGCCCTTTAACCTCTATAAAGGTGTTACTGTCCCAACCACCAGTCTTTCCCAACCTGTTGCCCTCCAGATGTTTTAGGCTACATCCCCAGCATTCCTACCATTGGCAATGCAGTATCAGGCTAATGGAAGTTATAGTCAAAAACATCTGGTGGGCACCAGGCTTGCATAGGTTGGAAAGGCAATTAGACATCAGGTGAAAATTAAATAATCAAACCAGGGTTAAATCAACAACAAATTCAGCTTTTCCTGGAAAAGCAGTAATCATTGTATTGATGTTTCTGAAGATTTTAAAAGTTAAGAGTTAATTAGGGTATAAAAATAACATGGAAAAATGCATCCATCTAATCCCTGTCTAGAGCATTTCCATTCTTTAGTCAAGACCTAGTAATAAGGTAATTTCAGTTTATCATAGTATATTGGTGGTGTAGCTTTCCGTGTTTTTACTTTTAGACAGCTTCTTTTTTCCTGGAGCCTGGGTTCTTTGCAACACTCTCTGTTCTGTCTTATTTCTTCCAATTTCTTGCTCTCCTTTTTTTGCCCCACCTGCATGCCACCTTATATTTTATATGCTATTTCAACTTTCCTTCCCCAAATCTGAAAGACATTAGGATTTTGCTACCTTTCTGTTTCTCATATTAACTCTGTTTCTCCCCCCACTCCTCCCCTGCTTCAAGTTTCGGTTTCCTGAGCTGTCCCTTTTAACCCCCTGGCAAGCATATCCTCTAAACTAGCCTTCCCCAACCTGGATCTCCCCAAATGTTTTAAAGCTCCATCACACCAGGGGTTAACACACTCCCTAAATTCACTTCTCCTCAGTGTTTTCCTTCCTCAAGCTCCTTTCCCTTTCAAATGAGGAAATACCAACGAGCACAAGGCAGTCCGCTGTTCTAATGGTGCTGTTTCTCCTGCACACAGCAGGAGAGAGCAGCAATTCAGAGTTTAAAAAAACATCGGGGTTTTTTGTCACGCAAGGAAGGCCAGAAGGGGCGGAAGGCATGCGGGAGGCGGTCATGTGAGGGACCTGAGCAAACTCCGTGAGTGCCCAGTAATGAGCGTGCAATAAAACACTCGTTGGATGGAGCTTTTAGTCTACAACTTCCATCAGCTCCAGCTAGCATGGCTAATGATAAGTGATGATGGAAGTTCATTTATTTATTATTGCATTTATATCCTGCTTTTTTTCCTCCAAGGAACCAAAGGCGGTGTACATAATCCTCCTCTTCTCCATTTTATCTTCACATCAACAACCCTATGAGGTGGGTTGGGCTGAGAGTCTGTGACTGGCTCAAAGTCACCCAGTGGGTTTTCATGGCCGAGTGGAGACTAAGCCCTATGAAGAGAGACTGAAAGAACTGGGCATGTTTAGCCTGGAGAAGAGAAGATTGAGGGAAGACATGATAGCACTCTTCAAATACTTAAAAGGTTGTCACACAGAGGAGGGCCAGGATCTCTTCTTGATCCTCCCAGAGTGCAGGACATGGAATAACGGGCGCAAGTTACAGGAAGCCAGATTCCAGCTGGACATCAGGAAAAACTTCCTGACTGTTAGAGCAGTACGACAATGGAATCAGTTACCTAGGGAGGTTGTGGGCTCTCCCACACTAGAGGCCTTCAAGAGGCAGCTGGACAACCATCTGTCAGGGATGCTTTAGGGTGGATTCCTACATTGAGCAGGGGGTTGGATTCGATGGCCTTGTAGGCCCCTTCCAACTCTGCTATTCTATGATTCTATGATTCTAGAACCTGGATCTCCTGACTCTCAGTCTGACACTTTAGCCACTACACCACACTGGATGTGTAGTCCAAAACATCTGGAGGGACCCAGATTATGATGGTGAAAATCTGTCAGCTTCTCTTTCTCCCACATTCAATTTTATTAAAAAGTCAAGTTTTTTCCCCCTCAAATATGAAGAACTTCGTGAATTTTGGTAAATGGTTATCAAGAGCAAACTGAAAAATTCGCACCCATCTGAAGCAGCCAAATTCAATAATTATATCTATTTCCAGATGGAGAGCAAGATGTTGTACCTGCCTGCCATGTAGCTGTTAAAGATGAGGCTGCCAGAAAGGAGACATCAACCCTAATTCAGCACCACTAACATGGTTGAATACACTGGGATTCAAGCCCAGACTTTTAAGAGCTGAGCACCCAAAGCGAGCCTGGATGGATGAATCTACCAATTTCAGATTTTCTCACATTCAAATTTTTGAAATAATAATAATAATAATAATAATAATAATAATAATAATAATAAATTTATTTCTTATGTCTCCATTTGGATTGAGGCGGGGAACAACAATAAGTATAAAATACATAAAACTGAATTAAAAACATAGTATACATGATTAAAACATCCTAAAAACATTCTAAAATTCCACTGGATGGGCCTGCTGGAATAGATCAGTCTTTATAGCTTTCTTAAATGCTAAAACACTGTCAAGTTGCTGAGTCTCCTCTGGCAGCCCATTCCACAGTCTGGGAACAGCAGAAGAGAAGGGCTTCTGGGTAAAACCTGTCAGCCTAGTTTTATTTATTTATTTATTTATTTATTTAAAAAAATTATATCCCACCCTATATCATTAAGATCTCAGGGCGGCGTAAAGATAAAAGCATATATAAAACAGTAAATATACACAGCTAAAAACAAATTAAACCATGAAGTTAAAACAATATTTTAAAAGCAGTAAAGCAATTAAAACAGTTAAAACAATGTGCCATCTTAGTGAATTTAACCATTAAAAGTTTTGTTAAAAAGCCATGTTTTCACTTGGCGCTGGAATAAAATCAGTGTAGGCTCCAGTCGGGCCTCCAAGGGGAGGGTATTCCACAGTTGGGGTGCCACAACAGAGAAAGCCCTCTCCCTTGTCCCATCATAGCGAATGTGTTGTGCTGGTGGGATGCAGAGAAGGGCTCCTCCAACAGATCTCAAGTCTCGGGCAGGCATATATAAGGATAGGCACTCCCTCAAGTATCACAGTCCCAAGCCATTTAGGGCTTTAAACATCATTACCAACACCTTGAATTCTGACCGGAAGTGTATAGGCAACCAGTGCAATTCCTTTAAGACCGGTGTTATATGGTCTGTGTAAGATGTACCCGCCAGCAGTCTAGCTACTGCATTTTGCACTAGCTGCAACTTCCAAGTCGTCTTCAAGGGCTGCCCCACGTAGAGTGCATTGCAGTAGTCTAATCGGGAAGTTACTAGTGCATGCACTACTGTGGCTAGGTTGTCCCTGTCCAGGAAAGGCCAAAGCTGGCAGATCAGGAGAAGCTGACCCCAAGTACTCCATGCCACGGAGTCCATCTGGGCCTCCAGTGACAATGATGGACCTAGAGTACTCCCAAGCTATGCACCTGCTCCTTCAGGGGGAGCGCCACCTCATCCGGAACAGGTCGCTTACCCAATTTTGGCAGACTGAAGTAGTTTCTTCCCAGAGGACCTGAGTGTGCGGGGCAGATTGTACAGGAGAAGGCGATCCCGCAGGTAGCCTGGACCCAAACCATGTAGGGCTTTAAAGGTAATAACCAACACTTTATAGTTTGCCCGGAAACTAATTGGCAGCCAGTGAAGAGAATCTCACATTCTTTTCCCTCCTGTACTTTGCAAATGTTGGTAAATTCTTATCAAAACTGAACTGAAACTAAATTCTCTCTCATCCCTACTCTAATCATAAAGTGGTCTATTTATAACTAAAAAGCAAATACAATGGCTGAACAATTTCATTCCTTTACAGACTTTTGAAGTTTCATATTAATTTTAGGAGGTGCCAACGTTTAAAAAGATTTTGATATTGTTGTCCGCGAAAGAAAAATATCAGCACATATGAATTGATTATAGTGTTATAAGTGCACATCTCTGCAAAGACCTTGGAATGGGTCTTTGCATAGGGGTGTGCAAAGTGGATCTCCGTAGAGGTTTTTCTCCGCCTCGATTTCAGGAGTACTTCCCTCTCTCTGCCTCGTTGAATTCCCCGTAGAAGAACTGATCCTTTTTCTGGTAACCGGTATTAAAAGAAATGCTTACAGCTCTCTCAGTTTTAAAGATAAACACAGGGAAATTGGCACCTTGACAGCATTAAAGAGGGCTTTAGGCATGCCAATTTTAGAGCAGATCCCTGTATTCAGTGATTTATAGGGATTTTTTTTTAAAGTCTGAACTCAGATGTCCTCTCTCAGATACCTTTCACAGGGGGGAGGAAACGAAGCAGTGGGAAAGTGCTTAGCGCAATAGTAAATAAGTAAATATATTAATAAATGCCACGACAGCAGCACACAGCTTGCCCAGAGAGGACAGGAGGCTTGCAGGACGAGGTGGCGGAGGCACCCCTCCCCCACTGTCAATCAAGCACATTAGAGTGAGTCGAGTCAAGGCAACAACAACAGCTTCCCCATAGGAGCCTACATGGATGACGACGACAACCCTCCCCCCTTGCACTGGAAGCCCAGCAGCACGTTCACACTGTGGCTGATTTCTATGAGTCCAAGCGGAAAGGTGCAACCAACCAGCCCTGCACGCATTCTCCCCGCGTGGCCGGAACCAGCACAGCAGCAGCAGTCAGTGTTTCCCATGCCTCATGATGGAATGCTATCCAAGTGTGCTTTATTAATTGTGTACTGCTTGTGTGCGCTGCACATCCCTAAAACACACAAACATACAAGTACGAGGAGAAGAAGGCACTTGTAACTTTGAAGCCAAGTGCTGCTGGGAAGGCTCAACTTTGAGGAAGGAGAGCTACAGCATGTCAAACCGTTAAGGGAATAATAATAATAATAACAACAACAACAACAACAATAATTAGTGCAACCCAGCCATGCAAGGCGGGATGGGCAGGCACCCTAGAAGAAAAAACTTTAACACAACAGGCAGTCACACGCACAAACGCTGGAGGTGGAACAGGTGAAACAGGTCTCTCTCTCTCTCCTTCCCTCTCTGCAAAGAAACAGGGGTTATCCTGGGCTGATACCTGGGATTGCCCCTGTGCATCTAGATGATGCACAGGGGATCCCGGGCTCAGGCAGGGATCAACCCTCCCTGGCCCCAGGATAAAGCCTACCCCTTTGGGCCCGCTTTTTCTCACAGTCTCGGGCTGAACCCGAGACTGCGAGCATGTGGCCCGTTTTCGCGGCTTTTTCCGGCTCTGCGCAATTACTCGCGAGGAGCCGTGAGCCGTACACAGGGTGCAGCACTCCCCAGGAGCGCTGTGCCCATCGGGGGCAGGGTGGGGGGAGTGGGGAAACCCAATTTTTTAAAATAAAAAAACCCTTACCTTGGCACACGAGCGTTCGTGTGCTTTGTTCTTTTAAAAAATAAATAAATGGCGGAAGCAACGGCTCTCTACTTGAGTCACCTCACATTATGTGTAGATGAGGGCAGGATCTCGTGTTATTGACAACATGAAATCACCCCTCCTCCATCCTGGGATATCTGGTAGGTCTAGCAAAGGCCAGAGTCATCCAGAGATCTCATAGATCTCTCTCCCTCCCTCTTTCTCTCCTCCTCTAAATCTCGCTTTGCAAACAAACATCCCCATCTCACTCTACACTGTGTGCAAAGATAAAATAATCTCTCTCTCTCTCTCTCTCTCTGACCCTAGTGAACATTGCAAGACCAAGAACAGCTATTAGCACGTGGAATAAAGGGCTGTGAGAAAATTCCTTTCCCTGAATACTGTGGTTGGAGAACAGAACATGATCATGGACAGCGCTGTGGCAATTCCTAATTGGTTATCCACAGATGTCAATAATATATCAATTATCAAAACTGCTCCACCCCATCATCCCATGTTCCTTATTGGGAGGTTTTCAATTAGACACACCACACACACACACACACACACACACACACACACACACAAAATGGTCGAATAATTACAGAGAGGTTAGAAGCACCGACTGGGCATGTCTCTGTTCTGAGATTGTTCGATGGGTTTGGAAGTGGCTAATCCCTGCTCTGGAAGACTGAATGCTCCGCGAATGTTCACGGTTACCAGATAATTCCGGGGCGGAGTGCACACCCTATATAATCTGAAACTTCCCAAAGGCATTCCAGGACAAAAATGCTTGAAAGAAAAAGAAATTTGGGAAAGAGGTCATGACACTAGTTCTTCAAAGTCATTAAGTGTGACAATGCCTCATTAGTTGTGCATCAGTCACTCCCTATGTTGCTAAATAGAGATAGACATCAATTGGAAAGCGAGAACAGAGGACAAAGTGGAAGAGAGAACAGAGCAGGAGAAGGTCTCTATCATCTCTAGAGACTCCCCCCAACACACAAAAGGATCATAGAGGGGAACACGTTGTACTTGCCTGCCATGTAGCTGTTAAAAATGAAGAGCCTGTCAGAAAAAGAGAGAGGTGGCAACCCTAAACATGGTTGAATACAGAGGGATTCAAGCCCAGACATTTAAGAGCCCAGATATTGTATTCCTGCCTCTCCACCCCCACAAGATCTCCAAACGATAGAGACATGAAGGCGCCACAAAGATACGCCCCTTTGTAGCAACTGAGGAAAGTAAATATTAGGTTGAGGGTAAGTGAATGACTACTCACTGATCACTAAAATCCCCACAGGTTCAACTGAACAATCCAGTATCCAGGGCGAGGTGGGGTGGGGCTGGAAGTAGAATATGGGTGTGATGGTGCTTCTTGCGTTTTCTGTAACACTTTCTGTGGCTCACTTTGGCTGGTGAGCAACCTGGCATCCTTCTTACTATCACTGCCTCTGCCAGGCACTTGAAGAAAATGCTTTCCAGAGGGCTCCTGCCTCCCATGACAGCCACTGTAGGAGTTTCTCTACATGAGTGATTTATTGCATGCTCATGATTGGCCACTCCAGGATTGTGATGGCTCTAATTCCTGGACATGGGAACCACCTATCCACAGTGCCTCTGTCTTGTTAGGATTCAGCCTCCGCTTATTGGCCTTGGAAGAGGCAGTGTGTGCCTGCTTATCAAGAAGCCCACACACTGGACCCAGAGGTTCTTAATAATGACCACCCAGTCATTAATATCCCTTTCCTGGGGAAGGTGCTCGAGGAGGTGGTGGGCGTGCAGCTTCAGATGCTCTTGTAAGAAATAGATATTTCAGTATTCTTCAAGCAGGCACTGCTGCCAATGTCACTTGGGGGACTTTCCTAGGCCTCCCCTCTTCCCCTTCTCTGGTCAAATGGCAATGTGGTGCACTGGTCATAGTTGGAAGCCTTTTCATGCCTCTCCTTCCCCCTCCACATCATCCAAGCAGAGCATCACTGAGTCACTAGGCAGGCAAATTCTGACAGCCTAACTTGGTACTAGAATTGGGATGGGTCTTTTTCATGTTACTGTCTTTTTCTTGTCTTCACAGTGTTGCAAAATCTCCCAGGCAAGGTCAATGGAATCAGTTACCTAGGGAGGTTGTGGGCTCTCCCACACTAGAGGCCTTCAAGAGGCAGCTGGACAACCATCTGTCAGGGATGCTTTAGGGTGGATTCCTGCATTGAGCAGGGGGTTGGACTCAATGGCCTTGTAGGCCCCTTCCAACTCTGCTATTCTATGATTCTATGTCACTCTCTCACTGTCTAGCTTGTGTGTTCAATTGGCCTCTAATGCCTGTTTAGTGCACCACTGCAACTAGGCAATCACATTGCTCTTTGCTTCTTGGGCTTCTCTCTCACCACAACTAATTGCATTGTCCTCTTCAGGCAGCCCTTGTTGGGAGTGACCAGTTACTGTGTATGAGAGAGAGGCGAAGAGCCACATTTGAGATGATCAGGAACTGCTGTCTGGCCTTGCAGCAAAGACTACTGATCTAGACCATTTCCAGTCTGGGTTCAAGCTTGGTTTGGGGACCAAACAGCCTAACAGCTTTGGTTCCCCTGACTTTATCAGGAGAGTGCAACCCTTTTGATTCTCCTTGACCTCTCAGTAACTTCTGATACTGTTGACTGTGGTATCCTTCCGAACCAACTCTAGGAGTTGGGGTATGGGGTTACAGTGGTTCTACTCCTACCCATTGGGTCATGCCCAGAGGATGGCATTGGGTAATTAAGTTATGGGGTCCCTTAGGGTTCCATTTGGTCCCTAATACTGTTCAACATCTATATGAAGCTCCTGGGGAAAATCATTGTTAGAGTTGCAGTAAAGTGTCATCAGTACACTGATGATACCTAACTTTATTCCTCTGTATCGTCTTTGTCAGGAGAGGCTGTGCAGGTCCTGGATACACTGGTGGGCTGAATGAGGGCCAATGAGCTGAGGATGTGTCCTGCCAAGATGGAGACACTGTGGATAGGTGTGTTCCTTTTCCAGGAATTAGGGATGTTGACTTTTCTGAATGGGGTTGCACTCTCTTCGGAGGAGCAGGTGCACAGCTTTGGGATGCTCCTAGATCTGTCATTGTCTATGTAGGCACAAGAGGCCTCCATAGTGAGGAGTGCCTTTTCCCAACTTCAGTTGGTTCTTTCCTGGATAGGGATACCCTGCCCACAGTGATCCATCTGCTGATAACCTCAAAATTGGACTTTACGTGGGGCTGCCGGTGAGGCTGTCCTGAAGGCTGCAGCTACTGCAAAATGCTGTGGCTTTGCTGCTGAGTGGGATGTATTGCACCAATTCTGAAGGAGTTGCACTGCATGCCAAGAGTTCAAAGTACTTATTCTGACATATAAAGCCCTACACAGGTTTTATATGTCAGCCTTGGTCACCCTTATATACCTGCCCTGATATTAAGATCGACTAGGGATGTCCTCTTGATGATTTGCCCATAGTTCGATATGTGGCAACCTGAGAAAGGGTATTGTTCATATAGGCACCCCAACTATGGAATGTATGAGTGGTACTAAGCCTTACAAGCTTTCAGTGCCAGCTAAAGGCCTATTTGTTTACTCAGGCTTTTGATTGAATTTTTCTCACTTTTCTTTTGCTGTATCATGCTGTTATTTATATATTACTATTCTCCTGTTTATGTTGTTGTGGTTGTTGTTGCCAGTGCTGTATTATTTTGCTGTGTTTACCAATTATATTACAATTTGGGGTTATTTTATAATGAAAAGTGGGTAAGAGAATTCTTAGAATTAAATTTTAAAAATGGGAGAAACCAGACTGAATCAATTCTGTGGAGTTACCACCAGGGCAAAAAATGGAAGCATGATGGTCAGCATATGCTCTCTTGATGCGTTGGGAGAAAGGACTGCCTGTAGCCCTTTCACATTTCCCCTTGGAAAAAAATATTTTACTGTGTATCCAGTTTTCTTAAAATAAGCTACAGATGATCTGTAGCTTATTTTAACAAATATATAAAAAGAGCAGCTGCAAAACTCTTCAAGCAACATCTGTGACACATTCCTTTACATTTTTTTTCAGAACATACTCACACTTCTGCTACTATTTCCCCCCTTCTTTTGATACTTGTATTAAATGATGAGTTGGAAACAGAACAAAGGCACAAATCGACCCAGAATATCTCCTGTGTGATCTCACTGACATAAATGGAAGCTGATCAAGAACACATCTTTATATATGGGTGTATATATGTATTTAAATGTGTTTAATTATCTTACATTTTGGTTCTGCAATGGAGCCCCCAAAGTGGCTAATGATACTGATTAAAACAATAATAAAGAAATACAATATAAATGATATAAAAACAGAAGGGTAGAAAAATAAAACAAAACAAAATGAGCAACAGCAGCCACCTTGAGAGAGATTATATTGTGCCTAAAAGGGAAAAGGTATTTTAACAGTCATTTAAACATATATAGAGAAGTGGCCAACTAAATCCATTTGGGTAAAGCATTCCAGAGTCTAGAGGCCACTGCGAAGAGGGCCCTGCGTCCACCAATCAGTGGCCATATGCCCTAATTTACAGAGACAGTCCTTTGTTGGAAGACACCTTTTATTTGAAGTGGTGTCAAGTCAAACTCCAGTTTAAAGATGAAGGGAGCTTTCAGATCAGGCTATTATGGCACCATCATATTGCCTCATTCATGGATGTTTATGGGGGAGGATTCAGACAATGTCTTCTACTTGTTCCCCTCCTGGATTATCTTCCTGCACACTCCCATCACTGATTTTAGGGGACTTCCCCAGCATACGGAGGCATACTACCTCCAATACTGAAGGTAATATATGGCCATCACTACTAGTATCACCTATATGGCCATCACTTTAAAATTTAAAATTTACAAATGCAGCTCCAGCACAGAATGCTGAAAACTACAGTTTTAGAAACGTCAAACCACAATCTGAGAAACTTCGTACTACAGTAGCCTCTTGGCAGCTTGTTATCTCTTTCCAGCTCCTGACAAAAGGCTCATAGAGCTTTATCACACCAGGGTTATACTGTGCAATCACTGCGAATTGCGTGCAAAGGACTCTGAAGTTTTCCAGCTTATAATCTGCTTTGACTGTGAAGTACTCCCATGCATCCTGCTTTAATTGTGCTATAAAGGGAAGAGACCCGCCCTATTTTGATACTAGTTTTCGAGCTAATCATTTGTAGTTTTCCAAGCGGCCACTGGGATGCAGGAGCAGGATTTGATATGTTTAAAGAAAAATTAAACAAATGCTTACATCTGCGTAAGCTTTAAAGATAAAGACATCAAAATGGCACAGTAATAGATATTAAGGAGTGCTTTAAGCATACCAAATTTGAATCGGATTGGGTCATCTGTTCATTTTTTATGATTTTTTTTTTTTTTTACATTTCCCCCCTTAAACCCTTTGCAAAGGAACTTAGGAGCGCTGCTGCCCGGGATGTGAATTAGCAACAACAACACCGACAGTTTAGTGCTGTAGGGGATAATTTGAGGGAAACAGGTATGTGGGATGAAGCTCATAGTCTGAAACGCTGAGCCCCTTTGGATACACTTCTGTACAAATTCTTTCAGCACCAGAGCCTGTCTCTTTTGGACCCACATCACTACTAGTAGCCATTGATAGACTCCTTTTTATCTTTAAACCTTATCTTGGGGTGTTTCAGGACGGAGGGCTCCTAGCACTAGCAATCAGAAGGCATTGTGCAGCTGTTTCATTGTTTCTTTCTTAAAGGGTTTTCTGCATTAAGGAAAAGGCAGGAATAGTTCTGGAAATGGCCCTTTACAGCCACTGCAGTTTGAAACCTTAGACTTAGGAAATGCAGAGTCCTCCTCTTCGAGGACGGGTGGCTCAGGTAAGTCCTATGGTTGGGCAGGTGGGGGCAGTGGCTCAACATAGCCCCAAATTGGGCTGAGGTGGCCAAAAGTGTTTTGGACTGCCTCGGCCCAATCTGGTCCCATTCAGGATTCAGGCCAAGCCAGGCCAAATTGGCCCACCTCAGCTCGAATTCAGGGTTCAGGCCCAAAGTGATGCACAGACCTAGTGGGTGCATGTTATTATTATTACCAATAATAATAATAAGCATCCTTTAGGGCAAATGCCCTCCCAAGATGACTTTCATAAGGGAGTGAAAATATAACTACATGTCAAAATAAAATAATCATTACAAAAATGATCATAAAAACAGTATAAAATCATGGAAACGAACCAAAGACGTAAAAGTAATAATGCTGACCAGCATAAAATGATTTAAAGCCAGCAGTCTTATAAGACTATCAAAATAACATTTAAAACTATATGTTATGGGCACTGCCTGTTGGGTCTGTCTCCTGAACATGGGCTTCTCAAGCACACCATAAATACTGGATAATTTTCTGCACAGCAGATTGTTTTTGAAAGTGCCACAGAGAAACAAACAAACATTGAATCCACGAGTTGACCCTGGGTGCACATGAGGGACTGACTGAAAAAACGGCTGCCACAATTTAATAGAGCTGTGTAGAAAATTTCTTTGATGTTTTTTCTCCATTCTCATTCAATTTGAAAGAAAAGAAACCGCTTTCAAAAAGATGTTCAAAAGAGAAGGAAATTTTAGAGAAATTCACGTAGGTGGGATTCTGGGCTCTTGTGCTTTCCTTTCTTATGAGGTGGCTAAGGACTGTGTGTGGATGTCCTCTGTGTTAAATTGTATAATCATCTCTTCGAGCTCCATCACAACAGTGATTAATCGCACACTCACCATTCCTGGTATGTGGATTTGCAGCGAGGTACTCGCATGATGTCGCCCCTGTTCTGTCCTGATCTCGCCCCTTCCCCCTTTGTTGTGTTTATTTTGGTGCAGGGAAAGTCTGGATTATTTTCCCCTCTCATTTTTTTCTTTGTTGGGGCGTGTGCTAATGGAGTCTTGATGACGAACGGGGAGGGTGGGGCGCCAGACAAACTCCATGGGCTGCACACACCCCTTTATACTGTTGTTTTATACTTTGAATTGTCTTAATTTTGTAAACCACCCAGAGAGCTTCGGCTATTGGGCGGTATAGAAATGCAATAAATAAATAAATAAATAAATAAATAAATAAATAAATTCTCCTTCAGCATGGTCATTGTAGGGACTTGTTAATCGGTTGAAAGGACTTTTTAGTGCTCCAACCGCCCCACCCCCTCATTGCGCACAGAAATGGAGCCCAGATGAAACCTTTAGTTGCTAGTTAACATAACAAAGCCAGAGCAAAGGTGGGGGAAGGAGACCACGCCCATCAGAGTACCACAACCAATGAACTGGAGGAGGAAGGAGAAGGGATGGGGTGGGGTGGAATGGAAGAGCAAACAAGCAAAAAACCATGTGAAGGGACCATGTGTGAGGAAGTCTTTGCAGCGCTTATGAAATGGAGGTTAAAACTAGGAGACAAACCAGAGGGGGAAAAATAGGTGTGATGGAGCCCTTTGGCAGCCTTCCAGTTTACTGATCTTCAATTAAAGAGAAGGGCAAGATGTCCTGAGGTAACTTCTCCCACAAGGCGGTTTTATATCATGAAAGGTGGGTAGCCTGGGAAGCTGTGATATAACAGAAAGAGAGAGAAAACCATGCATGCAGCTACCTCAGCAGTGGCCGCACAAACCCCCAGAACCCTGAGGGAAAATGAAAGATGTTTTGCTGCAACCACTGCTAATAGTGATCCCCACCTCTGAGAAACTCAGAGAATTTCTTCTTTCCCTGGAGAAATGTGATGAATTCTCTGCCCATTTCTCTATCCACAGATAGGGTGTCGAATTTCAAGAGGCCATTTGCGCCCAGCACTACAATTTAACAATTCAAAGAGGCCTCCATCCATGTGAGGGCTGCATTGCATGCATGCCCCAAGAGCCATATGTTACCTTTTCTCAAGCTGTGTTTCAGCTAAGATTACTGTTTATTTCCAAATAAAGTTTTACTATTGAGACGCACGGCAGCTCCAGTGTCCTCCTCTTGGCACAACAGTTTAAACAGCCAAGTCAAGAGCTTTGTTCTCCATTTATCCAGAGCTGCTGCCTAGCGATGGATTTTCCAGGTAAAAATAATGATTCTCAAGCAATCTGTCTCTCCTTTTATTCAAACCCCAGTTTTACTCTGTCAGCCCTGTCAACACTGCTGAATATTCAAAGTGAACAAAGTTAATTGCTGGGTGAACGAAGGTCAGTGCAGTCAGAGTGAAAAGGAAGCCCCTTAACTGAAATCCATCATTTTATGACAAGCTGTAATTTATTCCCACTCCATAATAGACACTGACAGGTTCCAAACCTTTTTCTTTTTTTTGGTCTCGGCCACAAATTGCAATTATAATAATGTATGGTGGCATTTGACCTGAGAGGTTGTGGCCCTATTTCACCACACATGAAAGACTTTTATCTGTCAGGAAATTCTTGGCAACCACAGCCTGAAAAAAACAACACTTACGATGACTCCCCAATTGTGTTTGCTCATCATCTGATATGCCTAGAGGACTTATTAACATTCAGTGTTTCATAAGCTTCCATAATACTCATCTGAAGAGGACGAAGGCAATATTGCGGTCAGACATTTATGTGCACAAGACCATATGCTCAGGGTTGGCAGGACTGCCTAGAAGGTTTTTATTGGAATGTGTGCTCACGTATTGGATTGGATTTTATATATCTATATGGGCAAATAAATGGAGTGGTATTAAAAAGGCCATTGAGCCTTTAAACTTTAATCTATAAGGTCAGTTATACATCACATTCAGCAAGGTTTTTTCCCCTACAGTTGGCTGCTCCTTTTGCTTATGCTGTAGCAGAGACAACAGGGGAGCTACCTCTTTCTACTGTTGTTGCATCTACTCAGTCCTGTCCAGCACAGTTATCCCAAGAAATGAATGGTTATTGTACCCAACCCAATCTGGTAAAACCAAGATACCCTTGTCTGCTGTGACGAGTTTGCCAACTTTCAACTGTATGACCCTGTTCAGACGACAAGCTAAGCCATGGTGGTTAAGCATTTTGAGCGAAACATTATGGCTTAGTGTGTCATGTGAATAGGGTGACCATATGAAAAGGAGGACAGGGCTCCTGTATCTTTAACAGTAATGTAGAACAGCGAATTGCAGCGGGTGTCAATTGAAGTGGGTGAACTTCCCTCTTCATCACAACAGTTAAAGCTACACTAGCTATAGTAGAGTGGCCAGATACAAAAGAGAGCAGGGCTTCTGCAGCTTTAACTGTGTTGATGAAGAGAGAATTTCACCCACTTCAATTGACACCTGCTGAAATTCCCTTTTCTACATTACAGTTAAAGATACAGGAGCCTTGTCCTCCTTTTCATATGGTCACCCTACATGTGAACCATTCCTAACCATGGTGGCAACATAACCATGATTTAAACACGTTCACTAACCATTTACTGTTAAAGGGTTAGTGGCCTAATCATGGCTTAGCATGTTGTCTGAACAGGCCCTACATATGTATTGAGTGAAGGAAGCATGAGTGATTTGGATAGCCTTATTCCTCCATGCATGCACACCACCCACCCATTGGATGGTGCATCTGAAGAGGGACCTATGTGCCTGCATCCCATCTGACAATCCATAAAGATGCCACAAAATTGCTATGTACAAGTTACATGATTTGTGTCTGCATAAGAAGGCCCCTATGCAGACTTTATGATATTGTGCTTAGGAAGGGCTGTGACCAGCTAGTATGGCCACATTCCTACCTGTGGCAGTGGTTTAGCTCCTAGTTGGCAGGATGATTTCACTACAGGCTAGTAATGGGTGGTTGCTGATTTGCCCCTTGGGAGTTAACTTATGGGGTACAAGGACCCAACTTGTCTCCAAATATATGTATGCACACACAGACTAGCAGCCACTGGGAGAGATCACCAATCAGTTTTTAATATGGTATGCTAATGTGATCCACTTCTATTTTTCATATACATCTATTCCAATAGCAGCAATGTGTGGTCCTAGCTGATGCCTGGATACTATTTTTAGTCTGGGTAAGGGTTGGATAAAAGGGGTAATGGTTGGAAGAATTAATGATCTGGGGATGACAGGATTAAGTCTATTGGTGATGGTATATGTCTATTGTTTCAGACCCAGATTTGTTGTTGGATACTCATACTCTAGCTATACGTATTTTGCCTAGCACTGTATATACAGTTCTGCTGAAAACATATTTTCTGGACATTTGGTGGTAGTGGTGTTGAGATGATGCAAGCAAAGGAGAGATAGAAAGTCTACAAATTTGAGTGTGGGTGGGGGAGCTTAGAAGGATAAGTGGCAGCAGCAGTGGGTATTTTTCCTTCTTTAACTGTATCATTGTCATGACTTGGCAGCAGACTGTAATCTGGAGTGAGCCAAGAGCCTCTAGGATCGCAATGAGTACCACAGGTTTGACTGTTTGCCAGCTGGACAGAAGTCATGGGTGTGTGCTGTAATGAAGTCCTGACTCTCACGGAACAAGTTTTTCCCCTTGAAGCCAAAGTTGGAGAAGCTAAGAGAGGCAGAGAAGTTGGTGGATGAGATCTTCGGGGACCTAATAGTGATGTCGAATGTCTGGGTGACAGCTCCTCTGCTGTCACAGAGAATGGGGTACTCAGGAAAGGAAGGTGTCATTCTGAAGAGGAGGGTAATGATCCCTTAGAAGGCACTCATTCTTGGAAGGTGAACAAATATCCTCTCGCACCAAGGATGTGCTTCTGCGGTGTGGGGTGTGTGTGCTTGTGGTAGTGAGAGATGCGATCATCAGACACATCAACAGCTGGGTTTGGTGATAGGCATGTATACCACATGGTAAATTGCCTGTATGGTATGAAGGCTGTGGATATCAAGCACCATCTAGGTAGCTTTGCAGATAGTGCTGGGGTGGAGCCAGTGGTTGTGGTCCATTTTGGTACCAATGACATGAGATCCTGGAAACCAAATTTGAGTTGCTACATAGAAGGTTGAAATCCAGGACGAAAAAGGTGGCTTTCTCTCAAAAATTACTTGTTCCATTTGCAGGGCCAGCTAGACAGGCAAAGCTGAGGAGTCTCAATGCGTGGATGAGATGGTAGTGTAGGAAGGAAGGGTTCAAATGCATTAGGCACTGGGGAACATTTAAGACAAGCTGGGCCTGTACAAGAGGGACAGGCTTAACTTGAACCAAAATGGAACCAGACTGCTGGCACTAAACATAAAAGGCGGGGGGGGGGGGGGCAGAACAGTTTTTAAATTGAAACTGTTGCCTGGCTGAAAGCTGACATGAACTGGGAAGCATCCGGTTCAGGTTGAATCATGCCTAGGGAATGAAGATGAAAATGTTTCTGACTGGGGAGGAAACAGGCCATGAGCATATGGTGAAACATGATAGCCAGTCAAGGAGGCAGAGGAGACATAGCAGATGTATATGCTAGAGACATCTGCAGAGGGAGATCATAATAGTTGTTTTGATGCTAATGCTAGAAGCTTTTGCCACACCTAAAGGATGATATTGTAGGGATTGAAAATGTACAGAAACGAGCAACTGAAGTTATCAAGGGGCTAGAGCAAATCTCTTATGAGGAATGGTTACAAAAGCTGGGATTGTTTAGCTTGGAAAAATGAGGGTAAGGTAGATAGAAGCCTACAAAATTATGTGTGGTGTGGAGAAAGTGGTTAAGAAGACATTTTTCAACCTCTTGCATAATACTAGGACCCAGGGTCATCCCATGAAGCTGATTGGTGGGAGATTCAGAACAGATCAGGGTAGGAGTGGTGGAATAAGCAGACCTTGCTGGAGCATAGACACGTTCCACTGGCTCCAAGGAATGTTCTTCAGATCCATAGCCTTCCTAATCAATATTTTTAGAGCTCACGTGATATTCCTCATGACTTTGGACCAGTACAGAAAGGTCAGCTTTTGAAGTGTACCTTAGAAAGGGGTGTGGAATGGAAAGGTTTTTGCAAGAAAGACTAGTTGGAGATTCATATGATTGGGAAGGACAAGGCAGTAAGAAACTGGTTTTATCTTTAGAAGGTTGAAGAAAAGCCTCTAACTAAAAATGATGCAGCTTGGCTGAAGGATGTTTGGACTAGAAATGCTTTGCGGACAGACACACTTAGTCCCTGAGAGCAATGTAGTTTGCTACCTGACAATGTTGCCAGGCAGTGTGTGTGTGTGTGTGTGTGTGTGTGTGTGTGTGTGTGTGTGTGATATTGGTGCACCACTTGGTCTCTGGTGACAGGGACCAAGGACAAAGTAGGTGTGGCTGGACGCCCCTAGGGTGGCAGCCATAATTAGTATAGAATGAACTCTGGGGTATCATCCTGGTGGCAGTGTCCTGCTGGGGGAGCACCATGTCACTAGTATAGGACCTGAAGCCTAAATGGCTTGAGAATTTAGAGCCTCTTAACAGTGAAACAGGCAGTTGTCTCTTTCATGAACCAAGGAAGAGTTAGTATCTGTTGCCTGTGACCTGTCCTGAAGCTCAATAGCAGATGCGGTTAGCTGACAAGGCTCTCTGGACCTGTGAAAGGAAGTCCTTGTCAGTGGTCAAATTGCTGAAATTAGCATGAGTTAACATTGATGGGAAGTATTTAGTATTCGTGCCTCCTGTTAGGAAGGCAGTTAGCAGAGAGAGAGAAAAGGCAGAATGGAATGAGTGTTTACCAGTCCCACATGCACACAAAGCTAAAAAGGAGACCACACTCTTCTTTAGTGAAGAGAGGTAAAAGAGTTTACTCATAATATGCTTTCATATTAGATGCAGATACAGCATAGACTTTCAAAAAGGAGTTTGTTCAACACAAGTGCTTTTAGTAATAGAGGAGGTCAAGAGAGAGAGTGGCATTGGAGGGGAAGGAAAGGGAGAAGCAGGAAACCACACTGTAGGCTATAGAGATCACAAAGCGAGCTATGTCTGAAATTCCCATGCATTAACTAGCTAACTGCAACACTGCTCACTTCCTGTAACTTGCATACTAGGTTGCAATATTCTCAGCAAACCTCAGGACTAGGGCTGTAGCTAGACCTATGGTTTATCCCAGGATCATCCCGGATTCATCCCTGCCTGAGTGCTGGATGCCCTGTGTGGCACTTAGATGTACAGGTTTGACCTCAGGACAATCCTGGGATAAACTTTAGGTCTAGCTACGGCCTAAGACTAAGGAAATGTCCTCACTGGAACCGATTTGTCCTACAAGAGTAAGGCATCTGCTTTGCCATCCTTTGTACTTGGTTGGTATGTGACAGCAAATTGGTATTGGGTGAAGAATAATGCCTACCAAACCTGGTGCAGCTTTAGGCATTCTATGGTTCAGAAGTATTCCAGGTTCCTATGAATTGGCTATGAATCAGGACATCTCTGATTTGAATCCTGGTTTTGCTAGGTTTTTTTTGTGTTTTTTTTAAAAAAGAGTCAGTAAATTGTCATTTCTTGATCTAAGTTTAGTCTCTGCATACTGGGTGAGTTTGGAATATGAAACAGAATTTATGCAGGATCATTTTATCTAATGAAAGAAGACCAATCACATGCATTCAAGTTAAAATTAGCAGCCCACAATTGTATTTTTTAAGAAGCCATTATTTTCTTCAACAGCATTTTAAAGGAATAATGGATTCTTTCTCTCCTCATTCATTCTTGACAGAAGGAGAGAGCTCCTTTTGTCTCTGATCACTTCCCAACACTACTACTCACTTCTGCTATTTTTACTGAATATCAAGAACTAAAAAACTCTCACATTTTCCAGCTGTTTAGGAGCACACTCTGAGCATGAGGTTGTTGTGCCTTCAGCATTTAGGGAATATTCTTTTCCTTTTTTGGATTTACATAGTCTGTTTTCAAACTCACAAAACTCTATGTAAGATTTTGAATAGGGTTGAAATTGTTTTGTTGTTGTTGTTGTTGTTGTTGTTGTTGTTGTTGTTATTATTATTATTATTATTATTATTATTATTATTATTATTATTTTCCTCCTCAGGATGAGGAGTGAATGAAACACAGTGTGAACAAGATAACTACTAACTTGAGGCCTAAACAACATCTTGACTAGTGCTAAAAGAACAGACAGTTGCAATCTTATCCAAAACTTTTTTAAATGAAAGTTTCCAGACACTTTTGAAATTAGCCAATGCCTTTGGCTTCTCTTATGAATCTGTTCCACTTTACAGCTCTACTGAATGGCATAAACCTGAGGAGAGAGTTCATTTTATCTTGGTGCAGTCTCTTCGAACACTTCTAATAAAGAATAGGCTCCTTTTTCAGGACTGTCTTTTCATTAGGCCAGAAAGCAAAGGCCTTGAAAGTGGTAGAAAAACATGGTGTAATCACTAAGGAACCATTATCCTGTCCCTAGTAACCATTAAGCGTAAGCTTTCCCAAGCCAAGGAGAGTAAATTACTCATTTATTGTTACCTGAGCTGTCTAAGAGAGATTGAAATCTGGACTATTAATGATTTTTCATTCTGTTTGGGAGAGATTCGGCAAGAGTCCGTGTGCAAGCTTAGATGCTGCCGGTCTACATTTTCTCCAGATGCACAATAAAATAGAGGTGGAGTGTCATTTCTCTCATGTGAAAAACCCTCATCTCTTTCTGAGAGGAGATCTAAAGGGATAAAAATGTGCACTTCTTGTTATTCCAAGGAAACTCACAAAAATATTAGACTGCTCACATTTTTCATGTTTTCTCTGAGCAAAAAGGAGGGGAAACTGGGCGCTATAAATGAAATGTGCATTTAATTTAGGGATGCTTGTTATTGGCTTCACATATTTCTTAGCTGTCATTAGACACTGCCTGAAGAGTCTTCTTTTATTTAAAGGTATTTGGGTCACATGGCAAATGGTGGAAACCCCGCTGCTTAAGTACATGCAAGCAAATAATCTGCAACAGGCTTAATCATAAGCTATTTTGGTGTGTTCTCATCTGCTCTCTACTATCATGTTCATCTCCCTCATATGCACAGCCACTTACATATACATATTCTTTCCCTCCTCCCCTCCCTTCCCACACACATAGTAGTAAGCTGAAAATTCTCAAAATAAAACTTTCAATTCAAGAATCCGCCGGGGGGGGGGAATTCAGTGGGTATTGTGAGGGGCATTTATAATTTATTATTATTTAATTATTTATTATGTTTATTTTTGCATTTTCAATACCACCCCTCACTCAGAAAACTGGGTTTTAGTGTGGTGAACAAAACTAAAAATAAACTTGTCAAAGTAAATCACAATGAAACATCAATCCATAAAAATGAGTGGGAGAAAACAACAACTCATCCACCAGCTAAAACCATACTAAACTATATAAAACATTCAAGTACCCAAACAAACATAATATTGACACCGTCAAGAGGGCATTCCAGAGACAGGACGCCATTACTGAAAGGACTTATCCCTTTATACTTTCATAATGCACTTCTCCTACAACAGTGCGATATGGCTGCAAGAAAGGCAAATGCTATTTTGGGCTGCATTAATAGAAGCTTCCAAATCACGTGAGGTACTGGTTCCTCTCTATTCGGCCCTGGTTAGGCCTCATCTACAGTATTGTGTCCAGTTCTGGGCTCCACAATTCAAGAAGGACGCAGACAAGCTGGAGCGTGTTCAGAAGAGGGCAACCAGGATGATCAGAGGTCTAGAAACAAAGCCCTATGAAGAGAGACTGAAAGAACTGGGCATGTTTAGCCTGGAGAAGAGAAGATTGAGGGGAGACATGATAGCACTCTTCAAATACTTAAAAGGTTGTCACACAGAGGAGGGCCAGGATCTCTTCTCGATCCTCCCAGAGTTCAGGACACGGAATAACGGGCTCAAGTTAAAGGAAGCCAGATTCCGGCTGGACATCAGGAAAAACTTCCTAACTGTTAGAGCAGTGCGACGGTGGAATCAGTTACCTAGGGAGGTTGTGGGCTCTCCCACACTAGAGGCCTTCAAGAGGCAGCTGGACAACCATCTGTCAGGGATGCTTTAGGGTGGATTCCTGCATTGAGCAGGGGGTTGGACTCGATGGCCTTGTAGGCCCCTTCCAACTCTGCTATTCTATGATTCTATGATTCTGTGATACTGAAGGTACTTGAAGAAGGGCCTAATTCAGTGATCTTAATGCATGGACAGGTTGATATGGGAGGAAACACTCCTTAAGGTATTTGGGTCCCAAGCCATTTGAGGCTTCAAAGGTGAGCACCAGCAACTTCAATCAGGGTCAGACGCAAATATGCAGCCAATGTTCATTACATTACAATAACATAACTTGGAGATTACAAGGCCATGGATCATTATAGTCAGGCAAGCTATGTCTAGGAATGACTGCAGTTGGCACACCAGCAGAAACTGGTGAATGGTACACTGAACCGCCATGATCACCTGAGCCTCTAATGACAGTGTTGGATCCAAGAGTACCTCTAAGCTGTGCACCTGTTCTTCCAGGGAGAGTGGAACCCAGTCCAGAAGTCATTGCACACCAACTTGCTGGACCCAGGAACCACTTACCAACACTCTCACTTGAGACTTAGCTGGCAATGGTGATCAGGGTGATCAAGGCACTTTCAGTGCCAAATAGTCTCATTTTTGTTGTGGCAAAATTGTAAGAACGTTTGGTTATATGCAGTAAAATCAGCTGACTGACAGTGCAAAATCTAGGTCTAAATTCAAATAAAAATGGAGATAGAAAACCCATTTCATCTCATAGTGCCTCAAGGTGTACCTCCCCCTCCCCCGCCCCCACACCCTCTCAAGCACCTTGTCTGAAAATGGGATATTTGCAACTGGATAATAGTTGTTACAATCTTCCAGATCCAGTGAGGATATCTTAAAGAGAGGTCTGAAGACCTCCTCTTTCAAGGTGGTTGAGGCTACTTACTCTCTCAAACAGCCATTAATCACCTCCTGCACCCATCCAGTAAATCTCCTTCAACTATATATAATTTGTCACAATGGGCAAGTGTAGTGTATACCAGTGATTGGGGTCAATGTGATCTCCAAGTAGTTTTCTCACATCCTAGGTTGCATCAACTAGGGTGACCATATGAAAAGGAGGACAGGGCTCCTGTATCTTTAACAGTTGCATAGAAAAGGGAATTTCAGCAGGTGTCATTTGTATACACGGAGAACCTGGTATAATTCCCTCTTCATCACAACAGTTAAAGTACAAGAGCTATACTAGAGTGACCAGATTTAAAAGAGGGCAGGACACCTGCAGCTTTAACTGTTGTGATGAAGAGGAAATTTCACCAGGTTCTCCATATATACAAATGACACCTGCTGAAATTCCCTTTTCAATACAACTGTTAAAGATACAGGAGCCCTGTCCTCCTTTTCATATGGTCAGCCTAGGACTGGATGTATCCCAGTTTTGTCCATCTGGGTATATAGTGTTATACCAACGTACACTACAGAGTAGGGATGGGGGTGCTGTTATCATCCATAAGGAATCCATCTCCCTCACCAGGAGACCCGTTTGTTTGAGTGCTGAGTTTGAGCATTCATACCTGGTATTAGGCCAGAAAGGCTGATCAAGTAGGATGACCACATGAAAAGGAGGACAGGGCTCCTGTATCTTTAACAGTTGTATTGAAAAGAGAATTTGTGCAGGTGTCATTTGTATATAAGAGGACCTGGTGCAATTCCCTCTTCACAACATTTAAAGCTGCAGGTGCCCTGTCCTCTTTTAAAATTGTCACTCTAGTATAGCTCCTGCAGCTTTAACTGTTGTGATGAAGAGGGAATTTCACCAGGTTCTCCATATATACAAATGACATCTGCTGAAATTCCCTTTTCTATGCAACTGTTAAAGATACAAGAGCCCTGTCCTTTTCATATGGTCACCCTATCCAGTCCTCCCAGTTTATCCACCCAGGTTTCTGTTATACATGTCAACTTGGCCCCTTTATCCACAATTAAACCGTTCAAAAACAGCACTGCAAGACCAGAGTGTAGGCTGACAAGGCAACAAAACCCTTTGAATGTGGGACAGACCAGACAAAAGGACAGTTGCCACTCTTCCCCGTGACTTGTTAATTGGACCCGCCAATGCCATGCTTCCCTTTGCCTGTGGCTACAACAATAGGTGTGCCCTGAACCTTTAGTTCTAAAAGTGGTTCAAGGACTTCCCTTTGGCAGGCAGCTGGAGTCTGTTTATTCTGAAACTGCTTTTTGGCCACTGCCAAGATGGTTGTAGGGGAGCTTTAGCAAGGCAGCTGCTGGCTTGTGACTGATATTTTCTATTTTCCCAAATGCCCTCAACATAGGGTGGTTCCTGGTCATTGTAGATAAAAAAAAGTGTTGGGAATACTGCATCTTTGTTTGCAAAAGTTACTGGAAACAGGCAGTGTTGCAGTTAGTGATTTTCTGGGAATTTTGACCATGGCTAGCCTTAGATTCTCGATAGCCTACAGTGTGGTTTCCTGGGATTTCTACCTTTCTCCTCCCTCCCTCCCCTCTCTCTGACTTCCACCATTACTGGGAGCACATGTGTTTACTCTCTTGCTCCTGCCAGAGAAATGCAACACAAGATATATTAAACAAACACTTTTGAAACTCTACACTATACCTGCATTTTATATGCAAAATATTTGTGAGCAAAACTGTTTTATTTTTTTCATGGTTTATTCTAAGCTAGCCTGTGTGCAAATGAACTGGTAAACACACATTCTATTTTTCCGTTTGTTTTTTCTCTGCTTGCCTTTAAGGACATAAGAACATAAGAAGTGCCCTGATGCTGGATCAGACCAAGGATCTATCTAGTCCAGCACTCTGTTCACACAGTGGCCAACCACCTGTCAACCAAGGACCAACAAAGCAGGACATTGTGCAACAGCACCCCCCCACCTATGATCCCCAGCAACTTGTGCACATAGGCTTACTACCTCGTAAACTGGAGGTAGCACATAACCATCAGGGCTAGCAGCCATTGATAGCCTTCTCCTCCAGGAATTTATCCAACCCCCTTTTAAAGCCATCCAAATTGGTGTGGTTCCATAATGAGTTCCATAATTTAACCATGTGCTGTGTGAAGAAGTACTTCCTTTTATTTGTCCCAAATCTTTTACTGATCAGCTTCATGGTTCTAGTATTTTGAGAGAGGGAGAAAAATGTCTCCCTATCCACATTCTCCACACCATACATAATTTTGTACACCATACATAATCATGGCTCCCCTAAGCCTCTTTTTTCCAAGCTAAACAATCTCAGTTGTAACCTTCCCTCGTAGGGGAGATGCTCCAGCCCCTTAATCATTTAAGTTGCCCTTTTCTGCACTTTCCCCAGCTCTATAATATCCTTTTTTAGATATGGTAACTAGGGTGACCATATGAAAAGGAGAACAGGGCTCCTGTATCTTTAACAGTTGTAGAGAAAAGGAATTTTATTTGTATGCATACACAGCATCTGGTGAAATTCCCTCTTCATCGCAATAGTTAAAGCTGCAGGTGCCCTCCTCTCTTTTGTATCTGGTTAAGAGGGCAGGACTCCTGCAGCTTTAACGGTTATGAAGACAAAATTTCACCAGGTGCTGCATGCATTCAAATGACACTTGCTGAAATTCCCTTTTCTATACAACTTTAAAGATACAGAAGCTTTTTCCTCCTTTTCATATGGTCACCCTATGGTAACCAGAACTATACACAGGATTCTAAGTGTGGTCACACCATAGATTTGTATAAGGGCAGTACGATACTTGCCGTTTTATTCTCAATTCCTTTTCTTATAATGCCTAACATGGAGTTTTCCTTCTTTATAGCAGCCGCAAACTGGGTGGACATTTTCACTGAGCTGTCCACCACAATACCAAATTCTCTTTCTTGTTTGATCACTGCCAGCTCTGATCCCATTAGGTTATACTTGAAGTTGGGTTTTGTTTGCCCCAATGTACATCACCTTACACCTTTCTATCAGTAGGCACGATTACTAAATAATCCCATCAAAAAGTTCAGTTGCAAGTGTGTGTGTGTGTGTGTGTGTGTGTGGGACATCTCTCCCCCCCCCCACGCTGCCCCAGAATGGCTCCAAATGATCCAGGGTGTTTGGAAATGTAGAAAATGGCAGCCTCAAACCAACCACTGCCATAGGAAAAGTTTGTTGCCACTGCTGCTGCCTTTGCAGCAATCAAAACAAAAACAAAACAAATGAAACAAAAACAGCTTAAAAAGAAAGCGCCTTGCTGCCACCCACTGGCACTTTTCACTTCTTTGTCAGTCATATAGTTGCTAATGAAAATTGCTCAGCCACCTTAGTTGCTTCTAACACTAACTTTAATGGATTGAACAAAACCACACAGCCCTTCCTACCATGGGAAGCCTTATGGCTTTCTTGCCTGGTCTTTTACTTCTTGTCTGTGAGATCTTGCTCTATTAAAGTGACAAGCATACTGTAATATATTTCCCTAGGAGACACTCTAGGGAAAAGATAACTAGAAACTTTGATCTTATCTAAGGAGAAAGTGGCTAGTTAATTTACTGTCCATAGTTATGACATGTGTCCTCTGTCAACCCCTCCAACACCCCCCAAAACCTGAAATATCACTGTTTAGTGATGTGTTTCTGTTCACCCTTGCACAAAATGCACTGCAATTCTTCTGTTCTTTGGTCTTGAATCGTCTCCAGTACCTGGAGTAGCTAATACTTCTGTTTGTATTCATGGCTATATTATCCAGTGGAATTATTGGTTGGGCTGATTGCAAGAGCCTGGGCTCTTCACACAGTTTAGTTTGATTTTCAGGTCTTTGATTAAGACTCAACTATTATGTCTTTTATTAGCTGGCTCAGGCAAACCACATACTTTTATCCTCTGGCACAGACAGATTTTCATGTGCAAGTCTCAGGTGTTTGCAATGACATCTGAACAGCTGTCCTGTTTTTCTGGGTAGATGTGTAATAATCAAAGGTATATAAGAACTCAGTTGCTGCTTAGTACCTGTAATTATACTAGGTTCTCAGTGACTATAACGCTTTGCATCATAACACTGGGACTTCATGCAAAGAGTTGCTCTTCAAGAAAATGGTACTGATGGAAAACCTATTAGTAACCTGAAATCAGAAGAATCATAGAATAGTTGAGTTGGAAGGGGCCTATAAGGCCATCAAGTCCAACCCCCAAGAAGGGCTTGGCACCAGGCTAAATTATCTTGAGAGCCAAGAAGAGATCTGTGGTGAATTTTAACATGCTGTATGAGCCACTGTAAATAGATATCTGACAAAGAAAATGGAGAAGAAGAAATATTCATGTAAATCATAAGCAACATGATAAGAGTGTCAAAAGTTGAAGGATGAAACTAGAAATGAACAAACAAAAAAGTTAATCTTCCAGTGGGATAGCCATATTAGTTTGCTGCAGCAAACACAACAAAGAGTCTTGTGGAATTTCAATGATGAGCAGAGCAATCCTATACTGTGTGTTTATGGGGAGATTGTGGTGGATTCCTAAGCCCTACTAGTTCACTGCAGCCAAATATTTAATGCCCTCTCCTGTTGACTCCAATGGGAGGGAGATTACTGTTCCATTCTCAGGGCTGACATAGTTCTGTGCCCTTTTCAGGAGTGTGTCTGGAGAACAAGAAGGCATAAGATCTTATGGATCAGCAGCTGTCCTCAGCACGCTCTCGGAACACTCTATTTTGGCTTCCACAGCTGATGGAACATTCACAACCACGGAGCTTTCCACAAATGTGACTCCAGCAGCATAAGTGTCTTGCAGCTAGTGCATCTACCTCTCTGGTGGTAGAGTGGCACTGATACTGCTTCCTATGCCCCCCTCCCCCAGCTACAAACATACACAAGTACAGGATTGCATTGTAGGAGAATTATTGTAATATAAGCTTTTGTGCACTAGGATCTTCTTCCTTATATACATGAAGTGTTACCTTCAGTTGTCAGAGGTGTAAAGAAAAAGATTGGGACCAAATGTCAAAAAGTATAGTCTGTGATAATTCTATGAAAAGTTCAAGATAAGCAAAATTACTATTCAAGACAGCATTAATTGATGGGAAAACACAAATATCCCAGCTTTGCTATGTTAATGAATAACTAAAGTTGGACAGGAAACCATTGTCTGTGTTCAAGCTTAAATGAACAGAGTACCTTCTCAAACAGGGGGGAGGTAACGACTGGGGTACCACAGGGCTCAGTCCCGGGCCCAGTGCTCTTCAACATTTTTATTAATGACTTGGATGAGGAGGTACAGGGAATGCTGGTTGAACCTCAGCAGCGGTACTTTCCCACAGAAACATTCACACTCAGTTATGATAATACTCTCCTCTAGCAGAAAATGTCTTTGATTTCAAACAGATGGCAAGTTGAAGTTAAAAATGAAAAATAAATAAATAATACAGACAGACAACTTGCTTGCAATTTAAGGAGAGCCATTCCAGGATGGGTTTTTTTTTTTATGACTCCTGTGTAAGGGCAGAGCTGCGATCCTGACACACACACAGTGCTGAAAGATCCCAAGACCCATCCAGAACATGTCGATAATGCACCCCCTCCCCCGATACCCATGGGATCGCTCCGCACAGCTGTTTGCCTGTTCACTCAGCTCTGCTACTCTTGAGGAACAGCACCAGCTTCGCGAGGGGAGGGCACACCAGCTGCGCACCTTGGGATTTTTGCAAGAGCAGGGGGTGGAAAATGGGACGAAAGCTGTCATCAATATTTATTTATTTATTTATTTATTACATTTTTATACCGCCCAAAAGCCGAAGCTCTCTGGGCGGTTCACAAAAATTAAAACCATCATAAAACAACCAACAGGTTAAAAACACAAATACAAAATACAATATAAAAAGCACAACCAGGAATAAAATCACGCAGCAAAATTGATATAAGGTTAAAATACAGAGTTAAAACAGTATAATTCAAATTTAAGTTAAAATTAAGTGTTAAATTTATCCTGGGGAAACTAATGGATCACCCCTAGATCATGGCGGGATCAGCTGTGCAGCATGTGGTGCGGTAGGGACGACCTCAATACTATTTTGGAATAAACAGCTGTTGTGTATTAGGCCATAATTCTGAAGAATGATCTATCAATGTGTGAATGGGAAGTGGGACCACACCAACTAGCCCCACCGCCAGTGTCACACATTCTGGCTTACCCCACTCCCTGAGCTCTGTGCATACAGTGTGAACATCTGCGGAGAGGAAGCCTTTGCACATACAGCTGTATGTGTGAAAGCTTCCTCTCTGCAGACTTTTTTTATTGTTTAAATGGCAGCCATGGGAGGAGAGCAGGATTGGGACCATAGAATATGCAGAGTGTTAACCTTTCTGTGCACTCTGTGATCTTCCTGAAAATTACCTCTCCCCACGGCTTATTTATTTATTTATTTATTTATTACATTTTTATACCACCCAATAGCCGAAGCTCTCTGGGCGGTTCACGCCTTCCATCTTGCCTACAAAGCTGCTATTAACTCCTGGAGGAAAGCTCCCATTGACACCAATGGGACTTTCCATAGCAGTGTGCAGGCGGGGGGGGGGGGGGCATTTTGACCCTGTTCAGAAAACACTCTAAGCCACAGTGGTTAAGCATTTTGAGCTAAACATTATGGCTTAGCGTTTTGTGTAAACCATGGACTTAGTGTGTTGTGTGAAGCATTCCTAACCATGGTGGCTACATCACCACAGTTTAAACACGTTCACTAAGTTAGTAGCCTAATGGGTTAGCATGTTGTCTGAACATGCTCATTCAGTGGAATATATGGTGCACGGGGAAAAGGTCTAGGATGACCATATGAAAAGGAGAACAAAGCTCTTGTATCTTTAACAGTTTTATAGAAAAGGGAATTTCAGAAGGTGTCATTTGTATGCATGCAGCACCTGGTGAAATTCCATCTTCATCACAACAGTTAAAGCTGCCCTGCCCTCTTTTGTATCTGGTCATCCTAGATAAACTCCCATCCTAGATATACTCCCCGCACCCCCATACTCCCCCCCCCAAAAAAAACCTGAAATAGTGTATGCAATTCATGTTCAATTGGAACCAGAGACAGATCTCTCTTTGATTTTAATAGATCTGGGCAGTACCCACTGTTTTTGTTTATTTTAATTTATCCTCCTCATTTTACAGTGAGCTGCCTTGTATTTTGAGCCTTGCAAACACAGCCAAACCTTGAATAGACTCATGAGGTTCCAGTTGAGTTTGTATCTTTTATGAAGGCTTCCAAAAATTCCAGCCAATTTGAAATGGTATTATCACATCTTCAAAAACGCATGCATTTCCTTCGCAGTAGAAATTCTGCAGCCACAGTGTCTGGATCGGGTTTCATTTTTATTGTCCTAAGGGAGAGGGTAAAAGTCAACAAATGGAATGAATCTCTCTCTCTCCCCTCTGGCAGGGAATATACTTCAGATTCAACACAAAATGAATGACAGCATTCCCACTGTAAATTATGTTTCAACCTCCAGTTTTCTTTCTCAGGCCTTAGCTAGACCTAAGGTTTATCCTGGGATCATCCCGGGGTCGTCCCTGCCTGCTCTAGGGATATCCTGTGTGTCATTTACATGAACAGGGATGACCCCGGGATGATCCTGGGATAACCCAGGTCTACCTAAGGCCTTACTTTGAACAGATTATATGGTGAAGGCATCACTCTACAGCAAGGTTGAGCAACTTGTGGTCCTCCAATGTTTGGCCTACAACACCCATCAGCCCTAGCAAGCAGAGCCAATGTTGAGGAATGTTGGGAATTGTAGACCAAAACTTCTGGAAGGCCACAAGTTGTCCACTCCTGCTCTACAGAAATAAGTGGTGAGAGAGCTGTTACATCTTGGCCCCCAAGAAGGGAATGAGGAGTAGTTGGTGGCTACTGTGACCAATTTGGAAAGCACTTTGCTAACAATATGCATTGCATTAAGAGCAGGCTCTATGCCTAAGCCCTTAAAGTCTGCTTGTTCTGTTTGGGTGAACACGATTTAGATGGTCTAGCATGAGTGGAGGATTGAAGCTGATTTTGGTTCTTGCCCCTCCTGGCTGATTAAGACAGTCAGCATGGTATAGACCACTAAGGTGGTGGATGTTTCCTTGAGGAAGGATGATGTATCATCGGTATTGAAAGAATCATTCACTGGAGCACACCATCCGAGGTAATTACTGCCACATTTCTAACTAGCTCTTATTTATTTTATTTATTTTTTATCTATTTATTACATTTTTAAACCGCCCAATAGCCAAAGCTCTCTGGGCGGTTCACAAAAATTAAAACCATAATAAAACAACCAGCAGGTTAAAAACACAAATACAAAATACAGTATAAAAAGCACAACCAGGATAAAACCACGCAGTAAAATTGATATAAGATTAAAATACAGAGTTAGAACAGTAAAATTTAAATTTAAGTTAAAATTAAGTGTTAAAATACAGAGAGAATAAAAAGGTCTTCAGCTGGCGATGAAAGGAGTACAGCGTAGGCGCCAGGCGGACCTCTCTGGGGAGCTCATTCCACAACCGGGGTGCCACAGCGGAGAAAGCCCTCCTCCTAGTAGCCACCTGCCTCACTTCCTTTGGCAGGGGCTCACGGAGAAGGGCCCCTGTAGATGATCTTAAGGTCCGGGCAGGTACATATGGGAGGAGGCGTTCCTTCAAATAACCTGGCCCCAAACCATTTAGGGCTTTAAATATCAATACCAGCACTTTGAATCGGGCCCGGACCTGGACTGGCAGCCAATGAAGTTGTAAAAGGACTGGCGTAATGTGATCTCGCCGGCTGCTCTTGAGCAAGGTGTGTGTGGGTGTGGGTGTGTGGCCGAGCTCCAAGATCTTGGTATTTTCTAACCTTGCTTTCAACCTAATTTTAGAAGTGAGGCAGCCTTGGTCACCTCTGTCTAGTGGATGACTTATGCCAGGAGCTGGACAGAGGCACTATTGCTTCAGCTGGACCTCTCAGTGGTTTTCAATACCTTAAATAATAGTATGTTTCTGGGATGCTTGGCAGAAATGGGGTTGGGAAGAATTGTTTTGGGGTGATTCCAGTCCCACTGGGAGATAGAGCACAGGACGTGGTACTCTGGAAGTACTGCTTGTTTCCTTGTCAATTAGCCTATGGAGACCTGCAAGATTCCATTTTGTCAACATCTACGTGAAACTGCTTGGAGAAGTCCTCAGGGCTTTGGGTTTGGTGGTCATCCAAATGCTAATGACTCCCAACTCTATTTCTCCTTTCCATTCCTAGCTTGCCCAAGAACTGATGCCTGGACTCAGTGAAGGAATGGATGCTGGTTAACAAACTGAGTATCCATAAAGAAGAGGGTTGTGTTGGTCAGTAGTAAAGGCAATTCAGGATTAGGTGAACAGACTTTTCTAGATGTACTCTCCTTGAAGGACCAGGAATGCAGTCTAGGGCCATAGCTGGACCTAAGGTTTATCCCAGGATTGTCCTGGGGTCAAACCTGTTCATCTAAGTGCCACACAAGGCATCCAGCACTCAGGCAGGATTGAACCCAGGATGATCCTGGGATAAACCTTAGGTCTAGCTACGGCCTGGGTATGCTCCTGAACCAGGCTTCACTCCTGGATTGTCAGATGTTGGCTGTGATCAGGAGCATTGTTGCACAACTTTGTCTAGTGCACCAGCCGCACCCCCTCCCCCAACATACATCTGGCCACTGCC
Source organism: Elgaria multicarinata webbii (assembly GCF_023053635.1). Lineage (NCBI taxonomy): Eukaryota > Metazoa > Chordata > Lepidosauria > Squamata > Anguidae > Elgaria > Elgaria multicarinata. The sequence goes on along the minus strand of NC_086172.1, from coordinate 140,053,119 downwards.
ACAGATGCCTTGGTTATATCCAGCTGAGATCACAGCAACACATTCTATGTGGGGCTCCCATTGAAATTGGTTTGGAAACTGTTGGATCAGACCAAAAGTCTATCTAGTACAGCATCGTGCATTGTCTAGTGCTCACTTGTTGGAACATAAAATTCTGCAGAGGCTGCCAGTATATTTCCAGGAACTGTTCAGAGTAAGTTTGTCAATTGTTACCTATAAAGCCCTACTTGGAATGAGATGGTAATATTTGAAGGATTGCTTTCTCCTGTATGAGCTTGCCTGCCTATTCTGTTTTTCATCTGAGGCCTTGCTATGCACCTCATTGATATCAGAAATCCAGATGGCTGGGACACAAGACAAAGCCTTGGGTTTTTTTAAAAGCAAATTTTCCAACTGCACAAATTCCCTGTCAGACACCCCTCCCCCCACACCCGCCCAAGCAAAACACGTTATTCCTCTTTCATAGAGTGACCATATTTTGGAAACCAAAAAGGAGGACAACATAGCCGCCCCATGGGGGGGTGCCCACCAACATGTCCAGCCCCCAAGGGGGCGTGCTCACCAACATGTCCAGCCCCCAAGGGGGTGTGCTCACCAGCATGCCCAGCCCCCAAAGGGGCATGCCCACCCAAACATGGCCTTGGTCACAGGTCTGATTTCACAGCACACAATTAAGACAAACCTGTTCTACATAACATCTTAATGTTAAAATCACTGGAATAAAGTATAAGTGAGACATCCAATGTATCTGAAATTAACTTAACTCATTCCTACTTCTGTAGCTTTTGCTGTACGTTGAAGCTTTTGCTATACTATGTGCTCAGCTACACCAAGCAGGGTATTCCACTATGAAAGCAGTATATAAAATGCAGGAGCCACACTATTACTTTATAGACGTATTGAACTGCACTGCAGGATCTACACTATTGCTTTCTAGTGGTACTGAAGTGCACTGACAACTGTTGGGGCCCATGACACATCTACACCAAGCAGGGTATAACACTATGAAAGTGGTATATGGTATGTGTCATGGGCCCCAACAGTTGTCAGTACACTTCAATACTGCTATAAAGCAGTAGTGTGGCTCCTGGCTTTTCTATACCGCTTTCAAAGTGGAATATCCTGCTGTGTGATACAGTCTTCCCTTCCCCCAAATATCTTTCTGACTGCAAATCCTTCACTGGATGACCATAGTCTAACCTTTCCTAACATTTAACACTGTTTCCCCATCACCTTGCTGCATACTGCTACCACAGAACAAATGAAACAGTTGACAAGTATACAACAACCAAACAACCAAGCATTCAGAAAGAGTATAAACTACTATTAGCCTGCAAATGTTAGCCATGGAACAAAATGGACTAAAGGCTACCACCTCTTAGCTTGTTTCAACTTCAACCAGGCATAACAGTAAAAAACAACCGAGAAAAACACACCTACATTGAAATTGCAATACCTAATGTTGCAGAAAATGAAGAGGAAAAGAGAGAAAAATATACACTACTGGCTATGGAAGTTAAAGAACTATGGCAACAGGAAAACTTACAATTATTTGTTAGTCACATCAGTCACCAGCATGACATCATTTTTTTTTTTTTACAGAAAACCTTCAGAAATTAGGCCTACCAAAATACATGCACGCCAACATCCAGAAAGCAGTCATACTTAAAACATGTTCAATAGTCAGGACATTTCTGAATCAGTAAAAGACAGCATGACTTGGCAAAGCCCATCATGTTCATCTAGAAAAAACACCACAAGCAAGAGAGAGAGATGATGATGATGATAATAGCAACCCTGTTATTTTTTTAAAAGTTTCTTTAAGAAGGATGAACAATTGTCAGCCACTGTTACAAAATATACGTCATGCCAATTATTATAGCAAACAAATTGGGAAGAAAGGTTTATGAGTCTAAAATGCATTATTTAATAGGAACATCACCTCCAAATCATCCCCCCAACTCACAGAAAACTATAGCCACCCCCACTACAAACATGCACATGCATTCATTCAGTCAAACAACCAGGCATCCCATTCAGACATCAATACACTCACACTCCCAGAACATGTGTGCGTGCACACACACACACAGACTCAGCATCACTCACTCCAAAAACACGCATGCCCATGTGCATTCACTCAAAAACCCTATGCACCCCATTCACCCATACATTAATTCTCTCTCTCTCTCTCTCTCTCTCTCTCTCTCTCTCTCTCTCACACACACACACACACACACACACACACACACACACACGCACACACCCCTCAGTCTTACCTCCTACTCGCTTCTTCGTTTTCTTCTCCTCCTCCTCCTGCTGCTTGCTTCTTGCTGCGTCTTCTTCTTCTTGCTGCTGCTTCTTCTTCTTCTTTTTCTTCTTCTTCTTCTTCTTCTTCTTCTTCTTCTTCTTCTTCTTCTTCTTCTTCTTCTTCTTCTTCTTCTTCTTCAGCGCTGGGGGGCGGGGTGGAGTGCTGGAGGCTGCGTTGCTGGAAGTTCCTGCACGCAGCACCCAACCACTCACCTCGCTCTCACTGCCTACCCTTCGCAGCGGCCATCTTGAATCTCGCCCGAACTCATGCAAGATCTCGGCTGTTGGCTGGGTTTTGGGAGAGTTCTCAGCCAGCTGCTGAGATCTCGCATGAGTTCGGGTGAAATTCAAGATGGCTGCCGCCTCTCGCCGGGAAAACTTAGGCCCAGTAAGTTGGGGTTGTGGTTGCTGCGGGCCCAGTAACCACAACCCCGGTATTTTGGGCCCTAACTCTGGTTCCTCTGGACACCCTGATCTCCCAGGAGGTTTCCGGAATTTTCTGGAGGGTCTAGGCAGCCTACTCTTTCATGACTGGACAGGTTATCACCAACACTACTAGCCATGTGGTTACCCAGGAAGGACGACAGACCAAGAGAAGTACACCACTGGTTGTCACCTACAGCCCCCAATTGAAACCACTGCAACAGACCATCAGTGAACTCCAACCCATCATCAGCACAGACACTTCTGTCTCACAAGCCTTGGGCGGCAGACCAGACCTGGCCTACAGACAACCTCCCAACTTGAAGCAGATGCTAACCAGCAACAGTACACAGGACAGAGACACAGAGGGACCAGACCATGCAATAGACCCAAGTGCCAACTCTGCCCCTACATCTATTCAAGCAACACTGTCACAGGACCCAACAACATCAGTCACACCATCAAGGACTCTTTCACCTGCATATAATTTGTGTTACATGCCATCCCTGACTTTGTCTATTGTTAAGTTCTTAATAAATACATACTCATAACATATATCACGTGCCTTATTTTTTTCACCACTTCTTTTCAACTGCACATTATCAGATTTCCAACTGCACATTTCCCCCCAACTGCACATTTTGTGTCCAAATGCACACTAAACACCCCACCCCCTGCAAAGCCTTTTTATTTATAGCATCCAGATTGTGGAATTCCTTACTTACGGAAGCATGGTTTCCCTCTCCACCCCCATATTAGCTTTTGGGTGTTCTGTTAAAACAGGGGTGCAGAACTGTGGGTCCAAAGGGCAAATCTGCCCCTCCAGAGGTTGCCAGAAGGCCATGTCCCTTTCCCCCAATCACTGATGGTTTCCCAGCTTTTGTAAAGTTATTTTCCTATTCTAAAATGTTGAAATGCCTCTCCCAAGGCTTAGTTACTGACAGTAGAACATAGCTACCACATGCTGTTGGGTATTTTTTGCTCCTGCCCCTTTTGACTTTGGTCCCACCCACCACTGGAAAGCGGGCTCCAGATGTTTCTGCAAAATGGAGTTAAGCCCTCTGTCAAGCCTTTCAGTTGATTTACATTTGCCCCTGTGCTGCTGTCAGTATTTTTTGTAGTTGTTGGCTCTGGGTTTTAGCTCTCTCTCTTGTATTTTTTTATAGTATTCTTTTTTAGGGTGACCATATGGAAAGGAGGACAAGGCTCCTGTATCTTTAACAGTTGTCAAGAAAAGGAAATTTCAGCAGGTGTCATTTGTATGCATGCAGCACCTGGTAAAATTCCATCTTCATCACAATGGTTAAAGCTACAGGAGCTATACTAGAGTGACCAGATACAAAAGAGGGCAGGGATCCTGTAGCTTTAACTGTTGTGATGAAGAGGGAATTCCACCAGGTGCTACATGCATACAAATGACACCTGCTGAAATTCCCTTTTCGCGACAATTGTTAAAGATACAGCAGCCCTGTCCTCCTTTTCACATGGTCACCCTAACTTCTTCTAACTTGTGATTGTGAGCCCCCTTGTGGGGCCTACGTGGTGTTGGAAGGCAGGATAGAGTTGATTTCATATATAATCCTTGAATTTCAGATTGCCTATACAGGAAATGTATCTTTGAGGATTTTAATACAAAGGATATTAAGATCTCAGCTGTGAAAAGGGTTTCAGACAGTAGCATAATAAAAACAACAACAGTAGGGGCTGCTGACTAAAAGAAATTAATTTAAAACTATGTGTTGTTGTTTTGAAAGAGGGGGGGACCACCAGAATTAAGGGTTGCTTAAATGCATTTCCTTCCTGGTTCCAGTAGATGGCAGGTACAGTTCTTCAAATTTCAAAAAAGAAAAAATAATAATCAATTTGCTAATATACTTTTGACAACAAAGAGCAGTACATCTTGTGCACTGTTCCATTTTCACAAATTGTTCCTGATGTATAAACAAGTTTTGCTAAAATAAAACAAAGTATCACTATAAAAAACTGTAGAGGGATTAAAAAATTAAATAACAGAGCAAAAACGTATATTAAAGGGTAGTAGCCATGACCTTAGAGTCCAGCAATGACATGGGCACAGAGGATGAGAGACCCAGGATGCTGATGGAGAGGACACAGGGACCAAGCACCACCACAGGTTTACAGCCCCTCCGTCAAGCTCAAGATGTTAGTCCCAGTTCTACTAAGTGGCCATCATATTTGCCACAAGGGACTCACACACTACAGAGCATGTGTGCCAATGCAAATAACACACCCAGTATGAGCTCATGGAGAGAAGGTGAAATGCTAGGCTCCCTTTATCCCCCTTTAATGCCTTTCTACTTTAACATCTTTCTCCTTTCAAGGAGGGAGCAAAGCCTGAGAAGGCTTTGGCAATGTCTGGCAATGTCTGGTCTGAGACATTGTCAGAGCAAGGCGGTCACTCAGAGCTATCCTTGGTGGTGTAACTTCTAGGCTGCTTTGCTTCATTATGCCTTGTGGGCAGGACAGGACAATAGATGTGAAATGGAAGATGAGTGGAGGTGGTGGTTACTGCCAATCAACTGAATGTGTGTGGATAAAGGATGTTGAGCAAAATTAAAGGCTTTCTTGGGCAGGAGTGAGTGTAAACACCTACCCGAATGATGATGCTGGTCCATGAATGCACCCACTGGCATTGTCTTATTTCAGCCATGTGTGTTTCTCTCTTTTTCCTGGAAAATGTGACCAGGAATTAAACCAACGACCTCTAAAGATGCACCTTTCAATTGATATACAGCTCCACTTAAGTTTCTTTCAATACTGAGCTTTAAGGTAGGGTCCATATGTGGCTGTGGAGAAAGGAAGGACTAGAGTCACGAGCCAGACTCCTATGGGGCACATTGTGAGCTTCTCCTGTAGCGGTGTGGTTAAGACAGGGATCCACAAACATTTAGAATTTTGAGAGATGTTGTGGGCTCTAGCACAAAATGGCTGCCCTGGGGGTTGTGTGGCTTGCCTATTCATAAAATCACCACCAAGGTGGGCAAGCTGGTCACATAACACTCATTTCCCAGACAGCAAACTGGTGAAGCTAAAATAAAATAACATGCCCTGCCCAAGTACCTAAGTATAAAGGTAGTGCTGACTACCAAAATCACTGTTTTGAACTTCAAAAAAGATGGCACTGGAGGGCAACACTTTCCTTTTTAACATGGCAGTTTTGTAGTTACAAAAAACACACTAATTTTTTTAAACATCTTAATCAATAAAATTAAAATCAAGAGAGGCAGAGAGCCTGGTGGGCACGAAGAGGTGTCCACAGGCACCACGCTGCGGACCCCAGGTTTTAGGGTGTTGCTTCCTAGAGAGGCTGCCTGGGTTCCAGCGCCATTGCATCACCCTTTTCCCAATGCAAAATTATTGTTGCCTTCAGAACCCCTAAAACAGGATTAGCCAACCTGGTGCCCTCCAGATGTTTTGGACTACATCGCCTATAAACTCATAATAGTCAGGGGTTATAAGAGGGCTCCAGGTTGCCTAACCCTGTTCTGAAAGTTGGGCATTGCCCTGAAGACGCAACATATAGTAGGACTCAAACCCACTCCATCTACTTTACATTTCATTGTTGGTTCCTGCTGAGCAATTGAACTGTATTGGACACATCATTTTTCTAAAATGAATCCTCCACCAAGTGCTATTTTTCCTGCAAGAGGAAACATACAGCAGGGTTGCTGGACCATTTTGCAGTGGGTGGCCATGCCCACTAATGGCATTGTCTCACTGTCCATTTCACCTTCCCCTGTGCTGGGAGATGTATGTTAAAAGGGACATGGCCAGCCCTTGGAGCCATGTGTTGTCCCCAGCTGAGCTCCCTGCTGCTGCCATCCCTGCTGTTATATCTGATCTGAGATTAGAAATAATAGCAGAAATTCCCCTTTCCTAGAATCACAGAATAGTAGAGTTGGAAAGGACCTATAAGGCCATCGAGCAATCACTTGCTCAATGCAGGAATCCACCTTAAAGCATACCTGACAGTTGGCTGTCCACATGCCTCTTGAAGGCTTCTAGTGTGGGAGAACCCACAACCTCCTTAGCTAATTGGTTCCATTGTCGTATTGCTCTAACAGGCAGGAAGTTTTTCCTGATGTCCAGATGGAATCTGGCTTCCTGTAACTTGAGCCCATTATTTCGTGTCCTGCACTCTGGGAGGATCGAGAAGAGATCCTGGCCCCCCTCTCTGTGACAATCTTTCTTGTACTTGAAGAGTGCTATAATGATTCCTCTCAGGCCACAGCTAGACCTTAGATTTATCCTGGGATCATCCAGGGTTCGCCCCTGCCTGAGCACTGGATCCCCTGTGTGTCACCTAGATGAACAGATTTGACCCCTGGATGATCCAGGGATAAATCTTAGGTCTAGCTATGGCCTGAGTCTTCTCTCATCCAGGCTAAACATACCCATTTTTTTTCAGTCTCTCCTCATAGGGTTTTGTTTCCAGACCCCTGATCATCCTCGTTGCCTTCCTCTGAACTCCCTTCAGCTTGTCCATATCCTTCTTGAAGTGTGGTGTCCAGAACTGGATGCAGTACTCAAGATGAGTTCTGTAAACCGCCCAGAGAGCCCTGGCTATGGGAGCGGTATATAAGTTTAATTAATAAATAAATAAATAAATAAATAAATAAATAAATAATAAACCAGTGCCAAATGGAGGGGAACCAGTACCTCGCATGATTTGGAAGCTATACTTCTATTAATGCATCCCAAAATAGCATTTGCTTTTTTTGCAGCCACATCACACTTTTGGCTCATATTCAGCTTGTAATCTACAACAATTCCAAGATTCTTCTCCCTTGTAGTATTGCTGAGCCAAGTGTCCCCATCTTGTGCATTTGGTTTCTTTTTCCTAGGTGTAGAACTTGGCATTTATCCCTATTAAATTTCATTCTGATATTTTCAGCCCATTGCTCCAGCCTATCAAGATCACTTTGAAGTTTGCTTCAGTCTTCCAGGGTATTAGCTATTCCACCCAATTTTGTGTCAACTGCAAATTTGATAAGCATTCCCTGCACCTCCTTATCCAAATCATTAATAAAAATGTTGAAGAGCACTGGGCCCAGGACTGAGCCCTGCGGTATCCCACTTGTTCCCTCCCCCAAGTTTGAGAAGATACCATTGATAAGCACTATTTGAGACTGATTCTGTAGCCAACTGTGGATCCACCTAATAGTTGTTCCATCGAGCCCATTTTTAGCTGGTTTGCTAATCAAAATGTCATGGGGCACTTTGTCAAAGCTTTGCTGAAGTCAAGATATACTATGTCCACAGCATTCCCACAGTCCACAAAGGAGGTTACCTGATCAAAAAGGGAAATCAGATTAGTCTGGAAGGATTTGTTCTTGACAAATCCATGCTGGCTTCTAGTAATTTTGCACTGTTTGTCTCCTGGAGGAAACCAAGGAGGCTCTGTGGACCAGATGCAGTACCTCAGCTGGTTAGAGGTTTCACATCCCTGACACACAGGGATCAAATGCATGACTGCTCTTAATGAACAACAGAACGATTATGCAATCTCATTGGGATTTCATCTGTTTGGCCCCTTACCAATCCTCTTTCTCTTGTGTCAAGTCAAATACGGCATTTTTATCCAAAATGTCGACATTTCTATCCAAAATTTAGATAAAGATGTCAGTAGATCAAGAAGACTATAGTCTCACAGGGCAGTAAACACTGGTGTCATCCTGCAAACTCAAATAATGCTAGCGGACCCAATCTTTGATTTGCTTGCGCAAATGGTTACACAAGTGGCTGTACAAGTAATTGCACAAGTGGTGGTGAAAGCATAACTTTCTTTGGATTCTTTTCTTGTACATAATTTGGAAGTTAATTTTCGCTAGCGGAATGACGCAGTTGGATACTGCCCACAAATTGCTATTCTTTTCTTCCTAGGCCAGCGCACTCTTTACATTCATACTCATTCCTTTCCATTATTCAGATACGACAATAGTAAATCACGACAGTGTTTTAATAGCTAATCAATTAATTAAACTATTTATACTGGAAGAGAACTAAATATCCACTCATGTATAATCACCATTATTTTAGATAAATTCCCCTGCCACTGACACATTAGAAATGCATATATAATTATTTGGCCTCTGGGAGTGTGTTTGTGCTTGATCCCAGATCTGAATGGAGGCTTTTTACTCATGCTACGGACTGCAGTGTGCTGAGGAGGAGTGTTCACGGCTTACTACAGTGCTGTCCTTCAGTAACGTCTCAACCCCCTGTAGCCAGTTGCACATAAAGAAAGCCTTCATTCGGACAAGAAGTGGCACGCAAGCCCTCCCTTCTCTTCACTCCTCCTTTGTTATTCCCCCACCTCCTCCGTCTTTTGGTTTCGTAACTGCAGAGTGGGGTGCAAGAAGGAAAAACGCAAGTCTCAGTGCAAAACTCTTGCTGATCCATAGTTACCGGTGTACTTGCAGGAACCCAGAAGGACGAGCTGTTTTGTCAGGAATCACTTTGCAGGCTTTGAGAAATAACTTGAGTGCTTGGGGGATTATTTTTTAAAAGGGGCCATTTTACAATCTGAATTGTGCTGTCTCCTAATAGACAGAGCACATCCATTTACATATTACATTTGCCTAAGAGCAAAATGAGACATGACTGCAGCCAAAAGCCGAGCTTACTTTATTCCCAGTTTTAAATTGAAGTAATCTCGTGTGTGTGTGTGTGTGTGTGTGTGTGTGTATAGGATCCCCTCCTCTCCAAAGAAAAGGGAGATAGGAGAAAGTCTGACTAAACATTAGCACCAAGAAGTCATCCAAGAAAATGACATCAATAATGCTGCTTTGGGATTTTCTCCGTTCTCGATAAATTAATCAATTTCTAAAAGCAGTTTCATTGATCAAGTCATTGTAAAAAGATAATGCCAGTTTAAAGTGGGAAAGTTCCAGCCTATGCCATGCTCACCATCTGGGAAGACATGATGCAGATAACAATCATGACTTAGGGAATGTCTACAACATGTGTTACCCCGGGGATCGTCCCAGGATCATCCCCGTTCATCCACATGACGTTCAGGGGATCTTAGGGGCAGGGAGAGATGATCCCTCCATTTCCCCAGGATGACTGGGATGGCTTCTAGCCCAATTTTTCTTGTGGTCTCGGGATCGTCCTGAGACCGTGGGAGGTGTGAGCAGCCGTCCCAGTTTCATCCCGGATCCTCACGAGTAAACGTGAGGAGGCAGGGACCGGCCACGGGGCATAGAGTTCTTCAGGCGCTCCGTGCCCATTGGGGGTGGGGTGCGTTTTTTAAAAAACAACAACTTACATTTGCGTTGGAGCAGACATGAGCTCATTGTCTGTTTTTTTAAAAATGGCGGGTGCGACACCCCTCGTTCCTCCCAGGATATCGCACACGTGTCTGTCCAAAGGGGAGGATCTCATGAGCACAATATCACGAGATCCTCCGCCCTCCCTCCCGGAATGCCGGGAGGTGTAGACATGCCCTTAGGATAGCTCCTTTACAGTTCTGACTGGCTCTGACTGTAACCTGGAGTGGATACACTGCCCCGGTGACATCGGAGCCACCAGCCTCCACTGATCATTGCCCAGAGCTTAATGGAGCTTCAGCTCGCAAGAAGAATCAGTGTGAGCAGAGGTTCTCTCATTCACGTCAGTGCTAGGGAAGACTCAGTGCATCATTGTATGTGCACCGTGGGGGCAGCTCCTAAACTCATGGAGCTCCACGTGCACATTAAACCTTCACATTGATACTGCGACTAATGGATGGAATATATTTGTTTTCTGAGTTTCAAATATTTACCTTTACAAAGTGCCTTGAGTCTCCGGGTTCACATTTAATGAAGGTGGGGGGAAAGGAAGAAGCCAATAACATTTCTTCCAAAACTTATATTTAGAGAAACCGCTTACTGGAATATACGTATCCCAGGCTGGAGACTAGGTTTTTTTTAAGAGATCTGGAAGTTATTTGGTAGAGGCTCCACTGCCCTTAGTGTATCTGCATACTTGTGTGTCCCCCATGTCCCACTGCTGTCTGAGATCAAACAGGTTTTGCCATCTTGGAAGAACTGCAAAAACCTGCACAGTCTGTTTACCAGAGATGACTCTGGGATGAGTGTATACACCAAGAATGCCTATCATACCACGTTTAATACTGGAAAAAAATGGTCAGCTTCTAACCAAAGCTGTTCAAAAGGATCTGACATCTGTTTTCATTTCCCCCCCTGAAGAATGATTGATCGCAAGTCTGTCCCTGTTACTCCTCACATTTGTTGTGTCCTTGCAATTGCAAATATAGCTCAATATTGTTTCTATACTCCCCCAGCTGTATGTGGGCAGTTAAAAGATGGCTTTGAGCTCCAATCTGCATTCCAATAGAGTTTGGCTTCTTATGGAAAGTCAACAGTAAATGAATGTGGATGCATGAAAATCAAGGTTAATGCTTGAACTAGGGTGAATGTTTTTGCATTGAGCAGAGTTTTGGACCTGATGCTAAGCTTCAGATGAACTAAAATTCACAAGTGAATAAACATCCACTGAAGAACAGGAAATAATAAGCAACCAAAAGTATTCTGCTATCTGCCGCACTATGGCTGCTGTGTGCCCCCCAAAGTTTGAGAATTCCTTCCAGGGTTCCCCCTTTGGAGCCTTCCCCTTATTTCTGTTCAGTAAGACTTGTGTGCATATCTCAGTATGGGCTGAGCAGAAACCAATGAATGCACAATGCATTCCTCCTTGTTACAAAAAAGAGAAATGTGTAGGGGAATCTGGATATTTGCAAGCATCATGGGACTCTTTTGTCTGCCAAGTAGACAGTGCTAATCCCAAATGAATGGAAAAGCTGCCCCAGCCATTTTGTTAGGAAACACTCTGCTTACTACAGCTAAACTATGGACACTCTGATACAAAAGCCATGGACATCTACAGTTAAGTTGCTATACAGCCCAGGTTTCCTATAAAACCTACAATGGGTCCAGAATAGATTAGGTCATTTCTGATACTCTCAAACGGGTAATGGGTTTTTTCTCCTTTCTGCTATGTGTTTGCCATCTTAAAAAATAATAATTTAAAAATCCTGTAATTATAAGCACCTAAATCAGTAATTTTGACAGACTGCCTAAATTTGCTAATGTGATTCTGCCTAGGGGCGTGTTTCACCTTGGTCCTGAACCCCAAATCTGAGTTGAAGTGGGCTGATTTGGCCCACCTTGACCTGAATCTGGTTTAGGATTGGATTGGGCTACTTGGCCCGAAGCAGTCAAAGTGCTTCAGGCCAATTCAGCCAAATGGCCAGTTGTAAACTACAGTGGCTGAAAATGGCCTTTTCTATATTTGGGTCTATATTTGGGTCTATATTCTGTAACCATCTGGCCTCACTGCCTGAGGGGAGGAAGAAGATGTGTCACCACACTGCATTCCACAACCCCTTTCCCCATCTCCCATCCCTTTACTTTTATTGTGGTATCTCTATGGAGAGCTGCGCAGCTCAAAGACCTGACTGCAGGGCTCTCAGTTTGTGTGGGTCTCATGAGACTTTGCGGGGCTCTTACAGAAGCTCATGCAGGTCTCATGAGACTTCTTGGGAAACTTGCGGGGAGATGTCATGGCTTCACGAGAGCTCTGCAGCCACTTCTGCCAGCCACATGCAATGAGGGAAGGAGAGGCTGGGCAGCCGGCTGCTCTGGAGAGCCCTGCCAGCCATTCTCTTGCTGCAGCAAAAACCATGATGGGAGTGCAGCAGGGAGGGCTGTCCAGAGCACCTGGTGCAGCAGGCCCTCTTTGAGGGAATGGGGATGGGTATTTGAGTGATGTAATTCAGCCCTCCTTCTCCTCTACTGCCTGATTCAGAGCTTTATCACACGTACCTGCTTCCCTCGGATTATCCCCATAGCACTAAACTTTCACCGCTGTTGTTGTTTTGCTACCTGGCAACAGCGATCCTTTGCATACCTGGAAGTGAGTTTAAGGGGGGAAATGTAAAAAAAATCATTAAAAAAAATCAATGGATGACCCAATTCAATCCAAATTTGGTATGCTTAAAGCTTTCCTTAATATCTATTAATGTGGCAATTTTGGTGTCTTTATCTTTAAAGCTTACGCAGATGTAAGCTTTGTTTAAAATCCTCCTCCTGCACCCTGGCGGCAGCTCGGAAGATACACTCAAAAAGCAGGGGCTAAATATGGTGAATCTTTTCCCTTTGAAGCACAATTAAAGCAGGATGCATGGGAGTAGTTGACAATCAAAGCAGATTATAAGGCGGAAAACTTCTGAGTCCTTTGCATGCAATCCACAGTGACAGCACAGTATAACGCTGGTGTGATAAAGCTCTCAGATTCCTCACCCTACTTCATGGGTGTATCGGCCCTGGTAACCATTTAAGAAAGGAATTCTAATTCTCTTTGTTTTTTTCGAAATAAAATAACTTAGAACGTAATTTTGTTTTTCCTTTGATAAGGCTGGACTTGTTCTGTTTCCTAAATAAATGTGTTGTTTATTAGAGAATGTCTCTTTTGCCCAAAGAAATTTGCCTAAATGCTAAACATAGAGTGGGTTGGATCCAGAGTTTATTCCTCCAGGTTGAGCATCCCTAAGCAGAGTTCCACACAGAGTGCTCCCACTGGTGGAAAGGGAGGGAGGGAATCTTTGTGCATTCTCCTTCCTTCTGCAGACCCCCAGGGTCACCTCCCCCAATATTCTTGACTGTCCTGCAACCATCTAGAGCAATTTTGCTGGGAGGGGAGGATAGCTGATTGCAGGTGGAGGGGGGAATCTGAAAGATCGCCTACTGCCTTGTTCAGCTTGCAGGAATGCTCTGCTAGATCAAAATCCTCCTACTGATGGAATTCGCCCTTCCATCTATGGGAGGGGTTTGCTGGATCCAATCCAGTATGCTTCAAATTAAATAGCATAGGGTGAGCCACTGGGACAATACATAATATAGGGGGAGGGAAACTAAATATATCAGATTTCGAGAATGGGGAGGGAGGAATCATGCTGTTTCCTGACCCAACAAATCTGATGAAGATGTGCTAGGAAGGATCTGAGATCAGTTTTTATATCTCTCTGCAACCATTGCATCTCCTTAACGAGACTTGTTTCATGCTCAGAAGAAACAACAGAATCTCCCCTCTGGCTTGGAACTCAGAGATGTAGATTATTATCTTGTAAATGTCAAGTTAACATTGGCTTTTCTTTTTTTAAAAAAGAGAGAGCAAATAAACCTTGTTGTTTTGATCCATCAAATATTGAACTAATTAAGAAAAAATTGTATGTCTCCTTAGAAGTAAGCTTCTTTGAGGTTAATAGGACTTACTGCCAGGTCAGTGTGATGGCAGCCTGAATGGCTGCGTGATGGCTTTGGGCTGAGGGGGTGTAGGGGTGGCAAGGGAATGGTGTGGGGGCAGCAGTGGTGGCAAGGGGGGGAACAGGGAGTCCAATGGATTCCCAGCCAACCTTACTCCTGGCTTTCCTGGGTCCTGGCCATGCGGCTGGTGCTCAGAAACCCACCCTCTTTGAGGTGGCTGAATCTTGCCTTGGCTTCGGTGCTGAGGTGAGGCAGGCACCCCCCAAAGCACCCTGAGTTGAATTAGGGCCATTTTGGGGTTAGTCAGGGGCTGTGCACAGCCTTATTTAAAATACAATAATGCATTTAAAACAACAGAGTTAAAAGACCGAACTGCTAAAATGCCTGGGAAAATAAAAAGGTCTTCACCTGGTGCTGAAAAGAGCACAATGTAGGCACCAAGCGAGCTACTCTGGGGAGCTCATTCCATGGCTGGGGTGCTACAGCAGAAAAGGCCCTCTTCCTGGTACAAGCAGGAAGTTCCCCAGCCCTTATTTTGCTTTACTGTGTCCTGCACAGGCTTGTCATCAATAAAGTCATTTACAGCATCTTGAGATTATTCTCTTTTTTCGTGTTCACCTTGGATGCTTACCCACCTTGCACTTTGTCTTAAATAAATATGTAAAGATTAGAAATCAATTTTTACTTGTATGGAGTATATGAAGCAGATTTAGGGCCTTGCTAGACCCTGCCGGATAAGCCGGCAGGGAGGCGGGGCGACGGCGCGCTAACTTTAGTGCGTGCCGCCACGCCTCCTAGATGGCTGACGCGCAGGGACTGCGGAAGCCCTGTAGCTTCGGCCATTTTTTTTTGTTAAAGGGGCCCCGTGTGCCCCGAAGACTCTGGAGAAGGTAGGTGGGTTTTTTTTAATTAAGCCCCCCCATCCGCTCCTGATCCCCTCCCATGCCTCCTGCCCACTCTTTCCCCACCCTCCCTCCCTGTCTCCGTCCCCTGTGTCGCCCTCCGCCATCCCCTGTGTCTCCCTCCGCCGTCCCGTGTCGCCCTCCGCCATCCCGTGTCGCCCTCCGCCGTCCCGTGTCGCCCTCCGCCATCCCGTGTCGGCGTCCACCATCCTGAGTCGCCCTCTGCCATCCCTCCCCGTCCCCTGTGTCGCCCTCCACCCTCCCCCTCTCCTGCCAGTCCGGCCTTCGCCCCCTATGTCCCCCCCCGGCCCGATGGGCACAGCGCTCGTATGAGCGCTGTGCCCAGTCTGTGGTTTTTCCCGGCTACTCGCGAGTAAGCGAGTAGCCGCAAAAAGCCACAGACCTTGCTAGACGTTCCGCAGCCCCAGCCTCAGGCCGGGGCTGCGGAAAAGGCGCGCCATAAGCAAATTCGCTTATGGCGCGTAAAGGGAGGTCTGAGCACGGCTTGACCCCGGATTCCCCTGTGCATCATCTGGACACACAGCAGGGAAACCGGGCCTCAAAGCGCGCTAAGGCCTCGTCTAGCAATGCCCTTAGTCTTTCTCCATGCACTGTCCATTATGAAGTATATTGGGCAGTGTTTACTTCAGTATTTTATACTTAAATGATATATTTAATGATAGCAAAGTAGCCATCACAGCACATCCCAAATCTAGATAACTCTCAGTAGATGCCTCTCAATACCCGGGTTCAAGCAGGATTCTTATATGAGAGAATGAAGTATTCTGCCCTTATCCAGGGCTGGATTAACTGATAATACGAAGCATGAGATGGGACACAGTCCCCGCCAAGTTCCAAATTGAAACCAGAATTGTTGTGCATTGAATGTCTCCCATCCTGACCCTTTTTAAAACAACTGATTCACAGATGCTTGAACATGACTTGATTTCTCATCACTTGTTAACTTTCAGCTGAATATTTGAACTGTCTCTGTTCAAAATTACTGTCTTTGAACTTGACATTGTGTGATATGAAGTTCTGTGATGGCTCATTAACAGATGTAACATTACATGACTTGAATTTATTTAATTATTGCATTTCCATACCGCCCAATAGCCAAAGCTCTCTGGGCAAAAATTAAAGCCAGGAAAACAATTCAAAGTATAAACAAACCACAGTATAAAAACACAATATAAAAGTACAATATAAAAGCACAACCAGGATAAAACTGAGCAGCAATGCAGAGATTTATACAGATTTGAAATACAGATTTAAAACATCAAAGTTAAAATAATAATAATAATAATAATAATAATAATAATAATAATAATAAATTTATTTCTAACCTGCCTCTCCATCCTGATTGAGGCGGGGAACAACAACAAGTATAAAATACATAAAATATTAATCAAAACACAGTATACATTGTTAAAACTTCCTAAAAACATACTAAAAGCACCCTAAAGGCTAAGAAGAAGTACTGTTAAAATACTGGGGAAATTAAATGATCTTCACCTGGCATCAAAAAAAGTATAAGGTAGGTGCCAGGTGAACCTCTCTAATTATGAAGATGCTTGTGTAAATTGGTCCAAAGTTTCTCACACATCACCAATGGTGTGGGTTTGTGTAGAGCTTTAGCCCGCCTGTTATTAGAGACTCCAAGTTTCCAATCCTAAAGGCACTTACTCATTGAACACAGTGGTACTTACATCTGAGCTAACATGCACAAGGTTGTGCTACTTAACCATAAACATATTGCATTGTGAAAAATACATCATCATTATTATTATTATTATTATTATTTACATTTATATTCCATCCCATAGCCAAAGCTCTTTGGGAGGTTTACAAAGATATTTATCACAAGACATGTATAATACAGCTGGTTAAAAGAGAGCAACATTTTTTTTTATTATTTTAAATTTATGTATTACGTTTCTATACTGCCCAATAGCTGAAGCTGGATAACAAAAATACCTCTTAAATCCAACTGAACTCTCCAACAACTACAGAAAACCAGTCCAATTTGAATGATTCTGAAATATGCCTGGACAAAGGGGAGTCTTCGGTCAAAGGGAGTTTCATCATTGTGAAACAGAGGCACTCCCAATCAATCTAAGGCCGTTTCTACACCAGCCCCAAAATCCGGGCTGGTCACAGCCAAGTGTCCGTGCATCCATATGATGCATAGGGACTCCTGGGAGCAAGGGGGAGATGAGCATGGGTTTTCCCAGGGATAAATAATCCCTGGGAAATCCCGATTCTTCCCATGGTCTCGGGATCATCCTGAGACTGTGGGACGTGTGTGGGGCCCCTGTTGTGGCTTCATCCTGCCTCCTCGTGAGTAAACGCAAGGAAGCAGGAAGCTGGCATGGGGTACAGAGCTCTTCAGGTGCTCCATGCCCATCGGGGGTGGGGGGAGGGGCAGTGGTTTTTTTTTAAAGTACTTTTTTGGGGGAGTGCATGTGCGCTCATCTTCAGTAAAATAACAATAATAAAAATGGCGGGTGCAACATCCCTCCTTCCTCCCGGGATGTCACACGCGTGTCTAGACAAAGGGGAGGATTTCGTGAGCACAATATTGTGAGATCCTCCCCCTCCCCTCCCTCTACACCCATGTGGTGTAGAAAGGGCCTAAGAAATTGGAACTGGATACAGGGGAGGATGTACAAGTAGTGTCTTAGATAACTGAGTCCAAGCTTTATATGTTTTATATATCAAAAGCAGTGTTTGCATTCTCTGAGAGACATTGATATATGTGTATGTTATTAACTTAAGAATATCCTGCAATTTCAAAATCAGTTATGCATTCCTGAATGCTGCTGAAATCAGTGTGATCCCCATATCTTGCTATACCTTTTAAGTTGCAACTTGGTAAATTGTACAAAATGGACAGACCTTTAAGATGCTGGATAGGTATTTCAGATGTTGTGCTACGGACTTGTGTGTACGCCCTTCTCGGCCCCTTGCACAATGTCATGCTGCCAGGAGGTTGCTTGGAGTAAACACAAAGCCTCCTCGTAGCTCCTGATTCTATGCTCTGTAGCCACAAGATTCCATTTTGTCTCCCATGTTTTTTAACATCTACATGAACTCGCTGGAGAAGTCATAATGGGGTTTGGGTTGAAGTGTCATCAATATGTGGATGATACTCAGCTCTACCTTTCATTTCCATCTACACATCCCAGGGAGGGTGTAGAACTCTTGAACCAGTGCCAGGAGTTTGTTTTGGGGTGGATAAGGTTCAGCGAGTTGAGTCTTACCCAGACAAGATGGAGGTACTGTGGAGTGGGAAACCAACTTCTCCAATTGGAGGCTTACAACTTGTCTGAGATGGAGTTGTACTCTCCCTAAAGGACCAAGTGCAGAGTCTGGGAGCTCAAGTGGCTGCAGTGTCCATGAATGCATTTTACCAGCTTAGGCTGGCATACCAGCTGCTGCCCTATCTGGAGAGGATGGACCAAGCCTGGGTTATCCATGAAAATGTCTGGAAACTTCAGCTGGTGCATAATTTCAATCTTCCCATTTATAATAATGTGTCAAGGTTGCTAACTGACTTTTGTTTTGAGGAGATCACACCATATGGACAGATAAAGAAATGATGTCTGTTTAGGTCACCTGTAATGATAGCTATGGCACACACCTCAACAGAATTATTTATAGATTGTTTACTTGATTGTTCTATAACCACCCCCACAAAGACAAACATAATACAATTAGGGTTCACCCCCCACCCACAGTTAACATGGGGGAAATGACCATGAAGGTTTTATACTGTATTAGGGGCAGTGATGTCAGTTTTCTGGAAACCTTTAAACTGGATTCCCCCCAATGCAAATTATACTAACTTGCAATCGAAAATTTCCAGTTTGCATTGAAAAAACACTAGAGACTGAGCTAATTTAACAGGTTTGCTAAATACAAGTAAAATAAGCATCAAAAAGTATTCCATGGAGCTGTTTATATGCAGAGAAAGACCCGCGATGGCTGTGGATCTGCGCCCCTCAGACGATGCAGGCACAGGATAGCAGTCACTGCGGGGCTTCCCTGTGATGCTGTGTTTTGAAAAATTCAGTAATTTACACTGACTTTTTCAAAGGGAACGGTCAACACAGTGCTTCTGTCATGTAATGTTGCTTCAGGGCCAATCCAATGGTGGAACCTGGTGGAAGGCAATCAGTGATTGGTCACCTTCAAACAGGAAGAGGGTGGGGCAGGCTCTGGGATTCAGATGGCTACCCAGAAACCCCATGCTCCCTCCTTGGCCTCGGGATTACTCAACGATGCCCTGGGAGCGGGAAAGCGCAATGTTGAGGAGGGAGGCAGCACCAACCCAGCGCCATAAAGACAGCCTCCAGGTTAGTAATTTGTCCCAAAACATGACAAGTACTTGATCTAAAATATTTGATAAAAAAAATTAAAGCTTACAGTGTGGTTCAAATATTATTGTGTAGCCATTTTTATTGGTATACTTGTAAAAAATATAGAGACAATAGCATGTATTCCCCAAATGTAAGAAATAAGCAAGGTAATGAAAACTATTCATACACTAATTCAGTTTTCCACAACCTAGTGCTCTGCAGATATATTGAACTACAACTCCCAGTATTCTTTAGTCAACAGACTGTAAAGTGGCACTTATATTTATTTATTTTCACATTTATATACCACCCCATAGCCGAAGCTCTTTGGGTGGTTTACAAAGATTGCAACTCCCGCTGAACTGGTTCTCCACAACAATTTTAAGGCCAATGGCCTGTTGGAATACAATTCATGCAGTGGGCATGTCCAACGGCCCAGAAACACAGCTGGTGGCTTTCAGCCCGGTTAGCAGAAAATCCTCACAGAGGAGCAATAGGAGGCCGGTGTAGCTATTACCAGACAAGGCTTTCTCACCAGCCCTCAGATAGTCCAGCTGCTGCATTTATTATCTGTTGCTCTACTCTACTGGGTATTACTATCTTTAGAGTTACTTTACAGACCAAGTGCAGAATGCGTGTTCTTCACTAGGATGTGCCCACACAGTCCAACTGCTTGCTATCCAAGCATACAAAGTCTGGAATACATACACTACCTGCAATACAAAGCCAATGTGTGTACTGGATAGAATACTGGAGTTGGCTCAGGGAGAATAGAAGCTAAATTCTATTCAAAGAGGCAAAGAGCACCTTTTATCAGCTTAGGTTGATATACCAACTACGCCCTTATCTGGACAGAGATAGCCTAGCTACAGTTATCCATGCTCTGATAACCTCTCGTTTGGATTACTGCAATGTGTTATACATGGGGCTGCCTTTGAAAACGGTCCGGAAGCTTCAGCTGGTACAAAACAGGGCAGCCCGCCTACTAACAGGGACTGGCCGGTGAGATCACATTACGCCAGTCCTTTTACAACTTTATTGGCTGCCAGTCCAAGTCCGGGCCTGATTCAAAGTGCTGGTATTGACATTCAAAGCCCTAAATGGTTTGGGGCCAGGTTACTTGAAGGAACGCCTCCTCCCATATGTACCTGCCCGGACCTTAAGATCATCTACAGGGGCCCTTCTCCGTGAGCCCCTGCCAAAGGAAGTGAGGCAGGTGGCTACTAGGAGGAGGGCTTTCTCTGCTGTGGCACCCCGGTTGTGGAATGAGCTCCCCAGAGAGGTCCGCCAGGCTCCTACACTGTACTCCTTTCGTCGCCAGCTGAAGACCTTTTTATTCTCTCAGTATTTTAACTCTTAATTTTAACTTAAATTTAAATTTCACTGTTTTAACTGTGTATTTTAATCTTATATCAATTTTGCTGCGTGGTTTTATCCTGGTTGTGCTTTTTATACTGTATTTTGTATTTGTGCTTTTAACCTGTTGGTTGTTTTATTATGGTTTTAATTTTTGTGAACCGCCCAGAGAGCTTCGGCTATTGGGCGGTATAAAAATGTAATAAATAAATAAATAAATAAAATTAATTCAAATTCCTGGCATTGGGCACATTACTATCTCACAACCTAATCTGTCTCAGTCACAACATATATCTCATGGATGCCATCTTGAGATCTTTGGAGGAAGGGTGGGATAAATCAAAATGTTTCTTTATTTATTTAATTTACAATATTTATTTACTGCTCCCTATCCAAAGATTTCAGAGTGGTGAACAAATCGGATAAAAGAGTAAAAACAGAATAAAAACATAATTAAAAATTACATTTTAAGAAACAAGGTTCAGGTAAAACCATGGCTGGACATTCATGGAAAGCTTCAAGGAACAATGTTTTCAGGAGGTGCCGAAAACAATACAATGTTGGTGCCTGCCTGACCTCCAACAGCAGGGAATTCCATAGGAAGGAGCCCACCACACTGAAGGCTCTTTTTCATAGGTCCATGTGGAACCACTAGGAACATGCCCTCAGATGACCTCAGTGGAAGGTCGATAGAGGAGAAGGCTCTAGGACAAAGTCGTTTAGGACTTTGTACACTAATAGTAGAAACTTAAACCTAGCCTGGTAGCGAATCGGCAGCCAGTGCAGTTCACTCAGCAAAGGAGTTGCATGCACTTGCTCCAACTTCCGGAACAGCTTTAAGGGCAGCCCCACATATAGCACATTGCAGTAATCCAGTCTTGAAGTTATTAATGCCTGTATCACTGTGGCCAAGCTATCCCTGTCTAGGAGAGGCTGTAGCTGGCGAACCAGGCGAAGCTGGTAAAAGGCACTCTGAGCTGCTGCAGCTACTTGAGGCTCCAGACAGTGATGGATCTAAGAGTACCCCCAAACTATGAACCTGATCTTTCAGAGGGAGTGCAACCCCATCCAGAACAGGAAATGAGCCTGTCTCGCAAACCACTCACCCACAGGGCTTCCATCTTGCCAGGATTCAGCTTCAGTTTATTGGCCCTCATCCAGCTTTCCATTAAGGTGAAGGACCAAAACTGGCATTGCTTTAAATGTGAGCCCAGCAGCTATTAAAACAAAATAGAACAGCAGCAGCAACAATACCCTCTAGAGTAGGTGTGGTGGCCCTGCAATCCCCATGCCAGGGCCCTGATCTGAATTGGGTCCCCTGTGCCTACTCTAGATTTTTTTTAAAAAATGTAGCTGCTAGATACACAGAGAAGTAATATTTGGCCCCAATTCGTTTGAAGGCTGGAGCACAGCGATGAGGTTTGCATTTGTTCTGATGATGGGAGGACTAACACCCACCCACCCCCAATGAGATGCAAGAGCTTCAGCTTAGAAAACGACATTCCCTAGACAGGATGTGTTTTCATGTTTGGTAAATAGAAAAATGACAGGTGGTGGGTGGGATTCTTTGACTATTCTTCACCCTCAAATACATCATGGAGGAGGAGGAGCAGCAGCAGCAGTTTCAATGAAGGACTCAGCAGTTAGCTGAATAGAGCCCCCAGCTCTATGGTGACAGCTCCCTCCCTCTACTACCAGCATGTGACTGGCTCTTGGTGGGGGTAATGGCACCACTCACGGCTGCTCTGCTGGATGGGAGACAGCTAGAAAGAGTTGGCTGACAGGTTTAAGCTCCTACTTGCATGCAAAACATAACTCAGCCCAGAAGCAGCCACAAAGCAGGAGGGATTCAGAGTTTCTTTGGGCTCTGCCAGCTAGTCTTGCTGTTATCTGTCACTAATTCAATACAAGCAGCAGCAGCAGCAGTGGAAGGACCAGTAACAGCTGGGATGAAGGCCGCTTTGAAGGTACCGAATCAGGTGGAACTTTGGGAGCTTGCTCACAGTCTAGACCAGCCTTCTCCATTCTGGTGCCCTCCAGATGCGTTGGGACTACAACTCCCAGCATCCCCCAGCATGGCCAGTGGTCAGGAATGCTGGGATTTGTCCGTCAAAACATCTGGAGGACACCAGGCTGGGGAAGCCTGGTTTAGACCCTCTCTTCTTTGCTAGAGAAACCTAAGGGCTAAGCTGAGGGTTTTTATTAGGCTGTGTGTGTGTGTTTAAAGGAGAAAGTTAGGACTTTATGGCATGGTGATGGAAAAGAGCTGGGGGCATAGAAAAGGGGAAATAACAGGTCAGAATGCTTGGGCAATTTGTGCTAAAAGAAAGAAAAAACTAGATGGTTGGAGAAAGTTATGTAGGAAGTCAGGATCCAAGGATGAGAAGAAAGTAAGGTTGCCAACGCTCCCGTTCTAAGATGCGGCAGGTGAGGTTTCCTGCGGGACTAGACCAGAGCTTCACCTGCTTGCTGCAGTTGGCCCAGCCAGAAAAAGCAACGGCGTTGGGGGCCACCGGACATGACATCCAAAACAGGCCACGGCGGCATCCAGGCTCGAGTGGAGCGGCTCGTTGCGCCTCCCAGCCCGATCCTGCGCCTGTTTACTTGGCAGCGTGCGGACCGAAGGGCAGCCGGCCAGGGCGCGCGCGCGCCATGCAGAGGCGGGCCGCCGGGCCCCCTTGGACGAGCCAGCTTTTGGCTACCTGGACTGGGCCGTGGTGGGTGGGCGTCCGCCGCCGCCCCGATGGAGCCGGGCCACACTGCCCCGCCCTTCTGCCCCGCCACTTGGGCGCCGCCGGAGCTGCTGCCGCCGCCGCTGCCGCTCCTGGGGCCGCCGGGTGGTGGCTCTGGCGCCTTCGGCTCCTTTCCCGCCCTTCCTCTTTCGATCTCAGAGCGCGGTTGACCGCCCAGTGGCCGCTGCCGCTCCCTCCAGCCCGCACGGGGAGCAGCAGCAGCAGCAGCCGAGGCGGCCCCCGCCCCACCACGTCTGGCCTCTTTTCCCCGGGCTACCTGAGCCGTCCTCGGCGTCGTTTCCCGGTCTCTCCCCCACCCGCGTCCCTTGTCAACCGAGGAACGGAGGGGACTTTGCGCAAACCAACTTGGCCGGTCCAGGCGGCGGCGGCGGCGGCTGCTCGGGCAAACTCCTTATTCTGCCGCTCTCTCTTTCTCTCCCCGTCTGTCCCCCTCGTGCTGCGGGAAGTTGTCGATGAGCGCTCCGCCGGTCATCCGGCCGCCCAGCCCCTCTCCGCCGGGCAGCGGCGGCGGCGCCGCCGGCATCTCCTTCCACCTTCAGATCGGCCTCAGCCGGGAGCCGGTGCTCTTGTTGCAAGACTCCTCGGGGGAGTTCAGTCTGGCCCACGTCCGGGAAATGGCTTGCTCCATCGTCGACCAAAAGGTAAGGCGCCTCGGCTCCCCTCCTATTTGGAGACTCCTGTTTTTCAAGTACTCGGGGCGGGCAAGGTCGGAGAAGCCAGTGCCTCTGAGCGTGTGCAGAATGCCCTTACGGAAGACCGGAAGACCGGCAGGCTTGCCACGTTCGGGATAAAGCGCCAAGCGCTGCCAGGGTAGGCGGCGTCAATTTCAGGGAGGTCCGAGCCCCGGGACCTCTTATTTTAGGTTCCCCCCACCTTTTAGTGCTAGAAGACCCATGGGGCTTGGTGGTGGTGGTGGTGTGTGCAATGTAATCCTCTTTGTCTTTTTCAACTTCTCTTTGCTTTCCTCCCATCTCGCTCCCTCCTTCATCCCTGTTATACTTTCCATCGCTACAGGGTCACGATTGCCACGCGCGGAAAAAACAAAAGTTCCCTCGTTCCTGCCTCCACTCCCCCCCGCCACGCAGTTATACAGAGACACTCCCTCCCCGGACTCCCCCCACCCCCATCCCGTGCCGTGTTTTAAGGAGTGACTTTGGGGGAGGCTAGAAAGCAGAGGAGAGGGAGGGGGCGTTGAGGGCTCACCAACAGCTGTCAAAATACTAAGCCGGCCCCGCACTACCCGCTGGGGAAAGAAACTTTCCACTTTGCGAGCCAGAAAGCCAAACAAGTCGGCACGCTTTGGTAAGAGTGAGCTCAGGCCAGCAAGCAACCCGACGCCCATCTGGGGCACATGCCATGACAGTTCTGACCTTGCCAAGGAAGAGGCAAGCTGGAAGGAATAGCCCCACCCCTGGCTGAAATGTCAGGAGAGTGTCCTAGCCACAAGGCACTGCCTTCCAACCCCCATCTGGAGCCTGGTACCCAGAAATGAGGATTGCAGCCTTACAGCCCAGTCTTTTGCATGTCTACTCTGAACTAAGCCCCACTGAGTTCAATTGTGTGCATAGGACTGCATATGCCTGCTTCTGCAAAAGGACACACAGGTGCCCCTGTGATCGTTTCTATACGCAGATTCATGCTTCTCACAGCAGGCAGCCTCACATCTTCACAGAGTGAATTTTCCAAGAAGTATGCTACACATTTAAAAAATGACAGACATTTAAAAAATGACAACAAAGGCAGCTGGTGAGTCAGACTCTTGGTCCATCTAGCCCAGTATTGTTAACACTGGCTGCCAGCAGCTCTCCGGGGTTTTAGGCAGGATTTCCCCCCCCCCCCCCCAGCCTTACCTGGAGATGCTGGGGGATTGAACTTGTGATCTACATGCAAAGCAGTTGCTCCACCACTGAGCCAAAGCCCCTCCCCAAGTCTTGTGGCACCTTGACAGGCTAACACACTTATTCTGCAGTAAGCTTTTGTGCCCACTTCATCAGAAGCAACATTCATCAGATCAATATACTTTATTTTTTTTATGTAAACACTTACCTCCTGCTACACTTTTCCTGTAAATCTCTCCATTGTCATTGCAACTTTGTTACTCTCTCCCTTCCACCTTGATATAAGAGTAAATGTATTGTCTATCTCCTAGTTAACACTGTAATGTTTCAATGGGAGATGTGTATTGATAAACACCCAACACATGCATCTGATTGATGAAATGGAGGCTAATCACAGTGCACAGGCCATATTGAACATTTCTTATTATTTATACCACTTCCACTAAAGAGGGGTGGGTGCTTTACATGTGGTTCCCAGGTTGTGCCCCATTCAGGACTAAACCCTGTTAGCCTTCCCCAACCTGGTGCCCTCCAAATCCCCTGCCAGCTTGGGCAATGGGGTTAGGAATACTGTAGTCATAACATCTGGAGAGGAATAGGTTGGGAAAGGCTGGTTTAAGGAGTACAGTCATATGGTTGTGTGCCTTCAGGCCCTTGTTTGGCAGGCTTGCATCTTCCCTGTTGAAAGTGATGGTACTTACAACAAGACATCTAGTGGTCACACAGGAAGCACATCTATTTCCTAAAGTGCAAAGAAGCCCT
Source organism: Elgaria multicarinata webbii (assembly GCF_023053635.1). Taxonomy (NCBI): domain Eukaryota; kingdom Metazoa; phylum Chordata; class Lepidosauria; order Squamata; family Anguidae; genus Elgaria; species Elgaria multicarinata. The sequence continues at coordinate 140,027,126 of NC_086172.1, read as the reverse complement.
TAGAAAGCAACATAGGTGAGCACAAGGGGTGTGCCCAGGCACACCCTAATGTCTCAAGCAATAAGTGCCAAATTGAAGAGGCCATTGAGTAGGGATCCAGCTGCCCTCTAGTTGCTCCATTGCCACCACCCCGACAATGTGCCGTTGCTCCCAGCAGCAGGAGTGAAAAGGAATCACTTTGCTTGGAGCCTCTCTGCCAGGAGACACACTTCAATGAGGCTAGGAGGAGGGTCCCCGAAGGCTAATATCGCCTTGTAAGCCCCTCCTCTGGCCAGTGTCACCACAAAGCCCCATCAATGTTGGGGCTTGAGCAGCGTCTTCTCATCTCCCTCCCCCCCCCCCCCACCTGCAATGGCCCTCACATGGTCAGGCAAGCTGAACCATGTGGAGTAAAGCATCTGTTTCTACAGCGTTTAATACATAAATGAATAAAATAATGTCCTTTATGATTGAGTATTCAATAAATGAACACCTTTTAATTTTTTTTAAAGAATCCCCTAGTGAAATGTGTTGTGTACACCTATGGAAAGCAACTGGCTTGCTATGGCATGACTGTTTTGAAAAGCAGCCAATTTTCTCAGTTGCATGAAGTGGATTGAGAAGGTAACATCTGATAAAGCAGGCTGCTGGTTAGGAATTTCACAGTCGGTTCCCCTTACCATCTTGGTACTAGCCACCATTTGTTTCCCATGTGGGGCTCACTTTCTTCTTCATTGAACTTCCATCTTTGCATTGCCTTTTTAACCCTTCTAATGCGGGTGCAAGTCCCAATGTTCAAAGTAACCAAGAAATGTGGTCCACGAACAAAGGAGCTGTCAGTCTGGTACTTTCCCATGGCTATGGCTTGTTCATTTTAAATGTGGAACAGTATTTCCCGAGAAAACCAGAAAGCGGGATGCAACTAGTGACAGATTCTTGCATGCTTTCCCAGTGCCTTGTGCAGTTTTCCATAGTGGCTTGTGTGAAAAAATCACCAGTCAGGTACAATACCCAGGCAAGATCCTGTCTTACTTTGCTCTTGATATTTGCATGAATCATGACCTGATCTGCAATATTCCATTCTTGTTTAATGGGTTTATTTATTTGTTGTGTTTGGAAGCTGAGCAGGATAACAAAGTATTCAGAATGATGTTTTCGCCTTGTAGCAGTTCTGTTCAGCTAAGTGCTGGCGATTTGCTCAAGGCCACCAAAGGACCTTCATGGCTGAGTGAGTATTCGAACAGGGATTTCCCACATCAAAGCCCAACCAGCAGCAGCATAGTGATGGTGTTTGGATGCAGCAGCAGCATAGTGATGGCGTTTGGATGGATGGATAGCTATACTGTGGTTTGCAACTTTTGGGGGTGCAAGGCCGGCTAAGTGTTCAGGCCAGCTTTCATATGGCAAAGGAAGGCATACACTAGAAGAAGAAAATCAAGTAAAGTTTGATGTGAAATTACAGGGTTGTGTGTGAGAGAGTCAGAGAGCAAAGAGATGTTTCTGCTCTTCCTTTTTTTGATCTTCTGTTTGAATTGCATTTCCCTAGTGCCGAAGCGAGGCGAAATTTCAGCAACAGAAATGTTACCTCGAGGAAAGTTGTTTTGGTTCCATGGGTGACAATTGCATATCTGTTGTGCACCTGTGCGTGCACGTGTGTTTTAAAAGAAATTGTCTGGACATCTCTAAAGTGTTCGAACACTTCTTGTCATAGAAGATTATGGAGAGGGTATAATGGCTATTGGAAAGCATGACCTGAAATCAAATCCTGTTTGGGTGGACATGAACTATGAAAAGAGGTGTCCCTTCTTCCAGACTATCACAGTGCCAAAGAGCAGACACGGAAGTTTGAAAGTCCTGTTGGAGTTTTGGTTTTGCCATTTCATAGGCTGAGCATGGGGAGGACACCTCCCCAGCCAGGCACACAAGCTTCTGTTGAGTAAAGGGCAGAGCCTCAGATTTGTTGCGCCCTGGAGGAAAAATGGCAGGAACAGAAATCTAGAAATTGTGTTAAACTGTGTTCACAGCATTCCCCCCTCCACAGAACAGCTGTTTTAATCACCATATATCCCAAGAGATGACATGGTAAACCACCCCAGGGGGCCCTTAACCCCACTTCAGGGGATGGTTACACAGGGTAGTTTATTATCTGTTGTTGTCACTTCCCCCCTCCGAATTTGCTAATCCACCATGGTTCACTTCCCAATGCTAACCACATTGGCTTAGCATTACGTGCGAACAGGCCCAGAGTGTGGTGGTGAGACCTCATTCCCTTTCCTGGACCCTGACTCTTCCATGATACAGAAGAGCTTGGGAAGTGGCAGGAAGTGGCAGTGAATTCTATGGCCAGGTTCACACATTATGACAAGAAAAAAGGAAAGGAACCTCTTGTGCAAGCACTGAGTCATTACTGACTCTTGGAGGGACGCCAGCTTTCGTTGACGTTTTCTTGGCAGGCCTTATAGTGGGGTGGTTTGCCATTGCCTTCCCCGGCTGTTATTACTTTCCCCCCAGCTAACTGGGTACTCATTTTAGCAATCTCGGGAGGATGGAAGGCTGAGTCGACTCGAGCTGGCTGCCTGAAACCAGCTTCTGCTGGGATCGAACTCAGGCCATGGGGAGAGTTTCAGCTGCAGAAACTGCTGCTTTACTGCTCTGCGCCACACGAAGGTTATGACAACCCAGGGTTTAAATAAACCCTGTGTAGCGGTGAATGAGTGGGAGTGAGCATGCTGAATTAAGCAATCCAGGGATGCTCCATCCCTGGTTTGTTTATCGTGACGTCTGAACCCAGAATTGGAGATTGTTCATGGAGAAACAACCCAGACTCGCTCAGTCTCTCTTCATTATGAAAAACTCATGCGTAACAAGCTATAGGTTGTTTGGGTCTTTCTAGGCTTTCTGTGTTGAGATTGTGTTTAACTGTGTCAGTTTTGCCAGCACATTGTTTTGATGCGCTTCAGCTATTTGGCGTAAAACGTAGGCCAGATCTACACCAAGCAGGATGTGACACTTTGAAAACATTTTGAAAACTGTATATGGAGTGTGTCCTGGGCCCCAACAGTTGCCACTACTGTTATAAACTATTTTAAAGCAGTAGTGTAGATCCTGTCCTAATTTCACAGTTGTAATTGGTAGCTTTCTTCTTAGAGCCCTAGATCAGAGCTGATGCATCTGCAGAAAAAGGCATTCATTCCCATACCATTGCCCACCCCCCCCCAATCCCACCCCAGATTGGCCATGAGGTCCAGCCTAAACTTTCTCTTCTTTCCGCTAATATATTGCTTTTGGCACTCTATTTATCCGAGAGAGATAATGAAATTATAACTTCAACGGTGATGCTTTTCATTCTGTATAATTTGCCCAGTAGAAGTGATGAAAGTTTAATGGAAACAGGCTATCTGTTCTATTCATAAGTAATACATAAACACAATGAATATGAGTAAGGCAGAACATATTGTTGTTGTTGCATCATTTCTCAAAATTACACATTTTATCCAATAGACAGAAATGCCCAGTGCAAAGTTTTACAGCTGTCAGAGTATAACCTCTGAATGTGCAGTTGATCATTCAAGGTTACTGCCTTAGCCCTGAATTGGGGTCTGCCATCAACAGAACAGCTTGTTATACTCTGTTTTTTTGATCCACCCCAAAGGTCACAAAAATGTGCAGACGTTCAAGACTTCCAGATCTCTTGATTAAAAAAGAAGTTATAGAAAAGCAGGTTGGCCAAGGTGGGGTGAGGTTACAGGACAGGGGAAAAAGCACTGATGTTGATGTTATGATGTTTGCATAGTCAGAATCTGATGAAGATATCAGGCGATCTTGAAAGCTTGCACATCTTTTGTGACCTTTCAGTTGCCCCAACAAAGATAATAGACTAATACTATTTTAAAAAAAAATAAAAATAAAAAAAATCTTATAGCCAAGAGATTTACTTTTGCTTTTTGTATGGTTTTTAGTATTCAGTTTGCTTCTCTGGCTCCCCCCCCCCTTCACTTTTTGGTCAGTCATTTTAGGTCACGTCTATGGAATGCAGAGTTACTGGCATTGTGAAAAGAAAGAAAGGGCCAGGTTTTTCTGCAGTTAGGTGGTAAAATGATAGGAGTTGTGAGAAGGCAAGCTCAACAGCAAGTTCTCATGTTCTGACACCTGGAGTGTGCTCAGCAAGCTTTTTGATGCTTATGAAAAGCTTTGACTTGGGGGACAAATTGAGCTTGGTGCAAATGGCTGGGATGATAAGTGTGTCAGGTCCCATGCTGCCCAGGACAAAAAAAGGAGAAGAAAAAAAGAGAGATGAGGGTAGGCATGAGTCTTTCAAAAGCACTGGTGCTGAATTTCAGCCTGGGGAAATGGCAGGTGACCTCTGTGCATAATGAGGGTAATTGAATCGCACTTTGTCAACAGCCTGAACTATCCAGTTATAGAACTGCTGAATACAAAGATACTGTAAATGCAGAGTGGAAATTGTTAACTTCCTCGGAACTCGAAGTCACAGTTAGGCTTTTTTGTTCGGTTGCCACTATCACATGTTCTTGTCCTGCGATTGTGCCAAAAAGATACGTGATTGACTTACTGACTCTAAGGAACTATGAAATCTACTAGGTGCAAAATGTTGCTAAATATGCAACCTAACTTCTTGGTTACAAAGTGTTATTTTTCACAAGCTCTTAATAGTGTAGATGTGCTAAAAATGTGTGCTTTTGCTTGTTAGTTAGAAGCCTCTCCCTTTAAAATTCGAATAAGTACTGAGAATTGATTTTCATGTAAAAAGTGATGTAAGGACAGTTATTTTAAATACGCATGTATGTATTGTGTTTTGTTGCTAAGTTCATTAAAAAGTTTGAAAACAATTTTATCAGCCGGTTTGAAAATTGCTAGTTTGAAAATAATTGTATCTGTTTTTAGAAACAATGTCTAAATTTGTTTACATTGAGAGAAAATATTCTTTGCCTGCTGTTCCTATATTTTAAAGCTCAAATACATATCTATAAATACAGAAATCATTAAATTCCCTTAAGCCTAGATCATTCATAATTTTGGACCAAACTAAATATTCGTCAAATAGGCTTACTTACTTCAGGGTAAGTGCGCACAGTTCTGATTTGGATCAGGACCATGGTACTCTGGGAGAGTGGGATTTAAGCTTTCCCCACTGTTTTCACCCAAAATTCAATTCCCCCTTGGGGGAGTGGGGAGATTAAAAAAAGGTCTCCATTGTATTTTTAATAATTCAAATGCTTTCACATTACTGCACCATTATTCAGTGTTCTTTATGTAGCACATTTTCTGAGTAGATCTTTCTTTTATCTGACTTAAGTATTCCAAAGGGGAAAACATATTCTCTACCAACTGCAATTCTATGCACACTTACCTGGAGCCCAATTGACTATCATAGTGGAACACACTTCTAAATAAATATGCACAGGATTGTGCTATTAGGTTTTCTGTATTAATTAAAACAGTTAACAATTAACAGTATAAAGGGTTCTTTTTTTTAACTGTTCTAGTTAGCTATTTGCTTTCAGACAGAATTGCATGCTGTTCTTTAGCATAGGGACCTCATCTTGAAGAGCAAAGGCAGGAATATCATTTTGGGAGGGCAGACGGAGGCAGGGTGCTTCCATTCCATGTTCAGACCTTTTATCTGTGACTAGTTTATTACCTGGCTTTAATGAGCCAAGGAAAATTGAAGTTCTGGATTTTTTATGATGATCAGACTTCATTGTGGAATGGTATAGTTCCATCTAGTCTGAAGGAGGGAGTGTTAAAACATTTCCTGAATAAATCTTCCTGTGATCCTTATGATCTAGGACAGAGAGAGATGACCTCATACCCTCCAGAAGATTTTGGACAACAACTCCTTAATATTTGGCCATTGGCCATGCTGGCTGGGGCTGGTGGGAGTAGGTTGCCTACCCCTGATCTAGTACATTATGGGCCAGTTTCCAATTTCCATTCTTAGTTGGAGTTCCCGAGCAGGTGGTGACTACATCCAGGCACTTCCAGATGTAATGGATTATCTGGATCCATTTCAATCCAGCTTTCGGATGGGGTGTGGCCTGCATTGATCACCCTGGTGGATCATCTATGCTGGTATGGGCAGGAATGTGACTCTTGATCTCCTGAATCTTTCAGTAGTTTTTGAAAAAATGAATCAACTATGGTAGGTATCCTTCTGAAGTAGAATGGGGGGAGGGGACATTATGCTCTGAAGATTCCATTCCTACTTTGCTAGGGGGTCCCAGAAGACCAAACTGGGGGATTGTTCCTCTGCTAGGGAACTAACTTTTGCAGCCTTTCACAAATCTATACTGCCACCAGTAGTTGTTTAAGATCTTCATGGAACTACTGGATGCGGTCATTTTGAGATTTGGAGTGAGTTGTTATCAGTGCTTGGGTGACACCCAACTCTATAGATCTGTTCAAGTGTTCTGATTCTGTGTCAAGTATACACATGAGAGAAAGCGTGTGCTAGACCCCACCCCCCAGCATTGTGTCTGTCACCCTGAAGTCATAGAGGGTGACTTCCTGAGGAGGAGAACCTCCTGCATCCATGGAGGCTCTCCATGCGAGTTAGAGTGTTGGTTTACCAGTTTTTAGAATCACATGGAGAGCCTCTACATGTAGAGGAGTCTGTCCTCTACAGAAAGTTACTCTCCACATGAAGAGGGGCAATGAATGCCATTATGGAAGTGGGGATGGGCCAGGGCTGGCATGCTCCCTCTCTTTGCATGTTTATACAGAACCAGAACACCTTTCATTGGACACATATCTGGAAACGGAATGGACTGGGTGAGGGTGAATAAACTGCATCTCAGTCTAGGGGAAAAAGAGATTTTCTCATGGTGGACAGTTGTAATTCTAGTGAAATGGTGTGAAAATTAGAGCTTTTACACTTCCCCCAAAAGTTCATGTTTACATTGTGGGAGTACTTCTGGATCTTCCTCCTGGATGTCCAGTTTGGGGCTGTTGCCATGATCAGCTTTGTCGTCTTTGCCTGATTTGCTAGCTGTCTCTTCCCGGGGAAGAAGGACATGAACACTCTGCACTAGCAACTTCAAGTGGGGTCAGAGTGGAACTTCAGAAATGATTGCAAATTAGCCAGGTTCCAGAATCATACAGTAGTCCACTTTAACTTTTGCTAACAGAAATGCAGACGCACTTAACAAGGCATCTTGATAAATGGGCACAAGAGTGCAGGAAAGAAATTAGCTCTAATAATGGATTGCTGTGCTGGTGGGGGCAGTGGGGGGAGGGAAGGGGTCAGTGGCCTAGGAGTGGAGCAACACAGACCAAGTGCAGAGATGATACACACAAACAGTGCTCAAATAGTGACTTAGTACATGGTTGTGTGACTTTCTGTAGCAGATCGCATGATCCTGCCTATTTAGATAAAACACGCAGATCCCAAGATGCTTAGGGCAGTTGAGTTTATGTTCTGTAGTTTCAATTGTGTCTGGAACGCTACAGGCAGCCTGTGCTGATTCTAGCATGGCGTTGTAATGTGCTTCCAGGGACTGCTGCATTTCTGGACAGTACTCTGCTTTGCTTTAGTCATGATATCACATAAGCCACATGCCTTGCAAGTCTGTAAAATCACGGTCATTAAACCCCTCTATGTTTGCGAATAAATTATGATTGTGCTGTTCCCACAACGAAGTGTTAGGCTTGCTCACATTTACATTTGGAAACCACATTACAAGCAGTGATTACAAGGTTAACCTGATTAGACTTCAGTTGCAAGATCCTTCTGACAGCTTTGGAAAATAATTAAAACTGAAACAGAAGATAATCAAAAGCATCTAGGACAGAACTGCTATTTTCATTATTTTGTGATTAATTCCTCAGCAGGGTCTTAAAGTGTGATCCTAAGATGGGTTACTCATAGAGCTATGAAGACCTGGAAAAACACACATGCAGAAAGAATAGGGACACCCAGAAATATTCAGAAAAATGTCTCACCCTGTAATTTTCTAAAAGAAAAAAAAAGCACCCTGAAAAAGAGCAAACATTTTCTCCTGCATTTTTATGGTTCCCTGCACCCTGACACATTTTCCTGTTTTTTTTTTTACTCAGGCCTTCACATTGCTAGTTACTCATGAGTAGGTTGCATTGATTTCAGTGGCTTACTTCTAGCAAGTGCGCAAGAGGATGACCTACTTAAGCTGGAATTCTAGAGCTTGGATGTAAGAAATCTGGGTTCATATCCACTTTTGGCTCTGAAGCTCATTGGGCAATCTTGTGCATGTCAATAGATTTCATTAAATAACCCCCAGCTAAAAGGATTTTTGTGATGATAAAGTGGAGGGAGAGCAACAGGCTTGCGACTTCTGTTGTTGGTGAGGCTGCAGTTTTTAAACTCTGATTCTTTCCCCCACTCAGACTTCTTCTGCACTTATAAAGGAAAAAGTGTTGTTAAACATGTATAGAGTTCCCTGCACGGTCGCCACTGAAAGGCACCCCGTATCCCGACATATGCAAAGATGTGAGGGTTGGCTTTCATGTGAGCATGGCATCTGATTACGCTGAGCCGTAGCAGCTCTCATTTGGAAATTCAGCTATGATATATTGCAAAAGTTCTTGAAGTTATGCATATATTATTATTATTATTATTATTTTAAAAAAGAGGGTTGAAAGCATGCTTAAAAACCAATTCAACAATTACATCAAAGCTCTTGTTTTAATATATTGGGGAACATTTTGCTCCTGGCTATATGCAGTCTCTTCCTCCATCCCTGCCTCAATTCCCATTAAACTTCTCCAAAACCAAATCACTTCCCTTCCTAAAACTGAAAAGAATTATTTTAGTGAAATGTACAAAGGTAAGGGTTTAGTTTGAGCCAGGCCTTGCTAAACCTTTGCATCACTATCTGTTTTCATAGCTCAGTCCTGGAAATGGGCAGTAATGACTTCTGCCTCTGCAGAGCACTTCTCCACTGAGCAATCATAACCAGCCCCACTATATGTCTAGGAGAGAATCTCTCAGGCTTGCAGGAGAAAGAGTGTCGGTCCATGTGACATCCAGGCAATCTAGTTGCGACCCTCGGTTTTCATTTTAGAAATTCACTGGCTCACCAAAAGAGAGGCAATAGAAAACTAGATGCAAAGGCAATGCTTTGCTTGTCACCATTGAGAAACCGCATCTGGTCTTCTCATCAGCAATTCGGGTAGTGGGGGACGTTTTACCTCCCTTATCTTGCACTCTTACCTCCCACCCCCAACTAAAACTTTTAACTCAGCTGGCAAGGCACAAAGTTAGCTCCTCCCAAGTGAAACAGCACAAGGGCTTTCTATCCATCCCCCACTTGAGAGACCAGTTTAAACAATAAACACTCATTACTAGAAATGCAAGAAATTAACCTTGGAGACTTTCATTTAGGTAGAAGTTGAGGGTCTGTCTGAGCCTCGTGTGGCGCAGAGCGGTAAAGCAGCAGTTTCTGCAGCTGAAACTCTCCCCATGGCCTGAGTTCGATCCCAGTGGAAGCTGGTTTCAGGCAGCCGGCTCGGGTTGACTCAGCCTTCCATCCTCCCGAGGTCGGTAAAAATAAATACCCAGTTAGCTGGGGGAAAGGCAATAACGGCCAGGGAAGGCAACGGCAAACCACCTCACTATAAGGCCTGCCAAGAAAACGTCAGCGAAAGCTGGCGTCCCTCCAAGAGTCAGTAATGACTCAGTGCTTGCACGAGACGTTCCTTTCCTTCCTTTCCTTGAGGGTCTGTCTGCTCAGTTATGCAAGACGGGGTAGGGGAACAGGTAGGCTGAAATGATATACAATATGCAGGGGGATGACAGAGTCAGGCTGCCTCATCTCTCTTCAGAATTCACCCAGATGAGAGTCCAAATTCAGGTGTTCTATTATAGACTCAGACAAGAGCCCTGTCCAGGTTTCCAACCCTCTAACCCTGCCCCCTCCTCCTGTACTTCTGGAGGGCAACTTTGTGAAGAGGAGAGCATCTTGTATTCATGGAGGCTTTCCACATGACTGAGAAGCCTGATTTTCCAGCCTTCTGGATCACATGGAGAGCCTTCATGGATACTGGAGGCTCTTCTCAGAATGTCACCCTCTGTGAGTGGAGGGGGATGGGGACATGTGAGGAGGGGATGCTCAAGTGCTCCTGCTGCTGCTGCTGCTGCTGCTGCTGCTTTTTCTATATGCCAGAACACTTGAGCAGGGCTCTTCCAGATGAGGTCTTGTATTGTGCAATGGCCCTGCTGCATTCACAGAATTTTCCAGTGGGTCCAGATGTCATCTTCCATTTATAGTCACCCCATGTTTCCCCACTGCTCCTTTTATCTTTTTTACCAGAACAAGCATTTGTTGAGGAAAAGAATGGACTAGGTGGTGCACAGTGCCTTTTGGGTGAGGAGTCCTCTGTCTGAATGGGATCCAAGTCCCCTCCCACTGAGCAGGCAATGAACTGTTCTTTCTCAGTCCCAAAGACAACACTTGTGTCCGTCTTTGTAAGAAGAGAAGTAAATAGGAGCCAGAAGCAACTACAAAGCTTGGATTGAGAGACAACCAGTCCATTGCCTATGGGAGAGAAGGAAAGAGACTTATCTGGCTGATCCCAGCTGGCGTCACTACCTGACTTGTTCTGCAAGCTTTCTTCCTGCTTCCGGAGTTAGAAAAACCAAAACAAATAAACAAGGCAATGCAATTGTCTTTAATGTCTCTCTCCTTTCCTCCACCTGTGATCAGGGGGCCTTCATCTTAAAGCCATAATACTAGAGCTTCCACTGAAGAGCAGGTACAAATGTGTGGGGAAAAATAACCCTTGAGGGTGTTTATGTACTGTCAAATCCTGCTTATATCAAAGTGTGACTTCTGCAAGGCATGGGAGGGTCAGTGTGTTCACGATTAGGCTCACATGGTTCCTCACATGGATAAACCATTGCCAGCCAGGGAACTTTCTTGCTTGTCTGTACACACCACTGTGTCCAGTATTCAAATGTTTGGGGACAGGCTGCTGCTTCTATTTTAGCTCCCGAGCACTTGGGAATTTGAATGCTGACAGCAGGGTGCATTTGGCACATTTGTTTGAGCCATATGGAGCAATTTGGTCCACTTACCCTGATTATGATGCCCATGCTTTTTGTTTGTGGTAAAGTTTCATTATATGGGTGATGGCGAGAGAAGTGCCTGGCCTTGGTTGAAGGTGAAGAGCTATGCTTTACCTTTATGCTTCCATTGCTTCCAACTTTGAATGTACTCTGGTTTTTATAGAGAACAGGATGGAGCTTTAGAATTTGGCATAAAGTTAACCTTGGACAGAAACCAACGGTTTCGTTCCACAAACTCAAACAGTGCTAACGGAGCTCTGCCAAATCTTGTCATTGCACAGGCGGTTTTGCATTATGCCTTCGCGAGCGGTTGCACAACCCGTTGCGCAAGTATAATGCATAACTGGCTGTGAAAGTGTACTGTGCAGCTGCACTTGTGCAAATGTAACTTTAGTTGAGTTCTCTTGCAGATGTTTGGAACCTAGCTTCTGCTTGTGCAATGTCATTTGCACTAGCGGAATGACACAATGGGATACGGACTCATGTTTTGAATACATTAAAGGGGTACAAGGTGAGTCACCCCCCCCAAAAAAAGCCTCAAAATTCTACTGCTTATAAAAATGACACCAGTTTAGCTAATAATGAATAACTCGGGATCCGCGACCTACCTAGTAAGGTCTACATTTGTGTAAACTATCGAAGTGATCTGATAAATATTGCCAAGGGTACAGCAAGTTAAAAAGTACTGAAAAATGACACATTTGTACTTGTTATTCCAAGCTGTGGCTTGGCATATCACATATTTCTTTGACATTTTGGTGAAAACTATTGCTGTACTTTATTGGTGTGCCTTTCATTGGCTCGGTGATGTTCTAAGCAGCGGTTCAAAGCTTTATTAATGGTTTTCTGCTCAGTAAAAGCCTATGACAGCAACTGCTGGCAAAGTTATGTCAGCCATGCCTGTTTTAATTCTAAAGCTAGAATGCTGCCAGTATTCTATGTTTTGAGAGGAATTTCGGTGTTCCTGTTGGCATTCTGACAATGGGGGAGGGGTAGCACGAAACTGTCAATGGCAGTGAGGCAATTTTGAAGGCTGAGGGAATTGCTCTTATTGATTGACAGATCACTGATGAAGGGGATAGGGAGGGAAAGGGAATGTTGGAAGCTTGTGCAGGCTTACTCAGAAGTAATCCTTTCTGAACATACAGAGAGAGATCTATTCATTTGCACACATCTACTCACTTAATGACTTGTTAGTGTTTTGTTTTTTAGTTTGTGGTTTTATGTTTTTCAGAACAGTTTAATAATTTAATAATTCTCTTTCGGGATGGCAGCTGGATTATATGCTGTGAACAAGCAACATATTTATTTATTTATTTATTTATTTATTAAATTTATATACCGCCCCATAGCCGAAGCTCTCTGGGCAGTTTACAAAAGTTAAAAGCAGTGGACATTAAAAAAAGTATACAAAATTTAAAACCATCAAAAATATAAAAACAACAGTATAAAACAGTATCCATTTTAAACAACAACAGTTCTATTGTTGCATTGTAAACAGCATGTTGTATTGTAAACTGATGACCAAAGTGAGGTTGTGGGTGAGCTTTGGGAAAGCTTCCCTCACAAAATTCTACATAAAAACTGGAAAGTACTTCATATACTTAAAAATGCTATCGAAATGATTAAGAATAATCCTTCTGTGTCTTATAGAGGATTCTTTGATTTTTTTTTTTAAAAAGTCTTCAAGTATCTTACAGGGCTGTTCATTTTCATTCATCATCTCAAGTGTAGCAAATCATCCAAGTGGCCTTGTGGTTGAAAAGGATTTAAAAGTCAACCAATGACTTTATCAGCACATATCTCTTCAAGAAAAAAGAGTGTGATTTATATAGCAGGATACAAATGTTCTACTTAGCTGACAATTAGTTTGAAATGCTGCCTCTTAGTGTCTCATCATAAACAACAGAACTACTACTATGTCATGTGAAAGATTAATGCAAAACACCCCATGTAACAAGACTAGACTTGTTTGACAAATTAGAAAAAAAAATCCACAATTTTCAATCAGAGGTGTAACTTCGTTTGTTTTGGGACAATCATTGTTCTGCCTCTTTAGTCCCATTGTTATAACGCAGTGGAAAAAACACATTTATTTCAAGCAAGCAAACTTGTTACCTGCATGTGGTCTTCCCGTAATGACAAATTTGCCAAGCAAAATTAGTTCTGGACAAAGTGCTGTCAATTTCTGGTTTTGAAAAGGGTTTTACTGGCATTTACTGGGGAAAGGGAAAACGAATAATAGGCCAATAAAAATTATAGAAATACAACTTGCAATCTTAAACATGTCCCCTGTCTCCTCTCCCCATCTAACCCCAACATGGGACAAACAGTGGCTTGGCTGGGGATTTTCAGCAGGTTAAGTTTAAATTTAAGAGTTAAATATTTCCTCCCCCAGTACAGCTATTCCAAATGATTGGGCAAGTTGAATTTCATTAAAAATGGAAAAGTTGGGACATTCAGTCAAGGATCTCCTGTGTAATATCTTGTTGGGTCCCCAAGCAGAAACTGAGTTTGTGAATACCTTCTTTAGCAATGTTAGATTGTGTTCACACTCTGGAATGGACATTCTTCTGGTTTTCATGGAAAACCCAGATGACATTGTTGCCAGCCTTACCATTTGTGCCCTGCTGCTTTCAAGTGTGATAGAAGACACAATCTTGTGAGATTTCTATTTTCTTTCAACTGCCCATTCAGTCCAGGCAGCAGCACCTTGTCCATTGCCTCAGGCATGCCCTATCGCCAGGCCGTGTATAGTGGGGACTGACGAAGTGCTATCAGGAGTTCTTGTGGTGACTGTCCTTTCCCCTCTCAGCCAAGGTATTACTGAATCAGCCCTTCAGTTAGTACTTCCTTGTTCTGTGGTTCTGGTTTTTTTTAACTAAAGCTGGTGTCCTAGGTGAACCATGCAATTCCGGAGCCCCTACATCCAAAACCCAAGGCCAAGTCTAGGCTGAAGTTTTTGGTAGACTGGGAAACATTTTGGCCCTATTTTCTGTTTAATGAAGAAGCAACACCGTCCCCACCCCCCAAAAAAACCCCACTCATCTTTGGAAGCAGAAATATTGTTTATAATGCAACACAACTTTTCTTTCTTTCTTTACTAATCACTGTATCAGTTCAGATGGTCAGCCATTTGCTCTGCAAAGGAACAGAAGTCCCATCCACAATGACTAAGGGAAGGGTCTCTGTTGCATCCGTGGGGTGACATGGCCTACAAGGTGCTATCCAACCCTAGGCTCAGCCCTTGAAGGACAAAGGAAGTGGCTGTTTTTTTTAGGGGGGTGGGTGGTGGCTCTCAGTCCCTGCCTCCAACTGGGAGCAGCCGCAGAGTGAGAGGACATCCCGCATTGCCTGAGGGATGACCAGGTCTCAAGGGTGGGCAGGTGGTCTGACTTAGGCCCATCATTCCTAGTTGTTCTCTCTCACCTCCACATCCTTGGTCATATTCCCTCTGTCCGTGCACAGGAATTGAAATAATGACATCTTTATTTTATTTGGTGTTTTTTTTTAAATGTGTTTTTCTCCTCAAATTTGGCTGACCACTTAACTTGGCCCCCTAGGCAACTGTCTAGTTCATCTATATGGATGAGCCACCCCGTTTCCTAACACTTCTTTGGTTTGCAGTCACAGAAATTTTAAAAGATCTAAAAAAAGACTTAAAACGTAAAAACAAAACAAAACAAAAACTATCAGAATTGTAACAACAACAACAACAACAATAAATGGAATGATTGTGTCCTCTGGCTAAGAGCTTATTGCAGGGAACCAGAAATTAGTAACTGAAGTAATGCAGTACCTGGGAGGAAAACAACTAATTAAAGGCACAATAGCCCTGATCCACTTTATAAAGACGTGGGCAGCTCAAGAGCAGAAGGCTGCTTGGATCAGTCAGATTTATGATTGAAGGATGCAGTCATAAGTACACTTTTAAAAGAGTCAATCCTATTGAACCAGTGGAGGCTGCTGCTACAATTTTGGTGGGGCTGTGAATCCATTCTGGGTTTTAGTCAGAATCAGCCAGAACACAAAAAGGAGATATCTTAGGTGCTGAACCCTACCCTCAAAATAGGTTCAGCACCTTGGATATCTCCTTTAAAGTTCTGCCTGGTTCTATCTAAAGCCCAGAATGGATTCACAGCCCCACCGAAATTGTAGCAGCAGCCTCCATTGCCAACTTTACAAATGAAACTGCTTTAGATACCAAGTAAGGTTTTTGGGATAGATGGACAAATGGTCTTACTAGGTATTAAGTGACTTCCTATGTCTCCTATATACTGATGAATAGTAGATTATTTGAAACTGCCAGCATCTTCCCAAATTAATCTTTCTCTACTAAGTTAAATATATCTGAATTCAACGGCTTCTACAGGATTCAGTATATTTAGCTTATTGAGCAACGTTCCCTCCCCTACCAAAGTTAGCATGTCACTGTAGGAGAAGAAGCCATCAGAGTTGCAGCTAATAGATTCTTGGGTGAATTGTTATGAAAGGAGCACAAGGAATCTCTAATTTTAACCGCATTTCATCTGTCAAACCTTATCCAAATGTAACGGCAGCAGTTAAAAAGCGTAATTGTTCCACTAATAAAGAGGTTGACATAAAACAGGTGGTGGCTGGAGGGAAACCATGGCAAAAGGATTATTGTTTTTTGTGAACCGTCCAGAGAGCTCCGGCTGTTGGGCGGTATAGAAATGTAATTAATAAATAAATAAATTGTTGTTGTTGTTATTATTATTATTTTAAAAACCTCCACTCAACATTTCTAGGATAAATTATTGTATTATTAGTAACACATGTGAGCATTCTTTTACAGTTTTCACTTCACTTTTTGCCCATATCTTCCATTTGGGACTTCCGTCTGGGTCAGCATCCCAGTGCGAAGAATGTTGGACACAGATGTGGGATACCCATATCAAATCTCAGCTCTGAAACAATGCAGCTGGTGGAAGGTGTGGATTGCTTACTAGGCATGGAGTCTGTTACTTCTATGGAACCCATAAGATGGTGTGGTTACGAGTGGGCGAATTCACCTGTGTCCGACTCAGCAGGTGCTGGCCCCGTCACCTTTGTTTCAAAGATAGGTTTGTTGCAAATGAGGAATGCAGTATTATATAAAAATAAAACTTTTATTGCCTCAAACAAACATAGCTTCTAACTAACTTCTCTCCAGCCCTGACTGACTCCTGAGAGTGCTGAGTCACTGACTGCTGTGTCACCTCCTGATTGGGCGAGTATTCCTTCAATCAAAGTCTGTGTCCCTGACTTCCTCTTCCATCTAACTTCCTGTGTGTCTCACTTAGTTCTACCTATTGATACAACCTTCACTGTCTGTCTCCGCTTATTGGATTGCGTAAGCGTCTTTTGAGGCTCTGCTAGGCCCGGCAAGCAGTTGGCAGCCACCTGCCCTCGCTGCCGAAATCGCACACTTCCCCCCCACTGCATCAGTGGCAACTATAATGGCCCCATTTACGCAAGGGTAAAGATGTGAATGGTGCACACAACGGTGGCTGCGTGTTTCCTCCCGCTGCGTCAGTGGCAGCTGCCATGGATGCAGTGGGTGTGTGCGTGCAATTTCAGCAGCAGGGATGGTCAGCTGACAAGTGCTTGTAGGAGCCTCACAAGCCCTCGAGGGCAGTACTGTGCCCCTGCCAAATGCACTCAACTGGGGCTGGGGGGATGGACGTGGGGGAGTCCGTTGGACTCCTGGACTCAGTCGGGCACTCGCAACATCCCTAGGTGTGGTCTGTGCTTCTTTTGGATGTCTAGTGCCAGTTGCCGTAGTGAACCACCTTCCCCCATGAAGCACACCTGGCCCCCTCCCTGGCTGCCTTCGCCACTTAGTGAAGACATTTTTATTCTGGCAGGCTTTTGCCTTGCTAAGTACCTGTTTTTTGTTTGTTTGTGGAAGGCAAGGGTGGGCAGGGGCCATCTTGTTGTCATTGGACTGAAACTCCCATCAGTCTAGCCAGTATAGCCAGTGGTGAGAGATGATGGGAAGTACAGTCCAACACCGTCTGGAGGATCACAATCTGCCCCCACCCCGATTTAAGGGTAGTGCTTCCCCCCCGGTAGTCTCAGCATCTGTTGTATTTTATTGGGTTGGATCCAGAGTTGCATGGAGAAGAAGTCTGCAATCTGGATGCTTTTATGTGTGTGTGTGTATGTGTGTGTGTGTGCGTGCATGGGTACGCTGTAGTATGGGTACGCTCCCTATATCCCTGAAACTCCACTCTAGAAGAGTCTCCCCAAAAAGAGTGTGGGAAGTGGTGCTGGTGGCTGCAGGGGGCAACAGCAAAAATGTTCTCCCCCCCCCCTTCCAATTCTGGGAGTGTCCAGCTTCGAACAGGAGTTTCTGCTGGATCTGACTCAATTCCGCCAATGAAAGGAGCGCTTCCATCTGTTGAGGGGCTTTGGCTCAGTGACAGAGCACCTGCTGTGCATACGGAAGGTTCCAAGTTCCCTGACATCTCCAGGTAAAGCTAGGAAAACTGCCCGAATCTCCACTGAGCTGCTGCCAGTCAGTGTCGACAATACTGGACTAGGTAGGCCACTGGTCTGACTAAGTATAAAGCAACTCCCTGTGGTCCTAACCCATTGCATTTTAATTGAGGGTATTGTGATTGATATGATCTTGTGATTTTAATTTGTTTTGTGCTGCCCGAAATTGTGCCTAGGCGCTAGCAGGGTGGGATAGAACTGATGATGATAATAACCCTTATGACTGAAACTCACCTGATTTTAGTAATTTGGGGAAATTTTGAACTGGAAGACTTTCTGATGCCACACATTGATTTGGATCTTATTTAATGTGCTTGCTTGACTTTACGGCAGGCATAATCTAGCCTCTGCCATCGTCCAGAGGACCATGGCTCACTGGAAGGTTGCACCTTCTGCCACCCAGGAAGAACACTGTGGCAGTAGGAAGGATCAGTCTGGCCCCATCCTGCTTCCAGAGAAGGGAGAAGCTGTAAGGAACGTGCTTCCTCCTCCCTCCCCCCAACCCCCTGTCAGGCAGAACACGACTCTGTCTGCTAGTTGCCCTGGGAGTGGAGAGCTGACAGGAAGCAGGCGCTGACCCCATTTTTCAGCCAGAGAATGATAGTCTGGCTTGTCTGGAGGTGTGAGGGTTTTTTGGGTGTGTGTGGTTTTGCAGTTGTATTATTACAACCCATTGGAAGCCACCATTGGAATCATTTAATTAAAAGGCTGGTTATAAATCTTCGAAAGAAAAATATGCAGTACATTTAACAAGTATTGGATTCTTGTGGATAATCTGGGTTTAAGCGTTAATGGCCTGTGGTCTGGTTTGTGCAGGGAAGTCTTTGGTAGGGTGCAGAGTTGTATAGCTTGGAGGGACTAAAATATGGTGCTTCCATGGTCATCAGCTGCGGCCTCTTACTGTTCCATGGAGTCAGCTTTCTGAATCCGTAACAGAACCACTGCAAATCTTCAGGGCTGCTGGAAAATTAGTGTTGGGTTTCAGTAGTGGGAGTTGGCCAGTAGACATGCAGGTGGGTAGAAGAAATGCTGCTCAGAGTACATGTTACATGCTGCTGCAGTAGGCATTCTAGAAATGAAATCTCTTTTCTAAACTTATGTGAGGTTTTTTTGGTCTTTGATCTACGTATTAACTTTAACAATTGCAATTAGCATGGTAGCGTAGAAGCTCTTCTGTTGCATGCTGCGGTCTGTGAATAGGATTCATTTATATTAGATTATAATTATAGCTGGCTCTGAAAAGATTAAGGAGGACTGCACTACTTCAAGCATAAAGCTGGCTATAGGTTTCCACATTTTGTGGGCTGATCCCATACAGTTCTCCTTGAAAATTAGTTGTTGAAGTGATGTTGAAAGGGTCGCGAGAGCTGGTTAAATTTAGTCCAAATAATACCTTTACATTCTTTTCTTGTTTTTGTAAGCTAAGTGGTCCAGGAAGACTTTATAAACTTAGCAAATTTCTCCCTAGAGCTTGGGTAAAATTTCCTTTTGGATTTGATTTAAATGTCACGTGTGATTCCCTGTCTGTTTCCCTGCAGATGTTCCAAAACTATTGACCCAACTACGCTTAGTCTATAGCAGTGGTTCCCAACTGGTGGTCCGTGGACCACAGGGGGTCCACGTAACCCACCCAGGGGGTCCGTGGCACCATTCACATATTAGCTCTGCGAGGTCTGCATCTTAATAAAAGAAAATATGCTGTCTCCCGCGCTCCGTTTGCTTCGACGGTGACATCATGCGCGAAAGCACAGGTAACTACCATAGGGACAACAAAATTTTCAAAAGTAGGGGATCCATGGCTTGGCATTTGAAAAACAAAGGGTCTGTAGTACTTAGCTAATTGGGAACCACTGATCTATAGGGCATAGGCAGAGGATGGCAGGTTTTGACAGGCCTTGGGAACTTAGGCAGGATCTACACTACTGCTTTAAAACGGTTTATAACAGTAGTGACAACTGTTGGGGCCCAGCTCACACTCCATATACAGTTTTCAAATTGTTTTCAAACCATCATATCCTGCTTGGTGTAGATCTGCCCAAAAAGCATGCTCATCAGGATCCTGCCTGTCCCCTGTTCCTGGACTTTGCACTTCTGAGCAAGGTCAGGGGCAACCCTCTGCTCTTCTCCAGTTTGGAGCTGGAAAGGCTGGCTGGAGCTGGCCTGTTTGGCCCTAAACTGCTGAGGTACTCTGGGTTCTTTGGCACTGCAAGGCCAAATAACCCCAGCCTCCCTCCCAGTCAGGGTGGGATCATAGGAAATTGGAAGCTGCCTTATATTGAGTCAGACCATTGGTCCGTCTAACCCAGTATTGTGGACACTGACAGGGTTTCAGGCAAGAGATTTTCCTGACCTACCCAGAAGTGCCGGGGATCAAAACTGGAACCTTCGGCATGCAAAGCAGATGTTCTACCATTGAGCCACGGCCCCTCTCATATTACACAGCTGCATGGATTTCTGTCTGCTTCTCCAGCCCTGGGTTTGGGAGGAAGGCTGGGCCTCATCATGCTTTCCATAGGGCAGTGGCACACTTGCCGTGTTGAGTGAAAATATGGAACCCCTGGCCATGGTCATGATATTGTTTTGATTATCTATAGTGAGTTCGAAAGCTTAGTGCATTGCTAGTATCCAAGCTTTGCAATTTAGTGTAAAATATGTTATAACTTTGATGGGGGGCATGTCTACACCTAGGGTCAGGAGGGGGAAGATCTTGGGATATGCTGATCATGAGATCCTCCCCCTCAGTCTACACGTGGCATGTGACATCCTGGGAGGAAGAGGACATTGTGCCCGCCAATTTATTATTATTTTTTAATCAGAAATGAGCGCTCTAGCGCAAAAGGTATGTTTTTCTTTTAAAAAAGAACCCTCCCGCTCCTCCCACCCCCCCACCCCTGATGGGCATGGAGGTCCTGAGGAGCTCCATGGCTGGTTCCCGGCTGAGGAGCCGGGATGAAAATGGGACGCCTGGCCACACCTTCTGTGGTCTTGGGACACTCTTGAGACCGCGGGAAAAAATGGGATTAAAGTGTAGAGCCATACCCCAGGGCAAGGGAGGGATCATCCCTCCCTGCCTCCAGGACCCCCTGTGCGTCATGTGGATGCACAGGGATGATCCTGGGACAGTCCCCAGGATTTCGCCCCATCTAGCCATGCCCAATGTAACAAAAGCACTGGGTTTGGGGGAAGAAATCTGAAACACCCTGGCTTGTATCCAGTGATGCCATTCAACTGACAGAAGATGCCCACTAGTAGAGCAGTGGGGGAGGAGGCATTTTCAGTGATTTCCCTTTTCCCTGCAGCCCCACCCTTTTCCAGATCTGGACTGAAAGGTTGGTGGAACATCTAGCACAGATTTGGAAGGTGCATGGAGTGCTGCAGGGGGTGGTGAAGGAGAATTGCTGAAAATTGCCCCCTCCCTGTTCTTCGGGGCAGATATTTTCATTGGACAAATCACCACCATTGACTGCAACCTCATATTACCAAAATGTTTTGATTTTCAGTTTTGGTTATCATATGTAGAATTCTTGAAAATGCAGTGAGCTTCAGCCTTGCTTTGATGGCAGATAATTTCTTGAGGACAACAGTGGTTTTAAGCCTATTCCATTCCCCAAATCCAGCTCACTGTTGGAAAATTTTCAAAACATCAAATAAATAAATAAAAATTATTTATTACTAAAGAGTAATCAGTGGCAGTGGGTTGTTGTTTTTCAGCATTAGAAACAGCAACAAAAATGCCAGAAAATGTATCCATGCTGACAATATCTGAGCGCTTGCCCAAGTGGTCACTTTATGAATACTCAATCATAGTTGTAGCGATATGGAAGGGTGCTTGTTTTTCTCCCCCGCCTGCAAGTGCCTCATCATGCAGCCATCATGTACTATAAAATGAACAAGTATGAACAGCATAATCTGAATGGATAATTAGCTAAGGCTATACATCGTTGGTTGTGTTATTTTAAATACCCCCTCTAGGTATGTTTTTATTGAATATTTTAAACTACATCATGTCAGATGTCATGTCATATACCACCTTGCAGTATGAGAAGTGACAGAGAGCAAACGTTTCTGACATTAAGCACCAGCACTTCTGTGCTTTAATTTTGGTGCATGATTTATTGGGAAATTGTGTTGCTAATGCCATCTGCAGCTACCAGATGTGTCACTGAGAGGTGGGCAAATAACTTTCCAGAAAATTTCTCAAATCTAATACCAGTAAGTATATTTGGTTTTTCTTAAAGTGGAAATTCCCCCCAACTTCTTCATGAATAAAATAGTTCATAGTCTGTGTGCCAGAATAATAATTTATACACACTAACCTGCATAGAAATATAGCAGATTGCATCTCTCTGTGTAACAGCTACTTAAATCGATATTGTTTTTAAATCGATATTGTTTTTATGCTTTAAAATTTTTGTATATCTGTTTTTAATGTTCATTGTTTTCAACTTTTGTTAACCACCCAGAGAGCTTCAGCTATGGGGCGGTATATAAATGTAATAAAATAAATAAATAAATAAAAAAATTGAACACTCTGGCTGGGTTCACACAACATACTAACCCATCGATTGTGGGTTATTGTTGGACCGTGGGTTGTCATGTGGTCTGAATGCACTGCTTTTTCCACAGGGTGGGTTATCATGTTGCCTGAAGGCAATGGGTTTTCTGCATGGTGGCTTGTAAATAATACAGTGTGGTTTATTTTTCTCGAGCAACACACCTTGAGAACCCATGGCTTGTTGGGTTGTTCAGGGTGGGTAACAAGCAACACTGCATGGTTAATGAGCAATAACCCATGGTGGGTTAGTGTGTTGTGTGAACCCAGTCTCTGTCTCTTTGTCACAGTCTGAGCTGTCCTGGTTAAAATGTTTCAAAAGCCAGAATTCTGGGAACCAGTTTGTGGGGAGAGGGGTAGACATTGGGGAAGAGTGGTTGAATGTGGTTTGTTGTTGAACTGTGGGTTGTGTCTTAAATGTTGTATGAATCCAGGACATTTCCTGCAGGGTAGCTTGTTAACCATGTAATGTGGCTTGGTAACCCCTCTGAACAACCCAACAACAAACCATGGTTTCTGAAGGTGGCTTGCTAAAGAAAAATAAGCCACATTGCATGGTTAACAAGCCACCATATGAAAAATGTCCTGGGTTCAGATAACACGTGAATCCACAGTTCAACAAACAACCCACAGTTCAACATCAACCCACACTCAACCACTGAGTGTGGGTTAGCATGTTGTGTGGACAGCCCCAATGCATGTGAGACTCATTGATCGCTTTCATCCAAAGACTTGATGTCAAAAGCTGGGAGGGGAAAACCATTTGTGCTATATTTTCTTATCCCCTCCTCTCCTGAACTAGCATTAGGATGGGAAATAATGCATCTTATTCATTCTTCTCCCCTTTCCGGATGATATGAATGTAGCTTCCACCAAGCCCAAGCCCTGGCTTGCAGCTGACATGATCGCCCCAAGAGTCCTCTCTGACTTGATAGAGCCAAATTGGCTCCCTGGTTTTCTGGGGACATGGGGGTGACGAAAATGGCAGGGGCAATGGGTAGAATGTTGGTAAAAGACCCTTGAAGAGTCTAACTGAACATGGGCTAGAGCAAGGGTGGGCAACCTTCACAGGTCAGGGGCACATTGCTCTCCCATAAGTCACTGGAAGGTGGCACCCCACCCCAGATGAATTTGCAGTCGTGGTGGAGAAAAGGCATAGATTTTCCTTGCCAACAAGGTTCACAGGAATCATGAACTTGGGATGCTTCTGGTAGCATGATTCTGCTTGCAATCAAGGTAGTGCTCCCTGCATGCCTTGTTTGCAAGGAAAGTCACTAAGGGGAAGCAAGAGGGCACAAAAACCAACCCGGACGGGAGGGCATGCCCACTCCTGGCCTAGAGCATGTGTGTGGGCCTAATCCAGGGCATTGGTGGCAGCAAAGAACAGTTCTGCACAGGTTTACTCAGTAGAATTCTGGGTGGTCAGAGAGCTCTCTCTTGGCTCATCAATGTGGGGAAGGGCGCCACTAGGTGACCTGCTGTGATTCATTTGCACCAATGTTATTTGTATTTGTTCTGACCTGGTGGCTTTAGTTGGTGCAGAGCCAGTAGGTGTAACCTTTGGTGACTGCTTGGTCTATTATGGATACTTGTCAATTCGTGCAGCCCAGGCAGGCATTCTTGGAGTGGTGACACCAATCATCTCTGCTCTTGATTCTTGCCCTATCTGAATTAAAGCTTAATCCAGACAAAACAGGGGCATGCGATCAGGAGAACTGCTGAACTGGGAACTGGAGTTCCATCTGTCTTTGATGGGAAAGGCTTGGAATGTGGTGTCACCAACTCTCTTCTTTCTGTTGTATTGCACAGAAGCGGTTGAGGCATTGAATGGATACTTGAGGTCATTGATAGACTGGATGGGAGCAAACAAATGAAAGTGAATCTGCACAAAGCAGTGGTGCTCCTGGTCAGCAGAACAGGCCGGCTGAACTCCTGTTCCCAGTTTAGCAGATAAATCAGGCGATGTACAGGCACGGGGAAAGCAAATTGAGTGGTAACAAAAACACACACATAGCATATCACAGATATTTAAAGCTAATGGTATACTTTCTCAGGATGGGATGGTTTGGGCTAACTAGTATTAAACCTATGGCTAAATATGCATAATTTTGTAGTTGCCATGTTCCAGAAAGAAGATAACTTTTTGTGTATGATGCTAGTAGCAATTTGTTGTGGGGTTGTTGTTTTTTTGGTCTATTTCAAGCTTCTGAAAATAGACTCAGAAAATAGCCCAATCTGAGGCATGCTCTGCATCTCATCTCCAGCCTCCACTTCATTTTTTTTTGACATCTGCATTTCATGTGACTAAATATTTGATTTGCTGAAATGTACATTTTAGATTTGACTGTCATGCTTTTTGCTCCGATATTACTGACGTCTTACAAATGCCTCACAGCGTAGCAGTAATTGTCTCCAATTCCCAGCATCACATTTTCAGAGATTAGTATGCATGGATGCTTGTGAAAAAGGACTGCAGCTGAAGGCGTGTGCTGTTGCTCATCATACGCTGCAACCTAATCTGGTTTTTTATTTGTTTCATGGATTGAATGAAATGTGGAGGGAATTTGAACTAGGCTTATTATCAGTTTTGATTGCCCCCATTTTCTCTTCTACTTCAGTTGTGAAAAAATAGTGATGCATTTTTGGGGGGTACTAAGGCAGCACAGGGATGGATGGTGAAGCTGGTTAAACAATCGTTCAGTAACTTGAGTAATCTCTGATGCTGCAAGAGTCGGTACTATTATATTGGAAGGCAGGGGGAGGTTTTGGTGGTAGAGAAACGTATTGGATTAAGCTAGGACACATTACAACTATATTAAAAATTATAATGAAAAGCTGGAATGGAAAAAAGGGGGGAGTTGAAAGTTTGTCATCAAATTTTTCCTAATATGTCAGTTAAAATTGCCATAGAATCATAGAGCTGGACAGAACAATGACAACAAAGCAGGACACGGAATAATGGGCTCCATTTACAGGAGGCCAGATTCCAACTGGACATCAGGAAAAACTGCCTGACTTTTTGAGCAGTAGGACTAGGGAGGTGGTGGGCTCTTCCACGCTAGAGGCCTTCAGGATGCAACTGGACAGCCATCTTTCAGGTATGCTTTAAGGTGGATTCCTTCATCCAGCAGGGGGTTGGACTCAATGGCCTTATAGCCCCCTTCCAACCTTACTATTCTATGATTCTAATCCTATTTGTTAATATTGTATTTCTCAGCTCGGTCAAATGAAGCGAGAAATTGGTGGCAGACCTACCAAGACAAGAAAGTGTATCAATTGAAGATAGAGCTCTTTTTGCAAAAATGTTGTGTGGATGGAAACCTTGTGGTACCACATCTCCTTCTCCCTTCACAAAAAAATAGTAGCCAAATAGTGACCTGGAATAAGTCCATGTGAACTTCCCCCCGTCACTGCACAACTGATGGCTTCTTAGCCTACTTTGCCCTCAACGCCATTGTGGCAGCTCTGATTACTTCTCCACCTGCCAATTTGTCTCCAGTTTGTGACTGGGAGGAATTTTCCACTCCCAATTCTTACTTGTCAGAGATGAATGTAGCTGAGCTGAGCGTGCAACTTTTGGAACTTGTCTACAAAAGTGTTTTGGAGATGGATGAAGTTTTGGGAAATGACTGTGAGTTTAGTTTAGATTTGGCCCTAGAAATCTTTAACTTTTTAAAATGTGTCTTACACATTGTCCTTATTCACATGATAATTGTATGTAGGGCTTTAGCATGTTGAAGCAGGGCCATGCTTTTCATCACCCCAGCCCAACGTCACACACCCATCTTCTGAGATCTGCATGTTGAGCACAAAGGAGCCACAGTATGCAAGCACCTGCTCGTACAAAAAGGCAGGAATCCTGATTCTGGGTATTTGTGGGCCATGCGTTGAGGATCATTTGCAAAAAAACACTCAACACACAGTCGTTGAAGGCTGGACACAGGATGTTGGAGGTAGCGTGAAAAGTGCAGTCTTGCTCCTGCCTCAACATGGTAAGGCCCTACATGTGAGTGATGCATAAATAGGGCTATTGTCCCTCTTAAAACCTATTTAGTAGCCCATTAATATTTCAATGTGAACTTTTGAAATTAGAATCAACGTTCATCTTTGGGACTAGCAAAAAATAAATAAATCCTTTGGTTAATTGTGTCTATGAAGAGAGCCAACTAGTTGGCATAAAGGAGTAACAATATCATATTACTTCATTTGTATTCTTGCTCAGTATTATTTGAGGGTATCAGCTCCTCTGATCTGCTGTTTGATCTTTGTTTCTTTTTCATCTATTTCATCTATTGATTTCTTTCTCTCTTCTATGACCAGGGCTTTTGTCACAAAGGATTTGATAGATCTGAGTTATGCAGATGGTATGGTGCTAGTACATTTGTGCATTTGTCCCTAGCATAGTCCGGGTTCCAGTTTAATTATTTTGGGGTTATTATTAATTCTGTAGAATATCATTTTCACTACCACACTTAAGCAATTAGAAATGTGTTCATTGAATTTCTGTCACCTTAAGGCACCACCTTTTGTTTTTCTGCTGCCCTTTAATCTACTTGTGCATTTGTGCATGTATAATGTGCCACCTCAAACTAATTTCCTCTGGATTTTTGGCTCTGCTTTGGTGTTTGGAAAATTAGGTATTGCAGGTATGTATATTATATATTGGGGTGATATATCAGCGTAGGATTTTTAACAGGGCAGAAACAATGAACAGTAAATTTTATTTGAGAAAAGGGGAACAGTTTTTGAGGGAGGGAGGAGAGTAAACACTATATTCTGGAATTACGATGTTCATTATGTGGAAGAAAGCACAGAAGATAGTTTCATATAAAGAGTTATATATCATGGGAATATTTTTTTTGTATGAGAACATAGAATGTACCTTGATATATTACATATTTATTCAATTTGTTCCCTGCCTTTCTACCAAGCACTCAAGGTGGCTTACAATTGCAAATAAAAATCATAAATATAAGTTATACAGGTATTGAAAACTTGACTCTTTTTTGAACATGTGCCAGAAACACGGCTCTGTTCAGTAAGACTGCTAAGAATGTTTAGAGCAATATTCTGAACTAGTAGAACTTCTGCATCCTGTCCCAGTTCCAATTTCGATGAAACTGGGTGCCAGAACCAACATAGCTTAGGCCACAACAAACTTCTAAGGCTGCAATCCCATACTCACCCACTTAGAGGTACTTCTGAGCATGCATATATAGGATTGCACTGTTCATCTTTAAAGCACTATGGGACTCTTTGGGCACAATCCTATAGGTGCTAGCACAACATAAGCACAATACGAATAGTGTTTGCGGCCATGGTGGGCTTTTTTCTTCTTGGCAACTGACTAAGATTCCTGCATTGAGCAGGATGGCTGTGTAGGCCCCTTCCAACTCTGCTATTCTATGATTCTATGATAAGATAGCTAATTCTATATCTATTTTACAGCGTTACACTGCAAGGAAGAGTGTTTTTTTTAAGTTGCTCAATGCTATAACTGCATTGTGTATTTGTTTATTCAGCAACTCTGTCTGGGTGGGTCAGAAGTTGATTACCAGGAGTTTCAAGTCAAGACAAAACCCATTTGAAGTGGATGTTATGTCTCTAGCCTGTCACAATGCAGACACTGTCTAGGGTGACCATATGAAAAGGAGGACAGGGCTCCTGTATCTTTAACAGTTGTATTGAAAAGGGAATTTCAGCAGGTGTCATTTGTATATATGGGGAACCTGGTGGAATTTCCTCTTCATCACTACAGTTAAAGCTGCAGGTGCCCTGCCCTCTTTTAAATCTGGTCACTCTAGTATAGCTCCTGCAGCGTTAACTGTGGTGATGAAGAGGAAATTCTACCAGGTTCTCCATATATACAAATGACACCTGCTAAAAATTCCCTTTTCTATGCAACTGTTAAAGATACAGGAGCCCTGTCCTCCTTTTCATATGGTCACCCTAACACTGTCAGAGATCATGATCTATGCACTACTCTATAATAATGAGATGGTGTGAACTGAATCAAGACTATGCTGTGCCTATTGAATCTAGTTTTGTACCAGCAGTCAGTATTATTTATTGTCGACTGATGTTCTACCTTTACTGCAGGATAAAGATAACATACTGAAACAATAAACCAGCTAAGTTGGTGCAATCACTCAACCTTGTCATGTCAACAATTTACAGCATTTTTTAAAATATCAGCAAATGTAACATTTTTTGCAATATTTATTTAATACATGTACGGTAAACACTGAAACCAGAAAACCCACTCAGTTAGGGAAGGCACAGGAGAATAGAATAGTTTTATCTGTTGCATAAAGAAAAGATGAGTCTCCGTAGTGAGTGTGTTCCAAAGTTAACAGAAAACACCGTGATTTTAAGTGGCCACCTGCTGGACCTCCAAAAATAGGAACACCCCAAGTAGGACTCCAATGATTTTGGTTATTTGGCAGATTCATTCAGACAAACGCATATACACGTTTTATGCCTAAACACATTATTATTATTATTATTATTATTATTATTATTATTATTATTCTGTTCTCAATAACCCCAAACAAGGAGAAAATTTACTCTAAAATTATAAAATGTATAAAATATATAATTGCATAAAATAAGTTTTTCATACTTTTACAATGATAGATTTTAAATTCAATGCAATAATCTGCATAGCAAACAGCGTGACTTTCCAAGAATCATAGAGCTGGAAGGGACTAGTGCAGGGATCTAATTTAAAGCACCCCTGGCTAATGACTGTATCCAGCCTCTGCTTGAGTACCTCCAGTGATGGAGAGCCCACCACCTCCCTTGGCAGTCAATCAATAATTCTTTTGCCTCTGCTGTTACAAGATCTGCTCTCTTTTCAGGGAAGGGCCATAGCTCAGTCAACATGCACACAAATTGCATTCAATCTCTGACAATTCCAGATACGGTTAAGGAAGGCTCCTGTCTGGGACCCCTGGAGAGCCACTGCCCATCAGTATAGGGTGTAGAACCTTAGGCCTGCAGGCCAAATCTGCCCCTCCTGGATTCTCCAGTTGTCCATGGCCTTAGCTAGACCTAAGGTTTACCCCAGATCGTCCCGGGGTCATCCCTGTTCATATAAATGACACACAGTATATCCCGGGAGCAGGCAGGGATGATCCCGGGACGATCCTGGGATAAACCTTAGGTCTAGCTAAGGCCCTTGTCTCTTTCGCCTTTCTTCGATTGCTGATCATTTGGTGGTTTCCCAGCTTGTGCACTTTTCCCATTCTAAAAGGTGGACATTCCTCTCCTAAAGCCTAGTTACAGGTAGTAAGAGCTTTAAGCTAAACCATCCTGGTATTTTTGGCCCTGCTCCTTTTGTCTTCAGCCCTGCCCACCACTGGAATGTGGCCCCCGAGAGCTCTCAAGCTGAAAGAGGTTCATCACCCCTGACAATGGTGAACTAGATGGATCAATAGTTCAACTACTCTTCTGGAAACAGACTCCCAACAGAAAATACATCTTCTGTATAGTTAAGTAGATTTGAAATCAGTTTAACAGTGGTGTCAAAAAAATTCTTAAAACTGCATTTCAACAAGTCACGCAAAGAGCAACTTCTAGAATTGCACCAGGATTTTTGACACCATCCTTCAATAATAACTGTCTACGAAAGCTCTTGAATGTGTTCAGCTCCTGAATTTTACAAGAACCCCTTACATGTATGACTCAAAAAGAAACAACATTAAAAAAAGTTACAGAGAAAACTGTGGGAAATTATATTGCAGCCCAGCTACTACTTCTGTGATGAGAGTGAGAAGAAGGTATTTAGTGTCAATTGCAATGTGAATAGTGTAGGATTGTAGGATTTGGGGATTATGTGATGGTACCGGGAAAACAAATTGTAGGCCAGTCCATATAGGACATCAGTCCACTGGCTTTGTAAAGATAGACTGTACTGGTTTAATTATGAAAAAACAGTCTAAATTTGTAATAAATAAATAAATCACATTAACTGCTTTAGAGAGTTGATAGAGAGTTGATATAACAGGGTGAGAGTTCCTACCTCTGGGTTTAGTTAGGAAGCCATTCCATATCAAAGTCATAATGGAGCCGGCTTGCACTCTGCCATGTGTGACATCTGTTTCAAAGCTTTGGGGCAGTTTTATAACTTAGATGGATTGCAAATTGAACCACAATTTTAAACAGGATGTTTTTAATTCCCTTTGATTTTCAAGCCCATTGCTTATATTAACTATTTTAAAAGCATCTCTCTACCCACTGTGTTGAGGTTTTGGGGCACTTGGTATTGAGTGTGAAGACTGAGATGTCCATTTGGAGGTCATGGGAAAATATACTTCTTGAATTTAGACTGATGGCATTAGTTAAACTTCTTATATTTTCTGGGATGGATTTTGATAGCTCCTTTGCAGTTCTCACTGGTCTTGATTGAAACCTGGAGTTTATTCATCGCACCACTGACAGACTACAGGGGACATACCGTATTTCTTTGATTCTAAGACGCCATCAATTGTAAGACGCACACTAATTTCAGTACCACCAACAGAAAAAAAAGCTTTGATTCTAAGAAATAATAAAAACACCCGCGATTCTAAGACGCACCCCGTTTTTAGAGATGTTTATATGGGGGAAAAAGTGTGTCTTAGAATCGAAGAAATACGGTAGTTAAAATCTGAAAAGGGGCTTGAAAATACTGAATATGTTTGCAGAGCTCCATAATTGGGAAGCCTGATAAGGCAGGATTCCTGATTGTGGGAGCTTTGTTGCAACTAGGGCTGTGCACCCCCTACCCAAACTGGTTCGGAACCCGATCCGGATCTCCCCAGATTGGGTTGATCCGAACCTCCCCAATCCGCTCTGGAACCAGATCCAGAGCAAGTTCTGGAGGTCCAGATCTATATTCGGCCCCCATTTCCCCCCCCCCCCCACTTACTTGCCTCTGCGGCGGATGGCAGAGGCAGGTATTTATTTATTTATTTAATGCATTTTTATACTGCCCAACAGCTGAAGCTCCCTGGGCAGTTCACAAAAACTAAAACCATTCAAAAGTATAAAACAAACAGGATAAAAACGTGATATAAAATACACATTAAAAACTGATTAAAAACATACCGTATATGATTAAAACATCTTTAAAACATTCTAAATTTTCACTGGTAAGTGGGGAAGGGGGGGACAAAATGGGAGCTGAATAATTCCCCGATCCCCTCCAAATAAGCCTCCCTTACCTGGCTCTGCTGCTGTAGCCGCATGGACTGTGGTGGCGTCGCTGGCACCAGGTAAGTGGGGGGGAGGGGGGCTTACCTGGCTCGGTCGTGGTCTGGGCGGCGGCTTCAACTGAGGTCCAGGCTTCAAGCCTGGGCTGCAGTTGAACCTGCCGCCCAGACCACAACAGAGCCAGGTAAGTGCGGGGGGGGGGGGAGGGGGCTTACCTGGCTCTGTTGTGGGTCTGGGCGGTGGCTTCAACTGAGGTCCAGGCTTCAGGCGGAAACAGGCTGTTTCCGCCTGAAGCCTGGGCTGCAGTTGAACCAGCTGCCCAGACCACAATGGAGCCAGGTAAGTAGGGGGGGGAGGGGGGCTTACCTGCCACCGCCACTGCAATCTGTGCAGTGATGGTGGCGGAGCCAGGTAAGGGGGGAGGGGGGCTTACCTGGCTCCGTCGTGGTGTGGGCAGTGGCTTCAACTGCAGCCTAGGCTTCAGTTGAAGCCACTGCCCGGACCGTGATGGACAACAGAGCCAGGTAAGTGGGGGGTGGGGGAGGGGGGCTTATTCGGCCCACATTTTGTCCCCCCTTCCCCACTTACCTGCCTCTGCGTCCACCACGTATGTGACCACTTGATGTATATTGTGTTCAGCACACCTATTTATGATGGCCATACACTAAAACTGCACAGTTCTGGAAATGGTCCAACAGGCGTTCTAAACACAATCTTTCCAAGTTGACCAACAATCCCTAATGACAGTTTCTTGATTTCTTCAGCATTTTTTCTTTCTTTTCTTTTTTCTTTGCTGGAGTCCTTTCTTCTCCTGGGATATCATTGATAGCCATAATTTAAAATTTTGTATTGAAAACACACACATTTCCATTCAAGTTTTATTGGAAAGAAAAAGAACATACAAAGTAATAATTGCAGCGCAGTAGAAAAAATACGAATGGAGAGAGCTATCCTATACACCAGTTACATTGGGGTGTTGTTGTAGATACACTGGCATTCTGTCAATGGAAAGGCTGCCATATCTTACAGTAAGCTGGCCTGGGAGGAAAAAAATATATCCAAATGGTAGGGAAAGCAGCAGATACATCTGTAGCTGTTCACACATAGACTTCTTCTGTGGTGATTATTGATGTGTTTGGTAATGTGCTGACGTGGGGTGGCAGGGGTGGTAAGAAGAGCATAGTCCCCTTTCCTCATAATCATGTTATGCCTCTTCACATGATGCTGTTCAATAAAGGGGGTGGAGCCTTTATTGAACAGCATCCAGGATGGAGGAGATCCTGAAAAAGAAAGATGCAAGTATGGGGTTGCCAACCAGTCACTCCAGCTGGGCTCCTGTGCCTTGGACAATACTTCTTAGAAGTGTAGGACGAGTTCCTGGTCAACAGCTGGTTGACCACTGTGTGAACAGAATGCTGGACTAGATGGACCCTTGGTCTGATCCAGCATGGCTCTTGTGTTCTTAAGTGTTCACAATGTGCTCAAGTCC
This sequence comes from Elgaria multicarinata webbii, assembly GCF_023053635.1. Classification (NCBI taxonomy): domain Eukaryota; kingdom Metazoa; phylum Chordata; class Lepidosauria; order Squamata; family Anguidae; genus Elgaria; species Elgaria multicarinata. Next base: position 139,994,348 of record NC_086172.1, on the reverse strand, counting down.
CTCTGATTGCCCTGGAGAAGGCTGTTTGTTCCAAGTGCTCTTTTACCTCCTCTTTTACATGCAAAGTTGTTTTCCTCATATAGCTGTAATGGTTAAATACTAGGAGTATGCACGGACCCCCCGCTCCGCCCCGCGGGCCGATCCGAAAATTTTGGATTGGCCCGCTCTGCTCCGCTCTGCTCCGCCCATACTCCGCTCCTCTTTGCTGCGGAGCTCCGGCTCCGAATCGGAGCTCCACAGTGGAGGGGAGTGGCGCCAGGTAAGGCCGGGAGAGTAGGGCGGGGGGGTTTACTGGGCCCTGCCGCCGTCACCGACGGCGGCAGAGCCCGGTAAGGGACCAAGGGGGAGGGGGGCCTTACCTGCCTCCGTCCGCGGTCTGTCGGCTTCTTCAATTGAGCCTGCGGTTCAACCGCAAGTGCGGCCTTGACTTCCTGGTTGAACCGCTGAAGACCTTTTTATTCACTCAGTATTTTAACATTTAATTTTAACTTAAATTTGAATTATACTGTTTTAACTCTGTATTTTAACCTTCTATCAATTTTGCTGCGTGGTTTTATTCCTGGTTTTGCTTTTTATATTGTATTTTGTATTTGTGTTTTTAACTTGTTGGTTGTTTTATGATGGTTTTAATTTTTGTGAACCGCCCAGAGAGCTTCGGCTATTGGGCGGTATAAAAATGTAATAAATAAATAAATAAACCGCGGGTTCAATTGAAGAAGCCGACGGACCGCAGATGGACGCAGGTAAGGGAGAGGAGGGGGGTTTACCGGGCCCTGCCGCTGTCGCCACATGGGCGACAGCGACAGCGGCAGGGCCTGGTAAACCCTACTTACCTTTCCGGCGGAGCTCCGGATCGAGGCGAAGGATCCGCCTTCACCTCGATCCTCTTTGCCACGCTCCGCCGGCCCCCCAATCCTCTTCGCCTCCGCCTTAAGGGCAGGCGAAGCCCCCCGCTCCGCTTCTAATTCACCGGTCCGATTAGAAGCAGAGCACATCCCTATTAAATACTGCCTTAGCAAATAGGCAGTCTCCTCTACATTGTGTAAAATCTGCTTTTACTTTCCTTTCACACTTCCCCAAATTGTTGAGATTAAGCAGTTGCCTGTGAGAAGCAAATTGTCCCAATGAGGTGTAGTGGTTAGAGTGTTGGATTGAAACCTGGGAGGTCAACTGGTTCTAGTCCCCACTTGGCCATGAAGTGGATTGGGTGATTTCCGTCAAGTTGTTTTCTCTCAGCCTAACCTACTTTGCAGGATTTTTGTGAGGATAAAATGGATAGGAGGAAGGCCATGTAACCTGCCTTGGGGAAAAATGTGGGCTATAAATGTAATAATAAATAATTTATCTAAAATTAGGGATGTATGAGAATTTTGTTTTTGCTCACAAACCATGCAATCACTTTGTTTTACAATCCCGAATATGAGCGCAAGCGCTTTTCCCCAAGAAATTTGCGAACTTTAAAAAATGCATTTACTAGTTAACATTTTAGATAGAGATGGAATGCTTTACAGGTCCTTCTGGAATGTCTTGTATTTGGGGCAATTTTTTTAACAAAATTTCCCACTGATGAAGACCATGTGGGTAGTAATGTGTTTTGGGTTAATTGTATGTTGTATGTTTGTGGACTATTTGGTTTATATTTTAATTGTATGTATTTGTTTAATGATTAAATATATTTTTATGGACAAGTGATTTCGTTCTAGTATGTATATCCATTTGAATATTGAACATTGTTTCATATCGGTTTCCTTAATCCGTTTTGTTTTTAGGAGTGGTTCACATGACATGCTAAGCCATAATGTTTAGCTCAAAATCCTTAACCACAATGTCTTAGTGTATCATCTGAACAGGGTCATTGACTTACACTACGGTTGAGTGAAAATTAGTCGTTATGTAATACTGATAATTTTAAAAACTTCTTTTGTTTAATAAAGAGACATTTGGATTTAAAACAATGGCACTTAATCTTTTAGAGCTTGGCAAGATTGATAACTAATACCAGCAAGTATCCCAAACATTATATGCAGCTCACCACTATGACTTTAAATAAATTTAAGATTGCCCTTATTGTCTAATAATATGTTTGGAGAGATGAGGTCTTTGAGCTTTTAGTTTTCCAGATGCTCAGACAATATGCTTTAACTACTGCATTCATAGACCAGCTCTATAACACAGAAGAATTGCTATTTTAAGATTTTTGTACTGAATTATATGCTCAGGATTAAAAGACACACATACACCCCACACACACTCCCTGCACCACTAACGTTGTGAATCTGGATAGCCTGAATTAGATAATTAAGCATACAATCCACTAGTCAGTTACATTTAGATGTGTTCTGTTGAAAATTGGGACTTTTACATACGTCCTGGATTGTAGCCTTAAAATGTATTTTGAAATTACATAGGCAGAGGACCAACTGTCTGCTTGAAATGCTATTATTTCATTAATATTCCATTGACAAAAAAGCCTAATATCAATTATTTTGTGGCCTCTATAGAAAAAATGATAATTGTTGCATGTAGTTACTGAAGAACTAAGACAGTTCTTTTGGATTATGTACCAAATGCATGAATTTTCAATTTAACCAAATGCAAGTAACTTCATTTTGCTTTCATTTGTGTATTGTATAAGTTTGATCCAGACACAGCTTTATTTATACACTGAAGGGGTGAGTCAGACTATGGAATGAATTGAGAGTTTGCAGCCCATAGTAAGAGCAAGGCTGTTGATTCACCTCTTTTATCTGGGAAACAAAACAGGATCACATCTTGTGGGTACAGTTCCATAAACCAGTACAGTGGTCTGTGAAAGACCCAAGACTGCAATAGGAGGTAGCTGAAACACTCTGAACGTTCTTGTGCATGGTTGAGACTCAACTTTGAAGCACTAACATCTCAATATGCATTCTCTAAGGACTGCCTGAATGTTCACCTTTATTATGTAATGTGTCCAAAACAGGGTGGACATATATAGAGGCACTTACTGTGGCTACAGCAATATGAAAGAAGGAATATATATATATATATACGCCAAAAGATGGTAGCTTTTTCATTTTAAACAAAAATCATGGGGGTTGGGGGTGAGAAAACAAAACGTGAAGTTTCAGCATTAATATATAGGCAGCAGCGCTTGGTGAGAGCTGATGAAGGCCTGGGAGGTTTGGGACTGGAGTCAAGCTGTGATGTTGGTGAAGATTTATTAGAGGATCAGTTCACATTCAGACTTGACTGCTAGCTATGGTGTGAGCCAAAAGGTCTGGACTAAGGGTGCTAGAATAAGGATGGAGACAGGTAGGGAAATATGAAAGATAAAGGAGGATCAAGCCAGTGGTTTGGTAAACCCATCTAGAACATGATTAGGACACCTCACAGAAAGGAAAGAGTATAGCTGTTGTATGGCAATGACATAGGCCAGGAGGAACCAATAAGCATCTTAGTGGGTGTCATACAGAGACATACCGGCCCTGGGAGGACACTATAGCTCCCTTCTTCCTTTACTCTGTGGTGTGAAAGGGCACATAAAGTACACCCACATGCATATCAGAAGGCTTCCAGTTCATATCCCAGCTGATTCTGACCAAGGTAAAGCAAAAGCCCACTATTAGTTGCCAATCTGAAGGTTACCTTTAGCCAACGACTGCTGTCTTGATGTTATGGAAGCCTGGAGGTCAACAGCTCTGATTTCAGTTCATTATTGAAATGAACGTTGTCTCCCACAGCCATTGTCTGACTGTCAATGTTCACAAACTGCTCACAGGTTGATGGTCATCAGAAGAGACTGCATGTTGGCTGGAAAGCATTTGGATGTGTTGGCTGACTTTCCTCTGCTTTTCCAGTGACATTTGAATCTCTCCGTTGTGGTTGGTATCACTGGAGAAAAAAACTATTTGGGAGAGCTTCTCAATGGGTATGTATGTTTCAGTGGCAGGAAAGCGGGGGCAGACAGCTACACTTCAGCTAAATAAGTTAAATGTTTTTTGTGGTTTTGTGAACTTCCACTTGTCTTTCCATCTCCCTTTCAGATGCCTAGAATTAAATATGCTTGCTTTTATTCCTGCACACAGTGTTATCACTAGTAAAGTCTTTCAGTCCACAAAGATATTTTATTCTCCCTCAGAGGTGAGCTTCCTCTGTCTGAGATATAGTCAAGGCTGAGCTCCCTCTCTTTTGGGGTAGCTTGGCCATCTGTATCATACTGCCAAATGATAAGTTTTTTTGGTTTTTTTTTTTAATATCACACATCAGGTGCAGATATTACATGGCAAAATGGCCATGTATAGGCTCAACATCTCTACATTTCTCTGTCAAACCTAAATATTAGTTGCTCTTCTGAATAAAGATTATTATTTTCAGTCTAGAGATATAATTTATTTTTCTTAAGCAATGGCCTAGTTCATATTTGTCTGCCTGTGTTGACTATAAAAGCCAGCATCAGTTCTTAGCTCTTCATCTGTTGTTTTTCCACTAAAGGCTGCATTCATATAAAAAAACAATTTCCATTTCTTAAATTCTTTGTCCACTTAAAAAAAAAAAAAATTATGTTTGCCTGCAGCCAGATCAGTTGGTTACACAGATTCTTTAATATAAACCAAGCGATGTTTTTTGACAGATACAGTAAACAGTTTAAACCTGACCTGAGGCATTTTTTTATGGCTGGCATCCTTGTGGTTGAAATTAAAGGTGACACAGCCCTTGTGTTCTGAGGATGACATTTACTTGGAAGGATAATGTTGTAAAATATGTTATGCAGCAGCAAGCAAGAGGAGCCTTGGAACCGATACAATTGATTCATAATAGAAAATGAAAACTATTGGCTTGTATCCAGACTGCTAGTCACACTTTGGTGAAGGATCATGGGAGTTGTAGGTCAAAACACCTGGAGGGCCACAGGTTGTTCACCCGTGCTTTAGAGCCACTGGAATAAATGGAAATAAAGCATGAATAACTTCATTTGGATAGGTTCCAAGGCTTGTTTGGATACAACCAATAGGTTCCAAGGCTCCTCTTGCTTAGGGAACTTGCAGAAGCCATTGGGAACACCCCTTCCAGAAATAAACAATGTGAATATGCTGTAAAAATGAATCATAAGATCAAACCAGTCCATACTCCAGGAAATAAAGCCAGACTGCTCACTTGAGGAAATGGTATTAAAGGCAAAACTGAAATACTTTGGCCACATAATGAGAAGACAGGATACCCTGGAGAAGAGGCTGATGCTAGGGAAAATGGAAGGCAAAAGGAAGAGGGGCCGACCGAGGGCAAGATGGATGGATGATATTCTGGAGGTGACAGACTTGACCTTGGGGGAGCTAAGGGTGGCAACGGCCGACAGAAAGCTCTGGCGTGGGCTGGTCCATGAAGTCACGAAGAGTCGGAAACGACTGAACGAATAAACAACAATGAGAGAGAGAGAGAGAGATGTTTCTCTGGATAAATTTGTGTCATATGAATAATTCCCAAATACCAAAAATGTCTTTACTAATATTTACTGATAAGGAACTACTGGGTTAAACATAATATAGAGTGTTTTGGCTATTGGGTGGTATAGAAATGTAATAATTAAATAAAGATACGTAATTCAATACTGATAATTTTAATTTCATTTTAATTTAATACTGATTTATTTTTATAATTAACATTTATTAACAGTTGTTCTAGTATTCTAGTAAGACTGTACAGAAAGTCGGAACGTTCTATTCCAAAACTGGAAAAGGGTCAGCGCCCCACATGCTTGCCTAGGGGATATGAGGATATAGACAGTTTCTAAAATGTTTAAATGAACATATTGCTCAAGGAAGTCATTTAGGCCTTTAATAAATGTTAATTTATTTGCTTTCAAAATATAATGAATAAAATTCATTTTTCTATGTCTATACTCATGTTTCATTATGACTCTTCTCTGAACATATCAGCAATTAGGATTGATTGCTCAAGATAAAAGATAAAATTTAAGGGAGAAAACTTTAGGCTTAAGAAGATAAATTTAAATTTTATACTAAATATTAAGGTTAGGTTGAATATTGACTGCTCTATTAGCTTCAGTTACTCAGAGCTTTTCCTGAAGCCATTAACTAAATCTCAATCTGTCAAAGCTTTGTTCTGCAAGTAGGCCTTTCCCTGAAATGAAACCATTTAAAGGAGTTAATTTGAATGCTTGACATTAGGTTGTATCCCTTTACCCACTTATCTTCTTTCCTAAATACATCCTTTGCTGGAATTCCGGGTGATGTTTTCTGCCAAATAAATTCAGATAGCAGTCTTTGCCAATCATTTATAATGGGTGTGTGTCTTACTTGAAGGGATTTGTTGATTTAACAAAAAATCATGCAAGGAAGCATATTTGTTTCATTAGTAGCTACTTATTAACCCATGATAATGGGAGGATAGACCAAAACTTCAGTTTTGGAATTATACCTCCAGTCAATTTGGATGGCTAAATTTTGAGTTAAACTACTTAGATTTGTATCTACCAAATCCCAACTGAAGAAGATCTAGAAGGAATATTTGTAAGTGATGCTTACTGCTTTTTGCATGTTTAACCCAAGCATTTTTAATTCATTAATATTAATCCTGTGACCAGAAATTGTACCTTAAATATAAGGTTTCAATAAGTGCATCAGGTTTGTGAATGGGAGAGGCTGAACCTTCCTTCCTTTTGGAATTTAATCTTGGTGAGACATCCAGCAGGCTATGTCACTTCTCTCTGTTTGATATAATTGTGTACTGGGGGATGTTCTATTGCTGGGGTTCCCAACCTTTTTGGCCCATTGACACAAATGTGAATTTGAGAAAGTGCTGTGTGCACCATCGCAAAATGGCTCCCATGGAGAATGTGGTTCATCATATAATGGTTGCCATAGGGGCCTGATGAGTCAAACATGAGCTAAAGAGGTAGTGTTGGGGAAAGAGAAAAATAGTGAAGATAAGAACACATGCTGGATCAAGGCCATGCTGGATCAGACCAAAGGTCAATCTAGTCCAGCACTCTGTTCACACAGTGGCCAACCAGCAGTCGACCAGGGAACCACAAGCAGGACACGGTGCAACAGCACTCTCCCACTCATGTTCCCCAACAACTAGTGTATACAGGCTTACTGCCTCTGATAATGGAGGTTGCCCTTAGCCACCAGGGCTAATAGCCATTGATAGCCTTCTCCTACAGTTATTTATCCAACCCCCTTTTAAAGCCATCGAAATTTGTGGCTATCACCACATCTTGTGGCAATGAATTCCATAGTTTATGTGCTGTGTGAAGTACTTCCTTTTATCTGTCCTGAATCTCCCACCACTCAGCTTCATGACCCCAGGTTCTAGTATTCAGAACTCTCTATATCCACTCTCTATATCCACTATATCTCTCCCTATCCACTTTCTCCACCCCATGCATAATTTTGTACACTTCTATCATGTCTCACCTCAGTGAGGTTAGAGGCTGGGAGGGAGAGGAAATAGCAAGGTAGAGGGGAGAGAAAGAGCAGTGTTAGAGGCTGGAGGGGGGGAAACAACAAGATAAAAAGGTGGGGAGAGAAATAGTAAAGCTAGAGCCTGGGAGACAGGGAAACGGCAAGGCAGAACAGTACAAAGTAGAGGAAAAACAAGGCTGGATGCTAGAAACAGAGAGAAAGAAAACAACCCTAATGTTTTCCATGTTTTCATTTTTTTTGAAGGGGGCAGGGAGGGGACAGCTTCATGGACACAGCTGGAGGTCGCCATGGGTGCCATGTTGCTCCCACCCCCTCCATCCTATTGCATACACTGATTCTTTGTCCAGTTTCTGTGTGTTGATTTGTGCATATATATAGAAGAGCCAAACTTTCTTAATTCCAAATCATCGCAAATGTAGTTTTAACTTAATCTTATGCAAATTTAAAATTAAATTCTTGGTGTATTGAGTTGTCATCTTTTTCACGTTTTAAATCTGCTTATTGGCTTATTTCCTGGTGTTTTTTTTTTTTAAAAAGTAGCTATTTTAGAAGTGTGACAGCACCATCAATGCGATCCTTATATAAATTGTTATTAACATAATTGCTAGTTAAAGATAAAGTCTTCTGTGTTCTCAGTTTCTTCTTATTCTTTGCATGGAAATTTTAAACTAAAACTAGATTTTCTTTCCAAAAATTCTTCTGCCCCTCAGTTCTGAAGTTGGAATGTGAAGTTGTTTAAATGCATCAAAAAACGTTACCATTTGATAACTAATTTGGAAAGGCAAAATGCTCGTCTAAAAGATTTGGTATTACAACTCTGCTGCTATATTCATATGTGGATGAACATTCATAATTAGGGTTATAGCCCTATTCAGGCATTCTAAAAGGGAGTAAACTGTGAATGCATAAGAAGAGGGAGTGCTCTAACCCCCTCCACTGTTGTGTCATTGCCCTCTAGTCATGAATGGTGACTGCCTGATGAGGGAAGCCTCCTATATCCGAGGAAGTTCTCCATGCGAGTCAGAATGCTAAAACTACATGTTGTCGCTCATGTGGAAAGCCCTCATGGATATAGGAGGCTCGCCTCTTCAGACTTTTGCCAACCACGAGCAGAAGCCCATAGGAATTATAGTGGAGCTTAATGTTTACCAACTTCCATTTATTTGTCTGTATATCAGCAAACAGTCTGCCATGGGGGTTAAAACCTGCAGCCAACATGCCAAGCTTTAATGTTATGGTGAAAGCTTTTATGTTATGGTGAATGCTTAACTTTTGAAAATTGAAAACGTGTATTACTGATGAAGTTGGAAACGGTGCATACAATCCGGAGTCATCGTTTAACATTACATATATATGTTTTCCCTTGTTTGTATTCTTTCATGTTTATGGCATGTGTTTGTCCTTATTAATCACCAGTCAGTTTGCTATGTTTATGAAATGTTTGCTAAATGTCCATTGACACTTACTATACGACTGCTGGCTTGGATAAATCACATTGAGGCTTTTTGTATATGCACAACACTATGGGCTCCCTATATATTGTGAGCTCAACTTCAGGAGTGTTGGTGGATCTTTTCCCCTTCTCTTCAGCTTACAGTGAGGGTTCCTCTTTTTCGCTTTTGGTTTTATCCACGAGCAGAAGGCAACAGATAAGACAAGGTAAAGGGTAGAGATGTGAAGGCCTGAAAAAAAACCAGAAAAATTCTTTATGGGTAACTGCTGTTGAAGGAAAGCCGAAAACTGCCTAGTTTCCTGGGGTTTCTCTTTCGTATCTAATACAAACAACGTGGTGGAAGTGCTGAATTGGTATCTAGGATCACTGATGGATTGGATGTCAGCCAGTAACTGGAGCTCAGTCCAGGCATTACAGAGGTACTGATGATCAATCATAGAATCATAGAATAGCAGAGTTGGAAGGGGCCTACAAGGCCATCGAGTCCAACCCCCTGCTCAATGCAGGAATCCACCCTAAAGCATCCCTGACAGATGGTTGTCCAGCTGCCTCTTGAATGCCTCTAGTGTGGGAGAGCCCACAACCTCCCTAGGTAACTGATTCCACTGTCGCACTGCTCTAACAGTCAGGAAGTTTTTCCTGATGTCCAGCCGGAATCTGGCTTCCTTTAACTTGAGCCCGTTATTCCGTGTCCTGCACTCTGGGAGGTTTGTCTGACCCAGGAGGTGGTGTTTAACCTGTTCCTACCCAGGGTTTACTTCTGTGTAAGACCATGTTGGAAGCTTTAGGGTACTGTTAGATATGGCCCTGTCTTTGGATGCTCACATGGCATTGACAGAATAAGGTGTCTTTTGCCAACTCTGGCTGGTGTGCCACCAGTGACTTTGAAAACTATCTGATGTGATGTAAGAGTGTTGAGCGGGACTGGCCATATCACATCAGTTCTTAAACAATCACACTGGCTGATGGTCTGTTTCTGGTGTGCTGTTTTTAACCTTTTAAAGCCCTATATGACTTGGGATCTGTGGATCTTAAGGTCTGTCTGCTTCTGCTTGAAGACACCAAAATTCAAAAATTACCTTAATATTTTTCTCCTGGAAAAATGTTTAGGACCATGTAATGTAGCATATTTTTACAGTTAAAGGGTGTGATCCTCTGGTGTTTGAATTACAACTTTTCTGTCTTCAGCATGACAGAGCGAAATGGAAATCAACCTAAAGGGATGATTGATTGCAGCTTTATTAGTATTGACTTGGTTGAAAAAACAAAAAAACACTTTCCAGTGCTGTAAAAGCCTGCTTATTTCACTTTTATATAAGAGGATACTTCTTATTAGCAGATTAGTAACGGATTCTTGCTTAGGTAAGTTTAGTGATTATCCATTTTCCCCTCTTAAGTTTCACATCGTCCTGAGCAAGAGTCTTTAGGAGTACGAAGTGGCATCTGAATATGGCTTATTGAGGCAGGTAGGGTCAGGCTGAACTTGCAGGACTTTGGATAGCGCCAAACAGAAAAATCTTGTTGACCATGGCAGGATCTAAACTACTGCTTTAAAGTGCTTTATAACAGTTATAAAGTGCTTTAACTGCTTTAAAGCGCTATAAAACTGTTATAAAGCGCTTTAAAGCAGTAGTGTAGATCCGGCCCTCGTCTGGAACTCATCTGAGGCCTTTAATCCTTTTTGGATCACATCCTTTCAGACTCCATCCGCTTTCTGAAGAGGGGAGAAACTTGAAGGTATACTGGCCTGGTGTCTAGAACCCCATTGCCTCTCAGTTGTTCCATGCCTTATATGTTGCTCCACAAGGTAGCAAACCCTAGGGAGCATTTATTTATTTATTTATTGCATTTTTATACCTTCCAATAGCTGAAGCTCTCTGGGCGGTTCACAAAAATTTAAAACATTTAAAGTATAAAACAAACAGAATAAAAGCATGATATAAAAGCACAACCAGGATAAAATCACCAGCAGTGCAGAAATACAAATTTAAACAGCAAAGTTGAAATTAAGTTTATAGACTGTTAAAATGATGAGAGAATAAAACGGTCTTCACCTGGCATCTGAAAGAATATAGTGTAGGTGCCAGGTGAACCTCCTTAGGGAGATCATTCCACAGCCAGGGTGCCACAGTAGAGAAGGCCCTCCTCCTAGTAGCCATCTGTCTCACTTCTTTTGGCAGGGGCTCTTGGAGAAGGACCCCTGAGGATGACCTTGGGGTCTGGGTAGGTACATATGGGAGGAGGCGTTCCTTCAGATAGCCTGGCCCCAAGCCGTTTAGGGCTTTAAATGTTAATACCAGCACTTTGAATTGGGCCCTGACCTGGACTGGCAGCCAATGAAGCTGGAAAAGGACTGGTGTGATGTGGTCTCGTTGGCCAGTCCCTGTTAGTAAACGTGCTGCCTTGTTTTGTACCAGTTGAAGTTTCCGGACCATTTTCAAAGGCAGCCCCACATATAACGCATTGCAGTAATCCAAATGAAAGGTTATCAGAGCATAGATAAATGTAGCTAGGCTATCTCTGTCCAGATAAGGGCGCAGCTGGTATATCAGCCTGAGCTGATAAAAGGTGCTCCTTGACACTGAGTTCACCTGTGCCTCAAGTGACAGTTCTGGATCCAAGAGCTCCCCCAAACTACGTCTTGTCTGGATTGAGTCTCAGTTTGTTGGCCCTCATCCAGTCCATTACCGTGCGCAGGCACTGATTCAGAACAACTGCTGCCTCACCTGGGTTTGATGAAAAGGAGAGGCACAGCTGGGTGTCATCTGCATATTGATGACACCTCAACCCACCTCTAGATAACCTCTCCCAGTGGTTTCATGTAAATGTTAAACAGCATAGGGGATAAAATAGAGCCCTGTGGAACCCCATGCCCTAAATGCACAGAGCAATAATCCCCCAGCACCATCTTCTGGAATTGCCCATCCAAGTAGGAGCGGAACCATTGCAACACAGTGCCCCCAACTCAGCCAGTCGTTCCAGAAGGATACCATGGTCGATGGCATTGAAAGCCGCTGAGAGGTTCAAGAGAATCAACAGGGTTGTATTCCCCCTGTCCATCTCCCGGCAAAGGTCATCCCACAGGGTGACAAAGGCAGTTTCCGTTCCAAAACCAGGCCTGAAACCCAACTGAAATTGATCTAGATAATCCATTTCATTGAAGAGAGCCTGGAGTTGTCCTGCAACCACCCGCTCAAGCACCTTGCTCAGGAAGGGGATATTAGCCACCAGTCTGTAATTATTAACATTCTCCAGGTCCATGTTAGGCTTCTTCAGGAGTGGTCTAATTACCACCGCTTTTAAAGAAACCGGCACCACTCCCTCTCTCATGGAGGCATTTACAACCTCCTGGAGCAAAGGAGTTCAGTTCTTCAGGGGAATCAGGTTCTGAAATGCTGTCTATGGTTGTCCATGTTTCTTTTGGTGATTCTGGTGGTGGTGCCTCTGGTTCCAGGCTGACAAGCTTTAGTTCATGCTTGGTGTTGGGGATTGTTTCTGGGTACAGTGCCTCCTAGGGTGACCATATGAAAACGACCATATGAAAAGGAGGACAGGGCTCCTCTATCTTTAACAGTTGTATTTAAAAAGAGGAAGTTCAGCAGGTGTCATTTGTATATATGGAGAACCTGTGTGAAATTCCCTCTTCATCACAATAGTTAAAGCTGTGGGAGCTATACAAGAGTGACCAGATTTAAAAGAGGGCAGGGCACCTGTAGCTTTAACTGTTGTGACGAAGAGGAAATTTCACCAGGTTCTCCATATATACAAATGACACCTGCTGAACTTTCCTTTTATTTATTTATTTATTTATTTGTTACATTTTTATGCCGCCCAATAGCCGAAGCTCTCTGGGCGGTTCACAAAAATTAAAACCATGATAAAACAACCAACAGGTTAAAAACACAAATACAAAATGCAGTATAAAAAGCACAACCAGGATAAAACCATGCAGCAAAATTGATATAAGATTAAAATACAGAGTTAGAACAGTAAAATTTAAATTTAAGTTAAAATTAAGTGTTAAAATACTGAGAGAATAAACAGGTCTTCAGCTGGCAACGAAAAGAGTACAGTGTAGGCTCCAGGCAGACCTCTCTGGGGAGCTCATTCCACAGCTGGGGTGGCTGTATAAGTGGGTGATGCCAGCCCAGCCCTTTGTCTTGCCCTTTCATGGGGTTTGATGGAGGTGTTCATTGGCAGAGATTGCAAGGCCGTACTGTGGCAACATGGCGGCCCATTCCAAATATGGCATAATTAATTGCAGGGAAGAGAGATCCATATAAACTAAATACAGGATGCACTGAAGACAGAACAGCAAAGGCAAGCCCTTGTGTCACCTGTTGAACAGGCAACATCATCCCAGAAACTATATCGGGAACCAGGTCTGATCTCCAATTGTACTTTGGCACCCATTCTAAAACAGGCAGCCTCCGTACACACCACAGCTTGAAGTCTTCGTAGCAAAGGGCATGGAACTTCCTCCAGATGGCATTTTCCGTTTTTCTCTTTGTCCCTGTCATGGCTAGTCCTTTCTCTTCATATAGTTCCTTCTTCTGCCCTGTGCTAACAGCATTCTGGTTCCTCAGCAAACCAGGCCAACTTTTCAATACAACTTTTCAGTACAGGAGCCCTGTCCTCCTTTTCATATGGTCACCCTAGCATAGCTCACACCTGTGGTCTTCTCAATCCAGCTGGTCCCTCTTTCTCAGAGTTCTGGCTGCTGCTCAGGGTCAGGATATATTACCCAGAAGTCTGGAGACTATAAAGCTTCATTCTCCATCTTCTGTTTGATTAACTCAAGTTTCTAATTTGTTAATACTAAATTGCAAACCATTATCCCTGCACCAAACCATTGCTACCTTGGACTGGTAGCAGTTTTATGTAATGCTGGACTCACTTCCTCCTCTGAAGTCCAGATTAGACTTACCATCTTCTTCTCTCCACGCTGCTCTCGCCCTGCTTTGGTTTTGAGGTTTGAGCGTAATTCTCACATGATAACAGGCCTCTTCCAGGTGCTGTTTCCTGCCAGGGCAATTCAGATTTGAGTTATGCAGAAGACATTAGAGGGAGGACCTCATCACAATTCATGGTGGCATTCCTAGAGTTCAGGCTACTTTTCTGGGGATAGTATAAAAGAGGGACTTTGCCTTGCCAAGTGGTATGGGACAATCTAAATAAAGCAAGATATTTTAGTCTTGCCTCTGAAATTGCTAGTTTAAACCTCTTATTTTCTGCATTTCTACACCATTCAATAAATGTCTTCATGTCATGCCTTTGGGGAAAGGAGAAGCTTCCTATAGAATGATTGCTGTGTGGTAAATATGTATGTGCTTTATATATACATATTTTCAATATATTAGTGGAAAAACATTTTAAAATGAGGGCGTTACTGTTTCTTTCGAACTCTGAGGTATCAAATGGCAAAAGATGACAAATTTGGGTGTGGTGCTATTCTGGAAATTTCGAATTTGAGTGTTTTTTTAATGTATGTTTACTTCTTTCTTGCATGAGTTTTTATGCAAATTTATTTGGACACTTTAGACAGTTTGATATTTTAGAGATTTCTTGAAGACAACATTTTCATGCTGACTGATGTATTTATAGTATAGAATTGTATGGCTCTATCAGCTGCTATTCTGTTCAGAAGTAACACCTACTAGTTGGCTTATATTATAGTGCTCTCACAAGAGAAAAATGATACTCTTTTGTTAGCTTTATATATTTCTGCATGTTTTATAGTATCCCAAAGGTACTCTTCTCTTTCTTGACAGAATATTTTATCTTTAATACTGCAAGAGTGAATATTTATTAGTCTTTAAAAGGATAGCCATGTAGCTTAACTCTAGTTTGCGCAGATTCTATCTATACAGTATGTGCAGGTTTTATCAACAGCTCAATAGTTTTACCAATCAATTCTTTAAATCTCTAGTGCCACAGATAATGTTCTTAGTCCCGGGTTTCCTGTCCGGTGCCTTTTTACTTTGGTAGAAGCTTAACAGGATTAAAAAATAAATGAAGCTGACTTATGATTCATTATGGGATATACCCTTATATAGGCTATTTCATTATTTTAATAACAGTTCCCCACTATTCACATATGATTCTATTTTGTCTTCTTCCCTTCATACAAACAAAATAAGTAAATTTTTCCAGCCCTTAAATCTTCTACAACTGATTTGGCCAACCCATAATATATAGCAGAGAAGGCATATATATATAATGCATCCATAACATTTACTCATTCAGCTCTCCATTCAATGTGGCTGACACTCAGTTGCTCGGGAATAAGATTTCTTGAACTGAGTGAGGCTGATTTGTGAATAAACGTAATGTGACCATATGGCAAGGAGGACAGGGCTCTTGTATCTTTAACAGTTGCATAGAAAAGGGAATTTCAGCAGGTGTCATTGGTATGCCTGCACAACCTGGTGAAATTCCCTCTTGATCACAACAGTTCAAGCTGCAGGACCCTGCCCTCTTGACCAGATACAAAAGAGGGCAGGGCTCCTGCAGCTTTTACTCTTCTGATGAAGAGGGAATGTCATACAAATGCATACAAATGACACCTGCTGAAATTCCCTTTTCTATACAACTGCTAAAGATGCAGGAGCCCTGTCCTCCTTTCCATATGCTCACCCTAATAAATGTCCATCCATAGGTGTGGGCAGTATAGAATTCGTTAGAAATCTCCTGACCTCAAGTTGTACTCAGTTATTAAACACCCAATATGGTTGTATCATGGATGTTAAGGAAGTAGCAGAGCACCTCACCCTTCCCTCCTCCCTCTGTAGTAGAGTTGAGATCAAGTCAAAAGAAGGCATGGGCAGCCACAATACTTTCCTTGCCCTTCCAATGCCAGGAGCCTTGATACTCAGCTGGGGCCTCCAGAGGAGCTGTAGCTAGAGGGAGTGAGGGGGTGTGGGGCAGAGCAGCTCATTACTGGAGAAGATCAAAAGCCATTGACTGGGTTCACATTTTATAATGTCACAGTGGTTTATGAGCCATGTTAGTGTCAGGTACAGTGACATTCAAACCAGGCATGGACAATTCAGCCTGGGTTGTTTTCCCCAAACAAGCCACTCTAAGGACCCATGGCTTGTAATAGGCTTGTGGAGGATAGCTTGTTCTCAAGATGTCTTGTTTGTGACATCTGATCCCAGAACTGTTGCTTGTGCCTAGTGGCTGTAAAGCCACTTGGCAAGAGTGGCCAAAACCCCTGTGCTACTGTTCGTGATCTCACCGGTGCCAATTTCAGCCTCCCTTGCCAGTGACTGCTCCTCCATTGATGCTGAAATGGCACTTTGGAAGGATTGCCACTCGCTTGCCACCTTAAATAAATAAATAAATAAATAAATCAGTGCCATTTTGTGTGTGTGTGTCTGTCTTTTGCAAGTGTGCAGATTCGGCTGTCCAATATGTGTTGTCTCGCCTTTTCAGTTTCAGGTGCCTCGCATTCCTTGGTCAGCTTTTAGCGCTGAATAGTTATGCTTGGTTTTATTATCTGCCTAAATAAAATTATTAATTTCTTTGTCCTATTTTAATGATTTCTTTGTTTAATAATGCATTTTAATAAAGGGAAAAGGTATTTAAGGTAGGAGATTGGCGGTGTTTCACTGGAGATTCTTGGGAACAGTGTTTTCCAACATTTTTGTGGCAAGTAAAATATCTTTTAAAGCAGGCTTCCCCAACTTGGAGCCCTCCAGACTTGCAGCATGGGAAAGATGGGAGACGAAGTGCAACACATCTGGAGAGGGTCAAGTTGGCGAAGGATACCTTAAAAGAGATTAATTAAGTTCCTTTATAGCTTTATCCCAAAATAACTGCTGTGTTGTTTAGGAGAATCCCATGGCTCACTGTGGAATGCTGACATGGATTCTGAATAAATTAACTCCAGCTGGAGCTCAGAAGTGTTCGTGGAGCTCATTGAACAGGCATAATCATTAACAAACAATCCATGCTTCTGAAATTATATTGGCTTAAAAAGAATGTAAGGCAACATAAGAAGTTATCTATATCTTGCCTGTTAAAGTTCAGAAAGGCATCTCTTAAAAGTGATGCACTAACATTTTCTGTTAAAATAATAAAATATTTTTAAGGGTACTAAAATACCCTGCAAATTGAGTCAAACTAGCTACTAACAAGGGAAGGCATGTTTACTTCTTTTGGGTGAGAAACTAACTGTTAGATGTTAATATAAAAAATGTATGAAGTTGAATAGGGTGACTGTATGAAAAGGAGGACAGGGCTCCTGTATCTTTAACAGTTGCATAGAAAAGGGAATTTCAGCAGGTGTCATTTGTATATATGGGGAATCTGGTGGAATTCCCTCTTCATCACACCAGTTAAAGCTGCAGGTGCCCTGCCCTCTTTTAAATCTGGTCACCCTAGTATAGCTCCTGCACTTTAACTGTTGTTATGAAGAGGGAATTTATTTGTTTATTTTATTTATTTATTCATTGCATTTTTATACTGCCCAATAGTCGAAGCTCCCTGGGCAGTTCACAAAAACTAAAACCATTTAAAGTATAAAACAAACAGTATAAAAACATGATATAAAATATACATTAAAAACTGATTAAAAATATACCATACATGATTAAAACATGCTTAAAACATCCTAAAAACATTCTAAAATTTCACTGGATAGGCCTGCAGGAATAGATCAGTCTTTATTGCTTCTTTAAATTCTAAAAGACTGTCACGTTGTTGAATCTCCTCTGGCAGGCCATTCCACAGTCTGGGAGCAGCAGAAGAGAAGGTCCTCTGGGTAACAGTTGTTAATCTAGTTTTTGCTAGCTGAAGTAGATTCTTCCCAGAGGACTTGAGTGTGCAGAGCGGATTGTACAGCTGCTTCTAAAAAAGCCCTCCCTGGACCCTCTGGATCTTAATAACTATGGACCAGTATTAAATCTTCCATTTTGGGGCAAAGTGATTGAGAGGGCGGTTGCCCACCAACTCCAAGCAGTTTTGGATGACACAGATTTTCTAGACCCATTTCAAACCAGCTTTAGAGCAGGATATGGAGTTGAGACCGCTATGGTCGCCTTAGTGGATGATCTACGCCTGAGTATTGACAGGAGAAATGTGTCCCTGCTGGTACTCTTGGACCTCTCAGTGGCTTTCACCAGGTTTTCCATATATACAAATGACACTTGCTGAAATTCCCTTTTCTATGCAACTGTTAAAGATACAGGAACCCTGTCCTTCTTTTCATATGGTCACCCTAAAGTTGAATACAGAAACTTACCCACGATCCAGGAAAAATCCTAAATAGTTTGAAATATGTTATGAAGTAATTCACTAGTGCAGCAAATAGTTTAAGCCCAAGTTTATTATTAAAGGGTGAATATCTTTGGCTGCAATCTTGCTGCTGCTGCAAGAATGGGCTGCCCCAGAATGGGCTCCCCTTTCTCCTGCTGCCCTGCCCCACTCCAGCTGCACCAGTGCTGTACTGGGTACACTATGACACTGCAAAGACACTTCTAGACCATTTGTATTAGAATCCAGTGACCTGCTCTTCTCCAACCCCCAGCACACTTGCTATACACCAGGGATGCAGACCTTCTTACCCACTGGCCTAATCCACGGAGGTTTTGCATACAGCCAGTGGAGCCTCCTTTAGTTTCTCTAAGGGATGGGGCTTGGCCTCCAAGTCCCTGCCCCCTGGAGGAAACCTCCCTGGAGGACACACCACTGTTATCTCCCATTTGAATTCGGAGATAACAGTGGAGATTCCCCTGCATGCCCCTCCCAGTTGGAAGTACAGTACAGACAGTGGGAATAGCATACTGTCCGTATTTCACAGCTACTACAATGTAGAGGAAATGGTGTGTGAGCAAGAACTACTATCAGGGCTACACCCTAGGTGGGATAACATGGCTTTATTTATTTATTTATTTATTTATTTATGCCCTTTTGTCATACTGTATGACCATGGCAGCAAGATAAAAAGGGAAGTGTATTCTGAAAAAGATTTTTTTACATCCTGAATTGCAGAATAACTATAGCGAATTACTATTATACTTGTAACTCTTATAAGGTTGTGATTTCCAATGTCTTTGCTGACACAACACCACTGTGCTGCACGAGACATGCTTGCAACCTGCAAGAAAATAATGAATTAAACAATTAAAGATTCCTGCAAGATTGAAGTACCAAATTATGCAAGGTTGCCTACTGTGTCTCTGCATGATTATTAGCTCTGTCTTTATCTGCCTTCAGTCAGGCTTTATGGGGGTGGGTGTAAGTCTGCTGTATTAGGTCCAATTGGACCATTGAAGAACACTGAATTGCAGGGATGAAGCAGAAAGACCCTGACCTCATAGGAGTTTCCTAGTTGCATATGTGCATGAGTTACTGCTCGGGTTTTCCTCTATCCAATGAAGGATCTTCTCCAGATCAGTGGGCATGGTTTCTTTACAGAAGGAGGGGGGGGGGCTCTTTAATCAGTGATCAATTCTTATCCTGAAGCTGCAATCCTAGATAGATTTAAGCTGTATCCACTTACAAAGCATACAACTGGGCTGCAAAACTCTTCAGAAACAAAGCTGTTTGGATGTATGTCTCAGTGTGATAGAGAACAATAAAACACAGTTAAGTTCCATTCAGATTAACTCATTGAACTTATTAAATCTAAAGGAATCTTTAATATTGATTGTTTTTTAAAAAGTTGAAAACATTTTTGTCACGAAGGATGAAGTGGAATTTTGACTACCCAAACCCCATCTGTCTCAAATGATTGATGGGACAGCTGTGCTCTCGCCCACCATGGAGTTGAATATAATATGTCTACGGTTTTATTTCATGAAACAACTCAGCAGTTCAGGATAGGGCATGAAGAAGAGATTTAAGTATTTGAAAGTGCCAAGGAAATATTGGAGGGCAGAGAAGAATGTGGCATGAATGTGCCTTTCTAGAGACAATATTAAATTGAAGAAAGGTGCTTTATACCCAAAGAATGTGCTCCTATTCTTTTTGATCACTAACTGGGAATAATTGTTTCAATTGAATACAGTTGTGCAGGCTTGAGTGTGTTCATTCCAGAATATTTACTATAGTGTTGCTGTCTAGAGGGCGTTTGAATAGAGTCTTAAGTTAACAAAGAGAACAAAACCCATAAGGCTTAATAGATGGACATGGTGTACATGCATCCAGAAATCTTCTGCTCTCTTAAAACATTCAATGCATTCACTCTTGCTTCCCCTTATGTGTGGAACGTCCTCCCTGAACATATTCGTGGTGTCACCTCTCCCTTCCTTTAGATCCCTCCTCAAAACCCAGTTACTCCTCATTTCCAACTGTAGCCAAGCTTTTAAGTAACTGTACTGACATTTGCCCCCATTATTTCCTTTCTCCCTCTGTTGTTTCCCCATAGTCTAGCTCACACTGCAAGCTGTTTAGGAGCAGGACCTGCCTGTACTGTAAATGCAGTTAAAGTCCCATTTCTTTAACCAGGCCTTCCCTGAGTGAGTGTGCTGCCCAGACTGTGTTATAGTTGTTTTAATTGGTTTTAATATTTTTATTAATGTTTTACATTCATATTTTAGCCATCATTATGTATTTTAATGCATATTGTGCTGTTTGTTTTAAAAATGTTATTGTAAACTGCATTATTATTTCATTTCTATACCATCCAATAACCTAATTCTATACCATCCAATAACCAAAGTTCTCTGGGCAGTGCACAAAAATTACAACCCATAAAATACAAGATAAGAGAACATAGTATAACATTTTTAACATACAAAATTCAAAACAATTTAAACAGCTAAAGCGTTTCAATAAAAGACTAGACCTGATAAAGACATCTGACATAAATGCTCCATCATATACCATTAAATGCCTTGGAGTAGAGGGCAGTCTGAAACTGGAGCCCAAAAGATGCATGTTGGCCCCTGGTGGGCCTCAGTGGGGAGATCATTCCACAATCGGGGTGAGGCACCACTGAGAAGGCCTTCTCCTTTGTTGCTATCTTGTGAGCTCTGATGTCGACTGTAGTATCCAGGTAGGTTCATGTCAGGAGAGGTACTCCTTCAGGGATTGTGGTGCTGAGCCATGTACCAGCAGCTTGAATCAGTTACTGACCCTCCGGGTGCCCTAGGATTAGGTCATTTATGCCATCCAGGAGATAGCATAGTTAATTCTCACCCATTGATTCTCACCCATGCTGGTTTTCCCATTAATTATGAATGCCTTTACACAAAAATGTTTTGAAGCTGAGGCTCTTCTTTTGGAGTTATGCTAAGCCGGCTGTTATCTCCCTCGCGTGCACAATAGTGCCATTCGACTATATAAGGTTAGGAATGGATAAATCTGTCAATTTTACAGATAAATCTCTCATTTTTACAACCTTAAATTCATTTTGTCGCATGTCTGAATCAGTTTGCAATTCTTTTATAAAGTCCACATGAACATGTGCATACATTTTTCTGCTCATTTCTCCTAAAAAATGGACATGTTTTGGCTAATGTGTGCAGTTATGCAAGTAATTTCCCCTAATATGTACTCTTGTACACTATTTTCACTAATACACACATTTTATGTGCATGTCTGGTTTGTATTTACCACAACAGTACAATTTGTCAGCTAAAAATCTTAAAAGCTTTTAAGCATGATATACTTGGGGAACAATATTTGCCTATCTTTTTCTTATTAAGTTTAAGCTTATATACATTTATTTGTTCTGTCAAAAAGTAAGTGTTTAATCTGTTTAAAAGCCTCTGGTTCGGCTGCCATGGCAACCAAACAATGATTGAAACCCAACTGTCAAAGTGACTTGTGTGGCCTGCACTCTGAAGCTTTTGTAAAAAAAAACCCATATGACCTACTAAACGCTATAGGAATCTATGTGAATGTAGAGAGAAGATCTTTGTGTGGAAAATAATGCACAAAGAAAAGTTGAGAATGCAAACATCTCTTTGGCTCATGACCATTCTTGCCTTGTTACCTTCAAACCATGGTGGCAAAAATAGTTGTAATTATTTCTAAACAGTTCCTGACTAATCTCTTATGTATAAAAGAACCCTGGTCGAGGTGAGAAGGGTTTAAAACCTTCAAAGAAGACATTTTGATTTGTTAATAGAATCAGGGAGACTGAGGTTATTTCACAGGCTGCAATTCTCTGTGGCTGCTATTCTACATGCAACTGATTGGCAGGCAATTCAGGACAGACAAAACCAAGTATTTCTTTCCACAATGCGTAATTAATTTATGGAGTTCACGGCCACAGGATGTGTGAACGGCCACTAGCTTAGATGGCTTTAAAAGGGGATTAGACAAATTCACAGAGGATAAGGCTCTCAATGGCTTTTAGGCAAGATGGCTAAATGGGGACTTCTAGGAACAGGGGCTGGATATCAGTTGGGGAGTGAACAGCAAGGCAGGCCTGTTGCCATCATGCTCGCCTTGAATGCTTCCTGGAAAGGGTAAAGTTGTTGATCACTGCTGGAAACCAGATTCTCAGGAGATAAAAAAACTACTTGGACTGATCCAAGTGCTATATTGCTTTAGGTCAGTGGTCTTCAGTGGGTGGGTCATGGCCCAAAGTGGCTCAGGAGATTGTGGTGACGTTATTACCACCATGTTGGGCATGGAGAAAATTGTGAAAGTGGGTCTCACGTTGCAGGTTGGGAGTCCGAGGTGGGTCTTGGGTCTGAATGAGTTGAAGACACTGTTCTAGGTGCTTAGTTACTATGAAAAACAAAGAGATGTAAATGAAAACTATTGCCCTAGGCCTATATACCATAGAGAGCTCTCTAAAATGGGTGTTGATCCATGAGGTAAGGCACTACAATCTCAAAGACTTGGGTTTTTCTGAAGGCTGGTCACCACATTAATCCTTACCCACACACCATATTGCTGGCATATCAGAATGGTTATGTGAATCAAGTGTTATCAAGATGGATGGAGTTAAGCAAGAAGTGATGTGCCAATACTTAAGTAGCCAAAATTGTAACACACATATGGGAGGTATTGACATGCTCAGGGGAACCCACCTATTTGCAGAGGTACAAAAAACATTATTAAAAGGCTAAGATGCGGGCAAAAACTCTGATGAAAACTGTAGATTATGTGCTCGGGGGAAAGGAGAGGAGTGAGGGAAGGAGCAGGAGAAAAACACCATTGGGTAGAACCACTGAAGGTACTGATCTGTGCCTTCAATGGCAGTCAGCTGTCCCTTCTTGGGCAAGGAAGCTGTGCAAGGAAGCTGTGCCTGAGAAGGGAGAATTTTTGGAAAGGTCAATTTGAACAGCCTTTTGGTGTGAGGTTCCACTTAATATTACTAACATTTTAATTAAGCTAAGGCAACCTGGGAGGGTGGTTTAGTGAAAAATACACAGAGATAGGTTTTTTGTCCACTTACACCCATTGCCCCCAGTGAAGGTTTTTGAACTGCAAAGGGCTACTTCCCTCCATGTTTACTTTGGGGCAGAGAGAGTGGCCTCTGAGGAAGTGAGCATCTTCCAAGGCCATCGCATCCCCTGGTTGGAGTTTCCCCTGTGAAGGGGCAAACGCCTCTACCCCCTCTGGCAATTTAAAGGGACCCCTGGAGTACTAAAACAGCTTGTAGTCTTGGGCTCTCTGTTCAGAGTGGTGTTTGTCCTCCCAGCCTAATATACTCTTGTAGTCTTCCGACTGAGCCTTTTTGTGCACTTTACTAATACAGGGAAAGAGATTTATAGGAGGCAACTGTTTGTTTGTTTTTAATGGTGCCCAACACCAAAAATAGGTCAAATTTAGCTTGTAAACAAGCTAGATCTGACCTTTTTGGCACTCCATAGTGTTCTAGATGCCATGTCTTCATGAAAAAACACCTCATTTTAATAAATAAATAAATAAATCTTATTTATTTATTTATTTCATTTATATCCTACCTTTTTTCCTCCAAGGAACCCAAGGTGGTTAACATAATCTTCCTCCTCTCCATTTTATCCTCACAACAACAATCCTGTGAGGCAGGTTGGGCTGAGAGTATGTGACCGGCTCAAAGTCACCCAGTGGGTTTCCATGGCTGAGTGGGGACTAGAACTCAGATTTCCCAACTCCCAGTCCAACACCTTCACCACTACACCACACTGGCTCTCTTTTTGGGGACATCTGGCAGATTGTGGTCCATGAGGAGGTGCTGCAGGGACAAAAAAAAGTAGCTCATCCCTGGTTTATGATTGAATTCGACAAATAACTTAAAGGTAGAAATGAACTCTTGTGTAAAAATGAAAATGGGCATTTCCAGGAATCAAAAAAGTACAGGGATTTCATGGACAAAGTCAATATAGCCTTTATTTTGATTTTGTCAGACAAAGTCTCCCAAGAATCATTAAGTGTACATCTCAGTCTCTATGTATAAACAAAGATGTGTACAGTTTCATTGACTTATTTGTTATATTTGTAGTTGCCCATTAATGGACATTCTCTGCACAAGTATCCTTATTTCTGCAGGGTTTATTTTTTTATTTTTTTTAAGAAGTGAATGCTGATTGCCATTCATTTGGTGAAATTGCTCAGTATTTTCTTTGGGGATGTTCCAAACAAAGAGTAAATTTGTTTACCTGAAGTGTTTGGAAAAGCTGACATTACATTAGCAATCATGTTTATTTAAGGGAACAGCTTTTCCTACGTGCTCCTTGGAACAATTTAGAGGCTTGGCAGGTATTGTAGGAAGAATCAGAAGCATGTTGGAGTTGGACAGAATGTTTTTTTTTATTATTATTATTATTATTATTATTATTATTATTATTATTATTATTATTATTAGTTTATGATGATGATGGTTTTAAATTAGACCTTGAGGCTGAAATTCTATATCCACTTACCTGGGATTAAGCCCCATTGAACGCAATGAGACTTACTTCTATACATATAGATATAGTATTGCACTGCACAGAATCATATTAAGAAGGGAGATAAAGTTTGGTCTCTTTCTAATCAAGTTTTAGGCTTCTTTTTTACTGAACTAATTTGAAACCTCTCTTTTGAGAATGATTCTGAAGCCACACACACACACACACACACACACACACACACACACACACACACACTTGCTTCCTCAAGAATTAGTGACTTCAATAGCTGAAGTGTTATAAGTTAACAATTATTGTTGTTTGACTTATGATAAGAGCTGCTCTAGAGTAATTGGTGGTAAGATTTCAGGACCTCATGGCAGAGATTTGTGGGACTAGATTCAGGATTCAGTCTTAGCCCTATTCAGGCATTATTCAAAGTGGAGCCAGTGTGGTGTAGTGGCTATGGTGTTGGACTGGGAGTTGGGAGATCTGGGTTCTAGTCCTCACATGGCCATGGAAACCCATTGGGTGATTTTGGGCCAATCACAAACTCTCAGCCCAACCTACCTCACAGGGTTGTTGTTGTGAGGATAAAATGGAGAAGAGGAGGATGTACGCCTTGGGTTCATTGAAGGAAAAAAAGCGGGATATAAAGGCAATAATAAATAAATAGTTACCTCAAAATATGAGCAGGGCCGGGACCACACCTAGTAGCAGCAACCCCTGAGATTTCATGCACCACTTAGCTCCTCCTCCAGGCATATAAATATCTGCAGGGAGGGAGCCTTTGCATGCTGATCCTGGGTCATCCAGCCTAACCTACCTCACCAGGTTGTTGTGATGATAAAAGGGGGTAGAGAACTATACCCTTTTTGCCTCGGATTTGGGGGAACGATGGGATATAAAGATTAAAAAATTAAAATAAATTTGAATTCTCATATATGATATGGGAAAATTTAAATATGATTTAGAAACCCTTGTATTTTTATGACAGCTATATTGGAACTGGACTTTTCAAAATGTTTCCATATTTAACTGAGCACCTCACCTATTATTTCTTTACCATTTTTGTATTGGATTTAAACTAACATGTAACTGAAATAAATTGTCAATATTATCCATTTTCAGTTTCCTGAATGTGGCTTCTATGGAATGTATGATAAAATCCTACTTTTTCGCCATGACCCTACAACAGAAAATATTCTTCAGCTGGTAAAGTCGGCTACTGATATCCAGGAGAGCGACCTTGTTGAAGTTGTCTTATCAGGTAAAATGCATATTTTCATGCTTTTTAATTTCCATGTCCTAATTGCTAACAGTTATGGTTTATGTTGAGGAGGAAAGACTTCAGTCCACTAGACCAGTCTCTTAACCCCACCAGCAATTTGTCAGGAGAGTAAAAGCAAAGAAACTTGCTGGAATAGGCAATGGGTACAGTATACCAAGTCTCCTGTTATTAACTGTAGCCAATCAAATGTCTCAGTCTACAAGCAAAGGATAAAGTCAACAGCCCTGTCTGTCTGGCCTTCATGCTCATTATTTACAAAGGTTTTATTCAGATTATGTGGTATGCATATTTTAGTATGCTTATGGAAAGAACTGTTTTTTGTGTTAGAAAGTAACCATCAATGAAGTTAGAGTGATAAGGAGGCCGTGAAGACAAGCTTCTTGATTTATCCTGTCAATGACATTTGCAATATTTCATGGATGTACTTTGTCATGAAATATGTAAAATCAACTCTAGATTTTTTCCCCATTAAGGAGCAGAAGAAAAGAGAAAAATATGAGTTTTTAGATTTTTACATTTGACAGTACTGCCTTGACAGAGAGATCTAAATCTTATTGAAATAGTTAAATCCATTGTTGACCTGATGAAATGTAATCATACTTACCGATCAGCCAAAACTAGCTGAAGTATGTAAGATAACATACCCACAGAATTTCAACAAAAAACACCAATTACCAGGCATTTGCTAATGATCACAAGTCTTAGTTATATGTTTCAGAAACACCAAATCCAAGCCTGGATATAATTAAACAAAAGGAAATAGATAATTTCCATTCCAGGAACTGGACTGTTTCTCTGGCAGTACGTGATCTATCCTATTTCTTTTACCACATTGCTACAAATACAAATGTTTGGCACATTTTTCCCTTTGAAATGCGGGCAACATAAAATCCATCTCATTCTACTGAAATTACAAAAGCAGCTGTATTACTCTTTAAAAAAAACACAACTATGAGTGACACAGTCCTCTAAGGCTTTATACTGTTAGTTTTACCCTACCCTGTGCCTGCTAACCCTACCCTGTGCCTGTTTGCATTCTCTTCCCCTCCTTATTGTTTTACTATGATTTTATTAGATTGTAAGCCTATGCGGCAGAGTCTTGCTTGCTATTTACTGTTTTACTCTGTACAGCACCATGTACATTGATGGTGCTATATAAATTAATAATAATAATAATAATAATAATAATAATAAAGGAAGAGTGCTTACTAACAGTAGAGGGACTAAGGGCTATAGAATTGAATGGACTTTATGTTCCTGGTTTTGTAGGAATACCAATATTTTTTTTTACGTTTGATCAGGCTTACTTAATGATGTGTCTGAATATTGTAAGAGCATTTGAGAAAGAAACGGTCCTTGTTTGATACTAAGTAATTCATTACTACCACATGACTGATGGAGATACAAAAAAAAAAATAAATGTCTGGGGAAGAGATTTGAAGCCAGCCCCTTGACCTGCATACTGCCACCCCACCTCTCTCTTCATCCAGAACAAATTTCCTCACCCTATCTTAACTGTGGTTAAGCATTAAGAACATAAGAGCCATGCTGGATCAGACCAAAGGTCCATCTAGACCAGCCTTTTCTTCACACAGTGACCAACCAGCTGCCGACCAGGGACCCACAAGTAGGACATGGTGCAACAGCATCCTCCACCCATGCCCCCCAGCAACTGGTGTATATAGGCTTATGCATTATTTTGAGAGTGATGTTAGTGACTGTAAGCCTTTACTTCCCACTTTCATACCACTTTCACAGTGCTATATCCTACTTGGTGTAGATCTGGCCCCGGTTGGAACTTATTCAATGGTTGTTTTATTATGGTTTTAATTTTTGTGAACCGCCCAGACAGCTTCGGCTATTGGGTGGTATAAAAATGAAATAAATAAATAAATAAATAAATAAATAAGAAAAACACCCTTTTGTGTCACTCTGAATCTAACAAGGGTTAACCCACTGGTTAACAACGGATCCACACAACTATTCTCTAGACTAGTTGCTGCATTTTCATTTCCCAGAATTCATGCAAGTCACCATGGCCCCCATGTGCAAGTGTGCTCAGAAGGAGAACAGTCTTCTCTATTTCTCATATGATCAACACTTCCAACCAGCATCAATTAAGCCTAATATAATAAGGCTTAAATACTCCACTTCTGAATCTAACTACTGCTTTGTAGGATCTACACTACTGCTTTATAGTGGTATTGTAAATCTTTGCTCTGGACAACCATCTGTCAAGTATGCTTTAGGGTGGATTCCTGCATTGAGCGGGGGGTTGGACTCGATGGCCTTATAGGCTCCTTCCAAATCTACTATTCTATGACTCTATGCTGGTGCTATATGAATAAATAATAATAATAATAATAATAATAATAATAATAATGCTACTGGGATGCCCTGTGCATCATGTAGACACACAGGGATGATCCTGGGGCGGTCACCGGGATATCGCCTGGTCTAGCCATGGCCTTAGATACAGCGCAAGTCTGTAATGATTAAAACAAACATAGTAGAAATTACATCTACAAGAATAAACCTTACAGCAGTAGAGCTAGACCCAATAATTTGAGACATACTAAATTAGCAAAAGGCTAAACTCGGAACTATTTCATTTATTAGTTATTTCAGAGAAGAAAATAGAAATCACAGAAGCCTGAATTTAGCCCTTCTAGAAGACAAGAGCAGAGGGGAATACAGTTGGGGTAATGGAGTTCAGTCCTGTGGGTGTTCAAGCTTGGAATGACTGAGAACATCTAGCACTCCTGGATGAGGCTGTTATTTTATGTACCACCCACAGTACCCTAAAGACTTTTTAAAAATGAACTCATCAGCAATGCACTCAGTTCTTCTTGGCAACTACAAAAGCACAACCTTGAGAACAAGTGGGTCGTATTAAGACAGCAAACTGTTTTCACAAAACCGTTTGGTGTCTTAACAAAGAAATGAGAAGAAATGCAGGGCCACTCATCATAAATGTCTTGAATACTAAGCCCCCATTATCACCTTTCCAGAGTCGGAGTTGCAGGTTCGGAGTTCCAGGAGTTCCAAAGGGGTTAGCATAAACAGGGATCAGGCAAAATGCAAGGTCTCAACAGTCCAGATAAAAGACAACAAGGTCTTAAGGCAACACTGTAGTGAAAAAGCAGATAGGAGGAGAGTCAGCGTTAAGTTAGGGTGACCATATAAAAAGGAAGACAGGTCTTCTGTATGTATTGAAAAAGGAATGCCATCTGGAGGAAGTTCCATGCCCTTCGCTACGAAGACTTCAAGCTGGTGTGTACGGAGGCTGCCTGTTTTAGAATGGGCGCCAAAGTACAATTGGAGATCAGACCTGGTTCTCGATATAATTTCTGGGATGATCTTGCCTGTTCAACAGGTGACACAAGGGCTTGCCTTTGCTGTTCTGTCTTCAGTGCATCCTGTATTTAGTTTATATGGATCTCTCTTCCCTACAATTATTTATGCCATATTTGGAATGGGCCGCCATGTTGTCACAGTACGGCCTTGCAAACTCTGCCAATGAACACCTCCATCAAACCCCATGAAAGGGCAAGACAAAGGGCTGGGCCGGCGTCACCCACTTATACAGCCACCCCAGCTGTGGAATGAGCTCCCCAGAGAGGTCTGCCTGGAGCCTACACTGTACTCTTTTCGTCGCCAGCTGAAGACCTGTTTATTCTCTCAGGATTTTAACACTTAATTTTAACTTAAATTTAAATTTTACTGTTCTAACTCTGTATTTTAATCTTATATCAATTTTGCTGTGTGGTTTTATCCTGGTTGTGTTTTTTATACTGTATTTTGTATTTGTGTTTTTAACCTGTTGGTTGTTTTATTATGGTTTTAATTTTTGTGAACCGCCCAGAGAGCTTCGGCTATTGGGCGGTATAAAAATGTAACAAATAAATAAATAAATAAATAAGAAGGGAAGTTCAACAGGTATCATTTGTATATATGGAGAACCTGGTGAAATTTCCTCTTCATCACAGCAGTTAAAGCTGCAGGTGTCCTGCCCTCTTTTAAATCTGGACACTCTAGTATAGCTTCTGCAGCTTTAATTGGTGTGATGAAGAGGGAATTTCACCAGGTTCTCCATATACAAATGACACCTACTGAAATTCCCTTTTATCCCCGCTATCCTCCCGTCCTTGCTCCACATCATTAATTCCTCTCTGTCCTCTGGTTCATTTCCTTCTGCTTTTAAACATGCTACAGTCTCTCCCATTCTCAAAAAAACCACTCTTGATCGACTATCTCTGTCTAACTACCGACCTGTCTCTCTGTTGCCTCTTGTCTCAAAGATCCTGGAACGTGTGGTCTACTCTCATTGTCTTGACTTTCTCTCTAGTAACTCTGCTCTGGATCCCTTTCAATCTGGATTCTGTCCTTTGCATTCCACTGAAACAGCCCTTACCAAGATCACCAATGATCTTCTTACTGCCAAGTCTAAAGGCCATTATTCCGTTCTTATTCTCCTTGATCTAACTGCAGCCTTTGACACGGTTGATCACGATCTTCTCTTAGATTCCCTCCATGACCTTGGACTCTGTGGCTCTGTCTATAACTGGTTCGCCTCCTATCTAGAGGGTCGCTCTTTCAGTGTGTCGGCTAACGGCAGCTCGTCCTCCTCTTTTCCCCTTTCAGTAGGGGTTCCGCAAGGCTCCGTGCTTGGCCCGTTGTTGTTTTCTTTATACATGCTGCCCTTGAGTAAGCTTATTCAATCTCATGGCCTCCAATATCACCTGTATGCCGATGATACACAATTATATCTCTCATCTCCAGAACTTTCTCCTGATGTTCATGATCGTATCTCGGCATGTCTTTCAGATATCTCAGCCTGGCTGCTTCATCGTCGTTTGAAACTTAATATGGCAAAAACTGAACTGCTTGTTTTTCCTCCTAAACCTTCTCCT
This sequence comes from Elgaria multicarinata webbii, assembly GCF_023053635.1. Lineage (NCBI taxonomy): Eukaryota > Metazoa > Chordata > Lepidosauria > Squamata > Anguidae > Elgaria > Elgaria multicarinata. The sequence continues at coordinate 139,963,485 of NC_086172.1, read as the reverse complement.
CACCTCTCATTCTCTCTTACTGTCAACGATGTCACGCTTACTCCGGTCAAGGAAGCTCGTAGTCTTGGCTTTATATTTGATTCCTCGCTCTCCCTTATTCCTCATATTGAGGCAGTAGCTAAGTCCTGTCGTTTCTTCCTGTATAATATTGCCAGGATTCGACCATTTTTTCTGTCTCTTCTGCCAAGACTCTTGTTCACGCACTGGTTATCTCTCGGTTGGACTACTGCAACCTTCTTCTCTCTGGCCTTCCTTCGTCTCACATCAGTCTGCTGGTCTCTGTCCACCACTCTGTCGCCAAGATCATCTTCTTGGCCCGCCGCTCTGACCATGTAACTCCACTTCTGAAATCTCTTCATTGGCTTCCAATTCACTCCAGAATCCAATATAAACCTCTCCTGTTGACCTTCAAAGCTTTTCACGGTCTAGCTCCTGCCTATCTCTCCTCTCTCATCTCACACTATTGCCCCGCTCATGCTCTCCGCTCCTCTGATGCCATGCTTCTCGCCTGCCCAAGGGCCTCTACTTCCCTTACTCGGCTTCGTCCTTTTTCTTCTGCTGCCCCTTATGCCTGGAACGCTCTTCCAGAACACTTGAGAACTACAAACTCAATCACAGCTTTTAAAACTCAGCTAAAAACTTTTCTTTTCCCTATAGCTTTTAAATATTGAGTTTGTTCTGACCCTATACTGTCAGCTTCACCCTACCCGGTGCCTGTTTACACTTCCCTGTGCCTGTTTGCATTCTCTTTCCCTCCTTATTGTTTACTACAACTTTATTAGATTGTAAGCCTATGCGGCAGGGTCTTGCTATTTACTGTGTAATCTGTACAGCACCATGTACATTGATGGTGCTATATAAATAAATAAATAAATAATAATAATAATAATAATAATAATAATAATAATAATAATAATAAAAATAAATACAACTGTTAAAGATACAGGAACCCTGTCCTCCTTTTCATATGGTCACCCTAGTTAAATTCAGTAGTACTTATACAAGAAAACGGTCCAGAATCAAGGCCAAGGGAGCTGGATTCAAGAAGGTCTAGTCCAATGGTTTCCAGCAACTCTTCCACAGTTTTTTATGCAGAAACTGTCAGAGCCACACCCAAGCGTCAGCAGTGAGCTGTTAGTGACTCCTTGTGAGCAAGCCTCCTTTATGTGAGTATACCTTTTCTCACAAGGAGGTCTCTGGATCAGTCTAGCACTCTTTCTGAGTTCCTGTCTTTTCAGGTTGTGTGTCTCCAGAGGGCTTGGGGGAAGGGGGTTCTCTACCTTTACTTCTACCTCTGAGGCAGAGTTCCTGTCCTCCACAAGCGGTGTCCTCACCTCAACCTGTTCTACTGGCAGATCTCGAGTATTGCTGTTGGATGGTTTCTGTTTCTCCAGCTTTTCCTTCAAGGAGGAGAACACTTCCAGTGGGGGCTTAGCACCAATATGGAGTCACTGATGATTACAGTTATGACAGCATAGGCTACCTGTTTAGTCATCTTGTTAGGGGGCAGGGCAGCACTGGTTGGACTGAATGCTTTGTCTGATCCCTCCTGACATGTAATTAGTGCTGTCAGAAGAGCACCAAACAGGCACTCCTGCGTGCCAGATGCAATTCCCACCACCACCATGCAGAATTCTTCCATACCTGTGGTACAAAAGATTCTCAAGCAGATACTCATTCCCCCTCAAGGATTTCACACACTTGTGTTCATCAAGTGCATAATCCATACGTGTACTAATAGTCTAGTCTTATTGTCCCATTGAGGTCAGTGGGGCATACTCCCAGGTACCTGAGAAGTAAGCCCTGTTTTATCTCCAAAGTAACTGGCTTACTTCCAGATAAGTCAGTGTAGGTTTATTTATTGAACCGCCCACAGAGCTTTGGCTATTGGGCTGTATAAAATGCAATAAATAAATAAATATTATATTTATATCTTGTCTTTCCCCCTCTTGCAATGAACCCAAAGTGGTTTATATGATCCTCCTCCTCCTCTACATTTTATTCTCACAACAGCCCTGTGAGGTAGGTTAGGCTGAGGGTCAGTGACTGGCCCAAAGTCACCCAGTGAACTTCATGGCCAGGTGGAGACTCTAACCTGGAACTCCCAAGTCCCAGTCCAATACTCTAACTGGTATATGTTTTTGACATACTAATCCTTACTGAAGCTAAGCCAAAGTACACATAACACATTTGTCTATATTCTTTCCCTCTTACACTTGGCCTTCTGTATTTTCTTCTTTCCCTCTGTTACCTTACCTTTATTGAAATTTAAACTGAGCTTATCAGGACAGCTTATGCTAACTCTGTAAAATGTCATGTAATAAAGCAATAGCTAATATTTATTCTGCAACACAGTAAAATATTCAGATAATAATTAGAATCAAAATAAGAAAAAAATCCTTTGCTTTCAAATGTTCACTTTTTAATGTAGAGGTTACCTTTTTCTTTATTTCCAAATATTCATTATGCATGAAGGTTTTCTATCTTGAATTTGACAGATCCCACATGGATACGTATCTTTTTTAGGGGGGGAAATAGCATGCTATATAGTCATAAATACATTTTAGTAAAGTTTGATTGGAAGTCATTTGTTTCCTGAAATGTTTGGATCTTATTTGTTCAGAAAAAGAACAGTGCATGTAAAATAATGTTCTATAAATTTGAATAGGCATTCATTTTGAGGTGATCTGTCTTCTCTGTCATATAGGCTTACATAATGAAAAAAACAGAAAGCTGGAAGAATTTTCACAAGTTTGTTACATCTGACATAAATAGATTAAAATTCAACAACAACAACAACAATAATAATAACAATAATATGAACACTGTGCCAGCCAGCCAAATTCACAGCATAATTGCATCAAAAGAAATGAAAACTATTATAGTATGAGTCTACCTTAAATATTAAATTTTATGCTAGGACTGATTCATCCCAAGAAAATTAGGTTTTTCAAATTCTGTCCTTGAAGGCACATGGAAATCATTGCATATTGGTTTAGTATAATCAGAAAGAAAATTAGATATTTTTATACATCTTCTTTTTTTTCCTTTAGAAGAGAAACTAGTCGGAGGTTATTGAGCTTTAGCACAGAATTCCAAGAGGTTTTTTCACCCAGTGATGGCAAATGTAATTGAGTTTTCTTTCAGTTCTTTTCTATGTCTGAGTGCCGCATTGGATCATATGAAAGAACATTGCCCTAATACCTGTCTTGATGGTAGATAGAAATATGGAATTGTTCGAGGTGTAGCCATCTAATGAGCAAACCTGATTTGTAGTATGAGAATGTGAAATGGAAAATAATATTCGGTGGCTTTTCAGAGTTAGCGAGAGTTGTCTTTATCTGCTAGTTTTGTGAATCAGGTTGGTATGATATGCAATTTACAGCCTATGATGATCACTATACAACAAATCTCAATTCCATCGTTGTAGACTCCTTCTTCCAGCTTTGCCAGGTTTTTTGTTTGTTTGTTTGTTTAAGAATATGGGGCTCTCTGATATGAAGTTTCATGATGCCCAAAAGTAATGTCAAGCTGTTATAATTTTTTTTATGGTTCTTCTGTATATTGCTAGAAATGTAGTAGTAATTATTACATTGAAAGAAAAAACTTTTTTTAAAAACACACACACACATTTCTTTTCAATATGTATGCTGACACTTCTTTTAAAAAGTAAACCTTTTCTTAGCTATAATAATTGAAGCTTCTGTGACTCATACTTGTGTCAAACTTTTATGAGTCAGTTTAAAGATAGACTGGTTGGTAATTAGGTGATGTCATTTTGTTTTGTGGTAGAAATTTTTAATTTGAAAAGAGGTTGTTTTACGGAAAATAGAAAACATTGCATCACAACTGGAAGAAAAATTCTCTCTGTGTGTAAGTAAAACACACACACACGAGAGAGAGAGAGAGAGAGAGAGAGAGAGAGAGAGAGAGAGAGAACATCTTCAAAGTGATCCAAATTCTTTGTCCTCTGTAAGGTTCATCCAACTAAAAGTAGTTAACATGTATCTGATTCTGGAATGGTTATGGCACTTTAACAGGCCGTGACATTTCATGAAGCATGACAAGAATGAGGAATATTCCTGCAAGTATGACAGTCACAATACATAGGTGGTTCCTTACAAACAAAGATGATTGTTTATATAAACTCATAGTATTTTAAATGTTGTTAAGTGAACGTCTATAGACTTGATTTCTTTCTAAATGACCATTGATATTTCTAAAATGTGCCGTGATGACTGGAGCATTGTACCAAGTGGGACACACATGCCCAAGGGTGACTGATATCTACACTTTGCCCATGGGCACAGGGCAGAGAGAATATCACTTTATAGCATGGATGGGCAACCTGCAACCCATACTGTAATTTTATGTGGTGCTTAGCTTAATTTCAAAAGCCGTCTACATGCAATCTGTTTTGACCTTTGGGAAGAGCAATCTATGTGTCTGGGGAGCCTGCCCAGTTTTTAATATCTTCTAGAGGGGTCCTTCTTTCAAGACTGCTGCCTTCAGAGGTGTGTTTGATGGCAACCCAAGAGAGAGACTTTTTTGCTCCCAAGCTGTGAAACTTCCTCCCAAGGAAGGTTAGGTTTGCTCCCTCTCTGCTGTCCTTCCACTTAGTAGGCAAACACCACTTTAATTAAGAAGGTCTTTGGGATGTACATTGGTCTGTTAGGTTGGGTGATATTTATACTTTATATTCTGAAATTGTTATGCTTTATTTATTTATTACATTTCTAAACCACCCAGTAGCTCTCTGGGTGTTTTACAGCAATTAAAATGCACCATAAAATGCAATATAAAATTTAAAAGCTTAATACTACAATATAAAAGTAGGAATCACAGTAAAACCTTGTAGTAATGCAGAGATACAATAACAGTCTTATTTTATTTTAATGCATTATATTATTGTTTTAATCTATTTTAATTGCATAAGCTGCCTTGAGTGCCTTTTTTTTGTAGAAAAGTATAGTACAAATCAAATCAAATCAATAAATAAAAACGATTCCTGGAAGCCTTGAAGAGGGAGAGACAGAAAATGGGGTGGCAGAAAGATGAAGAAAAGGATGTGGCAGAAAGAAAAGAGCGACCTATTTTGGCTCTCGTCCTGGGTACAGCTGGCTTTGGCTCCACCCACAACTAATGTGTGGCTCCTAACTGGGGAGGTGGCCTTCAACAGAGGAGGAAAAAAAGTGTCATAGAATAGTAGAGTTGGAAGTACAAGGCCATCTAGTCCAACCCCCTGCTCATTGCCAAGCCTTGCTTTATAGAGACAGTAGCCAGCCAACAAGGGAGAAACAGGTCTGAATTTTGCAGCTGGCTGAAAAAGTTATCTTAGGGAGGTCCAGATGGATTTGTGCTTTTGGGGGAATTGAAGCTGCTCCGTATTTGGATGTATCTGTGTAAATGTATATAATTCTAAGCCGTTCTTACCATTTTGAATTGAATACTTCCTTCTTAGATGTTTTCTATGTGCAGCTGATTGACTAAAGAGCACTTAGGCCATACAATTCTAGGAAGAGATGACTCAGTATGTCTTGCCGTTTGCTTTTTTCATGCCCTTTGGAGCTGAACAATAGACTCTGAATGGACCAAACCACAAAGAAACAAGAATAAACATGGTGGGTGTATTACATTTGGCAAGTTTGGACTGGAATTGATTTTAATCCAAGACAGTCTCGGTAAAGGAGGGATAATAATAAATGTAATGCCTTGCAGTCATTTTTATGAATTGTTTAGTATGACGACATAATGTGGCTAGTATGGATCAATGTTAGGTAAAAACAGCAAGAGCAATTAGTATATTGGTTCTACAGAAAAGTAATTCAGAGGAAGCCTGTCTTCATTAAACAAACTACTCAATAAAAAAAAAACTTTAGCTACTTTGGGAGACAATAATTGTCTGAAAAGCAGGATATAAATACAGAAAATAACAGAAAATAAGAATGGAAAACACAGAATACTGGGCGTGTTTGCCATTGATATACTGGAGGTGTTGATTAGGGTTATAAATTCATTTAGATTTTAAAAAAATCTTTTCTTTTTTTATACAGTACTCGGAGGTATTTCTTTTTTTGTTATACTGGAGGTGTTGATCAGGGATATATATATATACAGTATATATCCCAGTATATATCCCTGTTCCGATTTAAAAAAAACACCATTTTCTTTTTTTGTACAAAAGCCGATTTTATACTTAAAGGCTGATGGTAACTTGATAGAAACTCCTATAAGGAAAAATTAAAATAATTTGAATGTAAATAAACTGGGATGGACACACACACACAGACACACACACAGAGTGAATTATTCAGTCAAAGGAAAGCTTTTTAAAGTCCAACTGATTTCAATGCAAAATATTTAAGCGCATCTTTAAGTCTGCCATTGAAATAAATGAGACATAAAAGTGCTTTCCTCATAGTGCAATCCTATATATGTCTTCTCAGAATTAAGTCCCACTGAATTTAATGAAGCTTACTCCGAGATAAGTGGATAGGACTGCAGGCCTAAACTGGATTCTGCTGATAGAAGAGTGTATATTCAAATAGGGTGACCATATTTTGGAAACCAAAAAGGAGGACAATATGGCTGCCCTCAGGAGGAGTGGCCACCCCAATATATCCAGCCCCCAAGGGGGCGTGGCCTCAGTCAGCATCCATTGTCAGCATCACCATCATTAGCAGCAGCAGCATTATCAATATCACCATCATACATTATCATTATCAGCATCTATTATCAGCATCATCAGCAGCATCACCATTATCATCAGCAGCATCCTTAGCAGCAGCAGCATCCTTAGCAGCAGCAGCATTATCAATATCAGCGTAAGCATCCATTATCATTATTAGCATCACCATCATTAGCAGCAGCATCATTATCAATATCAGCATCAGCATCCATTATCATTATCAGCACCATTATCATTATCACCATTATTCGCCGCCTGGCTGGGTGTTCTGGTCTGGTGCCGTTGTCCCAGTACCTCCGCCGCCACTGTCCGCTACCTGGGTGGTCTGGTTCGCTGCTGCCGAGGTGGGGAGTGAACTGACCCCCGGCCCTTGGCTCTCGTTGCATGCGATGAGACCCAATGGGCGGGGCTCCATGTTCGCTCCCCGTCCCGGGCGGCTGGGCCTGGCCAGGGAGCAAACTGCTGCGCTGATGCGATCAACCCAGGGGGAGGCGGGGGCTGGGAGACGCCATCCCAGAAGTCCTGGGACACGTCCTCCAGCCCCTTCCCCCAGGGCTGATTTCAGCCTTTGGCTGTGCTGATGCAATCACGTCAGTGCAGCAGAAGGGCTAGATTGTCGCTGGGGAGAGGGGGCTGGGAGATGCGTTTTCGGAAGCCCGAGAACACATCTTCCAGCTGCTTGCCCCCCGGGCGATGTAGGACTTCTCCTGAGTGCTGGTGTGGTTGCGCCAGCACAAAGGAGAAGGCTAGAACTTTGCTGGGGGCAGGGCTGGGAGACGTGTTCCCGGAAGTCTGAGAATGTGTCTTCAGCCCTTTTCCCCAATGAATTGGGCCCCAGTCCCTGTTGCCCCAGTGATGGCCATTTTTCTGGAGGTCTCCGGGGTTTCCCGGTGCATCTGGTCACTTTGATTCAAACCTAGTGAAAATTCCTTTGGAATGTTCAAACTAGAATGTTCTTCTGATTCAAAACCTGTTATGGAGCTGAGCTCTATATTTCTATTAGACAATGTTCAGCTTAAAATGTCAAAGCACAGGTTACATTAGCAAACTATACAGGGCTGGTTCACATAAGTGAATGACCTTCATGTGATTCTTCTTGACTGTCCTTGGATGTCGAGGGCAAATGGAGACATAGGGCTCATCTACACCAAGCAGTATATTCCACTATGAAAGCGGTATGAAAGTGGTGCAGGAGCCACACTACTGCTTTATAGCGGTATTGAAGTGCACTGCAGGATCTACACTACTGCTTTATATTGGTACTGACGTGCACTAACAACTGTTGGGGCCCATGACACATCTATACTAATCAGGATATAACACTATGAAAGTAGTATGAAAGCAGTATATGGTATGTGTCAATGGGCCCCAAGAGTTGTCAGTGTGCTTCAATACTGCTATAAAGCAGTAGCATGGCTCCTGCCTTTTATATACCACTTCCATACCACTTTCATAGTAGAATATACTGCTTGGTGTAGATGAGTCCATGGATTATGTGAACTAGTACTCTATGGCTAAATTTCCACTGCAATTTCTCTGATTGTGGTATTGCACTTTGGAGCTACTGTCATAATAGAAATTGCAGTAAGAGTATGGTGCACTTGTAGTTTTGGGCAAGATTGTGTTGGTACTGTTCACCTCTTTGATCAAATAATCACAAATTTAGGAAACATTGCCTTAGAGACATCAGTAGGGCTGGATATCTAGAATGGAAACTGTCAAGGCTATAGCCTTCCTGGAAACTGCAGTTTCTGGGCAGGAAATGGCCGTTTTCTTCATCCAACGTTCGGGCTGGTTTGGGTTGCTTCATTGGAGAGGGAGAAGCACTGGGCATGCTCTCAAAGGGACTCTCTTCATGCATTTTGCAGGCCGAGGGCTGATAATAGGTTCTGAGACAAAGTTGTCTTGAACCCTGCCTGCAAATCAGCCCTGGACGTTGGGTTAAATTAACCGAATAGGGAGGTAAAAAAAGCAACTGTGTTCCTTCAAGCATCAAGTATGTTTGATTGATTTAATATTTGTTTTGAGTTGACAGTTTTTGTTTTATCATTCATTCCATAAATGTTAACAAGTTCTATTTTTATGTCAAAGGGTGTGAGCTGTGATGACCCCTTAATTACTCCACAGAGATCATTGCTGGATAAATTACAATTTTAATAGGAGAAATGCCAATTATTTTGTTGCCAGTTGACTTGGAGCATAAGGCCATTCAAGTCACTACTGGGAAAAAAAGCATTCAAAAACTCTTCCATTCCAAATGCAGTGGTTTAGGAGAGCATTAGAATTAAATCGTTAAAGTAACTAAGGCTGCAGTCCTATACACACTTACCTGGGAGTGAGTGGCATTGAACTTATGGTCAAGTGGAGTTGACATGTACAGGTTTTCACTGTGAATCTTAAATGAGAACAGCTTGTTCATAATACCCACTAAAGTTTCATGGAGAATATGGCTATTGAGGGCCACTAGTCATGATGTGTGAATATTATCTCCAGTATCCGAGGCAGTGATAGTATGCTGCTTCATACGAGTTGCAGGGGAACATGTGGCCTTTTTGCCCTGCTATTGTATTCATGTCCTATTTTGGGGCTTCCCATGGGCATCAGGTAAGCAACTATCAGAACGGAATGCTGGGCTAGATAAGCCTTTAGTCTGATGCAGCATGGCTCTTCTGATGTTAGAAACCTGGTTTATTGGGTAGTTTGAAACAATAGCACTGGAGATTTCACTATTTGTTTACTTTACTTATGAGCCTGAATACAAGTTCTTCTGAAAGTGATCCTGTCCATTGAAACAAAGGGGAGTTGTTTATCAAAGGGAGGAGCTCCAAGTACTTATGGTTTCTTGGTTTAAAACATAACAAAATGCTTGGGTTCCTTCTGATTCAAGATGCTAATTTTGACCTATGAAGTCCTCAGTCACTGGGCTATTGTGCATCAAAGAGACAACATTCTCTCCTTTGTTCCATCATGACCTTTCTTTTCAGTGAAGAATGGTATCTTCACTATACCTAGTGATGTGCGTTTTCCAGGAATTTTTGAATTAGAAATGTTTTGATGCCCTAGAGAGTGATTGAATTTAACATGTTTATTTTCCTTGTATTTAGTAAACAAAGCTAAAAAAAGATACCTCATGTTATTATTATTTTTGACCTAATACACTGCAAGTGTACACTGCAAGTGCAATATTACCTGAAATATTTTATGAGAGGTGGGGATTAAAGCACACTGATGAAGATAGTCAGCAGCCTCTGAACTTGGAGGCTGCCAAGCATCCAGTGCAGGGTGGTTGGAGCACGGGCGATCTTTGCCTCACTCTCCAGCTGCCCTGCATTTCCGCTAGTCAGGCTGTGTCACCCATATAGCAGTGGCGCTTCGGAGGGGAAGGGAAGGAGGCTGGTCTGGCCATAGGAAACGTCTCTTCCCCTTCTCACCCCGGGAATGTCCCCTTTTCCAGTGTCTGTGCTCCTTTCCCAAAAGTGGAGATGTAGCCAGAACTGTGAGGATGGGGTGGTGGCGGGGAGCACAGTTTCTAGGCTCCTTGGTCAGTGCCCTGTTTCTGATTTCGGAGCCCAGAAACCAAACAATCGCTGTCCTTAATGTTTTTTTAAATGCACTTAATGTTATTTCATTGTTACTAAGGAGCTTATGAAATTCACAGTATTCAGAAATCCTACAACTAGGAGAGATCTGTACAAAAATCCATATATCAGGAGAAATGCAAAAAAATAATAATGCATATGGATTTCCATGCTTACTTTTTACTCAAAAATTCACAAACTGATGTTGAAACAGGATGGAAAGAACTTATGTTTCAAACAGCTTGAAAGTTGTAGAAATTGAAACAGATTCATCCATCCCTAGTCAAGACAGGTACATGGTCCTTTGAAGACATCATGTGTTGGTAGTAGTGGTGGTGTTGGGGTGATATTTGTATTTAGCCTATTAACCATAGCCTAAGAATCTCTCCCATCGAGCTAGGTCAAAAGAGGAAAGGCATTCTTACAGAACAAGGATATAATTGCTTATTCTGAGAATGGTACTGGAGATAGCAGGGCAGTGATTTCCTATTGTCTGTGGTGGGACAGTGATTTCCTATTGAAACACCACACATCTAACCCTGCAAAGCATGCTGCATTGCAGAGTGCTATACTTTGGTTGGAATGATACAGTTTATGTTCCAGATATGCTGTAGAACGTCATTTTTACTGTCTTCTTGTAGTAGCAAACCTTTCTTTTGTATTTGTCAAACAAAAGTCTTAGAACATGTCCTCCTGTGCCAAAATTCCTTAGGCATTCTGTTGTTTAGATGGGTCATACACAAAGATAAAGTAAGCAGTATGTGTAGCAGTTGTGGCTGAATCAGTTTTTGATAACTTTCCCCCCCATTTTCTCAAAGAAATGATATGAAGAAAGGTTCGAGGGTTATTTCTTTTAAAATCTTTGGATTTTTTTTTGATTTTATTTTTGCCAGCTTCTGCAACATTTGAAGACTTTCAGATTCGACCACATGCTCTGTTTGTTCATTCATACAGAGCACCAGCCTTCTGCGACCACTGTGGAGAAATGCTGTGGGGTCTTGTACGTCAAGGACTTAAATGTGAGGGTGAGTGAAGGGTCTGCCTGCTGTGTATTATCTGTAGGAAATAGATGTGCTTGAAAAATGTCTGGGCTGCAGCAAAGAAATGAATCATACATTTAGATCCTGAAGTCACAATCCCTCCCTAAGGACATTTGCTATTTTTTATTATTACTGATAATACTGACTAGTAGTGAAGTTTCTGAACATGCAACAGGATCTATTGACATTCTCACATTCATTTCTATGGAACCATCCACTTTTAAAGGCGAAAGTAAATTCCCTACAGCTGGACATGCTGAGAGGTGGGCTAAAATCATTGGGTTCCTCAGTGCCTGGACAAGAGCAAGCTACAAACACCTTAGTAATGTCTGTTTAGAGGATGGAGTTTGATGCGTTTTGTAGGCTTGGCTATTGCTGAAAGAAAAATTGTGCACTTGAGGGAATCTAGCACAATAACAGTATATTCTTTTTATTGTTTTTTATATGTATGTTTAAACTATTAGATTTTGTTCCATTTATGTTTACTATCACCAGTACGCCCAACCCAGTTGTTTTGTTGCTATATTACTAAGGGGTTGGCAGAAATTTCCTGTTTTGGTTAGGTCCGCTCGAGGGTACCCACATGATAGACACAAGCATGTAGTTTGAACCTTTGCACAAGAATTTCCAGAAACAGAGAACCTCCTCTAGTTCAGTGACACTTTTGTCATGTAGCACTAGGAAAAGGTTTTCCACAAGTAGAAAGGCACCTTTTGGGTTCAGCTCTTTGACATAGATTCACCAGTTCAGTTTTTAGAATCGAAACTTTTCTTTATTAAGAAATTCTTTTTTATTTTTTGAACAAGCCATCAAACTTTCCTGAATTGTGCACAATTTAACAGGCTTCCTTATTCAAAGGTGGGGATTTCAAGAAAAGGAGGCAGTTTCGTTAAAAATCACTAATTTTCATTGTGAATGATTAGCAGATTTCTTCATATTGAAATAATTTGTAATAGGCATGTTTCTTTTCCTTTCAGGATGTGGCCTAAACTATCACAAGAGATGTGCATTTAAAATCCCTAACAACTGCAGCTGTGTTCGGAAGAGGCGGCTTTCAAATGTTTCCTTAACAGGACTTAGTAATATCAGGACAGTGTCTGCAGAAGTTTCATCTACTACTACAGATGAAGCTCTACTGGTATAAAATTATTAAAGTAGTATAGGCCATACAATAATGAATGAATGCATTTGGACACTTGATTATCTCTTTTCCAGTCTAAGGGGGACGTTTCACATGTATCTACCATGACACATCATTCACTATTTGTGATGTGCCTGGAAGTACATACAAAATAATACAGTCAGTTCATAGTCTACTGCAAACTTGCTACTAGAAATGAGTACTTTACACATGCAGCTTTGTATGGTGGGGACTACCATACTGTTTTTGTGTTTTATATTGCTATTTTTATTTTTAAACTACTTTGAGATCTGTTATGAAGCAATATAAATTTAATAAATACATTATATTTCCCATCCCCACCTTTTGGAGTAGGGTGAATGCCTGTGCAAAGCTGCACATTTCTAAGTTGAAAGTATTTTCTTGAAACCATACTTTTTTGTCTCTGAAAACTTAGTGACTTGGATGCAGGCTAATCAATTTCCCATGGAAATCAATGGGATTTAAGCTATCATGGAGAACATGCCCGTTGATTTTCTTGGGACCTAAGTTCAACTAACTGAATCTCCTTTATAATTAAGTCCCACAGAATGTAATAGGACTTAGTTCTGAGTAGATATGTATAGGATTGCACTGTAAGTCTGGATCCAGCCCAATGTACACATATTTCACGATTTTTTGCCATTCTAATTCTTAGTATAATTAGAGTACAATCCAAAGCACATCTGCTCAGATGTAAATCCTATGTAGTTCAATGGGACTAGCTCTCTTGGAATTACGTTTTTAGGATTGCAGCATTAAAATTATATTCTAATTCACTAGCTCAGAGATTGGTGTGGGAACATAATCCAGGGCTTGGGAACTGCTCGTCCTCATCTCTGTCCATTGGCCATGCTGGCTGGGGCTCAGGGGAATTGGAGTCCAATGTCATCAGAAAAACCACAGGTTTCCCATCCCTGACTTAGTCATACAACAAAGGTGAAGCTAAATAGGTGTACCAGTTCATGTAAGCGATTTTTGTTACCTTTCTGAAGAAAGAGCAGGAAACAAAATAGAATGTAAAAACATATCAAACAATAATGTCAGCTTATGATATGTAAAATTAGTTGTACTTGATTCCTCATACAGTGGATAACATACAGGCATATGAATTCATTTGCCAAACTACTGCATTGCTGTGCTCTCCAGACAGAGAGCACTTTCGCTCATTTTAGCGTTTACCCCCAGAAGCACTATATTGTGGCTTGCGAGTGGAGAAGGAAGCATGGAATAAAGTCACAGAAAACAGAGCTTGGGATAAACTAGAGCGTCATTATTTAAGCAACAAGGGAGGCCTTAACTAGACCGGGCTTTATCCCGGAGCGAACCCCGGGATCGTCCCTGTGCATCCACATGATGCACAGGGGAACCTGGGATCAGGGAAGGATCATCCCTCCCTTGCCCCAGGATACAGCCCTCCCCTTTGGACCTGCTTTTTCTGTGCTCTCGGGCTGAGCCCAAGACCGCGGAACGTGTGGCCCGTTGCCGCAGTTTGACCCAGCTCTGCGCGAAGCTGCGCACAGGGTGCAGTGCTCCTCAAGAGCGCTGCGCCCATCGGGTTTAGGGTGGGGGGAGCAGGGAAACTAAACTAAATTTAAAAAACACTTACCTTCAGCGCACAAGCGTTCATGCGCTCCGTCTCCTTTAAAAAATAAAAATGGGTGCAACGCTTCTCTTCCTGAGGTCGTTGCGCCTCACGTGTAAACGGAGGAGGGATCTCGTGTTAAACGCAATGTGAAATCTTCCCTCCTCCGTCCTGGATTAAAAGGTAGGTCTAGTTAAGGCTGGAGATTCAGCCCCTATCTGGATCCACAAGTGAAAGTGCAGGAACCTGTATGTCCTTATCTCAGGCAACTTGCCTGTCTTTATGGGCGTGCCACTCTCCTAAGCCAGGAGTCAGGTAAACCTGGCCTCTCTCTTATACGGCACTTTGAAAGTGTGGGGAGACCACCCCACATCACCCCCACTCAAAACCATAAAACTCTGAGTAGATGAGGCAGGAGGATCTCCAAAGGGATACCATATCGTGACTCGGGAGCCATAAAAGTAGCGAAGAGCAAGACCTCCGGATATGCCAATCACCAAAAGGTGACAGAGTGGTCACCATTCCTATTCTGCTAAGCAAATTCCCGCATATCCTGCCAACGAATCAACCTATTTATCCACCCTCCCAATAAAACCTCCACTATGGAGTAGGCAAAAACCTCCCCACCATTTATGGGGAGGAAAAAAATCCTACTCAGCCCTCCCCCCGAAGGGAGAAACTGGCTAAGTCCCATACTAGAAGAAGGGAGGGAGAGTGGGAGCTGAAAGAACCAGAGAGGCTGATGGTCGGGCGGGGACAGCCTTTATAGGCTTGCCTCGCCCTTGCCCATGGTCCACACATGGACCAGGTGTGCCTACATGTGAGGCCTTTATTCCCCTCCTCCCCACCCGCAACAACTGCTCTTCCTGCCCAAGCCATGCCGGCTGAGCAGGGGAATGGACTTCTAGCAGTAGGGGCCACACACACTGCTGTCAGCTCCCTGGGCACCCAGTGCCAGGCCAGCACTGGTTACTATCCATTAAGATGTAATTGACAGGAGTTGTGATGAAAGGGGGCAAGGGGAGCCATAGCTCAGTAGAGCACATTCTTTGCATGCAGAAAGCCCCAGGTTCATTTCCTGGCAACTCTGGATAGCAGGATTGGGGGGGGACACTTTTCTTTTGGGGGCCTTGGAGTACTGCTGGTCATCAAAACTAGCCCAGAAGGGCCAGTAGTCTGACATGCCATAAAGCAGCTTCACATGGAGTTCAAGATAAATAATGTAAAGCATTTTACACTTTAAAAGTCATATGTAATAATAAATTAATAGTGGCCATCATCATCATCATCATCAGGGGAGGAGGAGATGCTGGTAACCAAATAGCTTCTTTAGCAAGTCCAAGGGCTTGAGCATGCTGAGTGGAGTTTCTTCGGGTGTCACTGCCTCCATTCCCCACTCCTTTGAATAGCAAAATTCTATCGCTAAATCACAAGTTGGTTTTAAAGCTTTCCTCCTTTTTTAAATAATGACTTTGTGGCACCCAGGCATCTATTGTTTAAAACCGGAAATTTGCTTCAGCATACAGAAGTCACTGCACTGTTCCTTGGATGGATCTTGCCCAAGTAATTATTGGGAAGCCCCTATTTTCCCATAAAACATGTTAGCTGTCTTTCACCATAAATGGCTCATAACAGATTTGCTATTAATTTAAGTAAGACCATAACCTAAGTAAAGCAAAGCGCACTGGTACCAATTTTTATTTTTTTTAAAAAAATTGCATTGGCACCTTGGAAATGTTCAGAGAAGCCAGTTCTAGCTTTATCTTTTGTGATATTGTGCCATGTGCCAGCCTCTTTGGGTATTTGATCCAAAGCACTTTCGTTCTGATGCAGTAAATTTATTTATTTATTTATTTTATTACATTTATATACCGCCCCCCAGCCGAAGCTCTCTGGGCGGTTTACAACAAATCTTAAGTGTAGGCTAAATACATTGTAAACATCAGTTTCTCATTTGTCTTTCTCATGTGAGACAAGTCAGGAATAAACTAAAACAACATTCTTGCTTTAAAAAATGAATGTTTATGCAAAAAATGTTCTCATTGGTTTACTTCATGAGTCCCATAAAGAAAATCAACCCCATTGCAGAAGCATATGTCAGAGTATAGCAATGGCGTATTTCACATGAACAATAAAATGTCGGTTACATCTTTTTACTTTGGCCATGGAATAATTCTCTACTAGTCTGCACCAAATTGTTCAGAGAGTGAAGACATACCACTGTCTGTTAACCCTTTGTGTGAGAAAGCTTCCTCAGAGCCTTCTTCAGGCAGATGGAACCTTCTAGGCAAATGTAGCTCCACTCCACCACTTTTCCTGGAGTCTGAGAAGGATATGTATTACAAGCATGAAAGTTACGACAAGTCAACTGCCCAGCTGTAATTTCATGGTATTCTACAAATACTTTTAAAAGTTATATTTAATGATTTAGCTTAAAGATTGGAGGTGACATCCAACATTATATGAAAACACCTCAGCTTGTGCAATGGAACTTCCTCTTCCTGTCTTTTTGCCTGCAGCCCTTGTGTAGGTGGCACACTCGGGGATCCGCAGGGGCAGAGGGAATCCATTTTGTCAGTGGTGTCTGTTCGGCTTCAGACACAGCTGGAAGGCCGCTGTATTCATTTGACAGCTAGGTTTCTTCCGACAGAAGCATTCAAAAATCTATATAATTCTATAGTACAGACATTTGTACAAATAATGGCAATGGATAATGCATGCATGTTTCTATCATCATCATTATTTTACCCTAAACAATTCCCATATAATATTGCTTTATGTTTCCCTCTTTTTTTCTTTGTTCTCTTTGCTTTTCCTTCTGTAGATTCCTACAAGCCCTAGCTTTGAGGTACGTACTTATTTTACATTCCTTTCTTTCAGCACATCATGTCTAAACATGTTACAAATTCAACAATTCTTATTTTGCAGTGAATCTGATATCAAAGTAGGGTTGTGTCACATTTATTTCTTTAATACAGAGAAACTGGAAATCTGTTTAAAATATGTTGATCTGAAAATGTATTTTCACCCTCAAACTGAGATGCTAAGAGGGTCTTTTATAATCCCAGTTGCAATAAACAGCAACATTTTAAAAGTACAGTGCAAAGCTATCATGGTGCTATATGCCAATTATGGATACCTGTGCCAGGAAATAAGTGCTCTCAAGGTAAAGTATTGATGTCTGTGCGGTATTGATATCTTCTTAGAAAGAGTTACCCAGACGGTGCCTCCCATTTTGGCCCACATCTTGGAGAAACTTCATTTGCATTAATGAGACATTTAGAGCACAATCCGATGAAGATAGTCAGCAGCCTCTGAACTCGGAGGCTGCCGAGTATCCAATTCAGGGCAGATGGAGCATGGAGATGACCTTCACCTCTGCTCACCAGCCACCCCTCATTTCTGCTAGACAGGCAGCAGCACTTTGGAGGGAGAGGGAACAAGGCTGGGATGGCCTCATTGTATGGCCACTAATGCAGACTCCTTCCCTCCCCACCCCCGGAAACACCCCCTTTCTCCTACTCCATGCTGTTTCTGAGCATGGAAATGTAGCCACAAGCACACTGGCTACAAGGGGGATGGGAGGGACAGGGGCAGAGAGTATAGCTTCTGGGCTCCAAAGTCAAAGGCCTATTTTTGACCTTAGAACCCAGAAACTGAACAATCCTATGTTCAGACGCTGTCTAGGGGACAGAGGAATGTTCCTTTATTTTCCATATTTTTAAATAAAAATGCTTTTGCTGCAGTAAAGCAAAGGATATTTTATCAAAGGAAGAGCTACTAATTTATACTGGATTAAGAGTGAAGAGCTTCAGCCCAGGGTCCAAGATATTGAAGGCCATTTTGTGGCTTTGTCAAAGAACAGCAGTATCTGTGGCAGAAGCATCGATATTTCAGGAAACAACTGAATATGAAGTTGAATGCACTGACAGAGTAGGATAGAGTAGGAATTTGGAGATGGATGTGTTGATAAGATTGCTGGTATTAGGATTTCATTTATTACTTCAGGCTATCCTAGTTGGAAAGTGATTTTCATCAGATCTGCTTCCAAGTCACTTTTACAAAATTAAAATATCAAGTAACAATAAAACTGCGTAACCAAAACAATCAACAGATAAAATCAGAATAGTCCACAAGTTTTTAAACATGCCTCCAATACTTTAAAAGCCGAGGAGAATTAAAAAGGGGTTGTCTGGAGGTGAAACGAAACCAGTGTTGATGTCAAGTGAGCTTTCCTTGGGAAGGGTGTCTCATAGGTGAGGTACCAAATAAGACCTTCTCTCTCACTGTCACTGGTTTCATCTGTAATTAGAAATGAGCAGAGCGAATGATATGGCAGAAGGAACTCCTTCAGGCATTTAGGTCCTTGTCAGGTTATTTTAGAGAAGAAGCGGCATAAGAAATGGATGCCTAACAGGACAACTTTATTGTTGGGAACAATCTAGAATAGCTGCAGTTTGGACACTGTTTGGACACAGTGCCACCTATAGTTGGAATAGCAATATAGCATTTTAACTCCTCATTTCAGTTCCAAGGCATTTAGGTTAAACTCTCCATTACAGCCCAAAGCCATTTAGGAGTTCAAAACTCAACCTAGCACTTTGAATGGGCTCAGAAACAGCTGTTGGGACTCTTTTAACTGGAGCTGAGCTGAAATTCCAGTCTCCCCATTCACAGGAAATTCATCCTGAGAAGGGGAGGAGCATTTTTGGTGTGTGTGTGTGTGTGTGTGTGTAGAATTTCCCCAAATATCTTGGGGGAGGGGGTATCTTATTTTTACCAAGAGTTTTGTACATGTGTTCCTGTAATGTTTAAACACTGATGGCTGCTTATAGCAGTGATGAGCACTCCCTGGGGCTCCTCCAAGCATTTATCATGCTTGAGGAGATCCATGGGAACAAAACTAAATATTATCCTGAACTGTGTCTCTTACAAACAAAAATAAACTATCGGAACCATTGACTCAAACCACTTGTGTGCAGGAGTGGAGATAGTTTAATGGAAGAGTACTTGCTTTGCATATATAAGTCATAGGTTCAATTCTTGGCATCTCCAGTTGAAAGGATCTCCCTAATAGGGTCAGAAGATTCACTAGAGAGCTGCTTTTAGGCAGAGTAGATAATACTGGAATAATATTTCAGTTCTGTGCATGTCTACTCAGAAGCGAGGCCCAATGAGTTCAAGTGAATTTAATCACAGATAAGTGGGTGTAGGATTGCAGCCGAAATGGCTATTTCATATGTTTGTATGACATGAATATTTTTTATGGAGGTCATAACTGAGGAAAAGTGAGAACAGAAAACCCATAATTGCTATTTAGGAATTGCCATTCTTTCTTGCTTACTTCCTTGGTGGAAGCCCCTGTCTTTGTGATGTACTAACTGATACCATTACTTAGATATTGGAGTTACAGCTTTGGTTACAGCCTAACCAGAACAGAATTGCTGCACATTACAGTTTTGTTGTTGAAAGGGCACAATATTGGAAACACTGATTCTGTTGACATTGCTGAAATCTGTTTTTAAAAATTGAATTTTCTTCTGAATTGTATTAGGAACACTGTTTCTTGTTTATTTTTAATCCCATAAGAACAATATGGGCTGTCTAATAATATTTTATGGTTTGGATTGAATCAGCTTTACTGTAACAGCTTGGCAGCTGTGCGATTTAAATAACTGCACACATGTGCAACCTTCTTACCATTTGCAAAAGATGCATGAAATGCTGTGTTGTCCAGCTTCAAAGTAAGATACTTGTTGAGAAATAATTGTACAGATCTACTTAGTGCCTGGGCAATTTCTGGTTTCTGTAGTTTCCATAGTGTAATCTAGTTAAGCAATTGTTTCCTGGTAAGTATCCAAGGTTCCTGAGTCAGGAATCTGGCTGGCTATCCGGAAAAAAATAATTCACATCTCTCTTAACTAACCATGAACACATTGGATAAAGAAGTATGAGTTCAGTGCAGCAGTATTGAGTTTTAGCAGATACTTCTACAAGAAATAATTTAACGTCATGATGAAAACTACATTACTACGATATTTGAAAATCATCCAGAACAAAGATATTATTTTAGGGCTGTCAACCCATTGAAAGAAGTTGACTAATTGTATTTCTAATTGATTTATTCATTAATCAGTTAAATGCATAAATTTGCAGGGGTTGGATACAGACTTAGGCCATTGCCTGACCAGGCTATATCCTGGGCTGATACCCGGGATCATGCCTGTGCGTCCAGATGACGCATAGGGGATCCCGGGCTCAGGGAGGGATCAGCCCTCCCTGGCATGGGATATAGCCTACCCCTTCTAGCCCAATTTTTCCCACAGTCTGGGGCTGAGCCCGAGACCGCGAGAGTGTAGCCTGTTCCGCCACTTTTCCTGGCTCCGTGAAATTACTCTCGCGTAACCGGGAGAAGCCGTGCACGGGGCGCAGCGCTCCCCAGGAGCGCTGCGCCCATCAGGGGCAGGGTGGGGGGAGCGGGGAGAATGGTGTTTTTTTAAAAAAAAACCACACAACTTAACTAAGCACACGGGGGGTAGTGCGCATCCGGTCCCTTTAAGAAAATAAAAAAATGGTGGGTGCGATGGCTCTCTTCGTGAGTTCGTCGCACTTCGTGTGTAAACGAGGGCGAGATCCCACGATAGTTGCATCGCAGGCTCTCCCCTCGTCCGGCGCGGATTTTAAGGTAGGTCTAGCAAAGGCCTCAGTCATGCTTAGAGTAGACCCATCAAAATCAATGGGGCAAGTTAGACATGACTTCACTTATCACCCATTGATTTCAATGGTTCTACTCTATGACTTATTCTGAATACAACCTGATATTTTATCATGACGAAAGGAAAGAAAAGCATGCCACTGTAAATGGAAGCCATATGTCTGGTCCTCTTAATAATGTCTAGAACTTTCCCATGTCCTCCACTGGTTCTGCACCCCAAATTTTCTTGAGGCTCGGCTTTCAATGCAAAAGCTAGAGGTAAGTGAGGAGCTCATGTGAGCATCATGGAGTGTTGTAGCACTGGCCTGAGTAAAACTAGAAACTTCTAAAGTGTATTCATATGTGTATATAAAACAGGGAGCTGTTTTACATGAATCTTTTTTTATTTATATTTATAAAACATGACATTTACTCAGATGACTTTATTAATCTATCTCCATATTTTAGCAGAAATCACCTCCTGATTCATTTGGGAGAGAGAAGAGGTCCAATTCTCAGTCATACATTGGACGACCCATTCAGCTTGACAAGATCTTGCTTTCCAAGGTTAAAGTGCCTCATACTTTTGTGATCCATTCATATACACGGCCAACAGTTTGTCAGTACTGCAAGAAGCTACTCAAAGGACTTTTTAGACAGGGTTTGCAATGCAAAGGTAAGCATACTGAAGAACTGGAAAGAGGTTCATTAGATGCCTGTAAGACAAAGGTTTTAAATGCAGCATTAAAATTGTATTTTCAAGCTTGTTTTTTTATTTATTAAAAAAAAGTTTCATATTTGATTTGATTTTCTTCTTCTGGAGAGGAAGGGGAAAGGCTATGTAAGTTGCTGAAGCATCAATCCCTCACCACTGAAATGCTATTGTACCAACGCTGGTTTTGGAAAGTTCCTTAGTTATTAACTTCATACTCATCCAACATTGAGGTCTAGAAAGTCAGAACAGTTTTTAAAAATGGAAACGTGACATTCTTTGGATGCCGAATTTCTTCATATTGTTTGGGCTTTTATCCGGAATCATGGAATGTGCAAGGCCTTGATTGCATCCCTCTCATAATTGGTGAGTGTTAGCTTTGGCAACCAAACTATCCATCAAACGGAGAATAAAAACATGTTCTTCATGTTTCCATTCACAAGGTGAAACAGTCAAGGCTGCCATATTGGTTTCTGTACTAATTAATTTAAACTGATTATCGAAAAGTGCTCTTCTTGAGAACATTATTTATGTAACATTCTGCTGTTTGTATTTATATGTAACCCGTGAATGCTGCAACTTTGTGCAAGAAAAGTGCAGAATGTGGAATTTTTACAGAGAATCAAGCACCTGACAATTCTAGCTGTCAACTATTAAACGAGCCCTCCAACTTTCTAGCCTACATAGCTTTG
This sequence comes from Elgaria multicarinata webbii, assembly GCF_023053635.1. Taxonomy (NCBI): domain Eukaryota; kingdom Metazoa; phylum Chordata; class Lepidosauria; order Squamata; family Anguidae; genus Elgaria; species Elgaria multicarinata. The sequence goes on along the minus strand of NC_086172.1, from coordinate 139,941,337 downwards.
AGGATACGTACAGATGTATGTGGAATCCCTACTAAAATCTCAGTAGCTGGAGCTAGCGGGGAGTTTAGTAAGATTTCCAGTGGTTGAGTTGCTTGCTTGATCCCATGGCTAGCAAAACCAGAATGAAAGTATCGACTTCAGGAAAAGCTGCAGAGTAAATGATGCAAAAAGTATGATATGTTAGGCACTTTTGCTCAATTTGCACAATTTGTACAGATTACAGAGTTCAGCTTTCTTGGTAAAGATATGGCTAAATGGCATTCTACATGTTTTATTTATTATTTATTTATTTATTACATTTTTATACCGCCCAATAGCCGAAGCTCTCTGGGCAGTTCACAAAAATTAAAACCACAGTAAAACACCCAACAGGTTAAAACACAATTACGAAATACAGTATAAAAAGCGCAACCAGGATAAAACCACGCAGCAAAGTTGATATAAGATTAAAATACAGAGTTAAAACAGTAAAATTTAAATTTAAGTTAAAATTAAGTGTTAAAATACTGAGTGAATAAAAAAGTCTTCAGCTGGCGACGAAAGCAGTACAGTGTAGGCGCCAGGCGGACCTCTCTGGGGAGCTCGTTCCACAACCGGGGTGCCACAGCGGAGAAAGCCCTCCTCCTAGTAGCCACCTGCCTCACTTCCTTTGGCAGGGGCTCACGGAGAAGGGCCCCTGTAGATGATCTTAAGGTCCGGGTAGGTACATATGGGAGGAGGCGTTCCTTCAGATAACCTGGTCCCAAACCGTTTAGGGCTTTAAATGTCAATACCAGCACTTTGAATTGGGCCCGGACCTGGACTGGCAGCCAATGAAGCTGGAAAATGACTGGCGTAATGTGATCTCGTTGGCCAGTCCCTGTTAATAACCTTGCTGCCCTATTTTGTACCAGCTGAAGCTTCCGGACCATTTTCAAAGGCAGCCCCACGTATAACGCATTGCAGTAATCCAAGCGAGAGGTTATCAGAGCATGGATAACTGTAGCTAGGCTATCTCTGTCCAGATAAGGGCGTAGTTGGTATATCAGCCTAAGCTGATAAAAGGTGCTCTTTGCCACTGAGTTCACCTGTGCCTCAAGTGACAGTTCTGGATCGAAGAGCACCCCCAAACTACGGACCCGATCCTTTAGGGAGAGTGCAACCCCGTCCAAGACAGGGAAAACATCACCTCGCCGGACAGATGAACCGCCCGCTAACAGTACCTCCGTCTTGTCTGGATTGAGTCTCAGTTTGTTAGCCTTCATCCAGTCCATTACCGTGCCCAGGCACTGGTTCAGAACAGTCACTGCCTCACCTGGGTTTGATGAAAAGGAAAGGTAGAGCTGGGTATCATCCGCATATTGATTGTTGGCTTATTCAAGCAAGAATGAGACTTTACATCCAAATGGGCAAAGTGTGGCCCTGAAAACTAGGATCAGAACATGTTTTACAATCCTAGTTTGTGGGGAAAACACAAATTATGCTTTGCTGGTTTAGATGGAATGGAAGGAAGTGAGGGAATCGCAAATGTAGGTGGACAATGCGTCAGCTTGATATTCATTCCAACTTTCTGGACCAAGATTTGGCGTTACATCTTAGCCGAGACTCACCATCTCAGACCCAGCCTTAGTTGTACCCTGATACATACAGCTTTTCACACCTGACAATGTCATGTTATAACCATATCATTGGGAATTTTTTTGTATCTTGTCTTTAACTAGATTGCAGGTTCAACTGTCACAAACGCTGTGCACCTAAAGTGCCAAATAATTGCCTTGGGGAAGTGGCCATTAATGGAGGTAAGTTGCATTGAAGACAGTACCAATTTCTGTTCTAAAAGCCTTGTGAAGAAAGAACAGACGCTAAGTCGTGGATGAGAATATATTTTAAAATGAAAAGGAAAGAAAAAGAATCATAGGTTGCATTAAAGGAAAGAGGAAACCAATTGACGGTGTACACATTTCCTTCTCGGATAACCCTTGACTTGAACGCTAAAATATTAATTAAGATTGAACTGTCTATATCATTCTTTACAATTTGATGAAGGAAGCATAATAAAAGACTGAAAAAACAAAACAAAAGATTGTTTGAAGTTGAGGGCATAAGTTAGCTTTTCAGATCTCTTAAATGTGAGCATCATCACATGGGGGAAAATCGTGTTTCCCTACCGTCACTTCTCCGCCCCCGTGTTTGTCCCTCATCACTTCCTCTTCTGGCTGGAGGGGAAAGAGGAAGTAAATGAGGAGGTGCAGGGAACGCTTATCAGATTAGCAGATGACACAAAATTGGGTGGGATAGCTAATACCCTGGAAGACAGAAACAAACTTCAAAGTGATTCTGATAGGCTGGAGCGCTGGGCTGAAAACAACAGAATGAAATTTAATAGGGATAAATGCCAAGTTCTACACCTAGGAAAAGGAAACCAAATGCACAGTTACAAGATGGGGGACACTTGGCTCAGCAATACTACAAATGAGAAGGATATTAGAATTGTTGTAGATCACAAGCTGAACATGAGCCAACAGTGTGATGTGGCTGCAAAAAAAGCAAATGCTATTTTAGGCTGCATTAATAGAAGTATAGCTTCTAAATCACATGAAGTACTGGTTCCCCTTGATTTGGCACTGGTTAGGCCTCATAGAATCATAGAATAGTAGAGTTGGAAGGGGCCTACAAGGCCATCAAGTCCAACCCCCTGCTCAATGCAGGAATCCACCCTAAAGCATCCCTGACAGATCTTAAGTACTGCACATCTTGAGTACTGCATCCAGTTCTGGGCACCACACTTCAAGAAGGATGTGGACAAGCTGGAAGAAGTTCCGAGGAGGGCAATGAGGATAATCAGGGGTCTGGAAACAAAACCCTATGAGGAGAAACTGAAAGAACTGGGCATGTTAGCCTGAAGAAGAGAAGTCTGAGGGGAGACATGATAGCACTCTTCAAATACTTGAAAGGTTGTCACACAGAGGAGGGCCAGGATCTCTTCTCGATCATCCTAGAGTGCAGGACACAGAATAATGGGCTCAGGTTACAGGAAGCCAGATTCCAGGTGGACATCAGGAAAAACTTCCTAAATGTTAGAGCAGTAAGACAATGGAACCAATTACCTAGGGAGATGGTGGGCTCTCCCACACTAGAGGCAGATATCTAAATCATATTCCATTTTTGTGAACCGCCCAGAGAGCTTCGGCTATTGGGCGGTATAAAAATGTAATATATAAAATAAATAAATAAAATAAAATAAATTCTAGGAAGAAGACTAAAATAACAAATTAAAAATGTCGTACTTATGAACTAGCCAGCAATGGCAGCATCAGCAGCTGTGGTGAATGGCTGCAATGAGAGGGAGGGTTGAATGATGTTACTCCCCTTCCTCTCCACCCCAGTGCCTGATGCGCTGTGTTCCAGTGGTCCTTGAGAAATACAGGGTTGTATCCAATCATGTCTGCCAGCAGAACCAGGACGAGTTGGGGGTGATTCCTCATTCCTCTGCAGCCTCTGCATTCCCTCAAAATTTTCTCAGGAAGGCAGTGAAACACCTGGGATCAGATTTTCAAGTAGCACAGATGGGAGGTGAAAGAGAGAAAGTTCTGTCACATTAGTGGTCCTTTGCTAGCTCAGTGCTGGAATTAACCCCTCATTTCCTCAAGAGCTACTGATTTTTAAGAGGCCTCAGAAGTATTTGGAGCCTGTAAAGATCACCTCTTCTTTGAGATGTGCGTTAGGAGCCTTGCAATGTTCATGCAAGATGAACGTGCTTTGCCAGTGTTGCATGCTCAGTGGAACTTTCCCAGAACTCTGATGTACTCCTGCTGTGTGTAGAAGCAGCCCCTTCTGTGAATGCAATCTCATACAGATAATCTCCATATTAGAAGGCAAACAGTTTTCCCTCCCTACAGCGGTCATTACGACTGCCAAATCCCGCCTGTCAGGAGCGTTTGTCACCCTGAACATCCATCCAAGGATTACAGAAATGTTTATTGAAATTTCATTCCAAAGGATGGAAGCAAGATTACTAGTATCATAAATATATAATAAGTAAGGATCGTTCAAGAAAAGCAATTTCCTGTTGGCAGAAAATACGTATCAGCTGACAGAAATGAAACTAGAAATTTGGCCCATTCCCTCCTATGGGATGTTATTTCTGGATAAAGCATGAAAGAAAATATAGTGACACATTCTTTGTAATATTCTAGATACACTCTTGATGCTTAGGAGGGAAAAACCACACTATTTTTACAAGTGGAAAGTTCATATTCCAGTAGCATATGCTGCCATTGCTCTTTGCTTTAGACTGTGGGCATTTTTCTATAATTTTATCTGTACTCTTAAAACTGTCCCCAGCCTCCAAACCCCTCCCCATTTCTCTGCTTTCATACTCCATATCTCCTTGAACCTAAGACATTTGTTCTTCTCACACAACAACCCTTTTTATCAATAATTCTACCTATCATCCCTTGCTCTCTTTACATTTGAAACTCCCTCCACAGAATGTGGTACTACCTTCCACTCTTCCTTCAGCCCCAGCTTACAACCTACGTCATCTGTGAAACCTTTGAGCTTCCTTACATTTTTTTTAAAAAAAAGAAACACCCTGTGGCTTTCTGCTTCCGTTTTTGTTCTGGGATTGCAATTGGCTCAATTACACAGGCAGCCACATGGTTTGGATTGAATACTTCCTATGAAGGGCATGCATTCCACACCAAAAAAACAGGGGTCCAACAGACCTTCAAAATTGTGTGGTTTTAAAACTGTCAGAAACCCATGATGTGGTTAGAATATCATTCAGAGCCTCGAATGAATCCATAGGTATCCGAAGGTTTTTTAGGCGATGTGTGGGCTCGTTTCATGTTGATGGAAAACTAACTGAACACTTCCATATTAGGAAGTCACTGTTGCTGAGGGGTGAGGGAGGGGTAGTTTTGAGATTGACATCTGTGGCTAACCAATAGCCACAGTCTCCTCCCTGTCCCCCCTCCAATCACAGTGCTTAGGGGGAGGGATTGAAAATGATCTAATCCATTTTTTACCCACCCTGGAACTCATTCATTTGCTAGCTCATGGAGTGAGAAAGAGTCCTGGTTTCACTCCCCATATGCACTTCATCTTCTCTCAAGAGAGCTTGCAGAACTTTCAGAAACAAACCTCCTATAAAACTCGAAGTCCCCCATGTGTGTCCACTTGGTACCATATGTTTAAATTATGGGAGCTGTATCTGAACTAGAATGAAACTACAAGCAATTTTCTTCACTTCTTGAAAAATTGATTTTGGCTGAAAGGAAGGATTTAGGAAAAATGGCTCATATTATGAAAATAATGAAAACCATTGCATGTGAATGAGTTGTCCCAGGAAGTGATGATGATTGGCAGGCAGTGTAGATTCATACAGTCTCACAAGCCAATATTAGGATACAGAAAAGAATCTTGTGCCAAAAGCTGATCTGTGTAACACAAGTATGGATGCAACTCAGCCGGCTGTAAAGTCAAGAGAAGAAGGGGCGGTGAGAGAAAAGTACTAGTATTTCCTGTTTTGAAGACAGGACTCAAGTTTATATGCCTTGAAAAATATATTAAAAAAGGTATTATATTTATGTTTGTTCTTATCTGACCTCTCAGAAGGAGAGCACCCTCCCATTTCACCCTATTAGAGCAAACTGTTAGGAAATGCAACAAATTTTTATAAACTGAAGTTGCACAACTGTGCATCAGCAAAGTAAAGGCTAAAAGGTGCTGCACAGTTCCAGGTGTGTGTGTGGGGGTGGGGCTCAATGGTTTGAGTTTTTTTAAAAAATTAATAATCCTAAAAACCAAGAGATGAAGGGATCTGCTTCCAACTTGGCATGGCTAAATCCCTACTTAAGAGCTACTAGGGTGCCAAGTTTCATCTCTTTATCTTTTAAAGTGACAGAGCTGTAAGCATTTTGGTTTCCAATAGACTATAATAGGGCGGTTATACAAATGGTTCTCCAATGGGTAATCTGATAGGGTGGCGAGACAGAGCCACTCCGGAAATCGGAGCGGAGAATTGCCTCATTGGAGCACCATTCCGATTTTAGGAGTGGAGCAGACCCGCTCTGCACACCCCTACTTCCTATCAATGCATCCTCAATTCAACTCAATAAAACTGCACCATCTAGTGGCTGGATTATAGCACAATGCCACCTTTAATTGGGGCTGATATGGCTTTTTTTAATAAAAAAGCTGATTATCATGTGTTTTCTGACAGCGGAATGGGGGGGGGAGGATAGTACAGGAGACGTTCTGGCTGTTGACGATATTATGTAATAGACCCACAAACTTCTGTGAGTGGTCAGTCATGAGCCTGCTATAAATTGCTCATTTAGAGAAGCCTTTTGTCTTAATCCTTTAGTCTTCAGGCTGAACTGAGATAAAGACTAAGTCCATGTAACTGCATCTACTGTTATTAATCCATTGTTACCCTTGCCTTTCCCTCCCTATGTTGTCATCACACATACCCCATCTGACCTTAAGGCCTTATACATCTCCTGCCCCCAGAGTCACAGGGTCCTGCTCTGGCCCAAGTGATTTGGAGATTTGGAGGCCAGGAGAGAAGGACATAGGCCGTAGCTAGACCTAAGGTTTATCCTGGGATCGCCCCTGCCTGAGCATTGGATCCCCTGTGTGTCACCTAGATGAACAGGTTTGACCCCTGGATGATCCAGGGATAAACCTTAGGTGTAGCTATGGCCATAGAGGCATGAACTGAATCTCAGTCTGTTTGTGATCCGTGATCTGTCTATGGTCCATAGTACTCTGACATGTGTTCATCCACAACTCTGTTCTGTCCTACTTCTGCATTAATCTGATTTTTTAAAATAAAAAATAAAAATAATCCTATGGAAATTGTCATTGAAATATGTATTTTAAAACACTCCTCAAATATATATTTATGCATGCATTTTCTCTCAAACAACACATTTTCAAATGAATCTTGATATATAAAAATGTAAAAAATAAAATATTATTGGAGTTGAGAATTGCAGTGGAATATTTGAAAAGTACAAAAGCTGAGGAGGATAACCAAGTCCTGATCTTCTCATTAGTCTGATGGCCAAATCAGACATTACTTTAAGTCCATTTTTTATTTTTACTCTAGAATAGGCACAGGGCCCCCGATTGGACTTAAAAGCCCCCCTACTCCCCAGATGATACCCAGAGTCAGTTGCCTGTGGTGGCTGCCTCACTCTGCTTAATAGCCAACCAGCCCTGAAGGTCAAATTCTCAAGCATCCACTTATATTCAGACAAAATTGAAATGACTTATCTGAGAGGAACCTGTGCTGTTGCAATCAATATGACTCCACACAGAGCCCAAGTCTAGTTTATACAACTTCACTGTGATTTAAAACATCTAAGGATGTTTCTACACCAGCCCGAAAATGTGGGCTGGTCACGGCCGAGTCCCATGGCATCTAAATGACGCACAGGGACTACTGGGGGCAGGAGGGGATGAGCACGGGTTTTCCTAGGGATAAATAATCCCTGGGAAAATCTGATTCTTCATGTGGTCTCTGGATCATCCCAAGACCGCAGGAGGTGTGTCCGACCGGCCCGGCTTCTTCGCTCCTCCTTGCAAGTAGTGGGGAACAGTAAAGGGAAGGAGCCGGGCCAGGAGGAATCGGGGTGGGTGGGGGGAGAGGGGTCGGGGCTTCTTCTTTTTTTTAAATCTCTGTTGGAGTGCACGTGCACTCAGCTCTTTTTTAAATTTTTTTTTTTAAAAAAAATGGCGGGCATGACACCTTCCTTCCTCCCGGGGTGTTGTACTCACATGTGGACTAAGGGGAAGATATCGCGTGATCCTCCCCCTCCCTCTCTCTACACTGGGGTGGTGTAGAAATGGCCTAAAAGTCTGTAGAAATGTGAGAATAGAGAATCCTCTTTTATAATTATACTTTTTTTAAAAAAACAACTCCACACATATCTTGATATATAAACAATTCCACTAACAATGGAATATTCTTGGTATGTTTCCATTTCCAATAGGTTTCTCCAAGCTATATTAGAATGAAAGTATTACCTAACAGGGAGGGGATGTAACTTAGTGATGGAGCACCTGCAGGGCTAGGAAACAGGGTTGACAATACCGTTCTAGATGTATCAACAGTGGAGGCTGGTGGCTCTGATCTCAGTGGGGCAGTGTATCCGCTCCAGGTTTTAATCAGAACCAGTCAGAACTCTAGAAAAGCTATCTTGGATAGGTTCTTTAGAGCTGACTATTTCTGAAAGAAACCTAGAGTGGATTTACCGCCCCTTTGACATTGGAGCCACCAGCCTCCACTGTGTATCAGTGGTAAAAATCAGTTTCCTGTCTTCCTAAGGTTCTTCTGATTGAACAGTTTTTGCAAATGTGCCAGGAATGGGTAGTTCCCCCTCCTCCTGCAGCTCCCCATGCCGAAAGATGTTCCAGAGGCTTGAGGGACCCTCTGAATCAGACTTTGGGAGGTGCATGGATCGCATAGGGCAAGAGAGATGCAGAAAGTCCCATTGTGTGAGCATAAATCTGCTCATGCAACATTGGATTTCGCCCATAAATTGAGTTTTGCTATAAGGAAGAGCAAACTTTGGATCCCCATCTCAGGCTTTTATAATCATGTTGTTTTTGAAAAATGCTCCAGATTTGCTTAGCCCTGGTGCTGAGTCGGATGTGGTAATGGAAGAGGGAAGCGATGACAATGACAGTGAGAGAAACAGTGGACTCTTAGATGAAATGGAGGAGTCTATGGCCCATGACGCTGAGATGGCAATCATGAACCAGAGCGACAATGGAGAAATGCAGGATGCTGATCCTGACCATGATGAGAGTAACAGAATGATCAGGTAAGCTTTTGCGTAGGGGTAGAATTCATTTCTCTTGCTCCCTGTGCCAGCTGTGTCTGCCAATGCCATCCTAGAAAAAAGGCCAAGGGTCTTGGGAAGTTTCACCTATCTTGAAATGTGCCATGTCACAATTTTTCGTGTCTCTTGGAAGTAAATGTTTTTAACAAATAGTTGTTATCTAGAAAATGCGGATCTGATAATCCAAACCAAACATTTGCACACCTGTATAACCTTCCCATAGTGCTGAAATAATGCTAAGAGTTTTCAACTTTATGCCAAAGCAGCATACAAATGTGTTGACTTAGTACAAGGCAGCTTCCTCAGTTCCTAAATGCACTGAGTTAGACCATTGGTCCATCTAGCCCAGCCCTGTCAGCACTGACTCTCTAGGGTTTCAGGCCCTACCTGGAAAAGCTAGGGGTTGAACCCAGGACCTTCTGCATGCAAAGCACGGGGTGTATCACATTGAGCTGTGTGTTCCTCTTGCCAGCATTTGCTCTCTCTCCACCCCATCCCCAGCACAGGGATTTTAAAAAATGGGGAGAAACCTCCACTGACTCCAGTATTTCTGGAACATTTCTGGGCAGAATATTGGGAAACAAATGGGAATGTGGGAGGGGTGGAGGTTTAATCCTCCCCACACAGTGCACTTTGGTCCCAAATCGAATTAGGGTCATGCGCCATTACTCTAAAGTAAAACAAAAAGAAAAGAAAGCTCGGCTACACACTATAATTTATTGATTTATTTCTCACAGCTTTTCTGTGAAGCATTATCATCACCTTCATAAAGTGATTTCTCTGAAGCAGGTTCTGCTTCAAACCTGTTTAGACCAGGTTATCTGAAAGACTACCTTCTCCTGTATTTATTTTACATTTATACCCAACCTTTTTTTCCTCTTGCAAGGAACCAATGGCTATTGGTATGTGAGTGCCGCAAGTAACAAATTCATTTGTTTCTCTTTGGAAGGATTTGTTTTGCATGTTTATTAAAGTTGTCTATTACTTCAATTTACTGATTTTTTTTTAAAGCCCGTCGACAAGTAACAATATTCCATTAATGAGAGTGGTGCAATCTGTCAAGCACACAAAAAGGAGAAGTAGCACTGTAATGAAAGAGGGATGGATGGTTCACTACACAAGCAAAGACACTCTGGTAAGAAAGAGGTCAAACAAAGAAGTCTCCAAGCTTCAGTGATGGTTTGTGATTCCTGTATACAAGGGCTGCTGCTCCCCCGTTCTTTTGAATGTCAGAAATCTCCCATGTGTACAAAGGGCTTCAGGGCCCTACCAAGGCAGAGGCTGAACATAATCTTGAGTAGGCTTACATGTGTGAGCAACTTTATGTAAGTCCATTAGAGACTCTCTCTCTTTAAAGTTTCTCATATATGTTTGCTGTTTCAGGCGCTAAAGTTGAAATAACCAATGTGAATAACATAAACAATGTTTAAGAAAGACTTAGTACCTCTGTCATGGCTAGATTAGAGATCAGAAAAATTGAATACCGTATTTCTTCGATTGTAAGACGCCATCGATTCTAAGGCGCACACTAATTTCAGTGCCACCAACAGGGGAAAAAAACTGATTCGAAGAAAAAATAAATTTCTTAGAATATCTTAGAATTTCTTAGAAAGAGCTGGGTTTTGGGGCCACTAGGCTGGGAGAGGCTTAGGGGTAAGCTAAAAACAGGTGCTTACCCTCCTAGCTTCTTGTCCCGGCTCGCGGCTGCTGCAGGAACTTCCTCTTTTGGCTGCCTGCCTGCACGTGGAGGAGAGAGACGACTGGAGCTGCCGCATGAGAGCAGCTTCGGTGGAGCAGCACTTTAGCCTCTGGGCACAGGTTTTTCTGTGGGCGTGAGGGGTTCCAGGTGGGACGCGCGCTACCCAGCGCGGCGGCTGGGAGGGGGACCCGGTGCTTGGGGGGGGGGGTGAGCCTCCTGACTTTTGGAGCCGCGTGTCTTCCTGGCGCGGCTGATGAGGGCCGGAGCTGCACAGGGCGCGCTGTAGGCTCCAATCAGCCAGCAAAACAATCTTAGAAAGCCCTGCTTGCTCAGCTTTGCAGCTACCGTATTTCTTCGATTGTAAGATGCCATCGATTCTAAGGTGCACCCTATTTTTAGAGCTGTTTATTTAGGTTAAAAAGTGCATCTTAGAATCGAAGAAATGCGGTAGGTTGGATTTACCCTTGGCACACCATAGAATGTGAAACAGTTCCAAGAAAACCAAATCAAGATGTATCTGTAGTATCAGAAATGTTCTGGAAAACAGCTTTTGTCTGACTATCATATTTTTTGTTAGATAAAAAGGAAATGCATAGCATTTATAAGAACCATTTAAAATTATAGCCCTCTGTGATAAAAGACAGTTATGCAAGGCTGTAGACTTGAGGGACATAGAGATAAGACTCGGGAGAGGTGATATTGGCCAGTCTCCTTCGTATATGCTGTGGACCTAGTGGGTGTTCCTTTTTGGTGTGATATCTTGGATAAAGCAGATCCTACAAATATTTCTTTCCCTCACAAGACTTTGGATTATGATGTTCATGCAAATACTCCACAGAAACATATCTCTTCTGTACACTAAATTTAGGGGCTCTGATCTGTTACTAAATTTAGGAGCTCTGGATTTCTTATCCAGAAAATGCAGTGGAAAATGTGAGGAGGCCAGTTTCTGCTTGTGAATTCACTCTACTGGTTGCACAAAAGCTTAACCACTTGGAGGGAGAAAGAAATGCATCCAGCCACCAGTGTACAGGTTTTGAGGGTTGGGGCTGTGGGCATTATCTCATTTAATTTCATTGTGTTGTTGCTACATTCTTTATAAGAATTTTCTAAATTAATTTTAAGTGTTTTTCTTTCAATGCAGAGGAAACGGCACTACTGGAGATTGGACAGCAAATGTATTACACTGTTCCAAAATGATACTGGAAGCAAATATTACAAGGTAAAGATGGTTTTAGGTTTTATATTGTATATTCCAGAAGGTAACTATTTTTAAAAGTTATATTCTGGTTGTCTGTATCTTGTAAGAACATAAGAAGAGCCGTGCTGGATCAGACCAAAGGTCTATTTAGTCCAGCACTCCGTTCACACAGTGACCAACCAGCTGTCGACGAGGAACCCACAAGCAGGACATGGGTGAAACAGCACCCTGGGTGAGTTCCCTACTCTCCCCCATTCACAAGTAGTTTCTTTTAAAAAATCAGGAAATTGATAAATATTCCCTAACCCTTTCCCATCTTATTGCTTGTTTCCTTTATACCTTGCTTCCCTGGCTGGAAGAAGCAGGCATATGAAGAGGGAAGAGGGGGCATTAAAGAGGCCACACACCTGAAACCACATGGAGGGGGCAGTCTCTCCCCACAGAGGACTCTCTTGTCTTAAGGGGCTGCCACAGGGGATGGACATTTGACCCCCATTCGTAGTTTTTGATCATGTGGTCTTTGCGGGCGGAATTCTTGTCCTGCTGGGATTTTAATCTGAGCCAGCGAAGAATCCAAGGATCTTGTAATGCTGCCCCTTTCAGGAATGCATTACAAAGGCCTGAGTCTGGCAAGCTTCTCTGGCATTTCTAGTACATAACTACATAATAATCACATTAAAATGGGCATCTGGGCTCATTGAGTGCAACTGTTGCAGGCTGTATGTCAACCTAAACTACGTCTGATTTATTGAATTGGAGTAGATAAGGTGAAATGGAGAAAGAGATTCATAAATGTCTCCATGCAGCCAAGAAATTAACATTTCAGCCAAGATCTTCAGCTGATCCTGCCTACATACCGGCCAGGATCCAAGGGGTTGTTGGGGAAATAAGAGGCAGTAGGAAAAGAACTGGAGAGGGGAGAGGACTCCTATTACTTACTAGAAATGCTGGCGAAGGTCTCCCAAGGCAGGCTCAGGTACAAACTTTGGGGATTTAAAATGAGAGGTGAGCTTATTAAGCCCCAAATTCTTTTCCAGGTTGGACAAAATTCTGAGCTTGAGGATAATTTGCAACTCTCTTCCTACAAGCTTGCACCATCCCCCAAATCTTTCCTCTCCAACCCCACCTCCCCAAATACCTCCCCTGTATTCTTCCGCTGTGCCAGGAGCAGCAGCAGTGGTGCACAGGGTAGAGAGGGAGATCTCCCCTTTCCTTCTTCTTTCTTTGTCACACTGATGAACTGGGTAGTAATGTACCAGGGTGCAAAGCCCAGAGGACTAGGGGCTTTATTCCCAAGAGCTGAGAACGAGGTTTCCTAGCATTCTCAAATGCTGTGGGCGAATAAATATTTAGACGTACAAAATAAATAGATAAACAATGCAAAAATAATAATTAAAACGCTTTCTTTTGTATCTGGAAAAGTGTTGCAGAAATTATTATTATTATTATTATTATTATTATTATTAATAACAACAACAACAACAACAATAATAATAATTCTTCACAGGAAATCCCATTGTCTGAAATTTTATCCCTGGAACCTGCAAAAAACTTCAGTTTATTGCCCCAGGAAGCGAACCCCCATTGCTTTGAAATAACCACAGCAAATGTAGTCTACTATGTTGGGGAAAATGTTGAAAACCTACCAAGCCTTCCAGCTAATAGCAGTATTCTCACAACTGGTTGTGGCCCGGATGTGGCAAGAATGTGGGAGATGGCAATCCAGCATGCCCTCATGCCTGTTATTCCCAAAGGGGCATCCACTGGTTCGGGACCAAGCCTACACCGTAAGTTGATGAACTTCCTATTTTTAAATAAACCAGAGCAAATGTTCTCAAACATTTGCAGAGTGGTAGGACATTGATGTATTGAAGATCAGACAGCATAACTTCAGCACCAAACACCTTTGAAAGTTTGTATGTATTTTCATGCACAGTTCTCCTAATGCACATATTTTTGTATACAGCTCCATTCTGGTGGTCTGCAGAAAGCTTGCAGAACAGTGGAAAACATTTCTACTTGGTCTTGCATTTGATTGATTGATTTGATTGATTGATTTTTTAAAAGATTGAGGTTGTTTTGACCAAGGCCACATTATCAAAGAGCTGAACAAGGCCCTGACCTATGGCCTGTAGTTTTTTCATGAAATGGCACTGATGCAGTCTACTAAGGGGTCCTTTTCAGTGGTGTTTTTGCCTATGACCCATGATTTTCAAGCCATAGTTAGGCCACTAACCCTTTTGCAGTAAATGGTTTTAGCTAGTGTGTTTAAACCATGGTTATGTAACCACTATGGTTAGGAATGGTTCACACAACATGCTACGTCATGGTTCAGATGACATGGTAAGCCATAATATTTAGCTCAAAATGCCTAACCACCATGGCTTACCATGTCATCTGAACAGAGTCAATATGTACTTTGATTTGTAGAACGAGAAAAAAGTTTACTAAGTGGACCATTGAGACACACATACCTCTCAAGTGGTCCACAAATAACAAAACAAAACAAAACAAACAATCAAAAAACAGGTTTGAGAATCATTTCACCAGTTAAACACATCTTCTGTTGCAGGAAGTGTACTGAATTTGTGATTTTTAATTGAGCACTTGCATTGATATATTTAAGGAGTAGCTTTCACTTACATTGTTATTACCAGACAGGTAGCTTATAGAGAGGTCTAGCACTTACTTTGAGGTCTGGATAGCACAGTGGTTACATAGAAACATTGTTATAGGATTGGATCAATGCAGTACTGTGTCCCATTCCACAGCCCCCAGGCCTTTACAGCAGCTGTCTGCAGAGTGGTAGGCCATTGACATATTTGCAGAGTGGTAGGACATTGACGTATTGAAGATCAGACAGCATAACTTCAGCACCAAACACCTTTGGAAGTTTGTATGCATTTTCATGCACAGTTCTCCTAATGCACATATTTTTGTATACAGTTTTGCCTAATATACACATTTTTGCATGCAGATATCCCTAATGTAATGCAATTTTGTACAGTGTTTTCACTAATATACACAGTTCTATCTGCAGTTTCCCATCTGCTTGGCAAAAATTGTAGAAGTGCAAATATTGTGATATAGCTGCGTTTTGGTTCACAGATTGGTTTGGGAAGTACGAATTAGATATGCTTGCATTAAATAGGAAAGCAAACAAATGTCTCCCCATTCCTAAATCTGAAATTGCCAGCTTACCTGAATGCAAAGCCAAGCCATATTTTGGACCTGCAGTACACACAAAAGATAAGTTGCCTGTCTTATTATCTTCTTTGCAGGACAAGAATTTTTCCTCCCTTTGTTGCATGATCATTTGGCAAACGTGCTGGCTCAGTGTACGCTTGACATTTGAACAATAATGTAGCTAGAGATTGGAAAGTTGGGATACAGTGATCACTTCATTGTCCACTGATTTGTGATCAATAATACTAATCACATACCTCAGAACCCTGCTGCTCTGGTGTACAGAAAAGTTCTAGACAGTGGTGTTTTAGCCTTTATTCCTAGGTTCAAAGTTGGAATAATTAATCCCTATCCAAATCTATTTTACTCTCCAAAAGACCTCAGTTTTATATTCTCCTTAATCTAAGTTGATTTTTGCCAGTTGCCTTGGTCATATGGTAGATATTGTTGTGAAGTTCACCATAATTCAATGGGCTCTTTTACCACTATATATCTGACATATCTATCCAGGTGTGAGGGCAGGGAAGTTCATGTGTATTGGTTCTGTGCAGAAGCCCACCTACCTGATAGATATCACTGTAAGATTTTTTGTATAAATCAATGTGTAGAAGGGACAAATAAATTACGTTTATCTGTTATAAATCAGCAATACATGCTTAACTGTACCATGGACTGGGTTGTTAATTCCTTAGTGATAGTTCAAATGCACCTTTTTCTTGTATGTAAGTGTGTGGCAACACTCTCTCTCACACACACACATAGAGAGAGAGAGAGAGAGATACAATAATTACTGTAACTTTTCTTTCTAGGTAATATATCCATCAGTATTTCAGTATCAAATTGCCAGGTCCAAGAAAATGTGGTAAGTGTTCTGAGTGTTGGTGCCAGACATGATAGAGTGCAGCTTGCAAAGTCATTG
This sequence comes from Elgaria multicarinata webbii, assembly GCF_023053635.1. Classification (NCBI taxonomy): domain Eukaryota; kingdom Metazoa; phylum Chordata; class Lepidosauria; order Squamata; family Anguidae; genus Elgaria; species Elgaria multicarinata. Next base: position 139,925,498 of record NC_086172.1, on the reverse strand, counting down.
ATCTGTTTTGAGAACTTTGAAAGGATGTCTCATTGGCCATTTTCTTTACCAAAGAAGAGAAAAAAATCCATTGAGGAAAAGGATCTTCACAGCAGTTTTTTTTAGAATTTTTCTTTCAGATAAAAAAGATAAAAACTTCAGGGCCAATTTACAATTCACATTTCTTCTGTAGCCCCACAGAAGGATTACACCATTGTAAATGGTCTGTGAATAGATCCATGTAACACTACATGGGTGCACTCCAGAGAATATTCCAGTAACATAGATTTACTTGGAATTCTAGTGAAATCCAACCTGCCTTTTTTGAATTCACTTCATTCTGCGATTATTCCCAAGGAACTAGGGGATCTCAGGAGGTTCAGCATGGGTGGAGCTTCTATAAAAGCTTCAGTAGGCCTGGCTTGATGAGGTCACTGGAACAGGGTGGAGCTTCTATAAAAGCTTCAGTAGGCCTTGGCACCAAGCTGACCTTTCACCACAAACACACCATCTTGTAAATTGAGTGGGCAACCTATTTTCCAATGAGGGTTGCATTTACTCATGAGAAATCTGTCGGGAGCACTCATGGGTGGGGCTGAAGCCAGCAGTGGGCAGGACAAGAGCCCAAAGTGGGTGACTCACCCCTTTTCTCTTTTATTTTGCCATCTTCTTTTCTCTCTCGTTCTGCCACTCCCTTCTCCCTCCCTCCCTCTTCCTTCTCACCCAGCGTGCTGCCAGACCTCTGAACTGATGGCATGCAGAAGGCTTTTGAAATTAGGTGAAGGGCCAAATGACATTAGACCAAGAGAGCTGCATTTGGCCCTTTGGGGCATAGGTTGCCCCCTGCCCATTGTAAACTCACAGATTCATCAAGGTTGGGGGAGGACGTTCAACCTTTGCAGAGTCCTCGAATTCCACTGAACATATGAGGCAGTTTTGGCATTGCTCAGGACATTGGAAGCTGCTTCACTACTTCTGATGTCCTCTGGCTTTAAACGCAGTGCACATGTGCAGAAACCTTTGGGGCCGGTGTGCACACCACAGCGAGGGCCTCAGTTCATCACAAGGGATTCCAAAAGCAGAGCTTAGGGTGTATTCTGTTGAGTTGTGCTGCCATCTACAAAGGTCCTGTCTACCATGCCTTTTGCATGGAATTAAAAGCCATTTGTGTCAAATTGTTTTTCTTAATGATTTTGCTTTAGCAAAATAATCATATCTTGACTTTATTTCCATTCTCTAATGTTTAACATGGGAATCTATTTGTACAAACAGGATATCAGTACAGTATACCAAATCTTTCCAGATGAGGTGCTGGGATCAGGACAGTTTGGAATTGTTTATGGAGGTAAGACTTTCCACATGCATAATAGATAAGAAAATGGGGGAGGAGATGTAGCATTTCTTAGGCATTTAGAATTCATTATATAACCAGCATTTTATCACTGGCAGGGATACAGAAAATATTTTATTATCCTATGGAAAGGAGACAGGGCAAAATCATTATTTAAACATTTCTTTAAAAAATAGTTTGTGACACAGGGATGTTATAATCAGAGCCTAGCTATTTTGAACTGCAATAGTCTAGAAACCCCTTGCAGTACCTTCCTTTCTGTATTCTAATTTTAGGATTAATTTGGAATCAGAGATTCTTTTCCCCCTTTACCTCTTCTCTTATTCTATTATTTATATCACCTGTAATCATACTTCCTGATGGTCATGATTTTTCCTGTGTTATCTTACAGCTGCTTGAGATAGACTTGCTTATTCATTCGCGCATCACACTAAACCGTAGTTTAGCACAACGTGAATGAGCAGAAATTAACATTGACCTGGATGACACAGTAAACTGCAGCTAATAAAAAGCAAAAGTGAAAAACTTCTAAACTCTTCCTTAGGCTCACACTCTTACGCAGCTGGGAGGAAAAGCTTGGAAGTTTTTTGCTCTTGCTTTTTATTAGCTGCAGTTTATTGTGTCATCCTGGTCACTGTTAATTGTGGTTAACATTAACTATGGTTACTTCAAACAAGCCATTTTCAGTAACTGGGGATTGAATTTGGCTTGTTTGAAGCTAATCATAGTTAATGTTAACTACAATTTGTTATTCTGGATACATGACAAACAGAAGCTTCCAAACTTCTCCTCCTGCCTCAGGGGGAATGGGGAATACGGAAGTTTACTGCAGTGTACTTTATGAGTGGCCATTGGCTACTGGTCAAATAATCACACCAACTACACCTGGGCAAAACTACATGCTCAGATAAGTAATTCAAGACCAGGCGTATAAGCAGTGGTATACAGATTAGAAGGTGGAATCCAGAACTTGCTTATTCTATGTATTTCAGATGTACATATAAAAGGGCTTAATTTTATTTTTAAATTTATTTACTGCCATTTTAGGACCAAACTAAATTTGACACCATTCGGGCAATTTGCATCTGCATGTATAGCTTTTAAAAAATGTATATTGCAGGTGCAGGGGTGGGTGGGGCTTAATCTGAATTAAGATCCTGGTCTGGGAGAGAAAGGGCTTTAACTCTTTGCACACTGGGACTGCTGCAATCTGGATTCGGAACACTTGCTGTTTGCACTGGAACGAGAGTTCCCATTCACGCACATTTCCAGTACAGTAGCAAGCACAGAGGGTCCAAAATGGAACATGAGCATAGCAGAGGCAAAAGAGTTAAAATCTCCTGCTGCCCCCCACCCAGGGTTCCAATCCAAACCAGTAACACCCCAAACCCACCCACCCCACACCTGTTGTTTATATTTAGAAGAGTATTCACACACTTGCTAATTGTATAAATTGTGTCAGATGTAGTTTGGCACCAAGGTCCAAACTGGACATGATGTTGATTGTATGAATGGAGGCTTCCTTTGAAATGCAAGTAGCAGCTTCAGAAAGGTGACTTTATTTATTTATTTATTTATTTTTGTCAGGGAGCATTCCTCTGCAGTCAGGGTGCCAGTTTTCCCTGAGGCTGCTATTTACAGAACAAAAATGTGTATGTCAACTGCACTCACCCAGTTAATGCCACAACTAGTTTGGCCCTTAGATTCCTTTAGTTCTGTTCAGGTACATCTGAAATACTGTGTGATATTAATATCTTAAGTAAGAATTCCAGAATGATGATACTGACAATTAAGATCGGCTTTGGAAGAGCTTAGCTAGAAAATCAGTTTTTTAAAAGGAAAAAAAAGTTATTTATCTTTAAAATACCACAGTTTTAGACATTTCAGTATTTATGGCTTTGGGCATTTTTTTTACATACCAGTTTTAAAATATCTGGATTGGTTTGTTGGTCTGTCTTTGCATTTAACATGGATTAGGATGGAGGAGGTCTGATTGGATGTCCATGAGTGAGATTGGAGGTTGAGGACTTGGACTCATGGAGTGAACTCAGAAAAAACCATCCTACATCCACTTTCAACTAGGCTTGCTTAGCAATGAGGCCTTCCAGATCTCCTATAACTGGTGTTGGTAGCCCTGTTCATGGCTATGTATTTTAATGGACCTGTATTATAGGTTTCACTTGTTCCTGACATTTTTACAAAATGGACAGCTATACACTGGGAATGTACGTGGAAGGCTAGGGTACGGGGTAGGGGTTGGGAGAGTGAACTTTAAACCCTTTCCCCATGTGCTGTTTTTCTTCCAAATTTTCCATCCACTGCTTTTTTTTTTTTGCTCTATAAGAGAAAAGATATAAGGGTCCCTCTTTGATTCAAAATCTGTTTAGAATTTTCATGATATTAAAGAAAAAAGACTGAATCCTTAGAATTCCTTAGACCAATCTTCTATCAGATGATACCTTGATGGTTAGGTTTTAATAAAACAGAAAAAAAACCCTCTGAGTTCTAGAAAGGTGATGCTTCTCAGAGATGATCATGTTAATTGGCATATTTTTCATCAAACAGGAAAACATCGCAAAACAGGAAGAGATGTAGCAATTAAAATCATTGACAAACTGAGATTTCCAACTAAGCAAGAAAGCCAACTTCGTAATGAGGTTGCAATTTTACAGGTATCTTTTATTTAATTACCAATTATATCCTGTATGTATTTAATTTAGAGCAGGGCAATAAAACTTACTGGGAACAGGTTTCAGCGGTAGAAATCTATGTAACTAATTATGCATTGAATCTCCAGATAAAGGTTTTCAAGTGATGCCTCTCTTTGAAATAATTTCTAATCCACTTTAAATACAGGAACTTTGAAACCAAAATCTTAGTAACTTGCTAATTGGAATAATCGGAAGTAAATGCACTTTTGAGAGAATCCAACACAATTAGAATTCTGGTGGCTAATCAGTGAATATTAAGGGATCCTGTTGCCTGTCCCCAGAGAGGTAGAAAGAAGACATTGTAAGCCACTTTTCTTTGGACTGTGAACTGAATTAAGGCTGTATTCATAAGTTTTGCATCATAACTACTAATAGCAAATGCGTTCTCCTTGTGTTAATCCTTATATAGCCAAAATAGCACCACACACACACAACTGAAGGAGGCTCCATCAGGCTTGAGAGGGCTTCAAGATTTGCAGAAGTACAATATATGTAACAAAAATCTAAGGAACCCAGTGAGGGCTGGACATACCCATTGGTTGTGGAATGCTGATGGTTTGTTCAGGAGAAAATAAGAGAAAATGGGAGGAAGGGGCAATGGAGTTTTCTGGAGGGAGGGCACAGCTGGCTGGCTGGCTGGTGACAACTTGAATAGGATCCCTCCATGCTGCAGTACTTTGGTGCCGGTCCAAGTTGTTAACTATAAAAATGAAGCTGTTCTCTTACCATTATATTTATTTATTTGCTGTTATTTCTGACTAGTTGTACTTATACTGATGCCAAAGGCCTTGAAAAATGAATGTCTACACAGTAACGGATTAATTTGTGAACCTTGTCATTGGATATAGACAAATGGGGCTCATTGAAATAGTGTTTACCTTTTATAATAGAATCTGCATCACCAGGGTGTTGTAAATCTGGAATGCATGTTCGAAACACCAGAAAGAGTGTTTGTTGTTATGGAGAAACTCCATGGAGACATGCTGGAGATGATCTTGTCAAGTGAAAAAGGAAGGTTGCCAGAGCGAATAACCAAGTTTTTAATTACACAGGTAAGAGCCCATTAGGGATGTCAAATGTTATGTTTCTTTTCCTATGAGATTCACGTCTATAAATTAAAAATATCTTCAAATTTTCTCTTAATGAGGATAGCAGGTCACAGTGTAAGTTTGTTGAGACAGAGTGTGAGAGAGCATGTAATCTAGAATGAGTAAAGAATAATTGGGGTGTTCTATGACTCCATTCCTAATGCATTGTGTATTTCTCGGGTTGATTTTGTACTGTGCCTTTCTGTGTAACTTCTGCCTGATAAAGAATCATTATAGCCTATCAAGTGCTTGGCTACATTGGTCTTGGCTTAAAATAAGATGACACTGATGAATCATGATTTACAGCACTTCCTTCATGTGTGTTTCAACAGCCTCCCCCAGCCCTTGGGTCTGGCATATAGCCCGCTTATCTCTGATGGGCCTTTCTCCTCTCCTCCGAGGTATGCAAGAGCCCTTGAAAAGCTGGCCAGTTCCACAGTTGGGGGAAGGGAGGATGGTAGTTTGTGTGGACACAGGACAGTTGCGTTAGTGCACTGATATTGGGTGCCCATCCGTGTGTGACTCATAAATTGCTTCAATTTGCTCTTGCTTATTAATTCATAATAAATATTCTCGCCTATTGTGGTTTGGCATGCAATGCAAATATGATCACCATTTCTGAAAATGTGGCATTCAGATTTCTTAAAATTATGGAGCCTATAGTTCTCATTATAGTTCTCACTTCCCTCTCTTCCAAGCCAGGGATGACTCTTGAGTGGTAGTAGATGTTCCCCCCACAAATACTTCCTGATATCCCAGTTGCTCCCCCAGCTTTCCATCACAGTATATTAAGGTCATATGTTGCTTAGGTTCTGGTACCCTTTCATTCCAAACCCTGAACAGTGTGTGTGTGTGTGTGTGTGTGTGTGTGTGTGTGTGTGTGAATGTGTGCAGATTGCACTTGGTCCAACCAATAGCAGAGCACTTGTGTGCCCATTTTTATGTATTGTTGAGTGCTTGGTAATCACTGCTGCTTGGGGTGTGTTTATCTTTACTATTAAGTCTCTCTCATTTTATATCCTTCTGTGTTGTTTACCCAATTTTGAATGGGATCAGAAAATAAAAACATTCAAATCACTCGAATTAAGCTGTTGTCCTTGTGGTTGGTGCTGATTTATCTCATTTTCAGGAAACACATTAAAATTGAAGTAAATATTGAGTGCATTCTCTATGTTACAGCACAGCTGATTTGTGTCTTTATAGATCCTTGTTGCCTTGAGACATCTTCATTTTAAAAACATTGTTCATTGTGATCTCAAACCAGAAAATGTATTGCTGGCATCGGCTGATCCTTTCCCACAGGCAAGTAAAAATAATTCACTTTGTACAGATAAACTTCATCCCTCTGTTGAAGCAAATTGCAATGACCAAAACTGATTTGTCACATTGGATGTTTCAGTTTGATACATATTGAATGTGTTTGAAATGTGTTTTTGAAAATTGATCCTGTGGGGGAAAAAAATCCCTTTAATATGTTTGAAGCTGAGCTATAAATTAAGTGCTTATTCCCCACCCCCCCTCAAATCTCTCCCATGGCTTTATTTTCTCAGTAATGTATATGATACACTTGCACTTCTGCATACCTGTTGAAATTGTAATATGAAAATATACATATCTTATAGAATCATAGAATAGTAGAGTTGGAAGGGACCTTTAAGGCCATCGAGTCCAACCCCCTGCTCAATGCAGGAATCTTCTTTATCTGAATTATATGTACACCGATCAAACCACATTGGAGTTCCCATGTGTTTCTAATTGGTACATTGGGTACACAGATTTTGTGTGTCAGTCCTTACTTTCAGTGGCATACCAAGTTTAAAATATCGATTACATATATACACAGTCATGGTATACTGTCTATTTGGAGTAAGTACAGGTTATATATCACAGCTCCAGTAAAGTCTATGGGTGTACTCAGATGTACATAACTTGAATCATGAGCCAGGGGTAGAAGTTATTGTCATAATCAGGGTTGAGCTCAACGAAAATATGTTCATCCTGTTTTCTGCCAAAGCCAGCTGTCACAGTAGTGATTGGCTTGTGTTCTCTGACATACTGATAAGGCAGCTTTCTCCTCCCCCTTGGGAGCAGTTTTTTTAACTTAAAAATAGAGAGAAAGATTTGTCTTAATCTTGAATGAGATATCTTGTCTTCAAAGATATATCCATCTTTGAACATGGTATCCACTTATCACATGTATAATATATTGGTCCATTGAATATACTTGAAACCATCAGTGTAAAATAACATCAACACATTTAATCTATAATGGGTTTGTCTCATCAACTTTTGTACCAAACAGGTGAAGCTTTGTGACTTTGGTTTTGCCCGGATCATTGGAGAGAAATCATTCAGACGTTCAGTTGTGGGGACACCAGCCTATCTTGCTCCTGAAGTCCTGAGAAACAAAGGGTACAATCGATCCTTAGATATGTGGTCCGTGGGGGTCATTATCTATGTCAGCCTTAGTGGTACATTTCCATTCAATGAAGACGAGGACATTCACGATCAAATTCAGAATGCTGCTTTTATGTACCCACCCAATCCCTGGAAGGAAATCTCTCATGAAGGTATTCCTTTTCCCTCCTAATACACAGATACTTATATATTAAAAAATCATTTTTAAGTCTGTATGTCTATTTATTTATTAATCTATTGAACATAGATAACCCACATTTCCATACTGGATTCCCAAAGTGGCTAACCACCAAATAAATAATCCTATAAATCATATATCATAAACACAGCAAAAGATAAAATAAAAACAACAGCCAATTATAAAGCTTCATCCCACGTACCTGCTTCCCTCAGATTATCCTCGTAGCGCTAAGCTTTCGCAGTTGTTGTTGTTTTTGCTACTGGGCGACAGTGATCCTTTGCATACCAGGAAGTGAGTTTAAGAGGGGAAATGAAAAAAATCATAATCAATGGATGACCCAATTCTATTCAAATTTGGTATGCTTAAAGCTCTCCCTAATATCTATTACTGTGCCAATTTTGGTGTCTTTATCTTTAAAGCTTACGCAGATGTAAGCTTTGTTTAAAATCCTCCTGTGCCCCAGCAGTGTCTCGGAAGATACGCTCAAAAAGCAGGGGTTAAATATGGCAAATCTTTTCCCTTTGAAGCACAATTAAAGAAGGATACATGGGAGTACTTCACAATCAAAGCAGATTATAAGGTAGAAAACTTCTGAGTCTTTTGCATGCGGTTCGCAGTGATTGCACAGTATAACGCTGGTGTGATAAAGTTCATAAACTGAAAGCCAGAGAATAGAGCCGTAGAATAAGGGCGTGATCCTATTGGGATTCCCATCAGCCTCGGAGGCTGGCAGCCATCCTATGCAGAGAGGGAGGAGCAGCGGAGCCAATCGTCACCTCTGTGCTCCTCCCCATTTTTTCTATAAGGACATTTTTGTCCATCTAGCTAGGGCTCTTTGGAAGGGGAGGGAAAGAGGGCTGGGGGATAGCTTGTATTCCTGCTTCCTCCAGTCCCTGTCTTGCCCACACAGCCATCCCCTTTCCCTCCTCTCCGAGGTCGCTTCTGTGGAGGAGGGGGCAGGGGAACATGGACACCTCTGTGTGAGGCCGGAGCGCTGTCGCTGAGCGCTTGATCCAGGAATCCAAACAATCCCGTGGCCTCCCAGACACCGTTTACTTCCGTTGGACTGCTTTCTTTGGTGCTGGAATCAAAGGTGTGCCAAATGTTTCTTCTACAGTGCCATTTGTCCTCTGTGAATGTATGTTGGGTAGGGTGACCATATGAAAAGGAGGACAGGGCTCTTGTATCTTTAACAGTCCTATTCCAAAGGGAATTTTAGCAGGTGTCATTTGTATGCATCCAGCACCTGGTGAAATACCCTCTTCATCGCAACAGTTCAAGCTACAGGTGCCCTGCCCTCTTTTGTATCTGGTCACTTTAGCTATATTCCTGCAGCTTGAACTGTTGTGATGAAGAGGAAATTTCACTAGGTGCTGCATGCATACAAATGACACCAGCTAAAATTCCCTTTGGAATACAACTGTTAAAGATACAAGAGCCCTGTCCTCCTTTTTATATGGTCACCCTAATGTTGGGGGATATTTGGGAACTTGGGCAAAATGCTAAGAATATTTGGGTTGTGGTCTTATGCTTAAATAGGTCAAGCACACACATACACACACCTTTTCTTCCTTTTAACAAAAAAATAAGAGCCTCGAAAGGCAGCTTGGTTGCCTGCAGCAACCTGGTAGTTGTCCTGGAATGATCCTAGAAATTATACTGTATGATGCCCAGTGCCTAATAATTTCTTCTTTGAAAGGAAAGTAATGGGTTAATGCTAGAAGAGTTGTAGGTATGTGCCCTCATACTTACTTTGCTATTGCACATATTTAGTGTTATCATCATTGGCTAACGTAAATGTAGTGCTCGACCTTTCACAGAACACAAAGACCAGCTAGCCCCAATCTTGAGTCCTCCAGATGTTTTGGACTTTAAAACTCCTTTCAGTTGTAGTCCAAAACATCTGGATGGCACAAGGTTGGAGAAGGTTAATATAGACAATATGATTTATGATCCTGGGCGGGACAGTGAAATTCCTGCTTCCTCCCTAAATCTGAGGTCCCGAATTCCTAGGCCTCTAGCTGGTCTCTGCCTGAAACAAGGGGGATATCCAATTTCATAGTTTTTCCCTTCATGGTTGGTCTATTCAGATGCCTCTAACCATACAGGGTGCACCAAAATATAGAGGCTGACAGATGAAGCTGTTGGTGCCATCCCACAGAAGTTTCCCAAAGATGAAATCCCACCATGGAGTAGTCTTGTTTGCATTATAACACATGTACAACAGTAAACATGAACTGTGTAGCCTTCTTCCCACATAGGAACATCGTCATGTGTGAAGGGTCCAAGAATTAAGAGTGATATTATTCCAAAGAACATGAAATGGGGAGCCTAAGGGCTCCCCTACACAGTTTGTTTTCTTTGTTTACACAAAGGTTTTTTTGGGTTTTTTCCTCCAATTTTTATTTTACTTATTTTACTGAAAATTGACCCACTGCGCCCCTATGGGAATTAGAATAAAATCTCTCTTAGAGCAAATGGGGATTTCTTTCTAAGCCCCATAGCCATATGGGTTGGGGAGGGGAATAATTTTCAGTAAAAACAGGACTGCGATGGGAAGGATTAAATCTACCTTCTCTGTGCAGGGTGTAGGAGCAATAAAAGAGATACCCGGCAACTATTAAAAAATGGAATAAAAGTAAAGCTAGGATCAATGTCTTTAATGTAATGTGTGGTTGAGTGTGTCAGAATACTTCTCATTTCTTCTCTTGCTGTACTGCCTTCACTGAATCATATGTAACCATACATGTGTGTGCATCTGCACATAAAGATTATTATTTCAGTGACCCTGCAATGTGTCTGTTGATTTATTGTTTAGAAAGAAGTAATGATGCAGCTAATTGTGATACCAAGCATAGGGAATGTATATGATTATTAGAGAGAGAGAGAGAGCTTTTGAAAATTAGCACGGAGATCTATTCATTTGATTGCTGCCTTGCGGTTCATAGTGAAAGCTTCTGCTTCACCTCTCCGATGTATGGCAATCTTTCTCATTATAACATGGAGAACAGAATATATGATTGCCAATAGAAAGAATTACATATCGGTGTCAAGGCTTTAGCTTGCCCTCATTATGCTGAAAAGCAATATTCCTCTCAAGGCTGTTCTAACCCATCAAATGCATCTAGCAAGAAAATTGGTTGACACTCAAGGCATTTCTGCCATTATATTTGTACAAATCTGTGACATTAAATGTTCCTTGTGCCTGCCAAGCCTTGTTGTTGCTGGCTATTTTTGTTCCTATATAGATTCTTTGATGGATTAACAGTTTTCTACAGACTGCCTGCTGCCGTCCTCTCTCGTCTCCTCACTCAACCCCAGCTGCCGTGGCAGTGCATACCTGCCCTCCTCCTCCTCCCTTCCTCCTGATGGTGGTACCCACCCTCCTTCTCCCTTCCCTTCTGCCCCACAGCAGCTGCCCTTTCTTCTCTCTCCTGCAGCCATAATGAAGACTATGGCAGCCCACCCCCTCCTCCTTCTCCTTTTTCCTATGATGATGATGGCGGTGGCAATGGCCATCACCTATGGTGACAGCGGTAGCACTTGCTTGCCCCTCCTTCTCCTCTCCCTGACAGTGAGCACCCCCTTCTCTCCCCTCACCCTGGCAGTGCTGCCACACCGCAGGCCTCTCCTTCGATGCCTTGCTGTGAGGGGAGCTTTCTCAGAACAAGGTATTGATGGGGAGATGGCCCTGGAGGTTGCCTGTCCTGTGGCAACACAGGCAGGCACCAGGGCCAGCTACCCACCAATGCTTTGCTCTAAAGTAGGCGCCCTTACGGTGAAGCATTTGGGCTGGGCTCTCTTAAGAGAACTGCACTGGTCACTTTCTCTTCTGAGCAGCAGGTGAGGCTTCCCGAAGAGTCTGTGCCATGCTCTGAGGGGCCCTCCATGTAAGGCAAACAAGAGGACTACTACACTTTTCTCTGCCAAAGAGACAAAACAAAAAACAGTTTGTCTGGCAATGGGAACTGCACAGAAAAAAAGCATAAACAAAGTTATAGTTGCATATATGGTATTATTGCACGTGGGTCCTGTCCATTATATTGAAGCACAGATGTGAGTCTGCACTCTGATGGTTGCTGTTTTTGTTCATCTGTTTACTATTTAAACAATCTCTTTTATTGTGTGTGTGTGTGTGTGTGTGTGTATCTGTATATAATACATAGCGAGCAACCTGAAGAAGGCAGTTTAAGAAAACAAACAAGCAAACAAACAAAACTCAAACTATGCCAACTGGCATGCCTGTCATGAACCAAAAGTGATTAGTTCTGTCTTGCAATTTTGTTTTTGTTACTGCATCTCTACTGTTACCATATGAGATACAAGCAAGTATTTGAGTGTGATGCCTTCTGAATTTTTTTTTCTCCAGCTATTGATCTCATAAATAATTTGTTGCAAGTGAAAATGAGAAAGCGCTACAGTGTGGACAAGACATTAAGCCACCCATGGCTACAGGTAATGCTGCAAATTTCATGCCTTTCACCTTCTGTGAGTTTGTGGTTAGATAGCAAACACAGACAACATTTCTATAACTGTCACTCCAAAGTTAAGCACAGTTAGCTAGACATCTGTAAGGCTAAGGTCTAATTTAAATGTTACAGTCCCATATGGAGCCTACAGAAAGATATGTGTTCATAGGATAGGGCTCCACAAGCCAGGTGTAACATTTGAATGTCCTGTGCTGCATACAGTATATCTGCCAAATGGTATGCAACATCTTGATGCTAGCAGAGGCCAGAGTTCACATGTAGAGCACATGTGTTACATGTAAAAAAAATCCCAGTTTCAATCTGGACATCACCAGGTAGGGCCCTATCTGAAATCCCAGAAAACTAGTGTCAGTCAGTGTAGGTAATACTGAGCTAGATGGACCAATGGTCCATTCATAGCACCGGTCTTAAAGGAATTGCACAGGCTGTCTATATGCTTCCAGTCGGAATTCAAGTTGTTGGTAATTTAAAGCCTTAAACAGCTTGGAACCTCGATACTTGAGGGAGCGCCTCTCCCTATATATGCCTGCCTGAGACTTGAGTTCTGTTGGAAGAGCCCTCCTGTGCGTCCCACCAACATGAGACATACGCTATGGTGAGAGGGCTTTCTCTGTTGTGGCACCCTGAATGTGGAATGCCCTCCCCTTGGAGGCCCAACTGGTGCAGGCACTGGACCAGGATGCCAGGATCTCTTCTCGATCCTCTGAGTGCAGGACACGGAATAATGGACTCAAGTTAAAAGAAGCCAGATTCCAGCTGGACATCAGGAAAAACTTCCTGACTGTTAGAGCAGTGCGACAATGGAATCAGTTACCTAGGGAGGTTGTGGGCTCTCCCACACTAGAGGCTTTCAAGAGGCAGCTGGACAAGCATCTGTCAGGGATGCTTTAGGGTGGATTCCTGCACTGAGCAGGGGGTTGGACTTGATGGCCTTGTAGGCCCCTTCCAACTCTGCTATTCTATGATTCTATGATTCATTTCGGCACCAAGTTAAGACATGGCTTTTTAACAAAGCCTTTGATGGCTAAATTCACCAAGCGTGTACATAGCTTTTAATTGGTTTAATTGGTTTTAAATTCTATACTGGTTTTAACTTACTATTTAATTTGTTTTTAGCTGTGCATATTTGTTTTCTATCATTTGTATGATTTCACCTGTACCCCGCCCTGAGATCCTTGTGATATAGGGCGGGATACAAATGTTTTAATAATAAATAAATAATAAATAATTCAGCATTTTCCTATGTCCATATATAGAACCACTATTCCGGGGTGGTTCCAGGAGGCTTCCCTTGCACTTGCATGGAGATGGTTTCTGTGATTTTCACAATGCACCCAGAAAAGGGTAGTGATATACTTTTGTTACACTGACTAAATATTGTGGAGCAACCACCCTAGACAGCTTTGATTGACTCACTCACTTTTAAACTTTAGGTAAACTGTCAATACGTATTAATTTTGAATGTCATCTTTTTGTCTGTTATTATTATTATTATTATTATTATTATTTATTTATTTATATAGCACCATCAATTTTCATGGTGCTGTACAGAACATCTGTAAGCAATTCTTTCTCTTATTTAGTGTTTTATTCTTTTCTTGGTGGCATTGTATTTTTAACTGGCTTTTTATGGTATTTAATTTTTGTTTTTATGTGCGTTGCTCCAGGGGGACTTTTTAGGGTCAAAAAGCAGGAGATAAATATTGTTACTTAAAAATTAAAAATCATTATTGAAGAAATATTTCTTCTAAAAATAAAATTAGAATATCACAGATAAAGAACTTGAGGGAATGGTATAGCTGTAGTTCTCTGCAATTATTTAGAGCACCCGCGTAAAAAACAAAAATAGTTGTAACAATAGCTAACCTCTGATAGGAGATGGCACCCTAGGAAGAAGAAGGAGAAGATTATTGACTTTATAGCCACAAGATAATGTCTTAATCAGTAGCATGATTTTCTCCTTTTTTAAAAAAGAAGCAGACCAAAAGCATTAAATTCATGGACAATAACTGTGTCATATTATTATTATTATTATTATTATTTATTTATATAGCACCATCAATGTACATGGTGCTGTACAGATTACACAGTAAATAGCAAGACCCTGCCGCATAGGTTTACAATCTAGGGATAGGCGAATGAGTGGTGTTCAAGCTTGCTAGGTCTCTCTGTATATCAGCTCATTGCTCACCTCACCATGATTTACACTTGTGTTTTTGCCTGCCGTTTGTTTTGAGAGAATGGGGAAATTGTGCAATGCAAACAGCTGTTGAATACGAACGTTGCACAAACAATGCTCCAAATTGCACAAATTCACCCCCCCCATCGACTAAAGTGTGGGTAATTTAAAAGTTGTGCATTGTTCAAGTACATATTTTGCAAATGTGAAGGTAAGTTCTGGAATTTGCAAACATTTTTGGAGAAAATGCACTGTGTTCCCATTCAGGATTGTGAATGGGGCATTTTCAAGTAATTTGCGAACTGAAACTATATTTCCATACATCCTTATGTCCAGTTGCTACTTCTGTTGTTGCCAGAAATGGCTTCTTCAGTATCATCTCAAATCTGAGACTCCTTGCACATATATGGGAGCTTCAGTGTATGTAAAGAGCTCCAACAAACACATGCACGAACATCTTCAGCCAAGTGCCTCTCTGTAAATGTATCTCTCTCCACATCGAACTGCCCTCACCATTGAAGGGAATGTGAAAACCAGTTTGCAGTTAAGTACTCTTTAAGTACACATTGCAAAGCTTTTGATGGAAGCAGTGGGGGTTGCCATCCCATTCGGGTTCTGAACTTGATTGGATTTCTGGTTGGCTGAATCACCCATAATCCAGAAGCCTGAGGAGTAGGTGGAGAGAAAACTGGCTGGGACCATGAAGCATTTGGCTGTGTCAGCCCTGTTTCCCAAATACAGACTAATTTTAAAATATCTTAATGCTTTCACCTGGTTGTTGCTTGCTGCTCTATATGTTATTGGCTCATTCTGTGTCTTTATTTTCTTGGTGTTTTGTTTTAACTCTATTTGTAAGCCATCTTGGAGTCTTTTTTAGCAAAAAGGTGCAGTAGACATATTATGAATCAATGAATAACTAAATATATTTGAGGGAAAGATCTAGGAACTCCAAAGCTGGTTTTTGAGCCTAGCTATTCAATGGTATTTTCTAGTGAACATAGATGTACTGATGTGTTTTCACGTAACATTTGTCTGAATCTTCAAAGATCAGTAGCGTACCTATATTTTTTAAAAAAGTAACATGTGCCACCACATCCCTTATTCTTAACAGAATAAAACAGGCATTTGGTGGTATTGCCTGTACCAACCTCCAGATGTACTGGACTATGACACCCATAATTATGTGGGATTATGGGAGTTGCAATCGAGCACATCTGGAGGCCAGCAGGTTGGGGAAGGTTGTTCTCTGCTGTTAATGGTTTTCAAATATCTATTATAAACAAATTACCTCCCCTCCTACAGGATTACCAGACCTGGCTAGATTTACGAGAGCTTGAAAGTAAAATAGGAGAGCGTTACATCACCCATGAGAGTGACGATTCCCGGTGGGAAGAGTATGCCAGAGAAAATGGCTTGCAGTATCCAGCACACCTTATCAGTCCGAGTGCTAACCACAATGAAAATCCTGAGCCAGAGGAAGCAGAGTTGAAAGCCCTCAGTGAACGTGTCAGTATCCTTTAAATTGCAGCCCTTGTAATCTGTCAAAACACTGTGGAACTAATAAATACATACGGTCATGTTTAACATTTGCGTTGCAGAACTGCCATTATTTTCTGTCAGATGGGAACAAAGCTGTTACACTGTTACCACCATTGATGTATGGGAGTTGCCAAGACAAATCAACAGACGCATTTTTTAAAAATTATTATTTTGTGTGAGCAACTGTGTTATATTAACAAAAAGTTCCCAGAAACGCTCAACCTGTTGTTGTGGATGATTCCTGTCGTACCCTGAGCATTCAAACCTGTTTCCACTGTGCCTTTTCAGATAAGAGTTTCCTCTTACTCAAGCCTCATTGTGTAAGGCGAACCATCTCCAGGCGGATCCCTGGTTTTGTATGCATCATTAATTAGTATTGTAATTGTTTGCAAACTCTTGAAGAGTAGATTACTGCTGCTGTTCTGTGAACAACTTTTAACATTTTCGATAAATTTTGGGATTTCTGGTTTTGTGGGGTTTTTTGCTGTGGGACAACATATTGAGATGCTGCAAGGAAATATGATGAAATTTGTAAAAATAAAATGATACACAGCATTGTACAGTGGCAGACCAGATGCCCCATCTGTTATGGACATTTATATGGCTGCACCCACCCGATCATGTTGCCCAGTCATGGTGCAACCTGTTTTTAAGCCTAAATGCCTTAGCAATGTAAATTGCAGACTCGTTTGTTAGTTTTTTTCCTTGTTCTTATCATCCTGCTCTAGCATGTACATTTATAAGCTGAAAAACATGTTGCCTTTATGTATGTTTTGAATAAAATTCTGCTGAAAATACATTTTGTTTTATGTTGGATTACTCTACCAGCCTTAAGAGTTGCCAAGCTTGAACCAAGAGCTTCTGTCAGATAATAGTTATTGATCCTTTACAAAGCAATATGATGCTGTGATTCCAAAGATACTTAGAGAAGGCTGTACCTCCAATCTCAGGTTGGCTTGCCTGTTGACCAAAAAACCTTCTGTCTGGTCTGAATTGAACTTCAGTTGTTCACCTTCATCCAGTCCTTCACTGGATCCATACAATGGTTCAAGACTTCCACAGCCTCCTTACTTGAAAAAGAGAGATAGAATTAGGTAACAGCATAGTGGTGATACCCAACCTAAGAACTCTGACTTCTCCCAGCAGTTTCATGTAAATGTTAACAAGTATAGGGGACAAAATAGAGCCCTAATTAATGTCATAGCCTGGTTGCCACAGGACCAAGCAATAACCCCCCAGCACTAGCGCATGGGGGTATTCAGCCAAATAGGACCAGAATCACAGTGAAATGGTTCCCCTATCCCATATCAGCCAGATGTCCCAGGAAGGTACCACGATCAATGGTAGCTTTCCCCAACCTAGTGCCTTAAAGAAGTTTTTTATTTGAATCCCATCAGTCCCATGGTCAAGGATGCCAATGGTCAAGGATGGTCAGAGTTGTAGTCCAAAACATTTGAGGAAGGGTGCTCAATGGTATTGAATGTGTACAGCAAAGCTAACAGGGACACACTTCATCTAGAGACGTTCAAAGTTTGTGAAATCTGTCCCATGTGTTTCGTGGATTGCGTGGTGGTGTTCATTCTGGCATTGGTTCACAGATAAGATTCAACTTTTTTCAGGTATGCAGGAAAATATGCAAATAATTCCATAATAGGGTTTGCAACAATTTTTGGAATTTATATTAGTATGTAACATTTAGTGTATTGTCCCCCATTCCATTCAACTTTTCCCCATGTATATTTTCCAGCATGACATGTCTGAGCAGAAACTTGTTTATCTTCCTACAAATAAATTTGCATAAATTTTTGGAAAGAAAAAAGAAAAGACAAAAGGTCCAATTCTTGGAAATCTGAACTAATTTTACTCCATCTTGGATTTCTCCAGCATTCATACTTCTACCAACACCCCACTCTAGTTATCCTGACCTAGTGTAGGGCATCTGCTGAGAAAATCCCTCCCCCACCAAAAAAGGTGGCCAATACAAATGATTCTTCTGTACATTCAAATAAATTGAGGTTAGTATAGATTTCAAAATAGCATTGAGCTGAAAGCAACCAAACAGCCTTGTTTAGTCTGATTCATTTAAAAGATGCTGAACTCCTATTTGCTTGGCCATATACATAGGCTTGGCTCCTAAGTTATCTTAAAGAAGTTTATGGAAATAAACCCTCTGGAGGTTTAGAGGCCCTCCTTGGCAATGTCAGGTGAATTGCAGAGAGCTGCTAGGCGAGGGGGCCCAATTGGCCAAAATTAAACTTGAATCTAAGACAAGTTAACTTACAGTGAAATCCTCTCCATGTCTAGTCGGTAGTAAGTCCCATTGAGTTCAGTGGGGTTTACTCCCAGCTAAGTATACGACTGCAGCCTTAAGAAAGTACATAGAAGGAAATTTCCCCTTCCCCATATCCACAAAGGCATTTCAGGGGGCTGCTGAGGAGAGGGGGGGCATTATTTATTTGATTTATACCCTGCCTTTCCACTACAGAAATGGTGCTTGATGGGGCTAAAAATGGGACAACAGAAAGAACCAAAATTGAAAAATAATTAACATTTAAAAATAAATACTTTGTTAAAACAATAATCAAGACAAATATACTATAAAACAATTAAAAATGCAACAACAGAAGAATGAAAACAGCACCAAAAGACATGAAACTTTCCTTCTAATAACTTCCTTAAACTTACAATCCTTTACCTGTTTATGTAGGAGTAAAACCCATTGAACTCAATAGGACTTACTTCTGAATAGACATGTATAGGACTGTGCTGTAAGTTATCTTAGGATTCAAGCCATAGTGTTTTGTTTCTAAAATGAGAAAAGCCAATTACAAGCCGAAGTGACACACTCCGGCTCAAAGCTCTATCCTTGAACCCTTGATATATGGAATCTTACTGTTATTTCTTAGTGATGTGCATGGCCAAGATACCCACTATTATTACTTCATATGCCCAAAGCTGGCTCCAAGCATTGTAAACAACCTTAAGAGATCACCCTTCAGAAGTGCTAGTTCAAACAACGTCCTGAAAGTAGCATCTCCTTAAAATGTTCTGATGGTGCTATTTTGAAATACAAACAACTGCAAATGCCAGTATTGTTGGAAATGTATTTATTATTTATTTAAAACATTTATATCCCACCCTATATCATTAAGATCTCAGAGCGGCATACAGATAAAAACATACAGTATAAAACAATAAATATGCACAGTTAAAAACAAATTAAACCATGAACCAAGTTAAAACAATATATAATTTAAAAGCAGTTAAAACAGTTAAAACAGTTTAAACAATGTGCCAGTGAGTTTAACCATCAAAGGCTTTGTTAAAAAGCCATGTTTTCACTTGGCGTCGAAATGAAATCAATGTTGGCGCCAATCGGGCCTCCAAGGGGAGGGCATCAGATGAGCTCCATCAGATGAGTGTTTCATCGCACGCTCATTACTGGGCACACATAGATTTTTGCAGGCCCCTCTCACGACGATGTCTGCCTCCCACACGCCTCCCGTCCCTTCTAGCCTTCTTCGCTTAACAAAAAACCACCCCCGTAAGGCTGACTTATTTTTAAAGACTGAAGTTGCTGCTATCTCCTGCTGTGTGCTGGAGAAGCAGTGGGATCAAAACTAGGGATGTGCTCCGCTCCGCTTAGAATTGGAGTATCAGAAGCGAATTGGCCTGCTCCGCCTTGCCCAGAGGTGGAGTAGAAGCGAACCAGGGACCCTTAGAAGCATCACGAAGAGAAGCGGCCATAGGAGAAGCACTTCTCTTTTCGCAGAGCGATCCGCCCGCCATTTTGCATAATTTCACCCATAGGATTGCATTGCGGAAAAGATTAAGGCATAACTGTGTTGTTTTTAAAGCTATCTTTCTGAAATTTCTTGTGCTTAGAGAGTTGTGGCTGGGGGTCATTTTGAGCCTACTCTCAGCACTGCGTGGTGCGGTTCGCTTGCTATATTTTTTTAAAAAAACCAGGTAAAAAAAGCGGGAGAGGTACCTTTTTGAAGTGGTGAGAGGCAGATTCAACTCCCAGTCATGATCACATGATCCCAAAGTTGGAGGAGGGGATAGGCAAAACGGGATACTTAGTAACTTGGGATACTGGGAAACTTCTCTTTCTTAGTCTGAACAGACTTTTCCCAGTGTTGTTTAAAACAGTAGCCCCACCAAATGCACAAACACAACCTGAAATCATATACTAAGCAAATAAATAACAGATAGGAAACACAGCACTGCTACCCACCCTAACCTTGGTGAACAACTGAATAGATGTGGTGCAAGGGGATGAGGTCCCCTAGGGCATGTGGACGTGCCCAGTGCACTCCTTGGAGGGTCATCAGAGCCCTCCAAAGAGAAACCAGTGGAGAGACTGGAGAAGCTAATGCCTGTTATGAGTTGAAGTAACAGGTAGCTTCTTAATTACCCCCTCCCCCTGGGCACGTCCACTTCCCTGTTACTGGTAAAAGACAGACATAGCCTTTTTTTAAAAAAATCTTCTTGTTGTTTATTCAGCAGCACTGCTGCTTTTAATTCCACCCCTCCTTTGTTTATTTATTTATTCCATTTTACACCCCATAGCCCAAGCTCTCCTGGCTTTTCCTCTTCAGTGAAGTCAGGCAGGCTTTCATTGTGGTTCAACTCCTTGTTGTTGTTGTTGTTGTTGTTGTTGTTGTTGTTGTTGTTGTTATTGCTATTATTGCTATTAATATTAATTAGTACTGCTATTATTAACGTTACTATTGTTGTTGTTGTTGTTGTTTAATTGTGGCTGTGATCACAGTGCAGTCAATCAACTCTGAAGCAAGGATCACAAAGCTTTACTCTTATCCTCCTAGCCTCCTAGTTATGGGATGCAAAAGAAAAGGCATCTCTCTGTGCTGCTCCCGCCTCACAGGGATGGTTTGCATTACTGGCTTTGAAACTATCCTTGGCTTCCTTGTGCCCCCAGAAATGTCTGCTGTCTGCCTGCCTTCCCCCTGGGGTGCTGCTGTGGTGAGGCATCTGCCGGGACTGACTCCCCCATACTAGATCTATGGCATATCTCTGCCTGGCTCTCTGCCCGCCTGTCCTCCTCCTCTGTGACCGCCTCACAGGGATGGTTTGCAATGCTTTACTGCTGGCTTAGAAAGAAACAAGCCATCCTTTGCTCACTCCTTGCACCTGCCTTGCAGGGTTGGTTTGCAATGCGTTACTGCTGGCTTAGAAAGAAACAAGCCATCCTTTGCTCACTCTTTGCGCCCGCCTCGCAGGGTTGGTTTGCAATGTGTTACTGCTGGCTTAGAAAGAAACAAGCCATCCTTGCCGCACTTCCTTGTGCCCCCAGAAATGTCTGCTGCCTGCCTGCCTTCCCTCCCTCCTCCCCTGCCCGCCTCGCAGGGATGGTTTGTGTGTGTCTTGCTTTGACTCAGGGGATAAGTCCTTCCTGCGCTCACTTAGACTTTTTGAAGTTCCAAATACATTTTTCAAGTGTGGAAGAAGATTCATATTTAGGTTTATCTACTCCCCAATTCATGGCACGTTGGGATTTCCTTTGAAATGGCCCCATTGACCTGTCTGCAGCTTTAAATCCCTGAGATACTGGGGTGTCCGATTTTCCAAAATTCCCCCAAAATCAGGGGAGGCTTGGATTGGCTTGAGTCTTGGCATGCATGTGTATACATGCATGAGGTGTCATGGTGCCTAACTTGAGGTTTCTAATGTGAAAATTGACGGAGATATAGAAAGGGGTGTTTGAATGGGGGTTAGGGGTGCTGTGTTGGAGGTTAAAGCCCCCCCCCCAAATCAGGGGATGATGCAATCTGCTTGAAATTTGCCATGAACGTGGATGTGCCTGCTTCCAAGTTTTTATCTGTCAAAATGTCGGAGAACAGTCCATGTCTGAAAATGGGGTGTCTGATTTTCAAATTTCCCCCCAAAATCAGGGGAGGCTTGGATTGGCTTGAGTCTTGGCATGCATGTGTATACGTGCATGAGGTGTCATGGTGCCAAATTTGAGGTTTCTAACTTTAACAGAAAAAAAGTTGTAGGGTTTTTTGGATTTCAATGCAAGCCTATGGGGGGGCGGAAGCGGAGCTCCCATCTGGATCCGGAGCTTCACAGTGAACCGGAGCAGACTATAGGTGGATCAGAGTGGAGCAGAGCGGACCCGATCCGGAAGTTGCGGATCTGGAAGAGAAGCGGATCGGGGGGTCCATGTACACCCCTAATCAAAACAGCCCACTGAATGGGCCATGTGCAAGTTGTAATGAGAGACAAACATGCAGGCAGCGAAGCGATGGTAAGATTTTCCTCCATGTGATTTCCCCCCATTGTTTGGGACTCCCAATTTGATGTCTATGCAGACCCCCAGGGCACCCCAGAGGCAACTTTATTAGGGAAAGAGTTGATAACACATCCCAGCCATCCCTTGAAGCAGGAAATAAACCAACGTACAGTAGATGTTACTAGTGATGGCTGCCACTTTGGATGGCTTTAAAGGGGTTTGGACAGATTCATGGAGGATAAGGCTGTCAATGGCTACTAGCCTGATAGATATATGCTAACTCCAATATCAGAGGCTGTATGCCTATGTACACCAGTTGCTGGGAACATGGGCAGGAGAGTTCTGTTGCATGTCCTACTTGTGGATTTCCCATGGGCAGCTGGTTGGCCACTGTGTGAACAGAATGCTGGTCTGGATGAACCCTTGGCCTGATCCTGCATGGCTCTTCTTAATTTCTTATGTACTTTCCCCCTGAGAATTGGTATTCCTTTAGCATGCTCC
The DNA here is from genome assembly GCF_023053635.1 of Elgaria multicarinata webbii. NCBI lineage: Eukaryota > Metazoa > Chordata > Lepidosauria > Squamata > Anguidae > Elgaria > Elgaria multicarinata. The sequence continues at coordinate 139,902,805 of NC_086172.1, read as the reverse complement.
CCACCGTCAAACCACATTGTGTGTAGCAATACAAAAGCTGGAGGCAGTGACTTAGATAATACTAATGAAATATACTCTGCTTATGGAATACTCCCACTGGTGGGAATAGAGGGGAGAGAGAAGAGGCAATTTTTGCCAATTCCCACTTTCCCCTGTAACCCCCTGAAAATCAGCTCTAGAGTGTTGGGGAACTCTCTGAAACAGTACAAAAGGTAGTATTGAGGACTGCAAGGGACAGAATGAATTGGTATAATTGCTACTTGTTAGGGTGACCATATGAAAAGGAGGACAGGGCTCCTGTATCTTTAACAGTTGCATAGAAAAGGGAATTTCAGCAGGTGTTATTTGTATATATGGAGAACCTGGTGAAATTCCCTCTTCATCACAACAGTTAAAGGTGCAGGAGCTATACAGCAGCTATACTGTGACCAGATTTAAAAGAGGGCAGGGTAGTCTCTGTCCCATAAGCTAGGGTGACCATATGAAAAAGAGGACAGGGCTCCTGTATCTTTAACAGTTGCATAGAAAAGGGAATTTCAGCAGGTGTCATTTGTATATATAGAGAACCTGGTGAAATTCCCTCTTCATCACAACAGTTAAAGGTGCAGGAGCTATACCAGAGTGACCAGATTTAAAAGAGCAGCTTTAACTGTTGTGATGAAGAGGGAATTTCACCAGGTTCTCCATATATACAAATAACACCTGCTGAAATGTCCTTTTCAATACAACTGTTAAAGATACAGGAGCCCTGTCCTCCTTTTCATATGGTCACCCTACTACTTGTACCAGTAGCAGCCCCTACTACATCCTTTCATGGAAGGGCAACTCAGGATCCAAGCTACTGAGTTCATGCTCCCCAACCATTTTTACTGAAAACTCATGCTGTGATCCCTCCAATTCAAAAGATGATTTCTCTTTCACAAAATGGCTAGAAGGTGAGAAATCCCCCATCGATATGCCAATCCCTGTGGTGAAAGTAACTTCTAGGGCAGCTCTAAACCTCACTAATAGAAACTATTGCTACTCCAATTCTCTCGGCCTGGTGTTCTGCAAAGAACAACAGCAACAACATGTAGCTTGACTTTCCATTACACAGAAGATACCTGTTTGAGTGGGCAAAGTCAGGTCAAGCGAACAATATCGCTACAAATATTTCCAAAACAAACTAGCTATTCTTTGCAGTTTTGAAGTGATGTGGCATATAAAGAAAACATATAAAGCCACATGAGAACCAACTTCTTTTTCTGCTGCAGCACAAATTGTCTCATTATCTTCTATTGTATTTGTTTTCATTTGAAAACTCTTTAACCATTGAATGCCAACAGAATCTTCCCCCCTCCCTTTAATGGTCTTCAGGGGGAATTGTTTTTTAAAAACTTGTCAAGATTGATGACTCATGCAAAGAAACAACACAAATGTGGCTTTTGTATGGCTAAATTTGCACAATTATTATAATTAAGTCAAATTTGCTCTGACAATAGTGGGATACATAAAATCTGCAAAGTACGTTAACTTTTATTGTGCTCTAAAACTTACAAAACCTGTTTATTGTTGGAAGTTATACCTAGAGATTAAAGCTGATACAAAAGAGGCTGCAAATTAGTATAATCTTTCAAAAGGCTGTAATTTGAATGAGATGTTTGCCTTCCAACTCTGAAACTGGATCATATTTCGTGCCCAAGGCCCGCTTTGAATTACACCCATGAAAGTGCAGCAGAATGAGTTGGCAAAGGGAGAGGAAATGAGGCCACAACTGTGCCAAAATGCAAGGTATTTATTTAAATGTATTTGAATGTATATAGCCTGACTCTACTTGGGGGAAATAAAGAGGTAAGATAAAAACAAATATGTACAAGAAACGAGATCCCTGCAATCTAAGATTGGGCTGCTTAGTTCAAATCTAATGTAGATTTGGCCTTACTGTGCTCTTAGTTCTTTGGTCCTTAATTTCCCAGGCTACAGAACCTACTATTTCCGCACAACTCCTCTATACTGTGTGAAGGGTCCCCCCCCCCCCCCGCCAGCCCGTGGCACCTCCCAACCACTCAATTGTTTTCTGTCTAAGATCTCTTCCCTATTCACTTTTTATTTCCTATGTCTCAGGCTTTCAGAAGACCTCTTATTTTCTATCCTCACACTTTCTTTTGGGGGGCTAATATCTCTATTGAAACAATGAAACACTGAAAATTAAATTAACACATAAGAAGCGTAAAGCAACAAAAGAAAACCATAAAAAGGCAAGAGTATTTATTTATTTATTTATTTATTATTTACTGCATTTCTATACCACCCAATAGCCGAAGCTCTCCGGATGGTTCACAAAAACTAAAACCACAATACATAACAAGTACAAAATTTAAACCACAATATAAAACCACACTATAAAAGTACAACCAGAATAAAACCAAGCAAAATGCAGAGATTTAAAATAGTAAGTTAATAGACTAGGATGGTAAAATGTTAGTACTGGGAAAATAAAAAAGGTCTATCAAAGTGACACACGAAAACTCACTAGCACCTCATAACAGTAACTAGCTACTTTAAATGGTTATAGACCTTAGATCCCTTCTAAAAAGAAAGGCTTTTGCCATCTGCTGGAATGGCATAAAGGAGGGGGCAAGACACCTTATACTGCGTCAGACTCTCTGTCCATCTGGTTCTAGTCCATCTATCTCTGACTTGGAGCTTCTGCCTCCTCTTTACTGCCTCCACAGCCCCTCTTTCTCATAGGATGACTCAAAACAACATTTCATTTTCCCCAGAGAACCAGCATTACCAAACATTAAATTTCTATATGAAAGAGGGAGAGAGAGGGAGAAAGAACATGGTTAACTGCAATCCTATGTATGTATGCTCACTCAGAAGTAAGCTCTATTAATGGGACTTGCTCCCAGATAACTATGTCTAGGATTGCAGGTTAAAAGAAAAATGTTAAAATCCCACCACTATCCATTCAAAATTGTCAGTGGAAGTAAAGCACATGCTTAGAAGAGAACCATTGAAATCAACGTTGCTTAATTTAGGATTGGACTGCACTCTCACCACCTGGAAACTCCCAAACTCAGGGGCTTTCAAGATTCTTATGCCCTGCAGGGCTGATGGCAGGGGCGGAAGGCAAGGTGGAGGCAATTGTGGCGTTACACCCCACAAGTCAATTCCAAATATATGTCTGCAGTGTGTAAGTCTGTGGTTTTTAGAATGTTGGCCTGAGTGGGCGGAGTTAGAATGTCTTGGGAGGGGGGAGGAGTGATATATAAGGGAATGACTGAGCGGATTGAGAGATCTTTTCAGAAAAGCTTTTCAGGGAGACTTGTTAGGTACTCTTAGAGTCCGTAGTGCTCTCTGTGTTTATGGTACTTAAGTTCTGGGAAATTTGAGGGTCAGTGTAGTGAGTGGTGTCTTTAGGCTGTGGTGTGCACGTAGTGGAAGTATATTAATCAATACTGATAATAAAGAAAGTTCAAGAGTGATTGTGTGAGAAAAAGGAAAGCGCGAATGTGAATGAGTGACCGGATTGTATGAAAGGTTTCAAAAAGGTTTTTAAATGTTGTTATTTGAAACAAAGCTTATGAACTTTTAAAAATAAATTTTGATTGTTTTGTTTTTAAACTACCACAAAAGTCCCACGTGTCTGTTTGGCATTTATCATCTTAAGTTTACACATTTAACACCCACTCTGACAATCATTCACCTAAGCAGATATAACTCACAGCGCATTATTATATATATTAAAATCCATTCTCCATTTTAAAGCCCTTTCTCCACATAGTTTGGAGGAAGGTGGTTTTTATCCCTTGCCTCAGGCGTATCAAGCGGTGGTGCTTGGTGTGAGCAGGGAGTAGCTGCGGCCGGGTCTGGTGTTCAGAGCCTGTGTCGCCCCATAAGTGGTGGCAGCTGTGAGGTCTGGTGTTCAGAGCCTGTGTCGCCCCATAAGTGGTGGCAGCTGTGAGGTCTGGTGTTCAGAGCCTGTGTCGCCCCATAAGTGGTGGCAGCTGTGAGGTCTGGTGTTCAGAGCCTGTGTCGTGGCAGCAATCTTCCCCTCTTCATCCTTTGATCTCTTGTATTTTCACTAGATGGTTTCTCAGCTCATCTAGCAATGGTGCTTCTGAAGGAGAGGGGAGGAGACTCTCAGGCTAGATCTTCACTACTACTTTATAGTGGTATTGAAGTGCATTGATAACTGCTGGGGCATAATCCACATTCCGTATACTGCTTTCATTGTGTTATATCCCTTTTATTCCACATTTGTAATGATTTGATACAAAGTGTAGATCTGACCTCAGGATAACTCAAATTCTGTCCTATCTGATTAGATCTCCAACTCTCCCTTCACCTCAGAGGGGTTTCCCAAGACATCCTATGGTCCTTGGAATGGTCGCCTAGGGACCATAGGATTGCTCTCTCCATCATAATGACCAACACACACACACACTGGTCTACTTTAAGCCTGGATCTAGCCCAAAGATTTTACTGCTTTAATCTCAATGTTTCATCATATCATGCAAGTAGGTGGAGCTTCTAAGATATATTGGTGGTCATGACCTATAGCAGGCAATAGGCAGAAGATAAACTGGTGCATGACTGAATTAAAAAATCTGCTCCTACTTGATTAGGGAAATCCCACCTGTAGAATCAGAACAATTTGAGGTCAAGCATGTCTGTCATAATAAAACCCTTGCTGAGCAGCTGCAGAAGGGTGAAAGTTAAGAAGGAGCAGCGTATATACAGTAAGGCTGGTGGCTCCAACATCAGTGGGACAGTTTATCCACTCTGGGTTATATCCAGAACTCTAACAGAGCTATCCAAAGTGCTGAACCCATTTAGGGATAAGATTCCCTTGCATAGCTCCTTTAGAGTTCTGGCTCGTTCTGACTCAACCCCAGAGTGGATTCACTACCGCACTGACATAGAAGCCACCAGTCTTCACTGCCTGTATATAACTGCTGTTATGCAGTACTCTGTGAAATGAACTACAGGCCTAAGGACTTGTTTTGTTACTGTCAAAGTCCTTTGGAATAATTGCTTAAGGATGTTCTGAAGCGGGGGAGTGGGGAGAGATTTTTTTTACCTGGATCAGGTAAATTCAGTTCTGATTCACTAGGGATTCCAGCTATGTGGAAAAGAGTGATGGGGAAATGACAGTTAAGAAATGACAGTTGACAAAGGAAGGAGTTAGTCAGTCTCTAATCAGTGAGCGAAAAGATCTGTTGGTTGGTGGCTGGCATTTTATATTTATTTTATTTATAGGAGCTAACAGAAAGCTGAAGGAAATTGAATAGCTAAGAGAGCTAAATAGCTAAACTATTCCCTCTCTGTGGGATAAACATACATGACTGGTGAAGATCAGGTGTAGGGAGAAGATGGCTGTGTTATGCCAAGAAACTGGCCTAATATCCTCCCAAAAGAAGGGTATACAAGCAGGCAGGAAAACCCCAGACAAACTGTTCACACTTTGGTGTCAGAGGAAGGCTGTACCCAAGAGCTGAACCTGGTTGTGAGTGTATTTGGCTGGGGTGCAGGTTTAGGAAATTTGGCCTGAGGTAAAAGAAGCCATTAAGAGGTTTGTAGCAGCAACAGTGTCTTTTGAGTCCTTAAGAATTGTTACTAAGCAGTCTTTTGAAAACTATGAGGTAAATATTAGTAATCCTTCATGTATAAAATATCCCTTTAATCGATTACTTGTTTACCAGTACATCTTGTCTCTAGTGTTGGTGTCCATCTCATGCCTAAGCCTTTCATACCACGCTACTAGGAAGTTTTAAAGTATTCTAACAGAAATAGTGGTAGAGAAAAAGGGTCAGCTTGGGGTTGTCTGAGTTATAGTGGCAGAGAGTTCCTTAGGCCCAGAAATATAAGCATTTGCTTTAAATAAGAAACCCCATAGATGCAGTTTCCCAATAGGTTGTGGTGGTGCTGGCGAGAGGAAATTCCCCATAAGTGACATTCTCCTTCCTTCAATCCAGTCCTCCCATCCCAGCTATTTCCTTCCCATTGCAAGCAGGACTGGCATAATTATAACTCCACCACCTTGTTAGGGGCATGTTCACAGACCAGCGGGGGGCAGGGTTTAGGGCCTGTAGATTGACAACCTCCCACAATCCGCCCATGCCATACACATGCACCTTTTAACCTCCCCTGATACTGGAGCACCAAAATTGGCAAAGCGAGTAATTCGGAACTTTACACAGAGGTTGGGAAAGGGATCAATGTTGGATCTCCTCCAAGGTCATAGTTTTCTCTCCAATCTCAGAGGGAGAGATTCAATATTTTCTATGTCCTCTGAGGCAGGATCTATACTACTGCTTTAAAATGGTTTATAACAGTATTGACAACTATTGGGGCTCATGACACACCCCATATACAGCTTTCAAACCATTTCCAAAGTGTTATATCCTGCCCGGTGTAGATCTGGCTTGAGACACCCTCCCGGGGTCATAGGATTGCACTCTAAATAATTCCCAGTTTGACCAAATGCTTCTTAAAATGTGGCAAACATCACTTAACAATTACAATGAGCACTAGCCTGGCTACTGTTCATTGGTTCTATTAATTCCTTTAAGTTGCTGGAGTATATAATAGATCTAAACCATATTAATTCTCACATATAAATTAGTAAGAGAGCTGAATAATGGCTTTATGCATACATTTTATTTCTTGAAACTTTTATTTGAGATTCATTGAACTATGATAGCACTGAGTTTTTGTCCCAGTGAGCAACAATATTTTTTTCTTTCCTTAAGCCTCCTTGAGGTACTGAGCATGCCAAATACATTACAGATCTCCTTGTACAAATATTTGTTGGTTTTTGTACTAGAATGTGTTATTATTAATCAACAGAATACATTGGATTTTTCTCCAATGCTGTTCAAAAAGCTTATGCTGTGAAATCAGAACTGTTTGCAAATCAATCAGGCAGAGACACTCTTGAATTCTTAAGATAACCAAAAGCTTGCCAAAGCCATTGTAGAAAAAGAGCATTTCCATGAGTATATTAAAATGAAGAGGCAAAAACAGGATAGTCTCATTCTAAAATGACCCTTCAGAGTAGATTTGCCCTATTAGTTTCCAGTCACATGCAAAAGACCACTGCTATGTTTTTGAAAGATATGAAGGGGCAGCAGTGAGGCTCCAACTTGGATGATTACACCAAACATCCATAGTACTAAAGTCTAAAGAAGGCTATGAAGAAGCCTTAGACTCAGCAACTGGGCAACAGAATGACAAATCTAATTAGGTGGAAGAGCTGCCCCACAATTCTAGATTTCTGAATGGTATGAGAAATTAAGTACATAAGATTAGAACTAATGGACTGTATTCTGATTTGCTGACTTAAGTGAATGAAATAATTTTACAGAGGTTGCAGGCAGTAGAGCCAGGCCATCGAGTCCAACCCCCTGCTCAATGCAGGAATCCACCCTAAAGCATACCTGACAGATGGTTGTCCAGCTGCCTCTTGAATGCCTCTAGTATTTATTTATTTATTTATTTATTTATTTATTTATTTATTTATTTATTTCATTTGTACACCTCGCAATAGCCAAAGCTCTCCAGGTGGTTCACAACAATTTAAAACAATGGTGTGTGTGTGTGTTAGTCTTATATGTATATTAATATTCCCAGTGCATAGACATTTATTCATATGCATGTGTGCACACATGCACAAACTATACAACCCTTTAACTATGCAACCTTCCAAACTATACAACCATCCAATTAGGTGCAATAGCAGTCCAGCAGTAATTGGTCAAATCTTGAGTGAATGTTGGACAGTATCTGACAGTTCCTGGGCAATTTCTTCAAGCAAGAGAAAAATGGCCATTTTAGCTTTCATCCCAGTTGATTAAGGAAATAGCAAGTTTTGCCAATTCCAGTCTGCTAGAAAGCACAGCAGCGGTCCCTGGATATCTTGGCTATTTTACTACAATGGCCTTTGGACATCTTAGGAAAGGAATGTATGATCTAGTCCACTCAAACGTCCATTTTCTCCTTCTCATAGGAAGAAACAAATATAAATATTGCAATAATAAAAAGACCCATTGTAGATCAATGGCCAACCCAATAGGAAAGCCATAAATAGGACATGAGAGCATCTTTTTAAAATTATTATTCAAAAAGGCATTTGGCCTGGAGGTGGATCCGTTGGGTTGGGGGCTGCTTTTATTCTGCAATTGTTATGTTTTCATTGCATTTTGATGATTTATTTTCTTGTTGTAATTCTCTATAAGCTGCCTTAAGTACCATTTTTGGTAGAAAGGTAGGATACAAAATAAATAAATAAATAAATAACAGTATCTTCCCACACATGTTTACTAGCAAATAGTGTACATAGGCATAATGCCTCTGATTCCAGAGATAGCATGTAACCATCAGGAGTAGTAGCCATTAAAAGCCTTATTCTCCATGAATATGTTCAATCCCCTTTTGAAGCTATCCAGTAAATCTTCCACCCATCAGCTTCATGGACCCTGAGTTCTAGTATTATGAAAGAGGGAGGAAAATGTCTCCCTATCCACCTTCTCCACACTATGCATAATTTTGTACACCTCTATCATGTCTTCCCTTATTCACCTTTTCTCCAAGCTAAACAGATGTTGTAACCTTCCCTCATAGGTGAGTTGCTCTGGCCTCTTGATAATTCCAGTTGTCCTTTTCATTTTTTCCAAGTCTACAATATCCTTTTTTAGATGCAGTGAACAGAACTGTACACAGTATTCCAAGATTTCTATAAGGGGAATATGATCTTGGCAATTTTATTTCGATTCCTTTCCTAATTATACCTAACGTGGAATTTGCCTTTTTCACAGCAGCTTCATATTGGGTTGACATTTTGATTGAGCTGTCCACCACAACCCTAAGAACTTTCTAGGAAAGTCACAGTTAGCTCAGTTCGTATATAGAAATGTAATAAATAAATAAATAAATAAGCCTGTACATGAAGCTGGGGTTTTGGTTTTTTTTGCCCCAATGTGCAGCACTTTACACTTGCCATTACCTATGTACATTATCCCAGCTTGGAGAGATCCTTTTGGAACTCTTCACAATCCCTTTTTGTTTTAATTACCAGCCGAAGAATACATCTCTCTGCATGATATAAATCAGGGGTGGAGAACATAAACCACTCTGTAAACTGGCCAGAAAGCTTCAGCTACTGAACAGTACAGAAATATAATAAATGAATGAAAACAAATGAATGTGTGGCCTTGTAGATGTTGGTGGGTTACATCTCCCATCAACCATAGCCACATAGCCAATGTTGAGGGATGATGGGAGTTGCAGTTCATATATATCAGGGGAGGGGCCTGAAATGCTGATACCTGAAATGATGATTTGGACAGCAGCTCTGTAGTAATCTGAGGTTGTGCTCATCAGCTTCTCAAAGAATCATGGTTGTGATGTACCTAAAAACTGAAAGAATGAAAATCTTTTAATATATTGAATGGCATCCAATTGGTGTCCCTCTACTAACAGTACACTCAATGATCCACTGGAGACTTCCATCAGTACCACAGAGAATGAGGCTGTTTTTGCCAATTCACCCTCCTCCTGAAATCCCTCTATGCCACCACCTATGCTGTTCCAAAGGATCCCCAACCCTCACAGGAACATAGAAAGCTGCCTTATTACTGCGTCAGACCATCAGTCCATCTAGCCCAGTCTTGTCAACACTGAGTGGCAACGGCTCTCCAGGGTTTCAGGCAGGAATTTTTCCAGCCAGGGATTCAACCCAGACCTTCAGCATGCAAAGCCAGTGATTGACCACAGAGCTATGGCACTCACCCGAATCTATTTATGGATTTGTGATGGCCCATTCACCTGACCATGCAGTCATACAAATGTGAAGTTTTACAAATCCTGGAACTTTAGTACAATATGTTTCTTGCCCAACCCGGAGCTTCTGGAAATCAAGCCTGGGACCTTCTGCATGCAAACCAGGTGCTTTACTACTGGGCGATGTCATCTGGAGCAGACTGAAGGAAAAGAGGCTGAAGAGTGAATCATCAAAAATTCATTTCCTCACTGTTCCATTGAGAAAAGCCTTTGCTGGATCAAAGAGTCTTATGTCGGTGGGGGACCTTAATTAGATGGAACCCTTTGACTCAATATACTGCAGTCTACTTATGTAGGTAAACAAATGTTTCTATATAGCCAAATGATCTTTTAAATGTAATTTGCAAAATTCAACAAACAATATTCATATATAAAAAAATAAAAATTAAACATGAATCTGTACGAGACAGATACCTTGGAATACAGTTATTGCTAGCAAATGGAAACTCTTTCATGTGTATACATGTTGAATTTACCTGTTCTTGGAAGAGAAGATTTTGGTTTATTTTATCTTTTTCTTTGGTGTATTTGTGTACCTTGCCACCTTGTGGCTGTTTTAGATATTTACATGAATCTGTTAGTGGCTACTTACAGTATGTACAATGGATTCTGCAGAGAATGCTTCAGCTGTACTTCATAGAAATGGGAAATCAGCCTGCCTTGTTTCGCAAGCCATGTAAATGCTGATTTTGCTTTACAGTTATCTTGTTTGTATTATGCTCTATTCATCCTTGCAGCACAAAGAAGCACAAATAGACATTTGGCTGTTCATTAATAGGTGCTTGATTCCTAGGTACTGTCAAATTTGGAGTTTTGTAGAATCACAGCATCTCGAGTTAGAAGCAGCATCCATGGATCCTCAAGGGCTAAGTCCAGGATACACTGCTACTACACATCAAATTCTGTCAGTTTCTAGACTGGTCCCCAAAAGTCCACATCACAGTCTGAAAAAACTCTAGGATCAGCATGGGTGGCACTGTCAACAGGGATATTATTATTATTATTATTATTATTATTATTATTATTATTATTACTACTACTACTACTACTACTACTACTACTACTAATATTGCCCCAAATCTTATACAATCTGGGACCTGATTTTCTGGAGGCATTGTATTCAGCCATGTGAGGAACTTCTGCCAAATAGCTTGTCCCAAGAAAGATAAACTAAGGCTGATGTGGGTGAGTTTGGGAAATTGAAGTGATGAGAAATGAACAGTTTGGAAATCCCCAGGCCCAGGATAAGGCCATTACAAACCAGCATTCTACACCATGCAAAGACTCCATGGACAGAAGAGGCTCCCTACCTTAAAAGTTTTGTCCTAAGTGTGAAAAGAGTGATGAGAACAGGGATTGAAGGGTGCAGAGGGTGCTTCTCGTAAATTTTCTATGGTATCAATAATCTGTCAGGTACGGAGCCCATAGACTTAGTCCGAGGGTCTATCATCTGTCTCCCTATTTAAAAGATGATCAGTGCTACAGGAAGCATAATTCAAAAATACGTCATGGTACAACTCTAGTATTGGAAGGGATTGGACAGAGAAAGATACAAGTGATTTCTACCTTGCCTAATAAAGTATGAAGGAATTGAAAAGAAAACTGCCAATATCTTAATACCTTTATATGGCTGTCTAGTGCAACATTTGGAGTAACGTCTACACATCTGGTCATCACAGCTCAAAAATGATATTGTAGAACTGGGAAAGGTGCCAAAAAGGGTACAGTATTGGGGTATTTTTGGCTTGAAGAAAGGTGAGTACCCAATGTAATGTATGGACTGGGGACTAGACTAGTGAGTTTAACTTTATGGGGCACTTGTTGTACTACAACTCCCATCACCCCTATCTATTGTCATGCTGGCTGGGGTTGATAGAGTCCAGCAACATCTACAGGGTCACAGATTCCGCCCCCCCCCCTTCATTAAGGTCCATGGAGTAGGATACATCCAATAAATCTAGTCCTAACAGATCTTCCTTCAAGATGCCCACTATATTTCTCATTCCTTATAAACCTGAAACAGACTAGTATCCACTACATTGGGAACTGTGGAATACTGTATAGGATTTATTTAGCACTACAAATTGTATTCTGTGTCATTTATTACAGGGAGCATTTGTTTGTTTCATCATACTTTCATGTTCCATGTTCTATTTCTGATACCTTATGCTTTAGGTCACTTTGCTATTTCCCCTTTCTCTTAGCTTGCTAATAAGCCTGGAACAGTCTTCCATGAGGTATAAGCAGTGGGCGGGTTAACCCCCTGGACTTGATTTGGGACTGGGTTAGGTAAACTAAGCCATTTCTCCAAAGAGTGAAGGAAATGATTCGTTCTTGGAGCTCAGTTTCAAATTTTAAACCTTGCTATATTCCTACTGATTTATTTATTTATTTTATACCCTACCTTTTAATTTATATCCTGCATCCATAATAAGGAGTTTCTTCCATTGTTTCCCTGTCCTGATCTGAGGAGACCTTAAAGACCTTGTTCCTAGTGCCTATAACGGTTTTTGTAAACCGCCCAGAGAGCTTCGGCTATTGGGCGGTATAAAAATGTAATAAATAAATAAATAAATAAATAGTAGCCCAAATACCAAGAATGGTGGGAGGAGCTCTCTCAGGCTTACATATCTGTATCCATGTTACCAAACAAGGCTGAAAAAGTTTAGCTGAGTAGTGGGATACTGAGGAGAGATAAGAGGAAGTATATCTTCACACAGCACATAGTAAAATTATAGAATTTACTCCCAATAACAACTTGGATGGCCTTAAAAGGGGAATACATAAATTAATGGAGGATAATGCTATCAATGGCTACTAGTCATGTTAGCTATATGTTACCTCCAGTATGGCTTTGTACACCAGTGGCTGGGGAGCACAAAAGGGATGGTGCGATTACACTCCTGTCCTACTTGTGGGCTTTCCACAGAGCCTTTTGGTCATTATGGGAACAAAATGCTATACTAGATAGGCCTTTGGCCTGATAAAGAATAGCTTTTCTTCTCAGGCAATATTCAGGCTTACATATAGTTGCATGGGTACTCTCTCTCTTTTTTGAAAAGGCAAATATGATGCCTCAGGCAATGTCTTCTGTTCATCAAATTCATTGTGATTTAGATCTTCTAGGTCTGGCTTCACATGAGACTAAATGAAACCTTGAGGGCACTGGCCCGTTAAAAGAAAATCAGATGCAGATCTTGAGAGGGGTGGAGCTACCAGAAGAATTATCCTGGGCCAGGTCTACACCAAGCAGGATATGACACTTTGAAAAGGGTTTGAAAACAGTATATGGAATGTATCATGGGCTCCAACAGTTGTCAATACCATTATAAATTGATTTAAAGCAGTAGTGTAGATTCTGCCCTGCCCTGACTATAAACCACTGTCAGTTGCTCTAAGCCATTTGTTCTTAGCTGGATGTAAATATCTGGTCTCACAATCTCATATACAAAAGGGAGGGAAGGGAAAGAAGGGGAATGGATCTGTTCAAGCCTTTTACAGCTTATACTACATATCCTAGGCATGTGTGATAAATTAGGGTTGGGAAGATGAGTACTGTGAGTTGTCCTCTCCCTGGACTATATGGGGAAGTTTTAGGATGATTCCCATATTCTCCAGAATCAGCTAAATCAGCTTTCCTCAACATGGTGCTCTCCAGATGTGTTGGGTTGGAGTCCAGTGTATTTTGAGAGCACAAGGTCAGGGAAGGTTGAACTACCTCACCGCCACACACACACACACACACACACACACACACTATAGCCCCTGGACTACCCTCACAGGCAGCTGGCTGCTGGGCAGCCAAAAATTAAGCTTATTTTTTTTCCAAAGAAAAAAAAATGGCATCTGTAGCACTACAGAATTCCTAAAAGATCAAATGTAGCATGCCTGCAAGATAAATTAGACCCTTTCAGGCTCTGTAGCAGCCATGAAGCTCTAGAAAGATCAAATTTAACTTACAAACAAGCTAAATTATGTGTGTGCGTGTGTGTATAAAATTGGGGTGTAGGGGCAGTGGGGGCTACAGGCAGGCCATGAGCTGTGTGTTGCCCACTCCTGCTATTAAGCAAAACTATGATCCCGTTTGGAACTAGCAGTCAGCTCCCAAATGTGAGCCATCTAGCGCACACACACACACACACACACACACACACACACACACACACACACACACACCAGCAGAGGAAGTCCTCAGTTGGAAAGGTCTGAACAGTGCTAAAAGGGTCCTTTCCCATATTTGCTAGAGCACTGAACAGGAATATTCCTCTTAGGGGCTGGGGAAACACTTGGTTTCCAATCCTTACTTAGGGAACAAGACCATGTAATTCAAATACAGGAAACATGTTACACTCCAAAACAAGAGGGGGAGAATTTAAGAAGCAAACACCTATACTGATGCTCAACATGACCATAAATACAATGGGTGGAATGGATCTGTAAGGAATATTTATGTTGCAGAGACTTGGGGATGGGAAGGTTGTAGTGCACTTCTGTGCATACAGGAGACCTGTTACACTATACCAAGAAAGGGATGCATGACACAGCATCAGGAGTGGAGGATAAATTCTGCAACAATTTTGTCATGTACAGTACTTTCCTTTTCCCCATGAATATTGACAACCTGTATGAGTTAATTTATTCCCATAGGAGTGTAGAGTATACCCAGGGATACTGCAGCAGTTAGGATCTATCTGTTCCCTGGTGACCAAAAACATTGAGGACCAAGCCTGGAACTGTCTGCATAGCTAGATGGTGGGTTCCATTTCATGTGTCTGCATGCAGGGGTTCCTCAACATGGTTCAGACTAATCTGAGTTTCTGCTGGAAGGGCAGAGTCCCTATGGGTGTGCATCTGTGCACAATATAGCCCCTTCACAATGATGCTGAATGTGCTGGTGCACATTCAGCACCCCATTATGTTGGGGTCAGAGCTAGCAAGGCATATGTTAATGGGGGCAGATCAGGACATGCAGATGTGCTGTCCCCTCTATGTGAAGATGCAGCACATGGAAGGAGCTCTAGTGAACTCCCCCTTTTGAGATTGTTCCATTCACATAGCTTCAAGGTTGTATGGATCTGCAATATCATGTATGGCCTGAGAGCTCTCAGAGACCGAGGATTCCAGTGGTCTCTGAGAACCTGGCACTAATGACAGGAACCACTGCATTACAGCACTCCCAAGGACCAGTCTTATGAGTTGGTCCAGAAGAAAGCATTGTTGAAGTTACTGAAGAGAACATGTTCCCCATCCAGTATGTAGCACAGGGGACCAAAGCAGTCCCAGTCCCATATCCCAGCCAGAAGTCTGATTGAAATGGTTCCAGATAATCATATCATGTTTTCAAGAAGGGTTGAAGAGCAAGTATATGAACTCAGAAAGTACTGGAAAGTTAATGACATAATCTGCTTAAGGCCAACAGTATGCAAATTTCCATTGACATTTTAAATCACAGACTTGGATCAGCCCCCTAAATGCCTAATGATTCAGTAGATTTGGATGAGTCAGGATTTGAAGCCAAGTTGACATCTTTGATGACTGTCTTTCATGCAGAGTGAAACAGAGAGAAAGAGGGAAAGTTTGGCTTGACTTGCTTCCTTCAGGTATGACTGATTACAGAACTAGAACATAAAGATCAGTAGTGTGGAAGACATCATAGGATTTCTCCCATATTGTGGTACACATTTCAATTAAATATGTGTTATATTACATATTTACTGTAAGTAAATATGTGATATAACAATGACCAGAAAATTTGCTATTAAATTGGTCAATCATACCATGCCCCAAAGCTGGCTATGTTCTGGCACTGGTCCACTTTTCACCTTTCTCTACAATTTACCTAAAATATTTATTGCAAATATAAAAGCATAGATGTTTCAGTTTAAAGCTACTAAAATAGAATGAAATATAAGCACATTTGCTGAGACGTACATTCCCTGAAACGAGCTAATTATGCAAAGATCTTCTGAACTATGCTTCTGAATGATCTTTAAGTAATTACTGAATAAAAAAAATACATGGCCCTTTGGAACTGTATGGAAGAAAAGAAGAATGTCAAACCACCTAGACCAAAGTAGTTTTTATCCCTTCTCGTTAATGCTTTTTGCAATTTTAGCATAAACGGAGTAAACATCTAGCAAGGTTTCAGGGGCAACTGCATGAGTGGGGGAACTACTCTTAGCAATTATCTACCAGGAGATGGCACCATTGACAAAATAATTTTGAGAAGCACAAACAACAAGCTTCTCGCAACCATCTGTTTATCTGAATATATTGACAGCCCCAGGTGTTCACCATGGGCCCAATCCTGTCAATTAGTATTCAGTCAGGCAATCGTTCCATTAGGATGGTCTCATTGAAATTGACTGCACTCCTGTGGAAGCTATGGCTTGCTGATTGTAAGAGCAGGGGAAAAGCAATGGATCACTTAGCTCAGTTCAGCAGCAACTTTTAAAGTAATAAGGCTTCTTGGGGTGTGTGGGGGAGGAGTTTTCTTTTTTGGGTGACTGACAATGCAATCCTACTTATGTCTACTCAGAAGCAAGTCTGATTGAGTTCAATGGGGTTCAATGAATGCCCTGGTAAGTGGATTGCAGGCTGAATTTGAATGGCTTTAAAAGAGGGTTGGATGAATTCCTGGAGGAGAAGGCTGTCAATGGCTACTAGTCCTGATGGCTATGTGCTACCTCCAGTATCAGAGGCAGTAAAGCCTGTATACACCAATTGATGGGGAACATGGATAAGAGGGTGCTACTGCACTGTGTCCTGTTTGTGGGTCCCTGGTTAACAGCTGGTTGGCCACTGTGGGAACAGAGTGCAAGACTGGATGGAGCCCTTGGTCTGATCCAGCATAGCTCTTCTTATGTTGGGTACCAGGAGGGCTTTCTCTGCTGTGGCACCCCGGCTGTAGAATGAGCTCCCTAGAGAAATTCGTCTGGCACCTATATTATACTTTTTTCTCAATATTTAAACAGTCTGTCAACTTAGTTTTTTTAAAAAAACTTTGCTGTTTTAAATCTGTATTTTAAATCTGCATTAATCTCTGCATTGCTGCTCAGTTTTATCCTCGTTGTGCTTTTATATTGCGCTCTTTATACTGTGTTTTAATACTGTAGTTTGTTTTATACTTAGTCTTCATGGTTTTTAATTTTTTTTTTTGAACTGTCCAGAGCGCTCCAGCTATTGGGAGGTATAGAAATGCAATAAATAAGTAAATATTTAGGTTTGGCAGGGAGTTGGAGCATACTTCCCACTAGTGTCACAATTCTGTCCATGCAGGCCTTTTCCCCACAGTAGAAGACATGAAGCAGTCATATTGGCTTTGGGGATATGAATTCTCCTTGAACAACAACTTCAGCTAGAGATATGGTTAGAGTTAGACAGTGATGACTTCTCTACAGAAGGGACATTATTGGGGCACGGCCATTTAGCTCGTTCACTGATGCCCCCAAAGGATGCTACAGTGCCTGCAGAGCCCCTTAAAATGACTAGGACAGTGTGAGTGTAATACAGACACACTTTGGAATTACAAAAGCCTCAGCAAGCAATTTAAAAGGTTCCCACGCTTCTTCTGTTTTAAAACCTTCTGAGTTTTAGGAGCTGACACATGACTTCTGAACACTGAGGTTGCTATATTCGGGCTCTAAAACACCGTGTTGATGGAAGACTCATTTCATGAGAGGAGAGCTCATCAGACTTCCCATGCTGAGAATGGCTTCTTAATGAAATATCACATAATTCACTGGACAAAAGATTTGCGACTTAAGTGAGAAAGCAAAGTTACCCAAACACAGATCAAAAACTCAAGGATCAACTCAACTCAACACCAGTTTTAGAATCTCTTCACTGGCTGCCAATTAGTTTCCGGGCGAAGTATAAAGTGTTGGTTATTACCTTTAAAGCCCTACATGGTTTGGGTCTAGGCTACCTGCGGGATCACCTTCTCCCATACAATCTGCTCCATACACTCAGGTCCTCTGGGAAGAATCTACTTCTGTCTGCCAAAATTAGGCTGACAAGAATTATCCAGAGGACCTTCTCTTCTGCTGCTCCCAGACTGTGGAATGGCCTACCGGAGGAGACTTGTCAACTTAACAGTCTTTTAGCATTTAAGAAAGCTATAAAGACTGATCTATTCCAGTAGGCCTATCCAGTGGAATTTTAGGATATTTTATGGTATCCACACATACCATACTATGTTTTTAATTCAGTTTTATGTATTTTATACTTATTGTTGTTCCCCACCTTGATCCAAATGGAAGGAGGGGTAAGAAATATTATTATTATTATTATTATTATTATTATTATTATTATTATATCAGAAATCGTGTGTGTGTGTGTGTGTGTGTATGTGTGTGTGTGGGGTGTGGCACTGAAGGATTAATGAAACAACCATAGCTTTGCGTTCATACACAAAAAGAAGTTCATTACAGGTAACAGGCAGAGCTAACCTATGATGGGCCAAAGGGAATATCCATGGCATAGTTACTGCAGCTTTTTATGCTATGTTATTCATTGCAGATAGTGCTAGGGTGGGGCAGATACTTTGTCATTTTCAACCACTGGTCCTTTTGTTTTAATTTCCCCTCCCATGGTCACCAAATTTTCTATATCAGATTAAGCTCAAGGGGTGGTGTACTTTCTCGGCTGCTTTGGAGGAATGTTGGAAGACCAAGGAGGCTTGGAATTCTAGGGGTCCTCCACCTTCCCATCATGCCCCCATCATACACCATTCCAGGCCCCACTGCTATAGAACCACCACCAGTGGAGCAGCGAAGACAGTGGTCATTTCCACCACTATACCACAGAGACATTTAGCAGAAGTCCTCTTACTCTGCTTGCGGAAAGAAAGATCCACAATGTCTTATGCACCTGGAACACCATCCCAGGGTTCAATGGATTGCATCCTACAAATTAGTGATGACTGACTTATGGCACATTGGTACTTGGTCCTCAGCACTGAACGAGTTGTCCATCCTTAATTTAGATCTGCTTCATTTCAATTCCTTTCACATAAGTAATGTATTTTTTATTGCTGTCTTGGAACCTTTCTTAGAATTATTTTAAGAACCAAAAGATAATTACAGTGTTATTAATTTAACCT
This sequence comes from Elgaria multicarinata webbii, assembly GCF_023053635.1. Lineage (NCBI taxonomy): Eukaryota > Metazoa > Chordata > Lepidosauria > Squamata > Anguidae > Elgaria > Elgaria multicarinata. The sequence goes on along the minus strand of NC_086172.1, from coordinate 139,883,874 downwards.
GATGTAATGTAACACACACACACACACAATCTGAGAAAGCTGTGGTGCAAGTGACATGGGCACTTTCCCCTCTACTTTACCAAGTGGGACTTGCAAAATATCTTCCAGTGAGAGCTGTGAACTCCTATGATTTCTGAAATTCACAAATCAACCACACAACATCTGTGAGTCTCTTTTCAGAGGGCTCATCTACACCAAGCAGGATATTCCACTGTGAAAGTGGTATGAAAGCGGTATATAACAGGCAGGAGCCACACTACTGCTTTATAGTGGTATTGAAGTGCACTGACAGCTGCTGGGGCCCATTGACACATATACCATATACCATTTTCATACTGCAATATTCTGCTTGGCGTGCCTCTTGCCTTTTATATACCACTTTCATAGTGGAATATCCTGCTTGGTGTAGATGAGCCCAGAAATTCTGAAATATTGGAAAAAGAAGCACAAGTGACTACCACTTCTTCTTTCCTCAATTATCTGTAACATTTGAACTGACTCTAAAATTACCCACTGAGGCTGAACATATTTTGGATATCAAAATGTTTGGTGTGTGTGTTTTCCTCCAGAAGCTGAATTTACAATTTTTATTTTCTGTATTTTATTAATATATTATAGGAATTTTTTTTACATTCCTTCAGTTATATTCCCAGGGAAGTTTACAAGAAAGATTAAAGCAATCAAAATGTACATTAAAACAAAACAAAATAAATCAAGATAAAATAAAATAGCATACAAGTCAGCAAGATTAAACTTGTATCTATAAAAAGCTTGGTAAAATGTTTTAAAAGGTCTTTGCCTGATGCTGCAAAGGCAATAAGCTAAGCATGAGTCAAACCTTTCTGGGGAGAACATTCTACAATTGGAGTGTCATAACTGAGAAGGTCCTTTTTCTGGTAGCCACCTGCCTCAGACTTTATACTGTTAGTTTTACCCTACCCTGTGCCTGCTTACCCTACCCTGTGCTTGTTTGCATTCTCTTCCCCTCCTTATTGTTTTACTAGGATTTTATTAGAATGTAAGCCTATGCGGCAGAGTCTTGCTATTTACTGTTTTACTCTGTACAGCACCATGTGCATTGATGGTGCTATATAAATAAATAAATAAATTAATAATAATAATAATAATAATAATAATAATAATAATAATAATAATAATAGGGGCAACCACAGGAGGTCCTCCACTGAAGATTATAATGTATGAAATGGGTTAAGTTGATATGGAGATAGGTGTTCCTTCAAGTATTTATTTTTACATTTTATTCATACAAAATGGTATATCCTGCCCAGGGCAGCTAACAATAATGAAAAACAACAATACAATACAATACAATACAATACAATACAATACAATACAATCCCCCCAAACACCAAAAATATACAATATAATAAAAACAGAGATAAATGCAGCAGATATAACAGAGGCATTGGATCAAAACATATCTATCTGATGAAATGAACACACGCCAAAAGAGGAATGGTTTTGCCATATGGCAAAGCAACATAAGATGGGGAGAGAGAGGCAACCGAGCCTCCCAGGGCACAAAAGAAAGGCCACAAGGAGGACCCTTTTTCTTATAGCCATCAAATGAGCGTGGACCAGGGCTTGCAGGGGCTGGAATGGAAGGGGAAGTCAATAAGGTATTCTGGACCTAAGCTGTTTAAGGTTTTACCAGTCATCACCAACACATGGAATTGTGGCTGGTAATCAGTGCAGCCTTATAGGACAGGTGGAATATGGGTGCCCACCTAGCATTGTAGCAAAAATCTGGGCATGTGTAGGAGTGGACACCCAGGCGGATGTGCCTGGCAGATTTTTGCCCCAATGCCAAGTGTGCAGGTCAGCACAGAACTGTTCCATCCTGACCCGCATCCTCTGTACTTTTCCTCTGATGTATTAATGGTGGCCACCATTAATGCAGGGATGGGGGAAATATGACATTTCCCCAGCCTTGGGGAAATTACATCTCTCTCTTTCCCTGCTGTGCCAATGGGGGCTTTAAAGACCCTATTAACCACTGGTGTGTGTGTGGGAGTGGAGGTGAAAAATACAACCACAATTAGAGTGGAGGGGGGGGAATACACAATTTACTCAGCCTTTGGAAAATCACAATTCCCCCTGCCCCAATCATCATCATATTATTATTATTATTATTATTATTATTATTATTATTATTATTATTATTATTATCCCGCCTTTTGCCCAATGCTGGGCCTTAAGGCGGCCTTACAAAGTTTAAAACATACATGGGGGGGGGGGGGAAACAAAACCATAAACGTTTAAAATACACAACAAAATTATAAGACATTAACATAAATGGAGGGCCAGATTATTCTCCAAAGGCCTGCTGGAACAAAAAAGTTTTAACCTGCTTCCGAGAGCCCATCAAGGAGGGAGCCAGCCTAGCTTCCCCAGGAAGAGAGTTCCAGAGCACTGGAGCAGCCACCGAGAAGGCCCTTGGATTAAGAGGGCCTTTAAGGCCTCAATTGGCATGTGAGGGGGGAAGGTAAAGTGCAATTTCTGGGGCATTTTCATGCTGCATTCTGAATCAATTCCAGTTTTTGAAAAGTCTTCAAAGGTAGCCCCAAGCAGTGCACATTGTAGTAAACTAATTTAAGGCATGTGTCACTGTGGTCAGTTGTGACATCGCCAGCAATGCATCCATTTTGCACAACAGCCTAAGCTGTGCCAACACACTCCTTGTCACCTGAACATTCAGTTGAAAAACTGAATCTAGAAGCACCAGCATAATGTGAACCATACTCTTAAGGGTAGCATTACCTCATCCAAAACAGGTTGAATTCTCATTCCAGAGTCCATCTTTCCCCTGAACAGAGGCAACTCTGTCTTGTTAGGTTAAGGCCGTAGCTAGACCTAAGGTTTATCTCAGGATTGTCCTGGGGTCAAATCTGCTCATCTAAGTGCCACACAGGGCATCCAGCGCTCAGGCAGGGATGAACCCGGGATGATCCTGGGATAAATCTTAGGTCTAGCTACGGCCTAATTCTCAATTTATTTGCTCTCATCAAGCCCATTACCACCTCCAGACACAGTTTCAGAACATCTGTGACAATGCACCTCAGATCCCCAGATGATCCCTCCCAGTGATCCATGTAGATGTTAAATAGCATGTTGGACAAGATTTTACCCTGAAGAATGCAAATATTTGGCCAAGGGATCAAACAAGAGTCCCCCAACATCACCTTCTAAATTGACCCTCAAGGAGAAATCAGAAACATTGTAAGATGGCACCTCTAAACCCCATCACCAGATGGCCCTGAAAGACACAATAATCAATGGTATTGAACATCACGGAGAGGTCCAACAGAACCAACAGTGATTTCTAGCTCCTGGCATAGATTTTTTTTTTAACCAGGGTGACCAAAACTGGCTCAATCCCAAACCCAGGTCTGAAGTCAGATTGAGTAGACATATTCAAATCAATAGTACTTAAGTTAGGGCTGTTGGAGGTATCTAGTTTTGAGCTTGAGCTCAGCAACTTTTCACCCACTTGGCCCTCCCAGATGCTGAATTGTGAATCCCAGGGTTTGCCTGACTTGATGCACACTGAGTTGGAAAAGCTCAAGGCATCCTGCTGCTCTGTAAGCTGCCATTTTGAGCAAAATCATGGGAAATTGCCATTTTACACAAAATGGCAGCTGTAAATAGCACAAATGGTGGCTTGTGGAACAGCAAGATACTGTGAACTCTTGGTGGGCATCCCTGGACTATCCAGTGGTTTGTTTTCACATGGCCACCAGGGTCAGGCAAGCGGTGGGGGTCTCGCAAGCTGCACGCAATATGAGCATGGGGGAATTGACTGATCCCTAACTTAAGTTAGTTACACAACCAACTTTGATTCTTTTGATTTCAATAGGTATGCTCTAAATATGACTAAGGCCACAGCTAGACCTAAGGTTTATCCTGGGATCATCCAGGGTTCGCCCCTGCCTGTGCACTGGATCCCCTGTGTGTCACCTAGATGAACAGGTTTGACCCCTGGATGATCCAGGGATAAACCTTAGATCTAGCTATGGCCTAAGTCTACATATATAACCCAACATTATTTAAACACAGAATAAAAAAATAACATAAAATTAAAAGCAAAATAAAATACAACAAATCAAGACATACAACACCCTAAAATTAAACATACCAATTTTAAAACTGAGATGCCCAGAATACATGAGGATTTACATGTGGAGCTAGATGTGTTATAATACAGTTGGAGGCCTGAATTTGGGTAGGCAAAAAACAAACAAACAATAATACTCTAAGAAAAGAAATAAATCAAATGAATTAGATTCATCTCCACACACACACACTCAAAAACAAAGCACTCTGTGGTAGTGATCTCTGTTGATCTTCTATTGTTAACTCACTCATGCAACTAAATCTCTCATTCAGTGCCAGTGTAACCAGACACTAAACTAAAGAAATAGGCTTTTTCAGGAACTGCAGTCAACTGTTTTCAGGACAATCAAACTCAGGAAACTACTTCCTGTGGGTGGATTTCAAATATTCGAGGCCAAGTTTTAATTTGTCCACAAACCCTAGGAAGAAAAGTAAATTGCATTCAAAGGAGGGAGGGAGCTGTCAGTATCACTTCCCTCCACATTGAAATTTTTTAAATCTCAAATTCTTTCCATCCTGTTCATTAAGAATTTTGAAAAGTTTGCGAAGTTCTTGTCAAGAAATGAACTGAACAGAATTCTCACCCATTGCTGCAACTGCCCTGTTGCTTCTGCCCCAGCCAATGTAGAGCTAATTCCAACATGGAGGGGACCATTGTTGTACTTGCCTGCCATGTAACATCTAAAGATGAGGAGCCTGTCAGGAAAAAGAGATGGTACACCTAGTTCAACGTCACAAATGTGGTGATATCAAATCCAGACTTTTAAGACTTAAGCACTCAAAGCTATGAGCCTCAATGGAGGGATTTGTCAGTTTCACTTTCTCTTGCATTCAATTTATTTATTTTAAAAATTGTATCCTACCCTGTATCATTAAGATCTCAGGGCAGCATACGGATAAAACCAATTCAACAACATAGTACAGTAATATATAATTTATAACCAGTATGAAATTTAAAATCAATAAAATCAATTAACACTATATGCAACCTTGGTGAATTTAGCCCTCAAAGGCTTTTGATAAAGGTTTTGATTTTTACAAATTGCAAGTTCTTTGTCTTGTTCACAAAGAAATTGTGATTTTGATAAGTCTTATAAAAATCACACATGAAATGAAATTCTCACCCATCCCTGTTTCATAGCTTGGGTATTTGAGAGGGATGTACTACTTGTGGTACTTATGTTACAGTCTAGGTCCTCAACATTAAAGATGTTATGCAACAAGTATAGTAGGTTGTATCCAGGATTGGCCTTCCTCGAGAGGAAAGAATCTTCTTCAAGAGGAAGGGCTCTGTTTGTGGAAGCTCTCTCTGCCCGGTTTTTGGAGATTCAAAGTCTCACCACTAGCATGGCTCATCCAATTGAGAAAGATATGCTGACTCTCTGTGTAGCATTTTCAGGGAGATGGAGGGGCTGACCTGGGAAGAAGGTGGGAAGGGGGAGAAGTCCACTTCTTTTGAACCAGCTTAAATCTGGATCGAACCCATTATGCTAAATCAAAAAGAAAATGTAATATATTTTGTACATTGAGCAGTGATACACACAAACTTACTAGCAGTAGTAATAAATGCTTGCTTACATCAGCCTTCCTCCAGATACTCCCTAGATGTGTTGTGCTGGCATTTGTAGCCCAATACACCTGGAAGGCACCAGGTTGGGGAAGGCTGGTGTACAGTTTCCCTAGTGGAAAGTTATCTGTGCAAAGATCAGCCTCTCATCTCTTAGTCTGAATAGTAGGGCAACACTCTTTCTCTCTGGCAAACCTTTCTGCAAAAATAACAATTGGCCTAACATGTGCAGGTGACCAAAGCACTTTTCACCTCCGGGCACCCACCATATAGGGTGGCCAGTTTTGTATTGTAAAAAAAGAGAATATTTATTTATTTATTTATTAAATTTATATACCGCCCCATAGCCGAAGCTCTCTGGGCGCGTTACAAAAGTTAAAAACAGTGAACATTAAATAGTATACAAAATTTAAAACCATCAAAAATATAAAAACAACAGTATAAAACAACAGTATCCATTTAAACAACAACAGTTCTGGGGTCCATTGACCAAAAAGATGACAAAAGAGGCCATGGGGTTGCACAAAAAATACATCTATTAATTAATATGTATAGATGCAAATTTAGAAACAATTTCTATCATTTTAATAGAAATGCAATACATCTCACCATAGTGGGGGACACTGTGAGAAGGTGATTTGTGTGCTTGCTCAGTCTGTTGACCACATGCTACCCGTTGATAGGCAACTTCAAGGCCCACGGTTACTTGTGGTTCTTTATCTTTAAATTTGATGTGGACTGGAGAGGAGGGTTCCTGGTAGAGAGGAACCTCCAGATTACGGATGCCGGAGAAATCCACTACAGAGTCAAATGAGTTTGAATTTCTGCGAATCCAAACTTCAGATCCCACTGACTTTTTCCAAGTTGTGTGGATTCGGTGCACTTGCAGATTTCCCCCACCTTTATCTTTTAGTTTCCAGAACTATTCACAAATTTACTTGCACAAAAATATGAAAGATGCTTAGAAGCTATGCTAAAACACACACACACCCCGGCAAATCACCAAAAATGTGCATACCTCCAATAGCTTTCCCAGTATGACCAACTGTGGTTCAATCTGTACCTGTTCTTTAAAATGTAATTTTTAATGCTGTTTTTATTCTTTTATCCCATTTGTTCACTGCTCTGAAATCCTTCAATAGGGAGTGGTATATAAATATTGTAAATAAATATATAAAGACGCGCACATCTGATGTGCACATTTGGAAAAAAATATGCACAAAAATAGGCATGGATTTTTATATATAAAAAAGGCTTGGAATCTGATATGGGCAGGATCTATACTGCAGCTTTAAAATGGTTTATAACAGTAGTGACAACTGTTGGGGCCCAGGACATCCTCCATATACCATTTTCAAACTGTTTTCAAAGTGTCATAATCTGCTTGGTGTGGATCTGGCCCTGGTCTTGAGTCAGAATGAGCTTCAAGGTGACATTTGAAGAACTTCACTGAGCTCGAGTTTTGCTGATTCCACTTCCTTATGTCGCACTACTGACACCACTGGACTCCTTGTGACACTTAAAAAGGCATTTCAAGTCCTGAGAGCCACAGTGCAGAATTTCCCCAAGATGTGGTGAAATTCGGGCCACTTAGGGCCCAGTGGATTTTCCCAGAGCCCTGCCATGTCCACCAGAGTTTGTGGCTTTCTAAAAGAGGTGGCCGCCCTTAGCCTTTCTGGGGAAAGTTAAAGCCGTCAATGCCGCATTTCATGACATTTGCGAATGCTGGAGAGCTGCCTGCAGGAACCCTTGCAGATGCGGAGGTGAGTGTGGATGGTCCACTGCCATCTCTAGGGGTCAGATTCTTTGGAATCCAGCCTCATTGGAGTCTGGGGAGGATTTCTACAGCACTCCTAGTTTTTATTTGATGAATTGTATTCAACATTATTCTATTTCTAACCTAAGTCCCATTCATTTCAATGGGTCTAATTAGGACTTGCATTTTTTGTTTTCTAGTTGAATACATGGAAAAGCCTTATATTAAGACAGATCATTGGTCCATCTAGCTCAGTATTATCTTCAATGAATGGCTTGTCAGGGTTTCAGGAAGTTTCCAGAATCTTTTCCAGCTCTACCTGAAGATGCCAGATATAGAATCAGGGGCAGCATGTGCTCTACTATTGAACTATGGCCCCATTCTTAAAATATGCATATACACACATTTAAACAAAAACATCGCACGTGCGCACGTGCACACACACAGGGCACAATCCTATGCATGTTTAAAAAGAAAATAGACCTACAAATCCCAACATTGCTGGCTGGGGAATGCTGGGAGTTGTAGGACTTTTTTTCAATCTAAACATGCCTAAGTTGACATCTTAAATATAATTTTGTATTTAATCACAGTTTATTATTATTAGCTGCCTTGAATTCTATTTAATGTGGGAAAGTGGAGTATATGCTTAAATCAATAAAACCCACTGTATGTAGGAGAGAATAAAGTGGAATAGGTCCAGATATTAGAGTTGGCTCAAGAGAAACAAGAACCAGTATAAAAAGTTCCTGGAAAGCCTGGGAACCTACAGGCAGTTTCAGAGTTTGAACATGAGAGTCTCTCTGAGGTAAGATGTGATTGTGTTTACTGGTGAAGGAGCAAAAATATGTGTATCATGAGTGTGCTGGATTTCTCAATCATTCCGCAAAGGACCAACTTGAAAAGGAAAAGATATTATTATTTTGTTTTATCCCGAAACTGTGACAAAAATCCTACTTCTACGTTCATCTTTCTCCAGGAAAATCCATTCTTTTTGTCATTTGCTTATCACTTCTTTTTCTGTAGTAGTGGCAGGATTTAAAAACAAAACAAATAAACTTCATGTTGTTCTGAGGCAAGCATCCAGACATGGAATTGCATCCTGTCAGAAATGGCCCAATTTAGTTGCAGGATCTTAGTCTAGTAGCCTGATATAGCACTTGGCTGTTGTTTCATTCCCTTCAGTTGTTCCATAAACACAGTCAGTTGGTGCTGCTTTATTATATTCTAACTGAAATGTTATCAAGCCTACACAGAAAGAACACATTGAGATTCATAGCCCATCCATTGGTTGGTAGCTTTGGTTGGGTTATCTTCCCAACTCCAAATGAAGAGAAGTTGGAGGAGATAGGAGAAGGCTATCAATGGCTACTAGACATGATGGCTATGTGCTACCTCCAGTATTACAGTCTTTGTATTTCTGGGCGCAAAGATTACTGCAGACGCTGACTGCAGCCAGGAAATCAGAAGGCGTTTACTTCTTGGGAGGAGAGCAATGACAAATCTTGATAAAATAGTTAAGAGCAGAGACACCACACTGACAACAAACGTCCGCATAGTTAAAGCAATGGTATTCCCCATAGTAACCTATGGCTGCGAGAGCTGGACCATAAGGAAAGCTGAGCGAAGGAAGATAGATGCTTTTGAACTGTGGTGTTGGAGGAAAATTCTGAGAGTGCCTTGGACTGCAAGAAGATCAAACCCGTCCATACTCCAGGAAATAAAGCCAGACTGCTCACTTGAGGGAATGGTATTAAAGGTATTAAAGGTATGATTAGCACAATGGGTGCAATTGGTCCTGGGCAAGATGGTGTTAAAGGCAAAACTGAAGTACTTTGGCCACATAATGAGAAGACAGGATACCCTGGAGAAGAGGCTGATGCTAGGGAAAGTGGGAGGCAAAAGGAAGAGGGGCTGACCAAGGGCAAGATGGATGGAGGTGACAGACTTGACCTTGGGGGAGCTAGGGGTGGCGACAGCCAGCAGAAAGCTCTGGCGTGGGCTGGTCCATGAAGTCACGAAGAGTTGGAAATGACTGAACGAATAAACAACAACAAAGCCTATATACACCAGTTGCTGGGGAACATGGGTGGAGGGTGCCGTTGCACCATGTCCTGCTTGTAGTTCCCTGGTCCACAGCTGGTTGGCCACTGTGTGAAAAGAGTGCTGGACTAGATGGACCATTGGTGTGATTCAGTAGAGCTCCTCTTATGTTCTTAGAACAAAGATGAACGCCAAGAACTGCTCTGTTCTTAAGAGGTGGAAACCAACATGTCCAAGCTGTAGATATGGCTACTAGTCATGATGGCTATATATTACCTTCAGCATCAGATGCATCTGAACACCAGTGGGTGGGGAACATGATGAGATAACTTCTTCCCTGCCTGTGGAAACGAAATGCTGTAGTACTTTTGGCTACTGTGGGAACAGAACGCTGGACTAAGTAGGTCTTTGGCCTGATTGAGCAGGGCTCTTATTTTCTTACACCTTCTTAAGTTGCATGTTTTAATGGTTGATATGGGACACGTGCATAGGATAGGGTGACCATATGAAAAGGAGGACAGGGCTCCTGTATCTTTAACAGTTGCAAAGAAAAGGAAATTTCAGCAGGTATCATTGTTATGCATGTCGCACCTGGTGAAATTCCCTCTTCATCACAACAATTAAAGCTCCAGGAGCTATACTGCAGCTATACTGTGACCAGATTTAAAAGAGGGCAGGGCACCTGTAGCTTTAACTGTTGTGATGAAGAGGAAATTTCACCAGGTTCTCTGTATATACAAATGTCACCTGCTGAAATTCCCTTTTCAATACAACTGTTAAAGATACAGGAGCCCTGTCCTCCTTTTCATATGGTCACCCTAGCATAGGAAAGTTAGGCTGTAAGGGTGCAATCCCATCCAGATGCCTGTCAACCTCCAGTCTCGAAGGTTGACAGGTGTCCTATACAGAGCAGGAGAAGCCCAGAGGCAAGTGTCACCTCCACGCTTCTCCTGCTCTGCATTTTTGCTAGATGCTCATCTAGCTAGGGCTTTGTGGAGGGGGAGGGAAGGAGGATGGAGAAGGCTAGAGATTGCTCATATCCCTGCTTCCCAAGTCCCCTCCCCATCCACATAGCTGCCCCCTTTCCATCCTCAGAGGTTGCTTCTGCAATAGGATTGCTCTCTAAAGCAAGGGTGTTGAATGCCTTCCAGTCCAGGGGCTGAATTTTATTTCAGAAAAGCTCTCAGTGGCTGCACCCCAGTGGTCAGCAGAGCTGAAGGCAAAATAGGCCCAAAATATGAGCATAGTTTAGTTTAAAGCTCTAGTTAAGCCTTAGGAGAGGCATTTCAACCTTTTAGAATGGGAGGAAAAAGCCAGGAAACAACTGAGTATTTGTGAAAATGTGCTGGGCCAGGGAAAGGGTGTGTGGCCATCTGGGGATCCCTGGAGGGCCAGGTTCGGTGGATTTGGCCCTCGGACCTGAGATTCGTCTCCTCTGCTGTAAAGAAACAACAATTGGCCTATAGAAAGTGGACATGGGCTTACGGAAAGTGCCATCCTACGAAAAGTGCACATTATTGTATTTATTTATTTATTTATTTATTTATTTATTTCACTTAATTTCTATACCGCCCAACAGGCAAAGCTCTCTGGGCAGATCACAAAAAATTGGCTTCCTTATATGCAATCTTATGAATATAGGAAGCTGCTTTATACTGAGTTAGACCATTGGTCCATCTAGGCTAGGGTGACCATATTTTGGAAACCAAAAAGGAGGACAACATAGTCGCCCCCCAAGGGGGCGTGTCCAGCACCAAGGGGGCGTACCCACCCGAACATAGCCTTGGTCACATGTCTGATTTTAGAGCACACACATTTAAGACAAATCTGTTCTACATAATATCTTAATGTTAAAATCACTGAAATAAAGATCAAGTGAGAGATTCAATGCATCTGAATTTAACTTCACTCACTCCTACTTTTGTAGGTTTTGCTGTACTTTGAGGCTTTTGCTATACTCTGTGTGTTACATTCTCCCCCTTCCCTCAAATATCTTTTCTGACTGTATCTTTACTCATTGCAAGCTGCTGTTGTTGTTAACAGGGTTTGCTACTGGTTGACCGGATGGCTGGCTTCTTTTTAATTTCAATTTTTTTAAAAAAGCTTGTGTAGAATTGTCACAAGTTTCTCTACTCTAACATTAGGGTAGGTGTTGTGGCAGTAAACACTACTTTGCCCATTCACACTTCTCACTTATATACATTAGCTTCTCAAGGCTTTGAACTCCTGTCTACTTCCTGCACAAACATGAGACTCTGAGACCCTCTTCCTAATGCCCTGCGTTTAGGAAAGGCATTAACACCATGGAGCTAAGTTACAATAGATGTCTCTGGGTTTTCTGTGCAACCTCTGTTGTCTCTCACTCTAAGTCATTGCAGAAAAACCAAAGCCTCCAGCCTCAAACAATATCTCTCTCTCTCTCTCTCTCTCTCTCTCTCTCTCTCTCTCTCTCTCTCTCTCTCTCTCTCTCTCCCCAAAGTCTCCCAATGGTCCAGCTAGGCTGCACACTTGTGGCTTGGGATATTGCTTATTGCAGGTTATTGCTTGGTCATGTCTGGTGACTCTTACATCATCATCATCATCATCATCATCATCATTTCCCATCTTTTGCCCAATACTTTAAAAACCTCTGCCACCAGCTGCCTCCACCTCCTCTCCTCCTGCACAACTTTGATGCATTCTTAAAACACTCTGTGTGGCAAGCCAGCCTCAGGGTCAAGCTACAGGTGCATCTGGATTGCCTTCAGCCTCTCTCTGCCTTATGCCAGCCTGCCAACATTTCCAGCCTCAAATAATCCCCCCCCTCTCTCTGCCAAAGTCTCCCAACGGTCCAGCCAGGCTGCGCACTTGTACCCTGTGGCTGGGGGTAGGGCAACAGCTTATAGCTTGGTTGCATCCGGTGACTCTTGTTGTTTTTTAAAACTCCACCATCAGCCGCCTCTGCCTGCCCCAAAACTGGACACTGAGACACTCTTAAAAAGGCTCTGTATGGTACAGCAGCCTCTCAGGGCTCCGCTACAGCCATCTCTGAGTTGTGGCTTCAGTCTAACTCTGTCTCTAAGAGACATGCCAGCCAGCCAAAGCCACAAATCTATCTATTTTTCTCTGGTATGCACTTCAAATGTTCTGTATTGCATCCCAGCAGTGCAGTCAGAACCTAGCTCACAAGTGAACAAAGTGAAGTGGAAGGGAAGTGGTAGCGAAGCAAAGCAATGATATGCCAGGTTCCAACTTTTGCAGCAACAGGACATCCACAAAGAATGGATGTCCATTCTCTCTCGACTGGCACCTTACTGTTGGTTGTGAGAGTTTTTCTCTAAAGATGACCCTTCATCGCCCATGATGTGGAAATTTGAGGAAAAGGCCTTTAGCCCATTCTGTTTTGCCCTGTGGGCTGCTTTGACTGACCGCTCCTTTCCCACATTTTGATTTGTGGATGCCTTGCCTCTGCTGAGCTCCAGGTACCCGACTGCACACCAAATCTGCAACAGGAAAGGTGCCCTGCTTGCCCAGGACTTTTAACCTAAAGACTGGAGATCCCCTTAATGCCAAGGGCTGAAACTGCTCAATATGCAACACCCCAAAGAGGAAGTTTGACAACCTGAGTTTGAAGGATATGGCTCCAGCAGTTTTAAGAAACAATAATTTTAAAACTTTGAACTTTTAAAAAAATCCTTAAAAAACAATGGATGAACAGATCTGATTCAAACTTGGCATTGTTAAATCTCTCCTTAAGAGATATCATGGTGCCAACTTTCAGCCCTTTATCTTTAAAAATGTCATTTTTTAAAAAAATTTTAAACCTCAAACTTTTTAAAAAAATCCTAAAACTCAATAGATGAACTTGGCATAGCTAAAGTCCTTGTTAAGAGAAACAATGGTGCCAAGTTTCATCTCTTTTTCTTTTAAAAATAACATTTGTAAAAAATAATAATTTTAAATCCTCAAATTTTAAAAAAATCCTAAAAATCAATGGATGACTGGATCTGTTTCAAATTTGGTGTGGCTAAAGCTCTACCTAAAACCTATCATGGTGCGAAGTTTCATCTCTTTATCTTTAAAAATGATGATTTAAAATAATAATTTTAAAACCTCAATTTTAAAAAAAACCTTTAAAAGTCAATGGATGAACAGATCTGTTTCAAATTTGGTATGACTAAAGCCCTACCTAAGAGCTACCATCGTGCCAAGTTTCATGTCTTTATCTTTAAAAGTGATGGAGTTATAAGCATTTTTGTTAATTCCCATTAGAGCTGCTCTTTGGCTGGGGAAGATTGGGGGAAAAAAATCCGGATTTCCCCTCCCCCTCCTGGATTTGCCACCAAATCTGGGCAAATCCGGTCATATGGTCACCCTGTTGACACTGGCTGGCAGCATATCCCCAGGGTTTCAGGCAGGAGTTTTTCCTGAAGATGCCCGGGAAAGAACCTGGGACCTTCTGCATGCAAAGCAGATGCTGTACCACTGAGCCACGGCCCCTCAACAGAGCTATGGCCCTCACTGAGCCGTGGTCCCTCTTGGCATCTAAGAGATGCCGTATTTAGCTCCATCTATGCTTTATGCCAATGTGTATTTGTATATGGAAGGAAGAATTGTTCATCCATCCAGCTCTCTTACAGCCCTCAGACTCTCACTTGAAGTTGATTTGTTGGAAAGATAATTTTGCAGCGTATGAACTGCTAAGCTCGGGGAAAGCTAATGTGTCTCCAGATGCTATGACCAAAAATAAGGACAACCAGGCACCATTTCCCAAGCTATTTTTAAACAAAATTTACAAACAGGGATGTACGAGAATTTCATTTATGTTTGCAAATGATGAAAACATTTCCTGTTTGCAGCTCTGATTACAAATGGGAGCAGGAATGCATGTTCTCTGAAATTTTTTGCAAATTTCTGGATTTACATTCATCTTCAAGAAATTTGCATTTTTCCAACTGTGTACAAAATGAATAAAGAACGCAACTGAACACAGGAAATGATGCAAGCTTTCAAGGTGGTCTTTGGAAAAACTCAGTGATCACAAAAAAAAAATGCTTGTTCACCATCTCTGTTTATGAAGTTCTGAAGCAAAACAGAGTAGAAACTTGCCACCATCCTACCCTAGGAAAGGACAAGTGCAGTAATAAACTTTCTATTTGTCAGGCCTTTCGTGCATATGAAATAAACCCATATCATCTCAAGTTCATTCTGCTGTTTTAGAGGGTATAACTGCTTCTGAACAGTAGAAGTGCTTTATTTTGTACCTGGGAAAAATATAGTACTCCCTCCAGGTAGCATGATTATTGCCATTGTAATTGCAATGTGAAATGGGGCTGCATGGGTTTTGCAACATAATTATTGATGAATGAACACATCTCCTATAGCCTGTGCTACCACAACCTTTTCTAAAAATCCAGCCACAGTCTGAGATTTAAGGACATGCATTACTCTCTTGTTAGAAATTAACTGGGCTTGAGTCTAATTAATTGTAATTAATGGTTTGCTGACCATGCCTACTTTTTCCATTACAAAACTATTTTAAAAATCCTTTAATGCACCACACTATTTTTAACCAACAAAACCATGACTTAGCGTGTCATGCGAACCATTCTTAACCATGAATTTCTGAGATTGGTAACTTTAAAATGCAGGGTTCAAAGAGAGTTTTATTGGGCTTATGTGTCATTCCAAACAAATTATTTCTTAAATCTAGATTCAGATGACTGAGCAGATAAGCCAGTACAAGAAATCAAACGTCATCACAGTTTTCTTTTATTTTCTCCCCAGTTAAAACTGTATATTTCTGTTTGCCCTGGTATTACAGAGCTATGGCTATACCCAATGATCCCTTAAAAGCAAATCATTACATCAAGTCATTCACCACTGGGAGCTTTTTCTCTAAGGTTAATTGCAGTGTGAGGAAGAGTTCTGCTGGTGTTGTGCTGGAGGTGGGGAGGGTTAAAATTACAGGCTCCCATGCGTAGTACAAATTTAAAATGTAAAAAAAAAATCCTGATGTTGCTAGCTAGGCCTTCAGCGTAATGTGTAGTCTGGCCTTAAACCAGACTGTGGCAAGACTTCACAGATTCCCTTCACATTTGCTCACACGACAGCCCAAGTGATACCACACAGGGGAGTCAGTTCTGTTTGTTTCTTCAATATTCCTCATTCCCATTATTCCCCATTAAGAGAATTAGATATTTGTGTGTGCATCTATGAGTATTGTGTCCTGATCTGGGCTCCACACTTCAAGAAGGATGAAGACAAGCTGGAGCATGTTCAGAGGAGGGCAATGAGGATGATCAGGGGTCTGGAAACGAAGCCCTATGATGAGAGACTGAAACAACTGGGCACGTTTAGTCTGGAGAAGAGAAGATTGAGGGGAGACATGATAGCAATCTTCAAATACTTGAAAGGTTGTCACACAGATGAGGGCTAGGATCTCTTCTCAATCCTCCCAGAGTGCAGGACACAGAATCATGGGCTCAACTTACTGGAAGCCAGATTCTGGCTGGACATCAGGAAAAGCTTCCTGACTGTTAGAGCAGTATGACAATGGAACCAATTAACTAGGGAGGTCATGGGTTCTCCCACACTAGCGGCATTCAAGAGGCAGCTGGACAGCCATCTGTCAGGGATGCTTTAAGGTAGATTCCTGCAATGAGCAGGGGGTTGGACTCGATGGCCTTGTAGGTCCCTTCCAACTCTACTATTCTATGTGTGGTGGTGGTGGTGGTGGTGGTGGTGATTGTGGGAAACAGAAGATCATCTTGCAGTTCCTAACAAGGAACACTCATTTCACACTCTCGTTCTATCGGAACAATTTGTTTTCCCCACTTTACCCTAAGCACTTAAAGTGAAGCCAGCTAATAAAAGTCATTAAAGTCAGAGGTTTGCTAACTGTGGTCATTAGCATATCCAAAGTTGTTCTCTCTCTCTCTCTCTCTCTCTCTCTCTCTCTCTCTCTCTCTCTCTCTCTCTCTCTCTCTCTCTCCCTCTCCCCCATCCCTCGCTGTATATTAGCACCACCAATGCAAGCTAGATGTTTAGCAAAGAGCACCTGTCAAAACAAAAGAAGAGCTTCACACCTCGCAATTTTAAGCCCCAGGTAAGAAAGGCAGCCTGGTGGATCGAGAGAAAGAGGAAGATGTTGCAACCTGAAACGAGAAGACTTTGAGCTCCACTCCCCCCCCCCCCCCCCGGCCGTAAATGAGATCCCTCTGGGTACCAAGAGGCTTTTGTTTGACAAGATTAAAATCCTCTTTGTTTCCTTACAGACGTGAGGGCAAAAACAAACAGCCAGATAAAGATAAAGGCCTTGCAGCATTTCTTTCTCTCTCCCTTTTCTCCGCCTTCCTCCATCACAATTGACACCTCTTTAGTGGACAAGCTTAGGGGAACTTACGAATCCGCTGAGATAAAATTGATGAGGCCTTAAGAGCAGGTGTACATGAAAAGCCTTGGCCGTTTCTTTTTCTCTTTTCTTTTTCTTTTTTATGTTTCAGAAAAAGCGCGAACCACTTGTGTCAACGACCTGATCAAATGATAAGCATGCTGGCTTCCTTTCCTTCCTAATTAATTTTCTCTGTGTTGAAAGAAACAGCTTAGATTTACATGATGCTCGAGAAGGTTTATGCTTCACACCAGGGGGAAAAGAAAAAACATTGTACCGATTGAGGAAGAAAAACCCACACACAAATAACAGCCAGCATTCCTGCAGGGCCCTGCACTATATGAAGTTGTGTGTAATTGCACCAGGATTGCAGCTTCTTCACATTTAAAAGCCAAACTTCTACCACAAAATGCTTATTTTATTGTTACGGAACACTAACTCCTTGTGCCTAAACAAACAGGCAAGACTGTCAGCTTACCAGCTCTCCGAAACTGACAGAAGCTGGGGGTCATATAGATACACATTTTAATTATCTCATTCGAATCAGGAACATCATTAGGCAAATTTATTGCCGTGCATATATCACGAAATAATTAGTCTCCTTTACAAATTCTGCACTGTGCTGCAGAACCCCTGTGTAGCCCGGCAAAGGAGCCGCCACACTGAGTCGCGTTCGGAACATTACGGCTGTGAGGCTATGCACACTTTCCTGGGAGTAAACCCATTGACCTCAACGAGGCTTACTTCTGAGTAGTCATGCATAGGATTGCATGGTAAATATATTATTTGCATCAGATGCTTAGACGCTGTTTGTTTTTAGGTTGAGTGCTCCAGCCGTGCAGCAATTTTTGATGCTTGTTGCAGATTGTAGGAAGTAGTCTGAGTGCTTTTTTGCTTGTGATACAGTGTGGTCTACACTGAGTTGGTCCATCGCTGTTCTCAGATAGTCCAGTTATGCTAAGAATGCATTTTTGTCTCTAGCATTCTCTTTCAGAACCTTGTAAATATACTTTCGGCCAGTGGAGGCTGTTGGCCCTGATGTCAGTGGGGCTGTGAATCCATGCTGGGTTTAGGCAGACATTTAAAGGAGCTATCCAAGGTGCCAGATATATTTTCAGGATTGGGTTCTGCACTTTGGATAGTAGTGGTGGTTAGGGCACCGTGGGGGGCACATGGGGCAAAATCCTATGTTGTCTACATGCCAGCAGGACCCACAGCTAGTGCAACAGGGAACTAGTGGTTATTAAAACATCTGGAAACAAGTGGAAACTCTCATTTCTGATCCCGATCTGTAAACAAGCATTTCCATTCATTTCTGTGGTTGCTTCTGGAAGCGCTAACTTCTTGTTGCACTAGCTGTGGGTCCTGCCTTCACAACGGAATGAGCGGGTGTAGTGGCATGTTTGGATACTGCCCAGGTTTTGAACTTCTGATCTAATGAAACACATTCTCCAGTTTCAAGAAACAAATGTAGTCGTCGTTGTCATCATCAACATCATCATCATCGTTATTTTATTATTATTATTATTATTATTATTATTATTATTATTATTTTCCCTTTAAACATCTAACATGCATCACAGTGATCTAGGAAAATTCTCAAAACAAATTGAATCAATATTACATCTATAAAGTCCTACAATGAATCTTGGTACAGTTTTGTACCAAGATAAAGAACATTTTTGCCATCTTATATAGAACACACATACGTTATCAGGACCTCCAATGCTTCTGAATTTTGGGGTGAATCAATAGGACTGCAACAAGTATTATACACACGCACACACACACACACACACATGATCATTCGGACCAGGATACTTGAGAGAGCACCTTCTCCCTTACCAACCTGCCCAATCACTGAGGTCATCGGAGGGCATGCTCCTGGTGGTTCCACATGGACCTACAACCTGACTGGAATCCACCAGAAGAAGAACCTTTAGTGTAGAGTCCCCTGCTCTGTGGAACTCTTTGCCCCTGGAGGTCAGGCAGGCACCAAAACTAGGCTGCTTCTGGCGACTCCTGAAAACAACTCTGTTTTGAGAAGCCTTCCTCAACTGACCAGCCACTTTTTTAACTGGTCCTTTATTTTAAATTGAACAATTTTAATTTGCTTCTTAATCTTTTTTTTTTTTTTTTTTTACTATTTATACCTATGGAATACTACTCTGGAATCTGTTTTAGATATTGAGCAGTATAAAAATTGTAAATAAAATAAATAAATAAATGATTGGAGTACTCACATGGCATAATCCAACATAAATCACTGATTCATCTTACAGTGGAAAATTATACCACAAATGTTTCCTTTTTTAAAAGTAGTTAAACATTAGTCTAACCCCATTAGATTTGAGGCCTAGTATTGGCCAAAAGGCAGGTTACTACTACTACTACTACTACTACTACTAATAATAATAATAATAATAATATTGTTCCTTGCAGTTGCTTAGGATGTGAACTTTTCCCTTATAAATTCATTTGAAGTACAGTTAATAATATAACAAACTGTGGCAAATTCTTGGTGGTATGGGGATACCAAGTCATCTTGTCCGCCTCCTGAGGAATCTGTATAACGAACAAGTAGCAACGGTAAGAACAGACCACGGAACAACGGACTGGTTTAAGATTGGGAAAGGAGTACAGCAGGGTTGTATACTCTCACCTTACCTATTCAACTTGTATGCAGAACACATCATGCGACGTGCTGGGCTTGACGAATCCAAGGTTGGAGTTAAAATCGCAGGAAGAAACATTAACAATCTCAGATATGCAGATGACACCACTTTGATGGCTGAAAGCGAGGAGGAGCTGAGGAGCCTTATGACAAAGGTGAAAGAAGAAAGTGCAAAAGCCGGGTTGCAGTTAAACCTCAAAAAAACCAAGTTTATGGCAACCAGCTTGATTGATAACTGGCAAATAGAGGGAGAAAACGTGGAGGCAGTGACAGACTTTGTATTTCTGGGCGCAAAGATTACTGCAGATGCTGACTGCAGCCAGGAAATCAGAAGACGTTTACTTCTTGGGAGGAGAGCAATGATAAATCTTGATAAAATAGTTAAGAGCAGAGACACCACACTGACAACAAAGGTCCGCATAGTTAAAGCAATGGTATTCCCCGTAGTAACCTATGGCTGCGAGAGCTGGACCATAAGGAAAGCTGAGCGAAGGAAGATAGATGCTTTTGAACTGTGGTCTTGGAGGAAAATTCTGAGAGTGCCTTGGACTGCAAGAAGATCAAACCAGTCCATACTCCAGGAAATAAAGCCAGACTGCTCACTTGAGGGAATGGTATTGAAGGCAAAACTGAAGTACTTTGGCCACATAATGAGAAGACAGGATACCCTGGAGAAGAGGCTGATGCAAGGGAAAGTGGAAGGCAAAAGGAAGAGGGGCCGACCAAGGGCAAGATGGATGGATGATATTCTGGAGGTGACAGACTTGACCTTGGGGAAGCTGGGGGTGGCGACAGCCAACAGAAAGCTCTGGCGTGGGCTGGTCCATGAAGTCACGAAGAGTCGGAAACAACTGAACGAATAAACAACAACAAAAAACTCACCCTTCCCCAACCTGATGCCCACCAGATATGCTGGACTGCAATTTCCATAATTCCCATCTGACATGGCCAATCTGATGTCCTGGTGCCTAGCCATGCTGGCTGGGAATTATGGGAATTTCAGTCCAACAATCTGGAGGGCATCAGGTTTGGGAAGGCTATTACAGCTGGTATCACCAGTCATAAATAGAGGCAACAGCTGTGACCACTTTCACTTATTGAAGTTAATACATCAGCACAGTGAGTGACCATCTTCCTTGGTTGCATGTACACTGCCCTGAGATCCCAATTATATAGGACGGGTTACAAATGTGTGTGTGTTTTTAAAATAAATATACAGTGCTGAGTGCCAACATGAATGATCAAATGGCATGACCAATATATGACCAGAATGTCAAAAAACAACTGCATATAAAAGGCCTCAAAGCACCTATATACTGTAACTAATGTAAGGTGTATTTTCTGTACTGCTAAAACACATGGCTGTGCTAGTCCCTGAACTTTACTCTTTTGGCTGGTAATTTCCTGTCACAAAAAGAACAGGTGTCTTCTGTTGGGTATCACTTACCATGTTGATGTGGCTGTAGCTGTATATGTTTACACATGCTCACTTGGATGTAACTAGCTCTTCTCTTTTGACTTGGGGGAGCTCCATTTTAGGCACATTTAGCACTTGGCGACTTGCTGGGTTCTGGCTTCCAAACTGCCATTAGGATATTCTCACCACATGCTAAGAGGATTCAGGGACAGAGGTTGAGTCAATATAATTAATGCTCTTGCTTTAACTCCTGGTTATAGAAATATCCTGGAATTTGAAGAAAATCTGGGAAAGGCTAGGTAAGAAGTAGAACAACAACAACAACAACAACAACAAAAAGGTAGGCTAAACTTCCAAGAGTATATTTTATAATACCTCCTTCTTTCAGCTGAATTGGAAAGTCACATTTCTCCATGCTATTTACATGGGGTTGGATTCTGATTCAGGTACATGCAAATGGGCTGGGGGAAAGAGCAGACTTAGCTGCCTCTTCCTCCCCATTGCAGCTCCTCCAGCCCCTCTGAAAAGACTACACAGAGGGTTAGGGTTCTCTGCTGAATGGAGTTAGCTGTGGTGCATGGAGGGACGGAGGGAGGGAGAGCAGGGGTCCCCCATAATTGGACAGAGGCACCATCCATGGGCAGAGAAATAGATCCTGGTTCTAACCCAAGGAAATTTGTGATTTGAACTTACCCAACTTTCATAAGAGGCTTTGAACTTACCAAACTTTTAAAATATTTTATTTGTAGCAATGTTCCCATTAAATGGAGAAAATGAATATGGAAGCTTTGCCTAGGGACTGACTCATTGCATAATAAAGAAATTTTGACTCAGTGTGCAATCCTATGCATGTTTAGACAAAACAAGGCCCTAAAACTCCCAGCATTCCTCAGCCAGCATTGCTTTCTAGTGCCCTTAGACAGAGCTGTTCAAGATGGCAACTCACTTCTCATTCCAGCTATATTGATCATAACTATCTCCTTCTCCTACATCCACTTGCTGTTTCCCCAGTCCAGTTATACAGTAATACAGCTCGTCTTCATAAAATTCCCTTATTTATTTATTGCATTTATATCCCACCTTTTTTCCTCCAAGGAACCCAAGGCAGCATACATAATCCTCTTCCTCTCGATTTTATCCTCACAACAACATGTCCCTAAGCTCAGCCTCTGTACCAGAGGACTGGAAGATGGCCCATTTTCAAAAAGGGATCAAGGTGGGGGGATCCAGGAAATTACAGGCCAGTTAGTTTGACATCTGTTCCAGGTAAAATGGTTGAAAGTATTATTAAAGACAAAATTAGTAAGCATATAGAAGGGCAGGTCCTGCTGAAGAAGAATCAACGTGGCTTCCACAAAGGCAAGTCCTGTCTCACTAATCTACTAGAATTCTTTGAAAGTGTCTACATATTGTTTACTTGGATTTCCAAAAGGCTTTTGATAAAGTCCCTCACCAAAGACTCCTGAATAAACTTAGTAGACATGGAATGAGAGGAGAAGTCCTCTTATTGATCAGTAACTGGTTAAAGAACAGAAAGCAGAGAATAGGAATAAATGGTAAATTCTCCCGATGGAGGGAAGTAAATAGTGGGGTCCCACAGGGATCAGTATTGGGACCAATTCTTTTCAACTTGCTCATAAATGATCTGGGCTGGATCTACACTACTGCTTTAAAGCACTTTATAACAGTTTTGAAAACAGTATATGGAGTGTGTCCTGGGCCCCAATAGTTGTCAAAACTGTTATAAAGTGCTTTAAAGCAGTAGTGTAGATCCTGCCCTGGAATTAAGAGTGAGCAGTGAAGTGACCAAGTTTGCTGATGACACCAAATTATTGAAGGTTGTTAAAACATAAAGGGATTGTGAAGAGCTCCAAAGGGATCTCTCCAAGCTGGGAGAGTGGGTGTCCAAATGGCAGATGTGGTTCAATGTAAGCAAGTGTAAGGTGATGCACGTTGGGGCAAAAAAACCCAACTTCAAGGGAACTTGAACTGGAACAAAAAACCCCAACTTCAACCTAATGGGATCTTAGCTGGCGGTGACTGAACAAGAAAGAGGACTTGAGATTCTGGTAGAAAGCACGATTGAAATGTCCACCCAGTGTGCGGCCACTGTAAAGAACAAACTCCATGTTAGGCATTATAAGAAAAGGAATTGAGAATAAAACTGCCAGTATCATACTACCTTTATACAAATCTATGGTGCGACCACACTTAGAATACTGTGTACAGTTCTGGTCACCACACCTAAAAAAGCATATTATAGAGCTGGAAAAAGTGCAGAAAAGGGCAACTAAAATGATTAAGGGGCTGGGGCATCTCCCCTATGAGGGAAGGTTACATCAACTGGGTTTTTTTAGGTTGGAGAAGAGGAGGCTGAGGGGAGACATGATAAAGGTGAACAAAATTATGCATGGTATGGAGAATGTGGCTAGGGAGACATTTTTCTCCCTCTCTCAAAATACTAGAACCAGGGGTCATCCCATGAAGCTGATTGGTGGGAGATCCAAGACAAATAAAAGGAAGTACTTTTTCACACAGCGAATAGTTAAATTATGGAACTACCACAAGATGTAGTGATGGCCACGAATTTGGATGGCTTTAAAAGGGGGTTGGATAAATTCCTGGAGGAGAAGGTTATCAATGGATCCAGCATGGCACTTCTCATGTTCTTAAGTTCTTAACATTCCTGTGAGGTAGATTGGGCTAAGAGTGACTGGCCTAAAGTCACCCAGTGAGTTTCCATGGCTGAGTGGAGACTAGAACCCGGATCTCCCGACTCCCAGTCCAACATTTCAGCCGCTACCCCACACTAGCTCTATGTTTATCACATCACTCAATCTCCTGGCCCATACCCAGGTATTATTATCTCTTCTTGCTGTCCAAAATCAAGCTGCAGGAGCTAGTAGAATAAATAAACGTCATTATTTGTTCTGGGTATCTATTCCAAAATTTGTTCTAAATATTTAGATTTTCTTGAGAAAAATTCCAGCTGGTCCGATTCAGAAAGAATTTGAAAAATTGCTCCTTGGTGGTGTGAAAATGGAGTTTGAAAAACTATACATCTTTTTAAAGATTTCTTTTCAGGGCAAGGTGCTTATAGGTAAATGCAGACATGTTTGTTTTATTGTACCAGTGAATGGGTAGATGCATATCACACATGGAAGAATGAATTTTAGGAGTTTTCTCAAATGCAGACAGGTTATATCATGCCTCAGTGTTCCCAAGGGGAAAAAAACACACACCAAATAAATCATCTGGCCCAAAAATCAGAGCAAGGAATGGTGTTTCTATTATTAGGTTATAAGTAGTTTTGTAGCCCAGCTAAAACTGTCCTCAGCTAGGCTCCTGCCTGTACCACGATATTGCAAGTTGATCACCTTTCTGAGGTGAACTCTATGGGAATGTAACCACAGAAATCGTTGTGCTGGCAGTGCCAGTTCTATCACAGTGGGCTCACTTCAATAATTAACACCATCAACGCATTTTTCAAGGAAAAGTCATAGGCTTGACAATTTCTATAATTTCTTTATAGCAGTTCCTTTAGGGCAGCCTTTCTCAACCTGGGGCGCGCCAGATGTGTTGGACTACAACTCCCAGAATGCCCCAGCCAGCTCTGGGGCATTCTGGGAGATGCAGTCCAACACATCTGGAGTGCCCCAGGTTGAGAAAGGCTGCTTTAGGGTGATGTATAAAAATAAGAACATAAGCCCTGCCCTCAGGCTTACAATGCATGGCATGGAGTTCTAGGGCCTGCCAAAGTAAGTCACACTTAATAAGGATGTCAGTTTGCATATCAGTTTAACTGTCATGACTCCCATCCAAAGAATCCACTTTGGGGAGGAGCCATATAGCTCAGTGCAGAGCACCTGCTTTGCATGCAGACGGTCTGAGGTTCAACCCAGCTTCTCCAGGTAGGGCTAGGAAAGAAACCCTGGAGAGCCACTGCCTGTCAGTGTCATGATACTGGGTTAGATGGACCAATGGTTTGACTCAATCTAAGGCAGCTTCATTTGTTCCTAATTTTAGTTTGGCAAGTGCCTTGACACTTATCTATTAGAAGCCTTCTTTACAGCCCTAGTGTGCCCAAGGTTTTCTAAGGCCTTAGCTAGACCTACCTGAAAGTCCGGGGGAGAGGAGGGGAGAGCTCGCGTAGCAATTAATGCAAGATCTCGCCCTCGTTTACATGTAAGGAGTGACGATCTCAGGAAGAGAGGTGTCACGCCCGCCATTTTTTATTTACTTAAAGGGAGAGGTGCACACGAACAGTTGTATGCAAAGGTAAGTGCTTTTGTTAAAATTTAACTACTTTCCCTGCTCCCCCCACCCTAACCCTGATGGGCGAGTAATAGCACGGAGCTGGGTGAACCTGCGGAAATGGGCCAACCCAAGACCATGGAAATAGGAGGCCCAAAGGGGAGGGCTCTATCCCGGGGCAAGGGAGGGATGATCCCTCCCTGATCCTGGGATCCCCTGTGTGTCATGTGGACGCACAGGGACGATCCCAGGGTTTGCCCTGGGATATAGCCTGGTCTAGCTAAAGCCTAAGAAGAGTGAAAGACTATTAAACTAGTTTAAGATGAAACCAGCCTGTGATATAGATGTTTCCTGAACTGCCCAGAGAGCTTCGGCTATGGGGTGGTATAGAAACATAATAAACAGAAGGAAATTTTGCAGATATGTTTTGCTGTCTTGTTAGGTAGGCAGTGAAGTATGTTGCTTTAAAGAAGAAAGAACAGAAAGAACAACAACTTTATGCTAGAAAACTGTAAATTATGATAATTTGATTAGGTACAGTCACAAAACACAGCACTCCAGCTGTGTACATGAAAATATAATTTTCTTCACGTCACTCATGTGAAGAGGGTCTTATCATCATCATCATGAATGATACACTATCTGATCTGCTAAAAAGTCATCAAGGTGGCTCTTAGCAGTTTAAAACAGTATACGCTTAAAGCAATAAGTTTTAATTCTTTTGAAGTGCCCAGAGAGCTTCTGCTATTGGGTGGTATAGAAATGAAAACAAACAAACAAACAAACCAAGAACTTTAAAAATAGTAGAGCATTAAATTATTAAAAGTACATACATAGTTTAAAAGATAACTTCACACCCTTTGTAACAGCCAAGAGAGTGGGGTGTAGTTCTTGAGGGAGTGTGTTTCATCATTTGGGAGTGACACAGAAGAAAGCCCTTTCACATGTCCTAACAAACGGGCCTTTGCGGGCTGTAGTGTCCTCAATAGGACCTCTCCTGCAGGTTCACATCAAGACAGGTATGTCTTGCAAGTATTGTGGAGCAAGGATATTCTGCTGGCCCAACCCTGGCATCAGGCACTCACACTGCCTGGCCCCTCCTACAGGTGTCCATGGATTAGCATGGTCATCAGTGGGGGGAAAGCCTATGCAAGAGCAGCAGCTTGTGTGTAGGTTTCCATGAGACTGGGATACCTGATTGGACTCTTCTCTCAATTGCCTGGTGCACATGAAGGCCTTTCCCCCCACAGGTAGCCACTCTCACATGTAGCCCTCTGTAAGTGGGTCCAGGTCATGGGACTGATTCTGGGTTCATGGCAGGACTGCAGCCCTGATCCACAGTATTTTTGTGATGTCCCCTTCAAACAACAAGTAACATGTAAAGGGGGCTCAGGTTTTCACCAAAAACAATCTATCAATCTAATCTTCTGCCATGTGAGGAGTGCCTTAAGTTAGCAATGAGTTTTGTATGCAGGTGCTTCACTGTGCACATAAACTCTCCTGTGAATAGCTCTCCCATTAATTTCAATGGAAGGACCCAAACTGCATAAGGCCAACTTTGGGTGTCCATAATGGTCTCTTTATTTACATGAATGGGCACCTCCTTCACCCCATTTACATTCTCAAGATGTCCGTGCATATCCTGATTCAAATAACAGATAATATCAGATCATGGAAGATAATCAGATAATTAAAAAAGCTGGTAATTCCTATTCATTCCTCTTCTATTGTATGTTATTTATAACCTTGTTACTTGCTAATAATAATAATAATAATAATAATAATAATAATAATAATAATATAATGCGGCTTATTTCAGACCTTTATCTTCTCTGGTGTCTTTGCCTGGATGAACATTATCTTCTTTATCTTGTAAATGTTGATTAGAAGCTGGAAAAAAATTATAGCTGTTGAGAGACACTTCTCTGAGGTTAAGGGTGAGGAAGAATTCTTTTTTAAATATGGGTATCACTCATCCTTTTAAGTAGGTAATAAATTAGTTGTACTTCAATATTTATATTTATGTTTATAACAAGAGAAAAGTTTTTTTGGGGGACGGATGAAAAGTGAAGAAAAAAAGGGTCTGTGTTAGCGAAATGTTGTGCCATTGAAGATCAGTCATTT
The DNA here is from genome assembly GCF_023053635.1 of Elgaria multicarinata webbii. Lineage (NCBI taxonomy): Eukaryota > Metazoa > Chordata > Lepidosauria > Squamata > Anguidae > Elgaria > Elgaria multicarinata. The sequence continues at coordinate 139,856,533 of NC_086172.1, read as the reverse complement.
TCTTCTCAATAATACTGAAAGGGTCTAATTTATAAGTTTCCCCCCCTGCTTCCCTGTTATGATGGTTTGTAAGTTCTGACATTGCTACTGGTATGTTAATGAGAAGCTAGTGTTCCATTAAGAGTAAACCATATGCTCTACTGCATACTGTGAAAGAGAAAGCATATAATGTGACTGTTGCCTTAGTAACACATTAATTCATTTTGTCAGTGTTGGCACAGATCATTTCATTTATAAGAAAACAAGTATAATAGTTTACCACATCTATAATATTTACAGTGTTTCTGTTACAAAACAGTGACAAAATGAGCTTAAAAAATAGAGCTGGGATAACAATCATTAAAAGATGGGTTCTGGGTTAAAAAATTATAATCCCAGTACAAATTAAAACTCAGATTGGTGTAAAATTCCCTATCACATTTTTAACACCAAACTCTTTTCTTTTTTTTGTCACATATCTGAATTATACCAATAAGATGCATTAGAAATTTAGTCCATAAAAAAGTGCATTAGCAGTCTTTAATGAATGCAAAACAAAATATTTCATGGCACAGTTTTTTAAAATTGCAAGCATTATAAATGTAATTGTGTGCTACTGTGTTACTCACAACAAGACTAAACAGTCATCTAGCTTAATTTCTTTTTTCCAGATGTTTAAGAGTATTATAACATTCTGAAAATATTTTACATTAAAATATTCCAAGCCTTCAAATTGAGCATATTCTTTGTCATATTCACTAAAGACTGATTTGTTTGTATATCTAAACAAATAGGAAACTTTAAGAAGTTTCCTTCCCAGGTGACAGTTTTTATGAAAGGAAATAAAGTGGGTGCATGCATGATAAAGGAAAGACGTAAGGATGGGCAAGTTGATATTATTCATTATTTATTTATTTATCATATTTATACCCCGCTCCTCAGCCAAAAAAAGGCTCTCGGAGCGGCTTACACTTAGGAAAAAAGACAGTCGCTGCCCTCAGGCTTACAGTCTAATAAAGACATGACACACAAGGAAAAGGAGTCCAGGAGGGAAGAGGTAAAGAGAGAGAGAAAGAGAGAGAGAGAGAGAAATTAAGTGGATTGGGAACAAGGCTGACTTCCAGTTGTCACAGACACCATTACTTTCAGTTCTTTCAGCACTTAAAAGTATTTTCTTACTATTATAGTTGGTTTAGTAAGAGGCACAACCAAAACCAATACAGATGAGGGAATTAAATATGCAAGTAAACATCACCCTCTGTAAACATTCTCTAAACTGACTACCTGGTTTACACCAAAGGCCATTTACAAATATATATATGCCCCTACTCACTATGAAACTGAAGGAAAAAATTGGCAGGAGAACTGTAGCGCTCTCCAGCCTCGGGTCACATTCTACCTATAAACACATTTTTAATAGCAAACTGTTGCCTTGATGAAGCAAGGGTGTGAAGGTTTCAGGCCTACAGAGCCAAGATAATAAAGTCAGCCTACAGGCCTGCAGTTTTTCTGTGGGGAGGGGGTATCCCTGAGAAGAGTAGTTTCATTTCTACACATAACATTTATCTCCCTGGTTAAGTTGTTTTTGTCCACTTAAGTTTCATTTCTTCAAGATGAAACTGTACTTTCTGCTTTGAGAAAAGAGGGTATAAAAGAGCGAGAGTCAGAGAGGAGACAGCAAGAAAAGACAAGAGCATGAGGAAACAGCAGCTGGAAAAGCCTAAATGCAGCTAGGGTAAATGAACTAGCATTTTGCAATTTTTATTTTCTTTTAATGCCAGATCCTCATGTTGAAACAAGATTCCACACATGGATCACCCTTCCAAATGTAGGTGCAACAGGGTGCTGCATGTTGGAAGGAAAAGAAATGTTCGCATTCATCTTGGGGTAGGGGGATTGCTTATTGTTGTTCCCCGCCTCAATCCAGACAGAGAGGTGGGTAAGGAATAAATATTATTATTATTATTATTATTATTATTATTATTATTATTATTATTATTATTATTATTTCTGCCATGAATGCACCACCAAACATATGGTACTGACAGCTCTTACAGAGCTGACCACCTGTTTGTGGGGTAAAAAAAAGGTCTTGACCTTCTTCTCCCACTTCTCCAAGAAATGACAAGCATTGTCAAAGTTGAGATAGCCAACCATCAGGTCATTGGAGAAGATGCTTATGCACAGGAGTATATCTGCTCAACCTGCTGCTCTGTAGGGGGATCTCTACACTGGAGGCATTGAGTACTCATGATACATGAAGAACTAACCATCTCTAACTGTAAGAGAGTAAGAGAAATTTATACACAGATATTTTCCCCATGAAAACTCTCAGAAATACTTGTTTAATTGATTATTGAAACTATTTCTGATACTGAAATTGCTTGGGCAATCGTAGACATAAGCCATTGAGAAACACATATAGAACTGCTTTACTTAATCAGGTTCCAAAACCTGCAATTGCCTTTGAATAATGGAAAGCAGTAGAAGCAACATTTCAAAGGAGCCAGCAGTTATATCCCACCCGTAAATCTATCTCAGAGTGTTATCAACTAATTTTCATTAGGAACATGATTTTTAAAGCCAAACTGTGCATAATAGCAAATAAACATGCACAGCTTTTACATTGACTGCCAGTGCGGTGTAGCGGCTAAAGTGTTGGACTGGGAGTCAGGAGATCCAGGTTCTAGTATCCACTCGGCCGTGGAAACCCTCTGGGTGACTTTGGGACAGTCATATACTCTCAACCCAATCTACCTCATAGGGTTGTTGTTGTAAAGATAAAAACGGAGAGGAGGATTATATACACCACCTTGGGTTCCTTGGATGAAAAAAGGTGGGATATAAATGCAATACTAACTAACTAACTAACTAATCCGAACTAACCTTAGCAAGGGAAACTTTAAGTAATAGTCAGAATTTGAGATTGAGACTTAATAAGTTTAAAGTAGCTCCTGAAATATTTCATCTAGATCTAACTGTTCTGAAAAAGTTCAAATATCTCATCACTATTTCAGCTGAAAAGTTGTTTTTTGTTTGTTTTTAGATTAACATCATTGGCTAGATTTATATTTTAGTTTAGGGCTGTGCTGAATATTTCCTAGTTTGCATGTATTTTTCATGTAAAAATAGTGGTCTCATTGAGGTAGAAATATTTTCTTCCCAAACTCCATGTGAATGCATGAGAACATGTCAGGCACTGTCTAGGAGTAATATTTTCTCACGTAATTGAGAAGAGAGCTGTTTTTAAGAGTACTGAAAATGTTTGTGAAAACAGTGAGTAGTTGAAGCTCTACCCTATTCCATGTTCTCTTTTTAGTAATATAATTTTGTTCATAAACATATTAATCACAGTTTAACATCTATGATTTGCAACTGAGCCCTATTCCCTTGCTTCCAGTTAGGATTGGGGAGAAATGCAAACTTAACTAATTCTGCATTTTCAAATCAATACATGAACAAAACTCAGTTATCCTTCAACATTTACCTTCTTCTGAAGTTTGCAGTGGGCTCCTCCAATCCAAAGATTTGTACAAAATAGTGTATATTGGGAGAATGAGAATATTAATAATTCTAAGCTTGCATGCTATGAAGAACAATGCTTGCAAAAATAAAAATGGGTATATTAGGCAAAATTGCATACAAAACACATGTATTAGGAGAAATGCTCACCAAAAACGTATATAAATTCTTTTGCAAACTTTTTAAAAAAACATCTCAGTGTTCAGGATGAACCTAATTTAAGATTAGGGGAAATTTTCAAAATTTGGCATGAACAGAACTTAAGGTAGGAAGATTGAGGCCGTGGCTAGACCAGGCCTATACTCCAGGATTGTCCCGGGATCAACCCTGTGCATCCAAATGACACACAGGGGATCCCAGGAGCAGGTAGAGATGACCCCTCCATTTGCCTGGGATAATCCTTAGGTCTAGCTAAGGCCTAAGAAATGGAGATAAACCAAAAATAACAGATTCATCTGTTTCTATTTCCAATTGACTGTGACCAGAGTATCTAATTCTTAAATAAACACATTGTCAGGCTAAGCATTCTTTTTCTTTTGATGTTTGTGGGTCTCAAGCAGCAATTGGCCAAGGCTGTTAACATCATCACAAACACTGAATCTGGAAAAAAAACACTTCTGGAATAGTCAAACAGGTTTTAGTTGTAGTCAGGCTGGAAGGAACCCTGGGCAATAAAGATGATGGTGGTGGCATCTGCTTCACTTGGTGCTTTTTGTCAGCGTACTGGTGAAAAATAAAACAAACAAACCCTGATGATAGTATTAACCTTGGATGGTGCTGATACCAGGCATGGTGGTACAAGTTCAGAAACGCAATTTCTGAATGTCATTATTTTTTTTGTATGAGTGTCATTAAATGTCATTAAATTTTTGAGGAACAAGGGGCATCAAAGCCATTGCCTTTGCAGTCAGATCCTGTCTTTGGATAGCTTATATTCAAACAATGATGCTATAAAGGCATTGCAAGTTAAAATTTCCTAGTGCTCAAATGTCAGGGCCAGATTTCTTCTATTTATTGTTTTGAGAAATTTCCATCTGATTCACATTTACACTCTCAAATGTTGTGATGAGCAGGATGGCACAAATCCTTAGTGTAGCAGCTCAAGTAGTGACTTGTGCAACTCCAGATGTAGTGCAATGGAATCCTGTTCCTTGAAGGGGGCTTCAGACCAATGGTTTTGGCCTGCTTTTAAAGAAATCCCTACCTCTTCAAATATGACCTTAGTCTCTATGGCTACTGTAGCACACAAAACTCACAGAGGGGGTTGGCTGAGCTGGGAGAACGCAGCTTTCAAACATATCCCCACGGTTTATAAATTCCAGAGACAGCATTTCCATAAATATGCCAGTGGGGTGAAGTGGTTAGTGTGCTGGACTGCACTTGAAAGGACCCAGGTTCAAATCCCCACTGAGCCATGACCTTGGGCTAGTTACTCCCTTTCAAACTAATTTACCAGACAGGGTTGTTCTGAGGATAAAATAGGGGGTAAAGGGGAAAGAAAATTTATGCCACATATGGATGGATGAATCTGTCAATACTGGTTCCTCTCGGTTTCTAATTTTTCCAATGGTAAGTTCAGTTCAGTTCAAACTTTGAAAATTTCTCCCATTTTAAGTTTAGTTCATCTTGAACATTGAGATTTTAAAAATAAATAAATCAAGAAACTGCATACGTAGTTTCTCTTGTGCATTTTTGTGTGCATGTTTGCTGATTTTTTTTTTATTTATTTATTACGTTTTTATACTGCCCAATAGTGAGGCTCTCTGGGAAGTTCACAATCAAAATAGTAAAATACAACAAGTAAGAATAAACTTAAAACTTAAAACGTTAAAAATGTCATGTTAAACCAAAATATGTTACAGCCAAGAGAAAGCATGTGTGAAAAGATATGTCTTCTGGAGACATTTAAAAGATGTTGCATTTTCTGCCTCCCAAACCTCACGAGGGAAAGTTTTCCAGATAGCGGGTGCTGCTACAGAGAAGGCCCGCAGTCAAGATTTTCATGGCGACATTCCATTCATTTCAGAATGACCAGAAAGACAAGCAATATATGTTAGCAATTTTCTCACAGTATATTTCTCTCCAGCTCTGATGCTATTTCAAGCTCCTTATAGGAAGGGCAGGATAAAAATGTAATAAATGCAAATATTTATATATATATATATATATATATATATATATATAAACTTAAAAAAAGAAAAGGAAAAAAAGACTGATAGAAATGATTCAATACCAAATGAAATACAGCAGCAGGAATTGGACTTTAATCAGCCTTGTGAATAATCCTCTGGTAGACTATGAAAGTGTTTGCTATTTTTTATCACTCATTAGACACACAGCCAGGTTAGTCTTCTTAGGCGATTCTATGAGCTTTAGAAGTGTCTAAAATATCAACAATGAATAAATATAAATAAATACATCCAAAATTATAGTGCGGCAACAGGCAAGGCCTTGCTTTGAGCATCAGCATTTAGAACTTCATCTACGCTTAGTCAGCACTTCTTAATGTCCCAGTAAAGGGGCAACTAAAATGATCAAGGGGTTTGAGCAACTCCCCTTTGAGGGAAGGTTACAACAGTTGGGATTGTTTAGCTTGGGGAAAGGGAGGGTAAGGGGAGACATGATAGTGGTGTACAAAATCATAAATAGTGTGGAGAAAATCCATAGCCAAACACTTTTCTCCCTCTTTCATAATACTAGAATCTGGGGTCATCCCATGAAGCTGATTAGTGGGACATTCAGGACAGAAAAAAGGAAGGACTTCTTCACATAGTGCATAGTCAAACTATGGAATTCACTCCCACAAGATGTAGTGATGGCCACCAATTTTGTTTTCCTTAAAAGGGGGTTAGACAAATTCATGAAGGAGAAGGCTATCAATGGCTACTAGTCCTGATGGCTATGTGCTGCCTCCAATAGCAGAGATAGTAAGTCTATGTACACCAGTTGCTGGAGAACATGTCCTGCTTTGTTGGTTTCCCATGAGCAGCTGGTTGGCCACTATGTGAACAGAATGCTGGACTAGATGGACCTTCAGTCTGATCCATAGTTTGCAAACAATCGAAATGTCACCATGTTGGTGTTCCATAGTGCTATGGATGCCATGCCTTGTATTTTTTTAAAATTTGGGGTGCAGCATGGGGCTGATGTAGCCTGTGGACAGTGTGCTCCCCACTTACACTCTCTAATGATCAAAAGTGCTGAGAGCCAATGTGAGGTCAAAAAAAAAAAAGCAAAAAAAGCAATATAAAAAGTGTATGATTGCCTTTGCAATGCATGGATGCATTGCAGCAATGGCAGCGTTCTGCAGCACCAAGGCCTACTGTTGGAATAATATGATACTGGCCGTTGTGCCACTGTGACCATATTAGGATCCTACAATGATTCAAAAAGTACTGCCTTATAGGTATGCACAAAAGCAATAAAAATTACCAAGCTGTTGCAGTCTTTATTTACAATATTTATATACTGCTCCCCATTCAAAATTTCAGAGCAGTGTACAAGATGAAATAAAATACAAACAGTAGTAGCTAATTCAATTCTTCAATTTTCATCTATGTGCTGTGTGAAGAAGTACATCTCCTTACCTCCCACCATTCAGTTTTATTGGATAACTCTGGTTATGAGAGAGAGAGAGAGAGAGAGAGAGAGAGAGAGAGAGAGAGAGAGAGAGAGAATAAATTGTAGAACTTCGCCTTTTGTCACCACCATTTCCCTCAGTTCCCCAGACTCCCTTCCTGAAAATATCAGCTTAGGCATGGCTGTTTGCCCTATGTTAGGGGTGGGGAACTTCAGACCTACAGGCTAGATCTGGCCCCTATGGGGTCATAATATGGATCCCTTGGGTTCCCCAAATGCCTACTATATCTCTGTTCTCCATTAAAATCAAGCACTTTTGGTCTTGGCTTAGAAGCTTCTATCAATAGCACAGAAACACACATACATGGTGTACCTCTCTAGATGTTCCTAGCATATGCATTTTCTACTACACCTCTACTATGTGCTCATGGCCTAATTTCATCCTGATCAAAAACATTTTCACCTTTATCCCCTAGGGATTTATTCAGTCTGAACTACACATGCCCGACCTCCTGTCAGCTTCTCCCCAGGGTTCAGGTTTTTGATGTTATGTGTTCACAGCTTAGTTTCATTTTAGTTCAAATGGAGCCCATCCCTTTTGAACAGGCCCATCTTGTTTTCAAATATTCTCTAGTCCCTACCAAATATAAATCCTTCCTCCCTACCCCACCAACTCATCCACACATTGAGACTCCTTAGCTTTCCCTGTCTAGCTGTCCCTACACATGTAACAGGTAGGATTTGAGAGAAGCTACCTTGGAGCTCCTGGTTTTCTACTAAATTTGGTCCTGGAAACCTAGACCTTACAATTGCATTTCCTTATGTCTCTGGATGCGGACATGTACTATGGCCATTGACTCCAGGCTGTTTAGAAAACTTGTGATATTTGTGACCTTTCCACCAGGCAGTTAATTCATACCATATTCTTGGTATGAGAGGTTGTCTGTTCATACTCTAAGGGATAGCTCCTTACTAAAAGATTATTTCCCTCTTCCTCAAAGTGATGTCCTCCATCCCAATGACCCTTATTCTCTTTGGATCAGCAGTAAGATTTTACTCCCCTGTAAATGTACAATGTTCCTGCAATTGATTTATATTGCAATTGATTTATATATTTGCACTCCAAATAGGTGTAAAAATGCAAAAGTCCATGGTGAGGGGATTTCAGGGCCCTTTTATACCCTGTAAAAGTTCACTTTTTATGTCAAAAAACAGACCCTCATAAAACTCTAGCATCTCCCCTATGTAACACAATATGCATTACTGGTTGTGGAATTAATAAGAATTTGACATTGACTGTTCGATTGAGAAGAACATAGGTTTTACTATGTTAAAAGTACGCGTGCTACTACTTTCATTGTACTTTTAGTGATTAACGTGTATATTTAGGAATGTTTGTGATCTGCCTTATCCTAGGTAAAGTTTGTTATTCTCCTAGACTGTTTAACAAATAAACATATATTTGTTAATACCAAATTTGTGTTGTCTGGCTTGAGAGAAGTTTTAGGGACCACTATATACATTAATTCTTGAAGCCCAGAACACTTGGTAAATATTTGTAACTCTATTACTGAGTGGGGGGTCTAATAATAATAATAATAATAATAATAATAATAATAATAATAATAATAATAATAATTTCCTTTATTTGTTTCTTACCTGCCTCTCCCTCTGGATCGAGGCAGGGAACAACATCAAATATAAAATTTCCTAGAGGGAAGTGTTTAGATGGAAAGAAAAATAGGAGAGCTCTGTCCTACTCACATCTGAATTAACTCAAAAGTGATCTGTCTGCCCCACCCCAAACTGTACCAAAGCCAGGAAGAACTCAGATCATTTTCCCAAGCCAATTCCCAACTCAAAAAATGAGTTTCCATCTTGTCCAAAAGCCATCCTTGCTAGCCCAGCAAACTTTCTCCTCCTTCCCTTTTCTTACCTGGCAAGCAGAGGACCAAGGACATGTCTAGACCTGCTGATATCCTGGGGATCGCCCCAGGATCATCCCTGTGCACCCACATGACGCACAGAGGATCCCAGGAGCAGGGAGGAATGATTCCTCCCTTTCCCTGGGATATTGGCATACCCTTTAATCCCTACTTTTCCTGCAGTCTAGGGCTCATCCCGAGACTGTGTGGCTGGGTGTCCCGTTTTCATCCTGGTTCCTCGCAAGTAACCGTAAGGAGCCGGGAACTGGGCATGAGGCATGGAGCTCTTCAGGAGCTCCGTGCCCATCAGGGGTGGGAGCAGGGTCACTTTGTAGGAGTTCTCCTGCACTCTTTTTTGATTAAAAAAAACCACAACAAAATGGCGGACGCAATGTCCTATTCCTCCCAGGACATTGTGCACCATGTGTAGACTGAGGGGGAGGATCTCACCATCATATCACGAGATCATTCCCCTCCACCTCCCTCATCTAGCCATGCCACAGGACTGGTACTTCACAGAGAGAGTAGAGGGAAGGAGAGAGCTTTCTCCCTTCCTTTCCTCTTTCTTCATTGCCCTGGCATGGTGGACAGTCTGCTGGGGCACAAAACCCACAGGACCAAGGGAGATGTGGTTGCAGTAACTCTCAGGAGAACTCCTCTTGTATGGACCCTCGGGCAATGGAGAAGTAGGTAGAAAAGGAACAACCTCTCCTGTTCTCTCCCAGCCCACCACTGCTGTTACTTGCAAGGCAAGGCAAGGCAAGGCAAGGCAAGGCAAGGCAAGGGGAGAGTGAGCATGCCCCATCCAAAGCCCTAAACACAGGCACAAGCACATGTTCACTGAAAATATTCACAAATCATTAAACACATGCTCATATCTCTTTCTCGATCCTCAGTCCAATTTGCACAAATTTCCTAATTTTCCTCAGTAGACTGAAGCAATCCCATTTTAGCCTATGTAAGAAAGTTGCACAAATTAGGAAATTTGCACAAATTTGGAATATTTGTTCAATTTTGGGGAGATTTGTGCAAATCTCCAGTTCAACTGCTGTTCGACTTGCACATGTTTCTCCTTCAAGCGAAGTGAGCAGCAACCACAAAAGCAAACAGGAAGTGGGCATGAGAAGAGGTGATGTTCAGAGGATCCTAGCAATCTTCAACATCACTCATTTGCTATCCCTAGCTGGTAGGAATAGGTGAAAGGATATAGCTGGAGAGAAATTTGAAGGTTTAAAAGCTTGCCTCTCACTTCAGATGAGTATTTATGAACACCTTCTTCTTCTCAGATGCTAGCTCAGGGGAACTTTTCCTGCAACTCTACTTAGGACCAAAAAGCTAGACCAGATAGATCCATGGTCTGATCTAGCAGGACTCTTTTTTTAAAAAAATCGCATGGTAGATAACTATATTATATTGTATTTTATATTATGGTTTTATACTGTTGTATACTGTTGTTTTATACTTCGAATGGTTTTAATTTTTGTGAACCGCCCAGAGAGCTCCGGCTACTGGGCGGTATAGAAATGTAATAAATAAATAAATAAATAAATAAATGCTATCAATTTTCACCTAAAGCAATGCCTTTTCATGTACTCATCAAAATGGCCAATACATGTGCAGTCTTGTACCATGAAGGTAACTGGGGATTCTGGAGAAATGTAAAGCAGACTAAAATGAATTTGGATTTCATAGAATTTGACCTGCAGAATCCACTGTGGACCAGCCTCCCCAGGCTGTGCAGAGTCATAGATTTCTGGTTTTAAAAAACCAAAATTAATGCAAAGTCATTCACAGGAAAATACTCAAGTTTTTGCTGAGACATATACAATGCTGGAAAATATACACAGGGAAAATGTCGAATGGAATGGGGGACAATATGGTAAATGTTACATACTAACATGAATCATGTTACTATTATTATTTATTTATTTATATAGCACCATCAATGTACATGGTGCTGTACAGAGTAAAACAGTAAATAGCAAGACCCTGCCGCATAGGCTTACATTCTAATAAAATCATAATAAAACAATAAGAAGGGGAAGAGAATGCACCAAACAGGCACAGGGTAGGGTAAAACTAACAGTATAAAGTCAGAGCAAATCAAGTTTTAAAAGCTTTAGGAAAAAGAAAGGTTTTTAGCTGAGCTTTAAAAGCTGCGATTGAACTTGTAGTTCTCAAATGTTCTGGAAGAGCGTTCCAGGCGTAAGGGGCAGTGGAAGAAAATGGAGGAAGCTGAGCAAGGGAAGTAGAGACCCTTGGGCAGGTGAGAAACATGGCATCAGAGGAGCGAAGAGCACAAGCGGGGCAATAGTGTGAGATGAGAGAGGAGAGATAGGAAGGAGCTAGACAGTGAAAAGCTTTGTAGGTCAACAGGAGAAGTTTATATTGGATTCTGAAGTGAATTGGAAGCCAATGAAGAGATTTCAGAAGTTATTATTATTATTATTATTATTATTATTTATTTATTTATTTATTTATATAGCACCATCAATGTACATGGTGCTGGAGTAACATGGTCAGAGCGGCGAGCCAAGAAGATGATCTTAGCAGCAGAGTGGTGAACAGAAACCAACGGACTGATGTGAGAAGAAGGAAGGCCAGTGAGAAGAAGGTTGTAATAGTCCAACCGAGAAATAACCAATGCATGAACAAGAGTCTTGGCAATGAAATAGCAGAAGAGAAAGAGGAGAGTACAAATTTGTAATGGACAAAGTCCCTGGTCCTACGCCAAAGGCGTTCAGCTGCCCGGGAACAAGAGCGAAGGTAGCGGAGGAAAGAGGTGAGCCACGGTTGGGGTTGAGAAGGGCGAACTATCCGAGTTGTAGATGGAGCAAGATTATCAAGAGTTGAAGATAAGGAGGAATTAAAGAAGGAGACAGCTGAGTCAAAGGAGACAGCCGAAAAGACAGAAGGAAGAGAAATTGTTGTGAACTTTCCTATGAAATTATGTGTGTATTTTTTGCATAATTAAAAAAAAAATGAATCCATCTGTGAGCAGACACCAGAATGAATGATCCATGAACCACACTCGTGGATGGTTTTCACAAAATCTGGACATCCCTAGATGTAATTTGTAAACATTTTAGAGATAAATGCAATAGCCCAGAGCCACCCATAGAGCTTCAGCTAATGGTATGAAGTTCAGCTATTCACTTTTCAACAGTTTTCAGGCCATTCAGTCTAGGCAATGATAGCTTACACAGCTTCTCAAACCTCTGAGAAAAGCTTAATAGTATGCTATACACCTATACCCATATATCCCTCTCCCCCACCCAGAGCAATCCCATTTTGTGGATGGAAAGATGGGACCTGGTTCAAACTGTAGTGCCAGGATGTCAAGGTTCCACTTTTACCTGGACCCCTTGATCAGCTCCTTAAGGATATTTTGCCTCTTTAAGAGCCCTTCCCTCCATCAGATATCAACTTTCTACCTTTTACTTTCCCCTCTCAGTAATGTGGGGTTTAGGTCTTAGGCATGGGGTGACACTCCAGATAACAAGGTTTTAACAACTATTTATTATATTATATAAGATAAGGCAAAATCACATAAACTTAAGGTATCACTCAAAGAGCTGTAAGACTTCAAAAGGCATTTACAATGAAAATAAAAGATGCAAAACCACAGTTTCCTCTAGCCTATACACTTCCATCTGTAAATTTGGCATAGAGTCCTTTCCAGCCTTCACCTGGCTGTTGTCCTTCCGAGCTTTTTCTTGTTCAAGAGTCTCTTTCCATGGCTCGCTGTAGGGGTTTTTTCTCCAGCCCTCTCTGTAGTTTTCCACTGCTTTGTACAGTTAACTCCGTCCCTTTATATACTCTCTCACAGAAATGGAAACAAACAATCTGGTGACCTAACACTGGGGAAATGAAATTTAACTCCTTTAGGGGGAAAACAAAACTCAGAAATGCCTCCTCCCCTCAGGAGATTTCCAGGCCTTCAGGCTTAAACCAAACCCAAGCCTGTGTAGGCCTCAAACCTTCACACAGGTCATAGAACCTCAGGCCCATGGTCAAATCCCCCCTGCCTGGATTTCCCAGAGGTCCATGTCCTTTTCCCCAGCCCCTTTCACCAGACTCTGTTAAGGAGTTTAAGCTAAAATAAGGAATCTACTTCATTTCCCCCCAAAACCCTGAGATCCACAAACCAGTTGATCTGTTCAGGAATTCTGAGCCCAGGAATTTTGTTTGAGAAACAGAAACTATTGCAAAAACTATTCCCCATTCAAGGCAACATTTTAGATGCCGCATTGTAAACCAACTGAAATTTCTGGATGCTCTTCAAGGGCAAAGCCACATAGAGTCCGCTGCAATTATCCAGTCTGGATGCAACTTACTAAGGTATGTGGCACTATAGGACAGGTAAAATATAAGCCTAAACCACGCAAAAGCAATGTCGACCACAGCTGCTACTTGGACGTCCAGAAACAAAGGCAGGTCTAGGAGCACCTCTAGACTGAATCTGAGGAAAAGACAGTGCTGTTTTTGGAGGACCCATGGGCAAGAAACCATAATTGAGCTTCCTTCCTGTCATAGCCTCAGGTGTCATCCTCCAATGGAAGCATCTTCAGAGGAGGAGCCAGAACCTTCAGAACCACATGGCCCCAGGGACCAGGTCACTTCAGAAAAGTCTAGCACTTCCCAAGATGGTCGAGGACCTTAGAAGTGATGCCTTCAGATTTGCTTCCTGGAAACACAGAAGGCTCAGCTTCTGAAAAAGAGGGTGATTCCTGGACACCACCTAGCCCCCAAGAATGCCAGTGCCTTAAGATAAATGGTGGCCAGGCATAAGAGTACTGACTTAATAAAGAGGATTATTCATGAGTAGGGCTAACCTCACAAGGATGATAGCCAGGCATAGGGGTACTCAACTTACATGAAAGGAACACTCATGAGTAGGCTCACCTCAAAAGAAGCTAGACACAAGCTTCTAACACAGTGGTTCCCAAAGTGGGCGGTACCGCCCCCTTGGGGGCGGTGGGATTGCATAGGGGGCGTTAAGAGGCAAAGGGATGGCAGGGGGTGCTAACAGGCAAAGGGGCAGCAGGGGGGGGCACTCGAGGTGGTCTCTCCAGAAGGTCCTAAAACCCAGGGACCGAGCAGGAAAGAGTGACAAATTCAGCTGCTCTCCCCACACCACTCCTGCTCAGGAAGGACTTTCTCACTCACGCAGCTGCTCTCTCTTCCTATCTTGAGCCCACAGCGACCCCACCAGAAGTAGGGGGTGGGGGAAGCGCCCACAGGAGGCAGCAGAGCAGGAAACAGCAGTGAATTCAGTTGCTCTGCCCTCTCTTCTCCTGCCTTGGAGGGCCCGGGGCTTCTTTCCTGCTGGAGCCATCACGGCCCACTTGCTCGCTCGCTCCCTCCCTTAGCCAGAGCTGCTCCCTCCTACAATCTTCCCCGGCAGACCTCTCGTGATAGTTGCTACACACGGCGGGAGCAGCAGCCCTGCGGCGGAGAGGAAGGAGCACGTGGAGGATGGCAGGCATCAGAGCAGCTGCCAAGAACAGCGGCCGGCGGGCTGGGTGGGGAGCAGAACTGCTTGTGCTGCTGCAAGGTATCACCAGGCTCCCTTCCCCCATCAGGAGTTGCAGATTGGGGCCATCTCCCCTCTGAGCTGCTGCCGTCCTGTCCTAATCAGCCTGACAGCTATTGTGAGGCTTGGGGGGAGGGGAGTTGGACTACAACAGGATTGGAAGAGAAAAGAAAAGGGGGAGGGAGAGAGAATTGCAATTCCCCAGGTCCTTCCTGGCTAAAGAAGATTCAGCAGCACCTTTTTTCAGAATGCTTGCTGAAACAATTCCTATCTGCCCTTGCTTATTTCAGGGTGTCCAACCCCCTTTTTTCAAGCGTTCTTTTAGTAAACATGGTATGTGTGTAGCTTGTGTCACCATAAAAACAGAGCTGTAGCACAATCCTAAGTACGTCTACTCAGAAGTAAGCCCCACTGAGATCAGTAGAACTTACTCTGAGGTAAATGTGCATAGGATTCAGCCTGAAAACGAAGAGAAGGTGAAGAAAAGACAGGAGAAAATGAATTGTAGAAATAGAATAGCAAGGTAACTGTGGGATATTTAACCGTATTTAAAGACAATAAGTACATTAAAATTAGTGCCCCTCTACTTCAGTCCCAGCCAAGTTTTCCATAGGAAAGCTCTGTACCAGGTGGCAGATAATTATTTTTAAATACATTATCCTTTCCTATAACAAAATGGTGCTTACTCCTAAGTAAGTGTGTTCCACTGAAGAAGGAAATCCTATTTGATTCCTGTATTCATGCTAGTGTGACATGATAAGTTAAAGGCACAATTTTATGCATGTTTAGACAGAAAAAAGTCCTTCAACTCCTAGAATCCCCTCTAAATGGGAAGCACCTGCCCCAGGCTTGCTGAGAGAGGGAGGGAAAAGAGAGCGAACACCTCTGTTTGCAGCCAGCGTGGCGGGGCACACCAATTGGATTTTGAATAAAGTATTCAATTAATTGTTACTGTTTTGAATTTTATTGTTATTATCTTCCTTAGTGGATAGTTGAAAACCGCTATTCTGAATAATGATTTTTATAGTGTAGGGTAGGGGGCGCTGGGCATGAGTTTGTGGAACCAAGGGGGCAGTTACCTGAAAAAGCTTGGGAACCACTGTTCTAACGTAATGAGTTCAGCCTTCGATGGGTCTTTGATAGCTCTGACTGCATTGGCTCTCAGTTGCAGCTAAAGAGCTGTTGGGAACAATGTCTTATTTTCAGCTCGTGTCTGATATCCTGTTTCCTTCACCTTGCCTTGTTTGAACCTCTGGACTCCTGCATGACTCTGATTGTTGGATTGTTCTGACCCTGGCTGTGCCTTAGACCTCTCTTCTGGAAAACCCCTACTTGCTGGGTAAAACTATGTTTTGACTATTGCATGTGTCTTGATCACTCCTACCTTAGCCTGTTTACTTTCTGAACTGAAACCTTGGTGCTTGACCATTTGCATGCTTAAATGACTTCCATATTTGGATTTGTGTCTGTATTAGCACAGCATAAAGCCAAACCCAACTGGAGCAGGACATTTCTCTCAGTGAATCTACCTTCTCACCAGCATTGTCACCAGCTATTGCTGCCACTCTTTCTCCATCATCATTGCTACCACCCGCTTGCTTGCAAGGTAAGATCAAATGAGCAAGTTGGCAGTGGCATCCACAGACCCTCCTTCATACCACCACTGTTTTCCTAGCAAGAGTGAGAAAAAGATCAAGAAGCAGGTTGCAGTGGTGAAGAGGATGAGCAGGCCTGGTAGGGGAGAAGGGGGGGTCTTGTCAGTAGCTCCCCTGTTGAGGCATGGTGCCTGGCCATACCAAACCTTGATGCTGGCCTTGTGAAGCAGAGTATTACCCCATCCAAGACAGGCTGAATCTATTTCCATATTAGCAGTTCTACTAACCAGAAGCACCTCCATCTTGTCTGCATTAAACTTCAGTTGGTCCCCTCCCCATTCAGTCTATAATCAGTTTCAGGCATTGATTCAGGACTTTGACAGTTCCCTGAATTGAAATGGAAAAGATAGGTAGAACAGCACCATGTACACTGATGGTGCTATATAAATAAATAATAACAACAACAACAACAACAACAACAACAACAACAACAACAACAATAATAATAATAATAATAATAATAATGATAACACATTGCAGTTCCTGGACGATGTCTCCCAGTCATATCAGGTAGATCAGAAATAGCTTGGAGCCCTGTGGAACACCATAGCCTAAAGGGCCATGTATCAAAACCATCACCACCCTCCAGCACCACCTTCTGAAACTGCCCTTCCCAGGAAATAACAGGGTACTGTATAGTTGCTAAAAGAGACAAGGCCCTGCCCACAGGTATTCAGTCTAATAACTCTCCTTCATTGCTTCATGTTAATCAGCAAAAACAGGTATTGGCATAAAGGTAGGGTGACCATATGAAAAGGACGATAGGGCTCCTGTATGCATGCAGCATGTGGTGAAATTCCCTCTTCATCACAACTGTTAAAGATATAGGAGCCCTGTCCTCTGTTTCATATGATCACCCTATATAAAGGTATTCTTTGGGCCATTTCACACATTACACCCAGATTTTCCTTCCAATATTACATTCAACAGGGAGCTGCAGCCAACTGGGGTTTTCCAACAAGCGGACTCCATGGTACATGAATGTGTCCATCTACATTTTACACATTGAGGTGTACACTTAAAAGATATTCTGTGTACATCTAAGAAACGATCATGTGTTAAAGTAGCCATTAGACCCATTGAGGAGCACAAATCCTTTCCCTCCCACCCCCTTGAAGATATGTTTGGATAGCATGATTCATGTTTTGCAGCTTTCAGCTTGTAAGCATTTCATAATGGCTACATGGGGTGGGAGAGGATAGAACAAAAGAAGAATGTTTCTTTATAAATGCGATGCAGACATTTTAATAGATAGCTATCAGTAGCCTATGCAGAATGTTAACACCTGGCTTTTGACAAGTCCTGCAGTTACGCCAGTGATATCACACGGGTACCTTGGATGGAATCTGACAGCCAGATCGCCAGAAGCCTACTTAATTTTAGGAGGTGTGGAGATGAAGCTTCAAAAGTAGCAGAAAGATCAGCCAAACAACTTGGATTGTATATAATTATTCTGCCCGTCCGCTGGTCAGCCTTATGTTCTAATATGCAAATGAGATGGAGCGTGCAGATGTATAACCTAGGAAACATTCCAGATCCATCTTTATGAAAATATGGCTCTCAAGAGCCTTGTACTATGCAGAAATACTTTGTCTAGAGAAATGCAGCCAGCAACTACTGAGAACATGTTTTGATGAAAATATAGATTTTGTTCACTATATGGGCAGCTTGCCTAGCAGGATAGAATTTTCAGCCACCAAATGACAAATGGGAATTTGTGCTTTCTTCCATAGTATTGTAGCCCCAATGTCTTCATGAATAGCCACCCATCAGCACTTCTGAGAAAGGAGCACTTCTGCAATAATGGTTGGAGGTAGGGATGGGGTGCACATTGAATTCTTGGGTGCATAGATATGTATACATCCCTGTTTGAATTGTCGCAAGCAAACCCTAACCCTAACCATGGACACAGTTGGTATACTTCTGTCCCCTGGTTCTATGACCCCTTTTTTGTCTCATAGCAACCAGCTTGGCACTCTGTGTACCATTTAATTCATCTTTTTATTTCACCACTGCCACCATATAACTCTGTACCTTTGAAGTGTTGGGGGATGAGGATGCAAAGCAACATTGAATAGGTTCAATGTTTTGATAAGCTTCTTGCTCCTACCCTGTACTAACAGAAGCAGAATAAATTACATAAATGTGCACACCTTTGGTAACATACACAAAGTGCAAAATGCCAGTTACCGTGGCATAGAATGTAGACTTTGATTTTAGTGTGTCTATATATAACCCTGGTTATAGCTTATTGAGGACAAACATATCTGAGGTACTAAAAGGAGTTCTCATGTCCCTTATTGCTGTGATGCTTTTCCTGAATATTCTCATACAGAAGCTAACTTTTCTTTTTCCTAAAGCTTTTAAAACTTGATGTTGTTTGGACTTTACACTGTTAGTTTTACCCTACCCAGTGCCTGTTTACCCTACCCAGTGCCTGTTTACATTCTCTTCCCCTCCTTATTGCTTTACTATGATTTTATTAGATTGTAAGCCTATGCGGCAGGGTCTTGCGATTTACTGTTTTACTCTGTACAGCACCATGTACATTGATGGTGCTATATAAATAAATAATAATAATAATAATAATTAAAGAATCCACTCCAGAGTGAAACAGAATAACATTTATTTTACTGTTGTCTTTTAACCAGGGATTTAAAGGCCTCCTTCTCTGGTACGTTAATAGCCAATCATACACATGAGGCTGGAGAATACACTTAATCCATTTACTTCCAATACTGCAGTATGGGGGTGCTCTCCGGTTCCACAAGATGGAGGCACCCAGAACAAAGGAATCTCACAGTATATATAGGCTCTGACTACAAGAGGGTGTTAGTCTCTTTCTAACCCTTCTATTGGTCAGTTCTGGATTAGCAAGTTAAGTTACATTCAATTTTCAAGTTAAGGTGCACAATCTCAATGAGTCATAGGTTACATTCAATGCTCTGTTGGTTGAAAGTTTTTCCCTTGGTCTGCTAGCACATGATGTCCACTATTAAGGAATGCAAATCTGGCATGTAGCCACCTGTAGCCACCCTATGGCAGAGAAGCCATCTTTTAACTCTTGGCACATTACATTCATTAGAGAGATGAAACCTCTCCCTAGGGCCATCATAACAAGAAGTAAGTTTATGCATTTGAGCAGGCTTTGTGGTGTCATTAGTTCAGTACTTATTTGTTACATTAAAGTAACAAAGGTTTTGTTTGCCTACTCTAACCCCTATTTCAAATCTAACTTCTCATGTCCCTCTTATTCCCAAAATAATAAAACACAGACCCTACACTATCTATTCCCTTCAGCAGACAAAACCTCAACTCTCTCTCACTCCCAACAACTCTTTTCGGTTATGGGGCAGGACATAAATTTAATAAATAAACAAATGTAATAATAAATAAACTTCTATCTATCAACTGCCATTTCCCTTCACATACTTGAACCCAACAGCCAACCAGCATTCTCTCCAACATTCCATTCACTCACTCACCCTCCCAACAGAGTTAACCACTTACCATCCTTACCATATGAAGTCCAAACAGCATTTATGATACAGATATATGGCATCGAAACAATGAAACAACCACAAGCACTGCCTTCCAGTCCTGCCCATTCAAAGGGGGTGCAGTTGGGGTGGGAAAGGACTTGGCTGACAGTTGCATGATTCCTGCAATCCCCAGTCAAGCGCTGCAGGGAAGTCCCCAATTTATCGATCTCTGATTGGAGATAGCATGGTAATTCATCAGCCCCAGGCTTGGGGAAGGCAAAGGGCAGGACCAGTAAAAACATAAGACGACTGATCCATAAGAAGTGGATCAGTCTGAGGATCCAATCAGTCCAAAACAAGCCCATCTAGTCCATCACCTTACACTTGCTTACATTGAACTGCATTTGGAGGGCCACTCTCCCAGCTTGGAGAGATCCCTTTGGAGCTCTTCACAATCCCTTTGTGTTTTAACAGCTTTAAATAATTTGGTGTCATCGACAAACTTGACAACTTTGCTGCTCAATACTGATCCCTGTGGGACCCTACTATTTACTTTCCTCCATCAGGAGAATTGACCATTTATTCCTACTCTATTTTCTGTTCTTTAACCATTTACTGATACATAAGAGGGCCTCTCCTCTTATTCCATGAGTACTAAGTTTGTTCAGAAGTCTTTGGTGGGGGATTTTATCAAAAGCCTTTTGGAAGTCCAAGTAAACAATGTCCACTGGATCACCCCTGTCTACATGTTTGTTGACACTCTCAAAGAATTCTAGAAGATTAGTGAAACAGGACTTGCCTTTGCAGGAGCCATGTTGATTCTTCTTCAGATGGACATGCCCTTATATATACTTACTAATTTTGGCTTTAATGATGCTTTCAACCAATTTACCTGGGACAGATGTCAAACTAACTGGCCTGTAATTTCCCAGATCCCCCCTGGATCCCTTTTTAAAAGTTGGTGTTACAATGACCATCTTCCAGTCCTCTGGTATAGAGGCTGAGCTTAGGGACATGTTGCTTATTTTTGTGAGGAAGTCAGCAATTTCATATTTGAGTTCTTTGAGAACTCTCGGATAGATACCATCCAGGTCTGGTGATTTATTTGCTATCAATTTGTAAATAAGGTTGAGAATTTCATCTTTTGTCACCACTGTTTGCCTCAGTTCCTCAGACTCCCTTCCTGAAAACATCCATTCAGGCACAGACATCTGACCTGTATCTTCTGCAGTGAACACTGATGCAAAGAATTCATTCAGCTTCTCTGCAATCTCCCTGTCCTCCTTTAGTACTCCCTTAAATCCATCATTATCCAACTGTCCAACTGCTTCCCTAGCTGGTTTCCTTCTTCTGATATATTTAAAAAATTCTTCATTGTTGGCCTTTTAATTATTAGTGATGCGCTCTTTAAAATGCTTTTTGCATCTCTTATTGTTTGCTTGCACCACCTTTGTGCAAGCTTGTGCTCCCTTTTATTTTCCTCACTTGGGCAAGACTTCCATTTTCTGAATGGAATGGTACCATGAGCTCAACATTCCATGGGCCAGATTGGACCCCAGCATTGGCTGTGCCATATTTAGGGTTGTAGGCTCTTTTTATCAGTCCGTCCTGGGAAATCAGCCAGCTTATCAGTCTTTTCCAGGAATGCAGCCAATGGCAATGCTCCTGGTTGCTAAGCAGCAAAAAGTTAACTCACAGAAGTCCAAGATGCCAAGTTATCACAGTCCAGATAGCAGAGAGGACTAGAGGAGGTCTAAAGTCCAGTCCAGGTTCAAAGTCACAATGATTCCAAGGACACAAAAACACAGAGCAGGCAGTAGAACTAGCAACCTCATGATGGCTGTTGCCAGTGTTGGATTGTTCCCTGACACTCCTTTTTATGCTGGGCCTCACCATGGACCCACCCATCTCCAGCTGTGACTCATTACTGAACCTTCCGTCTCAGCCAACTATTTAAGGTCAGTGTTCACAGAGCTGTGTTTCTGCAGCCGTGGACTACTTCTCACCCACCGAACCTGCTCTGCATGCTTCAATCTCCTTCTTTCCCAGGGGATAGGTGAACAACTTACTTCTGGCTCAGAGTCTGCTTTGTTCAAGACAAGAGGTGGAGCCGCTCTTCCAGGGGGCCTGCATCCTCCTCAGCTGCACGGCCCCTTTCTTCCTGCAACACTGCCTCTGATATGTCCTCGGAGGAAGGACAGACTACTGGTAAGTCCACTTCCTCCTCAGACAAAAATTCCTCAAGAGAGGCCATGACAGGCTGGTTTAGTCTCACAGGCTGGAGGTTGCCCTCTCCTTCCTTAAATGCTTAAGGGATGCAAATAATTTCTGGATTGAGCAAAAGATTCCTTGCTCATCTCCAGTTAAAAGAAATGTTCTCTTCCCTGTGCATATGCTTCTCTTTCTCATGGTGGAATATGGGAAGGTTTAAGGGAGGGAAACCCATCAAAAATATTGAATAGATTTGGAAACTTCTAAAGCTAACTTTTTTATTTTTAAATTAAATCTGGACACACATCTTTGCACTTACTTGCAACAATATTTTTTTTTTAAAAAAAATCAATAAAAAGGAAGATTGAGTCTTTCTGGGTAATTCTACTATACTCTAAACTGGTGAGAAAGAACTCAAACTGTATGTGTGATCAATTGTATGGCACAGGCACACAAAAAAAGTTATTTTTCCTGACTGTGATAATGGCCCCCCACTGTTTCCACTACTCTCCTTGTTCTTTGTTTACAGTGTCAAAATAAGGATGAAGCAGCTTGCTTTGCTATGGTGAGTTTAGGGTCCATCACTATTATGGTATAGAAAAGCTTATTTGCTGTTCAAAATAATTCTTCAAATGGTATATTTGGCCTATGGTAACACGTATGTATTGTTCTACGTGTCTGTTTTAAAGCAGGGATGGGATGGGGACGTTGTTGTTGTTGTTGTTGTTGAGGGCTGAATTCTCTTGTAATCCAGGGTAATCTGTTAGGGGTTGGATGGCTTCCGAGCTAAAAGTGGGTGGAGTTTGCAATGTTGTAGGATTCTATAGCTTCCTCTCTTCCTCCCCATCTCTGTAGCCCTGATGAAAGTAGAACGAGGGTTCCCCATTCCTCATTTAGATCAACTGGCCTTGAAAAATTAAAGGAACCACCTTGAAATTACCATTGGGCTTTCATAGGCTGCCACGCCAATATACAGTCAAGGCTGCATATTTCAGTGGGGCAGTGTTTTCAGTCAAAACCAGTTGGAATGCTGAAGGAGCTATCCAAGGTGCTGAACCCTATCCACAAAATAGGTTCAGGTCTTGAATAGCTCCTTAGAATTCTGCCTGGTTCTCACAGAAACCCAGAGCGGATTTCGAACCCCACTGAAAACGTAGCCACCTGCCTTCACTGCCTGTATATCTAATATGCTTAGGGAAAAGTAGTTTGCATAAATATGTACTCCCCAAGCAATTACTGTTAGAATACATTGCCATAGTCATGATGGCTATTGTTATATATTTATTTTTATTTATTTATTTTATTACATTTATATACCGTCCCACAGCCGAAGCTCTCTGGGCGGTTTACAACAATTAAAAATGGTAAACATTAAAGTATACAAAATTTTAAAACCATCAAAAACATAAAAAACAGCATAAAAACAACTGCATCCATTTAAAAACAATTCTGGGGTCCATTAAAAACAAACTTAACGTTGTTAAATGCTGTTAAAATGCCTGGGAGAAGAGAAAAGTCTTGACCTGGCGCTGAAAAGATAACAATGTTGGCGCCAGGAGAGCCTCATCGGGGAGATCATTCCACAGTTGGGGGGCAACCACTGAAAAGGCCCTCTCCCTTGTTGCCATCCTCCAAGCTTCCCTCAGAGTAGGCACTTGGAGGAGGACCTTAGATGTTGAGCACAGTGTACGGGTAGGTTCATGTCGGGAGAGGCGTTCCATCAGGTATTGCGGTCGCAAGCCATGTAGGGCTTTATAGGTTAAAACCAGCACCTTGAATTGGGTCAGAAACATATAGGCAGCCAATGCAAGCGGGCCAGAATTGGTGTTATATGCTCAAACCTCCCTATTCCAGGTATCAATCTGGCTGCTGCATTTTGCATAAGCTGCAGCTTCTGGACCGTCTTCAAAGGCTGCCCCATGTAGAGGGCATTGCAGTAATCTAATTTGGAAATTACCAAAGTATGGACAAATGAAGCTAGGTTATCCCTGTCCAGATAGGGGCATAGCTGGGCCACCAACCGGAGTTGGTAGAAAGCACTCCGTGCCACCGAGGCCACCTGAGCCTCAAGTGGCAAAGATGGTTCTAGGAGAACCCTCAAGCTACGAACCTGCTCCTTAGGGGGAGTGCAAACCCATCCAGAACCGGTTAACGCCCCCCATCTGATCAGAGGAACCACCCAGCAGCATCTCAGTCTTGTCTGGATTGAGTTTCAGTTTATTAGCCCTCATCCAGTCCATTGTCGCAGCCAAGCACCGGTTCAGCACATCTACAGCCACGCCTGATGAGGATGAAAAGGAGCAGTAGAGCTGCGTGTCGTCAGCGTACTGATGACAGCGCACTCCAAAACTCTGGATGACCGCACCCAATGGTTTCATGTACATGTTAAACAGCATGGGGGACAAGACCGACCCCTGCGGAACCCCATACTGGAGAGTCCACGGGGCCGAGCAATGTCCCCCAAGCACCACCTTCTGGAGCTGACCTGCCAAGTAGGAGCGGAACCACTGCAATGCAGTGCCCCCCACTCCCAACTCAGCCAGACGTTCCAGAAGGATACCATGGTCGATGGTATCAAAAGCCGCTGAGAGATCAAGGAGAATCAACAGAGTCACACTCCCCCTGTCTTTCTTCCAACATAGGTCATCATACAGGGTGACCAAGGCTGTTTCCGTGCCAAAGCCAGGCTTGCTCTCTATTATTATTATTATTTATTTATATAGCACCATCGATGTACATGGTGCTGTACAGATAACACAGTAAATAGCAAGACCCTGCCGCATAGGCTTACAATTTAATAAAGTTGTAGTAAACAATAAGAAGGGAAGGAGAATGCAAACAGGCACAGGGAAGTGTAAACAGGCACCGGGAAGGGTGAAGCTAACAGTATAGAGTCAGAACAAACTCAAAGTTTAAAAGCTATAGGGAAAAGAAAAGTTTTTAGCTGTGTTTTAAAAGCTGTGATTGAGTTGGTAGTTCTCAGGTGTTCTGGAAGAGCATTCCAGGCATGAGGGGCAGCAGAGGAAAATGGACGAAGCCGAGCAAGGGAAGTAGAGACCCTTGGGCAGGCAAGAAGCATGGCATCAGAGGAGCGAAGAGCACGAGCGGGGCAATAGTGTGAGATGAGAGAGGAGAGATAGGCAGGAGCTAGACCGTGAAAAGCTTTGAAGGTCAACAGGAGAAGTTTATATTGGATTCTGGAATGAATTGGGAGCCAATGAAGAGATTTCAGAAGCGGAGTGACATGGTCAGAGCGGCGGGCCAGGAAGATGATCTTAGCAGCAGAGTGGTGGACAGAGACCAGCGGACTGATGTGAGATGAGGGGAGGCCAGAGAGGAGGAGGTTGCAGTAGTCCAACCGAGAGATAACCAGTGCGTGAACGAGAGTCTTGGCAGAAGAGACAGACAAAAATGGTCGAATCCTGGCAATATTATACAGGAAGAAACGACAAGATTTAGCTACTGCCTCGATATGAGGAATAAAGGAGAGCGAGGAATCAAATATAAAGCCAAGGCTACGAGTTTCCTTGTCCGGAGTAAGCGTGACATCGTTGACAGTAAGAGAGAACCTGACTGAAATGGATCCAGATAATCAGTCTCATCCAAGAGTGTTTGGAGCTGGCCCGCCACCACCCGCTCAAGGACCTTGCCCAGGAATGGAACATTTGTAGTTACTAAGATTTTCCGGGTCCAAGGAAGTTTTCTTCAGTAATGATGAAGTAACTCATAGGAGTCTGAAAGCCATGGTAAGGTTTATTTTTCTAAACTGAAAATCAACCAGGAACCATTAGGTAAAACTGCAACGTAGAGTAATTTTTAACGGCACCCCACAGCTATTATTATTTTATTATTTATTTATTGCATTTTTATACTGCCCCATAGCCGAAGCTCTCTGGGTGTTTTACATAAGATTAAAACAATTAAAAACAATATACAAAATCACAAATCACAAAAACATAGAACATCCACAGAAACATGTAACTAAAAACAATTATATATAACTATAAAAACAGATCCGGGATCAATGAAGCTCGTCACATATTGCTAAATGCCTGGGAAAAGAGAAGATTTTTAACTTGGCGCTGAAAAGACAGCAATGTTGGTGCCAGGCAGGTCTCGCTGGGGAGATCATTTCATAATTGGGGGGTCACCACTGAGAAGGCCCTCTCCCTTCTTGCCATCCTCAGACCTTCTCTTGGAGTAGGCACCAGGGGAAGGGCCTGAAATGTTGAATGTAGTATATAGATAGGTTAATGTCAGGAAAGATGTTCCATCAGGTATCGTGGTCCCGAGCCATGTAAGGCTTTATAGGTTAGAACCAGCACCTTGAATTGGACTCGGAAACGTACAGGCAGCCAATGCAAGTGGGCTACATGGAACCTCCCAGGCCCAGTAGTGGAATGCCAATGAACATCAGTTTCTGGGTTGTTGGGGTGAGTGAGAATTTCAGTTCATTTTTAATAAGAATTTACCAAACTTCTCCATTTGGGCAACAAAGAGAATTTTATAAAAAATGAATGTGGGAAAAACTGAAACTGACCGATTTGTCCATCTAGGTCCATCCAGATTATGTGTTGCACTTAAACAAAGTGAGGACACTAGTTCTCCAGGAAGAATGTAACTGAAATTGGACACATGCAAGTATTATTGTACCACAGAAGTTTGCAGAAAGAAAGGCACTGAATAGTATATCATTGCTAGTGCTTGACTGGCAGACTATTCCTCATAATAGTGATAGAGCAAGACAAGATAGAGATAGGGCATTGTGGTTTGCCCTATAAGGTATGGGGAATGTGCTAGGGAAATGGTAATATGGTACTTGGAGGCCAAACCATAATTGAGTACCTCAAGTTTCAGTGGACACATCAGGGTTAGAACTAGGGCAGTGCACCACCTCAGATTCAAACCCCGAATCCGAAGCTGATCGGGGTGGTTCAGAGACCCTTCCGAACTGGATCCGTGACGGTTCGGGAGAAGGCCAATGCGGGCCGAAGCCAATTGGCTCAGAAGCTTTGGGCCACCTCGGTGCTTCGGAGCTGGCCCCACCCCACACTCATCTCCTTAACTGCTGCCTCTGTCACTGCCACCATCTGGCAGCTTCTGGTGCTGCCAGAAATGAAAGGGAGTAGGCTGCACAATAACTTAAAACCACGTGGCCTACTCCCTTTCATTTCCACCAGCGGCGCCAGAAGAAAGATGGTGGTAGCGACAGAGGCAGCAGGTAAGCCCGCTCCCACTTACTTATGTCCGCCGCCGCTGGCTTCCATCTGGCGGCTTCAACTCGAGGATGCATAGAAGCTGCTGGACGCAAGCCGGTGGTGTTGGACCCAGGTAAGCCCCCTTCCCCACTTACCTGTGGCTGTGGCTACGGCTGCCACTGGCTTGAGTCTGGCAGCGAGGATGCTGAAGGCCTTCAGTGTCCTTGAGTGGAAGCCACGGGTGCAAGCTGGCGGCAGCAGACACAGGTAAGTGGGGGAGGAGGGCTTACCTGGTGCCTCCGCCGTCCACAGCGGTAGATGGCGGAGGCACCAGGTAACTGGGGAGAGTTTTCTGGGTGCCAGCAGTGCAGGCGGCACCCAGAAAACTCAAAGTCGCTTCGGAGGGTCCAAATTTTGCCTTGGCTTCAGCACTGAGGTGGATCAGGACCCCCCGAGGCAGCCCCGAGGTGGATCGGGGCTGCTTCGGAGGCTCCGGATCGGCCTCTGAGGCAGATTGGGGTGGTGGTGTCCCTGCACAGCCTTAGTTAGAACACATGGGGTTTTTTTTAGTATGAAGAGGATAAGCAAAAAATAATATTACCTGAGTGGGTTAGTTTACCTGTTTCAGAGAAAGGGGAACACAAAGGACTTCATTTACTGGATGATTACAATCATGCAGAAACTCACAGTGAGCAGTGGATATCTGGGCTTTTAGATATCTGCTCAATGCCCAGTTAAGATACTTGCCTACATGGGAATGAAAATCTTCAGTCTTGCGGAGACCAAGTTGATATGGGCAATGACGGGGATGAACAGAAGGCTGAGCCATTATATGGAAAACTTTGTTTAAGGATATTGAGATGAATTTCCATGGACCCCAACATACAGAGATATTCTTTGTATGGCTCTAATATCTTTCTGGATTTTTCCTGGTAAACTGCCCATTCCCATGATCTACCACAATCTCTCTCTTTCTCTCTCTCTCTCTCTCTGGGACTAAACCCATATTTCAGGAACAGAGTTTTTTCTCTCTCTTCACTTGTACCACCATGTTGCCTTCTATACGCAGATAGACCTTCACCCCCCTGTGAAACATCCATTGTGGCAATTAGTCAATGGTCATTTCTGTGACACTGTCCAATCTCAATGGGAGTGTGGCCAAGTTCCTGGGATGCCCAAGAGACCTCGACATTATGTCTGGGATCACAACAGTGGGGCTTGCTGTTCGAGTTTGGGCTGGCCACACTTTTGTGGGACAAACAGGTTCTCTGGAATTAAAGGCCACAGGATATCCAAGTGGTGCCTTAACCTGCTGATCTACTTAGATACGTGAGCAAACGTTGAGCAGTAGTAAGATTTTCTGCAGCACATTTGGAGAAAGATATTTGGCCTCTGAGTTAGTAAATTCCTTTCTGAAATGTATTGGGCATAATTTAAAGTTATTTGAGACACCTCCTGTTTTAGGATAACCAGTGCCTTCCTACGTTGCTGATTCCTTAATTTGTAGGTTATTCCCTTGAGTTGCTTGACTACAGTGGAAAGTGGTCAGGAAGGCCGTAAACTTCAGTTACCTAAATGGTTTGGGGCCAGGTTATTTGAAGGAACACCTCCTCCCATATGTACCTGCCCGGACATTAAGATCATCTACAGGGGCCCTTCTTTGTGAGCCTCTGCCAAAGGAAGTGAGGCAGGTGGCTACGAGGAGGAGGGCTTTCTCTGCTGTGGCACCCCGGTTGTGGAATGAGCTCCCCAGAGAGGTCTGCCTGGCACCTACACTGTACTCTTTTCATCGCCAACTGAAGACCTTTTTATTCTCTCAGTATTTTAACACTTAATTTTAACTTAAATTTAAATTTTACTGTTCTAACTCTGTATTTTAATCTTATATCAATTTTGCTGTGTGGTTTTATCCTGGTTGTGCTTTTTATACTGTATTTTGTATTTGTGCTTTTAACCTGTTTGTTGTTTTATGATGGTTTTAATTTTTTGTGAACCGCCCAGAGAGCTTCGGCTATTGGGCGGTATAAAAATGTAATAAATAAATAAATAAATAAATAAATAAATAAATAAATAAATAAAATAAGCCTCTTACCCATGAAGGCTTTCCCAGAACAAAGACAGATTTGACACCAACATGGTGTTCATGGGCAATAACCACCAGGCTCCCTGTCCTCTCTGATACATATATTTTATTTGTAAAGCTTTTTTGTTTTCTTGTTTGCTTGCTTTTAAAACTGGGAGGTTGTCATTCAGCCAAACAAAGTGCAACCTCCCAGCACCATTTTAATTTCCAAGAGTTATGTTCCCTACATAAGCCCCAGAGAAGTTCTTCGAAAATAAAAATGAGGAGTGGATCAAGACCATCACTTTGTTTTGAAGTGTGCCCAACTGTAGAGAACTAGGGAAGCTTGGGGGGACTAGAAGAGGTGGCAGGGGAAGAGGGGGTGCTTTTGCCTTTGAGATTATGTGTATGTGGTGTGTGTTAGCTGCTGCTGCTGGTGGTCTGATGGGTGTTTTGCTTGTGTGTGTGTGTATGTTTGTATGGTGTGTGAAATGTGCCCAGTTTTCTCTCTCTGTGTTGCTTGCCTGTAAGTGTGTTTCTCTGACTACCAACTGTTGCCTTCTGTAAAATGGGTATCTTGTTGTACTTTGTGGGAGTGGATATATAATTTTGAATTGGGCTTCAGAACCCACTTCTGCCTTGACTCAGGCCTTTACTAGACTAGGCTATACCCTGGGCGAACCCTGGGATCATCCCTGTGCATCCATATGATGCACAGGAGATCCCGGGATCAGGAAGGGATCATCCCTCCCTTGCCCTGGGATAGAGCCCTCCCCTTTGAGCCCACTTTTTCCACAGTCCTGGGCTCAGCCCGAGACTGCGGAATGTGTGGCCTGTTACCACAGCTTGACTCCACTCACATGGAGCTGGGAGCCATGCACGGGGCACAGCACTCCTCAGGAGCACTGCGGCCATCGGGGGTAGGGTGGGGGGAGCAGGGAAATTAATTTAAATTAAAACACACACTTACCTTTGCGCACAACCGTTCGTGTGCTGCTGTCGCTTTAAGAAAATAAAAAAATGCTGGCCGTGATGCCTCTCTTCCTGAGGTTGTTGTGCCTTACGTGTAAACGGGGAGGAGATCTCATGTTAATCCCATCGCGAGAGCTCCCCTCCTCTGTCCTGGAGCAAAAGGTAGGTCTAACTAAGGCCTCAGTTTTCTGGCCTAGTTACTTGTCTCTGAGCCTCATCAGTTTGTCTGATGGGTGCCAGAGCAGAAAACTGTGGGTTCAAAAGAGACTCCCCTACCCCCAATTTTGGAGCTCAAATCCTACTTCTTCTTTGTTCTTAAGTTCTTGGCCAAGTTACTTTTCTTTTAAACTCATCAATTTGCCTCCTGGGAAATGGGTGTTTTTTTGGTAACAACATTAACAGCATGGCAGTGGCCATTTTGGTAGTAGCAGGGAGTGATGTGGCCAGGGGCTGGGTGAGGAATTGGCCCTAAGTCTTGTGGGTGTTGCCAGCCCTTGCTTTGGGATTTAAGCATCCTTTGGCTGAATTGCTGTCATGCTTAAAAAGCACAAATATGATCAAGAAGAAAAGCACTTGCATTTTTGGAGACCGTCACCAGAGGGCATTTATGTACCAACTGAAGACATCTCTCCTTGTCTTGACAGGTACTACAGAAACATTTGGAATAATGTTTAGCTATCCTATATGGATATTTAAAGCCCATGACATTAAAAAAAATCAATTAAAAATAGGAGCTATCAGAGAGGCAAGTATATTTAGAAGTAATGGCTCACAATAGACAAGCTGATTCATAGGTTTCTTGACTAAAACTATCATAATGTTCTGAAAATAAGAACCAAAGTTAAAAGAAATATTTGCACACACAGTTTGTTCAAAATGTTATTGTAATTTTAAAATATTATACAGACTCCCCCCACCCCCAATCATCTCCCCTTGAATAGCAAGAAGCAAATAATAATAAAGCTATAACAAATTTGGATGGCTTTGAAGAATTCATCAGTATCTCATGTATGACATTCTCACAAGGCTTTAAGGTTTGAGAAGCCATCCTATGCACACACTAAATTTAAATGTAAGCTCCTCAAGGCAGAGACTTGCATTTGTATTTTTATGTTACTGTGGGTGAGATCCAACGTTGAACAAGCAGACTTCCTCTCCTCCCACCTGCAGCCCCCATAACCCCAAAATGTGCTCCAGAGGGTTGTCTACCTCTCTAGAGCAGCTCAGAGGGTACATACAGGGGGGTGCAGTTGGCGGTGACAGCAATTCTACAGACAGATACCTTAGGGGAAGACACTAGTTGGATGCCATCTTGAAGGCTAAAGCAGACATTACTTTAAATGTGTGCCTAGCAGCTACATCTTTATTTTTACTCCAGAGTAGGCACATCACCTCAAAGCCGGATCCGGTCCATAGCAAGGGAGTAGGGGCATTTTTAAGATCTGGATCAGGCCCCTGGCACCCACACTAAAAATGAAAAGAAGACGTAACAGCTAGATACACATTTAAAGTAATGTTTTCTTTGGTCCTATGTCACCACCACATACACAATGTAATATCAATTGCTAGAACTCATGCGTCTACATTTTTAAGTCTTCATGTGAAGGTGATTATGATGGTTAGTAGCAGCAGCAGTAGTAGTAGTGGTGCATGCATTCCATGTGGAGAGATGATGATGATGATGCTTGTCCATGTGGAAATAGACTAGAAGGAGAGAAGAGACAGTGAGGCAAGGTACACATTAGAAGACAGTGTGCAGGACTTTGTAGACAAGAGTAATAGCAAAATGTAGGGATGTGCGAATCAGCAAAATGTGAGATCACCAACTTCCATCTCGAAGTTCATTCCAACTTGAGTCCCTATCAGATTATGAGCATTGTTTTGTTTTTTGTTTTTGCATGAAAATCCGTATATTTTTTCATGCATATTTCCCCAAATGTACACATCAATTGTGCACATCTTTGAAATGTACACATTCTTCTGCCATTGATCAAAGTATATATGGGTGCATTTTTCAAATGTACACATGCTGTCAAATGCATGTTGTTGTTGTTGTTGTTGTTGTTGTTTTGGTCCACAAATCGCAATGCAAGCTTGGAAATGCACAAGCTTGGAAATGCACTACAGATTGCATCCAAGTCTGTGCTTGGCCCAGAAGGTGCAAACTGGGTAAATTCTGATCTCATCCATCCCTAGCAAAATGTGAGAATTGCAGTTATGTGGGTTTCATCTTTAGCCATGTTGTTCATGCAAGATGGCATGTACAGGGCATGTGTAGAGAGAAGGAAAGTTCTGGATCACACCTCCAATTTACATACTCTCAGCACAGGTCATGAATCATAGAATCATAGAATAGTAGAGTTGGAAGGGGCCTATAAGGCCATTGAGTCCAAACCCCCGCTCAGTGCAGGAATCCACCCTAAAGCATCCCTGAGATATGGCTGGGACGTGCAACAGTTGGACAACTAAGTTCTGATCCACATATTGGTATGGTATATTATTTAATTTATTTATTCAAAGGTTTATATCGCAACCTATATCACTGAGATCTCATGGTGGCGTACAGATAAAATCAGAATAATAT
Organism: Elgaria multicarinata webbii; assembly: GCF_023053635.1. Classification (NCBI taxonomy): domain Eukaryota; kingdom Metazoa; phylum Chordata; class Lepidosauria; order Squamata; family Anguidae; genus Elgaria; species Elgaria multicarinata. The sequence continues at coordinate 139,823,828 of NC_086172.1, read as the reverse complement.
GAACATAAATAATTTACACAGCTAAAAATGTATTAAATTGTTAACAAATTAAAACCAGTAGAATTTTTTAAAAGCAATAAAAAAAATTAATCGCTTCAGCTATTGGGCAGTATAGAAATGCAATAAATAAATAAATAAATACTGTGTGTAACCGTAAAGAATTTAGCCCTCTAAGGCTTTGATAATGAGCCATGTTTTAGGCACCCAAATGAAGCCAGTGTCAGCACTAGTCAGGCCTCCAAAGGGAGGGTATTCAACAGCTGGGGTGCTACATCAGAGAAAGCCCTCTCCCATATCCCACCATAGTGTATGTCTCGCATTGATGAGACGCAGAGGATGGCTCCTCCAATGGATCTCAAATCTCAGGCAAGCATATAGGGAGAGGCGCTCCTTCAAGTACCAAGATCCCAAGCCCTTTAGGGCTTTAAATGTCATTGGTGACACCTTGAATTCTGAACAGAAGTATATAGGCAGCCAATGCAATTGTTTTAAGACCGGTGTTATATGATGCATATCAGTTCAGTTCAGTTCATACCATAATCCAAAAAGAAGCCATATTCAGGAATTCTAAAATGGTGTGCTCTAAACATGTGATAAAGTGGAGTGCGCTAGCCCTGACCCCTCTATCATTCTAATCACCCTGATGTTTGCCCTGTCCTGGACGGGGTTGCACTCTCCCTAAAGGATCGGGTCCGTAGTTTGGGGGTGCTCTTGGATCCAGAACTGTCACTTGAGGCACAGGTGAACTCAGTGGCAAAGAGCACCTTTTATCAGCTTAGGCTGATATACCAACTGCACCCTTATCTGGACAGAGATAGCCTAGCTACAGTTATCCATGCTCTGATAACTTCTCATTTGGATTACTGCAATGCGTTATAAGTGGGGCTGCCTTTGAAAACGGTCTGGAAACTTGAACTGGTACAAAACAGGGCAGCACGGTTACTAACAGGGACTGGCTGACAAGACCACATTACCTTTTCCAGCTTCATTGGCTGCCAGTCCAGGTCCGGACCTGATTCAAAGTGCTGGTATTAACATTTAAAGCCCTAAATGGCTTGGGGCCAGGCTATCTGAAGGAACGCCTCCTCCCGTATGTACCTGCCCAGACCCTAAGGTCATCCTCAGGGGTCCTTCTTCACGAGCCCCTGCCAAAGGAAGTGAGGCAGGTGGCTGCCAGGAGGAGGGCCTTCTCTGCTGTGGCACCCCGGCTGTGGAATGAGCTCCCTAAGGAGGTTCGCTTGGCACCTACATTATATGCTTTTAGACGCCAGGTGAAGACCTTTTCATTCTCCCAGCATTTTAACAGTCTATAAATAAATTTTAACTTAGTGTTTTAAATTTGTAATTTTGCATTGCTGCTGTTTTTATCTGGTTGAGCTTTTATATTGTATTTTATATTATGGTTTTATACTGTTGTTTTATACCTTTTTTTTAAAAAAAATTGTGAACCGCCTAGAGAGCTCTGGCTATTGGGCGGTATAGAAATGTAATAAATAAATAAATAAATACATGTGAAGAGTGACTCTCTGAAGGGGAGAGCCTCCTCTCTCTATAGAGCAGTGATTCTTAACCTTTTTTGAGTCAAGGACCCCTTTGAAAATCTGGTGAAAGCTATGGATCCCCTCCCTAGAAAAATGCACATAAGCACATAAACACAAATTTGCATGCAATGAATATACTTTATTTTATTGAAAATTGATTGCCTCATACAGTGTATGACATACACAAAGTATGAATAAATTTATTTGACTTTCATGGACCCCCTGAAGCCCATCCATTGACCCCTTGGGGGTCCATGGACCCCAGGTTTAGAACCTCTGCTATAGAAGATTTCCATATAATTTGGAACCTGGAAATCATGGTCAGTTACCTCATTCAGCAGCTTGGATTTTGGCAGGGTGTTGTTGGTGTTGTAGTTCCCAGTGGGTCTGGGGATGTGTGGAAATTGGCCCCCAGACCCTCTGAAATTCCCCACCTCAGGCTTAGGGAAACAAGCCAACTTCAAATTGTGGTTTATTATCTTGGCTTGTTTCCCTAAATCATAGGCCTTAGCTAGACCTAAGGTTTATCCCAGGGTCGTCTCTGCCTGCTCCCATGATCCCCTGTCATTTACATGAACAGGGATGACCCCGGGATGATCCCTGGATAAACCTTAGGTCTAGCTAAGGCCATAGTTAACATTAACCATAGTTTTTCGGGATTAGGCATCATGCTAAATCTCAGTTAATTGAAAATGAAAGTGAAAGCTTCTGATCATCTTTTTGTGGCTGAGATGGAGAAGGAGATGGTGAAAGAGGGAAATGTGTGGGCTCAATATTCATTTTTGAACTACTAATCCATAGTTTAGCATTACATCTGACATAGATCACTATCTTATACAGGAAACTTCTTCCATGACTGAATTAGATGGGTTCTGCTATGATCTTAACTAGTCATACATTTACATTTGTTTTGATTCTAAAAGGATTCCGCTCCCCCCCCCCACACACACACTTTCATCTGCATTGTGTATTATATATTGGTTCTCTATTTTATTTCCGCACAGGAATTCATATTTTTTTTAAAACCTTCCTTTTAGGGATATGATACTCTTGTGGATAAATAACAGATTTGAAGCATACAGTAAACTTCTCTCCATGTTGATTGCTTAACTGATTATGTTGGCTGTATATTTCAGCAAATACAACGACACTTATCTTGAACAGGCACTCCTTGTTATATATGCCTGGTGATGAACATAAGGAGAAAAATCCTCAGGACTACTTTTGGCTAGATCTGGAGGCACTGCAGGATTTAAAGGATTTTAAACTTCAAATCCAGCTATAATACCATTCTCTTAGTCAATGATACCAAAGACGGATTCTCTATCTGTTCATAATGGTCAAGGCACCATTTTGGAAGGGCATGGATGGCAGGCAATTGCCTCTGGTACATTTGAGACCATATCTGTATATTTTTAAGGAGCACTCATTGGGAAAGAAAGAACCATATTAAGTTTGCAATGTTTTTAAAAGTCCCCAGAAACATTTATATGCATTTATAATATGCATGTTCCTAATATATGCAGTTTTTGTGTGGAATTTTGCCCATATCATAAGAACATAGGAACGTGTCCAGGTTTTGGCAAGCAATTTATCCTAATATATAATGCATGTTTTTGCATGTTATTTCCCCTAAGATATGCATTATTGCACACACTTTTCCCTAGGAGCACTTTTTCTGTTCTTTCATATACACATTTTTGTACACATTTTTTTTATTGGAGAATTGTACTGCAAAATTCAGAGGAGTGAAGGATAACTGCATTTTTACTTGTGTATTGACTTGGAAAGATTTAACCAACTGTGCTGCTTTAAGGACTGCTGCTTTGAGATCTGTGGCTTTAAGAACATCTTTGCAACTGCCCATTCCCATCTCCACTAATCTTGGTGGCGGTTGAGTCCGGCTTGGTGGTATTAAGTCAAAACAGCTGCTGGAAGATCCAGCTCGCCTCGTGACCTCTCAGGCATTGGACAATCTCAGGCCCAGAGACCGATAATAGCGGCCTCGCTGTGGGGCGGTGGGGCACCACTGGCAGCTGCCCTGGCAAGGGTGTCCCTGAAGGGGGCGACACCAAATGGGATGTGCCCCTTTGGAATGCCACGAGAGCGCCTCCCATTTTTGTTTTCTTCATTTCCTCTTTTTCCTCCCTGGTTGTCTGTTTGTCTCTGTGTTAGGACTACTTCTTCTGCTCAGGGTGAGAGCCTGTGCTGGTTTGGAGTGGGTTACCCTGTGGGTGAGAGACAGAGGGGAGGAATGCATGTGCGATTCCATGTGAGAGATGGAGTGTATATGTATCTAGCTGCAATAGCTCTGAATTACTGGGAGATACTTTACTTTTATATTGCTGGTGGATTAGCTAGTTTGATGTCTTTTTTGTGACCAGTGGCTGGCTATTACCACAAACTATCATCTGTGATTGTGCTAGTTGGTTGTGTATGATTGATTAGTTGAACAGAGTATGTATATAATTACCATCTAGTTGGCTCTACAACTTCACCTTAGTGTGAGTAAGGTTATGTTGGATTAGCCAATTTATCGGATTAGCCAAATTATCATTTTTACAAGACCAGTATGTACTAATTAGGAACCAAAATTCTTCACTGTTTGTCAAATTGAGCTAATTAATTGTTAAAATTCACTGTTAATTGTGTTTTCTTATATTTTGTAAATTTGCTATTGTGAGTATTGCTTTAGTTGGGTCATTGTAGATCATAATGTATAAAGGAAAGGAGGCAACAATACAAGTTGTGCAGGGCAGAGGGAGACATGGTGATGGCAGGGTGAAGTGTCATTACACGGGAAGGAAAGAGAGCTATTTAACACCTTCTGGTCACCCGGCCACCCTGGGGAACTTGGAGAACGAACCAAGCCACCCACAGAACCTCTCCATGCTCCTATGCAATACTAGGTTGGTTAAAAACAAAATAAATATCATCTATGATCTTCTTACAGATAAGGAGACCGATCTGGCATGCCTCCCAGAGACCTGGTTGGGAGATGACAGTGGCCCAACATGGGCCCAGGCCCTCCCAGTTGGGTACTGTGTTAGTGAGCAGGTGAGGAAAAGTGGAGGGATGCAGGCAGAGTAGCTGTGGTCTACAAAACAATCTTAACCTGACCAGACTTCCTATCCGAGAATTAAGTCACAGCAAGTGTGTGTACCTGAGTCTGAAGACCAGGGATAGATTGGGGATTCTGTTAGTGTACCAGCCACCCTGCTGCCTATCAGACTCCCTGGCTGAGCTCACTGAACTGGTCTCGGAGTTGATGTTGGAGTTGCCCAGGCTTTTGGTCCTGGGTGACTTCAACATCCCATTCGAGACCAGTTTATCAGGTGCAACTCGGGAATTCATGTCATCCATGACAAACATGGGCTTATCCCAACTGGTCTCTGGACCCACACATTCAGCAGGTCACACCCTCGATGCTGTTTTCAGTTCTGAACAGTTCTGAATTAGTTTACACCCATATGGCAGCCACGTTTTCTGGACCCCATGAGTATAACACGTAAGATATTGGGGAGGGGGAGACATATAACTTCTAATTGGTGAATGGGTGGTCTAATCACTTATTCATGCTATTTGTGATTAGGAGATGGTGGTCTCATCACTCATTGACCCCCACCTTTGGCCAGAACAAGTGTATAAACTGTTTTAATTCTGTATTTTTATCTTATATCAACTTCTGCTGCGTGGTTTTATCCTGGTTGTGCTTTTTATATTGTATTTTGTAGTTGTGTTTTTAGATTGTTGGTTGTTTTATTATGTTCTTTATGGTTTTAATTTTTGGGAACCGCCTAGAGAGCTTTGGCCATTGGGCGGTATAAAAATGTAATAAATAAATAATCATAATGCCTTTATTTTTTATATATTTTCCAAAGCATATAAACTTGCGTCCTGTCTTCAAAACAGGAGATAGATACTAGTACCTCTACTTGCGTCCATACTTGAAGTACACAGATCAGCATTTGGCATAAGATTGTTTTCCGTATCCTAATATTGGTTTGCAAGACTGTATGGATCTATGCTGCCTGCCAGTCATCATCACTTCCTGGGACAACTCATTTACATTGGATGTTTTTCATTATTTGCATAATGTGAGCCATTTCCCCTAAATTCTTCATTTCAGCCAACATCAATTTTTCAAGAAGTGAAGAAAATTGGTTGTAGTTTCATTCTAGTTCAGACACAGGTCCCATAATTTACACATATGATATATGGTACTAAGTTGACCCAAATGGGGGACTTTGATTTTTGTAGGTTAGTTTCTGAAAGTTCTGCAAACTCTCTTGAGAGAAGATGAAGTGCCTATGGGGAGTGGAACTTGGACTCTTTCTTGCTCCACGAGCTAGCAAAGGAAAAGTGGGTTATATCATTTGCAATCTCTCCCCCTAAACACTGAGACTGGAAGGGGCGGGGAAGAGACTGTGGTTATTGGTTAGCCACAGATGTCAATCTCAAAACCACCCCTCCCTCATCCCTCAGTGACAGAGTATTCCTAATGTGGAAGTGTTCAGTAAGTTGTCCAGCAACATGAATCAAGCCCTCACATTTCCCAAAAAAAACTTCAGATACCTACGGATCCATTCGGGGCTCCAAATGGTCTTCTAACAGCACCGCAATTTTGGAGGTCAGTCGGACCCCCAGATTTTCAATGCAAGCACACACCCCTAGTACCTATGGAATTTGGCTGGCACAGTTGTATAATACTTCTGTTTCCCTTTGTTTTTGATACAAATTTAGCAAAATTTATGAAGTTCATCATATCTGAGTCATAAAGGATTTGAGATGTAAAAACAATTTCAAATGCAAAAAATAGCAAAATGGACAAGTTCTTGGAACCATTCTGAAGAACCTGTTTCCTTTCTAAAAAAATGAAGAAAAGAAATATGATTACCATTCACATTTAAAGTTATGGCTATCAATTCTAAGAATGCACTTACACATTTTGAAAGGAGATGAAAAATAGCCCTCAGAACTAGGGTTCTATCAAATAATACTATTATTATTATTATTTCCCGCTTTTTGTCCAATGCTGTACCTGAAGCCGGCATCATTGCTAGTTGGCCAAAATTAGCCTATGATGTCACTCTTTGGGCCTCCTTTCTGAAACCACTTTCATCTTGATCAACAAAAAGTCATATGGAATTGAATGTGGATGTTAACCTCATCTGGATTGATGATGATGTTACACACATATGAGTTTAGATAGAACTTTTTGAAAGTTCAAAGTGCTAATACTGACAGTGGAAAAGCCCTGCTTATAGGCCACATTATTTGACCATAGTAGAACCCTGACTACAAAGGAGGCTGCTCATAGTTTGTGCAACGTGGAGGATTCAGATGTTCTCAAATTTTCATTCATTTTAGACATTCAATGCATAAATGTTTTAGTGGGGCATGGAGTGGTTGGGTGAGGAGTGAGATCATGGTGCCATCGTTTGTCCCAACTCATTCATATTCATTTTGAAGGTTGCATCAACACTATAATTTTTCAGGATTCCCAATCTGATTTTCTTTCTTTTTATTTTTAAATTATTTTAAGGCTACCTTTAAGGGTGTAACTCTGTTAAGGTGGTGTACAAGATAACACACACACACACACACACACACACACAGAGTGGATACAATAAAAATAAATAGAGTACATATTCAATAAAAATAATAAAAAACCCAGAGATTATCAAAAGAAATCAATTAAAACAGAAATTTGGCAATAAAACCTCTTGAAGATCTTGCAAAGAGAGTCTTATGAATGCACATATACAATTTTATGCACATATGAACTGCGTAAACCTTCAAAATGAATGTACATATGTCAGGAGTATGTACCACCACCGAGATCCTGTGTACGTGCGCACACACACATTGTGCATGTACACTGAATGCACTTCATGTCATGGTTAGGAAACTATTACAAGTTTCTTTCACTTACTCCTAATGATCTTCAATCCACACTCAATAACCATCTGCAGCTATTGGGCTGGAAGACCACTTCTCTTCCACAGGGATGGGATTCTTGGTTCTGGAGAATATGCAATAACATGGTCTTTTCCTTTGATCTGTTGCAGTGGAAGAGAGTTTGTTGCTCTCAAAAAAATGGCTGGGAGAATTAGGAAGCACCTCATATCTTTCCTGGCATGCATTATTGCTAATATTGGAAATTAATAATGATTGTCAGACATACATATAGGTTCACAATGAGGAAACAAGTTGATTGCTGATAGATTTGTCTTGTGGGAAAAACCTGATCATCTGAAATGAACTGTTCATAGATAAAGCCAAACCAACACGACAGCTACAACGAATTTCTAAAGCAGTTGAAAAATGGTCAACGTTCAAAGGTTAACATTGTATTTATTTACTAATTTTGTGGGATCAATATGAAGTATTAACTTAAATCCAGTACTTTACAGAAGTATCTGCCCTTGTTATCCTAGAATTCCTAATGCTAACCCCAAAACAGTGCATGTACATACATTTATACTTATGTATATACATACACAAAATTATTTTGCCAATAATAATCTTTATAGTAATTGTATAATAAGGTCTAGCTCATAATTCCCTCATTTTTGTTTAGCTATTACATTATTTCTCTCTTCCTCACTTTTTTTTTTAGCACAAAATGCAAATATGTTTTTGTGAAAATGCACCATATGGTTTCTGATTTATTAACATGCATTCTCTTCAAAGTGTTTTCTGTTCTGTTCTTTGGACACCATGACCCAGAGCACAACCTTCAGAGGCTAGACAAGGACAGCAGCCAATTAATTTTAAAGAATACAAGAAAAAATATGTGACAGCAATATAAAAAATAATAATATGTGACAGCAATATCAAAAACTCAAACTAATAACTGCTGAAATGTTTGCATAGGCATTATGGTCCAAGAAAAAAAATACTGCTCTAATCTGCAACATTTATTATTACAGTATCAGTGAAGTCAAAATGAAGAAGTGTATTTGTGTGTGTGCATCAGATCTAAAATTCAGTTACATCTACAATTTTATTTATTTATTTATTTATTTATTGCATTTTTATACCGCCCAATAGCTGAAGCTCTCTGGGGGGTTCACAAAAATGAGATTAACACTATATAAACATGAACAATTGCAAAATTAAAAAAAATCAATTCCGCCTAGTTTTCAAAATTATTTTTACCAAATTGCAGAAATTTCAAATAAAGGCATTTTATATTTTAATATTAATGTTATGCTTAAAGATAGTGGATTAAATTTTTAAAAACCCTTACCTTCAGTGCACAAGCATTCGTGAGCTCCGTCTTCTTTAAAAAAAAAAAATGGCGGGCACGACACCTCTCTTCCTGAGGTCGTCGCGCCTCACATGTTAACAGAGGAGGGATCTCGTGTTAATCACAACACAAGATCTTCCCTCCTCCTTCACAGAACACAAGGAAGGTCTAGCTAAGGCCTTTGTCCCTTTGAGTTTTAAAAACCCTAAATAATTGGGTGACATCAGTAAACTTGATCACCTTTCTGCTCTCCCCTCAGTCCAGATCATTTATTAACAATTTAAAAAGCACAGGTGGCACCAATGATTAAGTGCTTGGTTTTGTGTCTTCAGAACTTTCCATCAAACAACTTTCCATTAGATGACCTTCGTTTCATCCAATGTATAATACAAAAGGGAGTGGGGAAAGGTATTACTATTGGGTTGTATCCCATAGTGGGTTTGTGCTGGTGGAAAACACTTCTGTTTTTGGAAGGCTGGACCCTCAATTTTCAACAATGCATCCTATCCACTGCATCCCGTGCCCTCTGAAAAGCTGATATCCCACCTTCCATGAGCAGAAATGCTTTTCACTAGCACAAAACCTGAGTGCAACCTATGCACTTTTATTGCACTATCTAACCTCTGCTGTCTCCTTTCTTTTGTTTCCTAAATCAAAAATCTCCAAATGCTTTATACTCACATGGATATTTACTCATAGGTGAATCCCAGTGAATTCAGAGTGAATTTGTTCACTCCCAACTAAGAGTGAACAATATTGAAGCTTTGCATTTCAATCCTATATGTGTTTAGTCAGAATGAAGTCCCAATGATTTCAATGGTGTGACTGTAGTTTCAGTTGCCCTTTTCAGTCTCTTTTTAATACACTTTTGAGGATGATATCATCTCTGGCAAGAATTGTACACTGTGCTGCAGATTTATCTCTAAGGTTATAAACCACTTTTCAACAGGGTGGCTGCCAATTTGATGCTCAAGCATATGAAAAGCAATGTATTCAATAAACACCATGGCTGAGCTCCGAGTCATTATCTTGTCTGGATTGTGCCTCAGTTTACTGGCCTCATCCAGTCTACTAACTTGCCCAAGCATTAGTTCAGAACATCAACTGACTCACATGCATTTGATAAAAAGGAGAGGTAGAGCTGGATGTCATCTGCCTATTCGTGACACTTTAGCTCACATCTCCAGATAACTTCTTCCAGTGATTTTATGTAGATGTGGAAAAGCATGGATGATAAAACAGAGCTCTTAGGATCCCCATAACGCAACTGCCACATAGCCAAGCAATAAACTCCTGCATAGCCTTCTAAAATCAGCCATCCGAGTAGGAGTAGAACCACTGCAATACAGTGCCCCTATCTCCCAATTCAGGCAGCTTGTACATCTCAATTATAGTAGTGAAGGTTTATCTGGGAAATGTCCCTCACAAATCCTGAACTACAGAGCATTTAGAACTCTAAAAATAAAAACCAACAGCTAGCATTTGGCCCGAAACAAAGTGGGAGCCAGATGAGCTTTTATAGGATTATAATAAACAACTCAAAGTAGCAAATAGGGGACCACCATATTCTAAGCCAACTGATGAAAAGTTGCAAAGTTGCCAAGACATCTTTAAGGGCAGCCCCACCTAGGGATGTCAGAGGAATCCGTCTGGGGTGGATGGGGGTGGGTGGGGGGTGGAACTCACTGAGTGTTCATCAGCTGGGCTCCCAGGACTTCAGGGTGGGAGGGTGCTATTGCACAGTGCTCTGCTTGTGGGTCCCTGGTTGACCACTGTGTGAACAGAGTGCTGGACTAGATGGACCCTTGGTCTGACCCAGCATGGCTGTTATGTTATTATGTAATGACTTGATCTACATGGACTTATATTTCCCGGGTGCCCCCTCCCCCACCATGAATAGAAAGTTGCACAAATTGCAGCCACAATCTATTTAATTTGTGCAAATTATATCCGTAATTTACACAAATTATGCAAATTCCAGTTGGGATTTACACAAAGTATGTAGATTGAAACAGCAATTTGCCCAATGTTCTATTTATGGGGTGGGGGGACCTTTCCAGATTTTGGTAAAAGCCAAGCATGTCTCAGCTCCTGAATGCAAGCTGAACTAGGTGGGCAGCAGGAATCTGCCAGGCCGAAAATGTGCTGGATCTGCAAATGACTGACATCCCCAGTCCCACGTAGCATTCACTGCACTTCCATGCAATACAGTAGTCAGGTTAGGAAGTTACAAGTGCTGAAGCTATACATTACATTAAATACGTAGCACATAGCTCTGTCAGTGGTGTGAGTTTTTTAAAGCTCAAAATAAGCATGAGCCTCAATCTGGATTGGGACTAGGTTCATGGAGAGAAAGAGATAATTCTTCTCTGCCCAGCCACACCACTCCCAACTGCCCACCGCCACAGGTTTGGCAGACAATGGTAATAAAAAAGATCCCATTGGTGCAAATGGGACAATAATAATAATAATAATAATAATAATAATAATAATAATAATAATAATAATAATAATAATAATATCATCACTAAGTGCTATAGAAGGGGGTGGGGGTTTCAAGAAGGGTTTGGTTGCAACCTCAATTTATATTGGGCCCTCTACATTAACTTTTATGTAAAAAGAATAGCAACAGATGGAGCCACATGCCCTATGTTTACTGCAACATGTGGTTTGGCCCTGAGGCAAGCAGTACAGCAGCAAGGTCCTTGTCTTCCTCAAAGAAGCACCGATGGCCAACCAGCCAAAGCTAGTGAGATGCAGTCCTGGGCCCTGACTCTACCTGGGCATCTAAGGGCAAGGACGGATCCAGGAAGACTTCCAAGTTGCAAAGCATTTCCTCCACCAATTCCTGTGTTTCTTAGTCTCTGAACATAAGCAACTTTGTCTTCTCTTGGACTGACTTTCAATTTATTCATGATCCCACAATCTATTCCTGATTTTTGACCAATGTCCAAGAATTCAATAGCTACCCCTGGATCTTGGAAATTGCAGAGAGGTTCCTTGTAGAACAAATATCATTCCTGCATATCGAGAAATCAAAAGAACATACAAATATGAGTTAAATATGACTGTGTTTCATCTGGAGAGCAAAACGCAGAATGATGTCCTCCCCCCGCCCAGCTCAAAGAAAGAGCTGCCAATTTTATCTCTTCCAAAAAGTAAGGGCAGGAAATCAAGTACATCGCTCTGCCTTGTGCCAAGCAACCATCCATGAAAATGTCACCTTTATGCAAGTGGAACACAAAGCAAGTGGATTTTACCCTTTAAATGTGGAGAGAAAAAATTCCGCTGAAAATAAACAAAATGTTTTTCCCTGCTAATTAAAACATGATTCAATAAATATTTTCAAAGTTTTAAAAAAATAATGTTCCACTCAAGCTGAGCTCCAGGCTTCTGGGTTACAGCCAAGATAGATTCTTTCTAGCTTAGTTACAAACAACTGATGAGAGGGGTAAAAAAACAGAAATACAAATACAACCTCAACAATAATTCAAACAGAATGGTGGAGTTTTATTCCTCCCCACCATGTCTTTTCGGTGAAGCAACATGATAGGTAAAGGACAGTTTCTCATTGTTTTTTATTATTATTATTAAAGGTGGTTTCTCACGAAGATGTAACTTCAAGGACCACCCTTTGTGCTCACGACAGTCTTCCCCCAAGAAACACAATCTAGGTAACATTGGGTTCAATCCAACATTGTGCAAGTGGACTTACCTTATTTTCCTCCCCTCTGCAGCAGCCCCCCAAAGTCCACTTCAAAGAGTCTGCCAGCCCTCTGGAGCAGTGGGGGTGGCACAGGAAGCTGAAGGGGAAGGAACCGGCTGCTTCCATTCTGCAGATGGAATCCTTCCATTAGAGGAGAGACCTCAGTTAGATTCCACCCATTGTTTCACAGGCAGAGAGCAGGTTTCCCCAGAATGTTGACTACAAAGCAATAGTCCAAGGTGACACAGAGAACTGAAACAAGACACATACTACCAGGGGGTGAAACTTCTGCCTCAACATTTGCTAGCTGGTCCAGTCTCGGGGGAATTCTTTCCTGAATCTCAGTATGTGGATCAAATAACTTCTGCCTGATTTTGGGTGACTCTTCCATTCCACGGCAACTCCTTGCTAAACGACACAGCTCACACTGTTCAGGAAGAGGCTCTGAAGAGGCTGTTTAGGGGTGCAGGAAGGAGGAGGAGAGGGGGAAAGTTCAGCCATCACCTTGTGCTCCCTTTGGATCCAGCCTCTCACCATCCATTTGCAGTAGGGGGATAACAATGCTGAACTACCTTAAAATTGTAAAAATGGTTGAGCTAATGTATGTGAAGTGCACAGGAAACTTAACGTTGTTACAGGAATATTAGAGATGGTGATGATGGTATGAAGAACCCTGCTGGATCAGACCAAAGTTAGTCCAACATCCTGTCTCCTACAGCAGCCAACCAGGTACCTCTGGAAATGCAACAAGGAGGGAACGAAGGCAATAGCTTTCTCCCCCTCTTCTTCCCCAGTAACTGACATTCAAAGGTATACTACCACTGAGCCTGAAGATTGCATGTTGTATTGGATTTGGTTGGCGAGGAGGAAGGTGTGAAATCACACAGAAGCCTAATCTACACCAAGCAGGCTATTGCAGTATGAAAGCAGTATGAAAGTGGTATATAAAAGGCAGGTGCCACACTACTGCTTCACAGCAGCAATGAAGTGCACTGACAACTGTTGGGGCCCACTGACACATACCATACACCACTGTCATGCTGCTATATCCTGCTTGATGTGGCTCCTACCTTTTATATACCATTTCCATACTGTTGTCATAGTGCAATAGCCTGCTTGGTGTAGATTATGACAGAGTCATATGCAGTGTTTAGTAGCATATGTATACTTATTTGGTTGAGCAGTTGGAAACTATTATGAAGTTAGAGTTGGTTTTTATAGCTGCACAGTGAAGGACAGCACTTTTTGCTACTAACAAAGTTAGATAATGCAACAGTACCTGTCTTGCACAGTTTGTACCTTCTTTATGATAAGAACGATCCTTTCTCTGCTGTGAGAAACTTTCGTTCCTGCCAAGAAATTAAGCCCCCTCTTTCTCCTACTTGGTGAAGGGAGGGATGGGTGTGTGTGCCTTCTGACAGTCTGAAACTAGGTGAGTCAAGCTCTATAAAATCCTGGGCATTTTGGTCTGTCACCCATCCACATCTGAGCGAGGGTGAAGGGAAGGTTCACCACCTGCTCAGATAAAGCTCCCAGGATGGCACCCGTTCCATCCAGGGAATTGTGATCTACCAATTGAGGGGCGAGTGTAATCTTTTCTTTTCTTTTATTCTCTATTCATTTTCCATCAATAAACTATATCATTCTTTCACAGAAGTGGCCTTGAGTTATATTGGTACCATCAAATCTGTTTAATGTTGGTCGTGACTGGATCATACCCGAGGTGTAAGACACATGCAGGCCTCCCAAGTAGAGATGAACTGATCTGTCAGTCTCAGTCCTGCTAAGAATGTGTTTCTTTTAGGTCAAGCTGGTTCTGTCCCATTTTTGTAGGAGCCTGTATGAAAACGCATACCTTTTGTGCACCTTTCCTCAAATGTAGTCATTAATGTTGGCCTTATTTGGACAAGTAATTGGAAAATTTGTGCATTTTTACATTGTTGAAATGCAGGTTTGTGTGCACTTTCCTCAAATATATGCATTTTGTGCACACCCTGGACTAATGTGTGGATATTTTTGCCCATTCTCTCTCCCCCCCACAAAATGAGCTGCTTTGGAAAGCTCACAAAAATGTGGATTTCAGAAGGAAACTCTGCCTCAGCTCATTGAAAGGCTCAAAAGCTTGAAAGGCTCAAAACCAATTCACAGCTTTTGAGCTGTGAATTGGTTAAAACCATTAAAAACAAAAACCCTTAGTGGAGCAAATTTCTCACTCAGCCCTAGCATGACTAGTAGCCATGATATAGTTATTGTTATTACACATCCCTTTGAAATATGTTGACAGAGTAGTGTGTATGAAAAACAGCAAGCCCATTTAAATATTTTTGACACACTGTTGAAGTTTTGCCAGTCAGGATCACATTTTTTTCTTCCTTTCAAAATAACTAACTTTCCATTCCAAAATTACTTTGTTCAATTACCTACGTACTTGCTCTTGTCAACAATAACAAGGAACACATACCTTTTATCTGAATTATCCATGTTTTGATTTTAATTGTGCCATATTGTCACATTAATAAGTGTTACAAACTTTCATCATGCTAGTGAGGACAAAATTTGCAGAAAGGATAATCAGTTTACAAACTGAAAAATGCCTGCATTAGAAAAAAATAGAATGTTACTTGGGAGCTCGGCAATCATCTAATTTTTAACACAGCCAAATTATTGCTAAACTATTCTCCTTGCCATTTATTATTTCTTCTTGCTGCACCCTTTTTATAAAATATTTGCAAAGAAAATTGGCTATTAGTGTTGGGTTATTGCCAGAACTTTTCTCCTTCTGGAACTCTGTTTGTGCTCAGAAAACAAACACACATCACGCAGGTCTTACACAGCAGAGCTGGTTTATTTCCTTTAGGCTTCTGTGCAGTTCAATTCAGATCAGTTCAGATCAGCACACTGAGGCATACACAGAGAGCAGTGATCATAGAGCAGTGATCGGTAAGCAGTGATCTGTTCCATTTTACACAAGTGAGAAACTATATACAGATCTACACAATTCTTATCTACATTACATACAGCTGTGATGAGGCTAACTTAGAATCTTGGCAAGGTTCCCAGAACAGCCTCTATCTCAAGGTAATTGCCCACAGATAGACTTTCTCTGTTTAACCCTGAGATAGCCATACACACACAATTTTAATGACTAAGCAAGTATTTCTTTTCATATACTTAACAGTCCTCCTCTTGCGCATGTTGTTTAAATTGTGTTACAATCTGAGACCCAGCTTTAAAAGCATCTCTTTGTGTTTTACCATTGATACTGGTTTTGTGAATAAATCAGCCAACATCATTTCAGATGGACAATATTCAAGCTTAATCCAGCCCTTCTGAATTATATCTTTCACATGAGAATAACGAACATCCACATGTTTAGTTCTTGGTTTACACTTTTCAGATGTAGCCATACTAATACATGCCTGATTATCCTCAAATATGGTTACTGGTGTCTCAATTTCCAACCTTAGATCAGCAAATAATTGTTTATACCACTCAATCTCATTACAAGCCAGAGATAAACTGATATATTCTGCTTCTGCACTAGAGGTTGCTACACAATTTTGTTTTCTTGTATACCAATCAATCAAAGATTGATTGTAAAAGAATGCTGCTCCACTGGTAGACTTTCTATCAATTGCGTTAGCCCAGTCAGCATCTGCATAAACACAGAAATTTCCATCTTTGTGTGTAGATATTTCCAATTTGTGATTGATTGTACCTTTTAGATATCTCAATACACGTTTTACAGCTGTCCAATCAGTTACAGAAGGTTTTGTCATTTTTCTGCTTAAAAGATTTACAGCAAATGTAATATCTGGTCTACTTAGGTTTGCTAGATAAAGTAAACTTCCAATCACACTCTGATATTTCTGTATGTCTTCCATTTCAGTACTGTCTGTCTGATTTTGAAAATCAGTGACCATAGGAGTGGCAACAATTTTACAATTCTCCATGCTGTGTTCTTCCAGCAATTTTTTAATTTTGCCACTTTGTTCAATCAGAAATGACCCTGTGTTAGAATCTTTTGAAATTTGCATTCCCAAATAACTTTTCACTGAACCAAGGTCTTTTAACTCAAAATGTCTTTGCAGCTGGTTTACAAATGTGTTTTTCTGTTCTTCTTCATTAAAAACCAGTAACAAATCATCTACATAAATCAGCAAATACACTACATTTGAACCATCCTGTTTTGTGTACAAACAATGATCAGCTTTGCTTTGTTTAAAACCCATTTTGATCAATACATTGTCCAGTTTCTTATTCCAACACCTTGCTGCTTGCCTCAAACCATATATGGATTTTTTCAATTTACAAACTAACCCTGGATTTTTAACAAAACCTTTTGGTTGAGTCATGTAAATTTCCTCTGTTAAATCTCCATATAAGAAAGCTGTTTTGATGTCAAAATGAAATACATTCAATTGTTTTTCTGCTGCAATTTTTAACAAAAGTTTTACACTTGAGTATTTTGTTGTAGGTGCATAAACTTCTTCAAAATCTATTAGATATTTTTGAGCAAATCCTCTTGCTACCAATCTTGCTCTGTAACGTTCCACCTGTCCTTTCTCATTTTGTTTTACTTTGAATACCCATTTACAGGTAATGGCTTTACGACCTTCAGGTAAAGGTACTAGCTCCCACGTTTCATTTTTTTCCATTGCTCTGATTTCCTCTGACATTGCTTCATGCCAGCCCTGAGCTTCTGTAGGTTCCATTTCCTGAATTTCCTCAAATGAAGTAGGTTCATAGGCTATTAGTAAAGCTCTATGAGAAACCTGTTTGCTTTGGTATTCATCTGAATAACGAATTGGAGCTTTGCGTTCCCTTTCTGGTCGCTTTGGCATAGTTACAGGCATAGTTTCCTCCTTTACAGTTTCTTCCCCCTCCCTCTCTTGCTGAGATTGTTCAGGAATTTCTTCTGTTTCTACAGCTTTCTGTTCTACAGGCAAACTTACATACTGTTTTGTTTCCTGCATTTGTTCATGAAAAACTACATCTCTGCTCACAATTACACTTTTGTGATATGGAGACCACAAACGATAGCCTTTTGTTTGTGTATCATATCCCAACAGTTTACATTCCAAACCTCTTTGAGCTAGCTTTCCTGGTCTGTTTTCTTTCTGAACATGAGCAAAACATTTACTTCCAAAAACCCTTATATGTGACACTCTAGGTTTTCTTTTGTAAAACATTTCATATGGGGTTTTTTCATGTACAGAGTGGTAAAGCCTGTTTAACAAATAATTTGAGGTGGACAAAGCTTCTGCCCAGAACAGATTAGACAATCCTGACTCTTTCAATAGAGCTCTTAACATGTTCTGCAAGGTTCTGTTTTTCCTTTCTGCAACTCCATTTTGAAATGGTGAATATGGAGCAGTAAGGTCATGTTGTATACCCTCATCACTGAGGAATTTTTTAAATTGGTTGCTAAGAAATTCACCTCCCCGGTCCGTTCTTAGATTAGCTATAGGTTCTTTAAATCTATTTTTACTCCACTTAACAAAGGCTTTAAACTTTCCAAAAGTTTCACCCTTCTGTTTTAACACATACACAAATCCAAATCTACTGTAATCATCAACAATAGACAAGAAAAATCTGTTTCCTCCTTGACTTGTCTCAAAAGGACCTGCAAGATCTGCATGAATTAATTCAAAAATTCTTTTTGTTGTTCTCTCACTATGTTTTGGAATGTTTGACTTATGACACTTGGTTTCACTGCATACATTACATTCTACATAGTTAGAACATGGTTTGATTTTCACCCCTTCACACAATTCTGGAATCTTAGAAATTGTTTTATAGTTAGCATGACCAAACCTTTTATGAGTTAAATGGATACACTCTTGGTGTGGTTTGCAATTGGCTATTGTTTTTGTTGTGACTTTGCTGGCTACAACTTCATTTTCTGTACAAGTATTAATCACATACAAAGATTCTTTCGTTATTCCCTGCACACACACCTTGTTTCCCTGTTTTATAGTACAATTTTCTTCAGTAAAACAAACCTCATACCCCATTTCTGTTAACTGAAACACACTTAGAAGGTTTGTTTCTAATTCTGGTACATATAAAACACTTTGTAGTTCAACTCCCAGACAATCAAAATATACATTACCCACACCACATATCTGGATTTTTGTTCCATTTGCAAGGGTAACACACTTTTGCTCTGAAGTAGAAGTTTCCAAGGTTACAAATGAAAGTTTGTCTTTTGCCATACTTATTGAAGCCCCAGAGTCCAAAAACCAAGGATTCATTGTCTCTTTGACTCTTGCTAGAAGACACTTCTTTGTTGATTCAGCTTCATTCATGTTGTTTTCTTCTCTCCACTTTGCTGTCAACAGCTTTTTCTTCTTCTTGTTGCAATCCCGCCTTAAGTGTCCTGTGGAACCACAGTTAAAGCATTTCCTTGCCTTTAATGCAGCCACCACGTCAGAAGATTTATGGCTTTGTTGAAATTCAGCCACAGGATTTTTAAAGCTCTGTTGTTTTGAAGCTTGTCTTCTTTCATAGGTTTCCAGTAGTTTTCCAGCTACATACTCGAGGGTTAAATTTTTCTCCTCTTGACTTT
Organism: Elgaria multicarinata webbii; assembly: GCF_023053635.1. Taxonomy (NCBI): domain Eukaryota; kingdom Metazoa; phylum Chordata; class Lepidosauria; order Squamata; family Anguidae; genus Elgaria; species Elgaria multicarinata. Next base: position 139,804,755 of record NC_086172.1, on the reverse strand, counting down.
CCATCATGGTGACAACCGCGTCGTACGATGAATCAAGGCTTGACAAAATCACATAGACTTGGTGTACAGTTGTAAACTCCATCCCTCGTGCCCTGAGTTGATTGAAGATTTCTCTCATGCTTTTCAAATGGTTTGACATAGACTCCCCTGGTTTTAGCTTCATTCCATACAGTTTCCGGGTTAGAATTACTTTACTGCCCGCTGTTTCTCTTTGATATACAGCTTGTAGCGCATTCCAGCACTCTTTTGATGTATTCAAAAACTGAATGAAGGAAATTTGAGAGTCTTCCACAGCTAATGCAATAACTGCCATTGCTTTTGCATCGTCCTTAAACCATTTAGCATTCTGTGGATCTGCTCTATCTGGTGGATCCTCTGTGACTACATACCACAGTTCAGCCTGAATCAGATACATTTGCATTTTGTAAGACCATAATGCATAGTTAGAGTCATTCAGCTTTTCTAACAATTGATGCAAACCAGACATATTAGCTCCTGCCATTCCCTCTGCTTTAGGAATTGGTATCTCACCGTCCTCCTGCTCAGAGTCCTCCTCAGAGTCAGCCGATTGAGATTTTTCCTCACTTTGCAGCACTGGCTTTAGCTTGATGTCTTCCTTCATCAACAGTTTTCTGTCTTAGCAGACTCCTGGTTCTGATACTGCACCGTTCCCATCAAGTTCTGGTTCTTCTGCCTGGATTAGGCTGGCGTAGGCTGGTCTAGGCTAGACTGGGCTGGACTGGGCCCATAACCTTTGTTGGGTTATTGCCAGAACTTTTCTCCTTCTGGAACTCTGTTTGTGCTCAGAAAACAAACACACATCACGCAGGTCTTACACAGCAGAGCTGGTTTATTTCCTTTAGGCTTCTGTGCAGTTCAATTCAGATCAGTTCAGATCAGCACACTGAGGCATACACAGAGAGCAGTGATCATAGAGCAGTGATCGGTAAGCAGTGATCTGTTCCATTTTACACAAGTGAGAAACTATATACAGATCTACACAATTCTTATCTACATTACATACAGCTGTGATGAGGCTAACTTAGAATCTTGGCAAGGTTCCCAGAACAGCCTCTATCTCAAGGTAATTGCCCACAGATAGACTTTCTCTGTTTAACCCTGAGATAGCCATACACACACAATTTTAATGACTAAGCAAGTATTTCTTTTCATATACTTAACAATTAGTTGCTAATTTAAAATGACTTTTGAAATTAATCCCTGAAGTTATTTCAGTATCTTTCTGTCAATCTCTTAATGACTGGGTTCACACAACACGCTAACCCACACTCAGTGGTTGAGTGTGGATTGTTGTTGAACCGTGGGTTAGCATGTTGTCTTAACCCAGAACATTTTCTGCTTGTAAACCATTCCGTGTGGCTTTTTTATCTCCAACAAGCCACATTGAGAGCCCATGATTTGTTGCTGGGATGGTAAACAAGCCACACTGCATGGTTAACAAGCCACCCAGGGGGAAATGTCCTGGGTGTGGGTTAGCTTGTTGTGTGAACAGCCCCATTCACAAAGGTCTATAAAAACAGTGCTATTAAATCAGTGAACTATCAATTTGACTACCATCACCAGGATTGGAAAGGGTACACCAACACTATAACTATGATGCCTCCTCCAGATTCCTCCTCATCAGAGGATGAAGGGGAAGGGCAAGCTCCAGCAGAACCTGGAGAAGGGACTAGCAGCAATGTAGGACAAGACCCCTTACTTTCACGGGGCAGGCAAGTTCCAGGTGAAGTCCTTCTAACAATTTCTGACTGGGATGAAAGGGATCACAAGGCCCCTCTAACCCCAGCTGAGTGCAGGCTCATGAGAGTGAGGGGTCAACATCTGCAGGCTGCCAGAGCTCGGAAGCTACAGGGTGAACTGCCAGCACCTGGTGTTAAGTTGTTAAGGGTTAAAAGGTCCTGAGCAGCCCAGGGATGACACTGGAAACCACGTGAAAACCCCAGTGTTTGGTCCATCCAGCTCCCCGTGTGTTTGGACTCCCTGGTGACCCAAGAGCCTTTGGACTGTGACGCCAACTCTGCCTGCATCTAGAAGCCCTATTCTGTGACCCCAGGATGCATTATTCAACTCTGTCGGCATCCCAGCCAATTTAGGAATCCCAGCTGCAGTTTCTCTGGCTCGGCCTCCACACTTGATAAGGACAGCCATAAATCTCCACTCTTAGCTGGCAAATGCTGACAACAACCTCTTAAAGCAGGGAGCAGAACCTTGGGCCTATGGAGCAAACCCAGCCCTCTGTAGATCCAAACCTGACCCTCTGAGGTTCCCTTTTTCACCAGTTTCCTCTTTTTTGGGTCATTTTTTCCTTCATTCTAAGATGATGGAATGCCTCTCTTAAGGCTTAGTTACTAGCAGTAATTGCTTTAAGATAAAATATGCTGGTCTCACCCCTTTTACCTTCTGCCAAAGCCACCACTGGAATATGGCACCCAAGACCTTCTCTGAAGTGGAATCTGGCCCTCGGGTTGGAAGAAGTTCTGCACCCCTGAGTTAAAGGGACCACAACTTTTAACAAGAACATCTGCTAATGTAATTTGCAGTATACCATATAATGTCACTTCCATGTTTGACATTCCTGATATTGTCTTGTAGGGTGTGAAATACATTGTCTTGGGATATTTGAAAATATCTATTCAGCAGGCCATCAGGCAAGTTGTGGAAAAAATGTGGCACCACGTCCAACACAGAAAACAGAAACAATGTCTTCAAGTTAAATATTGGAAAAGGAAAGAATGAAACAATGCACATTGTTTTGCAAATTGGCTCCTGCCATTTCAACAATTATGTGTTTGTTTCTTGGGATACACTTTCCTGAGATTAATGAATATGAAAGTGCTAAGTGCTGACAATTGGAATTCTCACCTCTCTTAGCACTCAAGTGCTAAATATTTCGAAAACTCTTGCTAAAATGTTACATGCTGATCTTTATTTACTATAAAATTGACAATGATTTGGAGATCTCGGCAGAGATGGAATAAGGCTATGGAAGCTTTCACAAGATATTAGGAAAGTATGAGAAATTCAGTTCAGTTCATTTCATAGCAGAATTTACTCAGTTCACACTCCTGGAATCAGCCATACACCCAAACACAATCTGTGGTCAAAGTCTGTAAATATCTGTGCCTGCAATGCAATTTGCAGAAGAAAACACAAATGTGTTTAAAACACACACATGAAAAATGCATACATTTGAAAAATGTACATAGACACATTTTAATCAATGGGAGAAAAACAGGTACATTTAAAAAATGTGTACAATTGATGTATATATTTGAAAAATTGCACAAAAAATATATTCCAACTTTTGCATGGGATGAAAAATCAGTGTTCACAATCTGATATGAACGTGATTCAGAACAGGCTTTGTGTAGGAATCAGTGGGTCTTATTTGCAAGTAAGTGCAGATAGGTTTGGACTTCAGTGTTTAATTATTATGCTTTCTTAAGGAATACTAGTAAAGATAAATGGGAGAAATAATTCCACTTTATCACTAATTTCTGTCCCTCCCCCAGCTTCATTTTTTTGTTTTGCTTTTGTTTCCTTTGCCTGAAACCACTTCCATGTGGTGCCAATTCTTCTCCTTCCTTCAGATCCACCAACAAGGTGTACCCATACCCGGCAGCATTTCAAGCTTTCATATTTGCAAAACCTCTGTTTTTCTCATACTATGGGTCACTGCCAGAGGGTGCACCTTGCTAGCATGATATGTTTTGCGGAAAGTAAAGTGGAGATGGTTCCTTTGGGAATAGATGGACTAGAAAAAGCAGTTATAGGGACAAAGGAAGGTGCAGTATACTAAGTCAGTCCATTGGTCCATATAGTCCACATTTGTCAGTGGCTCTCCAAGATTTCAGGCAGGATTTTTTCTTGCTATATGTGGAGATGCCAGGGATCAAGTCTGGGACCTTCTGCATTGACCATTGAGCTAGGGTCCTTCCTATCTTCTCTTACACATCATCTTTTGCATCACCCATACTTTGAAATGGCACACTATGCACTACTTAGTTCTTTGTGTTCATGTTGTTGCATTTGCATGTGTGTGAATAGGGGGAAAGAACGTCTTTTTACAGAGAGAGATTAAACTTCTTGAGGTCCAGAAATCTCTCCAAAGGCAAAACTCGGAGAGCGATCTACCAGGCTCTGTAAGCTTTAATTTAACCCAGGAGTGGTGAGCCTTTTTCGCTGTCTAGGGGCACATTCCCTCCAGGGTAATCTTTGAGGGCCTTATACAGAAGCATGAATGGACAGAGCCCAAAGGGGCTGGGAGGCACCATTTTCCTCTCTCTTTCTGAAAGCCCACTCTCTGGCCTTAGCTAGACTGGGCTTTATCATGGGGTGAACCCCGAGATCGTCCCTGTGCATCCACATGACGCACAGGGGATCCGGGGATCAGAGAGGGATCATCCCTCCCTTGCCCAGGGATAGAGCCCTCCCCTTTGGGTCCGCTTTTTCCATGGTCTTGGGCTGAGCCCGAGACCACAGAACGTGTGGCCTGTTGCTGTGGTTTGACCCAGCTCTGCGCGATTCCTCATGCGGAGCCAGGAGCTGTACATGGGGCGCAGGGCTCCTCAGGAGCACTGTGACCATCAGGGGTGGGGTGGGGAGTGGGGAAATTAAGTTAAATTAAAAAAACCCTACCTTTAGCACACGAGCATGTGCACACCGTTTTCTTTAAAAAAAAAAAAGGCGGACGCAACACCTTTCTTCCTGAGGTTGTTGTGCCTCACGTGTAAACGGAAGAGGGATCTTGCGTTAATTGCAACATGAGATCTTCCCTCCTCTGTCGCGGACTATCAGGTAGGTCTAGGTAAAGCCTCTCTCTCTGTCTCTCCTCTGTATCCCCATTCAAATGGTCATTGGGGAGGATCAGATCACTCTTTCTAGAGCCTAAATTAGATGCTTGCAAAGGGATGATGATGTTGATTATTATGACAATGACAACTACTACAACATTTATATATCACCTTTTCCCCTCTTGCAAGGAACCCAAGACAGCTTACACAGTCCTCCTCCTCTCCATTTTACCCTCAAAACTTCCCTGTGAAATAACTGGTCAAAAGTCACCCAGGGAGCAACTTTGCCAAGGGAGGAATTGAACCTGGATCTCTCAAGTTCCAATCCAACACTCTCTGAACTGGCCTACACCTGATTTTGAAATTAGGCTGAGGGATACACACAGCCATAGGTCTGGAATGTTGCCCATTCCTGGCTTAAACCTTTGGAGGCATTATTTATTATTAATAATCATTTTTAAAAAAATGCAAACAGGAATGTGTATATTAGGAAAAAGTACACACAAAATGCATATACTAGTGGGGAAAAACATGAAAGGTGCATGAAAAATGTTTAAAAGTGAGTGTATTAGGCAAATTTCCTTTTAAAAATACATACATTCAGAGAAATGTGCACAAAAATGCATACAATTTTTCATGCAATAACAACAACCCTCATATTTTGGAATAAACGAAAATTAAAACTGGAAAAATGAGAAACTAGTAGAAACAAAAATTGACAGATTTGTCCATCTTGAGACCTAAGACCCAACTGAAACAAAGCTTTCAGATGTGTAAATGCATTGGTGCACATTCACCCCCATGAGCCTGGGCTCACTCTTTTCTCTCTTGTTTTCTTGCCCCCCATTGAAATGTACATGGTAAACTTAGTAAATATTTAGATTCTAAAAGGAAAGACCTATACTTGTGTGTGTGTGTGTGTGTGTGTGCTTAAGCTGCTTTGCAAAGTCCCATGTACATTGATAGTGAAACAACAGCAACAACAACAACTACAACAACAACATCCAAGCTCCTGAATGCCATTTTTACCATAAAGAAACTTTGCAATCCAGGTGGCCTCTTGGAGTGGTTTGGTCTCTCCCACATTAGTAAAATGGTGCAGTTGGTATTTCTAACAGCATGAAAATATTTATGCTTGAACAGGTGTGATGTGGGCGGAAGTGACATCATCATCGAAATGCCAGAAATTCAAAAGGCTGTTTAAGCATCTCTCGTGATAGCGCCCATATGCATGTAGTAGAGTGCTTGCGGAGTTTTGGAGAAAGGGTGACTCTCGGTGCATCTTCAACAGGTGCAGAGCTCCGTTGGGGAGATCAAGGAGAGAAACGAGTCTAATGGTAGCTCTGCTTCCGCTTCTCCCTGCAATGTGCTATGGCGTGAAAGAATAGCAGGCAGTCGTGATGCGGGGGGGGGGGGGAGGATTTCATGTTTGCAGCAAATTATCATTTTTGGAAAACTGTGTTTTACAAAGTGAAAATAAGTGTTTATCATTTGGGGCATGTTTATTCTGAGTTTTATTCATTTCATGCTACTTGGAGGGGAAGCCATATGCATCTCTAGAAGTATCCCTTAGATGTCCTACTTTACAGAGGACAATCCTTTATTGGGGGTGCCCTCCATTTGAAGGAGTGTCCAGTCCAAAGCCTGTTTAAAGGTTGTCTGATTATGGATAAAAGAGAGGGAGTGCAGGGACTATCAATAGATCAATAGATCAATAGATAGCATTTACAGCGCAGTTGACTGAGCAGGTGCACAGGTTACATGGTCACAGCTGACTAGGGTCAGCTATTGCATTTCTATTAAAATCACAGCAATTATTATTATTATTATATATATATATATATATATATATATATATATTACCATACGCAAATGTTACGCAAATATGTTTGTCCTCTTTTTGGTGATGTATTTCCTCTTTTTGGGTGATGCCTAAATAGCCATCCTACCCTAGTGGGAAAGGTAGATTTGAAGAGGCTGTCTTAAAGCCTAGGAAACTTCACCCCCAAATGGACCATGTGATCTCTGAGGAATAATCTTCCTAAAGCTACATAACTTGGTACTAGGCCAAATGTAGATTTCCTGGTGTTGCTCTTGAAAGGAAGAGCTTAACTTACCAGGTATGGGAGATAAGTTATACCAACACTCCAGCCCTATTGGGCATCCTTATTCATGCTGTTACAATTGTGTGGAGCAGCACAGCAAGCCTGTGCCCATTGTCCCTACTCCTGGGAGATTCCCAGCTGGCCCTCTGCTGTCCATTCATTGGAAGAAGGCCTGAAGAGGAAAGCCTGATGTAGCCCATAGTATTCCCATGACATGGAACCCTGTGTGATCACCGGAGCATGGGCAGTCAGGAGGACAGGGTGTCATAGGATGAGAGCCAATACAATCTGTGTCTAGCAGTGTTGTCTCTTTTCTTCATTTTCACTCTAGTTGCAGGGCCCCCAAATCAAAATTGGGAGCATAGCATGGGGGGGGGGGAGACAGAGTATTTAAGATCCAGATCAGGCTCCCTCTGCCTAGGCTAGAGTAAAAATGGAGAAGAAACTTCTAGATATGGATTTGAAGTAATGTCTGTTTTGACTGGGAGTCCCAGTAGGAATGGGACTGGTGATCAAAGGAAAATGTGACAGAACATGCAGGATGCCTAAGAAAGACTAGAAGTCAGGCAAGCAGAAGCCCAGATTAGAACCCCCACCTCCACCCAATTCCATGCATGAAAAGGAAGGGGATCGTGCCCATTGCCCCTGCCCTCTGCATATTGAGAGTGTCTCTGTGTAAATCGCCCAGAGAGCTTCGGCTATGGGGCGGTATATAAATGTAATCAATCAATCAATCAAATGCAAGTGGTACATGCCAAGGCTCTCTCCATGCAGCTGGGAAATCAGAAAAAGCAAGGTGTATATGTGTAGGTTTCGGATACACAGAAGCAGTCAGTGACAGGAAGCAGAGGCCATGGACAGCAGATGCAATCCTGCTTCTCCCTCTGTATTCATAATGGGAAGGTTTAAAAGGGGAAACTACTGGGGAACAGGTAGGAAAAGTGGTAAATGAAGGTAAAGCAGGTAAATGAAAAGCATCCAGAGAGTCATAAAGACAGGATTAAGTGACTCAGCAGCTAATCTGGCCAGGTCAGATCAGAGGAAACCAATGTCCTGCTTGAATGGGTGGAGCTATGCTGGCACTTGGGAGGTGTTGGGATAGATAAGGAGGTGCCAGGTTCTAGTCCAGGCTTCCCCAACCTAGTGCCCTCCATATATCTGGATTTCAACCCCCATCAGCCTCATCCAGAATATGTAATAGTCAGGAATTCTTGGAGCAATAGTTCCAAAATTCTGGAAGATAGCAGGTAGGGGAAGGTTGCTGTAGTCTTTATAACTTCAGGTAAATTACAACACAAGCTGTTAATTCAGAACAATTGTTCTACGCCATCAACCACATTTCAGATTTATTGGGGTGGGTGAGTCCATGCATACCTCGGTGTCTGGATCACAAAGGATTGCTACTAATTATGTAAGGAAATCCTTCATGCCTAGTCTTCATTCCACTACATACATTGTTTATTGTCATCACAAGATTTCTTCCCCAGGTATTAGATTATACTTATCAGTTTGGGGTGTGTCCCCCCCCCCCCCTCACCACATCCTGCTTTTAGACTGGTAAATGATGAGCATAAGAAGAAGAAGAAAAAAAACAGTACCACTGGGATGCAGAGATAACAATTGCTGTGATGAAGAAAACTTCTGTTTATCAAAGCTGCCGCTAGTGCTAAGTGGCAAAGAGCATTTCACAGCAGATCACTCGTTGCTTCAAGGTTTCTGTGTGTTTCCCTCCTCCCACCAAATTTCTGTGAATGGAAAGTGACACCCATAGTCATTGGGGTGAGTGTCATAATGAGTGTCACTGGGTATATATATATATATATATATATATATATATATATATATATATATAATAGATGACATAGTGACCTTAAATAAGAAAAAAAGGGAAAGAGAAAAAGAATAGAAAGTTATCCACTCAGGATCAAACATTGTATAGTTCCCAGTTTGAAAGTCCTTTACAATCAGGGGTCTCATCAAGACAGCCATTTTCTAAAAGCATTACATATCCTTCCTGCCTGTGAATAAAAAACTGGGACAACAAGCAGTGAATAAAGCTCCTCTTATCCTGTAGCTGTCTCCTTAGTATAGCCTAAATCAATCTTCTTCATTTATATGCAGAGAGCACTTACAATACTGATGTGATCACATAGTATTGTCAAAGAAGGTCCAAGGTTTGGTAACTAGCTCAAGGTGACTTAGGTGCTCTTGACAGGTGGAAGGCAGAGGCGCTATGCACAAACCTCAGTCCAATGTCGTCTCTTTTTGCACTCTGAAAAGTTACAAGTGAAACATTCAATCCACATATTTGACTTCCAGTTCAGAGAAAGTTGTGCTTAAGAGCCACTGAAATGGGCCAGTTGTTTGCTTTCAGTGGGACTCAAATGTGTTGAAATTTCTCTGAACTGGAGCCAGCTGCATAATTAGCATGGTGCCTGCTTCTCAAATGGATAATCAATCCCTCTATAAAAGTCTTTCCTTCAAACACATTATACAAATTTGGGCCATCCTTTTCCTGATTGTGATCTACCACTAAGGTGGGACTAAGGTAGAATAACCCAGGCTTGCTTGGGACCAGGTATATCTGACATACTGTACAAATGAACATTCCATGTACTATGAGAGCTTCCTTCAGGAACAATATATGATTGGAAATTATTCTGGTGCTACTGGAACTGCTTCCTTCTTAGCCCCTGGCTCTATTCCACCTGGTAGAGCTGGTTCAGGAAACTAGTAACAAATTAACAGTGCACACAATATAGAAACCATAGTTTAAGTAGAAGGACAGAACTGAGGTAGTTCATGAAGGCAGAGGTGGCTACTAGGGGTGTGCTCCAGCGAGTTATGGATCCCTGAATCCGAAGCGGAGCGGGCCAATCCGCACCTCCTAAGCCCGGTTCCAGAGCAGATTGGGGAGGTCCGGATCGACCCGAAGCGGTTCAGAATGGTCTGAAGTGATTCGGACAGTTCCGAAGCTTTGGAGCTAGGTAAGTGGGATGGGGAGCTTACCTGGCTCCCCCATCTGCCACCACCATGGTCCGTGTGGCGATGGCGGCAGAGGCAGGTAAGTGGGGAAGGGGGAGAGGGGCTTACCTGGCTCCGCCGTCTGCCGCCGCCACAGTCCGGTGGACGGCAAAGCCAGGTAAGGTGGAGGGGGGCTTATTCGGCCCCCATTTGTCCCCCCTTTCCCACTTACCTGAGATTCACTAACCAAAGCCTGGTGCAAGAGTAATTCATTCATCTTGAATAAGAAAAATCTGAGCACAACAAATTTTTTTGAGAAGGGGGACTTTTGCTCACATGTGGTGGCATTGCAATCTGGTTACGGATTATTGGAGAAAGATTATTCATGTTATAAGAGAAATTACAGGATATGAATTACAGATGAGCCCTACCTATATTATGAGGGGGATATTAAAGATCAGACCCCTGGAGATCTTGTTGGAATGGTGAGGTATATGTTAACGCCTACAAAGAACAATGGAGAAAGACAATCTAGGACTATTTCATTGATGAATAAGATAACAAGCTTTAACTGTTATGGGAGAGTAAGATGAAAAATTGGATTCGATTTATTAATTATTGTAACAGGCACAGACCAGATGAACATGCAACTCTGGATTCATTGAATAGATGCTGATTTTGATGTATCTAATGGTATGTGGAAACTTATAGAAAAAGGAATTTATAAAAAAAGATGAGAGAAGTATGCACATCACAGTGACAAAACAGGCAAAAAGCAACTAAGGGCCAAATTTCATGTTACCCTTAATATACAGCTATGTTACTGCTTGTTTCTAACCCAAATATTGGGGACCTGATAGGGGCCTGAGAATAAGGGTGTTACCTTTGGTCCTGCATGGATTGCCCCCTCACACCTGTAATTTGCATAAGAAAAAATACTCATTAAAACCAACAGTCAATTTTCATATGCAAATTGCAAGCATGGAGGGCTTGATCTGGACCACAGCAAATGGTTTAATCCAATGATAGGGCCTCAATCCAGATTGGATCCCCCATACTTACCTTTGAGTAAGAATACAACAACAACAACAACAACAACATGTGTTGCATGCTATCTGTTAAAGAAACGGTGTAATTCAGACCTTATGCCAATTGCTCTGTGGGAAAGATCCTGGTGATATGTTATCTACCGATATAGTTTCATTATGCTTTTATTAATTCATTTTGGTTTTATTTATAAGCTACCTTGGAAAGATTGATATTCTTAAACCTGGGCTAATATATATATATATATATATATATATATATATATATATATATATATTCCTACTTCTGTTATTCATAGCAGTGGCAGTTACAAAATTTCATAGAATCATAGAATACTAGAGTTAGAAGGGGGCTATAAGGCCATTGAGTCCAACCCCCTGCTCAATGCAGGAATCTACCTTAAAGCATCCCTGACAGATGGTTGTCCAGCTGCCTCTTGAATGCCTCTAGTGTGGGAGAGACCACAACCTCCCTAGGGAATTGGTTCCATTGTTGTACTGCTCTAACAGGAAGTTTTTCCTGCTGCCCAGCCGGAATCTGGCTTCCTGTATCCTGAGTCCATTATTCCACATCAGGTTGAAAAATGCTAGGTTTCATTTTTTTTTCTATTACAAGGGGTGAAGTTCAATGCTACGTAAGTGGAAGTCCATTTGCACACTGGGACTTTTTCCTTCCCTCCTTCGCACTGCAGCCCCTCCCCCAGCACCCAAAGATCTGTTCCAGATCTGTTTCTCTAGTTCTCTGGAGCAGATTTTGGGAGTGTACTGGGAAAGAAGGAATCACTGCCTCCCTGGTTCCACTGATGGAAGCAGTTCCGTCACTAGGGCCACAGCTAGACCTAAGGTTTATCCTGGGATCACCCAGGGTTCGCCCCTGCCTGAGCACTGGATCACCTGTGTGTCACCTAGATGAACAGGTTTGACCCCTGGACGATCCAGGGATAAACCTTAGGTCTAGCTATGGCCTAGGAGAACTTTGACCCCATACCACCCAATGACTGCTCTCTTGCCATGGCAAGTCTCAATTGACTGTGCTTTAATTGATGCAGTGCAGAAGTAATTGCTACAGAGAAGGAAGATGCCTCTACTTCCTGCCTCTATCAGCCACCAATAAAAAAAATCTATGTATCCACCTGCCTTCTACTGAATCAGACACTTTTCACCAAGGGTGGGTGAGATGCTGCCCGCAGACTGCATGTAGCTCCCGGTTCTCTTCTGCAGTCTCTGCTGCCACAGCTCCAAATATGGTCATGTGGTGGACAAAAAAGTCAATGGTCTGCTGGTGAACTTCAGTGACAAGCCACTACAGAGCCTTAAAAGGGCCCAGATCACTTTGTTTTCTAGCTAACGTTGTCCTTTCTAATCTAAAGCTCAGTAGTGCTCTGTCACCAAATTTCTACCACAATCTGCCTATATAGTCATCATCAGTGGTGGTGGACATGGCAGGACAGCCACCTGCAGGGGGCGTCCAGCAGCTGGAAATTATCCCCTATACCACCCAACCCTGCTTTACACTTTACAAGGCACACTTGGCAGACTCAGGGGCAAAATTATCCCTGCCAATGTGTGGGATGCCACTATGCTATTTTATTACCACTTAATTACTGGCCTGTAGATAGCTTTGTTGTTGTTTTGTCTTGTGAAAGAAATGGCAAGTTTGGCCAAGTTGTAAAGTTATGTGTTGGTTTGGTAACTTGCCTTGATTTTCTCTAAGCAACCATTACAAAATATTTAGATAATTTCCTGCCTTTTTATAGTCTAGCATGCTGGAGAACCGTGATCAATTATTATTGGCTGTATTGCTACATATTTAGCTAGGCAAAATTGCCTACAGGAAAGATTAGGGTCCCCCCCCCCCCCCCGCCCATGACAACATCCCAATTCTATGTTGACATGCATCCTAATCTCCTGCTATGATAAAGACTTCTATAAAGAAAGCCAGATGTATCAGAGCTTACTGGTGTACTCAGTGGAATAAAATGGTCCTGTTAAATCATGGAATATGAGTCCCCCACTGCATTTCATGAAACTTCCTCCGCAGTGGATGACACCTTTATACCACTTGTCAACAAAGCATCTTACAGAATTTCACAGTTTTCATTTGTTTCACCAGTGAGTGAAAATCATGTTTGCTAACTAAACAGTTTAGGAACTTGAGCTATTGTTAAGCAAACCCAGCCTTTGTTAAGCCCTTTTCAGCTCCAACAGTTGGAGAGTTAAGCACATGTGGAAATCTTTCCCATTGAAAGCAGTGGGATTTTAAAAAATGCCAACTCTGGATTGGATCATATGCAGAAATTGTGCCTTCTGAAAATAGTATTTCAGGGTAAAAACTAGAATGTATAGGGGAAGCTAAAATAAAAGTAAATGATCCAAGAACTGATTTTTTAGCCAATGCCAATACACATTCCTGCCAGATCTGGATTACTGCAAATCTACTTCCACACTAGAAGTGCTTCTAAATGGAGGGTGTCTAGTGTTACCAATCAATGCTCTTCTGCTATAAGTTACAAGTGGAATTTAAATTGTCCTTTCACACTTCAGGGATCTAGCACATTTAGAGTGTGTGCATCTCACTGTTTTCATCCACATGGTGGGAAAAGGGTGTGCGCCACACTGCTCCTTTCCTCATCTCTCACACAACCTTCTCATGACATTTTTAGTTCTGTATTTTGTGTTTGTGTGTTCTTACAGTTTTTGAAGAAGGACAATTGCAATTAAAAAAAGAGTTCCTGCAGCTCAGGGCGAGAGGATTTCAGGAAAATAATGTTACTGTATGTTGGGCTGTAGGTCTCATCAATTTCAGCTGAGAATACCTAGTCAATTTCACAATCTGGTTTAGTCAGTTTCAGAACAGGCTACAAAACCTGCTGGCTATCCTACCATAGCACAATTGCAATTCATGTATATATATAGAGAGAGAGAGAGAGAAAGAGAGAGAGAGAGAGAGAGAGTATCTGGCAGCACAGGGCCAGAGGACTGCAGTCTTACAGAATCACAGGTGGAACCTATAAAAGTTTACTCAGAAGTACTTTAAGTAATACAGAGCTAATGGATTGCAGCCTTACAGGAATACAGCCAGAACCTACACATCTCTACTCGGAAGTAAGCAGTGCTGTTTCAGTGTAATCTGCTAATTAAACAGCTAATTGAATTATGTGGGTTGAGAAAACCTCATTCCAGGAAGCAATTATTTAAGGTTGAGAGCCGGTAGATCAGAGGAAATTACTTGTGGTGTAGGACATGAAATTGCAATGAAAATAGAAATGCATGGCAAGCTATAAAGGAGAGAGTATTCCCAACATGTCACTATCTTTTGTTGTTGTTGTTTGTTCGTTCAGTCATTTCCGACTCTTCGTGACTTCATGGACCAGCCCACGCCAAAGCTTTCTGTCGGCTGTCGCCACCCCCAGCTTCCCCAAGGTCAAGTCTGTCACCTCCAGAATCTCATCCATCCATCTTGCCCTTGGTCGGCCCCTCTTCCTTTTGCCTTCCACTTTCCCTAGCATCAGCCTCTTCTCCAGGGTATCCTGTCTTCTCATTATGTGGCCAAAGTACTTCAGTTTTGCCTTTAACACCATCTTGCCCAGGACCAATTGCACCCATTGTGCTAATCATACCTTTTCCTGTCTATACCTGAAAAGATATTGCACTACTATTGTGTTTTCCCCCTCATCAATGAATTTTGTACAGGAAGAATAAAAGGTTGAACAAGCAGTGGGACAACTTGAGAGGATTATGATTGGCTTACAAAACCCTCTGGTACCCCCCTCCATAAAACTGCATGAAAGAGGCATGGCAATTGCACATCAAAAGACTTATCTGGAAGGTTTTTGTGACTGCCCAGAGAGCTCTGGCTATTGGGCGGTATAGAAATGTAATTAATAATAAATAAATACTGCATGTGGTGGAATTGCCATTCTTCTTTCACTGACTTTTTACTGTGCATCTACATAACCCAATCAACAAATCATTACGCTCCTGGGTTTTCCCTTTGCTTGCTCTCCATCTGCAGTTTCCCTGTGCTGCTTCTGTTCATTTGAAAGCTCACACAATCTACTCTGTGTGTGTGTGTGTGTAAGTGTGTAAGGGATATCAGCACATTCTCTGGAAGTGTAGATTGCTTTAGCACTATTTTTCCATCTTTTTTATTTATATGTTTTTTGCTTGCTGTTGTTCCCCACTTCGATCCAATCGGAGAGGCAGGTAAGAATTTTTATTATTATGATGATGATGATGATGATGATGATGATGATGATGATGCATGTTTTTTATGCATGCCATGGACATTTTGGGTGGCTTTATTTATTTATTATTTAATTTATATCTTTCCACACACAAAATGGCAGTCAATGCTAAAATCTAGATTAAAACCAACATCTTAATTAAAACATGCTTCTTGACACAGCACATAGTTAAACTATGAAATTCACTAACAGAAGAAGTAGTGATGGCTATGAATTTTGGTGGCTTTAAAAGAGGGTTAGATGAATCCCTGGAGGAGAAGACTAGCAATGGCTACTAGTCCTGATAGCTACGTGCTACCTCCAGTGGCAGAGGAGTTAAGCCTATGTACACCAGTTGCTGAGGAATAAGGGTGGGAGGGTGATGTTGCACCTGTGTCTTGCTTGTGGGTCCCAGGTTGACAGCTAGTTGGTCACTGTGTGAACAGTGTGCTGGATTGGATGGACCCTTGGTCTGATCCAGCATGGCTCTTCTTATGTTCTTATAGCATAAAAACTAATAAATGAAAAACACATTTAAAAATACAGCAACAAAAATAAGCAACACCAACAAATTAAAACCTCTTTAACAACAGACCAGCTTACATGCCAAAGGCTATGTGAATAAAATGCCTTTGCCTACGAGCTGAAGGTCAACAGAGAAGGGGCCAGCCTAGCCCCCCTTAGCAGGGAGTTCCAGAGCCTCTGAGCAGCCACTGAGAAGGCCCTCCCTTCCATCCCCACCAAATGTTCGTCTGCTGGTTGTGGTACCAAGAGAAATACTCCCCCAAAAGTTTTAAATCCTGAGCAGTGTTGTATTTTCTTTTAATGACACATTCACTAAATAGTTCTTAAATGCAACAAAATAAAAATACTGATCTGCCAAAAGAGAAAGCAAACAAGAACCTGTGGGTTCATTGTTACATCTTCTCCTATGCAGATTTGTTACATCCATTCATCTGGATGGAACACAACAGGATATACATGGGCAAAAAGTGATGAAGCATGATATCTCAACTGCAATTCCACATACAGCTCACCACAGAGGAGCAATGACTGATAGTATAAAAGCCTGCAGATGCGAAACAGCTGTGGTTTTAAGGGGGGAACTTTAGCTTTCATGAAGATGCCCAATAGAAATATTGGTTGAACATTATGGGGGGAAATGTCCTAATGGTCAGACAATGGAATCAACTGCCTAAGGAGGTGGTAAACTCTCAATCTCTGGAGGTATTCAAGTAGAGACTGGACAGCCATCTGTCAGGGATGCTTTAACCTGGATTCCTGCTCTGAGTAGGGTATTGGTCTTGATGACTCTTAAATGGCCCCTTCCAACTACCATGATTCTATGAAATCTGTGGACACAACTGTATTTATCAAGCCTTGCTCTCTGTCAGTCATAAAACTCATGCATCCTGTTTGTCAAGAAGCAGCAGACCCAAGACCTTTCCTTGCATAAAATATTGAATAAGAGCAAATATTATATTTAAAGGAAAATCATTATTCATTCATTTATATAATGTTCCATACTCCCTCTGAGGAGCTTTACAGGTTCCCAGGTAGTCTTACCCCCAGGCAGTTTAAAGACCCAAATCTGGTTAGTTTCAGCAATGTCATGTGCCTGCAGACCATTCTCTGGTTCATTTCCAGTAGATCTCTCCACCACTGACAACCAGGTTGTTAGAATTTAATCTGTGTATACATTTTGGTATGATGCATTTTGTGCTTTTATTCTCCCCGGAGCGCCAAGGGAAAAAAACAAAACGAAAACCACATACACATTGTGAAGGTGCCGTGACGAGCCCCATACGGTCAGGGTTCTCGATGTTTGTAATTTGTTTGCTAAGTAATGACTACATTGGTAGTGATAATGGATATTTAAAACCCATTCATGTTAACCTATAGGAAAGTAAAGATAGATTAATGACATGTTGCATAGATCAAACTTAGCTGCTGTCCTGAGACCATTTGCGATTAATGTTTCTTTCGGCTAGTGATGGAAGTTTTAACCAGATAAGCGCTTGGTCTGTCTTCAGACTTTCTCCTACCTCCCACAGCATTGCTCTTCAAACGTTTGTTTGGAAATGAAACCAAATTCTATGTTTCCTCTACAGATGGTTGACCTCTTTCAGTTAGTCGCTGCATTACTCATTTAAACAATTATACAGGTCAGAATAGTGTAATCTAAATTATTTAGTCTCTGGGTGTTTTTCAGCCAACACTGACAGGTCGAGAAGGTACAGCTGCTGGTTGTACCTGGATTTGAACTCCACAAGATAACAGACTTGGAGTTTGAGTTTCAGTCATCATCTGCTGACGTCGCCTAGAAAAGGGCATATTGCAGTACTGCAAACTGGTCCTTGGGGCACTGAGTGCTTCTGAGCATCCATATCTCTTCAGAGCAAGCCGAATTCTTTTCAAAGCCGAATATCTCAAATTCTTCCCTTTCCTTTCCATTCCCAAAATGCTCGGGCATGGCTTTCCTCTGCAACATAACTTTAAAAATACCCATTCTTTTTTGTTTGTCCCCCCACAGGGAGCAATTCAAATCTACCAGACTAGCAAAATATTATGATAACCTTTTCCATCCTAATTTGTACTGGAGGCTGAGTGTGTGCTAGGATCAACATTAATTACTGTATAACATTTCAGCTGCGTAGTTCATAGAAATGTCAGGGAGTTCGCTTAAAGGAGATGCAGGGTCCTGATACCAGCAGGGGGTACGTGGCCTTGGCCACGGTGATACAAGGGGATGATGGGAGTATATAAAAATAGAATCCATAACTAAGGTGTTAAGGCTAACTAACCCTACTAAAAGTTAAGTTTCTCTTGGAAACTCATCATGTGTATAAAATGTTCCCCAGACTTACTGGCATTTGTTAATCATCTCTCTCTCTCTCTCTCTCTCTCTCTCTCTCTAAGT